>NW_026643211.1:2908750-5817500 GCF_028828655.1 Penicillium verrucosum | reverse complement strand
AACCTTCGGACCTTCGTAAGGTTGTTTGCCTTTCTCAATTATAAAATCTGGAACATACGGACCACCTTCTTCATAAAGTGCTCCGGCGTCATCATCTGAATCAGGATCCTTAGGTGCCGGCTTTCTAGCTGAAACACCCCCTTCAGATCGTCATCCGATCGAGAAGAGTTGAGATCAAGTTTGTCGGGAAAAGTGACGTCCCGTGAACGAACAATCTCCTTCGAAGTAGGATTCCATACCTTGAAGATATGACCATTCTCACCTTCATAACCAACCAGGTATCCTCTAAATGCACGAGCAGCTGATTTCTCTGATTGAACACGTGTCTCCCTCGGAATGTAGACAAACACGATAGCACCCCATGCACGAAGATGTTTCAAATTGACCTTCGTCTCACTAAGACCAAGGCCCTCCTGCCAGGAGATAATCGGTGTCTTCGTAGTCTTCGGATTGACCAAACGATTGTGAATGTAAATTGCGGTATCCACTCGATAAGGCCAAAGCCACTTAGGAAGCTTGGCGTCCATGTTCATTGTGCGTTGAATCTGGTTAATATAACCACCCATACGCTCCGCAACGCCATTCGGTTCAGGTGCATAGGCAGGCGTGATTTCAAAAACCATACCTTCTTCCTCTGCCCATGACTGAAACTTATGGAATTCAGTTCCTCCGTCAATCCGCCAGAAAGCTGGGTAACGTCCACGAAGAATCTTCTGTCTCTTACAGAAAGTGTTGGTCACGTGACGGCCATGTGGGGCCGCAGGTGATCCTGACCCACAGAACTCAGGATATTGTTAGACAGTAGCTAGTTTTTCTTCTCTTCTTTTCTTTCTCTCCAGAGTCTACAATATTAATCCCTTGAGGTTAACATTCATTCCTGCATAGCCTGTATTTCATCTGACAGGTTATAAGCCCTTGCTCGTACGACTCCGAGCATCTTTTCGTTGAAATTTTTCAACCAATCAGAGTTTTCATTTTTCTTTTGTGGGACGCGTTTTTTCGGCCCGTTCCGCATCTCCACTTTTCGACTGTCGATCCCATCGTTGACATTGATTTTCATCGACGATCTCATCGTGAGTCAACATTTTCATCATTCTGATCATCTAGGAAGCTTCGTTTTCCGTGGTCACCTTATCGACGCGACGGACGGTACCGCTTCGCGCATTTCTTTCGATCGAGACCGAAGACGGACACTCGACGCACAGTCAAAATGACTGGTTCCTACGATGATGACGATAACGGAGGAGAAGGTTCCTCACGTTCTCTCCCTACTTCTCGCCAGCAACACAATCCTGTTTCTGATGGCCAGGGACAGCAACAGCATCAACGTGGTCCTGTCAGACGGACACGTACACAGGGGACTGATCTTCCGGAAGTGAAGGAGATCAAGCTCAACAAGGGTGTCAAATTGGCGCTTGATGGCAGCAATCTGGCAAGATGGAAACGACAGATTGTCAATGGATTGAGTATGGCGCGAATCGATCAGGTCGCCGACTACAATCTTCCTCGTCCTACCGAATTCGATCCCGATTACGATCTATGGAGATACTGGTCGAAGATTTCTGGTGGATGGATCGAAGGTCTTCTGGATCAGAAGATCATCACAACTCTTGAAGGACATGTGGATGGTTTCCCGATTTACGCCGATCATATGCTGCGTGAAGTCGAGTCCATTGTTCGTGGTACTGGTGTCATCAACAACGTGAGACGGGAGGTGATCAAATTCGACGAGATGAAGAGATCACACTTTAGTTCTGCTGAGGACTACATTGATGCCTACCAGACCCAATACAACCAGCTTGGTACACACAAAGTCGAACCTCACCCATTCGGAGCGTTATTTGTGATGCTTCGACAACTGGAAGGTGAACTCAAATCGGTTACGTTTACCTACGAGACTTTGAAAGACAAGATGCCAGATTCCGTTACAAAGGAGGTTTTTGGCGACATGTGCAAGGCATTGACGATTGAAGCACGCGATATTCCTGCTTCGTCATCGTTCGACCCGGAAGCTTCTACCAACGTCGCGCGGAACAACAACAATAACAATCAACGCGGAGGTGGAACAAGAGGTCGAGGCCGTGGTGGCAAAGGTCGTGGAGGTGGTTCACACAACTCCAGATCGGACAATAACAACAAGGATGATCAAAATGATCAGAAGGAACAGCATCAAGGCACGAAGAATGCGCCGCCTAAGGGCAAGTCGATTGACGAATGGGCGGAACAGCAGCGCAATCAACAGCCACAGTATGTGAATGGTTCTGAATGTGCCCACTGTGGACATACTGGACATCCTGCTAAGACATGTTTCTACCTGATGGAGGATCTGCCTATGGAGGGATGGAAGCCGCGTGGTAATACTTGGTGCTATGCAACTGCACGCAAAGGAAAAGGCAAGGCTGGCATTGCTCGTGCCAATGCAGCTCGTTCTTCGGAGGACAACTGGATGATTGACAGTGGTGCTTCCAAAACGATCACTGGATATCGTGAGGACTTCTACGAATACTCAATTTACAAGCCTGGTGAGGAGCCATATAGCTACACAAATGCTAATGGCAAGGTCCAATCAGCAATTGGTTATGGCAAGGCGCCGATTCAAATCAAGAATTCGGAAGGCAAGATCAAGATGATTCTTGTTAATGCCTACCATGACACGGCAACCAACGATCGTCTACTTTCATCTAATGCTCTTGAAGCGGATCACGGTATCTATCATGATCCAATTGTTTCGAAACTGGTTTATAAGAACAGGGAGGAAGTTGGATTGGTGAAACGGTTCAATGGTTTACCCTGGATTGATGGCCCACTCTATCAAGGAGTGATTCCAGAGAAGACACAACAACAGTCTTCTGTTCAAACGACTGTTCAAACGACTTACTTCTATGAACCGAATTCTTCTGATTCAGACTCGGATTTAGATGAAGAGTTTGATCGAATCAATAAGTCTGTTTCGACTTACGAAATTCATCGTCGACTTGGTCATGTGGGAAGACCGCATATCAAAGCTTCTCTTTCTGATGCTATTCTTCTAGAGGAAGGAGACCAGGTTGAACTTTATGACTTTGACTGCGAAGCTTGTCAACTTGGCAAAGCTAAGAAGCAGATTTCTCGGGATACACAACGACGTGTGGAGAAGCCAGGTATGAAGTTTCATGTGGATACACAAACCATGAACCCACCTGGACCTCGTGGTGAACGTTATTGGGTGCCAATTGTCGATGACTGCACTCGATACACCGAAGGACCGTGCTTTCGAACCAAGGAGGAGATTGCACCTTACATGATTGCTTTCTGTCAGATGAAATACAGGCTATGCAGGAATGAATGTTAACCTCAAGGGATTAATATTGTAGACTCTGGAGAGAAAGAAAAGAAGAGAAGAAAAACTAGCTACTGTCTAACAATATCCTGAGTTCTGTGGGTCAGGATCACCTGCGGCCCCACATGGCCGTCACGTGACTCCAACACCCCCCTTCAGGACGAAGACTGTCACCATATCTCTTTGTCTCCACCAATAAAAACTCTCCATTTTGTTTTCTCATTTTCCACCATTTCCTACACAATGTAAATCTGCATCCACCCGTAAACTTTAGTATATAGATCAATTAAGACCTAGCATCTAGATGAACTTTGCATGTGCTTCTTTATTAAGCGCTTTTGTAAACCCGTCGGCGACGTTGCTCTTTGTCTCGACGCGCCGTAAATCGATCTTCTTCTAGAAAATAGCGTCCTTGACGAAAAGCCACTTCATGTCAAGCTAACGTGTGCTATTCTTACACGATTTCTTACCCATTAGCAACTGAGTATTAATATTGTCTGTCAAAACAACAATTGGATTGCCTACCTTAGGAAGATTAAGTGCCTTAGCAATCTTTGAAATCTACTAAGCATCCCTAGTAGGTCGATCTAGAGCACACCATTCCGTAGCTGTCGACGATGGAGTTATAATACTCTGTTTCTTCGAGTACCAAATGATAGGTACGCTACCGAAAAACCAAACAGTACCCTCTGTCGATTTTGAATCATACTAATCACTATACGAAGGATCGGCATATATAAAGAACGAGGTATCGTCTACCCCCCCAGCGTTATACTAAGGTATATTGTGTCACTAAGATACCTATAGACAGCACGGACTGCCTATAAATTGTTAGTAGTCGGAGAAGCAGAACGATATTATAACTTTATAACACTAAATTTAATATCAGGCCTAGTTTCAACTGCCAACTAGTTAAGTCTACCGACCAAAGACCTAAACAAAGTATGCCCCTCCTAATCTAGAAGAGCGTTAGGATCCTTATTTCCGTTATCCTATTTGTGGTTTAGAGAAAGCGGAATCGAGATTAGAGAACATGCCTATATCTCTGCTAAGCGAAGTACTTCTAGATAGTATACCTATTGTGTTATCCGAATTGTTCTTTTATCGTAATCCCGGATAACGGTATTACTAAGAAAACGGGATGGTTCTCCTATATCCTTAATCTCGAACTAACCCTTTACCTACTAAAAATTATCTCGACCTCTCCGTCGGTCGGAGCTATACTAATAAAATCATTAATATAAATAAGAAGAAACTATATTAAACTATTATATATCTTAACGTAGATATACGGATTATTATTAAGAGTATAAAACCTAATCTTAACTAGTCTTCTGTTAAGTTCCTTATTCTATAGAGCTACCGAATCACGAAGGCTAAATAATACCTGCCGTAATTAATAAACCTAACCTTTGCTTCCGATATTAGGTTCGGAGTATTTAAAATCTACTAGTTAAACGATATAGACTATCTCCTAATCTTTACGAGAAGTATTAAGATACGTAGCTACTATATCAAACTAACGCTATTTGTAACCTCTCTGCGTAATAAGTATAAAGATAATCTTTATAAGAACGTTCTGAATAACCGGAGTATAGAAGATTGAATCCTCCTTCTTCTACTAGTAGTTACCACAAACTACCTAGCGCGCTTTAAAACTATAAATAAGGTTGTCTTTCGTTACTTTAAGATTAAAAACCTATTGACTCGGTAGAGGCACTACCCCTAGCGGCTTACGAACGATATTAAAAGTCCTTTTCGTATAAACGTCGTTAAATTGATCTTCTATCGCTACTTACTAGCGGTCTGAAAATCGAGAATTTATCGCCTTATTATAAGACTAGGGAATAATAACGTCCTTAACGTATAAAGACTTACCGTTATAAATAAAAGGAGTGCTCTATTTCGTAATAACTCTCGACTTTATAAGTCTCCCCTACCTTAATTACTATTATTACCTAATCCTTTATTAGTACTATTATTACCTTATAGAACGTCCGGTTCTATAACGATTCGCTTCGGTTAACTCGATAGTCTCGGTTTCGGTTTCGGTTTTATTCTCGGAATCGATATAGTCTCGGTAAGTTCCGTAGGAAAACCGTATCGTTTAGGCGATCGTCTCGTCCGGCTTGATCGTCGGGGAATAAAGTATTCCGGTAGAATAGAAGCTATCTTAGTAATAGAACTATCGGTAATTATTTTAACTAAGACCTCCCGAGGTAATTTAACCTCGGAAACCGTCTCTACGTATAGTTCAAAAATAGGCTTAGAAACCTAATAAGAACTAGGCTAAACCACTACCTACTCTTCCTCTAAAACAATAAGATTATAAACCTCCTATATAGAAAGCTCCTATAAAGAAACCTCCTACGGAAAAATCTCCTATAAAGAAATCTCCTACGGAGAAACCTCCTATAGAGTATCTTCTCGGAATACTCTAGGTAAATACTAAGGAGAAGTAGGAACAGCCTATTATATAGGAACTTCTATATCACAAGTGGCTTGCTATATATACTGTCCTTAATAAACAAAACCATCATACTCACTATCTTTATAGTCACTATTGTCCTCCTTAATCGACTAGTAAATAACTAGAGACTCTAGAATAGCCTCTAAAACCGGAGATACTACTGCCTATTTTCTAGGCTATAGTAGGACTAGCGGAAGCAATAGTCTATTATCTATATAATCAATTATATAACGTCGAATTGTCTTATAAACCTACGGTTGAAGAACTAGACGTCGACGTATTAACCGAGGAACTAACTGATAAATTAGCTACTAAATAACCTACCTCTTTAGCGGTAGAAGGTAAGCCGGTTTAACTTACTTCCGGAAATTCGGTTATTAAAGTAGAGATTAATCTTCGATCTCCTATATTCTAGTTAATAGCTTTAGTATAGGTAGTATAGTCTATACTCTTCCCGGTATATCTAGATCTACGGAAGCTTACTTCTATTAAATTATAGGTCTTAAAACCTAAATTGCTACTTCTAGCTTTCTACTAGTAATAGAAACTTATAGAACTAGCTTTAGTCTAATTATAACCTTCGGACCTTCGTAAGGTTATTTGTCTTTCTTAATTATAAAATCTAGAATATATAGACTACCTTCTTTATAAAGTACTCCGGCGTTATTATCTAAATTAGGATCCTTAGGTACCGGCTTTCTAGCTAAAATACCCCTCTTTAGATTGTTATCCGATCGAGAAGAGTTAAGATCTAGTTTATCGGGAAAAGTGACGTCCTATAAACGAATAATCTCCTTCGAAGTAGGATTCTATACCTTAAAGATATAACTATTCTTACCCTTATAACTAACTAGGTATCCTCTAAATATACGAGTAGCTAATTTCTCTAATTAAATATATATCTCTCTTAGAATATAGATAAATACGATAGTACCCTATATACGAAGATGTTTTAAATTGACCCTTATCTTACTAAGACTAAGGCCCTCCTACTAGGAGATAATTAGTATCTTCGAAGTCTTTAGATTGACTAAACGATTATAAATATAAATTACGGTATCTACTCGGTAAGGCTAAAGCTATTTAGGAAGCTTAGCGTCTATATTTATTATACGTTAAATCTAGTTAATATAACTACCTATACGCTCCGTAACGCTATTCGGTTTAGGTATATAGGTAGGCGTGATTTTAAAAACCATACCTTCTTCCTCTACCTATATCTAAAACTTATAGAATTTAGTTCCTCCGTTAATCTGTTAGAAAGCTAGATAACGTTTATAAAGAATTGTCAGATGAAATACAGGCTATGCAGGAATGAATGTTAACCTCAAGGGATTAATATTGTAGACTCTGGAGAGAAAGAAAAGAAGAGAAGAAAAACTAGCTACTGTCTAACAATATTGTTGGAGCCTCTGGTCATGTGACCTGTACGGCTGCCTGTTTTGTCAGGCTAGTGGTTGATGTTTGCATGTTTGCATATCTGCCCCACTCCATGTCTCCATAGCTACATCTCTCTCTGTAGTTCTCTCTCTCTTCTCTTTTCTCCCCAGTTCTCCAGTTTCCAGTTTCAATCAATATTACTTCTCCACAACTGCCTGTTCTCGATCCGCCAACAAATATCCTGAGTTCTATGGGTCAGGATCACCTACGGCCCCACATGGCCGTCACGTGACTCTAACACCCCCTTCAGGACGAAGACTGTCACCATATCTCTTTGTCTCCACTAATAAAAACTCTCTATTTTGTTTTCTCATTTTCCACCATTTCCTATATAATGTAAATCTACATCTACCCGTAAACTTTAGTATATAGATCAATTAAGACCTAGCATCTGGATGAACTTTGTATGTGCTTCTTTGTTAAGCGCTTTTGTAAACCCGTCGGCGACGTTACTCTTCGTCTCGACGCGCCGTAGATCAATTTTCTTCTGGAAAATAGCGTCCTTGACGAAAAACCACTTTATATTAAGCTAACGTGTGCTGTTCTTGTACGATTTCTTGCTTATTAGCAACTGAGTATTGATGTTGTCTATTAAAATAATAATTGGATTGCCTGCCTTAGGAAGATTAAGTGCCTTAGCAATCTTTGAAATCCACTAAGCATCCCTAGTAGGTCGATCTAGAGCATACTATTCCGTAGCTATCGACGATGGAGTTATAATACTCTATTTCTTCGAGTACTAAATGATAGGTACGCTACCGAAAAACTAAATAGTACCCTCTATCGATTTTGAATTATACCAATCACTATACGAAGCATCGGTATATGTAAAGAACGAGGTATCGTCTACCCCCCTAGCGTTATACTAAGGTATGTTGTGTCACTGAGATACCTGTAGACAGTACGGACTACCTACAAATTGTTAGTAGTCGGAGAAGCAGAACGATGTTGTAACTTTATAATACTGAATTTAATATTAGGCCTAGTTTTAACTGCCAACCAGTTAAGTCTACTAACTAAAGACCTAAACAAAGTATGCCCCTCTTAATCTAGAAGAGCGTCAGGATCTTTATTTCCGTCATCCTATTTATAGTTTAGAGAAAGCGGAATCGAGATTAGAGAATATGCCTATATCTCTACTAAGCGAAGTGCTTCTAGATAGTATACCTATTATATCATCCGAATTGTTCTTTTATCGTAATCCTAGATAACGGCACTGCTAAGAAAATGGGATGGTTCTCCTATATCCTTAATCTCGAACTAACCCTTCACCTACTGAAAAATCATCTCGATCTCTCCGTCGGTCGGAGCTATACTAATAAAATCATTAATATAAACAAGAAGAAACCACGTTAAACCATTATATATCTTAATATAGATATACGGATTATTATTAAGAGCATAAAACCTAATCTTAACTAGTCTTCTGTCAAGTTCCTTATTCTATAGAGCTGCCGAATCACGAAGGCTAAATAATACCTACTATAACTAACAAACCTAACCTTTACTTCCGATATTAGGTTCGGAGTATTCAAAACCTACTGGTTGAACGATATAAACTATCTCCTGATCTTTACGAGAAGTATTAAGATACGTAGCCACTACGTCAAACTGACGCTATTTATAACCTCTCTACGCAATAAGTATAAAGATGATCTTTATAAGAACGTTCTGAACAACTAGAGTATAAAAGATTAAATCCTCCTTCTTCTACTAGTAGTTCCTATAAACCACCTAGCGCGCTTTAAAACCATAAATAAGATTGTCCTTCGTCACTTTAAGATTAAAAACCTATTGACTCGGTAGAGGTACTACCCCCGGCGGTTTACGAACGATATTAAAAGTCCTTTTCGCATAAACGTCGTTAAACTAATCTTCTATCGCTGCTTACCAACAATCTGAAAATCGAGAATTCATCGCCTTATTATAAGACTAGGGAATAATAACGTCCTTAACGTATAAAGGCTTACCGTTATAAATAAAAGGAGTGCTCTATTTTGTAACAACTCTTAACTTTATAAGTCTCCCCCTACCTTAATTACTATCATTACCCAATCCTTTATTAGCACTATTATTACCCTATAGAACGTCCGGCTTTATAACAATTTGCTTCGGTTATTTCGTCTATTTCGGTTTCGTTTTCGGAATCGATATAGTCTTAGTAAGTTCCGTAGGAAAACCGTATTATTTAGGCGATCGTCTCGTCCGGCTCGATCGTCGGGGAATGAAGTGTTCTAGTAGAATAGAAGCTATCTCGGTGACAGAACTATCGGTGATTATTTCAACTAAGACCTCCCGAGGTAATTCGACCTCGGAAACCGTCTCTATATATAGTTCAAAAATAGGTTTAGAAACCTAATAAGAACTAAGCTAAACCACTACCTACTCTTCCTCTAAAATAATAAGATTATAAACCTCCTATATAAAAACCTCCTATAGAGAAACCTCCTACGGAAAAATCTCCTGTGAAGAAATCTCCTACAGAGAAACCTCCTATAGAGTGTCTTCTCGGAATGCTCTAGGTAAATACTAAGGAGAAGTAGGAACAGCCTATTATATAGGAACTTCTATATCACAAGTGGCTTGCTATATATACTGTCCTTAATAAACAAAACCATCATACTCACTATCTTTATAGTCACTATTGTCCTCCTTAATCGACTAGTAAATAACTAGAGACTCTAGAATAGCCTCTAAAACCGGAGATATTACTGCCTGTTTTCTAGGCTATAGTAGGACTGGCGGAAGCAATAGTCTACCATCTATATAATTAACCATATAACGTCGAATTGTCTTATAAACCTATGGTTAAAGAACTAGACGTCGACGTGTTAACTAAGGAACTAACTAATGAATTAGCTGCTAAACAACCTACCTCTTTAGCGGTAGAAGGTAAGCCGGTTTAACTTACTTCCGGAAATTCGGTTATTAAAGTAGAGATTGATCTTCGATCTCCTATATTCTAGTTAACGGCTTTAGTATAGGTAATATAGTCCATGCTCTTCCCAGTATATCTAGACCTACGGAAGCTTACTTCTATTAAATCATAGGTCTTGAAACCTAAATTGCTACCTCTAGCTATCTGCTAGTAATAGAAACCTACGGAACTAGCTTTAGTCTAATCACAACCTTCGGACCTTCGTAAGGTTGTTTGCCTTTCTTAATTATAAAATCTAGAATATATAGACTACCTTCTTTATAAAGTGCTCCGGCGTTATTATCTAAATCAGGATCCTTAGGTACCGGCTTTCTAGCTAAAATACCCTCCTTTAGATCGTTATCCGATTAAGAAGAGTTAAGATCAAGTTTATCAGGAAAAGTGACGTCCCGTAAATAAACAATCTCCTTCGAAGTAGGATTCTATACCTTAAAGATATAACCATTCTTACCCTTATAACTAACTAGATATCCTCTGAATATACGAGTAGCTAATTTCTCTAATTGAATATATATCTCCCTCGGAATATAGACAAACACGATAGTACCCTATATACGAAGATATTGTAAATTAACCTTCGTCTCACTAAGACCAAGGCCCTCCTACTAGGAGATAATCGGTATCTTCGTAGTCTTCGGATTAACTAAACGATTATAAATATAAATTACAGTATCTACTCGGTAAGGCTAAAGCTATTTAGGAAGCTTAGCGTCTATATTCATTATACGTTAAATCTAGTTAATATAACCACCTATACGCTCCGTAACGCCATTCGGTTTAGGTATATAGATAGGCGTGATTTTAAAAACCATACCTTCTTCCTCTGCCTATATCTAGAACTTATAGAATTCAGTTCCTCTATCAATCCGCTAGAAAGCTAGGTAACGTCTACGAAGAATCTTCTATCTCTTATAGAAAGCAATTATATAAGGTACAATCTCCTCCTTAGTTCGAAAGTACGGTCCTTCGGTATATCGAGTATAGTTATCGATAATTAGTACCTAATAACATTTACTACAAGGTCTAGGTAGGTTTATGGTTTATATATCCGTATAAAACTTTATACCTAGCTTCTCTATATAATATTGTGTATCCCGAGAAATCTACTTCTTAGCTTTTGTTGGCGGATCGAGAACAGGCAGTTGTGGAGAAGTAATATTGATTGAAACTGGAAACTGGAGAACTGGGGAGAAAAGAGAAGAGAGAGAGAGCTACAGAGAGAGATCGAGATATGGAGACAAACAACGCATGCAAACAGTGCATGTACTAGCCTGACAAACCAGGCAGCAATGCAGGTCACATGACCACATGCTCCAACACCCCCCCTCAGGGTAGTAATCCTCCTCAGACAAAATAGATGCTCTTCCCTACCCCCCGTAGAGAACAACAAAACAATCACTTCTTCTTTGAAGATTTGGAATCCTTCTTCACCGAGTCCTTTTCCGCACGCTCCGCACGTGCCTTCGCGTAGCACCAGATATTAGAGAAAGGCTCCCATCCCTCAGAAACAAAATCTTCAAGCAGATGGAAACAAGTCCTAGCAGGGTGGCCTTCGGCACCACAGTGAGCACATTCAGTACCATTGATATATTGCGGCTGCTGATCACGTTGACGCTTAGCCCAATCATCAATGTCCTGACCTTTCGAAGGTGCTCCACGTAGTTGCTCCTCGGGTTCCTCTTCGACTTCTTCATCATCTTCTTCATCGTCTTCTTTATCAAACGGCTTCCGGTAGTCATTTCCACGTCCAATACGGCCTCCACGACCGCGCTGTCCACGTCCGCCGCGAGAAGAAGAACCACGAGATCGAGATACCTTAGCCGTCGAAATCGTTTCGTCCGCTTCCGTAATCGAGTTCGCTTCAATCGCGAGTTCTTTGCAATATTCACCAAAGTCATCCATCGTGATTTCCGTAGGAACTTGACGTTTTAAAGTATCGAGAGTAAAGTTTACGCTCGGGAGTTCGCCACGAAGCGCGTCGAGAATAACGTAGAGTGCCGTAAAAGGGTGCGGCGCTACTCCGTAACGTCCGAGGACGTTAAACTGACTCTGATATGCCATAACGTAATCCTTTGCCGTAGAGAAGTTGTCACGTTTCAACTTAGCGAATTTCAAAGCTTCCAAACCAACGTTCATAACTTTGTTATCACCGCTCACAATCCGGGTAATTTCCTTCATCAAGTCGTCGGCGTATTCCGGGAATTGTTGAATCGAGCCTTCGAGAGTCGTAGTAATCTCATTATCAATCCTCGAGGAAATCCAGCTAAGAACAGACACCGACCAGTAGAACCAGGTATCGTACGTCGGGTCGTCTTCCGCCGGCTTCGGAATATTGAAATTCACCACGTTCTCGATTCGAATCATCCGTAAACCATTCGTAATTTCGCGCTTCCAGCGCACAAAGTTTGATCCATCAACCTTCAAAACACATGTCTTCGGGTATTGCACGTCAGTAACCGCTTTTAAGCGAGTTCCTTGGGTAACGGGAAGTCCCGGAATCGGTTGGGTAGTCGAAGGGTCCGGCGCGGGTAGCCTTCGGGAGCTTTCACCCCGCGAACCAGAGTTTGACTCATCAGCCATTTTGACAAATCAGGTTGCTTCAAGCGAACAGTCGCGAGCAGAATAAACAAGGTCGCTTCGAGCGAACAATCGCGAGCGAGAAAAGTAAGAAGTTTCGAAGACGTCAACGGTCGCTACCAGCGAACAATCGCGAGCGAGAAAAGTGAGGTTTTCGAAGAACCAGGAGTTGCTTCCAGCGAACAATCGCGAGCAAGACAAAGAACAAAGTGGGTTGCTCCGAGCGAACAATCGCGAGCAAAACAAAGAATAAAGTGGGTCGCTTCAAGCGGACAAATCGCGAGCGAGACAAACAAGACAAATAGGGTTGCTACTAGCGAACAATCGCGAGCAAAGTGTGGGGTAAAAGTGGGTCCGTGAAAACTCTGCAGATCAATCACGTGATGTCGTCACACAAATGACGTCACCAAAACAAAGACACCAGTCTCACCACTTCGAGAACTGATGGAGTCTCAGTAAGAAGAACAAAGGGCTCATAACCTGTTGGCGGATCGAGAACAGGCAGTTGTGGAGAAGTAATATTGATTGAAACTGGAAACTGGAGAACTGGGGAGAAAAGAGAAGAGAGAGAGAGCTACAGAGAGAGATCGAGATATGGAGACAAACAACGCATGCAAACAGTGCATGTACTAGCCTGACAAACCAGGCAGCAATGCAGGTCACATGACCACATGCTCCAACAGCTTTGCTAAGTTAATAAGCTTCGTAGTTAAAGTTATAAAGTTTAACTTAGTCTCCTTCCTCTAGAAGAATAGTATTAGAAAGAGAAGCTTTAATATACGGTCTTCCTATATAACTAAGTCGATAATAAATTTCGTAAGTCGAAATAGACTTATTGATTCGATCAAACTCTTTATCTAAATCCGAGTCTGAATTAGAAGAATTCGGTTTATAGAAGTAAGTCGTTTGAATAGTCGTTTGAATAGAAGACTATTGTTATATCTTCTCTAGAATCACTCCTTAATAGAGTAGGCTATCAATCTAGGGTAAACTATTAAACCGTTTTACTAATCCAACTTCCTCCCTATTCTTATAAACCAGTTTCGAAATAATTAAATCATGATAGATACTGTGATCCGCTTTAAGAGTATTAGATAAAAGCAGATGATTAGTGGTTGCTATATTATAGTAGGTATTAATAAGAATCATCTTAATCTTGCCTTCCGAATTCTTAATTTGAATTGGCGCCTTGCTATAACTAATTGCTAATTAGACCTTACTATTAGCATTCGTATAGCTATATAGCTCCTTACTAGGCTTATAAATTAAGTATTCGTAGAAGTCCTTACGATATCTAGTGATTGTTTTAGAAGTATTACTGTCAATTATCTAGTTGTCCTCCGAAGAACGAGCTATATTAGTACGAGCAATACTAGCCTTACCTTTCCCTTTACGTACAGTTATATAGTACTAAGTATTACTACGCGGCTTCTATCCCTCTATAAGCAGATCCTCTATTAGGTAGAAACATATCTTAGTAGGATATCTAGTATGTCTATAGTAGGTATATTCTAAACCATTTATATACTATAGCTGTTAATTGCGCTACTATTCCGCCTATTCGTTAATCGACTTACCCTTAGGCGGCGTATTCTTCGTACCTTAATGCTATTCCTTCTGATTATTTTGATTATCCTTATTGTTATTGTCCGATCTAGAGTTATATAAATTACCTTTACGACCTCTACTACTATAGCCTCGATCTCTTATTCTACCTCTGTGTTAATTATTATTATTCCGAGCGACGTTAGTAGAAGCTTCTAGATCGAACGATAACGAAGTAGGAATATCGCGTGCTTCAATCATTAATACCTTATACATATCGCTAAAAACCTTCTTTATAACGGAATCTAGTATCTTATCTTTCAAAGTCTCGTAGGTAAACGTTACCGATTTAAGTTCACCTTCTAGTTATCGAAGCATCATAAATAACGCTCTAAATAGGTAAGGTTCGACTTTATATATACTAAGCTAATTATATTAGGTCTAGTAGGCATTAATATAGTCCTTAGTAGAACTAAAGTATAATCTCTTTATCTCGTCGAATTTAATTACCTCACGTCTCACATTATTAATAATACTAGTACCACGAATAATAGACTCGACTTCACGTAGTATATAATCGGCGTAAATCGGGAAACTATTTATATATCCTTTAAGAGTTATAATAATCTTCTAATCTAGAAGACCTTCGATCTATCTACTAGAAATCTTCGACCAGTATCTCTATAGATCGTAATCGGGATCGAATTCAGTAGGACGAGGAAGATTATAGTCGGCGACCTAATCGATTCGCGCTATACTCAATCTATTAACAATCTATCGTTTCTATCTTGCTAGATTACTACTATTAAGAGCTAATTTGATACCCTTATTAAGCTTAATCTCCTTTACTTCCGGAAGATCAGTCCCCTATATACGTATCCGTCTAAAAGGACTATATTGTTAATATTGCTGTCCTTGACTATCAGAAACAGGATTGTGTTGTTAGCGAGAAGTAGGGAGAGAACGTAAGGAACCTTCTCCTCCGTTATCGTTATTATCGTAGGAACTAGTTATTTTAACTATACGTCGAGTGTCTATCTTCGGTCTTAATCGAAAGAAATGCGCGAAGCGGTACCGTCCGTCGCGTCGATAAGGTGACCACGGAAAACGAAGCTTCCTAGATAATTAGAATGATGAAAATGTTGACTCACGATAAGATCGTCGATAAAAATCAATATCAACGATAGGATCGATAGTCGAAATGTGGAGATGTCAGATGAAATACAGGCTATGCAGGAATGAATGTTAACCTCAAGGGATTAATATTGTAGACTCTGGAGAGAAAGAAAAGAAGAGAAGAAAAACTAGCTACTGTCTAACAATATCCTGAGTTCTGTGGGTCAGGATCACCTGCGGCCCCACATAGCCGTCACATGACTCCAACACCCCCCTTCAGGACGAAGACTGTCACCATATCTCTTTGTCTCCACCAATAAAAACTCTCCATTTTGTTTTCTCATTTTCCACCATTTCCTGCATATCGTAAACCTGCATCCACCCGTAAAATTAGTATGTAGATTAATTAAGACCTAGCATCTGGATGAACTTTGCATGTGCTTCTTTGTCAAGCGCTTTTGTAAACCCGTCGGCGACGTTGCTCTTCGTCTCGACGCGCCGTAAATCGATCTTCTTCTGGAAAATAGCGTCCTTGACGAAAAACCACTTCATGTCAAGCCAACGTGTGCTGTTCTTGCACGATTTCTTGCTCATCAGCAACTGAGTATTGATGTTGTCTGTCAAAACAACAATTGGATTGCCTGCCTTAGGAAGATTAAGTGCCTTGGCAATCTTTGAAATCCACTGAGCATCCCTGGCAGGTCGATCCAGAGCACACCATTCCGCAGCTGTCGACGATAGAGTCATGATACTCTGTTTCTTCGAGTACCAAATGATAGGTGCGCCACCGAAAAACCAAACAGCACCCTCTGTCGATTTTGAATCATACCAATCACCATGCGAAGCATCGGCATACGCAAAGAACGAGGTATCGTCCACCCCCCTAGCGTTATGCCAAGGTGTGTTGTGTCACTGAGATACCTATAGACAGCACGGACTGCCTGCAAATCGTTGGTAGTCGGAGAAGCAGAACGATGTTGTAACTTCATGACACTGAATTTGATATCAGGCCTAGTTTCAACTGCCAACCAGTTGAGTCTGCTAACCAAAGACCGGAACAAAGTATGCCCCTCCTGATCCAGAAGAGCGTCGGGATCCTTATTACCGTCATCCCATTTGTGGTTTAGAGAAAGCGGAATCGAAATTAGAGAACATGCCTGCATCTCTGCTAAGCGAAGTGCCTCCAGACAGTATGCCTACTGTGTTATCCGAATTGTTCTTTTGTCGTAATTCCGGATAACGGCACTACCAAGAAAACGGGATGGTTCTCCTATATCCTTAATCTCGAACTGACCCTTTACCTGCTGAAAAATCATCTCGACCTCTCCGTCGGTCGGAGCTGTACCAATGAAATCATCAACATGAACAAGAAGAAACCACGTTGAACCATTATACATCTTGACGTAGACACACGGATCATCATCAAGAGCATAAAACCCAATCTTGACTAGTCTTCTGTCAAGTTCCTTATTCCATAGAGCTGCCGAATCACGAAGGCCAAATAATGCCTGCCGTAACTGACAAACCCAACCTTTGCTTCCGATATCAGGTTCGGAGTATTCAAAACCCACTAGTTGAACGACATAAACTGTCTCCTGATCTTCACGAGAAGCATTAAGATACGCAGCCACTGCGTCAAACTAACGCCATTTGTAACCTCTCTGCGCAATAAGTGTAAAGATGATCTTCATAAGAACGTTCTGAACAACTGGAGCATAGAAGATTAAATCCTCCTTTTTCTGCTGGTAGTTACCACAAACCACCTAGCGCGCTTTGAAACCATAAACAAGGTTGTCTTTCGTCACTTTGAGATCAAAAACCCATTAACTCGGCAGAGGCACCACCCCCGGCGGTTTACGAACGACATCAAAAGTCCTTTTCGCATGAACGTCGTCAAACTAATCTTCCATCGCTGCTTGCCAGCGGTCTAAAAAATCGAGAATTCATCGCCTCATTGTAAGACTAGGGAATAACAACGTCCTTAACGTGTAAAGGCTTGCCGTTATAAATAAAAGGAGTGCTCTGTTTCGCAACAACTCTCGACTTTGCAAGTCTCCCCCTACCTTAATCACCATCATCACCCAATCCTTTATCAGCACTGTTATTACCCTGTGGAACGTCCGGCTTCACAACGATTCGCTTCGGTTGTTTCGTCTGTTTCGGTTTCGTTTTCGGAATCGATATAGTCTCGGTAAGTTCCGTAGGAAAGCCGTATCGTTCTGGCGATCGTCTCGTCCGGCTCGACCGTCGGGGAATGAAGTATTCTAGTGGAATAGAAGCTGTCTCGGTGACAGAACTATCGGTGATTGTTTCAACTAAGACCTCCCGAGGTAATTCGACCTCGGACACCGTCTCCATATGTGGTTCAAAAATAGGCTCAGAAACCTAATAAGAACTAGGCTGAACCACTACCTGCTCTTCCTCTAAAACAATGAGATCATGAACCTCCTATATAGAAACCTCCTGTGGAGAAACCTCCTACGGAAAAATCTCCTATAAAGAAATCTCCTACGGAGAAACCTCCTATGGAGTGTCTTCTCGGAATGCTCTAGGTAAATGCCAAGGAGAAGTAGGAACAGCCTATTATATAGGAACTTCTATATCACGAGTAGCTCGCTATATATACTATCCTTAATAAATAAAACTATTATATTTATTATCTTTACTATCTTTACCGTTATCCTCCTCGATCGACTAGTAAATAACTAGAGACTCTAGAATAGCCTCTAAAACCGGAGATACTACTACCTATTTTCTAGGCTGCGGTAGGACTAGCGGAAGCAATAGTCTACCGTCTATATGATTAACTATATAACGTCGAATTGTCTTATAAACCTATAGTTAAAGAACTAGACGTCGATATATTAACTAAGGAACTAACTAATAAATTAGCTGCTAAATAACCTACCTCTTTAGCGGTAGAAGGTAAGCCGGTTTAACTTACTTCCGGAAATTCGGTTATTAAAGTAGAGATTAATCTTCGATCTCCTATATTCTAGTTAACGGCTTTAGTATAGGTAGTATAGTCTATACTCTTCCCGGTATATCTAGACCTACGGAAGCTTACTTCTATTAAATCATAGGTCTTAAAACCTAAATTGCTATCTCTAGCTATCTATTAGTAATAGAAACCTACGGAACTAGCTTTAGTCTAATTATAACCTTCGGATCTTCGTAAGGTTATTTGCTTTTCTTAATTATAAAATCTAGAATATATAGACTACCTTCTTTATAAAGTACCCCGGCGTTATTATCTAAATCAAGATCCTTAGGTACCGGCTTTCTAGCTAAAATACCCCCTTTTAGATTATTATCCGATCGAGAAGAGTTAAGATTAAGTTTATTAGGAAAAGTGACGTCCCGTAAATAAACAATCTCCTTCGAAGTAGGATTCTATACCTTAAAGATATAATCATTCTTATCTTTATAACTAACTAGGTATCCTCTAAATATACGAGTAGCTAATTTCTCTAATTAAATACGTATCTTCCTCGGAATATAGACAAATACGATAGTATCCTATATACGAAGATATTTTAAATTGACCTTCGTCTTACTAAGACTAAGGCCCTCCTACTAAGAGATAATCGGTATCTTTATAGTCTTCGGATTAACCAAACGATTATAAATATAAATTATAGTATCTACTCGGTAAGGCTAAAGTTATTTAGGAAGCCTAGCGTCTATATTTATTATACGTTAAATCTAGTTAATATAACTATCTATACGCTCTATAACGCTATTCGGTTTAGATATATAGATAGGCGTGATTTTAAAAACTATACCTTCTTCCTCTGCTTATATCTAAAACTTATAAAATTTAGTTCCTCCGTTAATCCGCTAAAAAGCTAAGTAACGTCTATAAAGAATCTTCTATCTCTTATAGAAAGTAATTATATAAGATATAATCTCCTCCTTAGTTCGAAAGTACAGTCCTTCGGTATATCGAGTATAGTTATCGATAATTAGTATCTAATAACGTTTACTACGAGGTCTAGATAGGTTTATAATTTGTATATCTATATAAAACTTTATATCTAGCTTCTCTATACGTCGTTATATATCCCGAGAAATCTACTTCTTAGCTTTACTAAGTTAATAAGCTTCGTAGTTAAAGTTATAAAGTTTAACCTAGTCTCCTTCCTCTAGAAGAATAGTATTAGAAAGAGAAGCTTTAATATACGGTCTTCCTATATAACTAAGTCGACGATAAATTTTATAAGTCGAAATAGACTTATTAATTCGATCAAACTCTTTATCTAAATCCGAGTCTAAATTAGAAGAATTCGGTTTATAGAAGTAAGTCGTTTAAATAGAAGATTGTTATATCTTCTCTAGAATCACTCTTTAATAGAGTAGGCTATCAATCTAGGGTAAACTATTAAACCGTTTTATTAATCTAACTTCCTCCCTATTCTTATAAACTAGTTTCGAAATAATTAAATTATAATAGATACCGTGATCCGCTTTAAGAGTATTAGATAAAAGTAAACGATCGGTAGTTACTATATTATAATAGGTATTAATAAGAATTATCTTAATCTTACCTTCCGAATTCTTAATTTAAATCGGCGCCTTACTATAACTAATTACTAATTAGACCTTACTATTAGTATTTATATAGCTATATAGCTCCTTACTAGGCTTATAAATTAAGTATTCGTAGAAGTCCTTATAATATCTAATAATCGTTTTAGAAGTACTACTATTAATTATCTAGTTATCCTCTAAAGAACGAGCTATATTAGTACGAGTAATACTAGCCTTACCTTTTCCTTTACGTATAGTTATATAGTACTAAGTATTACTACGCGGCTTCTATCCCTCTATAGGTAGATCCTCTATTAGGTAGAAATATATCTTAGTAGGATATCTAGTATATCTATAGTAGGTATATTTAGAATTATTTATATATTATAGCTATTGATTACGCTACTATTCCGCCTATTCGTTAATCGACTTACCCTTAGGCGGCGTATTCTTCGTACCTTAATGCTATTCCTTCTGATTATTTTAATTATCCTTATTATTATTATCCGATCTAGAGTTATATAAACTACCTCTACGACCTTTACTACTACGACCTCGACCTCTTATTCTACCTCTACGTTAATTATTATTATTATTATTCCGCGCGACGTTAGTAGAAGCTTCTAGGTCGAACGATAACAAAGTAGGAATATCGCGTACTTCAATCGTTAATGCCTTATATATATCGCTAAAAACCTCCTTTATAACGGAATCTAGTATCTTATCTTTTAAAGTCTTATAAGTAAACGTTACCGATTTAAGTTTACCTTCTAGTTATCGAAGTATTATAAATAACGCTCCGAATAGATAAGGTTCGACTTTATATATACTAAGCTAGTTATATTAGGTCTAGTAGGTATTAATATAGTCCTTAGTAGAACTAAAGTATGATCTCTTTATCTTATCGAATTTAATCACCTTACGTCTTACGTTATTAATAATACTAGTACTACGAATAATAGACTTAACTTTACGTAGTATATAATCGGCGTAAATCGGGAAACTATTTATATATCCTTTAAGAGTTATAATAATCTTCTAATCTAGAAGACCTTCGATCTATCTACTAGAAATCTTCGACTAGTATCTTTATAGATCGTAATCGGGATTAAATTCGGTAGGACGAGGAAGATTATAGTCGGCGACCTAATTGATTCGCGCTATACTTAATCTATTAATAATCTATCGTTTCTATCTTACTAGATTGCTGCTATTAAGAGCTAATTTAATATCCTTATTGAGCTTAATCTCCTTTACTTCCGGAAGATTAGTCCCCTATATACGTATCCGTCTAATAGGACTACGTTGTTAATATTGCTGTCCCTAACTATTAGAAATAGGATTGTATTGCTAGCGAGAAGTAGGGAGAGAACGTAAGGAACCTTCTCCTCCGTTATTGTTATTATCGTAGGAACTAGTTATTTTGACTATATATCGAGTGTCCGTCTTCGGTCTCGATCGAAAGAAATACGCGAAGCGGTACCGTCCGTCGCGTTAATAAGGTGACCACGGAAAACGAAGCTTCCTAGATGATTAGAATAATGAAAATATTGACTTACGATAAGATCGTCGATAAAAATCAATATTAACGATGGGATCGATAGTCGAAAAGTGGAGATACGGAACGGGCCGAAAAACACGTCCTATAAATAAAAAATGAAAACTCTAATTGGTTGAAAATTTCAACGAAAAGATGCTCGGAGTCGTACGAGCAAGGGCTTATAACCTGTTAGATGAAATATAGGCTATGTAGGAATGAATGTTAACCTTAAGGGATTAATATTGTAGACTCTGGAGAGAAAGAAAAGAAGAGAAGAAAAACTAGCTACTGTCTAATAATATCCTGAGTTCTGTGGGTCAGGATCACCTGCGGCCCTATATGGCCGTCACGTGACTCTAACACCCCCTTCAGGACGAAGACTATCACCATATCTCTTTGTCTCTACTAATAAAAACTCTCCATTTTGTTTTCTTATTTTCCACTATTTCCTACACAATGTAAATCTGCATCTACCCGTAAACTTCAGTATATAGATCAATTAAGACCTAGCATCTAGATAAACTTTGTATATACTTCTTTATTAAGCGCTTTTATAAACCCGTCGGCGACGTTGCTCTTCGTCTCGACGCGCCGTAAATCGATCTTCTTCTAGAAAATAGCGTCCTTAACGAAAAACCACTTTATATTAAGCCAACGTATACTGTTCTTATACAATTTCTTACCTATTAGTAACTAAGTATTAATATTATCTATTAAAATAACAATTAGATTGCCTACCTTAGGAAGATTAAGTGCCTTAGCAATCTTTGAAATCTACTAAATATCCCTAGTAGGTCGATCTAGAGCACACTATTCCGTAGCTATCGATAATAGAATTATAATACTCTGTTTCTTCGAGTACTAAATAATAGGTACGCTACCGAAAAACCAAACAGCACCCTCTATCGATTTTAAATTATACTAATTACTATACGAAGTATCGGTATACGTAAAGAACGAGGTATCGTCTACCCCCCTAGTATTATACTAAGGTATATTATATCACTAAGATACCTATAGACAGTACGGACTACCTACAAATCGTTAGTAGTCGGAGAAGTAAAACGATATTATAACTTTATAATACTAAATTTAATATTAGGCCTAGTTTTAACTACTAACTAGTTAAGTCTACTAACTAAAGACCGGAATAAAGTATACCCCTCCTAATCTAGAAGAGCGTTAGGATCCTTATTACCGTTATCCTATTTATAATTTAGAGAAAGCGGAATCGAAATTAGAGAATATACCTATATCTCTACTAAGCGAAGTGCCTCTAAATAGTATGCCTACTATATTATCCGAATTATTCTTTTATTATAATTCCGGATAACGGTACTACTAAGAAAACGGGATAGTTCTCCTATATCCTTAATCTCGAACTGACCCTTTACCTACTAAAAAATCATCTCGACCTCTCCGTCGGTCGGAGCTATACTAATAAAATCATTAATATAAATAAGAAGAAACCACGTTAAACTATTATATATCTTAATATAGATATACGGATTATTATTAAGAGTATAAAACCTAATCTTAATTAGTCTTCTGTTAAGTTCCTTATTCTATAAAGCTACCGAATCACGAAGGCTAAACAATACCTACCGTAACTAATAAACCTAACCTTTACTTCCGATATTAGGTTCGGAGTATTTAAAACCTACTAGTTAAACGATATAAACTATCTCCTAATCTTTACGAGAAGTATTAAGATACGTAGCTACTACGTTAAACTAACGCTATTTGTAACCTCTCTGCGTAATAAGTGTAAAGATGATCTTTATAAGAACGTTCTAAATAACTAGAGTATAGAAGATTAAATCCTCCTTCTTCTACTAGTAGTTCCTATAAACTACCTAGCGCGCTTTAAAACTATAAATAAGGTTGTCCTTCGTTACTTTAAGATTAAAAACCTATTGACTCGGTAGAGGTACTACCCCCGGCGGTTTATAAACGATATTAAAAGTCCTTTTCGTATAAACGTCGTTAAACTAATCTTCTATCGCTACTTACTAGCGGTCTAAAAATCGAGAATTTATCGCCTTATTATAAGACTAGGGAATAATAACGTCCTTAACGTATAAAAGCTTGCTGTTATAAATAAAATGAGTGCTTTATTTCGTAATAACTCTCGACTTTATAAGTCTCCCCTATCTTAATTACTATTATTACCTAATCCTTTATTAGTACTGTTATTATCCTATAGAACGTCCGGCTTTATAACGATTTACTTCGGTTGTTTCGTCTATTTCGGTTTCGTTTTCGGAATCGATATAGTCTCGGTAAGTTCTATAAGAAAACCGTATTATTTAGGCGATCGTCTCGTCCGGCTCGATCGTTAGGGAATAAAGTATTTTAGTGGAATAGAAGCTATCTCGGTAATAGAACTATCGGTAATTATTTTAACTAAGACCATCTGAGGTAATTCGACCTCGGATACCGTCTCTATATATAGTTTAAAAATAGGCTTAGAAACCTAATAAGAACTAGGCTAAACTACTATCTACTCTTCCTCTAAAATAATAAGATTATAAACCTCCTATATAGAAAGCTCCTATAAAGAAACCTCCTACGGAAAAATCTCCTATAAAGAAATCTCCTACGGAGAAACCTTTTATAGAGTATCTTCTCGGAATACTCTAGGTAAATGCTAAGGAGAAGTAGGAATAGCCTATTATATAGGAACTTCTATATTATAAATAGCTCGCTATATATCCTGTCCTTAATAAATAAAACTATTATATTTACTATCTTTACTATCTTTACCGTTATCCTCCTCGATCGACTAATAAATAACTAGAGACTCTAAAATAGCCTCTAAAACCGGAGATACTACTACCTATTTTCTAGGCTACGGTAGGACTAGCGGAAGTAATAGTCTACTATCTATATAATTAATTATATAATGTCGAATTGTCTTATAAACCTATAGTTAAAGAACTAGACGTCGACGTATTAACTAAGGAACTAACTAATGAATTAGCTGCTAAATAACCTACCTCTTTAGCGGTAGAAGGTAAGCCGGTTTAACTAATTCCGGAAATTCGGTTATTAAAGTAGAGATTAATCTTCGATCTCCTATATTCTAGTTAATAGCTTTAGTATAGGTAGTATAGTCTATACTCTTCCTAGTATATCTAGACCTACGGAAGCTTACTTCTATTAAATTATAGGTCTTAAAACCTAAATTACTACCTCTAGCTATCTACTAGTGATAGAAACCTACGGAACTAGCTTTAGTCTAATTATAACCTTCGGACCTTCGTAAGGTTGTTTGCCTTTCTTAATTATAAAATCTAGAATATACGGACTACCTTTTTTATAAAGTGCTCTAGCGTTATTATCTAAATTAGGATCTTTAGGTACCGGCTTTCTAGCTAAAATACCCCCCTTTAGATCGTTATCCGATCGAGAAGAGTTAAGATTAAGTTTATCGGGAAAAGTAACGTCCTATAAACGAATAATCTCCTTCGAAGTAGGATTCTATACCTTAAAGATATAACTATTCTTACCTTTATAACTAACTAGGTGTCCTCTAAATACACAAGTAGCTAATTTCTCTAATTAAATACGTATCTCCCTTAGAATATAGACAAATACGATAGTACCCTATATACGAAGATGTTTTAAATTGACCTTCGTCTTACTAAGACTAAGGCCCTCCTATTAGGAGATAATCGGTATCTTTATAGTCTTCGGATTAACTAAACGATTGTGAATATAAATTATAGTATCTACTCGGTAAGGCTAAAGCTATTTAAGAAGCCTAGCGTCTATATTTATTATACGTTAAATCTAGTTAATATAACTACCTATACGCTCCGCAACGCTATTCGGTTTAAGTATATAGATAGGCGTGATTTTAAAAACTATACCTTCTTCCTCTACCTATATCTAAAACTTATAAAATTTAGTTCCTCTGTTAATCCGCTAGAAAGCTAGGTAATATCTACAAAGAATCTTCTATCTCTTATAGAAAGCAATTATATAAGGTATAATCTCCTCCTTAGTTCGAAAGTACGGTCCTTCGGTATATCGAGTATAATTATCGATAATTAGTACCTAATAATGTTTACTATAAGGTCTAGGTAGGTTTATAGTTTATATATCCGTATAAAACTTTATACCTAGCTTCTCTATATATTATTATATATCCCGAGAAATCTACTTCTTAGCTTTACTAAGTTGATAAGTTTTATAGTTAAAGTTATAAAGTTCAACCTAGTCTCCTTCCTCTAGAAGAATAGCATTAGAAAGAGAAGCTTTAATATACGGTCTTCCTATATAACTAAGTCGACGATAAATTTGGTAAGTCGAAATAGACTTATTAATTTAATTAAACTCTTTATCTAAATCCGAGTCTAAATTAGAAGAATTCGGTTTATAGAAGTAAGTCGTTTAAATAGAAGATTGTTATATCTTCTCTAGAATCACTCTTTAATAGAGTGGGCTATTAATCTAAAGTAAACTATTAAACTATTTTACTAATCTAACTTCCTTCCTATTCTTATAAACTAGTTTCGAAATAATTAAATTATAATAGATACCGTGATCCGCTTTAAGAGTATTAGATAAAAGTAGACGATCGGTAGTTACTGTGTTATAGTAGGTATTAATAAGAATTATCTTGATTTTATCTTCCGAATTCTTGATTTAAATCGGCGCCTTACTATAACTAATTGCTAATTAGACCTTACTATTAGTATTTATATAGCTATATAGCTCCTTATTAGGCTTATAAATTAAGTATTCGTAGAAGTCCTTACGATATCTAGTGATTGTTTTAAAAGTACTACTATCAATTATCTAGTTATCCTCCGAAGAACGAGCTATATTAGTACGAGCAATACTAGCCTTACCTTTTCCTTTACGTATAGTTATATAGTACTAAGTATTACTACGCGGCTTCTATCCCTCTATAGGTAGATCCTCTATTAGGTAGAAATATATCTTAGTAGGATATCTAGTATATCTATAATAGGTATATTTAGAACTATTTATATACTATAGCTATTAATTATATTGCTATTCCGCCTATTCGTTAATCGACTTATCCTTAGGCGGCGTATTCTTCGTATCTTAATACTATTCCTTCTAATTATTTTAATTATCCTTATTGTTATTATCCGATCTAGAGTTATATAAACCACCTCTACGACCTTTACTACTACGGCCTCGACCTCTTATTTTATCTCCGCGTTAATTATTATTATTATTATTCCGCGCGACGTTAGTAGAAGCTTCTAGGTCGAACGATAACGAAGTAGGAATATCGCGTACTTTAATCGTTAATACCTTATATATATCGCTAAAAACCTCCTTTATAACGGAATCTAGTATCTTATCTTTTAAAGTCTTATAGGTAAACGTTACCGATTTGAGTTTACCTTCTAGTTATTAAAGTATTATAAATAACGCTCCGAATAGGTAAGGTTCGACTTTATATATACTAAGCTAGTTATATTAGGTCTAGTAGGCATTAATATAGTCCTTAGTAGAACTAAAGTATAATCTCTTTATCTCGTCGAATTTAATCACTTTACGTCTTATGTTGTTAATAATACTAGTACTACGAACAATAGACTCGACTTTATATAGTATATAATCGGCGTAAATTAGGAAACTATTTATATATCCTTTAAGAGTTATAATAATCTTCTAATCTAGAAGACCTTTAATCTATCTACTAGAAATCTTCGACTAGTATCTCTATAGATCGTAATTAGGATCGAATTCGGTAGAACGAGGAAGATTATAGTCGGCGACCTAATCGATTCGCGCTATACTTAATCTATTAACAATCTATCGTTTCTATCTTACTAGATTACTGCTATTAAGAGCCAATTTAATACCCTTATTAAGCTTAATCTCCTTTACTTCCGGAAGATCAGTCCTTTATATATATATCCGTCTAATAAGACCACGTTGTTAATATTACTATCCCTAATTATTAGAAATAGGATTATATTACTAGCGAGAAGTAGGGAGAGAATATAAGGAACCTTCTCCTCCGTTATCGTTATTATTATAAGAACTAGTTATTTTAACTATACGTCGAGTATCCGTCTTCGGTCTCGATCGAAAGAAATACGCGAAGCGGTACCGTCCGTCGCGTCGATAAGGTGACCACGGAAAACGAAGCTTCTTAGATAATTAGAATAATGAAAATGTTGACTCACAATAAGATCGTCGATAAAAATCAATATTAACGATAGGATCGATAGTCGAAAAGTGGAGATACGGAACGGGCCGAAAAACGCGTCCTATAAATGAAAAATAAAAACTCTGATTAATTGAAAATTTCAACGAAAAGATGCTCGGAGTCGTACGAGCAAGGGCTTATAACCTATCAGATGAAATATAGGCTATACAGGAATGAATGTTAACCTCAAGGGATTAATATTGTAGACTCTAGAAAGAAAGAAAAGAAGAGGAGAAAAAAACTAGCTACTATCTAACAATATCCTGAGTTCTATGGGTCAGGATTACCTGCGGCCCCACATGGCCGTCACGTGATTCCAACACTAATCTTTACGAGAAGCATTAAGATATGCAGCTACTACGTCAAACTAACGCCATTTATAACCTCTCTACGTAATAAGTATAAAGATGATCTTTATAAGAACGTTCTAAACAACTAGAGTATAGAAGATTAAATCCTCCTTCTTCTACTAGTAGTTCCTATAAACCACCTAGCGCGCTTTAAAACCATAAATAAGGTTGTCCTTCGTCACTTTAAGATTAAAAACCTATTAACTCGGCAGAGGTACTACCCCCGGCGGTTTATAAACGATATTAAAAGTCCTTTTCGTATAAACGTCGTTAAACTAATCTTCTATCGCTACTTACTAGCGGTCTAAAAATCGAGAATTCATCGCCTTATTATAAGACTAGGGAATAATAACGTCCTTAACGTATAAAGGCTTACCGTTATAAATAAAAGGAGTACTCTATTTCGTAATAACTCTCGACTTTATAAGTCTCCCCCTATCTTAATCACTATTATTACCTAATCCTTTATTAGTACTATTATTACCCTATAGAACGTCCGGCTTTATAACGATTCGCTTCGGTTAACTCGATAGTCTCGGTTTCGGTTTCGGTTTTATTCTCGGAATCGATATAGTCTCGATAAGTTCCGTAGGAAAACCGTATCGTTTAGGCGATCGTCTCATCCGGCTCGATCGTTAAAGAATAAAGTATTCTAGTAGAATAGAAGCTATCTCGGTAATAGAACTATCGATAATTATTTTAACTAAAACCTCCTAAGGTAAATCGACCTTGGACACCGTCTCTATATATAGTTCAAAAATAGGCTTAGAAACCTAATAAGAACTAGGCTAAACCACTACCTACTCTTCCTCTAAAATAATAAGATTATAAACCTCCTATATAGAAATCTCCTATAGAGAAACCTCCTATAGAAAAATCTCCTATAAAGAAATCTCCTACGGAGAAACCTCCTATAGAGTATCTTCTCGGAATACTCTAGGTAAATACTAAGGAGAAGTAGGAATAGCCTATTATATAAGAACTTCTATATTATAAGTAGCTCGCTATATATACTATCCTTAATAAATAAAACTATTATACTTACTATCTTTATAGTCACTATTATCCTCCTTAATCGACTAGTAAATAACTAGAGACTCTAGAATAGCCTCTAAAACCGGAGATACTACTACCTATTTTCTAGGCTATAATAGGACTAGCGGAAGTAATAGTCTACCGTCTATATAATTAACTATATAACGTCGAATTGTCTTATAAACCTATAGTTAAAGAACTAGACGTCGACGTATTAACTAAGGAACTAACTAATAAATTAGCTACTAAATAACCTACCTCTTTAGCGGTAGAAGGTAAGCCGGTTTAACTTACTTCCGGAAATTCGGTTATTAAAATAGAGATTAATCTTCGATCTCTTATATTCTAGTTAACGGCTTTAATATAGGTAGTATAGTCTATACTCTTCCTGGTATATCTAGACCTACGGAAGCTTACTTCTATTAAATTATAGGTCTTAAAACCTAAATTACTACCTCTAGCTGTCTACTAGTAATAGAAACCTACGGAACTAGCTTTAGTCTAATTATAACCTTCGGACCTTCGTAAGGTTATTTGCCTTTCTTAATTGTAAAATCTAGAATATACGGACTACCTTCTTTATAAAATACCCCGGCGTTATTATCTAAATTAGGATCCTTAGATACCGGCTTTCTAGCTAAAATACCCTCCTTTAGATCGTTATCCGATCGAGAAGAGTTAAGATTAAGTTTATCGGGAAAAGTAACGTCCTATAAACGAACAATCTCCTTCGAAGTAGGATTCTATATCTTAAAGATATAACTATTCTTACCTTTATAACTAACTAGGTATCCTCTAAATATACGAGTAGCTAATTTCTCTAATTAAATACGTATCTCCCTCGGAATATAGATAAATACGATAGTACCCTATATACGAAGATATTTTAAATTAACCTTCGTCTTACTAAGACTAAGGCCCTCCTACTAGGAGATAATCGGTATCTTCGTAGTCTTTAGATTAACTAAACAATTATAAATATAAATTATAATATCTACTCGGTAAGGCTAAAGCTATTTAGGAAGCTTAGCGTCTATATTTATTATACGTTAAATCTAGTTAATATAACTACCTATACGCTTTATAACGCCATTCGGTTTAGGTATATAGATAGGCGTGATTTTAAAAACCATACCTTCTTCCTCTACCTATATCTAGAACTTATAGAATTTAGTTCCTCCGTTAATCCGCTAGAAAGCTAGGTATCGTCTATAAAGAATCTTCTATCTCTTATAGAAAGTAATTATATAAAGTATAATCTCCTCCTTAGTTCGAAAGTATAGTCCTTCGGTATATCGAGTATAGTTATCGACAATTAGCACCTAATAACATTTACTATAAGGTCTAGGTAGGTTTATAATTTATATATCCGTATAAAACTTTATACCTAGCTTCTCTATACGACGTTATATATCCTAAGAAATCTACTTCTTAGCTTTACTAAGTTAATAAGCTTTATAGTTAAAATTATAAAGTTCAACCTAGTCTCCTTCCTTTAGAAGAATAATATTAGAAAGAGAAGCTTTAATATATAGTCTTCCTATATAACTAAGTCAACGATAAATTTCGTAAGTCGAAATAGACTTATTAATTCGATTAAACTCTTTATCTAAATCCGAGTCTAAATTAGAAGAATTCGGTTTATAGAAGTAAGTCGTTTAAATAGAAGATTATTATATCTTCTCTAGAATCACTCCCTAATAGAGTAGGCTATCAATCTAGGGTAAACTATTAAACTGTTTTACTAATCTAACTTCCTCCCTATTCTTATAAACTAGTTTCGAAATAATTAAATCATAATAGATACCGTAATCCGCTTTAAGAGTATTAGATAAAAGTAGACGATTAGTAGTTACCGTATTATAGTAGGCATTAATAAGAATTATCTTAATCTTACCTTCCGAATTCTTGATTTAAATCGGCGCCTTACTATAACTAATTGCTAATTAGACCTTACTATTAGCATTTGTATAGCTATATAGCTCCTTACTAGGCTTATAAATTAAGTATTCGTAGAAGTCCTTACGATATCTAGTGATCGTTTTAGAAGTACTATTATTAATCATCTAGTTGTCCTCCGAAGAACGAGCTATATTAATATAAGCAATACTAGCCTTACCTTTCCCTTTACGTATAATTATATAGTACTAAGTATTACTACGCGGCTTCTATCCCTCTATAGGTAGATCCTCTATTAGGTAGAAATATATCTTAGTAGGATATCTAGTATATCTATAATAAGTATATTCTAAACTATTTATATACTATAGCTATTAATTACGCTACTATTCCGCCTATTTATTAATTGACTTGCCCTTAGGCGGCGTATTCTTCGTACCTTAATACTATTCCTTTTAATTATTTTGATTATCCTTATTATTATTATCCGATCTAGAGTTATATAAACTACCTCTACGACCTTTGCTACTACGGCCTCGACCTCTTATTCTACCTCCGCGTTAATTATTATTATTATTATTCCGCGCGACGTTAGTAGAAGCTTCTAGGTCGAACGATAACGAAGTAGGAATATCGCGTGCTTCAATCGTTAATACCTTATATATATCGCTAAAAACCTCCTTTATAACGGAATCTAGTATCTTATCTTTTAAAGTCTCGTAGGTAAACGTTACCGATTTAAGTTTACCTTCTAGTTGTCGAAGTATTATAAATAACGCTCCGAATAGGTAAGGTTCGACTTTATATATACTAAGCTAGTTATATTAGGTCTAGTAGGTATTAATATAGTCCTTAGTAGAACTAAAGTATGATCTCTTTATCTCGTCGAATTTAATTACCTTATGTCTTATATTATTAATAATACTAGTATTACGAACAATAGACTCGACTTTACGTAGTATATAATCGGCGTAAATCGGGAAACTATTTATATATCCTTTAAGAGTTATAATAATCTTCTAATCTAGAAGACCTTCAATCTATCTACTAGAAATCTTCGACTAGTATCTCTATAGATCGTAATCGGGATCGAATTCGGTAGGACGAGGAAGATTATAGTCGGCGACCTAATCGATTCGCGCTATACTTAATCTATTAATAATCTATCGTTTCTATCTTACTAGATTACTACTATTAAAAGCCAATTTAATACCCTTATTAAGCTTAATCTCCTTTACTTCCGGAAGATTAGTCCCCTATATACGTATCTATCTAATAGGACTACGTTATTAATATTGCTATCCCTAACTATTAGAAATAGGATTATATTACTAGCGAGAAGCGGGGAGAAAACGTAAGGAACCTTCTCCTCCGTTATTATTATTATCGTAGGAACTAGTTATCTTGACTATACGTCGAGTGTCCGTCTTCGGTCTCGATCGAAAGAAATACGCGAAGCGGTACCGTCCGTCGCGTCGATAAGGTAACCACGGAAAACGAAGCTTCCTAGATAATCAGAATGATGAAAATGTTGACTTACGATGAGATCGTCGATGAAAATCAATGTTAACGATGGGATCGACAGTCGAAAAGTGGAGATGCGGAACGGGCCGAAAAACGCGTCCCACAAAAGAAAAATGAAAACTCTGATTGGTTGAAAATTTCAACGAAAAGATGCTCGGAGTCGTACGAGCAAGGGCTTATAACCTGTCAGATGGAATGCAGGCTATGTAGGAATGAATGTTAACCTCAAAGGATTAGATTTGTAGACTCTGGAGAGAAAGAAAAGAAGAGAAGAAAAACTAGCTACTGTCTAACAATATCCTGAGTTCTGTGGGTCAGGATCACCTGCGGCCCCACATGGCCGTCACGTGACTCCAACAAATTACCTTACGTCTTATATTATTAATAATACTAGTACTATAAATAATAGACTCGACTTTATATAGTATATAATCGGCGTAAATTAAGAAACTATTTATATATTCTTTAAGAGTTATTATAATCTTCTAATCTAAAAGACCTTCGATCTATCTACTAGAAATCTTCGACTAGTATCTTTATAGATTATAATTAGGATCGAATTCGGTAGGACGGGGTAGATTATAGTCGGCGACCTAATCGATTCGCGTTATACTTAATCTATTAATAATCTATCGTTTCTATCTTACTAGATTACTACTATTAAGAGCTAATTTAATACCCTTATTAAGCTTAATCTCCTTTACTTTAAGAAGATTAGTCCCTTATATACGTATCCGTCTAATAAGACTACGTTAATACTATTACTATCCCTAATTATTAAAAATAGGATTTTATTACTAGCGAGAAGCGGGGAGAGAACGCGAAGAACCTTCTCCTCCGTTATTATTATTATCATAGGAACTAGTTATTTTAACTATACGTCGAGTATCCGTCTTCGGTCTCGATCGAAAGAAATAATATACGTACTAGTACCGTCCGTCGCGTTAATAAAGTAACTACGGAAAACGAAGCTTCCTAGATAATTAGAATAATAAAAATATTAACTCACGATAAGATCGTCGATAAAAATCAATATTAACGATAGGATCGTTAGTCGAAAAGTAGAGATACGGAACGGGCCGAAAAACGCGTCCTATAAAAGAAAGTGAAAACTCTAATTAGTTGAAAATTTCAACGAAAAGATGCTCGGAGTCGTACGAGCAAGGGCTTATAACCTATCAGATGAAATACAGGCTATGTAGGAATGAATGTTAACCTCAAGGGATTAATATTGTAGACTCTAGAGAGAAAGAAAAGAAGAGAAGAAAAACTAGCTACTGTCTAACCATTATCCTAAATCCTATGTGTCGGGATCACATGCGGCCCCACATGGCCGTCACGTGACTCCAACATCTTTTCTTTCTCTCCAGAGTCTACAATATTAATCCCTTAAGGTTAACTTTCATTCCTACATAGCCTATATTTCATCTGACAGGTGTGTTGAACTCCTAGGCATGCATGCATGTTGTTTGCTACAGACTGAGCCTTTTGTTTGCTATTTGTTGTTTGCTACAATTGAGCAATGTTGACATGGTTTGCAGGGTATATAAACCCCTGCATGATTAGTTTTAGCAAAAAAGAATCTTTCTCCTTCTTTCTCCCACTCTTAGTAGTAATCTACCATAGATTGCTCATCACCAAGTTCGACAGAAAAGTCTGCAAGCGGAGATCAGATCTCCTAGATCCTCACACAGACCGCTGCGCAACCACAATCATGAACCTAAAGAAGGCCTTAAGGCAACGATGTATGCTTGATCCACAATATGCACAGTCTATCATCGACAAATACGATAAGGACTCTGAATCGCAAGGGTGGTGTCGCCTCGTATCCCTTAAACCTACAAAGCGAAATGGCTATATCCAGCTATCCTGGAAAGGTGCAAATAAATTTGCTGTTATGCAGCAGGTGGTCTTATGGGCTACAGGCCGTCAAGCTCGGGCCGGAGAGGATGCTTCTCATCTATGTCATCAAAAGCAATGTGTGAATGGTGACCATGTTATACCGGAGGCAAAGCAACTCAACCAAGTCCGTAAAGGATGTCGAGTCTGGGTTGACTGCAACCACTGCGAGCGGAAAATCTTTCTTTGTTGCCATGAGCCTCCTTGTATCAAGTACTGTGCGGGCTTTCGCGACCACCATCATTTCATGAACAATGGGATCTGTAAGAAAGTTGTCGACGAGCCAGCTCTAGACAATTGATGTTGGACGATAGGAACTAAGGTCAAATATTGTTAGAGCATCAGGTCATATGACCTACATGGCTATTACCAGCCAAGTCTTCAAGAAAAAGAGTGCATTACTAAGTGTTGGAGATCACGTGACAAACATGTGGGGCTGCATGTGATCCTGCCTGACAGGACTCATGTTTAGACCGTAGCTAGTTTTCTCTCTCTTCTCCAGAGTCTACAATATCAATTCCCTTCGGGTTAACATCCTTTTCTGCGTAGCCTGCATTCCATCTGACACTAAGCGCACAACAAACATGTTGACCTAAGCGAGGACTTGGCATGATTATGTAATTAAGTAATTGTTGCGAGATCACGTGATCTCCCTGCTTGCTCCTAGTCATTAGTCCCCACTTGTAGATAGTTCTCTCTCTCTCTCTCCCTTTCCTCTCTAAGCGCAATAGACAACTTTCCAGTTTACCTGTATCTTCTGTCTAAGAGTAATGCCTAGTTATAGGCCGCAGCTAGTCAACCAATTGAAAACCATGCGATCCTTACAGAATCGCAACTTGCAAAGCGTCCAAAAAGATGGTGATACGTCTATTTGTATGCTTATGAAAACTTCATTTCTGATACTCGTGAACCGTCCAAAAAGATGGAGATGTCGCCGTTTGTATGGGATAAAAAGCTTCATATTGTGTAACAATAATTACAATACGATGTATAGAGCGGTGTGGTACAAAATAAGGCATTCAGGCACCAAATCCCCCACTTTAAACTGTTTTGACCTCCTGAGCACTATAAGACTGGGTAAAATGAGACTGAAGAGTTCGCATTTCTGGAGAAGTGCAGATACTGGAGCAGCCAGTGATTGCGACCAGAAATCAGGATCCGAAGACATGGCAGAATTGAGGAATTGAGTTGGATAACAGGGACAAAAGACCTTTTTTATTCTTTGGAACATAAGGCATCCAGTCGCATCCGATCAGTGAACCTTCAGCTGCACATGTGGGCATTTGTGTGGACCGTGTATCGCCTAGTAATGTGATACCAGTGGGGGCATCAATAGATTCTGTCGTGTTTACGCCGAAGAACCCACTAGCTTTGTCCAAGATCGGCCATTACACTCAGCTTTTGCACAGACCAGCAACCGGTCAAGTCCAGGATAATGGAAAAGCAATTATACAAAGTATATGAGCAATCACTTGCCCATCTTCACCCACTACACAACAACTAACCGAAATGCCTTCTCAACCTCCACCCTCGTATCCCAAACTAGGTTACCCACTGCCTGATCAAGATCCTTATGTACGCCTGCTATCACTTCCTCACCACCACCACGTTTTTAGCTGACGAATATGCAAGGGCATCAGTGTTTACCTCCCCACCTGGCGTGACACGCTGGGCTGGGCGAGTCGAGACCCTGCTGTGCTAGCGCAGCTGAAGACGGGTTATCCGAGATTCTTCATTCCCCATGTGGTGCGTGAGCTTGCATCACGATTGCTGCAGAAAGCCAATCCATTGTTATCGGATGCTCGGATCGATCAATCAGAGGTTTGTGCGCTTCTGATCGCAGGCCATAGATCGGCTTTGGAATGTCAGGCATACTTGCAGCGCTGTGGAAGTACGGAGAGTGTTGTGCTTCATGCTACTTTAGCTGGATCGATTCAGATGGTTTCACGGAGTCAAACACTCACTAAGGACAGTGTTAGCTACGACGAGCTTTATTTAATCACCCATCCGGAAGATCTGGCTTTGGAGGCAAAGGCATTCTGGCAACACACTGGATCTGGTATTTCCAGCCGATGCGCTGTCTACTGGTTGGAGTATAATTCCCCCATGCCAAGGGAAATCCCAATGAAAGAGGCGGTTAAGGCAATGTCTATCCTCCACGATCGAATCGCTTCATCGTTTAGTACAGACTCTATCAAGGTTGCTCCTAGCGACGTGATTCTATACCCAACCGGCATGTCTGCCATCAGCCAAAGCGCAAAGGCCATTCAAGACTGGCGTGGGAGAAATGACATCCGGGTTGCAGTGTTCGGGTAAGTTTAGCCCAATAATATAGAACCAAGCATACTAAATCATCCTGCAGCTTCCTCTATGTCGACACCTTCAAAGTCCTAAGCAGGATCCACGCCATCGACTGCGTCCTATATGGCCATGCATCCTCCCAAAACCTAACTGCTCTGGAAAATGACCTCGAAAATGGAATGAAGATTGACGCTCTGTACACCGAATTCCCCGGAAACCCCCTCCTCAACTCCGCAGATCTGGACTATCTCCACCAATTATCTACCCGCTATGGATTCCTCCTAGTAGTTGATGATACAGTCGGAACCGCTACCAACCTCGCTCTCTTCCCCAGCTGTGATGTCATCTGTACCAGTCTCACTAAGATGTTCAGCGGTGGGTGTAATGTGATGGGCGGTAGTACAGCTCTCAACCTAAAGTCACCATGGTATAATGAGATACGACAGGCTTTTTCCCAGCAGCCCAACGAGCCATACTTCCCACTCGACGTCCTCGTCATGGAAAAGAATAGTCGTGATGTCGCCAACCGCGTTCGAAAGGCAAGCTCTAATGCAGAAAACCTCGTCAACATTCTTCGCTCCCACCAAACTGTCTCTGAAGTATTCTATCCAAAGGGTATCGCATCACAATCCGTGTACGATCGATTCAAACGCCCAGGCGCCGGGTATGGGTTCTTACTTTCGATAACATTTAGAACACCGTCCGCTGCGAAGGCTTTTCACGATGCATTACATGTCGCCAAAGGGCCTAGTCTAGGGGCAAAATTTACATTATGCTGTGCGTATACGCTACTGGCACATTTCAAAGAGTTAGAATGGGCAGCCCAGTTTGGGGTTCATGAGCATTTGGTGAGGATTAGTGTTGGTGTTGAGGATCTGGAATTGCTGAAAACTTTGACCTGTAACGCTCTAGATGCAGCGGCCGCAGCAGCAGCAGCCGAATAATCTTCAATGATATGAATGATATTGTCGGATTTTTCAGTCTCATCGTAACTTAACTTCTTGGACAATCAATCAACCTCACATTGCAGCATGCACTTCGACGTCCACCACGTAGAGACCTCTCCTAACAGATACACATTACCTAGCAGCACCGCCCGCCCAATCCCAAGCTCTCCTCCCAATTTCCGGTTCTTCAGTTGCCAAATTCCACGCCTGCACATTGCCATTCTCGCGCTCTGCATCCGCAAACAGAATTTCCCGAATCTTGGGCTTGATCGGTTTTCCTGAACCCGTCCGAGGAAGCGGATCTGGATTTCCAGTGACACATCGTAGCATAGTAGGCAGTTTGTATATCGGGACCCCCTGCTCTAGAGCAAGCCAGCGACGGAGGTTTGTAATTTTAAGACGCTCTGAGTTTATATCCACGCCGTCCTTGACAACCAGGAGAGCAGCGACTAGCTGGTCGAATTTGGGGTCTCGAACGCCGACGACTAAGACATGAAGTACTTCAGGGTGTTTGTGGAGGGCGTCTTCAATTTCAGGGGCGTAAATCTTCCAGCCTTGGAAGCGGATGACTGGTCCATGTCAGTATACATTCTATGATAAGGATGCTGTGTATAGAATCACCATCATGTGATGCTCGACCAAGCACAAAGACGCGGTTATTTTCCAGGCGTCCAACATCGCCGGTTTTATAGAAGCCTTCACTATCGTAGATATTGTTCATCACGTTAGGATCACTTGAGAGATATCTGCAGATGGTTAACACAGCCATGTATACTTTCTTCAACCTTCAAGTACTGACCTCTTCATAATCTGTGGCCCCCTGATACATATCTCCCCTTCCTCGCTTAGCTTCACCTCCAAATTCGACGGAGGCGTTCCACAGCAATCCTAAACCATCAGTATCAGGCTAACCAAACACCAAAATAACTTACAACTGGTACATCCTCTCCATCCTCCCAATGCGTCGTCGAAATCAACCCCGCCACCTCCGTCGCTGAATAAAGTACAACCAACGGCCGATCTCCCCTCAACTCTTTCCAAACCACCTTCGCCTTATCCGAAACCCTCATCGCTCCAGACGCTAATAATTTCAGCCCCCTTAACCCCTTAACCCCAGCCTCATACTCCTCCCCACTCTCCTTCCCCAAACTCTCCAGTAACCCATCCAGCACCGACGGCGACGCAAACATACACGTAACATCGCCCTTCTTAATCCGTCCCCAAAACCAGTCGGGCGTATACACGGCATTACAGAACTCGACACACGTTCCTGCGTACACGCAGGTAGTGAAGAAGTCGAATCCAGCACCCCAGTGCGCAGGCATTTGATGCAGCCATAGGTCGTTGGGTGTGAGGCCAAGTTGTTCGGCTTTTGTGCGGAGGCCGATCGCGGCGCTGCGACGCGAGTAGAGGACACCTTTGGGAGGGCCGGTTGTACCGGAGGTGTAGAGTAGGACGAAGCCTCTTTCTGGGTTGCACTCTTCGCTGTTGGAGGAGAGGGTGAAGGCTGGTTGGCATGTGGTGGGTGGGGTGTAGGTATAGGTTGGTGTGCTGGTTACGGTGGATATGGACTGGGCATGGTCTGTGGCTGTTGGGGAGGATGCGAGGAGAGAGGCGTTGCAGACGCTGAGGAAGTATTTGGCTTCTTCAGGGAGGACCCGTGGTACTATCCAGGTTAGTTGAGTATAGAATGATAGAATGTATGAAATGTCTTGGGAGGCTAACGAAGAGGCACTGCGACAGCACCCAGGCTATAGATGGCGAAGAACAAGACAGCGTAGTGATATCCGGCTGCTGCCAACAGTCCAATAAACACATTGTCATTTTCGTCTGGACTGGACAATCGCTTTTTCGTATCTTCATTGAGGCGGTTGTAGATGTAATCTTTTTGTGTTAAGATATCGTGTAGGAAAGTACTCCCAGTTGCTTGTGTGCCTTCAGCAGCATCCTTGATCACTACAGCATCTGGTGATTGCTGCCAACGCTCAAAGAGCTGAAGCAAAAATGGTTCACTGGGAACTTTATGCTGAATCCGCTCCATGATGAACTTATTCACTATAGAAAATGAGGTTGCAGTTGGTTAATCGCAGGTGGCAGACGCGGCCCTGTTTATCTAAGTGGGGTGAAAACCAAAATCAGAGACCTAAACGTTCGAGAGCTAAAATTGCTGAAGATAGAATAGTCAAATGGATCTACCCAAACAAGTATTTGCCGTATCACATGTTTGTCTGCATAGTCATGGATAACCGGAACATTTTTCAGGCAGGACAGAGAGCTGGTTTGACGAACTGCAAGGTTCGGATGGCATAGCTGGCTTCTGCTTACCAAAAATAAATAAAAAACTAAAAAGCCTAAAAAGGAGGGGGGAAGTAGGTGGGAATTCGCTTTTCTGGGTGTTCGATCGATCGATGAGGTTGAGGATCGTCGGTTGAAATGAAGCTAACCGCTAGCTTCGTATTGTGGTCCTGAGGTATGTAATAATGAATGTCCAGTCACTGTATGCCCAGTTGAAAATCTGATCATTTTAACAAAATTCGGCCATTCTGTGTGTATTCTCGGGAATATTGTTCTAACTAACTAGTTAACTAGTTACCTAACCTAGGTAGTTACTAGTTATTTACTGTATCTTCGACCCACCTCGTGTAGCTCGCGCCATGCAAAGGCCTGCAACGCAGGTGAGCGAATCCAACTTCAATTGTGGCGTTAATACCGCCAATGCCGTTATTCTCAGTGAAGGGGTTAAGGCGTGAGACCCAGACTTCAAACAATATGTACTTCAAACAATATGTACAGGGATTCGGAGACATAGCATTTGCATCTAGAAATACCCAGCGATCCTCTCTAAGCAAGATGAATAAAATAACACGATTCTCGCAAGCGATCATGTTCTCAGAATATCTCAGTTCGAGTTAACAAAAGCAATGAAACCAATAGAAGCAAAAGATCTCCATTTCCGAATGTTGAGTGCCATATCCTACCTATATTCTATAAAGACACAGTGTGGCATGACGTCAAAATATGATATTCGATCAGTCTAGTACTATTTGATTGCGGTCTTCCCAGATGAAATATAAAAATTGACATACCTTCTAACACTTCATAGCTCTCATTTCCCGTGACTTTTTTTTTTCAATGGCATTTTGATGGCAAAAGGCCAATTCTACATAGTTCATGTCTTGATCATCACACTTCGCCAGGCTTCACATCATACTCTACGTCAGTCCGAATAATATATTTTGCCCCCTTCCTCACCCCTGTACCTTCATGTAGCAAGGCCCCATTCGACTCCCCATGTGGGAATATCGCAACAGCTCCCATCACAGGTCGCACTGGGTATCCATTCAAGGTTCCCTCCCGCGGGGCTGGCATGAAGAACGTCGTCTCCCCGCCCTCAAACTCATCGTTCAGATATAGTAGGAAGGTGTACATCGAGCTCTGCTTCTTTTCCTCGGGCGAAGAGTCATACACGTATGTGTCATCCGGGAGAATACCCGACGGTGGCCAGGCTCCGTCAATGTGGCAGCGATATTCAGCTCCGGGCACGTACCTGTACACACGGAAGCGTCGATTGACGCCTCGGACCATGCGACCGTTGATCGAGGGCGGCACATACGGGGAAATTCGCTTCCAAAGCATGTCGTGGAATGTGGTGTCGATGATCCAGTAAAAGTTGTGGGCCAGAATGCTTATGTCTCCATCTTCGCGAAGGGGCGCGTCCGGCAGGAAATTGACAGACTCACCAGCAGCGATGATCGCCCTGCATTCAGCGGCGGAAAGCACATTGAGAGCGAGGCCAAGGCCAGGGACGGCGGGGTGTGCGTGGTATGTTATGGAAGGACCGACGGGAGCCAATGGGACGGCATTCGGGGCGGTGGTATAGAGGATCGCGGGATGGTGGTTGGGAGGTTTGCGGAGTGGGCCAGGGGTTTGTTCGATGACGCGGAGGGCGGATGGAGACTTGGGCGCCTCGTCCAAGATTGATCTGTCGAGGACTGAGGCGTAGACCGGGAGTGGTGTTGTCGAGGGGCGTAGGTCCCAGATGGATTGGAAGGCGATGGGATTGGTTGAGTCGACGGCGTCCGTGTTGGTGTCAATCGGGGTGCTAACGCGCAGGATGGCATCAAGGACACCGAGGATTTCCATTTCCTTCACACTGCGCATAACGGGGACATGACCTTGTGGTTTGGGCTGTGTGGAGAGGCCGCTGACGACGTCCAGATCTCGTACCCAGCGACACAACGCTCCGATCTTAGGTTGTTCCCCCCGAATCCTCATCTCGGCGAGCAAGATCCTAGCTTCAATGTATTTCTCGTCCACTAATGCACCGGTTATTCTGGCTGTCAAGTTGGCGCCCTCTATCGAATCATCTGGTTAGTTAAGAGTCCTAGAGCAGGGACAAAGCGGCATACCGGCGGTGTTGAGACCTGTAGTGCATGTCTGGCGGAAGTCATAGATTGCGACTCGGAGGTCCTTGCATGCCTTCGACTTTGTTAGACTGGGGTATTGTGCAAGCGCTGTGAGGGTCTCGATTGTGATGTCGAGTTCCTCGTCCGAGACGACGGCATTGAGATGTGTGGACTCGTGAGGTACGCCATCGGGAGGTGGTGTTAGATCCGGGACTGCCTTGGGAAGCTTTTGTGGGAGGTCGACCTGTGCGTTGCGCTTGCGCTTGGCTGCTTTGGACTTGCCCATTATTTTTTATATATATAACTATATATATTGTATATAGACTGAAGAGTTCAAGTGTTCACAATTTCACAATTTCACGAGTGCAGTCCACGGGATATTTTGCCCGAGAATTCCGACCCATCACCTGGTTTTACTTGGATTATGTAAAATCACGGGGGAAGGCCATCTTTGTCAGCTCTCGTTGTAGCCCTGCCCGGACATCAACATCAACCGACATCTTCAACATCCAAAGACTATTACAGAGTACAGTCAATATACAAAATAATATATGAGAATTGGAGATTTCAACAGACTCCTCATGATGAATTTCCCTTCTTCCCCTCAGAAAAAAAAATAAAAAAGATCGGTATAGATCCCGAGACTAAGTTGATGGGAAATTATTTCCCCATTCAGGATCCGAACCCCTACCCCACCAATAGGCAATCTATACCTATCGTGCTCATATACTGCGGTATAACGCTCCGGTTGCCGTTACCCCTCATGAGGAGATCTGAGGAGATCTGAGGATTGATGTTGGGGCTTATATTATATATAAATGGGGTTAACATTCGCTCTGAATTCTTTATTGAACTCAATAATACTTCCTCATTTTCTATTTCTCATCATGGCACCCTCTCTCCACCCTCTTATCGATAATGGCATCACACCAGGCTCCAGTAGCTTCTCTGGTGGAAAGCTCCACTGCCGCTGCGCCTCCGACCAGGTCGAGATCACCTTGAATAGCAATGTTGCCCACAACCACGCTTGTGGCTGCTCCAAGTGTTGGAAGCCATCTGGTTCTCTCTTCTCTATTGTCGGAGTTGTACCTCGGGATGCTGTGTCGGTGACAGCGAATGCCTCGAAACTTTCGATTGTGGACAAAGAAGCTACCATTCAACGCAATGCCTGCAAGGACTGCGGTGTGCACCTCTTCGGACGCATCGAGAAAGATCATCCTTTTAAGGGTCTCGACTTTGTACACGTGGAGTTATCCGATGAAACGGGCTGGCAGGAACCACAATTCGCCGGTTTCGTCTCATCCATCATTGAACAGGGTTCTCACCCCAAGGAAATGGATGAAGTGAGAGCCAAATTCAAGGCCGTCGGACTGCAGGCATACGACGTGCTGTCGCCAGTGCTGATGGATCTGATCTCCACTTTCACGGCTCAGAAGTCCGGCATCAGATTTGCCAATTTGTGATCTAGAAAAAGTGTTATGATTCATGTACTTAAAGGGTGGGTGTTGGCAGAGGTGGTTGGAGTTTGAATTCAGAGGGGAACTGTGGAAAGGAGTATACTTGAACATAAGTCAAATAACTAGTGTAGATCTCAAGTTTTATGTTGACAGTGAATATTGGCTCCTTTGGTAGATTATTGTACGGAGTAGATTTTGATGAAAAAGAACATATATTTCTGCCTGAGGCCGCCAATTTGCTCTCCCCTCCACCACCGGCACCTTTCATAGTCCCTTATTCACTAGCTAAATCATCCACGGATGCATCTTGAACCTATCTTTTTCCTCATCCCTTAATTATTCTCTTCCCGTATCTCCAGAACCCGGTTTATCAATTTCCCTATCCGGTTCCCTCAATGTAGCGACCAATCTTCAGATTTTTCCACGGGCTCTGATCGATCCATCTTTCTTACATACGCGCTTTGAGCTTCTCAGCCGTTTCCTGGAGCGGATACTCGTGGTGCTTTGTTTTGCTACGGACGCGTTCGCCGTCTTGGGGTGTGATATACCGAGCTTCCACTGCGGGGTTGTACCCCAACCCAGAAACCCTGCTAATATCGTCATCAGGAATAGGACGGCTGACCTGTCCATCGGCTCGTTTATAGATCGTTACCACCACTGCTCCCCCCAACCCGAGATTGTGTTGCAAAGCGACATCAGTGCCAGGGACCAAACGATTGTTGGCCCAACCGCGGAGCTGCCAAGTGAGTTCCGCACACTGAGCTAGCCCTGTGGCTCCTAGAGGGTGACCTTTTGAGATCAGCCCACCAGATGGGTTGACAACTAGGCCGCGACCTCCATACGTGATGTCCCCTCGAAGAACCATCTCATGGGCTTTTCCTGGCTCCGAAAACCCAAGTGCGTCAAGCAACAGAAGCTCGTTGGTGGAAAAACAATCGTGCAGCTCGCAAACCCCGATATCTTTCGCTCTGACACCAGCCTCCCGCATTGCCAGCTGGGCGGCTTGGCGCGACATATTGAAGCCGACGAGGTCTATTGCGCTTCGGGAATATACCTCTGGTCCATCGGTCAATAGCTGTTGGCCAGCCATCAGAATAGCCTGGGATTTCAGGTGAGGTCGCGCATCCAAGAACCGTTGGGATACAATGATGGCCGCTGCGGCGCCATCACTCGTTGGGGAGCACTGGAGCTTGGTCAGGGGTCCATAGATCTGTGTCTTCGGGTCCAAAATCTGATCCAGGGAGTATGCAGTTCTGAACTGGGCGTACGGGTTTCGCTGGGAGTGTTCATGCGACACCCGAGCAATTTCAGCGAAATCTTCCGCTTTGGCACCATATCTGTTCGCATGGTCAGCACCAAGTCGAGATCCAAGTCTTCGGGCGCTCTACTTGTCCATGTACTCCTGTCCGGCATTTCCAAAGTACTGAGCATTCCGAGGGCTTTGGTGTTTACCGAATGTGTCCTCCATAATTTTGGTCGATGGACCTAACGGACTGGGCCGATCGTCGCATACACTCCTGATTGAACCCGGGCGCATCTGTTCGAAGCCGACGACAAGGACACAATCTGCCTGTCCTCCTTTGACTAGAGTACGTGCAAGATGAAGACCAGTGGATCCAGTAGCACACGCGTTGTTTGTATTGTAGACTGGGATCCCCGTCATTCCTAGCTGGTACATGATCCGTTGACCAGAAGTGGTGTCGCCGTAACAATAGCAGGCCACACCTGCCTGTACATCATCGTATGTGATATGTGCATCGATTAGAGCTTTGACTGCTGCTTCATATCCAAGTTCTGGATCTGTCAGGACAGAGACATGGTAAGCACTGAGCAACATAGTACTATATCGACAAGAAACCACGTGGAAAGGAATAATCTTACATTCACGAGTGCGACGCGGCTTCAGGAACTGGGTCATCCCAACCCCCAAAACGTAAGATTGAGACTGATATGTCATAGTGAATCGTGAAGATCTAGCAAAAGTTGTGAAACTTAAAGTTACTGAACCGGGTCATTATTTACCTTCCAGGGCTACGTCCATATAAACAACTCATTGGTAGCCGAGCTTCCGAGGTACGTTACCTTTTCCCCTCATCACCTTCATTTCCTTTGGAAAGACCGTGAAGCCGACTGTGTGATACCCTGGTCTTATTCGGACTATATACATATGTATAATAGTTCTCATATAGCCTATTTAAATTGCTAAAGATTTCTTCCCAACCCCGTAAATAAGACTTATTGCAGGCTAATACTCCCAACATGAGTATCAGCCAAGGGACTTTCATTGTGAAACGGCAAATAGTGCCTAGGTGCATGTAAATCGATGTAGTTATATAACTATGGGATGGCTAGGTAGTTTATTGTCTAAGACACGGTCTATGGATGAGATTCTCACAATTCCACTTGCAACTAACTTCAACCATCAGGTTGCACTTGATATTCCATGTGCATTGGATACGAATCAAAAAAGTGCTTTCGTCTTTGAGCCCCTAGTTCTCGGTACTTCGCTCTCGGCCGGTTGACACCAACTCCCTTTTCTTCGATAACTGGCATGTCTCAATGGAAGACCGCGTAGGAGAAGAAAACGAAGGGTTTTAAATGATTTTGAACTACATAGGGGAATGGGTGCTTGGTCTCCCGAAATCATACTGAATGCTGTGATTTTGCAACGTCTTCAATCAAACCATAACTGTACAAGGCCTGACATCACTTTCAGTAGATATTGTCATGATCCGAGCGTTTAATCGGTGAATTTCGTGCTTTGCTAGAATATTACTTCGGCAATCTACCCCATCTAATGCCCTATTTAATGTGGAGCATCTCCATGGCCTTGAAAGCGGGGATATTGTTATAGATCGTCGTTGGCCATATACGGGGGTAAACTCATCACTTGGAAGTAACATTTCTTTATTTTTTACTTTTGGTGCTACATTAAAAAGAGCAGATATGACAACTACTAGAATTTTCAAAGGCTGTCCCTTGGTTAGGACTACCACACAAGCCTTGGAGCATCGCGAAAATGGTATCCATTCAGCTTCATATTTGGGAGATTCTCAATTCCGTTGCAATCACGCTTCACCACATGCTAATGGTCCCTTGTCGGGATTCGAATTCTTGATCTGACACATGTTCTAGCGGTGAGTTTCTGATATTCGTACAAGTATGGAAGTGATCAATGCCTGAAACATCCTAGGGACCATTTTGTACACAGATTCTCGCTTATTATGGGGCCGAGGTTCTCAAGGCTGAGAATCCCACAGGGGGTGTATGTCCTTGGCTATCTTTCTTTGGTCCTATTTGTGGTAGATTTGATACTCACCAGGTACACAGGATGGCACTCGCCCGTGGCGAACGGCAACAGAGAAAGATATTTGGAAACCCACGGGCAAAGACATGTCTGCATATTTTGGCGCGATCAATCGGAAAAGATGCCTATCACCTTGAACCTCAAACAGGACCAAGACCGGGAGATACGTTTTCGACTTATGGCGTCAGTAATCTCACTCAATCTTAATTCAACAATTTCCCGTACTAAATTTATCACGGAGTAGAAAACTTTGTTCCAGGAAAGATGGTTAAGATGGGCATTGGATATGAAAAGCTACGAGAAACCAATCCACTGATCATACATGCAAGCGTCTCTGGTCAGTGCTCTATCACCATTGATTCATTTCCACTGTAAGCACGGTGTATTTCTGACTTCAATACCAGTAGGATACGGCGCCAGTGGTCCATATTCACATCGTGCAGGTTGCGACGCCATTGCCGCAGCCGAAGCAGGCATGCTACGCAATCACTGGCGAGCGCGACGGACCCCCAACATGACCTGGTCTCGGTCTCACCGGTATGAGCACCGATCTGTACCTGCACGGGGCAATTGTGGCTGCATTTTATGCTTGCAGGGATACAGGTCGTGGCCAGAGAATTGATGCATCCTTATTTGAGAGCCAGGTATGGTTGCCTTCTGATGTGGCAATGTCCTGGCTGAATGCTGGCGAACATGCGAAGCATTGGGGTACAGAGCATCCAAGTATTGTCCCTTATCAAGCTATCAATACACAGGACGGCCACTTGGTTATGGGCACTACGGACACCCGCCAGTTTCAAAGCCTTCGCCATTTGATGAAGCCATCGGGCTTGCCGACTGACCCACGGTTTGTTGACAACAGCCCTCGTGTCCAAAATAGGGCCGAGCTAAAAGGTATGCATGAACCAATCATAAATGCTAAGGCGACGGAAGCCTGGCTGGCTGTCTTAGAGGGTAGTGGATTGCCATACGGACCTGTGAACACGATAGAAGAAGTGTTCTCACACCCACAAACAAATGTGAGGGATATGGTCTACAGTCTTCCTCACAAATCGTCAGTGTCTGAGAAGATCGGAGTACTAGATTTGTTCCTCATCATGGCCTGACTCTACATACACTAATACAGGCAATCATTTAGGAACCTGTCAAGTTTAGTGAGACACTCAACTTCGACGATCGCCGCCAAGTCTAGGGGAGCATACAAATTGCACGCTTGAGGGGATGTGATTTTCACCGAAGGAGATTAGGGCAATGCGAGAACAGGTATTGTATGACGATCCTGCTAAGTGGTTGGCTAAAACTATATATATACATTTATGTTAGCATTGTTCCTTGTTTCCCCAATTTAGTGCCAGAAAAGAAAGGAAAACATAAACGCAAATCGACCGCTGGGCCTCGAGAACCCAGGTTACAGTTAGTTATTGAGTGCGGCTGGCGCAAACGATGCCGTAGCAAAATTGACCGAGTCCACCCAAAGTCGCCACTCGTTTGACAGGAGTTGGCGTAGCTGAGGTGTTGAATTACAATACTTAAGCCATATGGCTAGCTGAGATAGCTGAAATAATTCAATGAATTCCAGTTTGTGTTAATTTCCAAGCCAGCATGCAGGCCAAATGAAAATCCCGTATAACAGTTGGTTGGTGATGGCTCAGAACACCATCAAGCCCCCCCTCTCTCTTTCTCTCTCTCTCGGGGTTGAGGTCAAAGCTGTATATAGCTATATGTGGTAATTGTGAAGCTGACTGCATCAGAGAATTAATTTTGGCGGGGAACGAATACCTGTCTTGTTTGGTCGCTAATAATTTCCTCTCGCTGCACGAGGGGTTGTAAGAGGCGTTGTCACTCATGAGCTGGGCTATGCTCTGATGCGAGGCTTGCATTAAATGTGACAAGACAGCACATGAACCAGCATGTTCTGATGGGTCCAAAGTCCCATTCGATGTCGATCAATAATTCCTTTTTATGTAGTTCCTGACTGCTGTGCTACCATCGCAAGGCGTGAAGGAAATAATATAAAACACTCACTTCGATCCGGTCCTCCAAGTAAAGCTTTCCCTAAGTTCGAATGCACCTCTTCGGGCGATTGAGAAAAAGTTCTTCCAAACGAAGTATTACTTCAACCATTTCAATCATCTCAACACCAGATAGAATGGCATCTGAATCATCTGCGCACGAGTACTACCAGATCCAAGCCCGGTTTCCGGCCAAAGATTCTAATCCTGATGATGGCATCAACCGCAAGGTCTTTGTCCGGCAGGATATCGACGAATGGAGTGGCAAGAAGTCGAACAAAAAGCAAGTTGATCTTTTCATCCTAGCTCTGGACAATTTCCAGAAGTTGGACCCTGAAGAAAGACTCTCGTACTTTCAAGTGGCTGGTAAGTCCTGCCCTTAATTTATGGGTTTTTGTTTACGGTATTTGACACGCTTCTGATCAGGTATTCATGGACAACCCTTTGTGCGATGGGATGATCCTAGCCCAGAGCCCATGAAAAATGGCTACTGCTTCCACTCTCATGTGATATTCCCAATTTGGCACCGGCCGTACGTGCTGCTTTTTGAAGTAGGAGGACCTCTTTATCTGAGACAAACTGGGTAATACTGATTCCATTCTAGCAAGTCGTGTATGATATCATGATCAAGGAGATTATCCCTCAATTTCCGGAGGCCCATCAAGCTTCATGGCACGAACAGGCCGAGTCGTGGCGTCTTCCCTTCTGGGATTGGGCACGAAACGGTCGCGTCCCTGACTTGGCAAAATACCCTACTATCACTGTTGCTAGACCGGAGGGCGGATCGATTCGAATCAACAATCCTCTGTTTCAGTTTCGCATGCCCACAGACAAGCCGATGCGAAGCGAGGGCGTCGGTACTGAAAACACATGGGAAAACGACAGCGAACAGGAAGAGTACAAGAATGTACGTATACGTAAGATCTAGGCCAAGTGGAAACAAACGAGCTAACTCGACTAGTTCGGCAATGCGATCGGAACCAGCCGTTGGCCGGATGAAGAGGACCAGGATCCAAACAGTGAGGGCTGGCGACACGGTGTAGTCAACAACCGCAAAGTGGCAGATGCCTTCAACTCCCACGAAGGATACAATGACAAGAATCATGGTCCTGCGGCTGAAATGGTCTATCGACTGCTTAATGTGCCCATGGATTATACTACCTTTGCAAGCACCAATCCCACCTCGAAAGATCAAAACGTTGATGAGGACTTGAACATAGAATATGTGAGTATAATTTCATTTGATACATCACGACACAGCACAAGAACTAACCGGAAATTCGCACGAATAGATCCACAACAATATGTAAGTACTTCATCGCCGCTATAGTGTCATCGCAGGGGGATTTCCATGTCGACGTCTGCTGTATGGTATTCTCAGTCGCTTCAAGCACTAACAATAGTGTTCCACAGTCACGGGTGGACAGGTTCTGCAGGACATATGGGAAATGTACCAGTTGCCTCTTTTGATCCGTTGTTCTTCTTGCATCACTGGTAAGTATACCCTTTTTGACCAGCTAGAAGTGAAACTCCGATTAACAGTTTCTTTCGCAGCAACATCGATCGTCTATTCGCTATTTGGCAAGCTCTCAACCCGGACAAGTGGATGGATAACATTCCTCCCGACAACACTACCATCCGTGATTCATTTGGCAAAGAGCACCCCGTGAATGGAAACACGCCTCTTCAGCCATTTAGGCGTGATGCTGAGGGTAATTACTGGACCCCTGAAGGAATTAGATTTCCTCCCAATCTAGGATATTCCTATCCAGAACTGCCACGATGGGAGACTAGATACCATCAGGAGGATGGAACACTCAACCAAGTTCTGTTCAAGGAAAATATCACCACCATCATTAATACATTGTATGGTGTGTCGCGTGATTTGGCATTGGATCCCAAAACTCCAACCCCGGAGGGCGTTGAGGCAATTGACGGTGGGCTCAAAATTCCCGACTTTGCCTTCAGTGTTCGCTTCTTGAAGTAAGTTGCCCTTCAGGAAATATTATGTTACAACAAGAAGTGATAGTTAGCTAATCATTCTAAATAATTCAGATATGCATTGGGGGGCCGACCTTTCTGGGTCAAATTGTATCTCGCCCAAGAGGACGGCATTCAAACCCCACTGACAGACTTGATCGCTGAGGTGTACAACTTCAGCCAAAAGCCCGAGTTAGATGGTTCGTCGGTCTGCGGGAACTGCACAAAGGGACAAGAATTGCGTGTCAAGTCAACTGCTTACATCCCAATTACCCCGGTTCTCTACAAGCTTATCCGGGGTGGACGGAAACTGAAGTCGTTGACTCGCGACGAGGTTTTGGCGTATATCAGAAAGCGCGCATACTGGCGGGTATTCAAGGCAAGCAAACCCTAACCATTGACTCTCACCCTCCCTTGTGTGTAAATCGCTGACCGTTCGCAGAATGAGAAAGAATTACCCCGCTACGACGTTGAGAAGCTGGAGCTAGAAATCATTGGCAGCAGCAATGACACCAAGCACTTCACCAACCCCGCTATTGCGCCGGCCTTTGAAAACTTCAAGAAAGAGCCTACTATCACTGGCGGTGCTGATGGAGCGCTGGATCCAGAGCTGAAGCAGGCGAAGATTGACCCACCAGCTCCTCGGTAAGCTCCCAACCCCACAAATGAAGGGATAGACATGAGAACATGATCGCTAACTCCAATCAGTCCGAAACGACCAAGAGCGAACCTACCACTCCATGGCAGTCTTCGATTCCAGCAGACTCTCAAGGCAGACAGCGTCATTCTTCTCGAGTCTTCAAGCGTGGATCCTGTCAAACCTGACGATGGCCTTGACATGACCCAGATTTCAATCATGGATGCAGACAATGACACCATCTTCCATATCTCCATTCGCCGAGCTCAAGGTCAAATTATTTTCAATGCCAAGATCGGTGGATCATGGGGTGAGGAGGAACGAATCAACATTGCTCATCGCTTCGACAGTGAAGATGGCGCGACAATTTTGATTCATGACCAAGGAGAGGGCTTCGAAGTCTCTATTGATTGGGTCCATGCAATTTGGTTTGTTAAACGTGTCCAGGGAAAGACAGCACAGTCCATTCGTTACGAACTTGGTAACAAGGAGGGAACTTCTGTTTTCTCCGATGATCTTGAAGTGCGCACCTATCCTTCGATGAAAGCTTTGTTCCTTCAAAAGCATGCTCATGAGGAGGAGAAGTAGACATCTGTCGTTGATCCGCAGTTTGATAGTGATACTAGGGAAGCTAGCAATAGTAATTTGATCAAATTTATGGGGTTGTGAATACCTGGTTTTGGGCTAGGCTTTGAACCAACATGACTACAGACGTAGAAGGGCCCTGGAGCGGATGATCCGCTCACGTGATCATAGCGCAGGTCACGAGGGAATATCCCAAGAGGTCCTGTTGGATGCCTTGGTGCCTGAGGCATCTAGCCCTACATGAGACAGTACTACAACATAACTAAATAACTAGCTTCTCTCTTCCTTCTTCTCATTCTCTCTCTCTGTCCACTTTGATATACGAATCTGCATGCATTGTTTCCCCAATTGAATCATAGCAGATGCTCCATCAGGTTCACAACTCCACAACCCCACAACCCCACAGTATAATCTACAGCTCTTTCCGCTACAGTCGCCCATACATGTGATACCTATGTATATTTTTACTATGAAGCTCGAAAGATCCAGGTGTCTTGGTAGGAAGCTCATGACGAACTAGAACGACAATGATATTGTGCAGAATAGTACAAAAGACGGTGGCTCTAACATCCCAGCTGCCTGGGTTTTTTTCGACGGATCCTGGAATGGTCTGTAGTAACGAGCCTTGCAACGGGAACTGCCCAACCAACATTGATGTGAACATGAGACTGTGGAGACCTACTTCTAGTCTAGGTTTGAACCAACATGACTACAGGCATAGAAAAGCGCCTTTGATATTGGAATGGTGCCTTGTATTCTTGGTATATAAGTGATTCTCTGCGATCCCAATCCTTGGCTGGGTTAAGGCCAGTAATAAATCCCATGGTCAATATCCTTCTTAAGTTTACTGTCCAAGCGTAGATATCCAAGCTTTTTCAAGGCATCAAATCTGTGGGTAATCAGCTCGGCCACAATTCCCCCGAACAGAACACTCCCTGGTACGTTCAGATGTGTATAGTCCGCTGGGTTGAGGTTGTACGTAAATGCATTTTCTGGCCCGATTGCATTGAGGTACTGGGTACTAGCTTCATTCAGGTCAATGTAGGCAGCATGGGAGCGATGGGCCGCAGTGATGGTGGCCATAGTCTCATTGGCGAGACTCATGACGATACGCAGTGACCCTGTTGAGTTATCGTAGTTGCGCCGAGACAGAGGAGTGACGAGAATGGGTGTAGCCCCAGCATCAGTAGCCTCAGTCACAAATTTCTCAAGATTGCTGGTGTATTGTGACAATGAAATGTTCGCAGCTGGCTTTTGGTCGTTGTGCCCAAATTGGATTGTCACAAATGGATGATAGTCGTCTCGAACTTGTCTCACGGTCGTTAAAACGTCATCCCAATCACCTCCATCTCGAAAGCTAACGGTAGTTGCACCGTTGTGGCCAAAATTGCGACCGGCTGCTCCTTTAAAAAGAGTTTTGTTGAGAAAGCCGTCTCCCCATCCTCCACCGTTCGAGGATTGGGTAGCTGTCGTGCTGTCACCCGCAAGAACAAAGAATGGGGACTTTGGCAAGTGTTTGAAGGCACTGGAAGGATACGCCTGAACATAAGATAGGATACTGAGGAGAGCCACTCCGGTATCTTTCAAGCCCATTCCCATTGTTGTGTCCCTGGATGTAATCCCGTTAAGTCATGGGGGATCAGAATCATTTTTTACAAAAGACGTCTTTTGATCTGAAGTTATAGCACTCCGATGTGGGGGAATAGAGCTATTTCTCCCGTTGGTGGAAATCTCTTGATGCAGAAAAATTGATTTGCGGGGTTTTGATGAATGAAGTGGCGACATTCCAACAAATTCTCGCGGCCAAATACCCCGAAGCTACTATGGCCAAGGAACAAGATGTTTGAAGGAATTCTCCATTGGCTATCGTCTACGTGGGACCTTGATATGTTAACCCGAGGTCCGTTGTCGGATCTTCTTTTCAGTTTCCCCTCCCCTGGTGTCGACTTTTACGGCGATTGAGTACGATTTGGCGTTTGTAGCAAAAGATTCCAAGTCAAATTCATAGAATACCTCCATTCTAACAGCCCCACGTTGGCTCAAAGGTTCAAAGCTCCAGTGTCTTGGACACAATTTCCGCCACTTTCACCAATTCCTCGTCGTGCATGTTCCTACAAACAAGCTGCACACAGCACGGTGCTCCCTCGATGTCATCAGCCACATCTCAAATTCCAAATCAGCATTAAATTCATCAATCATAATAGGTGATGGGTGGAAAATATAACACTTACAGGGAGGTTTGTAGTTCACACTCCGAATGAATGCCTTGTCGGCGCTCTTATTCGCCTTCCCATGCGGAATGATGCAGCTCGGGTACTTAGAAAAAAAAAAGTTAGTTCAGCGCCGTGAGACTAAAGAAGATGAACTTACATCCATCACGTTCCAAAGGACGGTGTAGGGCACAAAGCCAAACAGATCATGAGGTTGAGCGGTACCTTGGTAGCCGGGCATGATAATGGCGTCGACTTTTGCCTGGATAACGAGATTGCGAAACTCTTCCTTGATGTAATTGCGCTCCTCGTTGAGGTCATACAATCCTTCAAGTGTCAATGGGGCATACCCATATGGCATGTAGCTATGGTGCAGAGATGTCGAAGCCAAAGCAGGGATGATGGGTTCCCCACTGGCAGCAATGTGCTTAAATGGAGTCTGAGCTGGATCCATCGAGTACATACGAAATGCCAGCGCACAGGCATCTCGAATAAGCTGGGGCTTCAGGGGGATGATCTCATTTCCAGCCGCTTGGAGCTTTTCAGTTGCTTTTGTAAGTGTTCGCAGAACCGGTGGATGCAAAGGGAAATGGGGATCCTCCTCGATAAACCCGAGTCGCAGGGCGGACTTGGGGGAAATGGTGCGCCATGGCGAAAACAAAGCCGAAGAATCCAATTGCCATGGGTCTGTATTAGTCACCAGTCTCATGAACAGCTCCAGATCTCTGACTGATGTTGTCAAGGGTCCTGCACAAGCCTTGATCCCAGCCAAGCCTCCACGAGCAGAGCTAGTCTGGCCCCCATATGGAATGCGGTCCGCGGAAGGTCGCAATGCGTAGATCCCGTTGCAGATAGCTGGGATTCGAATGGAGCCAGCAATGTCTGTACCAACACCCAGCACCGATCCTCTCATGGCAATCAATGCCCCTTCTCCCCCAGTCGACCCACCAGCGGTAAGATTCGATCGATAGGGGTTGAGGGTCCGGCCGAACACGAAATTGTGCGAATCAGCGGCCTAAGTACTTTGAGTAATTGTGACACGTTTAGGATCGTAAGAGCACTCACCATCATTGTCTGGGGAACATTTGTCTTCACATATGGGACAGCTCCCAGGTTAAGCAGAATCTGAACTACCGGAGAGGTTGAATTCACAGGGCCGTTTTTGATAAACGAAGTAAACCCAATCGTGGACGGAACACCATCAATGTTGAAGCAATCCTTTATATGACATCAGTAAACCCAAATTCGTTGTGCAAAGTTGTCGTCGTACCTTGAAACTGATGGGCAACCCATGCAACGGCCCAACAGGTGTCCCTGTTTTAGATAATATCTCATCCAAATCTTTCGCGCGTTGTAAGGCACGGTCAAAGAAAGTCTCCGTGAGGCATCGAGTCTGTGAATTCATTGTAAGACGGTGGCTAAGCTTTTGAAGGATCATGTCAATCATCTCAACACATACCACTTGCTGTGCAATCGCAGCGCGAATGCAAAATGCTTCAGTGACCTCATAGGCAGAGAGCTCTTGACAATGGATCTTGGCAAGCAGATCAGTTGCATCATATTTCTCGGTTATCTCGAGTTGTCTTGCCGACAAAATTCCCGACTGGCGTGGAACACCTAACACATTCATCCCAGATGTCTCGGATATCTGGGTCAGTTGTTCCGGGATTCGCCATTCAGTTGGAATTTTAGCAGCGTCCTCAAGTTGCTTCTTGTGCACAAGCACTTCCCATGATTCAGTCTCCATTGCTGACAGTGTGTGGTACTGTATGTTGAGAAAGGATGAAAGAGAACGAAGAATAGAGAAGGTCGGAGATGAGGAGAGAAGAGAAAGAGAAACAGAAAGTGAAGGTGAAAGTGGAAGATATTTATATCCAAGGCAGAAAGCGCAGAAGCCAACGCATCAAACATGCAAACATGTGGGCATACAAGAGAGTCCAGTAAATTACTCAAATAGGCTCAACACTAGAGACGATATCTATAGCTACTTCTCTGTTCTCACTGAACTCCTTTGTTCTTTTTGAGTCCACATAGTAGTCTTCGAACGGAACATTACCGCCCTTTGAATTATAGGATCTACAACCTAGCACAAGCCCAATGTAGCCCCAAAGTGATATACATCGGTGGAAATCTCTCGACCATACAGATTTGTTCCGGCTCAGAGAACTTGATAGTCTCTTCCAAATCTATCGCATGACCATTCGAGCCACGTATGGACTCGCAAGCCTCGGGAAAGCTACATGTAACTAAGTAGATACTTACATTAAGGACCCTGGTAAAATAAATTCATCTCCCCAAGCACTATTTTCCATTATCATTAGTTCATTAGTTCCATGTTTTCATTAATATAGCATATGGCTTATGGCTTATGACTTACCGGCTAAAATGAAAATATTGGCTATAATCGAAAGTGATTTCCAGAACGAGATCACACGTGCCATCAGGTACTGTTATCACGGTGAGGGATAGATACATTCAGGTGCTCCCCAAATCTCACCACTATTTCTTCTTCGGATTTCGGGACAGTACGAAAAGCAAGTACCTGAGTTTAGGTTAGTTATAACCATTTACTTTCAACCTGGCAAGTCGATTTGATATAGCATCCTGACCTCCATGCCATGTCCCACCGATTCGACCCTCAACCTTCCACTACGAGACGGAATATCCGACTGCCACTGCGACAACTTCTCCAATAATCCCACCACCGGGCACAACTGGACTAGCGGATGTTAGTACGGTACTGTGTACTGGGACTATGGTCAGAAAGACATACAAGGATCGGCCCATACCGTACATCTCAGAAATGTGATCCAAAAAGCAAACACAATATGCCTCGAGTTTTAACAACTCTGCACCTACATTGGGTAGAGCGGACGGGGTGTCTTCGATTATAAGAGGCCAGCCAGCCTCTTTGGACACGGTACACTTGTAGCAAGTTGGATCGTTTTCACGGTGATGATTCCAGTCAATAGATAACGGATATATCTAGGCTTATACTGGAGTATCGGTGAAACGCATATTTTCTCTCCTGCGGCTTCGGACAATGTTTACAATTCCAAGCTTGGACTAAACAATATTTCCGTTGGAAATAACTCGGAATTCTCAGTGGTTCGACGAGTCAAACGCGGCCAACTCAGTCCACTGATGCTCCAACTCCCGCATTATCCAGGAAGTGCGCCATCCTAGCCCTTTTTCCACTTGACTCAAAAATTGCAATGATCCTTCCTGTTCGACAACATTCCGAAGACAGTACCCAACTAAGGACAGGTCAGCGGGCAAGAGAGTCGAGGGATATGGAGCGCACACGAACAGCGATGTAATAAATGTGATGCCATGAAATAGGCATTCTCTACGCTTTCGTTGGACAGCGACAAGCCGATAACCATGACAAGATGATCGGCAATCGTTTTCTAGGATTTGTATCAGCCTGCAAATATAGCTTCCCAGAGCTTCGGTTTGGCTACCTCCTGCACACGCCTTGTACGGGCCCTTTCATAATCGCTCATACTTTGCGATGGAGATTCAGACAAGGTGAGGAAAATACAGGCCGAGTGATAATACTGCATTCCAATCACTTCAGTTGCGGTCAGTAACTTTAGGTCTCATTGTCATTGGGACTGGAGACATACCTGCCGGCGGGGATATCATCCATATAACTGGGAAAGGCCGACCATCAGCCACGCTTAATGCTTGGTACCTAATAGGTTGCCAGGTTGTGGGCTTTGCGTGATTCCACTCGTTCACGCTGTCCGATATTTGGCGCCAGGTATCCTGTGCCACAATATGTCCAGGCGCATCGCAGCATAGTTGTAGGATGCGAGCGCAATGATATATGATTCTATTAGCGCAAGCAGCATCATTGTGGCAGTGAAACATTGACGAGCGCTCGTAATTCTGCAAGTCGAGTTGTAAAGGTTGATGCTGTACTACCGATGCATAAATAGCTTGTCGCAAGAACTGCCAGCTGACTGCCTCTGCAACCCCTCCAGAGGTCGCAGAGCGGGCCATAAGATTCACCAAACGATTGGACCCAAGCAGGTGAAACTGTTGGTCGGAGTTCGTTTCCAGCTCCTCATATATGCGAAGAATCACGACCGCAATGAGCATGTTCTCGTCACAATTTGTCTCGGCTTTATCCAATGCTGCGATTAATAATTTCAAGCATTGACCATGATAAGCCGAGGCCTCCCAGTCACTATCGTTGGCCAAGATGGCATCATGTCGCGCCGACAGAGCTAGGATGGCTTGCAATACCATGTTATTCCCCAATGCCCGCCTTGGGACTTCAGTGCTGAAATGTGAATTAATATCACAAACATCGGCCTATGAAGGTCAGATATGTAACGGTAACGGGAGACTCGCTTGTAGCTCACCCAGGGGGCTAGTTTCTGGATGAAGTAGCGGATCAGTGAGGCCTCTCTTAGTGTCAGTGTAGAGCCATTGTCTGACACGAGGCTGATTGGACTGTTCGTAATGTCCTGGTGAGGTCGACTCTCATAAACTGGGCTGCGAGCTTGAGCGTGATATGTGTTCTCCGATTGAAAATCTTGAGTCCATACACTGCGACCATTTGATACCGGGTCTGATGCTGGAGTATATTGTTCCAAAGCACCATGTTCATCCCCAACCGATTCTAGGGCTGGCGTGTTGCATTGTTCTACAGCACTACGGTCGTCTCCAGCCGATTCCTCATTCGCCTCAAGGACGAATGTCACTAGATAAGATCAGTACATGATCAAAATAATAGGCTCTAGACTCCTACCTGGCTGTGACACGTCCACCCAAACTTGCTCTTTATCCCAATCCAGTTCGAATCGAGCAGTAGCACCATTACTTTTCTGGTAAACGTGGTGAACAGGCTTGAACTGGAAGCGGGGATCAAGATGACACGCCCGACCAAGTCGCAAACATGGAGTGCAAGTTGATGCACCGGTGGGAATCACACATCGAATATGTCGATGACGACACCTTCCACAGCCCTTGCCTACTCTCATAGAGATATCAGCTCAAGGTGGCTCTTTATCGAGATTCATCTGTGTTGAACCTCCGAACATGATACCGGGGACGGGTTCCCCGCATATGCTGAGTCATCATTTTTTGGGAAGTTCCAAGAAAGTTTTCGACTTCCATGGTTTGCCACTCCTCGGTACCAAAGCCTTGGGACTTTGGGGAAGGACCCGACAGGCATAAAATCGACTTCTTCAAAAAAGATTTTGATACTACAACATCCATGGATTCTTCTAAATGAAATAATGAAATTCTTTCTCTCTTCATACCTCCGGACTTTCAGTGATGTCAGTCCATAAGGGCATTTTGAACCAGACCGAGCCGCCAAGAGCTGCCAATTCTGTTGCCTATCCCCCATTCAACACTACTACTCCATGTGGAATAGCCGAACAAGGGTTGCAATACTACATTACATAGTTACTCCATACACAAAAATAGCAACACGGCTTCGGTGGTATATTCAGCGAGGATTAATTCAGGGCAGGTAGAGAATGATTTGGGGAAAACTGGACTCGCGCATCCGGTCTCCCGATCTGTGTCTGGAATGAAAATTGCATACAACAAACAACAAACAACAGATCGATCCGTCAGTGGGCCACGGATTTCGGAGATGGATCCCCCAACCAAAACATCTAAAGTTGACCAATCAACAATAAACAGACCGCGACGATCGGCAGTCTGCAATTGAGATACAAAGTACGATCGGCCAAGGCCGGAAATTTTCGACTCCGCCTCCCTCCATATTATTGACCTTAAAACTGCGAATTCCCGGTGCCTTCACGCAAAATAATTCAGGGTTTGTTGTGTCAAATAAGTAAAACTGGGGCTTAGCAGACCTCCCCATACGGATGATTGTAATCTACTTTCTGGCGATTGCCAGTGCATGGCAAAGAGCGGTCGCTGATTCTGATGCTTGTAAGTAAAATGTATTGCTTGTTTGTCTTGCCAACCGTGTGGCTCATTCCCTATAGGTTCAAGCAGTGTGATCATCTCAAGTCAAAGCGATGCGGACAAGCTGAGGAACTGCGACACACTTGATGGAAGCATTACAATATCCCCTTCTACCAGCGGAGTGATCACCATCAATAATATCGAGGAAATCAAGGGCGCATTAATTGCCGAGGGTGCCTCAGAACTCACCGGTCTTTTTGCCCCTGATTTGGACAGTGTGCAGGGAGGTATCACACTGAGTAACCTCAACTCACTCACAACCTTAACCATGGGCGCGCTATCAGAGGTTTCTTCCAGTATAACCATCACGGGGAATCCGAACCTGAAAGCACTGGGTTTCCAAGATTTGGAAAAGGTTGAAGGACAGTTGGAATTGGCGGGATCATTCGACAGGTATGATCATTGCAACAGTCATCAACTCCTCAGCTTCTAGGATACTGATGAATATGCCAGCGTGTCGCTACCTTCTCTTGATGAAGTTAAAGGTCAGACAACAATCACAGGCAGCAGCGCCAGGTTATGCAGTACATTGGATAGCTTGAAATCCAACAGAGTCTTCAGAAATGGCTATGTTTGCTCTAGTGGTTCGTCTGGCCTGAGCCCAGGAGCCAAGGGCGGAATTGCAGTAGGTGTCATTGTGGGTGTCCTTCTCATTGTGTTGCTTCTGTGGTTTGTGCTTCGGCGGCGGCGCCAGAGACAGAGAACTAGAGGCGTCCAATCAACTATTCCACCTTCATCAACCCTATCAACTGTCGTGGGGCATGATGAAAAGGCCATCACTTCTCAAGGCGGTATCTCACCTCAGGAAGAATCATCACGTTCAGAAGAACCGCAGACTCTCTTGCCCCGAAAGCCAGTGGGATCCGCGATATTATTGGATGGTCGCTCAGTCTACGAGATCCCGAATGGATCCACTCCAGTCCGTGAATATCACGAGTTGGACGCAGGACCAGTCTTCGGCTCTCATCAACGACCTATACACGCGAACTAAGCCGATTCTTTATGAATTGATGAGCAGAGATGGTTTTGGCCATGAATGAACGGCCATGAGATGGCACAGGCGACATGACAGTCAGCCTTTTGCAGTTATACATATATACCCTTGGGACCATTTTGTCAAATGCAACGTGTAATAATGATTCTTCCCTTCGTTTCCAAATTTCAAAGAAGGCAACTTTTTACGGCCAAGTGAGTCAATTCTATATCTACCTGGGCTTGTATGGTCTTTTGGGGTTCTCGCATTTGAGCCATACATTACTACCGCGAGCCCACTTTATGATCACTCTATTAGGAACGCAGTCAACAGGGACGGCCTATGCTAGAACTCGAGGTCTAGCAACACATGGTGAATATCTCAGAAGTCAGGCATTTCACGGGCTTAGGTCAAGGTATTTATATGTTATGGCCAGTTGATCTTGATCGGTCCATTATTGAGCATGTTATCTAGATATATCGGCACTAGTACAATCCTGTTGACACTCACTCTATAGAACACACCGATATCTATATCTCATTCAACCAGTGGTAGCCTGGGGCCATCAGCGAAATTAAACACTCAGAATGACCTTGTGATCAGCGGCCTTCTCCTCGGGCTCGCCGAAGATATCAATGTTCCAACGAGGCTTGTTGGCAGCGTAAGGAGCGTTATAACGCTTCCGGTTCTGACCCAGAACGCTGACCTTCTTAACCTCCTCGGGTGTGAGTTCTACCTCCTTGAAGTTGTCACGAATGCGCGAAGGCGTAATCGACTTGGGGATGACACTGTGTCCGCCGACCTGGGACCAAGCGAGACTTGAAGACTATTAGCTTTCACGACACAATACCACAGAAAAGACCAGTATAATCGTACATAACGTGTGCGGGGCTGACCTCCTGGCCAGTGCGCTTTGCAACAGATTCGGCAACTTCCTTGACCTCGGGGCGGGTGATGAGCAGGGGAATATCGAGCATGTTGTTACCAAATGCCTAGAGATTGGATTAGCACATTCAGTTTCTCTGCCATCAATCAAAAAAGAGGGGGGCGGGGATAGATACGCACAGAGTAGGCGGTGATGTGAATTCCCTTCTGTTGACAGTATTCAATCAGGTCATTGCTCTGGAGCACGGGGTGACGCTCGATCTGGTTGGCGGCAGGGACAACACCGGTGCCTTTAATGAGAGCCTCGAGCTACAAGAGTGTATTAGCTAATATATGGCGAGTTCTGGCGCAGGGAGAAAACGAACATGCTCAATCTTGTGGTTGGAGACGCCGACGGAGCGGGCCTTGCTCTTGGGAAGCTGGGTCATAGCTGAGAGGAGTTAGCTATGTCTGATTTTTTTTTATTCGCACAAGATATCTGCTTACCCTTCCAGGTGTCCACAATAGAGACACCATCGTCAATGATCACGTCACCACCCTCGACAGTGCTGTTGGCAACGAGTGGGAAGTAGGAATCACCCTTCTGGAAGGCAACAGGCCAGTGAACAAGGTAAAGCTTGGTCTGTCAGTAATAGCTCACAGGAGTCACTGGATGGAATAATCATACGTCGAGGTAATCCAACTCCAGCTCAGCAAGACAAGCATCCAAAGAGGCCTCGACAACCTCCGGGCGGTGCTGGCTACATGGAGAGTCAATAACTTTTTAGTGTAACGGTGTAGTTTAGGACATCGTACCTGTTCCACAGCTTGGAGGTCTGTAGAATGACATGTCAGTTGCTGAAATTGTGTGACCTCCCAAGAATGGATTAAACTTACAATAAAGAGATCCTCGCGCTTCAGACCGGGAACATCTTTATAAGCACGTTTGATACCCTCCGCGACCTCACGCTGGTTCTGGTAGCTGTGAACAAGTGGTAAGTATATCGCAATTGTAATGTGCGGACTTTTCCGATTAAAGGGATTGATGCTGCATACATAGTTGCCAAATCCTGAGAGGGGGTCGGGGAGGTTAGCGAATAGTGTGAAGAATGATAGATGTAAATGTACATACCAGGTGGCGGTAACCAGCCTTGAGGGCTTCATAAACGGCCTCGCCGACCTGTCCAGGGGCAGACTGCCAAGTACCAAAGCCCAACTGACTGAATGTGGGGGTCGGTCAGTGATGTAGTCTTTCAATATCTCTTGCAGAGTATACACACGGGATCTGGTGGCCGGAGTTGAGAGTGACTTTCTTGCCGAGAGACATGATGTTATTCAGAGATTAAAGAATAATTTGGAAGAGAAAAGGGAATGAGGAATGAGGAAAGAGGAAGAGATGGTTTAACTCTCTGTTCTATTCTCCGGCGGGGGGAGGGGATTGTCCATCGCCCCCTCTCCTCTCGGAGTAGACTCTACCGAGGTAAACACCAGTAGATTTAGAGATTCATTTATTTCCAATCCATAGCTTATTGTCGTATTCTCTGGATATATATACGATGTAGCTTGCCTACTACATACTACAAGCATACTATATCTATACTATATATATAAAACTACTACTTATACCTGGGCAGAGATGTATGTAGTTATATATAAAGACCTCGGGAGTCTCCAACATTGAACCCCCCTAACACCCCCGCGGGGTAATTTAATTTATGATGTCATTCTGGATGTAAAACCAGGATTTTATTCTTTTGCATACAACATATACAACATATATTGTATTAACTAGCAATTGGCTGTGCTATAAGACACATCGTTAGGCATAGCTCCGTGTGCTGAGGTGTCACCATCACGGTTTTTTCATACTTTCTGACAGAACTTGTCTCAAATTGTATTGGAATTCCCAATCTTCATTGTTCTTAGATGTGTCCACAAAAGCAAGAAGATCTCCCCTACAATTAAAACTACTCTACTGGCCCATAAAAACCCTCAAAAGTTCCGGATAATTAGGGGTACCCATTCCAGTCACTGGATCCCAACCCTCGGCCGCGGAGAAGCCATCAGTATTGCAACCTGCATTTGTGCCCTTGGTCACGTCAAAGAACGCCTCCGGGTGAGCGTACAATACGGGGTTGACAAAGCCAACAGTGGACTTGCCAATGGCCAGTCGCTCCTCGTTGATGCGAGTGAGGATTCCAGCAAAGACAGGTGCAGAGGCCGATGTCCCACCAATTGACACGGCCGTTCCTCTGTTATAGATGACGACCTTGTCGCCAACAGCAGAAACATCCGGATACGCACGTCCGATCCGGTTGTAGATACCGTTATTCTCACCGAAGCTGCTGTTGTCCACACTCTCATAATATGGGTATGAGGGCTTAGCCTTGTCAAAGTAATCGGCAACAGCCTGGGCCTGATAATCAGGCGCCTTGTAAATGTTACTGAAACCGCCGCCTGACGGGAACCTAGTCACAGCTTGCTCTTTATGATCTCCTGGCGAGGAACCCGTGGGGATTTCAGTACCTCCCACCGCAGTCAGGTATGGACAGGAGGCAGGGAAATCTGGAGCAAAGATTCTACCATTTGGCCCAAGACAGTTGCTGGGGGTGGGATCGCCTCCACGTCCAGCCACACCGGAATCACCCGACGCGACCACCACTGAAACCCCCATTGTGCCCAGCTTCATAAACTCAGCACATTGTCGCCGCTGATAGGAAATGGGAAGGTCTGCTTCGGCGGAGCCATAAGAAATAGAGATGACCTTGGGTGGGTCGTACACGCCACATTGCAGGGAGCCCTTGTATCCTCCGGCTGCCAGATCGGGGTACGAGGGGTCCAAAGGCGAGATGGTACTGCAATACGAGCCGTCAATGGCATCCAAGAAAGTGTTGAGGAAGCCACGGAATGTGTAATGATTCTCGTAATGCATATCATCGGTTTGGAAAAGGATGGAGTTCTGTGGCCAGATAATCGGGTAGGAGATTTGGAAGTCCAGGTCGGATTCAGCCCCAGCATTGGAAACATGTGCAGGGGCCTGGCCACCATCAACTGACTTGAGAGTTGGGTGTGTGCCGTGTGGGATTTCCCTATAGGAAAGTCAGTTCGAACTTGAATCAACTCGACGAAATAGGATTGAAGGCGACATACGAGTACAAGTTGGAGAAGAACAAATCTAAATCTTCCTGGGCGTAGACATCCCCGATGCCTTCGAAGATTCCCAATTCATTTCCTTTTGTGGCAGAGTGGCCCTTGCTGATGTTATACATCTCTGAAGGCTTGTCAGGATATTCAGCGTGTGGGCATCTGTACCTGAGTCACTTACGTTGAATACATTGGGGCGTAATTGCTTGGGAACAAAAGGACAAAGTCTCGCTCAACAGCTTCTCAAGTGGTAGGGAGATCGGCTCAAGGATAGGTGGAATTCTACCCACAAAGCGTTTCTGCTTATCGGTCGATCTCCGGACACTAGTCACCTCCCGCAGAGAGATCCCAGGAGTGATATAGTCGACGTGCTCACGTACAGAGTTCGGGAGATGATACCTATGGTCAGAGGTCAGCGACACTGTAGGCCCATTCCCAATGACAGCCTTACTCGCGACAGGCCACGTGCGATCGGCCCGTTTCAGCATGTGAGTAGACATAGTACTTTGTGTGCAGCAAATTCTCGAGCTCCTCAGCATCGGCGTCAAACTGGATCCATTGCTTGTTGGTCGACTGCGTGATGCGGTCTTTTGCAATACCAGCCGACTCCAGCCAAGAACGCACATCATTCACGCTCTTTTCATTCGGGGCAAACAGGTCGTGCACTTCATCGGTGGACAAATACTGTCCATAGCGGCTCGAGGATGGGTTAGATCTAAATAGTCCACGTCAGTTTCAGACGGCGGGGGATCGATGGCGTGGCGCAAGTTCATACAAATCCATAAGTAGCTCATGGCCATAGTCTAGGTTAGACTGGGTCAACCCGATTCGCACAGGTAGTGACACATTTCCGTCGAGCTTCTTGCCTTCAATCCAAGATCTTGGAATGAAATCACGACGCTCGTGTACTTGATAAGTATGAGCCGTTGGCACTGCCATCGCACTAGCCACCAGGGCACAAATCATTATGAAGGATTTCATGTCGATAATATTTAGCAAGAGTTTGCCAATTCAGCTTCCTGCTTCAGAGTTGCGAATCAATTCAAAAGGACCAACGGCGGACAAGGTATAATTTATAGTATATCCCCTCTTGTGTAAGGTGGGCCTGTACGGGGCTTTCAGGGTTGTTCACCATCAATTCAATGGGACTGAGATCACCCAAGAGGAAAGACAGCCAGTCGATCAAATGACGCTAAGACCCCGGGAAATTAAACAGCGTAAGAACAGGGCTTATCCTGCTGCTCATTAACTTTGTCTTAGCCAGTGAGTATCTCGCTAAGTGTTGGACATTGGGGTGAAGTTGCTCGGGGCCATTCATCTAACAAGATAAACCCAATCGAACCCCCTCGGAAGGTTAAGGCAGGTCACACGGGGTCCAATGTAAAGATCATTAACACGGAGAGTATGACTCTTCCCTAATGGGATTGCGTTCAGCGGCGACTTTTCGAAAAATGGCGTCGTTACAACCCATCAAGTCAACGAATTTGAACACATTTCGAAACATGTATCTTTGTCGTCCGTCGGAGTCCAGAGTCCATTGGTTGCGAACATCCGAACGGGATCTCAGCAATTACAGTCCGAGATAACCAAGGGCTGCCTCGAAAGTACAGACATAATAATCTCAGGCGAAAGTAAAAAGATCATTGGGGTTGTACCTCGGGAGAAAACTACCCCTGAAGGATTGACTCGCAACCAGGCGATGAAAATGCAACCATCGCATGATAGAGGGCTTAAGCCACTAGACGTCGAAGGCTGTCTGGTTGAAGTGTGGAGAGAGTATTTCTTGAAAGAAATGTCTCTGTCGAATCATAATGAAAAGGGTTCACGTTATCATTTGATGCTAAAAGCCCCCCTTCAACATAATAAGTTGGTTGACCTTGTTGTCTTCGACTAGAAGAATGTTATTGTGTGGAGCGATATTCTAGAGCGAGGCGGAACTGTCCAACGCCTTAATTGTACCCGGTTGCAACTTCGATTTCACTGGAGACACTAGCGAAGTGAGGCGAGCCATCCTAGCTGTCATCCAGAACACACTACCAGGATCGTCGGGGTTGGCATAGGATCCAACCGTTCCGTCCATCAATCCAGCCAGGCTCTTACATATCGACAGACCAAGGCCAATACCCTAGTATCTTTTTACGGCCGTGTCCGCGAATCGCGTGAAAGGGGTGAGGAGGGTGCCTATGACATCTTCAGGTACGCCAATACCAGTATCCACTACCTGCGTGGAGATCACATACATATCAGGATCCTTTTCGTCGATAGTATAAGCATCATGAACTCGAACATAACCAATCTCGGTGAACTTGACTACGTTGGTGAGCATATTTTGCAGAACTTGGCGGAATCGCAGCGGGTCACCTTTAGGTTTGGAGGAAATCCTTCGCTAACAGTGCCCATGATTTGGACACCAGGCTTGAGCGCCGACTGACAATTCCGAACCACAGCAGAAATCACGTTGGGGATGCTGATAACGTCTGGGTTTAAGGGAAAGGTTCCCGACGATAGCTTAGAATAATGTAGCACATCATTAATGACTTGTAGCAAGATCGAAGTTGAGGCTTCAAGGATGCACCCGAATTCTCGCTAGTCATTAGTCAACTCGGTCCTCAGTAGCATTGTCAAAGCCAAGAGCATTCCGTTCATCGGGGTGCGTAATTTGTGGAATATATGTGAACCCAAAAGTCGAACTTGAGCTTGTCATCCCGTTTCATTGACATAAAAATTAACTGTTTTAATCTTTGGATCAAGTTTATCCATTTCGCATCTCTCGATAAAACCATTAGCCTCTGTGGCGCAATTGGTTTAGCGCATGCGACTTGTTAGTTACTCCGAAACCCCCTATTAAAGTACCTAATGCTAACAAATATCACAGCTATCAAACATCATATGTCATCGCAAGGTTGCGGGTTCGACCCCCGCCAGAGGTTTTCTTTTTTTTTTCCCTCTTTTAAATTTTTGTTTCCGCTGATCAATATAAGCAGAGCGAAGCAAATAATACAGGCTAAGTAAAGCCTAACAAAATCCGTTTTTAGATTCCGAACTTGTATTCTGATTGACTGTAAAACTTCACTTCTCGAGGCTAGGGCGAGGACACATCATCCGAGTTATTAAATTTAGCTGTCTTAGGTAGGACGATTTGTGCTTTAAGCACTTGATACCAATTGAGAAAGAACACAGAATTCTGCCTATTTGTCATATGATAGACACGATCCAAAATTCTTTTTAATAAGCAGGCCGGCATACCAGTAGCAAAATACGTGCGCTAGCTTTGAGGCACATCGGTAACATTTCCGTTTCGGAGCCCCAAGTCGCGACAGATGTCCAGGTCTGCCTCGTGCATGACCCGGCCGTTTTGTATCATAGCTACCCACCCCACCTTTCGATATCAAATCCATTAAGAACGTCACGCAAGCCGGGATCTTCCCTCGCGGGAGCCCAAAATCGCGGGGACGCATCTGGCCTAGGTAAGGGTGCAAGAGACCATGCCAGTTTCACAGCTCACAACCACGGGATATAGTTGACCGGTAACAAGCGGATGACCCTTACCATGCCCACACTAGTCATCAACCCATTCTCTCATTCTCCATTCGATAGGTGACGCTGTGAGTATAGTATGGTTTCGTAGTCGTAGTCTAGCATTGGCCGCGCGATGCGGCCTCAACTAAGACCAGTAGAATGTGTGGTATATTCGCTATTGGCCAATATCACTGGGCTGCCCTTTCGAGGATTTATCGACTGGGTGCGGAGGAACCGGAGGCCGATAGTGACGACAACTGGGTGCCACGGTATTCGTGACCAGGCAACCGAGCCGTTCTCTGACGCCGGGGGCTGTGCGATGTAACCTCAGATGGGCGGACGGAGAGGGGCATGCGCCATCGAAGGTATACCGGCGCATTGCAGATAACGAAGGAGGCCGGCGGGCCCAGAGACGAGCAATGCACACTATCAGAGGAGACCTAGATAGCTTCGTAGCATGATGGACAGTCACTTTCTTTGGGAGGAAGTAGGAGTATCGACACGAAATCACACAATGCGGCTGCGGGCTGGATCATCCCAGCGATTCTGCTCCTAGGCGACTGCGCCATTCCAGGGGCGAGAACGAGCTGGGCGTCGGATCGAGCGGCATCTCCGGTAAAATAAAAGGGGCAGTGCGTCGAGCTGAAAGCCAATACGTAGGCGACGGTAGGTGCGAGAAAGGGGGTAGAGAACGAAAGAGAAGGGAAACTACGTCGACAAGTCGAGGGAGGGGAAGGGTGAGCGGTTGTTATGGATGGCAGATAGCCGGGGCGGTAAAAGCGGCCAGGGACGGAGCTAAACCAAAACGGGGAGAGGGTGAGGGCGCCAAACCAGAAGGAGCAGGGAGATGGCGGAGACGGGCAGGCGGTCGAGGGGGAGCACACATACGCAATATACAATGAGGGGCAACCTTGGAACGGCGATAACTCGACCTCAGGACGACATATTCAACACATACAACACATACAACACATGTACGGAGTTATCTGCACAGAACATGATTAAAGAGACTCTTCTAGATCACATTTTCACGCTCAACCCTCTCCACCATCTTGACCAACGCATCGGCAATCCCATATGAAAAGGCAAACCCGCCACCCCCAAACCCATAGGCTGACAACACCACCCGGTTGCCCTTTCGCTCCGACTCGAGACGGAACCCTCCTTTTCGGGAGGGTCGGATTCCAATAATGTAACTCACTTTATCTGCGGCTGGCTGTTCGGGAACAATTTCAGGAGCTAACCGATGCGCGCGTGCAATCTCATCCCATGCGATATCCATATCGACTTCAGGTGACCTAGAGAGGTTAGCTTTAAGAGAGTTATCCAGAGTTTGGGCATTCTCATACAGGTTACCTTGTTGTTTCACTCCACCGAGGATCACGCCGTTAGACAGAGGCCGGGGGATCACATAAGTATATTCCTTGCCATTTCGCAAGTAGAGTGTGTGGCATTGATCAGTGGCCAGAAACACATTCTGCCCTCGCTCCGGGAAACAATTATCATCCTGCACATCCGTCAGGGTTTTACTGCCCCAACCGCTCGCATTGATAAACACCCGTGATTCGGGGAAGATATCATACAGCTCCTGAAGAGACTCGACACGTTGGCGGATAAAATGACCCCCAAGGGACTCAACCTGTTTCTTAAGATAAGGCATATGCCTCGTGGGATCTGTAACAAGCGTCTCATAGGTCCAGGCACAGTGGAAATTGGGAGGGTATTCACCAGGACATATCTTTCGGAACTAAACAATACAGGTAATGTCAATATCAATCCAGCGGGAATCACATGGAGGACAACGTGCCTTGGCGACCACCGTCTTACCCCATATCGCGGAGTCAGGGGCAGGTTTCTGTTCGAGGTATTCTCGTGCGTTGACAATGCTCACCCCTGCCTCGGGTCCATCTTGTGCCATCTTGAGTAGGATGCGATGTGTGACAGCTTGAAGGTATCGTTGATCGGGAGTAATACCTCCCGCAGCATGCCACGCCGCTCCTGCCCAAGCCGATGCATAGTAAATATTCTGGTCTCCTGGTAGATATTCGGCCACCAATATCACGGGGAATCCATTCAGCAGTAATTGCCGGGCTGTCGCACAGCCAATGATCCCCGCACCGAGGATTACAATGGGTCTTTGAGGAAAGGGCACCTCATCAGTATCAAGATGGTCGCATTCATCCATTGTGAGGTATGTAGCGGAGGCAAGGTCCTACGTAAGTTCCCGGTGGGACTTAACCAGCCTTTTAGGCAATCGAATCAAAGATTTAAGGGTGGATTCGAGTAAATAGTAAATAAATATGTGTATACTCTTCAAATCGCCCGAAAACAAGGGAAAAGGGGAAAAATCAACCCTCAACCATTTTAGGGGTTCGAACTTTTAAGCCTTCAACGTGGGTTTGCTACTTACTAGTTTACTACTTTGTATATTTAAATTTTGATCGATTGAATTAATCCAATTAGTTGAATTAATTCACACAAATTCACACAAATTCGAAGCTATATCTTACTTCGGCAATAATAAAGTGGGGTCTATAACGGCCTCTTCCGACGTCGCATCCTCCCGTCAATCCCTTTTTTCCCCTTCCTCCATATATATGTTGTACTATATCCATTTTACCCATACGACCCCCAGTCCCCATCCAATAGAACCGAATCCAGGGAGGAAGTGATGTGATCGATGCCCCAATACCCATTCTCTATTGGCTATTTTGTTAGCTCACCCGTGAACATCCCTGTACGAAGTACTCCGTATTTGGAGACACTTCATGCAGTCATCGGTACCCAGTCGGTCTAACATTCGGCTCAAGCCGACTCAAACACTAAACTGGGGTTTGGTGTGCTTTCCGTTCTTGCTCTAGGGGAAAAATCTAGGGGCTCATGCGGAGGACCTGGGTTCATGATGGAGTGGACTGAGAAGAGTCAGGTGAGTGCCCGTTGATTGACTCCTCCCCCACATAGTTATATGGTTTAATTAACTGTTTCATATCTCAGAACGCCCCTTCCCATCAAGATGAAATTGTCATTCTTCATGATCGGGATGCCGAGAAGATCTTACCCTATGAAGCCAATGATTCGCCCTTCCCAGAGGTGCGGGCTGTTATCCGGCCAGTCAATGACTTGACGCTGCCTGTCAGCACGGTCCGCACGTGGACTATTGGTATATTGTTTACTATCGTACGTCTTATATTATTGCTTCGCTTCGCTCCGCAATTATATGCGACCGAACCATCGGCAAGATAATATTAACCAGCACAGGTCGGTAGTGGACTGAACCAGTTCTTCAGCTTACGACAGCCCAGTGTGACTATCAGTGCTCTAGTGGCGCAATTGCTGGCTTTTCCTCTAGGATGCGCCTGGGCCAGATGGATACCCCTCGGGGTGATGAATCCCGACCGGCATTTCAATATCAAGGAGCATGCCTTGATCACAATCATGGCGAACGTCTCGATTGGCTCTGCTGCTGCCACTCAAGTTATTGAAGCGCTTGTCAAGTTCTATAACATGCCATCGCAGGGTGGATTTGAAGTTTTATTGTGCATTACCACGCAATTGTTTGGCTTTGGCTTGGCCGGCATGGCCTCGCGCTGGCTAGTTGGTCCCGCTTCGATGCTTTGGCCGCAGGTGTTGTCAAATGCAGCACTTTTAACCACCCTCCACTCTCACTCCAATGTTATCGCAGATGGCTGGCGGATCACACGTCTTCGCTTCTTTCTTTATGTTTTCATCGGTGGCGCCATCTGGTACTTCGTCCCGGGATATCTCTTTACAGGTCTCAGCACCTTCGCCTTCATCTGCTGGGTCGTGCCATCCGATGTGGTGGTGAATCAGCTCTTTGGACAAACCACCGGACTAGGGATGTCGGTATTGACCTTCGACTGGGCCCAGGTGGTCTATGCCAATCAGAGCCCCCTGCTTGTTCCGCTCTGGGCTGGACTTAATGTGATGGGATCATTTGCGCTCTTCTTCTGGCTCGTGTGCCCCCTCGTTTACTACACCAACACCTGGTATTCGGCACATCTGCCGCTGCTCAACTCCAACACCTTCGATAATACTGGAATTCCTTACAACACCAGTCGTATCATGGGCACGGGCGGGAGTATCGATCATTCTGCTTATCGAAACTATTCGCCCATGTTTTTACCGGCTGGCTATGCAATTACGTTCGGTGTTGCCTTTGCTAACCTAACGGGCATCTTCTTCCACATCGCGTTGTATCATGGCAAAGACTTGTGGCGGCAATGGAAGGGCACCAGCAAACAAGACGTCCATAGTCGACTGATGTCTTCATATCGAGCCGTGCCCTGGTCGTGGTTTGCTGCAGTCACTGTTCTGATGTTTGTGTTGAGTATTGTGACCAACGAGGTGTGGCATACGGGCCTACCGGCATGGGGTGTGCTTGTGGCATTCGTGTTACCAGTGGTCTACTTTATCCCTGTAGGAGTCATCAAAGCTCTCACGAATATCAGCAGTAACCAACTGAACCTGCTCACGGAGTTCATTGGCGGATATGCGTTCCTTGGGCAGCCAGTGGCCAACATGGCTTTCAAATTCTATGGCTATGTCGCTGTTCAGCAAGGACTCGAGTGAGTTACACACTGTTCCAAAACAAGTTTTCACATGGATTAACACCACATCAGATTTGTCGCCGATATGAAGTTGGCTCATTATATGCACATTGCCCCACGGCTTCTGTTTGTAGCCCAAGGCCTGGCCACACTCATCGGAGCTATCGTTCAATGTGGTGTGACAGTGTTCATGATCACCAGAATTGAGGGCGTGTGTACCCTCGAGGCCGACGGGAATTTCATCTGCCCTCATGGAAAGGTCACATACTCTTCATCTCTCATTTGGGGTGGGTTCCATTGTATTGTCAATGTTCCGCAATCGTATAGCTAACTAACCCTTTCAGGTGCTGTTGGTCCCGGCCGATTATTTTCTTCCGGGCAGATATATAGCAATCTGCTTTGGTTTTTCTTGGTCGGACCCGCCGTGGTAGTCATTACTTATCTTCTAGGTCGTCGTTGGAAATCTGCCAATTACGTCTCCTGGCCCGTCGCTTTCGGTGCAATGAGCCAAGTTCCACCTGCTACAGGTATCAGCTTCTCCTCATGGTGGATAGTCAACTTGATATTTAATGGCGTGCTTCGTCGCCGCAAGCCCGCGTGGTGGTCGAAATACAGTATGTTCATCGTTTTTCCTTCGTTGTTGCTTCTTTTGCTGATCGTCGGCAGATTATGTGTTGTCCGCCGCTCTAGATTGCAGTGTTGCAGTCGCGACGGTAATCATCTTTTTTTGCATAACTCTCCCAGCCGGTTCGTTGAGCTGGTGGGGAAATACTGTGTCGAAAACCACAGCCGACGGCAAAGGCACGCCCTACATGGGCTTACCAGCGCGTGGATACTTTGGCCCTCCGAAGGGAACTTGGGAGTGATCAGGAACACTTAATCACGACTTCATTTCGGCGCCTCCATCCATTGCTGTAACTTAAGTGCTGGGTGCACGTTGCTCCTTGTATAATATACGGTAGGGTGGGCATACATGAGTTGATCTTTTGGATACCTCCACGAACTGGGCTATGAGGGGGGGTTGGCGTTTATTCTCATATATCGTTTCTCATTTCTCATAAACTAAAACTGACCATCAAACCTTGACCGACCGACCACTCACATAGACTTTGAAAATATTCCGATCATCCCCAGTCATCAAAAACTTCTCAAATATCACCTGGATAGTATCTTCATCTTCGACCGGGCTTATCACTCCCGGTTGGTCAAGATCGGTGGTATGAACCTCGAGCGCATCGAACTCTTTGCCAACTGCAAAGTTACCGACTCGGTCATCGAGACCACACACTTGCGCGCCGCCCATGGTAGCGAGAAAGAAGCCTTCGTTCAAAGAAAGCGCAGGGTCCCGTCCTTGTGTCAACATCTGCTGCGCATTCGACACAATGAAGGCCTGTTTCATGGCATCCAGTATGGATGACGAGTAGCCACCACCACTATCAGTGCCCAGGCCCACTTTGATACCGCGGCGCAGATACTCTCGTACAGGTGCTACCATGAAATCTTGCATGGTGGTGTTGGCGATGGGGCAGTGGGCAACCCCACAGCCAAGCTCTTGGATGCGACGCATCTCTCCTTCTTGTAGAAAGATACAGTGGGCAAGAATGGATCGACCATTCAACAAACCATATCGCTGGTAGAGATCAGCTTCCGTGTCAAATTCTGGGAAGAGCTGACGCGTGAACTCGATCTCCTGCTTTGCTTCATTGAAATGTGTTTGTATTGGGAGATCGGGATGTTCACGGGCGATGGCACCAATCCCATCCAGTAGTTCCGGCTCACACGATATCGCAAAGCGTGGCGTCAGTATTGGTTTCACCAGATGATATTCCGGATCAAGTTTCTGAACATGGTGAATGAGCTCACGTGTTTCGTGTAGTGAGTCGGACACCGACGGATCCCGATACCAGTCCGGGGCATTTCGGTTCATGTTACACTTGCCCACGAGAGCGCGCTGTCCTTTTTCGAAGCAGACATCAGCCAAAATCCGCGTTGCCTGTCCATGATGTGAGCCGTAATATGATGCGGTGGTAATGCCCTGCTGCAGAAATCCCGTCACACAAGAGGCATACATGCGTTTGGCATATTCCGGATCTTGAAATTTGGCCTCATGGGCAAAAGTGACCTTATTCAACCAGTCGAGCAAGGAAATCCCTCTTCCGACACCACGCTGTGCCCACTGGGGTGCATGGTTGTGGGTATCAACAAAGCCGGGGCACAGGAATTCCCCACGCTTGAGATATTTCACTGGGAAGACGTCGGGCACATAGCCATTTTCTGAGACAATGGAGTTGATTTGATCCATTTCTACATTTCCTTGTAATGCTTGAATCTTGCCATCTGTTCCCACAATCACAATGCAATTCTCTAGGATCTCAAGCTCATCCAAACTCCGGGAATGAATTACCGTGCCGTGAAAAGCAAGGGGCAGCCCGGAGGTCGGACTGGCGTTCTTGTCGAGTTCTTCCATGATACACAAGAAGAACAATCGCCTATAAGTATTCTGAAATGATGGCTGTAGTTCCGGACAATATAGAAGAGAGATGGAGATGGAAGAGCTTAGAGGTGAGGGGGGCATTAATAATCGACATGTGCTGCCCACCTACTCAGCAGGTGAAAGACAAAAACTTGTGATTGCGACGCTCCTTATTGTTCTAGCAGAAATCCACTGTGCTTCGAATCTAAATAGTATGTCTTAATTATTGGTATAGATTTGTCTTGACCGTTGAAATTTTGACAAACTCGCAAGGTATTAACATGAAAATAAAAAAGCTTGACCCGATAAAAAACTCCTCGATAGAGTACGTTTTAAATACAGAGAAAGAAATTCGTTCAAAGGGTATAGTATGATGCCATCTCCTCTTGGAACCAATTGTAGGAGTAGAAGAGTTGTTCCGCCATCTGTGGATCGATCATCGGGACAGTCCCGCTGCCATCTACGAGTAACACATCGTCGAGAACTGGAGCGAGTGGGACTGGAGGTGGATGGGGTGCGGCTAAAGACATGGTATGAGGTGGGAGGAGTGCAGGTGGAGGTGGTGGTTGTAGTTGCGGTTGGTGCTGTGGGTGATGGCGATGTTGCTGCTGTTCTAGTTGTTGTTGCTGATACGCCATTTGGCTGAAGATCACGGTGCTCTGGTGCCGGAATGTCTCTGCCAACCGGTCCACCCCAGGCCGACGCTTGCCAAATTCTTCCAAGAGTACGACAACGGCCTGAATACCACGTCGCATGGTCTGTTCTTCGGGGTGCCAAGGGGAAGGCTGAGACTCGCGTAATGAGCGCGCATTCTGCTCAAGGCACCACAAAATGGTGATCCCAGCAAAATAAACTTGACTCAGTGTTAACCAGATCCATTTCAGCTTGCCGACTGAATAGCTGTCCCAATATGATCGAATGACTTGAATACTAGATTCGCCACAGCTGATGATGCTGGTGATGTCGGGGGTCGGATTGCGGGGGCTGGGACGGTACATCAAGAGAAGGGTCGTGTAATAGAGATAATCGTAATAAGATGTAGAATAGAGAAGTGCGGATGGATATACGGGAGCCGTCATGCGCCAGTCATCAACCTCATGCCGGAACCGACTGAGCGTGGCCGTAGCTTCTTGGGGTAACAGTCGTGGTAGGCTGCTATATACTACAGGCGAAACAGTCAGAAAAGAAAAAGCAGACGGAATTCCAAGGCTTCACTCACAGTATTGATAAATACGCGAAAATATCCGCCGCAGACGTGTCACCTGCAAAGGTATCGTCATCGCGCTAGCGCCAGGTGCGTCGGTTTCGTCGTCATTGAGTTCTCGCAGAAGACCCACGCTAATATCATCGTCGGCAATTCCTAATGGCCGACCCAAGGTGCTAGCGATGAGGCGATCCAGGTTGTAAAGACTCCAAAAAGCGCGCTTGGCCATCTCCTCCTCGGTAGTAGTAGGATACGACCGCGCTTTGTGCAAACCCATACTAATCGACAACCTCATCGTTGTTCCCAACACATGCCAAATGGAGGGACCAGCAGTCGCAAACATGGTATACAAGGCCAACCCCAGCAGTGCCCGCACAGCCGGCAAGTCTTCATTTTGCAATGCCAGCGGGAGGGTCTCCTGGCTGGCATGGTAAAATTCAGCTGCCTGGCTCGGGTCCGCAGACCCAATCAGAAGCGAAATGGCAATGACGATATGATAAGTATGATGCGCTTCCGGCGACGGAACACCACCAGTATAGATATGGCGCAGATTGGTTATGAACTCCGGACGAGACAAGAAAGGGTATTGGTATCCCATGCTGTCGAAATATTGTCCAGATAGCCTTTCCGCTTCCTCCAGCGACGACAAGCGCATGACTCGCGGCGCGGAGGAAGGCCGTGCGACCGACGGTCGGCGATGCTCCAGCTGATCGCGAAAGATCTCGCCGATGTTGGGCAGTTCGGTGCCTACTCCTGTCGATGCCTCCGAGGGTCCTGCAGTCACAGAAGAACCACCACTGCCGGCAGGGCTCGGCATTGAGGTAGGATGATTACCCCCGGTCGCAATCATAGCGGGCACCTGATACCACCAATCCGGATCTCCCTCGCCATCGACTGGTGTTCCCGTTGGTAATTCCGCCACAGAGAGGCCCGACTTGCGACGGACGACCTCCTCCAGCCATTGTACTCGTTTCTGTAAATTCTCCAGTTGATCTCGGGGAACGGGGGCGCTAGCGACTTGAGGACCGGGTGGGGGTATGGTGCATCGGACTCCGGCGCGGGTGCAGGCGGAACAATTGGGGTAGCGAAAGTCGCATTTCTTCTTCCTTTTGCGACAAAAATCACAGGCAGTCGATACTCGTTTGCTGCGAGCATGACTGGAGACATCTATAGACTCATGAACAGGAGGTGGTTGAGGCCAAGTTGGGGTATAAGTATTAATCGAATCCAAGCGGAACTTTCCCAGCTGATCGCGGAAATCCTTATTTCCAGATGTGCTCATGGTCGGGGATCACTTAAGCTATCCATTTCCCACATCCACCAATTGTCATTGAAGTAAGTACACGTTCATCGTACTGTACTTTGTATTGTTTGAAGAAGGGGAAGAGATATGAAAAGCGGGGAGAAGAGCTTAGCCCCCGGTACTTTCAAGTTTCGCTTACATAGGCGAAGCGCCGATGGATGGCCGAAAGAGTTATCATTCTGCGAGATTACTTGGGATGTTTTTGTTATTGTTTTTTTTTTGTTTTTTTCTATATTAATTCGATTGTTCTATATTATCTCCGTATTGAGACATACACATCAGTGATTATATCTTGATTTTCCTGTTTCATCGGGCTTATCTTGGGGGTTTTAGGGTTACTTCACATTTCCTCAACAGTTGAATACATCTACGATATACAATATACTATGAGATCTATGATCATATTGAAGTTGAATTATTGAATTACCCATCTCATCAATCTGATACCTTACAAGATGTATGTAGAGACTATTCATCTTACCAGATCCCCCTAAAACGCGGTATCCCCCGGATGCTATATATAGTAGTATATACCAACCAAAGTGCAACGTGGAAAGATTAAAAAGACATACAGGAACTGATCTACAAAGAATCGATCTACATGATACATGCCTGAAGTAGGATGAGAGAAATGGACCCTCATGTTTCCATTCTCCAACCTTATACTGCATGATATCCTCGTATTGTATGGTCCCCGAGGTTGCAATTACATGGGGCTTCATTGCCTGGCAAAGACATAAATAGGCCCTCAGTTCCCCTCCCAAACTCTTGGTCACTGACTCAGATTGAATACAATCTTCACTTACTCTTCCAATCTTACTCTCACTCTCGCCATGAAGATTAATGCCCTCCCCCTCCTGTTCGCCACTGCTGCCAGCGCCAGTGTTCAGGGCTTCGACATCTCCGGCTATCAACCCAAAGTGGATTTTGCCGGTGCTTATGCAGCTGGTGCCCGCTTCGTTATGATCAAGGTGAGAGCTTTGGCTTTCCCGAAGTTACTACGAATCCCTTCTCCGCCATAATACTAACCATATCAGGCGACTGAGGGTACCAGCTTCATCTCCAGCTCTTTCTCGAGCCAATATACGGGTGCCAGCAGCGCCGGTCTGATCCGTGGCGGTTATCACTTTGCCCAACCCGGCAGCAGCAGCGGTGCTACACAAGCCACTTACTTCCTCGCCCACGGTGGCGGTTGGTCTGATGATGGCCTGACCCTGCCCGGTATGCTGGACATTGAATACAACCCGTCCGGTGCAACCTGCTATGGGCTCAGCCAATCAGCCATGGTCGCCTGGATCAAGGACTTTGGCGAGACCTACAAGAAGACTGCTGGCCGGTACCCTATGATCTACACAACCGCGGACTGGTGGAACACTTGCACTGGTGGCAGCACGGCATTCAGTCAGGACTACCCGTTAGCTCTGGCTCGATACAGCACTTCGGTCGGCACTATCCCCGGTGGCTGGGATTTCCAGAGCTTCTGGCAGAACTCGGATTCGTATAGCTTCGGAGGTGATTCGGACATTTGGAATGGCAGTGAAGCCTCTCTGAAGACATTTGCCAAGACCGCTGCTTAAAGCAATTGGTCTGACATTTCTCCGCAAGATGGATATGTATCTAATGGATTATAATTCGGTTTATGTAGATACTTGTGCAGATCCCGTTTTGATGGCACTGGAATTGAATGTCCTTATATACCAGACAGACCCTCCTACAGTAATTGACGGTAAGTTCATGTGCCCTACAACCCCTTGTCGCTATCAAATCGGCATCAGACCATCCATTGCCATGCAATTTTGTACCCAATTTGTATACACCTGATATTGTTTTTAAGTACCCACAATGTTGTAATGACTCATTCTTATTCATCGTGACAGGTATGTATACACGTGACTAGGATCTACATTCGTCGTGTAGTTATATAAACCAACCACTACTCATGGAGGGAAAAATCGAGCAATAATGACTTATCTCATTTCTTACTTGGATTTCTCTCTTATGAAAGATCTCTCTATCTTATATCTTCTACCGACAGCCCTCTTGGGCTTCCTTGCTGTCCTTGCATGGCGTTGGAGGCAAGAACCGACAATACCGATTGTCAACTCGTACTCCGGTGATATAACTTTAAAAAGGGCCCAGTCGAGATTCACGTCAGATGCCAGGGGGTTGATCAAAGAAGGAATTGAGAAGGTAAGTTGGGTATCTCCCATGACAAAACACTGCGTCTAATGTAGAAGCTTCAGTTCAATGGCCCATTTCGCATTATAACGACTCTTGGCTCGCGGGTAATCCTCCCAGCGTCTTATACCAAGTGGCTAAAAAATTGTCTGGATTTAGACCATCAGGCGCTTGTCCACGATGTATGTTGCAGCTCCTTCTGCTAAGGAGACTTGGGAACTGACACACGATTTTTATACAGCAATATTTTGCGGCATACCCCGGGATGGAAGGACAGAGAGTGGTCACTGATCCTAGGAAGATTCTGATCAATGTCACCAAAACGAAATTGAACAATCAGAGCGGTCGTGCGTGACAGATTCAGGACTCATGGTTTATATTGGAGTCTCACTAATATGGTCTTCCATCACAGAGTGTGCGCTGTTTCATGAACATATTACGGAGGCTCTAGAAGAGATTTGGATGGACCACGACGGTAAGTTTGCTCTAAATATTGCCAGAGTGCTCGATTGACTTATTCTTCAGATTGGCACACCGTTGATTGGTCTCAACATGCAGTCCGCTTCATCGGGCGAATGTCAGCATCTATCTTTGTCGGTCCTGAATTAGCTCGTGATCGTAAATGGCAAGAGTTAATTCTAACTTCGACAATGAACACGTTTATGGGGGTTCGATCCCTCCGCGCTTGGCCAGCCTTTCTTCGTCCATTGGTTCATTGGTTCTTGCCAGAACTCAGAAACTGCCGTCGGCAACTTCGCCTTGCTCGTCTGATACTACAGCCAATCTTCGGCCGCAGGGGGTATGGGCAATCTCACTCTACCCAACCTGATAAGAGAGAAAATTTCGAGGATACCATACAGTGGCTTGAAGAAATCGCTGCTGGTCGCCCCTATGACGCCGCTGCAGCACAAATTGCGTTCGCGATAAGCGCAATGCACACAACTTCTGAACTACTCAAGCAGGCCCTACTGGATATCTGTATGCATCCGGATCTGATTCCGGCTCTACGGGATGAAGCACAGAAAGCTGTCGAGGAGAACGGATGGACAACTGCGGGTGTTTTCAAGATGCAGCTGTTGGACAGTGCAGTAAAGGAAACACAACGGCTCAAACCGGGATCTTTAGGTATGTGTCTACTACTTCTGCCAGCTCATCACTACTCTCAAGTCACGGTACTAAACACACGCTCTCACAGTAAATCTTGAGCGTAAAGCCCTGCGAGATGTTATCCTTCCCAATGGCTTGGCTATCCCTTGCGGAACAAATGTTGCCGTTGATTCATCCATGATGTGGGATCCAGCGATTTACCCCGATCCATTCTCTTATGATGCCTACCGTTTTCTTCGTCTTCGCAAATCCGGCAATACTGCGGCAGCACTCGCATCCACAAGTCCGGAACATATCGCATTTGGGATTGGCAAGCCAATTTGCCCTGGGAGGTTCTTCGCTAGCAATGAAGTCAAGATTGCTCTGGCCAAGATTCTTTTGACTTACGATGTCAGGATTCCTGAAGGGACGACACCCAAGATTATGGAAGTGGGATTTGAAATGCTGAGTGATCCAGATGCAAAGTTGGAGGTTAGAAAGCGAAATGTTTTATAGAAATGATGTTATAGTAAGAAGTAGTATGTACACTATGCCAAACAATAATTATTTCCAATTTCATTAAAATCGAAGAGAACTGATACCTAGGTAGTTATGTACATAGTATATAACTACATAACTATGTAACTATAGTACATGTGGGAGAAGATTAGTGTCTCTTGACTCATTCAGAGTCATTCCTACGTACTTGATTTCCCCTGCCACTTCTTGGTGCTCTCTTTCCGTATTAGTGCTTAGCCCTTGTGGAAAGGTTTGAAAGAATCAATTCATGCAATATAACTAGCTTTCATCCTCCCAGTCTTCCATTTCGAAGGACGTCATATGCTTTAGCGGACGTGAGAGCTTCAGCCAAAGTTCGTTCTCCGGATCATCATCTTCAATATACAAGTAGCCAGTATCCGCGCTATCGTTATAGATTCCGCTAGATTCGTCTTCAATCTTCTGCGCAGTTTCCAATGACAGCCACATATATCTCTCCACAACCCCCGGGTCAGCCGGCTGACCGCCATAGATACCAGGAGAGCCCCATTCGTCTCTGGGATGCTGGCCCCAAGGAATAATCATATCAGAAAATTGGATAGAAGAATGAGCAAAGGAATCTCTAGGCTCCAAATCAGGCTGTAAACTTGCTTCCACAGTGGTATCGTAAGGGCCGAACTCTGAGATTTCTCTGCTTCCAATAGAACGCTCCCTAACAAATTCCTCTAGATATTTGAGGTATAACGGGTTTCTGCTCTGTTTAGCAGTCTCGAAGAAGGACTCACGGGGAGGGGGCTTTAACGACCTGAAAAGCGATTTGTAGTCACAAAGTATGGCGGTAATCGCAATTTGGTGTCTCATGGACGGACACTTACTAGCCAGCTCACGTAAAGTATTCTCATGAGGCCTTACCGGCCACCAGATAAGCCAAGGGAGGCAGTCGGAGTCATCATCAAGGTCAGAGATATCATTGTTCATGATTTTGCGAGCATTTATCGCAGTACGAATCTCGCGACACTCGCGCTCATTGCCTTCGGTAAGCAATTTACCTGGAAGAATGACTCGCCTTCGGCGAGAGTTGGTTTCTAGCTGATAGGCCCACCATCGGGCAAAACTTGTGTGGTGATAAATCCCACGAAGAATACAATTGTATTCAGTTTCCGTTCTGAGTCTCCGTGGGTGCATCAATCGAGCGTATCTATCCACATTACCCTCCCATGCAGCCATTTGCGTTGGAAGGCATTTGTCAAGAACTGGGAGATCAGACGGAAGAGGCATCCACAAATGCTCAGAGTCTCCTGGGCCGAGTATCGCATCGCGATCTGCTTTGCTGATTTTTTCTTTCAACCTAATATATCCATCTTCCTCGATATCAATATCATCTGCAGTTGTATCTGGCAAGTTCTTGGGAGGAAGAACACGCCGGGCCAAAGCCCGTCAGGGCTTCATATTGCCGTTTAGAAACGCGGGTGCCTGTGGATTTTCAAGATTAACCGATCGAGTGAAATCATCCATAACAGCCCATCTTTGAGGGGCCGACATGATGATTTTGTAGATGCCGGCGTCTCTGGCAGCATTGCGGGCTTCTTCGGCAATAGATGCGTCTGGCAGAAGATCCAATTCTTTGTAAAGATCCGTATACCAAGCAGCAGCACATGCGCGGCCGACTTGATAGCGCATCGATGGATATCGACGGGCAAGCTCGCGGTAGGTTTCTTCCGATGCAGGTTCTGGATACCAAATGCAGTATGGTTCAGTGGCAGGATCTTGCATATCGGGGATGATGCTACTCATTATCAGGCGAGCATTGCGGGCGCGAGAAAACTGATGAGCCTGGCTATCGTCGCCGGAGCATAGCTCAATGATTGCTGGGCTTGTTGCAAATTGGAGTGAGTCACGGATCCCGCGAATGACTGCTCTACGATGCCAAAGAGAGGTCATATCGGACGGGACTTTTTCCCCCTTTATTGCCGCGATGCATTGATCGATGTCGTATTCAGGGGGTTGTTTCTTACCCGTGTGGATTGGTAGGTTCGTGGGGGAAATGACAGAGCTTGTCATAAAGATAAATAGCGCAGGGGTGTGAGGCTGATATTTGTCCGAAGGGGAGATGAACGAAAGAGGGGGAAAGGCAGATCCTTGAAAAAGCGGAACGTGCTATGTCCCGCAAAGATTTTAGGCTCTGCATACTAATGTATACAATTGCTTCTTCGGGTATGATCTGAGTCCACGGGTATAGACTTGGGTGTTTAATAGATTAGTCAATCATGTGACTGGTCTGAGCAGCTCAGTGACTTTCCGGGGCTGAGCGCTCTCATGAGTCATAAAAGCGGCTAAGATAGGAAAGCCCAGCTACCTTGGTACTACATGATAATATATTATTCCGCCATAAGGCTCTGGATATCCTCTGTATCCTTCAATTCCCATCTGTGCTTTTTATCCATGAAAAGAATGAATATCATCAAATATGCCACCGAGGCCGATGGACCAGGACTTGCCAAAGTCAACGTCCAAAGCTTCCAAGGCCGCCGCCTCCTCGATGAACTTTTCCCCGAGGCAAGCCTGACCAGAATGCAGGAATACAAAATAGTTGTGGGCATGAAACATCTTGCCAACCCCAATATGCATGTTCTCAAGATCCATGATCCAGTCAGTGGGGAACTGGCGACCTATAGCCGCTGGCAGTTTCCAATATCATTTGGTCCGAGTCTGGTTACTCTAAGTGAAAAGGCAGCCTTGTTGGCCAAGGACCCCATTCCGCATGCACCCAGACCAATGAATGAGGAAGTTTTCAATGCCTTCAAAAAACTCCTAGAAGATGGTCGCAAGCGATACACCACAGAGAACGACATTAGTAAGTGGCCCCCTCACCCGTGGACATTCCCGACAAGGGGATTTTGCTGAAATGGATCATCAGTCCTCGATCTGCTAGCAACCGTACCGGAATATCAAGGGCGAGGTTTTGGCTCTGCTATTCTGAAATGGGGCACAGACAAGGCAGATGCCTCCCAATCACGCATCTTCCTCGAGGGTACACCCGAAGGTGTGCCCATCTACCTCAAACACGGATGGAAGATCGTTGAGGAGGTGGTTATGGATTATACCCCATTTGGTAGTGTTGGGCAAGAGTCCTTTTTCCTGATGATGAGGGATCCAGTTTCATAATAAGGAGTTTGAAGGTTTGTTATAAATATTAAAGCTGCATGTACTTTGGAGAGATGGATGAATAGGCCTGAAGTACGAACATACTACTTCAGTGCATTATTTATATCTCTTTATAGACATAACTCCAGGGCTATATACTACATAGTGGATAAATGAACAGCCGGGAACGTCATTGCCCCGGGAATTTCTCACTTCCCCGCTGTTTCCCTTCGACTCTCTCTCTCCCTCTCTCTCTCTTTCATACCTAACGTGTGTACATATATATATCTAGGTATTCATTTTTGAAAATGGCTCGGCTCAAATTTGCAATTCTTGACGATTACCAGGGCATTGCACCTGCCTATTTCAATCACCTCGAGTCACGAGTTGACATTTCCAGTTTCCCCGAAACCCTCGACCCTCGCGATCCTACACAACACGATGCCCTTGTCCAACGACTTCTTCCCTTCGATATTATCTTGGCGATGCGCGAGCGAACTCCTTTTACAGCCAAAACAATTGCAGCGCTCCCAAATTTGAAACTTCTTTTGACCACGGGTACCCGCAACCTAGCCCTGGATCTCGAGGCATTTAAACGTTCCAATGTGGCTGTCGCAGGCACCGAGGGCCGCCCACCCGGTGTGAATTCGACGGTTCAGCATACATGGGCTTTGATCTTGGGGCTCGCTCGAAACATAGCACGCGACGATGCAGCTGTCAAACGCGGCGCATGGCAAGGTTCCCTTGGGATGAACTTGTCGGGGAAGACACTGGGGCTGCTTGGCTTGGGAAAACTCGGGTCACAAGTAGGAAATATTGGCGCTCTGGCTTTTGGGATGAAGATTCTCGCATGGTCAACCAACTTGACACAGGAAAAGGCCGACGAGCAAGCGCATGCTCAGGGTCTGCCAGTGGGGACATTTGCCGTGGCTGCGTCCAAAGAGGAATTCTTCGCACATGCCGATATCGTCAGTGTACACAGTGTGTTATCGGATCGAAGCCGTGGAATCGTTGGTGCGACTGAAATAGCAAATATGCGATCATCTGCATTTCTCATCAATACTTCACGTGGGCCCTTGATTGAGGAGCAGGCCCTCCTCGAGGCTTTGAATGCAGGCCGCATTCGTGGTGCCGCGTTAGATGTCTTTGACCCAGAACCATTACCTCTTGAGAGCCCATGGCGTACTACTCCTTGGGGACAAGATGGACGCAGTGAAGTTCTGCTTTCGCCCCACATGGGATATGGAGAGGAGGAGCTATTGCGGGGATGGTATGGCGAAACCGCCGAGAATTTGGAGCGCTGGTTGAATGGACAGGAGCTACTACGTAAGATGAACTGATGGACAATAGACGATAGACATATGTATAAATATAAACAAAACAGGTTCCATGTACAACATAGAAAAGAAAGAAAAGGAGAAAAAAAAAAAAAAAAAAAAATGTATGCAGCATACAGATCAGGAACATTTTCGATAAAGAGTCGGGATTTCCGAATAAGAATTATGTGGGCTGATAGTTTCAACTTCTTAAATACATAGTTGACTGATATAGACGTACATAGACGTACATAGACTATATAACTACATACATTTCACCTAAACCCCTGAACCTTTACGCCGAGAATGTGTGGTCCTTGTAACTTTTGTTCTGCATGTGGAGGCTCACCGAATGACCAAAGCGTACGATTATCCGAAAAGTTCACGTTCACGAGTCTAAATGGTCTAAAATGTCCAAAATATCTAAAATATCTAAAATATCTAAAATATCTCCAGATTGACACTCTTTTTTTTGGAGACAATTGTGTTTTTAGGCCTGTGCCTCGGTCTTCCGAGCGGAAAGACCTCGGTTGAAAGGAACAATGTGGGATGTTCCAGATATCTCTACATCTCTACTCCGCGTAAACATCTCTCTACATCTTTATTTAAATAGAACCCTAAGTAATTCCCCAAAGATCTCCTATTCTCTTATTCTCTTATACTCCTACTCATACATATCCTCATATCCTCATATACTCTCTCATACTCTCTCATACTCTCTCCCCTTCCTCACTCCATACCTCCGTCAGTATGGCCCCATCCGCCGATCCCATTCCTGTGACCACCCTTGCCAACTTCCCTCCTCCGACCCATCCCGAATGTCTGCGTGTTGAACGCAGTACGAAAGCATTTGCAAGCGGGGCATATTCTCTGGTAGACCTCCCCGCGGGTGCCGTCTTCGCCAAGATCACTACGGCAACTCCTGGAAAGAAAGCCTACACGAGCGTGCAAACCGGCCGCGACACCCACATCGAACTCAACTCCGACCTAGTCTACTGCAACCACTCATGCGCACCATCATTGGTCTTCGACATGGGCCGCATGGAGGTGCGGGTCGTGGATGACCATCCTTTGAAGGCAGGTGATGCGCTCACCTTCTTCTACCCCAGCACCGAGTGGGAGATGGACCAGGCATTCCAATGTACCTGCGGGGCAGGGGACGGGATCTGCAGAGGTTGGATCTCCGGGGCCAAGACCATGCCCACCGAAAAGTTGGATGGGTATTGGCTTAATGGCCATATCTCCGAATTGTTGAATGAGACCAAGGCCAATTGAGGGGCTGGCACCCAAAAGATATCCAAAATATCCAAAATATTCGATAGAAAATATACAACATATACTAGCGTTGAGATAACTAAAAACTAAAATACACCAGACCCTCGTTATACTGTTCATAAATCTCAACTACCACCTCCCCCAATGATTGCCAATTGAATCATCCTACGTCGGTCAATTTCCTTCTTCAACATCATCAAACACGTCGCAACAATAACCGCCTCGTCTAGCTCCAGGGACTGTAACACAGCTTCATCAATCTGCAATTCACCCCCATTACCCGCAGAAGATCGCGACGTGCCGGGTGTCCGAGAATCCTCTCCGCGAACTAACTGTGCAATCCGGTGACCCGAAGTCTCTTTACGCTTGCCCTTCTCTTCCTCCACTGCACGAAAAATAATCAAATTGACTTTCTTCTGCCCATCCGTCCTTTTTTCCTTGGCATATTCCCATTCAAACTGTTTACCTCCAGGCATACCGATGCGCATTGTGCGGGATGTCCATTTCCCAGCAACAATCACTTCCTCGGGGATGTCACTGGAAGGTTGAAGCAGGTACACAACGGGATCACGGTTCGGACCGAAGAAGTACTCGGTTCGGATAAGACTTCCGCGCTTTGGGTGGCACAGAGTCGCATTACCTGAGCAAAGCTTATCACGCGTGGAGATGTAGGCCTCGGTGCCGTCTGGATTGTAGATAACAATCTCAGTTTGACGAGATGGCAGTGGGAGGCGAAGAGCGTGAATCCCTTGCGCATTAATGGTTAAAACGCGTGAGGGGCAGAAAGAGGATGGACTCTCGATGAGTGTGCTTAGGGTACTGCTGGATCTTGTAGACAAGGCTGAGGAGTGAACCTCCATTTCCTTTGCCTTGAGATCGAGAGTGGTTGTAGTAGTCATGATTCATGAAGGTGGTTTGGCTCTGGATGACAATCTGAATGACCAGTCTATGTATGTTTGTTGGTATATATATATATATATATTGTTCTCCAATACGAGACTTGCCTATTTGGGCAAGGAACTCTATTCCATTTCTTGTTCGTATTTCCATGACGTCGAGGGACTCTACCTCCTTCGTCTCATTCGCTAACTATATACAAAAGTTGGATGTGCTTTTTCATACTGACTATATCTGGACTTGCTCAGCCTCACTCGTAACTATAGCCCGAAAACAATATCCCCGAACAGCCTCCAAATAAGCCACAACATTTACTGGCCCCTTTATTAATTCCACACATAAATTCCACAACATAACTGGTCTAGCTCTTGTTTCTGCTCTTCAGTCATTAAAAAGCAATCTCTTTCATCGAACTGGGCTTGTGGTTTAGTGGTATAATACTCCCTTAGCATGGGAGTGGTCCGGGGTTCGATTCCCCGCGAGTCCAATTTTTTTCTCTTTTGCTATGTCCCTCCTCAATTAATTGAATTACTATATTTGTGATTGGGATTTCCTTTTTTTGTCCAATTCATGGCTATCATCTGTTATGCTGACATGATCCATATATACATCGTGAGGTTCAAGTCTAATATCTATATCTATCAGCTGACACTAATGCTATATCTACATTCCAATCACACTCGAGTCCAGATCTCTTGAGCAGTCAGGAGTGTACTCAACACCATGGTCGATCCAACCACCACATCCCCCGTGGGCATCCAGCCCAGAAGTTCCAGCGGGATGAGCAAATCACAGCCATCCACCACGATCTGCTTGACCCGGGCAGAAGCAGCAGTTGGTTTGACCGGGGTATCCTTCTCAGAGACAGTCTTCCGGTTCTTTCTCTTGCCATTCTTATTGGAAGGCTGCTCCGCGGGACCGACAAGCAGCGACCAAATAGCCCCAGCAACGGAGAAAGAGAGCGCATAGAACCAGAAAGTATTGGCCTGGTCCATAACACGGCCATTCCAGGGCACTGGGTAGACGCCCATTGCATGAAGCTAGCTCTTCATCAGTCCTGTTTACCGAAAGAGAGAGGGGGAAAATAATAATAATAAATAACATACCGTGGTCAAGTCTTCCAGGACAAAGTAAAGGCCAAAGCAAGTGCATTTAGCTAGTTCAAGCATCCCAGCCACAGAACTGAATCCATCCTTGCCCAGCAACGCAGACATACGCTGGAAGGAATCAATGAACCCAAAGAAGCGGAAATACCTCCTCGCTACACAATAGACCGTAATATCAGCATACATGGACAATCAAAGCGGAGGGTATAGTTGTCCGTCGAACAGGGGAATTCAACTTACTCAATGCCAATTGTAGCTTGACCGTGGTTAATTGCACGGCCAAGGCACTGCTCACAGTGAGTGCAGCGACGACCTGGGACATGCATTGGATCAGACGAAGGGTCTTTTCAAGGCCAGCGCCCGATTTGACAAATCGAGAAAATTGTTGGATCATCGTTACAGCACTGCTACAAGGCTCTGGAAACAGTATAAAACAATATATACTCTCAATGGGATAGGGGTGGAACTCGTGTTGTCAAAAGGCTTGGAAGCGGGCTAATCTCCCCTGCACTAGTAGTGTTGCTTATTCAGCCTTTTGCATGTTCGAAACCCCAATGTATACATATATCCATGGATGTGAATTCATTTACATGTAATCGGATATTAATTATCGTTCAGAGTAGTTCATCTGGGTTACTTTGGGGCGTGATCGAAGTGGTTGGTAGTTGTGCGGTAGAGATATATAGTTATAGACCGACAGGTCTAGCAATACAGAAAAATAAACAAATTACACGCAAAATGAGACAATGCTTTCAAAATAGTAGGGATATATCAGTCCATCAGCTATTCACCGCAAGCAGGTTCTATCAGACCACTCGACAATATTTCCATGTCTGCTCTACCGCCCTTTGCCGCCTGAGATATCCTGACCCAAACGGTATCCACCAACCTTCTCCCACTCCACCTTCTGTCGCGTGATGGGAAGCTGCCTCCGGAGACCCTTGAACACGCCCTCGGATGTTTGGACAAAGGCCCGGTTCAGCGCTTCCTGGTAATCGCGCTCCGCCGCAGCAATCCGCGAGACAATCGACTCGGCCGATACGGAGGGGACAGAAATGTTGATAGGCTTAGTAGTGTTGAGGGCTACGTTGCCATCTTCGTAGTAGTGCACGTCAACGTGGATGTTGCCAGTCAGGACAGAGGACGAGGAGGAGACGGGAAGTTGGTAAATTGCGCGGAAACGACCATTCCTATTGTGACAGAACGGACAATCCTCCCCAGATGGGGAAGCGCCCACAACGATTAGTTTCCACCCAAGGTTGTATTTGTAGGGATTGTAGTCACTCACCAGAAGTTGTTGGGGGAGTATCGGTTGGCGACCAAGACCATGGCGACGGCAGAGTCATTCTCAATGGGGTAGACACCATATGAGCAGTTGGGGTAGTGTTCACGGGCATGAACACCGAAAGACTTGAGCAGCGATTTGCTAAACATGGTAAGCGGAATGCCATTAAGACTTGAACCAAGATAATTTTCTTACATCAAGTCCGCATGTTCTGACTCCAATACATATGATTGTGCCGCAGATGCAGTCTATTGTCATGGTGCAAGCCCGTAAGCCTTCGATGTGCCACCTCAGTTGATCAGATGAAACCTACCTGTGTGGTGTGGTCAACCCCGAACGAGGTTTGGCTCTCCGGGTCGAAGTAGCGGTTGTCTTCAAGCTCGTTAAATCCACTAACGATGACCTTCCCAGCAAAAGTGTTAGTTTACCACAGACAGAGACCACCCCCGAGCGAAACCCACCTCCTGACTTGATCCCGGCAATTTTACCGTTGCGAGCTGCGTCTCGTTGTACCGTTTGAATGCAGGAAGAAGGGAGGAAATGACATCCTCGCCCTCGGAGGTCAAGGCTTGCACATCTAATCAAGTAGTAGGGATCAGCATCACCGTTCGTGTAGGAGTCGGTGTTGCGGGGATCGGGACAGGCAGCGTAGCGCTAAGAGGGCGATTTACCGGCGACAACATCTGAAAGCTGAAGAAAAACATATCAGCGGTAATCCTTCAAGCTTCAGGAGGACGATGACCAGGGGAGTGAGGGCTCTTGGATCATTGTTGACGTGCGTACCTCTCCTGGCGGGGCACCCTCGATGAAGGCAGATACCAGTTCAACAGTGGAAGCCATGGCGTAGAAAAATGCGATCGAGGTATTCAATATGGATTAAGAGGTTCAAGCACAATTGAAGTCCTCGAGATAATTATCGGAGGTAGCTTGGAAGTGGTGATTGTCTGCGGAGAGAAAGAGAGCTGTCGGAGGCGGAGAGCGATAAGCACGTGGCTTCGTATACTCCAGACCAACGTATGTACAACATAAGACTTCCAACATCTTTGCAAATTAAAATCATTCATAAAATAACTATGAGGTATCTGAAAAATCGCTGGAAAAACAAATGTGTATCGTGAAATATCCATATCCAAATAACACCATGCTCTTGAAAACCCTCACAGAAAAAAATAACTCCCCCCGTAACCCTGAGAGCGAATAACGATATCGAATTCTGTTGCGCAAATCCAAAACTATCGTTTTTAATCAATGCTCATATTCATAAAGCCATCACTGGCTTCGGTCATCCCTTGCAGGCCGACGCGTTTCACACCTCCAGCATGAGGGATCGTTCGATTGCTCGATTCAGCACTGAGTCGTTCCGAGAACGGTGCACCGAGGCCCGGCTTGGGTGGTGGACCCCAGATGTTTGGGCCAGTATCATTGACATTGTGGGAGTGAGTCATCACTGGGCTGCTTTGAACACTCACACTAGGAGAGACAGCCCGGCGCTTGAAAAGATTAGGATCGAAGTCATCGTCACGACGCCGCTTGCGACAAATCTCCCCGATAGTTGGCATGCCCGGAGCATGGGGTGTGGAAGAGCGGGAACGCTGCTTGAAGGATTCGGCGGTAAGAGAGTTGATGGCTGTGGACGGAGTCATATCCATAAACATATCCTCATCTGCTATAGACGAGGGACCGCCCTGACGAGCCGGGGGTGGGGTTCGGTATCGCCCATCAAACGAGTTCCAAAACTCGACGCCGCCCGAGTTGCGACTGGCTTGCTTGCCAAAAGTATCCGTATATGCTGTGTCCATGCCCGCTTTGACCGCGGGGTCCTCTGTCGCTGTCGAATCAAACGAGGTCGAGGGCTGCAATGATGGGAACTCGCCGAGTGCAGGGGTTGATTCAGGTTCAGTGTCGCGGACCTGCCGGACCACTTCTGCCTCTCGTTTCATATCGTGATCAACTGGAGCACCCTCCTCCATCAAAGCGGCACGAATGCGCGCAAAGGTCTTGGTTTTGGGCTGTCACTGGGGTTAACTTCTGGGCCACTGAATGAGAAAAGTACTAACTTACAAGTAAGCTCCCACGCCGGGTCACCGCGCGACGAATTACTCCCAGTGGGCCGCCACCTTCCGGGTGTGGAGTGGGAATTGGGCTTCCGCTCCGCGTTGCACGACTCTCACTATCGTCGCTCATATCGGACAAACGCAGGTCGCGTGTGCCAAGACTGAGACTCGCTCTGCGTGAATGCGCAGTCTGTCGCGGGGCAAAATATCCACTGGAGTGCTCGACACTCTTCATTATGGGCGGAGAGTGAGGGGTAGGACTAGGCTTTGTACTGTTTCCACTCGCACTGCTGGAGCTGTGGCGACTACGGCCTTTGCGAAAGCGCGCGCGTTGGAAACTCATCAAGCTGGCAGCGGCTTGTGAATATCCTCCCATCCACTCGTTGCCCGGGCTCTGCAGATTGCTGGCAAATGGACTCGGAGCACTTATGCGAGTCGGCTGCGGCGTATTGATAATAATATCGTCGCGATCAGCCATCGACTCATCTTCCTCCTCACTACTACTCGTGTCCGACTCCATCATATTCACACTCGACATGGAGCTTGAAATTGTTGTACGGTCTGCCGGACCCGATGTTGAAAACGGTGGGACGGATGTCGCTCCAAGTGATCCGCGTCGCTGGGGTATTGCCATGCCTCGCCCTCCAACGGTGGGAGACGAATCCGGGGAAGACTCGGCTAGGGTAGAATGGTGAAGGTTCGTACATGCGCGTGAGAAGTCGAGGCCCCGAGATCGTCGAGGGAGAACAGATCCTGGAGATCCGTAGATATGTGATGGGTCAAGTTTAGGAGAGAGGGGGGCGCGGTTTGTAAGTGATGGCGACACGGCGGGTTTGGAAGGCAAGTTTAGCGAGAGGTTCGAATGCGATGCACTTGATCTCCGAGGTGTTGCGGGGAGAGCGGGTATTGCATTATCGTCTTTGGTTGATGCTCGACTGAGATCACCAGTGGATGGTTGAGTGGAGAATGTAGGTCTGGACGCATCGGACAATGAACGCGACTTGGGAGAGCGCGACTGTTCAAGTTGGTGTTCCAGGTCTGTTTGCTGAGGCTGAGCTAATTGTTGACTGAGTTTGCTTTCAAACCCTTGGGCTGATGTACTGCGCCCTGGCGCTGGAGGTCGCACCTGTGCCATATTCAAGTCACTTTGATCTGATTTATCGATTCAGAGCAAGGGCGTACAGTGAAGGGCATCATTCGTCGGCACCGAGGCAGGAAATGGGGGCAACACTGGAATTGACGCCCGTAGAGCGCATGCACTGTGGTTTATAACAAGATATACACAGTATTCGGGTCGATGTGAGGTCTACATTGCGGTTGCAGGTCGCTGGCTCTGAGCGGTTAACGAGATCAGATGACAACGCACTAACCCGATGCGGACACACCCCTCATATCGTAGAGTGAGTGATCTAGTTATACATGTGTACATATATATAGTTATTGTACCATTGTATACGTTCCGGATATATAATTGAGCTGAAAGATATAGAATTAATCGATCATTCAATGCCTCTCTAATATACAGAGATTCATCATGTTCATTCTTCCTGGCTCATGCCCTCACGCTAGACTCATGGCATTGCTGATTGGCACCACATGCCATTCCCAATCATTGTATTCATTCTGCAGAGTGGTTCCCTTGATCAAATCAGAATCGCGTGTCTGCCATAACTTGGTGATCACTGCCCTTGTTCTAGCAATGTTCGAGATCGTTGAATCGGCCAATGTTGCCAGGGAACGTAGCACAATCGCTCGTCCCGACCCTGATTCCGTTTCCGATTCCGGGCAGAGCTCATCATCGGATGGGTCAAGCTCAACAGCTGCCACAAAGACTGGCCATGTCACATTGACCAGCGATTTACAGTCGAGAAGCTCCGATACGACTCGCAGGATTTGGCGCACATAACTCTTCACCAATGGTGTGGTAGGCCCAGCCCCATACAAAGAACAGTGTAAGTAAAGCATGGCAGCCAATCGCTTGGAATCTGCAACCAGACCAAGCATTTCTTCGTCACCCTCTCCCACCTCTTGGACCAAGTTTTCTAGTTGGCGCTCAAGGGACGCCGCACGTAGTGAGAACGATGCCTTGTCCGCCTCGGACGTATTTTGTCTCCTGGTTCGACTCATATCTGTGATTTTGGCCAGGATCGAGACCAATTCGGGACTACATCCCATCCAAAGATCGATGTTGCGTTCGTCCGGTTTCCAGTAGTCGGTACCAAACAAGACCTCTTTGGCACAAGCTGTTCGACCCATGACATCCTGGAAGGCAAAGAATTGCTCTGCAAAAGTCGTCACGGGATCCGATGGGGCGGTTGACTGCAATAATGCTATTTGCTGTTTTCTTCGCAGTCGGATTAAATCGTTGGCCCCTTTGAGATGGATGATCCATTGTTGATCACACTTGTCTACTATCTCGTATAAACATAGCATGATCATGATAACCAGTACTTCAGGATCCATCGAGCATGTCAAAGTTCCCTCTGACGAAAGCCGTCGGCGAAGATCTCTCAAAGCCTCTGATTTGAAACGCAGGCCGATTGCACCATAGCGTGGATTGCTCCTTGACCAGTGGCAGGCTCCCAATGCTTGAATGGCCTTGAAAAGCGTAGGAGAAGCTGATAGACAGAATGGAAGAATCACAGAGGCAAACGGCGAAGAAAATGTGGAGCTGGCGGTTGTGCGAGGGCACACTTGTTGAAGATAGTAATCAAATAGCTCTCCGTGCCCAGGTTTGGATAGCTCTGGAAACGGTGCAAGAGACGGCGGGAGGCTTGGGTTGGAATTTAGGCTGAGCCCTCTGAGATGTGGGAAATGTTGTAACCAGGACCATATTTGGTGGTTTCTGGAAAATGGTGAGTCGGAGGTTTGTGCAACCGAAACCAGTGCATTCAACTCGTCGAAGTCCACGTTCACTTCATCTGGGTGTTCGAATGTCGACACACCGCTGTTTATGAAGCCCCAAGGGCTAATAGTTGGCACTGGGCACCACTCATGCATTTCCGAGGAAACGGAGCCGTGTGTGGGTTGAATTGCGCCGGTTTTGTTCCAAACACCTGCACGCCCAAATGCCACCCCACGACTGATAAATTCCGATTCCCATTTTAAAACCAGATTCTTCGTGCATGGCAATCCTTTCTCTCGACAACGTGTGCAAAGAGGCTTTTTGGTGTCACATCGAACACGACCTGCCCGGCATTCTTTGCATCCATCCCGAGATCGGGTTTTCACCGGACCTGTGCGGTCTGCAGCTTTTCTTCGTGGCATACGAGTTACCAATTGTGGATATATAAACTTCACATGGTATGAATTAGCCTGCCAGGGTCAAAGATAGGAGGTTGAGATAGTTGAAGTCGGCAAAGAAAATTGGAGGTTGCGAGTGGCGGATAAGGGTCTTTGGCCACCCCGCCAAATCCAGATATCCCCAGGTTTAATTTACTGTACAATATGGTATGTACTAGTTAACCAACTATGATATATGATAACTATAGTACAAGCAAACAGAATGAATTGAAAATATTGTACTCAAACATTCTTTTTCCACTCGGCTGCACAATCGCCATATGTCACAAATTCAACCCCATCTCCCTGCTGTTTGAGCCACGAAATCATTCGGTCAATCATCCCAATCACATGGGCCATTCCACTAGTATCGGGGTGTAGGACCAAAGGGAAAACAAAGCCTTGCTCAGAATCTTCCTCAATTGATTTTTCGAGAGCCTCACTGTAGAGGAATGCGAATCGCGACTTCCAATTCTGCTCAATGGTGGTCGGACTGACAAATCCATGCGAGTTTGGGGCCGCTGGCAGATAACCAAGGGGTGTCATGTCCTCCATATACCAATTGCATGGAATCTCAACCAAAGTCTGGGGAGTCCTGGCTCCAGGGGCAGGAAGGGGTTTCATCCAAGTAGAAGCAGATTTGGAAGGTGAAAAGTCAATGGCCGTGGGTTCTGACATTCGAGGGATAAAGTACAACGACGAATCATGATGCGTGAGAGAGGAATCTGGGCTGAATTTAGTTTCTAGTTTTCTGGTAGTGAGGTATGATACGAGAAAAAATAATATACCGTATAAAAATCCAAACTCTTCTAGAACTTGAATGGTGTGTGTTCGTAATTGATATAATGGCGCCCTCCATCCTCGAGGTTTCTTTCCGGTCAAGTCGGTTGCCAATTGCACACATTTGGCGACGACTTCTCTCTCCTGTGATTCGGTCATTTGACTGGAGCCCTCGTGCGCATATCCATGGCAACCGATTTCGGCGCCCGACTGAACAATTGCATTGGTTTCTTCTGGGAATGATTCCATTGAATGACCGGGCACAAACCAAGTCACCGAGGAACTAATTCCATGTTTCTCAAACAGGCGTAATAAGCGTGGAACTCCGACTTGACCTGCGAAAAAGCCACTGCTGTAATCGGCTAGATTGGTTGTAGCCGAAGCACCAGTGCCTAGAAAGCCCGAGACGGCATCGAAATCCACGGAGAGTAGAATTTGGACTTTGGGTTTCCGGGAGGAAGACATCTGGAGTGGATTTAAATATGAAATTGTCATCTGAATGAGAAGGCAAAAGGGTTATCAATTTATAAAAGAAGTTCAAGATGAAGTTCAAGTCAGAACCCGAGAAGGGCAAAAAGACCCGACATTTTGGATCCACCCCCGCCATAGAGAGAATACAAACATTCACCCAAATATAATATGTAGGGACCTATCAACACGCTATATTTTATGGTCTCTTAAGGTCATTGCCCCAACTATTTTGCATTTTAAGGCGGTCATGTTTGGCAGAAAGAGCTCTTATAAAAGGAAGGAACCTGTGGACGTGTCGGGCATGCTATATGTCCTCGCAGCGAAGCAACGGCTTGATAGATAGCTTGGATTGCCACTGTTGACTCTATCTTCCGACTCAAAAGGTTGTATCACGACTTGACGCCTGTTTGCCTGAATTGAAGAAAGAGCTTCCGCTTCCCATTGAACACTTGGGCTTTGATATCGATCTAACTACCTTTGACTTGGACAATGCGGCGTGGCTGGGAAACGTGGATTGGAATATATAAAATTGTTTACCAATATCAGCGATGACTGAATGTTTCAACTTTGTCTTTGTCATTGCAATTCACATTTTAATAGGAGAACAACATGCATGTTCGCTTGACTCGACTTCAACAAGTTTACTCTTGTTATTCTCTTGACTGGACACAGCAACATCTAAACTTGGGTTTCCCGTAAAGAAGTTGACCGGTTTGAGACCAACCACCATCCTTTCAGATGGCATCACTGGCCAATCCTCGATTCTTGGATTGTGCGTCGATCCAAATGTGTGCCAAATAACTATGTCTTCGTTTCGCACTGTTGACTTGGAGTCCGGGTCATTTCTCCGCCGAGTAATGGTTGAGTTGATCCCTTCGCCGCCGAGGGACTGCATAGTATGATTACCAGCCGGAAAAAGCTCGTCATCGTTATAACGAGTGATCCAGATTGCATGGTTTCCATACTCGGATCGCTTTGCATGGAAAGACTCTGGATGGGCCAGTAGCAGTTGGCTGTAGAATGGAACGAGTTTGAATCCCACCGGCGTGCCGGTAATAGGATTGACTTTTGCCTCATTGATGATCTTGAACGTGCGATTCTTGTTAAAATCAAGATCCAACCCCCCTCATCTGTCACAATCTTTGAATGTGTTGTGTACCCGACCCCGAACGGATTCCGAACGGATGGGTCGTTAAAGGGCAAAGGGTTGGACTCTTCAACTTGCAACGAGTTTGCAACACCATCTATCGCAGGATCAATACGAAGAGAAAAAAGGTGTTGATGATATGGCGCAAGGACACCCGGGGCAACAATAGTACCATATCCAACTTCGTCGCCAATGTTGATAGGACTGGTAGACAGGATCCCAGTGGCCCGAACTTCGTAATGAACCGAAGCATCTTGGCCAAAATGGAAAGCAAAGATATACTCATAGTTGCTGACTGTGATGATCGTCTGCAAGACCAGAATACGTGATCTCACTACGGCGGCATTTCCTGTCCGGAAGTTTGTGTGCTTCCATAAAATCCCATCGTCTTGCTCATGACAGCAGATGACATTGGGCAATTTCAATGGTTCTCCCGAGGAAGTGTTGTGCCACCCATCAAAATATTTAATCAGTCCCAGGCAATCACATCCAAGGGATAAGTTGTTCGCATTAATCCCAGCACCATCGTTCCCAAGGTCAAATGCAGCTTTGCGTGGAAACGGAGCACGAGGATCACCATAAGGCACGAACATCTCTGCCAGAGACAATCGGTAGAAGAGACTCCGACCGTCATAACGGATGTCGTGTAATGTGAGGCCCTCACGATAATTGAAACCCACGCGCATAGTCCATTTCTCCCAGGTTAACAGGTTTCCATGTGACTTGAAGGACACCCCATCTGGCTGGACAACCTGGTAGGGCTTGGTGGTTGTGCGCGGTGGTGGTCGTAGACTGGGATGGTATTCACTCATAGTAGTGGAATGGATCTTGCAAGGATCATATGGTCGTGCTTCTGCATGAACCCTCTCACTCTCGGACGAAGGTAAATGGTAGACCTTGGTCACCTTGAGATGCTCAGAGACCTCCGCACACAAATCAAGTGGATATGCGTAATAGTTGGCGTCGGGATTGTCCACCAGTCGCATATAGAACCAACACTATGCATCTTATGTTAGCTGGGATTAATACATTGCACACATCGATACTGACCATGCTAGTTCGCTCCGACATGTCGTTCATCCCATCAGTGGCATAAGCCCATGGTTCGACAACGACCGAGGCCCCTTCAGGTAGCCTCAACTTTCCGATTTCATTCTGTACCCTTTCATCTGCCATACAAGCATTTTCAACATCCTTCATATAAGCGGAGTCAATAAACGAGTGTTTTCCCACCAGGATCTCTCGTTGAACGACAGCACTCCGGTCTAGATCCACCAGGAGCTCGCTAAGTTCGTTTGGCCCCGAATCACCACGAACGATGACTTGGATATGAGCGATACGAGCTGGTCGGGAGATTTGGGGCTGCTCAAGATATTCTCTCTCCAAGAATGCTATCATCTCCTGCTTTGGGGGTTCTTTCAAGGTGATGACGCGAAAGTTGAAGCTTTTTCCGTGGAGTAGCTCTTGGGCAACTTTTGCTGCCTACTACATGGTGAATAGAATATTCCATTTTTGATTGATAGAGAGGATATATACCTTGGTGATTTCCTGGGGCCCAAGAGGATCGAAGGGGTGTGTATCAGACATAATGGTGGTATTTAGGAAGTAAAGTAAATGGGAATAACGAAGACAGTTGTGATTAATCTGGACTTTTATAATTCAACCTGCAAGATATATAAGCCAATATCAATACACAAGCCGAAGATAAATAGGGAAATGCACGATATTCGCTAAGATATAAGAATAACCGAAAAGATGAGCTGGTCAATCGCTAAGGTAAAGAATAGCCGGAGGACCGGATATCTTCGACTCCAAAGGTTAGAACGGAAATATTTTGGTCTACAGGTATGATTTCAATCCTGTCTTTAATGATCATCTAGTAGTTACATATATAACTAACTAACTAACTAACTAACTAACAAACTAGTTAGTTAGTTAGTTAGTATGTACCAAGTGGGAGGTGGATTTGCCGTTATCTCCCCTCTTGCCCCGCCTCAACTCCTTTCTTCCCTCCAACTTGTCCACTGGGGTCGACTGGAGTCGACTGGGGTATATTGAATATCACAGCAAAATATGACTTCACTTCGCACCATTCTGGTCTTCCAGCATAACGCCAATCTGCACATTCTTGAAACCACAGTGACGGCCGTTACCCCTTTCAATGCCCTCGAAGAATCCAGTCGTGTGCTCTTCAAAGATGCCAGCGAGGAACACCATGTCATTGTCACTGAGAAAACCATTTTCCATCCCCAAGGTGGCGGCCAGCCTTCCGATACGGGTGTGTTAAAAGGCCCATCGGGCACTTTCACAGTCATTGCTGTTCGCACAGATGCCAATGGACAGGTGCTTCACCTCGGTCTCTTCGAGAACTCATCATCCGCTTTCAAAAAGGGCGAGACCATCCAGCAGGCAATTGATGTAGAAAAGCGTTTACTATGTTCACGTTTGCACACTGCCGGCCATGTACTAGGTGCATCAGTTCGACATCTTTTGGAGAAAGAGATTGAGAACTTCGATGAACTGAAGGCCTCACACTTCCCCGACTCGGCAGCATGTGAGTTTCAAGGTTCAATTGACGGAAAATGGAAGGATTCTATCCAGAACAAGCTAGATACATATGTCGCTGCCAAAATGCCTGTTCAAATCGAATGGTGGGATGAAGAGGATTTTCGCTCGCGTGGACTGGAGCGATTGATTCCTGATCGCAGTTTGGTGCCTGCAGGTGAAAAGTCCCGTGTCGTTAACATCGTCGGCGCTGAAGTGTACCCCTGCGGAGGTACGCATGTCGATACGACCGATTTGTGTGGACCTGTGACGGTGAAGAAGATTTCAAGAAAACAAGGAAACTCGCGAGTTAGCTATGTGGTGAAATGATGTTAATTATTTTGTGCCATGTCCAAATTTTGGGAACATCATATAGACAGGGAGTGGGTAGAGCCTGACACAATAGACCAAAATAATGGATATCTTGACGAGATATCATTCCGAGTTGCTTTATACCTCGGCAGATGTGATGCAGAAAAATCCTACAGTACGTATGAGAGCAATGGAAATATCCCAAGACTACCATGTTGTTCCCTTTCAGATGTCTTCAAGACAAGGGTCCAGCAGCAAAAGGCCTCTAAGAATGCGAGTGAGTGCGCCAGGCCAAAAAGAACATGACATGATGTCAAAAGTAAGCGCTAGGTGCATCGAGATGGCTCTATATCTTGAAGCTGATAGTTTCCCTCCGAGGGATTACCGCGTGAAATGAAGGGCTGCGCAAGAGCTTCCTCATCACCTAATTTAGCAAATCCATCGGGTCCAGCAATATCAGCTTTGTCGTAAGGAACATCGCACATGACCGACCGCAGCGGTGGATAGTAGCGGCGGTACGAGAACCAAGCTATCAGCATACCCAAGAGTCCTCCACACGTCACATCATATACATCATGTCGATAATCGGCTAGACGGGAGAGGGCGACCATCAAAGCACATAGTAATGGGAAAAACGCAAGCAAACAGCGTCCAAGATCTGTTCGAGGACGGAAGACATGCATTTGACCACACAAGAAGCTATAGGGTCATTGTTAGATCGAGTGTCCCAGCGCTGTGCGTTTGAAGAACAACTTACAGATATAGATAGCCCAGACCACCAAAAGAGAAGCTGCTATGTCCACTAGGGAAGCTCCTCCATCCCTCTTGTAGGATGTGCTGGTTGGACTCTGTGCAGACGGTCCATGCGACCAGCGCATTGTTCGATGTACCCCGGGAAGGTTTGCAGCGCGACAACAAGTCTGGACGTGGTCTCCCCGCTGCGTTTTTTATTATGTCCGTCAGGAACGAGGTCAACATCAAAGCCACGAATAGCCCGAGTACTGTCACTTGCGTTTTTTGAACACCGGCGCGAAACATTGCGGACCAAGCGAGAATAACCAGGAAAGGAATCAGACCAGCGAAGATGACCGACCACACTATTACTCCCCGTTAGAATAAAGGGAAATAGATCGTATTATTGGCAATTGACTTACAAACAGGAACTCGTTCATGGACGGCGAACGGGTACTGAATGGCCTTGTTATCCAGCGAAAACATGCGATGGAATGGGTCCACGAATAATTGAATCTATTGATGTGTTAGTGTGTGTAGTATGTACCATTAATATCTTTTAGGACTTACTAGTACCCATCCTGCCACGAGAAATCCCAATGCGATGTAGTCGGCGGCATAGGTGCGTTGCACAAAGCGAGCTGCAGCACCAGCGAGTCCAACGCGTTGTAGAATCGGGGTTGACCCGTTCCCCAAACCATTGTGAGGCATCCTGCACAACTGCCGAGGACTTCAGGAAGATCCTTTGATCTTCACTGGGAGCATGTCGAAATTGAGAAAAAAAAGGTCAAGTTGACATTCGACACATTGCGGAAGCACAGACCACGTCACCGCCTCTCTCCGCTCTGTCTTTCGCAAAGAGGAACTTCCACTCTGCTCACTTGGCTTTCTTTTTCTCTCCTTTCTCATATCCATTACCTTCTTGCTGATCGATATGGCCGACGAGAGCCAACAACGAGCCGTGAACACTGCATTTGCGCCCCCACCGCCATTATGGAAACACTTTACGCGCGAGAATATCGACAAGGTGGAGCAGATCAAGGCTGAAGCTTCCAAGAAGGAAGATGGACGGTCAAATAAGAACAAGCAATGGTCATCAGCCGAATTGCGCGCTCTGGAGCTCCCCTCAGAGCTCCGGTACCTGGTGCCGCCCGATATCCCCGAGGGACAATACAGTGTCTTTGGCGAATTGCAAACCGTGCGTCCACCTACACCTGAATTCTCCGTACCTGACAATGCTGACTCTGAAATAGATGTCTACAACCTTGCCATCATTACAAGAACAGGGAATCGAACAGCTCTACCCAGAACCCCCCGCAGCTGGTACTGAACAGAACTCACAGCCCTCCCCCCCTCTCAACCACGCATATTACCTTCTCAAGATCAGCAAGTCCCTGCTCCTTAATTTCCTAGAGTTTACCGGTATCTTGTCGGTTTCGCCGGAACAATTCGAATCCAAGGTCGAAGATCTACGCAACTTGTTCATCAATGCGCACCACCTTCTCAACCTCTACCGTCCTCACCAAGCCCGCGAATCGCTCATTATGATGATGGAAGAGCAGCTCAATCACAGCCGAGAGGAAATGAGACAAATGGACAAAGTCAAAGCGGAGGTTGAGAGTGTACTAGAGCAGTTGCAAGCCGAGGGCAATCGCGTGAGTGCAACTGGGTCAGAAGACGATACCGACCGGGCCAAAGCGCTGAAAGAAAAGGCCGATGAACACTCTCGGTTGATCTGGGATCTACTGGACAAAGAAAATTGAATCCAACGACGGGCTTCTTTTTCTGAATTTGAACAGTATTGCCTTCTCCGAGTCGAATGACCGAACTTTTCCTATGCTGTGCTCAAATGTGACACTGGGTTCAAAGGTCAACTTCGTCCTTGAATAGCCCAACGCGGAAGAATCTCAACCGAGGATTCATCAACATCCAACATCCAACAATATGTCCATCGGGTGCTCTATCCCAGTCTTATGGGCACGCAAGCTCTCACTGGGCTGCTAAATATGACGCCGTGATGTGTCGATTGGATCATAGCGCATTTCGCATCATCCCGAGGCAGATATTGGACCGCACCAATATCTGGAGGACATTCTCCGATGTTCCAACGAGCTGCCACCGCCAACCGCACCTCGTTTCAGAACACTGCAATATCTGAGCCATAGGCTGGCTCGAAATCCTATTCCATACACTTGAGAAGCCAGCAACATGCTAGTGTTCCGTGGATATCTGCCGGGAATTCTCGCTTACAACTGCAAACTGCATCATTGATGAGATGTCATTCTATTAAATACTGCTCTGGCCATCTCTACCTCATGCAATCCAAATGACCGTCTCCTATCTATAGTAATATTTCAATCAATCTTAAGTACCGTAACCGATAAACTCCTCACGCTAACAACAGGAAGAAAACAATGTGCAAATCAATGCGAGGCGGCGCGCTGCTCCGCCCAGGCCTTGTCAATGGCACACTCGGCCAATCGTTTCAATTCCACAATGAAATCAGCGACCATTTTGAAGTGCACAAGCTCAGTTTCAGGTAGTTTCCGTGAGAAGATGCGCTCAATCATAACCGTGGCGACATTCAATCGGCCCAGGTCTTCCCGCGAATGTGGATCCAATGGGTTCTGAAGAATGTTGCAGAAGATAGTGAGCAGCGCGGACATGGGGTAGAAGATGAGAGTCCTAGGAGGGATTAGCTTAAGTTCTAGATAGCCATGGCAAGGAACACCTACCAGAAAACTCCATCGACCACCACATGTTCTGCCGCCTCGAGGTAACATAGACTTGATCGACTGGCCTCTACTGAAAGTGCCACACTTGAACTCACCCCGTCCATCATGCCACTTTGTCCTTGCATCCATGCCTTGCATCTTCCACTCGCTTGATGGATGATGGTCATACATAGGTGATAGTTCAAACGCAGCATGACAGTGTTCATACCCATGTTTGGATCAGAGGTTTCGGAAGAAAAGGACATGGTTGGACGCCATTTAGGAGGGACTGATAGCCGCCATTCTTCTAGCGCGTCGTCGAGTTCTCGGATTGACTTGAGCAACTCGGCATCTGATTTTTGGAGACAGCTGACTGAATATAGTTCTCGATACGCTCGGGATTTGATCATACTCAAGCGCAAGTCGAATGGAAATACTGGGCCGTACCATGGGGCCTCTTCGTCGTCCACATCCAAGAATGCTCGATCGAGATAGCCCGGCGGAAGCGTCAGCTCACAATTTTCGTCAGTGATAGTAGGTGGCTGACCCGTGCGCAGGGCAAGGTCCTTATCAATCGTGTAGCAGATCCAAAATAGATTCCGTAGTTGTGCATGGTTTTTCTGGCCGCGCGCATCCGTCGCGGTGGCGTGACCGATGAAAAGATTGCCACCAAGCATGAAGATGAGTCGCGCAGCAATCGCCGCATAGTAGTTTGTTGCCCGCATATTTCCCGAAGATAATTCGAAGAGAGTCTGATCGATTCACTGGTCAGTTATCGAAATTATGCACCAGAGCGGCTCACTTACCAACATAGTAACAGCCTGGGCTGCGTCCAGACTGGCAGACTCTTGTAATACTTGAGGCATAAAGAACTGCGCTTTGGTGGCAAGTAGATCATGATCGACTGGAAAGGATGTAGTAGCCGTGTTGACAATGGTTTTGACGTGGGGTAGGCGAGAAACAAAGGTAAGAAATGCAATGACACAAACTCGGGCACTAGCTTGGCCATATTTGAGAGTAGATGTCGACTGACTGTAAGCTTTGTTGAGGGTCTCCTCGAAAAGATCCAGATCTATAATAGGAAAGATGCGCTGCATCACCTTGGAACTCTTATATGCTTGGAAGTACACCTGCACTGTTCTCCAGTCGGGAAGTTCATAGGGATTGCAAGTGTTAGGGTTCATGTTCATGTTCATCAAAACAGCATTGAAGGTTTGTCCACGCTCTTTGTCCCAAGGTGCTCGGGCTGGACTAAGTCTGTCAATTGCACTATGCTGTCCTGTGCGCGCTTTGATCCATTCCTGTCCCTCGGGAAAGAGAAACGGTGTGCCTGTGAGTAAACTGATGGCACCCAACTCTTTGCCTGCAAAGTGAACCCGCACTGCCGATGGGTCTGGAGGATGGGTGTTGCTTGGCGAGTTGGTGGCTGTCGTGTTGGCTTCGTAAGGTTGAGGCGAGTCTTCAGACACTTTTGCCAATTAGTCTCGGGATGCTCCTAGGTCTGCATATTGAAGAGACACTATACCAGAGATTTGATCCGCCATTAAGTTCTCTGCCAGAAGCTGTTCGATGCGACTAATTCGCTCAGATAGCCGTGAAACTTTGGGGCGTCTTTATCTTCATCGTCAGACACATAGGAAAGAACAAGCTCGAGGTACAGGCTCACCCTTCATCGTTGACGTTTTTTCTTTTCCTCTGCACCACTCTGTCGAATTTGCAGGGAATATTATGGTGACTACACCAATTGCACTGCGGAAGCGCAGCATCACATTTGATCTGGGACCCGTTTAGCGACAAGGTCGAGAGTTGATCAAGAACAGATCTAACCTTTCTTTTGTAACAGGAGTCACATGCACGAGCAGTCCGTGTCCGCGGCTGATCATCCGACGCATTAGAAGGAGAATACATTATATGTTGTATATCAATAGGCAAATAGGCAAATTGGCCATTAAGCTCAAAAGATTGCGGGTGTCTGGCCCCGAAAGCCGCTGACAAAATGGCCGCTGACTCATTTTATGCCTCAGGCACCAATGAGTGACTGACTAACCATAAGTTTTCATATCGTATGCATGATTACTGAGCTCATATAAACTACGAACTAAAAAAAAAGAGCCATTGGCCATTAAATAATAAATAGATTAGTGCGCTCAGAGTATCACATGTACCCAACCATCCAAAACCGGGAATGAAAATTAAATGCAGAGTATCCCTGATCCCCTTTGGACCCTGATCCGCATATATTCGCCCGTAGAATTTTCTTGTGACCTCTCCACATGCGATCAGACCATCCACCACCGGAATTCCCAGAAAAAGTATGGAGTAGATCGAGGGAGATTGAGATGGATGACAGCCAGCTCACATCACAGTGCATATGCAGAAATCGCACTCTTCATCGCCGCAGTCACAGCCAAAGCATGGCTTGGAGACTGACTTGATGGGCTTTTTAATGGAGCTACCGGAGCTGCTGGAAGGAAGGATGCAGTCGAAAGGGGTTGAAATAGAGGTGACAGCCATGGTGGAGGCTACAGGGCGTGGATCTATTGAGATTGTCAGTTAGATACCCGAAAGAGAGAGAGAAAAAAAAAAAAACTCATACATTTTAGAAAACAGAGAGCCGCGTACCTTCAAGCAAAGATAATATTAAAATAAATAAAAACAAAGCAATATAGGGCTGAAAGTAGTGGAGGTTGGGGGAAATGAAGGGAAAAAGTTGAGAAAACCAGGTCTCCAGCAGGCAGCCATATAACACATAACATGGACTAATATAAACTTAACGAACTACAAGAAACGTTCCCACTGAACTTCAATTCAAAGAACACAACCTTGGAAGTCTAAGAATTAAATAATTGGAGCTATACCATTTAAATTATATTGATACTCCCGTATTCCCCTTTAGAGAGTTCTGATGTTGGCGTATACTTACTTATTTACTCATGTTGAAGACCCTCAAATAACAACCCTTAAACAACATTTAAATGAGCTGGGTAATGGAACTAGAATTTCAATAACCCAAGATCGAGACCCTGGGAAGAAAAGTAAAAATAAGCGAAGTCTTTTCACATGTCATCTGAAGAAAAATACTGGCAATCTATAGCAAAGTAACCTAGATACCCTTCCTCGCAAGAGATGGCCATATAAGACAGTAGGCACAATGGCATCATCTGTATAGGCAAATCTGAGCCATTCACCTAACTGAAGCAGCGGTTTAACATTCGAGCATGGTGGTAATCGCCCTCGCTTATATCAAAAACTGGATATCGGAAACTGGACTAGAAGGGCAACCACTTTATAGTGTAAAAAGGAATGGTGTATATTCAATTGGCCAAACTAGCCAAAATAGCTGTATGCTGAAGGCTACGACCAGAATATCTCATTTGAAGGCAAGTACAGGGCCACGCAGCTTTATACTCTCTCCACTCGCACCTCTTCTTGAATACGAATACCCCCATTACCGCTTCCAAACTGACCCACCAGAGCCTCTTCATCACTCCGGCTATGTCCAGTAATATATGACTCGGTATGCCCCTCCTCTACAACACTAAAAGCCGTAGCGTCCTTTGCCAAGTTCCGCATGCGAAAGCGACTGGAATGTTTGGAGTCGTCATGTTGGACATATCTGCCCTCTGAGCTCTCTGGATGCGATCCATGGACAAGGGTGCGATATAAGGGGCGGACAGTGGGGATTCCAACGCAGATAAGGGTGACAGCCAGTTCAACGGCGGACCAAATTATGAGGTCAACGGTATCCTCTAAAAAAGGAACACATTGGGAATTAGCGATGTGTAGGGACTGAAAAGATTAAGGAGTGGATTTACCAGTGTAGTTGGAGCTAGACAGCCCGCCCAGTTCAACGGTTCTGATAACCCCGCAAATACAGGCTCTATAAAAAAAGGCATTAGTCTATATTCATAGAGGACTGGACACTGAAGTGACGCACAGGAAGCCTAGACTCAAGCTGATTGCGATAGACATCTTTTCCTTGAATTTCATGTTAAGATTCCAAATGAAGATCCATGGAAGAAGAGCAAAGTAGAAGTCCACAGCAGCACACCAGCCTAGATTGCATGAATATTAGCATATGGCTCATATATAAAAGGCCGAGGATATCGAACATACAGCCAAGCAAAACGGAGAAAGGGGTGACAGGGATAACGGTACGCCCTGGAACGCGAGAGTCATATACAGATTGAGATGGAAGACGCTGGACCCAGAGGACGAGGGCGGTCAATACCGACACAATAAACAAACTGACCATCGAGATCCAGATTGAAATACGATGCCATTGCTTGATAACAATACGAAGCAGGAAGATTCCCAGTGACAGCTTCGCAATTGCCATCCCTAACACGGCAAATGTTTGTCCAATCAGTTCGTTATAGATAGCCTTCGCGGCTGAGTCCAAATCCAAGGTGTATATGGGTTGTCCAAATCCATGTACACCAGCAATCGTGAGAAAGACGGTGTAAAGAAGTAGAAATACCTAGAGTTAGGTCAGCGTTCTATCAAGTTCTGCCTTGGGAGGTTTTTATAGATGGAATGGGAAAGGAAACCTACCCAGGCCAAATTGAAGACATGGTCGTCCACTCCAAGTCCCTTCACGATATAGATTCGTGTATAGAGCCTAAGAGGCACCAGAATAAAAGAGACCAAAGTCATTGCCCACATCACCGAAATGGCACGGACACCCTTGCCAGCTAACATCTTCCAAATTCTGACAACCGGTTAAATTTCAAACACCAAGCCCTATGAAACAATGGAGATTGGGGCTTGCTAGAGTGAGAGATCGATAAATTGGACGTCATTGGTGTACATATACATCCTCTTCCTCGACGCAGGGTCTCAATGTCTCAATAAATTAGAAAAAGAAAATGTAGAAGGAGTCAGCTGTGGGTTACCAGCTACCTACAAATCAGACCTAACCCCTTTATACTTCGTACTCGGTTCAACGGTTATAATAGAACAGCGACAGCTTAACGGGAGTACTCCGTACAATTACTCCATATCTCTTTGTTCATTCCCGCCCTAGCAAGGATGTAGTTTGTATACCACCTCATTGTGCGATAGCCTATATTTTTATATTAAGGCCAAGTAAACTGACAGTCCTGACGGTCCCACTTAGTTTAGGAAACGGTCAGTAGTGCTCGCTTAGGGGATTCCCAACCCCAACGGGATTCTTCCAATTGGATACCCCTTACCCCGTAATTCGTACTTTTTGGTGTTGTGGACTCTTGTGTTGTGTTGACATGTCTTTCCCGTAGTTTATTCGACAGCTGTCACCGAAGGATGGCCCCGTTCGAGTGGATTGATTATGGATTTTTTCCTATTCCATTGGAGCACGGTTTAATTCTAGGCCTAGAAATATGGAGCACGGGAGGATCTTCCTCTCTTCGGTTGACTCCCTTGTTGATTCCCATGCTCATTAATACTCCGTGGATTGGATCAGTATTGTGAGGGGTATATTCTCTCATACTCGCCTATACTCCCACACGTGGGCCCTATAAATTATGGCTTATGACAGATCTTCGAGGGTTTAGGGATGTATCCAACTCCTCCCGAAACAGTCAAATCTCATTACATCGATTAATATTTTTTACAATGTTTACGATGTCTGGTTATGGGAATAAAGATGCTGCCACTATGATTGGCTATGTCTTTGTCCTAGCCCTCACGATCTGGTATTTAGCCACGTATCTTCTGTCCCCGCTACGCCGTTACCCCGGGCCTTTTCTCGCAGGTGAGTCGACCGGTATCTTTCTGAAGAGCGAGCCAGTTCCATATTGACCTATCATATTTTCATAGGCTGGACAAACCTATGGCGCATGTTACATGTTCGTCGGGGAAAGTACCATGAGGTCATCCACGAGCTGCACAAGAAGTACGGCCCAGTGGTGCGCATTGCCCCTAACGTGCTCGACCTGGATTTCCCCGAGTTGGTCAAGACAATTTACAATATCAAATCGGATTATTTGAAGGTGTGTCTCTCTCTTATAGCGAGGGGTTACTAGTATTGATCATAGCCTGTGACAGACCGAGTTTTATCATGGCAGCAGTGCTAAAGGCCAAGGCAAAATCATCTACAATCTCTTCAGCGAGTGCGATCCTAAGCAGCATGCACAGCAGAAGCGACCCGTATCGAAACATTACTCCCTGACCGGAGTGCTTCCGTTGGAGCCCCATATCGATGAGATGATTTCGTACTTGTGTCAACGCCTGGAGGAGAAATTCATCGATGGCTCCAACCAAACTAAGACATGCGACCTAGGTGAATGGATTGCGTATTGTAAGTGCAAACCCCGTACATCCATCCTTCCCAGGACTGATATTTCGTGCAGATACATGGGACGTGGTTGGCAATGCCACATTCAGCCAACCCATTGGATACCTGGAACACGGGTATGACTTTGACAATACCCTAAGCATCGCGAATGTTGCCATGGACTACTTCACCCTCGTGGGACAGATGCCAATTCTGGATCACTGGTTGGACAAAAACCCCGTCTGCCGAATTGGGCCGGCGTCCTTTGGAACCGTCGCCAACATATCAATCCAGCACTTCATGGACCGAGTTCAGAACAAGGACACCGACTACCATGACCCCAGCAAGCCCGACTTCCTAGACAAATTCATCGAAGCCAAGGAGAAATTCCCAGACGTGGTGGACGACGCGCAAATCATCTCATATCTAATGATCAACTTGATTGCAGGAGCAGACACAACCGGCATCACCATTAACGCGGCATTGTACTTCTCCTTGAAACATCCTCACGTCTGGGAGCGTCTCAGAACCGAGATTCCCGCCGATGACCATACCACTGGAAACACAGTGATATCGTACAAATCCGCCAGGCAGTTCCCATATCTCGATGCCGTGGTACGAGAAGCAATGAGATGTCATCCCGCTGTCGCCATGCTCCTGGAACGATACGTACCAGAGGGTGGACTTGCCCTCCCCGATGGAAGTCTCGTTCCTGCAGGATCCATAGTTGGCTTGAATCCCTACATTGTGGGACGCAATACGTCTGTCTGGGGCGAAGATGCCGAAGAATTCCGCCCGGAGAGATGGCTTCGCGATGAGAAACTGGAGACTGAAGATGCGTTCCAGGAACGTTTGCTGTCAATGAATAAGGCTGACCTCTCTTTTGGCGGTGGAAGCCGTATTTGTATCGGGAAGCACCTTGGTATGGTGGAGGTGTATAAGGTGATTGCAACTCTTGTGTCACGATATGATATCCAGCTAGCCCATCCGGAGAAGGATTGGACAACGCATAATAGCTTCTTTGTGCGGCAGGAGGGTATTGAAGTGAAGCTTACTCGCCGGAGCTGAGACACCGTGATTCTACATGACAAGGCTACAGAGGCACAAATACATGTATGTAGTTTGAGACACTTCTACAAAAAGGTTCAAGGTTCAAGATCAAAGCATGTAGTCATTGACAGTATATACAGCAGCAACTTTTGAGGGGGGTTCATCAATCATCGCCGCAGTGACTGGGGTATCGTCTAGTCATCTCGGGCTTCCAAGCCATCCGTCTATCCATTATATAAATCCTTTTTTTGTTCATCAATCCATAATAGAAGCAGCCTGCTTACAGTTGCTCCGCCCAGGGAGCGGCACCGGGCTGCATCTGGTTCAGCCACTTGACAAGCTCAATGAGCTCGACACGGCGCTCATCCTCCAACTGATCCTCATCGCCGGTGAGAACCGACTGGAAGACTGGAAGAAGGCTGGGGGTGAGTTCGCGGATGGTGACATCCTCCCACTTGTACATTTGGCAGATCATGCTGTACAGAGGCTCATTCTCCTCGTAGTCGTTCTTCAGGGGAAGAATGTTGACCAGAGCAGGAAGAACATCCTTGGTGGGGACACTATCGCGGTAACGCAGGATCATGCGACTGACACAGCCAGTGGCGTTATCCTGGAGGCGGGAGACATCCATCTGAAGGCAAGTCTCAAGACGGGCAAGGATGGTGGGGATCTCCTTGATGATCTCGGCCTCAGCATTGGAGTGCTGGATCAGGCGGCCAACGGCGTAGGCAGCATTGGACCTGGTCTGAGAGTCCTCATCGGCGAGGCGGTGAAGGAGCAGCTTCAAGAAGACAGAGGTGAAGGGAGTCACGGCGGCACCCATGCCGTTGATGCACTCAGCGAGGACACCGACAGCAGTGGCTCGCTCAAGAGACTCAGTGCTACCAGCGTAGCGAAGAATGGTCTTCTCGAACACCTTCCAGAGCTCAGCGAAACTCTGACCCATGGCAGCAGCCATGCCAGAGACAACGTCCAGGGCGGTGTCGACAACGATCCAGTCGAACTCAGAGGATTCCTCACCAGCCTCGAGAGTCTCCTCCTCAGGGCCGAACTCCACCTGGCAGATGTGCTGCTTGGTGATGATATCAGTGATCATCTGAATCACATTGTGAAGCATGGTCTCGTTGGCAATGAGGCCGGGACCGCAGAAGCGCAGGTTCTCGGCCATGTTGCGGTTGATATCGGCGACAGTAGACCTATTAAGTATCGGTCAGCAATCGAGTCATTGAATCGACGGTGATAAATAATGAGGCAATGGTAGAAGTAGATCTCAGAATGTAGACTTCGCCGTTTACATCAAGTACGCCTTTGGCGCATCAAAGTGAGCTGGGTTAAGCGGAAAAAAAATCATCATAGAAATAGTTGGGCAAGGGGGAAAAAAAGGTTAGGTGAAACATACCGGTCATCTTCTTCGGTCCACATCTTGACAGTAGCCGTCATGAGGATCTCACCGAACTTCTGAACCTCCTTGGCAGGCTGAACCTGAAGGGGGAGACCAGGCTGCCACTTGGGCATCTGACCGTTCTCCTCGGCGATAGCGAAGAGCATCGCGTAGGAGCGGTGCAGAGTGCTGATAGTGCTCTTGCGAACACCCTCGTAAGGGTGCTCACACAAGGGCATCACATGCTCAATGGTCTTCTCGAAGTAGGGCAGGAAGGAGCTGCGGGTGTGGGTGACAAGATCGCCAATGACCTCAACAGCAATCTCCTTCTCGAGCGAAAGAGGAGTGGTGGCGGTGATGTCATCCCAGTCGTCCTCGTCCTCGAGGTCCACATCCTCAATCTCACCATCATCCTCATCGTCGGCACTTGCGACCTTGACCTTGCGGCCGTTGAAGGTGACCTCCTGGCCAACAAGATCCTTGGCAGCACTGCCGAGGTCGACATCAAGGTCGCTCTCGTCCTGCTCGATGCAATCATAGAGACCCTTCACGACACCGTCCAGGAAGGGCGCGAAGTGCTCACCATAGACCTTGGCCATGGCACCCCAGAAGATGTATGTGCTCTCCTTGAGGCGGGAGTGGCCGAGGTGCAAAGCTTCCTCAGTAGCGCGCATGAGAGGCTCAACGTACGGCTGGTAACGCTCGGGGCCAGCGGCAGCGGCCATCTCACCCATAGAGTCGGTGACACTGGCGCGGAGGTCGAGTTCATCCTCACTATCCTTGACGGCAGCGAACTCCTGGAGGAGATGCATCGACTCATCGAAGAACGAGAGGAAGGAGTCCCCGGCAGAGGAGGCGAGAGAACCAAGGGCACCGGCAGCAAGGGCCTTGATCTTGAAATCGGGGTGCTTGAAGAGGTTGTGCAAGATAGGAACAAGCTCAGCCTGGTAGGGAGAAACATCCTTCTCATCCAGACCATCAACGACAGCATCAATGGCACTGATACCGGCCTTGATGATGTCAAGTGTAGGGCCTTCCTCCTCGCCCTTGTACTCCTGCATGGCGCTGGCCAAGTTCTGGAAGAGCAAGGGCATGAGGCGCGCATGCTCAGAGCTGAGGTCTTCAACGAGGTCCTCTGCGAGACGAGCGACAGCGTGCAACGAAGCCTGGCGCACCTTGGGGTCCTGATCAGCAAGGAGCTGGAGGACCATAGGGAAGATCTCCTTCATCTGGGTGCTGATAAAGTCAGGGGCACCCTCAACACACATGCCAAGGGCCATGATACCAGCGCGACGGTAGTCTGGGTTGGGGTTGTTGAAGTACTGACCCAGCGCGTTGAGCAAGGGGACAACGACCTGGCTAGGAGGCAGGCTCTGGGAGAGCATGTCCAGGAGGCCGAGAGCGGAACGGGCAGGAGTGATATCATCATCGCCAGGAGCGGCATCGCCCAGCTCGGTCACGATCTGGAGGGCGGTGCGGGTGAGCTCCTCGCCAATGCGCATACCCTGAACCTTGAGCTTGCGGTACTGGATGGTCTGCATGAGGAAGCTGATGGCCTGGGTGCGGACATCCTCGTCCACCTCGGTGTTGGCAGAGATCTGGTTCATCAAGATGACCAGGTCCTTAAGGTGGACAGTCAGCAACGCAGGGTCACAACCGAGCAGAGTCTGGAAGACTTCGAAGGACTGCATGATGTGATCCTCCTCTTGCTTCTCAATGGAGTCCTTGAGGATGGCGACCATGGCAGGAACCATCTCCTGGAAAGCCTTGACAGGAGCCTCATCCTCCTCAGAGTCAAGGTGCATAGCGAGCTTACTCAAAGACATGAGAGTGTTGATGCGAACTTCGGCACTCTCGGGGTCCCGGATGGTCTTGTTGAAGAGGTTGAAGAGGTCCTGGAACTTCTCCTCAAAGCCTTCACCAAGAGTTTCCAAAATGGTGAAGAGAATATAGATAGCCACAGCACGCTCAGCGGCATTGCCGTTGTTACCAGCCTGCAACAGCAGGTTGGGCAGGTCAGCCCACTCGCCGTCGTTCAAATCGATCTTCGCAATGGCGGAGATGATCTGAGCGATGGAGTGCTGGACAAGAGATGAACTCTCGCCCATGGTGGAGCCGAAGCAGCTGCTCACGGATCTGGGGCTTCTGGTCGGCAGGAACCTTCAACCAGTGCTTGGAAACGAGCGAACGGGACTCCACGGAGGAGAGCTGGCGCAGATTTTGGTCATCATGGCTAGTGCAGATCTGGATGAGGAAGACAAGGGATTCGGGCTTGTTGTAGAACTCCTTTTGCAAGACTCCGGTGGCCTCCTTAAGGTTTCCCTGGGAGGCTACATCAGGGGGTCAGCGAGACGAACATGGGCTTCGACGTTGCAAGACGAACTCACGATCCAGGATAATCTGCAATTGCTGCAGGAATCGCTGTTGATCCATGATGGAAGGGGGAATGTGGAAGATTTTCGAGTGATTCTTTTTCTTTCTTTCTTTCAACAGTTTCAGTTGCCCCAGTCTCTATCAGAGACTCAGGTCACAGGAACAAGGATTGAGCAGTCTGTCTCAGACAAACAACTCAAAGGGGGTATCACAAAGCAATATTGACAGGAAGAAAAAAAAGGAAAGAGAAGAGGAAGATGAAGAAAAAAGAAAGAAAGGAGAGTAGTGGGGGAGAGAGAGAAGAAAAGAGAAGAAGAGAAAAAAAAATTTAGGGGAGTGGGCTGGTGACGAATTGGGTTTAGCGCTGGAACAGTTGTCAACACGCGGGAAATTTGGGCAGAGATTTCTTTCAACTTCATTTATATTGGGTTATATCAGGGTTATATTAGGGTTATATTTAGTAGAATTGGATTATATTATACATTAAGAAGTATTATCATGTTATGGTGATCATTCACACAATTGGTTCTTACTCTAGAGAGTGCAATTGGGACATGATCATTAGTATACCAGCTATACCTAACCCCTAGACCACAGAGTATAGAACTTTCCCACATTGAAGGTAGAAAAGTAAGGGGGAAAAAAAAAAAAAATTCCCTTCGCTTCCAAACTCCTCTTTCGTCCATCTTGTTTGATAATGAGCAAACCGTGCCTCAGCAAAAAAAGAACACCGGTTGACAAGTGCTTTGTTATGTACTAGCAGCCGTGCATCCGGTGATTTCCAGAAGACCCACACACTAATGAAACCCCAAATAACCGAAACCTCACTTAATATTCATCAGTGTCATAATCATCATGGACTAGCGAGGAGCGGTAGCCACGTGAAGCGAGGTTGGCCTCTAGGCCACCGTCAGACGCAGGGTCAAAGTAACCTAAATTGGTCAGTAGAGTTCACGTTCTTCGATAGTAATGGGTCAATTTGTACATACCACCGCCGCCAAAGTAGCTAAGACCGACTGGCAAGAAGATGAGAGCATGTGTAGCAGCAAAAATCACCAGGGCTAGCCACACACGGAAGTAGTAGATCTCGAAGATCTTGCTCCGAGTAAACGCCAGGACAGAAACTCCTAAAAGCTTGGTTACAGTGATACCACTGAAGACGCTCCCACCGACATTGACCAAGGCCGCCCATGCTCGAGCATCCTTACCACGGAATTCGGCAGGAACCTTCTCCATAATGGGTCGAGCGGGGAACATGAATGCTCGGGCAATATGAGCACAGAATTCAACACCAATGCCCACACAAATGATCAGGTTGACAAGAGACACGGCGTTCAAGGAGACACCAGCGATCGCCATGGTGCCAATGATGTCGACCACTATCATAACCACTGTGGTTGTAACGACAGCGCCCGTGGCAATAGACCCCAGTATCACAGAGGTCAAGACAAAGATGATAGCCACAGCCGACCCTAGAAGGGTACCAGTAAGTCGCACAATGGAAACGTATTGATCAAAGAAGATGTAAAACTTGGAATATGGGAAGACGTCGATATTATGCTCCTGTGATATGCCATCTGCAATCCGGCGAGCTGCAATATACGCCTCGATGAATTCATCCTGGCTCCGAAGGGGCGTGTGACTAGTACGGAAATGGCTGGCATTGATCGTCGTGTACTCCTCGTCAATAACCAAAGCATTGCTGTAGGGTGCTTTGCCACCAAGGGGACATGAGGCATCAGTGGGAGCATCGATCCATTTTTTGGCATAATGGATAAATTCAGATCCTTCTGGCATTCCCGAGAGAGAGATGTTCCAGGCAGGAACGCGATCTTCGAAACAAAGCTTGCCATTTTCTTTGCAGCAGTCTTGCTGGGGGTTTAACCAATAGAGGAAATCATCAATCCAGCTCGCGGCAGAACCTGCAAGATAAGAAACATCCGGACGCTTAGACTCTTGCTCGAGGATAAAGGGCAGTGAGTATTCCTCGCAAGTGGTGAACCGTCCACAGAGCTGCTGTTGGTGACTTCGCTCGGTGGCATTCACATTCCGGGTCACGAAGTAAACCGGGGGCCCCGCGCCAAAGTATGAATCCAAGTCGTTGAAATATGAAATCAGATACGAGTCGCTGGGAAGCGCAATCCGTTGATCTAACCCAAGAGGAACCTCGGGGATAAAGGCTAGACCAGCAGTCAAAAGGCCCAAGAAAAATATAACAACCCCAACTTTCACACGGCGATCCAGGAGGAAAGGAGCGTAGACCCGACGAATAAATGCCTGCAAGGTACTCTCCCCATCCTGTCCATCGTAGATTTCCTCAGGGAAGCCAAACGAGTTTGCTTTTCGGACAGTAAGACAAGGGATACAGTCGGCACGGAGACTCTGCACCCGTCTCTGGTTCAGGGCCAAGACGGAGATGAACATGGTAATTTGCAGGATGGCATTAATGAAGACAGCACCGGCGGCGTACGCGGCAAAGTTCTTGACAGCAGGCATACCAACAAAGACGCCCAGGGCAAAGGCCACCGTCTCCGTCAAAGCAGACAGGAAGATGCTAGGTCCGATTCGACTAACCGCTCGAGCAATTCGCTCGTCAATTTCTTCATCGGGATGGCTGATATTGACTCGCTCGAATTCGTGGACGATCAAAAAAATGTTGTCTACTCCCACTGCCAGGACTAAGAATGGAATGACTTCAGCAATGATCAAGGTCACCTTGACACCCGCTGCCGAGAACAGTCCGACCGATGCGGAAACAGACATCAAAACAATGATGATCCCGACGATGCCCAGTGTAAATTTAGACTGGACAAGAGCATTGGACGGGTTGGTCAGCAGAGACCTCCAGGTAACTGTGACCGAACCTAGGGCCATTGAGGCGTAGAGGAACATGATCAGATAACTGATTACAACGATCTTCGCATCTGTGTTGGTAGACTTGTTCAGCTCCTGCTCCAAACTGACTTCGGAATTGAACGATACGCGAAGGCCTCGCTCGGCAGCTTCTTCTTGGACTACCCCGAGAACGGCCTGGAAAGTGTTCTCCCAATCGATAGCTTTTGTTTCTTCTTCGGTTCCCTGCGCGTAGTTATTTACCACCCAGGTCACAATGAGTGCCTGGGCATCCAGAACATTCCCTGTGTCTTCATATCCACCAAGGATCATTTCGGGCTTGAGGGGCTGCGAGAAATCGGGGAGACAGCTAGGGTCTCCGGGTGACTCTGTACAGTGGCTAAGTCTGTCCTTCCATGTATCTGGGTCAAGGTTTGAGACAGAACCGCCGAAATACCCAGTGACCGATTGCACGACACAGGCTTCTCCGGTCGGTTTGAAACAAACGTCATCGAGGTTGAGAGCCTGGTCCAACGAGATCACACGTCGCACGCGAGACTCGACGTCAAACCACCAGGTGAGGGTTTCGTAGTCCAAGAGTGGACGTGAGTCGTTCTCTGGGCGGTTATTCACCAAAAATGCCTGCTCAGCTCGGTAGAATGGACCAAAGCTCTGATCAAAGAAATCCTTCTCCTGGGCGGCCGCAGATGACGGACTCACCCAGAGTCGCACCGGATCCGTTTCAACGGTGAATCTCAGCCACCCTAGGCTCAGCAGCGTAACTCCGATGACGCTGGCGGATATTGTTATTGCTGGGAACCGCGCACAAGCACCTCCAATTCGGTGGAATAAGGCTGACAACATAGAGTTGAGCTTGTACACCCCCTGCGACCGTTCCATATATCCTCCACGGTGCATGGTTTCCCCTTCATCTTCGTCATCGCTGGGCGTGGGATCTTGCAGCAAGCGCACCCGCTCTGGTTTGCGGTACCGGCGCTCCTTGTATGTGACGTAGCTCGCGAGAGCGATAACAAACAATAGAAAGATGGAATAAACGAGAATGACGGCAAAAGATAGACATGGTAGAAGTCCTACATGACATATCTTGTCGGGAGAGATGGCGGGCAACTCCGGACACACATCCGGGCAATCGACACAGGAGCACCGGAATGATTTGTCCTCGTCATTGCAGGCCTTTGGCTTTATTGACAAAGCCTCCATTCCTTGCGGGTCAGACCCACTGGGCTCTGTGTGATAGTTAATCTGGAACGGGCTTCCCAGAAACTTCTTATCACCTAAGAATTTCATGAAATGGGTATCGTCTTTCGCACCACCACCAATGAAGTCGATGGCTTTTCCGCCCGAAGCACCGTTCTTTACATTCTTGCAGCTATCGAAGAAGCCGCTTTGGTACTCCTTGGACCAAATATTGTCTAACTCGGTCACACGTCTTTTGCCAGAGCTGTTTTCTTCCGTTTTGGTGACATTGACGAAAAGCGACTGGTCAGGAGAGCATGTAAAGGTACAGAATATGTTGAAGAAGTTGTCTCGGCAGGCTGGGCAGGATGCGATGATTCCCTCTGCTAGTTTGAGGTTACTTGAAAGCGCGTCGATCTATGGTTCATCAGCATGGTGGAATAATAGATACAGGCATGACAACCTTAATTGAAATCATAGGTCGGGATTGCTTACCTGTTCATCCCGACAACAGACCGGGCCTTCACTCCACTTGCTGCCACACAGATTTACCAACTTCTGGCGTACTGCATCTTCTGGTTGTTGCGCCAGGTCATTATCTGGACAGGGTAGTTCTCCCCCCGAAAATTGACTGCTTTCCACAATGACCTCGAATAGCACAACGGCCCTTTTCGTGGATTTTGGTTTCGCCCTGTGCGCCAACAAGCATGGGCGCAAAGGAGCCCAGCCCAACGATCACAGCGATAGCCCTAGGAAACCGCATGTTCTAAGGAGGGTGAGTATGGTGAGAGAAAGGACCCTTTATACCAGTCTTCAATGAATATGCCGAAGGCGACACTTTCACTACTGGAGGTTGGCCATGCACTGGTTGGTCCGTGTGGGGAAGGTTGCAGCCCCAGCTCAGGAGCTGGTGCAAGGAGGAAATGCGAATTCGAATGATAATTTGACGATGGGGATCAATACAAAGATCAGATTAAGATGAATAGTTCAAGCTTGATTATGGCTATGATAGAAGAAGCGATAGAGTAAGAGATAGAGTAAGAGAGCAAAGCCAGCCTTTCAGAGTTGAGTGACGTGAAGGCGGAGACTCCCGGTACATTTTGTCCCCCGCACGGTCACCACAGTCATCACAGTCACCACCGTCACCACCGTCACGCAACAAACCCATGAAAGTACCCGGCGCTAACGTCAGGCACGATGATTTGGCTAACTATATCGTGGCTCAAATCACGTTGTATAACTGACTTTCTTCTTCTTGGCATTTAGAACTAGACCCAGATTACTCAAAATATATGTACAGATGATTTTGAATATATATAATAGTATATATATATATATATATCTTCTTGTGTTATCACTCAAAGAGACATTAAAGTAAGCTACTAGGTATATAACTAGGGGTATTTTGAGTCTACATCGTCAGCCCTAAGATATGCCCTTTTGTAATTGTACTCATGATTTCATTCAGAAAAATAATACAAACATAGAAATGACCGACTCCGAGCTGAATCGCATTCTATGAACAGGAACTCCGAGTCTCAGAACAGAAGAGACAAATATGAACTGCATCTGCATCGCCAATGATTCAGTTAGCGATGAGAACAAATATGAGAAGAACCCAGAGAGATATCATGACGTGTCACATGTGAAAAAAAAAATTTGGTAAACCCATTCGCCCAAGGGGTATCATCACAATCCGGGCCTGGCAACATAAACATGCAACTTAATAGTCATCTTCTTCCAACTGTTGGTAAACGTGGCGGGTTCGGGCCGGATCCTTGCGCATGGTTTGTCCAGAACCTGTAAATCCCACTAAGAGATGAGACCAATTAGCATCCACCAGAGTTGAGAAAAAGAAAAAAAAAAAAAGAAAAAACAATTGAATAGAAAACCCATACCTCGTGCATTGATACCTTCCCCAGTGCGGAACATGCTCTCCTTTTTGCCGAACGCACCCTTGCCTTTGCCCTTGGTCTTTGCAGCGAAATCTTTCCACTTATTCTTGCCTTCTTCGAGATCCTTTCCCGCTTTGACCTTGCGGGTCTTCTTAGCGGGAGGAACAAGTCCACCAGCCTTGTTGGGTTCGTTGCGAGCCTGGGTAGCTAGTGCGGGGTTGATATCTGCCGCGGCAGAGATCACACCGGGGTGAGGGGGAGCGGGCGAGGGCGATGCCGAACTGCCTGGGGTTCCATCAGCCTTGCGTTTGCGCGAGTCAGTGCCAGAGATGGGTCGGATATCCTTGGCTGTCAAATTTTCCACAGTTGCATATGACTTGAATGTGACAAGGTAGACTGGGTTGGTCGATGAGCCAGTGATCGAGTTAATTTTGGCCGGGTAAAAAGCACGATCGCCGGAGACCCAACGCGCAAGAACAGTGTCATTCACCGAGAATGATACGGGAGTAGTAGGTACAGCAGATGCCTCCTCTGCATGTTCAGTAGGTTTGGGGAAACCATTATCCTTGAATCGGTCAGCCTTGGGAGCCGGTTTAGCGGGTGCAGTGGACTTGAGTTCGGCGATTTGGGTTTGGAGAACGGTGATGTATTCTTCGAGTTCGCTTTTGAGGCTGTTTAGCTCCACACTATCCGGGTCTACCTCCAAGCCTAACGCGACGGTTTCCATCTGTTGATTTTGAGTTAGTTCATGGCGTGCGTGGTGGCCGTTTGGGGCATTAACTGACCTGAGACTTGCATTCTGTGAGATCTGTCTCCAAGGAAGCGATGTCAGCCATGATGAGATTCTGATTGAGTTTGATTCGGAGGAACAGAGGAATCTTCAAGATCGTGATATTAGAAATTGAATCTGTCTGACGCGTATCGGTAGGAAGTAAGTGTGGAGAAATAATAATTATTATGTTCTTGGTATCTCATGGCAAATTCATCTCTGATCACGTGAGTTCTATTTCCGCCTTTTCTCCGCCAATATATGGTTTTACGCCACTATGTAACTGCCTCGGTACCTAGGTACCTAGCATGGATTAGTTGACTAGTTATGTAATAGTACTTAACTAAGTAGTTAACTAGTTAGTTATGGATCGAGACTTGACTTGGGGGTCATGGGGTAGGTAAATTAAGCTATTTCTATCTAAATTAGTAGACAAGCTTTGTTCGGTGTGATGATATATATACATGATGTAGGTTATTATCTTATAGTATTGGAGAATCCACTTTTTGCGGATCGAACGGGGATATGCATGTTAAAATGTCTACATTGCTTTAGAGCTATGGAGTATGGAGTACTCCATACAAGTATGTTATATGCTATATAAACCCATGTCCAATAAATTCCCCTGTCCTATTGGGCTAATAGGAAAAGTGGCAAGTGGCAAGTGGCAACGTCATTAAATGGTCGGACCTCCGGATACTTAAATCTCGGACCGGAGATTAGGAGACCCGTGGGCTAGACCCGAATATGCATATGGTACATGTACCGTACCCATGTACTCATGTACTCCCGTACGGAGTAGATTACAGCTAGTTAGTTATATTGCCAGTCAAGTTATGAGTCAAATAAGATGATCAGATAAGAATACACTTGGATTTCAGGAGTAGTTAACCAGTACTGCTGTATGTTAGGACTTGAGAGAAGCTACTCGAAGTGGAGAAGAAAAAAAAGAAAAAAAAAAGAAGAGAAAAACTGATTTCAAAGCAAATCCATCAATAGCCAATAGTATCTTCGAAATCATTCACCGCCCCATCTATGATCGCCCTTCTTCCCCTCCTCCAATCCTCCAGTCATCCAGTCATCCAGTCATACCCTTCCTTTCATCATTTCTCTTGAATTCTGCAAATTCTCATATTTTCAATTTCAATTTGTTTTTTCAATCTTTCCATATCAGCCTCGTATTTTGAGCCACACTTTGACCGTAATTTGACTAGCGGGGATTCTGTCCTCAGGCCCCTCTTGAGAGAGCCGCTAGAAACTCTTCTTCTTCTTTCCCCCTCCATATCCAGATATCGCCCCAATATCGCCTCACCACCAACAACCCCCATATTTGCAATTTTTATTATCGGTTTTTACTTACGACTGATAAAGATCCAACATACAATCGGATTGTTGAGATTGTTCACTCACAGCTCCGGCTAAGCTGTGAAGGTTATATTGTGAGGATCGAATCATCCTCCAACCCTCGTCGTTTTACGGCATCCATCTATATCTGTTACGGGCGGGAGGCCCGGCTGGACTCTGTCGTTGAAACCCATTCAATATCCATCTCATCACCCCTTTTTTGGTTTCTTGTCAGCCCCTCTTATTGAAAATAAACCGTCACAATGGGTGATTACGAACGATTCCAGCAAGGTCTTTACCTTTCCCCAAACCAGCAAGATCTCCTGCTTGCCGCTCTATCCTCCAACAACCCCAGTCAAAAGCCCCAAAGTGGCTCTCCCCCGCTTAAGTCCTCTCAGAGCCAGAGCCCCGACGAAAATTCCTCAAACGGTCTCAGCGCCCCTCCCTCGGGCGGGTTTGACAATCCCCATGCCAACAATTTCGGGTTTGGGGATGACGAAAGCCCTTTCTTGGATTTCACCCCGGACGTTGACTTCGATTTCCCCGGTTCCGCTGACTTGATTGGGGACCTACCGGGATCGGCCGACTACGATATCGGCGGGAAGCGAAAGTCCCTCGACGGAAGGTCGGACATGGAAGGGGAAGAGACCGGAAAGAAACGTAGGGAAAGTGAGGCCAAGAAGCCTGGTAGGAAGCCACTGACTTCAGAGCCTACTACGGTATGCCACTCTTGCTGCACGCGGAAGTTGCTGGGACTAGAGTCGTGAACTGACGTGATTGAGCAGAAGCGCAAGGCCCAAAACCGAGCTGCACAGCGAGCCTTCCGCGAACGCAAGGAGAAGCACTTGAAGGATCTGGAGGATTCCGTGGAAATGCTGCAGAAGACATCGGACATGACAAACCAAGAGAATGGTTTGCTGCGTGCCCAGGTCGAGCGGTTGCAGGTCGAGCTCCGTGAGTACCGAAAGCGCCTTTCCTGGATGGCCTCGGGATCGGGAAATGCAATGTCGGCTATGAGCTCGAATTCCATCCCGAATGCCCATTCCAAGGGAGCCTATGGCCTCCAAAACAATGAGTTTCTCTTCGACTTTCCTAAGTTCGGCGATTTGCCTGGCAGTCATCTCTTCAATGGACAGGCCAACAAGAATGACCAATCCAAATCCAATGTCAACACCTCTCAGGCACCTGGTGTCTTGGGTCGTGACAGTCTGAACACTCCTTCGTCTCGATCGAACTCTCGTGCCCCGTCGAACAAATCGAAGTCTCATGGAACTGTTCACAGCGCTACTTCCGCCAAAGCACCCTACTCTGGCTTCAAGTCTTCCGGAAATGATACCTCTACTTCGGAGAATTCTCCATCGTCTTCGTCCGACTCGCACCAGAGCCAGATGCTGTCCTCGAACGGGACTTCCCCAGAACCAAGTCTGAACTCTCCTACAGAAGGGCAGTACCGCGAGCTGGGACCAGGTGATTCGTGCGGCGGGCATATCACCACCGATGGCGAGAAATCCTTCTGCGCACAGCTTGGTATGGCTTGCGGGAACGTCAAAAATCCCGTCCCAGCGGTCCGGGATAACAGCAGATCCAAATCCCAGAGTGTTTCGAGCGGCCAGCCCACCCCAGTTGATCGCCCGGCCGAGGGCGAAGATCCTCCGGATCTCGGGATCGATTGGTTGGCTCATCAGAATGGCGGCCAGTTCGACCCAGTGCTCTTTGGTGACTGGCGAGAGCCCCAAGATGCTGTGCTGTCTCAGGATTTCGGTTCTTTCTTCAATGAAGCATTCCCTCTGCCGGACCTGGGTAGTCCCTCCCACAACTTGTCCGAGGTCGCCACCGACGCGACCCAACCCAAGAAGAGCCTCCTTGCCCAGGTTGATAGCAGGCTGGAGGAAGATGAGGTCGTTCCAGGCGAAGACCAGTCGCAGATGCTGTCGTGCACAAAGATCTGGTATGTCCATGCTCATATCCATATTCATCAATTCATTTTGCTCCAGCTTACTGACTTCTTTTTTTTTTTCTTTAGGGATCGTCTTCAATCCATGGAAAGATTCCGCAACGGCGAGATCGATGTTGACAATCTCTGCTCCGAGCTTCGCACCAAGGCCCGATGCTCTGAGGGTGGTGTAGTCGTGAACCAGAATGACGTTGACGACATCATGGGACGAGCCAAGTAGCGACTTGCTTCCAGCAGGCTCACCATCACCGCCGCCCTCAGCACACCTCATACTCGGGCTTAATTCACGATTCACGGACCACCACCAACTCACTGATACTCGCGTTCTTTTGATTTCTACGCATACCCATCATCGATTGTCATTTATAGGAGGAATCCTGCTCGGCGTCATGAACACAACACAGGATAAAAGAGGAAAACTCATGGGAGGGGAGAAATAACATCCAATTCAACGGATTTTTGATTTTGAACACAAATCTTTTTGTCAATGCCCATATTTAGGCAATCTATCAATGTCCCATCATCTCAAGGGGACAACACATTCCTTCTTTTTTACTTTCTCGCCCACATTTGCCTATTTATCCTCCTCTTTTTTGCAACAGTAATTGCCGTTTGATTGTTTCATGTCTGTTTTGATCGACATCGTTGAGCTTGTTGAATGGGGACCACCGTCTCATACTAGCCATGAAATTTAAACAAATACGGGATGGCACTTCCAATGCCTATTGTACGGAAAGGGACTATGGCGAACTTGATATACTACTTCCCTTTACAGCTGGGACTGGACGACTCTGCTTTGCGATGTTCAATGTACTTTTTCTTTTTTGTACACAATCTGTTCCTGAATGGTTCTCTACTCTACTCTGTACCATCGACTCATTTCTATCAGTCCACACGCTTTGTACGCGAGAGAAAGAGCACGAAGTAGCAATCTCGTAGATCTACAGACTTTTAAAAGAAGCTGTAAGGGTATCGATGTGGTCCACGGACATAAAACTAAAGTACAAAGAGAAAAGAGGTCAAAGGGTGTGTATTCTTTTTTTCCTTTCTTTTCCCCTGATGTTTTCTGCATCCCCTCCTCCCTCTGCAAACAAAAAAAAAAAAAAAAAGAAACACTGCCCGGAGCTCACCGAAGGACTCACTCACTTCGGAGTCCAGATCAACGCTGCAATTCGTTCATGCTCTGTGTCTCCGACCAGACTTGAGAACAAAGAGCATGAATGTTGAGCGCTATCAGAGTCAAAAAGGCAAAAAGAAGATTTGCAAATGGGACGAGATAAAAAAAAAGACACAAAAGAATTAGAGTATCAAAGAGGTGTAAGATCGAGGCAATGTCAATGGCCGGGGGAAAAATATGAGACAGGGAAATTCCCATGTCACCGATTAGGCGTCGCCGGATGCGACAGGCTTGTCACCTGAGGGAGCAGGAGAGTCATTGGGGCCACTCTTGAAGCCGCCCCGACCTCCGCCACGACCACCACGGCCTCGCTCGCCACTGCCACGGCCGCCGCGGCCGCGGCCACCGAATCCACCACGGCGACCGCCATCGCTGTCACTGGCGCTTTGGTACCCACGGGGAGCGGTATTGATGCCACCACGGGTGCTGGACTGCCAGGTTCCGGCGTTGCCGACAGCAGCACGGGTGCTGCGATCCTCGAAGAACTTGAAGTTGGGCTTACGTTGCTGACCATGGGGAGTGGGACCGGGCTTCTTCAGCTCAATAGGCAGGTGGTCCAAAGCTGCCTTAGCCTCTTCGGCGCCCGAGAAGGTCACAACGTGGTTGTACTTGCCGAGCTTGTCGATCTTGGTGATCTTCGATCTGTCCTCCTCAGAGATGAGGTCACGGACAACCTGTTCGCTTTCGGCGCTTGTGACGAAAAGAGCATTCGCGGGCTTCTTTTCGGCCCGAGGTGCAGGTGATTCACTTGGCTTTTCGTGCGGGGCGGTACCGTTGGTATCGGCAGCTGCAGTCTTCTCCTCCCCGGTGGGCTGAGCAGAGGCGGCAGCAGCTGGCTGCGGGCTAATGGACTTGGGAATCACGGGAACAGGAGAAGCTCTCGGTCCCTTCTGACCTTGAGGAATGGGTGCACGCGTAGGAGGGGCTTGACCAAACTGGGGAGCCACGACGGGGGTCCGGGCAGCGCCTGTCGGGGCGGGCGAGGCAGTGGTCGCTGGGAGACCGCTGGATACAGGCTGAGGAGCACCACCTGCCTGGGGCTTGCCAGTGCGGTGGGCGAAGTTGAATCCTTGAGCCCGCATCTCCGTCGCGATGCGTCCACCTTCAACCTCCAGTACGAGATATCCGAACGCGGCATCCGCCAAGTTGAAGTTCCACATGTTCTTGAATGCACTTTCATCGACCTGTCCAGCAGCATTACCAGCGGCAACGGGGCCACCGAATGGATTACCGCCATTGGCAATGGAAGGCATCTTGTGAACAACATCCAGGGCATTCTCTAGGAGAGTCTTCTGCCCATCATTAGAGGAGATAGCTGCCTCAACCTCGATTTTGACCGTCTCCCATACATCGTTGAATGATGCCTTAGAGGCAGCAAGCTTTCCGCGATAGTGGTCCAAGGACGGGTTCACGGAGAATTCATTGTAGGAGGAACCGTAACGGAAATGAAGACCAGCTGAAATGGAAAAATCGGCCTTTAGCGTAACAGACAACTGGTTCAGCATGCCCTCACGTGCAGGGGAAGCGTGGGTGACAAAGACACGAGTCTCAGAGGGGTCGTAGACACGATTGGCGGTGTCAATGAGTTCGCCCATCTGCAAAAGTGTTGTCCACATAGTGCCTTGGCCGCCGGCAATAGTCGTCTTTCCCTCACCATTGTCGAAAAGCTTGTGCATCACGACAGCACCTCCCAGACCCAGCAGACGGAGCTTCACACCGCCGATATCGAGAAGGCGCGAGTTGGCCTCATCGATAATGTGAAGTTTATCTACCTTGTACTCACCCGACCGGAACTTCTCCAACACGCGCACATCTTCGCAGGCACCCCAAACTGTGTAAACCGGGACATCAAGGGTGATGCGTTTGTCGAGAAGCATGGAGAGCTCGGAGAGGGGCAGTTGCTCGGGCGGGAAGCGCTGCTTAATTGATTGCTGGGGAGATACCTGTGCGATGGACCGTTTCACGTTCTCGGGAAGGAGGGGGAATATTGTGCCACATGCTTCAAAGTCCTTTTCATAGATCCAGGATTAGCTGATGCTGTGCGGTGTATTTCAGTGCCTTGTGAGGCGATGTGTTGGGCATCAAACACGCGCCGAAAAGCTTGGGAAGAATACTCACTTGTCCGCAATCCGCTCAAGTGAAGTGTCATCGTAGAAACCAAAGTCACCGGTGTGAATGATATGGTCGGCGCGAGCCTGCTTCGCAAGCTCGTTAAGAGACTTCAAGTTTCCTGTTTTACGGGTCCAATTAATACTGTGTCACTTTTTGCCAATGATAATACTCCCAGAAAGTAATTACCTCGCACGTCTGCAATGCATAGGATTCGTGTCGGACCGCTCTGGATCACACGGCCATTGTTGGGGAGAAGCGGCGTGGCACCGGGGACAGGGCCCGGAGCTGCACCATTCGAAATAGGGTAGCCTTGAGCACCGAAGTTGGGGCGGGGCTATAGATGAAAAGGAAGTGATGATATTAGCCAAGCTGCCTAAGATCTCAAGATGTGACATTCATCCCGAGCGGGTAGAAGCTGGGGTGCGCAAATGCGAGGGGAGAGGTAAGGTCAGGGAGCAACTTACAGAAGCCATGGAGTTTTTTTATTAAATCGATATGGATCAGAGGATATGGAGTGTGTGATCAAGATGAAGGAGGAGAGAAAGAAGGGAAAAGAAGGAAGGGAAAGGATGAAGGTGGGTGTGTCGAGGGGAAAAAGATGTCGAAGATTCACTTTCTCGTCGATGAAGCAGCAGGCGTGACATGAAGATTAGGTAAGCCACCCCTGGGCCGATACGGAGTACAAACAACACTCTTTATATCCATGCATAGGACCTTCAAATGTTTGCACTAAGTTGATTGAAACTAACTGACTTGACTCTTTTGGCTCTCTTTAATAGATTACATTACTCTTACTGCTAATAGGATAGGGTGTTTCCCTCCCCTTTATTGGCCCGAGTTAGAAGTACAATCTCGTCCTGACCTTGTTATAGTCTGACATTGGAAGTAAGACAGACTCTCCTTATCCTATCATCTAGGACATATGTTTCCATATGATCTGTCAACACCAAACTGATAGAGCTTAATTCCCATCTCAAGGTGTCTCGACTATCAGGTATGAAGCTATCCTACTGTATAGCGCAGATGCCTGACCAGCGACACCGTGTCTCAAAGTTCTTCGATATGGCTCTCAACGAGATATTGCTGCCTATCCAACATCTGTACAACAGGGTATGACACTCCCCCATGCCGATATGATAAAGATTGAATGGATCGAGGGCCCTTCAATGCCAATAACGCAAAATGACCACCCACAGTCGGACGGGCCCGACACAAGATAGGCACTCCTGGCTCATTTCCGTGTGCGGAAGTTGCAACATACCGATCAGAGAAAGGCCAGTTGTGTTTTCCGTTGGTCATGAATGACCACAAGTCATCGACGAACTCATCCCTGGTGCTCGTCTCAAAGGTGCCAGCTAGCCACATATTCCAATCTGATTTGGCCCAGTCTTGCCGATTATCGAGAGGGACCCCATATTCACCGCGAACTGATGTGAAAAATCTACTTCCCATTTGATAGGCAGCGTCGGAGAATGTCTCCAGACCTAGCAATACATCAGGGAAGAGATTGTATGGGGTCTTCCAGGTATCTGGCCAGTCGGGATATTCCAGAACAAAATGTGTCTGATCTTTGTCTGTTCCCAGGCCTTGCTGGAAGAAGATATTTGCATGTTCCTCACCGATGCGGGAGTAGAACTCATCTCCACTCATCTCCCCAAACGCCTTGAGACCAACTGCGGCCTTGATTGCCAGATTTGTCTCGTTGGCGAGGGGTCCAGCTGCATCATTCGACGACAGCTGATTGGCAATATCAACACTATTGCCTACCAAGTAATCTGCATACTTCTGGAAAACCTCCATGTACTGTGAAGTCCAATCGGTATCCCCAGTGGCTCGAACATATGCAGCAGCTAAGATGAGCAGATTTCCACACTCCTCGATGGACATTGGCTCTGCTTCCTGGTCATCGTGGCCAATGGCACGGGGATAATGAGCGCCGAGGTCATGGATCATGTATGGCAAATGCCAGCGACCAACAGCAAGGTACTGCATCACAGGCTCCAGTAACAGTCGGATGTAATCCGGATCCATGATGTAATAAATTGGGAATGCAGGCATGATCACGTCGATTGTGTTGATATTTCCATCACTGGAAAGCTCCTTGATAAAAGCCAAAACCTCGTCTGTGTCGAGAGAGTTTTTGGGAATAGCCAAGTCGATGCCTCCGTATGCTTGTCGGGTCGAAAGAGCTAGGATATCTGCGTACTTGGGGCCAGCTGTGGCGGTCGATAAGGTTGCGAGCTCCTGATCAAACTTTAAGGACTCTAGCAATGCGCTTCTGTAGTCATCTAAGAAGAATGAGAGGGCACTCGATGTGGTCGGGTACTCTGCACGATAAAAACCCGTGTACGCTTCTCCCATATAGTCGATGGCGGTTTCTCTGTCGTATCCTACCACGAAGTTTATAGAAAGTCCACCAGTTACTTTACCAAATTTGTGAGCCAGTGCGACAACACTTCCCTCGCGCCAGATATCATCCTCGCCGGATAGCTCACCGTCCTTGACGAATAGACCTCGTACGTCCTCGGGACTTCCCGAGAGGGCGGACAATCGAGTGACGCTAGAAGGTCGAGAGGCGAGGATTGCTGAACCCCAAAGAGCCATGTCGTCTGCCTCAGCATATAGCGGTGCGTCTTCGACTGTGAGCGAGTAAAAGGCTAGACCGTCTCGTTCTCCAAAGTCGCGCCTTGAGCGGCTTTCTCGGCCAGTCCACCTGGCATCGATATCCGAATACACCTGGATATCATGACCGTGTGCTTCAGATACATGCACTGTCAAATAACCTATTTATTGTTAGTAAATTCAACGAATACACCATCTACTATACTCTGCATAACCCACTAAAAGGAAGCGACTGTCGAACATAGTTTGACGGAGACACAGGCGACAAGAAATCTAGCGTGACTGCTACGGTACCAGCCGTGAGATCAAATATTGAGTGCGTAGCAGTGAACTCAGCACGAGACACCGTCGCAGGGCGGATATTGCTTGCGTCCGGGTCTGGTACACCCATTAGACTATATGCCTGACCATCGACACGAACAATCACGGACCAGCCAAGCTTCTGGCCCGCCCAGAATTGGGGTTCAGCGGAGGGTAGCTGCTGTACTCGGTCGCTGGGCATCCATGCTGATAGATACGGGTTGCGCACTGCCAGCGGGTAGGATGGCGGGAGGACGGGGTGATGTGTTACAGAACTCGACTCCTGACCTGAGTAAAAAGAGAGCACTGATGCGTAGAGGGAGCCCAGTCCCAATGAGCTTAGATTAAATCGCATGTTGACATTTGTGAGGCCATCCGTGCATGTGTCAGATGTTGAAGTGTGTGATCACACGTGTTGGGCATATATATTGTAGATGGAAATATAAACAGTTTAATAGATGTCAGTATGTCACCTTTATCAATCGTTAACTATTCAAGGGAAGTAGTTGTATACTGTTGAAGTTAATACCCGGACTTGCAATGCGGTTAGTTTTGCCTTCTCCGCCCTCTGTTGCTCTGTCTCTTCTTCCTCCCACTCTCTACCTTGCACTCAACCCCTACCAACCCCTACCAACCCCTACGTATTGGCTCCTAGGCTAATGTACTACCCCTTTTTTCCCCAAGGTCGTTGTGGCCAATATTGGCTACCACCCTATAAAGTCGCTTATCGCGGTGATATAGAGTATAGTGGTACTATATGATTACGCTTGGCTAGTTTCTAACTATAGAAGCTATTTTAGATTTCATTTAAAGCTATCTATATCGCACTTAACCTACAAGGTGCCCTATTAAGCGATTAGATCCCTCTGCCTTGACATCTCCCATGGGACTATAAACAGCGCAAACGGGGATAAATTCGTGATTTGCATAATTGTATGGTTTTATGCTAATCTTTTTAGGTATTTTATTTACAGCAAAGCCGCCCAACGGATGACGACTATGCGCTATATACAAGCGCTATATTTACATCGGAACACCAACTACCAACAAGTTCAGAGATCGCCCGCGATCACCGTCCCAGGTACCTAAAAGCTCCCCCCAGTGATTTGTACAGTATAGTCCAACCCAGACGTGACCTCGCTAGACAGCTTAAACGCATCATACTGGATCAACTCCGCTGGCGTATTCACAACAACAAGGCTGGCCTCCTCACTCCCACCCACAGTCACCTCACCACTGCCATTCTTTAGATCAACGTATCTCACCACCCCACTATCCTTGTTCCTCACGGCCAGCGTCGACGTAAACGCCGAGTTCGACTGCACAGTAACACTCACACTCCCCTCGCCAGAGACTTGAATTGGGTTGATATTCGCCCCAAGGTACTGCGGCTGCCGGGCAGCCTTCACAGTATAACTCTGCCCACTGCCTTCCAGATTCTCATAGCCCAGAGTCTCCCTTTGTTCCAGGAACGCCCGGTTCGCAGCCTCATTCCCAATGTCCACATACGCCATATGCGCCCAGTATCTCCCGACAACCTGCTGAACCGTCGCCCGAGTCCCGAGCAGCCTCTGCAACGTGTGCAACGGAGTCTCGTTACTCCCAACTTCATACTCCAGATTCAACCTGAGCACCGCATCCTGGCCCAACCCGGTAAAGTTATCCGGGTTATTCGTGAAGTAGGACAAGATAGGCCAGCTCTGGTAATAATTGCCGGAATCCACACTTCCATCCACAATCACCTGGTAGCTATCCCCAATCACCTTCTTAAGCTCGATCATGCTATTCCCGGCTTGTTGGGAATACTTCTCTCGCGCACTCGCGCAAAGATCAGACGTCATCCACGTATCCGCGAACCAATTCGCCAGCGGCTCCCACCAAGCCCCCGTAGCAGTCTGATCGACCCAGTTCTGTGCGTGATAGGTAAGGGCATGTCCGTATTCATGGACCGTAACCGACGGATCGGCAAGGTAGGTGTTCACGACCTGCACGAAGCTGAGGCCTGTCTCCGGGTCTGAGCCCATTACGCCTGCGGCGCTGCCGAGCGAATCAACGGGGTAGATGTTCTCCTTGTACCAGACATCCGCAGTGTCGGAGTCAGAGTTGTACGAGAGACCGGAGGAGCGCCATCCGAGGTCGGCGACAAAGCAGGTATATGCGGACTCGAGCATCTGGAGGGTTTTGTCTGCTTCGTCACCGGTTGCGCTGTACACTCTAAAGCGGGGCGAGTCGGTGAACGTGTTGCCACCGGCGCCGACATTGGGGTTTGCTGTGAACTTGGAGGGTTCCGTGCTTGCAGCACCGGGGGTGGTGGAGGCCTGGGGGTTTGGGGTTGCGAGGGCGCTGGCGGCGAAGAGGGCCGCTGCCGCGTATTTGGATGGGGACATGGTGGTAATTGATGTTCGCTAACTAGTTACTGGTATGTAGTCTACTGGGCTTCATCGTGCATTTATAGCGAAGGCTGAATTAGCCAAGACGGACATATTATTGCGCAGGGTTGTTTCAGTGAACTATCGAGACGCGCCAAGAGTTTGTGATAGATTGGCAACGCCAAGAGCTTTTGGCAGAGGACTCACAGTGAAACGCACTAGGACTGCCTATGCCTAAGATCTGGCAGGACTGCGATATTGATCTATTAAAGGGGTAATTATAGTTATGCCGAACTGTTCAAGCACTTCTCTAATATGTTATCCAAGTCGTTGTTTAAACATTGCTACTGTCTGACTAGTTAGTTATATATTTATATAGTCTAGTTAGTCTGTCAGTCTATCTGTTACAACCTAATGCGTATTGTTGTGTTGATTTCCCCGTGGGTAAGGAGTAAACAGTGGAGACTTATTTTAGCTTGTTTAACCGTGTCTCTCTCCTGAAGAAGCGTAGAGAACTATCTGTGAACTGCTTCTACCCCTTTGTATTATTCTTTTATGATCTTCCTTTTTTGTTAGTAGTGGTTGGTTATCATCGCTTCTGTTTATCTTGCTGGTGAGTCAGTGGTGACCTGTCAAAAATAGGGGATTGATAAATTCACCCCTCCCCTTATTAATAGAAGAAGATGCTTATTTCTATATGATTAAAGGCTTTATTCATATATAACTCTACCTATTCTGTATCAAACTGCCGCAGTACCTCCGGCCTTAGCGGCCTTAGCACCTTAGAACCTATTACTCCGCTTCAACCAGCCAGGAGAAACCCCATTCATCGTGACCTTTGATAGCCAGCTTTAACTTACACATTCGCCTTCATATAAAAACACCATAATGCCAATATTCGAGCGAATAATATCTCTTTTTGTTCAAGCTCGGTTTTGGTTGGGCGAGAAGCGCTTTGGCTCCTTAGGGCCCAGCGTAGTGAGAGTGAGCGAAACCCGAATAATCAAAGGCCCGTGTGAGTCGGCAGAGCTTGAAGGCCTGAAATATGCTGCACAGTACACTTCTATACCTGTTCCGAAAGTTCATCGAACCTACTGCGTTTCTGGACGTCTTTTTATCGAAATGGAATAAATCCAGGGGGCTAGCCTCAATTTATCATCCACTGAAAAGCAAGCTATCGTTAAACAAGTTGCTGCTTACATCGATTAACTCCGACTTCTCGAGCCGCCACAGAAAGGAGTTGTCGCTTCAGCAGGACTAGGACAATGCCTTGACTACCGTGTGGGGTACAATCCTTTCGGCCCCTTTTCCAACAGTGAAGAATTTCATTCTTTTCTCCGCAGACAAATCCCATTGGAGGATTGTACACAAGTGTATGGTGAAACTGTCACGCAGTGCCATTCTCGCCAATACCGGACCCATTTCACCCATGGAGATCTTTGCCCACGTAATATCATCATCCGCAATGGCGATATTGTTGCAATTGTTGATTGGCAATTCGCTGGATGGTATCCGGAATATTGGGAATATACCAAAGCGCATTTTGGACTTTTCAACATGCCGGACTGGTATGTCGGGTTTCAGAATGCTGTGCCTAGATACGATGATGAATTGGCTGCGGAACGTGCTCTCTGGGAGCAACTTGATCAACCGGGAATGGTGCAATGAGAATTCGAGGTTATTGGAATCAGAGCAAAGGTGTTACAACCTACCCCTGGACTGGCGAGTTACACACTAGGCCAAAAGACCATTATATCTGAGCATTACGCTCAGATATACCAGGTTCCGATATATATAGTGCATGACATGACAAAAGCTAAACAGGCAAAAGTACCTATTACTACGATGATTGTTCTTCGCATCTATAACGCTATTAAATTAATCAAACTAACTAGTCTATCTAGACATATTTCTCTTCTATGTCCTAGCAATATATATTGGTACTGTGGCTGAATGGCGTCAATACTTAAGCCGAGGCTTGGTAGAAGTATAGAAGTATAGAACTATAGAACTATAGAACATCATAAAATTCATCTAATTTCATTTCTATATCTATCTACAACTGGGCCTTTTCAATCCGTCGCCCAATCTCATCGAAATGAATCTGCTTCCCAGACACCAGTGCCTCCTGAAGGTATGAACCAATTTCAACGGCCTTGACAGCATTGCTTAACTTCATAGGAAGTGGGGTGTTGTCCAAGCAGGCCGCGGTGAAGTCATTAGCCTCTTGGACAAAGGCAGGGCTGAACCGACCCATGAAATTGTGAGGAATTTCGCGAGTAATGCCACCGTTGTGGTATAAGTTGACAAAGTTCCGCTGGGGGTTGCCATTCACCGTCAACTTGCCCTCGGTACCAATGATCTCAGTGGTGTCCTCCTGGCCAGCGGCCATCATGCGCGAGCAGTAATAGTAGGCAATCTTGCCATTCCAGAACTCCACAATGCCCACAGCATTATCGTAGTCGTTATATTTCTTCAGCTCTGGTTGAACTGCGGTGATACCGTGGGCAGAGATGCTCTTGGGGAGCACTTCATCCCCAAAGAACCACAGACTGAGATCGATGTCGTGCACAGACATGTCGACAAACACGCCGCCGGACCAGGCTGCATATTCAACGTAGAAGCCCGAGGGATCAAATTTGTCACAAGTCTGGCTGCGGATAATAGCTGGTCGTCCGATGAGGCCCTGCTCCATCTTGGTGTGGGCATCACGGTACGAATCGTCAAAGCGTCTGGAGAAGCCACACATCACCTTCAGATGGGGCTTCTTCTTAGCAGCCTGAACGACTGCTCTGCACTTTAAGAGGAAGATTGATCAGGATTCGTCATAGTTCCAAACGGGGAGAAATTCATACCACTTCAACATCGGTAGACAAGGGCTTCTCGCAGAGAACGTGCAAGTCTTGCTCGATAGCCTTGATTGTCTCCTCCGCGTGCACCGAGGTAGCCGTACCAATAGCAACAGCCTGTAGACCGTTATGCTTAAGCATTTCGTCGTAGTTGGTGTATAGCGTGACACCATGAGGCTCCAGGTTCACTCTTCCCCATGCAATCTCAGCAGGGTCTGGGGTGAATGCGGCAACAAGCTGTGCACGGGGTGTCTTCTGGAGAAAGTTGATAGCATGAAGCTTGCCGACTCGACCAAGACCGGCCATACCAACTTGTAGTTTCTGAACTGCCATGGTTTTGGAGGGGTTGAACAGGAGAGCTGGGAATAATTGATGTCTTTCTGAACCCTTAGTTTCCTGGGTCTTCGAGGGGGTTTAAATAGTTTAGAAAGAAGTTTTCTCATCTGCATCTTGATCGGTATATTGCTTTTGGTCTCAATTCAAAGTAAAAGTCCCCGTTGTAAGGATGTAAGGTGAACGGAAAGAATTGCCAGATGCAATGAAAGGGGAAGGTTTCTCAAGTTTGGGGTTCCCCCGCATTTATTCCTCGGCTACACGATTGATCTCCTTAGGCGATAATTTGGGGTTCAACTGTTTTGCTTGGCTATGTGATGCCAAGATATTTCGATCTCCAGATAATTCCATTTCTATGATATTTGTGTGGGTCATGCAGACTACCCCCGTGAACGGAGGGGGGCCGGAAAGAATTTCCTCCTTACAAAATCTCCGTGGAAAGCGACATGTCTCCAAGAAGAAGTCGCCTAGTGGCTGGCTGGTGGGTTAGCCAGTATTCCACTTGAATATGATGAACATCTCTGCTAATTGACCTGCGCAGCCAACGATGTCGTGGTAAGTCACCGTGGGGTAGGGATCAACGTACAGGGCCAGTTACTGAACCCCAGACAATTACACAGTCCGACACCTAAAATGTAAGAATTGCCGCCTAAAAAAACAATAGGATAGACTGACAAGCGTTTAGGCGATATCAGTGACCTGGGTTGCGAAAACTGTCAACAAGCTGGTGTGGATTGTGACAGGACCAATGTCCGGTTTCGCAATGGTCTCTCATTACCCAAAGACGCTGAGCTTGCCTTTTCGGAGAGCTTCTGGCCCCAGCTGCGTGGCAAAGGTAGTCAAACTGATTATTTTTGACTTAACTAAATTTAACCATGCGTTCTAGTGCGCTTCCACGACGAAACACCCGAGATCGCTAGCCTATACTCGACTATTCAGGATAGCCAGTCGACTTTTACCAATGACTCCAGTTGCAGGTTAGCAGTCGAGCGGAGAGAGGAGCTCGATATCCCCAGTGGTCTACTGGCACAGCAACCATATCCAGGTAATGAAGTCGATGAAGCCAATGCCTTGGCCCAATTCCCAGTTTCTACTACAGAGAGCGTATCATCCTCTTTCTCTTCTCCAAGGTCAATCCAATCAATAAACTCCTCTAAGCCTTTGCAACCACTAAGCGAAAGGGAAGCTATATTATTGAGGAACTTCGTCGAGAATATGGCACTCTGGGTGCGTGATGCTCGACAACATACCCATCTACAGCCACTAATCAGAACAGGCTGATATCACCGACCCCCAACGCCATTTTGAAACAGAGGTTTCAGCTCGGGCATTGAAGGAGCCTGTCTTGCGCTATGCAATTTTTGCATTTTCCTCACGCCATCTTAACCGACAGGACAACAGCGATGTAACAGAGGCACTGCAGTACCATAATCTCTGTTTGCAACTGCTTATTCCAGCGCTCTCTGGGGCTCGTGAGCACATCACCGAGGACATACTAGCTGCAGTCGCTATACTTCGGCAACATGAGGAAATGGATGGTCAGTCATCGATGCGGACAAGTAGCATGCGTCAAATACAAATGCTCACACATTCCAGGAGAGGACAATCAATTCCATCTCACCGGCACAACTCATATTCTAAATACAGTGTCAACCTTTGGTTCTTCGGGTGGCCTGGGCGAAGCTGCTGCTTGGCTGTGTTTGCGGCAGGATATCTATATCTCGCTAACCAGCCAACGGCCTCTGCGGACTAACCTACAAAGCTTCTACCAGTCAGATGTGTTTCAAAGAAATGATGACTTTGCATGGTCAAGCAGAATGGTCTTCCTCCTTGCTAATATTCTTCAGGGTGCTTTCACGGACTCCATTATAACCCATGGGACAGACCAGATCGAAGAGTGGTATTCCACTAAACCGCACACATTCGACCCAGTTCGATCAATCTCACAAGGCCCCGGGCCCGATCAACGACTCCCTACCATATGGATGCTGCTACCCGTGCATGGTGACTGGTCCCCATAACAATGTTGCCTAACAGACTCGAGGCTGACATTGGCTCTCAAATGCTTGGCAGTTATTGGAATTCAATATTACCATATTGCCAAGATTGTTTTGGCGCTTTCCGAGTCTTCACGGGCATCTTCCACCTATGAGAGTTTGCGGCATTCTCGAACAGTGGAGGTTTGTTTGAACACCAACATCAATCATCCTTTTTGGTCGGTGCTCACAATGGATTTAGAAAAATGTACGGCATCATCTACTCACGGTCCTCGGGTTGGCACATTCCAACTCGAAGGCCGAGAACACACTATTTACTGCACGTCACAGTCTAGTCGTTTGTGAGTTACCAGTGCAGTGTCGGGATTTTTTTTTCTTGGTATTGAAACTGACTTGGCAGGGGGATGGGTCCTTCGGAATCCCCTCGATCAAAGGGCTGCGGAATCAGTATTACAATCCATGCATGCAAGGACTGGTTGGAATATGAACTCGCTCATTCAGACATTGCGTGCACAGTGGCAAGACGTGGACGAGAATATGAATTAATCAAGGTAAAAGAGAAAGAATAAAAGGATAATTGATCCGATGAAGACAGAGGATTTATGGATTTATTCAGGCAAAAAAAAAAAAATTTAACTGCCCAGGTGATTTTCATGAACTCCAAGACTGCCCAGCCCAGGTGGATATACCAAAAGGGGGCGATGTCAAGGGGAAGATCTCAATCTCAGGGACTCTCTCGTACGTCGTCACTTCCCCCCTTCCTCCACTGAAGAAGTCATTTAAGTAACCATGACACACCTCGTTTTTGGTTATAGAAACTTATATTTCATTTTCTGATCTTCTTCTTTATTCTTCACTTCAAAAAAAAAGTACCACTTTCAATATCCGAATTACCCCAATTTCACTATCTCATCCCCCGCAAATTCAAGACGCTAGTGAAAGTGGATGCATTGACCTCGGACATTTACAGTCGACGCGCGTGACATCTTCTTTTGCCTCTCTTCTTCTTCTCCTCAAAAACATGAACACAGTTCTCGGGCTATTCCTCGGGCTGGTCCCAGGAAGTCTGAAATCCAATTTCAATTCCTCAAATCCCGACGAATCCACATACTACTATATACCCATCATGCAAAACTCATTTTCCCCCAGCGCAACCAAAGAGCACAAAAACACATCAATTCCACCTTCAAGCGCACCCCCGCCTTCTTACAATGATGTTTGTGGCAGCGCCGTTATCATAAACCAAGATGGAGAACCTCAAGTCCTATCACCAGAGGAAGAGGTAGAGCGACAACATCGACTGCAACAAGCCGTGCGCGAGAAGATGTTAGGGTTACCGCGAACGACAAAGTTTGAATGGTGCCAGCGAAAATCAGGGATGTCAGGAACCGAGAGCGAGGAACTACCACTGCCGCTATATACACTCTAAGATGAGAAGAAAGGATGTCAAGTGGATTGACGGAGCAAGGTCCAAATCGCAGTACACTCTATAACTAAAGTCTGCAGGGAGTTTTGGAGTTTTGTATGATAATGCACCGTTCGCCTTTTTGATTTTAATGGCCGTATCCACTATTTGTACAATGCGTGTGTAGATGTATGCAAGTCTAGTTCCGGAACAGTCTCAAGCCACCTTCCTCCCGATCAACATCCTCCTCTTCATCACTAGCACCCTCATCACCTTCACCGAGTAAACCACTGGCCGTTTTGCCGAGCAGCGAAGCGAAGAACTCATCTCGTGCGCGCGTAGACCAGGAACCACGGTCATCAGGGGCCATGAAGTTCTGAAGCTTTTCATGCACATTGTACTTCATTTTGCGGCCCTTGGAAGCACGGGTATCAATGTCTCGCTTGACCTTATCGTTGCGCATACCAGTGATCGGGTGAATGGGCAGACGTGAGGGAAGCTGGTGTAGGTTGTCAAAGCCATTGGTCATGGAATCGGCCGAGGACATGCGCTGCTCAACGAGATCGCGCAAAAGGGATTGGTAGAAAGCCCCGTCATCGTAGAGGGGTTCTTGTTGATCAGTGCGCGAACGCTTGTTGGATCGTTCTCCGATCTCTGTGGCGACTTGAGCATCGAGAACGGCGGTGATGGTCTGTTGGCGACCGGAGGTAGAACCGAGCAGTTTGCCCCTGGCATTGGGGAGAGATGCAGAAGTGCCACGAACTTTCGAGGACCACTTGTCGAGGATGGAACGACGGTGGGAAATGGACTCAGACTCCAATTCAGACATGCGTTCCCATAGCGAGGCGGAGCTGGTGGTAGGCGAAGCGGGGGAGGGTCTCTTGCGCTTTTTGCTGCCTTCTTTGGCGGTAGCATCGGCCAGGGCAGTCCGTAAACCTTCGAGAGTCGACCATAATGCCAGCGCAGCTGACTCCGCCGATTTAATCGCTTCCTCATCAACAGCTTCCTCTTCGTCGTTCATCGCGTCCTCTGCATCTACTTCGTTCTTCGAATCCAAGACAGCAGCAATGCCGTTGATAGACGTCAATCCACTCTGAAGCTTCATCCGCGCGTTAAGGAGCGCATCAAAAGTGGTACGTTGTTGCTTAACAGCCTTTCCCTTTGTAGCATCGGCCTTGGTTGCCGAGGAGAGTGTCGCAGCGATAGTTTTCTGATCCGTCGCCATTAATTTCCGGATCTCGTCGCGGTCACCGGAGGGTGCGCTTATGTCGCCAGGTCGGACATCTTGGCGAGTCTTCTTGGAGTGCTTGTGCACCACCTCGTCGGCATCTTCACTCTCATCCTCATCATCCTCTTCGCTCTCTTCATCTTCATCATCCTCGCTTCCCTCTGTGTCCTCGTCGGAACTCTCCTGGGCCAGGGCATCCTCGTCGCTGGCAAATTCTTCAGAGCCGGACGAGAGATCTGAGTCCTCGTCATCTTCATCGCTTTCAGCGCCTAGTGCTGCCCGGCTGACCCGGGAACCATCATATTGTTTCCCCAGAGGGAGGGGGTCATCTTTGCGGAGCTTTGCTTTCCTGTTTGATTATTAGCGATTTGTTGATACCAAATATACCTATTTTGACACACCCAACAGCTTGATAATGCTCTCTGCCTGTAGTCACTTCTTCATTATCTTCACCTTCATCATCGCTTGATTGTTGGCCATTATCGATATCCTCGGGATCGAAATCTAAGCGCGAAGTAAGCATTGAATGTCCAGTAGACAGTCTGTAGATGAATCATTCAGACATACCTTTAGGAGTTGGGTCTTCAAAATCAGCAAGCTGATCAGCTAGGGAACGAGCCGCGCGTGGTTTGCCCATGATGTTTGGTATGGAGAGAGAAGAGGCTGACGAGCAACTTTTTTTTTGTGGTTTTTCCGGATAACGGATTATTACTCCTATCTAGGTTTAGCGTCCATGGGCGGGATAAGTTCACGTGGGCGGTGTACGGCGTGGGAGCTTCAACCACAAAAGGCGGTCGACTCTTTTATTGGCAGTATCGCGGTGGATATCTTGCACTGCATCCTCTGGAACTACTTCTGTTGCTCACAGATTATTTGGTCTTACATTTTTCCTTCTGATCAGCTTTTTTTGGCCTATAAAGATGCTGGGTTCTCCATCTGGTGCCATTGCCAGGGGCACAAGACTTTTTTCCACCTGTCGAGCTCTTCAGCATGACAATCCTTTGGTTAGTGATTGATCTACATTTTGGAGCTCCGGTGATTGTATCTCTCACTGATTGATTCCAAGAACCATCTTCATTGCTAAAGTGGCTATTTTTACTTGCATTGACTAACTATGAATAGGGACTTCCACGCTCTGGTACCCCGCCAACTTTCCGTTCGCGCCGAGGGCTGCCCGAAAAGCGCAAGATTCGAGATGTGAAGAAGGTTGTTGCGGTCTCCTCAGCAAAGGGAGGAGTTGGAAAGTCTACAATAGCAGGTATGTTAGTATCCTTCGTTCCTATATATATCTCTCAAACCGTTAGCGACAGCGCAAGACCTATGAACTCAAGTGGAACGAACAATCACTAATGAGGTCTTACCAGTCAACCTCGCGCTATCATTTGCACGCCGCGGTATCAAGACTGGAATTCTTGACACTGATATCTTCGGTCCTTCCATCCCTACCCTTCTAAATCTCTCCGGCGAACCTCGCCTCGACGAAAGTGGGTCTCCTTTTTTAGGCTCATCGCCATCACAGCCATAACCAATATGCTTATGAACATATCCAGACAACTGCCTCGTCCCTCTAACAAACTATGGCCTCAAATCGATGTCAATGGGCTACCTCCTCCCTCAAACACAAGCCGATAGCACAACAGGCGAACTACCTATGGACACAACACCAATCTCATGGCGCGGACTAATGGTAACAAAAGCCATGCACCAACTCCTCCACTCAGTATCATGGGGTCCACTGGACGTCCTAATCCTCGACCTACCCCCGGAACCGGCGACGTGCAACTTACAATCAACCAAGAAGTCATCATTGACGGGGCAGTGATCGTCTCGACGCCGCAAGACATTGCTCTCCGCGACGCCGTGCGCGGCATCGGGATGTTCCAACGAATGGACGTACCCGTGCTCGGAATGGTGCGCAACATGGCATATTTCGCATGTCCACAGTGCGGGACTCAGACTCGCATATTCTCGCGTGGCGATAGTCACCACCACGCGCACGGTGAGAACCACGGTGTCGTGGCTGAGTGCAAGCGGCTCGGAGTGGATTTCCTTGGTGACATCCCTCTTGATGCTCGAGTGTGCGAGGATGCTGATCGTGGGATGCCGACTGTTGTTGCGGAGGAGAGTGTTGAGCGCAGCGCGAGGCGGGATGCTTTCCTTGGTGTTGCTGAGCAGGTGGCTCGGAAGATTGGTCTTGATTGGCACTGAAGGGTCAATTCTTCTTACCTAGACGTAGTGTTATAAACATTATTTTGTATTATTATATTAGACCTGCCTCATCCAGTGGCTGGCTACTGGTTGTTTATGTTCTTTGGCATTCGGGGGGTTTTTCTCATTTGAAGTATAGTCTGTATTCATTCTCAAGAACTACTTCCATCTATATGATGGATGGTAGACTACCAGATCTGCCAAAATGGGGTATATCCAACGCAACAAAAAAAGATAACAAAAGGAAATGGGAAGTCACAGAAAGCATTGGGCTTCAACAAAAGAACCAAAAAAATCGAAGAAAACATTTAGAAAGATTTGAAAGGATGGTTCAAAATGACAACAGGTGGTGGGATATGCTCATAAATGGCAATTATACAAGCCTTAATCGGCGCTTTTGAACCCTTCTCTGTCCAGAACTTCAGGACGGTGCGACATGGAGTCCCGACCAGCCGTAGAGAACACAGATAGAGTATCTGTAGAACGACGGCCATTCTCGCCAACCATAATTGGGGCAATAACACCCCGCGCGCTCACCACAGCTCGAGTGCTAGCGGCATCGGGTGCCATGTTTGTGTATACAACGGAGTCCTTGTCGCCGCCAACGGTACTGGCAGTGTCCGACAGCATCTCGCTTCGGCCAGCGGTTGATCCTGCAGCGGATGATGCCCGGTACCGGCTGTGAGCTAAGGAAAGATCAGATTTCATCGGGAGAGAGCCTGCTGCATGAAAAAGAGCCCTTGTGCTGGCGTTCTCATCGGTGAATTTGTTGTTGTTCACCTCGGGCAATATAAGGATTGGGCCAGCGCTTTTCTGCGAGAGATCTCGGGAGATGGTCTCGGGATCTGTAGACGTACGTCCAGTAGAAGAGCCACCGTTTCTGGGCTGTTCCCTTTTGTCTAGGCTGGCTGCCGTGTGCCCATTAGACTGCGACTTCGTGTCGGTAAGGTCTTTGTCTGAGGCTTTTGGGGCTTGGGGGTGTGTCGCCGGAGTGCTAGACCATGCTCCAGCCTGCCCAGCATCAGTGCTGACACGGGTGGAACGTCTGCCCGATTCCTCGGCCCGCTCCTCCATTTCCATTCTGCGTTCGTCATGCTTGCTTCCCCAGCCGCTCCACATCATCATGCCGTAGTTCTTCTTGGCATGTCGTTTTGGTAGTACGCCAGGAGCAGCTCGCCGGGCGGCCAAAGAACTCGGGGGAGGACATTCGCCATCAAAGTCTTGGAAGCCATGCGCCAGCTCTTTCAGGCGTCGGCTCTGAATCCGAAGTTTCTCCTTCGCAAATCTGATGTCCCATTCCTTTTTTGCGTCCAACCACATTCGGATGAGCGAGGGGTTGATTGCCCCGACTTCGGCAGGGGGTATCTGTAGCACTGGGTATGAAGAGGGAGGATCTAGCGGGAAGATATGTCCTCGTTTATCGATTCGTTGGCGTATCATGTATTGATGGAACGCTGGAAGAGGATCCCCGGCCTTTCCGACAGAGGAGGGCTCAGGTGCATCAGGTGGACTGTTCAATGCGGTTTGAGGCTCCGGGACGTCTTCATCATCTGAGCTATTTGAAGAAACGGCCGAAAGAGCACTGTCATCCGCGATTTCGACCTCGCCATTCTGTGCTCGCGCCAACGCCCAAGAGCCAAACTGGGAAATGGAACGGAACATGTACTTGGCTGGTCGTGTAAAGCTCAGAGTGGGAGCGACATGGCATAGGTTGTCCCAGACCTGAAGTTGTACATATGTTGGTTCATATTTGTTCAAAGTCTCCCGGATGGGATCATTCTCGTCGAGATATGCATCACTGGGTGGATATGCCGTTGGGTTGGCGGCTTTGTGGGCGATGTAAAATTGCTCGTCACGAAGAGTCTCACCGCCGCCGCTCAATATTTGTAGAGGAGGCAAGCCACCCAGAGAGGGTTGGAGGACTGGTGAAACAAGAGGGTGGGACATGAGTTGGTTTGTCGTGTACAATTGAATTTGGTCCTTGAGTTCGACTGTCTTCCCATCCAGAACAACATAAATGTTATCGGGTTCGTCATGCAAACTAGCAGGGTCCGGGGCTTGCTGCAGGCCAGGGTAAGCGTGTTCGGCTAGGGGTGAGCCGTTCTCATGGACAGTATAACCACGGATGGCGGTCTCTTCAGCAGTGCTGTTTGGTTGGGGAATAGCTTTTTTGACATCCTCGGCAGTCACTATTGGCTGGCGCGACATTTTTTTCATTTCCAGGATATCATCAGCATTGGGAGGGGGCCAAGCGGCCGAGGGTTTATGACGGAAGCCATAGGCAGGGATATAATCGCCCGGGTTGTCCTCAACAATACTCGGGAACGAGTGTGTTAAATCAACCCAGGGAGAGATCAAGATGGCGCCCGCTGGTAAGGGAATACCCTGGTCTCTCATGATGACCAGCATCGATAAAGCCAGGCCTCCACCCGCAGAGTCACCAGCAAGAATGATTTCTTTGGGTTCATGGGACTTAAGCAGCCAGAGGTAAGCCGCCATGCAGTCATGCAGGCCACATGGGAAAGGGAACTGCGGTGATAGTCGATACTCCGGCGCAAATACACGTCCCTTCAGTTTGCGCGCATGACGCTGCAGCATGTACCGATGGGTGTCGACACTTCCAAAGAAATAGGCCCCACCATGAACATATAGCATTACACGGTTGCAATGCCCACCGGCCCCCTCCGTTTGATTATAGTGGTTTCGCATCTCAATCCACTCCCCCTTCAGCTCTTCGGACGGCCCCCGCCACTGCCACCATTTCTCTCCTCCCACTCGTATGACGCCCCTAGGGCCCAGCTGCTTTGTGACAGTATCTGCAGCAGAGGACAGAAACTTGTCGGGGATTGTGATGGTTTCGGTTCTCACCCAATGTGGGCTTGGGGCCCATTGGCGGGTGAATGCCTGTAGGTCTTCGACGGGGTGCTTAGATGCATAGAATAGAAATTGACGAACGATCTGAATACCCTCATCATAGGTAACATGGACGGTGGGTTTGTTATGTAGAGATTTGCGATGCAGGTACTATATAGATCATGAGTTATCAGCCAGACAATCCTAACCCTGTCAGGGTATTCCACAAGGACATACGTGACTGATGAGAGTGTGAAGGACAGTGGGAGTCAATGCCACACCTAGTGCGACTGTATGTAATGGCATAATAGTTCTATTCAGTGGTTTGGGAGGGGGGAGGGGGATATGGTAGTAGTATGCCAGCTGTCGCAAAATCCAAGAGAACCAAAAGAACCAAAAACCAATGTGAATTTAAATGAAAGACAAAAGTGAGGGTCTGATGGCAAGATGGGCCTTTATTTAAGGAATGGAAAGGGATTGGAAGAAGAAGAATATCCAAATAATTCGACAAGTTGACTTCAAAACAAAAAAAAGAGAACAAAACGAAGAACGAAGATACAGGGGGGAAAGGGAAGATGATGTCATCTGATCTCTTACCCCATACTCGGCTATTATCCTCTTCCTCTTCTTCCTCTCCCCACCCCATCTCCCCCAACCCTTTACTACTTCATCTCCATCCCTTTACAAATTGTGTCTCCTTGGTCTTCCAATCCAACTAACAATCACAATATAAACCATTGCAACAATACCAGCAACAACACTAGTTGCTATGATCGCCCCACGTGGTGCTTTCGCAAGCTTGAACCCAAGCCCAGCATTGATGATACCCAATATTATCATCAACCGTCCAAACCAGCGATGCATATAAGCAAACGGCCCTTTCCCACCTGTCTTCCGGAAGAATCGGTGCTGCAACACCCCCATAGCAGGTTGGAAAAGAACAAGGCAGGGTACAACAATCATCCCCAGGATGGTATGGTAAGAATCGATCAATTCAAGCTGCCGTGCCATAGAAATACCAACTCCAAACCCTGCAATTACCATGGTCAAAGTGAGGAGTTGAAACGTTCCGTGAATGTTCACCGTCCATTTCGATGGGAAAATATGAAGTCCAAGTGCGAAGAAAGGGAACATGATCACAAAAGCCAAAATCATGAGCACAGCATGAGCCGTCTTTTTCCTCTTGACTGTTCTTCGGAAGGCCACAAGGCCTGGATCTTCTTCACTAGAGGAGATGGGCGCTCGGGCCAATTGGGCGAAGGGATTCACTGAGTTGCCACCCGTCGCTTTTTTCAGGTCGATAGTCATGGCACCGTGATCATCATGTTGGCTAAGACCTTCAGACAAACTGACCGAATTCAGTGACTCTCCATATTTGATGGACCAAATCCATGAACTTGAAGAGCTGTTCACGTTTGCTGTTCCTCCATTCCATTTTAGACAGGTATCGCATCGGATATTGGCAGTGATGACCTTGTCGTGCACACCACTGCCGTTCAGAATTGTGATTTGGGCGTCCCTGTTATACAACGGTTCAATTTCCCCGACACCCGACCGCGGAGAAACGGTGACATTGTTGCCAGACGTGTACACGATAAACATATTAGCACCTGCCATTCGCCTTCCTTGGCCCAAGGCAAACCACTGCACTTGACGGGTAGAATTCATCTGGAAGTATATGGGGCCCGAGCCCGACTTCGCAGTATCATCGGGGACATTGAAGCTATAGGTGATCTCATCGTGGCCTTGAGGGTGAATGCTCTGAATTTGAGCTTGGGCCAGGGCAGGAATAGCCCAGAGCGAAGAGAAAATATGTCGAACCATCGAAAAAGAAAAATTGAGAGTGGTTACTCCGATTTAACAAGGGAATCATCCCAATAAATACCTGCCAGCTCTTTGTTGCACGGTTGACATACCAATTGGCTACGTCAGGCCAAGTCTTTGTGGGTGTTGATTTTTGAATTTGTCACAGATATTTGGAATATCTGTCAAAGAGTTGAGAGGTTATATTACAAGATGCCTATTGGAGTAGCCTAACCCGACTAGCTTGTTTCGTGCTTTTGTTCTCTTTTGTCGAGCTACCTCAAGTCAAAGGTAATACAACTTTGCTGCGCCTGTCAGACCCTGATCAGCGTCGGTTTAGCCGCATCAAATACCAAGGCTACTTCAACCTTCCTTGTGTTGTTAATGACGGGGAGGAAATATGAGTGGTCAATTCACAGTCAGAACTGGAAGATATCCCGAGGTCAAGATCTATACAATTCCGAAGCTTTTGGCATATTAAACCGATGCAGATTATGGGGAATTAGGGTTATGCATAGTTACAAGGTTACTGATGTGTTTATATGAGGTCAAGGATATTCGGGAAGGGAAAAGAAGACAGTTTTATAGGAATTTCTTCGACTCTCAATCGCATGGAATTCCTCTGTACTAACGCCTAGGGTGGAAACAGTATGACAACTCAAACTACCGGTGAAGACAAAGCTTCGCCGTTGTGTCAAGTTCAATTCGACCCCAAGTGATTCAGCAGGTCTTTATAAACCCGGTGATCCTTGTGGCTTTGTCTCAACTACAGAGGAATCAGTAATCATTACAACAAATCCTATTACAACAAATCCTATCAATATCCCGACAACTGTGGTTACTCTCAATAACACAAACCCAATTTGGTACTACTATAGTCAGATTGGTCATTGCCAGGCCGGCATGGTTGGTATTATCAATTCGCCGTAAGCAGAACAGGCTTGGCTTATTCATTTTTTGTCAGCTGTAGTGACTGGGAACCCCTACTCTTTCTAACAAACTGCAGAAAACGCAAAAGGCAGCACCATACCTGCAATTGTTCAGGGTTGCCCCCGAGAGCCCAGCAACTCGGCTAATAAGATTGTCATGGCTATGTGTATGGATGTAGGTATTGTACTTATATTAGGCTTATCTTGCATTGTCTCTCCCTGTCTTTGATGTATTGATGCAACTGACAGTCCAGGTCACAACACTCCACGTGTCTATTTATGATGGCTTACGCCAATTGGTTGTAAATAAGAGATATACTAATTTACTCAGACAACTATGCAATATGCCTTCTTCTGAACCGGTGATCGTGGCCATGATGCAAAGTTCTTACCGGTTCTAGCAAAGGTAGGAAACCACTCACATCGTATAGCTGGTTATACATTCAAGGCATGGCTTAGCTTCTCCGAAGAATGACCCGACTCTTACCACACTGCTATCTTTATAACAAGCTTACTATGTATTTATCTAGTTAATGCGATTATGGCCTTTTTGGGTTCTGATTCCATACTCTGGGCTTGACATGTCTGTCTTACAAAATCGGTTTGATTTGGCCCGATCTATCATGTCACGCACTATATATATACCGGAGCCTGGTCTATCTGAGCATAACGCTCAGATATAGTGGTATTTTTGGCCTAGTTTGGAACTCGCCAGTCCAGGGGCAGGTTATAACACGATCTCTGCAACAGTCAAGGTCAAGATCTGTGAAATTGCCGATCAACCACAAGGTCCCCTTCCACGCGGTACTCTTCAGAAGTGAGATTTCGGGAATATTCCCACCTTTTCTGGGAAATAAACAGAATGGGCTCGAATGATTCCAGTGGATATGGTCGATCGCATTCTCGTGCCTTTCTTGGCACCGCGGAAGGTCCCCAGGATCAACGAAGTGTGGGATGCGCTAACGAGTATTTGTGAAGATAAAAGCTAGAAGCCAAGCCAGATACTGAGCTCAAGCATAGTCACAATGCTCAGCAAGCCATCTTTTGTGGTGGCTACACTGGTCGCCCAGGCTTTGCCTGGTCTCGGAGCGATCATCGAGCGAGAAACGGTCAAAGTGACAACCTCCGAGACAGTTCGAGGTGGTGAACTGGCCAATATTCATCTCGACTGGTATGATCAACCGCCAAGTCTGATCGAATCTGTCTATGCGCCCTGTGGCGGCGAGGATTCGTCGACAAAGGGGCAAGTCATCGGACATTTTTCAATCCACGATCATCCTCCACAGCGACTGGCTTGGGTGGTTCCAGATGAGGCTCCAACGCACCATTGTGTTTACATATATGGGTCTGCCGGCCCAAATGTGGCCCAAAGGGTTTTGGGCAAAAGCAGCCCTGTCTCCTTGCAAAAGAAGTTGAAAAAACGATCCACAGCAGACACCAACATCCCATTGCTGAAGGACTTTGATGCGCAGGGAGCATGGTTCGACGGTGTGGCCAAAATCAAAGCCAAGGTGGAAAGTAACGGAGGAGTGGCTTCGAAAAATTCACCAAAGAACACCTCAATCGCAATTGTTGGAGGTGGAATCTCCGGCCTTGCAACGGGGTTGATGCTGGACAGCGTCGGCGTACACAACTGGGAGATCATCGAAGCCAGCGACCGCGTGGGTGGCAGATTCCGGACGAAATACATTGCCGACACTCAAGAATGGGCTGAGATGGGACCTATGCGACTTCCGCACTCCGTCACTTACAAAGACGATAATGAGACACTCCTGTATTCTGATCATCAGTTGACTTTCCAAATGGCCAAGATATTGAACAACATGAATAAGAATGACTCGCAGTGGAAGATTGACTTCATCCCCTGGATCCAACACAGTCCCAATGAGTTGTATGCTCAAGGTACTCGCTCCCATCCAGATGGAAGAATCCCAACACGCGCTGAGATCGAGGAGGATCCAAGCCTGAAGGATCCACCAGAAATGACAAGCGCCGAATACGGCAACACTGAGAGCCAGATGAACAAAATTCTGAAAGACGAAAAGACTCTCAAATCTCTTCAGAAGGATGTCTGGAGAGCCCACAAGACCGCGATGGACCAGGGGCTCGATGACTGGAGTGAACAGGCAATGATGCGACATGTCTTCAAAGCCAGCCAGAACATCACCGACGAGATCTGGACATCATCCGACTACGATGTGTTCTGGGATGAGCTGCATCATAACTCCAATCTCGGCTTGGATGGGAGCAAGGATAGTCTAGGCGAAACAGAATGGCTCTGTATCGATGGAGGATTCAACCGCCTGTCCAATGCCTTTCTTCCTCACGTCCGTGACAGGCTTACTCTCAATCGAAAGGTCCGGAAACTGGAGTCAGTCAAGGGAAGTGATGGTCACACCCGCACTCGACTGTCATGGTACCCCAATGTCTCGAATCGCACCTTCGAGTCCAAAGAGTACGACTACACAATCATGGCAGCGCCATTTACCATGACCCGCTTCATGGATCTACCCAAATTTTCCTCCGTCCTAGACCGCGCGATCAGCGAAGCAGGTTTACGCTTCAAGTCCGCATGCAAAGTAGCCCTACTATTCTCCGAGCGATTCTGGGAAAAGGGCGACCGACCAATCTTCGGCGGGTACTCCAAGCCATCAAGCGACTCAGTCGGTGCACTCTACTACCCCGTCTACGGACTCAACGAGTCCCGTCCAGGTCTAATCATGCACTACCGAGGCGGTGATTGGAGCGACCGGTTTGTGAGTTTCTCTGACGAAGAACACGTCCAAACAGTGCTGGATTCGATTGTCAGTCTGCACGGTGAACAAGCGCGTGACCTTTACACGGGCGACTATGAGCGTCTTTGCTGGCTCCAGGATGAACATACTGCAACTGCTTGGTGTCGGCCGGATGTTGCACAGCATGAACTATACATCCCGGCCTATCATCAGACGGAGCATAACACGATTTTCATTGGAGAACACACTGCGCCAACTCAAGCCTGGGTTAGCTCTTCGCTGCATTCTTCTGTTCGTGGGTCGGTTCAGTTGCTGTTGGAGTTGGGGTTGGTGGATGAGGCGAAGGAACTTAACCAGCGGTGGATGGGGAGATGGATCAAACTTTGATATCACCGTCCTCCTTAGTTTGTGGTAAACTATCCTAAAAGGACTCATGATATACATACATACATACAATATAGCCTCTATATATTATGCCTATTTTCATGGCTCCATATCAACTATACAGCTCCCCCTTTATCAGAGGCCTCACAGTGTCCGCAGAAAAGGTCGCATGTCCAATACCGTTGTCCATCTGTAGTTCTTGAACCACATCTCATTTCAACTTCTTGTACGCGAAGTGTTTATCGAATTGTTGCTAATATAGATAATCATGTTTCCGAGGCTAGTAGGCAGCAGCTATACTAGCAGTACAGCATCTAGCTAAAGGCATATCACTCGGAAACTGGATGGAGATTGAAAATGACAGTGAAAAAAACACATATCCCATCAGCAAGTTATATGCCCTATATCATTGTAGAGGGGAATCTGTAAAGGTAGTTCGAGCGATAGATGAGGCCCTCATTTGGATCTGTTGAGTAGAAGTCTATCTGGATTGCCATCCAGTGAACCATCGCCATGCAAGTCATTATTGGAATCCCCCAGAGCACATTTGGAGATATGAGATGAAAACGCTAACCGAACCGTGAACATGGATGGGCAGGGATTTCTGCTCAGCTCTGTCTCCCTCGTGCGACTTGAGTCAGATAAAATCATTCAAGGCTAAATCAGTCTTGACACCATGTCAATTATGGTTGCAGTATGGTATAAAATCCCAACGTTCTGCACTATGTCATTCCCCTATAATCATTCAAATACCCTCTCTACCACGATAAAATATCTCCCGTTAGTGACATGAACTTTCCCGACACATTTTCCCTTGTAGCATTGTCAATAACACCAAGCATTCCTTTGACACTATCCTCAACAGTTACTGGTGGGTCATCTGGATATCCCCACTCCTTCGCAGCGAAATCGCCGCCGCGCGTCTGCACCCAGCCAGGATGCAGAGCAAATGCAACCAATCCATGTGCTTCATTTTCAGCGTGAAGAGCCTTGGTGAGCCAGTTGGAGGCCGCTTTACTTGGACCATATGCTCCACCAGGAACAGGCTCCTGACCAGCAATCGAACCGACGGAGGAAGATATGACGACAACCTTGGGCGCAGAAGCTGATCTCTGCAGAAGTGGCCAGAAGGCCTGGAACACGAGAAGCGGGGCGATTGTGTTGACTTCAAAAGAGTTACGGAGGTCTTCTGCCGAAGTGGCTAGGGCCGGAGTCATGGGCGTCGCGAATCCAGCATTGCAGATAAGCACATCGATGTGCGTCACTGTACTGACTGTTGCGGCGAAGGTCTGTGCAACCTTTTCGGGGGGTATCGCAGTTGAAAAGTCCAGTTCGATGATGTGGAGGACACTGTTTTCAGCAACTGCAACACCTTCAACTTCTGCCCTAAGGCTTGTGGCTGCGTCGTGGCTGCGCACCGAGGCCACAACGGTGGTGGCAGGGCGTTCTAGTAGGCGTTTGGTCAGTCCAAGACCGAGGCCTCTGTTTGCACCTGTCACGAGGTATACTGTGTTTGACGTGGATGTCATTATCACGAGTATTTTCTGTAGGTAACTCCTTCCAAAGAAGAAAGAGAGGGAAAGAAAGAAAAGAAAACAATGCGCCCCCTCCTTTTAAAAGGTTAGTTAGGGCTTATGTGAAGCGGGCCAATCAGAGCAGAACTCCCCATCATACCAACAGTTATCAGCGTTGTCATATTTGATTCAAGCTGAGCATACTACTACTTATATATTCAATCAATTCAGATGGCTTTTAAGCTCTCTGTCTACGGAGTATATGCAGCCAAGGTAGGTCTTTCATAAACGCTAAGATCTTCTCAAGGTTCTCCAAATTCACCCTAAGATCCACCGAGAAAACCCGAAATTGCCAAGAGAAGTTGGAGAAGATGTCTTATCTAGCATGAAATATTAACAGAAGAAAGGCCAACTAATGCAAGCTATATCCATTATCTCTCTATTTGGGGTTCTTGGGACTAATAAGACCTATGACTCCAATGCCCTCGGAAGGTCCCCAGCCGGATATGCGTGAAAGCATCCGATTGTGAGTTAGACTAGCATATTTAAAGCTCCTGCCTGCTTTCGCAACATCTCTTCAAGAAAAGCTCCTCATGGCTCCTCATGGTCTTGGTTCCTGCCTTTGGCGGGTCTCTACCTCTCTTCTTCTCTTTTTGGCTGCCTCGACTATCTCTGCCACTTCAAGTGTCGATAATGGCAAACTGTTTACGGTCAATGGCATCAACTACTATAGCAGTGATGCGGTCTCGAGAGTAGTTACCTCAGATCTTAATTCGACTCGATTCGATGCAATCGTTCCCCTGACGGTCGTTCGGACAGATGAAGCTCTACTCACCAAGAACATTATACAAGAAACTATTTCAAACTATTCGGCCACCGATGATGTTTTCCACACCGGATTTCTTGAAGGTGGGTGATTATTGGAATCAATGTTTCTGCCAAAGAACTTCTGTTGACTCTTAGATAGCGGTTTTCCTTGTCTACGACGGAGATGGTCGTGGCCAAGTCGAGTCTGCTGTTCAAAAGGCTCTACATGGGCTTGGAAATAAACTTGTGATGGCCTCTTCCAGCTACCAAGCTGGGGAGCATATCACATCCGCCAAACTGGTCCATGACATACCAAAGGGGCCCTACTTTTACTCACCGCGGACTGGAGAGATCTATCAGGCTTTCCGCCTGTACTCCGATCATCAGCTAGCATTCACTGAAGCTGCTCTTAGCGATGGGACCGGGGGATTTAAGCCCTTGCCAGCAAGCTCATCGGTGAATAAAATTGTGACCTGTCTTCGGAAAACTTTGCTAATCAATTCTAGGGTGCTATGACGAAGAGCGTTGCTGTACCATCTAGGTTATACTACACGCCAACACCGACGAAGCCACTTGCAGGGGTGCGTTCAGAAAGCTATTCCACTACAATTCAAAGTTTGACTAACAACATGTAGCTACGTTTAGGAGTGAAAGATATCTTTGATCTAAAGGGTCTACGGACTAGCGGTGGAAATCGGGCGTTTTACGACTTATACCCTCCGCGAAACACTACTGGCCCCGCACTCCAAAGACTCATAGATGCGGGAGCTATTATCGTAGGGAAAATGGGAACTGTGCAATTTGCAAATGGAGACAATCCAACAGCTGATTGGGTCGACTTCCACTGTCCTTTCAACCCTCGGGTAAGTCCAACCATTAGAATCGATTGGACTCAACTAACCCTTGTTTCAGGGTGATGGCTATCAAAGCCCTGGTGGTTCTTCGTCAGGACCTGGTGCTGGTATCGCATCTTACGACTGGCTGGACATTGCCGTTGGAAGTGACACAGGCGGCTCTATGCGCAACCCAGGTGGAATGCAGGGGCTCTTCGCCAACCGCCCTTCTACTGGGGCTGTATCTCTTGACAATGTTCTTCCACTTTGTCACGCACTCGATACAGCTGGCGTTTTTGCTCGCAATGCTGCAACCTGGTCAAAGGTTATCCATGCATGGTACCCTAACTTCACTAACTATAGGGAATATCCGAAAAGGCTGTTCTACCAGAACTCTTCTTTCCCTAGCTCCAACACCACATCCGGTGCAATTCTTGAGGAATTTGTTATGAAAGTGGAGGATTTCATGGGTACGAAAAGGGAGCTTATTGATATCGCTTCGCGCTGGGAGAAAAGCCGCCCTTCAGAGACACCCTCGAATATAACTGATTTACTAAATACAGTGGGTTACATCAAGATTTAAATAACTACTCAGGCATTAATATACTATAGACATACGCTGTTTTGGTATCTGTCGATCAATATCGCTCACTTCCTTTGCCATTTTACGCAGACTACGCAGCAAAGCACGATGGTCGCCGACCATTTGTGAATCCAGGTCCCTTAGCACGATGGACCTGGGGCCAGAATAATGGCGGTGACACCGCATACAGCGAAGCTATGAAGAACAAAACGATCTTCAAAGACTGGTGGGAATCAGATGGATACGGAAAGGCAGACAAACAGACTTGCTCTGAGGGTATCTATATATATCCTTACAGCAAGGGTCAGACACAGTATCGGAATGCCTATTTTGAGTGAGTAAAAACCCTTTGAAGAAACAAAATGATCTATTGCTGATATTCACAGTGCACCTTCTGCGCCTCCGATGGGCTTCTCGGATGGTCGGATCTCCATCTTGGCCGGGACCCCTGATCTGGTAGTTCCTATTGGAGAGGTCCCCTATTACTCTACGATCTCGCTCAAAACGGAGTTCATGCCGGTTACTATGAGCTTTGGCGCAGCCCGGGGCTGTGATTTAATGCTGGTCAATCTAATCGAGGATTTGGAACAGGCGGGTATCTTGAAGCCCGTGAGCACAGGGTCAATGATGTACCCTGCGTGAGTCCAGGAGAATTTATTTCAATGTTGAAGTCAGTAGAACATTAACGCATGAATTGTATATGTGAAATTCCAATGTTAAATGGTTAATTGTGCGAAATATCTCGTGGTCCACCGGGGCCCTCTTCCAACCCGTTTCTTCTAGGCGCATCAGGACGCCAGCGCCAGAATGAGCGCATGAAGGATGTGCTGTGATCACCATTCTCGAATATTTCCGCCGCATGCTGTGATCTGTCAGTCATTATCTTATGCGTTGAGTGGGGTTTCCTACCTTTCCCAGGACCGGTAGGAACTTTGCACCATGGCCACTACCCCCGGTACAAACGAAGACAGATTTCTCTGCATAAGTTGGGACATGATCGATCTATAATATCAGCAAGGATTTCTGGGATAAGGAATAACTGTATGCTCACCACGAACGAATTATCCAGCGAGTCAGTGTACCAGCAAAGTTTTGTGGAGAAAAAGGGCGTATTCTCGAACTCAGGCAGGAAGATAGACACAAATTGCTTAATGGCATACAAGGCTGGCTCTGGAAGTAGTGAGCACTCCTCCGCTGGAAGAGGCACCGACCATTGACCATCCTGGGTGAACGGGGTATCTTGCGGCGCTGGTTGGAAGTTGGTCCACTAAAAACAACAACAATCAGTAGACATCAAGAGGGGTATAACTACCAATACTTACCTTTATTCCACGGTATCCAATCTTGACGAGGCCTTCCGGAGTTCTTGGTAGAACGTAGATACTCCCTGTGTCCTTTCCGGAAGTGTCTCGTGGTGTACTCTTCCAGGTCATGACGGGAAATCGTTCCGGTGAGTACTTGTCCCATAGCTCGGTGTTTCTCTTGTCTATCTTAAAGGTTCCAAGGCTGCCTGCTGAGGATTCGAGGTGATAGCTCAATTCAGGAAGTATTTGTGTCGAAAATGATCCGGCTTCGAAATTGTGAGTAAAAGCAGATGGGGAGAACGGGGTCTCTCGCGACTTACCAGCCACAACAACGGCATCTGCATCATGAACAACACCATCCTTGGTCTTCAAACCTGTCACTTTATCTTTGCTTGGCTCGAGGTTGCTTTTCACTTTAACCAAGTGATCAACGGCTCCCTCCTGTGGCCCTAGATGAAATTTCACGCCCTTGTCGGCGGCCACTTTTTGGTAATGAGCACAGGCATTACTGCACCTCAGAAATCCAGCCAGGGAGTCAAGTACCGCCTCATAAGTGCTTTCAGAATCTGGGATGTGGAAATTGAGAATCTTGTCTTTCCAGCCCAGCTTATCAGCCCGTTCGCAGTCTGCGGGGTCACTCTTGACGAACTGCGTGTCTCGCAGACCATCGCGCCGCATGTTAGCTAGAGTCTCCTTCTCTAGGGCAGCCAAGTGGTCAAGGGGCTGTATACGGAGCATTCCGCTATTAACGAAAAGTCCAACATCTCTACCGTCGTCTTGTTCGGTTGATCCACGCTTTTCGTCCTCCAAGAGCCACGCTTTTCGGCTTTCCAGTGCGAGACGCTGATAGTGAATCTCTTTCCCATATGACGCGCGGAACTGATACTCCGGATTAGCATAGACTTTTGATCTGTGCCAGGTTTGGGTTACTCACGATTTTGTTGTGATCGGCGGATGCAGCTTGTACGTCGTCGGCTGTTGGGTCGTATCCATTTTCATCGTACTGACTTCGATCAAAGACAGTCACTTCGTAATCTGTGAATTATAAGCTATCTGTAACATGTTTTTATGTAGATGTCTTGCTTACTTCGATCTCGCAGGGCAATCGCCAGTGAAAGACCAAATATGCCCGCTTTTATGGTTGTTAGTAAGTCTCAAAGACCTGTACACTTGGATATTGGTCTTACCTCCAATAACAGCGACTGACTTGGAATCTGTCATTCTTTACTATTCTTCCTTTGAATCTGATGTTGTAATGTTCTTAGTAAACGTAGTAGGGGGTGAAGGGCCCCCGCAAATGAAGCCAAGAGCTTCAATACCCATGGGGTCCTCATGGTACTCCACCTGAATTAGCGAGAGTAACCCCTCTGGTCCTCTGGTCACGTCAGACGGGTCTAATAATAACCCGAATACCCCGTGAACATTATTCCGTTCCTGGCATTAGTGGAAGATATATATATTCCGCCGTGATGACCATCATCGGTGCACAGAATCATATATTATGTGTTACCCATGATTTATCTTCCGAGTCACTGCAATAGAACCAAAAACGACATTTAAATATATTTTCCTTAGATAGAAGAAATAGATTAAGACACCTACAATGTATGTATAGATCATCCTGTTGATACACAATCTGATTTGTCTATGTTAAGTCCATGTCAAATATGCACCAACAACTAAATCTAACACACAACCGCCCGGATGGTCTAGTGGTACGTTCCGCTTCTATATGCTGTCCTGCGAATCTCAACTAATGAATAATTAGGTATGATTCGTGCTTCGGGTGAACCTGTGCGAGGTCCCGCGTTCAAATCGCGGTTCGGGCCCTTCTTTTTTTTTTTTTTTTTGGTGTCTATTCTATGTTGTAGATAACTCTCCGTAACCAGAAGTAATCTCCACAAAGTGGATACATGAAGGACCAGGGAGTCAGCCGAAGTAACAGCCCTGGATGGCTACTGCTGGTGCTGGCCCTGCAACTCAGGAATACTGGAACCTGTTTGTAGAATGTGTGTATTATGTATGATAAAGGAGTGGCAACCGTCTACATATTTACATTGCAAATAGATTCGAATATTAAATTCCACCTTAATTCGGTGTAAAGTCATAGATCAGAGAAATGATCCGAGTGGCAGTACAATACACTCTACCCACGGAAGAATTAGAGACAGTAGGGATATATTGTGTATACAAAACCCTAGAAGGTTTCACCCACAAAGAATAAACTATCTCGATATCGAAAACTCAACCATTGACATTGACGTGGTTAACGCTATTTTGGAATCAGGAACCAAAGCGAGATAGATCTCTTGCCACGGAATCCCTTACTGCGGTACTTGGGAATGCCGGTAGTTGTGGCGTTGGTCTACTACTACTGGGAAGTATTATGGCAGCTATGTTACGTGCTGTGCTCGGTGTCAAGGCAGATACATAGTGTAGTGCCTTCAGGGAATCGGTGACACCGAATTGTGCCTTACTTGGCGCGCCATCCGACCTGGGGCTAGTCTAGTGGTAGCGGCAGCTAAGACGTTGAATATTTTCGGATTGTCCGCGTATAATATTTGCATATGTCGTCGAAGATAAAAGAAATGTAAGTAATGGATTAGCCAACAATTTGAACCAATATTGAAATTTACTATGTACATATATATGTATGTAGGTTTAGTCAAAAACACAACCATAACTAACTAACTAGATACTAAAACATGTATGTATGTGAGCTCTGCCTTTGAACAGGGATCTCCCCCTGCTCATAAAGTCAATCAAATGACAGAGATAAGAAAAAAATACTCCCCAAAAGAAATGAAGCAGGAGATGAGTGTAAGTAATGTGACACCCAACAACCAAACCAAGACTATATATATAGATATATAAAAGCAAAAGCAAAAAGAAACGTCCCCGGGAAGGCTTGAACTTCCAACCTCCCGATTAACAGTCGGACGCGCTAACCGATTGCGCCACGGAGACGTACTTGTTGAGAAAACAGTACTTATTTTGATTGTTTCTATACCTCAGGCTACATAATAAAACAAATATCTTTATAACCGTGATCCATCATAGGACAAAACCATAGAACAGATGTTAGAATAGCAACAGACCAACTTCGAAGCCAACTTTTTGACTTACATTTAGTTTTGGTACATGAGTTCCACATCCAGTGATTTCGCCATCTCAAGTCTCCGTGGCGCAATCGGTTAGCGCGTCCGACTGTTAATCGGGAGGTTGGAAGTTCAAGCCTTCCCGGGGACGTTTCTTTTTGCTTTTTATGGTCTTGAGTTACGTTACTTACCTACAGTACACTCATTTCCTTCTTTTTTTCTTTTTCCTAGTTTTATGAGGTCAGCCTATGAACCTAATATCGAATTTTGATTCAAACTCAGATCGAAATACAATGTGGCTGTGGCATCTGCCCATATTGCTCGATGCAACCTCGAATGCAGTCGCCCTATACCGTAGCATAAAGAGAGTCTCGCGTGAGCTGTATGTGGATCAACTATGCAGTCATTTTCTGGACCGGACAAAAATAGCAGCCAAGATATGCCATGTCTCAGTCTGCCTGCATGCTTCCTCGTGAACCCCACAATAGTCCTCGGCCTTATTGCACCGGTTTCTGGGGGGATCTCGTTATGGGAGTATCGGCTGATGATGGACCCAATATGAGGGTATCCTATTTGGGCCGTGTCACCTGTGAGTCTGAGACCTTCACCCAAGACCTGTGCCGGATGCAGCCTGCCATCAAAGAGGAAATAGAACAATATTAGATTGGAGGCCTGAGTGAAGGGAGGCCTGAGTGAAGAAGATATATAAACCTCGTCGAGGAGGGAGCAAAGTAGATACAAAAGCAACAAAAACATTACCCTCTTCCGCAAAGTACCACCAAGTCCTCTACAAATATGAAGTCCACCATCGCCTTCACCTCTGCATTCTTGGCAACCCTCAGCCTCGTTTCTGCTGCTCCGGCTGTGGCGGCAGCGCAGACAGTGTCCGTATCCTACGACCTCAAATATGATGTTGGAACATCCTCTCTGACCACCGTCGCCTGCTCCGATGGTATCAATGGCCTGATCACTGAAGGCTACACCGACTTCGCATCGCTGCCAAGCTTCCCAAACATTGGCGGTGCGATCACCATCCCAGGCTGGAACAGTCCTAACTGCGGCAAATGCTATGCGTTGCACTACTCGAACGGCAAGATCGACAAGACAATCAATGTCATTGCTGTCGACGCCGCCCCGGGTGGCTTCAACATTGGCTTGCGAGCCATGAACACGCTGACCAATGGTCTGGCGGAGCAACTCGGTCGTATTGACGCCACTTACGTCGAAGTGGATGCTAGCGCATGCGCGTAGTAATGGCTAGACAAGATTCATGGAATGTGATAACGAAGGAACATAATGGAGCACGGAAGCGCTGGGTAATACGCGGGCAAAGATGAGAGTGTTGGACCGAGTATGTAATTAGATTTGTCAAACCAGGTATACAGATTAGTCCATAATATACATAAAGGTTCAATCAAGAACCTTCAACATTTCTTCTACACGCCCAAGCTTATCCCGAGGCTTGCCCTTTAGTTGGCCGCTTTCTCGCTCTGCCGCATCAATTCGCTGCCAGTCTTTCCACGACGTGGGGCGTAGACCGCGCCGTTGGGCCTCGATTTTTACTCCGTCCCAGCCTAGACCGCTACTGTGATCGGGTGCATGAAGCAAGGACACTGAATCGGCACGTTTTGCCAGATCTTGCACAATGGTATCTGCGGTATTGAACGCATCGGTCATTGTGGAGGCAATTACACCCGTTGGGCCTCGCTTCACCCAGCCAGCACAGTACAGGCCGGGTAGATGGGAGATAAGAGACCCGGCAGGCAAACTTTCAGGCTCGCCCTTGTTCGACAAGCTTGTTACACGGCCAAATCCATCGTTCGGGATGATACCGCGTCGGGTATCGAAGTCGATACCGAGATCCTCTAGTCCTGGAAGAGGAAGGGATTTGTAGCCCACGCTGCGGAAGAAAACGCAAGCTGGTAGGTTGACCTGTGCACGCTTTCCGCTCGACAAGTGCTTTGGAGACACTTTGGAGTTGGGGCTGTGGGGGTCGGATGGATCGAGTTCGTTGCGAGAAAACTTTACATGGGATAGATGATACGGGTAAACAGGCGACCAGTGAAGAGAATCAGGAGCAAGTAAGAAATCCAAAGACCAAGACTTTGGGGCTGTCAGAGGGTCATTGGCTGATCCTTTAGCCAAGAGCTGCATTAGACGCTTCTGCGCTCGGGGCAGTGCTGATACTACTTCTTCCGGCGGAAAGATATCCTTTGGAATGGGATCAAATGATACACCTGGAAGCTGTAACATTTCACGGAGCTCTTTGATAGTGAAGGAGGCCTGAGTCAAGTAGTTAGAAACCCGTGGGTATCAATAGTCAATACATGGTAACTCACCTGCAGAGGTCCGCGACGCCCAACAACTCGCACTCGCTTAATGCGACTTGCGGCGAGTTTTTCCACAGCATAATCTGCTATATCTGTCTTTTGCAGGGTATCGACGTCTGAAAGAAGAATCCGGGCAACGTCTAGTGCAACGTTGCCTTGTCCGACAATGACGGCGTTCTCTCCGCTTAGGTCTGGGTCGAGATCTCTGTGCTCTGGAAGACCATTGTACCACCCCACAAAAGCACGGGCTGAGTGCACACTATGCAGAGCTTGTTCTCCAGGAATCCCCAGCTCTCTATCCTTTGAGGCACCGTAGGCGAATATGATGGCATCGTAGTGTGGCTTGAGGGCAGCGAGCGGTAGATCATGTCCGAGGTCGACATTACCGACAAAATTGAAGCGCGTGGACTCGGCCACCTCTGTAAATTTATCTTCACAATTCTAATTTTCATATAATCATGAGCTTATTCCTACATACAATGTTCAATGGTCGACTCATCATGGAATCGTGGTTTACTGTGACTCACCTTGACTTCGGGGTGGTCCGGAGCAACACCGAACCTAGCCAAGCCGAATGGTACAGGTAGCTTCTCATACATATCAACTATCGCATCCTGCTGTTTAGCCAAAAGACGATAGGCAGCATAGAATCCCGCTGGGCCGGAGCCCACGATGGCCACACGAACGGGTCGGTCGGTTTGGGCGACATGACAGTTGGAGCGTTTGGTTGTAAATTGAGATACAAAGCTCTGATATTGTAGATGAGGTCGGCGATTAAGCCGCACGGTGCATTGAGCACATACAAAGGTCTGCTTTAGGCGCATGATGCATGGATGAGAAACCTCGGAGGTGATCGGAGATAATGAGACATGTCACATGATCTTATCGGTTGCCCCGGGTGACTATCACATGTTTGCAGATGTACAACATAGTCACTCAGACCTGAGCTCATCCCAGGAGAGCTGACAGTCGCATCTCACATTCCCAAGGTTCTTCACATTCCTCTCTTTTGCTTCGCGTGGGTGCCACGAGTGGCTTTCAGTCGCTACCATGGGGAGATCGTCACCTCCATTCCTTTATGAAAGTCCGTCCGCCTACAACTTTAAAGGTCCGACCGACCGCGGCTTCAACCCGAGAGCCGCGACAGAGGCGAGCTGGACTCGTCCAGCAGAAAAGCCCAAGAAAAAAGGGCCGCTAATAAATCTAAACCGCCATCCTGACACGGTATGTGCGATAACTTGGAAATTAATGGTGGGTTCTGCTAATGGTGGATGTAGTGGGGTTCCTTCAATACGGCCAGCTCATTTACACCCATGAGCCACAAAACGAAGGATCGGGTCAAGTATGCACGATCAACCCAGCTCGCACTTCGGGTGCTCGCTCTTCTGGGGGCTCTCGGGTCCCTGTTTTGCTCTGTCGTTATTAAGGGAGCTGCAGTGACCGTCATCTGGATCATTCGCGCCGGCGTCAGTACAGTCCACCCAAGAAAGCTTTCTCTTGCTGACCTCTATTGTAGCCCATAGTTGCAATTCTCCACACGATATACGCCATTTACCATAATTCTCGATCTGTTATTACCCGTCCCGCAGGCTCTCAAGCCAGCTATGGGCTATTCGCTGCGATTCTCGACTTTGGACTCATCCCATTCTACGTGTTTACTGCGTTTATGGCGTATGGAGAATGGAATTCCAATGCATACCATTGGGAAACTCTGTTCAACAACGGCGACCTGACTGTGAAATTGTCGGAGGCCACCTTCATCTTGGCTATCGCAAATGGCAGTTTGCACCTCATCTCCCTTTCCATATCGGTTTTCTTGGCTGTCACATTCCGGAAGATCTCCCGCCTACCGCCTGACATGAACCCACTTGAAGACAATTTGACTGCACGTCCCCGTAAGACCCACCAGGAGACTCAAATGGAGGAGAAACATCTGAGCCAATCCACCCTGGATTCGACATTCGAGGATCCGCTCATTGAATCTCCTCGCAGCGTACCATTCCTGCACACACGCGAACGGTCTTCTGGTGGTGATTTCAACCGCGAATCAATGGGTATGCTCGACGAGCAGCGGCAGTCACACCCTTCCTTTTATCAGCATCGCCTATCCCACCTAGAATCCCCAACAGAACCTCACATGGATCCTTCTAGTCCCGAGACACTCTTCCAAGAAACAGCGAGCCAGCCATATGACTTTACAACACAAACACCTGCCCCAGAATATCGAAAAGTTGCCTCGCACGCCCCCGAAATCATCAATGCCACTGCTCAAATGCGTAACCTGTCATCGCGCACTGCTGATCGATCGGAAACCGTCAGCCCATTGTCCGATAATTGGGTGGCTTACTCTGAACGGTCTCTATCGCCAATGGGTGAGACGCAGGATGGGAACGCAGCCACTCTGCGTCAGTCCTCCTCTGTCTACAGCCGAAAAACCGCCACGTCCGCCGGTAGTGGCATTCGAGACTGGTTTGCTTATGGCTCCAAGCCGGATCAAAGTGTCGGAACTACTATTCCAGAAGATGTTCGCGGTGAATATGCGTCAGTCGCCATGCATGAATTCTATGGCCTTGATGATGGCCGTCGTGAACAAGATGTGGGTGATCAGCGCATGGACATATTCCCAGACCCAGAAGATCACAGAGACGACCTTGATGACGACCGTGATGGCTATATTCCATTTAACCCGCTCATGCTTAATCCACCAACCCCACAACCTATTCTGACTGAGAAGCCCGAGAATACCGATCCCGTGCGCCGCGTTGTCTTGGGCGATAGCCCAAATCTATCATACAATGCACAGACACAGCCAGTGTCTGTTCCACACGAGAACCTCAACCCCACTTCACCCAAGACCCGATTCTATGGCGAGCTGGATGTAGATGGCAAGCCTGGGTTGGCCGTGTCTCACGAGCCAAGCGAACAGATAGTTCGTAAGCCCACCAAGCTTCAGAAGAAACGTAGCAGCAAGATGTCTGCTTATGAGTCTCTCAAGAAGAACGATGATGAAGAGAACGGGTACCTCTCAACAAGGATGCCTGTTTCGCCCCGCGCCACCGAAAGCGACCGCAAGGGCCGTGTCGTGAGCAACACTGGTGCAGAGACTGCTCGGCCTGGAATTGCAGCAGGAGTTGGTTCATCTTTATCCTCGTATGGAAGTTACATCGCCGGCCTGGGCGTCGGACGCCGCCGCGATGTGAGTGGCAAGGTCGCCGAAGAAGGGCGCAGCAACAACCTTCTCGATGAGCAACCTGACCACAACCAGAACGAAAGTCACAGACAGACTCCGAGTGCTTCACCAAATCGGGCTGCAGGATGGGCTCGGTTCGCCGGACTTTGAATGTGATATCTATCGTTTTTCTTTTTTTTTTCTCCAGGAGTTTACTTACGGTTTGTCTTCATGAATGGCATGTAGCGACTTGCTTTTGTTTGGGACTTTGATATCCCGTTTCCAGTTTGATTTTCATGGAAATATGTTATGGATTGGGAATTGTTTGTGTATTATGGATATCATTTTTGTATGTAGTTCTGACCAATGAACATTTGAACCTTGCTGTACTCTATTCCAATATACCAATGTGTTCAATGTTTATTTCGAAGTAAACCATAGCAGTGAACCATAGGCATTTGCTGGTTTACATACGGCCGTTCTGCCCCTTCGCAGCGGTGAGTTAGACATGTTCTATCTGGCTTTCCACGAAATCTAGTCCTGCAAAACATATGCACATCAACACCCCATCCTCATGAGAATGAGAACCCTGTGGTGGCTGTTTTCACTGGCATTCTTTGTGTCTTTTATCAATATTGGATACGGGTTCGACTGTCTCGCTCAGTGGTGTGATACATGTCTTCCCGCAAAGGTTCATGATGCACCTGGGGTTGGCTTCGATTTGACCCCCTCATACGGGTGGGTTTCCTAATGGTTTTCTTTCTATTACCTACAAATATATCTAATGTTTGAGGAATATAGGACAGCCGTGGTGCACTACCATAATGGAACTGTTGTCGAGGTTGCGAAGGTTCCGGGGAGTCCGAAGTACCTCGAACTTATGGCACGTCTGACTACCGAATCTGAGCCTTTAGCAGGCTCAACCCTCGGTTTAATAAGTGAACTTCTATCACGCTTATTGGAACATCTCCTTCCGGGCGTGTCATCACCGTGGAGAGACTGGTGGCATCGGCTGAACACGAAACTCGGTCGACCAGTTAAAGCAGATGACGTCGAAATAATTAGCGATTTACTCCACGAACTGAAAGCCTCCACTGAAAAGAAAATCTCCCAGCCTCTCGGCAGGGTTGCCGTTACAGACCCCGGCTTCCAGTCGCTTAGTACAGCGACAATCAACGCTGCACTTCGAATGTTAGATCTACGCTCATGGGTTGGACACGACAGCCCTTATTACACACAGCGGCTATTGGAAGCAGATGCTGCTTATGGGGCGAACGGTTATGGACTATGCACCAATTACCTGGATCGCTCCGATTGCATGGACGAATTTGCAGAGTCACCCGATGCTAATATATTGTTTGTTTCCTATAACCGCAATCTCTTATATGCTAGTATTGTGGAAGGTACAGCTAGTGAAGCTTTCAGTCGGGTTGCCTATGTTGCCATGCAACTCGTGGATTACGATATTGGGCTAGATCGTCTTCTCGAGAAAGATGAGGCCGCAATATGGGACCGTCTTCATTCGCAACTCCAGATCCTGCCTCGGGAGTACGAATACACGGTTACGCATCTCCTTTTAGCTGGTGAGAGCATAACGCATCCCCGCTTCCTAGCTACCTTAAGGGATTCTATGTCTGAACTCTCGCTTGATCCTGTCAATATCAAACTCGCAATAAATCCAACTTTTGTTGCGGCTCGTGGTGCGGCACTATATGCCCGAAGGCGCCAAGAGGTGCAGAGCGACTGCACCGAACGGAGTGAATGTGAAGAGAGGAGGATTCACGAGAGAATGTACAATCCCACACAAGAGGATCTGCGTTGAAGCGGATGATATGAACTATTTACTGCTACTTACGGAAGCCTTGCAATACTTCTCCAATCCATATCAAAGGAAATGGACAGAGAGCAGTTCGGGCACTTGTAGAACGAATAGATTGAATAGGTACCATAGAAGGATAATTATTACTGTAATGAATACTGTGGTAGGGAGCAAAATAATTTCGATCCGGAAGAATGGAAAAGTCAGAGAAAGGGAGGAAGAGCAGCGAAGACAGGCCTTTTTATACTGGAGGGCATTGAAGGTCCGCCGTTTACACTCTAAAAGGCCGAGATAGCACCCTCAGGGATCACCGAGATAATTTCAAGTGCATAGAGTGTCTCATGAGGGAACACCTTCATATTCCCATCCTTCGATGACACGCTTTCTACGCCGGGAATTTCGGCAGTTGGCGTTGCACTTGACAAAGAAAGTCAAGGCCGTGATAATAAGAATGATGATACCCGCAATTGAAGCCACAAGCACAGTTCTGCGCTTGATTTGCTGCGGGTCAGAGGCATAGGGACACCTCGCCTCATAGCCACCGGATACCCAGCAGGAAGTAACATCTATCGAGTTGAAGTCTACGAACACCTCTCGATGGGTGGGATTTGTAGAACTCAAGTCAACTTCTGTCTCTGGCAGAGAGAGAAGGTGTCTGTAGAGATACGTGTTTTCGAGACCAGTGCGCGGTATAGCGAAGCTCGATCCTGGCGGACAGGTGTTCGACACATTGGAGAAAGATTCGGTCGAGTCTGACAGGACCCAGGAGAAAGGCGAATTACCGATTCGACAGGCGCCACGCCGCTGCTCAGTGCAATTCGTAGATCGCCAGTGGCCGTCCAGCGTTAGATCCATGATCGCACAGCGGTCATACTTGGGGTCACCGTCGCCACCGCTGCCACCGCCATATTTTGCATCATGTGGCTCACCGATAGCCCAAGCCCAGGAAGAGGCGAGGGAGACATTACGGTAATGTTCAACTTGCTGGTCTGCAGTCTGGCCGAAGAGGGTGGTGTTGAGCATTGGCGAGAGACCACAAGCTGTAATGTCAGAGAGAACATTCGACAGTGAAGCCATCGTCTCATCTGTCGAAAGACCATCAGGGACAGGAAAGCGACTGGATATAGCCCATGATGAGTTGGTTTGAGACACGCGTGTGAGCCCAGGCTCATACAGACAGCCTTTAGGGACAGTGTTGTTGGTGGTTGTGGAGATCTCCACTTCAGAGGTCAGTTGCCCGGGAGGAAAGACCAAATTTTCTTCGGTAGACAGATTGTAATTCATCAGTTGGGAATCGATAGAGCCGTATTCAATGAGTACTCGATCGCGTTTCGCAAGCTGAATGTACTTTGACGATGGCCAGCCATCCGGAGTGCTCTGCTCACCCGCTTCATTTTCATGGACGGTGAAATACTCTGTGATGGGCATATAGCCCTGCTCGACCTTGTACCATGACTGGTTTAAATTTCTTCGGTCCGAGGCAAGCTGAGCTGGGCTATAGATAAAGTCCTGAAGGGCCATCCCGAGGATCGAGCCGGCTAGCTCAGTTCCCGATGGCATTTGACCCTCTGAGATGGTAGGAGCAGGATCATCTGGCGTGGAGTCACTTGCGGCGACATGGAGATTAAGAACGAGATAGGTTGTGTACACGGTCAAACGTGAGTTTGTGTCACGGAAATAACCTACAAGCACTTCCGCCAAGGTGTAGGGATCGAGGTCGTTGGTGCACTTGTATGAGCCTAGCTCATAGAGAGAGTGTCCAGCCGAGGATACAGTCACTTTAGATTCGGCTGGAACAGACACCGGACAGAAAGACCAAGTCCTACGGTTGACCGACCAATATAGATCGACAACAAGACGTCGGTACCCAACTGCGACAAGATTAGAGAAACATTTTGCAGCGTCTTGTCGATCATAGATGCGGTTTCCAAAGCAGGCCGCTGACAGTGACACAGCAGGGTTTGTCACATAATTAAGTGGAATTTGACCAGCCACATCTCGTTCGCTCTATCTCAAGATATTCATATGAGTGTGGGAGGGCAATTAATTGTGAACTGAGACATACCAGTAAAACAGCCACCCAGGTAGCGTTCAACAGGGTTTCTGAAGAGTCATATTGGACAGACATTGAGCATCGACATGAAAATAGGTCTGAAGCTCATGAAGCTCATGTTCAGTGTTCAGTGTTCAGAGTGTTCAGCGCGACGTTGAATGTAAAAGAGAAGAAGATTAAGCTTGACCGGGGAAATCGGGAGGGCGGACAAATCAGCTGAGTCAATCTGGCCACTTCTCTTTCTTTTCTTTCAACAACTTCTTCTCTGCCCTTAGGACTTCCTTTTTCTCTTCTTTTTATTTCCAATTTTTAATTCAAAATGGCCACCCCCGGCCAGCCCAGCCCTGAGCAAATGGCGGCCATGCAGCAACAGTTCGCCGCCGAAGCCGCTAAACGAGGGATGACGCCCCAGCAATTCGCCGCAAAGCAGCGTGAACAGCTAACTGCTGATGCTACAAAGCTTGGCCTGACCACTGAACAATATGTTGCGCAGTTGCGCATGCGAGCAATGCAAGCCCATCAGCAGCAACAAAAGATTCAAGCCGAACAGGGTCAAGCAGAAGGACAACAAGCTGCATCGCCCGCACCCCAGCAGCACCAACACACAACCACACAACAGGTTCCTGTGAACCCCAACAATCCTCCGGACCCAAAGGCAGTGGCAGTGGCCAACTGGCTGCGGTCGCAAAACCTCAAGCCACGCACATGTATCATGGACGGACAGCGCAAGGACATGTTCAAGGGTGAGCAGCCACCAACATCTAACTACATTACGAGGAATCCCCATCTAACAGGACTTTCTTCAATACAGTCAAGCGCGCAATCCGGGCCATTGAATCCCCCGCCTATGCCAAAGCCGCCTCAAAGAAGAACTCCCTCCTCCCCCCCAGTGACCGATCGCGCCTCCGCCGAGAACGTTTTCAAGCTTCTTCCACTTTCCCTTTTGGCTCTCCGAGTCAGTAAGGTTGATCCCCATGAAGGACATAACCATGCCAAACCCAAGAACCGCACCAAGGGCCTATGGACCGTGAAGATCGAACAGCACCAGGAGACCGACCCTATGATGCATTATGTTTGGTTGTATGACGGCCCACAGTGGAAGCAAAAGGCCATGGCCGCCGCCGTGGTCGCGGGTATTTTCGCCGTTGTCCTGTTCCCGTTGTGGCCTATGATCATGCGCCAGGGAGTGTGGTATCTGAGTGTTGGCATGATGGGACTGTTGGGTCTCTTCTTCGCCATGGCTATCTTCCGTTTGATTCTCTTCTGCGTTACTGTCTTCACCGTGGCCCCAGGTCTCTGGCTCTTCCCCAATCTGTTCGAGGATGTTGGATTCTTCGACAGCTTCAAGCCTCTATGGGGTTGGCAAGAGGTATGCATCTGTTCCATCCTTATATTCCCCAGAAATAGCAAAACTGACAATTCAATCCCACAGACAAAAAAGAGCAAAAAGTCTAGCAAATCCAAGGCCTCAGTCTCTGCTCCCGCCCCAGTTACCGCAGCTGCTCCCTCAGATGCCCCCTCGGCGACCACAACCTCCGCCAAGCCCACTTCTACCCCGTCCACAGTCGCAGCGCGACGAGGCCTGACCGCAAGTGTGGAAGAGGTGGAGGAGTAGTGCTACTACGTTTCGAACGACATTCAAAGCCGATAGATCAGAATTGGTCTTCCACGGTCTTTCTTATGCGGGTGCTTATTTCAAGCCGTCCGAGATTTGTATTTGCAAGATCCTTATTCCATGTTCATTCTGGCGTTTTGGGTCTTACTTACCCTGAGAATTGATATCACTGGGAAAGCCTTTATTTCCCTCGGTTTCTGCCTTTATTTCATTACACAACTTCTATTTGGGTTCATGTAGCATCAAATTGATATAGGAATATTGCAGGCAGTAGAAAACAAGGAAATATGGTAATGTACAGACTCGGTTCTATGCTCTATACCCAATGTAAACCCATCCGCCGTAGCTTATGGAATCCCAATAGGAAACAGAAGACAGAAAATACCGAGGTTAGAAGAGAGAAGAGATAAGCTTCCAATACAAAACAAGAAAATAGAATAAAACGGGGTATATACATGTACAAGAACAAATGCCAATCGAAACAATCAAAACGAAGAGAGTAATGCATAGATAGTATAGACAAAAAAGGAACTAACATATGCACGCAAGCATGGTATCACCGATGCGCGCAATAAGAGAATGGATATGGTAGGCTCTCAGATATGCAATAGATGCAAAAAGGGGTATACGATGCTGAGTAAGGCCGAGGCCGAAAAGCCAGATATAGATAGTAACAACAAATTCGAGAAAGGAAAGAGGGTATAGGGAATGCATCTCAAGGTATTTGTCGTGAGAAGGAGATCGTAGGAAAAGTCCAAGGTCAGGGATATGAGGTGAATGGGACATTGGAGTATCGACGTTGTAGCGAGGTAAATTGTTATAGATGCGATGGTGAGTCACAGAGAGGGTGGATTTAGACCAGGGGACTCTTGATCAGTTTCGAATGCCGAGCAGTTCGTGGGAGATTGCTTGCTGGATTATTGCTTGGGGTATGGGCACCGCTCTTCCGATCTTCGACGTGATCTCGCACTGGCTCGGATCCGTAGAACCGTTGCGTTGGAGACGTTGGAGACCAGGGTGATAGCATCTGTGGGGCGGTCGTGCCGGTGGAAGTAGCAGGGGTGGTGGTGTTGGCGATAGGAGGGGCGGGGGAGGGGAGTTTAGGGAGTGGGCAATTGGGGGGTGGTGCAGATGGGGGCCCGCTTGTTAAACCAAGACCGGGCATGCTCTTGCGGCGTAACATGCTCTGAGCAGCTTGGTTGTCTGGGTATATAGTGGAGACTCTCTTGCGCGGTATTGGGTTTGTCGGTGGAGGAGCAGGTTGGACTTGGGTTGCATTGATGGGTTTCCGACTCAAACTCGAGCGGCCGATCAGACTGACTGGGTGGGAAGATGCTGTTGGATCAGGCAGAGGTCCTGTAGGAGGCGCTGTTATGGGCGCCCGGGAGAAGCTTTGGGCATTCTGCATTGGACGGATGGTTTTGGCCAGTGCATCCTCTGAATTTGAGGGTCGTAGTACCCGCCTGGGCTCGGATGAATCTGTGTAGCGCGAACTGGCGACGCTGAATGTCGGGGATTGTGGGGGAGATGCAAATGTAGACATATTTGGGACTGTCTCGGCGCGGCGTGCAGACCCATTAATTGACGAGGGAGGAGAGGCATGAGAAATAGGGATCGGCCCCGATCTCGGAACGAATTTCTTGCTAAACGAGGGGACACTGAAATTAGGCGCTGGAGGTGAAGCACTGCGGATGAGAGTTTCGGGAATAGGCGGCGGGTGATTCGCCTGCGGCTCCTCCGTGAAGTCGGTAATTGGGGGAGGTTGAGGTGGCAGGGGCTTATATAAGGATTGACGTTTCCCTTGACTAGAAGCGGGTGGGCTGCGCGTATATATTCGATCAAGCTCTTCCGGCAGAGGCTCATCAGGTCTGAAAGCACCGGTGCCTATTGGCGGCGAGTTGGGTATATTCGAAGAAGTGAATGACGAAGAACGAATGTCAGACCTGATCGAAGCAGAACCGTTGGTAGGATTTGTGGCCTCAGTTCGGCCAGTCGACACTGATCCGGATCGCGATTCAACCGTTGAGCGACGATTAACTGACGCATATGAACTGCGGCGAGATTGCCATGTTGCGGCACCGACAGAATGGCCATCTACTTCTTCAGTGGGCGATTGCAGGGTCTGGGGTTGAAGGAAAAGACTGGAAATGCGATGGGGATCTTTCTGTATCATTTGTCGAACGCTTGTTTTGGACCGCAGCTGAGGCATCGTGTCTTCATCCGAGTGCTTCTCTTGCGTGAATTTGCGTCCTCCTCGTTTTTCAATCTCAGCTCTAACGGCCACCAACCAGCCAATCATATCTTCGGGGTTGTCGAACACCAGAAGAAAGTTGCGCGAAAACCGCCGGGTATTCGGTTTGTGGAAGCCAAAGCGCGAAAACCGAGGTTTGGGGGGCTCCGGCACGGCGGAATCATCATCTGTTGGATTGTGAGAGACCTGGACTACCCAGTGTTTCCCGGGGATAGCATCACTAGCAAATGCGACAGACTTGGGCCCTAGCAGTAGCATCCTCTCCGGAAGACGGTCGTGCTTTCCTTCGCCTGCATATTGGAGGATATAACCAGTGGTTGCTAGGACATATATTTTCTCAGTCCAATCCACCTTGTTGATGGTACCGGATAGCGTCCGGAGATGCTTCCTCTGCTTCTGTTCCCGCTTTTTACGCGCGGCATTGGCGGCCTCATCTTGTTCTAAGGGATTGGCAGGGTTATCGTCGGTAGAGCTCCTTGCGGTGGTCGCGTGCAGGCGCAAGATGGAATCCGCAGAGAGAGCAGGTGCCGGGAGACAGGCATGCTTGGTAGATTGGGGATAGGCCTGGAACAATGGGGGAGGCTTCCAGCCATACTGTTCCTGGTTCGCATGTTTGGGGTCGGGTTTCGGACGGGAGGGTTTCAATGTTATGCGCGATCGTTCTGTCGGGGAGGTAATTGTCGGGGAGGTAATGGTGGGATTGGAGTCTATAGTTCGGGGGCTCATAATCGAGGGCGACAGGGCTGTTTCCAACCGAATGGCAGTTTGAGGTTCTGACTGTGCCTCTGTAATCTCCTCCAATTTGGGATCTGCGCGCGAAGGCTTATGGCCAAAGAGATTACGCAGACTCGTTTTGGATGATTGCCTTTTAACCGGGGCCTGGAGCGGAACCGGACCTTCTGATCCATTGGTACTGGAATACTCGGTTGGCCGAGGGCGTTGTACCCGTTTTTGAGCAGCTGGTCGACTGAAATTGGTTTGTAGGGGCGCAAGTCGACGACCTCTGCGTTCGCCAATTGATGGCTGATCTGGATTCATGGTTGATAAGTTCCAGACAGCTCCAAACAGCTCCAGACAGTTCAAGTCAGGATTTCAGGTTGAGCGCATTGGAGAAAAAGGAGCGACCAAGGTTTAATATAGGCAATGATCATCGGGAAAGGAACGTGGGCATGGACTGATTCGACGTCATGGCACACAGCCCGTTGAAATAGATCTATAAATATGTAATTGAGAGAAATTGGCATTGGAATTGGGAATTGGGAATTGGAATCGAGGAACGACCCTTTCGGGAGAAAGAGAGAAAAAAAAAAAAAAGTCATCTCAGGATTTCAAGGGGAAATTCTCATTCTGACTAGCTCCAACCGCCCGGTGGGGGGATCTACTGGTGATAGTGTGCGACGGGAGGGCTAGACCGGGGAATAAAGGAATTTGCGAGCGCAAAATTGAGAAATTGATTCTCAATTAGATGGACCACATTTCAGTCCTTGACCTGGATCAACAGCACCCATCAGATCTGCACCTTGATCACAATGTTGTGCCATTGTAACATCCTTTTGGGTGAATCCTCGTGGACGATGGGTTGTCCAGTGCACATCGACCGAGCCAATCCGCTAATGAGGCGTCAGCCTTAATTTCTTTTTTTTCTCCTTTACCCAGGCACCGATGATTTAAAGCGATTCCACTTACCACTGTCATAGTGGGATGATGTTTCTTGGATGCACTCTCGGCTGCAATCATATTAACAAATGCCTACTCCGTAATAGGTTGTCAGTTTATCCAATCTCACCAGAACTTAGAAGCAGTCCCAGTCTTAAGTCCAGACCAGACCAGGAGAAAAAAAAAAAAGAAATAATAACTCACTACAGCCTTGAAATAGCTCTTAAAATGAAACGTTTTCGTGACCCCCATCCCGTCTCCGTCCTGCGCCCAGCCCTGCTGCAATAAAGCATTGGCGTCTCGGGCAAGTTGCTGCGCATCCTCGCCCTCGGCGAACTGGAACGCGCTGGATGCCATTCTCGGGAATGAGCGCGTGAGCGGTCTGTGTAGGTTGGGGAGTCGGGTAAGAGGTGTTATTGAGATGCGTCTTGAACAGAGACGCATGGAAGTAAAACAGTTCATTTTCTGTAGGAAAAGTAAGTATCTTTGGGAAGTCGAGGGGAAGGGGATTGGAGAAGTCGAAGGTTGAGGGCGCACGGACCAGAAATGTCTCTTATCGGAATTCGATGGCTGAGACTACAATGCTATTCTTGTTTATACATATATTGATGTTGTATACATATATTTATAGTTATTTATATCTGTGGAGATGTGGAGATGTGTTGATTGGAATATTTGCCATAGAACTGCTGTTAACATTTACTCCAAATCTATGCATTTTCTGAAGTGTAGGTTGCAATGCCATATAGATCATCCCTAAGCTCTCTCTCCAAGGACTGGGAGACGTTGGAGAATCACTGGGTTATTTCAACAGCAAGAGTTTGAAGGAGAGCCACCCACTGCCCAAAAAGTCTGGTTATTGAGTGACGAGTTGGGATTTCTTGAAGCAAAGCAAAGACTCGCTTTAGCTTTAGTATATTAGCCGCAGATCGTAATCCAAGCTTTTAGCCAGAGAACCTTTGAACGCAATTTATATTCGAACATCAGGCATTTTTCTTTTATATACTTTGTATAATTACGAAGTTGAAAAATACATATAAATAAGCTACATCTATGGTACAAAACATTGGCTTTACCGTGAAAGGAAAGCATTATATATGGAGAATACATAATCAAACTACGTACATGTATGTATGTGACAAACAACGCTCCTTCCGGATTCTATCACTCGAAATAGGCGGACATTTTCTGCCCCAAGGTGAGGTTATAATGAACTGAACGAATAGATATTTCGCCCTTCGGGGCATATTCAACTGAAAATATACAGAGAAGATTAGCATGGCCCCTGCACTAAGGATGACATGTCTCAATCAAAGAGAAGCTACTTTTTTTCTTTTTCTTTACAGATTCGATTTGAGGCTATACAGATGTGGGTCATTTTTGATGTGATGTGATTGGTCTTACGCTTTTGGGAAAGTCACGTGCATATTATTTCTCCACAACGTGTGTACGAATCCCGTGTTGCGCGAAATAAATATATTCTTTCTATACATTGACCTCCTATAATTTAGAGACACGCATTTTCAATTCATGCTTCCAATTCATGGATACGACTAGCATGATGTTGGCGATACGGGCAGCCAACGTGTTGATCCTTGTCTTAGTATCGAGCAATACTGGATTATCCGTGTCCTACCTGGACATCTCGGGACTCGGAGGTCCTAATACACTGTTATTCCCTCTCTTTTTTTTAATTGGAATCTGAGCCAATTTAACTCAAACACTAGATCTGAAGCTGAATTCCTCAAGCCATCCATACGAATGGCATCTGCATTTTTGAGCGAACATGGTCTTGTCGTATTGGCGCATCGGTATTTTTGTTCACACACTTCATCTTGACCTGGGCAGTTAGTTATACTTCAAGACCAAGACCAAATTTCTTGGAGGAATGCCTGTACTTCTCATGGCCACGGTTCCATTCTCCATATCTTGGACCAATTACTCTCTACAGCCCTCGTTCCGAGTGGTATTATACGAGGCGGCTAGATTAGCGCGAGCAAAGTAACCCAAGCTAATTACAAATAGACCATCGACCAGACCATCGACCATCTCGTTCTCTCCCAACCAACTCATCTTGGGGTTAATTCCACGCAAAGACGAAATGAATAAATCTCACGAGTCAGAGTCATCCAGTCAGGGGTTAATCAAAGGGTCGAAATATTCATCTTCCTGGAACTCTGGCAATGACAATGAATTCCCTTGTGATATTTGTCACAAAACTTACTCACGGCGTATGTTCATTTCTTACTCAACAGGTAGAAGAGGTCTGTGTCTAATATATTATACTACTAGATGATCTACGAGATCGACACCGGCGCCGATGTATTGCCAAAGGAGGCCAGGGCCGCAAATCCAAGCAGAAGTCTTGTGAAATATGCGCCCAAAAAAAGATCCGCTGTTCTTTAGCCCGTCCAAACTGTGCTCGATGTGCTCAACTGGACATCTCATGTCAATACCCTTCCGACAGAGAGGCGGGGAAGAATCTACGCTCGGTCAATACGATGGTTCCAACTATTCAGGAACAGCGGAATATCAATCTCACGATATCGGAGCCCTCACAGTCTACTGGGATAGACCCTGTATTCTTGGATGATACTTCATATGAAAACCATCAGACATCTCTGGACCCCAACGCTCCACTATCTGATACATGGCCACCCTTCGATTTGGAGGGTATGCAATTTACAGAGGATACAATAACAGATGAAATTTGGTCTTATCCAACTAAGATAACTGGGAGCCCGTTGTCATGGAATGGAGATATAACACATCTTCTAGAGTTTGAACCAATTCAATCTCTCCCGATCGGGTCTACTCCAACTTTCGACCAATCTGTTTCAAAACGTCTCGATCCCATCCAACACACCGAAAACAAATCAAGTCCATCCACAGTGAGCGGCCAATCACATCCCTCTTCTTTAGAAAGAGTATGGCTCGATAGTTCCAACGAAGAGGAGCGTTCAATGTCCGCAAACCTGGATAATAGGCTTTCCAGCCCCTCCCACCTCATCTTCGGGCACACATTCATGGTCGATCTGAGACACCAGATCAGCACTGATGCAAACAGTCTATGCCAGGAGATACTCAAGCATCTGCGGGAATATCCCAGTCTCATTCTCAACCGGGACTTCTGGTCCCCCTTCGTCCACCACAGATTATACCGCTGTTCCTTGGGTAGAATGGCACCACCAATGGCAGACGCCTTAGCTTGTGTAGGTGCCTATGCAAGCACAGCAGGGTCAGATTCTGGGTTTGTGGATCGGATGATATCCGAAGAGCGGGAGAAGCTTGTGCGAAATTTTCACAGCTATACCGATACCCCGGAGTTCTGCCTGGCTACTATGCATGCTGTATGCATTTATCAGATTATGGGACTGTTCGGTGCCAGCTTTTTACCAGCTGCAGTTAAGAAGCCAATATTTAGCAATGGAAGCGAGGAGCGACGACAGGAGTTTGAGAGATCCGCCGAACTCTATAGCTCATTCTTGTTGAAGGTGAGCCAGTTACACCTATTATTCAACTTATATAACCGATTGACTCACCAATATGAAGATGACCCGACGACTATCGAGCGTCCATTCAAAGGCCCTTCAAATCCACCATGAGGATGAAAACGACTGGAACCAATGGAAATTCATGGAATCCCTTCGTCGGAACTTCTTCTTCGTCCATATAATCAACATCCTGGAGTCGAAGACACAAAAATTAACCGGGAACTACTTTGAGCCATTGAACGACAACATGATTCTCAGACTTCCACTTCCTGCCCCGGAACGAATGTGGCGGGCATGCAGTTCCGAAGAGTGGATGCTTGCGCGTGCACAAACACTAGGACGTCCGATTTCACCCAAGACCCCTGGAAATAGTGGCGTATCGACTCTCCGGACTCTGGGGAATGCCCTACAGGAAGTCCACGCAGGAAAGGTGGATGTTGCGGCGTTGTTACCACTTACTCGCATGATCCTGGCCAGTGCTATCATTTCCCCGCCAGAGACTGCATCGTTCTAGTCGAGACCGTTAAGCTCCTTATGTCCTAGGCTTAGTCGATAAGTTTAAGTTGTCATTCATCTCGAATGACTCGCTTAATTCTACCCTGGGATTAAGAAGCAGGAAGAGGTGAGCACTGAAATTGAAAGGGAAAAGTATGCAGTGCCAATATGTACAGGAGGTATTTAGAAATACTATTAGAAATAGTTATAAAGTCTACTCATAGAAGTACAAAGAAGTCACCTATCTCTTCTAGCTTAGAAAAGATCTTTATTATAATCTTATTAATAATAATAAGATGATCGAAATGGGCTTTATATTCTTTCTTTTTATTAGTATAACTAAAATACTAAATCATTGTATTGAAGTAGGCCCTTTTTTCACGTAGGGTTCTCTGGTGCAACGATAGGGCTTTTGCTATTCCGAGGGGCATAATGCGTCACGTCACGCCTTTGATGTGGTCTTCTAGGAAGCTTCATGTAGGTCCGCAATTATTTTAGCGAGCGATAAGTCTTGGGGCTTGTGTCGAAATATTGCCCAGGTATGGCTTTTCCTAGACAGCCGAAGCAGATAGACAGGTATGGCTACCACTTGAGTATGGGCGTTGTCATAGTTGTACTCGTCATTGTTGAAATCGAATGCAAAATAGGTGTGTCGCGGCCACACCTCCACCGCCAAAAGCCTTAAGTCCGCCTCTTCTTTCCAAGAATCGACGAATCTTTCGATTAATTCGTGAGTCGAGGCTAGATAATCTTCGTGGTTCAGCTTTTCGGTAGGCAGATCACCGAGGATTCGGATTGAACGATGCGCTTCAAGAGCGTCGGACACAGCCTGATTTACTTTCTGCATGAAGCGTAGTGGCGGCCTTTCACTTTTAGATAGGTCGACAAGAGTCTCAGGTGTTGCCCTGTCCCAAGAGCGTTATGCACGGACCAACATAGGCGGTCAACATTTAGTCAAGTTGGCTGTTGTTGCGTGCCTAGGTGCCTGAGGCACGTGGACCCACATGGGACTTCATATGGTAGATAGCTGGTCTCTCTCTCCTTCTTTCTCTCCGTCCACTTTCTACTTTACGAATCTATCTGCATGGTTTCTCCATAAGCATCTCTTCATAGATTCTACATCAGTTGTTGACGCACCAATTTATACATTGAGCTTAGAAGAATTCTTACCCTGCCATACGAGCGGTATGATGTATTAATCTGCGAAATATTCAACATCCTTGTTTGGAAACTGAGAAATTACACTACACTACATTTACAGCAGCATAATAAAGATATAAAAGACGTTTATTGAACGAGCGTGAAGCGGTGATAACCCCCCTACGTGCGACAGCCGGTATACATCCAACTCGTATATAATCCTTCTATTTCTCCGGGTTTCAATTTAAACGTTATTGTCTTTGAAACGGGCTCTCCTTATAATATTCTATCTGCTGCCCTCCATATATCATAAACAATCCATCTAGTTCATATTAGCTCAGCGACACCACCGTAGAGGTATAACACATACTAGCTCATTAGGATTCATTTTTCTATCAACAAGATCTACCATACTGCTATCTGCCATGATCCGGTTCTTTGACTTCTGTTTACGGTCACAGTTTGTCTTATATATGTACTAAGTTACCGAGCCTAGTTACATATAAATCCTAACCTCTTGACAGAGAGATAATATTGCTTAACGCCACTCACTCTTCGGTCCCTAAACGAAACCTTATTCTTGAGTTGTGTCCATGCAGTCAATCAAAGATTATATGGCTAATGACAATATTGACCAGCACTAGTCTGATCTATTCAATCACAATCGCGCAAGGATCATCATGGCAGTATAATCTTTAAAGTCTAGACTTTCTACGTGTCAATTAATCCTATCACGAAAATTTGATTTGACCTCCAAGAAACCAATTCTTCTGAAAGTCTGACCCCATACGACAAACAAGATGGTGTAACCAGCTCCTGAAGGACGATCGTAGCTAATTGATGAGAACAGGGGTAGTGCGTAGTGTATATGACATTGGTACGAAGGGTATATATATAATCCTGCATATCTTTTACGATCTCGGCGTCGCATATCCTTCAAATCAGTGCCATCCTGTTTCCCTACCCAGTTTGATATCTTTTCCATCTTGATACCTACAGTCTTATGTGAAATATGGGTGTATCAAATACCCTCTGGTCTCCGTTTATCGAACTCCTTGGATACTGCAGGGCGAGGAAGCAGTCACAGGAAGGCCTCCAAGGTTTGGATGCTTCTTTGATAAGTTGGACTGCAACATAATAACCATTGACCTAGAAGTGGTGCATGAGTGTTCGGCACCGTATCGTGGATGTTCCGTCAAATTGATTTCTGCAGACGAGCTTGCAGTGAGTGTCCCGGAGCTGTTGCATTCAGCCATCTTCCAATCGATGGCTCTGACGGATAATAAATAGAAACAATCGTCTAGGTCGAACTACAATGTCGGTAATCTACACATACGCATACTTGGACAACTGGTAGATAGTAGAAGTACCAATGTTCACCACATACAGCGCGAAATCAGGAAAACGGAGGAGATCCCGGGCACAAAGGATCTCATGCAGGAGTTGTGGTTTGAGCACTACTGGGCCTCACAGACAGAGCTGAATAAATCTTCAATTGGACGTGGTCTCCTACAAGCCGAGGCCTCCAAAGGAGTTAGCGAGCCCTTGCCTGAAGATCACGCTTTCAATTATTTCTGATTCACCCAGCTTCTCTATACCTTAGATAATGCCATCATGCGGTTAATCTGAATTATATGGCTGATTAATCCATGAGGTACCTACCTAGGTAGGTATGTAATTGTTGCAGACAGGAGTTTCTCCATACTTAATTTAAAGACGTAACAGGCGCGCACCAAAAGATTGATTCGTATTTGTAATAATTTCCTTCTGCTTGGGGGCCGTATGATTTATATCAAAGCGTCGATATATGCGACTTAGGACGCCCGTACAGTAAGCCAATGCAGCGACAACAGGGGCATATTGCATAACATGTGCTTGGCGCACTTTGTCAAGTATACCGAAACTAAGGTCAGGTTTCCCTCCGTCGCGAGAGCCATTCCTGAAATGAGTCCACCCAGCACTCTTGCACCTCGTATCCTATATTCTCGATGTAATACAGGGGGCTCAAACAAGGGACACTGGTATCGTCGAATATATCTTCACCCTTCTAAACCGCGCTCGTGGTAAGCAGTAACCCGATGATGTTTAGATCTGCAGCGTTCTTACCTCGCTTTGCAGACTAATCGTGTCAAATAGGAGACGTCTTGGCACATATTCAACCAAGACCCAGACGAAATAGTGAAGTAGTATGTCACTGGGCTACTGTACTTATCCAAGTGATAAGGAAAATGTGATATCAATTCGTCTCAAAGACGGCGATAACAAAACCCTGAAAAGAGCCCACGTCCATGTTGATGGCTCCGTCAACAAGATCCAGTCAGGGTATCACTAGGTGTTTTTGAGCAGTAGCTGTTTCAGGCGCTGTCAGTCATGCAACATGTTCAATGTGCATATATTGACAATAATCAAACTGACACGGGATCGTTTCCCATGTTTTGCAACTTAGACAAGTCAGATTTCTTTTACCATACTGTATAATTGCATATTTATACAATTCCTAGCTCTGCACTTGCCTTGAATAGGCTTTCTATACCTATAAACTTAATGAGATGGGGCGTAGACAATACAACATAAATTGAATCTTCTTGTCTGTCTGACTAGTAAGACTTTCCCAAATACAAATGAATGAGGGACTCTCTGGTAGTGTATCTTACTCTGTGGGACAAGTTAGATATCCTGCAGCAAAGAGATATTTGGCCTTTGGCATTAAGGCAGCTATTTCAGGGAGGAAGTGACAGCGAGTCAGGAGAAGAGAGAGATCAGCAATGCAATGTATTCCGGCTAACTGCTGATGATGGTTGATCAATGTGGTTGATTGTGAATGATAAGAAGGGAAAGAGAAGAAGAGAGAGGAGAGGAGACTATCTGGTAGTTGACATGTGACAGTTCTGACAAACAAGGTCATGTACTATGATCCCAACAGGAAGACGCAGATTGACCGTTATTCTCAGCATATATATATATATATATATAAATACCTTACTCTCACCCCTTTCTACGTCCATACAAATGGAGATATCTTACCTCGAAAAGACCAGAGAGCCGCATGTCAATCCGAAAAGCGGATAATGAGCACAATATACTACCGTCCTATTTGCCACGTCTTTTATATGTTTAAAATACAAGTGACAGACTAGGAATTGCTCAATTCAAGGCCAGATTTGTTTACGGCGACGTTAGCCACGGATCCGACAATAATTCCCTTGCAGTATTTCTTTCCTCTGGTCGCCACCGAAGCATTTTGCGGATAAAGGCGAGAAAGAGTTGCTGCTGTTTGCCATGCAAGTTTTCCTCGAGCTGTTCCAAAGACTTTAACGGAACCGGGACGGCTCCCTTCCAAATACCTTGATTTCCTCAGTCAGTGGCCGGAGGCGTGTAAGTCCTCTTTCGGGTAACGTACCTTCGGTATCAAAGAAGTTTGTAGAATAGCTGCTGTCTTGCAGCATCTCTTGTGGCGGTGGTCCAAGAAGCGCAATCATCTCAGCGATATGGTTGGCATCCGAGTTTTGCTTCATCGAATCTCGACCGTAAAAGAGATGGCCTTTTTGGAAAAGGTCCCAAGCCTGATGTGGTTATATTATTAGCTAGAAATTGGGTTCAAAGCATGCCAAATGTCTACTTACCACTACCCCAACGTTCCAAATATTAACCTTTTGATCCCAAGACATACGTAGTAAGACTTCAGGAGCCCGGTATTTATATGGTTGGATATCACCACAGTAACGAGTCGATCCAAACCGCGCTTGGCCGAAGTCACATAGAATAGGTTGGCCATGCAGCTTAGTTTCTGGGAGTTTGCGAGAGGAATAAATCACCCGATCCCCAACAATCTTCCGGGGGCTAGGGCTAGATTTCTCTGCTTGCTCAAAATCAGCCAAGATTGAAATGTCGTCAATGCCGAGCATAATATTCTTTTCTTGTATATCTATAAGGAACACATTAGGATGAAATAATTAGAAGCGAACAAGCTCAACATACCAGTGTGGATAATGCCAACTTCTGTATGTAGGTAATCGAGGGCAAGTAATGTATGCAATAAAGTCATTTTTAGTAATTTTTCGGGTAGTAGTTTGGCCGCGAACTTGGTTCGGAGGTCATATAGACTTATTCCTAGAGGCCGGTGTATAAGGCACTGATAGAGACCTTCCATAGGGCCGATTTGGAAGCTATCTAGCGCCGTACGAACAAACATGGCTCCCGCATGGGATGCTCTATGGGCATTAAGGCGCTTGTAGGCCTCAACCTCCCTTTTGCCCTCGGCTGAATCACGTTCGAGCACTTTTAATGTGACATACTTGTGCTGCCTAAGACATAATTAATTTTTATAACAATTCTCCGTACTAGCATCGGAAGAACATACGTGAGATCTCTGCAAAGCCACACCGTCGAGTATCCCCCAAATCCTAGTTTTCCAATTACCTGATACCTAGATTGGAAGACTTCGCCAATTTTCACTGGATAAAAGCGATCTTGTGTGTACCATGGAAGTGTTTCTTCTTCGAACTTGTCGTTTGAATCAAGTAGTTGGATATTTGATTGAGCGAATTGCCGCACGGGTGAAACAGGTCGCGGGGAAAAATGGCGTTTAAGCGACCACAAAGACGAAACATCGTTGTCGTGGTAAGAGCTGGGTAAAAACAATGTCAAGTTTGAAAGGGGGTGACGCGACCTTTATAACTTTCGAATGACCTCCAAGGGCTTGGACTTGTGCTGACGTAAGACACCCTGCTCCTGCTTCCACCGCCTCTGTTCTGCCAAGGTCATATGCTCATGTGTACTCCGTAGATAGTTTCTCTTTCTCTCTCCTTCTCTCTTCGGCCGATTCTTTGGTGACTATGGGTTTTTGAACAGCTTCATGTTTCGAGAGTCAGCCTCAAATTCACAAACAATAAGGCTAATAATGGATAAAAAGACCATTAATCATTACATATCGGCCCGCTTCAAGGACCATTGGCGCGAGAATACTCTGCTCGGAGATCGGCCAAGATCGGCGGGTTGATCAAACCAGTCAAGAAACTCAAATGGTAAAATATAGTAGCAACACTAGTAGAATTCATTCTTTTGTAAGACATCAGCGAAACAATTCGGTATTTTAAACTCTCCTTCCATCATCCAACCCACGCGTTCTTTTTGGCTTCTCCCTAGGTTGGGATTTTCTCGCGCCAATCAAGAGCGCCACTGAAGCGCTTGGTTGGATATCACCTTGTTATGTTGAGGGTCGTGTGACTTATGCAGGCCAAGTTATACGTCGGTGCTCAAATCTGAGCTCATTTGTCTTCATCATATAGAGGTGGTCCAGCTTCCCGTGGCCTCTCTCCAACTCGCCATCTGGAATTATGGGTATCACGGAAAGCAAAATACTCCAAGTGAAACTGGAAGCTGCGTGCTCAGATGCAGAAGACAATGGAAGAAACCAGGTTCTACATGTGCTGGGTGACAAGCAAGTGAGTGATTCACACTGAAAAAAGAATTATTGTTTAATCAAGATCAGTTTATCGACTGTCTTACAATTCTTTGGAGAAATCTACCGGACCGCCTAAAGAAACAAATCAACCCAGTTAGCCGCACTCGCCCCAAGCACACCCAAAAGGCCGAGAAAGGATCAATACGTCTGTCCGAACCATTGAAGAAAAACCTTGTTCAGTGGCAAGGGGATCATAAATCTTTTTGGAACATACAAAGGGCACTTTCTCCCCCTGATAGTTGTCCTATAACAGCAGTATACCACGAACTTACGGAAATCGAAGTTCGAAACTCTGGAGATGTGATACGTATGCGCTTTCTAAAGGTTTTCTTTCATCATTTGAAGGTTAGATTCTGTGCGACCAACCTTGGACTTGAAGCGGTGGAATGGATGACTCGGAAAGTTATTTCATCAGGGGCATATCGAGCCGAAAAAGACGAGATATCGACCAAAATCAAGGCTTAGGCACTTGTGGGATCAAGATATAACTCCCTTTGCAGAGACATTGGAGAGTATAACGTGGCGTAAGATTACACTTATCTAGGCACTTTAATTCGCCTGCCTAATGATTTCACGGATAGATAGTGAGTCAAACAGCGCCTTTCTATTCCAAACTAACATAAGCCATAGCATATTAAAAGAACTTCGAGTGAAGGGGCGTGATAGAGAAGAAGTGCTAGACTCCCTAACCCGCCGCGGTATTGGTAATGTGGATCATATAGAGGAGATGGACCGTTTGGCAAATGATATTTTTCTTAAACTTTAGGAGAGTATTAATAGTTCTACTACGGAAGAAGCACCTCACGGGGGCATATTTGTTTCACTATAAGATGGGCAATAGAAAGCTAGTACTCCCCTAGCGATCTCTCTAACCTGATACCCTTTTACAGACTAGCGTATCCTGTAAGGCACTCGAGTGATCAGACTATAGAATAAAGTGACCCGAGAAGCGTAAAGACCAGATCACGAGATAAATATGAATCATACAGCCAGTGGGTCAGCTCTTCCTCTAGTAGAAGAAAGGATACTTTTACTCATCTATTAAGCAGGTACATCCACAATATAAACTCCGGCGTCCGAACGCGATATTCGTAAAGACGCGGGCGACTGCCAAGATGTCGGCATCTCTAGAAGCATATCTATGATTGATTCCAGAACCGTAGACTATATAATGACCGGGAGCGCAATATCACATTCGGATAACACGTTTCGGATCTATCCTATGGATGCGGTATATCCAGACACTATGAATGTTATGCTTCATATAGACGATATATCTCAGATCTATCTAATGGATGCGGTGTATCCAGAAACCATGAATACCATGCCTCATATAGACATATTTCGGATCTATCTAATGGATGCGGTATATCCAGATACCATGAATGCCATGCCTTATGTGGACATATTTCGGATCCATCCAATGGATGCGGTATATCTAGATACCATGAATGCCATCCCTTATATGGACAACCCGTCTCAGATCCATCCTATGGATACGGTGTATCTAGATACCATGAATGCCATGTCTCACATAGACAACACGTTTCAGATTTATCCTACGGATGTAGACTACACAATGGGAGGCGCGCCCCCTAGTTGCAGAGGACAAATGTACGATGATTATGTTGTAACTCCCTCAATATGTATATGATATCAGAACAAGTTTATAGCAATTGCTAAGATTCGGAACGGGGATGAAATATTAAAGTACAAGAACGTTGGACCGACTCATCTTTCACCTCCCTTCTGGCAGATAAACAATGAGACAATCTAGGCGTGCGTTCAAAACCGTGGTGCTATCGATTTCCATAAAAGTACCAGGCGTGAGCATCACGCCTGCCACTTTAATATTGCCTGATGCTATACATTCACTCCTAGAACCTACAGACAAAGGAAAGAAGAGGGTCCGGATGCCGTCACCCTTTACGATCTCTGTGTTCCTAGAAATGCGATGAATCGCAAAACCATATCCCTAGACGCATGTTTTAGTACACACTCTGCCTAAGCTGGTCACAATCCCAGCCTACCTATATTTTATCGTATCCGAGCGCCTTTAATAAGGGAAGCGTCTTCTGGACTTGATTCTCGTCCACACATATGCTCTTATCTTATTGCATCTTGGCACTTTTGTAGACCTATTTAGCTAGCTCTTGCAGTTACGGAAAAGCGCTGCCTAGCTCTGTCGGTGGCATGGCTGCGAAGTGTGCCTGTTGTAAGATACTGTTGGGACAGCGATTTTACTATTGGGACAGTGGTCTAACCCAATTAAGTAAGGGCTGTTTTGGCACGCATTTTTCAGCCTAAGTGTTATTTATTATGGTATCTCCATAGTAAAAAACACGGCCCCTGAACCACCCCAGCCACATAGTACTTCCGTGATCTGCTCAATAATCCCCATAATAATGCACCATAATAATGTCACCATTAAATCACATGATTATGCCTAATAATAGATCACGTGGTTATATATAATAATGCTACTATTAAATCACGTGGTTATGCTTGCCTATAATGATACTACTATTATGTCACGTGATCTAAGATAGACAATATTGATCACGTGATTTAATGGTGGTACATATCATTATGTATGATCACGTGTCGGTAGGCATAATCACGTGATATAATGGTGACATTATAATGGTGCATTATTATGGGGATTATTGAGCAGATCACGGAAGTACTATGTGGCTGGGGTGGTTCAGGGGCCGTGTTTTTTACTATGGCAATACCATAATAAATGACACTAGGCTGAAAAATGGGTGCCAAGACTAAAATCCTAAAGGGGTTTAGACCCGCTGTCCCAATAGTAAAATCGCTGTCCCAACAGTATCTTACGTGCCTGTTCGAATGTTAGCACTGGCGAATTCGAGATCACCGTCATTATGGAACCATATACGTGAGGCCCAAATGAAACCGACCTTCAAATCTCCCCTATATCGAGCATAAAGGCGGTTGGTGAAGAGAAGGTGGAGTCTCCAATGGGAGGGGTATGGAGGGGTACCAAGCTGGATCGATTTCGTGCCCGACCGCGACTTTCCGGAGGGGATCAACGTAGATCCGACACTTCTGTACCGCATACTTTAGTCGTCATCTTCGTGGACAGCGGCGGGGGAACTCTCACTTAGGTCTTAAGGCCATATGCGAATTCGCAGTTGGGACCACCCGCAATGTGTGAGTGCTTGTAGCGACTGTGCAACAGCCAACAGAAAGTCTAGATGATCTGACTCTTTACGTGGCAGCCGCTAGCACATGTATTGCAATTGCGAGTTGTTAAGCTTAATCACACTTCATTGCAGGGCCCAAATAGGGGTGATCGGCCTAAAGAACATCCAGATCATCCGAATGGCCGAAACGGACGTTTATGGTTGCTAGCGAGAGGTTTCCAGTGCCAATTCATTGATTTCCATGGTCAAATTAACAAGCAAGGGAATTTGTCAAGGGTTCTCTTGCCGACCCCCAAGTCGTGCGCCTTCTGCCAACAACGTCTGTCTTCATACCCAACAGGGCTTCATTTAGCTGAAATCTGTCTGCATATTCTTTGGCCACCGAAGTTAGGAGCGATGCTGGCGACGCTTTTAACTAACGGGGCTCACTCGGTTCTATGCTTTGGGCACTTTTTAAGGGCCAATAGTTCTCTTGCGCCCGCAGGCTTTGGTACGGTTCTTGGAAGGTTTCTGGGAGCAAGCCGCTTCTAGGAGCAATATAGTCCCCAGGAAACCCGAGGTAGCTTCAAGGGTCTTGGGTCTCCGCCTCGGGGAATTAAAGTCGTGTTCCTGTTGGCACAGCTATACTAATTCCGGGAGGCGTGAGTACAGTTCCTGGGACTATAGCTGGGCCTTCTGGGAATGGACGAATGACTCAATATTGCGCGGAAGTCCGGTGAAGGTGTCGTGTGAGGACTTTCCTCAACCCTCAGAGGAAGAAAATTGACTATTTGAAGCCCAGAAATAGGATCCCAGGGGTGCAACAGCTCATAAAAGTCTCTTCTGTACAGTGTTTCTTGCATTTCATTTCCCAAAGGTCCCGATGGACCATCCCACTTCGCCTTCCCCAAATGACCGGTTGGTAAAGAGACAGCGTCGGGTATCCTAAGATATAGAAGATAAACCTAAATTAGAAAAACCATCTATAGCAATCTTTAAACGGTATAATTATCGAACCCGAGGTTAGTCATACCCTCTTCGATCCATGGATGGATAGCAAACAAGATTACTAACACTACCTAGTTAGTTAGTACCTAGTTAGTTAGTACCTAGTTAGTTAGTACCTAGTTAGTTAGTACCTAGTTAGTTAGTACCTAGTTAGTTATATAACTTGTTACCTCGTACATCCATGGATATACCAGCCGGTTAGCTAAAATATAATCTTATATCGAATATATAATCTAAGAAGCTATAAATTTTATTATATATATAAGACTCGATAAAGGTAAGATATAAGAGAAATACCCAAAGTTGTAATAGGAGATTATATAAATTATCTTATTTATAACCCAATTAGGGCCCTAACCTAGGTTTATATTAGGTCCGGTAGTAATCAGGGAGTACCTAATGAGCACCCACTAAGTATCAATCATTCTACACATGACTGAACTAAGCATGATCACGGATCTGACGTGCTGACATCTACTAAGCACCGTCACAAAAGCAGCAGCCGATCAAATGAGAAAAGTCCCACACGCCAGGGAAAATCCGGTACGTACAGGTACCTATGGAATTGACTCATTCGGAAGAAACTCGGAAGTAATAATCCTGGAAGTACATAATAGAGTGATATTAAACTACATTTAACATTTAACACTAGTCCCAATCAGTGTCGAATTGTCTAGCCCCGGATGTTTTGAGAAACCACAATGCCACAAGCCTTCGATGTGACCTAAGCTTGAGAGTATAGTGATCTTATGATCCATACCCAAAGCGGGTTCTTTAGATTGAATCAAAGACCTTCTGCTTCATCGACTATATCTAGTCATGTCCGGTTCCGGCCATGGATCAACCCAGACCTCCGGCAAGAATGCCACATCGTCTCTACCGTGTCCTTGGCACTGAGATCGAACAAAGTCCTAATGTCGTACTAATGTACCAGTCAGTGTATTACTAGATCATGCTGATTACTGCGAGATCGAACTCGATATACCCGCAGTTCTCATGCTGCCCAGGCAATGTCTTCCAACTATTAATTGTCCGAAAAGAAATCAAATATCTACACGAGTACACCGTTACTACATTTTTTTTAACTCATATAATGGTAACCACAAAGCAATCTTTTCAGTCAATAATAATGGTATAATTCATAATGGGTATCGCTCAGTCGCGAAAGCCTATAGCATACATGACAACCCCCCAGATCACAAATCTTGTCTTTGGAGTCAAAAGGAAGCACAGAAAAGCAAAAGAAAATTAGTTTTTTGAACCAGCGCCCGTTCCCCTTCCAGTCCCATCGTACTCAAAATGCACAAGGTCAGAAAGCCACAAACCGGGAGTGGGATATCCACCGAGCGTCAGGTGGAGCAATTAGAGCCAGCCACGCACAGCGTAGGATTGACGCCGACGTAAACATGCACAGAGAAGAAAGGTCAGAATCCTCATGGATTCCCATGACAGTGACTGCAGTCCCATTACTACCCCAACTGGGTATCGTATTCACAGCAAAAAAAAAAAAAAATACAACAAAGAACAGCGATTAAGGATTGAGGTTGATGCTGTTGCGGCGCGAATTGGCACGGGAATTCGCTTGGGAATTGACCCGGGAGTTGCCTCGGCTGCCAAGAGTTGGGCGGATGCGGAGGTCTTGCTGGGAGCGCGCATACGAACTGGCGCGAGATGCCGGAGGGATCTTGGATCCGCGTCGAGTCTGGACCTGCATTTGGTGGCGAGCATCCTCCAGCTGTTGGGCGAATGGAGAACGCTTGCGCAATGCTGGACCCTTCCAGTAGATGACATAGACCGCGACGACGAGTGGTAAGGAGATGCAGACTGGAATGACCGTTAGACCGATGACTCATGGAGGGAGATAGGGCAGGAGAGACATACAAAGAATGGTCGAGGCGTATTCGAGATGATATTTGCCACCGATATCTGTCAAGAAATGTTAGTATTATATAACAATGCGAGATTCATTGTCGATGACAACTTACTCTGGAAGAACGGCGTGGCCGGAATAGTGAGAACACCGGCAAGGAAGTCTCGCGCCCACCCATTGCCACCGGTCGCAGACGCAGAGTATGGTCCGTAGGCGCAGATCATGTAGTCAACCGTGGCCATGTAAATAGCATAATTTGCAACACCGATGATGGCAGCAAAGATCATAGATCCAATCCAGTGGCACTGGGGCAGACTGGTCCAGGCGAATCCGATCAGACCAATTGGTAGACAGGGAACAGTGTATAGCAGCCACCACAGACGGGACTCGTACTGTGCCCGTTCGCTCTCCGGATTGTCGCGGCGCTCTTTGATATTGCGTTTGATGGCGGGGAAGAAGGAGAACCAAGCTATGAAATAGCCAATCACAATTGGGATGAAGGCCAGACCCTTCTGCCAGGTGTTGAAGCCCCACTGGCCGTACACAAGGGAAAGCGACTGGATGAACATGAAAATAAGGGCATCACTGAAACCACTCAGCAGAGAAAGCACCAGTACAATGGGCTCAGTCAGGAACATCTTGAAGGGGCGAATCCAGGTAGCCATGAGCTCACGAGGCGGGAAACGCTGGCGGAATGACAATCCCTCTGTGGGGCCATAGATGTTGGGATTTTCGCCGGACTTGCGCATATTTTTGGCAATCCGATCCATCATAACGGTAGTTCTGGTTTCTGGGACCAACAGGTAGTGGGCAATTTGCACGAAACCACCGAAGATCAACTGAATCCAGATATTCCACCGCCACGGCAGGAAAGCTTCGACGAAGCCACCGACCACCGGACCCAGCACAGATCCACCAACCGATGAGAACACGACAGCTGCCACAGCGTATTGTTGGGCATCGGGTTCCCACATATCGGCAATCATTCCCAGGGTGACAGAACCACCAGCGGTCGAGAGACCACCGAGGGCACGACCGACCATGATGGAGGCGAAGTTGGGGGCCAGGGCCACGGGGAGCTGGAAGATGTTGACCAGGAACAGAGATGCCTGGAGAATGGGCTTGCGACCCAGCTCCTCACTCCATGGTGCCCAGAGTTCACAACCGAAAGCATAGAGAACCAAGAAGATCATGGCACCACAGCGTGCTGCCTGCATGGAAACATTGAATTCCTTTGAAATTCCTTCGGCGGCATTTGAATAGAGCGATGTGTTGAAGTTCATGGAAGTTTGCACGAGGAAGATTGTAGTGATAATGATCCACTTCTTCTTTTCAGTGAAGGAGTATCCCAATTGATCGTAGCACATGTCCTCGGTGAGCTCGACTATCTCATCCGGTGTAGGTGAGGTCTCCTCGAGCTGATCCTCTTCTTCTAACTTTTCAGTAGCAGCATTGACAACGGCTTGGGCGTGGGCAGCTTCTGCTGCCTGCACAGTATCCCTGCCAGGTTTCTCATAGTTGATTGCCATTGTTGTAACTGGTGACGCCAAGGTGATAGTGTAGGATAAACTGGTATAGAAGACCAGTGATAGTTAAAGAAAACCCCCCCAAGAAATGAGGACACAATAAGTTTGGGGAAGATCAATAGAGAGAGCACAAGAGAGAGAGAGAGAAGAGAGATAGAAAAGTAAAGAAGTAAGAAAAAAGAAAAAGAAAAACGAGGAAACTGGGGGAATTTAAATACACACAGAAACGGGGGAGAGTAAAGATAAAAAGGGTAAGAGCCAAATGCAGGCAAGAGCCAATGTTTCCAAGGTTCACCATGTCAGTACATTTCCATTACAGTTCTAGTACGGGAGTACAGAGTTTCCAGTATGTCAATTTCCACGTTTCTTTTTGTGATCGACGAAGATTAATCTGCAAATTTATTACAAAAATACATCAAATGTACCAAATGTACCAAATGTACATCAAATGTACCTGGTACTTAACTTTACTGGTTTACAGTTTACACACCCTTCAGGACGGGATGCCGAGTTCTCTCCACTTTTTCTTTTTCTTTTCTCCAGATTTCTCTCCAGACTCTCTCCAGACTACCTAGGTATTGCCTTCTTTGCCTTATTTTTTTGAACCCCTTTGAATCTATTTAGAACCCTTTGGATACACAATTCCATTCTTAATCCATGACCTAAATCCTATAAACCTCTTACGAGTAAGAATTTGATTCCTTTCTTTCTGGTACTTCCCAGGGCTAAATAGCCGGAACGGGAAGCTCGCATTGGGGTAATCGGACCCACCTTGAAGAAAACTACATCTCCAGTCAACTTTCCCCCGTTACCGGTCTGTGCCGAGAGAATGTCCGCTTCGGGTTTTAATCTTTCTAGATGCAACATCAGGTCTACGTCAGGACTATAGAATGTCATATCAAACCCCATATGCCCCGCGAAGCAAGGGGCTGGGGTTATTACCGTGCCCGACCGCATGGTTCCCCATATGTTGTATGTGATGGACATCCTACGAGAGATGGGGTGGACTCCATAACAAAATTCTATGTATAAAAATGATAAAAGGGGGTTAAAATAATGTAAAGTCTTATTAAAACAAGATATTGCCAAGTCGCCCATTACTTGCCTTTCACTGTATGTGACGTCAGGGTCAGGTCAGGACAGGTACGGCCAAGGAACACCCGACCATCGACCATCGATCATCGCGATGGTCCATATGGCGGGCGTGGCGTTGATCGTCATCAGGGCTGGGGCCATAACTCTTGTTCTGACTCTCGGACTACGCTTACCTCGTGATCAACTACGGAGTATACATGTATTATTATTATTATTTGTTATTATTATTATTATTTCTTTTTCTCTCTCTTACGTCTCAACCCGATTATCCAAATCTGCAAAAAAAAAAAAAAAAAAAAAAAAAAAAAAAAATAGGTTGTCCTTCGGTCTTCCCGGCTTTACGTTCCAGAATACTGGAAGACTGTCAATTACGTACTCAACCACATATAACTACCTAGGTACCACCCATAACCACACGAAGGATCGGAATCCCTTGCAGGGCAACCCTTTCACTGTTACATTTCCCCAGGATTATTGATCCTCACCCGCCATTGCCCACTGGGGTAAAAGACCAAATAAAAGAAGGTTTGCCTAGTCACATCGCCCTTGGGGCGCCCTGAAGGGCAAGGGGGAATATACGTCCGGAAACAATCAGAACATTATTATACGTCCCAACTCGAACTTTGATACATTCCTGCACATGGCAAATCACATTCCTAAGATCGACTAAATCGTATTTCGAGCGCCACGCGATTCTTGGATGATCTTTGCGGCGATCCTACGGTCGGAATTTATTTACAACATACATTGTAAACCTTGGAACTCTATGGCATGACTCTTTTAAGAAATTTGTAAATTTTGAAGCGCCACTCGGGGAAACCGGTGTGTTCCCTTTCTTGGCCTGTGCGCAACCAGGGGCCAAGAGATGATTTGCTGTGGCTCAACCTCTCTGATCCGTGGACGCCTGGCCTGGTCCATATTCCGGAATAATCCTATAAGCCCCGAAAAGAATCCGAGTGGTACATGTTCGGGGTGTAAAGAGAGAGAGAGAGAGAGAGAGAGAGAAAAGAGACCTCTAACTAGAGCATTCCACAACAGTTTAAGGCTATAACCTTCTTAGGAACTAGTTTCCACAAACGGGGTTTTGCATCACGTGATCGACCCCGCGAAATAATGAGGCTGAGTCATCAGATCATCACGAGCGGGATGTCTGACGTTACCGACAGATCTTAGAGCTTTTGTGCAATCAAACATATTCTTCATCCCCCTTACACAGCTATTGCTTGAAGATGTCACCGGATCTGAATTCTCTTCCTCCATCTCGCTCATCTTCAACCTCCTCCTTGATTCCGCAACGTAATATGCCCACTCCTGGAACTGGTCCGGCCCCCGTGAACCCGAACACCGCTTCACCAAGGCCCTCCCGTGGCTCAAGCATAGGTCGACCATCGGTATCCGAGCGACGTCGGTCCGCTGCCGGCACGAATCTAAACCTGAATGAAATGCAGGGCACTAGTATAGGAGCCAGCAGCGAGTTACCTGTATCAGACCACCGTGATCATCGCAGCTCGATCGGACATGCATTCCGCACAGGCAGCCCATCCAGCCACGGTGGAAGCCCCATCTTCGCAACAGCAGATCCCCACCATCAGCGCGCACCATCGTTGGGAGAGCTACACCAAGAGTTGGAACAAGAACAGGAAGCACAAGTGGTGGGTTGATCTATAAATATCCCCCGGACACCAAATTGTAGTAAGCTAACTAGGTAAACCATGATGGCATGTAGAACCGTCTTCTCCAGATGATCCGCAGCCAGCAGGCCCAATTGCATCAATACCAGCAGCAACATAACCCACAATCAACCGCTGCAATCGACGACACAACCCCGGCATCGGAACGGTCGGCTTTCTTCCCCCCTGGCCCGGCAGCACCTCCAGCCGGGAACAGATTATCGATCTCTTCTTCATTCTCAAACCGTCGAAACTCGCGACCTTCAAGTCAAGCGACGTCGCCGAACCTGCGGCCGCTAGACTCACGTGGACCAGAGGGCGTGGAGCCATTCCCGGGGTTGCGGGAGAGCCCATCTCGGCGCGGGAGCCGGGACGAGAGTGCCTTTTATCAAGCCGAGGCGAGCTCACTAGCCCGAGAAAACGTGCTCCTTCGGCAACGGATCCGGGAACTAGGTAAGAAAATCCCGGGTTAGCGGGGTTTAGCCTAATTCTACAGAGTAACCCCACCCCGAGATGTGGATCTCGATTTAACCGTGTATACTAATATTCCCCTCCACAGAGAGACAAATCGGTGGCCTCACGACTTCCCAGAGTACGTCGTCTGCAACAACTACTTCGGGCATTGCGTCCGGGCAAGCGGGGACCGAAACCGCGGACCCGCCTGCCGTGGGTTCAGCGCGAGACGGCAAAGACTGAAAAAGCGCCCTTCGCACGAGTCTTAGCCCAACCCCCCAAACAACCATATGATTGATACAGGCGATACCCCGGATGTCAGCCCAATACTATGTTCAATGCACGATGCAATACGATGACCAAGAATAACCACAGATAACCCCTGAACCCCCCCAGGCAATGGACGTTGCGCGATTTTGCAATCTTGGCGTCTAGGTTTTCGTGAAGGATCAGTCTTTTGGGTTCTGACCATATCCCTTTTTTTTCAGGACAAAAGGCGTTTTTTTTCCATCTCTTTTGTGGAAATGTGCAAATTTGACTTTATGCGCTTTTTGTCAAAGCTGCAGTGTGGATCTGTATGAATTCAGGATGTAATGGCCTGTTGCTGGTGTTGCTGTTACTAGCAAAACTTCCCATTGGAAGTGTCGAGGTCTTTAATATGGGAAACCCGAAATTAATGTAGAAATCCATCACAATATATGTTGGCTTCATTTACTGCGCTGTAGGTAAACACTCATAAGAGTTGAATTTATGTAAGATACATACATGTAGACTACACTGCCTTCAATGTTCCCAGGTAGGCTTAGCCATATCAACGAGGTACTCTCTCGAGATCTAGTATTCCTCATGTTCTACCACTTCTACCACAGTCTAAATCATATCCTTGTTCAGACAACTCCGATGTCAAAGTCACACAGATCCCCCCAAAGATCGAGGAACACAGTCCAACAATGACCCCATGATCAATAAAAGACCCCAGTACACCTAACCATCCTTAGCGAAATCCCCCCGTCAGAGTCCGCAGTTCATACGAGTACCGAAAAAAAAACAATCATATCGACAACAGCCCATCAATCAAAAAGATGCCCAAGCCTCAACCGATTCCAAAATACCAACCATATAACAACTCCTCACGGGAATACAATCCAACAACCGAATCTCCCAAACCAGCAGGAACAAGATCAAACCCGCACCAAAACACCGAACCAAAGTGATCGAAATCCAACCAGACCTTACATCTACCGAGAACTACATAATCACCATCCTTCCTCCTCTCCTTCCTCCCCTTCCCATTACAAGCACCCTCCTCCGTCTGCTAATACACAACCTCAAGAACATGTCCAAAGTTGCAAAGAGTCACAAAGAAGAACCCCACAAGTACTGTACCCCCGGTGCTAGAAACACCATCAATCAGATCCCCCCAAACATCCCATCCCTCACGATACAAGTATGAACCTCGCGGACCTGTTCCACAGACGGATGACGGATAGGCAGGCGCCGGGTATACAATAAAGGGGATGTATCTCGCTGACACCGAGACTGATATATTTGTAACTGTAACTGTGGTTGTATCTTTATCTTTATCTGTGGGTGTGGTGTCTCTGTTTGTATGGGCTCATGGAGATGTGCCGTAGATAGTAGGGAGAGAGCCCGGGCATTTATCTGTATTCTTTTTTTTTTCTTTTGTATAGTGTTACTCCGTGGCCGTATCACCGAGATGGTTGGTTTGGTTTTCGGTTGAAACAACTGAATAAAGCGATGGGTTTGTAGTGTGTGGTCTCTTGGGCAGTCGTTGTCACGGCGTTAGTTCCCCGATGTGAATGTTTATTTTTCAAGCTTGGAAATTGACTTAGGACTATAGAACTGGAGATTGAGTATCTACAATAAGGCAAAGTATACAGGAACTATGAATAGACACATTTGTCGATCCAATTCATTCTATTCAGAAAAAGAACGTAAAACTAGAGGCGAACCACATTGAGTACAATAACAAGTGTACATGTAGATACAATACACAATTCCAAGTTCAAAAAGAAAAACAAAGATATATTCATCTAGCAGGCGCTGGAGTAAGGAAACAAAAATCCAATAGCACCTAAAGTAACAAAAACCGGGTATATGCAAGACATATCTACAGCTTTGGCTTCGCGGCCTGGGCAATCAGGTCGGGCATGAGGAGGTCACGAAGCTCAGTGGCAGCCTCATTGAGGTAGTGACTCATACGTTCAGCACCAATACGCTTGCAGACAATGTTGAAGTTGAGACTGGAAAGGATTAGTTAGTGATATGGATAAAAAAGAAAAAGAAGGGGGACAGAGGGTGCTTGATGCTTACCTGTTCTCGTTGATCATGTAGGCAATTCCGAAACCATCATCAATAACTTGGCTCCACCCGTATCCGTTGAAGAACTCAGAGCTCAGCTGGGAGGTGGAGAGGTACCAAGAGGCAGAGTAGGCGAAGGCGGGATCCTGGTAGATCTCGGGAAGCTTCTCACCGGGCTGGAGAAGCTTCTTCAGACCGAACAGGTGACGGTCAACACCGTGACCGGAGCTAGCCTCCTGGGTGTACTTAGTGTGCTGGGCGAGGGCAGCGCGGAAGAGCTTGACAGTCTCCTCGCGGGGGGTGGTGTGGTCCTCGTGAGCCTTGCAGAAGGCGACGCTCTCGTCGGAGACGGAGCGGGTTGTCTCCGTGCGGCCTTCGGCGTACTTGCGAGTGGAGGCAGACTCGTAGGTGGGACGGTTCTTGCCGTACATCTTGAAGTAGGCCAATTGGATGGTCATCTGGACGAAGGCGTCGGGGCTGCACTTGAACTTCTTGATCAGACCCTTGCCGTATCCCTGGTAGGCCTGGACGACCAGCTCGTGAGAACCGATCTGCTTGCGGTGGTACACAGCTGCGACATCAATGGCCTCATTGGCGGTGTCGTTTAGCTTGAAGTTGATAGGCTTAGGGTCGGCGAGCTGGGAACGCACGGTCTGGGCGGAGAGGTCGATCTTCTTGTTGAAGATGACATTGTTGATATAGTCGTTCAGGCGGTGGGTGGGAGTGCCATCCATCATGCTGTGCTCGCCCATGAAACCAGCGGTACCATTGTCGTTAATAATGAACTGCAGAGGCTTGTCGAACCAACGGTTGGAGCCATCACCGTGCCAGTACTGAGAGCAGCGCTCAGCCAGAGTGACAGGGCGGGCATCGTCCAAGCAGACCACGAAACCAGCGGACTCAATCTCCTGTAAGGCCAGCTCATTGGCAGGGTCAAGAGAAACGATGGTTTTGCGAGCAGCAGTCCAGTGATCACGGTCGGCAACAGTCAGCACACCAACGGGTGGCGCAGGCTGTGCAACCTCATAGATGCGCTCGAACTGTTTCTCCAACTCAGAGACATTGAGCTGCCGACCGTCCACGACGAGCGGGACCTTGAAGAACTGGTTCTTGCGGACCACAACGATGTGCTGGTTCTCAGCAGCGGCATACTTGCGAGGGAAATCCGACCCCTCGGCGGGGATGCGGCAGCAGTTGAACATGTACTGGTACGAGCTCATGGCCTGAGGTTCCTTGCGGAGGTACTCGGGCTCCAAAGAGCCATCATCGACCTTAGCCTTGAACTCGAGCGCAGCAGTGGTAATGGCAGCAGCGCGCTTGGCGGGGTTGCGACGCTCGCGGTCGTCCCGGTAGGAGTAGAAGTAGGAGACGTAAGGGATGACGGGGTCACGGTAGGTGAGGTAGGCGGCCTGGTTCCACCATTCGGCGAGCCAGTTCTTGATCTTGGGGTCGGCGGCGCGAGCCAAAAGACGTTTCTGTAGAGACTCACCCTGACCACCGGGGCGGACGAACTCCTCTACGGCATTCTTGGTGCGCTCATACTCGGACTCGGAGACAACGGCGTGGACGGACTTGAGGTACCGACGGCTGGTCTCTTCTAGGGAGGGAACGGGAAGTTTGGGGAGAGAGTCTTCGAAACGAAGCATTTTGCCCTTGGAGAGGTCCTCCGCGTATCCTATTCTTCTGTTAGCAAGTCTGATTCTTATTTGGGTGTAGATGGGCTAAGGGATAGCCCGCATTGCGCCGGACGCATGTGTTACTCACCCTCAGGGACGGAAGATACCGTTCGTCGGGGGGCCATTGTGAGAGTCTATATGCGAGTCAATGGATTGATTCCAGGAGATTTCACTGCATTCCACAGTAAATCCACTGTCATTTACAAGAGGACTTACTGAGCGGGTGAGGAGAGAGTTTGGAGGAAGGCGTTGCCTTGACAGGGTAGAAAGACGACTTCGGGCAGAAGCAGTGAACATGCCTCTGGTTAAATGAAAAATAAATTTGTTATAAAGAGAAGTGAACGTGAAGGTGAAGCTTAAAGGGAAAATAAGAAGAGAGTTGGCCGAATGACGCTACAGAAAGCCTCGGCTGGCGGGGAAGCCGGTAAAACGCGGTACCGGGGTGGGTGTGTACATACATAACTAATGTAATGTAACTATCTCAATCGGTCCCGTCCGAGTTATTCTTTTCTTTTTCTTTTTCCACGGGAAAATGAGGATACGAAGAGATTGAGACTGTAATGAATAATAGTTTTCTTTTATATTTTCATATATATATACATGTATATTTACTATGTTTTTTCTTATTGTGTTGGCTACATACATGTGTATATCTCAATTCGACTTATAAGCCATTGAAATATAATACAGAAATACCAATACCATACTCCACCGATGAGCCTCGGTCCGTTTCCTCGTTGATCTTCGCAGTCACAAGGAAGAAAGGGAGATGGATATCACCTGAGAATAGGAGAATATTATTTTCATTTGAAAAGGCAGTATATAATTGTATAAAACACAATTATAAAACACAATTATAGACATCAACAAATTATCCAAAATACACAAAACCCCCAAACTTCAATACTCCGGTTCTCCGGGCGATCACAATGCGGGGAGAGCTTCTAGCGTAAATAGATACACATACAATATACAACATACGGAATCATGGACAGTCTCAATGTACATAGATAGTGACAGAGTAATAAGAGAAGAAAGATAAAATAGCGCTAGATTATGTATAGATGGGAAAAAAAATAAATCGAAAATCTCCCTTTCATCCGAACCCGTTGACCCGGCCAATAAAACAAAACAAAATTCAACAAGAAAAATGACAAGAGAAAAAAAAGAACAAAAAAAAGAAAAAAAGGAAAAGCCACCTTGGGGATATCCCAAAGTACACTAAACACGGGGAAAAGGAAATATGAAATAAAAGTCAAAAAATCATAGACACCTTCCAAGGTGGATCAAGCCCAAATCGACCATCAGGAGACTGGCTGCACAGCGGCCGGTTGATCCTGGCCATCGATAGGTCGAGGTACCTGCACCCCGTTGCGACGGAGTTCGTCCATTTTAGCCATGGCAGGTCCCGTGCAGATGCGACCGGTCTGCATAAGCGTACGGAGACGTTTCCGACGGGCCTCGCCGCTGCGCTCTTCACCACGGGCAACGCCCTCGTCCACCCAGTCCACGGCATGGACCTTGAAGCTCATGCCGTCGTGGTGACCGGCCCATTTGCGGGACTTCAGCCCGAACATGAGAGTGCTGTCATACTGTGCCACGCGGGGAAGAACGAGCAGGGTGATGTGCAAGTCCTTGTCGGTGGGGGGATCGGTGGTAGGCGTGGGCCTTTAGTCGGGTTGTCGCCATCAGTGGCTTCGGGTGGCGGTGCATGCTGGTAAGTATCTTTAATCTCGAGATCGAGCATTGACTCGTCCACGTCGTCACCCCACGCACCACGAATGAAGCCGGAGTGGATGGCAGCGGCGACAGGGTCGGAGTCGTCTGTATAAACACCAGTGCCCCAGAGGGCCCGCCGGGCGCAAATTTCCTCCCGGTGAGATTGGTCGATTCGGAAACGGGGCACTCGGACGGTAAATGTGCAATTCTCCCGCTGTTCGAAGCGGGGGAGGGGCTGGGGGGGTTGTTGTATATCCAAATTTGGAGCTGTCCAAAGAGGACTTGGCAGTGGGGGAACTGATGCGAGGTGTGTAGAGCGTAGAGCCAAGGTGGTGCCGAGGAAGATGGGCCACACTCGAAATCAACGGCTCCAGGTTTACAGTAGTACGAGGCTCGCGGATAGGAGATGCAGCGGGAATGGTGGCTGGTCGAGGAGCATGGTGATGATGATGATGGTGATGTTGGTGGTGATGGTGTGCAGCAGGAGGCTCCGCCGGGGATGTTCGATGGAAGAAGGTGGGACGTTGAAGGGAGCTCAGGGTAGCCGCCTCTTCGTCTACCTTATGGCGATGGTGGTGGTGGCTAGAGGAATGTTAGCATGTGGATGATAATCAAGAGTATTCTGATTGGGTAGGTCGTACTGATGGTGATGGTGGTGGGCATGCCGAGAGCGACGGGCGTTACGTGCTGATAGTAAGCCTCGGGCGTCATTGGACTCAATTTCCATCTGCTCCTCGTCGCGCGACTTTCTCGGCCGTCTGCCGGCTGCAGAAGATGGTCGGGCAAGCTTGGACGCCTCATCCATCCCTTCTCCGTTCATCGAGCGACCTGTGAGGCTATCGCGCTTGAAAGGACTAGTTCCCAACGGTGTCGATGGTCCGCTGCCACCGGTAGCCGCGGTGACACCACCGACACCGCTGCCAATACCGGAGAAGACTCGCCCCAGTTCATTTTTGATGGCTGGCTCACCCGCAGGACCAATGTATGGAGCTTGGGCGCCTTGTACGGCTTGGGGAAGAGGCGACGCACGGCCACCGCGTTTCCCATCGACACCAACGGTCAGCAGACTGCGATGATGGAGCAGCTCATCGCTTCCTTTGCGACGTCCCTCATCAGCCAAGGCTGCCAGACCCGATGACGCGGCAGCTGTCGATGCGGTGATGACAGGGGTTGATCCTATCCGTGAAGGCTGTCCTTGGTGTCTGGGATATGGATCATGGGGCGGAGGAGGAGTGGGTTGACTGTTCCGAGACTGAAGCGAGATCTGAGGTTGTCTATTCCCACCCGGTTGTGACCCTAGTGATTTAGTGTAGCTCTGAATGGCCCCAAACCCGAAACCCGACCCGTGCTCCGGCGCCGGGAAGCGCTTACTTTCCGGGGATGGAGGGTGAGAGCGACCGTGGTCCCATGTAGAGCTGCTCTGGTGCCGATCGAGCGGGTCGCGTTCACCATAGTGGGAGCCATACCGATATGGTCCAGGCTGGTTCAACTTGGCATCTGATCCGTGGATTGGAGCTCGGTCTCGCTCCCGCTGTGCAGCATCCTCCGGGCGCCGCTCGTCAAATATGTTTGCAAACCGACCATGCTGTGGATCATGACTTCCGTATGACCCAGATGTAGGCCGAGGGCCGGACTCGAAAGGGCGATCCGTGGCCCCGCCGGGCTGGGAGATCGGACTGTATCCGGGGGTCGTGTGGGTGCGTCAGCATGGGGCGGCTGACTACTGGGCCGAGTGATCGGACCGTTGAGACTCATGCGACGAGGTTCGGTGTACGGTAGCTCTGCCGTGGAGATTCGAGGCGAAGGGTGCGTCGAGTGTGGCTTCTCAGGATACTGTGAGAGTGACGAGCGCGTCAAGCCCCCGAACACCGACTGCTCTCCACCCTGACTCGAACCTCCACCGGAACCAGACCGGTATGTGCGGGGCCCTGGAGGCTTGGAGAATGGCTTCTCCGGTGTGTGAGAACGACGGAAGGAGTTATCGAGTGGTGAGGGTCTTGCCGGGGCAGTGGGTGGGGACATGGCGGCGGAAGATGATGATGGAGGTGCATTTCCAAATATCGACGATGCAAGTGGTCGTGAAAAGAACGGCGCAGATTCTCGTGTAGGTTCTCGCGCAGCCCGATCCCCGTCCGAACCTAACATAGCGGAAATTGACATGCTACTCCCCGGTCGGTGCGCCTGACCGCCAGGTATATCGCGCGACATCAAAGATCCCCCAGGCGTGTGGGTTGGTTGTGTTCGCGAGGAATATGTGTGTGGAGGAGATGGGGGTGGCATTTGGCGATTTCCAAACGCGGGTAGCGCGGACTGTTCGTTCGGACCTAGCAGACGAGTTCGAGTTAGCAAATGGGGGTTTGATTTTTTTTTTTTAATACAGCGAGGGGATTCCAAGATAACCACGCATGTCCCGATCGGATGAGGAACGAGATCCATGTATCGCGACAAGGACGGTTGCACGGCGCTTTCGGGACCAAGTCGGGTGCTCACCAGGAAATCCAGGACTACCACTGCTGCCCTGGGAAGTACGACGCGCAGTTTCGTGTTGTGATGGCGTATGATTCATAACGGAAACACCTAAGAGCCCTGAGAACGAGTGAGCAACAGTTCCAAAGGGAAAGCAAGGGCCAGATCGAAGAGAACCCGTGACCCCGGAAGCTCACACGCTAGTCCCAAAAGGGCAGGGGCTCCTCTGAACACGCTAGTCCCGACCTGGACTAGCGCTCCCGAGCTGTCGTCCAGTCGATCTGCGCCACCGGGGAAAATCCATCAGGGGGCAGTGTGTTGGGGCAAGAGAAGAGGGGGCAAGTTTCAGAGAATGGGATTGCATGTAGTCACATAAATTTGACCTGAATCTGATGGCTACAGAACCCCATTCCTCCGGTCACGCATTTCCCCTAAAGCCGACTGGAACAAGGTGACAAAGTGGAGGCCGACCACGGCACAAGTCCGATCCTTGGGATTCCTCAATCTGGGGCATCGGAAGCATCTGGGCAGGGGAAAATAAACAAAACCAAATTAAAGAGAATGCCTACCTTCCCGATATCGAACAGCCTGAGGTTGCGAATTATTCCTGCGATGTGTTTGTTCATCATTCCTCGTCTCGAGACTCCCATGTCGACGGTGTGCTTGTGTTGGGCCATTCCTCGGAAAGTATGCGCTGGAAGTATCTCCACGAGAAGTATTCGACGTCCGTGAAGTGGTTGACTGGTACAGTTGTGACGGAGAGGGCGTGGTGTTTGAAGAGGGAGAGGGGTATGGGCGAGGCTTGTCAGTCTCTTGACGAGACTCGATAAAAGGCGCAAACTGTGGATTGTGAGGTTCTTGTGAGGCCCCTAAAGGCGAGGGCCGTGGCGGGTACGAATATTGTAGTCGTCGGTAGTCCATATCCAAAACTGTGTTTGAGTAGTAAGAGGTAAGATAGAGGGAAGAAAAGGATTAGAGAACAGAATGGCGGTGGAACAGTGAAATGCAAAAGAAAAGAGAAAACGGAAATGGGCCAGAGCTGCAGGATCAGCGGTTGATCGCGCGACCCGGATGATAGCACAATGGGAACGTGCAGAAATAGGGCGTTTAGGTGGAAATGTGTCAACAATCAACACTCAGTTTAAAAAAAATAATTCCCCTTTTTTACAGAAAAATTTCTTCCTAAAGATTTGGGGGAAGAAGGAAAGAAAAAAACGGTGAAGCGATGACGGTATTAGCGGAGCCAAGACCTTTTTTTTTAAAAAAAGCTATGCATGCGGGGATTGTGTACGAAGTACATTGTATATGTGTACAATTGTAGTTAGTTATATAGTTAACTAGTTAGATTGTGTGGATACATTAGATACATATATATGTATATTATATGCATCGAATATTATAAAAAAACAAATACAACAGTTACATATGTTCATTTTAAAAATATATTATTATTCAAATTCATGCCCAACCCACATGCTTCTCTAAATCCTGAAGTTTGTGTGTCTTGTATTACCTGTTCCTTGTGTACCGGGATGTGTGTGTGCTAAGCCCATTTGAAAACTTGCATATGCAGGAAATACTTATGAAGTATGCTAGGATGACCTTGTTTGGGCAGAAAATGGGAATAAAGTATCTTATTATACTAGACTTTGGGTATACTTCATTTTTAGCCTCTTAACCTCTTCAACCGAACACACCGGTCATAAATATATTACGCATCTTAAATATACCGAGGTAATCAAATGCAAAGATGATTCACAAAAAAAAGAACCAATCAGAGACACTGAAATGTCATAGGAAACACAATCCATGGATGTTCAACATTTGGCCGTGGAACCTCACTCTTACTTCAATTGCAGAGCCGGCCTCATCCCAATCTTGGCCATGGCGCGCTTAAGTAGATAGTTGGGGAATTCACCACTGGTGAAGATGATAGCCTAGGGTCTATAGATATAGTAAGGGTTAGTGAAAATAGTAGTAAGCCGAGGACCAAAGTCATGACTTGGGTTCAATGCTGCCCTAGTCTAATAGGCAAAGCACATGCTTAGAGAAAGTCATGACCACCCTAGGTAGTGTATTCTAATCTCACTAAGAGCTAGAATGGTGGGGATTGGAAAAGCCGTAGAACTAATAATCCACACACCTCACGCGGATTCAATTCATCACGAAGCTGTTAATAATACCAATGTCCGGATTAGGGCGGACACCGGAAACACCCCTATAAATGTAGATTGATTCCTAGATTTAAAAGGGGTTCCGTTGATATTTACATTGATTCTATTAATTTGCATCATTTAAAGCTTTACATACATTTGCCCTATATAATATTACATCATGGCCGATCGCACATCGATTCTAACCTTGGGACCGCCCCGGCAATATCACGCGCTTACGCGAGGCTGCAGGTTGAGAGCTGAGAGTATTCCAAAGTGGATCACCTTATCAACCTCCTTGCTGTGGATGGGAAGTCGCAGATGTGTATTAAAAGCACAAACACAATATTGAAAATCGATATCATTAACATTATTAAAAGAAACTCGAATTGGGTATCACAGAAGTCAACAATACTCATACTATACACACCGGCGATAGATCTCGAAGGTTATCCTGTATAAGCTCACTCGTCGTTAAGCGTCCTTCCGGTAGAACAGACCAGAAGACATCAGAATAAGAATGATTGACACAGTCACTCTTAGGGAATGCCTCCCCAGTAACTACGATAGTCACAGGGCGCTGAACAACATTTTGTCCATCCCAATGAGACAGATACCCCCTCTGCCGGAGAGTGTCAAGTTGTTCCACGAGATGCGGGTACAGTTCATGAAGTGGCGTCTTGGCATCAAGCATCAAAAGAAAAGTTTGCACCAAGTCAGCGCGAAAGCTGCCTGGTGTTTCGGGGTTAAGAGATGCCCAGACGGTGGCATCGTTCTTAGCTTCAATTTTCGCTAGAAGAAGGCCGAGACCGAGTCGCTGCAGGAAGCCCTCGGGCTCGGTTTCTGTAACGGCGTTTCCAATCTGCAGCTCGCCGTGGTGCATCCACACGGCCGTTCGGAGTCCATCGCATCCCTCGTTGAGAGAGGACTTGAGGGCATCCGGTCGGGTGTCTAGTGTAGGGAACGTGCACGCACTATTCTGGGAGTGAATCTGGGTGTGTTGTATGGATGCATGAAGCGGAAGTATCCGTTTGATATTGGTTGGGAGCAATCGGAGACATTGGAATGCGGCTCTGGTAAATGAATGTTGTCAGCTTGGCGTTTCCCAGGGACTACAACGTTGTAAATATTACGGCAATACTCACAAGCATCCGAGGATAAGGCATGCAGCGCGGAAGAGAATCGCCCTTCGCTTTCCGATAGATTCATAGTATTCATCGAGATAAGGCGACAAGCCTGGAATGCACTCTGTCGGATATGATCGTAGGGGATGATCATCGAGGAGCCATGGGTCATATTCAAATCCCGTGTTGGATTCAAGAACAAAAGTCTCCTTTGGAAACTCCATGATTGCAGTTTGCCCGTCAGATGAACTAGCAGCTTCCATAGCGAGCTTCAAGGGTGAAAGCTCCCAGGTGCGATATAGCTCGTAGAAGGGGGTTTGCAGAGTGCCAAGTACTCAAAAGCCACGGGTGCGACGTGCATAATATAAATATTGTAAGCTCAAGATATCCAAGATGAGGGGGCATCGCGCAATTGTGTAGTGAATTGCGTGAAGCACGCAATCATGACTGGCGATTGCATTTGCATGATCGTCGGATAAGGTCTCGTGTTAAACTCGCACATTTTTCGAATTGATAAATTATAATTTTATAGAAGGTAATGCATCCATTCGCATGGTGTACATGTGCAATAGATCGTAGTTAACTATACAACCAAGGGGTTGCACAATGACATCTCGCGAGTATCTCACAACTCCACCAAGACGCCAAGACGCCAAGACCAGGCGCAATCTTATTCAAGGCAAAGTGAAATAACTACATTGATGGGTAACAGCTACAAATCACAGAAGAAAGGCGATACCAACATGGCATCACACAGAAAAAAGTTGTTCCGACTGCGAGAGAAAACAGCGATACCTCAGCCAGCCATACCCAAAGTATATTGCTGTACACAGATCAAAAGAATGCCACCCGACCTCTTCAAAGTACGTACTTAATGGAGGGCCTAAAGCGACGCATTTGGAGTTTCTTAACACGATTATGATACAGTAGAGATTGCATTACACGAGCACTAAAAGCCATGTTCTTTGAACTCTTGCTCTGTCCATCGCCACAATTCTTCCGCTTTTTCCATATCACTCTCGATGCCCATTCTTTCCACTTCCTTGAAGAAGGGGATATAATACGCACCGCTCTTCACTTCAGCAGGGTCAGCGGCACTTGCCCATAGCTGATTGAGCGTGCCTGTAGAAACATCCACGGAAGCCACTGAGGTGAATAGTTGAAAGATGAATGACAGAATCCGGTTGGCTGTCATCCCACCCCCGATGTTCGTCCGGACGAGCCCTGGGTGTAGAGCAACCGACTTAATATTGGTGAAACGTTGGGCAAAAGATTTTGCAAAGTATATGTTGGCGAGTTTTGAGTGACCATAACGGGCGACAGTGCTAATCTCGGTAAGGGGTGTCTTGACCTGGTTGAGAAGTAAACCGGCCTTAGGAGCGTTTCGATATATCTCGGAGCTAATGTTCACGACACGAACATCAGCCCCGGAAGTACCAGAGGTCTTGGTGAGGATCGGCAACAGCAGTCGAGTGAGTAGTGCCGAACCCATGTAATTTGTGCCGAATTGGACCTCATATCCATCTTTGGTCAATCCCGGGGGAGAAGCAAAGACACCGGCGTTGTTAATGAGGATATCGAGACGGTCATTTGTGGATAGGAATAATTCAGCGGCGTGTTTGATGGAGGCGAAAGACGCAAGATCCATTTCCAGAAAAACGATGTTCGCGGAAGGGACCTCTCGCTTGATATCAAGAATTGCTTCTTCTGCTCTCCCAGCATTCCGAGCACCCATATATATTTTGGTGGGATTGTGCATCGCCAATTGCTTTATGGTTTCTTTCCCAAGACCATTGTTGCCCCCAGTCACTAAGATGACCCGTCCAACAAGACTTGGAATATCTTTTCTAGGGTCAAAAGAGTGGCTCTTGCCAGAAAGAAAGAACATATTTTGAAAATGAAAATGTATCTGATATTGAAATGGGCCTGTTTTTCGTACAAAGAGTAGGTGTCATTCAGCTAAATATTTAAATATCCGTAAAGTCCTGATATAATTTCTTGAAGGGTGGGATCCTGATGAATAATGCTCCCGAGTATAGACGATCATGACCGTCTACGGGCGACTAATTATGCCACCGACACATAACTCTCTCATTGGTTCATATTGCCAGCAGTAATTTAGATCCACTAATGTTGTAGATGCTTAAAGATTGTTTGAATACCTGGATTATAGTTATGTGCCGGTGGCATACTTAGTCGCCCGTAACCGTCGGCCTTCAATTGTCCCGTCAAACCTCAAATATCTCTTCAAACGAACCTTGCCTACAATTCTCGGATTATACTGCATTTGGACTTGAATTATTTATCGGGGCAGTGCATTGATTGAACCCTGGAACAATGGATGAAAATATAATGGCAAGTATAGTGTAAGAGTACTGTGTACAGTTCAATTGACTGTATTGACTGTGACATCCATGCTGACTAAGTTCACGGAGAAACCTTGGAACCTTTCCTTTCTTGGCTCGGGAGGATCACTCATCATTTCACTCGACCATAACTGACCTGTACAGGAGACCGGGTTTGATTTGTCAATCCTTGAACTATCGCCGAGCCGGTCTATTAACCAAGCCGAATCGCCTTGGCTCAATAGGCGGTGGATAGCACTCACAATGTTAGACCCACATGTGATAATTGGTTCTCAATCATGGCTTAAATCAAAAATTATTTCCTCTTCTAAAATAGACCTTGCTCCAGTATAACCAACTCCAATACGACAAAGGTAGAGAGACCTGTCGCGGAGAAATTGTGATTTTGGCAACGCCCACATCTAAAGATCCTGCGAATTAGGGTTTTATGGATCGTTCTACGGAAGTCCTCTACGAGGGAAATTGCCATTGCAACGCTGTGCGTTTCTCTACAAAACTACCGTCTCCGCTGTCGCAGTTGTCGGTAGTTTCTTGCAACTGTATGTACACGCATAATGCCCCTACCCTACAAGCTCTGTATTCATCTGCCCTGCGGATAAGTTATATCATGCAATTGACAGAACAAAACCCTATTTTAGGTAGCTATTGTCACATTTCAGGCAGTCTGCTTACGTTCGTGGATGATATAGAGATTCACCAAGGGAGAAACTCGCTTAAGGTATGAATCACCTGAGGAATTGGTAGGGTTAATGACCAATGTGATGTAGGAATATCGGTTCGGTTCGCATACTATACAGATCTTTTTTTGCGGAAGTTGTGGTGCCAATGTTTACAACAAGTCCGTGAATCCGAAGTTTAGATACGGTCAATGTGCTATTAATGTAAGTAAACGATTTACTTGCTGAGTACCACCCTCGTCTGCATACAAAACACCCGTTCAACCCTATGGAAGAAAGTATACATAAGCTAATAGATATACTGGGATCCCACTTTAGATGCGCCTAGTACACGATATTGACCTGGAAGCCATAGAAATCAGCAAGGGCGATGGTAAGAATATTAATCTGCCACCTTTAGAAGAGGGCCTACTTTAGATTCCGCCAAAAAAAAACCGTGGAACGCTATGAACGGCCTTATAGGCTTTGAGCTTGCTGTGGCGTTTTTTTTTCATACAACCTTGTTTTCCGTAGTGTTGACCTCGTAGTTAACAATTTTTGTGGTAGTGGTTAAGCCCGTTACGAAGCCGTACACGGGCCACACCAAAGTGTAGTAGGTCTGGAGGAATAGAGCATAAAATAACTAGAAGTCCAGATTTAGTTATTCAGTTAACCTTGGAACTATGTATGATGACCAACTCGTAATATGCCCGTTTGTATGGTATCTATACCGGTTGTCACATGATATTCGGTACGAATACCCTGTATCAACTAGGTATTGCAAACCTTAGCTTTTGACAAATTCATCAAATGATCCAACACCTCTGACTGACGGATACTGCATTTTCTCAATTCTCAGATTATCTTTCTGTTCTTTACCTTGGTTCTTTGTACTCTATGGACCAGTCATTATCGCTTCAGCCATCTGGCGACCTACATCTCTCGAGCTATGAGGATACACAGCATAGTACCTTGCCATTCGGCCAAAACGGACATTTCGTACCGCATTCAGTGACCTCCAATATTGAATCACTGCTGCCAATCTCGTCTGATCCCCAGACTGAATCATCTATCTCACAAATAACTCAAATGCATGGCCAATTGCCTATATCTGATTCTGGCGACGTGTTCATCGAGAATCGTTCTTGCGAAAATCAGAAGAAAAAAATTCCCTCTCGATCCCAACCCCAGAAACCGCAGAAACGCCAGCGCCATGAACCAAAGCCGGCCTCATCGTTAGCCAAAAAACGTGGAAGGCCACGAGATGCTGAACCCCCATTGAGTGGAGTCCCAGAAGATGTTCGTTGAATATTGCGAAACCTCCATCAACCTTTGATGTGCATTAACCCAACCACTGACTTTTGCAACAGCGCCGTCGTATACAGACTCGCCTAGCGCAAAGGGCGTTTCGCTCTCGCCAGCGGGAGGCTGTCACAGGCCTCAATAACCGTATCTCTCAACTGGAGACCATCTTGGATCAAATGAGCCTTACCGTTCTGTCATTCAGTGACCAGCTAGTTCAATCTGGGGTACTGGCGTCATACTCTGGCTTAACTGCACATCTGCATGATACGATAAAGACCTTTCATTCTTTGGCATCCGAAGCAAACCCCGACCGCGAGACACAGGTTTCTGATGCTCCCTCACATAGTGAAGACTTGCCCCAATCTTCATTACCTGGCCCAATACCGATCCCGTTATCTAATACACTCCCGCCTTCGTCCCTGGATCGCAGCGGATCTGATCATCCCACCAGTGACAGCTTCCCACATACCCTCGAACCACCAGGGATTTCAGTCATAGAATTGCCTGAATTCATCGAAAGACTGAATTTGGCATGTCTCTACCAAGGAAATCTGGCTTTATGCGACCAGTCCATCGGTTTACACCATCTTCACAAGCCATTCGGGTTCCTTCTCAGTATGATGGATCGGGAGCGTCTCACAGCTTACTTCAAAGCGAGGTTAGATTCCCAAGTAAGCCAGAAGCCGTTAGATGGGTGGGAGGAAATCCCCTTCTTCGTATTGGGTGGCGCAGGAACCCACTATCCCCGGGTAGGCCACTCTTGCCGCGGTTATCACGAATGGGATATGATCAAGGATCCGTTGCCGCTTGTCTCGCCAGATATCCAAGAGCAGTTAAAAGGGGATTGGTTTGACTTGCAAGACCTGGAGGGATTCCTCCGGGAGGAAGACGTGAATCTGACTTTGTGTTCCGATGAGTCAAATCAGGGCTCGCCGACGAAGACCACTATCAATATTGCGCGACTGATGCCAGGTAAATAAGTACTCTGATTTGGGATCTGAAGAGTTTGCTGACTTTGATAGCACTAATAAGCAGGGGAGTCTGCTTAGGTCGCACGCCTGGATTTCAACGCGGTGATGTGGAGAAGGCCTTGCAGCATGCGAAGATATCATGAAGGTTTAGCAATTAATACATATATATAAGTGGTATGTGGGATATAGTAATGAGGCAATAGAGCAAATATCTGCATGGGGCTTGATAGAATTCGTCATGTCATCCATGAGTCCATCCATCAAAGATCTGGCGTAGGAGTCATTAGCTCCTTGGTCAACCAGTGGATCAGATTGAGTCTGAATTCTCGGTTAGTATTAGCCGTCAAACCAGCTAATCTGCAACCGTTGAGTAGCTAGGAGATCTTACAGTCTCTGCGCCTGCACCTAGAAACTACCTAGGTAACTTCGAAGAAGCTTAGGAAGCCACCCAGGTCGGACTTTGCTCAGGGTAGTCTGCGCGTCCTCTTCCGCTATGTCCTCGTCTCGAAACAATGTTGGAAGTCTGGAACTCGTTATAATCCAAAGTAATATAATTTATAATAGTCCTATTACCTGAAGATAACGGTGAAAAGTACGGCGTCCGAAGTCTTTAATATGGCCCTAAGTCTCGACTTTCTTAGTGCGTGCTAGTATTTTCGAAGGCGGCTCTTAAAAAGCAGTTTGGCGGCAGGTAAGAACTCAATATCTGTCTTATAGAATAGCTAGAATAGTTTCTATATAGTATCCTAAGAGAGAAGATCGAGAATTTCGGCTTCATAGAAATGCAAGGCATTGGAATTGGCTTAAACGCCTGAAATTGGGTGAATATGGATATTTGTACATTGGAATAGAAAGCATAGTCTCGATAGTTCAACTGTATGTGTTATATTTCAGAAGATCGCATAATTTCTTCGGCTTTGATGAAGTATACGTCGTGGCGGTAATTCTGAAGACCAAAATTCGACCAATGTTCCTATGCCAATGGTAATCGACCTATTCACAGCCAAGCTCCCCTGTGGTTGTACTAAGCCTCTCGGACTTGAATTTGATTCATCTCACTTCGCATAATACAGCGCTAAACTAAGCTAGAAAATCCACTACTAACTTGCCCCCGGCTACAGCGCCTGCTCGTAATTTGTTCAATCCATCTAAAATGCCCTCAAAGCCTTCCTTTTGCTTGACAGTAGGGATCGGTTTTAAGATGTGCGTGATTGTTGGAAGGACTTTGTAAAAGCGCACAAGAGCTTCGCGGTCGGCTGGTTTGGCCTCGAAGCTTGGCCCAATTGGGGGTAACCACTGGAAAGGGTGACCAAATACTGTATATGCCATCACCATCTCGTACGTGACGCCCGGTACGCTTGACTTGCCGTTGGGCAATAGCGTTACCACCATACCGCCAGTGTTTTTCAGTACTTCTGCACATATGGAAGTAGATTTTCCTTCCGAGAAACAATCGACGGCCTTTGAGATCTTAGGATACGCCTTGACGACATCAGCTGCAACAGTTGCCGACCTGTAGTCAAAGACCGCAGTAGCGCCGTACGCCTTGACAAGGTCGAATGAACGCGGCGAGGCCGTCACAACAACCGTATACCCAGCTGCCTTTGCAATCTGGATGTGAAACAGCCCAGCGCTGGTGGCTCCTGCATAGATGAAAATCGCCTCATCTCTAGGGGCTGCCTCATCACCTTGGACGAAGGGAAGGCCATGTCGGACATTGAGGGTCAACATAGCAGTCACGGCCGAGACGCCGTACGTGGTAGCGTCCGTGTCGCTTATTTCATCCGGAATCTTCCAAGCCAAATCCGAGTCGACTTTCAAGTACTCGGCGAAGGCGCCCTTGTCGGGAAAAAGACCACCGTGCACAGCGCCCGCCACGCGATCACCGGGTGCCCATCCCGACTTAACGGCGCTGCCGACCTGTTGGACCACGCCGGCATAGTCGCAACCTATGATGGAGTGACGAGGAGAAACGACGTCTAAGTGCTTGAAATCCGTCGGATTCAACGCGACCGCCTTGACTTTGACCAAAATCTCATCGGGCGAGATTGTAGGAATGGGAACATCGTCATTGACCTGTCCCCCTTGGCCACAGATTGATTTGCCACTGATGAGGTTGGCAAATCTGGTGGCTAACATGCGGTTGGAAATAAGAGCCTTCATGATGTTATGTCGGATGCGCAATAACCAAAATGATAACGGTGAAGAATAGTAGCAGGCCCTAGTATTTATGGAAATGGTTCAACTATCAGCGTCACATCCAGTTGCAGAGGGGGCAAATACAACACAAAATATGTCGCCACTATGATCTGCGGTGGAGATGGAGCAACTATCTTGCCGACTACCAAAGTTAGTTGAATCGTAACGGAATGGTTACATAACTCCCCCGAATAGTTAACTACCTAACTACCTACCTAAATTAAGTAGTGATGGATATCGTTTAATAATCAGTTTATTCCACCTGGGCACTGCTTTAAATGTATACATAGGTGGTGTTGCGCAGAGGTCAATCCTACCGGGTGCGCTGAGAGCCTGAGACCCTATCCACTCCCCCTTATCCCCTTATTCCCTAGCCTAACCGCCCCCAAACCAGATGTTCCCAAAGGGGTGCCAGTAACGCCTTAGCCTTACAGTTTGCTTCTAAGGGCTTCCGCGTCTTTGCGACCGCCAGGTCACTGAAGCCTTTTAAAGCAGTATTAATGATGGCAATTTTCACAAACGGTGTATGCTCTGTAGTGTGGCGTTCAAGATGGTCCAGCGACTCCAGCCAGACTAGAGAAGCTTTATCATACTACAATAAAGGGCTTGCTCAGTTAGAATATCTCATCGCATGTGACTCACCCTTGTTTCGAAACCATACTGTATGATATATCACCTGACAGGATACATTTAAGGAACGGTCCAGAGTCCAGACTTTACTCTTTCAGAGCACCTCCAGAATGTTGTCGTATCTCAGACGATTTTACTCGGCAGCACTGGTTGCATTGCGATACATTGGTTATCTCAGTTATTGCGCATTTGGCCTCTTGTCTCATATAATCTCGCCATTTATCGGATATCATCCGTCTAAATCTGAAAACCACGACGATCTTGGGGCTAATGACACTACGCCTCAGATACCCTCTTTCAGTCCAACTTGTTACAAAACGAACGAACAGTACTACGACTGCTTCGAAGATGTCCACACCCTCACGTTATAGAAGCCGTTGATGCTGACCAACCCGAGGGAATTAATCTCCGCAGGTATCACTCGTTACCTGAGGATAAAATTCCCGCTCAGCGTCATCGGATTTGCTAGTACCGTGATCTTACCGATGCACTCTGCCATATCCACAGCCTTAGTATAGCCCATGTAGATGTACGGATTGACAATGTCCTCTTTGATGAACACGACGGTGCCATTCTTTGCGATTTTAGCGCTGCCAGCCCTCTTGGCCAGCCAAATCCCGTTTTCCCGGATCTTCCACTTCCAATTAACGGACCCTCGCCGACTCTATCTGAGGCAACAGATATGTTTGCAATGGGGTCGCTTATTTTTCAGATGGAGCATGGAGCCAAGCCTGAGCTGTCTGTTGACAATCATGGCAGATTGGTTCTGCCCACAATACGAACCGATCATCCAAGCCTTGATTCGATCATTCAAAAAGCTTGGCTCGGGCATTATAGCCGCACATCAGAGATGCTAGAAAGCCTCAATTGTATTGATACAAACGGAGTTCGCCATGCTCATGTTGTCCAATTGCGTTCGAGATCAACGGAATCACTGAGAGATCGGATCAGAAAATGGAGGGAGTACCGTGAGAATAAGTTTGGTATGTTATCTGTTATATGTTGTCCCCCTCTTGGTACCTAACAGGATCCCTAGGTTGCGTCCTCAATGGTGTACTCTTAGAAGATCAATTGCAGAGCCTATCTGACTGTTACGGTTTGGATAAAGATGCGGATTTACGTTTCACCGAATGTATAGGTCAGATTCCTAATAGCGTGTGGCAAGGCCCACAATATGATAATGACCCCAGTACTGCTCTTCTTCCTCTCCTTGCCTTCCAAATTGATGTGATAGTTCCTCTTCTGGGGCAATGAGAAAAGAGAAAAGAGCACCGCTCACACCACAAGAAAAACCCTGGCTTTATTAATCAATAACGAAGTCTATAGCCTGGACTAGGATGCACTCACCTCTGATTGCGTTTAGCCAGACCCTGCTAGAAACTCTTCTTGACGGTCCCAGAGTCTAGAGTCTAACGACTAACTATGTACCTTGCTTAATTATTCTACTCATACTAACTAGGTACTATGCAGTAATTGCAGGTTAAGATACGATCCTTATCTCTTATCAGACATGCGGGGCTGCATGGTTTGGAAATAACGGTAGCCAATCAAATCACAGAAGAAGTATATAAAGCCGTGATAGTACCCGTGATAGTACTGGAGTAGAGAATATAGTAAATGGATAGTAGATGGATGGCAATAAAAAAAAAGATAGAGTAAATAGAGAGGTATTCAATATTTGATCCTCAGTCTGTGGACGTCTTAGCCAAAGCAGAAAGAACGACACGCGCGCCTTCCATTGCCGCATCATACCTGACTTTGTTTACTTTTTGTCTTCCCACATTTCAGCTCTGCTGTTTGACCTTCTCTTTCCCTTTTAAATCTCTTCTCTGCCCGCTACTCTCTCGTTATTTCTCCCTCATTGTCATTCCACATACACACGGCTTGGATGAGTCCGAAACGCACCAACTGCTCTATTTTCTTTCGCGCTCCATATCCACTTTGTTTGGCTGGTTCTTCACACGCAAAATGACAGTTGGAGCTTGTTACTGGAGTGGTAATGGCTCTTACTGCTGCCCTTGCCATGGCCAAGGACAGCCCGATGTGGCTGAATCTTCGTCGACCCCTTGTCTGGAATGCGGACATCCACTCGGGAATCATTTTAGAATTGGGCGTAAGTGATATTATCTCCCCGTTGATTTGATTTTAACAATTTTTCAGCACGCCAAAGTGATCCTAGTACTAGCCATGTGTTCGTACCAAGGCACGAAACCGTGAGAAAGCTTGCCCATCGCATCCATGAACAAAGAGTGGTCCTTGGTCGTGGGATCCCCGCATCAGGTAAGACCTTTCTCGCCCGATCCCTTCATACCTACCTCCGTGGACAGGGAGTCAAGTCGATCTACATCAAAAGTTTCCCCCTGAGTTTAGAGGGTGGCCCCTCTGCGTTAGATTATCTGGTCGAGGCCTGTCACCTCCAAGGTTTTCCGACATTTGGCCACAACGTTCTGCGCGACAACTTTGTGTTTCTCATCGACGACGCACACACAACTTACAATAACTCTGAGCTATGGTTGATTCTGAATTCGGCGAACCAAGACTGCCTCGCGAACGTACCAGGTGCTAGTTTCTGTATGTTCAGTGCTTTCGGTACTCCCGATAGGGGTGTCATGCCACACAACATGGGGAGTGACTTGCTGGTATTCAATAAGCGTCAACGCCTTTTATTGAAAGAGAGGTTTGAGGAGGATATTTCACTTTTCTACACTCGAGAAGAGTTCGATCTCCACATGGAAATGCATCTCCAGGCTCGAGGTTCCGATTACGAAATCGATGATATTCTGAAAGATATCATTAATGTCTGGACTGGAGGCCAGCCTAAATTGGTAGATGCATTCATGCTTCTCTGTGACATGGTATGTGATCTGCAAGCGTTGCTAGTATTTTCTGTTATATTAAAATTTGCCCAGTGGTACGACGCCTTTTACAAGGATGACGAACTTGATGAAATAGCCCACGATGACTACGAAATTAGGCGATTCTTTGAAGTTCGTGGCCTCCTGGAAGGAAGTATCGCCGTGATTCTAGACTTCGCGGGTCTTCCGCTCTCGCCCGAAACCTTCTTCCCTCCTGAACAGGAGTTTGAAGTTCTTCGTCAGGCTCAGCAAATCGGTCCGGAAACTGCTGGCGAAGGCTTGTTGTTCAACCCGCACAATGAAGCTATGCTGTCATGCCTCACGAAAGGTTGGCTGCACATGGCAGAGACCCGGGAAGGAGAATTCAAATTGTACTTTCCAACCCTGTTTCACCGAAGGTAAGCCATGTGATATCTGCTAAAGCCTGACCTGCATACTAATAATATACCAGGCTCGTGGAGTACCTCGTTGGAGTCCAGGATCTTAGATATCCCACCCCGCCTACACTGAACAGAGGGGAACTTGAGTTAATGGTGGGCATGCGAAACATGACGATTTCCTAAAGGAGGTTTGCCTCTGGTGAGTGTTGAGGACAACGTTCGACAGGTCTTTCACTCATGCTGGATATTCGGCTTTGGTAAATTTCTCATACTTTCTTTCTGAAGGGGTTGCTTGATTCATTTTTGTGGGCGATGAACATGCGTTCAGCGAATAGCCGGTTTATGCTGCATCATCAGTCAGTGCAGTGCCAATCCCTTGCCATGCTATCAAGAGTGTAATCTACATATGTAAATTGAATTCGTGGAAATATTGTATTTGATCTTGGAGTTAAAAGACATACGACATACGACGAGCAGTCGTGGGCTATAACAAAAGAAACTGCCAGATTATTAGTCTCACTGTAACTTAACTTCTTCAACAATCGATCAAGCTCACATTGCACCATGCACTTCGACGTGAACGTAGACCTGTCCTAACAGGTTATGAGCCCCTTGGACACTCTATTCACCTTCTCTCTTACCTTTATACTACCGTTCACGCGTCTCTTAAGCCTTATATTAGTACCGCTACTAGCGCTCCCGCCGCGTACTACAGTCTTCATAAGACCTTCGCCATCTATACCTACAATGTAGGTTTCGATAAGTTCTATAAGTAGACTTCCCTTAAGTACGACAACGTTACTACTCTAGAATAATTCGTAATCAAGTAGCGTACCGCCTATACCTTTAGCGTAAATCCTACTACTTATTAGTAGCCTAATAGCCTTCACGCCTTAAATAACGATACCTCTAAGCAAATTCTTATCGGAATATTCTCTAACTTCGGTATCCCCAAGAATCGACGTCTCGCTACTTATCTAAAGTATGCTTCCGATCTAGTCTTTCACAACGTAAATGCAACCTATAACTAAGGCAATAAGCCAAGTAATAAGCTAAAGCACTTCTATACTTTCCACCAACGAAAGGCCGGTTATACTTTAGAGGAGTACTTCTAGAATCCCGCTAACGCCAACACTTAAGTCGGCTAACGCGGTCAACGCTACGGGCGACAGTATGTATTACCTCAACGCCCTTTTATCACCTATAGTAGCGTATTGTATTGAACATGTTTAGCTATGATCTTGAATTATTCCTTCTTCAACTACTCTCTTTACAATGCACTTTATTTCAGATTCAGTTCAGATTCAGTTCAGGTTCAATTTACTTTACACGTCCCTATGCCCATTTTAGAAGGTATTAACTTCATTAACCTTATAACCTAGGTATTCAAATAGATTTTGTAAAGTGACTACTAGCAATATGAACCAATGAGAGAGTTATATGCCGGTGGCATACTTAGTCGGCCGTACAACGCTCCGGTTTCTACTACTACCAACAAGCCCACTACAGCCAATACTCTTCTTAGCAACCCCATCGCACGCTTCAACAACCTTTTCGACACCTAGTTTGCTTCGTGGGGGTCACCGCAAGTCCATGGCTCCATGTTCGTGGGGGGTGTCAGATTAGTCTCACTGTAACTTAACTTCTTTAACAATCTATCAAGCTTATATTGCACCATGCACTTCGACGTCAACGTAGACCTCTCCTAATAGAAACCAATGGGTTAAGTCTACGTCTCGAAGACTTCTGAATTTCTCTATTTCACTGCTAACCTAGACGTGGACAAATATAAGCAAGAGACCTACCTCGAGGCGAAGAACCCAAACAAGCACAATAATAACAAGTTAGGGGTTGTTTATACACTTACTGCGGATTATCTTTTCTTGATGGGGTATGGTATAGGACTTTTAATTATGCTACCAAGGCTCTCGGCGGGTCAGTCGATATAATCAGCTTTACTAGTGAGGCAGCTCCATAGCAAGGACTAGTTGCTTTTATATAAAGCGTTTGAAACTCAAATCTGGAAGTATAATATGATCTACTATACAACTAACCGCTTCCGAAACTGAACCCCTTCAGAGTTCCTGCATTCTGCCCCAGCTGCAAACCAGAATTATGAGAACCCGAAAACGTCGCATTCGACACAATGGTGGCCCCCTTATCCTCCTCCGGAAGAACAATCTTGGACGCCCACTGGGTAAGAACCCGAGACACCTTCTTGAAATCCTTTTCATCCTCGCCGTCGTACTGGCTCAGCCGTAGCTGATTGCGCGCCAGACGCTCCGGAGGAGGAGCATCGGGGCCTCGGGCCAACGCCTCATCAACGATCTTTACGTCCTTGCCAGTACCGCCCAGCTTGGTACCGGCTCCGGCATAGAAACCTTCCACGACGAACTCAGCCCCTGCCTGCTTGAGCTCGGCAAACCGCTGGGGAATGCCGCTGAGGCGATTTAACCGGTCTTTCAGGTCCGACTCGCTGGGGATCTCGGCCTGAGCGACTTGGAGATAGTTTGTGGCTGCTGCTAGCGATCCCGGCTGGAAATGAGGGGTTCCTAGTAGTAATATACCGTGGATATAACCAATGAGCTCTCTTTTCCTGGGATGCTCGGCGGCTCGGGCTAGGGCCTGGACATGAGGATGGCCTACGTTAGTGGGGTTTCCCATGGACAGCGACAGCGAGGGTAACAGACATTCTCCAAAACAACGCCACCGAGACAATGTGCAACGAAAATAATCGGTCTCTCTTCCTGTTTTGCTTCGTCAGCCAGATAGATTAAGAGGCAGTACTGGGGGAAAAACCTTTTCTTTCTCAGTTCGATGGTCCATCAGCTCGTTGATCAGGTCATTGGAAATGTCCGTGATTTCGTCGTCCTCGTCGAAAAAAGGACCGAGGGCCGCTTCATACTCGAACGACAGGATACATGCGTCGGAGATTTTACCCGAGAGGAGCTTCTCAGGCCAGAAGACATCCGCCTCGGATGTCCACGGTGCTTGGTTGCCGTGCAAGCCGTGAACAAAGACAATACTATCGGGTCTGGGTAAGTACGTTGACCTAGAATGGGATGGGGATTGAGAGAGAAAGATATTGGGGCGATCTTACTCAACTTTGGCGTTGGCCGGTTCCCTAACCGCTCTGATAGACATTTTGAAGATAGATGCAGTGAGAAGGACAGCTAGCTAGTATCTAGGGTATGTGGCAAGCAAGAAATTGATGATCCTTTGACTCTTGAGGGTTATTGACTATACAATGCAGAAGGTGGGGGGGGAGGGGGGACTGGCAGAGGGGGGATGAAGGTGGAAAGAAGCGTGGAAAATTCACAATCAGACGAAAGATTCACCTTGGGATCTGCTTCCTACTTGTTTAATAGTCTACGCTACGGGCAAGCCAAGCCTGTATTTTCTCATTACGAAAATTACACAAAGTGGCTGAAGCACCACGCCTGGTCATGCCTTTGCGCTGAGCGATTCACTTTAGCGATTACTAGGATGTGCTGGCTGAAGCCTCGGCCCTCCCAGACTCCCTGTGCGTCAATGTCCATGTAGAACGGTCAAAGATGGAACAGGGGGAGTCATTCTATTGGGTTAAATAAGCTCGTTAATATCCCATCTCGTATAAGTGGGGACCGGGTTGCGCATGGCTACATGGGTGGTTCCTCATGCTTACACACATTCCAAGGGTTGATTGCCAGATTAACTAATGATATTGCTATGTTTTGTATGTCCGGTATGAAGAAGTCGGGATCACTCCGAGAACTCTTGAGATAGACGGGAATAACTAGACCTCCGCAAAGCCCACAAAGTCCAAAGCCCAACCCAATCCAACCCGCAAATGGGCTATGGGCCCGGGGTGAAAGGCTACTCGGCCCATAATGGGGGCCAAATCGGCACCAAACAATACAAATATGCCAATTCCTCGCAGCTATATAAGTAATAGGGGATTTTGTTGGGTGCCTGAGGCATTCAGGCACCCATGGACCCACAATGAGACAGATCCACCATGTAGATAGTTCTCTCTCCCCTCTTCTTCTTTCTTCCTTTCTCCTTCGTCCATCTCAATAGTTCTAAATCTATCACATTGTTTTCTTATACACAATCCTGATCGGATTCCACAATAGGTTATAAGCACCTTTTTCTACTAGACGGACTACTAGCAAAACTCTTTCTTCTAAAGCTTTGACCTAAATCTACTTTTTCTTAGTATAGAACTTTTCGCCCAATTAAGAATCGATCCTAAAACCTTTAAGACGAATCAATATACCTCCGATCGATCCTAAAACCTTTAAGACGAATCAATATACCTCCGATCGATAAAAATCATATCCGATTCGGAGAATAAGGATAGCAACCTCGCCGAAATACTATACTTACTACCTATCCGTAGTAGTGATAATAATAGCTCTTAGAGCCGCGGTATAGCGAATCCCGCGCCCGCCCCTACTAACGTTAACGACCCTATTACCGTTAAAATCATATAGGCCGATAACGTACCTAAAATTATATCTATAAGACTATCGAAGATCGGCCTTCTCGAGTATAAAATAAACGACCCTCTTATCTAGAAGGTCGCTATAGAGTTCGTATTAGCTCCTCTATATATACGACAACGTGCGCGCGCGGGTCGCCCGGACCCTGGGATCGACTGTGCTTCCGCTCTCGCGCATGCTGCGTCTGATCGGCGAGGCGATCCGCCATCCACTGCGTGGACATCCCGACGACAGCCAGATCGTCACTTGCATTGCACAGTATGATGGTTTGTCTGATGACATGGCAGCTAAGCGGGACCGGCGCTTCGGGACCCTGCAAGTCGGCACTGCGGCCGTAGGGTCTGCGGGCATCAAGACCACACCCGCAGGGATGGATCGGCTGGACGAGCTGGTGTATAAGCTGGCACACCAGGCAGGGGGCGGGAACGAGTCCAGGTCAGGGGAGCTGGTTCAGTCCGCGCTGGTGCGGAAGATCGGGGCCATGTTCTATGTAGTAGATGCGGAGGTGGAGGTAGATGTGCCCTTGTCGCAGTAGGGAGTGGACTCGCTGGTGGCGGTGGAGTTGCGCAACTGGCTGAGCAGTGTGATGAAGGCGCGGGTGACGATTTTTGAGATCTTGTAGTCAGGGTCGGTGGCTAATTTTGCGCGTATGGTGACGGCGCGGAGTGGTTTGATCACGGCGTAGATGGTGATATACCGGGGATGAGTATGGACTGGGATTCAACGAGATTACAACTATTGTATATCCATTGTTAAACATAAAATCAATATATTCGTTTCCATTATCTTCCCAAGCAGTCTGACATTCTCCTTATATATCTTGAGATGTGCTAGAGTGGAGAGCTAATCCTTATTAATATCCCTATCCTATCTACTTATACCCCTGCAGCTCCTTCTCCGTCCATTCCCACACCTTCAGCCCCAGCATATCATCCTCTCCCTTCGGCGTCTGCGGGCCCCCAATCCCAATAGGCTCATAGTACTCCCCGCTCTTCACCTCCTTAGCCACAGACGCCCACAGCTGATTCCTAACGCCCTGGTCCACCGGCGTCACGACCTTATTCGCGACCTTCCCTAACACCCTAACGACCCACGGGCTCCCCGTCGCATTATTCATGAGATTCGTGCGTACCACGCCCGGATGGATCGACGCTAGCGTAAACTGCGGGTACTTGCGCGCCATCTGGCGCGTCCACAGAATGATCGCTAGCTTGCTCTGCCCGTAGCGACCGTAAGCGCCCAAGCTCTCGGCGTCGGTGCGCAAGGTGTCGAACAGCACGCCTTCCTTAGGGGCGTAGACGTGGCCGTGCGACGAGAGCGAGACAATGCGCACGTCCGCGTCCGGCATCGCAGCCGTCTTTTCCAGGACGGGAAGCAGCAGTTTCGTGAAGAGAGCGTGCCCGATGTAGTTCGTGCCGAACTGCAGCTCGTAGCCGTCACTCGTCAGGCCCGGCGGGGCGGCCATGATGCCGGCGTTCAGCATGAGGATGTCGAGACGGGTGGACTCGGCCGCGACGGTGCGGGCCGCGGTGGCGACGGACGAGAGCGAGGACAGGTCCATGGCGAGGGGCTTGATGGGGGGGCGCGTTTTTGACCTGTTGGCGGATCTCGTCTGCCGCGGTCTGCGCTTTGTCGATGGTGCGCGCGGCCAGCCAGATCAGCGACGGCTGGTGGCGGGCGTATTCCAGGACGCATTGCTTGCCCAGGCCGATGTTGGCGCCGGTCACTAGGATGACTTTGCCGGCGAGCGAGGGGATGTCCTGCTCGGGGTTGAAAGGGAGGGATTTGCCGAAGAACATGGTGATGGTAAGACGGCTTATTAGATGGTGTAGCGTCCTGCGCGAGTGTTGGAGGGGAGGTTATATACCCAGACAAGAGCTCGGGGGGTTTGGCCCGAAAGGCGCATTCGAATTATCAAGCTAGTAGACGTTTCTTTGTCCTTTTGGCCCCATAGACGATCATTACTCCTGACGGCACATCCGCATCCGCTCGACATGGCGATCTGATAGGCAGAGCATCACTGGGAGGAGTCTCAGATATCGAAGATCCGATGCAGTGAGGCAGTATTCGCCCCTTTTCGCCATCGCGTATATCAACCTGCATGTAAGAGTGCCTGAATCCGGTTAGCATACTGTCATCCGCAGCCTGACTAATATTTCATGGCCATTAATAGGTCCTGGCCTGTTCCTGGTTACATATGTTTTTGCACAGTTTGTAGATGTACACGAATCTAACATTAATCTTGTGGACGTAAAAACACCCTCTTGAAGAGAGAACAAGAGACCCTTTGACTCGATTAACTCTAACAATTAGCCCTATCCAGATCATGTGATTTAATGGAGGCATGATTATGGGGAATTAATATGGGGCCGAGTATGGAACAGATCATGGAAGTACAACATACTATGTGGCTGGGGTGATTCAGGGGCTGTGTTCTTTACTATGGCGACCTACATTGCTGCCTGGTTTGTTAGGCTAGTACGTGCATTGTTTGCATGCGTTGTTTGTTTGTCTCCATATCTCCATCTCTCTCTGTATTTTCTCTCTCTCCTCTTCTCTCCCCAGTTCTCCAGTTCTTAGTTTCAATCAATTACTACAACTCCACATCTGCCTGTTCTCGATCCGCCAACACAAGATCACGCCATATAATAAAATCATTATATACTAATACAGCTCATACATTATATCCTCAACATGCTTTCTCTTCCACCCTGATATACGCTGCTGAGGATATGTAATCAGTAATTGTTTGCTACGTTTGTCTACTTTAGCATCGTATATGTTGTACGGGTATAGGCCGGAACATAAGTAAAAAAACAGTAATCAGCTATTTTACATATGTATGCCAAGACCGTAGTTATGCAACAATGGGCAGTTAGGAGCCTTAGTTGAGAGTATTAGTCTCTTAGAATGGGAATAATACAATTGTGTGTGTGTCGAAGAACGCCAAACTGGGAAGGTGTATGAGCGCGGTATTTTCGGTATTTTTCACTGTTCTGAGACCAAGCGGGGTTAGAGGGGGTAAAATGCAGCTGAGAACGTGAGACCAAGAGTACCAAGAGTTACAGTTGATGGCTCTCGATTGATTTGCCAAGTTTAGTTGCAGACTTGACATCTGCTCTCCCGTATAGTCAGATGAGGCGCTGAACTCTGCTGAATATTGGCTTTCCTGTGTCCCCAAGTCCAAACAATATCATTTACAGACCTCCCTCTCTCATTCAATCTCGCTCCAGCATTCGTCTTTCACGCTTGATCCAATATGGCTACCCAGGGGAAACTTGACGCGGAACAGGCGTCTGACATCGCTAAACTCTGGCAACGAGCAGTCGAGGACTATGAGAAAAGGACCAAGAAGTCTCTCCACCTGGCCCAGTTCAGCAATATCGACCAAATAATGAAGGACACGGAAGGCTTGTCGAACGAGTTTAAGGATTTCCGGCATGACCGATCAAAAACAGACAATGTGCGGAGTGCATTCAAAAATAATTTATGGTTGATTCAGAAGGTCGTTGATACGGTCGGGGTGGTTGGGATTGCTGCATCGGTATGTTCTGTTACATGGAATAGCGTGTATGCTGTTGATGCTGTTAATATCGATGCTGTTAACATCAATGCTGATGATGGTTAACAGGCTTTCCCCCCCGCAATGCCAGCCAGCTTGATCTTCACGGCCTTTGGACAGGTCATGCAGGTACGAGACTCCTGCTGATAACAATGGATGATTTGATTCTGATAACGCCATAAGTCTTTTGCCTCGGTATCTGCCGACTACGACAAGATCATGGGGTTTTTCGACTTCACGCATCGCTTCTTCGACCGGCTCTCCATGATCGAGGATAAAACTCCCCAGCAAGCGCCGTTCCAGCGATGCATTGCGCGGGTCTTCTCAGGCATGCTGACCATTTGTTCCGTGGCGCAGGAATATGCCGAGAAGAAAAGATTCAGTGAGCTGCTTTTCCTTGTTGGCTCTCTCTCTCCCCCTTTTTTGATTTGTTACAGCGGTGTTAATTAAGATTGATTCTCTCATCTAGAAAAGTGGTTTTCCAGTTTGATCGATGGATCGGATGGGGCTCTTTCTGGTGCCATCCAGGAAATGGAGGAGGCCGTGAACGAGCTGACGCAAGCCGTTGGCCTAGCCACGCTACGAACCGTCGAAATCCTAGACGACATCGTCCAAAGTATGAACGGGAACGTCGAGTTCCTCGTAGCGCAGGTCACTGTAATCGATGGACGAATGGAGGCCATCAAATCCGACACGGGGACGATCATCGAACAAACCCAGGTGCTGGAACTGAAACAGGACGCCGTGCTCAAGATGTTGGACGAGCAATCTCGACTTTTCAACGACGCGGTGCAAAATTTCGAGTATATCCAAATGGGGTCTAATTTCGGGCAAAGCTTCCAAACTAGTTTGCTGAAACTGGACGTCGTAAGGCTCCGGCTGACTCGGTGGGGTCAGTCGGTTGGACTGGCGAATGTAGACGACGGCGATGTCAAACAGCTCCAGATGACGAATCTCGCTCGCGAAGATCAAGAGCAGGTCCAGGATCTTCTGGCTCAGATTCTGGAGCTATTTGCAGAAGCTGAGACGGCGTCGAAACGATTGCGACGACGCAACCCCACCTTGAAAGTGCTGGACCCCGCCGAAGAGCTAGACGGCGTCTCGGCCTCACTGCACCAGAAGATGGAATATGTCGCTAAGAAGCGACAGGGAAAGTCCGAGTTGGAGCAGGACCAAGTGACTATTCTATACGAGGAGAAGAATTTCGTCCGGCTGATCGAGGACATCAGCGAATTGGTGGACGGGTTGGTCAATCTTTTCCCGGGAATTCAGGAAGAACAGCGTAGGCTGTGTGAAGAAGAGGTGTCCGGGTTTAACACGAACGAGGGCGCTCTTTCGCTACTGAAGGAGGTCGCCGCTGGCCAGGACAAGCTGCTGACTGACATGGTTGTCAAAGTCATTCAATCCACCACCACCTACACCAACAGTGTGGTGTTTTCGGGACCTAACTCGGGTTTTCAGGTAGGGAACAATTCAGGCAAGATTAGTGGTGTTCGCTTTGGCGGTTCCTAGTTATCTCTGATAGTATACAGACGAAGAGTGAACTGTGAATGTATTATGTGACTGGGCTTTTGCAAGACTGGTAATCACTGAAATTGAAATTCCATCCTGATCTCAATAAGCATCTTGGATAGGAACATACCTGGGATTATCACTCTCAGGTGAAATAACCTGTCCCTAGTTTTGCTGGTAGATCATCATTAGCAATACATGGCCCAGCGAGTGACTCCATGTCACGATGAGTGGTATATGAGATGACGGCGTGACTGATATGAATCAATCCCGGTATCAGAGGTACTATTAGACGTCGATGGGTTACTTCCGGGTAGACCTCAATATGTATATATATCTGGGCACTGGAACTCACCTGTCCTAGCTGTTGTCTATTACACAGACGGAGAGTCTCGCGAATTGTAGAATAAATTGGTAAAGAGAGAGAGAGAGAGAGAGAGAGAGAGAAGAAAGGTTGATTCCTACAGATCTCCAGAGAGAGCTACTTAGCCTAACATTACAGCCTGAGAAGTCAGGTGTCCATCACGACACCACCATAAATACGTCGCCATGGCACATGGCACAGATAATCGGAAGCCTGGCAGACTACAGGTACGGGCCACTATAGGGATCACCTCACATAACTCTCACGTATTATTCGTAATATTGAAGCTAGTTGATCCCTGATAGTGCCTGAATACCTGGATTGTATTTATAACTAACTACTTAAGGTCAATGTTATATACCTCAGAAAAGAAAATAGGCACTAAATTTTGACGCTATTCGTATGTTATACTATACAAATCATAGAATTTCCTTATATCTCGGCCTTAAAGCCTTTCCACTACGTTATCGTCTACTTCTCTTCAGTGACTCTCCTTCTAAGGCGTATCGCTGCACTAAAGAGAAAGCTTGGGAAGGAAATGCAAAATGAGAGCTATCTGGACATGCCTCACGTATAGACTACATGTATGGCACAGCGAGGACATCGCTACATCCAACTAAAGCAAGTGTGCTGGGTTTCAAAAAGCGGAGTATGATTCTTTTCCATGGGGGAGTATGTACTTAAATACTGGATCGGGAAATTCGGCATAGTCCTGTACAATCACAGCATCGGTGCAGAGGGCAGTAAATCTACACAGTATATCTTGCCAACAGAGCATCAACAATGCCTTCTGCATCATCGCTCTCTGACAAGGTCTCATCATCCTCGTAGTTATCTGTTTCCTTTTCGGCCCGTTGACGCTTCTCCCCCATGTCTCTATTCCCCTCATCCGCTCTCTTCCAATTAAGTATCTCCTCGACATCCTCCTTGTAGTCAAAGTCGCTGCGAAGTCGCTGCCGCATATCCTCGTCCTTCATATCGGCGTCCTCCTCGTCATCTGGGGTCTGTTCCATGCCGCCTTGTTCTTGCTTTCCTCTGTTGATAAGGGGTATGCTTGGTCCGATCTCTGATATGCTGCGTGCGGCTGAATCCTTTTTGCGAATGAGATACATATGCTCTTTTCGTTCGACCTTCAACTCGGTGGTAGTGGATGAGGCCTTTGTTACCGCTTCACTCTCCCGTAACCATCTTGTATGAACATATAACTCTTCTTGCAAATCCTCGGTGATCCATTTCTTGATGACGATGTAGTTGGTATCATGCTTTGAGGGGGAGTCAGTGTTTAAATCGCAAAGTGGGAGCACAAACATTTCTTCGTACCTCATCCCAATCCCAGGGCAGGCCATATTCTATCAGTGTGTCCGGAAGGATATGCTCTCGATGAACCTGGTTTTCGAGTGTTAGAGGTCAATGAACTGCTAGGAAGAGCTCATTCCATCATACCTTAATCCACGTTACCCTTTCCTCCTCTTCGTCTTCCCTTTTCTTTTCTTCCCTTTTCCATTCTTTCCTTTTCTTTTCGAACAGTGAGGTCGGCCGAGGTACCCCGCTCATGATCACAGTAAGGGTCCTGGCCTTGAGATGTCCAATTCCAATGCCTTGAAGGATGGTCCGGTATTCGCCGAACTGGATCCACTCCAACGTCTTTTCGCTGTGATTCTCCGTGGCATCTAATGCGTCATACTCACTGTTATCTAGAGCAGCCAGCTGGTCTAGCACGGTCGTGCCTAAAGATCTCTTCCACTCTGAGAGCTGGGATTGGATCATCGAATCCGGGAGTTTGATACTGCGGACATCGTACTTGACGTGTATTTGATGGTTTGTGATGGACGCGCTCGGGGAGATGAGATTGATGCTGAATATGCGCGATGGTGAAAATGTTTGGCACTGAGAGTCTGATGATTGCCTAGAAGAAACAAATGTTAGAATTTCTCTGGTATATATGATTCCGTCAGACGTGATCTTGCCTTTCGCTGGTATCGCCGTTCCGGCTGGAACCCAATTCATTGTCACTTGCGTAGAATGAGTGGTCTGTGTCAACGAGCCTTTAAAACTACGTACCTTGATGCTTCATCGTCGACATTGCTCTCTAGGCTGATGTCTGGGTCCCTGCTCCGCGAGAGTTAATTATGTGAAGGGAATCTTTAATCGACAAGGTGAACCTACTTTCGAGCACTGGCCGCTGTGCCATTTAATCCAGGATCCATTGTGGGCGGGCCTTGTTTAGAGTGAAGCGAGACTTGGGAGAACTGCGTTTGCTCTTTTTCTAATGGTTGTTGGGATTTCTGCGCCGCAACAATAGACCGAACCAGCAAGTCCTGATCCTCTCTGGAGTAGGCAACAATAGCCGTGGTACGCTGAATAGTACTGTATCTGTCGATATTAGCAATAGACCTTGGGCTATTCCACGAGAGAAAGTAGGAGTGACTTACTCCCCCATCATCCGTCTCGAATAAGCCAGCATAGCGACCTGAAGCATCAACAGCAAAGTTCCCTTGACATCTCTAAGCTCTGTCCGCATCGTATCTATCCCCGGGAGTAGGAATGGCCATTTGAACATCTCTGTCCGACTGAGTTTGACCTTGTCCGATATCCTAGATGTCGCATACAAATGCTTGCTTGCTTTGCCTAGGGACTGGTCCAGCGACTGGAAGATTCCTTCGCATTTTTTTGCCAACTTTATAACCGTTTCCAGTCCAGCTGTGTTGAAGATACTCTGTTTCGATATTGTCGTCTTGATATCGGCAACCGGGCTCACATTGTTGTCGGTAGTATTGTTGCCGTCTGATGCTGGGTGTTCCTTTTCTACACTCGCCTCAGCTAATTCACCCAGTTGCTGTAGAATGCTGGCATTCAAGGAGACGTCTTCGGCGACCTTTGTAATATGTTCCGGCGATGTCTTGACCTGTCCTGCAAAAGTCACAAGCTTCACAGAGCATTGTACTCCGGCCGTTGCAATTGCCAGGATGGCGGAAGCTGCCCCAATAGCCTCCATTATCCAATTTTAGGATGGGGATTTACCTTGGAACTGCTGGGAAACCAAAATTCACCAGAACCGCTGAGGATATTATATTCAGGTGCGGCTGAGAAGCGGGGCAGCTGCTTAGTTGGCTTTGTGTGCAGAGTAAGAAAATGTCGAATTGAAAAAAAAAAAGAAGTTCTCTGGAGAATGATACTTAATGATGGATCTTCAGAGAGAATTGTGGAATTTACTATCAAGGGAATCATCCAATTCCTTTATTGGTTCCAGTACGCTATATAGAGAGGCCTGAAAGAGGGCTTAATTCAGGCATAAGTCAGGCCTAAATAAGGCATTCAGGCATTAAATTCAGGCATTTGGCATTGAGCGCTAACTAGGTATACACCGTCCTAGGCATACCAATGTTGATAAACCACATCTGACCTAACCCTGACAGAGGCTGAATTTTCAACGGATAAGAGAAGCTGCCTGGTTAAACTCCATCCCCACTCCCACTTCCAGCCAAGTAACTAACCCGCTGTTGGGGGAGTACCGTCACAGCAGAAGTGTTTCCAGTATTGATGTAAACTCCGTCGATCAATGTCGAAGGTTGAAACTAGACCGTTGCTGAATCCAACAACCACTTGATCGCCATGCGCATCAAAAGAACAGGCTTGGAGATCAGGCAATAGCCGAAGGAAGGGCATGGTTCCATAGTATATCCAGTCTACTCTGACATAGAGGTTCTGTAATAAATCCGAATCCGACCTCACTGGCAGTTCCTCCTCCCCTTCCTCCGTCTCAAGTGATATTGGTCCAATGGATGTTTCAAGGTATCGGTTGCCTGCTGCGAATTCTACGCCATGCACCTGCTCTGACATCTTAATCTCCTTCCATGGCCGGGACGACTTGATATGACTACCGACAGCGCGTCCCAGAAATTTCGAGGCTTTGAGCGATTTTTTGATGTTCCATACCTTGATGGTCTGATCATCACAGACTGCTGCGATCTGCTGGCTGTCTGATGAAAAGGCCACTGTGATGATTGTTGTGTTTGAATGGCCCCCTGTTGAAAGGGCCACCGAGACGGCCGTAATGATGCTCTCGAAATTGCATTCTAGTGTCTTCTGGAGGTTTCCCGTTTCAGCATCCCAAAGCCTAATTGTTTTATCTTCGGAGGCTGATGCAATTAGCTTGCCATCAGGCGAGAAGCTCAAAGTGGTGACTTCGGTTTCGAACACGTCCTCCAACCCCGTCAGGGACGCAAATTTGTTTACGTGGCCTGCCAGTGTCTTCTTGAGGTCACCTGTGGCAGTATCCCAGAGACTAATTTTGCCGTGCTCATGGCCTGTCGCAATCAGCTTGCTGTCGGGTGAGAAGGCGACAGTGCTGAAATTGTCGTCGCTCTCAAGTGAGTCCGGCAGGTCACATGTGGCATAATCCCAGAGGTGGACTGCTTCGCCAGAGCACGAGGCCATCCGCTTGTTGTCTGGTGAAAAGACCACAGCAAAGACTGTTTTTTGATGGCCTGTTAGTGTTTCCTGGAGATCGCCCGTTGCAGCATCCCAAAGCTTAACAGTGTTGTCAGTGGAGCCTGATGCAATCACCTTGCCGTCTGGTGAGATTGCCACTGTTACAACTCGCCCTGAGTGGCCTACGACACTCTGGGTGGCACCTATGGCAATATCCCAACGCCTGATAGTGGTATCGGTAGAGCCTGTAACGATCTGCTTGCCGTTTGGTGAGAAGGCCATGGACATAACTGTGCCTGACTGGTATGCTAGCGTCTTTTGAACATCGCCCGCAGCATCCCAGAAGATCATGCAATCATCACGGCATGCTGCGATCTGTTTACTGTCGGGTGAGAAGGCCACCGTACGGGCGTAAGGGTATGCCAGTGTCCTTTGGAGATCACCTGTTCCAGCGTTCCAAAGATTGACCTTCTTATGACAGGCTGATGCAATCTGCTTGCCATCTGGTGAAAAGGCCACAGTCCGAACCGGGATTCTGTGACCGACTAGTGTTTTCAGAAGGTCACCTGAGGTAGTATCCCAGAGCCTGATTGTGCCGTCATAAAAGCTTGATACAAGCTGCTTGTCGTCTGGTGAGAAGGCCAAAGCTAAGGGTCCGTCTGAATGGTCTGCAAGAATCTTCTGGAGGTCTCCAGTAGCCGTGTCAAAAAGCATGATCAATCTATTATCATGATAATCACCGGCTGCTGCGGTTTGCCTCAAATCCGACGAGAAAGCCAGGGCGTAGGGGCTACGGGGCCAAGGTTCGCGGTCTTCTGGTGACTGCAAGTCAACCCACTTCTGACGGTCGCCTGTGGTGGTATCCCATAAGATAACAGAGCCCTGGTAATCGCCTGACATAATCAGCTTGCTATCTGGTAGGAAAGCCATAGCTGTGATCTTCCCTGAGTGATCAGATAGTGTTTGCTGAAGGCTACCTGTAACACTATCCCAGAGGTTAATCATACCATCCTCAGAGGCTGATGCTATCTGCTTGCCGTCAGGTGAATAGGTAATAATGCTGACAGTTTCCAAATGGCCTACTAGTGCCTGTATCATAGGCGTCCAACTGTCCTCCATGGGAGGAGCTCTTCCCAGCCATACAGGAACTTTGTGAAGGTTTTCTCCTTTCACAACACTTGATTCAGGACTAAAAATGATGCCAGAGCTGTAGATTTGCAGTGGCCAGTGCGACAAAGCTTGGTAATGTCGCAATAAAAAACGCATAGCATCCTGCACGAATGCTAAAGCTTGACAATCATCCTTTGTCACCTTAATTAGTAAAGACGTAGATGTTATTGAAAACACTAAGAACCCACTTTCAATATTTCTTCCAGTGCTCTCAACGCGTCAATGGCCTTTGGTAGCCTGTCCAACAGACTTAGGCATTCTAGCCATTCCAACAACTTTGTGTGTAGGAATACGCTAACTTGGCTCTTGTCGCTGTCGTTGCTCGTATTCTTTAGATGTGACACCCAGAACATGGCTGCATAGTCCACGCGAGACAGTATACCATTCTTCGGTCCATTTTCCAAAGCGTCTAAAGAGTCTCTCGTGGCATCGGGCCGTGGCAGGTCGACGAGGTTGGGCTTGAGACATTCAGATAAACAGGACATGCAAGCGAGGGCAATTTCTTCATGTCCGAAGCGTCCATGAGATTCGAGTATAGACATCCCATTCTCTCCGGCCAAGTAGTCTCGCGCCGACTGATGAACAAACTCGATGTTGTCTTCGCGTAACCGGATGAATGAAGCACAGCAATCGACCAATGCTCTAATGGTGTCCTCTTCATCGGTTAGGCCGATCACACTAGCGACTTCCTCCACCTTCAAAGGTCGGTATACCGTCATCATGGCCTTGAGAAGTCGCATACACTTCTGTACTTCAGCCAGTTCGCCTTGGTTGAGCTGGTTCAATACCCGATCATAGAACGGATGCAAACCCGGCGGCAAGCTTTGAACTGTGGACAGAGCGTCATCTCGGCAGACACTCTCGAGCGCCTTGCATACCAAGCTTACCCATAGGAAGGCACCTTCCGACCTTTCAGTAAGCTCAGTCTCTATTTCGCTCTTCAGGGTCGCTCCATATTTGTGCTGGCGACTAAGCTCCTCCACTTTCGAAGTGATATAAGCCTCCACAGCCCCAGAAACAGATTGGGAATTGTGTTCACCATCCAGATTAATTTGCACCTGGTCCTGACCAGCTAATAATACCCGCTCTGCGCCATCCCATGGTCGGCTTGTCAACATCCACTTGATCTTACCGGGATGATCCAGTCCCTTTCGCACGATAGATTTGAGGAAGTCAACCACATCGTCATCCTGACATTCATCAAGCGCATCAACAACCATATATACCCTAGAGTACTTGCACCGGGCCAACATCTCGAAAAGGATGTTCCACAACGATTGCCACGAGGTTACATCCTCGCTGAAAGACTCCTGTATGGTGTCCCACCGGCGACGGAGCGATTCTTTTAGCTCCGTCTGCTGATTCGCCAGCTGCAGAATCAACCCTTTAAGAATGGCTTCCAGTGTATTGAGCTCGTAGTCGGCATTCTGGCAGAAAGAATAAATAACCACGGTGGATTCATCCTGCGCACGGGCGAGCTGCTCAATCAGACCGATTGACAACATGGTCTTCCCTTTCCCAGCGCCTCCCTTGATCCAAAGCAGGCCGAGGTCGTCTCCATTTTCCCAACCTTTGTACTGCGGATTTTCAAGAATCCACTGGATGGACTGGTGAACCAACCTGTCCTTGCTCTCTTTCAGGCGATTCTTCACAGCCAGGGAGTCCGGGCAGCGCAGAGCGTGGAGACAGATTCGATCGATGTCTTCGGTGGTGTACCCTAGAAACAGCGTTTAGTCTCCCTTAATTTAACTGAACATCACATGGAAATTACCCCGCGCCACATGGAATTCTGCTGTGATGGAACCCGAATTCTTTCCGATCTGGAGGCCATGGTTTGTCGCGTTAAAAGCAGTGGACGTGGCCATCATCAAAGCACTGACTGATGCAAGATTGTACTGGAGGGAAGCTGCTGGAGGGAAGCTGCAGCTCAGCCAGCTGAATGAGCGCCTTCAATTACTAAAAATGTCAGCTGACGTGTTATTTTGCAAAGTAACTGTATAGTTGCAAAGCAAGAATTCGGAGTCTCCGCCGTTGGGCACTAGTAAGTTGCTAGTAGTAACGCTTGGTGATTCTGTCTGGAACAAATACGAGAGCCAAGCACTCGGAGTTGCGTCCATTTGTAGCAAGGTTGGCCATGATTTGTAGCGTGATTCGAACATAAATCGGATTTGCATATAGAGCACTCCGTACTCCATAGCGACTAACATAAAATTCCTATCTGATCTGATTGATCTGGTTGATAGTATGCTATTGAGGTGCCAGGCAGTGCTGCTAATGGGGGACCTACTACATATGTAAGAAATTGAGAGTTGAGTGCAAAGAGCGCTGTTTTTTTAAAATTAATATAGTATTCATTAGTACTACCCGTGGACGCTAATTGTGCGCTAGTAAGGATGAGTGGAGGTGGGTGAATCTTTATAAGATACATAGCTACCTAGGTATGTACCTAGGTAGACTGTTGTACCCCATCTAGTCAGAATTCTCTACCCTAATCCTTGCTAGCGCGGTGTATTGCAAATACCATATATAGTAAGAAAAACATAGTATCCGGATGAAATAAAACGCCGAGATTACTAGCTTGAAAGTACTCCGTATACATATGCAGGATCCACATTGACAGAATCCATTCTGACTCCGGAGTCGATGAGGTACAGTAAAACCTATTTATAACGATATAATTCAGACACGGAAAAAATGTCGTTATAACCGGGTTATTGCTATATCCGGTATCGTTATAACCAGAGTTACATTGCCCAAAGTCACAGAACATTTTGGGACGGGCACTCTTAATGCTATTTGATTACCCTTACCGAGAATTTTGAAATGATGTCCAGTCTTTTGGATCACCTGCCAGATATTGTTCGGCTTTGTTGTTTAGCCGGTCTTGTCATTTAAACAGCTTGGCCTACTATGCGCCTACTCAAAGGCCTCTTGATAGAACTCTACTGTTGTTCAACATCAGTGCAGGCCTCTACCTGGCCTTCATTTATCGATGGGCAGCCAACACCGGGCAAATGGTTACAAATTAGCTTGAACGAGACCGCTACAACCCAATCTAGCCTTCAGACAAGGGATTTTGATCATGCCCTTGTGGAGCGAACTACAGTTATGAAAATCGGCCCCGCAGCAAACTTCAAATCAAACGCCTACTGTGGTCCTTCCCTGACCTTTAGCAGTTGTCTATCTGGCGGCAACAACGACATCTGAAATGCTGCAAGAAGTAATTTTAGAATGGGTGAAATAAAGGGGAGGGAACAGAATTGAGAAGGGAGCAGCATTCGGAATCATGAAACCGGAATAGGGGAGCTGTTCAAATAGATGGTTTTACGGATAGAGGTGGAATGAAATACTGGGTCAAATTGCTGAGGGAGCTCATGTATTATACATTAAGAGGAAGACAAGGAGTCAGATTACTGAATGATTCTGTTGAGACATACAAGTGGTGAAATAATCACTCTAGGACGTATGCTGATTTTGTAACTCCATAGGAGAGTAAGATCGTTGCTGAAGGCTTGTACGTCTAGCAATATCCTCGAAAATAAGTCTGTTCTTAATCTAAGCGATATCTTATATCTCCTGATGGCAAGGTTCTTAAGGCTCGATGCTCTGTCCTCCTTGTAAGTTATATAGATGGCTTCATGGCAGCAGTAGCTTTTCATCTCTATATAATTTGTTTATATAATTTGTTGAGGTTGATACCTTGTTTGTCAGGCTGTCACCCTACATAAGTAGCTCTCTGCACGTTTGTACCCTGTTTGTTCATTATTTGTTACAATCGAGCAGAGTTTAGATAGTTTTAGTAGGGGAGTTGTATAACCCCTACATTTCTAGTTTACTCAATTAATAATTCTTCCTCTGCTTTCCCCCCATATAGTAGTAATCTAGTTCAACAGGTTGCTCAACAGTATTCATTTATAAAAATACTATATGAAGTACTACGCTAATCTGGTTCTACGGGATACGGGTATACCTCGCGATGACTCAGAAGGTTCCAAGGTTAGGGTTAAACCGGGTCCACGGTTACTATAAGCTTAAAAACCAACTTTGTATTCAACCTTGGAAGGACCTGAATATTCACCTCGTTTGCACCTCACCTTCACGCATTCAGCCTTCACTCACATATTTATGCTCACAATTTCAACATCACACATTCACCCCAACCATCGGAACCATCGGAACCACGGGCTAGACTGCCATCAAAGATGGAACCTTCTTTAACGCCCATGCAGGTCGATAGAGGTAATCTAGCAACCTCAAGAACTCGTCTGTGTGTACCACAGCCACCAGCGTAAGAGCTAAACTAACCCAGCCGCAGACAACCAGCCATCATCATCATCGCCTCGACGACCCTCGTCTTTACAGGATGTGGAATAAACTTCGCATTCGGTGTCTTCCAAGAAATGTACGATTCCATGTCAAAGGAGCCAAACACACCATTCACCGGCGCAACACCCGCGCAAATTGACCTGATTGGTACTCTCTCAATCGCACTGATGACAATCGGCGCTCCATTCGCCACAGCGTGGACAAAGCAATATCCCCCTCGATATGTCATCTGGGCTAGCGGAATAATGCACTCAAGTGCTCTGCTTTTTGCAAGCTTCAGCCAACACTTGTGGCAATTCATCCTCACCCAAGGTATTCTTCTCGGCATGGCCACGTGTCTGACCTACATGCCATCTGTAACCGTGGCACCCACCTGGTTCACACTGCACCGCGGACTAGCAATGGGGATAATTCTCGCAGGAACCGGAATTGGGGGCGTTGCATGGCCGCTGGCTTTTAGGCACCTCATTGAGTCCGTCGGGTTCCGAAACACACTCCGCGTCACAGCTGGAATCTCTTTCGTACTCATTTGTGGCTCGGGGACATTTATACGCTGGCCTGCTAGCGAGATCACTCGTATCCAAGCCGAGAACTCCGCTTCTTCCCGTTCTCCGACCTTCTTCCGCCTACCATTGGTTGACTGGCGCGTCGTCCAAAGCCGCAAATTCGTCGCTCATGCTCTGGGTGCAGCCTTGCAGTCCGCTGCGTACTATACACCGGTGTTTTTCTTCGCATCTTTTGCGCGTACACTGGGTTATTCACAGGCAACATCAGCAAACTTCATTGCCATCTCGAACGCTTCAAATGCGCTAGGCAAGGTCGTCATTGGTCATGCAGCTGACCGTATAGGAAGACTCAACACCCTCGTATTAACGACCCTCATTTCGGCTGTCTCGGTCCTTGCGTTGTGGCTTCCTTCGTGTCTATCCTCCACACAATCCACCGGGAGCACACTGTTCATCGCCTTCACAATCTTCTATGGCATCTTTGCATCAGCATACGTCGCTCTGTTCCCGACGAGCCTGGTCGAGTTGTTCGGTGTGCAAAACTTTGTCAGTGTTAATGGCTTGCTTTATATGGTGCGAGGCTTTGCGACCTTAGTCGGAACCCCAGTTGCCGGTGCGCTGATCCGCGGAAACCACGAGAAGAGCGTCGGTCCGCGAAGCTATGAGAATACCAGCATTATGGTCGGGGTATTGTTGGTTGTGGCGACGTTAGCTGTGGTTTGGGCGCGACTTGAGGCTACGCTTACTCTTGATGCTGCAGCAGGGCGCAGAATGAAGTGGTTAATGTAAAAGTCTTTGTCACGTAGAGATTGAAAGGAGGATGTCGTCAGGAGAAACCTCCCAATGTTATAGACTGGACATTAACAATACTTACCACTAGCAAGCAGTCAAAGTTAATAAAATCTCCCCTCAATTCCATCATATCTGGCATCTATCCTGGATCTAACGCTTCTGGAGACATGGGTACGACTAAATATGTGTTGGGTGCCTGGGTGCCTGAGGCCCAGAACCCACACGAGACAGATCCATATATTGCTGTACCCATATACCGTGAATTCTATCAGAGAATATCCAAGGCTGTATAGGTCTGTGACAGGACCAAACCAGACGATCAGTTCTCCATCTCACTGACATCTATGGAGATCCAATTACTAGGACAGTTCTACATATCTACCTAGATATACATCTTCTGGTTCAGGTAAAGGGCCATATATTTCTAGAACACAAATTCTTGATCTCACTCTAACCCGAGATATCTCCCAAACCTCCATTCGTAAATCGTAACCCCAATGTCCTCTGTCTAGTTCTCTCACAGCCCGGGAGTCTGAGCCCCTTCCCCAATCCCCATCAACCCACCAGCAAGTCCGTTCATCCGACGATCCAGCAAATCCTCTTCGCTGTCAAGAGAAGCGATACTACGTCCTCTCGGACGAACAGCACGCGGGCTTTCGGGAGCACTATTTGTCTCATCAGGATCGAAAGGGTCCGAGCGACCCGCTCTTTCCAAGCATCGGAGCTTAGCGAGAAAATCTTCCTTAGCATTGCGGTCATCCCCCAACGAGGTAAACCCAGTAACCCGCGAGGAGGCAAAAGAGGATCGTGATCTCCGACGCGTGCGATGTTCAGACTTTGACGTAAGCGCATCCTCGCTACCGGCAACGGATGTGATCTTGCTCATGCTCATGCTCATTTCCAATGGTCTGTCGTCGTCACCGGAAGACTCGCCAGTGAACTTGCGGTGGTGGTTACGTCCCTTATTCGAAGCGGTTGCTCCGACTTTTGCTGGGCCAGACCATTGGAGGGAACTATTAGCTTTCAAAGCATCCCCATCCTGACCAGGGTAAAGTGAATCCGCCTCAAATTTGTCGGTCTTAATATCCAGGGACAGACTCTCCAGCCAGTCCGCGCTGCGATGGATATACTTCCACGCGTCGGGGAAGAAGCCAGCCATCTGCATGAATCCGTGTGAAATACCAGGGATCAGGGATATCTCGACGTAGTTCCTCTCGTTAAAAGAACGGTTATTCCTCTCCAATCCCAGGTCCTGGCGCTCGCGGAAGTGATGTAGCTTTGCCTGCCGCAGTCTGCCTGCAAATATAACCGTGTCATCAACCAGAGGATCTCGCTCTCCGGTCATGATATATGTTTTCGGGAAGCGGGCAAGTAATGCATCCGGGGCCAGGACGGGAGACAAGAGGAAATCGGTGTTGAAGTCTGGGCGATGATGGGGTCCGATGTATAGAATGATCATCGCACGTGTCATTTCAGGTGTGAGAATGCGGTCGTGGACGTAGGTGATCATGGATGAGACAGCTAGTCTGGTCTTGATTGGCTTGACTTCGTCTTCTGCTTTAACAGCAGGCTTTGGGGCTATGTCCTCGTTCCTTTGGAGTTTTTTCTCCAGTGACTTAGCAGCCTGTGTAGCCACGTTGGCTTCTTCATTATCCTTTGCCTTCTCGGGTGGTGAGATAGCAGTTAAATCGTCGACGGAGCCACCTGGCGACGTGAATGGCGTTAGTTTACGATATTGATCCTGTTTCCGTTGCAGAACACTGCGGTTTGTCTGACGCGTGCTCTTCTCCTGGATTAATGACATCTGCTCATCGCTCATCCAGCTTTCAACTCTCATATTCAACGCAGGGTATCCCAAAACCACACCATCTGGGGCCGGGAGCACATCCTCTCCACGCCAACCCTGGGCCATCGCAGACTGCAACACCATTAAGGTCATGCCAACTGCTAGGTTGCCACCGGCACTCTCGCCAGTGACAAGAATCCGCGGACGGGTCTGCCCACTCAGCCCCATACAACGACCTTTTGTAGCGACGATGCTATGATATACATCGTAGCATTCATGCAACGCATAGGGGTATGCAAATTCTGGTGCCTTCTTATAATCGATACTGAGAATAGGAACCTTGAGCCGCCCTGCCCAGGACAATAGCTTGTCCTCTGAATTTCTAGGACTCATAGCCACAAACCCACCACCAGGCACGTCCAGCACGATGAGACTCTGATCTCGGAGCGCACTTAACGGGCCATCAAAATACAACCACGCATTCACTGGATCAGTGTAAACAGACTGCGCTGGACGAGGAATACGAATCGCTCGGGCCGGGAACTGAGTCATTCGTGGCCGTAGCAGTTTCGCCATTGACCACAGGTAGGGGCTGGTGGCTTTATTCCAAGATACACGCAGGTGCTCCAGTGTCAGTGTAGCACGGACGCGGCGAACCTTCTCGTCGGCCTGTTCAGCAGCGATCAGGTAGTAAGCCGTGAAGACTAACGACGCTATATCTCGTAACCATTTGGGCTTTATGTTCATCGCGGTCCAGAATCCAGCATCCAAGCCAGTGGTGATCCACGTTGCTCGGAAGAAGGACCGCGAGTACATGTTTGCTAATGGTTCAGGGCATTCGAGCCCAACTATCTTAGCGAAGTTCCGGCTGAGGTAGAGCCAGAGGAATATGATAACAGTTGTCTGCCATGTTGTCAACTTCCCTGTGAAGCGGGAAGAGAGTGATCGAATAAACGGCGGGCCATGTTTATCTGCTCTGGTGAATGTTCAGCGGGTGGAAATTCTTCGACTGATATGACTGGATATTCCGTACCTTAATAAGTAGACGGACCAGAAAGAAACAACTGCAAATACTTGGATCTTGCGGAAGCGGGTTGAAGGTCTCCCTAAGACGTGGTCTGGACATCGATTAGCCTGGTGGATTGTAAGTGGAATACTCGTTGCATATCTTTGCATACCTATCATTTCTTGAAGTTAAGGCTGAGACTAGTCAGTCTAACTAGTTCAGCCTGTGGAGTATATGTAGTGTATGTGAAGCCCAGATAAATCATAAGAATGCATAAAGGTCGAGTATAAAGAATAGTCAAAAGAACCAAGGAGAGACAAAGAGACATTTTCAGACAAGCCATAAGAAATGAATGTCATCAATCAGCATCGTAGTTCAATTAATCCAACCTTGTCATTGGAGAACAACGAGGGAAGGGTGAATCACATGTCAAGTCCCACATTCACATGCCAGTGACGACATCAGCTGACCCTTCCAGGCGACACTCCCTCCGCCAGGGTAGATCTCTCTCTCTCTCTCTCTTTTTTATGTTTTTTGTGTTTTGTGCATTTATATTGTATATCTTTTATGTTTGCAGATCTATGTCTATTGTCGGCAATAATCACGCCCATGTCCAACCTGCCAACTGCACAACCAGACCTCCCACCCCATACTGAGGAAGCCCGCAATACAAATACCGGCCGAGTCACTGACAGTGGTAGCCCCCAGTGAGAATTCACGGTCCTCCTTGGGAACACGATCGGCAATCTCAGCAAAGGTATTCACGTATACCACTCCACCGAGGAGGCCCTCCCAGAAAACAATGATGAACACAAGCCATACGCTGGGAATAAAATTGAACATAGCATGGAGGGACAGCAACACAAGATTTACTACCTGCAAAAGCGACGGCAGGTACAGATTGTGGATGCGGTAGAATGGGGTCGAGGAACGTGAGATGAAGACGCCAATCTGGTAGATGGCATTATAGGTGGGGTAGAACGAGCGGAAGTGCTCAAAGGGCGATTCACGCAGTGGGAAAAGCAGAGTTGGAGCCACACCTTGGTTGATCACGTACTCGGCGATGTAGACTAGTAGCATCGGGACCATGCTAGATGTTTGTCAGCCTAGATTTGGGAGAACCGAAAGACTCGAATACTTACAAAGGAATAAAGAGTCCCTTCATTCGATGTAGATTCAGGCGAGCCTGGTCCAGCCAGGAACCACCTTGGTCGACATGGATAGACTTGTGGGCGGGGGGATTATGCGATTCCCCCAAGAGCCCCTCGTCTTCTCCACCAGCATTATCATCCAGTTCGTCTTCTTCCACCTGTTCCCCACCCTCAACCACACGATATCTATCAGCACCGGATTCGCTAGATCTCAGGGGGGACCTGGGTAGCACGACAAAGAAGCTCAGAACCATAATGGCCGGTAAGCAGGCTGAAACCAACAACGTGACATGAACGGAGAAGCCCAGTGCCGAAGTTGCGAGGGCATAAGCACCAGCTCCGATCAGCCCAGCGGCGCCAGTACCACTCCCCCACGCAGCCAGACTGAATGGGCCATAGAAATGTGTGAGACCCACGAAGCTCAGCTCCCCAGCACCGCAAGAAAGGCTAGCCAAGATGGTTCCCGCGATCTTAGACGCTATCGTTCCCCCATCGGTATAACCTGGGCTCATAGCCACAACCAGCATTCCCACAGATGACAGGAAGGCGAAGATGAGGATGCGCATCCAATATGGGACCAGGTGGATGAAGTACGGGGCGACGAGTTTGGTCGCGAATGACGGGATCACGTCCGCGAGGAGAACAACGCCTTTGGGTACATCGGGCCCGACTAGATCTACGGCTGCCGAGAGGATGATCACATATAGGACATTGTTGATAAGGCCTGCCGGGTATGTGTGTTAGCTAGGCTGATCAGCTGCCCAGATGGGCTGGTTGAGGGTGCGCACCAAAGAGCCAGAAAGCGACACAGACTCGAGGGTCTGCGCCGCTAAAGGCACCACTAAGACGGGCGCCGAAACGTTTCCAGATGGGAGAAGGTTGATCTTGAGAGGAAAGCGTTGCGGCATCCTCATCGGACGCTGGGAGAGGCATTCGGTTGTTGCGCTGGGGGGTTGATAAGAAGCTACAGCGAGGTGACAAGAGATATCCAGTCCATAATTTATTCTAGTTGGATATTCAGGGGAAGAAGACAGAATACGGGGGCATATCGAATCAAGCGCGAAGAGTGACGACTCCTTATCTCCACGCGATCCACCGCCTTCCGCCCTACACGTGGCTGAGAGTGGCCTTCTCCACATAAAAACAAGGGGACACACGACACTTTTCCTTTATTGCTCTAGTTTCTATGAAAATATGTCTTGTCATATCCAACGCAATACAAGATGGTATAAAGGGAAAAACAAAATCATAACCGGCATTCAGCACAAGACACTCATGACTTGGCCACAACCGAATCCACAGCCTGCTCCAAAATCCGCAGACCAGTCTGAATCTGGTCTTCGGTGATCGTCAAGGCAGGGACGAATCGGATGCAACCCTCCCCAGCAGTGATGATCAACATACCGCGCTCACGGGCAGCAGTGATAATGTCACCAGCCTTAGCAGTGTACTCCGGGGCGAGCTGAAGACCCAGGATCAGACCGCGCCCGCGGATCTCGGAGATCACACCTGGGAACTTCTGCTGCATGGCCTGGAAGCCCGAAACAAAGAGATCGGACTTGGCCTGGACGGACTGCTGGAGCTCCGGCTCAGCGAGACGCTCGACGATATGGTGAGCGACACGGCAAGCCAATGGGTTGCCGCCGAAAGTGGTGCCGTGGTCACCTGTCTTAATGTGCTGACCAACCGTCTTGCCAGAAACAATGGTGGCACCAATAGGAATGCCATTACCAAGAGCCTTGGCGGTAGTCAGGATATCGGGGTGGGCAGCCTCGCCAGAGGCCGGGGCGAGAGAGGGGTGAGCGTGGGCCCAGAAAGTACCGGTACGGGACAGACCGCACTGGATCTCATCGTAGATCAAAACGGCACCGGTCTCGTCACAGCGCTTGCGCAGAGCAGCAAGGAATTCGGGGGTCGCGATGTTAACACCGCCCTCACCTTGAATGGGCTCAACGATGACACCGCATGTCTTATCCGTGATAAGAGTCTGGAGCTGGTCGATCTGGTTGTAATCTCCGTACTCGAATCCGGGGATCATGGGCGAGAATGGAGTTTGGTACTTAGGGTTGGGGGTGGCTGAGAGGGCGCCCATTGTGCGTCCATGGAATGAGTTGTTGAAGGACACGAACTCATGCTTATCACCGGAAGGGTCCAGAGTGCGGCCGGTCTTGCGAGCGAACTTGATGGCGGCCTCGTTAGCCTCAGTTCCGGAGTTGGAGATGAAGACCTGCGAGGCATCGCGCATAGCACCGGACTTCTGCGTCAAGTCAATCAACAATTGACTCAGAGCACCGGTCCAAGGGTTGTGGTAGAGGTTTGAAGCGTGGATGAGGGTTTCAGCCTATAATTGAAGATCTTTCGTTAGCGATTGGCCACTATCCAGTCCATAAAAGCATTTCGCACCTGCTCCGCAATAATCTTCGCAATCTCCGGGTCACAGTGACCAAGAGAGTTAACTGCAATTCCCGCAGTCAAGTCCAGATAACGTCGGTTCTCCATATCCCACAAGTAGCAACCCTGTCCCTTCATCATCATCGGAGCCGGGCGAACGTAAGTTGGAACCATGAAAGGAGCCCGCTCCTTAATGAAGGACGCCGTGAGTGAGTCCGCCGAAGGGTCGGGGTTTGGCAGGGTTGACTCCTTCTATGCGATTGTCAGTTCCCAACTTCCAACTTGAACGTTATCCTCGAGAATTCGGGTTACACATACCTTGACCTGGGACTTCGCATTTTGAGGGGCATTGGACGTAGTCGCGAATCGGCGCTGTACTGGTGACTCGAGAGCAGGGACGAATTTGGATGCGCGAGGCAGACGGCGCGCGGCCACGCGGAGGGCAGACATGGCAAACTTTTGATTATAAAAATAGAAGAAGAAAAAAAGCTAATCTGCAGCAAAAGAAAGGTGAGGATCGTAAGAGAAGCGACTGATCGGATCAGCGACCTACGGGGAGAAATAAAAAAGGCGATATCGGGATCGGCCGTCTTAGTCACATCGGTGGAGTGAGTCAACAACCGGGTGAGGTCCCGAGATCTCCCCGTACATCGTACAACTTCAAATTACCTCATTGGACATATCATTCCCTCATACACAAACGCAATGGTGTACTCTCTCGTCATTCGCCGTTCAATCCTCTCGGCCACTACAGCCCGCGGCGCAATCCGGCCCCTCTCCACAACTCGATACCTGCGCCAGAGCGGTGACGACAAGCCCATGCCCTTCTCAGACTCCCCGGCTCCCCCACGTCTCCCGAAGGAAGAACAGGAGATCTTCGAACAGCTCCAGAGGCGCTCGACTGGTGCCTTCAGCACGCCCCAGGTCAATCAATCCCCACAGGCCGAGGTTCAGGCAGACGGCAAAGGTGGCGAGCTTCACCCGGATGCGCCAAAGGGAGTGCAGCCAGAGTTTGAGGGCGAGAAGAACCCAAAGACTGGTGAAGTTGGTGGACCAAAGAATGAGCCCCTGCGATGGGGTGCAGGTGGTGATTGGAGCTATGGTGGTCGTGTCACTGACTTCTGAGTGACCTCGGCTTTGACCAGATAGATTTGCATCATGTTGGCGTTGGTGTTTCTTGTCGAGCGATATAATGTCTCCATAACCGGAGACGGAGAAGTGGGTGTTTGATTCTGGTTGACCACATTTACAGTGTACATAACAAAACGGCCTAGACTGACAATGCAAAGCATATTTACGTTTGTTTTTGTCAAATATGTGAAACCTGTTTGGAACTAATAGACACTCTGAGCGATCAAAAGCACGGGATATAGCGCGAATTGATCAAAGCGACGCTTTTTCTCCCGCCAGGCGAGCCAGAGTCGCTTTTCCAGCCCGGCTATCATTCGCTCGGCCCAACTCCCCACTAATCCAACCTCCAATCTTCGACATCTCATCCAGGTTAATCCCGGTGTGCATCCCCAGGCTATGAATAGTATGCACAAGGTCCTCTGTCGCCACATTGCCTGTCGCACCTTTGGAATATGGGCAACCGCCAAGCCCGCCCACACTGCTGTCGAAAATACGGACACCATGCTCAAGGCCGACGATTGTGTTCACCAGGGCCTGTCCATAGGTATCATGGAAGTGCAACGCCAAGTCTGCATTAGCGATGCCAGCAGCCTTGAGAGCTTGCAGAAGCTCCATGGTCCGGGGAGCGGTGCCCATACCCGTTGTGTCCGCCACTGAGACCTCATCCGCTCCCATCTCCAGCAGCGTGGCGGTAATCTCAGCCACCTTGACGGGATTCACATCGGGGCCTTCATAGGGGCATCCTAAGGCAACAGAGACATATCCGCGTACCCGGATATTCTTCGTCTTTGCTAATGACATAATCGGCTTGATGCGCTCGAGTGACTCGGCAATAGAGCAGTTAGTGTTCGCTTTTGAGAAAGCTTCCGTTGCTGCAGCAAAAAGAGACACCTCTGTAGTGGTCGATGTCTCTCCAGTCGCATCTGCGGGAACTCCTGTGCCATCAAGTATCTTGACCAGGCTCTCCAGTCCTCTGACGTTGGGGACAAGATAGTTGTAGGCGATTGTAGATTGTGCTTGTGGCGGTTTTGTGAGAAGATGCTCGCAAATTTCAGCTGTGCTTGCCATCTATCATAATGTAACCAAATCGTCAGTCTTCAGTGCCTGAAACCGCCCGCACTACATGACGACGCTCGGTAAGGTCATACCTGGGGTACCCATTTTGCGGGCACGAATGAGCCAGCTTCAATAGTGGCAACGCCCGTTTTAGCCAGTCGTTCAATCAACTCAAGCTTTGTTTGCATTGGAATTGATTTCTTCTCGTTTTGCAGTCCATCTCGAGCGCCAACCTCCACGATACGGACATGGTCCGAGGTTAACCGCGACTCGGTCGCGAAGCGGCGTGTAGAATATGGAGACCGTAGGGCTGAGAACAAACTCAATCGGGGGCGAGCTTTCATCATGATAAATTATGGGCCAACTTGTATGATCAGAGGAACCAGAATCGTAAAGAGACAGGGCAGAGGGCGAGCTTTGAGAATGGAAACCGTAAGAGGCCGAGAATGCGGAGAACGCTTTACCCCTTCCGGACTAGTTGATCACCCCACCTGCTGCTGAGTCAGTCGGCAGAAAAAAGAAGTGGGATGATATTGATTCCAAGATTGAAGATTGAAGATTGTCAGGATCAAGTGAAAAGTACAATCTTTGTTATTTTTGGCTCATATTACAGCTAGATATTATGGAGGCAAATCTGCCCACCCCCTCTACTGAGGATGGCTCACAAACCGCTAGCCAAATGCGACAGCCAAAGAAGAGATTTGTTGGACGACGAACAGCAGATGCCCAAGCCCAGAAGGATACGACTAGTCAGAAAGATGTCGAGTCCACAGCGGTGCAAACAGGTATGTATTGTCCACTGGAGTAACAGAAATACTTAACCTAATTTTCACTTCCTCCAGCCGCTCCCAGACGCACACCCCGCACCCTCAACCAAGTGCCGCCAGAGATTCTGAACGATCCTGAGATCCAAGAAGCAATGGAGCTTCTCCCCAAGAACTACTCATTCGAAATTCCGAAGACAATCCACCGAGTCCGCACATCAGGAGCCAAGCGAGTAGCCCTCCAATTTCCAGAGGGACTTCTCATCTTCGCGACAACCATCTCCGACATCCTAACCCAGTTCTGCCCTGGGATCGAAACTCTCATCATGGGCGATGTCACATACGGCGCCTGCTGCATCGACGATTACACAGCACGCGCTCTAGGCTGCGATCTGCTAGTACACTACGCGCACAGCTGCCTGATCCCAGTGGACGTAACCAAGATCAAAACGCTATACATCTTCGTGGACATCAGCATCGACACAAGCCATCTCCTCGCAACACTAGAGCGCAACTTTAAGCCCGGCCAGTCGATCGCGACCGTCGGCACAATCCAATTCAACGCAACGCTACACGGACTGAAACCCGTGCTTGAGCGCGCCGGCTTCCGTGTCATAATCCCGCAAATCACACCTCTCTCTAAAGGCGAGATTCTCGGTTGCACATCACCGCAACTCTCCGATACCGAAATCGACGCAATCCTCTACCTCGGCGACGGCCGCTTCCACCTCGAATCCGCCATGATCCACAACCCCTCCATCCCAGCCTACCGGTACGATCCATACTCGCGAACCCTCACACGCGAGAGCTACGAGCACGAGGAGATGCATACGATCCGCCGGGACGCGATTGCAACAGCAAAGACCGCGAAAAAATGGGGGATTATCCTCGGCTCGCTTGGTCGACAGGGTAACCCGCACACTATGGCGATGATCGAGCGACACCTGCGCGAACGCGGCATTCCAATTGTCAATTTGCTGCTCAGTGAGATCTTCCCTGGTAAGCTGGCGTCTATGGCGGATGTGGAGTGCTGGGTGCAGATTGCTTGTCCGCGGTTGAGTATTGATTGGGGATATGCGTTTGCGCGGCCGCTGTTGACGCCATATGAGGCGCTTGTTGCGCTGGGAGTGCGGGAGAACTGGGATACGGGGAATAAGGGCGTGTATCCGATGGATTTCTATGCGAAGGAGGGACTTGGACGGACGAGGCCGGAGCAGGCTTAAGGGGTCGGCTGTTGAAAAATAGAAAAATATATATACCCCATTTTAAACTCAGGGCAGCAGGACTGGCTCTGACTGAAAAGGTTATGACAATGATATACATGTTAATATGTTTCTGTTTGGATTATCACTATGTATAGTAGGTTGAAGTAGAGAATTATACACAGAGAGCAGGAGTATTATTACTAACTGTCGGGCTATCGAAGGCACCGACAGAAGACATCATGGCATTTCATTTCAAAATCCAATAAACCGATCCTAATCAAATACAAAGTTCATAATACAAGATGGCGTTCGAAATAAATCACCCCTTCACATCATCAGTACTGTCAGTGTTGAAATCACTGGCACTTCCACGCCGAAGGGAGAGGACATTCTTATTAGCCAATTCATCAGCAGTGCGTTCAGCGGCCCGCCATCGGGTAACGGCCTGCTGAACGTCTTCAAACATCTCCAACGAGTCCTGGATGATACCGCCCTCGTCGGAATCGCCCAGTTGGGTACTCTCGCGCGAACCGCGGTCACTAGACATGGGGAAGGCAGGCCCGAATCCTCGCTGAGGAATTGGATTGAACATGATAGCGTTGGCGAACATGCGAATCAACTCTTTCTCCAGTTGTGCAGAGTTCACAACTCCCTTGGGTGGTATGAAATCCTCATTCTTCTGCAACATGAGCACACCGCTTTTTGACGGTGTGCCACCAGGAACAGGAGACTCTCCATCCCCAGCCGGGGTGCTTGCTGATTCTCCTGCGGTTGCGACAGCTTTGCTTCCCTGGTGGATGGCAGATTTGATTGACTTGAGGTCAGATGGCCGATAGATGAGATCGTGGTAGCCCGGGGCGTCGCGCTCGCTAATTGGTTTGGCAAAGATGGAGGCAAGCTTGTGCGTGGCTACATCGTTCATAATCGGTGCCGCAGTCCGGTGGAAATTGCGCGTAGCCATGACATACTGAGTCGTGTCGAATCTGGGGATATCCGCAGGGTGGGGTTCCAGTTCCACTGCCTCACTTGCGCCGCGTTTACGTTTTATCCGCGGTTTGGGCGTCCCTTCGTCGGCGGGAGCAGCTACACCCTTCCGGCGGCCCGAGACCCGTGATTCACGTAGAGTGTCTTCCGATGGCGCAGCAGATCCATCGCGAGATGCCATGGATCGCCCGCGACTCCGGGAAGAAGTCGAACTTACGGCACGCGTCCTCTGAATTGAAGCTAGTTTCTCGGTCTTTACGACGGGGGCGGGTTTGGTGTCAGGCTGGCCGCGTCGTGGTCTCCTGTCTTCTGTAGATGGAGCTCGTTGGCCTAGATTGATCCTTGGGGGAGGTGACATTTCCATCGCATCAACGGGTGATTGGTCTCGTTCACTGATGGGACTGACGTCCTCCGGCCGTGGCCTTGGCGGTGAGCTTGGAGAGCGCGAAACCCTCGGGCGAGGGGTTCTCTTCCATGGTGTGGAGGATCCTTGCGTATCAATTGACAGGCGTGGATGGGAGGCGCGCGATTCGGAGAAAGAAGGGAATGTGGCACTCGGGGTTTGGGAAACACGCGGCCGGCCGATTGGAACAGGTGTATGAACTGCGGACGGGACGGCGCTGGGTGTCTGTGGAACGGGAGGTTGGAGAGGAGCCTGGGCTTGTGACCCGGGCAAAGGCGAGTTGGTGGGAAGTGGTGGCACAGGTCGCTTGGTAGTAGCCTGGGCCGCTTGAGGTGTAGCAGCAACTGGGGAGGCGATCGGGTATGGTGAGTGAGGAGAAGGATCCAGCTGCCACTGCTGGAAGCTCGGCTGAGCGGGGGTTCGCTGGGACGCCGGTGCCAACGGGCCAGCCTTACCTGTAGTAATGGGCGCAGGTGGGGCGGGATTGGCACGAGGTGCGATTTGCGACGGATGTGCCGGTGCTACGCGCGGCCCGGCCGGTGTGGATGGAGGGACTTTTTGGGTAGATTGCGCAAGCGTAGGTTGGATGGACGGTTTTGGTAGGGGATGAGTGGTGAGCGGCTGCGGTTGAGGTGCGTTCCCAGCTATGTTGGGTGTCGTGGTTTGCACTTGGGGAGGTGGGGCTTGAGGTTGGGTCACAGGAGGGACGGGGTGTGGTGTAGGAGGCTCGTTTGTCGTAGGGGGCACATTTATTGCAATGTGCTGTGGTTCGGGCTTGGCCTTGTCTTGGGCGAGCGGGATGGTCGTCGGAACAGGTTGGGTTGTCTCATCTTGTACATGTGGGTGCGGCACCTCTTCCTTCATAACAGCATCCTCCCCTTCGGTAGGCACCGGCTTCACCGGTGTGAGTGCTGTAGCTGCGGCAGCAGCTGGTTTGTCGCCCTCCTGCTGTAGCCGTTCCAGCTCAGCCCTAATTTCTGTGTACTTTTTCTCATCGTCCCTAATTTCCCTGGTGACTAGATCTCTGTATTTGGCGTAAAGGTGGGTCACTAGCTCTGGGACGAGCGTAGCATGGGTGAATCCGCCGGTCAGCCCATCTGGTCGCGGACTGGAGATCTTGCGTTTCTTTGGCTTAGGCGGACTAGAGGTATCTGCGGGTCGTCCGTTGACCGAGAGCACACCATCACGACTAAATCCATCGCGCATTAATGTCGCATAGAGATCTTCCAGCGCCTCCGGGGTCAGGCGATCGGCATCGAAATCGACATTCTCGCGCACGAGCTGGTTGTTGCGCAAAAGGGTTGAGATTGAGCCGAAGCTTGTTGGTCGGGAATCGGAGGTCGCCAGAGACTGGAAAAACAGGAGGGACTCAAACGAAGTGTATGCCGACAGAGGAGGCATCCCCCATTGCCCGTCCGGTCGGCCACTGGGGGAAAGGCTTTGAGGATGGGGGCCACGGTGGTCGGACGGCGGTCAGGGTGGTCACGGAATGTGCTCGGTGTCGCTGAACTGCGGGCTTCGCAGGCTAGGTTGACTAGGTTGGCTAGTATTTAAAGATAGTGAACGCGACAGGCTAGAGACGCAATACGCATAGCCTTTCAATCTATCCGCGCGAAAAATTGAGCGGGCCAAAAAAATGAACGGCGACCACAACGGATCAGGTAAAAACGCGTCGAGTTTGGGGTTAGACGAATCGAAGAGATGAAATGCCCCTGTCGAATTGAAATGACGATGGAATTGGAAATGGGAGATTGTAATCGAGGAGAGTTCGCGATGCTACCGTATTGTATGGTATAGGTCATGTGACCAGTTGCCAGGGAGGAATCTGCCAGAATGCAGGTTATGCAACGTACGATGTACTTTGTCTATAGTTCACTATAACTAGTTATTGGTCTTTATCTATAATCTATAAATCTATCAATCTATCAATCTATCAATCTATAAATCTACATATCAATCTGAATCTTTTCTAGAATATCTGAAAGCATAGACATTTTCAACCTTATATGCTTATATATTCCGGTAAAATTAAGCCTCTGTACTGTTGTACTGTAGTGTACTTTGAATATCACCCCCTAATTGCCTTGAACCCCATGTCAGGGGCTATTTTGCCACGTTTTCCCTTATAGTTAACTAGATTCCTTCTCCAAGTTATGTCCTAATTTCCTAACTTCTTATATTCCCGTTTGTAAGATGTGTCAAGTACGGAGTACAATAGATATATGTATTATGTATGCACTATTAACCCCTATTATCCAATGTTTTCTTCCAATATAAGAAGAAAATAAGAAGAAAATAAGAAGAAAGAAGAAAGATACCTGTACGGAGTAATGGAAGTATAAAATGACCAACCCCTGAAACAGAACCCCCCCTTATATATACAGACTCCATATTAATTCTGAAAATGCGACACATAATGGCGTCGAACCCCTGTAATACAGTTGTAACACTTACCTCTCCCTCCTTGCTGGTGGAGATATATGGGGACCTCCAATTACCGCGACTAGTAACATAGTCGGTGGGCTATGATCATCTCTCAATTTCGCACTTCTCCCCTTCTTCTTCCACACCCCCCCCCTTTAGCTTCCTCTGGCAGGTCTCCAAAGTTCTTTGCTTATCACTCTTCCATCTATTCATCGCAACTAATACTATTGATATTCGGTATTTCTTTCACCTCCCCACCAGATTGTGGCTTATCTGTCGAGAAGTATAAAGAACTGACACTGTTGTTTTTTTCCTCTTAACAGCCTCAAACAATCCTCGACTCAGTTTCATCTGTACTTGATTCTTGGCTGGTCCTGGTCTCGACGATACCTAAACCGCCTAATACCTTAATTTTGCGACTTGTTCTTGCCCCCGCCTATCTCAAGGTCGCACACCCCTCTGTCGCCGACTGTTGGGACCCATTCCGTAATCACAGAAATCAACCTTGGAAAGAGCTCAAATCACCACACAAGATGTCTGACCTGGATCGCGAGTGGAAGCCGAAGGCCCGGCCTCAGTCGTTCGTTTCCCTATACTGCCGTCGAATATCCGAATAGTAGCATTAACCGTGATCTCAGGACCATGGCGCAAGCCTTCTCGTCAGCCTTGGACAGCGCCTTTATGCTAGACTCTGACGTCGATAACCTTTCGCAAACCATCGACCAGAAGTGAGTAACATTTAATAACTCCTCTTAACACCGATATCGCATGCGGCTCTCGTTGTTATCATGGTCCTCATATTCATGGCGCTAACCTCCACCCCAAAGGAAGCAGCAAATGTTGATCCAGAACCGCGAATTGGAAGAGCTGCAGAAGCGCATCCGAGAGGCCGAGAAACGCCTCCAGTCCCAGTCTACTGGGAGTGACAACACCTCGTCCCAATCTAGCCGGGGACAAGGCCAGTCAGCTGGTGAGCGCTCAATCTGATCTTTTTGCGGGCCGATTGATATAGCTGCCCGGTTTTGCGCTGTAGCGGGATCTGACTGTGTAACAGCTTCCCAGGGAGGATCCTACAACGAGCAGCAGCCGCAACAGTCTGAGCAGCGGGGGAACAACTGAATTCCGAACATCTGCAAATGTTAAGATCTGGAAGGTCAGAAAGAAAGAAAAAAGGCCATCCAATCCTGGAGTCGGAACGTTGGAACTAGATTAAGGCTGGGACGAGCGCATTCAGGGCGGAACTCTCTCAATGATCCGTGATATTGGACCCGCGCCGCGTCTGATAGACGCAATATGTCCCAGTCGGCGTGGTTATTTTATTGGGATGATTTTTTTTAGTTTAACTTTTTTTCCCTGCCATCCTTTTGAGAAACCCCCTATTGTATGGATCTGGCCATGGAATTTCTATTCCCAACGCCGTCCCTCGTTTGCAGTGCTACGGTGCTGCGATTGCTCATGTTTTTTTTTTTTTTTTTATCTTTGTGCCTGAAATTGAGGTTCTTTCAATCAGACTTAGCAGACCGGGATATCTGGATGTTTATACCCTGGGGGTAATGTATACCTCTTATACAGAGTAACTGAAGATATAGGTCCGGAAAATGTCCTGCACCTTCAGGCCCGAGCCGAACGATAAGCAGGCGAGTTGCGAATGGGCTTACTGTGGCGTCCAATCATAGGCCTACTATCCAAAATTGAACGCCCAACTATCCACTCGATTCCGTCATTGTCCCTGTTTCCCTGGTCAAGGCGCAGAAACCAGAGAGCACGGGCTTCAAATACTGAGCTGTCAGCTCCTGGGGAGCTGCGGGGCATAAATTTGTAGCTTATGTATTATTCCTGGGTTATTCTCTCTGTTGATAATGATAGAAAACTAGTCCTTTCCTGTAGGCGAGGGATGTCATAGGAGGGCTGTGCGGTGTGTCAACTGCTCCTCAAAGCCCATATATATCTTTCGTTTCTCCTACAATCGTCTTCATTGATCCTCCCTTATAAAACCAATCTCTTTGGGGGAGGGATGTTTCTCCTAGACCGGGGCACTAATAGCTTGCGCACAGGCTTAGATCAATTCCACGAAATTTTATTATGGCCCCCTGCCAGTAGTCTTTCTCTTAGCCCAATTCCATTTCCGAGTGCAGTCGATAATATCTTCCACTCCCATATTCTCCAAGTCTCCTATAGCAGGCTTGATGGTTACTCCGATATTTACTCCTACGACCTTGTGAGGTATATTCGCTAACGAAGAGGGCGACCATTTCCCTGCTAGAATGGGGAGCGTATCGCCCACGCCCTATTAACTGCTGGTAGAAGCTGCAATCTTTTAGAGTATTGGGGCGGTACTCTATATTGGCCGAATGTATGTGAGGTAAATGCGTGTTAGCTGTCAAACACGTGAAGATTCAGTGAATTCGACGAATTAAACTCTCCAGTCCAGGATAGATGTAAGTAAATGAGAAAGCGGCTATGATGAGTCTGATGTTTGCTCCCACGGGCTGCTAAAGAACTTTGCCGAAAATAGCTTAAGGGATTTACTCTACCGAGAGACGCATGCTACCCAGGCTTAGGGAAACAGGAGAGAGAGCCATAGAAATTAGTATCAAGTTGTTCAAATAAAGCAAACTATCAGATACCATAGCCATCCTTACACTGCTAATAGGAGCTGCTACACAGAACATATCGGGTGCAGACGTCACCGAGAATAGTGAGCCACAGGAATCAGGATATTGATTGACTGGATGAGATAGGTTGCTTTGGAGAAGAATTCTTGACTGAGTCATTCTACACGTGACTGATCTGAGCATGATCACTGATCTGAGCCCGTGCTGACATCTACTCAGTGAGCCTGAGCCTGAGCACCCTCATAAAAGCGGCGGCAGCTCAAATAGGAAAGCCCCGCCAGGGAAAATCCGGTACGTATAGCTGCATATATGTTGTATATGTTGTATATAGCTACTAATATCAAGTCAATTGATATTCGGCAAAATCAAGGTCCATGACCTGTGCACCTTCCAGGCCCGAACCGAACATGATCATCTCCACCAATCAGAGGTCTCCATTCCACCAATCCGACCCGATTTATCCACCCGAATCGATGGCTGTGGACCCGTCGAACCGGTGATTCACGTCATTTTCGTCTCCAGGGCCCAGGTTGGCACGGACTGCAGGGACATTCCCCCTCTTAACTTCTTTCCCCTCCTCTCCATCTCCATATATATTGTTATTGATCTGGCATTGACTCGGTTTCTTCTCAATTGCCAATATGGTCTTAATCGATGGGAAAGAAGTCATCACAGCGGAAGAGAAGCGCCTAAAGGAAGACCGCGAGAGAACCAAGTATTGGAAGGTAATGACCTATCCAACTTTTGAACTAGCTCCAAGAAGTTCTTGCTAACTGAGCAAAAACAGCGCTGGGGACCATATGTGGTAAGTCGAGGCCTTGGATGGCTCGGGAACATACATATTAGCAGTGCTAAAAGCTCTTGGATTGGTATAGGCGGAGAGGCAGTGGGCCACAGGTGAGAGCTTTGAGAAACATACCGAATTGAGAAACAACAGGCTAATACCGGATTTGTCATGGTATAGTCAGAGAGGATTACAGTGCAGATGGCGACGCCTGGAGCTACTTCACCCACGATCATGCAAGATCGAGAACTTTCCGTTGGGGTGAAGATGGAATTGCAGGTGTATCTGATACACATGGTATACAGAACATTGCCTTTGCGTTCTGGAATGGCGAAGAGTAAGTCGAGCCTCTGCTTGAATGTTGTGGGTCTGCCTCCCCCGCAATGGAATCTGACTGGAGTACAGCGACTTCCTGAAGGAACGCCTGTTCGGTTTGTCGAACCCTCAGGGTAATCATGGTGAGAGTGTCAAGGAAGCACATTTCCATGTGGACAACACGCCAACGGTAAACTCATTTAAAATCCGATCCAGCTCACCTTTTAACAATGCTGACCCCGAAGTATATATAGCATTCTTACATGAAATTCCTCTACAAATACCCCCAGAGAAAGTTCCCATACCAAGACCTCATTGATGAGAACGCAAAGCGCTCACGTTTGGAGAAAGAGTATCAGATCCTTGATACTGGCATCTTCGACGATAACCGCTACTGGGATATCTTCGTCGAGACTGCTAAGGAGGCCGACGATGAGGAAGAATTGCTCTTCCGTGTAATTGCCTACAATCGCGGCCCAGAGCCTGCTCATCTACACATCGTCCCTCACGTCTGGTTCCGAAACACATGGGCCTGGGGCGATGAGAAGAAACAGGAAAGACCATCTATCAAAAAGGAGGGACCGATGGTAGCCAAATCGGAGCACAGCACAATCGGCGAGCGATATGTCTCCTTTGCACCATCGCCTCCAGTTGGCTCTAGTGATGACGATATTCAGCCCCAGCTGATGTTCACCGAGAACGAGAGTAATGACAAATTCCTATGGGGTACTGAGAACCACACACCCTATGTCAAAGACGCATTCCATCGCCATATTGTCGAAGAGGAGAAGGGCGCTATCAACCCGGACAACGAAGGCACCAAGTTCGCTGCGTGGTACGCCTTCAACAACGGCGAGGGAGTCCCTCCCGGCGAATGCGCCGTTGTCCGTTTTAGAGTGTCCCGCAAGAAGGAAGAAGTCCTGGATGAAGAAGTCCTGGACGATGTGATTGAACAGCGCCGTGCCGAGGCTGATGATTTCTACTACCATCTCAACCCTCTCCCCATGAGTGACGATCTTCGCAACATCCAGCGTCAAGCCTTCTCCGGAATGATGTGGTGCAAGCAGTACTACAACTTCATCTGGGATCAATGGAGCAACGGTGACCCGGCTGAAATCCCCCTCCGCCTGGCCGAAAGGGCATTCGTAATGAGCAGTGGCGCCATTTGTATATCGACGACATCTTATCGATGCCGGACTCTTGGGAGTACCCATTCTTCGCCGCATGGGACACTGCATTCCACTGTATCCCACTGGCTATGATGGATCCCGATTTCGCAAAGAAGCAGCTCGACCTTCTCACCCGTGAGTGGTACATGCACCCGAACGGTCAGCTGCCTGCATACGAGTGGAACTTCGGCGATGTGAACCCTCCCGTGCATGCATGGGCTGTGTTCCGCACGTTCAAGATTGAGCGTAAGATGTACGGACGACAGGATTTGGACTTCCTGGAACGCGTATTCCAAAAGCTGCTGCTTAACTTCACCTGGTGGGTGAACCGTAAAGACTCTGGTGACAAGAATGTGTTTGAGGGCGGCTTTTTGGGACTCGATAACATCGGTCTGTTTAATCGCTCTGAGCCATTGCCCACTGGAGGTGTGCTTGAGCAAGCTGACAGCACTGGTTGGATGGCCTTCTACTCCCTTACCATGCTCAACATAGCCCTGGAGCTGGCCAAGCACCGTCGCATATACGAAGACATTGCATCCAAGTTCTTCGAGCACTTCCTGCTCATCAGTGATGCAATGACCTTCCGTTCGGGCGATGACACTGTGCAGTCACTCTGGAACGAAGAAGACAACTTCTACTACGATGCCATCTCCTATGGCGGACCATGGACCCAACAGCTACCTATTAGGTCCCTCGTTGGTTTAATCCCGCTATATGCGGTTCTCACCCTCGAGCCCGAGCTTATCAACAAGTTCCCTTCGTTCAAGCGGCGAGTGGACTGGTTCATCGAGAACAAGCCGGACATAGCCGAGCGCAACATCGCCAGCATGAAGCGCCGCGGCAAAGACGACCGACTCTTACTAGCCCTTGTCAGCAAAGACCGTCTTGTCAAGATCCTCGAGCGAATGCTCGACGAAACCGAGTTCCTGTCCGAGCACGGTATCCGCTCCATGTCCAAGTTCCACCAAGATAACCCTTACTCCATGGATGTCAACGGGCAAACCTACAAAGTTAACTACGTCCCCGGAGACTCCGACTCCTCCCTTTTCGGCGGCAACAGCAACTGGCGCGGACCCATCTGGCTCTGCGTCAACTTCCTCCTCGTCGAGTCCCTCCTCCGCTTCCACATGTTCTACGGCGACACCCTGCAGGTCGAGTGTCCCAAGGGCTCAGGCGACTACATGCACCTCGGACACGTAGCAGAAGAACTACAGCACCGCATGCAGCACCTCTTCGCCCGCAACGACGAAGGCCGGCGTGCCGTCAACGCCGGCTCAGACCTACTCGATTTCGACGAGCACTGGAAAGACAATCTCTGGTTCCACGAGTTCTTCGACGGCGACAGCGGTCGCGGACTGGGGACATCACACCAGTGCGGATGGACAGGATTAATCGCCAAGATCATCCACGACACCGGTATCAATTGCCGTCTACCGCAGACGCCACGGTCGCCCTTTGCCGCTGCGTCGCACTACTTCGACGATATCTTCTCTCGTTCTGGACGACCGCGTGGCTCGGACCGTCCGTCTGTCCGTCGCTCGTCGACTACTCGTTCCATCGGTAACCGTAGTGACTTCTACTCTGGTGATGCTACGCCTGCTGCGTCGACGGTCTTGGATGAAGATGATGAGAGTCGGGGTCCTAGTCGTGCCGGCAGTCGTAGAGGAAGTGCTGCCGTCCCTGATAACCAAGATCATGTTGATCACTATGTCGAGAGTCAGCTGCAGCGGGTGCGCAGCTCGGCTTCGATTGCTGCGTACGAGGACGAGTTTGAGACGAGGGCTGACAAGGAGAATGAGCGGAATGGACAATCTTAATCCAGCTGTCCCTTCCGTCTTTTTCTCTTTTCTCTTCTCTTTTCTCTTTTCAACTGGTCATTTCCCCATGTGGTTGCTTCTCGACATGATAATACGATCTCCTTCTCTGGTTACTGTCCTGTTTCTTTCCTATTTTTTACACGTGTTGCATCTCCTGCTGTCTATCATTTCCAACACATAGTATTTTCGGAGTATAGTCTTGATTTCTAGTGCATTTGATAGTGAAGTAAACGTCAATAATATCATTAGCCATACAAATAGAAGAGAACCTATCTGCCACCTGTATCTAGACATATCACATCTTCCACACCCCTAGGAGGGAATCAGGATATAAAAATAAGTCATCGCGCAGATTGACCGATCAAAACAGCACGTCCCGTCCACGCGATACGGAAGGCAGGCAGACACGAGGTAAGCAGGTTGAGGGATAATGCGGACTATCAACCTGCTAGGCCAAGGTGCCCAGCGTACCTTGTAGGACCAGTGCAAAGAACGGATGGATCTATAAGACACCAATTATGGATGAATTTGTGCAATTGACAAGTAGTGAGAACAAAACAAAATGAGAGTAGAAAAGGGAATGTTAGAACCCCCTTTCCCCCTACGAACGCTACCGTTCATCCGGGACGATATGCTATAATCTAACCATCCCCTCAAACGCTAAGGCTAATTTACATTTACAAAGCATCGGAAAGAGCCTTGTTCATCTTGGCGATCTTGGAAGAGACGCTAAGGTCAACGGTGCGGTCGCCAATCTCAACGACGAGTCCACCAACGAGGTCGGGGTTGACCTGATCAACAGGGTTAGTAAACAGACACAAAACAAAAGGGTTTCATCCATTAGAAACGCACCTTGGCAACAACCTTGAGCTTCTTGCCCTGGCTGAACTCGGACTTGGAAACAGCCTTCTCCAGACGAGAGATGGTCTTGGCATCGAGCTCCTGCGGACGAAGTTTTAGCTTAGATCCTTGATTTTTTTTTCTTCTGTTCTTTCTGCTGAGACCGAAACGCAGCTCATGGGATTCGTACCTGAGCACTGGTGATGTTGAGGTCGATCTCGCCGCGGTGAGCGCCCATCAGGGTAGCGAACTTCTCGCAGACACCCTCGAGGGAACCGAGACGGTTGTTCTCGGCGAGAGTGTCGAGGAAGTTCTTGAGGATACCGGCCTTATCGGCACCGGCGACCTTAGCGAGCTCCTCGACGATGGACTTCTTGTCGGCGATGGTGAGCATAGGGGCGCGGAGGATAGAGACGAGCTTCTTGTCAGCCTTGATGGTCTCGCCGAGGCTGGCGATAGCACGGGCAGTCTGGTCGAGAGCAGCGGACTTGGTGGAAGCGGTGTACTATTGGTAATCATTGTTAGAGGCGGAATTCATTCGGGGGGTTTGGTTGCGGGTGTTCGTGATTAAGATTTGAAGATTGCTTTTGAAGAGTGGAAACACAACTGTGGGAGGGGTCGGGGAAAGACGGGGGCTGTTTGTCGCGAAAAGTCCAGCAAACAGTCGCGACAAGACAGCGGCAGTGGAGGTGCATACCAGAGCAGTGGCGTAGGTGCCATCAACGCCGAACAGGGCGACGGGAGCGCGGGTCTCCTGGGCCGGGGTGGCATAGGACCTGATGCCGTTAACGGCGGCGGTGCGAGGGACGGAGAACTGGGTGGCACGCAGGCCAGCGCGGGCGAAGCGAGCGGACATCATTGTGCAATTGGCTGGAGGAGTGGCCTCGGGGAGGGAGGAGGGACGCTGAGGGTTGAATGGGGAAGTGATATCGACGTTCGGAGTGCTTGCTTCAGTCAAGGATGCAAGGTTGAGACCTCCGGGCCGAATGTTCCCGTCGTCACGTGCACGCACACAAGGACTAAGTCACGTGTTGGTATAATTGCTTGGCGGTTTCGACATAGCTTCGACATCTTGGAGGTGATTCGGATGTAAATAACTTGCAGAATTTCTACACTGGTGCTGTGTTGTTGATTCTATAAATGTCCACGGGTGAATGAACTATACACTATGCTGATTGCAGGAGCATGGAAGTATAACATCGAAGTCTACACACCATAACCCGCAAACCAAATATAGAAACGTCCTGTTTACAAAAATAAAAATAAAAATCGGAGTTGAAGAAATATCCATGGATCCATGGTTTCGGTCTTCGCGTCTGGTCAATCCCTAAACGCCAGAAAGTCCAGCTAAAATACTTCAATGCACGCCCGCACCCGAAACGCCGTTGAGATATCTTTTCCGTCAACCAGCCAGTATCCCCGACTGCGGAGATCAGATGCAAAACACAATTACTACCCAGGTTCCCCATTCAATCCTCAGTCGCTTCGTAACATACTATCCACCAAATCACCCAGCGGTCCCCAGAAGTCCTTCCCACTGGCCAGCTTGTGCTCATCAATGAACAAGACATAGTGCTTGAAACTGGTGTTGAGATGAGGCTCGAGGCCGAGGTGCACTACCACTGGATAATGGTGGCAGTAGATGTGGGCGTAGACACGGTATAGACGCTTGAAGATCTGACGGAGAAGACTGGGGAAGGTCTTGGGGAATGGGACACCTGGAAGGAAAACACGGGTGAGCAATAGGTCTATATAAACGGATGACCGCTGAGACATACCGATCCGGCTAGGGAACATTTGTTCGTTGTCGACGTTGCTCTGCACCCAGGCCATCAAGTGCTCAATATATTCCGGGGCAGACATCTTGGTCGGCCGCTTGAAATTCTCCGAGTCTTGCCAGAGGTACTCGAACCTATCCAAACTTGTAAGCCGGGAGACAACGACTTGCCGAGGAAGCACCGTACTCATCTGTAGCCTTCATCTCGGGACATGTCTGCGGTGAGCAGAACTCAGTTATTGACCCGTAGAGAAGGTTGATCTGGTTGTAGAAGTCGACAACTAAATCGCCAAACCATTAGCAGATGCACCCAGCACAACGCCGGAAGATGTGCCTTACTGTTGACGGCGAGCCATTCATTCTGATCTTCGCCTTCGGGCAGCTTTACAGCTTTGCGCAAGCTACCACTTCCAAGTGTGGCCTCGGCGAACTGTCGTAGCTGATAACTGCTTGTGCCCTTGGCGGCCGAGCGGGGCTTGAAGGGGGCGCGTGTGCGTGCATTGCTGGGAGGTGTTAGTCCAAAGCAGCCTTGTTTTAGTGCGCGCACCGCCGGCGACAGATAAGATGGGGGCTCTGAGAGGGGGATATGAGAAGTGCGAGTGGTCTGATATAAAGCGGGAGGGCTGATAACGGAAGGGGGGTGGGATTGCGGGGAGCAAGAGGTAGGCTCCCCAGGGGAAGGGAAATGGACAACGGGAGGGGTAGCGGGGACAGACATGGTGGTGATGAACGAAGCCATATTCTTTCAGGCTCGAGAAAAAAAAAAGAATCCTTTTCGGGTTTGCGCTGATCGCGATGTGCCTACATTCCCATGTCAGATATCAGTTGCTATCCAAGATTTGAGGAATGTCATCAGATATGGAGATGTGTTGACATGTAGATAATGCCAATGGACCGTACCTGACAATGATTCTGGATGATATATGTCTGAGAGAAACTTTGGAACGCGCAAGGAGAGAGATGTTATCGTGTTTCAGCTCCCAAGTTGATAATGTGAGATCCGATCCGTTGACTGACCGCGTTGCCCCAGTTACCGCATATACGTCACAGCTAGAAGAGTATATTTTAGTTACATAGTTACATATGTTAGTTATCTTAGTAGACGAGTAGAACTATGTAGTTATTTTACGAATTCAATTTTTATATCAATTATACAGGGGGAATCCAGAGCCTGGTGGGGGGAAGGGGGGTTCTCCCTCGATGGTACAAGGGGAATATTTAATCACACAAAATAAAATCAAGCATAACCTGCACGGCAGGCAAGCACATGTGTACATCTAGTGTAAGTCTAGACTTCTAGATTGGGTAGCCTTCATTCTCCTCGGGCAATCGTTCTCGGACAGTCTCTCCGTAAACAGTCAACGGGATAGCGATCTCAAATGATTCACAGTTCAAATGCTCCATAGCAGATAACACTGTGCCACGATCATCCGATGAAAAGGCCTCGAGTAACCGAGTGCCCGAGGGTTGGGCCCCTTGCTCACCTCGAACACTAGATGTCACAAATTCGAACCGCAGTTCCCAGTCAAGAGTTACACCGCTCGTCAATATTGAGGGTGTGGCTGTGATAGGGATAGCAGGGCTGAAAGCCACCCGGGTGGCATGGAGTGTGTTCTCGAACAGGGAGGCATGAATGCGCCGCGTGGTTCGGTGGATGCTAGCATTGGACCGGATGGCCAAAGTAGGGGTGACTTTTTCGGACGTCTCTAGCGAGGCACGTACAGCGTAGCATGGAATTGTGGCATTGCCAAAATCCATAGTGGCGATGATTGTCTCTCCAAGTCGGTGAACTGGTCGGTTCAAGACGACCACTGCAATACGTTTACCTTCGCGGGCAATCTCAAAGCGATTGGGACTCCGGCGAGAGTTCACGGCCTGGTTGCTGCGAAGGATAGCGAAGTCGATGATATCCTTGGTAGTAAGCAACTGGGGTAAGCCTTCAACGCTAGGTCGTCTCGAGGGCATAGCACCAGGTGGGAACAGCGTGTTGGAACGCGCACGTTGGTCCAAGATTTCATCCACAAAACCAAGGAAATCAGCCGCGGAATGGTGAGATTTGCTAATACTTTGGTTTTTTGTCATCACAGGCATCACTGGCCCAACCTTTTGCACCTTCGCTTCATCCCGTAGAAGTACGTAAGGTGACATTAAGTCATGCCCAAGGATATCTCCCTTTTCTATAAAAACGTGAGAATTGGGATTGAAAGCGAAGTGGAGGATGTAACTTACCATTCACGCCGCTGAAAACGCGGAAGGGTATGTTGATGCGGTTGACCTTTTGGGGCTCGTTGGGTCCGCTAGTGCGCTGGGTCCCAATGACTAAATTATATGAGATCTTGATTGCTTTCCCTTTATGACTCGCCGGGAGTCCTTTGGGAAGGGTGAATGAGAAGGAATATGACTGTTCCTCCCCTGGTGCCAGTCGGAGGTCAACAAAAAGCAGCGATTGTGAGGTGGACAACAGCGGAATTGATCTCGACGATGTAACACCACGCATTTCTCGTAGACCATCCAATTCGTTGTTTGAAAGAAGGCCATTGATAGATTCCTCAATGGTGTTCCATTTGAGTGCGCCCCAAAACCCACCAGTTTTACGTGGTCGCTCGGCTGTTGGCGTTGGGCGACCAGGAAGTCCGCCTGAACCCGGTTGGCCACCAACAACTCCCTTTCGCTTGACTTCGTCGAATGCTGACTGGTTCACTAACGATCCATCGACCGTGAATGATGCATTAACCTGCGCATAGCCCATCAGCAGCGCCTGGCTGTTGGAGGCTTTGGTGGGAGATGCAACTACACTCGATTGGTGCCGCGCGTGCCGCATGGGAGTGGGAGCTCGCGCACCCTGTACGGAATAATTTGTGTACTCGGACCCGAGGGTCTCGGTGGAGTGGTCGCTGGCGGAGTAGAACTCGCCGCTGCTCCGGTTGCTCCCATTCACGCTTGTGGCTGATATAATCCGGGTTAGTTGCTGGTGCGCCGGCCCAGTCAGCCCATGTGCGTCTCTAACAGTGGGTCTCCCTCCAGTTGATGATGTACCGTTTGTTGTCGCCGACTTTGGTGATGGAGTATGCACAGTGCGATTGTTAGTTGAATCGGTCGAAGGCGTCGCTGGAAACTTAAAATCGAGGGGAGGTGGTTGAGGCCGTCGTGAAGGTGTACGCAATGGCTCTACTGCGCCTATTGGACTAGTTGCTAGAGAGCCAGCGCCGCTGGCTCGCCCCAAGTGGGAGGTATCAACTCTCAGGCTGCCATTGGGATGCTCGTTAGGAGCCTCGGTCAATGGAAATGGAAAGGCATGAGAGGGGGATCTCGCTAATGAGGGACAGTTATTAGTTAAAGAGCCCCTTAATCACATATTTGTACTGTCCACCATCTACCTTTTTTGTAAGAATCCTCATAGCTATTGTTCCTTCGCGGCAGAACCTGGAGACTCGCCGAGCGCCCATGACCCCTGGCTGGCTGATGTCGATTATAATGGTGCGGGGAAGGCGTCGGATCGAGTTGACCTTCGCTATCAATGGATAGGATGGAGACGGATCGTTTATGGTTGTGGCCCGGTTGCCATGCTCGTGGTGTGGAGGGGCCGTTGTTCGGAGGGAAGCTATGGGAGCCGACCAACGGAGAGCTCAGGGACGAGGCCGCCCGGTGAGAAGGCTTTCGTTGCGAGCTGGTCGAGTATGATCGCCGACCAGAAAAGAGAGCTTGTGGTGATTTGAACCCGAAGAAAGATTCCGAGTTCGAGTTGGGTGTGTGGTTCGCGACTCGAGAGATCTTCCGTGAATGTTGACTTCCTTCGCCGCCATTATTGGCATCAGCACCAGTGGCGGCCACGTTCTTGAATGTTATAGTGCATTCCACATTCTCTCCTGCAAATATAGTCTGGTCCTTCCATTTCACGAAGACTTGGATGTTGGATGGCATGGCGGTTGTGTCAGCATGTGGGCTGCAGTTCGAGGGGGGCCAAGGCCTGGGGGGAATTGCCGGCACGATGAGCTGTAGTTAGGTCGAAGCTTGGTGAAATGTGCCGCCAGTAGCATTCTGTCAACCCGAATGAAGCATGCTGGTTGCAGAGTTGAAGATGTGTTGGCGAGGGAGTTGCGTGGCGATGATATCCTTGCTCCTAGCTCCACCCCGAACTACGGGCTAAATGACATATGATACCCACCCTTCACTGTAACGAACTAGTACTAGTTACAACATATAGTAAATATGTGGTTCATTCCCAAGATTAAAGCAGAAGAAGGTCAGAGATGATATTAATTTATTGTACAGGCGCAAATTAAAACATATATAACATAGTATAATATACACAGACGACTATCTTCGCTCGCGATTGTTGTCATCATACAGCACATGGAAGTCGGAAAGTGTTCGCGTCCGATCAGTCGAAGGGCGAAGACCAAGCTCAGCCATGCGACTCCAGATTCTATCGTGTCGGTTCTCCCATCGCTTGCGCCGATTCTCCATCTCGTCCTCCGATGGGCGCCATTTGCTCTTCAAAATTCGGCGAATAGCTTCCGGGGACATCTCAAACTCCTCTGCGAGGACAGCAGTCGTGAATTGTTCTGGAGCCTTCGCATGAAGATGACGGATTCCATCGAGTGCATCAGGTGAAAGCTTTTTGGGTGGGTTCCAACCACCGGCGAACTTCTCCTTCAAAGCCGCTTTTTGCACTTGCCAGCTCTCAGGCTTTCTCTTTCCCCTATTCTCCGAGAACTGTTTCGATTTTTGGGCTCTGTCTTGCCAATCCTTGCGAGGTTCCTTTTTGGCCTCCCTGCGAGTCTCGTTGCGGAAAGCTCTGCGCTCTCTGTCGGTTCTTCCAGTACTATCTGGGTCCCTTTGCTGGTCCTTGGGGTGACGCTTATGATTATTCCATCCACTTTTCTTGCCGGATGAGTCGTAATCTTTCATTTTCGGTGTTTTGTGTTGAGAAGGCACGGTGTTATCAGCGGCGGCCGGGGTTTCAGGGGCTGCAGGCGTTGGTTCGTCATTCTGGGTATCACCCAAGCGCGGCATTGAATTGAAGAATCGTTGAAGATGGACATTTGAAGGGGAAAGAGGACGAGAGGCAAGAGGTCGGTGATAGGGGATTATTGAAGAAGCGCGCAAGTTACTGGTGAGCTGAGAGCGGAAAACATTGCGCAGAACTGCAGGTAGGGCCAGCCTCGATGAGGCAGCACATTTAGTAGCCATACTGGAAATCGCCTGCAGATGGAAAAAGAGGGAGTAACAGCCAAGCAAAGTTCAAAATGAATGAATGGGAGAGATCTGGAAGTTCGGTGATGGGAAAATATCCAGTGGCGATAAGATAACCAAATCAAAATGTTAGTGGCCTGAAGAATATGGCAGAACAGTTTGTACGCACTATTAATTTGAGCTTTTCGATTTATGTATAGAAGAGTCAGCCACAAACGCTGTCATGACTTTTTCGTACTCTTTTCTGGGTCTTTCTATAATATTTCCCCCTTAATTAGTGTTGTAGCTAGAGTATAGACGGAAAAAGGCTTGACATGTGCAGACGACTTTTGAAAATATATAATCCCCAACTTGTACACACTATGTGCCTAGTTCTAAACCAAATGGCTCTACCTGTATCGGATCATACAAAGCAAGGCAAGCAAGGAGATTCCACGACAAGTGCGGCACATTAGACATTAGATCCGTATGCAAGGGGCCCCTAGATTTGCTGCTGTCTAAAGGGAAGCTGATCAAATGGCTGGTGCACCCGCTCTATGCGTTCTCATATATCCGCTAAATGACAATCTCGCGATATTTAACATTCATGGTTGTAATGGACAATGGGTTACTTTTTTTCTGAAGTTTGACGCACACTCCTCACTTGCGTCTGCTGCCTGGCCTCTGACTCCATCTCAGCTGTTTCAAGATATCGTTTCATGATGGCGCTGGCTTCAGCGGCATAGTGACTGCGCTCACGAATCGGGGAACCATACCGATGGAATAAAAATGGCATCGGAAGACACGCTAGGGCAAGAAATGCTGGAATTGAAGAGGCCCAGTGAATTCCCAGATCCCGATACATGTAGTTTGTGAAGAGCGGAAAGGCAGCTCCAAACACAGATCGCAATAGAGAATTTGCTGCCAACACGGAAGCGGCATAGATGGTATAGGCATCGACGAGGTAGTTCAAAACAGCAAGGAATACCGTCACCATTCCAAAACCAAATGGAACTCCTGCAGCGATGGGAACCATCCAGTGAATAGACGGGGAATTAGTCCATGCAAACCAGAAAAGACCCACAGGAAGGGCAATGGCTCCTAAGAATGCGTCCGGTAGACGATCCTCTGGTGATAGATTGCCTTTTGACTGTAGGAACTTTCTTTTGTACCGTTGATACATGGGGACTGTATACACAGTGGCACCCATAATCCCAACCATGATTCCGAGAAATGTTAGGCCCGTGGTACCCTCGCCCCATCCACGAACCTTTCCAAAGACAATAGGATATGCTGCCAAAAACATGTACAGTGTACCATAGATAATAGCGAGATACAAAGACAACAATAGCACGATTGGCTCACAAAAGAGCAAGACCCATGGCCGTGATAGGGCAACGCTCAATACTTTGGTCATAGGAAGCTTCCCTTGTCCCATGTCCACTTTGCTGCGGTACACGCGTTCAGTAGTCTTTGAGAGGGCCTGGGCGCGTTCTCGCAAGAGGACCGGCGCATAGGTCTCGGGTAGGAATAGGTACATGGCTACCAACATAGCGCCCGATAATGCGACCAAGAGCCATTCCACCTCGCGCCAGCCTGCGCCCTCGGCCAAAAAGCCTCCAATAACAGGCCCAAGAGCCGGTCCCATAAATGGAGCACCTGCATACAGACCAGCCGCAAACCCTCTCTCGACAGCTGGGAATGTATCGGCGATCACACCACCAGAAATGGCCATTGGCGCTGACCCAAAGCTACCAGCGAGAAACCGAAAGATGATGAGAGATTGTATGTTTGGCGAAGCGGCTGCACCGGCTGTAAAAGCTGTCAAAGCGATCGCGTTTATGAGAAATACGGGACGACGTCCGTATGTTTCACTCAGCGGTGCCCACAGGAGAGGGCCAACAGCAAAACCGACAACAAACACAGAGACACCCAGCAATGAGAGCTCCTCATTCGTATCAAGGGATTTGACAACTTCCACCAGGCCTCCCGTATAGGCAGAGGAGATGAGAGAAACCGTTAGAGTTGCAAGAGAAACAATGATCGTGATGGTCCATTTCGAGGATTTACTGAAGGCGAATGGATTGAGCTTGTCGTTGGTAAGCCAGGAAACAACATATGGGTCATCTTCCGTGCCAGACCCTGGGTATGTGTGGTCGATATTGTGCTCGCTGATGCCGGTCTTCAACGCCATACGCCACAAGGGAATTGTGGAAGGCCGAGGCTCCTCGGCCATAGGTGCTGCCATTTGAAGCCGTCAAGGATGTTCGAAAAGTTGATCTTAGCGAATTTGCCGTATTCTGCCCAGTGGCATTTAAAAGTTCATGGACGGTCGGATATACTTGAGACGGAAGGGATGATCAATTATATACAGAGAGACAAGCCCTGTAAGGGAAAACCTTATCCTATTTTGGATAATCCATGGATCTTACCAAGTTCTGCATCTATTGGAATGTGGCGTCTTTCACGATCGCGCGTAGAATATGTCGAATTTGTCAAGGCAATGTACAATGTAGGGCTACCACTTAGTTAATTAAATCAATACGAGATTAAAGTTTAAATATCCCCTAGACAGGTCTAATTAACTGACGGAGTACTTGGTATCAAAAGTGAAGATGAGATATAAAGGACACTAGTGAAGATCATCGTTCTAGCTCAAATAGTTGGATATGAAGCCATCGGTAGGCCAACTCTGCCTGCGAAATCCCAGTATCCTTTGACAATTGGACAAAAGCTGCCAGTGCTTTCAACATGCAAGGTTTGTTGTATAAGGCATTGTACATCTTGGCCGTGTAAGTCCAGGAGTTGTTCGGGGGCTTTGGCCAGAAATCCACCTGAAATTGGGCTGTATGCATAGAACGCAACGCCACGTTCCACTTGCGTAGGACTAGCATCAGCTCTGTCTCGGTACGCCGAGAAATGGCATTATAGTTGCCCTGGTAAACGGAAGGTATCACGAAGTTGTTTTCCCCTGCCACTCGAATAACCTCTTCGACCTCATCTGCGTTGAAATTTGATAACCCGATTGCCGGTTTTGTACAGCGTATTGATTCCCGACAGGATGTTTTAACTGGGGTGCCACGACATGGGGCATGTATGTAAAACACATCAACCTATAACTAACATCAATTAACATACATTTTCAGCACATTTTTTTTCTAGGGCCATACACTGCTGGTTTTCTCTCTTCGTAACTTTTCACAATGTTCTCCTCAGTTGGCTCCAGTTGTGATAGCCTTCCGCTAAATTTCGTGTCGATGGTGAAGCGGGTGGCTGCATCCGCCATAACTATATATCTCAGCTGTGTCAATGGTTTGGACCCCTTCATTTTCCAAGTACTGCAAGACCTCATTCCGTCTCTAGAGTGTGGCCTCCTATAGTTGACGAAAAAGCCACCATATACGATTTTGACATTGTTAATTATGAAGGGAGCCTTGAATTTGAAGCTTCTAATGCTTTTAGAGACCGGAGTTCAATCATTTAAATGGAAATGACCTGTTATAATCACTATATATCCGGTGAAGAAACCAAAGTATAACAAGGAATGTTAACGGAAAAAGTAGCTCACCGTAAATTCATGCCAGATCAAAGTTCTCCACAGTTTTTCACATCTTTCTGTCTTCCAGCTGGGTATGTGCTAGTATGTATATTGTATGTGATATATTACTATAACACGGGAAGTATGCAAGGGGTAGATCCTAGATCTCAAACTAGGCTGGGATAGTAACTATACCGCCTATCACTTTCCTCCCAGCCTATTCCCTGATGCACCGTGAAGATATTATCGGGATCCACTTCTTTTTTGAACTTAAGAAGCCGATCATAGTTGTCCTTCCCTCAGAATGTGCTAATAGGATCTGGCTCGAACACGTCTCCTTTCAGATATCTGCTACGGTAGATGGTTCATTCTCATCTGCCCATGCTCGTTTATAAATGACATGCCACAATCCATCACGCCACGCGAGTGTGACCGAGAGGATCCGGGGCCACCGTCTTGATCCATATCCGGAAGGTGCTTCGAGTACATGAATGGAGTGGTGAGGCAGACAAGTAGCGGGGGCAGTGAAAGTGAAGAATTAGTCTTCTGATCAAGGGTAAGCATAATATCATTGAGCACCTCAACGAGCCTGTGTTTGTTAGCCGTCCCCTGAAAATTGACATGGGGACCAATACGCGACGACATGGAGGCAGCCGCTTGATAGTGGTTTAGCGACATGGTCTCCAGCGTGTCCATACTCTGCATCAACTCTCCAAATCCGGCAAAGGTTGTCAGATTTTGGGACGCAGTGGTACCAGAATGGAGAGCAAAGTCTAGGATTGGCTTCATTGACTCCTCTGCCTGCGTATGGTTCATCATTGATATCGCCATAAACAGGGTCATTGGCTGTATGCTGTCGTTTCTTTATGGACTCAGGAACTGCGTTGGGCGATCTTTAGCGCTGGCAGAGATCAGGAGGGTGACCGCTCGCATTGTCGAATGTTTCCATCTTCAAACTGCCAGCTCAAGTATCCCTCAACCGACCGGCTGGCTTTCATTGGGTCCCACCCCCGGACTTGAACCTTCTTTTCTCCCCGACGGAGGAATAAATAAAAGTGTTTTACTATTCATGCCCTTTGTCTGGTAGCCTACTTAAATGGGTAATGTATTAGATTTGTGATAGTGGCTGTATGGATGTTCTGGCCTTTAACGGTACATCCACCGCGGGTGTTGAAGTTGGAAGTTGACGCTTAAATATGCAGCTTTTCATGGCAGTGAGATACGACCAATGACTGGAGCACTGTTATTGTCTGGCGAGATGTTAGAGCCCTGTACTTCATAATTCGTTGATCTGTGTTGTGTGGTTGGTAGAGATGGACAAGTATGGCTGCCAGATAGTTAAGTATAATGTCGGAGTTAGTGATGTATCGCAATAGACTGGTCACATTATGCCGTGAGATTAGGGCATCGGAGGGGCACGAGATACTCGAGGCACGTGAGACTGAAGGTGTACAACATACAAAGTCTGGATTTGCTTTAGTTTAGGACCAACCTGGGAACCTCCTTCCAAGGTTTGGTTCTGAGCTGATCTGAGCTGATCTGATTTGATCTGATCTGTGATATAACCACGTCTAAAATCCCACGTCTAACATCCCACGTACAACATACCATACTTCCATCAGAACTCACGTTGAGCCGAAGGTCCGGGTTAGTGCGACGACCTGTGCGTACACGACCCACCGTTCATCTCACACTTTTCCCCAGATCGAGAAGAGTTCAAAGATCTCGAATCTCTGGATAAGTGAGAACCTGGCAATTCCTCAAATCCAGGCTAATCAGAAGCCAAGCATAATTCCATATAACCCCATGGAGCCAGGGGGAAGCAGAAATCCAAGGTTCAAATTCCTCTGATCCACTGGAATGATCTGCTTTATCGCGGAATGAGCCTCGTGTTTGTTTCTTTCTCTCTTCCTATACGCTCTTTTGGTGAGTTCTAGATTTGTGTGTGTGTATGTTGTACATGGAGATCGGACTTGGCTGATCAAAGCTTCATTTCAGCTTGCCCCCACTAATTCTACTATCCTTCCACACTCTCTCCTGAGCGCTCCCGAGATAAAATTTCCGACGCCTACTACGGCCTGACTGGCATCTACGAACCTACCTTATGAACTTGGCTTGAAATATAAATATCCCGCGCTCTCAGTGGACCTTGAATCACCGATCGCCTCCTTCCCGAGGATATGGCTACCACCGCCCCCTCAGTGCGAAAAGCAAGCTTGCTGGACCAGGCGCATCCTTGAAAATCACTCCTTCGAACTCTCCAATCCTCCGACCAGGCACGCGATCCCCTAGCAAAACCTCCCATCAATCCTCCTTGTCTCTCCAGACCGTTATCGGCACAACAACAACCACTCCCAATGGCTTTTCAAGCCATGACCAGAGCAGAAGCTTTGCGCTATGCGCTGGATCAGCAGCGGTTCTTGCAGAATTGGACGAGAACGATAATATAACACAGCGCTTCTTCCGAGCCCGGCCCTCCGCAACAAGTGTCAACCCGTCAACTTCTTTTTACAACCATTCGACTCCCCCAGCCACCCCAGACCCGAGATCGCGATCCCTTTCCCATATCCGGTCCAATCCACACCTTAATCTTCACAATGGGTCTCCGTCAAACGAAGCCATCGACAGCGGCAGTCCACGTGGATGGTCTTCGAGGGAAAGAATCAAAGCAGTAACGAGTGTTTCGATCAGCCCGAATGGAAGATTCCTCGCAGTGGGAGAGGTACGTGGGGGAAATTGAGATAAATAATTGCACCACAGCAGCTGACAACTTCAAGACTGGTTACAATCCTCGAGTTTTGATATTTTCGACAGCGAGAGATGCTTTGCCGGATATTCCCCTCTCAATTCTGAACGAGCATACGTTCGGTGTTCGCAGCCTGGCGTTTAGCCCCGACTCTCAGCATTTGGCAACACTCGGCAACCCGAACGACGGATTTCTCTTTATCTGGACAATCAACCTCAAAAATGGGTCGGCCAAGCTACACTCCGCGAATAAATGCACTTCATTTATTAAGGATATGTGCTGGGTCGGCCAGAGCTTGGTGACGTATGTTTGATTGGATGGTGATAACTAGCACCCAACTAATGTCTTTGTTTAGAACCGGTCTGCGACATGTTAAGGTCTGGCGTCTTCCAACAGTGATTCGGCCTGTTTCACCAACCAAGACACGTTTAAATGTCGAGGGAGCTGGCCCCTCACCCAATCCTGCCCCAAAAGCACTTTCTGGCAGGAATTGTCTACTTGGCGCGCTGGGCGACAACACCTTCACCTGTGTGAACAGTATTTCCTACAACGAGGCTGTGATCGGCACAGATTCAGGCGCGGTTTGTTTTCTCGATGATCGCGAAGGATCGCAGAAGATGATCACGGTAAAGCAAGTTGGATTCAGCATCACCTCGTTGGCCGTGGACTTTGACCAAGAATCCATATGGCTAGGCGGACGAGGAAGGCAAATGCAGCGGGTGCCATTTGAGGTTCTACGATCATCCGGCTCATCTACGCCGATGTCTCCTGTGCGCCTTGACAAGAGTGCGCTTGACAAGAAAAGCAAGTCACCGGCGATTACTTGTATGGGGTCTCTTAACTCCCATTTGGTCACCGTTGAATCCACCCGCGCGATTCATGTCTATCCGATTGACACTTTAGGCGAAGATGGTGAACAGGAGGAGGGCGAGGCTTCCATGCCGGCCCATCGGGACCCGATTCTCGGCATTTGCCGCATGGATTTCCCCAATGATTTGTCTGCGGACTTCTTCACATGGTCTCGCAATGGTTCAGTGAACTTTTGGGATGCCCAGGGGAGGTGTCAAGGATCTAAAAATATCGACCTGGACCAATTTCCAGGAAAGGAAGAAGATTCGGCAAACGAACTCAAAGTTTTGAGGGCCGCCGAAAATGCGCACTGGTTTGTCTCTGCTGACAAGTTTGGTGTATTGAGGTATGTGCAAATATGGGATAGTGACCAAGATCTTTGACTGACTCTGGTGCAGAATATTTTCGAATTCCGACTGGGCTTGCCTCAACGAGGCGCGCGCCCATGGTGGAGAGATCACGGATGTGGCCATCCAAGGAATGGACGATACCTGGTTGATAGCTAGTTCTGGACGTGATCGGATGGTGCAACTCTTCGAGAGACGAGACACCGAGTTACAGTTGATTCAAACCATGGACGATCACGTCGGAGCTGTTGGACAATTGATGTTCATCAACGAAGGCGAAAAGCTGCTTTCGTGCTCCGCAGACCGCACTGTTGTTATACGAGAGCGTGCGACACGCGAGGTGGATGGTGGCACATCTGTTGCATACCTCATATCCAGGGTCATCACTCAAAAGTCCTCCCCGGTGTCAATGACACTTTGTCCAGATGACTCGAACATTCTATACCTTTCTACCATGGATCGTTGTGTTTCGAAATTCGACATCCCTTCCGGGCATCAACTTCACTGTTTTAAGGCATCTGATTCGGAGACGGCCGATGCGGTGATTTTGGGCTCGTTGACAATTGCATCAGAAATCTCAGGCCAGACCCCGAAGGTCCTTGTAGGTGTTTCGAGCACCGACAAATCTATTCGCGTCTACGATCTAGAGCGAGACCAGCTCCTCACTGGTGAATTTGGCCATACGGAAGGCGTCACCGACGTGTTACTCCTGGAGGAGCGTGATAAATCCGATGGGTCCCAAACCAGGCGCACAGTGGTCAGTGCTGGTATGGATGGTATTTTGATGATATGGAACCTATCTGTCCAGCAACAGGTCTCACCAGACCTCGTTGGGAATACACGCGAGGACGATGAAAACCCGGTAAAGGAACCAACAGCGGCGAGGCCTCCTCTCCGAAAAGTCCTTTCCCGCAGTGAGCTCGCCGGATTTCAACGACCAGATAGCCCCAATCCTACAACACCAACACCCATACGCGAGCACTCTCCAACTCTACTCCGCAAGCTGTCTCGACTATCACTAGCACCATCATCACTTAAAAACCACGCCGTTTCAGAAACATCATCCCCACCAAACCGCCTCTCCCCAACACCGGGACCAGGCACACCGCAAGACCGACGTCGCCGCTCTCCATCCCCAGTCAGCCCGAAATCCAAAACCCCAACACCGCGAAAACCGCACAGCGCAAGAACCACCAACCGCCGCACATCCCTCGACTTCCGCAACCGCGGCAAAACAACACCCCGCAGCGAGTTCGGAAGCCTGGATATGTCCACCGAGCAGCTATGCCGGAGTCTACGAGCCTATCGCAAGAAACTCAACGGCTCGAATCAACGCATGCAAGCGCAAAAGGAGCTCGAGCGCGAGCTCAGTCTCACACTCCGCATTGTGGGTGGTCGTGGACAGAGTAGCGATGAGAGCGCCGAGACTGAGACGGATAGTAGCGGGAAAGATATGGAGCGAGAGCAGAAACAGAGCTACTCGGCCATGCCAAAGTCGCCTCGGATTCCTCACCGTATGCCGTCTACCCCGTCGTTGCGGCATAAGGGGACGCGGCAGGTTTCGCGGAGTCGTTCTTCCGATACGAATGAGGAGGAATGAACTCCGTTCTCTCAATGTGGATTTTATTCTGCTTTGAGGAGAAGTACTGCATTCTTGGTTTTCCATGGCTTCGGTCGTGGAATTGCTACGGCGCTTCTATATCACCTAACCTACCCCTGATCGTTCTTTTTTTTTTTTTCTTTTTTTTTTACCAGCATTTTGGCTTGTGCATTCTTTTGCAATTTCTTTTTGGAATCTTTTCGTTTCCTTGCATCTTTGCATCATCTACTGGATTTTCGGTGGCTTGGGCGAGTTTCGTTTCTACTTCCTGATTTCCTTGAGATCATTTCCCCTTCTGATGATACCCATATTTAACCCTTTATTGAGAGGCTGTATGCCATCTCACCATGATCAACCTCCTGGAGTCCTTTCATTCTCTTTATTTTTTATTTTTTATTTTGATCGGGAAAGCATAAGAATACCTAATTCAAGTTTTTCAATTTCATCTCAAAAACCTAACATTTCACTCTACATAAATTCTTCCATCTCGTCAGGGCCCAACTGAGAAGACACCATTGGACATCTCCATCCAATCACCACCTAATGTCAATCAGTAGGCCTTGCTAGACGCTTCTTGCTAACTGCACGCGCACGCACTCTCACCACACACCACACACCACCACCTACTCGAAATCTCCAGACCAAATGAGCTTAACAACCCAAGGTCTTAGACTCCAATCAAGCCCCCCAGTCGATTTTGAAGCGTCTCGACCAGTTGTCTGCCCTGGGCACCTGGCACAAGCTGAGCAATCTCAATGGCCTTGTTCGCCCAACGCTGACAGTCCTCATCTTGCGTAGCACGGTAAAAGTCAGTAGCCTTGTTGAAAGCCACGGTAGCAATTTTGATCAACTCCGCAGCTGGATATGTAAACATTTCACGGAGCTCAGAACCGGTATGCATGATGTCCTGACCGTACTGTGTACTAAAACCCTCGTGATTAACGTCTTCCTCTGCCTCTTCGTTTGCCATTTCAAGGATTTTGTCGAGAACATCTTCAGCAACCTCAGGGTCAGCCATTTCGACATCGAGATTGACAAATTCAAGATAGTCTGGTTGTTGAACTGGCAGAATGGCTAGTGCAAATAGACAATGGAGGTAGCGGGGCAGGGAAACCCGGAAATCGCGCTGCCATGTGGTTGGGGGGTCGTCCTGTAGCTCGCTGAGTTTTAACACGATGCGCTATTGCATGAATGTCAGTAGTTGTCCAGAGAAAGCAGTATATCATCCATAGGAATAGAGCGTACCTTGATGATCTGGATTGCCAATGTGGGTGGTAGGTCCAATTGGAGAGTCAGGTCCATAATAGGTGAGTAAAACTTCGGATCGGGGAATGTGTCGTCGGATGCACATATGTTGGTCACATCGTCCCACTTCTTAAGGTGCATGGCAGCCTCAAGGTCGAAGAATTTGGCAACATCATGGTGCCCGTTTTCCTTGTTATTCGCGACATCTGCCTCCTCCTCTCCATCTTCCCAGCCATGCAAGTCATCGAGTTCCCGGCAATAAGCGCGTACATTATCGTAGTGCGATGCCTGCATATGGTCAGTATGGTCATCAGGCTATGATATTGTGATATTTCCGAGAAATAGTTTGGTATAGACAAGAACTGCTGGAACTAACCTTTTGGGTCGGATCATTCTCACGGCGGGCCCCAAGGGTGCTAACAAGGAGACGGAGGTAAACAACTGCAAATAAATGCGGCCTGGGTGCTTTGGAACCCATCTCGGGGTATGCAATCTCACGATACTGAATCGCCAACTGTAAACTTGTTAGTCAACATAGCCAGAAAGATACCTTGAATTAATTGAAAACAGACATCTCTAGAGTGATCCAGGACAGAAGCAGCCCACAGAAACCCGGAAGAGTTGACAAGTTTCAAAGCGAGTTTGTAAGATGCACAATACAGCCATTGCAGTTGGGTGACTGAGACCTCCTGGTCGCCACCTTCAAACATGCTGTTCTCTTTTGCATAAGACACGGCTGTTGAACGGTCAGTATCAGTAGATAGCTATGGCATTAAAAGGGGAAAACGCACCACTTTGGAGTACAGTCTCGATACAGTTGCCAATCCTCTGGTTAAAGCCTTTTGAGAGTTCTTCGGAAAGAAGAACCATTGCGAATCTGTCCAGGGTAGCTAAGTTAGCCTTGTAGATCAAGTCATAGATTCAAAACATGCTCACATGTGATGTTCCGCGGCGGGAAAGTCAGAGTGATAAATGTCATCTGAAGTCAAACATTTGATGAATTGATCAAGACAGTTCAGTACTTCTTCTGGTTTGCGTTGTCTCTGGGCTTCCATTGCGCATGATAGGAGACTCGTTTGCTTGTGCGGCACCGGGTGCGAAGGAAAACCGAGATAGAAATGCCCTTGTATTTGGTTAGAGTAAATCAGATCAGTGAAAGTTCCATGAACTATCCATACCACGGCCGTCTTTCCCTTCCAGCAAGAGCAACTTGTAAGACAAGTACATCCTCTCGCAATCCACTTGACTTTGGAATAGACCCCGGTCGATTAACCGACGAGCAGCGGTGGTTTCGCCAGTCTTCAGGTAACATGCTACCAGCTTCCTGGAGAAATGTTAGCCCGCTATGCAAGTAAAACTGCAAGTAAAACGAGAGGCTTGTTCCGCTGACTTTTGTATCGCAATCTGGGTTTCCATGGAGCAGTATTGAAAGATCTTCGGATTAGTGCACATCTCAAGCCATAGCTTTGCAGTCCAGTAGTCCTTCTTGAGAAGGGCCTCGCCAGTCATTTTCCAGATGCACTGTAGGCAATCAGTCAGCTATTTTCATTGATGATCATGAAAGTTTGCCTTACAATCAAGGTGGCATGAGCTGGCGTGGCGCTAATTGATGGATATCCACGTTTCTCTAGTGCATCAATTACATCCCGAAGGATGCTAATGCGCTTGAGATCAGAGTACTCCGATCTGCTCAAAAGTAGAAGAAAAGCAACAAAGCATTTCTCTGTCCATTCTCTTGGCAGAGGGTGCATGAGCAAAATTCGAAATGCCTCCATTCCGTCATCCGAACCACTATATAACCATTAGCAAAGTACATCGCCAAACAGGCTGCACCAAGGTACCCTGAATGGTCCATAGATCGGGCAAATTGGAAAATTCTAGATCCATGTTAATATCCGTGAAAAACTTCCAGTTAATACTTGTTGGGATAACTCACATCGGCATGTTCATATCTGTGAGAGGTAACTTATCAACCAGACCCTTCAGGCCTGCAACGATATGGTTAATTCAATTCCACCGAAGATAAACATCAGTCTTGCCTTGGAGTAATTCGTCGTTAGTAGAATTGTTATATCCCATAGAGAGATCCAAAAGGACCACAGCAGGATGCTCCGAGTAACACTAAAAAAGGTCAGCTTCGGGTTTACCACACCTCACCACATACGTACACTTCTCAAGTATCTCGTTTCAATTTCGTAGGTGACGGTTCCCAAGGGGCTTCTAGCCTGTAAAGAAGCCATAACTGTAACATGTTAGTCCAGGTCATCAACTAGATCAACCCACTCACCAAGGGAATGTCGAATAACCAAGTTCCAATTCTCGTGATCTGGAAAATTCGTCCCAGACAAAAGGGAGAAAGACGTGAAGTGGTCGCTTGCTCTCTGCAGCCATATGATTGCAATTTCTGGCAGACGCCGTGCGAGTGCAGAGTCACCAATGATAAAACAAGTTTCGAAAATCCACTCTTCATCATTTGACACAACTGCTAGAGGGAGTTTGGCGAAGAAATGCTCGGCGATATCGACTCGATCCTGCAACCAGGCCTAGAATAATATGTCAGTTCTGGTGTTAACACAACACGGTGTTCCGACAATACAACTCACCAGCCGAACACGAAGCAAGAGGTATCGGATGGTGAGATTTCGGTTGATCGCAGGATCAAGGCCAAGATGAACAGGCTGAACATTCGTCAATCTTACAGCAGCCACAGACAGAATATTTAGTGCAATGTCGCATTGCTGGTTCACTGTTCTTGTTGTTAGATCTGATAAAGTCATCAAGTGAGATATAGGATGATATACCAATGCAAATACGCGCTGCCTTGAGAGCCAGGTCGAGAGCCCTGAGATTCCCTATGAAAAGTCAGATAATCTCACTTCAGCATATATCAGAGATCGTAAAAATACCTAAGAGATCAGGCGTGACAGCCGTGTTCAAGACGGCGAACGCGATAGCCCTCACTTTGCCAAGCACTAGCACATCCTCCGGTTTGTCACCACGCGTAATCATCAGATCAGTGCAGTCGTTCCAAAGCGATGTCCCAATGTCATCAAACTGCTCGCGATTCAACATATTTACCACGATAATGAACGGGTTACTGTTGAGGTCGCTATCCAGTCTGAAGATTACATTGGGGGCGAGGAGAGGACTTGTCGAAGCATTGACTGCGGATAAGATCGTATGCAAGTTGCAAGCAAAGTCTGAGGTGGAAGAATTCGGGGATTAGCTGCTGCACCCAGAGGGAACATGGTGAGCGTCTCATACCTGCCAGAGCCTGGCGTCCTCCAGACAGCTGCGCCATCGAGAAGACTTGGGAATTGGGAGACAAAGAAAGAGAGAGGAAGATAAAAAACAGATAGTAGATGATAAAAGTTGACAGAAATGTTAAGAGAAATGAAAGAGAGTGAGAGAGAAGATGGTTGGAGTTGTAAGAGCGTGGAGGTGGAGGGACGAAAGAGACAACTGAGTCGTGAAGGCTGCGCTCAAACTCTCAGTTTACGTCGGCTCTTACCATTGCAAACGGAACATACCATGGATATACACTATTTCATAGGATTACCTCTCTTCCTATATATCATATCATTCGAGTCAAAACATGCTATTCCATGTTATACACATAAATCAAGCACTATACATTTTTTTCGTGAAGAGCACAGCCAAAACTCGGGGAATCACCAAACCAAAGATGATACCAAAAGAGAAATCCTTGCGTGAGATAAAATAAATAGCAGAGTCTACCAAAAAGTACTATTTATCGATGGGGAGGAAGTTCCCAACGATGAGAGACGGACTGCACAGTGTTAGTTTCGGCACGTCAGGATCTAGTGGACAGTGAGCAGTGAACACTTACATGTTGTGATTGTCCCGTCTGATCGTAAACGAAAAGCAGCAGGTAATACCATCGCCTGTTGAGTTGGGGTTAGGACTCTTCAGCGTGCAACTGGTGAGCATGGCCTTTTGCGTATTGTCGAAGGCGATAGCGCCGAACTTTTCCCAATAACTGACCAATTGATCTTCGACGATGATCTCGTGGATAGCAAGTTTGCCCTACAGAGAAAGTAAACATGTGAGTTGGCTGTGATATGATGTGGGAGTCTCCAATTTTGGAACTTACATCTCGCAGACCCTCAACCGGGACATCAATCAGCTGTGCCATCTCATTGTTTCCTCGGAAGATCTCGCCCGTTCGACGCCAGCAACAGGCCGGAATAGCCATACTGGCAAAGACGCGGTCGTACTCCATAAGACTCCGCTCGAACCACATCTCCACCAGAATCAGTTCAATATCAGTCAAGCTCTGCATGCGTTCTCGGAACTTGGGCCGGAACTTATCGAGCTGCCGCAGAATCTTTTGCCGAGATAATTGTTGCATGTTCTTTTCCATGTACTGGTTCAATCGTGCATATCCCTTGACATAGTTAAACGGTTTCAGTAAACCGGCGTCATATTTTGCTTTGAGAAGCTTGTTCATCCGCTCCTCTGGTGGGTCGGTTCCTGCTGGGTCGGCGGCGGTCATGTAGTATGTTTCCCGAGCTTTGTCATTGCCCACCGTCGAGGTTGGTCGTTGAATGGAGTCTCCTGACGGCACTTGGCTTTGTGCTGGCGGCGGGAGTTGTGCCGGAGGAGGCAGCCCGTTCGGTAGTGCCATACCATTCATCGAATTCATCAAGGATGAATCGGTGTAGATTCCCTGCATGTCTTGATTTTGGAACATCGCCCCATCGTCCAAGAGACTGTTACTGAGGAAATCTCCAAGCAGATTGTACTCGTTGGTCACCTCATGGGCATTAAACATGTACGACGGGTGGAGAGAATGCATATCCTGGAACTGATTCTGACCACTTACCCAGTCGGTATATTGCATGACTGTCATGCCACGTCAGTCGAGTCCAGGGGCAGGAGTGGATTCGTTGCGAACTCACGCTGGGAGTTAGGCTCGAGGCCCTGACTAGATGCAGAAAGATTGCCAGGCGGTACCGTTGAAGGCGGGTTCACAGCTGAAGGTGCGATTCCGATCGTGGTATCAGGGAATGATTGCTGACCAGCAGCATCGGCGACATCGACACTCCTAGGCATGCCTTGAACGGAGCCCAATTCATTGTTAGACGAGCCCTCGTCGTCTGCAGCAGAAAGTTCGTGTTCGCCGCGTCCTCGTTTGGCGGTTTCCCTCGGCTCGTCATGGCACAGGTGGCCGATGTTCCGCTTTATACAGCGCGTGCAGGGCCGTTCCTTCATAGATTCAGACAGGTCAGCTGGTGCAATTTATTTTTCCGCGAGTCTGCCTTCAGGGTTTCAGATGTGACGGGTCGCGAACGGGGAAAGGGGAGACAGAGGCGTCGTACTGAGTCACAGGTCATATGCTGTCCCACGCGAACAAAATCCCGTTAGCAAAGCCAGTTCCTCCAATAGATATGCGCCAGCACTAATACCATGGCCTATCGCGTATAGCAATCAAGCATAATGACATCCCAAGAGGTAAACTTACTGAGCGGCGACAATATACACAAGCTAGAATTGCGGGAACTTCTCGTTAGCAAAGATGTTCTTATCGTTATGCGCAACAGAATCGGGCGCGCCCAGATCCCTGTCGTATGCTGCGCAACGGCACCTTACCGTGATTCACCTTCCGGCGCTTCTTGGGACTGGAGTGACTCCCTGAGCCGGTCGTTTCAGCCTTGGCCGCAGATGTTTGCGAGTTCTTGACGCTCGTATCCTTCCCTGCATCAGTGGACCTGGATTTTGTCGCATTGGAAATGCCCAACGGCGCATTCTTTTCGGACATTGCGCAAAAGTTGAGAACCACCAGGGCCAGAGTGAAATGGCTGCCTGCAGACCAGTTGGTAGTTGGTAAACGTCAAAAAGTTCTTGGGGATGGAGAAAGCGGAGTCACCCCTCCGAACTCCTCCGCATGGGGTTGGCTGTTTGGGCACACGCCACTTTCGGGGGCGAGACCTCGGTCGAGGAATTACGTTTTTCTATTCTTATAATTGGAATTTGGATTGAGACCATTGTACTCCGTGTAAAAATGCATAACTCGTGTTTTATTGATTTTCAACCGTTTAGTCTTTTTCCCCCCTCTCATGCAGTGGGGGCCTCGGGTTGCCTAGTTATCTTTGAAGCCAGGAACTCCTCCTCAGACTGGACTGGGTGCGCATGATACTCGTTAGCCCTTGAAATAGGATATCCTTTGTTGAAAAAAAGATGCGTTCAACCGTGCGCGGTCCCACAATATGCAGCTATTCAGTGACTGCATTGAGATTCGAGCACGCGACGAGGATTGCCGATGTGATTCCTGGTCGCCAAGCTCTGGCGGTACTTGGTTTTGCGTTTTTAATAAGCGCGCCTACTCTGGGTCCGAGGGCCTTCATGTACCAATCATAAGCATCGAAACTCCGGTATTGGTTGGTTGTTGGTTGGATGGTGTGGTGATGCCCAGTGGGACGATCAGTCGTTGGGCATCGAGTATAGATCCAAAGCAGCTTGTGCACGGGTGATGGCATCGCCGAGTCCTGCGAAGGGGGCGGTGTTGCTTTGCATGGATTGAAGATGGCCATGCAGTTGCTTCATGAGTCCTTGGACTTCGGGGTCGGTCTCCAACTAAAATCAAACACAATGGTCGGTTAACAGAGCGAGCACGTGTGGTTCGCAAGCAGTCCATACATCATCTAGTGTTATTTGGCTATCTTTCGCGCCAAGAAGGACGAACTCGGAGGAACCAGAACCCTCGGCTTGAGGGAGTGCATCCAGCTGTCGGAGCACGGGGTGTTCCTGCGGTCGCAAAATATTAGCCAATCCCGCTTGGAAGCAAGGTGCGTTTGCTGCATACATTCTTAGTCTGTCGTTTCCTTTCAACCTCGGCCCGTTTGGCATTCTTGTCCATTTGCTGGAGTGACTTCGTCTCCCCAGCAAGGAGCGCTTCTTCTTTGGCAATTTCGGCTTTTAATAGATCGACGCTATCGTTCATCGTAGCCAAGTGAGCCTCGAGCGACCGCTAAAAAATTAATCGGGATGGACTTGACGACAATCGTAGAGGGTCACATACGTGCTCATTCAGCGCAGATTCGTAGTCGAAGTTGGATTCCTTCGTTATGGGTGGAAACGGCATTCGCGGGAGTCGTTTGCTTAAACTAAAACAACACAGTTAGTACCTAGGTATCATCATTCTCTCTCAAGACACTGGTAGCTCTGCGGAAGCTACCAGACTGAGCATGGCGTCCTACTTTCGCACAACCGCTTGCACGGCACCCTGTGCCTCGATGCGCTTGCGCTCATTTTGATTCCGCATTATCACCGGTCGCTCGAGGGAGTGGAACATGTCTTTGACCTTTTCCTGGACAGGTTCCGGTAGAGGGGTCCATTTCGACTTGATGGTCTTCTCTGGGACGCGGCGGACGTGAGGTTTGAGATAGGCATAGCGCTTGGATTCGTCCTCCTGCGGGATATCGTCGGTGTGTTTTCGCTTTGGAGGCATGGTACATATGTAAGTTGAGGGTGTTGGGTCTTGTCGAGATCTAAAATTAAGGTTACGTCGACGCGTCTTCACATGCAGGCAAAACAGAGCGGTGGAGACAGAACATGGAGATACTAGCAGCATTCCGACAGGTCTTGGTAGTCTTGGCCTTTATTAACATATTCGTACACACTAGTATTTCGTATCGAAGACTAAGATAGAAGCTGGAGACATGTCCTTGAAATGTCAAATTACCTAGGTATAGTATTATCTATGTCAGCTTAAAAACTAAATGTGTACATATAGTAGAGAACAACGACACACCTATAACTATAGCTTTTGGCAGGGCAGTGCTCTCTAGTTATATTATAAGCCAACTATGTTGTACGCAGGAATATATATACCTTAATATATGGACCAACTCTATTTTTTTTTCATAAAAAAACCATTTGAAATACTCAAACTATGTTCTACCAATACAGGCTTTTCGAACTATGCAACAGGGTATCGATATTTGCCGAGAACAAGCCGGAATATGACTCGTATCACCTACAGCGGTTAGATGGGGACAAAAAGACGGCAAAGAAACAGTATGAAGAGAATGAAAAAAAAAAAAAAAAAAACAAAACAAAACAAAAGGTATCTTGTCGCTGGGATTTTCCAAGATGAAATGCCCACTCGCCGGCGTGCATACACAAAACTGTCCACCCGCTGAAACGCTTGCAATCACCGCCAAGAAAAGAGGCATCCATGAGATCATAAATTAACGTTGTGATCGTGTCACAGAGGGTATCAACGCGGCATAACCAAGCCATTGATGCCCTTCAAGTCATGCAGTTGGCTTTGGAGTATGTCATTCCCATGGAGAAGGTCCTCAAGCCAGTCAGCAGCTCCAGTGAGCATTGCGCTTTTGCTGAACCCGCCACCTCTGAGCGCAGGGACGAGTGTGCACAAATCTTCGAAGCCTTGACGAATGAGATTTCGGCGTTTCTGCTCTGAAAGAATATGGTTGGTCCGCTTTTGTTCCTCTGTAAGATTCTCTCGTGCAGCTTTGGACCCTGGCTGTAGTCGGGCTTTTCGAGAACTGTCTGTTGATACCCGTCGGCCTTTGCTGATAGATCCTCTAGATTTCCTTGAGTGAGGTCGTGCATCATCGTCATCGGAGTATTCGTCAGCCTCCTCTTTCACGACTCTTGAGCGTTTCCGAGGGTGTAAGCTCTCGTCCAGGACAGCACCACTTCGGAAGGTGGGACCTTGAGGAGGAGCCCCAACCATGCGTTCTGGACTAGGTGCTCGTGTGTTTGCTGCACTGCTTTGTGGCTCGAAACACCCGAGATGATCGAGCAGGTCACTTGTCCGCTGTTCCTCGTCGGGCTGGTCAGGGGGGGCGAAGATAGCCTTGATCCATGAAACTAGCATCTGAGCCCCATCGCAAACTGCGGACCTTCCTTGATGGATGTTGGTCTGCGGGAATGGGGTCACGGACGTCGAAAAACATCTCCGAGGTATGATATCCAACCGGTACATCAGCCCGGGGTGGAGATGAAGTTGAACCATGTGCAGTACTGCCGGTATGTGAATTGGTTTTTCGTTGTGTCCCAAGGGCAGAGAGAGTGTGTCCCGCGAAAGTCTGTTGTGCCAACGCAGATCCCAACTCTGATCCGTTTAGACCGTTGTGGTAGAGCATGGAGGTTGCGGCAAAGATATCCGAGCTTGTAGGGTTGTCTGTCATCATTCCCCCGGGTGCTTTGCCTAGCCCATGCTGCTGAAATGAAGGCTGTGATAGGGACGTGGTTGATCCCTCAAAGTTGGGTGGCAGCTCACCTGACCAGTCAAAGTTGGAAGTCCCGGGTTTATGTTCTTGTCGCATCCAGAAATCATTCGTAAAGTGGTTTGCGTTCATGGTAGTAAAGAAGTTGTTGAGCATGTTGGATTCGTTATCATCAAGAAGAGAAGGCCCTGGGGGAGAGCAGGTGCCTGTTCAAAGGGTATGTCCATGGGGGAGAGAAAGGAGTCTATAATCGGGTTAAAGAGGGAACGGTACAAAATGATGCTCGGGGCAGCTCACATCCAAAGGGAGCAGCCGGAGGGGATTTGCGCCCAGTCCGAACTTCAGTCCCATGTCCATTCATAGTGAGGATTGATCCAATATATAGAGGAATTTGTATGCCGGAGTGTCGGTCAAGAAAGGGTTGCCACTCTGATGCCAAGAGTAGCGCGGATCAAGGCGACACTGTCATGCCTTGGACTCAAGTGCAAACAGTCTGCGATCAAAGTGATAGCGAAGGTTTGACTCCACAAAAGAGGGACGCGGGGAGGGGGGGTTTAGATCAAAGCCACGGGGTTCTCCAGGGTTGATAATGCGACTCGATAAGAAACCGGTTCGGTTCGGCGCAATGGGAATAAGAACAAGAAGGTCAGGCAGAAGTGGAAAGAAAGAAAGAAATGGAAGAGGATCAAGAGAGTGTCCACAACCAAGAGAGATCGAGAAGAATACGTGGAGAGTTTCGCATCAAAAAAACAATCCTGCTGTTCGGCCTCGACCTGATCACATGCAAAAAATTGAGCGCGTGACGTAACAGTACGAAAATTACCAAGATTATCGCCGTTCCGGTGTGGCTTGCAATGTAACCCCGGTATTTAATACGTTCCCGGGGAAGAGCTCATGTGCTGTTTGACTGGAGAACCCCCTTCCCGAGGCCCTTAGAACTGACTTAGACTGACCTTTGTCTCCATTCCTGCGCTGCAAGTACTACACAAGTATACTGCAGGTACCCTTTTTATTACAGCTTGATTCTTGATCTACATTCGGAATACATCACTCTTTCCTTATATCCTTTCTCTCTTTCTCTCTTTCTTTCTTTCTTTCTTATTTTGCAGGGGGAAAATTCCCAGATAAATTGGGTCCGGTTCATCTCCCTATTTTGGATAGTTCTCCTAGGATCGTCCATCCGTCACGGGGTTTCCTTAAATTAAAACATTCGCCTTGTTCAGCCCCGCAATCCCGATTGTCTTCCCAAGGTTTGCCCCGAAAGGCCCAGTTGCTTCGGATGATCGTCCTCTGTCTTCTCTTAACTGGTCCCCCGAGTTCGGATTTCGATCTTGTTGGCGGGAGCTTTTCTGAATTTCCCACCTGGGCAGCGACCGAGGTGTAACCGAGTCTCTAACAGGCCCATTACATGGGATTCACGATCCACATACTAGTCTAGAAAAACGATCGTGCAAGTGTCAATTTCCTCTGCCGGAGAATACTACCCAATTTTCGGAAGGTGCAATTGTTAGGTCACCCACGGATAAAACCGATTAAGCTCTTACACCTCTTGATTTTCTGATTGGTGACAAGAGACTTGTGAATCCCATCAGAGTTTATTGTTGGCTGACCCCCCTTCATCGCCGATTAGTTCGGGGAACTGTGATGTTGAACACCTCCCGACGGATCATGACATGAAGGTTTCCGGTAGCATGGAACCTACATTCCGGAGACGCCATGGAAGGGACAACGTCCGGGTATTCAAGCCGTGAGTCTATGCGATCTGTTACCCTTGTGGCTTGGTGCAACTGTGTGATCTGAAGAGCTCTTGCTGATCGTGACTGTAGCCTCCTTCGCGCCTACGCCCTGGGGTACCTGTCTTCCGTGACCCCGAAATTGGTGTCGTATGTACGCCGATTGCGCAATAAGGACTGGACTGCGCAACAGAAACTTCAAGAGGTACGTCGCGACATCAGCTAAATGTGGACCTGTTATCGCGACTTATCATGTCACCCGTTTTCTCCGATCTATTGTGCAAATGAAGTGCTATAGCTAACCCTGATTTGAGAATAGTTAGTTAAAGTGTTGACTGGCCCTTCGCGTCTAAACAGTTTCCCAACAGCGTGTGCTTCCCTGGTCGGTGGTTCAACCCTACTACCAATAGGATTCTATCGTCTGTGTGCATTGGTCACAGCAGGGCTCTCCAAACATGAAATTCAGATTTCACAGAGGCTCGACCGCTTAATTAGATTCGTCATCACTTTTCTATCTGGGTGGTTCAGTTTTCAACTGCTGAACAGCAACCGCATCTGTCTACCAACAGAAGATGCCAGACCTATCCGGAACTCCACAGATCAGGGGAAGGACTCTGATCAGGTCATGGCCAATCCGCTGAAGCATCACCGCCCAGAATTAGCAGGGAGGACAATGGACCTCACCATCTACATGGTCACAAGAGCTGTAGATGCGGTCGCGTGTGCTGCATGGGGTCGCTGGTCCCGTCGCCGCCGGGCACAGAATCGCTGGACGACTATTGAATCCCTGGCCCCTGGCTTCGCCGACGCAACTGTCTTTGCCATGAGTGCCGCTGTAGTCATGTGGGCGTGGTTTTATCTTCCTGAAAGACTGCCCAGAACCTACGAGAAGTGGATCGGGGAAGCTGCTCAGGTCGATTCGCGTTTAATTGAAGCCTTGCGTCGTGTTCGACGGGGAGTATTTGTTTATGGAAAGGATACAGGCCAAGCACCTCTTCTCCAGTCGATGTGCAAAGACTACAACTGGCCAGAGGTTTGGGGGACCCAGCAAAAGTAACGCCGATCCCTTGCGAAATGGTTCACATGGGCTGTGGTCCCAGTTGTGAGAAACACGCATTGTCTCGATTTGCCAAAACCTTCAAATTTGCCTGTGCAACCTACATACCCCTACAAATTGTCTTCCGTCTGCGCAGGATGAAATCTGCAACTGCCCTCCGTCGGGCCCTTTCTGATGCAGCACAATCATCTGCCTTCCTCGCATCTTTTGTGAGTTTATTTTATTACGGCGTCTGTCTCGCTCGGACACGACTTGGCCCCAAGATCTTCGATGCGAAGACTGTCACTCCGATGATGTGGGACTCTGGGCTTTGTGTCGGTGCGGGATGTCTCATGTGTGGTTGGAGTATATTGGTTGAAAAGACGCGGAAGAGACAGGAGCTAGCACTATTTGTGGCACCCCGGGCTGCCGCCACGGTTTTGCCACGGTTGTATGATAAAAAGGTACGTATCGGACCCTCGCATCTCCTGTCCACAACAGGGTTACACCCACATCCCCTCCACTCCCTTCTCAATGTCTCCAAATTAGCCTGCCGCAGGCTCCAAAACAATCACGAGGTACTGACGTGTGTTGGTGTTTCCCAGTATCAATATCGAGAGCGTGTTGCATTTGCTGTTAGCGCTGCTATTCTTATTACTTTCCTCCGCGAGCGACCTAGCATGATACGAGGTGTTTTTGGTCGCATCACATCGAGTGTGTTGAATTAGACTTTCTTTCAGTGAGATGCTTCGAAGGCATCAAACGGTTGTATTAGTTATCGGTTATTTTAGACTTCGGGTCTGACTTCTGGGTGCCATTGCCCTGTATTATTTTTATGAAATTTGCATCCTTACGCACTTTGAGATGTTCCAAGCTTGATGATACCGGTTAATTATGGTGGTCCGTGGATATTCCGGGTTTTCAATGCCCTGTACCTACATAACCCCGTGGGGTATGTATACATAAGGCATAGACATCTTTAAGCATCTATAACATTAGTGGATCTAAATTACTACTGGCAATATGAACCATGGCATACTTAGTCGAAGTAGGTGTTTCCAAGTCATACAACAAGCTCAAGGCGGACGCAGAGTGGTGGCTCCATAATTCGAATGGCAATGTCGATCTTGTGATCATTATTCCCATCAATCGAAATGAGCCCAAAATCAAGTTCAAGACTTTTACTTTGGAACAAGTGGTTTCCACGTGGAGCAACCGAACCGCCTCCGCCATGTCCCGACTATACAACAGACTATCATATCATCTCGCGGACCCGCCGCAGATATTGTTGTGAGCCCACCAGTACCTTTGAACATCGGGTTTGAGCAGATGTTTGTCGCCAGCCAGTCCCACCCGAGCGTGACGTCGATATCGCACTTGATATGCCGAAGAACATTCCGAACAGAGTCTGGGGCGCTCAATGGCCATGAGTCCACATCCTGGAGCACAAGCTTTTTTTTTCGGTTTACACATTGGTTTTACACATTGTATTGTTAGCTGTTAGCCCTCTTAGCTTCCTCAAAGAATGATACAACCGAATATCGGAATAGAGGGTGCTGGTTGCGTCGTCTTAGAGATGTGTAGCCCTTGCACCGCACACAATTGTCGTATGAAACCGTTGGAACAGATTCACGGTCAAAGTACCGGGTCTTGGGTCTTTGTTTCTCAAATCGGCTGGGCGCTTGCCTTTGTACTTGTCGTCGGAATATATAACTAGTCGTTGCGGTATACCAGACGAGCTCATGACTGCCTCGTGTCAAAAGATGAAGTACCTAGTAAACTTTGCCTTCTTGTTTTTGAGGAGAGTGTATCCTTAATGCTGGATATATTAGACAGGGCAAAAGAATCATAGGTTCAGTTAAGAGGTCACTTACCTGGCTCCGCTTCATTCTTGTAAGTGGACACCAACAATGAGAATAATTGGATCTGAGCAAGTCAGTCTTGGAAAAATAGTGTCTTAACGAATGTCAAATAAAGTGATCAAGTGAGAAGAAGTTGGAAGGCAAAGTGAGAGATGGCGATGGATGGAAAATATACCAGCAGGGGACTCACAGAAGGCTGTGGGATAATGGTAAAGTGCTGAAACTGCCTAGATGGGGGTGTAAGTCCTTGAAGACAGAAGACGCGGAAGATGAAGATGGTTGTAGGAAGAGGAAAGATAATGAAGGTCATGAAGGTTTATATAGTACATGCTGTTTGTTTTCCATCTCTTACATAGTACATAACTGAATGTCTGAATACCCAGATAAGGTTAATAAAATTAATGTCTTCTAAAATGGGCATAGGACTTTTAAAGTAAATTAAATTTGAAATGAATCTGAAGTGAATCTGAATTGAATTTGACTTGAATTGGCAGATCTCTTGGCCGCTAGTTTAGGGGTGGGTGAATCTTTATAGGGTAGACTGGGCTTGTAAGTGATCCGTCCAGTAGAGAGCATGATTATGCGACGATCCCCGACCCTGCCATTCGAACCGGTCCCAGTGGTTAACTATTGCGAAGTGCGGCCTTAAAACCATGTCGCGAAAAACATCGAAACGGATATAGAACCACTGGGCCGCAATATGGGGGTTGTCCCGTAGGTTAATACTGGCGATGCGCATCCTTTCAGTGGTGTCGTCGGTCTTCCAGTCCTCGTACCGAGGAAGGTGTCGCATCAGATCATCCCAATGTAGATCTGCTGCGGAAAATGGGACAAAAAGGTGCGCAGGCCCAAGCATCCTTACCATAGACTCGAGTTCGTTTCGTCTCCGAGCCCAGTATGGGCGCGTTCATTTATAAAGAGCTCCTGGAGCTCCTCGATCGGACGAAAGTTGAAGATGCTGACACACTGTGCCTGTTGGTAGGAGACAGTGGAGATAGCGATGGTGACTGCTTCTGGCGATGGAGGAGATAGAAGACCAAAAGAGGACGTGGGAGGGAGAGGGGAAGAGAGGTGGGGGTTGAGAGGGGGGGTTGAGAGGGGGGGGTTGAGAGGGGGGTAAATAAGGGAAAGAGAGGTTAGATGAGGAAGGTGCCTACCTAGGAGTGAAATAAGGAAGGAGCAGGGGACTCTAGGAGGAGCTTCTAAGAGATGCTACTCCCGATGTCCTTAGGTAGTATAGAGCATCCTTGGAGAGATCTTTTCCAGTGATGCTCCAGGAATAGAATACCCGCTCAATAAGACCATAATAGAAACTGTCCAATATCTGTATAAAAAGACAAATACACAACTCATATTTCATTATCACTATCACTAATAGTGATAATGCTACGAATAGCAGTTTGTTCTAGCGATCCTCTTCATCAAACTCCGGAATAAGGGGATCTCGAAAGGGGGGGTCCCATTACCAGTTAACTATAATGGCCAGGCTCTCGCTTGGTCCAATATAACTCTCCACTTCCAAGGTTGTTGTGTAGGGAGTGCCATAGTTATATACCCGTGGACCTGCTTGGCAAGTGCCAAGCATCACTTGCCGCAGACACCCAGAGTATGCAAACCCTGCAAACCGCTTGGGAGCGTTGTCACGTGTTGAGGATACGCTGGGTCTCATGCGACTCAACATCTGATCCCATTGAAGTCATAGAACCATGTTTTCACGATTAACCCCCTGGTTGGGGCGCTCTGTGCTGACGGGGACGATCCCTCAGCGCTCAATCTACCTCCAGAAGAGCGTCTTCGAGGTAGAGCGGAGGTACTTTTCAAGGAATTTCCTGCTTCATGAACGCAATACATCCGCGACGCCTTTTAATACCCCAGAATCGCAAAAGCGCAATGCCTCTACAATGTGAGCTGCCATTGGATACGCATTTGAGGGAACCCTTGTCCTAACAAAGCCACCGATCAGGTACTATACTATCAGTATGATCCTCGGAACGGTTGCCCTTGCATATGGATCTGTCCCTCTTTACAAAATGGTATGCCAAGCTCTCACTCGATCTAGAGTACATCCTAGACAGGATCTCATTCTGATCCCAATTGCAGATCTGCCAACAGACCGGTTGGGGTGGTCAGCCCATCCTCACCCACCGAACCGGAGACGGTGATACCTCTGCACGTGTGACACCAGTGACAGACTCTCGTCGTCTACGCATCACATTCAACGGCTCGGTATCGGATGTCCTCCCTTGGAAGTTTACTCCCCAGCAGCGCGAGGTCCGAGTGCTACCCGGCGAGACGGCGCTGGCATTCTACACCGCAACGAATAAGGGCCCGCAGGATATTATTGGAGTCGCAACATACAGTGTCACGCCAGGTCAGGTTGCACCGTACTTTAGCAAGATCCAATGTTTCTGCTTTGAGGAGCAGAAGCTCAATGCGGGAGAATCGGTCGATATGCCTGTTTTCTTCTTCATTGATCCTGACTTTGCTACCGATCCTAACATGAAGGGTATTGATACTATTACCCTTTCATATACCTTCTTCAGTAAGTTTTGTGTCTATTCGCTGCTTTCTTGGCCTGGTCTAACCCCAAAGCAGAAGCGAAATATGATGACAACGGTGTTCTGACGCCAATCGCGTCATAAGAAGCTCATACCAAGGACACATTTGGGTACTGTATTTTCAACTATGTGGATTTGCATAGACTTGGACATCCAACGGTGAACGAAGAAACATGCAGAAACATGCGTGGTGTTGTGTCCGGCCTTTTCGCATTCATCTCATCTCTCAAAGCAAATTTTGCATGTACTATACATCTCGGAGTTTGGCGGAAGGCTGCCAAATGCCTAGAAAACTATATATCTGTATATATCATTGAATTTATTCAACTGTAATTGTACAATCTTCATCGAATTAAAGCTCTTCGATGCGCTTTGCTGCATCCATTGATAGTGGGAGCGTGCACGGACCAGTGATTAATTAGGCGCGTGTCTGGACGCGTTCTCCAGTCCGCATCCTCTATCGAAAAACCACCAGCACTCCACTTCCTCAATACTCTCAACAGCTACGCGGAGTTTTCAAAATGGCTCTCCTTGTGGACAAGCTGCGGCCACGCACCCTTGATGCTCTCTCGTATCACCCCGAGCTCTCTGATCGCCTGCGCTCACTGGTAAGAAACCCTGACCCGCGGAACATGAACACGATTTTGATACAAGGTACCATCCATAGGCACAAAGCGGAGATTTCCCCCATTTACTGGTCTATGGACCCTCGGGTGCTGGCAAGAAAACACGCATAATCGCAACACTAAAAGAACTGTACGGCCCCGGTGTCGAGAAGATTAAGATCGACGCTAGAGTCTTCCAAACGACAAGCAACCGAAAGCTAGAATTCAACATTGTCTCGTCGGTATACCACCTGGAAATCACCCCCGCAGATGTCGGACAATATGACCGAGTCGTCGTCCAGGAATTGCTCAAAGAGGTTGCGCAGACGCAACAGGTGGATCTTGGTGCGAAGCAGCGGTTCAAGGTCGTCGTGATCAACGAAGCCGACCATCTCACACGTGATGCCCAAGCAGCTCTCAGAAGGACTATGGAGAAATACAGTCCTAATCTGCGATTGATTCTCCTGGCCAACAGCACCTCCAACATCATTGCACCGATTCGCTCCCGAACCCTGCTGGTCAGGGTTGCCGCGCCTACTGAAAGCGACATTTGCTCTGCGCTCCATCTTGCAGGGAAAAGGGAAGGATGGACAGAGTCCGAGGTGCTTAACAAGAGGATTGCAAAGGAGAGTGGACGCAATCTGCGTCGTGCGCTGCTCATGTTTGAGTCCATTTATGCGCAAAAGTGAGTATTCGCTTCGATACTCATTAAACTGGATTTTGGAGGCTTACCCTTTTTTTTTGTAATTTAGTGAAAAGGTTACAGACCAGACTCTCATCCCGCCTCCGGACTGGGAGGCTCTTGTTGCTCTCACGGCTGATGAGATTCTGGCCGAACGGTCACCAGCTCGACTGTTGCATGTCCGCGCACGTCTTTATGATCTTTTGACTCATTGCATCCCACCGACGACTATTTTGAAGGTGTGTATCCACATTTATAATTAATATGATCCAGATACTAACTATTGGCGCTAGACCTTGACATTCAAACTCGTGCAACGAGTTGATGATGCACTGAAGCCAGAAGTTATCAAGTGGTCTGCCTTCTATGAGCACCGCATCAAGCTGGGAAGCGTAAGTCATTGATGATGATTGTTGCTGTCAATTCAAGCGCTAATGAAGCACTCAATACAGAAAGTAATCTTCCATCTCGAAGCATTCGTGGCCAAGTTCATGCGCATCTATGAAAGGTATGCTTTCCCTAGATGATCTAACCGAGACATAACTAATAATAGACTAGTTACCTGATGGGCATGGACTTTTGATTACTCACTACCAACAAACCAAGACAATGGATGAATGACGATTTGTACACTAAGGTGGTTTTCGGTGAGAATGGGATTGAGGAGGTTATGGTCTGCTATTAAGCAGAATCATGCATTTTCAAAATCCCCAGGTATCCGATTTATTTCCATTTTTCACAGGCGCATACAGGCATTTGCTGAAGGATTCTGGCGTTATATCACTTGTCATTGTGTACTATCTCTGAGGTAGTAGAAATATCTTTGCATACATCGATCTCTCAAACTCATAGTTATATATGCACTTCAACAGTGAAGCTGTATCCGCATTGTGAGTAGTAAGTAGTATAGGTTTGATATCAACCCCGAATTGTGTATATCAGAAGTCCACGGGGTCTCTTCTTAGCCTACGTCATCACATCCCCGTCATCCATAAACTGGACCACCCACTAGAAACATTTGAATAGCTTTCATCTGTTGATCAGGAATTTCTGCTATATTTTTATAATACTGTATCTATCATTGTCCCATCACTATACCTCTACCCCAACACGAACAGCATCCAAAATGTCCGACTCCAGACTTGTTGATATGGAACCCGGCGGAGAGAGCACTCAGTATGGACTGCATCAAGACCGCATCTTACAATTGCCTAATTGCTCTTCACTAATAACAGGGTACAGATATGAGTCTATCAGACAATTCACACTAAGTCCCTTAAAGCAAACTGGACAATTAGGGGGTGTGTCCTTCCTCGGAGATAATCCTGAGTGCACTATAGCAATGACTGACCTCATATAAGTCGGCGATAAGCACACTACAAGCGAAGTTGGCCCTGGGCTAGGAACACATACCCCGGCACAAAGCAATGACGAGGATTTCCAGGCCCAGAAGCTAGGCATGGGAGCGATCGCAGACTCTGGTAAAGGTAAATGCTGAATATATTTTCCTTGTCTAAACTCCTAGTATCAAGACAAAAGATCCATCGGAGGGGCCCGTGCCTCGATGGCTCCCAAAGAGACGCAAACAGCTGATGATAATGTACAAAAGATATGAAACGTGCCGAGGACGATGCTGTGGCCAAGGCCCGCAGACAGCAGGGGTACGGGCCTGGGTCTGGTGTCGGGGCCTAGTGGGCGAAGACGACGACAAAAGCAAAAGACATGACCGATGAAAAAAAAAGGGAAAACGGTATCATGCGGGAAACGACAGTTTATTGGGTAGGTTCGGAGCTGGAGGAGGAGCTCTCCGGAGGTGAAGCGAGGTCGTTGGTACCAAGAGGCGGGTTTCTGCGCGCCCGCTTGAGAGAGTCGAGAGTGACACCGTTTCCGAGCTTTGTGATACCGACGACAGGGGGGTCATCCTTTTTAACGAATTCCCAGAGACCTAATGAATGAGAATGAACATCTTTCGTACCCCCAAAATAGTACATGTAGAGAATGCATAACCTACCAGGCAATTTGTGGCCCGCCAATCTGAAAGCCTCGCGGGCAATCTTCTCGTGGACATCTCCCTTCAATTCAAAGACGATTCGGCTCACGGGCAGTCGGACAGTCCAGTAGTCGAACTTACCCTTACCCTTACCCATACGCTGCTCGTTACCCTTGGTGTAGACACCAATGTTGGCGCTGACACGCTTGTACAGCTTATAGTTCATTCCTCGTAGCCGCCGCTTGATAGTCTCTTCGGCGATCTTCAGCGCCGATGCGGGCATGCGGCGGTCGTGGTCTTTCATGCGCAGACCGAAGTCTCCCCACACAACTGTTGTTCCTCGGGTGGATCCGCCGGTAGCGACGTGAGGGCGACCTTTGGGGGATTTGGATTTTTCTTGGAATTTCGGGGTCAGCCAATCAAGGGCGGGCGAGGTGGTAGAGAAGCATCGTGATAGAGAAAAGGTGGCCAGCGGTCCCGACACTGTGTCGCACTGTTAGTCTTCGGCCGAATGGATTTTCTGGGAATTAAATGGTTCGTACAGGTTGGCCGCGTGCAGGCGGAGAGCGGTCCAGCAAACATCTTGATCTGTGGACCCATTGTGAGGAGGGAGGCGGCGAGATATACCAATGTTGCGAAAGGCTTCGTTACTCCGGCACTTTTCGATGATTGGCACTAGTCCCGAAGGGGAAGGGTGGTATACACGTGACATATACACTTAATGTACCTTTTGGCCTTGTAAATCAGGCTGCAATGACAGTCCACTATGTAACTACGTACAGCATCTTTCATTCTAGAGTAGCTCTCAACACCACATTATTGGTGTGAGATGTACTTGATTGTATTAGTAGAGGTTCTGCGCTGCGTTGCCTAATAGGTGAAACTATAACTAGTTATGTACATTTATAGTATGTTCAAAGTCTGGTAATCCTCCTGCCCTTTCCCAAGGCTCGTAATTGCACTTGGTGGTTCATCCTACCATAGAAGTATTATGCATAACCTATGTTATTCAATGGGCTACGCAAAGTCCTACTCTGCTTTCACTATTCTTATAGTTCATACAACAACAGCTCCAGGGCTGTACATAGCTTATGTACGCTAATCCTAAAAAGGAAGAAAGTGCTGCCTTACGTCAGCCGGTCACGTCTCCCGGGAGTGTGTCGCGTCGTTCGCGACCTACCAAACGCTGCGGCAAGAGCTCGATTGGTCTTAGACCAATTCCCCAACTACTATTCTACGCCGAATTCTGTGTGATTGATTGACGCTCACTATGGATATCCGGAATTTCTTTGGCGGCAAGCCAGGTCAAGGCTCCAGCGACGCCGCCGCGAAGCCCGCGGCCAAAAAAGAGGTAAGCTGGTGCCTTGCTCATGAGAGGAGGTCCTGGTCACTTTATATGTGACCTGGCGCCCTTTGAATCGCTCGAGATTATAATCTAACCTATAATTTGACAATGCAGGACTCATCCACCACAAGAAAGAGGCGTATGTTCTCCATAATCCATACTCCCGCACCACTAGTCTAACGAAAGAACAGGCAGTAGGAAAGTTGTGGATGACAGTGACGAGGAAGAAGATGTAGCACCAAGCAAAGCTCCCGTTACCAAAGCGAAGTCCAAGAATCAGCCGTATGTCGATCGCTGGGTTGAAATGCTCTCATACCATTTGACTGATGAACTTTCTTTGCAGAAAGCCTGAAGACACTAAAGAAGAACCTACAACCTCCTCCGCCTATTTCGCCTCCAGTAAGAAGAAGACACGACCTGCCAAACCGACTGAGCAAGCTCAGCCCGATAAAGCCAAGATTGTTGCCGAAAGTCCCAAACCCAAGAAGACTGCCGAAGAACCTGTGAACAAAGGACGAAGCACTACCCGAGGATCAACAAAGAAAGCCACAAGCGTCCTTGAGGATGAAAATCTCGGCGCCGATGACATTTTTGCAACCGAATACGGAAAGGCCGGCAAAGGAGAGGACGCTTATGTGGCCGGGGATGATAGCGACCAGGACAGTGACTTCGAAATGCTTGAGGTGAAGCCAGCCGCTGCAGCATCGAAGAGGACACAAAAGAAGCAATCTTCTCGCGATGACGAGGATGACGTGGTCATGGAAGATCTCCCCAAGATTCCTGCTCCGAAGGCTCGACCTGGCCGCAAGCGCAAATCGGAAGTTCTCATCGACGAGGATGAAGATGGTGACTACCAAGAACCCAAAAAGGCAGCCCCAAAGGCCAAGGCCGCAACATCACCAGCTGCGAAAAAGCAAAAGGCTAGCCCGAAAAAGGCTAAAAAGGAGGACAAACCAGAAAGCAAAGAGGTCCAAGATATCTTCGACAGCATTCCTACGATTGAGGCTCCAGAACCTCCTAAGGGTGAACCAAAGAAATTCAAATTCGGAGCACAGCAAAGCCGGGACCCGGCAGCGACTGGGACTAAGGAAATGCCCGTTGGGCAAGAAAACTGCCTTGCTGGCTTGTCATTCGTTTTCACCGGTGTTCTGGAATCCCTCGGTCGTGAAGAGGGTGCGCAATTGGTGAAGAAGTATGGAGGCAAAGTCGTTGGGGCTCCTAGTTCTAAAACGAGCTATGTTGTCCTCGGAGGTGATGCCGGCCCAAAGAAGCTTGAGACCATTGCGAAGCATAAGATCAAGACTATCAACGAGGACGGTCTCTTCGAATTAATTCGACGACTACCTGCCAACGGCGGTGATGGAAAGGCAGCCGAAAAGTACGCCGAGAAACTGAAAGCTGACGAGGCCAAAGTCCGTGCCATGGCGGCCGAAATCGATGCGGAGGAGAAGAAACGAGAAGAGCAAAAACGAAAGATGGCTGCGGCTCAAGGACCCAAGATCACCGCCACAGCATCTCAGACGCCACCAAGCTCACAGCCCACATCATCTGGTGATCTCTGGACGACGAAGTATGCCCCAACATCAACCAGTATGATCTGTGGTAATAAAGGTGCCGTGGAAAAGATTCAGAGCTGGCTGCGGAACTGGCATGCCAATGCTCAGGCCGATTTCAAAAAGGGTGGTAAAGACGGTTCGGGAATATACCGTGCTGTTATTATTCATGGTCCCCCGGGAATCGGAAAAACTACAGCAGCCCATCTCGTGGCGAAGCTGGAAGGATTCGATACCGTGGAGACCAACGCCAGTGACACCAGAAGTAAGAAGCTTGTCGAAAGCTCTACCCTGGGTGTGTTAGATACAACATCATTGCAAGGATATTTTGCCGGACAAGGCAAGCAAGTGGAGAGTGAAAAGAAAAGATCGTCCTCATCATGGATGAGGTTGATGGTATGTCTGCCGGTGATCGTGGAGGTGTAGGAGCTGTCGCAGCCATTGTCAAGAAGACCAAGGTTCCAATCATTCTTATCTGCAATGAACGAAAGCTTCAAAAGATGAAACCTTTCGACTTCATCACTTATGACGTGCCATTCAGACGCCCGACTGCTGAGCAAATTCGGGCAAGGCTGTCCACTATTTGTTTCCGAGAAGGCCTCAAGATTCCGCCTCCTGTACTTGACGGCCTCATTGAAGGAACACATGCCGATATCCGCCAGGTCATCAACATGCTTTCCACCGCAAGACTGGATCAAAAGGGTCTCAATTACGACGAAGGCAAGCAGATGTCAAAGTCGTGGGAGAAGAACATCATCCTCAAGCCGTGGGATATTGTCAGCAAAATTCTAAGCGCCCAAATGTTTTCCCCGAGTTCCACTGCTACCTTGAATGACAAGGTCGAGCTTTATTTCAACGACCACGAGTTCAGTTACCTGATGCTTCAGGAGAATTACCTCAAGACCAAACCCGCTCTTGCAGGCAAATATCATGGCCAGGAACAGCGACTGAAATCACTTGAATTGCTGGACAATGCCGCCTCGAGCATCAGTGACGGTGATCTTGTCGACCGCATGATCCACGGCACCCAGCAGCAGTGGAGTCTTATGCCCACCCATGCGATCTTCAGCTTCGTGCGGCCGGCCAGCTTCCAGTACGGAAACTTCAATGAGCGGCCTGCATTTACTAGCTGGCTGGGCAATAACAGCAAACATGGTATGTTTTAGATGTGCACCCATCGTCTGTATACACTCTCTAACTAATTTATCCTTCAGGCAAACTATCACGGTACGTCAAGGAAATACAGGGCCACATGCGTCTTCGTACCACAGGTAACCGCGACGAGATCCGTCAGCAGTACATGCCCTTGCTCCAGGAGAAGATGATACGCCGCATGATGGACGAAGGCAAGGACTGCGTCGACTCGGTCATTGATCTCATGGATGAATACTATCTCACTCGCGAGGACTTCGATTCCATGGTTGAACTAGGACTCGGCCCAATGGACGAGTCTAAAATCAAACTTGAGACACAGACCAAAGCCACCTTCACGCGTCTGTACAATTCGCGTTCGCACCCCATGCCATTCATGAAGGCCAGCAGTGTTGTGGCACCTAAGCAAACAAAGAAGGAGAAGCCTGATATTGAAGATGCCCTTGAAGGATCCGATGAAGAAGAAGTTGTCGAAGAGACCAAGAATGAGGACGAGGAAGAACTTGATCTGAAGAAGGACAAGTATGTGACCTTGCCTAAGAAAAAGAAGGCGCCGGCCAAGGGCAAGAAGACGAAGAAGGCCGATGGTGATGGTGATGCTGAGGATGAAAAGCCGAAAAAGGCTCGTAAGAGTAGGGCCAAGGCCAAGGCTTGAGAGATCATTATTCTTTTTGTAGCATATTGTTCATTTATTTTTTAAGAAGCATGTTTTCATAGGGTTGGTGCATTTTAATCTGATATCTCTTGAGCACACCAATTTAGTTTACATCTGGACGTGTTTTCGTATTTCTCTTCTCTTTCACGTCTTTCATCTCGGCTGTTGCTATCTAACCTATTGTTTTGTGTAGGCTTGCTGAATGTCTCTTTATATATCTTTTATAAGGCATTATAAGCCATCATATGGGTTCAATATTACTACTAACTACATAACTAGTAGTTACTACCAGGCAATATAAACCAATGAGAGAGTTCTGTGACGGTGATCCCTGTAGTCGCCTGTCGCAGTGCCTGAACCAGGTTACAAACTAGGCTAGAACTGGTCTACCCCAGCTTGACTAAAATAGCCTGTACAAGATGGAATTGATCATATAATGATGGGTAATATGAATGTATTCAAAACCAAGAAACGATCAGAACTCTGTCATACCTCTCTGGTCGGGCTCATAAAACAGACACGAACCCCCAAGACAAAAACCACAAAGACATATATCGAGAAAACAATCACAACCAATCCAAACCAAGTCGAAACCAAGACCATACCAAAGACCACACCAAACTCCGAACCTAAGGCCAAACCAAAGGCCAAACCGCAGTACATCTCTGTGTACTATGATCAGCAGGGACGGCCTGCGCGAGGAAAAGGATGAGCGGATCCACCATCCTGGCCGGTTCCGGGGTATGTGGTTGGAATAAGCAAACAACACGACTACTTCGAGTCGGCGTCGAGGTGAGAAGGTAGACGGAGGCCCCGCGGGGCCACGAACTCAAACCGAGTTCTAGAATTTGGCTTCTAGATGTAGGGCTTTCCCTCCGAACCTAGAAGTTCGGCCTACGGGCTGTCGCAAAGGATTGCTAGGCGAGGGGTGGGCATCTCGTCATTAACAGCATCGTTGGAGGGAGTAGTGGTGGTGCCATCGGTGGTGGTGGCATTGTTTGCTAGAGAGACATTCTTGGTTAGTATTGGTGACAATTCCCACAAGCGCTTCTCGTGTTACTCACCCTTCCAGAACCTCTACCACGGAGGTCTCTGTGCCCTCTTCTTCTCCTCGTATTCTGCGCTGATAATCATCTGTGGGTCCTTTAACCGGACCTGGAGGGCGTGGAACCTACGCATATATCTATTAGAACGATGGATATAACAAGAGAGGGCAACTCAGATTAAACATACCTGACAATCCATACTATTGTTCCCAAAATCAAACCCAGGGCGAACACCCCAAGGAGGCCACCGATTAGCTGGCCTTTCCAGGCCTCTGGGTCGGTGCAATGCTAGGGGTATACGGGACTTATCCCGTATACCCCTAGTATTTTGATGCGGGTTATGAGATAGTTTAAGATTTGGAGGCCTGGGGGAAATGGCTTCCTTATATACCCAGAGGTAGGGACGCTCTTTCCTTAAGATCATTAGCTGTAACTTCGCTTAACTTTAAAGTGAGTACCTAGGTATTGATCATACCGTCGAGTTGTAACAATTGAGCCGTGGTTGAGTGACTTGAGTCTAATAAATTGACGAGAATTACGGCAGTGAGGGCTATTTCACTTAGATCTGAAGAATGCATGAAAGATCAAGGAGAACATTTCTGTTGGTTTTGGACTGAGGTCGTTCCTCTTCGAACATTGTGACTTCCTGCCAAAAAGTGGTCTATAAAAACAGAAACAACAGTCTATCCTATATCACTTCAGATTCACTTCAGATTCACTTCACATTCACTTCACATTCACTTCACATTCACTTCACATTCACTTCACATTCAATTCAGATTCAATTCAGATTCAATTCACTTTAGAAGTCCCCATACCTATATAGTGAATCCTACATTACACGTATTATAGTAGAAGGCTTCTTCTGTCTAAGGAGGGAGTAAGATCCGATTGTTCTATACGATAATACCCCTAGGTATACTACTAAAGAGACTCTTGATTTCCTTAAGGAGATTAGGGTTACTACTAGATATAGTGTCTAGTTAATTATAACGGAATTAGTTATTAGAACCAAAGACCTTGCATATCTTATATACTACGAAGGATAAGAAGGAGAGGGTAGGAGTACAGAAGGTATAGCGTTAAGGGTTATATGCACTTGTTTTTATGTTTTTTATGCCGGAATTGAGACCGTTTTGATATCTATCTATATATGTATCTTGTATCTTGTATTATTCAATACGGAATACATGCCGCGAAAGGCTCAATTTAGGTAGTTCTGATCTTTGCTTGTACGCTGGAATCAATTCGACGATGTCCAAACTTACTACTATGCTTATTGTCATATCATCAGCCACATACCATTGAGACGGAGTAGTTGCTTATAGTGGGTATAATATGTTCCACGAACAGAATACTCAATATTCCTCGAGATTGAGAGCATTGTAACTTGTGTAGCAATACTTGATTCGTCAAGTGTGTTGTTGTATGTACAATCGGTGTAGTTGGGAAGGGTTGGTAGGGGTGACCGACTGAGTCCCCTTGGCGGGGAACCGATCTGCGGAGAACACCCAAGTTCCCTCTCTTCTTGTTTTTGGCATTTGGCATACAACGCTCCTTTCTCTCCTTTCCTGATATCTTTATCTTTTTGATCTTTTTTTTTTTCCAGGCTGGTCCTGTATGAGCTATATGAGCTAGTCTCATTCGCTTTCATCTCTCCCTTTATTACCCCGAGCATGCGCTTTGAGCTAGAGTTGCTGTGATCATCCAGACCTCGATCGCCATTACATAGCACACTCCTGGGTTACTACAGACAAGACATATGTCCTCGTGAAAGCCGAGAATATGTCTCTTCTTCACAATGAAGAGTACGTCGCGTCTGGAATTGCAGACCGCCCCCTCAAATCGCCGCGGAAAGGTCTCCAAGGACTAACCCGAATATAGCTTTACGATCTGGCAATTACGCTCCTCATATCTCTCGACAATCAAAGATGGAATCGGGGACCGACTTATCAACGTCAATGATTCCGTCCTGAATACACCTGGCTTCCGTGCGGCGGGCTGGTCAACCGCCGCCGCGTACCCCAACACACACAGTTCCTCCCACCTGAAGCGCACTTACTCCCCACCCATTCCAACAACGGCGAACGTTTCGTCTGAATATTACAGGCTAGCAGAACGAGATGCAAAACCCCATCGCCACGAATTGCAAGGTTTAGGCCTGGAAGATGGCGAGGATGATGGTGGTATGGTGACCGGCAAGAGCCATACGGACATGACTGCGCGGCGGAATCACGCACGTGGCGGAAAGAAGAAAACTCGACGGGAAAGGCAACAAGAGGTCCAGAGACAAGCGGAAGCAGAGGACGACGATAGCAGCGACCTGAGTGACGACAGCGACGACGATGGAGACAACGTTGGGAGGTTGGTGAATTATTGCGCGGTATCCTTCGTTCCTATCTGACAAAGAACAGTGCTGTTGACCAGATCAAATTCGACAAAATGCCCATCCGCCGAGATCGAGCCGACTCCTCTCCAATACGTTCCGGGGACACGAGGGAACGGCCAGAAGTGATGATCACATCTGCGTCAACACAAAATCTTGCAAGTCAATACCGCCAAGTAAAACCACGGCCCCGTCGAGATACAACTACTAGCAGTGATCTGTCCACGGATAACGAAACCGATACCAGAGGCTACAAACAAGGACAAGTTCAATTCTCCGCGAGTGATCAGGTTGTCGAGTATTCACGCAGACGGCGTGAGCGAACTGGCAGCCGAGGTGCAGAGAGCCTGGCTCTCGGGGAACTCCACGAAGAGGATGAGGACGAGGACTCCGGTGCCGAGTCTGTTGGGTCTGCAATTTCCTCTGACTTTGACAATACGGCGGGATCTGGCTCCTTGCTACTGGCAGGTGTGGCGGGCGGTTTGAATTTGTCCTCGCCCATGGCTATGATGAACAAGCTACCGTCTGGCACAGGGCCACAGAACAATTCACCGCGCAAGCATCGCACTCCGGCTCCTGCATTACAAGATCTTCCCCCGCCACGGCCTATCAGCATGTTACAGCCGGTCAGCTTGTTAACCAGCCAGCTTACGTCCCGGAAGCGAGCACCGAGCAATCCAGTGGATAAATTCGTGGTGCTCTCTGGGCGTGGCCAAGAGGACTCGTTGTATTTGAAGATCTACGTTCCTTTTTCAAGCGACCCTGAGGACCCGTTGGATCTGCCACTTACACGCGAGTCCAAGCTTGCAGAACAGCCCGCACAGGTGACTGTTGCTGAGACGATTGGTCTTGCGCTATGGAAATACTCGGCGGACGCTCGCGGACCAGCAATTAGTCGTGAAAATTTGACCGTGAACCGATGGACGCTACGGATGGTCGATGATGGCGAAGTCGAATATGACTTCCCAGCGCTTGGGCGGACTCTTCCAATGACGGATTTCACGTCAAACAACAATCAATCTGCCAAGTCCCGAGGACGGTCAAGGGGCAAGCCGTACGATGAATTCGCACTGGTTGAAGCATCGAAATTGGAGTTTGAGGAGAATGAGCGCCTATATCCACAGTTTAGTTCAAGCGTTGGGTCAGAAGAGGCCGATCAGTCGGCAAATCTTGCAACCCCGGGGACTCAACCCGCTGCGAAAAAGACCCCTCAAACCACACCAGCCCGAGCAAACCCCATCCTAGGCCAGCCATTCTCGTCTGCGCTCAACCACAGCACTCTTACTCCTGCTGACCGCCCTGTTGTACCGATCTCGCATGCCACTCCCCGCCTCGGTGTTTCCAAGACGTTGAAGATTCGCTTTATCAACATGGAGGCTTCCGCACATGTCATGACCATCAACACATCGACCGACAGCTACATAGCCGAGATCCTGGACTCCGTATGTAAACGATGGGGGCAGGATAAGGGCAACTACCTCTTAAAGGTGATGGGGTCGAACACGATTGCACCACTCGACCGCACAGTGGAGGCATTGGGCAGCATCACAGAACTTGATCTGGTGCGTCGTCGCTTCGGCGGCGGGCCCCTTGCACTCGGCACCTCACCAGGCAGCTCATCACCAAACGCGCCTTTGATGGTGGAAACCGCCGACCCGACAACGTCCAAAAAGAGCAAGAAGGAGGCCAAGAAGGGCGCCCAGCGCATGTTGCCCTCATCTTCTCAGAAACAGGACCATCTGGGCGGATATTACCGCCGATACCATGTGTTCCGCAAACAACCCATGTCGTTCACAGCATCCAACCACCGGATCCTTACGTTCGAAAATGATTACATGCATATCGTGCCCGGTGATACGGGCAAAACGGCGTCCGGTGGTAAGACCCGGTCGATCAGCTTTAGCGATGTGATCGGATCCAAGGTCAGCCGACGGCACCCCAAGAGCTTCCGGGTGATGATCGTGCGCGGCAATGATGCCACGGAGCAGAAGCGCTATGACTTTGAAGCAAGGAGTACCAATGAGGCCGTGGAGATCGTGGACGAGATCAAGAAGAACATGGCACATTATCGCATTTGATTATCTGCTCTTTCGGACATGGAATTGCGTTTTGGGCTAGGGGCTTGGACTTAGGGTTAGTAATGGCGTTGTACAGGCATTATTCAACAATTGTTATGGAATACCCAGATAGTGGTAAGAACTTGTTCATTCTTATTGTAAGATGTTCTGAGGATCCATATGCCTCATGCTTAATAATATGAGCTTGGTAATATCCTCTCTCCTAGGCCCTCATAACCTACCCCCGTCGAAAGGCGGCTGCCGCCCTCGGTAGCCTTAGAACTCGATCAGGACATGCTTCCTTCCATCATGACGATCAGTTGCAGATCAGCCTGGCCATTCTGATTGATACTGGACCGGTAATCTCATCATATCAGCTCAGCGACGTCTCTCAAGAAGATTTCAGTTATAGATCTTCAATACCAGTAGCAAGACTCTTCGGTGCAGCCTATTTAGGGTCATATCACCGTCGATCATTGAGCATACTAGCTAGCTTGTCAATATTTGCCATAACTACATCGTCGCTGACTATTACCCCGTCGCATTAAAGAACCGCGGTGCCTTCCAGTGTTGCTTATATGATACTCCCCTCTTCCTTTCTCTTTCTTCTTAAATCAATATCATACGTTGATTTGAAGCCTCGCCACAATAAACGACGTTCTAGCAGACTTCCTCCCCGATGACATCGTCTGCCCAGAAGACCTGCTGGGGCTTAGGTTCGTCATCACCAAAGATAACAAGATCCACATCGCCGCCCCGGACTAGGGCCCTCGTTACAAGATCAACCGAAGTGACCGTATGAACAAGGTCCATATTGAGGCCCTCCATAAGGCGATCCGTACCTACATCATCGACCGGCTCCTAGGAATAGGAATAGGAATGCATTTCATGAAAATTCCTAAGGGCAGCTCACGATAGGCCCCCATCATAGTGTCGGGCAACATCGCCACTACACGTCGAGTTTGTCACGATCGACAATTATCATATGCTTATCATATGTCAAGATCGTTTGCTTCTTCCTGGCCAGTTGTTTGGTACTCGGCACGGAGTGTAAGTTGTTTGGATGGTCGATGAAGATTGGATATATAAATATCGATATCAGGCATAAAACAAGTGCATATAACCCTGAGCGCTATACCTTCCGTACTCCTGCCTTCTTTGTCTGTCGTTTTCATCCTTCATGTAATTCCTGAAGTTATCCTCTTCGATATCTCCTTCCTTCGTGGTGCATGAGATATATGAGGTCTTCGGTTCTGATATCTAATTCCGTCATAATTAGACACTACATCCACATTCAAACGTCCACTAATCTATTTTGGGTTAGTGTCGAAGGGTGTATCTCGTCTCCCATTCCTTCTTCTTTAATATCATTTACCTATTCTATCGAGATTTCATATTATCACAGAGGTACTCACCACTGAACCTTTCCTACCTGGTATTTATACTAACCTTCTAGGCTTTCTGCCCACACGATAAGATCATGGGGTTCATCAATAGGCGTGCGCACGAAACCTTTGTCTTTGACAGCCATCATACAGACTGCCTGAGATGCGGGTCAATCTATGTCCTTGACTCCAAGCTCATCGAGTTATTTCTTGCCGAGCACGCTCTACGTGAACTAACGCAGCGTGAGGAACAGTTACACAGCAAGGTTACGGCCTTACAAAAGGCTATAGCTATCACGTCTGATGAGAACACTGATACGACCGAATTTGAAAACGCAAATAATCAGCTTAAAGAGACTCAAGCGCAATATCCAAGAAGGGAGTACGCCCTTTACCTAGCAGAGTGCAGGTTTCACTTGGGGGCCAAAGAGATGTATGATAGCTTGAGGCGTGATGATAAATGGTTTATGCGTGAAGAAATGGTCCAGGATTGTTCTGACCGAGGTGGATGTTGTAGCCGGAAATGTGGATGCTGTGAACAGAGGCATCTATCTACAAGGAAAAAAGGCAGAGGCCATTGCACTGTAGAGTGCGGATGTTGCATTAGCTTTCGAGGCTTTGAGCTCCCAGAGAAAACAAAGCAGGAGATGAGCAAGGATTTTGAAACTCTTTTGAAACAAGATCGTTCGGCTCATACTAAACATTTAGCAAATTGCTTTTTTTGCCCTTTGGAACCAGAGCCCCAGGTGAAATCAGAGTCTCAGATGTCCCGGTGGCAGCGAGCTTTTAAAAAGGGTTTCACTCACAAGAAAGGTTGAAAATGTCCCGCTCTACTTTGCTGGAGAATTATTTGCTAAAAATAATGGGTTGCTTGACTACTTAAATACGATATCTATTTAGTATATGTAGATGTATCGCCTCTCCTCGGGGCTCCTTAACTACCATATTCGCCTATCCCCTAGGAGTCAGGAGTAGACCATCTACGCCAATTGTAAGTGTATTTGGATGAAATAAAACGTCAAAATTACTAGTTTGAATATATACATTGACAGGATTCTGACTAGGGAGGGTAATCTTTTTAAAACAGGGCTCCTATCTTACTATCTTAGGATGTAGTAGGTCCCCTATTAGCTCAATAGACATACTATCACGCATTCCAAGACAACAACTCATGTCTGTTTGTCTACATCTGAATGGAAGATGTCAATTTCTACTATAACGAGGAAGCTATTGGATCGCAAGCTATCACGGGAAAGGAATGTAAATACGTCCTTTGATAATGAAGACGCTTTAGTTGTTAGTTTATGATTTTGGCTATTGAATTGGCAAATATCCAACTAGGACTCCTTCCATGTATTCAATGATGGCCCTTCGGAACAATGAACAGATGATGAAGATGTTGCGCAGGTCTTTGCTTCTCCGAATACTCTTGGAATGCCTAAGCTAGTGGAGACAAATAAACCACTAACATCTGTTAAAGATCAGGATCGTTATATTAAATACTGGACTTTTTATAGATCGCTTATGGATGCATTTTGCTTATTAATTATGGCCGCTAAAATAGAGGATAGAGAGGATGATATTGCTATGCATTTGAAGAGACGAGGGACGAGGGACCTTTTATAAGTTATCTTTGCATCCCCCCCCAATCTGTATCCCAGCGGTTGCCCATACATTTTCCATATACTGTTGGTTTGCGGATTAAGGAAGCCCACGGAATTTAACCAGCATTACCTGAAGCGCCAATAAGATGATCATCTAGATAGGAGCAAATACCTGATAAAGCCTACATAGTTTATAGCGTGTCTGCTATAGATTTTTCTATTTAGCACAGGATCATATGAAGATGTGATGGACTGCCTGATGACAATATAGTCTGGCCCCCTTTCACCGGAAAATTGTGTAGTGAAAACGGCCCGTTGTTTGCTGATCGTTGCTCCGCCCCCCAAGGACGTTTCTTAACTTGGTCTTCTCTTTCCTCCCTCTTAGTCTATTGACATTCCCCCGTCTATCTCCCCAAAGATATTTTGATCAAAATATGTCAGACAACACCCGCCTACTCCCTAACAAATCTCACGACGAGCGCCCCCGAAAGCCATACAACATATACTACACAATCCCATACTACAAACTATTCTTCTACTCATACACCTTCATCGGATCATTCACTTTTGCCTGGATAACCGACTACCTCCCAATAGTCGGCAAAGCATGTCTCTGGATCGGGTTCGCTATAACATGCGGACTACTGATCGCCATACACCCATCGATCTGCACCGAGCGGATAAGAATAGACGAGACAGGAAAGCCAGTTAGATTACGTCGTCCGCTGGTTGGGCTCAAAAGATACGAAGTCGCTTTAGACGTCGATGGCATTAATAATGGGCTGTATGATGCTACGGATGGGAATACGGACCTGAGACTTCATGATGGGTGTCGGTATGGGTATGCTAGGATGCGGATCTAGAATGTTTCTGGAGGGTCTTGATGATTTGACCGTTATCCGGTACATGTATGTATGTGGAGGTATATTTCCGGCTTTCCTATACAACATTGAGGGCAGCGATAATGCATAAAGGTGATTGTACCGTGTGCAAATAGGCCATTGCAAACAAAGCTACTCCGTATGACAAGCCATTGTCATTGACTACAATATTCCCCGTCCAAGTGTCATCCTTCATATTGAATAACCTCCCACACGATGTATTATGTAGGTATTGGGACTTCTAAAGTGAATTGAATTTGAAGTGAATTTGAAGTGAATCTGAATTGAATCTTTATAGACTGTTGTTTCCGTTTTTATAGATTTCTTTTGGCAGGAGGTAGTTATGCGAAGTTACAGCTAATGATCTGAAGGAAAGAGCGTGCCTCTGGGTATATAAGTAAGCCATCCCCCCCCCAGGCCTCCAAATCTTAAACTATCTCATAAACCACATCAAAATGGCATCCAACAGAACTTGTCCTGTTTGCTCCGCCTGTCCCGACCCAAAGGCCTGGAAAGGCCAATTAATCGATGGCCTCCTTGGGATGGGTTTGTGGACTATGGTGTGGATTATCCGGTATGTATACTCTGAGTTGCCCTCTCTTGCTATATCCATCGTTCTAATAGATATATACGCAGGTTCCACGCGCTGCAGGTCCGACTAAAAGACTCGCAAATGATCATCAAAATGGCATCAAATGGAACTTGTCTTGTTTGTCCCATCTGTCCCGACCCAAAGGCCTGGAAAGGCCAATTAATCGGTGGCCTCCTTGGGATGTTGGCGCTGGGTTTGGTTTTGGGGACTGTTGTCTGGATTGTCTGGTATGTATACCCTGGAGTCTGATTTGCCCTCTCTTGCTGTATCCATCGTTCTAATAGATATATGCGTAGGTTCCACGCCCTCCAGGTCCGGTTAAAGGACCCACAGATGATTATCAGGGCAGAATACGAGGAGGAGAAGAGGGCACAGAGACCTCCGTGGTGGAGGTTCTGGAAGGGTGAGTAACTGCACTGCAGGTGCGGTTAAACAACCCCCAAATGATAATGAGCGCGGAATATTTGGAAGAGAAGAAGAAGAGTGAGTAACACGAGAAGCGCTTGTGGGAGTGTCACCAATACTAACCAAGAATGTCTCTCTAGGAACCACCACCACCACCGATGGCACCACTACCACCCCCCCTCCAAAACAATAACGATACTGTGAATGACGAGAAGCCCACCCTCGCCTAGCAATCATTTGCGACAGCCCGCAGGCCGAACTTCTGGGTTCGGAGGGAAAGCCCTACATCCAGAAGCCAAATTCCAGAACTCGGGTTGAGTTCATGGCACCACGGGGGCACACGGGGCCTCCGCCTTCCATTTTACCTCGCCGTCGGCTCAATGTACTCATGTTGTTTCCTTATTCCAATCACCTACCCCGGAACCGGCCGGGATGGTGGATTCGCTCACCCTCTTCCTCGCACAGGCCTGCTGCTCAGACAGTACACATAGATGTACTGCGGTTTGGTCTTTGTCTTTGGCTTTGGATTGGTTGGTGTTGTTTTCTGTTGATTCTTGTCTTTCGGCGGGGGGGGTTTCTATCAATATACCCATGCTCCCTCACCCCCGGGCCCTCGTTTGGTTTGGTCTATGGTCAATTGGTCTTTATTCTCTTTCTCTTGGAGTTTTGTGTCTGTTTTGTCGTGAGCCCGACCCAGAGAGGCACGACAGAGTTCAGATCGTTTCTTAGTTACTTCTGAATCCATTCATATTACCCATCATGATCAATTTCATCTTATATAGGCTATTTTGTCAAGCTGAGACTCCGAGATGATCAATATACGAGCATGTGGACGAGCCCTCGCCGAATCCGCCCAACTCCAACGCCACGTCCTCGGTATGAACCCAGTGACAGTCATTCGGCACGCGACCTATGCCATATCTACGAGGTGCGCTAACGTCTGTCCTTATGACCGACTAGGGGGGGGAGGAGACCGAAACGCACCTAACGCGCTTCGCAGCCGCCGACAAGAAGCTGCAGCAGGAGATCCTACAGTTATTCCACAATACCCGGTTTGTATAGGCAAAGGAGAGTGGTTTTCTTCAGGATTTTCTAAATCTGACGTTAACGTCAAAGTCAGAGAACCTCACCTCAACTCCTGCCGGGGCCAGAGATTCAGTCATGTCAAATTACTCGGACTCCCCCGACGTCGAGTGCTTCGAGGCACTACCCGCTGACACATTCGAAGCCATCGGGTCCGGTCAGCGCTATTCGAAGGATCATAGAACAGCAGAAAAAAATTCCTATCGAGGTGGTGAAATACCTACATTTCAGGAATGTTCCACCGTCCACTGCGGAAAAGCTTTCTTTGAGATCTACTCAATAGAGGTTTAACCAGGACACTCGATCTATGATCATAAAGCTCGTGACTGGTGCTCATCAAACAGCCTCACGCGGCCTAAATTGCGCAGTGATGCATGCGGTGCGCGATATAGGACTGCCTCAGTCGATCTACCCGGTAGGGTCTAAAACTATCCAAGGCATGTTCTCTTTAAAGGAGACCGACGAGTCGTTTTCCATTATGCAACCCGTTCCAGGACGCGATAATGAATGGCCAATCACATCACGGTCGAAGTAGGGGCCTCGGATGCGTATCGAAAGTTGAACGCAGATGCAGCACTGGATCCAAAACAACAAGTCTCAAACTTTATCTAACGGATCTTTCGATTGATAGACACAATGACCACAAGCTTGACCTGCCCCTGGAAACTGATGGCTCTGTGGTTTTAGACCACAGAAAGACCCTCGCCTGGCTGGAAAGTCTGCCGATGGACCACCGCGCTGGGAATTTTACAATTTCACCTTCCTGTACGGAGTAACTTAGCCTTATAATGATTTATTTGCAAAAGAAAAAAAAAATCTCTCCCTTCTAAATGTACGATTTACATTATACATAGAAAAGTATTTTATAGTTACGTATTTATATACATACAAGGTTTACGCGGCCCCATCCCTTGCTATACTTTAGGAAGAATATATGTTGAATTTTCAATGGACCTAGAGATAATATAAGCCTCTTGAGTCTTCCTATAGTGGAAATTTCATAGATTAGCCAATTGCTCTTCTACCTGTCACAAGCCACCCGCTGCGCTAGGAGCAAAAGACCAGAATTCCAGGACACTTCCTGGAACCGCACTCTCATATATATAGGATAGGCTGACTCGTAACACTACCCTCTAATATTAAGGATATTTATACCGTCTCCCTATATAGCGTACCGTCGCTAAATAATAGATAGGCCCGGACTATACAGCTAAGAAGCCGGATATAACGGAAGGAATATATATGCTTAAAGGTAATAGAAGTATAGGTAAGTGTCACGACTGACGTTATACGTTATCGTTCTTATCATCATCGTTGCTTTGTCATAATCGATTACTAAGCTTGTAGACCTGTTCGTCATAGTAAGTCGGCGCAGTAATCGTGGCACGGCCCACCACCACCTACCCGGTGTTGTGGAGGGGGGAGGGTAAAGAAGGAAGAAGCTCGGAACCCCCCGTGACCGCAGATCAGGTAGGTGGTGGTGGGCCCCACCGGATAGCAAATTCCCAGCGGGATAGCAAATTTCCAATGAAGTATCCTTTATATGGCAACTCCATACAAAAGGTACATAAACGCGATATAGTTATAACCTCAACTCTCTAAACGAGCAGACTAGCTTAAAAAAAATTAAATAGACAGGTTATTAAAATAAATCGGGCTTAACGGATCTACTACTATAATTAATTCTAAATATATAGTATGGAAGTGTAGGAGACATTTCAGAAATCACCATACATAAGAATTTGTATGTAAAAGATGAACCATTCTCTTACTCCACACATGCATTATAAAATTTACTAGAATTATCACTAAGTAATTGAGGCCTTATTTACACTATGTATATCTTCCTATATTTTTCCCAACTATTTTGAGGGTTGAGAAAATTGGGGTTATGACTATATCGTGTTTATGTACCCTTTGTATGAAGTTGCCATACAAAAGATACTTAATTTGGAAATTTGTTATCCGCTGGGAATTTGCTATCCGGTGGGGCCCACCAACACCTGGTAAGTGTTGGTGGGCCGTGCCACGATTAGTGGTCAGGTTGTCAGGTTTGTCAGGTTTGTCGGATTTGGAGTTGGTGGTCTACGTGGTGTGCTAAAAGGTATAGCTGCACTCTTTTAGTATTGGAGCACTGGAATCACGGGGTTTGGCAGGTTTGGCAGGTTTGGCAGGTTTGCCAGGTTTGTCAGGTTTGTCAGATTGTCAGGTTGTTAGGTTAAAATTTTATATTAGATACTAAGAATTTATAATTACTACCATTCAACTAATTAAGCTAGACTTTTAATATATATTCGTACACTTTCTATTACTTTAGCTAGTTCGAGTGCTGAGAAAATGCATGTTATGTTTACGGGGTGTCTAGGTACCTTTTGTATGGGAAAGTCATACAAAAGATACATAAAATTGGAATTTGGCTATCTAGTGAAAAATGGCTATCTGGTGTTGGTGCTTGGCACGGCTAGCTTTTATTAGTGGATATCTAGCTGGCAGAACCCGGTGAAAAGCTTCATTTTTGGACTTGCGACCGCCAGAAAACATGGAGATACTAGTATTTATTTGTATGGAGGCGAAAAGCTTCATTTTCCAGCACCTGCGACCGCCAGAAAACATGGAGATACTAGTATTTATTTGTATGGAGGCGAAAAGCTTCATTTTCCAGCACCTGCGACCGCCAGAAAACATGGAGATACTAGTATTTATTTGTATGGAGGCGAAAAGCTTCATTTTCCAGCACCTGCGACCGCCAGAAAACATGGAGATACTAGTATTTATTTGTATGGAGGTGAGAAGCTTCATTTTTGACAGCTGTAGTATCAATAAATTTACCATGCACTGTATAGAGCGGTGTAAAAAGCGGTGCAGAATAAGGCACTCAGCATCAACAACCATCTATAATGGGGGATTTGAGAAAAGACGGAGCGGAATTTTTGATAGGGTAAAGTGGGTGGGGCGGAGGAAGACTAGTATGTAATACAAAAGACTAACCCATTTTAGTTAGTACCCTAGGAAACCTTAGTCATGTGGAGATAAGCTGATTAAGGCACGTTATCTCCGCTCCGCGCTTTCCAGACCGGAGCTCCGCCCGATACTCTACTCAACTCCCTAAACATTCATCTGATTGCTTTACTCAACTCCCAAACAATGAGATTCGCCGACTGGAGCCTCTTTTCCAACTGAAGTATATTCACAATGGAATACCCAAACCCCACACCGACTGAGGGGCCTAAAACATCCCGTCCCGCAGAGCACCCTCAACCCACCAAACCTGCGGAGGATTCCAAAGAATACCACGACCCCAACGCAAGTCACATCCGGCCATTGCGCTTCAAAGATGGCAGTCGCCCCCATCGGAAACGAACCCACCGCCGTCATAGATCACGGACACCAGACCGCGAATCCTCCAAGCGGCGCCATCGCGAGGAGAAGAAGAAACCCGAGTTTCCCGACCCGACAGGTGGATATCCCTTCAGTTCAAACAGAGACGCATTCCGAGAATCACTCTTCGACGCCATGGGCGACGACGAAGGCGCAGCGTACTGGGAATCCGTGTACGGCCAGCCAATCCACAATTACCGGGTGCCGGATGTCCAACGAGAACCGGAGGGCGAGCTGGAGGGAATGACCGAGGAAGAATACGTTGATTACGTCCGTCGACGGATGTGGGAGCGGACGCGGGAAGGCATGCTTGCGGAACAGGAGCGTCTGCGTGCTGAGCGACAGCAGAGAAGGAAGGAGGAGACTCAGCGGAATGCGCAGTTTGAGAGGGAGGCGTTTGAGCGCGCAATGGATGAAAGTCTACGACGAGGCGCGGAGCGCAAGAAAGCTAAAGATGTGTGGGGAGCGCCTTGGGCTGAGTATTTGGAGAGCTGGGAGACTATCGGGAAGGCTGCGGGGGAGTCTACTACCAAGTCGCTGCGCAATTTGATCTTCTGGCCTGTTCGCTCTGGGAAGAGGGTTGATGTTCGACCGACGGCTGTTGAGGAGTTTATGCGGCATGCTCCGGCGCCGGCGGAGTTAATGGGTACGCTTAAGACGGAGCGCATTCGATGGCATCCTGATAAGATTCAGCATCGGTATGGTGCGTTGGGGATTGATGATGTTGTGATGCGCAGTGTCACGGAGGTTTTCCAGATTGTGGACCGCTTGTGGAATGAGGAGAGAGAACGGCAGAAGTGACGAGGTGGCGTCTTGATTTTTTACTTGTACTATTGATACCCCGAGCGGCACGCTGCATACTATCGAGCTTTTTCTGTTGAATGATCATGACTTTAATTCATTTCAAGGATGAACAGAAAAGAAAACAAGAACTATTGTAGATCAGAATAAACAGAAGAGCTTCAAACGGGCTATGTATGCAAGATCCTTTTCGTCAGACAGAAAGAAACTGGGGCAAACCCAAAGACCAACTTGAATCGCACAGAAGAAAGGCTTAAATTCCGTGCCTTGCCAAATATCCATGCAACGTAAATTTAGAAACGCGATGACCGGGCCTTGGTCCGGTAGATCGTCCAGCCAAAGTAACCACCGACAATAACGGCGAAGAACAGAACGGTCTTGAAGAGGAACCAAGACCAGCTACTCTTCTCCTTGACAGGCTTGGAGGAGGGACGAGCACGGCCCTTGGACCGGTCTTCCGTGGTCTTGCCCTTGTTGTTATTGCTACGGTTAAGGGAGTATAGGTTCTCAGCCTTGAGGGAGACGATGTCGTGGTTGTCGCTCAGCTCGCCGGTCTCGGCAGAGAGACCCAAGTATGCGACGGAGGGAATGGCGATGTTGGAATCCTCAGCGGAAAGACTGAAGCACTCGGTCCATGTGTCTTCGGCCTTGTACTGCAGCTCCAGGGACAAAGACTTGTCCTGGAAGTAGGTTAGGCGGGCTTTGGTGGGGACGGGGGCGCTGCGGAGACCACGAGCCTGTGGACTGTTAGAGGCATATCCAAGAGAAAGAAAGAAAAAAAAACTGTTAATCAATTTAACTCACAGAGCAACCGGCTAGCTCGTTCGCCTTGCCGTCATGCGCCTGGTCGTAGGTGGTCTGCCCATCACCCATCATGGCCATGACGTAGGGGAACGAGACACCGGGGCGATTGTTCTTATAGGTATCGAAGAAAATACCAAGACCCTCGAATCTATCCGTCGAACCGAAGACAGGACCCTGCGTGGCACGCTCCTTGGTGAGCCAGAGCGCAAATCCATCACCATGCAAGTTGCCGGAGCCGTGAATCTCGAACTCGAGCTCAATCTAGTAGGGATATACGTGAGCTTTTGGCGCGCAATTTGATTTGCGGCGTGTTTGTATTTACCTGCCAATTGGTTGCGGTCAGAGGCACGCGGGAAGAGATCCATCCTTGCTGCGATGGCCGGTCAGCCGTGAGGCGGACGTATCTGAATATAAAGACGAAAATCAGCATTGGCGGTCATGAGAAATTCTACCCGAACATCAGAGTATCCTTACTTGTCAGCGCGGATTACTGTATCTCCTCCGAAGTCGAACCAGCGGCTTTGGAAATCCGAATCGAGGTATGGCTGTTAATGGTGGTCAATACTGATATTCCTCCTCGGAGCACGAGCTATGCGTAGTCTGTTTTCGGAAGTCGCAGACAAGTTGGGCTCAGGATATAATCATACCGGAGAGAGGCTGTGGGTGCGAAGCTAACAGACGTCCAAAGTCAGTACCTCGGCTTGGAATCGAGTCAACATTGAGCACATACGGGGATGCTTTTGATATTTGGGTCGTCATAGGCATTCACGGGTAAGGCGACCAGGCCCGCGAAGCAGAGAAGTGACGAAATAGACGGGAGACGCATTGTTGAATTGTATTAGGGCTCAATGGAGGGGGACCCAGAATGTTTCAAGGATAGACTGGAGGTGGGATGAACGGGGCACGGTGTCACCAGGACCCGAAAACCCAGCGAGTAGGAGAGAAGAAAAGAAGCCGTAAAAAAAGTCGAGTAAAAGCGACAGCAAAGAGTGAATAGACGAAGTTCTTGAGGCGCGGAGACAAGGAGGTGAAGTATACAGCTTGTTATGCTAAGGTGTCCACATCGGATGTGGCGCAGCAAATACACCAGCCACACCTATGCACCTCAGATCCTGAAGTCCGCCGACTTTCTTCGATTCGATCCAATTCAACTCCATCTCATTTACACCTTTTCCACCCATCTCACTCCTTCATAATGTCGTCGCTTTTCGGTTCCGGCTCCGCCGCTCCCATTCAGACCTCCGAGGAGATCAAGGCAGCTGTCATGCGCCAGCTCCAGCAGGAGGCAGCCATGTCGAACGCCCGCTCCCTGATCGGAGTACGTCACCACCCTTGATATCCAAATCCGGCAACGAACTGACAACAACCTCAGAAAATCAACAAGCACTGCTTCAAGGCCTGTGTTCCCACCCCCGGAACCTCGCTCTCGGCCAAGGAGAACACCTGCTTGTCTAGCTGCATGGAGAAGTACATCGCCATGTGGAACACCACAAGCAAGACCTACATTGCCCGTGTCGGCGCGGAGACCAAGCGTATGGGTGGTCAGGACGCTGCTGCCATTGCCTCCATGGCTACCGGCATGCCCGAGGGCGGCAGCGGAATCCTGGGCTAAATCTGATCCATCGTCAAATCGGAAGATGAAGGACGAAACAAGAAGCAAAAGAGACACAGACCTCTGTGAATGAACTACTGTACGATAGAAGCGGCCTGGTAGCCCGTGTATAATATGGGCGTGGCTTTTTGTGCCCCAGTGGTTGGAGAGATTGGGAATGGAACAGGGTTCACGGCGAATCCATTTGTACATCGAGCAGGCAATTGAGAAAAAAAAAAAACACAAAAATTCGATTGTAATTGCTAAGAAAAATGATGTGCATATAGAAGAAATATGGTTTTCATATAATGGCGCCTGGTTTTCACGACTCCTCCCGGGGTCAATCAGTTCCGGCCCTCCCCCAGAGGACTTTTCGTCGCGTCATAAAATCATACAAGCACCTTAGAAGTCGGGGAAAAGGTGACCATATCTGGAACGAGTTAGTCAGGTGTGCGGATGGCGTGGAGACAAGTACATACGGATCTTCTCCTTCCTGGCCATAGTGCTCTGTCTCTTCCGGGTACTTGTCGTATTGGCTTGCGTCGCCTTGTCCACCGCGAATGGGTGGGATATATGGCGCGTCAATATCCTTACGAGCTAGTCGGTCCCAAGTGACCTCGGCGAACCAAGCATGGTTCTTGACATCACCCGGGCCGCCGTGCAAGTTGCCGAGGCGCTTGGTGAGGTCGGATGTGATCAACTGAGAGAGCAGATCGACTGCGTCGGAGTGCAAGTATGGAGGATACTTGACTTTACCGCGCAAGATATTCTCATAAATCTTGACTGGGGATCCACTGTCCCAGAAAGGAGTGAATCCACACAGCATTTCAAAGATTAAGATTCCCAATGACCACCTTGGGACAGTTAGAACAAAATTCGACGGAAGCATTGAAAGCAAGCTTACCAGTCAACTGATTTGTTGTATCCCTTGGAAGAGACAACCTCGGGTGCTAGGTAGTCGGGGGTACCACAAAGTGTCCAAGTAATATCCGGCACATCTTTAGCAAATCCAAAATCCGTGATCTTCAGGTGACCGTGCCGGTCCAAAAGAAGATTTTCTGGCTTCAAATCACGATAGATGATTTGATGTGCGTGTAAATACTCCAACGCTAGGGTAACCTCCGCGGCATAGAATTTGGCCACTGGGTTCGGGAATCGCTAATGACAGATGAGTTCTTTGTTTCACACACACACAAGACCGAAGGAAGTGGTCATGGGTCACTCACTTGTGACTTGCGTAGGAGGCTGAACAATTCACCTCCCTCCACAAAGTCCATGACCATATAGAGGTTTCGGGCATCCTGCCAAGTTCCCCACAATGTAACAAGGAATGGATGGCGGACCCGGTTTAGCATGCGGCGCTCGTCATTTGTGTGCTCAATTTGTTTCATCTTGACCACCTGGGCCTTCTTTAACACTTTCATCGCATAGAAGCGATGATTGTGGTTAGATTGCACCAGGTGGACACGGCCGAAGCTCCCCGTCCCCAAAGTGCGCTGAAGCTCAAAGTCCTCCTGAGAGTACTTCCCCTTTGTTACACGCTCCTGCTTCGACTGCTCCTGATTTATAATGTGATCGATACTGGCGGCATTTTCGTGTGTACCTGTAGCCGTACCCGTATGCTGGGGCGAAGCGTGTGAAGCGGGTTGCATGGATGCGCCTGAACCGTCGTGGTTCTGAGAATCTGGTTTCCCTAGATCTTGCGAATCCTTCGTTCGCCTCTTCTTGAGTAAACCTCCTAGACTCGGCATGGAGAGAAGATTAGACAGGCTTTGGGGCCATTGGGGGGGTCGGGTGGTGAAGGGTGGAAAGAAAGCTGGAATGGGAGGTCCGGATTAAGTGGGGAGGGGCAGCGGGCAGAATGACGCATTGATCTTTCATTATGCATTTGACATTGGACTTCCATTCTATTAACATCTTAAACAACCTCTATTAAGCTTATCTATCTACTTAGAAGTCTATTATGTTGATCCGTTGGGTTGATTTTAGTCTCTACTATTACTCTATTACTCTATTACACTACTAATCTGATCTTATATCATTATTAGTATTCCTATATTCCTTCGAATTACTCGGATTTTGACTGATCTACATATACAATCCCTCAACTACGACATATCTCAGATATCAATCTATCAATCATGACTCAATTCTCTAACTATAAATGTCTATGAACACCATTGCCCAATGTATGATCCTATTAATCTCCATAGCGGAGAACCCGGATGCGATGACGTTACAAAGTGATGCGATCATCCCTTGGTGTTTCACTGTCGAAATGCTGTTTTATGTGTTTTATGTGTTTTCGGAGATATTTTCTCTTTGGTCCATTCCATCCCGTCCCCTAGTCCACTCTGTAATGTCTCTTTTTTCCTTTTCCACATTCTCCGAATCGAGATTCGGATGATGTGCTTATGTAATATATTGATGCCTGAGGGGACAGGCAGAAGATAATTTAACTTGTCGCCAACTCCGATCGCTCAAATCCCAAGGAAACAACAACAACCCCAACGTAACTCTTCCCACCATGGCGCTAGTAAGCTACACTGACTCTGAAGGCTCAGACGCTGAGCCAGATACTACACCCGCACCTGCGCCCCAGATTAGCAAGGCAAAGACACTCGGCTCCAAAACTGGGTTTCATGTCGAGCGCAGCGACTCGGGCAAGATCCGCGTCGCAATTCCAGAAATCAAACCTGAGCACCCATCCGGCGATGACACCGAAGATGGTCCGCGCAAAAAGGCTCGGTTAGGTGGAGGAGGAGGCCTGTCGGGATTCAACGCTTTCCTTCCAGCGCCGAAACGAACACTCGAAAAGAAAGCACCAGTGGCGACAACACGAAAAGCGTTTAGTCTCAAGACAGGAGCAGGCCCTGGATTTGATCGCACAGCAGATGCGGAGATGAAGAATGATTACGCATTCGAAAATATAGCGGGAGATGCGGAGGACACCACATCTGCACCCAGCAATTCAAACCCCGACACTGCACCAGATGCATTGGCGGAGACAGTGAAAACCCCAGCGGAGGTCAAATTGCAAGGAAATCCGATGATGTTCCGGCCGTTGTCCGTCGGACGACCTCAAAAGAAGAGAAAGACAACCAAGATTGCTGAACAACCAACTCCCTCCTCATCAGCAGCAGCGTCGAAGTCTGCTCAACCTCTACAGCAAGCCCCTACCCCTGCACCTGCGCCACCGCCACCAAAACCCAAAGTCAGTCTCTTCTCTCTATCCACCGATGAGGCCACTTCCCAGCCAGCCCCGGCACCTGGACCATCAGCCACCTACCAGCCACTGGTATACAACGCCGAAGGCGAAGAAGTATCGGCAGCTGATCCAGTACTCGCCGAACCCGCACCAATTGCCGTTGGGCATTCAACAGCAACAGTATCAACCAATCCTACATCATCCTTGGACAGCATTGCCAACGATCTGAACTTGTCCAAAGCCGAAAGACGCCAGCTCTTCGGTCGGAATGCCATACCGTCCCAGTCACAGGTCCGTACCTTCAACACAGACGAGGAGTACGCGTCAAACCATGTTCTGGCGCAAGGAGAGCTGGCCGGAACACAACACAACCCTGTGCGCTCTATTGCGCCGGGCAAGCATACTCTCCAGCAATTGCTCAATGTTGCAAGCTCTCAGAAGGAGGCATTGGAGGAAAGCTTTGCAACAGGTCGGAGAAACAAGAAGGAAGCTGGATCCAAGTACGGATGGTAGTTTTAACATACGTAAGGCCATTCGGGGGGAATTTTTGTCAAGCGCATTAGCATTGAGATACCATACCATACCATTTTGTAGGAATGACATAGGCGAATTTGAGTATATGAAGAATGTACATTCAACTGATATGTATGTATGTATCACGTCTCTTAAAATCTATCATGTACAAAAAAGGAAAACATCCCAACGCCGTAAAATGTGACAAAATAACTCCAAATAGACCATTCCAACTCCTTTTAATTGTTGGGAGTATCAAGACGACACATCCACAACTTCGGCGAACCACTGCTTGAGTGCAGTAGCCAAAACAGAGGGCAACTCCCTCACATCACGAACAACGAGGTAGTAAGGGAAGGGGAAGTCCTCGAGGTAACGCTTCATCTTAAGCTTCATCTCACCACCAGAACCAGGATCGGCCTCGAAGCTGGCCTGCGACAGGTCAAGGATAGAGCTACCCTTAACAGCATCGACAATAATAAAGACAACCATGATGCGCTCCTCAAGTGCCTGTCTAATAAGACGGCGAATAGTATCATGGTCTTCACAGATACCATCAGAGATAATCAACTGAAGCTGCCAAAGATCGGCAGAGCCAGAGCCAGGCGAGCGCTTCCAGCGAGCCTCGCGGAAGAGAGCGATAGAATCGGCAATCAGCTTGCGTACATTGGTACCGGTTTGCTGGTAGCTGAAGTGCTGGAAGACCTGGGAGCCGGCCTCGGAGGAGAAGGGCTTTCCGAACTCATGAGCGACGCGAACATGGTCTTCGTTACCGAAGCCGAGGACACACAGGTCGCCGGCTTCCAGCATGCTCAGACTCTTCGCAACAAGGGCGAGGGTCTCGAAGGCGAGCTGGCCACTGCCACTTTCCAGCATGGACTTGCTGTCGTCGACAGCCAGCATGATCTGGTAGTTACGCTTCGAAGGGATAGAGCGGCGCATCCAGATCTTGTCGCGCTTGTACTGGGAGGCGATGTAGGGGATGATACGCTTGATGTTCAGCCTCTTTCCGGTGCGGAAGTCACCGCGGAGCTTGGTGGCCATTGTGGGGGCGAGGATGAGACGGAGTTGTTCGGTCAGGGAGAGGGAGAGATCATTTGTGGCGGACTCGTAGTGCGACCAGAGGCGGCGGGCTTCGTCTTGTGGGGTCAATGGGGGAGCGAAGAGGAGAGGTGGATCGCTGCGAGTTGCGTGTCAACTTCGTCGAGCTCCTCGTCCACTTCTTCGGTGCCCTGTGCTCCGTCTGCGCGATCGTGGGAGGATTGACCGCCAGGAATGAAGGCGCCCGCGGACTCGCCATCGGCAGGAACGGTCTCACGGTCTATCTGCATCTCATCCTCAAGCTGGTTGTCCACGGCGTCTTGCTGCTCGTCTGACACGTCTGGGAGAACATCGTTCTCACCAGGCTTGATGTCAGACTCCACACCCTTGCTTTGGTCGAGGGCTTGCGTTTGATCGTCATTTGCCTGTCCAAGGGCCTGGGTGTCTGCGGCATCTTCGTCATCCTTTAGGTGCTCGAAGTCTGCGTCGGCCATATCGGTGTCTTCGGGCATAGCCTGAGATTCCTCTTCCTGTTGGGACGGGTTGAGGATCTCCTTTTGTCGTCTGTGCCATTGCTCGAGGATATCACCGAGCTTCTTGAATGCCTGCATCTGAGGTTCATCTTGCCCTTGATCTTCGCCGCCCGCAGCGTCTCGGCTGGGCTGGCTCTCTTCGCTATCCTTGGCAGCACCTGTCTGTTGGTCGACATTGGCACTGGGATCAGTCGAGCCGCTCTCCTGCTGAGCGTCACCCGAGGCACCCTTTTCTTCATTTTGGTCTTGCTCGGCTCCGAGCCCGCCAGTGACAGCTTCGCTAGGAGCGACGTTGTCACCTGCGGCATCATCCTCATCACGCTGTGCGAGGAAGTCGTCTTGTTCAGGCTCCTCGGGATCTTCTCCGCCAGCTTCCTCTTCCTCCTCTTCTCCGGCTTCACCTTCATTGGTTTCCTCCGCATCATCGGCCATTTCTTCATCTTCCTCGCCTGGCACTTGATCCTCTGGGGCTGCCTCGGCGTCTTCTTCACCGGCATGATCATCCGCGTCTTCGACCTTCCCTTCTTCTTCGGGGGCAGGACCGAAATCATCGTCAAGATCATCCATATCATCATCATCCTCTCCATTGTCGTCCTTGCCTTCACCATCATCAAGTTGCATTTCCTCAGGAAGGTCAAGTGTTTCTTCTTCCTTTGCTTGAGGATCGGTGACATCCATTTCCTCACGGCCAACTGCCTCGCCCTCGTCTTCGGGGGCCTCTTCATCTTCTGTTTCTTCTTCTTCCTCTTCTTCTCCCTCCTTTTGCTTTTCCTCGCTCTTTTCGCCATCTTTGTCACCCTTCTCTTCCTGGGCAGCAGCTTGTTGTTCGGCCTCTGATTGGCCCTTTCCTTCTTCGTTTTCGGTATCCTTCTGCTGCTCATCGTTACCACCGTCCCAGAGCTTTTCGTCCACAGCACCTGTGTCAAGGTCATCAACGCTTCCGGTCTCTTCGTCGATATCGTCATCTCCTTCGTCGGCACTGTCGTCGTTCTCCTCCTCATCGTCCTTGCGATCCTCGGCATCACCTTCCAACTCTTCCTGATCCATGTTGACGGCATCCTTGGAATCATCCATCTCATCATCCCCGTCCTCTTTGTTGTTCTCTTGTTGCGCCAACTCAGTTAGATCTTCATCATCTCCAACATCCTTGCTGATATCTTCTGCGCCTTCGCCTTCACCGAGACCTGTTCCACTTTCCATCTGGCCTTCCTTGCCTTGATCTTGGGATGCTTCGGCAGGACTACAGAAGCCTTCCGAGGCGACCTGCTTGAAGGTCTTGGTCAGGATGTAGGATGTCTTGCAGATCTCGCGATGAACGGCAATGAACCGATCAGCCAGATCCCGGCAGATTTGGTAGTATCTGTTGGCGATAGGCAAGATACTGGTGATCAGTGCGGCAGCAACGGAAAGGCCGCCGGCGGAGTGGTCTTGCAGGCAGTGCAATTGATCAAGGACCTTCTCCAGCGCACTGGTGATCTCGGTGAGATGGATAGCCTTGATACCGCGAGAGAAGAACTCATCACTCCTGGACAGCAATCCTTCAAAGGTGATGGCAGAAGGCACATCCTTGAGTTTCTGGAGGCCAATGAGCATTTTGTCGATGGCTGTCAGGAGGCTGCTATCGAAGGCTTGGATGGATAGGGTGTTCTCGTCATTGGTCTCAGGGAGAGCAGGGATGTTTGCATTGACCCAAGGTGCGATCTGATCCAGCGCGAAGGACAGATCAGGGCGAGCTTGGCTCCATTGCTTCAAGTCAGCAGCCAATTCATCGAGCGAGGATTGGGACTGCTGCGCGATCTCGTAGTTTGCGTTAGATGCAATCCTAGTGGGAAGCATAGGAAGGGCTTCGTGCGACTTGCGTAGGCTATCGAAGGATGCTTTTTTGGTACGGAGCTGTTCCACAATCTTAGATGCATCAATTCCTGAGAACTTAGAATGGATTCCAATGATCATTGCAGCCAGTTCAAGAATAGGAGCCAACCAAGCCACGAGTCTGGCCAGATTAGTTCGCTCCTCCAAAGCAGAAGCATGGTCTTGTGACAGAGAGTTCGAAGCCGCTGTCCAGAGGTTCTGCACCTTGTCAAGCGTAGACTTCAACTTGCCCAAGCCGGTGAGGGCAGGCGAAATGACACCTCTCTGACGACGGACAGTGAAAATGAGATGCTCAATGGATCCCATGCTCCTGTGGACCTCGACATTGCTTAGCTCCTCAGAATAGTTGCGAGATGCTAAACGAGTCTTAGGCAGGAGATCCAGAAGTCTGTGGAAGTACCAGTCGGCACTCTGAACTGCAGTTGAGGTAGCAGCACCAGCCTCAAAGGCAGCAGCAGTGGCCAGAACTTGCGGAACCGTCTCTTGTGTTTCGATCACACTCGATCCAGCATTACGTTTCATGCCCATCTCATAGAGTTGCTTGAGGGTCTCAGCATAGAGACGGCGTTTCTGGGACTTGAGGTGCTGGACGTCGTCCTTGTTGTCTTCGTTCAAGACCTTGGGTGTCTTGGACTTGAACTCATTCATGCTTTCAATAACCGAGACAATGAAGCTGTCGAGGTCCTTCGCAATGTCGAACTCGGCTGGAATTGACGAATACAGATTCATCATGTTGCTGGCTGTTCCATCCGGCTTCTGGAATCTGAGAGCTCGAGTGGACCACAGGTTCTTGTCGTTTTGGCAAATGGCCATTGCCTCGGGGAATGTGGCAGTGGGGCGGACTGGCTCTGCTTGGGACATCGAAGTGATTTCCTCGGTACTTTCTGGAAGGCCTGCTTCAAGGATAGATTGAACCGGCTGGCCAAGGGCTGCACGGTACTTCCGAACCAACTTAAATAGCTTGACGTGCGATCTTCTGGCGCTTTCCTTCAGAGCCACGATGTTGACATCTTTCCAGCTTGCAAGCTGAATCTGCTCCTTGATATCCTTCTCAAGAACGGACCGCTTCTCCGTCAAATACTTGTCCACTCCGGGCTGGAAGGGTCCGTAGTGGTGGAGGAAGTTGTCCAAGGCAGAGACAAGCTTCTTGAGGCAGGGATAATCTGTGGTGAAAACTTCAAGCAACGCCTGGAAGTTGGCAACGAGCTGTAGACGGCGAGCAAACTGGCCCGTAGTTGTAGACTTGAAGAATTGCTCCAGGGTCAATACCAGGTTTTGCGTGTGTTCCGTCATGTCCTGTTCGCCTGCCTCGGCCATCATGATGGGAGCGCCGATAAGTGCTTCGTATGCGATGAACCACCAAGCACTCACCTCGTCCTCGCATCGCTCTTTCTCGATATCCAAGAGCTTGGCCCAAGTTGACAGCTCAAGACGACGCCAGCTAATGAGAGTGCTCGTAATCTCATCGTAGACAATAACAGCTGAATATTCTCTGCTGGCCACGGTCTGCCACTCGTGTACGAATGAATGAAGCTTTTCAACCTTGGTCATGAACTTGGCAACAGGCTCAGTGTGCTTGAACTGAAGGATTTCCACGCAGCATTGAATGACATCGGCGAGGACAGCATGTTCAGGCCAGGCCGTTTGAATTTGGGCAAAGCGGGCTTGAACAGAAAGTGCGAGCGCAACCAGCTTCCTTGCCTCTCCGAGATTCGAATCGGTGTAGAAGTTGTAATTCTTCTGTTGAGTGTTGGCTCCCTCGCCTATGGCATCATCAAGAAGCAGAAGAACTGCAGGAAGATGGGTTTGTGGTGAGATCGGCGAGAATGAGGTCTTGTTGTCAGACCAGATTGAGCCTAAAAGATGGCCGGATTGCTTCACGAAGGTAGTCAATGCAGTTCCACTGCGCTCATTCGAGACGATATTTGCATGAAGCGAAGCAAGGCGGAGAGCAATACTCTTAGGGTCTATGCGGTCAACACCAACGGTCGTTTCTGTGTCTTCGGCTGATCCTTCGTCGAATGTGGGGAAGAGTGCGTGTAGCTCGGCTTCGTTGACTTCTTCTTCCTCTTCCCAGGATCCCTTGAAGCGGTACAATTCTCCCTTTTCAGCCTCCTGTTCACGATCTTCTTCGAGCTTGGCCTTCCACAGTTGATGGAAATCAGCGAAAACACGACGAATGATCTCTCGTCCAGCCTTTGTATTCAGGATTGTGGAATCCGCATCCTTGGCGGCCCAAAGGGCCGACAATTCTTGAAGGCGCATTTCGTTTGCATTCTTCAGAGTGCCATGGGGCTTCTGATCGGTTTGAGTAAGAATGGGGTGGTGAATACCTCCTAAGAAGGGCGTGCGCTCGCTCAGAGACTGAATATCAGGGATATCGCTGGACTGTTCTGGTTGGCTAGAGGCCAAGAATACACCAAGGTCCAAAAGCTGCAAGAAACGAACCACAGGCACTGTGATATCATCATAAGCTCTGTAGTGAGTGCTGAGACGGCTGCTCAATTGTTTGATATTATTGCGCAGAAGCTGGATCATGTCTTGAGACTGCGAAGATTCGGCAGAGCGGACCATTTGCTCGGGGTCCCTTTTCAGAACAGAGTTGATCAAGTTGACAAATTCCCCCTGCAAGAGACTCAATTGGGACTGCTGGGGTCGGTTGACTAGTGAAGGAGGTGGAGCGGAACCTAGATCACGAATTTCGCTGTGCAAAAGTTCAGACCGGAGATTGGAAACCTGGCTGGTGAAAGATTTCTCAAAGGCAAGAATTGCCGCAGACTTGGCGGTGTATTCTTGTAGGCGTTGAGAGTGGCGTTTGCGCTGAACAACGAGACCGAGAGAAGGGTCAAATGTCTTGTCAGGCACGAACAGACGCAGAAGAATGACAGCCAGCTGTACCGCTGCCAGTCCAGCGGTTTGAATGCTCTGGTGCTGGCTTGATGGGTGTACTCGCAGGGACGAAATCAGGGCTGGAAGAGCCTGCTCAGCGAGGGGCTTGAGGAAGTGAGCATCTGGCAAGCTTTGGTCCAGCTCAACCTTGATGGGTGGCTGTTCAACACAAAGATCGCCATTTTGGATTGCCTGCAGTACCGAGATGAGATGCTCGGCTGAGCGAGGCTCGAAGAACTCCCGATGGCATGCCACCAGCTCGGCTGTAAGCTTGGCGGTAGTACGTCTGAGCTCCATGGACTGCTCTGTTGTGATCTGCCGAGTGCTCAGGGAAATAGCCTTGGAGAGAGCTTGTTTCTCTGCCTCAAGCATATCCATCTGTCCCAGTTTTGTATTGCCAATAGCTGTCAGCCTATCCAATAGAGACAGGGAGACAATGCCACCAGTAGCAAGCGCGGACTCGGATTTGCTTGGGGAGCCTGCAAATAGCGAGATTCTGTGAAGAATATTTGGCACATCGCTCTGGAAATTCGATGCGTCCAACGGACGAGCCGCACGACCAGCGAGAAGGGGCACGACTGTTTGAATGACCTTATCATTGACTGGGTTCCGGAAGAACGAGGAGATGTCGTGGTACTGGCAAAGAGCTTCGAAATCGTTGGCAAAGTATGGATACTCGGTTGACTCTGAGCGTCTAACTGCATGAGATAGCTCAGCCACAGTTTGTTTGATACCCTGGACAAGTACGTCACCATCAGCGCCATCCAAAAGGATGAATCGCTGGGCATCAATCAACGAATCGCGTACACGACTCAATTGAGACAATTCCACACGGGTTTGCAAAGCCAAATTCGTGAATTCCAAGACTGTTGACTCCAACTCGGTCAGAGAATCCAACTTGTCTTGAGAGATAGGAGTGACATGTCTCCAAGAATCCCAGATTCTTTGCATGCTAAGACCGGTCGTCAAAGCCCAGCCTTCCTGGAACCGATCCAGAGCTTGTGACAAAGCGACTTGAAGTGGTTTGAGGAGAGGCGAGGAGTCGAGTAACGACCCGCAAATCTTCCGGCCCATCTGGAGATAGACTTGGAATTCTCCTTCGTCAACCTGGCTCACCTCTGTGGCTCTGTAAATGTCCCGGCATAGACAGATCACGGTCCGAAGGGCTGTGACTATGACAGGGCCTTGGAGGGAAATCTGATCCAATGACTGAATGTAATCATACAGAGCCTGGCCACAATCAGACAAGAACGACGCAACAGGTTGTGTCGTGTCTTTCATCAACGCAGGGATCCGCTCGGATGCCAATGACCGCTCCAAACGTGTCATTTGGCTGGGCTTGAGCTCTTTGCCAGATACGTCGGCCTGAATCAAACCTTCCCTAAGGCGATGAATATCAAGTCTCAACTCTTGGAGATAGGCCAAGACAACCAAACTGGACCGGAAATCACTGGTTCCTGCGATAGCGATCAGAGGCTCGTTTGTGAGCGGATGAAGAGGCTGCAGCATTCCTCGGATACCAAGGTGAGCTCCTCCAAGCACAATCTCGCCGCTGGCGATATCAAGCGGCTTCCATTGGTTGTTGTCATGGAACAAAGAGGCATATCGCTGCAGAACATTGGATGGCTTCTCCTCTCCGTCGTTTCCGGAATTGATAGCCACACGGTTGCTTGGTGATTGTTGAAGGTAGGTCAGGTCCGCTGGTGACAGATGATCCAAGCACACCTCGAGAGCGTCTTCGAAGGCAGACGATGGCAGGGAGGTATCAAGGTTCCAAATATGGCGAAGTCGATAGAGGAACGATTCGCAGGTGTAGGATGGGCCTATGGTAGGTTGGATATCTTGCAGCTCGCTTGGCAAGAAGGAGATTTCGGTACAGCGGTTCCTCATGGCACGAGACAGCTCACCATTGCGGGGGTCCATGGTCAAGAAGATTCTGAAGTTGGGATGGGGCGTAATGACCTTGGCAGATCCATCCTCTGTCCGTTGCTCATTGAGAATGAGTGTTCCATTCGGCTCTGTCAAAGAATTCAATCGATCGAGGACAGACGGATTGCACAGGTTAGCATTGTCAAGAATAACCCAGTTTCCATGTTGAACAGCCTGAGTGAGTACACCTTCTGTCCATTCAAACCCAACCTTCATTTTATCGGATTGTTGAATAGCATTCAACAAGGTCTGGGCTCTCTCGAGGAATTGTTGGTAGGCCGGGTCAGAAGAAGACTGGCAAAGGCTGGAAAGCGAAGGGATGACCTTTTCCAGTGAGATATCTGCAGACTGGAAATGCTCGCAGATGTGTAGTGCGGAAATCACAACATCAGATACATCTCCTGAAGCAAAGCAATGGATGAGCTGGTTTCGCAAGAACATCTCAATATCATGGACAAAGCCTGAAACCTCTCTGCGATGATCGATTTGTTCAAACCCACCAATGAGATCCATGGTATCAGTGTCAGCACTCAGAGCCAACTCGACAAGGTTTGCACCGTTAACCGCTGCCAGCTTTCTGATGAGAGTAGTTTTACCACACCCGGCAGAACCCACTAGGATGCTCGGCCAGGAGTTATCGATACACAGGATGAGTGACTCGATAATGTGGAGGTCCTTTGGTAGAATCCTCATGTTTGGCTCGGCCAAGCGCTGCAGCAAAGGGTCACGGGTCAAAATTCCCAGACCGACCTGCAAGTACTCGGGTGTGAGGTTGTGGAAATAGCTCTTCATGCCGGTATCAGAGTCTGTGAAAACACGATCATAAATCTGAGAGACCACGTTACGATCCTCTTCGCTTCTGAATCGCTGGCTGATAATGACATCAAGGAAGTGCTTGGTCTGGATCTGCAGGTTTCCTCGATCGGCGAGTTGAAGCCATCGCTGGATATCACGCAGATTGACTTCCCATGGCCCGCCGATGGCTCCCAGCCGACGATCTCGGGTGATCGCTTGGTTCAGGAGAGAAATGAAATCGACCAGTCTCTCGGTCTGCACAGAGGGACTACCAGGGAAAAGCCTGGAACAAATCGTTTTCAAGTCATCATCAGTGAAGCTGTCCGCATAGACTACTGTGAATCGGTTGACGAAAGATGCAGGAAGACCCTTTCTGCCACCACCCTGGTGGTGAGGGTTCTGGGCGGCAAAGAGAACGAAATCGGGATGTCTCTTGAATGTTTGGTCCAGCTCAGCGATATAGACTTGCTGACGATGATCCAGGCAAGAGTTAAGACCTTCCAGGACAGATTGCGAGGCCAGGTTCATTTCATCCAGCAGAACCCAGTCACCACGCTGCATGGCTCGTAAGAATGGCGCGTCACGCCAAGTGAATTGCCCGACATCTCCTCCTTCCACTGGAACGTCTGAACCGAACAGATCTGTAAGATCTGTTTGTTCCGAGAGGTTAATTCGAGTGAGAGGTTTGCCGAGGGCTCTGGCCAGAGCTGTCACAAGTGTGGTCTTACCCACACCTGGACTTCCTTCCATAAGAATAGGCTTCGAGGACTGCAGACCACGAGCAATTCTCACAGAGTTGGCAATTGTGGTTGGCGCATCCATTGTGAACTGAGGATCGGGGTCTGCTGTGCCAGCCGTGGGGAGAGCGAATGGCCCAACGCGCAGAACGCCAGGTTCCGCGGAGACAGTGGTCGACTCCCAGTAAATCTTGGAAGCATCGACATTAAACAATTCGCTCAGCTTGTCGAGGCATGACTTGCGGTTGCCCTCGAGATTGTTGAGAGAGATGGCAAGCATTGCAGCAGGGTTGGCACCCAAGGTGTCAACGAAGACCATCGCGGCACCTTGTACGATAGCGAAATCAGTGTCTGCGCTTTGACAAGTGTTGACAAAGTCAACCCAGGCCAGAAGATCACGAATGGAGAGCGATGTGGCGGAGGTGTTTTGGAAGGTAACTTTGAACCACTTGGCGAACTTCAGCATAGCCTTTGCCACACTCTCCTCCTTCAGGTTCAATCTCTGTGAGAGAATTGGCAGGATATCCTCATCTTCAGACAGCTGAGGCGCCCAGATTTCAGTCATACGATTGCGAAGAGCAGCCGAAAGCTCACGTTTTCCGTAATCACCACCGGGGTTCATAGTGGATAAGAATTGGAATCCACCATCTGCCACAACCATTGAATCAATGGGGCCCTTCTCGGCGAGGAGAATCGACCTAGCGGGTTCGAGAACACTGTTAAGTCTTTCAAGAACGGAGTCGTCTGCAAGAGAAATTTCGTCAAGAAGGAAGAATTGACCGGTCTTCATGGCGGTGATCAGGCTTCCGTCGGACCATTCAAACAGGGCATTGCAACGAATAGCGTTCTTCTCAATCTTCTGCAAAAGAAGTTGATCCTTGGCTTGACGCTGCTCCGCAGTCAATGCTGTGAATTCCTGCTTCAAGTCATCGAAAGATGCGTCGCTTAGCTGCCCGTGAAGGAGCATCTGAAGATCATCTACAAGCTGCTTCTCAATTGCAGCCCGGTTTCGGATGGGCCGTTGAGCACCAATGATGTCACCGGTCTCCAAATTCACATGAGCGTTGACAATGAACAACTCACGTCGGAAAGCTTCAGCGACGGCCTGGCACAGTTGGGTTTTACCACAGCCAGTTTCTCCGACAAGAAGGACCGGCTCGTTGTTCTTGAGGGCCTTCGAAACGAGAACAAATAGACGTCTCATGGCTTTGGTCCACACAATACCGGCCGGAAGCTCGCCCATCCCGGGGGCATTCTTTTCCAGCTCTGCAGAGCTATACAAAGTATCCTCGTCCAGCTTTACCTTCATCACCTCCTCGATCACAGCCTTAACCGCGGCTTTCTCTTGGGGATTGCGAACACGTTCGCCGAGAAGCATATAACCGTTGACTGCTAGCTGCTCGCGATCATCGGCATCACGAAGAGCCCATCGGAAAAGATCACGCAAAGTGGCGAAACTGTTCTTTTGCTCGAAGAGTCGATTAGACTGGCGCAACAAGGACAATTTCCGGTAGACAGCAACAATCCGTGTGCAGAATGAGGGGGCGATTTGAGAACGTTCCTTCAGGATAAATTCCAGCTCGCTTTCTGGAATATCATCGAAGTGCAGCTCGAGGAAGCGGTTCCTGAAGGCACGGGACAGTACCTTTCGGCCACCGTACAGACCAGCGGGATTTTGCGTAGCGAAGAGCATGAAGTTAGGGTGCGGGTGAACGACTTCTTGAGTTTCGGGAATGAAAAGCTCGCGGTTATCGTCGAGGAGTCGGTTAAGGGCTTCGAGAACATCAGAAGGCGCCAGATTCAGCTCATCCAGTACAATCCAATAACCGTTCCGCAGCGCCTCCACCAACACACCCTCTTGATAACGCAGGCTTCCATCGTCCGAGGAGATGTAAGAACCCAAGTACTCTTGCAGATCTGTATGCTCGTGGTTGTTGATTCGTACGAATTTGTTTCCAGACACCTTTGCCAGATACTCAATCATACTCGTCTTTCCGACTGATGTTGGACCTTGAAGCAAAACGGGGAATCGCCGGGTTGAACTGGCCCGGACCAAGTTCTTGAGATTCTTCTCGATGAATGGGGTGATAATGTAGTGGGGTTGCTCCTCCGGAATCATAGGACCGCGGCGCATCCAATAATGCTTGAATTGCACATAAGCGTTGCCATCCGTTGGTGGGCGAGGGGTCTGTCCGAGAAGAGACTTGGCGTTCTTCGCGTTTCCGAATATATGAAGCTCAAGCAGAGGAATCAAAGCTTGTTCGGAAACCAAGCTCAGCACAGTCAAGAAACTCATACTGAAACCCTCAAACATTGCCCTGCGTAGCCCATAGACGTGTGCGTGGTCGATAACATAGATCAAAGCACGCACAAGAGTACGGATACTGAAATGGGGTCGCTGTCCAGCTCCGTCGGTAAGCTTGTTCTCGTTGCTGAGCTTCTTGGTCACCATGTAAAGCTGTGCGAGGTCTGGCACAGCACGCTGGTCACTGATTGTCAAATCACCCAGGTATTTCTGAATCAAGGCCAACAAATCATCCAAATCACTATCAGGCGAGTGCACGTAGAATTCGGTGAACCGGGAACGCAGACCTGGGGGTAGATCTCTCTTTCCGGCATCTGTTGCAGGGTTCATAGCACCGAAGATACGGAATTCCGGGTGGCCGAAGACTCTCTCAACATCGCCAGCCTCGGAGAGAAGAACAGATGGTGTCCCCTCACTGCCATGGTGCAGAAGACTGGCAATATTCTCAAGTGTATCAGGGGAAGCCAAGTTTACTTCATCCAGGAGAACCCATTCGCCGTTTCGCAGAGCTCTCACAATCTTACCTTGGACAAAGGCAAAGGCAAATTTGGCATCACCTTGTGAGACCTGAGCCTCGAAATCTCCGAGCTGGGTCGCGAAGCTCTCCCATCTTTGCCGCAAGTGCTGATATTTGGGAGAATCCAACTTCCGTTTTTTGGCTGGCTGCTCATCGCCATTTTCGGCTGCGGCATTGGGGGGGTTGAACACGCCGTTTGCAAGACGAACGGCTTCATGCCACAAGGTCACCAATCGTACCCAATTAGAAGATGCGGCACTCTTCGATATCGAGGACAAGAACTTCTGGTTCTTTTTGGCGGAGAATGTCAGTTCAAAGAGCTGGGTGAATTCATCCAGCATTGGAACTGCCATTGTACGGATGTTGACGGGTTTGAACCCACCCAGCAGATCAGTGCTTTCACTCTGTTGTGACAAATTCACTACTGTGAGTTTCTGACGCATTAAAGATGCAAGATGCTGGATGACTGTGGTCTTTCCGATACCAGTTTCTCCCACAAGTAAAACAGGCTCTGCCATCTGGATTGATGCAGCTACCTGTTCCATGAGGGTCAATGCCGCTCGGGTGGGAGCAAATCGTGAAGCTGCTGCGGCAAGCTTCAATGCAGATCCACTTGGTACCTTGATCTTGTTGCAGGTTTCTCTGCCAAGGACAAGGCTGTTGTTCTTATCAGTATAAGAGGGAGTACGTTCATTGAGACAGTATTGCGCTCGCTGGGGAGATATCTGAAGCGCTTCGGCCACAACGGCGGCGAGAGTGTTCTGCATCGACTTCTCGGGCAGATATTTGAGGAACACGTCAACAATGTCGAGGAATATTTCATCCTCGGTACCTTCTGACGTGGGCTCATAGCCAGTCTTCGCACCCATGCGGTGTAGACGATTGTGCAGACGGCTGCACAACTTGATCAAATCGCGGAAGCCTGGGGTACGACCTTGAGAGCCCTTGATTGCAAGACTTCCATGGAATGCAGAGCATACTCGTCCATATACGTTCATAAGAGTTGGCACACGAGACTCAAGCAGGGGGAACTTTTCCAGGATGACATCACGCATCTCATCCACAGGGAGAGACTTGACTTGCACTCTCTCCCAGAGTCTGCTTCCAAGCATCGAAGTGCCCGGTGCGATCTCCTCTCCGGCAATGTTGTACGATGACTTCATGGTTGCGATGATTTTGAAGCCCTCAGCACACTTGATTCGCTCCCTCCGGCTTGGGATGGTGAGTTCCCCCTCTCAATGATCGGCAAAATGAGACCCATTACTTCAGATGGGGCACGGTCAAGGTCTTCAATCAACACCCAGCGACCTTCGCGTGCAGCCTTGGTCAATACACCAGGCTGCCAAGAGAAGGATCCGGAGGCAGATGAAGTGGCATACATTCCAAGCAGACTCTTCGCATCTGTCTGCTCATTCAGGTGAAGCGTAACCATAGTTTCGGCTTGCCCCATCGTGGCAGCAATGTCGTTAATCAAAGAGGTCTTCCCGGAGTTGGGCAAACCAACCAGCTGGATGGGTTTGTACCCGAGTAATGACCCTGCAATCCGGCGCAGGTTCTCAACTGTGGTCGAGGTCTTGACGACAGACGAAGGAGTCGGGGGCGTATCTTTCAGTCTGGGAATCAAAACTCCGCAAATCTCTGCGGTCTTGGTTGTGAAAGATTCCCGTGTCCTCTCGATCAACGCCAGAGTGTTTATTTCCGTCCTGGCAGACCTCTCGGTCTGGAGAATTCTTCCAAGAGTCTCCCATCGTCGCTCTTCCCACAATCCCAGCACACGGTAATCGATCAGAGTGCCTTCCCACTCTCCCTCTATAGGTTCAGTCCCAGTATTGACGCGGACCATCTTTTCGGTTGCCGCATCTGCTGCGTGCATATATAAGGCAAAGCATCGTACAGCAAGGTATCGTGTTACTCGGTCTTGAGATTGGAAGAGGGACTGAAGTTGAAGCGGCGAAACGATGGGAGAGAAGGTTTCAAGATCAAACGAAAGAAGTCGGAAGAGGGCGAGGAGTAGAAGTCTAATGCTAGGTTGGTCCAACTGTAGCAGTGTTAATTCCTTCGAAACGGCCAAAGCCGCCAAAGGTCCAGTCTGTGATGAGGCATATTGACTGGCAAGCGACCGCAGATGCGGCGCAAATGGTAGAATCTGCGCGAATGCCGCTAATACATGAATATAGTCGGCATGTAAATCCGATTGAAGCCATCGGGCTGCAAGATCGACAAAAATCGGTTCGTAGAGTCTAAAAATGCTCTCTGTAAATTCGTTGTTTAATGCGCCAAGAGCAAGCGCGTGGAGGTGTTGAGTCCCCGATGCAGTCCGAATGAAAGTCGAGATTCCACTCGGAAGCTGCTCGAGCAGTTCAGACTCAGTAAGAGTCCTCTCATAGACCGGCCTCCGATCCATGTTTAATCCGGTCGTAAGAGAAACTGTGAAGTTTGAAACAAGAGAAGAAATCCCGCTTCATCGGCTTTCGCTCCAACTTTTTTTCTTTCTGCCGTCTGTGGCGCAGCCCCGCCTAGACTTAGATCATACCGCCTTTGATCGCGGAGCTTGCGCCACACCTGCGCGTCCGACAAAGTTGTCCTTGAAACTAGATCGTTTTTACGAGGAGATGCTAATATTGGGATATCGTGGTTCATTTATGTTGCACGATGCCAATGAGCGGTCAGGGCTCGGGTGGTGAGGGCCAATCTGGGACGCAACTAAGAGCTGATCAGATTGTCCCTCAGCCTCAAGAAGTGAATCGGGAAGCCGAGGGGTTAGATGAACCGTATGCCTTGGAGACTCCACCTTTCGTTATGGTTCTGACTAGGTCATTAATCTAGTATCTCCTTCAAGCGAAAACAAAAACAGCGATCACGGTTCAGTTTATCTAACCTCCTCTCCTCTCCCGCCGGCGGATTGGATACTAGCTTTGGCTCTCCGGCGCCGCAGGGTGGTCAGAACGGCGATGCGTCGCCCCTCGATCCTTATGCGCCGATAGGATTCGATAGCGGTGCTGAAGCATCAAAAGATGGTGCGCCGTTAGACTGGTATGTGGAAGGCCCGGGACGACGTGTGGGTTACGACGACTTTACCGCTATCGATTGGATCTACGAGTATACCAAAGAACGGCAAAGGAAACGGCTTCTTTATTCGAGTGGACAGGGCCTATTGGGCCATGCTCGCAGACTCCTTGACGCAAGCAATGTCTGGTTGGTGTTGATTGCGACAGGCATTGCTGTAGGAATAATCGCAGCTTCTATCGACATTACAACGGATTGGCTGGGTGATCTGAAGTCCGGCTATTGCAAAAATGGAAGTGGAGGTGGCAAATTCTATCTAAACAAGAGCTTTTGCTGCTGGGGTCTCGATGGTAAGCCGATATTGTCAAGTCTCCATGAGTCTCACTGCTGAATTTGGATTTGCTATAGATCACTCCAAGTGTCTGGACTGGACACCTTGGGGAAATGCATTAGGAGCAAACTCCAGTGGAGGAACATATGCGATTGGGTACATCTTCTACGTTGTATTTTCGGTAATGATATCTCTGGCTCTTACCTTTAGGGCTCTATTGACAATATCTAGGTTTTCTTTGCTGCATGTGCTTGCTTCCTGGTGCGAAATTATGCCGTTTATGCTCGACACAGTGGAATCCCTGAGATCAAAACGATCCTCGGTGGAACTGTTATCCGACATTTCATGGGGCCATGGACGCTTGCCATTAAATCACTGGGCCTAGTGAGTCAAGCTTCTTCTTGTTAGAAGGCATATTTGCTAACAACGATCAGTGTCTCTCTGTTGCATCCGGTCTATGGCTAGGTAAAGAAGGCCCACTTGTGCATGTTGCATGCTGCTGCGCGAATATTTTAATGAAACCTTTCGAAAGCCTGAGAGGTAATGAAGGTATGTTATTAAATTCTCTATCTCTCTCCGCGCGTTTACTGATCTCACAGCTCGTAAACGAGAGGTCCTTTCTGCGGCCGCCGCGGCAGGTATCTCAGTCGCATTCGGGGCACCCATCGGGGGTGTTCTGTTTAGTTTGGAGGTATGAGCTATCGTCGATCTCGTTCTGTCTACTTTGCTGATTTTTCCAAGCAACTGTCATATTATTTCCCCGACAAGACAATGTGGCAAAGCTTTGTCTGTGCTATGGTCGCAGCTGTTACTTTGCAGGCCTTGAATCCATTCCGGACAGGTAAAATTGTGTTGTATCAAGTCACCTACACTCGAGGCTGGCACCGCTTCGAAATTATCCCATTCATTATTCTTGGTATCATTGGCGGTCTCTATGGTGCATTCCTCATCCGCCTGAATACGAGAATCACCAAGTGGAGGCGAGCTCGAACTTCCTCTCGACCAATCATCGAAGTGGTCGTCGTGGCTCTCATTACAGCTTTGGTCAACTATCCAAATCACTTCATGCGAGCTCAGAACTCGGAGCTTGTTCAGTCGCTGTTCGCCGAGTGCAACAGTGTGACATATGATCGATTTGGCCTTTGCGCAACGGGATCTGCCTCAATCGGCGTGGCAATCTACCTGGTCATAGCTGCTTTATTTGCCTTTTTCTTGGCTTCATTGACATTTGGGCTCGAGATTCCTGCGGGTATTATCCTTCCTTCGGTCGCTATCGGTGCTCTCTACGGCCGTGCTCTAGGCATTATAGTCCGCTTGTGGCAAGAATCTTATCCGCAAGCATTCCTATTTGTCAAATGCGAGCCAGACATTCCATGTGTCACACCTGGCTTATATGCAATTATTGGGGCTGCTGCTGCTCTTGGTGGTGCTACTCGAATGACTTTGTCGATTGTCGTTATCATGTTTGAATTGACTGGCGCGTTGACCTATGTGATCCCGATCATGATTGCGGTCATGTTGTCCAAGTGGTGTGGTGACATCTTTGGAAAGCGAGGTATCTACGAGTCATGGATTCGACTAAACGAGTATCCTTTCCTCGACCATCGCGATGACACTACTCCGCCAGATGTATCTGCCCACCGGGTCATGACAACCGTGGATGATATCAGCATCATTACTGCCACCGGCCATACTATTGCCTCGATCCGCAGCCTTCTAGCTAACACTACATATCGCGGGTTTCCCGTAGTCTCAGACACCTCGAGTCCCATCCTGCTAGGCTACATCACTCGCAATGAGCTTTCTTTTGCTCTGAAATACTCAACTTCTCCTACGGCCCGCAACCTCTCCGACGAGACACAGGTTTTCTTTTCGCATCAACCTTTTGCGGACCCTATCGATACCCTTGATCTACGACCTTGGATGGACCAGACACCCATGACCTTGAACAGTAACATCACTTTCTTGATTGTTTTACGCATGTTCCAACGCCTTGGCTTGCGTTATGTGCTGTTTGCCAATAAGGGCATTCTACAAGGACTACTGACCAAGAAAGATGTCTGGTCGGTGCTGAATGGCGTGGAATTTCGCCGAGAAGAAGCGCTTCGAGGCGATGAATTCCAGGATTTTGGAAATCATAATGAGGCTGAAGAGGTTGGTCTGCTTGATGGGAATGATACATCCAGTCTTGGTAGTTCGTTGAGGCGGGATTCTCTTTGATGATATTTGCAACCATCTTACTCTGTATATCCCCATTCTGTTACTATCTTCACGAATATTCACTCCCAAGTAAATGCCAGAGAAGTTCTTACAAATAAAATTGTGGCTTTGCCCCACCGCCTCCAACCCCACATCTTTCTGTCAATTTTTAACCCTGACCGCCCTCACGTTTACAGCTACCGATCTTCCTACCCTCAAGAAAGCCAAAAAGTCAGAAGATAAAATGATGATCGATCCTTTTGAGGTGCGCATGCGCTTCACTACACAGCTGCAACACCTCAGTGCTGCTGTTACATCGTCGCAGAAGGCCGCCCATTATGCATTGAAGTATCGTGACCTCGATGAGGATCTTCACTCATGCATCCTAGAGCAGCTTGAACGGGTAAGAGCTCCAATTTCCCTTGTGTTGATTTACTCTCACCTTGTGTACGGTAGAACAACATGAACAATCGCGCGAATATTATGTATTTTATTGAACACCTCTGCGAAATGGCCCTCAAGGAAAATTACCTCCCATATGTGCGCATGATGCAGCGAGACATCCTGCGCGTAGTGGACTCAGTTGTTCCCCCGATGGCACCGGTGCAGCCAATGTCAAGCATGTTCGCCACGTTTTGAAAGGTCTCCAGGCGAAGGAAGTTCTCAGCGCCGAAACCGTGGCCGACATCGACGCCGCCCTAAAAGACCGCGATTCCCACCCCTCCCACCTGGATCTTGAACAGGATGAAGGCACCCAGGGAGGCAGCAGGTCCAAGTCGGAGAAACCCCAACTGCGCCTTGACAAGAAGCAGATCGAGCAGCGCATTGAGGAGGACCGTGAGCGCAACAAGCGTCAGCGCGAGAGCATGTGGGCCATGACTGGCAATGATCGCGACGAATATAATCAGATGTGGGAAGAGCTCAGCCCCACTGGGGAGGATGACTTTATCAGATCTCGTGAGGAAGCCCTGGAACGCGCCGAGTGTGTCCGCAAACACGAGGAGTTCTATAAAAACCAATACGGTATCAAGGAGTAATGATTTGGTGGGCATATTGTTTGCTATGCTTTACATTATGATTTCCGGTATTTGTTTATGGTCTAGGCGTTTAACTCGGGACTCTGCAGCGTTCTGGTCTTTTAGGAGTTTTATACAGCGTGGTATCACTTGCATCTGGTTGCACAATATTCAAAGGTCATGCCGTATGACTGAATTTTCAACTTTTTCAACTTTGAACTTCCAAGCTTGCCATATTTATTTTGACTCACCGTACTCCCTTTGAAGGGGCTGAAGGATTATTGTTTATCTCAACAGGCTTGCCGTACAAACAGTATATAGAGGTTATACTTCATTGCATATGTATTGTTCGCCCCACAGCTAAGGACTAGTGGATCTATCAATTCAATTTGAGCAGGGAAATACCAAAAGAATTGAGTCTTATACTATAATATACTGAGGTTTGGCTTCGATGCTTGTGTCGGAGATTGACATGGCCTATATATATTTTGGACCTAGTAGTATAAATTTGTCGTTTGCGCAGATATTTGGGTCTAGAAGATGCTCAGATATTCCTCACAAAGCATAAATTTGATTTTAAATACCAGACGGAGAGGATTTTATTAATTTAAAAGAAGATAGACACTACTTGCTCTCCAAGTGAAGGTGAAGTAGACGTAAATGAAGTGAAGTGATAAGCCCTGGAGCGGAGAGTTGCTTATCGTCTCCGCTCTCGGGAAATCCTGATCGCCGAGAGATTTTTTATTTTTGCTTCACCTCTTGACCAACACGAGGAATCGTTTCCCCCATTCGGGTTTATTACTTTATTTCTCAACTTCCTTTTCACTCTATGTTTGCTCACCTGGTCACTGCTGCCAAGGGTCTATTTACGCGACAGCCCGAAGAAGAAGAGTCCCAACCCGCAGGCACCTCTGCCACCAATTCTAAGATGGTGGCAGCTACCCGACGAGGGGATGTTACGCCCGAAATTGCGGGTGGGAAGCGCAAGGCACACTCAGCCGGTGCTAGCAAGACCGAAAACAAGCAGACCAAGCGGAGAAGAAGAAGCGATCCGAAGGCTACTGGAACCGATCAAGATGCTACGAAACCTACCCCAGCAGAGAAATCTACCGTAATTGGCGATAAAGCACCTGCAGGGAAGAAGATTCGATTCGGTAGCGAAGAACCCGAACCAGTCGAAACACAACCAGAAGAAATCTCGGAAACACCAACCCAGGATGACGACGACGAAGACGATAGTGACGATGATGCGCCAGAGACCATTGATAACTCTGCCCAGCTATTGAAAATGAAGGAGCAGGCCAAGAAGCAAGAAGCAGCCAAGCAATTGTACGTGTGATTTCTTACGTTTGGCGAAGAATTTTGACTAATGATTTCTGTAGAGAAGAGCAACTGAAGAGAGAGAAGCGACGGAAACTCGATGAGCGTCGCAAGTTGCAAGCCAAATCGATTGTTAAGCCCAGCGAGGCTCCAACTGATGACATGCTTTCCGAAAGCACGGCTACTCTCCAAGGCACAACTACCCAAGATGCACGACGAGCCGCTCTTCCTGCTTTGCTTCCTGATGACATTTTGAACGCCGAGTTCGCCATTCGCCCTCCCACGCCCCCAGCCGAAGATCAATTCGTCATCCCGAAGAAGTCAAATAAGCTGCGATTCTTGGATAAGCAGGACAAGCTTCCCAAGGATATCAACATGGGCGATGTCTCTATCCGGGTGCTCGATGCGCCGTCCTCCAAGAAGTCCTCCAAGCCCGTGCTCGCCCCTAAGATTTCCAAGGCCGGACGGAACCTCAAGGGTAGCATGCTTCAGAAAACCCGTGTCGCAGCTCAAAACAATGGGCTCCGACAGAAGGCAGGCGGTCCTTCTGGATTTGTTCGCCGGTGAAATGGAAAACTTTGTACGGCCATTAAAAGCGATTTTTGTTCAGTGACACACATCTTCAAATATAGCTGGAAGTTACATCTACGACCTGCCAGTTGTCAACGGGGGACATGCTCGCTTGCATCGACTGATGTTCCTCTCCTTTCCTCTCCGGGGGGGTTCGATGCCCCATTGGCGCAAATCGAAAGTCGGTGTCAACTGGACATGCAACCCACCCCGCATCCACCTGGGCACTGCAGCCATTTTGTGATCAGTCATTATTGAAAGTAGGATTTTTGTCCAAGTGTTACTCGGGTTGCATGGTGTTCGGCGGGAGTAGAACCTGGTCTGTATTCAACTTTGGGGGGAGTTATGTATATAGGATTCAGTCAATTATGCCCAATAATGTCTGGCAATAAATTCATTCAAAAAGAAGATATAAACATAGAAATCCCCGATATCTTTGAAATATAAAAATGAATTGATACAAAGCGCCAAGGACTGGACCCGGACCGATTCTCGGATTATTAAGGCGGAAACATCGAAAGCTTGGAAGCTTGCCAGAGTCCTCTTTGACCTTTTTTTTTTTTACATCACTCTTTGCTTTTCTTCTACCTCCAATCCCATTAGCCAATGGCACTTGTTATCTAACTATACACCTTTCATTCCCTTTACCATGGCGCCTGACGCAGAGAATTCTCCTCTGCTGCCGCAACATCAGAACTCGGCCTCCAATACGTCACCACGTGCAAACCGGACGCCGCGGTCGGTATCCTTCAATCCGCTCACACAAATCAGCACCTATGGCAGCACAGCCTCTACTTCCGATCCTACATTCCGACCCTTACAAACAGGCTCACCTCCTGTGCAGAATGTCAACGCCCAAGGAGGCCAGCCCCGTCCCGGCAACCAGCCCATGCTCTCAGCATTGAACAGCAAGCTTCGTCGTCGCAATAGCCATGGGGCTCCCTTCAACCCATTATCGAATCCACCACATGTCGCATCTAAGATTGGACCACAGCGAACAACGAAAAAGGCGCAAAAACTAAAACTGCTGCCGGACCCTGTGACGGAAGAGGGAGAGGGGGGTCTGATGGAGATTTCCCTCGGGATGTCTACTCACAAATCACTCGCATAAAGGACCCCGCTGCACGAAGCCATGCTGCACGACTGGGTAAAGCCGACCGCGATCGCATACCCCGAGTGACAGCTTACTGCACGGCCAATTCGTATCGACTCGAAGGCGTCATCAAATTTCTTAAGTCGCGGAGCAAGACTCGCGGAGCCAACCCCAAGTTGTATGATGAATGCGTCTACTCCCCTTTTGATTACCAGTACGAAGAAAAGCAGAACGCACGATTATTTCAGGATCAAAATGGCAATGGACACCATGACAGACGACCTAGTGAAAGAAGATATTCGGATAGTGCGGTGGAGGTTGAAGACAATAAGAAGACCAGAAGGGAGGATTTGATTGATCTGCACGAGGAGCGCAGTCACTCAAATGATAACGAACAAGTAGTCGTCAAGGACACTCCTGATATTGACACCACAATCCATACACCCGAGATATTCCTCTTCGACTACGGAACGGTCGTAATATGGGGAATGACGCCTGCGCAAGAATCAAGATTCTTGTCCGATATCTCCAAATTTGCGACCTCCATATTGAGTCCTGATGACACTCAGATTGAGAACTTCAATTTCTACTATGCGCGCGAGTATCAGGCTAGGATCTACAACGACTTCATCTCTCTTCGCGACCCGCGCAACAATATGGTCAAGTTAGCGATCTCTCATGCTCTGGCCCAGTCGGTCAAGACTTCGCTTTTCGAAGATCTTGTGTCAGAAACAATCACCGACACTGCACCGCTACCTGCCCAGATTGCGCAAACCGGAAGCGTCAATCTCACCCGTCGGCAAATCAACATGCAGATTGGAGAGCTCTTCATTCTCCGCATCAATATTCACTTGCAAGGATCTGTCCTCGATAGCCCGGAACTCTTCTGGGCAGAGCCGCAGTTGGAACCTGTCTACCAGGCAGTGCGAAGCTACCTGGAGATGGACCAGCGTGTCAGTCTTCTGACGGAACGGTTGGATGTTATTGCGGATCTTCTTGCAGTTTTAAAGGATCAATTGACACATCGCCACGGCGAGTATCTCGAATGGATTGGTAAGTCTCCCTCCAGTTATGATTTCCAACACCGACCCATCTAACAAATATCAGTTATTGTCTTGATCGCCGCAGAGATTCTCGTGGCTGGAATCAACATTGTTGTCGATCTCTACGCTGGAGTAGACTAGAGTGACTATCTACGCTCGTCTCGACCAATCAGTTATGCTGCGAATATTAGTTTTTAATGCTATGTATTACCAGCATATTGCTTATGTGCTTTGGCATACAATCCATTCGCGGTTCTACATTGACAATCGCTCAGCCCAGTATGCCAGAGGCAAACATCCGAAAACTCATGGAACTCGCCCGACATAGGATTCGAATTCACCCGCCGTGTCTAATCTTCCTATGCTACCACCACCTCCTGCTATCTGTATCATCTTTCCAGGCTCGTTGTGTCTTCACATGTACATGACAGAAGACATTCATACCCAAATAATCATATCCCATTCTTGTTCCTAATAATGTGCTTTCTTTTTTTCTTTCCCGGTGGTATTGGAGTTGACGTGGGTTCTTTCGCGGAGAAACGGCGTTGGAAAACGGCGTTGGAAATCTGCACAGATGGTGTCAATCGATTCAAAATGCTATTGATCTTACTTTGCCGAATTACTCTGCAAGCTCTTTCTTTCAAATGGAACCAAGTTATTCGTAGTCCGTACATTTTACCAACCGTAGATAGCATTGGAACTATTGAGGCCTCCCAAATCTCAAACAGCGGCAGCTGAGCTGTACTCCAAAGCCCATAGATCCCCTTGAACATACATTGTCATTAGCATTCTCTCTTTTCCCCTTGCTCTGTCTCTATCCACAGCATTAACTAATAACAACTAAACAGAGTCTAGATGAGCGTTGTCAAAAAAGCCGCAAGGAGGAGCCAGTAGCTTCAACCATACTTTCAGCGTGAGATTTCTCAGACGAAATTCGTATCAGACATAGACGCCAGAAGACCGTAGAATCAAGGCCGACCAGAAGTAAAAACAAATAAAAACCTTGAAAATAGACCAGCACCGCATCCGAACCCGATGCATAAAAAAGAAACCCCCAAAGAAAAAGAAAGCAAACAGAACAGCGAAGAGTCACCGTCACAACTCTGCAAAGCCCTAAAAGCAAAGAAAAAGAAACACGCATAAACCACAACCCATCCACTAAGACTGCTCAACCTTAGCCTCCTTAACCTCCTCCTTATCCACATCCATGGGCGTAGTCCCAGACTCAGGCCCAGCCTCAGCAGCAGCAGCAGGAGTCTGATCAGCAGAGCCACCACTACCGGTCTGCACACGGAAGGAATGAGTAAGAGACTCCTGTGTCGGAGCCGGCGCAAGACGAGGCAGGGGCGCCCCAGCGGGATCTACAGATTCAGGCTGTCCATCTTGAGCGGGGAGATCATCGTCCTGCGCATCGACGCCGGTAGCGTTAGACTTGCGGGAACGCTTAACGCGTAGCGGACGTTCCTCGGGCTATACAATATAAAAAACAAAACACGTTAGCTTGGATGTAGCAGAAAATGCATATGGAAGGGACGTATATAGTAAAAGTTGAACAGAGTGTTCCGGAGAAGAGGGCGAATTGTAAAATGTAAATTGTAAGATACGTACTGTGCGCGGCTGTTCATCGGAGCTACCCTCAGTATCATCTTCTAGCAGTACACCGGCAGCATCCTGGGCGGGATTCATCATGGCTGCGGCGCGGGCACGTAGTTCTGGGTTTACGGAGCCGGTCTTTGCCTCGTCGGCCATGCCGGTGACTTTCGTCAGACGCTCGAGAAGCATGCAGGTTTCCAGGCGCATTTTCTGGATGTATTGGGAGCCGCGGCGGTTGCGGGTGCGCATGATTTCATTTTCGGCTTCGACTTCTGCGAGGCGTTTCTTTAGTGCTATGCACTTGCGTTTGTAGGCGATCTCCACGCTGGGGGGATTGGCTGGTGGGATGGAGGAGGGTTGGCGGGAGGCTTCCATTTTGGTGAAGGGGAGGAGGTCTGTATTTTTGGTTTAATTGGTGATGACCGGACTGGATTGTGAACACTGCGGTATTTCGTATTTCGTTGGGATGCTTGGTCGGAGCTGACACAAAGCACGATGCGAAGGGGGGCGATGTGAAATATAAAGAGGGAGAAGAAGAAGAAGGAGTAAAAGACCGGACGACAGGCGGTTGGATATAGTATATATAGCTTTGATTAGTCGTGAATTAGTCGTTGGTAATGGGGGCGAGTCATCGACTGGAATGGTGACCCTATTGAGAAGTACCAAACGTCGTCGGCAACAATGCGACGACCTCCAACATTATTCTGCCCCGATATCAAAGGCGGTCTACACAATATTGTTTAAACAAATATTTATCTTTATCCATTTAACTCCTAGCTATGTACAATTGCTCTAGAAAAGATGAGAACCCCCAATAATCATGACTATCTAATGACCTCCAGTAGTCGGAAGACCAAGGAACACCTTGAAAGAGTCATAACTGAAGAACGTTAGTGTCGCTGTACACGCAAATCAGGACGGAACAAACACTTACATGAGCCATTGGAAACCGGTCAAAGTGCCCAGCATCACAATACGAACAGGGAGACCATTCCATAGGCCAGAGAAGCCAATCTTCCCGTAGATCCGGGACACAGCCGTCATGGCACCTTCACCGGCTACAAACGGGCTGTTAGCATGCATCAAGGACTTCAGCCGAAAAAAGGAAAAAGCTTACCTTTACGATCAGCATTCAATTTGCTGACCATGACATCTGCCGGGTGGCTAACAATAGCACAGAAGATTCCAGCAATGTAACCACCCAAGAAGCTAACCCCAGTCTGGGTCAATTGGCCATACTCCTCCTTGGGTTTGCCCATAGTGCGGTAGATGACCTTGACCGTCTCCTCAAAGGTGGCAAACTTGGTCATGGTATAAGGGATCTGTCTGGCCCACAGAGGGTACAATCCCTTATACAAACCACCAAAACCCTCCTTGGCAACGATCTTACCCCAGCCCTCGCGCATAGTGGAAGCGTATGGCGGCAGGGTGGTCTGCATGCGGACCTTGATAGCCTCCATGGGACACAGGGCCATATCAGCAAAGAACTCAGCAGAGGCACTAGCACCGAGGAAGACCAGAGTACGGTTGGACTCCGGGAACAGCTGGTTTCCATACAAGTGCTTGAAGTACTCGTACAGCCCGTACTTTCCAGCACCCTGGAAGGAGTAGCCCAGGAAGGTGGGGGACCAGCCGAAGAAGACACCGCGCAGACCTTCTTTGGAGAAAATTGTTCGCCATGCTTGTATGTTGGAGGTGTAGATCTTTGGGTCAACCTGGCGACGACATTTCACAAGATCGAGGGGTGTTACGGCTGTATGGGTTGGTCCTATGTGGGATTGGGTGTCAATTGAGCATGTTAGTTGTATTATGGAGAAATTTTACTTACCACAAGCTGGATAATAATATTGTTAGTACGTGCCTTATGAGATGGGGAAGCTTGGACATACCGATGATTCCACCGAAGCCACAGCTGAGGAAGTACTTGAGTGAGTTAGGCTCAATCTTCCCAAGGGGAAGTTTGCGTTCCTGTATAGCCATGGTGTATATATATTTGTAAAATATTTGGAATTGGAAGAGGGGAGAGTTGCAAGATCAATAAAAAGCAAAGTACCTATGTTGTATGTACGTACCTTGGAAGATCTATGTCGTCAGTGGCCGAACTAGCCCTGAAGGCTTATCTCTCCGCACTTCCCGACGGTTCAACATAACTTATCTACTCCCTACACTCTCTTACACTCTTATTGATTTAGATTCTTTAGTTTACTACTCATTCTCTAGATAGTTTCGTATTCTTGCGAATCAATTAATATTTTAAATATTCACTATAATCTTATATGACGTCAATGATATCCAGCGATACTACATAAGTACGTTGTATAAACTTATACTACAGCAGCCGACTTAGCCGGACTTCCTGCATAATTACTTAAGAGAGCTTTAATGCAATCAAACTTCTTAATAAAATTATGAATTCTTATCAAAGAGTTAGTTTCTAGCCTAAGGCATAACATCACCTGATACTGACCTTGCAAAGACACTATAAGGTCAAGCATGACCATGACTATCAGGTATTCAACACCTCCATTGGACAGATCGGACATGACTAACACAAAGCCTGTACGTCCTGGCTCAGTATGCCCAACTAGACAAGGAGAATGTCAGATCAAGGGAAGAGGGAGATGAAGCTAGTTCTTAAGGAAATAGACACAAGAATCGAAAACTACGCTCTTTTGAAAGAAAAAGATATATCGTACCTAGAGCTAGAGAGTCTTTTGCAATGTCTAGTCTACTTATAAGAAAGAGGTAAGAAAAAGTGAGGAGAGAAGTGAAAGAATAGTGAAGGAGAATGCTTTCACTTTCAAATGTTGATATTGATATAAAGCCCTTTATGGCTAGAGAATGTAGTATATCTGTTGACTATGTCTGAATCAATAGATCGACATATTGTCAGGATAGATGTCTTGTTTGTTAGGCTTTTATAGGCTATTTAGCCTCAGTTTGTAGAGAGAGTACATATTCCTTCCTTCTCTCTCCTCCCTTGCAAGTTATATAAATCCAAGCACTACATATATAAAACATTTAAATCTAAACCCTGGAGATGATCCTCTAGTTTCTCCTTTTGTGCCATGATCCTGGGGAACTGAGAAGTATTGGACGCTTTTGATAGTTTCCCTCCTCGACGAAGTGTTGACCGAAACGATGGCTTCAGGGAGTCCGCGTCTTAGATGCTTACCCAAACAACGATATCAATTTCTAACAAAGAAAAACCGACACATTCCGACACATCACTTTCACCTCACTCCCCCAACAGTGGATCAGAAATATGAAAGACCCTGGCCCATCCGTGAGGGCTCGCACAGCGGCCGAGCTTACAGCTCTCATCAAAGACCAGGTCGAGGATGGTCTGTAAACACATAGATTCATTGAGTTGATACATGTGTTAGAAAGTCGTCAGTTAGGACAATGTGATGTAATCATGTCTTATTGTGAAAGGAATGTCAGAATACAGAATAGCAGAGATACCTATAAAGTGACAATGTCACATACATAAACAGATGTCCCTGATTCGCGAACAAGGATAGGACACCGGCCACACGAAGGCCACACGAAGGCCACACGACACCAAGAAGAGAAGATTTAGTTTCTTCTCGCCCACAAAAGAACTCAAACCCCTTTAACACCCTTCTAGAGTCTCGTTCTACCATAGTATTAGCCATGCCTCGCTTGACTCGCTTGACTCGCTCCATTCCTCACAGTGCTTCGACCGAGCCATCTACTCCTGAGCAAGACATCTTTACACATGGCCTTGCCGAGGCAATCTCACGGGACTCCGATAATCCTCGTTTAAGACAAGATAGACTAGAGAGATCGCCTAGTCCCAACTACCCCTATTTTCTACAACACACAGACTCTGACAGCAGCGACGACGATGCAGTCGATATCCCATACCGAAATGACGAAGATAGGACTGGTGTTCGTGTCGGCGTTACTACGAGGCGCACGAAACCTTCCGCTGATGAACAAGACCCCGGCCCGTCCGTTCGGGACCGTACGACCGCCGAACTCAACGCTGCCATGGAAGCGCAAGTCGAAGACCGTGAGTGTTATATATTCATCATTCTCTGCAATCGTATGCATTCGCTAATGGGAGGGTTACAAAGCTTCCTTTCCGGGTCTCGACACCACCGGGTTACCACTTCTACGAAATTTCATGACCGCATGCGAACGGAATCTCGTTGGTATGCACCCCAAGCGGACCGAACTCGATTGGAGAAGGGGAGTACGCAGGCCAGTGAGGTCTGGGAGGCCTCGGTGTGCAGCGCAGGGACAGTTGTGTGGTGTCGAAGCCCCGGCGGATCAGGAATGTATCTCCTGCGCTAAAGGCCAACGGACGTTCGAGCATTGTCGAATTATTTTCGTGAAGAACGAGGCTCAGTGGGGGTGGGCGTGTGCTAATTGCGCCTTTGTGTCATCGGGAAGCAAATGTTCCTTTCGTACGTCTTCCTCTTGACTAGAATTATACGATAAAGCTGACGTACGGCACAGGTCCTGATCTAGTATCTCCGAATGTGCCTTCGTGGGTTATCGCGGCTGTGACTGAACGGCAGCCGTCGAGTCTATTGCTTCACACATACTGTGGCGCAAAGGATACAGATGCCGCCCGGAAGTCTACGAAGCCGACTGTCGGTCGGAAGCGTCCTGGGACTACCCCAGACGATGCAGGCGAAGAGAACCCTCCTAAGAGTCGCAAGTTCAAGGTTGGTCCCGTCAACCCCAGTGAGGGTGCCGCGAAGAACGCACCCCCCAAGCTCAAGAACGGAGGGCTGCCGTTCAATGCAACCTGGTACAACTCGCCCCTTGAAGACCCCGAAGTGTACCGTATGAAGGATAAAGCATATGCACTTGGTACCTACCGTGACCTCGGAGACATCATCGCGCGCGCCGCGGAGGATCAAGCTCGTACGAAGGCAGCAATGATCAAGAAAGGATTCCCGCTTGAATCAGACGACGAGGAATCAGAAGAGGAGAACGTCTTTGCCGACGAGTGAACGCAGTCGGCGGCCATAGTGCTTTTAATTGATTTGAGATATCCATTGACTGACTTGAAGTCTACCTAGCCATATTGTAGATGGTCTTGGTGCTGGTCTGGCGCCATTATGCCATCGTAGTCTCTAATGACCGAAATTGTCCAAAAGCGCCTTGTTTCTTTTACCATAAGTCCTGCCAGTAGCCTATTGAGGAGCTCATCGACGCCAAGTGAGATTGGCACACCTCTCTCACACATCGTAGTCCTCTGGTCCCACGCAACGGGCACTCCAAAGCCCATACATCGAATTTGGTTACCAAAATCACACGAGACCCGTGGTAAGTTTCGACCAAGAGTTTTGCCCTGCGTATCATCCGGTTCTCTGCTCCACCTCACCGGCAAGTACTAACGCTAGTTTAATACCCAGCGTAGACCCAAGACGCGACAGCACAGTACGGATCAGATCTGCCTGCGCCGAACTCGGCATACCGGAGGAAAGGATATACCAGAGGGGCCAGAGCAATCCGTAACCCTGCGCAGCGCGCATTTTCCACGGGCTGTCTGAATTATTCGGACGACCGAGGGAGTCGACGTCAGCCAGCGCGAAGGGGATACTGCGACAGACGTCTGTGGTCATTTCGCGGATGGTAGCTTTCAGAGCTGGCTCGTCGAGAACGGTCTCGGACTCTGGTTCAGAACTGCTGGTATGTCGGGAACTGGAGAATTGCTTGTTGGCCGCTTTGATGGAGGTAAGTGTAGCATTTAGGCCGAGGAGAAGTTGTTGCACCATCACGCGCACTGCGCGGTAGTAATTCCAGATCACGGCGTTGGTGATGCGGTTGTAAGTTAGGAGGGTCTCGCCCTGTGCTGAGTAGACTTCTAGTGGGAGCCAGCGGTCTGGAAGGGTCTCTGTCCACTGGGAGAGTTCGATGTCGTACTCGCAGCCGGCTGTGATCCATGATTCGACGGTAGCTTGGTCTGGGGGTTTTGATGAGGTGCTCATGCATAGGAATAATTGGCAGAGCTTTGATGCAGTGAGCAATAGGCGCTCGGTTGGTTTGCTGATGTCTAGCATGCTGAGGACCCAATCGATGTCGAAGTGAGACCTGTCTCCAAGTGCGAGGATTTCAACGTACTATACAATGGTCAGTCTCGGACCGATATTCAGTCATATATGCCAGGTCCCGATGTCTGAACCTTACGACAAACCTACCGTGTGGGCATAAGCAAAAGTAAGCATATCCCGACCATGCGGATGACCAACCAGCGTGTTTCCACGAAGCTTCGTCAAGAACTCAAAACCAGCCGTATGCGAGCTGAACAGCCCGTTCCGCTCACCCGAGATATCCTCATACAGCGAAAGCAAAACGACCGAAGCAAACGTCTCATCTTTAACCGCCGTAGTCGGCGACGCCAACGCCTCCTGCAAACCTCGCAAGGCCCGCCCATAGCCCTGCCGCGCCTTGTTCATGAGAGGTGGCGCATTCTTAGCATTAGCGAGAGTCATCAGCGCCGTAGCCTCAACCGCCCAGCGCAAACAAGAAGACGGCGACTCGCTGCTCTGGCGACTGAGCTCGCGCGCGTACAGCGGGGGCACATATTCGAGATGTCCGCCATCATCGGGATCTGCCTTTATGGTATACTGGTCAAAGAAGTAGCACAGGGCTTGCTGTTCCCAGCTAAAGCCAGCGGGCGAGTATAGCGTCAGAGCAGTCTTGTCATGGTGTTTCGCATGTGAGCCTGCGCGTCGGCGGTGCGAGACGGCTGATAGAGAGTCCGAGGTCGAGGTGCTGTCTTGGCTGTCGGTATTGCTGTGTGAATTTACGCTGGAACTGCTCTTCATTAGCTCCTCGACTTTCCTGGTCTCGTTGCGGAAGACGGCATCCGGCCGGTATCCTGGACATGGTCGGCCATAGATAATGCAGTTCCGGCACTCTGGGTGTGCTTCATCGCACTTGAAGGGAGCATATTTAGCATTTGGCCTTTTAACGAATGCAAATAAGACTACATATTATAGGCACAATATAGGTTCATTGGCGGGGTAAATCGAAAAACCAAGATTGAAGCTCGGGACATACCTTTATCTTCCGCTTGCGACAGAGGTAACATCCGGTACTTGGTTTTCCCCCATAGACCATTGTTCACCCTCGGGCAGTCGCCTGAGGAACCTCTAGGACTTGCGGGTACTTCGACGGAAACCGCAAAAGGAATTGCGAGTTAGAAGGAGGTTGGACTCGATCTGAGTTCCACAAAGGTCAAGGACGGCCGTGTCTCATTTGTAACTGGATCAACTCGACTGCCTAGTCCAAACGAAGCACATGCACATCTTAAAGGATGTGCGGATGGGTTTTCTAAAGCAAAGATCTCGTATATTTCAGCGATCAATGTTCGCGCTAAAGTCTTTCGCTTGAACGTTTACCTACAAACTAAGAGACGTCAAGTTCTGTTCGGGACATTGCGCAACGTGCCGAGAAACCCGCTTAGTCATTCTACAGTAGTGAGGTCCTGCCCAGGTGAGGTCTGAGACAATTGGGAATGTAAATGATATAGATTTCATCAAACTAGATGGTATATAAATCACATTCCAAGTGTTCCCAAAAAAAGGTATCATGTACTCAACCACAAAACACTCCGAAATGGCCGATTGGAAATAAAAACAAGGTAAAGAAAAAAAGAAAAAGATCACCCAACTCCAGGATGGCAACTTCACCAAGTCTGGATAGAGAATCAAGACACAGTAACCAAACATATTTGCAACACCAAATATGCAACCGCTTGGTGCTCTAGAAACACCTAGGGAGGAACGCCGGCAGCTCATTCTGAAGGCAAAGCACCCACTAATGACAAAAAACAAACCGCGCTCAAAAGGATGGGGAGATAAATACGACAAAAATAAATGGATATGCGTAATCGTTAGATGGCAGGATATCAAAACACGTTTGGATCAGTTCAGACCACTAGATGCTAAGAGATTAGGAGGAGGGCGCGTCTGGCATAAGTGCATCACTATCATTGCCTAACGGGATCTGTGGTGGGGGAACGGAGCAGAGGGTTCGACGTCGAGTTGGAACGGCCAGCTCGCGGTCATCAACAGAGCTTATGCCTGGAGTGCTTGAAGCACTCCCAATGGCTGTGTCATCGTAATCTTCTGGTGGTGGAGAGAAAGACCAGACCTGCGAGATATATATTAGAAAACATATTTTCCATCAAACGGAAACATGGCACGTACCTCCATAACCGTGCGGTTAGACCGGCTCGCCATAATTACTGCCTTTTCATCCTCAAAAGCAACCCTCCAAACCGCCTCGGCTGGAGTAGAAAGCTCCCGCAACAGCTGACCGGTCTGTAGGTTCCAAACCTTGACACGGCCATCGCTGCCACCACTAACAATCCGGGTCTTGTCAAACTGAAGACTGGTAACACTGTTATCGTGCGCCGCAAGACGGTGAATCGGCGCCATCTTGGTTAATGACCAAACACGGACAGAGCCGTCGGAGCCACCTGTGACTAGCGTGTCGTCCCGCATCTGTAGCTGACCAACCAAAGATGTATGACCCTGTAAAATTGCATGGCACTGCCCAGAGTGCGGGTCCCAGATCCGGACGCTAGTATCCAAACTTCCCGTCGCGATCCGCCGGCCATCAAAGGCTATAGCGTAGATCTGACTAAAATGTCCTGAAAGGGTGCGAAGACAGCGTCCTTGGGATATGCTCCATATCCGCGCAGTTGTATCATAGCTGCCCGACACGACTAGATCACCATGAATGGCTAGACACCGCACGCTAGCTTGGTGTCCGACGAGGACGTTGCGACATGTCCCTGTAGCCAGATCCCATATCCGAAGGGTGGTGTCTCTGGATCCTGAGATGGCTGTATTCCGATCCGACATCTTCAGACAACGGACGGTTGATGTGTGGCCCCGAAGGAGATGGATCCCCGCTCTATCATACGTTAGTTTTTGTTTGTGCAAGTCGTGGGGGGGTTCTGTCCTACCCAGTAGCCATGTTCCATACTCGAACTTCGCGGTCGCAGCCTCCACTGACCAAAATGTCATCCCACGGGACCATCGCCCACACTCCCATCACATGGCCTTGAAGCGTCTTTTGGTTGTCGCCATTAGTATCGTAGACGTGGATCTTCGCATTATCCAGGGCAACGACAATATATTTCGGAGTGAGATGAAGACTTGTCACGACACCCTGGTCAGGGGTGATATGGCGCTGGGTGCAGCGACCACCTTTGGTCCACGCCGACTCAACCATGTACTTTTGCTTGAACTGTGAACGGTATGAGACGGGCCGGGTCCGACGTCTTCGGGAGAAGCTTGTCGGAGGCAACCATTCTCCAGAAAGCGTGCGGGGAAGGCCCGGTGCGCTCTCGGTGGCGTGGCCATTCGATGCGGTCAAGCGCCGCTGCAACCCGCCGAAGGTGCGTGCGCCAGAAGCCGAGTCTACGGGATGGGCGGTAAACGGGTCGACGAGGTCTGCTTCATCTTCCAGCACCCGCCGCACCGAATATGCATGTTTCTCGCATAGGTTTTTCCAAGTGATGTCATCGTTTAGTAGTTCTCGCCAACGCCGTGATACTTGTGAAGCTCGGGCGAGTGTCTTGGGGTCGTCGATGAAGGAGAGGACCTAAGCAGACTCAACATTAGTACATAAGTGAATAGAGACTCGACCAAATGGCTCACTCTTAAGCATAGTTCATTAGGAAAAACCTGAAATGGATCTTTCCTCAGTCGAGGACCGACGTAACTCGACACAAAGCTCAGCTGCTGACTGTCGCATACGTCCAGAAGACCCTCCAGGAGTTTCTGTTTTCGGGCGTTGGATAGAGTACTGAAGTGAATGCGAAGGTTTAACAAAAAGCTGGTTTCTTCATCGTCGGTCGAGTGCCAAGTTGGTGGTCGTTGATGGGGGGGTAGGGCTAGGCGCGGGTGTCGGGGGTGATGCGGGCGCTGAAGGAAGTAGGTTGGCGGGTAAAGGAGTGACAGCTGTCTTATTGCTGAGTGGTCTGGATGGGGTGCTGGAAAAAGTGGTGACTGGGTCGTGCGATGGTTTATGACTGTCTAACTGGTCTGATGTGTGCGCATTCGACCCATCTCCCACATCGCTGAATGATGCCCGATGGGAGTCCATGGCGACAGAACAGGGGGGAGACCGCCACAGTCGAGTATGATCCTCCCACTTGTCCGGGTTGTATTTATTGATGTGACGTAGTGAACCTCCAATAGTTCACAGCATATAGTTATGAGCGAGTTGGGAGACGGGAGTATTGAAGTTCGGGGGTATGAGGAGATGCTGGCGAACGGCCGAGGGAGGGAAGTGAGACCAATAATCCTCCGAAGGTATCGAGGCCGCCCGTTTTTTTTCTTTTTCTTCGAATATATCACTTTTTTTGGGGTTCTTTTCATTCAATCAGTGTTCGAAATCAACTTCCAATGAAAAAAAAAGGCGATGAGGAAAAGGGACATTTGAGGCGGAGGTGTCGTGATTCCTGACAAAGCATGGTCTCCCCGGGACTAATCAGATGAGAATTATATGGATCTTATGCATTCGGCACAGATCATCTCTTTTTCTCTGCATCTTTTTTTTTTTTTTTTTTCTTGTCTGGATTTGCCTGATATTTCCTTTTGGGCGGTTCATGGCAAAGGAGGCAACGGGGAGGCGTCGAGAACGTAAACCTAAAGGTGGTTTGGCCTGAGACCAAGTCATTGATCTCTAGAGCTGAATATCGTGAGCTATAAAAGGCAACCAGGTATTCACGATGCTCAAGATCCCCGCGAACCCCACGATCCCCACGATACTCACGATCATATAGACCCAAGGCTTTGGATTGGCATGCGGCTAGCGGGGTTGGACCATGGAACTTATGAACAACGGGATGATTCAGACTGACGAAACTGACGAAACTTGTCATCACCAACATTCTGAAAAAAGATGAAACTGCCCCTGGGGAAGTCGAACATAAGGGGGACCTGTCAGGCTTTAAATAGGGTACAGTGACGCTACGTCGATGTGATCGTGAGATAGGTAAAAATACCATGCAATTATGACCAATATAACACTCAACAGTTATACAAGGAAATCTATTCAAACATATCCTCCCTTTCTCAATTTATCTCAGCTACAGCATCCCATCTCCAAACCGTATCTTGCTATGGGTACAAAGCCCTCCAAAATATAGTTGAAAAGCGAAAATGTAAAAGCACTATGGAGTAACCCCAAGGAATACACTCAAAGTACTTGGTCAGTGAGCATGTCCAATCTGCAAGAATAGCGGCAAGATCATGCCCAAAACAGATGCAATCAAGTCTCTCATGGACTTGTCCGATCCATCCTGGTCTCGGTCACCATATCCGTTGATAGGAAGTTCGCGCGGGGACGAGCCCGGACCGTTTTCTTGCATGGTGTGCATCGCAACATACCTACATAGATTAATAAGAAAATGTCAATATGCTCCGCAAAAAGAAGACTCACAAGAAGGTACCACCAGAGAAAAGCAGTAGCATTCCAGTGCGCCAGTGAGTGCCTGCCTCATCGGCACTGGAAGATCCCATCATCTGTACAAAGAGGAAAGTGGCCAAGGCGCCAAAAGGAGCTGCCAGACTGAAGATTAGCAAATGCGCTCTCGCGGTGCGACTTGACAGCCCTTGCTTGAGCAGGATGGATGTCAATCCGAAAGATGCAGGAGCCTTGTGCACCATGATCGCCAAGAAGATAATAAAACTGAGCCCGGCATCCGAGCTGGAAGCGCCTAGAGCAATACCATCCGCCGCAGCATGGATCACGAGGCCGGTCGTGGTCGCAAAACTGTGGCCACGCCTGGACGCGTGGTTCGCATCAAGGAGTCCACCCTCACGCGACGGGGAGGAACCCCGTCGCAACCCGGACCCAAGGTTATCCAAAGAGATATGGTAAGGCGTCCGGTCGTTCTTAGTGGGTGCAGCAAATTCGGGCAGTTTATCGATGAGATACATCAAAATGAAACCACTGATGAGGGCGATTCCGACCCACGCATGCGGCGAACTCTCCTCCTCTCCGTGAATTGTTTCCTTCCCCGTTGTCTCACCCGCCGAATCCTCGCTTCGGACATAAAGTGTTTGTGACTCGGAGAGTTGGTCTCTTTCCGAGAGGAGACCCGGGACAGGGGCATCGGATAGTAGGTCTGAAGCGCTGTTCCCGTTGGGGCCAAAAGTGGCTGCAACAGCCGGGGCTTGATGTTGCCATTCAATCGCGGTAGACCGTGTACTGTGTTGCTTGCGAGTGAGGGAGCTTGCGCTGTAGAGGGTTTCAATGCCCTCGGGGATAATGACGATCAACGACGTCCCCACCAGTACGCCCATACCAATGGACGATATTAAGCGGAGCTGAGAGGGGGACAGTGTAAAAGCTAAAGGTAATGAGCCGACGACAAAGGATCTGCCAATAGTCCGGAGCATTAGCTTGAATCCGATTGAACCTTAGGTTTCCAAACACAGGTAGCTCACGTAATTGCCATCACAATGCTCAGGGCGAGCAGAGTGAATAGTCCCTCCATGATGATCTCGCAGTTCACTCTATAGACTTTCTATCATGGTGAGAGGAATTGGAGAGAGGGTCCAGAGGGAGTCTGGAGAGAGAGAGAGAGGTGTGGTTGCGTAAAGAGGCCAAGGTGGTGGGAGGATCCAGGTTCGCGGGACCCACGTAGCTCAGGTACCGCTTTCGAACAATTCTAGGGGGGAAGTATGCAGGACAACTATATGGGTACATATGTATTTTAAAGACATTCTATTTGATAAGGTCCTCTAAAGGTATGCATATAGGGCTTAAGGCTGATTCTAGAACGTCTTGTCAAACATTATGTCTGTTCTCTAACTATCTGGCCTTACCGGACTATACAGGGCCGAGTGCAACTATCATTGCTTGAATCGATATCTTTGTATTTGTCCTTATTTTTGGTCTATATTACTTGAATTTATTTATATCTATAGTCAACAATCATCGGGTTATGATTTTAACTGCTTCCGTATATTATAGAATGAAAAGCCCGCTATTCTTTCTTCTATAGCCAACGAGTTATCTTTCTAGCTAACTATAACACGGAGAAAAGAATTTCTTTATAGAAAATATCAAAAATCTGAAAAATATACCTGGAAAGAACATCCAAAGAAGACACCGGGGTATACTATCTTACAAGAAACAATTGATCACCTAGATATCATATCATCTTGAGTCAGATAATCAAAGTGTTAAAACTCCAACCTTGTTCAGGAGCCGATCCAGAATGATCGACTATTTAATCAACAGGCACCTGAGCTCATACCCCCAAACATATACAGAGAGAACATGTAGTGATTCATTTTCCCTAGCAAGACAAGCTGTTCGGAAATCCAGTTATCCAAGCTAGGGCATAACTGAAACACAAGTTGTTTTAACTAGATTAAGAACGGAGAACTACACCCGTGGACATTGATATTAGTTGGCTTCAGTTTCGTTCTTGTTCATTCCTTTCTCTTACCATATTTGTGTTCACATATGTTGCCCTTCTCCTTGCAATGGTCGCCTTCCTTTCTTTCGTTATCCCTTTTCTTCCCCTTGTAGCAAGTTTTGTGCACCCTGGCCTCCTCGTCTCCGATAGCGATATCTCTCGCACCCAGAAAAAGATCAAGGCCAACCAGGATCCATGGACTGCATCTTGGAATACCCTGACCAGTCTCACATTCTCTGACGCCAGCTACACTCCTTCCCCAGTCAGCGTTGTCTATCGGGGTACCTGGGATGGCCATGCCGCGAACGCAGAGCTCCTCTGGCATGATGTCGCGGCAGCATTCAATCTAGGCCTACGCTGGAAAATATCCCGAAACAAAAGCTTTGCCGATGCTGCTAGCAATATCCTACACTCATGGGCAACCACTCTCACTGAAATTGGCGGTGGCGACGACAAGTACCTCACAGCCGGCCTGCAGGGGTACGAACTCGCCAACGCAGCCGAACTCCTTCGCGACTATCAGCCCTTCGTGGACGATGTTCTCCCTGCTATTGTGGAAATGGCCAATAATATCTTTATCCCCATGCACTACAGATGGCTGAAACATGAAGAGCCGTCCGAGCATAATGTTCTTCATTTCTTCGCGAACTGGGAATTGTGCAATGTCGCTTCGGCGATGGCTATGGGTGTCCTAACCGAAAACCAAACAGTGTGGGATTTTGCCGTGGATTACTTCAAGTCTGGGGATGGAACGGGCGCGATCAACAATGCTATCGTCAACATCGTTGAAGAGCCTGGCACTGGGGCTTTACTTGGCCAAGGCCAAGAGTCCGGTCGTGATCAGGGTCATTCAGCATTAGACATACAACTTCTCGGTGTTATCGGGCAGCAGGCCTGGAATCAAGGAGAGGATTTGTTTGCCTATAATGATAGCCGGATTCTCCGTGGGTATGTACTATTCAATCGTTTCTACCTTGCCACTTACTCACGTATCGCCCTAGGACGGAGTACTTCGCAAGATACAACCTTGGAAATGACGTTCCCTTTGTCGACTACACGAACGGCATAGTCAGTCACACAGAGATCAGTAGTGCCTCCCGTGGGGCCATTAGACCTACCTGGGAGTTGCTCTACAACCATTATGTTATGATGAAGCGAGTAGACGCACCTTGGACGACTCTCTACCTCAACAACTCTCTTGAGTATTACGGTGGTGCGGAGGGCGGTGCGGGTTCCTGGGGAGAAGGGTCTGGCCATTACGATGGCTTGGGCTGGGGATCATTGCTCTACCACATGGATGAGTCTGATGTGGTAGCTGCAGTCTCCTCCAAATCTGCTTCACCTACGACAAGTTCCACAACAAGGGTGTCTACTACATTGCACTGGGCTTCTACCGCAACGACCACAGCTTCTAGCGTATCTAGCCAAAGTGCGCTTGTTTCGCAATCAACCACCACCGATTTTGCTGCTGTCTCCACTGCTTCGGGTACCGAAACATTTGCATCATCAAGTATTACTCCTCCATCATCTATGAGCAGTACAACTTCAGCCAGTACATCGGAAACTTCGCCTCCTACACCACTTGATATGCCACAGGAAGCTCCTCGCCATATTCATCATACTCATCACCATCACCATCACGTGGAGGGTCAGGCACTTGGTGCTTGCCATGTATAATACGTCTGCGTTTCGATGCCCAAAAGCCGCTGACTCTGCCCGAGTTCTTTTTCCGATGTGCATTTCCTGGTTTAGCCAGTCGATCCTTCAATTTATGTATTTAATTTTCCATATATTTGTCAACACATGTCATGTTGTACATAGTCCCTTAGCATTGTGTTTTTTGATCTAACTTTTCCCACAATTCCGAGGGTCGAAGTCCCGTCTGGAGAAGGAGAGCTCGTCTCACGAATCACGCTCAACCAGCCGAGTGTGCATATATAACATATAATCCTAAAATCCTAAATGATTAAAATCTCATGTGTATGCATGTGTCGAACTAAATGATGAAACAGATACCCCATTAGGAAAGGTCGATGCCAAGCATATACCAAAGTGGAGCATCTAGGCCCCCAGTCATCGACTCACCTCCGATCCTCACGAATTCTTTGCCTATTTAGAATCGAACATGGCACACCCCGCATCTACTCAGAGACGATGCCTTTCTACGGTCGCCCCAGTAAAGCTTGCTGCAGTTGTCGGGAAAGACGGATAAAGGCAAGTGGCGTGGCCCAACACCAGACTAATTATAGCCTGACATGGTTTAGTGTGATCGGCTTGAGCCCGTGTGTTCCCAATGCAGGAGAGCGGGCAAGCCATGTGGCGGTTATCGGGACGTGCCGTCTTTTATGTTCCGTGACGAGAATGGCAGGGCAGCTCGACGAAGTGCAGAAGCAAAAGCGAAGACTGAGGCCCGTCGAAAATTGGAGGATAGTGCAACTCTAGAATCTGATATATCCACCCCCGGCTCGGGAGCAGATCATTCACCGTCAGATGCACTAGTGTGCAGGAGCAGGGGCCAACAGATCATGACTCCGAGAATTATTGCCCCGCTATCTATCCCATTGGAGGATCAGGGGTTGAGGTTCTTTGTTAACAGTTTTGTGACACGGATGGCCAGCAGAACAGGTCGCTCTCTACATGCAGATACTATGCAGCCGTCTCCTCATCTTGGAGCAGTTGCTCTCGATCAGTCGAGTCGAGATGCTCTCGTCTCGGTTGGCCTTGCTGCCTTGTCCAATGTCAATAATGACAGAGAACTGCGGATATTGTCTCGAGAGAAGCATGCCATGGTCATAAAGGCCGTACGAGAAATAGTGGAGAACCCCACCCAGGCCAATCCCGACAGAACGTTTCACTTGATCATAATGCTGAGTTTATACGAGGTACGCTCTTCGGGTTTAAGGTTTTTAATAGTTACAATAACTGACCCGCGTAGATGGTCAGCTGTACCCCAAGCCAGCTTGATTCTTGGATAGTACATCTGGATGGTGCGGCTGCCTTACTTAAACAATCCACCTTTCGTCTATCGCTCAAGAACTTGGACCACCGAGCCCACTTACAATTCTACTTTGTTTCAATTGCCAGATATTTCTCCAAGAGGGTTGTCTCCCCAGATCTACTGAACTGGTCTCCTGATCTCGTACCATCTGCGCCACCGGAGATCTTACCGGGCATCGATCTGGTTGACATACTCGTAAGATTTACGAAGTTCGATGCATATGTGCATCACCGAAAGCCGGACGCCAGAGCAGTAGTGGACTCAGCACTACTATTTGAAGATGAACTCCGCGGGTGGGAAGCCCACCTTCCAGTTGACTGGCAATTTACTGTGAAAGAATCCATATCATGCGAGTACACCTTCCATGGCCAGTATCATGTCTACAAGGACATGTGGGTTGCAAGGATTTTCAACCACTACCGCTGGGCACGACTGCTGGTCAACGAGACCATCGTATCCCAAATTTCGAAAATGACACGGCCCACAGCAAACGATGCGATTCAACGGCAGCGAGCATTGCACACGATTACTTGCATGGCAATTGAGATATGCACCGGAGCTGCAAGTCATGAAGCTATCTCCGGGCAGGGAGTTGCCGAAGACCCATCACATATACCCCTGTTGAATGGTACCTTCATGTTGCTTTTCCAATTAGGAATTGCCGGAGGCGCGGCAGGGACCCCTGATGAGGTTCATGATTGGGTTGTTGGAGCCTTTGAGCGAATAGGATGTACGATGGGGATCCGGCGAGCTTTCGAAATGATACCCCAACTGAAGAAATCAGTCGGGAAATGGAAACTAGATCAGAAGCTGTGGAATAGCGTACATGGGTATAAATAGGGGTTGACCGTATAGACAGCCTACAAATACCATTCCAAATATCATCGTTTCGTAGGCGGCGCACCAAGAAGTGTTCCAGGATGTTTTGGCAAGTTATATGGATGGGGTATTGAACCCTTGTTTAAACGAAAGAAGAAGACATCGCAAACCTGGAAATCAATTCCAATTGTGCAAAGATCACATTGTTATACTAGCTCTATTGGGTGAAACGATAATACCATCTATCAACGCATGAAGAAAATGCTCAAGCTTCACTCTCTAGGCCGACTATCTTAAGGGAATCCTTCCAGAGACGATCCTCTTCCTCGGGGTTATATGTTTGTTTCACCCATCCAGCAACAAAAATATGGTCATCGCCTTGACCACGATCCGCTTCCTTACAGTCTTCTGCCACCCTTTGCCTTAATTCTATCTTCGTTAAGTGTGTGGGTTTAGACGCCTATGACACCCGCGCCGTTGATAAGAATGTTGACCTAGCCCTTAGACGTGGTAAGGATCTCTTTAGCTCCGGCACGGATACTCGTAAAGGAGTCTAGATCCAAGTTGATCAGCGAGATGCGGCCGGGTTCTAGAATCCTGGTGAGGTTCTTCTCGGCCTTGGATCGGTTGCGGGCTAGAAGGAACAGAGTGGCCCCGGTGGCCGATAAGGCACGAGCTGTCTCGACACTAATGCCTGATATAGCTCTAGTGATAATAATAACCTTACCGGCTAGCTTGCCTTCGGCACCTTCATCTTGGATAATTTGAAGGGCGGTTGGTCGTGCATCTCCGGCGCCTTGAGGGTCGAGATGCGCGGCAGCGTAGGAGCTTAATGAGCTCATATTAGGAAGAAGTGGTGGAGACTTTCAAATAATTATCAAGGTATAATATCTTGAATGTATCGATAATAATGGCTACTTGTATATGTTGTATATTCGGCCTACGGTATCTCTGTGACTCAGTCCATGGCCCTCGAGGCCATCATTTGCGGCTGTTGAAGCCCGCCAGAAACCGAACTCCGTCCACCTTCCATCCCCACCATGCAGACCCCTAGTCATGAATCTAGCCTCGACCTAGCCCCGCAGTCCTGCCAATCCTGCAGGTCGTGCAAGAGGAAATGCGATAAAGTACTCCCTAGATGCTCCCGAATCTACTCCTCTCGGTCACTCATTCGGTCCGTATAGGATGGGTGGATTGGGGGGCTATTACTATTAGCACGACTAGGGTCATCTGGGTAAATGTACATAGCCAAAGCGTGTGCGATAATTCATATAGCCAGGTACTACAAGGCCTCCCTTTGATCGAAGTGACATTAAGGTGAGACTAAACCGAACTGCCTCACTCTCCCAGTCCTGGGTCTTAGGCTGTATGGAGCGCATTGATCATTATATGTAAATGGTCCTGGATCAGAGCCGTTCAAAATATGTGCGCAAAACCGGGAGCCATATAAGTTTTTTCTTTGGGAACTCTGTCATTGAGATATAAAAAGAGTTAGTAAATTGAATCTTTGATGGCTTGTAGTAGCGGGCCATAGATCCAGATTAGGTAATACTGATGCGCGCCTGGACCGGGGCGCGTATTCGCGTCTCTCTTGAGACTTTATTGTCTAATTTGACATTCAAACTACACATATCCTATCAAAATGGCGAGTGAAGCTGGATGTAAGTTCATAGTCTCCCGATATTCAACGCTGCCCAGCTATAGGCTAATTAATATTCGCTTTAGGGTCTTGCGACGCCAACGATGCGGTCCATGTTACTGTCATTCAACCAGGCGAGAAGAAGCCGAAAACACTTTCGACGTTTCACCCCCAATTTACCTATCCTATCTTTGGCGACGATGAGCAAATCTTCGGTTACAGAGGCTTGATTATCCGTTTGCGCTTTGCGGCTCATGATTTGCGCCCTCATGTTCACATTTCCTACGATGAGAAGTTCAAGCCAGTCGGTGACACAGCCGCTGTCGATCTCCTCGATACTTTGAAACCTTTTGTCCAGCAAGGTGAGTTTAAGCTTGCGACAATACGTGTGGTATAAGCTAACCACGATTTTGCACAGAGGCATTTGCCGATCTCCAAGATTACGAGAAAGCTGTTCAAAACGACCCAGACGCGAATGATTTCAAGCCCCCGGGCGACTTTGTCATTGGCTACGAAGTTGATGACAGAAAATATGAGGTATGGGCTGGATCGCTTGCAGACCCGGAAGTGCGAAAAATCCTGGATCGCATGCAGGTTCTCGTCTCTCTCTTCATAGAAGCTGGAACTCCCCTCGAGACAGATGACCCAGAGTGGACGCTCGACCGTTGGAGAGTATATTTCGTGTATGTTATTTTTTCCTTGCTGTGTTGGTACTCGTGACCTGAGACTAACCCAATCTACAGATATGAGAAGGTCACTCCTCCAACACCAACAGGATCATCATATTCGATTGTCGGATATGCCACAACGTACCGCTATTGGTATTACCAGCGGGATCAATCACAAATTCCCACAGTCAAGAACGACGAGTTCCCGTCACCAGAAGCCAAAATCTCCGAGCTTCCTGCACGGATCCGCATTGCTCAGTTCCTTATTCTTCCTTCACACCACCGCGCCGGCCACGGCACACATCTATATACCACAATCCACGCGGCATGTATCGCAGACCCAACCATTTTAGAATTGACCATCGAAGACCCCAATGAACAATTCGACGCGCTGCGGGACACGGCCGATTATTGTCTGCTGCGGTCGGAGTTCCTAAAGCACAACGTGAATCTCAACCCCGACCCCCTCGGAGCGTATTCTCAAAAGAAACGTCCTCGCAATGTGCCCACTTCCGCCCTCATCCCCACCAAGCTTCTCCACGACATCCGCAAATCGTTCAAGATTGAACCTACGCAGTTCGCGCATGTTCTGGAGATGTACCTTCTCGGCCAGATTCCTCAAAGCCACCGCCTGGCCGGCGGCACAAACCTCGCTCGGCTGTTGATCAAGAAGTTCAAGGCCGAAAATGAGGATGACCGACGCTACTACTGGTGGCGTATGCTAACCAAGCAACGTCTCTATAAAAAACACAAAGAACTTTTGAACGAACTGGAGCTTTTAGACCGTGTGGAGAAACTTGATGCCACGGTCCAAAATGTGGAGGAAGGCTACGAGATCACATTGGATGCGCTCGAGGGCCGCTTGCCAGAAGATGAATCAGATGAAGAGGCAGGGGCAAACGAACAGGCCAGTAAGGCTCCTACCGGTAGCAGAGACCGGCGTGTCAAACGCAAGCTCACGGTCATGGAGGATGATGATGACGAGGAGGAGGATGAGACAGAGCTAGCTAAGCGACCAAGGGTTTAAAGCCCTGCAGTGGTCAGCTCTTTTATGTACTATGTAATGCACGCTAGCATGTTATATTCGAAGCATTCGACAGGATTATTCTTATACACCTTTCTCCAAGATGTGTGCAAACTTAAGAAAGCTCAATTCTAGTCGATACCCACTAATTTAGGTCACCCAAGGCTCTTATACTGGTAGTACCTAGAACCTAGAACCTAGAACCATTTGATATGTTGAATAGTAGATGTAAATGAAGAATACAAAAAACTTTTGAGAGTTCCTTGTATATATGGCACCGAAGCCACATTTGGGCTCGGCACTTACCTTTTTCCGGGCTTCCTCGTCGCATCTCTTGGAGCTTGAATCCATTGCTACACTCAACATCCCCAGATAAATCAACAGCTCCCTTCGTCAGGGTTTAATTCCGCTATCCAATCCATAGGTCACAGATTTTGGATCTACACAGCAACCCGCGCTCTTTCAACTCTGTGCGCTAACTGACTCTCCCACCTTCACCCACCTCGTCGATCGCATTCCAAAATGGTAAGCTCCAGCTTTACCCAGACGCCCTTTCCGGAACCTCTACTAATTCAATTTCTGATCAGCTGCCTCTCGGTCTCCTCACGGCCGCACAGGGCCACCCCATGTTGGTGGAACTCAAGAACGGCGAAACTCTGAACGGCCACTTGGTTACGTGCGATAACTTCATGAACCTGATTCTGCGCGAGGTAGTGCAGACGAGCCCCGAGGGCGACCGCTTCTTCAGATTACCCGAAGTTTACATCCGGGGCAACAACGTAAGCCCTCTGACGAGCAATCAGCTCAGAGCCCCGCTCTTTGTGCTATATGCTAACAACCCACCAGATCAAGTACCTACGAGTTCCCGAAGAGATTGTCGAAATTGTCAAAGAGCAGCAACAGAACCAACCACAAGGTCGTCGCGGAGGGCGAGACGGTGATCGTGGCCGCGGCCGTGGTCGGGGTGGTGGTGGCGGCCGGGGTGGACGTGGTCGGGGACGAGGCGGTCCCAATTAGACATAAGCTTATTCTGCATCAATGATTTTAAGAAGACGGCAAACGAGATACCCCCGGAGGAGACGGTGGTAAGGTCGCTCGGGAGGTCCGGTGGAACGGTTTGATCGAGCATGGCCGTGGCGTATCTGGCTCTGTATTTTCACGGCATCTGGGTCACTTGGTCGATTTACAACTACCTCTAAATGTTATATTCCAAAAACCCAACCCAGATCTACATATTTCTCTGTAAACCCGATGCAATTCAAGCAGCGAATATTCGGGGACGTCACGTGATATCAAACTCCAGATCAAATCCGCGGAGGCTAAGCTTCCGATCAGTTAGCCACAAGCGGATATGTCGCGGCGGGCATTGGTCCTCGATGGGCTATGGTACTCTCTGTGTCCATCATTTACAGCTCTGAACCTCAGTCGATCAACAGCCTTCCCCAAATCCAAGGTATATCCACCACCTTCGCTTTCTAGCCCGAGCTCGGGTTCGCGCCGATGCTACAACACCTCAGGCGGCGATAGTTTCAAGTTCCCATATACTCCAGCACATCATAATGATCGGAGCGAACCACGGGAGCCACGCGATAATGAATACCGTGACGTTCGCCTGTCTGCAGATCCAACATACGCCCGGCCACCCACACGACGAAAAGGCCCGGTATACACACGAACGCATAGGGTGCAAGACGACCTCCTAGGAAAAACGAATGAAGGGCTAGAGTCCCGATTGCAGTATGCAATGGACAACAAGCCGAACATTCGACACATAACGCAGATCCTGCGACTGCTAATTCGGGACCGTCACGTCCAGCCGAATGCTCGCCACTACAAGGCGCTGATCCTTGCAAACACCGATAACGAGAGGGGCTCGCCGCAGCTTGTGCGCGGTCTACTGGAGGAAATGGAGAATAACGGCATCACCGCGGACTCCGGTACGCTCCACGGTGCATTGCAGGTGGGGACTATCCAATTGAAACCAAGCTATATATGCAAAGCGAAGCTAACCATTCAATTTATAATACAGGTCCTCGCTGTACATCCGGACTACCTTCTACGACAGGAAATCCTCAACAAGCTCCGAGACCGGTGGCTCACGCTGAGTCCAGCCGGGTGGCATTTTGTGGCGGCCGGTCTTCTCCGCGAGAATCAAATCGAGCTTGCGCTCGAGCATGTTGCATTGATGGGGCGCAAGGATATATTTGTGGAAAACTGGCTACACAGTATAATTGTCTACACGCTCTGCGACCATGGAGAGTTGGATGAGGTGTACAACGTGATGCGTGCGCGGGTCGACCAGGGCCATGACATGACCCATCGACTTTGGATGCACGTGTTGGCCGAGGCAGGGAAACAGGGCCATTATCCCATGGCACACTTTGTGTGGCGACGGATGGTTGAACTGGGCTACATGCATCCGCTCATTGAAGTCTGCGATGACGTATTGAGAATGGCTGCAAAGGCTGGTGATATAGAGATGGCGAACTCTGTGTTCCGTTACCTCCGTGAGAGCGGGATCCCGCCCGAGCGTACACAGTATGAAGGACTTGTTGAGACGCACGTGGCAGCGGGTGATCTACCTGCTGCGTTTGAGGCGCTGTGCACCATGCACGAAGCTCAGATTCCTCTGGCAGATAGCTCGACGGAGCGTGTCCTTGCACACATGATACAGAGTAAAGTTGATCGTCGAGAGGCGTGGCAGATTCTCAAGCGGTTGAAGAATGCGAAACGCACCATTCCCATCGACGCTGTCCGTGTCATCGCGGATCTCTGTGAACACGATGCCCATGACGATCCATCCGTGGTGGATGACGGCGTTGGGTTCTACAAAGAGCTCTATACGTTATGCCCCGAAGGCGCCGACGTCCGCGTGTACAACGCGCTAATTCGGATGTGCCGTACGGCCCGCAACCGCGAATCGGGCATGTTCCTGGTGAAAGAGATGGCGTCACTTGGGGTGGTACCGAACGGTGTTACCTTCGAATCTATCATCCTGATGTGTCTAGATGCGGGAAATTTCCGGTCCGGTTTCATGTACTTCCAAGACCTGATGAAACGGGACGCTAGACTCAGCCCTGAAACGCAAGGGGAAATTCGTGAGATCTGTGCGAGGTCTGTGGACGAGTTTGCGATGCGACTGCAGTATCACCCCTTCATTCGAGACGATGTGAGGAAGCTAGATGAGGAGCTACAGCAGAAACAGAAGGAAAAGGAAGCAAACGAGAGAGCTGGTCGCCACCCTGTACCCCCCGGCGGTTCGTCGGCTGAACATGTCAGATGAGCAGCGACGTGATTACAACAAAGAGCGTCGAAAGAAGAAACGACGTCGTCTTGCCATTGAGCAAAACATGAGAGAGGAGGGTTGGGATGAATGGGAAGCTGGTGGCAATGACAATGGCTCAACCAAGTCCGAGTGAAAGGGTGAAACTGGTGGAACCCTTCGATTTTTGAAAGCATGTTTCCATCTCGATCGGAATATTCATTTCCTTGACGGCATGTTGCCTGGGATATGCCGCTAATGCAAGCCATGCAATCCAGGAACCGAGCACCAATTCCCTTTTGTGGGCATGTCACACACCTTTTTGACCTCGGTCAGTATGTACAACATATATATCCTGTACTATAAGTCTCATAAGTCTTTTCGCACTTGTATCACCCACATTTTGCTCCTCAGCATCATAGCAATAGCAATTTATTTCCGTATTCTGTCATCACATCATTCTCTTACAAAACAACAAACCCCCTGGGACCATGAACCATAGACCGTCCAGGGCTGTTCCTTGTTGGTGGATCCCTGTGCTATAAATAGTCGGACTGAAAGATCTTGATGACGATCATGGGGTAACTATCGGGCAGTAAGACCTTTATGAATGTCAAACAGTGACTGATTCGATGATTCGAAGGTAATAGAACAATCCATTCGAGTATGATGTTATAGTATTGAATCTTGAAAAGTTCATTCACAACATTTCCCCTGAAAGTGATCGGCGCGTGTTCCCGGATGCCAAGGGCAGCCGTCGGGGTAAGGGTAAAACGCCTGCCGTCTCTTGCCTCTTACCTCTTCAACTATATAATTCCCCTTCCTCTCCCCTCCTTATTATTCTATTTCTACAACATATCTATCTCTACCCAAAAGAACTCCCAATTTCATAACCCAAAATGCAACTCACCACCATCCTCCCAATTATCCTAGCTGGCCTAACCACTGCACGCCCGGCCTCCCTCCAATCCCAGACAATCACCGACGACATCATCTGGAGCGTCTCCAACTTCACAGTGGGCTGTTCCCAAGGTGGCTGCGTATACCAATACGACATTCTCGGCCGCGAGAACTCAATGACCCCCAAGTTCCGCACCCACTGCAACGGCATCACAAGCAAGAAGGCCGTCTGTGATGACAAGAACATCACAACTATTGTCTCCCCTGCTGCAAACCCGGACTGGAATGTCGATGTCACCCACACCTGGAAATCCAGGCTCAGTGGCAGTAGCCTCGCGACTTGGTTCCAGCACGGCGCGAAGAATGTTACCGTTCCGGACCACAACCCGATTCAGTTTGTTATGAAGCCTACTCAGGAGTATGGTGTTGCTTAAATTGCTACCTGTTTTGACCTGTTATTCTTTTGAATGGGGGATTTATTAATGTAATGGATGGTCTCAATTGGTCTGTTTTGATGAGCATGCGAACTGTGGTTCGATTGGAGATTTCTGATATGGAAATATTTTATGTACTTTGGAAGTGTACGATGTACAAATGAATTGGAACTGGCTATATTGATATATATATAACTAGTTTATAGTAGTTTATATACTGCGTATGTTGTAGTTTATATAGTTCATTTTAGAGTAGAGGGCAGTGACATCATCCCTTGCGTGTAAAAATAGCCCGTGCTTTACTTTACTTTACTTTACTTTGCTTGTCTTCTCTTGTCTTCTCTTGTCTTCTCTTGTATATTATCTTTTCCACATAATTCTCGTGGAACAACTTATAAACATATATTCTACAAATGGTACGTCAGCTCCTCAATAATCCTCCAACTGCTAATCCTGGAATAATCACCAGTCATCAATTCTCCGCCAGATAGTCGCTGGTCCAAGACAACAACACCCAGAAGCAGGGCTAGATCTCTGCTATGTCACAGACAATGGTACCACACTCATCAATTCCACACCAAGATCCAGCCCCTTATTAACATAATCTACAGTGATTGCAACCTCCGGCCCATCAGCAACATATCCACAGCGCGCCTACCGCAACCCACTACACGCCCTAGTGAACTTCCTCGACACGAAACATGGCGCAAACTGGTGCATCTGGGAATTTCGCGCCGAAGGCACAGGATACCCCGACTCAGAAGTCTACGGACGCATCCACCACTTCCCCTGGCCAGACCACCACCCACCGCCATTCGCGCATATTCCAAACATAATGGGCAGCATGCGAAACTGGCTACAACGACTAGACGAGGGGAAAGAATCACCAAACACCGACACAGACACGGACACGGACAAAAACCAACGGGTCGCCGTCGTACACTGCAAAGCAGGCAAAGGACGCAGCGGGACGATCGCGTGCGCATACTTGATTAGCCAGGAGGGGTGGAAGAAGGAAGATGCGCTGCAGCGGTTTACGGATCGACGGATGCGGGTCGGCTTCGGGAATGGCGTTAGCATCCCCAGCCAGCTGCGGTATGTCGGGTACATCGATAAGTGGGCGAATGAGATGGGGAAGCAATATGTCGAGCGGCCGGTCGAGATCCTAGAAGTTCACATCTGGGGCTTGAGGGATGGGGTGAAGGTTGCGGTGGAGGGGTATGTGGACGAGGGAAAGAAAATTAAGAGTGTGCATCTCTTCCATCGGAACGAGCGTACCATCGTTGAAGACGAGGGCTCGACGTCTGAGGAACAAAATCCTGGCAAGGGGAACGATGTCACCACGCCAAATCCAACCTCCAACCCCAAGCTCGAGAACACACTCCCTTCATCGGCAACCTGGTCCCCGACCGTATCAGGATCCGACGTCTCTGGCTCGTCGTCCTCGGCGGGCAATAGTATCTCGGCAATGATCTTCAAACCCAACAAGCCGATCATTGTCCCCAGCTCGGATGTGAACATCGACTTCGAGCGCCGCAGCAAAGCATCCTACACGGGCTTCGCGATGGTAACTTCGATCGCGCACGTCTGGTTCAATACCTACTTCGAAGGCGGAGCCGAGCACGACTCGGGCGTCTTCGAGACGGAATGGGACGCGATGGATGGGATCAAGGGAAGCGCAAGGAAAGGGATCCGGGCGTTAGACAAGCTGAAGGTTGTATGGCGATATCCTGCGGCCGAGACCGTGGAAGCTAGTACAGCCACAAAGAGCAAAGACAAGGGGAAAGGAAAGAAGAGCGAGGACAGCATTCCGGCAGCGGGGAGGCCGATCAGCGAGCCCAAACCCGGTGATCCCATCCATGAAAGCGAGCCGCCTGACTGGCGTGGACTGCCACAGGGAGATAAGAAAGAGAACCGGCATCCTTCTGGGAGTATCTCAGACAAAAATAAGGAACTGGGGCATGCGCTGGAGAAAGAACTTGGGCTGCGGAAGCAGACGGGGGATAGTCTTTCTGGGAGTGATGATGAAACCACAACTACTACCGATGATGAGGGCCGGAAGGTCAACGTCACGAAGGTGCATAGTGAAGAGCTTGAGGGGGTGAAGACGCAGTATGTGAAGAATGGGGGGGAATAGCATTAGCCAGGGCTTGTATAAGTGCATAAATAATACATAATGCATAGTGCATTTATGAATATAGAATATACCATTGAATTGATTATTTCGTATGCTTGATTGTTGTCACAGATCGTTTACTCTGTACTATATATAAATGAAGATCATAGCTCGCTAGGAACGTGGATATGCCAGGTTTGTCTAACTCAAACCAGTAAAAAAAGGAAAAAGGAAAAGGAAAGGACAGGGGTATGCGAGGATAAACAGACAAAAAAAAGTGCCGTCTATATTCACGATGGCGTGGTATTGTAAAAGAGCACAGAATCATAGAGGCACAAAGCCTTCCATCTTCTTCCGAAGCTCTGCGGCCTCCTTCTGCAGTCGATCGGATTTCTTGCGCTCATAGACAGCACGGACAACACGGCGAGTCTGTTCTTCACCCTCTGAGAAGTTTGCCTTTGCAAGACCAACGACCGAATCAATCTGTTCAGGCGTATATATGAAGTTCCAAGTAGACAGGAAATCATCAATCGCAGGGTCGATCGAGTTGGGCTGTGGGGCGAGGGGCAATTCCGGGTCTTTGGTTTGAGAATTATCCTGTCGCATGGACTGCGCAGCTGCATGCGGACGCATTTTAGGCTTGGGAGGGATGTCTGGTGCGGAAGGATTGGGGATCAGAGGGAAGTAGATAACTGCGATACCGGCATCTAGACGCATCAGGTGGAACTCGGATTCAGAATGGTCTTCGTGGTGGGAGGAATCAAAGAGACGTTTGGATGGTGGAGGCTCATCTTTTGAGGTTCGCTCTTCTGTGCTGCCCACCCAAACGTTGCAATAACCCAGATCTGTGCCGGACTTGGGCTGTTGACCAGCGGGCTGGTTTCCAGGGTTATTCTTGGCGTCCGCGAGTTTCTCTGTTAATTGTTCCTCGGTGATGTTCTCTGGCTCACGCAGGGCATTCTCGGTTTCCTTGAGGCTCGAACTTTTGGGCCATCCGGCGCCGACGGGCCAACCCTTGATACCACGTTGTTTGGCGTATCCATCGACCACAGAAAGCCAGTTCTCCTGTTTGACGTCTGCAGATGCATCGAATGCGACAATTATGTCAACATCGCGTCCAGGTCGAATGAGTGGGTAGATTGGCAGGTTGTTACTCATTCCCGCATCCATGAGACGCAAATGGTTATTGTGGAAGATCGACTCTGGACAGGAATCGGGCAGCTGATCTTTCATTCCCATGACGTAGTTAGGTATACCCGCAGGGTCGATGGGATGCACCTTGATCAAATCTTGGTTCTTGCCTTGGATGAGAGAATCGATTCCACCAAATCCAGCCAGACCTCTGACCAGAGGCCGAATCTCCTTGTAATAGTGGGATAGAGTCGCACAGAAAGCACTACCCCAAACACCCATGAGCCCGGGGATTCTTACCTCCGGGATGGGGAGGTTTTCAGCGGAAACCTCAGAGCGGCCTGCGTTGAAGTGACGTCCTAAAGCCCAAGTGGGAATACCGGCATTGAGTTCTTCACAAAAGAATTCATAGGGAGTGAATTCAAACCACTGGAACCATGCTTCATTCCGTGACTCTTTCACTACCTGTTCAGGCGTTGGATGCTTCTTGGTCTGGTCGTTTGAGTGCTTGAGGGCCTCGACAGGAATCTCATGTCGCACCGCCGTGTAGATAGGAAGCGGATGAGCCCCATTCATCAAATTGGCTCGCTGGTTCGACAGCTTGAAATCCACATCGGAGATGCCAAGTTCTCCTCGAGGGACCAAGAGTCTCGCTGCAAGCAGCAACCCGTAAATATCCACCAGCCCAAAGTCCGCTCCAGGGTCGCCTTTCAGCTTTTCCACAAAACCACTGAGAAGGTATTTGTTTGTCGGAGCAGTAGTGAGGAGGTCGAGAGCCGCCGGCGGGAATGCAATATGAACACCAAGACGATTCTTCAAATGGTCGACAAGTTTATCGAAGTCTCGCTGCGCAATAGACGAATGATAGAGGGTCTGCAGCCAGCAGCTGCCACTGACACCAGCTGTGTAGGTAATACAGTCCCACAGCCCTGCTTCCTGTGCTGCCAGGTACGATCCGGTGCCTGCAACTAGAGCGCGCAGGCCACCTCCCGAGCCACACATCGCAATGACCGGTACATCTTCGGGTTGGATGTCCTCCTCGGGTATGTTGAGGTAGGATGACAATGCTTTAACAACCTTCCGTTGTCGCTGCTGTCTAAACTCCTGCTCCTCATCGCAGAGATCCCCACTTACCCGTACCTCGGCATCGCGGAGAATCTCAGGGTTGATGTCGGGGTCCTGTGCCTCCTTCCAGATATCGTTTGCCAATGAGCCGGGTGACAAGGAGAGCTCTCGCTGAAGCTTCTGAACGGTAGCTGGTAGAAAACGCGTCCAGTCTGGGATGATGTAGTCTGTGATACTACCCACATCTACCCATTCGCCGGAGCCAACAGTTTGCTTAACCCCATCGAGCTTGTGGCCGATGTTGTTCCAGATGGATCTATCGTCCTTGCAGTCCTCGCTAACCTCACCTGAACCCGCATTGGACTTGCTAGACTCCGAATCATTATTGTGTCGTGTTCGACAAGTAGTGAATTGAGCTCTCGATTGTCTGGGCTGAGACCAATCCCCCGCAGTGTATGCAGCTAGGGCAGCGGGAGGTACCGTCCACAGACGAGTGGCCCTTGCAGCGCCCATTATAGACAGAGGGTGTAGGGTAGAGTAAGGGGCCTTCTGCATCCAGTGGGATCCATTGAGGGACTCCCAAACCCCTGCCTGCTCTTTTCTTGAAAGTCACCCGTTAACAGCCCCCAGTGCATGACGTCGTGTATTCACGTGATTAGTGAACACGTGATAGCGCCGGACTGGGTCGCTGGCTTCTTTCGGACTAGCGTGGCGGAGCTCCTTATCACTTGGATGGAGCTCGGAGGGGACAATCAATACATTCCATTTGCCCTCAAAAGGACATGAGGGGCCCGGATGACATGTGATATGATCTCTCTGGATTGATCTTGCCTGAACTGCATTTTCTAATTAACCATGGTGGCGCCAAGGAATACCGCCTACGCCGAGGAGAGCGCGGAGGTGGAGGTCCTGTATGCCAACCTCGAGAAACTCAACCGACTCACGAAGAGGATACAAGGCTCCATGGTACGCCTGGAGACAGGAGGAAAAGTTGTTAAAGAAGCCATTGGTCCGATCTATAGCAACACCCAATCCCTTCAAATCACCAACAGCAATATCGACAAGGTCAACGACGCCATCGATCGCCTCCGCCAGCCTCTCGATGCAAAAAACCGAGAAGATGGCATCATTCGCGCAGGGTATGTGTCTTTATACTCTATTGGGGCATAGAGCGTCAAGTCCTTTTTGCTGACCATTCTCCAGACCACAGAGCTCCGGCCTCACACAGTACCTGTCGGCAATGAAACGTGTTGAAAAGGCGCTGGTCGACCTCAGTACAACAAACCTACGATCAAATCAGAATGCGATCACCGACTTTAACTCTCTTTTAAACACCGGAAGTGCAAAACTCCAAGAACTGCTACGGGGAGAACTGAGCCAGCTTGCCACTCCGGTTGAGCCCCTACACTACCTGACCAAAGGTACGCGTCAAAAAAACGACCAAACGACGACCCAGATCGAAACTAATGCACGTATTTACTAGATCTCCCCTTTCCATCCATACCCGAAGAAACAATCTCCCATATGACGCCCTTGTGCTCGGCGGTCGGCTCCGCGTCTATTCATGGATCCCAGCGCGGCAAGGGGGATAACCCCGCGTTGAAGGTGTATGCGGAGGTACGAGGACCATACATCTCATCCAGCTTGCAGAATCTCGCCATTGCGTCCCTCAATACCGTCAAACGGCGACCTACCGATGGCCCTTACAAGCAGGGTACCAATGGTATTGGTATCTACTCCAATGCGCTGGAGGCCTTCATAACGACCGAGCACGGTATTATCGTGCAAATGTTTACCGGAGATCAGCAGGGTCTGGCGTTACAGGCTACCTTCTTCCCGGCCATGGGCGAATACTCCAAAACACTGCGCGAGCTCAACCAGTATATAAAGGCCAATCTGATGACGGACTGTTTCTTGGCATTTGAGATCATCGAAATTGTGACTGCGATGTCCTATCGGATTGATTCCAAGGCCGCGGAACTGAAGAGCCTCTTGATGGAAGCTCTTCGGCCTGTGCGCGAAACTGCAAAGTCGTCTCTATCCGAATTGATCGAGGAAACGAAGCGCAAAGCTGCTACCGTACCACTCCCACCGGACGGCGGATCGGTGCCTCTTGTAGAGGAAGTGATGAGCTCATTGGCTACACTAACAGGGTACTCGGGTCCTTTGGCTTCTATCCTGACGTCTTTGGGAGATGGAAACTGGCGTGCCAAGTCCAACGCCGCTGGCTCGGCTCCTCTAGATGTAGGTCCAGACAGCGGCACACTTCTGTCGCATTTTATTCTAGATATGATTGAGTCCTTGATGACCTCTTTGGAAGCTCGAGGTCGGGCTTTCCATCGATCCAAGGCAGCGCTTGGTGTATTCTTGTCGAACGTGTTCTACGTGGTCGACCGGTCGATCCGACAGAGCTCAGAGCTGGCACGTTATTTGGGCACCCCCGACAGTATCGCCCGGATCGACACTTTCCGCAAGCGCGCGACGTCTACCTATCTCGATGCATGGAAGGAGACTTCCCAGTACCTTCTTGATGTGCAGTATACCTCCCGTGGCGCCCAGCGCAATTCTAGCGGCAACGTGGATTCAAGTGCCATCGTCAAGTCGCTGTCGTCCAAGGATAAGGATGCAATCAAGGACAAGTTCAAAGCATTCAACGCAAGCTTCGATGATATGGTGTCTCGGCACAAAACCCTTTACATGGAGCGTGAAGTGCGCACTGCACTGACTCGTGAGCTGCAAACCGTTCTCGAGCCCTTGTATGCGCGCTTTTACGATCGGTATGTGGAGATCGATAAAGGCCGCGGCAAATACATCAAGTACGACAAGGCAAACCTATCAGTACAGCTGGCGCAGTTGGCTTGATTTTCCTAGGGGGAGATTGAAAACACGAAGGGCTGTCATATACACGAGCTAATATCATCATAATGCATGCCATCACTATGGATCGTTGCCCGCCATTAAAACATGTACATAATGTATGGTGTCATGTGACATGTAGATCATCTCCGATAACGTGACTGATAAGCCCCGCTAAAATTGAAGTGCAGCAAAATTCGTTGCTCGCACATTGCCTTGTCACTGTCTTATCCTCCGTCCCGTTGCTCAACTCTTCGTTTGAGCGTCTCAAACAACCACTGACACGATGTCCGGAAGCAACGATGTCTACCAGACCCCCTCAACTCGCGCTATGCGAGTAAGTCGGTCCTGACTGCCCCTCTATAGGAGGGGCATCCCCGGAAATTGTATAGTTCTGAATTAACCATACTCAATTGATTAGGCGATGAGATGAAGTACCTCTTCTCCCCCGGAAGCGCTTCTCCACATGGAGACAGCTTTGGACCTGGCTCGCGGAGGCTCAAAAAGGTACGGGAGAGTTGAGGCTCAACCGAGATCGGAGGTAGTTGAAGCAAGACACCCAAATTGACTGAATCATGGCTACAGAGCTTGGACTTCCTATCACCGCCGAGGCCATCGAACAGATGAAGGCCCACGAGGTTATCCAGGATGCCGAGTTCGCCGTTGCCGCCGAGGAGGAGAAGCGCCGCAGACACGATGTCATGGCCCATGTCCACGCCTTTGGCCTAGTTGCCCCCCGCCGCCGCCGGTATCATCCACTGGGGTGCCACCTCGTGCTACTGCACCGACAACGCCGATCTGATCCTGCTCCGCGACGGTCTCGACATCCTCATCCCTAAGCTGGCTGTTGTTGTCGACAAGCTGTCCCAGTTCGCTCAGAAGTACAAGGACCTCCCTTGTCTGGGCTTCACTCACGGTCAGCCCGCCCAGCTGGTGACCGTTGGCAAGCGTGCTTGTCTCTGGATCCAGGATCTCCTGATGGATCTGCGCAACCTCGAGCGTGCCCGTGATGACCTGCGCTTCCGTGGTGTCAAGGGTACTACCGGTACTCAAGCGTCTTTCCTGCAGATCTTCAACGGTGACCACGCCAAGGTCGAGAACCTGGACGAGCTTGTTACTGAGAAGGCTGGCTTCAGCTCCGCTTTCATTATCTCCAGTCAGACATACTCGCGTAAGATCGACGTTGATGTCGGCAACGCTCTTGGTTCTTTCGGTGCTACCTGCGAGCGCATTGGCATTGACATCCGTCACCTTGCCATGCTCAAGGAGGTTGAGGAGCCTTTCGAGAAGGATCAGATTGGCAGCAGTGCCATGGTGGGTTTGCTTGTCTGTTGTATTAATTGGGACTTTTTGGCTAATCATCCGTAGGCCTACAAGCGCAACCCCATGCGCTCGGAGCGTCTCTGCTCCCTCGGACGTCACCTGCAGAACCTTCCCAAGGACGGCTTGGACACCTACTCTGCTCAGTGGTTCGAGCGCTCTCTCGTAAGTGTAGCCCGAGATTCATCTAGAATCTTTTATTAACTTGTACTAGGATGACAGTGCCATCCGCCGTATCAGCATCCCGGAGCTGTACCTGACTGCTGACGCCTGTCTCATCCTCCTGAGTGAGTTTTTTTTTTTTTTTTTTTTTTTTTTCAGAATCATTAAAAGCTCAGCGTATAGCTAACCAGTACTAGACAACGTCTCCTCTGGCTTTGTTGTCTACCCCGAGGTCATCAAGCGCCACGTCAACGACGAGCTTCCCTTCATGGCCACGTGAGTCTACATCCAACCAATCTAATGGATATCGCTAACAGCAATATCTCAGTGAGAACATCATCATGGCCTGTGTTGCCAAGGGTCTCTCCCGCCAGGACGCCCACGAGGAGATCCGTGTCCTCTCCCACCAAGCTGCCGACAATGTCAAGAAGCAGGGTAAGGACAACGACCTGATCGAGCGCATCCGCCGCACCGCCTTCTTCAACCCCATCATCCCGCAGCTGGACACCCTTCTCGATGCCAGCACCTTCGTCGGCCGCGCCCCCCAGCAGGTGGAGAAGTTCACCAGCACCGAGGTGGCCGCTGCCATCAAGCCCTACGCCAGCACCATTGCTAAGGGCGAGACCTCTGCCCTGTACGTTTAAGGTACATTAGTACAGTCGTATTCTATATATCTGTTAGAATGTGAAAAGTTATAAAAAGACGGAGATGAGATAGACGACAGGGAAGGGAGTCACATGTGTGTACGGAGTATAGAAATTGAAATGCAAGGCATAATGTTCCACTTGTGGATATCTTCCTGAGTGAAATTTCCCACCCCACTTCCCTGCTTCCCCGATGCCCCGCGCAAATCTTCGAGGGGTTTTAGATAGGAGGGGTCAATTTGGAAGTGTGTCATAGACAGAAGACAAGCTTACTAGAAGAGATGAGATAGATAGGATATTCAACGTTTTTCGCTGTATAAAAAAGGAAACTGACAATTGAACCGCCCAAACATGAATAAGAGAGAAGAGAGAAGATAGAAGAAATACTCCTATCAACCTGCATGGTAATCATAACTATATGCAATAGAACGCTGTGGACATGCAATCATAACAGAAATGCAAATAAAACGAATGAAAAAAGAAAAAAGAAAGAAAGAAAAGAAAAGAAAGAAAGCTGTTTGGGTCAATTGAGTGACCGAACAGCAGATATAGTCCGTAGTGCAATTGAAGACCATTGACGAATCCGCACCAACAAGCAGCCCATCATTGACAGCAACATAACCCCCCCATCATCCCGAACTTGAACTGTCCAACAGCATCTCATTGCCCAATATGCCAATCACCCGGAGTATCTCCGGGAATCCAACAAGCGCAATCCCAAACGGCCGTAACGACAAATCAAGCCGAGCGTGTGGATGTATCCCTCGGCGCAATCAGTCGCGGGGCCAAAAAAAAAGACGTGTTCCGCCGAAGCGCAAATGCATCCCTGCCCAAGAACCACTTCTACCCTCTCAGACCCCAAAATATCCACAGAAGCCAAAAGAAAGAAAAAAACAAGACCAACGTTGGCGCGTAAAAGTCCGCAATGGGCAAAACACAAAAAAAAAAAACAACCCCCCCACTCTCCGGGAATCCAAGAACCAAGAACCAAGAACGCAATGCTTTGCCCCTCCCATCATCCCACCCCACACACGAGGCCTTTAATTTTGTTTCGGTTGAGCAGGAGGGGACGATTCGGATTCGGATTCGGAGGGTAAGAAGAGGTCGCGGACTAGCCAGACGATGTAGAGGACGGCCAGGACCCAGAGGGTTGCCATGAGTTTGTATGTGGAGGAGCGCCATGTGACGCGACGGATGAGACGACGGCCATCGGGACCTTCGATGGGACCTCGACTAGGGGGTTGGCCGTTGGATTGACCGTTGGATTGTATGAAGGGGTAGGCGAGGGCCTCGTTCATTTCGCTGTGGGATATTCGACGACGAGACATTTGTGTGGATTGTAGAAATTCCGGAGGGTATATATGATTCGGAGGACGGAGGTTTTTTTTTTCTTTCTTTCGCTATTGTTATATGCCGGGAGAGAGGGTTAAAGTATAAGAGATGTCAGGCGTGCACAGGTCAAGGAATAGAAGAGAGGAAGTTTTGGAGGTTTTTGATCGGTTTTTAGGGCACAATTGATTGATTGATGGGATGGGATGGAATTGATTGTTTTTTTTTTTTTTTTTTTTTTTTTTTTCTTTTTCTTCTTTTTTTCCCCTTCAGGGAGATATTGGTTTATTTTGCCAACGCACACAAAAAAGGATGAGGGGCCGAAGAATAGCCAGTCAAGAGGCAATAATTGTTAGACAACAGCAAGAGCTCGAAAAGGGAATCTTGAGTCTCCAGAAAGCGGATCTGTTGGACGGGTGAATGGGTAGCGGTGGGAACGTGGCCCGTTGCATCATCTTATGGCTTTTTTTTTCTCCTTTTCTTTCTTCTCTATGGGATATAAAGGATATAGAATATAAGGATATAGGATGTTCAAATGAAGATTTTGCTGAGGAATTGTTCAATTAAGGTGAACAAAGAATGCTTGTACCAGGAAATAGCCAGGAAATGGCCAGAAAATGCAAGATAGCCGCGGTGCTCAACAAGTGTCATTTTCTTTAGCGATGGCTATTGAAAGGCTAAAAAGGGGGGTGGATGGGGGAAATTGACAAAAGTACCGAAATGTTAGATTATGCACGGTCCTATCAACTTGAGTCATATGGTAACTAGTTAACTAGTTATATCTGATCTACAATATAGTTACAAGGTATATATGTATATAATCTATGTTGTATATCTATATATAGTTAGATATAGAAGTCATTTAAGAAAGCTAGCATTGTTATATAGACATTATACACTAAGCTATATCAATTATAGATTCGAATATAGTTACTATACTTTACATATTATTAGCCTAATCATACCATTATTCTTATTCTACAACATACAGATCCTTCCAAGGTTGCGTGACGATTACTCATCGGTCCCATACTTACATACAACAATATGTATGTAGGAGTAACTAGGTAACTATACTTCAATTCAACCTATTAATCAAAGGGGAATGCTTGTTACCCATGGCTAAGGTTGTAGGTCAGCTGAACTTGAAACTAAAGACCGGGTAGTTTAAGTATGGTAGTTCACATGTCCCCAACCTTCCATTTGATATCTCACATGTGAGTCATGCCTCAGGCCTGTGATGGCCTGAGGCCACCTAATTATGTCATAGACCAACTTGGGATACGGATGAACGGAGTTGTAGATTTAGTCCTTATAACTTGTTATATCTTATTTATATCCTTTTATATCTTGTTTAAAAGTAAAAAGAAGAAGAAAAAGAAAGAATATAACTATAAGCCATCACTCTAAATCATACGTTGCTTATTTTTCCAAGTCGTGTGATCTTCCAAGGTTCCTCCGGTCCCCGGAGAGCGCAAGCGGAGAAAACCCGGGGACCGCTTGACCTCGGCAGTGAAAACGTTCCGATGACTCGCATTGCTCACACTTCCTCCACACTTCTCTCTCCAGATAAAACAACTCTCTAGAAAAACACCCATCACTTTAGGCCATTCGGCCAATATATACCCACCATGTGGAAGCCTTCAGAAAGGCTGATGGACACCATCAGACACTATGCCAGCTTCCCCGCAACGGGTGTCTCGCTGAGGCAGATGGTCCAATTTGGTGACCGTCCCTCAACAGGTATGAACTATGAACCGATCTGACACTGTCACTAGTCAATATCTAACTCTCATCTAGGTACCCTATTCCGCGCCTCTCAATTTCTCTCCGAGGAGCTCCCGATCCGTCTCGCACATCGCGTGCAGGATCTAGGTGAACTGCCTGATGGACTCAGTGAGATGCCATCGATCAAAAGAGTCCAGGACTGGTATGCGCAGTCATTCGAGGTATGTAACTCACCCATTAGCACTCAATCCCAATTCCATATACTGACCCGAAATACCAGGAAATCATTGCTCTTCCTCGCCCCACTCTGACTCAAGAAGTGAAAGCACGTCTATTGCGACCAGGCCGGATAAATGGCGGCCCTTCGAAAATCCTCTCCGAAACAACTCAAAATCCCAGCGTGCGTGAAGGACAGTATCGGTCATCCGTGACCGCAGCCAATGGAAATGGTGTTGCAAAAGCGCACGCCGCGGCAGGCCGACGGTACTTTTTCCCCGCGGACGACCGCGGAGACTGGCCCCCGGAACTCAACGACTACAACCAACGATTCGCCAAGACCCTCCAACAGATCAAGCGACGCCATGACGGGGTTGTGACCACCGTCGCGCAAGGTATCCTGGAATGGAAACGGGCACGACAGCGCATGCAGATCGACTCCACGATTCAGTCCTTCCTCGACCGGTTTTACATGTCAAGAATTGGTATACGAATGCTCATCGGCCAACACATCGCACTCACAGAACAAACGCACGTCAAACACCCCAACTATGTCGGAATAATTTGCACCAAGACCAACGTTCGGGACATCGCGCTCGAGGCCATTGAAAACGCCCGCTTCGTCTGCGAGGATTACTACGGTCTGTTCGAGTCGCCCAAGGTGCAGCTGGTCTGCAAGGAGGACTTGAACTTCATGTATGTTCCCGGACACCTATCGCACATGCTCTTCGAGACTCTCAAGAACTCGCTTCGGGCGGTCGTCGAACAACATGGTGCCGATAAGGATGAATTCCCTGTGACCAAGGTCATCGTTGCCGAAGGAAAAGAGGATATCACAATCAAGGTCTCCGACGAGGGTGGTGGTATCCCCCGGTCATCGATCCCTCTTGTATGGACCTACATGTACACCACCGTGGAGCAAACGCCCAACCTGGACCCTGATTTCGATAAGAACGACTTCAAAGCGCCAATGGCTGGATTTGGATATGGCCTACCAATAAGCCGACTGTACGCACGGTACTTTGGCGGTGATTTGAAGTTGATCAGTATGGAAGGGTATGTTCAATTCTCTGTTTCTTACTATCTTTCATGACACTCTTTGCTAATTGATCTCACACAGCTACGGGACTGACGTCTACCTCCATCTCAACCGCCTCTCTTCAAGCTCCGAGCCCCTGCAATGACAATCACCTGTCATGAGAGACGGTCGGATCCGGATCACCACTTCGCACCGCCTGCACCACCCAATCTACAATGACCCGGAATACAAACCCACGCCGTCTCGAGGACTGACACTGATGAATGCCCAGGCCCACTACGCTCGCATGCTCAGCCGAGAGGTTTCGGAGCGTAAGCAAGTAGGAGACATGGAGAGTCTGTTTCACTCGGAGAAGCGGAGAAGAGAGGAGGAACAGATGTAAGACGTACCTCGCTTGGCCTAGCCTTGGCTTTGGTCTTGGCTACTCTCCGTCTTCTGATTGGGTTCTCTATATCTCTCTCGTCTTGTTTAATCCGTTTCCTCCGATTTGGATATTTGGATGGCTGCATCTGTGATCAGCTGCTCCGCCAAGAATGCGAAGATGAGTTCGCAAGTTGGACGACAGTGCCACCGCGTCGTCTGAGACTCTCGGGTAATATCCCAGAGATGAAAGGAGGAAGAGAACACAAAAAACAACCCAGTCAAGCTATTCTGTTGTCTGGATCCTCTCGATGATACCCCTTTTCTCTTTCTTTTGTCCTCTTCCTCTTTTTCTCTGGGCTGGTGGTTCTGTCGTCAATTTGGCTTCTCTGTATAGTACATTCCTTTTAATCTGTTTTAGCGAATACAAACATTATAGTATCATATCTGTCTTGAGTAGTGTATAGCCTCGTCAATTATTCCACCACAATAAGATCCAACCATGCAAGAAACCAGCACGCTAAAAAAAAGAAAGAAAAGAAAAGAAAACTCGCATCAATTCATAATTCATAACTCATAAATCATCATCCTCACCTTCATCCTCAACCTGACCCAACCTCCTCCCCAACCCCCTCCCCAACCCCCTCCCAACTAACGAAGTCCCTCCAGCTGTTCCCTCCCCACCAACCCCAGAAACCCCCCTCGGCGAATCCGCCCCAGAAGAAGACCCCGAAACCCCAAGGGAACGCAACCCCCCCACCTCTCCCCTTCTTCGCATCCAACTCCCTCAACTGCGCCGGCTTATGCCAATTATGATCATTAATATCCCCAATAACCTCCCGATACCGACCACGAATCAGCCCCCCTTCGCTGCCCTTCCCATTGGGCGCGATATAGAACCGCGGGTCGTAGAGTTCTTCTGCTTTTTCGGGGTCGTTGGGGGCGAGATATTTTGCCAGGAAGCGGCGGCGGGTTTGGGGGATTGTCTTTTTTCGTGTTAGTTGTCTCGTTTAGTTATGTTCGTAATTATGTAATTATGGCACTGCCCAGGTGCATTCAAGGGAAGGATGTGATGTGAAGGATGTGATGTGAAGGATGTGATGTGAAGGATGTGATGTGAAGGATGTGATGTGAAGGATGTGATGTGAAGGATGTGATGTGAAGGATGTGATGTGTGGTAGGTTAAGTCAGGGTATGGGTGTCAACGTACTTCGCGAGAGGCAAGCGCGTATGTAACCAATAACTCACTGTCCATGAGGACGGCTAGCGCGGCGTGTTTTTCGTCGCGGAGATGTGAGCGTGTGCGGACGTCTTTTTCAAAGGCGGTTTGGGATGCTGATTGGCGGTTTGGGTCGGTGCTGTTGTATGGTGTTGTGAGGGGGTTTTGGGCGTTGGCGTGGTATCTTCCTTTTTGAGGGTGGGAGGTTAGTTTTGTAGACTTGTTTGTGGTAGATGGAGTCGGGATTGAGGTGGGATTTGTGCCGTGTATTTTTGTAATGTAAATGCATAGAAGCAAGGATTCATGCGGTTCAGATGAGAGAGATAGAGAGAGAGAGAGAGAGAGAGATAGATGGTGGATAGTTCGTGGTTGGGCTTGATAACGAGGGAGGGAAGAGGGATGGGATACACACTTTCGTCTGATCCATTTGATGTGTTCAAGCCCCAGAATTCATCTTCTGGTCGAGGGCGGGGCATTAGTGTACCGTCCACGTTTAGAAGTCTGGTGTCGGACATTGGCATTGGTGTACCATCGAGGCTGCCGTACAGGTCCTCGAGTTGCATGCTGTCGAGTTGCATGCCGCCATCAGATTCGGATTCAGATCCCGTGTCTGAGATGATGTGTACGGGTTGGTTGGACATTTTGAAGAGAGTGAAGTGAGATGGGATATGACTCGGTGGTAAGTCCAAAGCAGACTGAGACGGGATCTTTGAGTTGATATGTGGTGGTGTGGAGTCAGATATTGGATGACGAGATGCAACCAAACACTAGTGAGAATGGAAAAAATTGAAAGGTCTCTGTCATAGACTTGTAATTTACTTGTGATTGACGGAGAATTTCATGTATTTCTTATTGTATGGCCCCAGGATTGATCTATAGCCAGCGTTAGTGAATGAGGAACAGATATTGGCGGTAAGTGACGAGAGGCTCGTCATCTCCCGGAGAGGAGTTGACAGGAGAGAATTTTCACCTCAATAAGGAGTTTCAAACATACGTGGTCACAGCACTTCAGATAGAAGTCGAGGTATAGACGATCAGCTTGTTGACGAGATAACCTTTCGCCCTCTTGGGGTCCCCGTACTGCAGCCATATCAAGCAGGCGGTGAGGACTCGGAATGGCAATTCGGGCAAACTGCTAGAGTTGAACTTCCTAATTGGGCTTAGTTGATATCAAGTATACAGATCTGAAGTAGATACTGATCCTTTGATTATCATTGGGACAGGCATAATATAAACTCTACAAGGAAGAAGCAAAAAGAACCAAACGGTTGTATTGAATGAATGATAAATGGCGAGAATAAATATAGTGCGATGCCAAAACCCAATAACGCCAGAAAACAATGCCGCTAAAACGACCAACAGTTTAAGAGATCAAGTGAGAAAAGAGAAGTAATAATCTAATTAGCCGGACAGTCGTGCATATAAGAATTTTTAGGCCAATGGTACCCAGCCTCGTCCCTGAGATTCAACTGTTAGTAAAGCGCAAACAAGAAGACAAAACCACCATGATAAACATACCAAGTCGTAAAGTTGACATTATCGTATGCCTTGCGATGTTTCTCAATATACTTAGTTGTCTCATAACCCGGTGGGTCACAAGTAACGCTCTCATCGTCCGGGTCTTGGTAGATGCGGACATAGTCGAAGCGCAGGATAGCAGGCATGTAATCAATGATGCTTTTATTCTGCGGTGCGAAGTTATCCGCCATACCCATATTCATGATCAGTGCCAAAGGCTCGAGTGGGATGGTGCGTTGTCCGATATTGCCGTTAGGTCCGATGGCGCGAGCGTCCAGTGTCCAGGTCTTTTCGGCGCCGACGAACCAGGTCACGTCGCCTTTTTCACCTGGTGTGTACTCGAAGGAGTAGGTTTGGAATTCGGTGCCATTGTACCAGCGATGGTTTAGGTTGGTTAGGCCAGATACGGCTTGTTGGTAGACACCGCCTCGGTAGGAGTTAAGTTCAGTGACGCGTGGGTCGTAAACAGCAGCGAAGTCTAGCGGTTTTTTTCAAGTTAGTGGGATTCAGAGTGGAAAGATCGAAATATACTCACCATAGTCAGGCAGGTACCACAAATCAAATGGCGCAGTCTGCAAACTCTGCGACGCACTACCGACGTAGGGACCGCTGTCACCATACAGTGGGGCAGTGCTACCTTCAATAACATCAATTTCGGGAGCACTGCGTGCAGTACCAGGAGTCGGGTGATCAGAGCCAGGACAGGCACAACCAGGCAATCGCATGCCAGGCAGCCAATTGATACCATCGGGAGCACTCTGGTTCGGGGTGATGCCTGCATCGCAGCCATCGTGGTAGCTGTATGGCCACATGCCATCGGTGGTAGAAGCATATCCAGGACGACCCAGGTTGCCCATTGCCCAGAAACCAGGCCAGAAACCTTCGATATGTCCATCACCCGGGAGGGACATGCTGGCTTCAAGACGGCCACCCTTGAAGCAGAGCTTGTTCCAGCTCTGTACCATACCTGATCGGTATTCTAGGTCGTGGTTTTCGAAGTGGTCAAATCGAAGCTGGAGGGTGCCATCTGCCGTGGTTACTGCATCGGGGTCATACCACTAGGCAGTGTTAGCATTTGAACTGTGATTCTTGGACACAGTAGTCTGGACTCACCTCTTTGTCCTGTGTTACTCCGTACCATATATCGACTGCTTGGAAGAACGGGTCATCGTCCTCGAAGAATGTTCGACCGGGCATGTTAAACTCGTCGGAGAACTGCAATAGAACGTCAGCGACTTGTCGTTGTTGGTGACATACTAAACAACTTACCACTAGCTTCATCTCCTTTCCATTGACGTTCTTCTTGGTGCGCGCCTCTTTTGGTGTGTCTGGATCAATCAAGCCCTTCCTCAGGTTTTCCAACAGCGGCCGTTCCCCAACATCCAAACACAACGTGTCTGCAGGGTGGCATACACCATGAGAATGTTTTCCGAAGCCCGACAACCAAGTTCTGCGATTGCTGGTTAGCCAAGGGGAGAGATCATCACGAGCCAACAACATCTTACATGAGTGGGTAACCAATGAAAAGCACCAGAAGACCTAGTGTGAAAATTGCCAGACCACCGACATTCACAATACCTCGTCGATTCCAGATATCACAATCTCGATCCTTGTCCGCCGGGTCCGGGTTATGCATGTAGTCATCCTTCTCCACATCCTCAGGGAACAACAACAACCCATCAGTAGGCATGATATTGAACTTCCCCGACACAGTCTGCGTGTTGACATCATACTCATCACTGCCAGAGTGCGAAGGCGCCCTCGAATCATGGAATGGATCCAAAGGGAAGGTGCTTTCATGACTGATGGAGCTGATACTCGAGCGAGCTGCAGACCACCTGTCCGGAGACCGGGGCCGATCAGTATCACTCACACCATGTCCCTGTGTAGGCCTCAACCTCGGAGGCAATAGGAATTCCGAGGACTCGGGGACATTTGATGCGCCGTATGGTGAAATTGTCATCCCTTGGGCGCCAACCGACGTTGGCGTTTCGGGGCCCTGTGGTGTCAAGGGTCGGGGGAATGTCCGCGACGTGAGAGGCGCGTAGCCCTCGTTTGTCTCAAGGAAAGGATCTTGTCGCCCCGAGTTGAGTCGAATGTGCGGCATCGCCTTCCCTTCCGAGCCATCAGATCCGTGGTCTGACATTTTATTGTTGATATTCAAGTTCTGGACAATTCCGACACGCTCGTTTGGTCTGAAGTCGTAAAGCCTTGTTATCTATCTTCGATTTCTGCCGCTAGAACAGCCCTTCTGCACCAGTCGTTTGGAATCCGTGGGCCAGGTTGGTATGACGATTTGATGTTCTACTTCCTCTTCTTCGTCGTCTTCTTCTTCTTTCGTTCGGTTCTTCACGCCGAGGTTTGGTTGTATATCTGAACGGTAAAGACTGAGGACCTAGGTAGGTATACTGCACAGTTGATGAGTGCGATGTTTTAGCGAAAGAACGGACACGGCAAGTCGGATAGCATCGAAAGTCCCCCGGCGACACGATAAAAGAGACAAACAGAGTCTAAACGGAGAAAGAAAGCCAAAACCACCGAAGAAAAGAAGAGCCTAGATGGCCCGAGGGGTCTTGTTTGGGTTCACGAGGAGACAGGAATGACACAGATCCAAGGGGGCAACCAGTGGTATGTCTAGGCCTCTCTCTTCGCGAGTATCTATGATAGACTGTGGACAATAGTAGAATACTGTTCAACACTCTGTTCCATGATCCAAGGTCATATTGTGTTTATAATTGACTGTCTGGTCCAATTAATTGAAGCAGACTGGTGGTTTTGAAGCTCTATCCTGGCTCTCACGCCCTGGGTAGGGCTATTCTAGGGTGCGGCATTCCCGTTGCTTCCCAGGGCCCGAGGAATGGCCCGCCCTGAATGCTGGCCGGAATTCGGGGATCGACATGGTCATGAATCTGGAGAGATTCAGATGTACAACATAGTAATGATAGCAGTTCCAGGTTGCTCTGTATAGATGGGGAGTTGTTGAAGTGAAGGGAGAATCAGCGGGGAACATGAGAGACATGGCCCGAGACCTGGTCTACAGCGCAACATGAGAGATGCTTCTATTCTTTACTTTCTCTAAAACATGTAGCTACGAGCATAATTACCAGAGTTGTTTCCTTCAAGGTTAAATGAATAAATAATTCAACCTATTTTGCACAGCCATTGACACGCGTCCTACCAAACTCCAAGCCATCGGGGCTAAAGAATGCGACAAATCCCAAACAAAACGCCGTCAGGACCACCTTACACCAAGGGCAAGGTAGGTTGAACCCTCTGATTATCCATTCCATGCCAGTATTATCAATGTCAAAGAACAAGGCAGCGAGAAATCCGTACCGATGTACCTCGATGCTTTCTTATCAAATATCGTATTTCGGTGAAATAGACAGCTACATATCAAATAGCAAAATACAAATTATGCCCTAAACTAACCTCCCAAGGCTTCTTCATTATGGATACGAACAGCCTGACAATCTACGACTCGACAGCCTTAGCACGCAAACCGACAAGACGGCTCTCAGGCGCATGTAGTGCCAGAATCCAGTACTCGATCTTGGTGGTAGTTTGTTCCACGCGGTAGACCTTCAGCTCAACAGCCGACTGATCGGCACCAGAATCTTTCTCGACAGCCGCGGCGCGGACAGCATCCAGGGCGGCGGAATACTGACTATTCGGGTCGAAGGAGGAGGGGGATAGAATGGAGATGGACTGAGACAGGTCGGTATCTGGGGAGATCAGGGAGGAGAGCTGGTCTGCAGTGAGGGAGGTGGGGATTAGCAGGGCGGGTCAAATCTTTGGGATTTTTCAAGGGAGCAAGCAAGTCCATGAAGGAGGATGCAGAACTAGGAAATGGAAATGGGACTAGAACAGGATCGGGACATACCAGCACTAGGCCACGCGCCCTTGGCAGCACCATCCCACTTCAATGCCACAGGCTCGAAGGGCTCGTCTGTATCGGAGATGTAGTATGCGTCGACGGACTGCAGCGGCTTTGGGACTGACAGGGAGCTGTGCACGGTCTCGGTTTTGACGGTGCCGGCCCCTTGCTGCGGGGCGCTACCGCTCACATCTGCGTTGGCTTTGTCCAAGAAGGACATGTAGGCGTCGTCGGAGGACATGATTTGTGTTGAGGTTGAGAAGGGGGACTTAGTGGGGAGGGAAGAGCTAGTTTGTGGTTGCGGTCTTGAGGTTGCGGGGAAGAGGCGGTTTTGGTGCTCTGTGTTTGGAATATGTATTCTTGGGCTCGTTTGGTGATATAGATAGTGTAAGAGACGGTACTGAGGTTGAGGATATTTGATTTGGGAGGTTGATCGTAGAGTGTAGGATGAAATTGGCAAAGCTCGTTTTCTTGCTGAAGCCGACATGGAAAAAGGTGGGATGACGCAATGGACCTTGGACATTTTGTTCACCACCGGCCTGTCAAGTTGGAGTAACGTATATATAAACAAGTAGTTTGAAGGAGTTTAGAATATGCAAACAGATATATGGAAGAATTAGGAGGAATTAGAAGGAATTAGGGAAGGAAAAAAAAGGTAGCTGAACATTTCGGGCATATATTATAAGACACACTCGAACCAGATATATATATATATATATATTGAACTTATGGATGACGGTCTAAGAAATTGATATACAAGTTGTATATTTTTGTTAGAAAATCTCGAAGATACACCTTAGATATATTTATACAAATTTACAGACAATACAACTACATGCAAATCGTGAAGGATATTCGCTTTTTTATTGAATATGAAACGTTGCACTACCAACCATAGGCTTAAACATCTTAAACAGTCTCCACAAGGTCCTTCTTGAGGGTACCCATGAAGGCCTTCTTCTCCTCGAAGGTCTGGAAAGCACCGTGACCGAACTTGGAGGAGGTATCGATCCACTTGAGCTCGACCTTCTCGGTGGCCCTGCGGGAAGTCTGGGGGTACAGAGTCTTGCGCAGAGTCATGACACGCTTCTTGACACCGGGAACACAGCCCTTGACCATGACGAAGTCGTTCTTGACCTCACCGTAGTGGACGAAACCACCCATGCTGGAGAACAATTAGAATTAAGAAACAAACACAAGGGGAGAAAATATCAGGGAGGAACGTACGGGGTGATCTGCTTCTTGGAGATGTCGAACTCGGTGGAGGCGTTACCCTCATCGGTACCCTTTCCAATGCGGAAGATCTTGTGGTTGCAAGAGGTACGGTGGTGGTATCCGTCCTGACCGGCACGGGCAACAGTCCACTGGACGTGGTTAGGGTGCCAAGCACCAATACAGGCGACCTTACGCAGACCCTTGTGAGTCTTGCGGGGCAGCTTGGTGGTACCCCAACGGGAGGTGACACCGGAGAAACCGTGACCCTTGGTAACGGCGATGACATCAATCATCTCGTCCTTCTCGAAGATGGAATCGATATCGATGGTCTTCTCGAAGAGGTTGCGGGCGAAGTCGACCTTGTCGGAGATGGAGCCACCGTTGACCTGGATCTCCATAAGGTGGGCCTTCTTCTGCTTGATAGGAGTCTGGCGGATCTGGGTGTGGGCGAGCACACGGACGACAGTGCAGTACTTCTGGATGCGCTCAAGCTCGCGGGTGATGGAGGCACCGGAGCTCTCGGCGTGGGACTTGGCGTACTTGGTGAAGGCCTTCTTCTTGGACTTGTACCAGTTCTTGTAGAAGCGACGCTTGACCTCGTCGCTCAGGTGCTCAGCCCAGACAGTGGTGAGAGAGCGGAGACCACGGGGAGTCTCGATGTAACCGACGACACCGACGGCGACGAGCTAGAAAGAAGAAAAAAATTCATGTTAGGGTCCGGTCGGTCTTTTTTTTCTTCGTCCTCCACTTTCGCACACAACAGGGAAAACGTACAGGAGGGGTCTCGATGACGGTGGCGGCCTCGACAACCTCCTTCTTGTGCATCTTGGCACCAGGACGGTCAAGGTCACGGACGATGGTGGTCATACCGGCCTTGTAGCCCATGGAGGCAGTAAGGTGGACGGGCTTCTTGGCATCATCCTTGGGGAAGCTGTCGCAAAAAAAGTCTCAGCGCACAGATTCACAAATCACGAACTCATTTAGAAAGTACTGACCTCTTAACCTTACCACGGTGACGGGCAGCGCGCTTGCGCGGGAGGTAGGCAAGGGAGCCTGGAGATATAATCAGTATACAGTTCACACACAAAGGCCGTATTTCGAAATTTCGATATATCGAGGAAAAAGGTGATCACGAACCGTGACGAGGCGCTTCGTACTTCCGGTGACTCCTGAATAGCGAAAGCAGGTCAGCAATTGTATTCAATGGCAACTGTATATAAATCTTCAATCGGGATAGACTCACATCTTGACCCTGTTATCGTTAGTCGTCGAGGTGGTGGGAGGACGATCTGGAAATGTCGAAGTTGATTTTGCACGCTTGGTGTGTGGGCTAACCTAAGCGAGACTCTTGGCGGTCAAGAGCCTGAGGCACCCCACAATAACTCAAATTAGCTAATCAAGCCCTGGTCCTGTCACGTGTCGTCCAGATTTTCCCGGCTCTGAGATGATTTTTTATGGGGCTTGCTGCTGCCAAGGCAAACGGCCAGCAATATGGTTTTAGGACATCCACATTGTGGGCTCGAATGAAATGTAGACCGGAATACAATGCGGAATATATTATAGTTATAGAGTGCTACAGTAATACATGTGTACAGCTTAATGAGAAAAGAAAGGAGATGTTAGAAAATTTACTCTACCAAATTCCAGAGTATCGAACAGATGATTTGCTTCAAGGATGCCTAATGCACCATAAAAAAAATTCACAGTGAAAGGAGACTAAGAAATCATAAAAAAAAAAAAAAAGAGAACGAACAGACATGATGGATTTTCAGCGCATGCGCTTGAAACTTGGAAGTCATCGTAACTCGCACATTCATACCGTACATCACACACTGAAAGATAGGCAGGACAGGGAGGAGCAAGAAAGCGAGAGATTTGGGGGCTTTGCCAGGTTTAACCAGACCACACTTTTGTGGCCGGGAGAAGAAAGACTTTTCATACCGTTGGCTCGACCTTGGATGGAGTACTGGCACGGGCATTTCCGGCACCATTGGCTGGGTTGCCAGCAGCGCTGCCGTTGGGACTGCCTTTGGAAGCAGCAGCGGCCTTCTTTTCTTCCTCAACTTCATCATCGTAGTCTTCATCAACATCCATTTTGCGCGCGGGGGGCTCGTGCGCAGGAGGAGCCTCGGGGCGAGGAGGCTCTTCCTTGACCGGGGTGTTGGCGGAAGGAGGCCCAGAGGGAGGGGCGTTGGGTGCTGGTGCAGTGCCCTCGGCCATCGGGGGAAGACTGGGGCCAGCAGAAGGACGGGGAGGCATGTCTTGGATCGAAGGCAGAGTAGGAGGGTGGTGAGCAGCCTCTGAGGGGTGGTAGTTCTCATTGGCACGACGGGCGTCCTCGCGGCGAGCCTCAGAGGAGCTTCGTCGTTGCATCTCACCAGGAGAAGGCAAGCGAGCGGGCGGGCTCGGGCGGCGGTTGTTCTGGTCATCCAGACGAGCACGGCTCTCTTCATTTGCATGCTTCTTGACTGGACCAGTATCAGCCTCCCATTCGCGGCCGCGCTTCATCGCAGATGCGGGGCGATCTTCGCGATCACGGAGGGCAGCCTCAGCAGCAGTAGCAGCCGAAGGAGGAGCCGGAGCACCAGAGGCGATGGAGTTACCACCTGGAACTTGTGGGGGGAGGGTAGGACCGGGGTGGAACTGTTGGAGAGGGTACCCTGAGCCCGGCGAAGAGGGACGCTCATCGCGAATAGGGCGAATTTCAGGAGCAGGACTGAAAGGACGGTTCTGGTAAGGGGGAGGATGAGGGGGAGCACCGCCATTGGGCCCGGGAGGTCCAGGGGGGCCAGGAGGAGCGACAGGCAGACCAGTCGGCAAAGCACCTCGCGGGGCACCAAAGGCATTACCACCACTGGGAGCGCGTTCGTGGCCTGGACCAGGAGCGTTTCCAAGCTGAGGTAGTGTGTGAGGCGGCGGGTAGGCATTTGGATCACCCATCTTTGGTGGCGAGCGAGGCGCGCCACGGGGATCCGGGAACGCCCGGCCAGGCTCCTGTCGAGGACTCTGAGCAGGAACACCGGTGATCCGGACATCGCGCTGGTCAAGACCGTTAGACGGGGGAGCTTGGCCCTGAGACTGAAGCTCGTTGATACCGCGGTTCCAGTCAGGAATCTGTCTTGGGGGAGCAGGAGCTTGTGGAGGGGGACCGATGGGGGCTGGGGCGCCCCACTGAGGAGCTGGAGGTGCACCAACGCCAGGCGCCTGATAAGCCTGAGGATGAACATCCTGCGGCTGAGGCGCGGGAGCAGTGGGCGGCTGTTGTCCAGCCGTGCCAGCAGACAACTGACTCTGAAGAAGCTGCAGACGAGCCTTGATGTGAACGTTGCTCGGATCCAGATCTGCGGCGCGTCCGTAGGCATCCAGGGCATCGGCGATCTGGTTGTTGCATGATTCGTACAAAGTGCCCAGGTCATACCAAACCTCCGAAATGTAAGGGTTTAGGCGGATCGCACGAGAGTAGGCGTCGAGAGCATCGCGGTATTGGTTGATCTGGTAGTAAAGAACACCAATCGAGCACCAGAAGGTAGGGTTCCGGCCATCGCGATAGACCGCTTGCTGATAGGCTTCGTACGCCTTGGGGTATTTCGCCATGGACATGTAGCAACGACCGAGGAGGTACCAGCTTTGAGCGTCATTGTTATCTTAGGGAACGGATTGATTAGTTTTAATGTATACAATCCACATGGGTGATTGAAAGTGTACTTACCAGCATTGACGGACTTCTCCAAAAACTGGATGGCCTTCTCTTGGCTTTGGAAGGCATTGCTCTGCTGGTGGTAGAGCCATCCAAGTTGCTGGAGAACTTTGGCGTGGTTTGGATCCCGCTCAAGGACACGCTGGTAAGCGGATTGAGCAGACTCAAACTGAGGATTTCATCAGCACAAGGTAAGAAATCAAAAAAAGTGGAGGGAAGCATGGCTTACGTCTTTCTGTTGCTCGTGAACATGGCCAATCTGGAACCAGATGTCTTCTTCGGTCAGAGGGCGTGGGGGATCGCTAACAATGTATTTGAAGCACTAGCATGGATTAGTCACAGCTCTCAAAAATTTCATCGCAAGAGATTTCACATACCTCCAAACTCTGGTTAAACTTCTGTTGCTGCTTGTATATGATTCCCAGGCGGAAGTAGATCTCATTGGCCTTCTCGAACTCGGGTGACATGCGCATCACTTGCGAGAAAGCCTCCTCCGCATGATCCAAAGAACCATAGCGATCATACAAGATACCAATTCCATACCACAGCTTGGGTTCCTAATGAGGGGGATTGGAGTCAGCCAAGAATAATTTCAGGGCAGATATGACAGAAAATGGCTTACCTTAGGGTCGCGCAAGTGGTAAAGGGCTTGCTGGTAAGAGGTGTATGCCTCTTGCAAATTATCCATCATGAGGTGGCAGTGACCCAAGCTACCCCAAGTCTCTCCATTGCTTGGATCCAACTTCAAAATATTTTGCAAGTACTCAATTGCCTTGGGGAACTGCTCCTTTGTTCTGAGAATGCACGAAATAGCATTCATTGCTGAGATAGACCATTGATTATGACGCAGGGCCTGCTCGTAAGCATTCATCGCACCTTCGAGATCGCCCATCAGTTCGGTCAAGCTGCCTACAAACGACACACACACACTGTCAGCAATCGCCAATTTTAAATACATGACCGGTTATTCCTTACCTATTTGAAGCCAGACTTGTTCATTGAGTGTGGCGATCTTCTGTGCGGTGGTGAGAGAAGGGACTCCCTTTTGTCCTTGGACAGGAATTGCTGACATGTGGCCATTGGCCTGCGCCTGCGCCTGCGCATGCGCTGCGAGATGCGCTGCCGCATGGTGAGGAGCCACGCCCGTGGTGGGTGATGGTTGAGTATGAGACATGGTTCCCGAGAATCGTGGGTATGGTTTTGAGTTGAGCCGTGTCGCGACCGAACTCTCGGGGTAGGTTTGCGACACGATGATGCAATCCAAGTTTACACCCCTATTAGACACTGATCAAGTGTACTCTTGTGATATCGCACGCCAATCCTGAGGCGCAATTTCCGATGGGCACGAGAGAGGAAAAAGGGCAAAAAGCAAAAAAAAGAAAAGAGGGACGGGGCCGCGAAAGAAGTAAAGCTCCCTAACGCGACACTATCCAGTAGTGAAGGGTGGCAGTTTTTCCAAAATCGACTAGACCTTGGCGCTGTCCCGAAGATAAATGAGTGGCGCGAGATGGGCAGTGACACAATCTCGAGGGGGCAGCGGGTGAGGTCACAGCTATGTAGAGCTTGAGGCGCGAAGGTAGAAGGGAAAAATAAAAAATATTGAAGAAAGAGGCGAAGATACAAGGCGATACAGTGGGGAAAGGGGAAGTCAGAATTGAGGATGATCCGAAAGCCTAAGGGGGAAGAGAGAGGGAAGAGTCGAGGGGCTGGCAGGAAAGGTGAAATTTGCCAAGACACGCTAGTGGTTGGGTAGCTCCCGGCCGTCACCACTGATTATCTAATACAAGCTGACGCTCAGGAACGGCTTAGCGTTGTGGAGAAAGATCTGGAGGCGGTTATGCTCGTTTTATTTTTATTTTTTGATTTAATTTTAATTTAATTTTTGTCCCTTTTGGGAATTTTCGGGGGAATTTTGGATTTTGGATTTTCCCTTTTTTCGCTTTTTTCTTCGCTTTTCTTTTTTTTTTTTTCTTTTTTTCCCTTTTTAGGCTCCATCTTCAAAATCCACCCATGATCTCATAACTAAGAATTAAGCATATAAGCAGTCTTATAATTATTTACTCGATCTTTACATTCTATAGGCATAAGAAATAATCCCAAGTTATTTTTCTTTGCTGTTCTATTAAAAATCCATAATGCCCAATCTCCCAAACACGAACACACAAACCCCCCGGCAAAAGACGCCGAGTGGGGACTCCCCCCGTGGTTGCCTCTAAGGTGCGTTAGTGCAACTGTGCTCCGTGGTGCTATGTAGCCCACAGGGCCGTGCAGCCGCATTGGCTTTCTCAGATCCCTGTTCCCCCCCTTTTGCCCAGCACATTTTAGGTACTGTGCGTACTTAATCCTCCGTCGAATAAGAATGAAGACCGGGAATAAATCATTTTACTTGATTTTCTTTGTCCAATCCTTTTACTTTTTATTCGATCTATCTATATTCAGCTACTCTATACTCCGTGCTCCGTACTCTGTCTCCGTACATAATATAGATATAATTACTCCGTATTGCATACGTCAATAGACTGCAAGACCAGCACAGACAAGACCAAACCCGGAACTGTGCAGGGTGCAGCTGTCGAGTGACCTTGTGTCCCCTCTCCTTTTTTTTTTTTTTTTTCCTCATCATTTTTCTCCGGACTTCGTGCACACAATCCCAAGCACACCCCCTTGACTCTTGAAAGTCCATGAATTTGTTGGTAAAGTTCCAAAGTACCATGCAGGGTACCTTGACTTGCATATTCGCCCCTTCCGTCATTATTGTACCCGCCTTAAAACGGACTAGCGTGTGTCCACAATTTTCAATTTTTAAATTTCCTCAGCCACAAGCCAAGTGGCCCTGTGCTTGTGGCTAGTGCATACTTGTGGATGTGATGATCTTTACATTTTCAGTGGACCTCGGGAGACTCCCGGATATGACAACCGTGACAACATCTTTTTTGAAATTCCATTAGTAGTGCAGCCCCTTAATGGAGTACTCACATACCATTGTCTCCCCTACTTACCTTTCAAAAGTACATAGTTATATCATATAACTCGGTGTATAACCATACGTGGCCACATTAGAGACCATGTGTACCTTATATATTCTCCCACGGGATCCACTTGGTGCGTGGGCCTCAATTTTCCCAGGGTTTGCTAGCCGAGCCGCCGTCTCTGCCGTTGGGAGGTTGTGAAACGGGGTGTTTCCTAACAGCTTCGACAACTGTCTTATATGGCCCTTACAGAGTAGAGAGATCTGGGTTTCACAGCCGCTTATTATTTTAACTTGCCGACCGCGTTAAAAGCCTGTATATTTTACCCTTTAGCCTTTTTTCTAACCTTTTCCCCATCTAAATCCCTGCTGTCTTAAGGTGTTCTCGCCGAGTCTGAATCAATCAGTACAGAATACATGAATTCTTTTGAAAAAAAAAAAAAATTGAATGAATGACTTCGCTGTAACTGCAAATCTACTAATGTCAGAAGCATGTCAAAACCCAAAGCACCCCGGGAATTCACGGCAATGGCCCGACCAGAGACACGATCAGCCGCGCGCATGCCTCTGCACTGCGGTCCCATCATTGTGTCCACTGTGGAGAAACGCCCATGATTTATCCTGAGACGATAAATAAATACGTAGTAAGAACCAAGACCCCCTGCGACGGGATTTTGCAGACGCCATGCTCCGAGGCGGTGGGTATGACCGTGCGACACGATTCCAGAGTTAGAATCGAGGCAGGGGGTGTGGGCCAGGAAAACAAGGCTAGACTTGACATTGCATGAATCACTGGCGCTTCGGAGTTGATCAGCGGGAGAGAAAGAGTCATCAGGCAAAGCCATATGCAGATTATATTTATGAAATTAAGCTCTTCTCGGACATGACTCACCTACACAGTCAAATGGTAAACCCTCCACAATTTGCCGGTGGATATCATCCGCCTCATGGTCAGATTATAAGAGGAAAAATAAGTAAAAAAGCTAAGGCAACTCAAAGCCAACCAAAAAAAAAAAAAAAAAGAAACGATAAAGGTTTCAAGTCATGTCTCGCCAAGACTTGATAGTGCAAAGTGCAGGGATTGAAGCCCGGTCCAGTTTGGACACAAATGTTCGATTTGTGTGACCTCGAAAAAAAAAAAAAACAAAAGCCAAAATAGATGCATCCATTTCCTATCCTCCCCGATCACTGATAAGATAGGGATCGTGGGGATATTGGCCTGATAGTGTGCCATTTCCAACCGGGCTCGGTGATGCAGATGCGTGGTTCAAGGACGTGGGGGGAGCACAGATGCTTCTTGTGTGAGGTACTTTCTGTCGGGTAATATGTCTGTGCTGCTTTGTGTTGGCGATGGGACAGGGATATATCAGTCTAGTCATATATGATGTCTAGATGCAGATGCTTATCATTTGACGTTAGGTGGTTTTGGGCGATCAGGAGGGTCTCATGGTTGCATGGGTTACCCCAGGCGAGCTCAAGCCATCAACACGGCCCCGAGGATCCTTTTCAGGTACCGCTAAACCAATAAAACCAGGCAGTTATTGATGTAGGAGTCGGCTAGTTGACTTCCAAATCTAGCCCGGCACATCTTGATTGTGGCTGCAAGTCCCCGCCACAAATATTGATAGACATATGTACTGAGAGGATATATTTCGAGTTGAACTACGGAGTAACTATTTGAGTGAACGAACTACTACCTTCGAATTTGATATTTTTTGTTGATCGCTTGTTGCATTCGAAATAAGCTCGACAATTATATATATGTTTTGCTACGAACCCGATTTTTCAACTCAGCATTTGTTTGGATTTCCTCTTTTACACAACACACTATATGTATTCAAAAAACAGACTATCCATTTAAATATCAACACCTTATTTTGATTGCAACTTTGCCTAAAGTCAACCTTGCTAATGAACCAGCACGTGATCACACGCACTATTGGTGGCATTTTTAATATGTATCAAGAAATGGCACGAAATATTAGACCTAATCAAGCATGGTCACATAAAAAGAATCCACACTACAGTGTGCATGGAGAAAAAGGTACCCGTGGACACTAAGAGCGCCCAGACACATTAGCTATGATGGTTTATTGAGAGACTAAGTTCCAACTGCATCTATTGCCAAATTGATCATGAAGATCGACTATGCTAGGACGTAGTAAGGTAAATATACTAAGCCGGCATATTGCCAATTAAGTTCAAACCTAGAAGTTAAGTAAAGGAATGAGATCATGGGAGGGGCTTAGAAAAGCACATGTGCAGCAAATAGCTCTAGGGGAGCCAGTACAATTTTGGAACCCGTGGATGATACTGCGAGTACCGAGAATCGAGGATCGAGCGCATACGCATGTGCAAAAATCTCCCAAGCTACCTTTGCACGAAATGATGGAGGTTGGCGAAAATCGGCGAACTGTTGTTCAAAACCTTGGTGGCAGCCTTAGTACTTTGTTTCCAAGCTTCTGTGTTCCAAGTCTTCAATCCATTATGCGATTCGATAGTGCCGGTGGAAATTCGTTCGTGGCGTAGTTCGATGAGCTTGCAGCTAATGGATAATGTGCTGGAAATATTAGTGGAAATCACCCCATGTGGATGAGGGATAATTCCGGGAAGAGAGGCTGGATATATGTGCTGTAGGGCGCGGTTGGTGCCTCGGGAGCGAAGACCCAGGAAGAAGAGCTGCTCAGATGGAATTTTTGTTCGAGATAGTGACCTCAGGTTTGCGTACAGGCAAGGGGAAAGGTGACTTCACATATAACGTTGTACTTGTCATTTCCCAGGGGAATACGCGATGGATGAGATACGACTCGGCCCAATATGACAGGTAGGTAGTGTGGTCGATCGGATATCTGTGATACTTGAGAGATATGGAAGAGTCGATCATTTTTGACGGTGGTCCATAGCCAGCACATGAGCAGACCACGACCCCTCATATTGGGTGGTTTAGAATAGCACTCAAATTTGGGGGGTTGTGATTGATCTACACTCGCCACCTGTCATTGTCATTGTCATTGTCATGCCATGCCATTGCGTGCTTGGCTAATGGTAGTTATATGGTTGATCACCGGCTGAATTTGAGGAAAAGCACATGATTCTCGGGTTGATTGAGTAAAGACTGACAGCCAAGGGGAATTAGTTGGACAGCGTGCAGCCGTAAATAAAGGAAAAACAGATAGACTGGACCGGGAGCGCGGCAACGTTACATTTGCCGAGCATAGAACACGCAATCAGTCGCTCCTGACCGCTCACCAGGGACAGCCAAGCAGAGAATACGGTTTGGTATACAGTGCCCAGACACCCAGATAGAAAAATCCTACAAGCCAAGAGTTGAGCTCTGTCGAGGAGAAAGCAAATTTTGGATCTGAAGCGGATGTCGGAGGTGTTGATTCGTTGATATAATCGGATTCATCTCAACGGGGCAGCGGAATGAAAGGGACCAGAAGGCCAAGACTTCCAAGACTCTTCCTGTCAGGGCTGGAGTATCTGACAAAAGGGATCAAGATAGGTACGGAGTATCTATTTTGGCTCTCACTATGCACCTAGGCAAAACCTAGGACAATTATTGGCAAAAGTTAGGTAAGAGATATTGAACAAACTGAAAACTATTTCCCCGAAATCGAAATGCCAACACCCGCCAACCTCTCGGCGCCTGGGCGTTGACCCTCCCTTTGGGGGGTTACTGTGTTGCCCCTGATTTGGTTGTAAATACCCATGGGGTTATATAGTAGCCCTGCGAGCATTAAATCACATAGAATTCCGATGCATCCAACGTACAGGTTATCTATGTAATTTTGGGAGATTATATAGATGCAATAGTTATAGTTAGTTAACTAGATGGGGCAATAGGAGTAATACATGTTATCACGTGCGTATGGCCATTACCGCCAAGACTACAGGACTCGTCTCATCGCGGATCATCTTGTCGTCATCGACCAATCAGAGACCGGAAATTGTGGACTTCCTTTCCCCGATGATTGCTTGGCGCCTTGGCAGGTGGTATAATCTCGTAATTCGATCTGCACCTTTGACCAGACCACTCAGCATTTTTGTTTCACGGTAGGACAATTGCACATCTTGTCCGACACAACCCTACCCTGTTATCGAGTACGGCCTGAGATAGCCGTGATCGGATTCTAAGATAAAAGGATCAGCAGGATACCCACAAAGGATTCTTGTACCCCATACAAGGCTCGACTCAATGCCAAGGTCTCGGCATCTGGGCGTCTTGGCGAGAGGGATTGCAAACAGCAGGAAATGCTCCTCCGCTCTCTGGCACGGCCTTTCCTGGGCTTTCCTGGCTTTTCCGCTCTTTTCAGGCTGCGGCTCTCCGTGGTCTCTTATAAGTCTCTCTTCCGCCCTTCCTGCCCGCCCCTTCCCCCTTCGACTTGTCAACAGAGAGCCCCCTATGCCCGAAAGATTACGACTACGGAAACCATGCGGTGAATTCTACATGCAATAGTCGCCCTCTGTGCGTCTACCTAGTACGACTCTTGCTTCGTCTTCACCTACTGCTTTTATATTCTCGCCCGACATGCGGTCACCGGAGATGTCATATAGTCCCGCCTACTATCGGGATCAAGGACCTCCTGGAACGGCACATCCTCGCAGCTCGATCGTCACCCCTCCACCGGCTACCCGTCGATCTCAAGAACAATCTTCCATATTGGGTCACGCTGTAGGCGGATCTCGACCCTCCTCTCCCATACCAAGCCGCGACGCCAGTCCCCGTACCTCAGGCTCACGGGCACACCGTGTATACCATAACCAAACACTGGGAGGACCTCCGTGGCCCGGTTCAGATATCCGAGAGACAGACCCTGTTCCGGCCGGCTCAGCATCAAGTGGCGCACACAAGGAAGAGCGGGCCCCCAGCAGCTGGGCAGACCGGCCGTCATTAATGTCGGGGGAACATTCCAACCCGAGTATAATCCGTGTGCGAAAGCGAGCCATTCCGGATGACGAAATAATCACTAATGAGGGCCAAGATGCTCTCTTGATGCTAGTAAGTGCGCAGTGTAGTGGTCCAATGTTTTATGTACTAATAAAAAACTGATAGTTCCGCCTCACAATCGTCCCATTATACTCATTCGGCGCTTCTCTATATACCATCTTCGCCCTCCTCTTCGCGCTTCTTGTCTCACCTTTCCGTCTGTGCTCATTTTCCCCATACCTCCGCGCCACGACGTTTGTATCACAACTTTGCGATCTCCTCTCTCCTGTCCTTCACATCCACGAGCGGCTCGTTTGCTTGCAGCCACCATCGGTGGAAGACCGATCATCCTCCACCCAATCCACCCAATGGATTCGCTCAGAGCCAGATTCCGACCAACCGTCAGTCATATCCCAGCCGAGCGAGGTTTATGCGGTGACTACTTCATTTTTCGTCCTGCTGCTATCCCCATTACTCAGCATTGTGATTCTCCTGTTTGCATGGACAGCCGCCTTTTTCTGGGTCTTCTCCATGGTCCTGGGTAACCCAGACGGCACCGAGCGGAAGGATGATGGTCGCACCGCCGTTCTCGGAGTCTGTAAATGGTGGCGGTCATGGCTATGCAAAGCCCGAAAATCATAATAACTTCCAATAAGAGCCCGCCAGAATCAAGCAGGCCAAATCAGTGATACATCTCACCGCCAGCTTCACGAAAGCTGTATCACTCCCCCTTACCTTGAAACATTGTCCACGCACTACATTGATACCCTCCCCTCCCCTCTCTCGGTACATGGGCGTACACCGGGAATACGTGGAATGACCTCGCTTTACTTTTACTTTTACCCTTCGCATGCTGATATTACCTCCGTCCTTGGTGGCTATGACTATACACATTCTGCATCGTTGATGCACGCGGCGTCTGGGATTGGCTTTTATTTATACACGGTCTGGGCGGGCGCACTGATATCGAAATTATTTCGACGTGTATCTTTTCTTTTTTTGTTCTTGTGTCTTGCAGATTATCGGGGTGTGGTTGATGCCTCCCCTTGCTCGACTCAAGACTTTTTGACCTTGTCTTGTCTGGTGAGCCGGTGGGGGATCTTCAATCTGCCTTGGAACTGTATTTTTATGTATGAAACTTGCCTGCGAGAGGAGGTTGTATGTATGCACTGCTCTCGAGTGCGAATCTGATACCCGGGTTTATTGCTTTTGATTCTTGGGATCTGCTTGAAGTAAACACTATAGGATTCTGTCTTTCACTCAATCCTTGCAAGATAGATGGCCAAAAGTATTTGTAGTCGAATGAGGAAGCTGGAAGTCATCGCTTCAGATTATCTTGTCTCATGCCTTTCAATTTATGTGGGCAATACAAGAATAGTCGGCCGCTTATGCGGTCTCTGCCCTTACGACGTACTTCATCATCTGATCCAGTTGACCCAAGATGATACCACGAATGTTATATTTAAGATCCTCTTTTAATGTCTTTCCCCCTTTTAGAACAAGCTTTTGACAAAGCCTGAGGTTATCGTCTTCAAGTACGCTCTTTTACCCTGCCAGACGAGGACTAGCATATATTGGAAAGACCATATGCCTATAACTAGATATGTACCATTCATAGAACAAGACTTTACATAGTTATACTTCACTACAATCACTGTATGGTATCCCATATCGGAATGGAACTTCCCCTCACTATCCCTGCTTGCCTTTGTTGAACCACTCGTCTACGCCGTAGGACTACCCCTGTAGAGTTATCTCCACAATTTGCAACTTCTCCTTTGTGATATTTAGGGATCTTATTCGATTGATATTTTACCTCCCTCTGCCCCTGAGTTTATGTAAGAAACTCGTCGCTTTTAAGGTTGTTGAAACTTCTTTCAAAGAACTTCCCCCTCCTCCAATTGCCATGGAAGCATGCATCCCACCCAGAACACCGGAGGCCCTAACCTCAATATATCCATTGCCGCACCCCCTATATGGACATATGCCGCAGGGGACACTATAATCGGCAGCGTGAGCCGCCACTCGCATATAGTGGCCCCAGAAGCCAAGCTCTCACTTACATTGATCGGACGCACAAGAGCCCGCCTAATAACAGAAGGCTACCCATCGAAAATCTCATCCTACGGCAACTGGAAACTTTTCGAGCTTCCATCGCAAACCCTGTTACGTGGACCTATACACATACCATCGCCCAGCACGCCAACCGACTGGATCAACATCCATTTCTCAATTGATATCCCCGAAGCAGTTTCACTGTCAGCAGTCCGCAACCACGCACAAGAAGAGAGTTTCATCCCACTAGAAGCAAACTACCTCACACAGCAGCAGTTACCGGGGACATTTTCCACCGAATGGACCGGAGCCAAAGTCTGCATCGAGTACTATCTCCAGGCGCAGCTGCGGTATATTCGCAATGGCTTATGGTATGTCCAGCGTGCGACAGCGCCTATCACGTTAGGCTATCCGACGGTAGACGGAAGGGGGATCCGGTTCGCGCTGCAGCGGTGCAGTATCGTGAGCCGGGTGCGCAGCCAGCGATTGCTTCCGTGGATGCGGGATGTGGATTTATCCTTGAAGCAGAAGACGAAGAAGATTCTTGGGTTATCTTCTGTTCCTGGATTTAGCTTTGAGGTTGTGATGAGTGTGCCGATTGCTATTCAGCTTGATGATTCGTCGCCGATTCCGCTTCTTATCAGGATTATACCGCAGCGGGATGGGAGTAGTAGTGCTATTTGGGATGTTGTGCAACGGGTCGAGGTTATTGAGGTTAAGATGAGTATTCTTTCGAAAGTTGAGATTGTTGTCAAACCGAGTGAGGAGAGCTTCTATAAGATTCCTAATGATGGACATGTGTTTGTTCAGAATTTGGGCCTGGAGAAAGCGTTTGAACAGCGAAAGGATCCTATTGTCACTTTTGCTGGGCCAAGTGATTCACCGGTCGATATTGGGAGGGTGCTTCGGCTTGTTCTCAGACACGATGGTCTGATGAGTGATGGGAAGCGTCTCAGTGTTTTGGCTAGCATCCAGCCTAGTTTTGTCACTTTCAATACCAAGCTGAGTCACTCGATAATATGGCAGATCTCTCTTAGTATTGCCGGGGAGACACGAACTGTGTCGATGACGACAGTGGTCACTGTGTATAACAGTGCCTCTAGGCTGTGAAGTTGTGCCTTGTTAAGGCAATGGGCTTTTTGAATTTGACTGGTGTTGATTTTGTGGACAGAATTCACTTCTGTCGTATTGCCTTGCGGGAGCATATCCCTTGTCGAATATAAGACAAGGAGAGCCACAGCGAATAGCCTAAGGATTGCACGGCTAAACACTTATAATTGAATTATCATAATAATATCATAATTAACAGATAATTGTAGACATGAGAGTATCAAAAGAATGAAGCTGCGGCCGCTTCGATAGTTACCGATTCGTATTCAGCGTCACCAGTATCATGGTCAACAAAAGAAGAATCAGGGCCGTTAGCATCATCATCAGACAGGCCAATGTCATGAATATCCAAGCCAGTCACACCACGAGATAACATCTGGATCTTTATCTCCATATCATGTTTCCTCTTCTGCTCCTTCACCTCCTCCTCTGTCTTCCTCTTCAACTCCCTCTCGTAGGCGCGCTGCTCCTCTTGGTCCCGGGCATTGTCCGCCCATACCTTTAGGTGTTCCGGGTATCGCAGACACCATACCACAATATCCCGTGTTGCGTGCGCATCCTCCAGCGCACTGTGGCCCTGCTTCCCGACTTGGATATCATAATTGACCAATTCATTGGTAAGGGTCTTCAGGCTCCATGTGCGGTTGAGGGGTTCACTGGCGTGTGCAGTGTAAAACACCGCTTCGCTGGTAATGATAGAGGAGTCGACAACGTTCCAGTGGATGATACCTAAGACGTCGAGATCATTGTTGAGAGAATGGCCGACGAGGACAGTCTCGCTATCCATGAACTCCCATAATTTCGAGCGCGCGCCTTCCCAGCCAAACAAGGCTGTGCCTTTCTTGACAGCCTTGTTCATGGCACTAGGAGTCACTCCACTGAACCGAGAATCCCAATTCACTACTCTCGATTTCGGTTGCACATAATTGTCGATGAGAACCTCGCCAGTCAAAAAGTCAATTGCGCTCAAAAATGCAAGTTCCCGACGCCCTGCTTCGACTTGCACCATCTCACAGTCAAGGACAATTGCTCTCCTTTTCGGCAAGCCACCCGCGGAGCGAGGAACTTGGCGGAAATGTCCTGTTTTCGGAGGGGGCTTCTTCGACGGGCCTCTGCTGACGTCCGCCAAGCTAGCCCGAAAGGTGAAGCCTCGGGTGACGAGACGGGTTTCCGAGTGACATCGTGCCGACAAGTAGCGAAAGATCAAGCTTTGTTCGAGCGGCTCGAGGATAACATGATAATTTGCGTTTTGGATGGTGGGTGACGACGTATTTGAGGGGTCAAGTTCAGAGGTCTTACTCCGTAGGTCTTCAAAAGCCTCTGCCCTCAACGGAGTACGTGCTGGGGCCTGATTTGATGTGCGCTTTTGAGACGTTTTTGCAGGATTGGCAGGCAGTATATCAGGGTGATACAGGGACTTCTCAATCTTTGTTTTCTTTGGATTGGGTTTCGCAGATTTTGCAGACAAAGCCTCAAACAGATCCTGGGATTCCTCGAGTTTTGTTTTCTTTGCAATGGATATTGTAGGTTTGGCAGGGACGGGCTCAGAAAGAACCTGGGACTCCTCAAGCTTTGTTTTCCTCGGAGTGGGTTTCGCAGATTTGGCAGACAAAGCCTCAAACAGATCCTGGGATTCCTCAAGTTTTGTTTTCTTTGCAATGGATATTGTAGGTTTGACAGGGGGGAACTCAGAAATACCCTCGGATTTCTTAAGCTTTGTTTTCTTTGCACTGGATTTCGCAGGGTTGGCAGACAAGGGCTCGGAACGATCCTGTGACTTTTCATCCTTCGCGGTCTGGGGCGATGGCTTTGCAGGCTTGACAAAAGACTCGGACAGATCCGGGAGCTTGTTATACTTCACGAAATTTAGGCTTGATTTCGTAGGTTTGGAAGACATGAGTCCAGAAAAATCCTGGAACTTCTGCTCCTTCGTGCTTTTTGGAGCTGGTTTTGCCGACTTGAGAGACTTGAGGTCGGAGCCATCTAAGGGCTTTTCATGCTTCTGGGAGTGCTTGAGCAACGCCGTTATAGTTCCGAAAGAACTGTCGCATGGACTGCAAGCAAGTTTGTGGCCTTTGGACTCAAAATGAGCCTTGACAGCACCGATGCTTTTAAAGCCACCTTTTTGACATCCAGGACAGACAAATAACTTGTCAACGGCTGTTGTGGGTGAAGCCATGATAGACAAAAGAGAAATTGACGTGTTGTTTTCCAATTTTGTCGTGACCTCGGTGTACAGAAAGCTATAATGGAAGGAGCAATATGTGTATGTCTTGCCTAATCGAGCCCAACGTGGGGAGTAGGGATTGGTAGGCGCGACACTTTGCTCTGTAATCACTGTGGAGGCGTATGGATCAAAAATCCAACGATATATAATCGACGGGACAGTCTCTAGTGTCCAAATTAACTGGTTCAACTTATGGTCAGACAAAAGCACAGAGTGAATTGATAATTGATTGAAGAGGGATGAAATTGGCCAAGCCAAGATTCTGCCCAACTCTACCGGGTTGAAATGGGTGCCTGAAATAACAGGCCAATAACAGCGCAAGAAAAGATTGGCTGCGTGTGATAGCCGTAGGATAAATCTTTTCCCGACAACATTCTTCTGATAACACTAGCACTACTCCTACATGGTACCTATGAAGGTTCGCTAAGACAATTCGAGTCCATCATCTTCTTTCTATAATTGAGGGGGTACGTGGTTTCCTCATTCCCACATCTAAGGGCGAGTTGATATACTTAGCCCAAAGAGGGAAGTGACACAGAAAAAAAGGTCGAATATGAACTCTCCTTGAATGGCACCTGGGTTAATTCATAGTAATTAGTGCCGTGAATAATATTCTGGGAGGGGGGGGGCTTGTTAGGATATCAGATGAGGTACTCGTACATATGTAGCTACTAGTAATTTAAAAATTACCATCGATAACCATGTCTTAACCTATAGTTAACTAGCCACTGCTTAACTAACTAACTAGTGGTACATGAACTCTTAATTTCTGGGGATTTAAATGAAACTGTCGTCTAAGCCTTTTCGCTACCAGGCAACCTTCTATTCTATGCTTACGGGTTTAAAAGGTGCAATAAGCTCCAGACAAACTATTCAGGTTTGTACTCCAAATATATATAAAAAAATCTATATCATATATAGTTCTAAGAGACTGTCAATATGCACAAACAAGTGTTTCGCTAGACAAAAAAACAAATCAAACAGTAGACCTCTGAGAAAAAGCTTAGTATAATACTAATCCTTACCCTTCTTCCTCCCCTATTTATCGTCGACTTATACACCTAAAGTTCTTCTTCTACTCCATCATCTTCTGCCGTGTCAGGCAGTTCAAGTTCATCGTCTACTGCCGCGTCATACACATCATCCTCATCATCATCATCATTCTGCGGCACCTTAATTCCTAGGATAGTCTCGTACCCTTGGATATATAATCTCGCTGGATCTGGCAAGTCTGGATACTCTGGCATCTCTCCCAATGCTAGCTTCTTATGAGCTGGAAATTCAGAATCGTCGTCAGCTGCGTCATCTCGCCCTCGTTTACGCGAGTTTTTGGGTGCAGGTGCAGGTGGTGCAGGTGGTGCAGGTGCAGGGACAGGAGCTGGAGCAGGGGCTGGAGCAGGGGCTGGAGCTGGGGCGGGTGCAGGGGCGGGTGCTGGGGCGGGTGCAGGGGCAATTACAGGGGCCTTTGCTGGGGCGGGTGCTGGAGCCGGTGGTTGCCATCCAGCTATGGCCGGTGCAGAGAGTCCCCAACTGGTGGGATCATAGGCTCGGTAGAAACGACAAAGATCCATCATCCACTGAACAAGCTGAGCTTGAGGACGGCCTTGGATAGATGCTGGTAGATTGGGTATTTCAGCGGTGACACCAACATTAAAGTTTGTTCTATGGTTGATCGAGGCAAAAAGATAGTTAGGCCTGCCACCACCAGCGATATGTGCAGCTTGCTCGACGTCATGAACTCTTCGAATAACGCCCATAACAGTAGCTCGGGCTTGGGGGTTTGAATAGAGACCAAATCGATCCCACAAACCTTGTTCGGGTCCTGGACCAATACCCAAATTGTATCTCGGCATTTTGAAGGGTAATAATAAAAAGTGATAATATGTGGAGTTGAATTGTGTTGGTTATTAGATTGTTGGACGAATTGAATAGTTGCTGTGAATATGAAATGGGAGCTGGAATGGATTTCCTCGACTATTAAATACTTGACGCGCGCTTTGAGACCGAGACGGTGTTAATTTAGAACGCAGCTTTGAGACTCGAGCTTGAGAAGTGCATTGTTTATTGTCTTTGACATCGACAAAGCATAGGATATGGCTAAAACGATTCATGGTATCTTTAGATCAAAACAAAGAGGTAGTGAACAAAGCAGAGATGCTTTAATTAGTTCTCTAACAATAATAGTCCGGAAACAATGGTGGGATACATGGCACTATCAACCTATCCACTTTGTTGTTGAGGTAGAACATGGGTACTACGTGGAACTAGGAATATGTGGTGATTTAGTCTGAGTTCATTCCCATATAATGTGTATTCAACATATTAATCCGATACTAAATGGGCTCTTTGATTGGAGAACGTCGCCTCCTAGGGAAAAATGATTAGTAGAATAGGACGCATTCAATCTCTCAGTTTAAAACAAGTAATCTCAAGCTCTAAATACCAGTCGTTCTTTCACGATCAGGTGAAAAATAATAACCTCTGTGGCTTGATGTCATTGTTTTCCCAGTCTACAATTCTTGGAAGCCGTAATTGAAATGCTAAATTTGACAACTTCATATCTCCGACAACGTCCGTTTAAAAGGTCGGTCATGAAAGCCGAGAAGCATTTTGAAAACCATCTCGTGGGTGGCTGGACATAAATGAGTAAACATGACAACTTTGCGATCTGAGAAGGAAGTTCGATGATGTTGGATGTTGGACTTATTGTAACCGAATGCGACCTGATATAGTCCTAACCGATGGCGTAGATCCTCTTGATGGACTAGGGATGGGAAAGACAATGAAGCTGCAGTTTATTGGCAGTTTCACGCACGCACATAAGTAGATGGCTTCACACGAGCATACGCACGGATTCTCATCTACTTACTTGGGAGAAATTCGGAATCACTCTTCTCCCAAGGATGATGCTTTTCGAGGTCTCTGACAAGTTGTTCGTGCACTGCGCTTCGCGGCTGGACTGACACCTTAAACGGAGCTGGATGGCTAATGACCCCGGGGAGAAACTTTAGTGGGATATCCTGGGTAACTCCATTTTGGATTGGTTTCGAGATACTGAAGACAGCCAGAGCCTGTGAGACAGTAAGAAAGACGTTTGCGTCTGCCAGTGTACGCCCAGGACAGGCTCGACGACCAAACCCGAACACAAGCATGTGCGGATCGCGCTCTGGGAGTTTGCCGTCGGGGGAGGTCAAAAAGCGCTCCGGGCTGAAGGTCATTGGGTCACGATAGACGGTTGGATCGTGTGTAAATGCCCTAAAATATTAAAAAATGCATCAGAAAGTACTGTATCCTGCAATGGACAAGAACAACTCACCAGATGTTTGCAAGAACAGATGATCCCTTGGGGATGAAGTACCCTTCGCATATATCGTCCTGAGTTGACGTGTGTGAGACACCCATGGGTACAACTGGATGCCATCGGAAAACTTCCTTGACTAGTGCATCCATGTATGGAAGATTTTCTCGATCTTGGAATTGAGGTAGTCGATCACTCCCAAGCACTGTGTCGAGTTCCTGCTGAGCCTTGCGCTGCACCCCCGGAAAAAGAGCCATTGCGAGGAAGAAACTCGCAATAGAGGAAACAGTCTACCTTTTGTCAGTCAAATATGATGCGTATAGCCCGGACTTTCTCTCACTGTATCCGCGCCTCCTGCGTATAGAGACCCAGCTGACCACTTGATGATGCCTTCTTCTTCAGTCCCAGGCTCCACACGATTATTTTGGAGAAGATTGGACAATAATGATGGCACGAAACGACCATTACTTATTTGCTGCTTGGTGAATGCATATGGAACGTCACTGAACGACTGTGCTCTTGACTTGTAGGTTTGAGCGATCTTCACGAATCGTGCCCCAGGGAACCAGGCCGGGAGATATTTCACTAACCAGAGAGCCAGAGAGTCAGAAAATATTCCATAATTCAACGAGTTGATGTAAATCATCAATTGCTACTTACTTATTGGAATAAACTCCACTGCCCAAGTTGCTGGAAGCAAGGCGTATGAGAAGTCCTCCATCGCCTTGTCGGCCAGATCTACAAGAGGGTCCTGCGCATGAGGTTCAATAGTGTACCCATACGCAATCTTCAGAACGATCGCTCCAGCATCTCTATTGAAATTAGAATTTGTATACTAAGATATGTTGAATAGAGGAATTGACTCACTTCCGTATGTGCTGATGAAGTTTGTCTGGCTCATCCAATACCCTCAACAGAAAACGACCAACCTCCGTTGTCTGAACATCGTTGAAACGGGCAACAGAATTCTTTGAACCAATCTCTTGATACAAGTGTTTCCGTGTTTTTCTTACGTGGTCCGGGTTTCTGAGCGCCCCAAGGATATATTGCCAGCCCGACCTGGCGATATCAGTTACCCTGGTGTCACGCAAGCAATGCTTCCACTTACATGTCAGTGAACATGTTTTCTGGACGTCCTGAGTGTATAGAAGAATGCTTTTCTAATAGCTGAACTGCCAAATTGGCGTCGTTAAGGATGATGACATGTCTGTCCAGCACAGTGAGTGAGCTAATGGGTCCTTATTTGGAAACAGTCAACATCCCGGGTTGTATATTCCGCAGGAATTCTCTCTTACCATATAGCTCCTTATGTTTCAGCCAGTGCATCCAATCTTGTTGATCTGGTGTTGGAAGGTCCTTCAGATTTCCAATTATGGGCTTCTGTTTAGGACCAGGAGGAAGAGGGAGGGGATATCTTTTGCGGCCGCGAAGGGTTGTAACAATCCAAAATCCAAAGGCAATGAGAAGACCCAACCATAGTGTTGACAACATGCTGATGTTGATGTTAAAGAGAAAAATTCAAAACATCAAGAGAGGGGTGCTACATCGCGCGGTCTCTTAAAGCTTTAAAAAGAGGGGTGGTGTTTTGACATAGATACCTGCAATATGAATATTAACGATTGATTAGTCTCGGTATTTTACGAAGGGTAGCATTGCAGGATGTATCCACTCGACTGAGAATCTTCCACTCTATACGATAGGTCAGCCATCTGCATATAGGAGGGGTGAGACGGGGCGTACATGCATATTCACGTAGTCTGCATCTACGCCATACGAGGCTTGTCTGTGCGACAGAAGTTATCCCAGCCCTCTGATTGGATTAGCTTCTGATATTCATGTGTTCGATGAGTCTACAGAATCGTGGCTATATTAGCTTATATATGAAATATCATACCACGGCGCTAATTGACTGTACATAAGTAAATAGGCTACCAAGATGGTTCTTTTAAGACACTAAACCCCGGGGGTAGCGACGACTTCTATTGGCCCTTACGGAGCGTATTCGTTCTGATCTTCATGTTACATGTGAAACACATGCAGGCTCTCTGGTGGGTGTTGAACCAGTAAGAACCCATAAAATCAAAATCTCGACGAATAGAGACAAAACGGATTCCGATGAAAAGTGGCGAATCGTACATTATGCTCCATGGTTATAGCACTTCAAACCTCGCCCCTGCCTTTACATCAATAGCCCTCCCGCTTGCTTCTCCTAGTGAAGCCCGTTTAACTGGGGGCGCCGTCACCTCTGCCCTTCCTTCCAACCCGCCACCAGGCCACTGCCTGACCCTCCTTTATCCCAAACCAACATCTATGGCCAACTTTGAGCGTACTTTTATCTTAACAGACATCCTACGAAGTTGCGATATGGAGAACAACACGGTAGGATTCGTCTGTGTGCGGATGGACGGAGAGGAGAGAGAGACTATCTACTACATAACTAAAGTAGATCTGTCTCATGTGGGGCCATATGCCTCAGGCACCCAGGCACCCTTTGGCAGGAGAAACACCTCCTGGTACTCAGTGGGTGTCTCGCGCTCTAATGTAACAAAAAAGCGATCGTCAGACCCACTCAACTGACGACTGAAGGCTAGGCACTTTTTGCCTTTGGAGAGTTTAGGCGCAGTGGTTTGATATCTGCTGGCGTGATATCGTGATAGATGAGATTGCTGCGACGCTGGCTCAAACACCAAACACCTTACTGATTTACTGACAGGTAGGTAAAATTTACCAAGGATGAACGCTAACATATCGTGCTCCGTTCCATGGCTTACGTGTACGGTGCAATATAAATGATGCACCAACGGCCGCTTATTGGCTCTAGGTCATTGAATGACAGGGGGGTAATGACGAGATTACCGAGTTCGATTTAGCCTCATTCACACAGGTAAAATCCACCTCGGAGCTCGGAGTTACTAACATATTAATGATAAGCGCCATATCACCTGACACTTACAAGGCGTTGTTACCTGGCTACCTTCGACCAAGGGTACCCCCCACTATACCACCTTTCATTTTTTATGGTGTGGTTGGATCAGACATATTCTCTAGACAGCACAGAGACATAGTTTGCTACGACAACGAAGAAAGCTTACATTGAGAACATCTAACCTGCTTGGGCGTGTGCAATGACCTTCACTACCGGAGAAGAGAACTTGCTTCGGCTGAACCAAGGGAGTTTTGACTTCAACATCCAATTCGAGCAATTATTCTTCTCAATCATTCCATCCACTTTGTTCATCGTAACATCATTATGGCGGACACTTTACCAGGCACGGAAGCCCACTGTCGTGAACGCACCGGTGTTCCAATTGATCAAATTGGTATGCTCCTTTTCTGATGTAGACGCTCAACGTGCTGATAAATTTGGTGCAGGGTGCTATCACAACCTATGTCGGACTTGAACTTTCACTCTTCATCTTAGTTGCGGCTGGGTCCTTCCATGTGACCAAATTGTTCATCGCTTCCTCGGTCCTCAACCTTGTCTCAGCCCTACTCATGATCACACTGAGTGTTGTTGATCACAGCAAAAGCCCAAGGCCGTCCATACTGCTGAGTGGCTACTTGTTCTTAACTCTTTTTCTAGACGTAGCCCAGGCAAGAACGCTGTTTCTGTCATCGGATGACAAACCTGAACTCACTTATAGCAGCATCTTCGTTGCTGCTATAGCTCTGAAGACTGGGATATTACTATTAGAAGCCCAGCAAAAGTCTAGATGGGTGGGTTGGGACGAGAAGGAGCATAGTCCCGAGGAGACGAGTGGCATCTTTTCTTTAGGAGTGTTTTTCTGGCTTAACAAGATGTTCCTGGTTGGCTACCGCAAAGTCATGACAACTGGGGATCTTTACCCTCTGGATAGCTCCTTCAACGCTAGACCACTTCACAATAAGTTTCTGAAGAACATGGATTACTCTAGGTTGAAGGGTGATAAATTTGGTCTGGTGAAAGTGCTCGTCCGCACACTAAAAGTTCCTCTTCTACTTCCTATACCTCCACGTCTGGCGCTTCTTTGCTTCACATTTTGTCAACCGCTTTTTCTTGAACGACTGTTGGATTACCTGTCCAAGACTGAACTCGACGCCAACGTCGGATACGGATTTATCGGCGCTAGTCTACTTATCTATTTGGGACTTGCTATATCAACGGGATTTTATTGGTAAGGTGACATCTATGAGATAACTACTAGTAATATTGGAAGGCCCGCTGCTGATATATATCCATAGGTACTTCCACCACCGAATGCGTACTATGTCCAAGTCAATACTAGCTACGGAGATTTTCATCAAAGCCACAGAAGCTCGTATCGGAACTGGCGATGACAGCGCTGCGGTAACTTTAATGAGCGCAGACATGGAGCGAATCGACACGGGCTTGAGAAATCTGCATGAGACTTGGGCGAGCATAGTTCAAGCAGCTCTCGCCGGGTGGATGTTGTACATCCGAATTGGTGTACCGTTCGTCGTACCAGTGGGAATTGTTGTAATCTGTTTTATCGGATTAGGGATCGTGATAAATTTCACGGGGGATTCACAGAGGTCCTGGATGGCAGGCGTCCAGAAACGGGTGGGCTTAACGGCCACAGTCATTGCTAGTATGAAGAACTTGAAGATATCTGGCCTCTCGATTACCATAGGCGATTTTGTGCAGAATCTCCGTGTGAAAGAGCTAGCGGCTGGATCCCGATTCCGCAAGATACTCATCGTTGCGGCACTTTTGGGTTTCATTCCACTATTGGTCAGCCCGCCATTAACATTCGCATTTACCCAAAGAACATTCGATGCCTCGACGATGTTCACTAGTCTTTCTTTCCTTACGCTCTTGACCAACCCGTTGTCGCAGGTCTTTCAAACTATCCCTCAACTTGTCTCTGGACTGGCTTGTCTAGGTCGAATCCAGGCCTTCTTGGAGTGCGAGACTCGCCATGACTTTCGCCAAGTTCTAGATGATATAAGTCGAAATGCTGAAAAACCCCGGGCCGACACCGAATTCTTGTCTAATTCTGAGCCGGGATCTCTACATCCTCTCGTCATCAAGGGCGGGAATTTTGGTTGGGAAGCGGACAAGTTCGTCCTGAGGGATGTTAGTGCTCGAGTACCTAAGTCCTCGCTAACTATTGTTGTCGGCCCTGTTGGTTCTGGGAAGACCACGCTATGTAAGGCACTACTTGGAGAAATTCCTTTTAGCGAAGGTAGGGTGGTTTTAGGTGCCAGATTTCCTCACGTTGGATTCTGCGACCAAACAGCATTCCTTTGGAACGGGTCGATCAAAGACAATATTGTGGGATTCTCTCCGCACGATAATGAGAGGTATGTCGAAGTCATTAAGGCTACTTCCCTGGACTTTGATCTTGCCACACTACCACAGGGGGATAAAACGAATGTCGGCTCGGATGGAATCGTCCTATCTGGGGGCCAGAAACAACGGGTTTCCCTTGCACGAGCTCTATATTTGCACTCTGATCTTCTGGTGCTAGATGATATCTTTAGTGGTCTGGATGCGGACACTGAGGAGAAAGTCTTCCAGCAGGTATTTGGGCTAGATGGACTGCTCAAGAAACGGGGGTCTACGGTTGTGTTGTGCACCCACAGTATCAAGCACCTCCGCACGGCGGATCATATAATAGCACTCGGCAACGGCACAATTATTGAGCAAGGTAGCTTTGACAAACTGACGGCTAGTCAAGGATATGTTCAACGTCTGGGATTGAAGGGCTCTTCCGACAACGCTGCCTCTGCCGAGAAAATGACTTCAAATAAAAACCCGCAGGAATCAAATCCGGAAATGCTTCATACTACAATGACCAATACATCGTCCACTGCAACGGGTGCTGATGTATCGCGGCAAATTGGCGACAAGACGGTATACAAGCACTATTTCAAGAGCATGGGATGGATTTTGGCAGGATGCAGCTTGATTTTCAGTGTTCTTTTTGGTTTCTTCACGAATTTTCCAACAGTTTGTGAGTCGCCTCTATCTTCAGGTCGTAGATTCACGATCATCGTGGCTTTTACGCTAAGAAAAATGTGGCCTGTCCTCAAACCCGAAGTGTTATAACTAATTCAAAATATTGCAGGGCTTACATACTGGACCGATGACATCTCATCGGAACACCCAACGCACCCTTACGCTTACTATGCAGGGATATATGCTTTGCTTCAAATCTGCGCCTTGATCTCGTTGTTTCTCCTCGGCATTTGCATCTTAATCGTCTCTGTGGAGAGGGCGGGTGCTAGTCTCCACCAGGATGCCCTACATACACTTATTCAAGCACCGCTATCCTTTTTCACCAATACGGATACTGGTGTTGTCACGAACCTGTTCTCGCAAGATCTGAATCTTATTGACACAGAGCTACCAAGTGCAACATTGAACACTGCCTATTCCGTAAGTCTAGTGAAATTGCATGCCACCCTGAAACCCAGCGGTGGCTACTACTCGCATTGAGGAAGGCGTCGAAGCCCGTCCAATTGTCTGACACAGATTGCAGGTCTTTCAATCACTCGGACAAGCGGCAGTTATGCTTACATCGTCCGTGTACTTGGCCATAAGCTACCCGTTCCTCGTCGGCCTATTGTGGGTCTTACAAATGTTTTACCTTCGGACGTCCAGGCAGCTGAGGTTGTTAGACCTTGAGGCTAAAAGCCCTTTGTAGTAGGTCCATCACTGGTTACTACCTTATACTAGGTGTGCTTTATTCTTTGAACTAATGTACATTTATTCAGCACTCATTTTCTTGACACTATCAAGGGAATTACAACCCTGAGAGCTTTCGGTGAGTGATATGCAACCTAAAACTGAGACCTGAATTTAATAAGACGATTTGGAGAACTACGGATTGTGACATGGTGTCGCTGACAGATACACAGGTTTCATTCCCGGTGATGTCGACAAGAATACTCGCCTAGTTGATGCCAGTCAACGACCTGCGTATCTTCTCCTCATGATTCAACAGTGGCTGACCCTCGTCCTCGATATCGTAGTCATGGTGCTTGCAGTGGTTATGACGACTCTCGCCGTTCGGCTCCACTCTAGTTCTGGCTTCGCCGGTGCCTCTTTGTTCTCCCTCATGAGTTTCGGGGAGAGCATTTCAGGCATTGTCATATTCTACACCAAGCTAGAGACTTCTATTGGAGCGATCGCTCGTCTCAAGATGTTCACTGAAAACGTCAAGCCCGAAGATAGAGATGAAGAGGACATTGTTCCTCCTGTCCAGTGGCCACAGAACGGTGTGGTGGAATTAAAGGGCGTATCCGCGAGCTACGGGTAAGAGAGATATATCCCCACAGATGCTATGCCCTCTACGTACCGTACTAATATACCGAGCAGTGCAGAAGACCAACCCGACGGCACGTCCAACTTAGCCCTCCGAAACATCAACCTCATCATCAAGACAGGCGAGAGAGTTGCAATCTGCGGTCGAACCGGCAGCGGCAAGTCCAGTCTCATCGCGCTACTCCTCAAACTCCTCAATCCCACCCCCGATACAGCCGGAAACACAATCATCGATAACACGCCACTGCACCGCATAAATCGGGCTGCCCTCCGTGAGCAAATCATCGCAGTACCGCAGGAAGCCGTATTCCTACCCGATGGGTCCACCTTCCGAGCGAACCTGGATCCGTCCAATGTTTCGACTCCCGAGGAATGTCAAGTTGTGCTTGTCGCTGTGGAACTATGGAAATTTGTCCAAGAGCGGGGTGGTTTGGACGCAGACATGAGCGCGGGGACACTCAGCGCGGGACAAAGGCAACTCATGTCGCTTGGGCGCGCGCTACTTAGACGTTTTGCCAGGGCGCGGAATGGCTCAGACTGCGGTATTTTGTTGTTGGATGAGGTGAGCTCGAGTGTTGATCACAAGACGGAACGTGTTATGCAGGAGATTATCAGGGTTGAGTTTAAGGACTATACGATCATAGCGGTCAGTCATCGGCTGGACATGATTATGGACTTTGATAGGGTTATTGTTATGGATAAGGGAGAGATTGTTGAGGTTGGGAATCCTGTGGTGCTAGCTGGACAGGTGGAGACGAGGTTTGGAGATTTGGTTAGGGCCGGTGCTAAGTAGAATGTGCCCGAGGGGGTTCTTCCTCACGAAGCCAAAGAGTTGGAGACTTTGAGGGAAGGTCGTTGGGGCCCATCATGTCAAACTAGTAGATATCATAGACTGGACACCAGTCGGTCTTTCTCACACTAATCCATTGACCAAAATCCTGTCATTTGATCTTTAGAAATAGAAACACATCACTGGCTCAATTATGTCGATTATCAACCTTCTTGCGAAATTGCCAATCTCAAAACTACCCCGATCGAGCCTGATGCTGCACGCACCCCATCTGGTGAAACGACCCACTCCTTGACCGTCCGTTAACTCCGTAGGCTTCATCTTTGTAATATTCATTCTCACAATCATTATTTTGTGATCATGTCCTGGGATATTGAAACAGCTAGCGAAGAATGGCTCATCGATCTTTGTCATAGGGCAAACAAGGAGGGGGGTCATATCGGGGGGCCGATGGGTGGGGATCAAGCTGTCAAGCTTTCTGACCACATTGCGGCGAAGTTCGGTTTAGGTGTCTGTGCCTCTAAAGCAGCCATGCAAGAGTTTGCCTATAACACAGTCGACCGCAATATTGTTCGCATTCCAAAAGTCTACCGCTATTTGGAATCCAAGAAACGAGATCCTCATGGATGCCTTTTCATGGAGTATATACCAGGGCAAAACCTCCAAGGCATTGACCTAGAGGCGAGGAAGGATATTTTGCCTCGAATCGCAAGTATTATTATGCACATGGGACAAATCAAAAGTACGATTCCTGGACCGGTTACCGGCGGTGAACCACTTGGTTACATATGGGGGGGATTACGGCGCCAGAACGGCCTTTAAATCCATCGAAGACATGAACGTTTTTATGAATAGTCGCCTGCAGCATTTAAAAGCGAACATCGACTTGACACCGCATCTTCTTGTATTATGCCATGGCGACATCTGCCGAAGGAATATCATTCTTGCGGATGACGGATCTATTTGCTTTCTCGACTGGGCGTATTCCGGTTTTTATCCCCGGTTTTTTGAACTGGCCACGATTTCATGTGCATGGTATGATTCATTTCAGGAACCTCTCGTGCGGGAAGTTGAGAGTGCAATGAACTTAACGGACGAGGAGTGATGGGACATGCAACTTCTTCTTCGTGTACGCCATGCAAATTTAAGATGGACATTGTATGAGCTTCCTTCCGTTTGCTATGAATGACCAAACAAGCTAATTATACTAGCATGAAGAAGCAAGAACAAACTCCTGAAGAGGAGGAAGCGTATGAAGCAGCACTCTTTGAGAGTGTGTACGGCAAGGACTGGAGGGCTATCATTGCGAAGATTTGTGGCCTGAGTAGTTTGACTATGGGTATTTCCCATACCGTTGTTCCTCAGCTTGAAGGGAATGAAGAAACTAGGCAGCCCGATGGGGGAAAGGACGAGAACTTCAGCGAACATGATTTCAAGCAAATAGCCGGAGCAAGGTAGCCGGAGCAAGGAGACCTTATGCCTAAGACGGGAAACGATATGAGCTGCTGAAGCATGAAGAAAATAATTACTTCAAAATCGAGTTGATATAAACAAGGTGTAAATTGGGATGGCAATATGCATCACCTCGACTATCCTCAGCAGCTGAACCTATAATCATGTAGACTTAGCACAAGAGAACAAAAGCCATTTTTGACAGTAATACGATTGATGCTGAATGTTGAATGGACTATCCACCCAGCACAGGTACCTGGTTCTCACCCTGGTCGTGTGGAACCCGGATATGACTCTGTCTTTCGCTGTATTTCGGTTCCGGATTATTTCATTAGTATACCAAAACAGGGCCGGCTTATAGTTTAGCACTACTGGTTGTTGAATCATTCCATCGTGGTCAACTCCCCGGAGCGATATCTGGCTTTCAAGCATTTCACTTCGGCGCTCTAACATGGTGTGTTTACGTCATTGAGAGATATGAGGGTGTCTCGTGCCTTAGCTTGCCGCACTGCTTCAGAGTTAGGTGGTTATGCGACAGCCGCGGTCTTTGGCTGGTTGGTGGCTAGGTCAGAGCGTGAAGCCTCGGATAACATTCCTATTAAGCGATTAGCTTTATTACAGAATTCATTTTCCTCCAGTTCATCAGGAGAATGTACCGAAAGATAAGAATATAGGGGCATGTTGGGGTTGATTAAAATGAAGGAGAATTGAGGAGAGATAGACATGACAAAAGGGAAATGTGAAGAAAAAGGAAACTGTTGAACAATCTCTCATGCATGCATGCATGTTGTTTGCTGCAGACTGAGCCTTTTGATATTTGTTTGCTATTTGCTATTTGTTGTTTGCTACAATTGAGCAATGTTCAGATAGTTTCTACAGGGTATATAAACCCCTGCATTTCTAGTTTTGCAATTAACAATTCTTGCTTTGCTTTCTCCCACACATATAGTAGTAATCTACCATAGATTGCTCATCAGAAACAAGTCGACCTATGAATATACTGGCACTGAGAGCCAGAAGTGAGCCCGGAAACATAAGGCAAACATGCAAGTAGAGCAAGAAACCGTGGACTTCACGGACTACAGAGTAAAAAGAACAGAAGACACAAGGTGAAATTGCTGGGCTCTCAATTCTGCGCGGGCCGGCGCTAGTTAAGCACATCTGGCGAGGACCGATTGAAGGGGACTCTATATCCGTCAGAAAATAATTGTTAATATCCAAAATGAATACAAGGAAAGGGGTCCTCACAGGTTACTCGTTTACTTGTGGGACGGGTGTCCAAACCCGGCTGCCATATCTCCCCACACGTTCTGTAGGGTCTGTATGCTCTCATCTGTGTTAGAGAGGCGTGCAATTTGATCGTTGAGGACGGCACGCTGGTGAGTTATGTCGTTCTCGATTACACTTCGCTCCATGATGAGCTTTCTAATCACCTCGTTGAGCGCCACCAGTGCATCTCTTTGGTGAACGAGTGGGGCATAGCCCTCTATAGGCTTAGGTCCACTTGTTGTGGCCTTTGGGTCGTTGGTGACCGGGTCGCGAGAGGATCCCTCGGAAGACATTTCTGCGTAGCAGTTAGCCACGCCTCACAATAAATTTGCAGCAAATTATTGCAGATCGTACCGAAATAATGAATCCGAGGGCTTGCTTGGTAGATATGATAGGGTATGATGAATAAGATGGGAGGTAGTTGGTTGAGAGAAAGTGAACTGAGGGAATATGAGGAAGAAAAGTGAAGTGAGATATCGAAATGAGAGAGATATATGAAGAAGAAAGGAATGTGGGGAGAGGGAATAAGTGATATTCTTGGAAGTTTGTGCGAAACATGAAACACAAGTTCAGATGGATCCCGTTGAGGAAGATCAATATGATCTGAAAAAAACAATTTATATGTGGCCGACTGTATACACGTGGTACGAAGCGGTATAGGCGCCAGCTGCCAAAACCTTATTTCTGGTGAATGTTGATGCCTTGATGCCTAGCTTTGGACTGGCGGCCTGCACCAGATACCAGATTTGCAATTTTATGTATCTTTTGTATGACTTACCTATACAAAAGGTACTTAGTTACCCCATAGATATAACATGCATTTTCTTAGCACTCGAACTAGCTAAAGTAATAGAAAGTATACGAATATATATTAAAAGTCTAGCTTAATTAGTTTAATTGTAGTATTAATTATTAGTATCTAATATAAAAGAAGAAGAATATTTTCAAAATGACACTATATGAAGGCTATACAGGGGAAATAACCAGGTACTTTCTTGAATTTAGTGTACTTGATATTTCTTACCAAAGTTTGGTTAAATAATATAGACTTCCTTTACACTATATATATCTTCTTATATTTGCCCTAACTGGTTCGAGTGCTGAGAAAATGTATGTTATGTTTACGGGGTGTTTAAGTACCTTTTGTATAGGGAAGTCATACGGAGTACAAAGGATACTTAAAATTGTAGATCTGGTATCTGGTGAAAATCTGGTATCTGGTGGGGCGCACCAACACCAGGGGACCTGGTGTTGGGCGCTTGGCACGGCTAGTGACTGGACATAAGTTTTTGCACCCCTGGCGCCTAGGTGGGGCTATAGGGGGTGCAAAAACTTTATGTCCACTGACTGTACCTGAATTCCCATGACACTTCCAATACAAAGTAGCCTGATTTTGCTGGCACTTACAACTCTCAAAAATGAAGCTTTTCATCAGCATACAAATAGAGATATCTTGACAAGTATCAGTGGAGATATCTCATCTCACTTTATATGGGATCAAAAACTTCATTTTTCACACTTGTAAACCGTCTAAAAATATTGAGATACTGCTATTCGTGTGCAGATGAAAAACTTCATTTTTGGCACTTGCAAACCATCTAAAAATATGGAGATATCGCCGTTTGTATAGGGATTAAAAGCCTTGTTTTTATGGGTTACGGCGCCTAACCGGCCCCACCTTTTTCTAAGCAGAAAAAGGGACCCTCGTAAGCGAGGGTCTGACACCTGAACACAAAACCACCCCTAAATACAATAGTATCTTTTACTAGGCGAGCTATATAAAAGGTATATATAAAATGCTGGTTTTTAGTACTATAAAAGTCTCTGAAAGCTTACTATAACTTAGCATATAAAACAATCCGCTCTATTTAAATACTATATTTGATTTTCAGCCTAGGTTTTAGGGAGCCGTCTCAAAGTATTACGATTTAAAGTTTTGGCCTACTATCCCGCCGAATATAAGATATTTGACTACTAAGGCGTCCCGGAAACTTGCCCTTTAAATTTAATAAAAGTATTAAGGTAGTATTAGAACATTACTGATACACTTAAAATAAAAGGTCTTTATATAATTTGGCCGAGAAAAACGAGTATTTATGTATGTACCTTTTATATAGCTCGTCTAGTAAAAGATACCATTGCATTTAGGGGTGGTTTTGTGTTTGGGTGTTAGACCCTCGCTTGCGAGGGTCCGCTTGGAAAAAGAGTGGGGCCGGTTAGTTATCCTATGCCGTGTTGGTTATACGAGACATTCAGGCATTAAATTCAGGCATTTGTCCGTCGTAGAATGATTTACAGTACATTGTATAGAGCGGTGTAAGGAGCGGTCAATAACCAGGCCAAAGCTAGGCATCAAGGCATCAACATTTACCAGAAATAGGGTTTTGGCAGCTGGCGCCTATACCGCTTCGTACACGTGGAAGCAAGAGGTTAGCCCATTTCTTAAATACATACCTTAACAGTATATATATATATATAAGAGGAAAAACTAAGATATTATTATTCACAATCTCCTAATAATGCCTGTTAGTATTCGAAGTCTTTCGAATAAAAGCCAATACGTGACTGCAGGATTCGATCATACAGGGGTACTGTGTCCACAGCGATGTCAAGGTTAAGTTCCATCTGGACTTTTCTTTTTCCACTGGCGTGTAATGGATCAGGACATCTTGACTAAGGAAGGGGAAGCCACGACTGGTCCCAAGCTGAATATATAAGGCGAACTCTTAACCGTGTCGTCGGCTTTTAGGGTATATACGGTGGTAGAGGCTGCGGTTGCTGACAGAGTAAGGATCTTGGTTAGTCGTGTATTTCTTCGATGCGAGTCAAAACCCGACCGCCATCTAGTCCCGCCAGATCTAGAGGCTGTGTATATCCTTGTGCGTTTGCGGGGATGTGTGCAATTTCGCCATCGAGTGCTACACGCTGGCGAATAATATCAGTTTTAATAACACTGCATGCACTCTAGAACCATACTCCTACAGCGTCACAAAGGCGTTTCGTTAGGGTTTCGCTTGGCTCCAAGACTAGATATCTGATCACCTCAGTGAGGGCAACTGGTGTCTCGCTCGTTGGGCAGAGTCCGGGATAGGGTTAGGAGCCACTATTATCTTCGGCTTATCGGTGACTGACGAAGTAGGTTTGTGGGATATATTGCTGTATAGCAAGTTAGTCTTGTTCCAGAATTCAGTTGCTTTTATACTCTTACAGACTGCAGTTGGAGGATGATGTTAGACTGTTAGACGAGATGCATGGAAAGTGAGATGTGAAAACTAGAGATACCTTTGAGGAAATGAACGTGGAGAGAAGCAATAGAGGGATGAGTGGCGCTTTACTTTGCTTTTTGTGTGAGGAGTAGTTCAGATGGGGATTGGGGATCTTGTTGAACAATATCACTCTACAGATTTATACTCATCCTGCGAAGGAGAGCCGAGAGCGGCCTTCCCTAGTCATATTCGCGGCTGAAGAAACCGCTAGAGAGAGAGAGAGAGAGAGAGAGAGAGAGAGAGAGAAGCGCAAAGGTTGACCAGTTCGCCAGTCTGGAGCCGTCCGGCTCGGGCTTTGCGGCGATAAACGATCGGCACCGGGTGAATTAGACTCCGCTTCAGGCATTTAAGGCAGCAGTCTCCGACCCCTAGTTATGTTGTATGACCTCAAAGCTGACCCCTCACCCTCTCTCCCTCTCCCTATTCATTAAAGATATCAAATACAACAAATATGGTGTCGCTTGAAACTGTACAAAACAGCAACTCTGCTATCAAGGAATATGGTCCCAACCTGGTGGCAGTTTTTGGTAGGGCTCGTCATCCCTAGCAAGGGACGATCATTGACATCGCTCTAGTGGGTGGCACCAGTGGAATCGGTGAAAGTACCGCCCGTGCTTTTGTGAAATATGCTGTTTCTCCGCGCGTCTATCTCGTCGGACGGAGCGAGGCTCGAGCTTCCCAGATTATCGAAGATCTCCGCGCTTTGAATCCAGATGGACAAATCAGTTTCATTAAGGGTGATGTTTCGCGTCTGCAAGAAGTAGACCAGACATGCAAAGAAATTCAAGCCAAGGAAGACAAGATTAATCTGTTGGTGCTGAGTGCTGGCATTTTGACTACCAAGGGGCGTGATGGTATGTTTTTATATTTTGATTTTCGCGCCCACTTATCAACCTCTCTAATGAATAAATCTTAGAGACCGATGAAGGATTGGATAAGAAATTCAGTCTCCATTACTACTCTCGCATGCGTTTCTTATACAATCTGCTTCCTCAATTGACAAATGCCGCCCAAGGCGCAGCCTCCCGGCCAGCGCGGTCTATCGCGTGTCCTTTCTGTTCTGGATGCCCGTGGAAATGCACCCCTGGTTATGAATGATCTGTCCCTGAAGGACAACTACTCTCTACGGAACTGCGCCAATCATGCAATTACCATGACATCGCTGTCGATGGAAGAGCTTGCCTCGTCGCATCCATCAATCTCCTTTGTTCACGCATATCCAGGTATTGTGAACACAAGTCTAATGCGTGATAATGGATTTTTAATCAAGACTGCGCTGAGTGCACTCTTCCTTCTGTTCTCGCCGTTGACTATTGGGTTGGAAGAGAGCGGTGAGAGACATATTTACGCGGGAACCAACCCGGGTTTCGCCCCGAGAGGATCAAATGGAGGCAATGATACTGCGACTGGCTCGGATGGTGTTCAGGGGTCTGGTTCCTACTTGGTTGGTTCTGATTCGGCCACCGTGAGTAACCAGAAGGTTTTGGAAGGCTATCGAGCGGATGGTACGAGGGCATCCGTTTGGAAGCATACCCTCGATATTTTTAAGGGTATCCGTGGGGCTTAGGTGTGAGCGAGATTCCGGATTTGATGTTTGGAAATTGTAAATAGGACAACTCTACTCTTAGCATATAATGATTAACAAACTTGATATCACGAGGGCTGCTTTGGTTCAAATTGAATATAATGAAGGAGACAGCTTCTCGCAGTGCCCCTCAACCCGCCAATCGTGCAGCCTTCAGGGGATGTTCCCTGGTCTCTCAGTATAGCAGGATGCATACCATCCTGAAGCATTGTCGTGGTTCCTTGCAGTGACTGGAAGATCATAGAACACCGACGTGCATGTTTCTGTCGATGGTGAACTGGGTAGGAGCTGCACTTTTCCCTTGGTGGCCTGGCCGACCATAGTTCGATCTCTCATAGACCTTGATAACACATGTGTCGCTGGCATTCCTTTAAGGAAACGGGGAAAACGTCATCAAGGGCGGGCATTCTGCATGTGAAGCATTCTCTTTGAATCATTTGCTCGGGGCTTCCTGGAGGCTATTCTGCATCTGATAACCCGATAGGCTTATATCAACGGAAATGCCAACAAATCACCCGGATAAATAAATATGTAACTATATATAGTAATGATCTGTAAGTGGATATGCAGCAAGTACGTACGTAGCCCAGACCACTGCCCATCGCCCCACTTATCTTAACGCGTGGCCTGTCTCCAAGGCAGCAAATTTTGAAGTGAGATGACATCTTTTCTTTTTTTATCACTTCTCATTCTGCATTGCAATTGTGCATTGCTTTGAATTCTGCACTTGTTTAGCCCGGCGTGATTGTTTTGTTGTTGCCTTTTTGGCGCATACGACACCCTACATCTCAATTAAGCATCCGCCCTTCAAGATGCACGAGGATTATCACCCCACAGATCAATACTCCAAATGGGACCCGCGGGGATGGTCCTTGATGAAGAAGATTTTTCTAGCGGCCGGCATCATCGCGGTGATTGTGGCAGTTGTCGTTGGTGCTGTTCTAGGGGTGCGCGCCAATCGGTACCCCAATTACTCGAAACTAGACTACAGCCTGAAAGACGAGTTCTCGGGGTCGTCCTTTTTCGACAACTTTGAATATTTTACTGACACAGACCCAACCCATGGATTTGTCCAGTACGACTCCAACATATCAAACCTCAGGCCAAGCAAATCAGCTAACGTGTAATCCAGGTATATAGATCGAGGTGCGGCTACATGGCTCAATCTAACCTCCGCTACAGACACCTCCGCGGTGCTCAAGGTGGACACGACGTACAGTGGATCGGAGGCTGCTAACGGGCGTCAATCTGTGCGAGTCACATCCAACAATACATATGCCAATGGGCTTTTCATCTTCGACGTTATTCACACCCCGTACGGGTGTGGTACATGGCCAGCCCTGTGGCTGACAGACCCCAACAACTGGCCCGAGTACGGAGAAATTGATGTTGTGGAAGCGACTAATGCTGGAACCTTTGGAACTCAGTCAACACTTCACACATCGGAAGGTTGCACCATGGGCGTTAAACGAAAGGAAAGTGGCTCTGTGGATCACGAGAACTGTTATTACGAGGCGAATGGCTACACGGGCTGTGGTGTCAAGGGTACTGCGAGTACTTACGGTCCTGAGTTTAATAGTAACGGTGGCGGAGTAAGTGACGGTACCTCAACTGTTCAAAGCAGTTTACTAATAATCACTCCTTTTAGGTCTATGCTATGGAACTCCGCGACGCCGGTATTCGCGTATGGCAATGGGTCCGCTCCAAGATCCCCTCCGATATCACCTCGGGCAGTCCCGATCCATCCACCTGGGGAAAAGCATTCGCAGACTTCCCCAGCACGGATTGCAACATTGGTTCTCATTTCAAGAACCAGAGTATCATTATTAATATCTCTTTGTGTGGTGATTGGGCTGGTGCGAGCAAGTACTATACTACACAGAGTAGCTGTCCTGGAAACTGCACGACGTTTGTGCGGGATAACGCGACTAGTTTTGAGACCGCGTACTGGGAATTCGGCAGCTTCAAAGTCTATCAGACTTCGTGATATGCTGACTTGTCAAGCGCAATTCTCTTTTTAATGTGTCCCTGAATTGATGTTATGCGGTGTATCGATCATTGCGGAGGCGTTTGGTTTGTGAATTTTATTTGAAAAGGCCAGGATGCGCAATCATGGAGGCTTGTATGTTGTTATATAGATAATGAATAACTAGATACTACCATTATGAATTCCCTCGTGTATTTGGAGTCCCCCATGAACCCACATATTGACTAGGCAACTATTGCACCTTGCCTCTGGAGTCGACCGGCCAGATTTCTTCAATGACGCCACCCCGATGGGCGTAATAGAAATCATGCAAGTTGACTGTAGGGTCAATGTGACTCGGTACCATCTCCACGCGATCCCCAACTGAAAGTGCCGGGGTACCCTCCTCCCAACTGAGTGACCCATGCTCATCACCAAGAACACCATAAGTGTACCGGGAGTCCTTACACTCTGCCAAGCCACTATCGGTCGTCAATGACTTCAATCCGCTGTCGATTGTGACCGACCGAGGACCTTGTTTGCTCAAAACAGTTGACAGAATGGTAAGACTGTTTGAATAAAAGGTGCCCACGGCATTTCGGTAATCCGTATCCATAAAAATGAACGACCCAGGCTGGAGCTCAGTTACACCCGGTACGGTGGCACAAAACTCGGCCGTTCCAGTCCCACCCGTAGTGACTACGTCAATATTGAAGCCAGCCTCCCGCAGCACGTCCGCAGTGTTCGTGAGGGTCTCCATGGACTGCAGACATTGACTTTTTCGATCTTCCTTATCATGCAAATGTTGCAAATGACCCTCGTAGCCATGGAGCCCGATCAGTTTCAAATGCTTCAGACCGTGTACATGTTTTGCTAGGGTCATGGCTGGGTCACCAGGTAGAACACCAGTGCGATGGAGCCCAACATCGAGGTCAATCAAAACCGAGATTGGTTCATCGATACCGGCTTTCGCCAAAGCCTCATCAATAGCTGTTGCGCCAGTTTCGCTATCAACAACTATCCTGATTTTGCGATGTTTACGGTATAGTTCCACTAGCCGTTGTACTTTTGCGGAGCCGATAATCTCGCAGGTAATAAACAAGTCGTCGAATCCGGCTGCGGCAATAACTTCAGCCTCGCTCACTTTGGCCACGCAGCCTCCCTTCGCGCCCGCTTTGACCATCTTGCCGGCTAGGATCGCGCTCTTTGTGGTTTTAAGATGGGGGCGGATATCGAGACCAGTTGGTAATAGCTTGTCCATCAGTTTCTTGATGTTGGCCTCGACGAGATCGAGGTCTGCGATCATGGATGGCGTGTCGAGGGTATCGACCCTATCGCCGACATTGGGGGAATACATGTTGAATTCGAAGTCGCGGGACTGAATGAGCTGAGTGCTAGTTCGGTGCTGGCGATGGTCAATGTCTGGGTTTGAATCTTGAGAGGTTGTGTAGAACGGCAGAGGTGTTGCAATTTATAAGGTGATGAGAGGATGCAAGGGGTAGAGATATGCCCCCGTGCTCCATATTGGACCCCCGCACTAAAGATCGCCTATCAACGGAGTGGGGGTTTATCATTCGACCCGTGCGGGGTACGATGTTGCATTATTCAGTCTGAAGCGAGAATCTCCAGGTGGTATCGGAGTATCTTTTATCGTAGGTAGTCGAAATCAAGAGAGAGAGAGAGAGGGCGGGGGGGAGGAACCATGAATTCATGTGTGCCTATGGAGAAGAAGGTGCGCCTACGTAAAAGGAGATCAATGAGAAACAAAGGAACTTGTCTAGCCTTAGGCTATAGGGCTCCTGACATAGCACTATATTACAAAAAGCCTTTGATCGAATAGCGAAACGATGATTTGGTTGATGTATTTCATATTTCCATGTCCGGTTCGTCTAGTAGATACCTAAACACTCTCTAAACAAAAGTCGTCCCCTTCCCAGCCGTAGGCCCATGTCAATCGACGTCCCATACTGCGCGCAATTCGGAATGGAATTTTCCCGATCGGATGCGGCTCGTGGAACTGGATGCCACCACGAACCTTGAGAGTTGAGGGCGTAAATTGCCATACCGAGCCATATAGCTTTTCGCATGCAAACCCTATGCTCTGCATGGCACGTAGGAACTCGGCCCATGGAACCTCGCCGGGTTGGGCGGTGCACGAGGGCTGGAAGAACATTGCCCGAAATACCGTGAGCGCGCCCATCAACGTGGAATTTTGGATGCTGTTCCGCTTGAAGATTAAGTTTAGACAAATTCTCTAATTCGACTGTGGAATCTGACTGTAAAATCGTAATACCGCGTGTTTTAAGCTTGTGCTTTGGTGTTTGCTGTCTGGATGGCCCAATCGTCTGTTCAGTGCGATATTGGAGCTCGTAGTACGTCTCGGATACTAGGAGGGCGACATTAGTTTGGCACGCTCGTGAGCTTGAGTCAGACTCCCTCTTTAAGGGTTCCGCCAAATCTGGGTTGCATTGCACAACTCGATTCGATTGGAGAAGCCTAATTAACGCCTCTGGCAAATAGACTTGCCGGCTTGAAGTGAGATCGTCAACTTTGTGCCAGAAACGATCAAGGGCACGCTCGGCTGCCTGCAGAGTGACCGTCGTCTCATCGGACCGTCGTCTCTCGATTGAGTAACCAAACTTCCGATCGGAATGATGCTCGGGTGTTTTCGAAGAATTTGTCATGATAATACCCCTTAGGATGGGTAGAAAATAAACACCCTTGTGATATTCCCATTCCAAATCCTCAACGCACTTTTTTATCTCGTGACAGGATGTCGATACCCAGGGCGCGAAAGGAATCAACTGGTTTTCGCACTGAACCAAGACGGAAAGATCTGATAATAAGGATCTAACACGCGTACGGGCGACTAATGGGACCACCCCTACATAACCCTCTGATTGGTTTATATTGCCGGCAGTAATTTCGATCACTCTCCCTTTACAAAAACTGATTATGTAGTTATTAGTAATATTGAAGCCTAAAGATGCCTGAATACCTGAATTATGAGGTCGATAACCTTCATGCCTTAGAAAATGGGCACTAATTGTTGACGTGGCACAGCCTAATACCGTTAACAATTAGTGCCACGGCCTAATACTAACACCGACTACTAATACCTGGTCGGTATTAGTGCCACAATTATTCGTACCATACAAATCCTAGGATTCCTTCCCTTACTTTTCGGCGTTGAAGCCTTTCTCTCTCCCTCCACTCTAGAACGCTTACTATTAAAGCCTTCGGTCTAAAGAGTAATTGTTATTTGTCGATTACAAAGGCTAACTTAGAAGATAAGTGTCCTTATCCGTTCATATAGAGTATAGGTTGAAGTTGTATATGGTTGTTTTGGGATTCGCTCAACTCCCTATGTTTCAATACGCCTCCTTATTGTTATAGGTGTAACAATAAGGGTATATGTATCGCGTAGAGTGTTGTATATAGACTAGAAAGCTATAGCGGTTTAGAAAAGAGAGATGATCTCATCTTTAAAGGATTCAAGATCGATGGTTGGTCGTAGCATTGTAAAGTGTATGTAGAAATAAAAGAGAAGTTGAAATTAGTGTATATATGCTTTAAGAAGGCGGTGATGAAAAGGCGGTAAGGCAGTATCCAATCAGAGGGTTATGTAGGGGTGGTCCCATTAGTCGCCCGTACACGCGGGGTAAATAAATCCCGTGCGTGTCCGTCGTTTCGGCTGGCTCGCTCGAGTACATCCAGGTGCGTGTTGACTCTTCCTTGGATCGCTTCTTCGTATCGATCGAGGATCACGTTAAGGGTTGCCTGGTTCTTCAATACCTCACGTGCGAGTCGGGAGCGATGGAGGCGAATGTCAGTATGGTTGGGATATGAATTAAACCGCAGTTGATGGTCGAAAGTTTGGTTAGATTGCGCTTCACGCACCGCTTCCATCACCATTGCCGGTTGCTCGCGATGTAGGGCTATAATCCAGGCAGCATCAGTATGGCCCACTACCTCCTCATTAGGATCCATAACAGCAAAAAGCAAAACAAACGTAGGAAAAAAAAAAGGGTGACACTGGGAATTTGGTGAGAAGAAAACAGATGAGGGTCATATTAGTAGCAAGGTAGACAAACTTTTAGGTCAGACTTCTGCTTAACCCATCTCCATTCAGCGCCTCGCTGTCGTAATTTCAACAGCCCACACCCATGCGGCCAATCCTCAACCAAGCCGCAACCAATTGTCACGGCTCTGAGCAGTGTTAAATGTCCGTCCGTAAAAGGCGCTAGCTTTCGATGCACACACCGGGCTAACCGTTCGGGTCCTTATCGACAATATAATATAATTATAGGGAGATTTTGGGAAAAGAAATATAAATCCATAAAGAGGGTGTACCCATTTAACGAGGAGGTAATGGAGAAACAAAGCAACGTGTTTGGTCTTAGGCTGCCGGGCTGCCAACATAAATTACTTTGTCTGCGTCACACTGATGACATGAGTTGCGCCTCAGAGCTGGTGGTTGAGATTTAGTACAATTGTTCTTTAGATGGCGTATAAGCGACGATCCTGTAAGGGTGTTAGAAACGAGGAAGGGTCCAAACGTACGATGGATGAACTGAGTGGCACAGAACGGATAGTCGGAGTTTTTCTTAGTGGGTTTCATTTTGGTTGCGGAGCTTGCTCTTCGAGCAAAGGAGTCGGGTGTTGAATGAAATGAAGTTCAATTTAACTCGAATCTCCGGGTTGAGTTGGGTACGATATGACCAAGGTTTGGAAGTGACATATAAACTCACGCAAGTAAACCCTAGGTGAACTATCAGTGAACTATCAATGAACTATTAGTGAATTATCAGTGAATTATCAGTAAAATGATTGTTCAAGTGAACATTTTGAATGCTGTTGAAGCCGAACAAACGAATCAATCATGGTAATTTTGCAATACAGCATAAAACGATTACAGGTGAAACATTACGAAGACCATGTGCGAACTATTTGGAGAGTGTTGTATTGATACTGGTAATAAATACAGCCATTCACAAAATCAGAGTTTGAAGGTTATCGCGTGCAAAGACTCCACGCACTTTATTCCCACCTTCCAGATTCAAGACAGGATCCAGAAGGATAATGGAAGATCGGAGCAATTTCCACGAGTTATCAACCGAGCCATACGGTATTTTCTGGCAAGAAGACTTCATCGATACCGAACACGAGCAACGACTCATCTCTGTCTTTACCAACGAGCTAGAATGGCCCGACCGCCCTGGCCGGATATCACTCCATTACGGCTACAGTTTCGACTATAAAACATTCGGGATAGATCCCGAGATTCCATACAAGGAATTCCCAGAATGGCTCCAACCTCTCATTCCAACAACCGAGGATCGACCTCCAGACCAGGTCTGTCTGCAATACTATCCTCCAGGCGCGGGGATCCCACCCCATGTAGATGCACACAAGCCATATGACCAGCTCTACGCTTTATCTCTTGGTGCGCCGGCGATGATGATATTCCGCCGGGGCGAGGAACGCATTGAGGTCGATTTGACCCCGCGGAGCATGATGCAAATGAGCGGTGACTCGAGGCTGCATTGGACGCATGGGATTAGGAAGCGGAAGAATGATACCCTCCCGGATGAGACGGTGAGGCCGCGCGGGAAGCGGTGGAGTATCACTTATCGCTGGCTCAGGGATGGGGAATGTGAATGTGGGAACCTTGAGATGTGTGACACGGCTCAGCGACGGAATGGCATTGAAAAAGAAAAGAGATCATTAAAGGCTTTGGCGGAGCAGGCTCAGCTTGAACAACCGGTCGCATAGATTGAATCGCGATGGTCTAATGAGTCGGCCTGTTTGTTATGTAAATAATACCAGAGCGAATTATACCCGGGTTTGCATCAGTAACTGAGAATGTGTATAGCGGGATCGAATATCGCCTCTTAGAAATCGGAAATTTTAATGAGTTAGCTGGGCACTGTTTTCGAGTTTCTACCCAGCAGACGCTATTTCATCAACAGGTCTGAGTAACAGATTCAGACAAAAGCGAATGAAACTCCATCAATGGGAAGATTAGCGGTTGTTAGTCGGAGAAAGGTACTTTCCCTTTTTGTGCAACGCCATTCGGCCAGCGACTACCTATTTAGGACACTTCAAAGCTTTTAAAAAGTGTGCAAGGCTCCCTTGGGGTATCTCTCACCAACTCTCAACCGGAATTCCCGAACTTCTGCTTCACTCAGACTCTTTGAGCTATCTTGGCCATGCTAGGCATTTATGTTGTGGCAATCGTTGGTGTGGTAGTGGTCGTGGTTCTATCCGCATCGTATACAATGATGCACAGCCAAAGTCGCGAGCCTCCGTCGGTAGCGAGCAAGATCCCACTTGTGGGGCATCTGATGGGGCTCATCCAACATGGCCCAAGATATTTCAGCATGCTATGGCGAGTCATCTATTTTATCATATGGGCAATCTAAACTAATGCAGCATTTGCGGCAGTGAAAAACATCCAGAGCATTCAATATTTGCAGTCAACATATTATCATTCAAGCTCTTCGTGACACCCTCACCTGCCATCATGCGTGCTGCTCAGAAGCATCCCACAGCTATTACATTGGAACCGTTGTTGAAGTTCACCCAGAAACATATGTGTCAAACTCCGCCCGAGAAACTCCTCCATTTGTGTGATCAAAATCGTGGTCCCAGCCTACTTTCCAGAATCGTGCATGATACGACACCCGTCCTTGCTGGGAAATCCCTTGACAAAATGAACCGGACAATGCTTCGGCAGCTACTACCTATAATTGACGACATGGGCAACTACGATTCTATTGATTTGCACGCATGGCTTCGGCATGTCATTACAGTTGTTAGTACAAATGCTACATACGGCAATTCGAACCCATTCCAAAGTCGACACATTGAAGACACATTCTGGTGAGTGTAAAAGACCTGTATTTGGGTATGAAATCCCTCAAATATCTGAGCAGGGAACTCGAGCGGAATGTGGCGCTACTACTAGCCAACATTGTGCCATGGTTAATTGCCCGCAAAACCTGGAAGGCACGCAAGCGTTTGTGTGCTGCGTTCAAAGATTATTTCGATCTCGCAGGTTATGAAGACGGCTCCGACCTCCTAACTATGCGGTACAGATCATTCCTCGAGGTTGGACTTACTCACGAAGAAATAGCGTATGCGGAGGTGCCCCTGATTGTAGGGTTACTGACAAATACCGTTCCTGCTGCATTCTGGGTTCATTTTGAGCTTTTCTCAAGACCGAAGCTGCTTGAGGAGATACGGGGAGAGGTAGAGCAAAATGCCCTCAATGTTGCTCCCGACGGTACGCACATCATTGATTTTGGGTACCTTCGCGATTATTGTCCACTTCTTCTCTCAATGTACCAGGAGGTTCTACGGATGAGGACAACGATGGTAACGATCCGCTTCGTGACACAGGATGTTGTTTTGGCGGACAATTACTTTCTTAGATCCGGAACCATGCTCTTCATGCCGGCGAAGCAATTAGGCCGACATCAGAGTGCTTGGGGAACTTCGGCGGATGAGTTCGACGGGCGAAGATTTCTGAGATCCACTACGACAATCGATGATAATGGCCACAAGAAAAAGGATCCCCGGCGTACTGGCGGGTTCATGGCATTCGGTGTTTCACCGACAATTTGTCCTGGGCGCCACCTTTCTACTAGTGAGATCTTGCCTCTAGTCGCCATGATCGCCTTGCGATATGACATTGCCCCAGTCGATCGGCTCTGGCGTGCACCACCGAGGATGAACTCGGCGACCACATCAAATATGGGCCCAGTGGATGGAAGATTCCCCGTGACCGTGAGTAAACGACAAAAGTATGAAGAGAAGCTGTGGAAGTTCAAGATCACTGAAGGCACGCGGCAATTTGGTTTGGCTGTGGGTTAAATTTGGGACTCGGGGCTTAACCAACTAAATGCGAGGAGTGATAAGACAAGTTCATGACGGTGTATCAAGCTGCGTAAGGCCCGGTTAGACAACAAAGGCAACAAATTATGCAGGAGGAGATCTATGTACCGGAGTATCATTGAGAGGTAATATCGATATGGAATGTAGTCCACACTGAGTTGAGGTCCTCCTAGCGGATAGTCACGAGTAAGGTAGTATATTGGCGTCGCACGGAGCGATATAGTATGGTGCCACTCTAGCTCTGGTGTCTATTATTCCTACTTCCGTGTTTAAGTCGTCTGTTTGACTATGGTGAGTGGTGCACCATTTTGAAGTAACATTCGAGTTCAACTATTTTTTAGTCTATAATATCCTCTTCTGCTCCCCACAATCAACATTCATCTTACATTAAAAGCGAAATGTGAGACAAGCTCGCTTGGTCTAATGGCGAGGTAGACAATTGTCAAGAAGGCTGCAATACGTGAGACTGTTGGAACCATGATACTACGACCATCACTGTTGAATGATTGCTATGATACGTGGCGGACTGTTAAGTACTGGCTTATGATCCAGGTATTATTTGTGGCAGTGCAGCTCGATCCATCCAGGGAAAAAGTTGTTCCAACATGCCGTTCAGCTTTTGATCATGTTCGCGATCTAACGGGGTTGCCCACGCCCCGGGGTTGGGTTCCAAGTTGGACCCCCAAGATAAGTCGGAAATAAGACGGCGTTTATTCCGGCTGCAATCAATTAAATTCACTCAATTCGTCCTAGGAGATTAAAACAAAATCCTAGTAGAAATACATAGCTTATCTCCGTGCCCGACCAGTTGGCCAAAATTCTTAACTCCGTTTCTTTTGTATGCCCTTAAACCGGCGTGTGCCTCGACTAGATTCCCTCTCTTTATTATAAGGCCAGCCCGCACCCGGAATTTATTCAATCCCAAGATTATATCCTATTCTCATTCCGTATATATAAGGTGCAAAACGACCACGAACGATGGCCGTCAGATACGCTAAGGATCAACCCGAGGGATTCAACAACCGCATCGAAAATGTCGCGATTGTCGGGGTACGTCGATCACTTCACTTGATATTTCTATTGAGATCGCTAATAATCCAAAATTTAGGCTGGAGGGTCAGTTGGGAGACATCTCATCGCTCAACTTCTTCAAAATGGCAAGCATATCGTGACCGCCATCACCCGCCCTAGCAGCACCAACCAAATGCCTGAAGGCGTCCAAATTGCTCGCGTCGATTATGCCAGTGACGATGACACAGCGCTTGTGGAGGTCCTCCGCGGCCAACAAGTACTGCTAATCACTATGAACGTCATGGCTCCACCCGACACCATGATCAGGCTCATCCGGGCCGCCGCCAAGGCTGGGGTACCGTATATCGAGCCTAATTGGTACGGGCACGACGCCGCCAACGACTCTCTCTGTGACGATAGCCTTCTCACCCCCAATCGCGACCGCGTCATTGCCGAAATCACGCGTCTGGGCGTCAGCTCCTACCTGTTCCTGGTCTGCAACTTCTGGTACGAGTTTAGCTTGGGCGGTGGACCTGACCGATTTGGGTTTGATTTCCACAAGCGCAGCCTCACCATCTACGATGGGGGCGATGTTTCCATTAACACCAGCACTTGGCCGCAGACCGGTCGGGCTATTGCGAAATTGCTGAGTTTGAAGGAACTACCCGATGATGAGAACGACCAGTCTCCCACCCTATCCCAATTTCGAAACCGCTCGGTGTATGTGTCAAGCTTCCGATTGACCCAGCGTGAGATGTTTGAGAGCGTTAAGCGCGTGACCAAGACCACGGATGCGGACTGGACTATCACGCAGGACTCTGTTGCACAGCGGTTCAAAGAAGGACAAGAGGGCATGAAGGTGCACAACTGGAATGTGTTTACCAAGATGTTGTACAGTCGGATGTTCTTCGCGAATGGAGATGGGGACTATGAGTCTAGGCGGGGTCTGGATAATCAGTTGCTTGGTCTTCCCGTCGAGGATTTGGACGAGGCTACAGCTGAGGGTATACGGATGGCAGAGAACAACGAGGTTCCATTCTCGCATTGAATACCAAATTTGGTTCGTGACCCCTTAAGGGTGAGGATGGATTATAGAGTTTGGTGATCTTAAATGAATCGATGTATTGGTCTCAGTTCGAGCCTGGAGTGCAATTTTATGTCCAGTTGAAACCCCCTGTGAATGAAGGAATTTGGCTCATTATATGGCTGGCAATTCCTCATTAAAATGTATATTTGTTGACTACCAGGTCACTGTGACCATGTAACTCAAACATCAACGTTGTCGCCTCACCGAATGCAATATTTGTTTGCCGTTTATAGGTTACACTTCGTAGACTTAATGGCGAATAAAACGGCACCTACCGTCAACCGTTTTGGCAAGAGCGTATTTGTTGGGTGCCTGTGGGAATGTGGTGGGATATATGCTTCCAGGCATTCAAGTGTATTAACCTAGTGATAGAGATCCTACGTGGTTTCAATATGGAGGAATAACACTTTGGGATTCGTCTATGTTGTTGGACGTAGAGGAGAAGGAGAGAAGGAGAGAGAGAGAGACTATCTACTGCACAAAGAGGATCTGTCCCAAGTGAGGCCCTGGGCCTCAGGCACCTAGGCACCCAACACCTAGTTACTGCTGGGACTTACACTCCGTTGCCCATAGACAAGGTGACTAAGTGACAATACTACCGCCAACATCATTATACCCTCCATATTTCCATCAAGGAACACTATACAACTTAGTTTACATGAAGGCTGCAATAAGACAACCAGCAAAAGCACCAGAGACCAATCCACTGCCCGCATTGATCGTAGCACCACCAGTGTATACGGGAGAGGAGGAAGGGGTGCTAACAGTCTGTGGCAAGTTAGCTATGGTTCCACTAGTAAGCAGAAGAGCAACCAACCGAGCTTCCAGCAGGTATTGCCGAAGGAATCAATGACGATGGGCGAGAAGAACCAGAAACACGCGGGGGGCTCACGGAAGTTGAAGTGACCGTAGTACCAGTAGAGGAGGTGACCGCATCAGTCGTCACAGTGAGATTTACGCTCTTCTCTGTAGTGGTAGCACTAACAGGTGTAACGGTAGAAGACCTTTCAGCCGAGATAGCAGGTGCTCCAGCTGAGGTTGAAGACGCTTCGACCGGGGTGGCATCCAATCCACATGCAGTGGCAGCCTTAGACACGGAGCCACCGTAATACTTCCAAATTTCAAACTCAACAGCACAGTTCAAGCAATCGGTCAATTCGGTCTTGAAGTCGTCGGCATCACAGTATCCGTTAGTACGGCCGGCGGTAATTACGCCGCCTTATCTGTCAGCTTGTGTCATGATTTGCAGGATTACGGGATATGGAACATACCACAGTTGGCGTGACATTCGTACGCAGGAGTGCCGGGGTCCTGGCGTCGGTGCAGAGGGACAAAGTCGGGGAATTCGAATGCGCTGGCACTAATTACAGCGCAGGCAAAAGCAGCCACATTGACAAGACGCATGATGAAATGAGGTAGAGATGGATATTTGAAAATGTAAAGACCGATGATGCAGGCACAAAACAGACGGCAGTTCAGTGTCTACTTATTCACCCGTGCGTGCTTCTCAAAAAAGCACAATGTCTTGGCTAAATACTCATTTCGGAGCAAAGAGCTGTCCAAGGTGGTATGAGACCTCCGGGAACTGGGAACTTTTCGGATGGGGTTACCTGTTGTGGTCATGTCTCAAATGAACTATTGATGTCGGGTCAAAACGTTGAAGCGAACCAACCAAAAGCAACCAAAACAGCCTTGTAGGACCCACTCATCTTATCTGATTGATCTTATCTGATCTAGATCCAGAGTTTTTTCCTCTACGCTCTTTACCGGCGGGTTCCTCCGGCTTCAATAAATTAATTCCCTACATTGGCAAGCCACCGAACCATAATTTGTATCTTCACTAGGGACTCGTGACTCGACCCTGATGGGTTCCTAACAGTGGTCCAACTTCGGTGAGAGAATTCCCGGCCATGACATCTAGGAAACTTTGGTCGCTACGTGCTTGGCAGTTATTAAAACCCTTGGCAGTGGAAGTCGGGTCAAACCGACATACATCCACTCAAGACTATCTCGCATATCGGTCACAGCCTGCAAGCGAGGTCGATGGGGACTTGAAGTTTATAAATGCCGATGTCTCTGTTTTCCATATTTTCCTTCAAGACCTTTCTACAGCATCTCCCTGGTCATACCCTTCAGTAGACCAATCCTCTCAATATAATTATGAGGAACTACATCGCACTGGTTGCTCTCTCTGCTGTTGGAGGACTATGTGCTCACGGCGACGAAGCCAGCAAAGATATGGGCCCAGCTGCCTTCCTGTGGCCACCTGATCGCCCCTGGGGTGCAGCATATGACAACAATGCGCCCTGTGGCTCATCAACCGGGACCGTGAACCGAACAAATTTCCCACTAAGTAAGACCGTATTTATCCGCAACCCCAAAAACATCAAATATACTGACATGCCACTGTAGTCAACGGCAAGCTCGCACTTGTACTTCAAGACGAGTCATGGAATGTGCAGGTTGCGATCTCCCACAAAAGCAGTACGCCAGCTCTATCCTTATCATCTATCTATCCAGACTAAATCTCCCTTAGATCCGACAACAAATGACGACTTTGAGGCCTTCATTAGCGGCTCCACTCTTTCCGAGATCGAGCCAGGACACGAATGCTACTCTGTGCCCAACCCATCTATGGACATAGAAGAAGGAATGAATGCTACCTTCCAGATCAAATACACTTCGGATTTCGATACAGATAAAAACGAAACCTACTACGCGTGTGCGGACGTAACGTACATTCCGGCGAGCAAGTTCACCTACCAAGTCCCCTGTTTCAATGTGACATCGGATGAGTTTACCGATGCTGCTACCACAGCCACGGCCACATCTGGGGTTACTGCTACTGCTACTGTAGCATCGGGTGCAACGAAGAACACAGGTGCCACGAGCGAAGAAGGCTCCGGTCTTTCAGATGGTGCTATTGCGGGTATTGTGGTCGGCTCGGTGGCTGGGTTGGGTCTTGGAATTGCCTTGTTGTTCTTCTATAGAAGGCTTTTGCAGAAGTATCGCTTCTTGCGGCAAAAGGCTTCCACACGAAATGTGGACTGGAATGAGGAGGCACCTCAGCATAAAGTTGACGATGATGTTCCCATTGGGCTTCGCAGGATTAGATGATTGGGTAGAATCTTTCTAGGTGTTAAGTGTGGGAGGAGAAGTGTCCAGCTGTTCATGTGTGGGTCCTAGTAATGATTAATGTTCTTATGCTTGTATAGCTTTCGAACTATAATGTCTGTGATATACTTAGTTCGACTTGCGATATCTCTCTATTCGTGTCTTGATGGTTAAACCCCGTAAGAAAGGGCCACTTGCTAATCTGACGCTGTTAGCACAACAGATCCCACTGGAGCCTCTGCAGGGCATTGCTTAGTATATGTCATACGTAGCTCAACTACGAGTTTGATTTTATCTTACCGTGGGGCCGAGACAAGGGTGGTTCTCCATGGAGAGGAAAAAGAAATGGAAGCACCATAAACAGGGGCAACCAATGAAACGTGAACCACTGTTACAACCTGCCCCTGGACTGGCAAGTTACAAGTTAGGCCAAAAAATCATTATATCTGAGCATTATGCTCAGATTGTCCAGGCTCCGATATATATAGTGCATGACATGACAACCACAGTGGCGGTGAGATTAGATGTTGGTATTAATGAGGAAGGAGGTGTCGAAGTGAAAATAGATCTCTCATTCCACTCAATTGTGAGAAATTTCTCATTAAAGAATTTCCGTGTATTCGGACCTTGTTTCACGAGTTGATCGATAGTCTTGTGTGTCTGTCTTAAACACTCTTATGTCCGTCAGTAACTCCACCTGCACCTGACGATCACTGTTAGTCTCCCGCACGACCCATGGGTCGAGGTTTTCCACCTGTCTGGGTCGGACTGGGTCAGTACTGGGGCCCCGATTTGGGATACAAACTATGCAAACACCCTAATTATGTGTATAATTCTGCTGACTTAGTAGGGTTATGACCGCCAAGACCCCAATCTATACAGGAACTGGGTCGAAATGGGGTTATTTCTAGGCTTTCTGGGGCCCTAGTGCCTGGGTCTGGGTTGGGTCTGGGTTGGGTTTTGGGTCGTGCGGAAGCCTAATCACTACACGTACGGCGTGTAAGAAACAGTCATTGACGTCTACGGGCGACTATGTATGCCACTAGCACATACCTCTCTCATTGGCTCATATTGCCCGCAGTAATTTAGATCCACTAATGTTGTAGATGCATAAAGATGTCTGAATACCTAGATTATGAGGTTAATAAAATTAATGCCTTCTGAAATGGGTATAGGGACTTCTAAAGTAAAGTGAATCTGAAGCGAATCTGAAGCGAATCTGAAGCGAATCTGAACTGAATCTAAATTGAATTATATTGTAGAGGACTGTTGTATACAAATTGAAATTAGCGTATACCTAGGTATGTTTCAAAAAGGCGGCGACGAAAAGACGGTGAGGTAATAACCAATTATAAAGTAGACGTCCTAGTAAACTATCCGAAATTATAGGAGCTAAGAAGAGAATTAAGTATGAAGGTTAGGGACAGCGTATCGAATCTACTAGGAGGCTTCAAAGAAGGTAAGAGAGATAAGCCAGATTCCAGGCATGAGAGAAGAGTCCAAAAGAGAAAAAGCGGAGGCTCACAGATACCTGCATGATGCCTGTTTTGAAAAGTCCTAGACTTTAGTTAGCAGGGAACAAGTGTTTGGTCCAGGTACGCGTGTTGTACAAGGGTTCATATAGTTAGTTAGTTACTTGCCAATATAGGTGGGAAATGCTGGATACATGTCGTAGGCAAGCCTCAAGCAATACTATCGCAACCGGCGGATCCAAATCAAGAACCAAGGTAATATTCACAACACAACATAACTTAAATCGACCTTTCTGGCTTGGTGGCCATGTATATTCACTCAGATATCCAGCGTTTCAGGAGAAACTAGACCGTCCAATGTCAACTGCCGCTCAGCTGGGAATGTGGTCAGTGCGGCGGGTGGCGGGTGATTCTCACTCAGCTTATCACCCCTGTCCATAGGGCACTCACCCTTGTCACCCGGGCGACGGGCGGCACCCAACTATTGGCCACGTTCAAGATGATCTATCGTCATTTCCCTACCCTCGCATTGGGCGAGGTTTGTCGATTTGAAAGTGGCTGACAGGGGCTGTGCACCCTGCATAAGTCTCCCTCCCAGTTGTCTCAGGGGGAATTTCCTCTGCTCTAAGTATCTCATTCCCATAATAACTTGCCCAGAGCATAGGCCCACAACCTCCGGGTGACCTCTGTCGGGTCAACTTTCAGTCTTCGCAAAGTCGGCCAAACCTTGACCGCGCTGGTTCCGGTGGTGGCTCTGCTCAGGATCCTTTGACAAACATATCTTTTGCGACAAAACGACAGAGAGGCTACTTCTCTGTTGAATCCATGGCCAAACTATCGTGGATTTGGCTGCTCTTGATCTCGGTGTCTCAAGTAGTCCGAAGTGATGGAGCACGCCGAGATCGCTGGGTGAAGCCCAACGGTGAAAATATAGAAAATTTCGAAAAGAGATATTACATCGGAGACACATTGAATATTGAATGGAAAGGATGGAACACAACCGAAACGGAAGGCTTCGTCATGAAGGACGGTGAAACGAGAGCCAAACTATATGTGAGAGCATGGGCTTTACAGTACTCGAATTGGTCCGATTTTCGCACATGTACGCAATCCTCACCATTGAACCATGAGATACGAGACTAACGATTTCGCGAAACAGCCAATGTAAATATCGCTTCAGGTGGTTCGTATGAATGGAAAGTCGATGTTCCCGACGACGCCCTATTTTGGAGCAGGCGATTTGCTGTTACCTTCATCCCAAATGATCAAAACGACTTTAGTCTCACCGGCCCTCATATATCTTCACCGGGGTTCGAAATACCGGGATTCTATGTCGATGAAATGTCGACAACGACCTCATCCATATCAGTGAATGCTCCAACGACAACCTCCACATCTAGCACAGAGACTAGGGTCTCATCTAGTACAAGTGAACTCTCCACTGGCACAAAAGCGGGAATCGGTATTGGCTCGAGCTTCGGCGGTTTGGCTGTGCTAGCTGCGTTAGTATTTCTAATGCCTACCAAATTAGCGCATGTCTTCAAACTTCCTCTGCGATGGATCAGGTCTCTTACAATTAAGTGGGAGAGAGTATCAACCAGCCCCCCAAAGAAACAAGAACCCACGGATATTGGCGATGATGCTCTTTGTGAAGGGACAGATCCACAAGAGACCGATAAAGCCCAGAAATCATCGGAGTGGTCCAGACTCAGTTCCGACACTTGGCTCTGGGAAGCTTCAGCAGTAATCTTCAGTATCCTATGTCTTACCGCCATATTCTGCGTGGTGTGGGTTTATGATCAGAAAGCATCCCCGAGTCTTCCCTACGGGATTACACTGAACAGTGTGATATCAATACTTGGCACCGCTTCTAAATCCTCGCTGATATTTGCCGTGGGAGAATCTCTCGGGCAATTGAAATGGATGTGGTTCTGGAGGGCCAAAAGGCCGCTACGAGATTTACAGTCATTTGACAGCGCGAGTCGCGGACCTTGGGGCTCTATCATCATGCTATTTCAACATAAAGGCACGTCAATTGCATCTCTTGGAGCTTTGGTCATCATTCTAGCGCTTGCATTTGACCCGTTCCTCCAGCAAGTCTTGACTTTCCCGTTGAGACAGACACCCAGCTTGTTAGATCCGAACTCACACGACTCCTCGTTCAGTCAGGTTCACAATATTCTACCACTTTGGGGCCTCGACCCCACTCCAGGGTATTCATATTGGACCTCAAGAGAACAGGAAGAATACATCACGAATTTTCGAGAGGCTATTTTGTCCGGGATTTGGTCTAGTCAACCCCAGATAAATCCCACCTGCGCCTCCGCAAACTGTACCTGGGAGCCATTTCGATCTGTCGGCTACTGCGCCAAATGCGCAGATCTCACGACTTCAGCCAGACTTACTGGCTGCGACAACATGTCTTTCCCTTATTCAATTCCTTTCAACACCACTACAAACTATACTCAATCTACCAACTGCTCGATCTCCTTGCCACAAGGAAATTCGTTCCCACTTAATATGACATTTGCAGTCTCGAATGACACTGTTGACCGAGCGTATGAACAGATTATGCCGCGCTATGTCGTCTGGGAGATTCACAACACGCCTCAAATGTACAACACCTCGGAGAACACGTCTGTGCCAACTTCTACTTTCCTCGGGGTGGACAACCCGTTGTTAGTCTTCGGGCAAGCTGAGATCGATTATGATATCTCAGAAAGTGATCTCATTCCTCGCCCAGAACAAATACAACGGAAGCTTAGCCGGGTCACAGAATGCGTTTTATCGCTTTGCTCGAGAACTTATAACGTCTCTGTCAAAAATGGCAATCCTAAAGTTGAAGTGTCCTCTCCAGACTTTGGTGAGACATGGTTTCCTAATCGTTGGACCGCCATCAATTACCCTCGCCCGGCCAATATGACACATTCACCCGAGTTTCAAAAATCCGGACTTGCCAGTTGGGATATATGCTGGAAGCAATGGAAAGGTCATCCATTTCCATACCAACCTTTTCCTTACAGACAAGTTCGTCTTTCTAGGTCGAGCCGTTATCCCCCGGCTCAGATCATCGAGCCGCAGGGGTCTGCCTTCTGCAACGTCAATTCTCTTGCACCAGACATTCTACAATACATCGGAGGCGCTATCTACAATCGCTTTGCGATCTCGCCTCACCAAACTTACTGGCGTAGCAGTAGTGACACAAGTGATTTCAATAGTAGTGATGTTTTTGAACGCGCTATGAGACTTGGACTCGAAAAAATGATGAATAACATCGCGGATTCATTGACCAACTTGGCCCTCCGAGAAACTCGTAACAAGAGCAATGGAACTCCACATGTTTCAGAGGTCTATGTGCAAGTGAATTGGCCATGGGTCGCTCTACCGGCGGCAGTGACTATCTTATCTTCTGTTCTCCTGATAGCCACAGCTCTGATCACCAAATCACAAGATCGTAGGCTGTGGAAGACCTCTACCTTACCTGTTCTGTACCACGGTCTTGATGAGGATCTTCTGAAAGACACAGAGGAATACTCTACTCTCAGCAAGATGGAAAACACCGCCGACTCGACGAATGTTGGGCTTGAACTCTCAGACACCAACGGCAGAGTTTTACTACAGAGATGATGGTGAACATATAGCCCTGTATTTGTGCACTCCTTTCAACATTTCATGAAGCTATTGCTTGCTTCCTTTCATGAAGCGAAACATATACCCTTCTTGAGAGACCCAGTTTTAGATCATCATCATTGATCCCTCCAGATGACATTGCGTATTGATATTACGATAACTACATATGATAGACATGAATGAATATGCCCGAGAGTCAGTTTCCACGCCCATGGGTGTGATCTGAACACGGTTCCTACGTGTTACTAAACTCCCTTGTACTCGCCAAAACACTATTTTTGTAGTACAGTAAAAGAAAAAGGGCAAGAACAAAACAACCACGGAAGTAAAAACATACAATAGTGAGCATTCGCTGGTGGTAATCTACCTAACTCCTAACTCACTGGTTGTGGCTTTTCCCTATCGAAAGGATATAAGCGGAACTACTACTCTCTTTTTGATCTCGACCATAAAACCCAAGTCTTCTTTTCACGAGCCGATATGAATAGCAATATTATTGTCAGACATTTCAATTTGAGAAACAATGAATAGCCTCATACCCCGGAACAATCCACTACTTCCGTAATAGCGACCTAAGGAAAGGAGAGCGACCTAGGCAGACATACCTAACCTAGGATGTCATCGTAAACTGGATCCAGTCTAGCAAGAGACGTCTTATACAATCTGGGTAAACCAGTCTCCTCAAATGGAACCGAGCTCTGCGCCATATCCGCAACCGCCTTACCAGACAAGAATGCCACAGGCATACCATGACCATGGAACCCAGCCGCGATAAACTGACCCGGTTTACCAGGAATACCACCAACATGAGGCAACGAGTCTGCACTGTATCCCATGACTATGAATGAGACCGGGGTTAGCAAAACAAAGTAAAAACGATACCCTAAAGGAATTGCACATACCACCAGCCCAGATATGTTTGATCTCCGCCTTGCTATCTTCCCATCCGATGAACGTGCGCTGCATATACCCATCAAGATAATCCGCAGCAACTTTAATCAACTTCCCATCATCGGGGTTATTATACCACTCCTCCCTATTATCTTCGTAAAGATGCGACGCTCCGCCGATGATGAGGGACCCGTCATTCCGAGAAATTTGATAAACGTACGCCCCCGGACCAGATCGAATGCAATAAGTACCAGGCAGTTCCTGACGGGGTGCACCAGGTGCCGCAGCAATTTGGCTACAAACCCCCTTGCATGGAATGATAGCTTTAGAATATTGCGGGGCCAAGGCGCTTGTGTATGCGTTTGTAGCGAGGATGATCTTCCGCGCGTTAATGACACCACGACTAGTGGTTACTGGCCAGAATCCATCTAAATTTGGAGTTTCCCCGATTCCAGATACAGGTGTGTTGGTCTGCAAGTTCAGGCCGTGCGAAACGGCAACACGAATGAGATGGGCAACGAGTTTGTAAGGCCAGAGATGGCCTGTTGGGAAACTGAAGCCTCCCTTGGCGTCTCGAACATGTGCCGTCTTAATGCAATGCAAATGTCGTCAGCAAGAATCTCGGAGATGGACTTACTATCCCGAAAACTCATTTCAACTTACGTCTCGGGTCTCGGTTTGAGATAGGCATTGAACATCATCCATAAAGTCCAGTTCCTGGTCAACCAACGAATCGTACAAGGTTTTAACCTCGTTGAGCTGATTTTCATCGAGATACATATCATAGGAGCGTGTAAAAGTAAGATCACAATCGATTTTTTCTTTACGGACCAGCTCCTCTATGATCTTCAGGTGTGAGAGTTCAAACCGCACGATCTCCGCTGCTGCGTCGATACCATAGCGCTTGGCGAACAAGGCTGTTGCATAATAAATGTCTGGTCTCAAATGACCTCCTAAGCAAGAATAAGGTAAAACAAGTGAGCTAGAATGGTATATCTATATTTCAGGTCATGGGTAGGCCTTACCATTGCGCCCGGTGGCACCAGAACACAGCTCCCGCGCCTCAACTAACACCACCCGGGGAGTTGGATTTTGCGGGTTCTCTGCAAGCAAACGATAAGCTGCCGAGGCTCCGACATAGCCACTTCCAATAATTAAGATATCGATTTCTTCTGGCAGGTCTGGAGTCGTTTGGTGGTTATCCAGAGGGTCTGATTGCGTGCGCCAAAACGATTGGGTATACCCCGCTGTTGGGCGAGGGAAGGACTTTGCATCAGAGTTGGATGACATGATGACTAGTGGTCCAACAGTAGTTCCAAGGCCTATCTGATGCGAGTTGAACTTCGGGGATATGAAAAAGCAAATAGAAGGGCAATGCGAAAAACAAGAGAAAGGAAAAACGTGGTATAGATAAGGCGTGATCGGGGCTGATACGCTGCAACCTATCGCGGGGGAGACCGAATTATGCGGGGTTGAGAAGATGGAGTTGATTGTGCGACTTGGGTCTATGTTGTATATTCATGAAATTGATGATATTTCCAATCCTCTCCACTATCCACTATTTTCTTCATTGGGAACTTGCTCGTTCCGAATTCGTTGAGCTAGGAGTATTCCAAAGCTGCCGTTGATGACCTTCAAATGCCTCAATGACATCGGGGCAGCTTGATTGGGCCTTCGCTGACTGTCTAGCCAAATATTCAGACTCTATCAATCGTGCTTTGACAAGCTGCTTCCGAGTCTTGGAATGTATAGCCGAATGTAAGCTTTTGGCCAAGCCCTGACCCGGATACGCGACTAAACCCAAAGCACCTAGAGACGGTCAATTAACAATCCCGCTAGTCTCAGAGGGATACAGTGCGTGACAAACCTGATGCAGCTTTTGTCCCTAAGCCAATAGGTCCTTTCACAAATCCTTTGATTGCACCCCTAATGCCATCTTTCTGGCCACCCTCGTAGGGCTGTCGGAAGATATCAGTGAGTCCATGTGAGAACCCATGCGCAAAGTTATCCGAAGCGGCAGCCACTCCAGACTTGAAGTCCCGGATGTCGTTGTATTCTTTGACCTCCTCACCATAAAGCCTAGGAACAGCTCTCAGGCCCTCGTTGACGGCTCCGGGTATATCTACCAGAACGCCCTTGTAGTAGTAGGCTATGATCCTCCCCACGCTTTTGGCGGATCCCCCCACTGCCTTTCCCGCAACTCCCCAGTCCTCGTCTGTTTGGTTGGTTCTGGAAGTACGTGAGATCGCTTCGGATGGACTTCGCTCGGATTGGGGATTCGTAGTCTCGATGATTACAAGCTCGGGTTCGCTTTGTTGACGGGCGCGGCTAAACTCTTTGTAGGGCCGAATGACGACGTCGCTTGATGCTGTGAGGATATCTTTGTACATGCCTAGTAAGGACGACGTGCCGCCTGTGATAGGATCCCATCGCCGAGTCTGGATAAAAATCGGTTTACTCCCGTATCTAGTTCAGGATGTGTGTTAGCATAGATATGTGTAGATGGGATGGTTGGGATATATGATCTCACGCTTTGAGGTCCTTTACATCAATGCGAGAATTTTCAAGCAGGATCCCCGCTGCCATTTTGGAAAAAGTTATAGGGGCCCTTTCGTTTTGCTTCAACTGCCACACAGCCGGCTCAGAATTGATAAACTGGCATTTCATGTTGTCGACCGGTAAGTTGCGATGGAAAGAGGCAACAGCTGCTGAAACTCCATCTTCCTCGCTCATTTCACGAGCAAGGTTACCAGCTGCTTCTAGGGTATCAGGATGTAAGCAAAAACGGATGGCTTCCGCTAGATTATCTGCGTTCAAAGACTTGTGTGGAATGGGCATTGGTCCAATTCCGCGAGACGCGACCATATTTCCCCAAAAGAGCTGACTGTAACATGTTAACAGAGAAATTGAAAATGCTTTCAAGGGCTTACGTACTCTCCGAAGAATGGTACAATAAGAGAGGGTCTTCCAAATCGTAAACCACATGCTGTAGTCCCTGCTCCTCCGTGGTGTACAACTGCAGCGACCTTCTGGAATAGCCATTCATGCGGACAATCTCCAAGATAAAAGATTTGATCGTCCGATTGTGCTTCGCCGAGATTACTCCAGCCACGGGATATGATTGCACGACCGCCCCAGGATCTCACTGCATTGACGAGTGTGGCAGTCATGGCTGGGGGGTCCTCAATAACGATGCTTCCGAACCCGATATACACCGGTGGAGGCCCAGCGCGGAGGAATGCGTCAAGGTCTGGAGGTGGTGTAAAGTCCGGAGGAGAGCGGAAGAAGAAGCCACAGACGTTGAGATGTGCCGGCCAATCTGCTGGTTTGGGCATCAATGTAGGGGACCAGCAATATGTGAAGGGTATCCTCAGAGTCTCTGCTAAACGGGGACCTTCGGTGGCTGATATAGGTTCTAGGTCTATAGATTTTCTCCAATCGTTAATAACATCACCCAAGCTATTGTGAGGTCAGCATATTGGATTAGGGACCAACAGAAATGTGGTTTTTACCCTTGCCATGTCAGCCATTCGACAATCCCGTACGAAAGGTAATTAGCCATTTTCGGCTCTGTGGTTGAATATTTCAAATTTGCCAAGGGATGGGGAAATGATCTTGTGCTAGTCCACGGCATGGTAAACATCATGTGTAGAGGAATGCCAAGCGCCTGAGCGCAATGAATATGGGCGAAGCTTGGAGGATTCGCGATGATGGCATCGGCCACAAAGGGTGTTTTGGTCACGGAGTCATCCTCTATACAAGACTGCCAACATCCCTGGAGAATTTGGCCTACCATGACACGCTTGCGTTGAATATCACCCTCTTGGACAGACTTCATTTGTGGTATCAGTCCTGGATTCTTCACCATGTATGCCATCAGCTCCGAGGGATCTCCTCCGATAGAGAAAAATTCTAGACCGGAGTCCCGCACAAAGCTTTCAAACACACCATGTGTGGCTAGTCGTACGCGGTGTCCATGGCGCTGAAGCTCGTTGCCTAATGCGACAAAAGGCTGGACGTCGCCTCGACTACCAACAACTTGGATCACAATGTTGAGCTCGAGACCACATCCGGCATCACCTGAAGGCTCTGGTTCTGGTTCAATATGCTCTTCCTTGTGCAGAAATGGTATCAGTTTTGACACTTCCCTGCCCACTTTGGAGTCCAGGTTGATCTCAACTCGACCATCAGCTTCGAAAAAGTTAGCACGCTCTTATTGGCAATGAATTAGATAATTAGAGCCGTCCCCACCTTGCACCTTTGTCCCATCCTGGGTCGACTGGTTGCGTTCAAGCGTCCAAGGTCGGCGCGGTGGTTCCTCCATCACGGCAGCCCGATGACATCACACGCGGGGCGAACAGATATCTTTCCAAAGCTGAATATTCGTCAAACAGCTGTCAGTTAGTTATTTCCAAGACTCTGTGAGGCATCCAATGTTCTTTAAAGGAAAGAAGTATATCAACAGGGACCCCCAAAACAACTGAAGACCATGGTAGCTCTGATGGTTCGGGGCTGGCACGAGTGGATCCCCGGGGTTGGGCCACGTGATTTGCTAATCTGAGCCAATAACATGCCATCGTGGGTCGGGTATTACTATTACAAGTATTACACTTATGTTGTAATGTATATAACTAGCATTCAAGTCTTGCACGAAGATATATATATTTAGAAGTATATGTTTAGAAGTAGGCGGGACGAGTTTGTAGACCAATTCCAAAAGATCTTGGCCAAGGAGCAAGAAAACTAATACTAGGTCATAAAGCGAATTACGATAATGATAGACTCGAGTTAGTACACTAATTACACTAACAATTGATATTCATACTTCGTACAATACAGAGTTGGGCCTTCCCCATGTTCTTCATCCTTTTCGTTATTTTCCTTTTTTTTGGTTTTTTGGTTTTTTGTTTTTTTTTTTTGAAAAAAAAAAAAACAAAAACCGAAAATCCCAATGGCAGATCGAGAAATACCCCAAAAATGTACAGTCTTCAAAAAATTAACACAACGAGGGACACGTGCGCTAAACCGAGGTTGGTGGGGAAGCACAAATTAGGTGCCTGGGATAGAGAGCGACGAACTCGGGGTCAGTGCTCAGAACATTCCACACCGACTCATCCAGAGTCAGATTCACGTCAACGGCGTACGGGAGATTGGCACGACCCAAAGAACGTTTTCTCTGGCGGCGGGGCACCTCCTCCTCGGTAGACAACATCATCGCCAAACCATCGACCTGGTAACCTTCACTGAAAGCTGGGGACACCAGAGAAGGGGAGATGCGCTTGCCACCGGCGGTGACGTCAAAGTCAACACCAACGTATATCTTCCCCTTAGTCCACTGGGTGGCGATGAGGGAACTGCGTGGAAATATCTTCTTCAACCTGATGTGACTTTTGTTGGGCTGTGCGGCAATCCATTCGAACTCTTGCTTGACTAAATCCATATCCACTGAGTGAATGGCATCATGAATAACCTGTGCAACCTCCCAGAGGGCGCCCTTTGTGAGTAATTCGTGGGAGGCGGAAGTGGAGGCGCAGTAGACGGCGTTCGGGAAGTAGCGTGCGGGAAGCTTCAAACGGGTGGGGTCACGCATGTCCATGGTTGTTCCAAATTGGCGAAGTGACTGTAGAGCGTCGGGGTCTGGTGTAATCCCCTTGTTGTGCAGAACCTGAATCCTGGCTTGGTAAATCCGCTGGTACAGATAGGCTGAGACGAGCTCGAATCTGGTAAACAAGATCTGCCCCGAGGCGTTGGGGTCGGTCGCAGCAGTCTTGAGTGAAATCAGGGTTTCACCATGAAAGCGGAGAAGAGAAGTATGGAGGGAGGGAGGTTCTGAAACGTTGGGCGTAACAATGCTGGTTTCGTCGAGGTAAAAGTTTGGAGGGTCGAACGCAAGCGCTTTCTCTTTCTGGCTAGGCGATGGGCTTTGCGTTCCGCGAAAATGTGAGAAAATCTCGGGGGGAGATACAAGTGTTGGCGGAGCAGAGTCGCGGATTTGTTTGTAGATCTCGACGAGGTCACGCACGAGCTGCATAAACCCAGTGGCATCGCAGACTTGGTGATGAACACGAATGCCTAGTGCAACCCCTCCACAGCCGAAGCGGGTGTGTTGGATGGCGAAGATAGGGTTGTGGGAGACAGATCCCACTGTCGAATAAAAGATTGGAAGAATAGCATTACCAGAATCGGGCAGATTGAAGACCAAGATACGGGCGGAGAGAGCAGAGACCACGATGCTTGTGAGAGTTCTAGGGCATTGTGCCTCCCAAAGTTCAGCGCCAGTGCCCAGGCTACCAATCTCGGGAGCTTGTGTGATCGGATTCTGCTGCAGACGGCCAGTGAGGTGCGGGTAGTAGTCGAGGAGGTGGGATGCAGCTAGCTTTAAGCGTTCGACCACGAGGAAGTTATCGGCTGGCATTGCTTCCGGCTTTCTGTAGATGAGTATTGCTTCTATGTTCAACATAGATGAGACGGTGTGATCCATCGGCCCTAGGCTAAAAGGGGACTCGACAGCGGCGAGTGTCGCCTCATTGGCGCAGTTAAGCGTGTGCCGCGTAGAAACGCGGACTTGGTCGAGTACCATCGCTGTGATTGGAGAAAGCAATGACAAGGATAGTGGGATAATCAAGATGAGTAAACAAGGATCAGAGATAACGAGGATGAAAGATGATGAGGAAATATGAAGACGAAAGAGAATGAAGACGAGAGGGGATGAAGATGAAAGATAAATGTTGGTGCTGCTTAAATGCAGTGCAGAATTGTCATTTCATCCCATCAATGCCTACGTTTACGGGCGACTAAGTATGCCACCCGACACGTAACTGTCTCATTGGTTTATATTGCCAGGAAATAATTTAGATCTCTCACTTCACAAGTACCATGTTGAATCTATAGTTACTTTATATAGTATTTTTATAAATGAAAACTGTTGAGCAACCTGTGGGGAGAAAGCAGAGGAAGAATTATCAATTGATTAAACTAGAGATATAGGGGGTTATATACCCTGCTAAAACCATCTAAACCCTACTCGATGTAGCAAACAAGCTAACAAATAGCAAATAACGAACAAATAGGGCTTAGGCTTAGTCTATAGGAAACATATATGTATAGGGATTTGCTAAAATAACCCCCCTTTGTCTAATCTGACCCCCACCTGCCTGGAAATTCAGTCACCGCCTCCCCGATCGGGTGCGACACTGATTCTGCCATAATCTCTGCCACTACAGAGTTTTCTGCCATATAATTCTGCCACCACCATAGTAATTCTGGTTTACATAGTAAAAAAACATGCATTTTGATCAGAAAAAATCGTACATTCTCACTGAATTAAGCACTTATTTACATATACAGGTTAAATGAGCTTCTCAACCAGGTCCCCGCGCGCGCTGTCCCCGTCCTCGACGGGTAGAGACTTGGGGACGATCTCACGGTCCGAACCAGGGTCGGAATCCAACGAATCAAGGTATGCTAGGCCTAAAGAGGCCATTTTGGTTGCTGGAATGACAATAATAGGATGGAAATGATGAAAAAAGGATTAAAACTGATGATTTGGTGCAAATACGGATGAAAAAATGAGTTGGGAGAAGGCAGGTTAATATATGTAAACCAGGATTGCATTATCAGATTGTTTGCTACTCGAGTCCTATAATATAATATGTATGGGATAAAAGTGACTTGTTTTTACTATATGTTTGCATACAAATTGCAGGTATCTACTGTCGTCCCATAGTGTTAGGGGGCAGTTTGACACGAAGACGGTGAGGAATGCGGTAGGAAGGTGTGGGTGTCGAGGTAAATGCGGTACCCGAATTGGGAAGGCGGTAGGGTGTACGCCTTAATGTTCAGGCAGGGGGGGTCAGATTAGACAAAGGGGGGTTATTTTAGCAAATCCCTATGTATATATGGGATATTGTTCAACAAATAATATATTAATTTTTTTTAATACCGGGCTCTTTATACTCCTAAGTCTTAAGTCTTGACTCTTAATTTCTTAATTTCTTACTATCTTAATCTGAATTGAATCTGAAGTGAATCTGAAGTGAATCTGAAGTGAATCTGAATTGAATCTGAATTGAATCTGAATTGAATCTGAATTGAATCTATAAAGTGTATAGTATAAAAATAAAACAGAAGTTAAAATTAGTAAATGCTTCAAGAAGGCAGTAATGAACTGGACAGTGAGGTAGTAACCAATGAAGAAAGAGTGCATTCCAACTAAAAAGGCAAAGAGAGAGAGAGAAGGACAGAGAGTCTCTGGATCTCTCTGGATCTCTCTGGATCTCTCTGGAAGCAAACGTTGGAACCTTCGAACAATCTCTCATTCCGAATTAGGCTTAGTAGCAATTACCCGATTAGGCTTAGTAGCACATTGTCAACAAAGAAACAATCAACCTTTGATCCTTGACATGTGACGGCATGTGATAGATGTAGATATAAATACCCCCTCCCCCTCCCACTTCCTCCTTTTCTTCTTTTTCCTTCTCCATACTACTCCGGGTCCACATTGCACATCGTGGTTCCTGTTGAGTATCCTTCAATTTTTTGACCTTGATTTGGTTCTGGCTTCAGGTCTCTATTCAACATATTGATGCTGTTGTCAAGTGATCGGTTTATCCTGATGACTCTGGCGGGTCTCTGTAGGCGGCCCTTGTCAGGCTGCGAATGGCACGAAGCATGTCTGGGAGGCAACGGGAATGGGCTTCGGTCGAGACACTCCTATGCACCTCTGCGGAAACAGACTGTACTGACTTGGGTGCTCCCGTTGTCCGCCAGGAGCCGAACCAAATTACTAGGAAGGGGCTCTGTTCTCATCTCCTTCGACAATAATTTTTGGAACCTTTATACCAGAGATAGCTCTCTGTTGTCCGAAGAATTTTCTGAGGACATTTGTTTTCAAGGTTCCTTTTTATGGTTCCACATCCTCCTATTCAGGTGGTCTATCCTTTCCTTTGTGAGTCATTCTTATCTTTCTATTATGAGTCTTGCAGCACTAACTCTCAGCATATGACTGTCTAGGTGGAGATGATATCGGAAGTGTGAAGGGGATTCGCGAGTCTCATCAGTGATACCATGATAGCTTAATCTTAATGCCTGAAAATTAAATGTATTCCAATGTCCAAAGACCACATGTTGAATTTCCTCAGTATACAATAAAGTATAGGCACTGGCTAGAAACCACGGCTGATGTCGAGGCTGTGGTATCGGTCTAATTGTTAATTCCTGCAGTAAATCTTACAGTCTTTACGTGGATAACGCAGTAAGTTTCTTGAACACTTCTGTATGCACTGCAATGGAACTGCACCCATCTACAAGAGCCGCTGGCAGGGTCTAACCAATCAGCGACCGTCACACCTTGGATTTCTACAGACACCAAATGTTTATCAAGATATTTAAAGGCTTCACCTCCATCATAACTCAATTCCAACTCACCACTCTTTATCTCTCTTCGGTCTTGATATTTACTCCTCTTTTTCAAATACGACTCCAATATGGTCAATCCCTCGATTGTCATTGTACCAGGTGCCTGGCACCGACCTGCACACTTCCAGGGTCTCATTGATGAGCTCGCAAAGGTCAACTATGATGCAGAGGGCGTGACCATACCTTCCGTGGACTCCAGCCCGCCACTGCCTACCTGGGAGCAAGACGCGCAAGCTGTGCGACAAGCGATTATGAACAAACTGGATGCCGAGAAGGATGTCGTCGTCCTCGCACATTCATTCGGCGGCATCGCCATGTCAGAGGCAGCCAAGGGTCTCGGAAAGAAGGACCGAGATGCACAGGGATTGAAAGCCGGGATTATCAAGCTGGTCTACATGTGCGCGATAGCGTTACCAGAAGGCCAGTGCCATGTCGGCCAATTGGTCCCGCAGACGCCCGAGGAAGAAGAGATCGAGCGTCAGCGCAAGAAGTTGGAGGAAAGGCTTGGTGGATTACATGTGTCAGCGGTAAGGATACCGGTCTTTACTTCTATTTCTCAATGCTAATCTATCGCCAGGACGGAGCAATCAGTCTGCCGAAGGACCGTGTCCACCTTGTCTTTTATAACCGATGCGACCAGAAGGATATCGATAGGGCTGTGGGGTTGCTTGGCACGTTCCCCGTGGGCCCATTGACCGTTCCTGTTACATACACCGCGTACCGTGAGATTCCCAACACATACATTGTCTGCAAAAACGACCAGGCATTGGGGGAACCATTCCAGCGAAAGATGATCGCGCAAGGCCAAGACTGTTTTGAGGTGGAGGAATGTGATGAGGGCTATTCTCCGTTCATGAGTAACCCAGGCTCCATCGTCGATTGCATTCGGAGGGCAGCCGGAGAGAAGGTCTAGGCATGCGAGGATGTCGAGGAAACCCTGTTACCCTCTCTTTGTCCAGAATTGCTCAGTAACATTCCTGGGTCTGAAAAGTGTGCCATATTTGGACTTTTTTTGTTTGATATTACGATTCTCCTCTGTCGAACTACATTTTGATTTTGTCGCCTCACATTTCAGGCATAATGAAGGCATTAGTGGTGGTGCGGAGCGGAAAAAGAACCCAGCCGCGTCGGGAATACTAGGCGACACTACCTCGGCTTCAAACGGTGATCAAAGACCTTGATCCTTCCCTCGAACAAGAAGTAGGCCCAGCCGTCCGGGAATACCAGCGCGACACAACCTCGTGCGTGGCCGAAGAGGCCTTCAACCTACAAAATGAACTAGGCTCCCAGTTTGACTGTCACGCCCGTTCAAAGGGCCATTGAGAGTGCGATAGACCTGCAGCTTCACTCTAGTTCCGATGAAACATCATGAGACGATGCGCAATTTTTGATACCAAGCGGGGTCTGGGATCGACAACTCGACATTCTAATGAAGGGACCCATGTCACTTGATGTTACTATCGGCGGGTCACAGACCTGTGGTGTAGCCCTTAGAGGACTGTTGCGCAAACACGGGGGCATATTATCCGAGTGCTGGACTTCAGGGTTCGACTCATGACATGTCAACGTGGCGGATACAGCTGAAGTGCCAAGGATGCATGACATGAGGGGAAAGTGGATATGTGAGTGTCGATCAACGCCAAAGCCAAGTACATACCGTCGATATTCCTAGAATAAAGTACGGTCATGGCAAAAATGACAAACTTACCTAGCCTAGATCCTTCCATTCGGACTTCTCGTTGGATCTAATTTTAACGATATGCACGCCATAACACATCACACTGTATTGTGGCGCTTGTTTTTGAGTAAAATGGGTCTCATGTCGTCAGTTTTAGTATCGACTGTTTTCGCTCGGCCACGCTTCTCCCCAATCTGGACTTTGTCCTTGCCATAGCAAATGACCTACCAGATGCTCGACTCAGTTATCGTGGTTATAATCTCGATGACTCAATTGCAAGAAAGAACCCCTGGAGGTGAGGAGGACTGGGATTAGATGTAAGTCGAGCTTGTCCACTAGTTCTCTTCAAAAACGCCACAAAGACAGACATGCTGACCCGAAATGTCACTAAAAGCTTGGCAACGGCCCGGTCCGTTTCATCTCAAATTCCCAGGCTGACTGTGAAGCTCAGTAAAAGAAAAGCATAGGCATCTAGACCCTTTCCTACCTGTGCCGCTGTTGATCCAATACTTTGAATTTTCATTCCGTCCTATTGTGGTAATGATACGTTGTATCATGCAGGCTGACAGCACAATCATCTCTTGACCCCGCGTACCTCGGAGATTTCTATTTATTATTGTGCATGTGCCAATGATTAACAATATTGCTTGTTAATGAACACCCATCTATCAGTTTTCATATGTTGATCTATCGCAAACCCACCCGCTTTATCTTCACTTCAAATATCATGGCTACTCACTTTAATAAACAAACATGGACCAAAAGTACCTGTCACGCAAATTAGGTACGTCCACCGCATGTCTCGGATTTCCGAATGGAAAATCCGCTACAAACCCCCGCACATGTACAACATAGCGAAGCCCGGATACTCAATCCAATGAGCATTGAGCAATAAACTTTGACCAATGCAAGCCGGAACAATTGCAGACATACAAAGTACCAGACTCTACGCTTTCTCCTTATACATCTGATCGAGCACAGCGATACATATTCCCAAATTTTCGACATGCGAGCTCATCTTGCAACCTTACGCGAGACGAACTTATTCAAAATCGAGTCATCTTGTGCCAGAATGGAACTACAGCTTCGGGGTCAAGAGTTCAGTGAGCTGCGCGATAGCAAACTCACGGGTACTGCCTTTCAACACATTGGGTGAAAGTACTAAACGATCGCCCATCAGCAACTTTACCCCGCTAGGTGAGCGGGCTGAACAGGCTGTTGCCACGGCGCTGTATACTAGGTGCCGCAGAATTACACACACAGCTCACATATAAATATCAATAAAACCCGACTCGGTATTCTACCAATCTCAGGATATCTTGTTCACTGCAAGCCCAGTAGCTATGGTACTAATGCCTTTCGAGCTCTTGCATATTCCCCTCTACGGCCTTGTGGCTGGGGTTGTCGTGATTGCTTGGTCATTATCGAAGGCTGCACAAACCTTCCAAAGTATGTACATCTTCCTCGTTGACAGTGAACTAACCCTCAGACTAAATACTCATCCAGGATGGAAGTACGCTCGTGAGCACGGCTGCCAACCTCCACACTCTGTGTCCCACGGCTTGTTCGGTCTCGGCATGGCCATGGAACTAGCCAAATCCGGCCCGGAACATAGGTTCCTCGAGCTGATTCGCGGCTGGCATCGAAGTTACGGACCGACATTCAAGGCGAGAGTAGCTAATCGAAATATTATTTTCACCGTCGATCCAAAGAACATACAAACAGCGCTCGCGTTGAAATTCAAAGATTTTGGAGTTGGTTCGGCTCGACGAGGTGCATTCCGTCCACTCATGGGCAAAGGCATATTCGGCGTAGACGGTAGCGAGTGGGAACATGCACGGGCTCTCCTCAGGCCTAATTTCTCGCGCACTCGGATTAACGACACTGAATTATATGAGAGCCACGTTGCCGAGCTCATCGATCGGATCCCCCGCGACGGGTCGACCGTGGACCTGCTCCCACTGTTTCTCAACGGAGTACGTTGTCACGCTTGATATCCCCCAAAGTATACGACTGACCGGACGCAGACACTCGACACCGCTACCGAGTTTTTGTTCGGAGAGTCTGCCCACTCCCAGCGCGGAGAAGACTCTTCTGTAGGTGTCGAGTTTGCGAAAGCCTTCGGTGTAGCCCAGTACATAGCTGGCATACGCTTCCGACTTGGGTTTTTGGGGGTGTTCTACCGCAGGAAGGAATACATCAAATCCATCAAGGTTACCCGCGCCTATCTCGAGAGGTTTGTACAAAAGACCATCGAGTATCGTGTCGCAGTTAATAGCGGTCAAGATGTTGACCAGGATACCAAGCGGTTGACTGAAAGTCGATATGTGTTTTCCTACGAGCTGTCGAAGCAGACACTTGACAAGACCAACATAACAGACCAGCTATTCAGTATTATGTTTGCTGGTCGTGATACCACCGCCAATCTACTGGGCATTTTATTCTTCATCTTGGCTAGAGAGCCTGAGGTGTGGACCAGACTTCGAAAAGAGGTGCTCACTTTGGATGGACGAAAGCCATCATTCGAAGATCTGAAATCCATGACTTACCTGGGCTGGGTTCTGAACGAGAGTAAGCAGTTCTACTTCCAGCGCTAGCTATGCAGTCTGCTAAACTAGATCCAGCTCTGCGTCTATACCCAATCGCCCCCTTCAATATACGGGAGGCCAACAAAGACACCTATCTTCCCGTCGGCGGTGGCCCGGATGGAAAATCCCCTGTTCACGTATCCAAGGGCCAAGAGGTTATCTTTAGCGTATACACACTGCACCGCGACACCGAAGTCTTCGGACCCGATGTGGACGAATTCCGCCCAGAGAGATGGGAAAAGATCAGGCCCGGTTGGGCGTATCTTCCTTTCAATGGAGGTCCTCGGATCTGCATAGGCCAGCAGTTCGCGCTGACGGAAGCTGGATACACTATTACTAGGATTATGCAACGCTTTGAGACGATCGAAAATCGCGACCCTAATCCCTGGACGGAGGATTTGGGATTGACGTTGTCAAGTGCGAACGGAACAAAGGTTGCTCTGACACCTGTTCAGGATTGACCTAGTTATATTGTGGATATACATTCTTGGTCTTAGTATGATAACACTACGTTACTCCGGATATTTTTAGCTCGGATTGAACAGGATATTACTATATTATCGAAATCGCATGTCTGTGTGTTCTCTGACTCGTATATCAGGTGCTTCGGTGTCCACTTCTGTCGGTCTTTTTTCCGAATGGATTTTTGGATAAGACATACTAGTTGAAAAATGCAGGGTGCGGTGGTACAACCGGCCATGATTTCCATAACAAGAGGTTTAGCCAGGAAGTGTACATGGTGCTAAGGTGCCGAAGTGTCCGAGTTCCCCCGTCCACCTCTTATGTATGTACCCGCCTTACCCGCGTCAAGTTGCGAAGTGTTCCTCCCAACTATGATTGGTCAGTAATAAATTAGCTCCTGTTTAGACCTTCGCCAAGGAAATACCTCTTGAACATCATCGTCGTGGTTTGGTCCAAATTGTGGAGAATGAACTCTCTTTCCCAGCCATTAGGGTGGAAAGTATCCTCGCCAAGTGAAACATTTTTTATGACCCCCCACAACCAACTTACCATATGTAGCACTACCAATAATCAAGACAGATAGTGGATAATGTCTTTTCCTTTAGTGCTGCACACCGAGGATACCGCTCACACAGGCCCTTCCAGCTAAGTTTGGAGATCTCCATCTGCAAAATTATAATCGACGAAAATATCATAGACATAAACCATATAAGTAACACCTGATCAGGTTCCTGGTCTTTGGCAGAGAAGCACATGGCATATTAAAAAAGTCAGAAGCTAAGACGCTGAATGGGACTAAGACTAAATTAGATCCAACCGACACCATCCGAGGATTCGGAGTTCCAAGCTTTCGAAAGCTTGTACATGTAGCCAAGCTTTGGAAAGCACCTGGGCAGGGAAAGCAGATATGGTAATTAAAAATTATCAGATCATAAAAGTTATCTGATCCTGAAATTTATCAGATCGTTAGAATTATCTGATGAAATTTAATCTGATCAATCAATTTTAATCTGATCACGCCACTCGGGTGGAAACCTTGGAACCCAACTTCCAACCCTAATTGGATGGGATATTTACGGAGTACTCCATATGTTGGAGGAATGAACTACTATCTGAGACTTCCCTCGGAGTAATTTCCTGTCTATGGAGAACTACTGTAGTGGTTGCACACTACTTATATTAGGGGGACCCACGTGCAATGACCTACGCCACTCTCGCTTCTCTCGCTTACACGAACTCAAAAGGTCTCTCAAGTCTCCAAAATTTAATATATACCCATGAGATAACGAGGTTAAGAATCATATCTTTCTAATCATTCATTCTGGGTTATTGATCCCAGGTTTCTCTAACCGTCATGGATACGGAGAATATAACCCCCGTCAAAGGGGCCACGGAGCGCCCGGAGTCGTTGGACAAGTTCTCAGAAACACCAGAGCTACAGCAAGATGGTGTCCAAATCGCCGACGCAGTCACAACCACATGGACTCGCAAACATTTGATTGTTGCTTATGCTAGGTGAGCAACCTTGGGAGAAGAACTTGTTCTCAATGGCTCAGGTCTAATGCGAGCACAGTATGTGGCTGGTGTATTTCGTCAACAATCTCAACAGCAGTCTCACCCTAAATCTGTCGGCTTATATTACGAGTGGCTTTTCGGAGCACTCGCTGTTGACCGTGATTTCAGTTGTTACTAGCGTCATGGGTGCTGCGTGTTTGATGCCCGTCGCCAAAGTCCTGAATCTTTTTGATCGAACTGTCGGATTCGTGATCATGCTTTCCATTGCAATTATGGGTTTGATTATGATGGCTGCTTGTAACAACATTACCACATACTGTGCTGCACAGGTGTGTTTCTATCCCCCCCCCAATGTCCTCGACAGCCCTAGGTCAAAATCGCTAATTGATTAACAGGCATTTTATACTGTTGGATTTTCCGGCGCCATTTTCTGTATCGACGTGATAACCTCAGACACCTCGTCGCTTCGTGATCGAGGTCTTGCCTATGCTCTCACCTCGTCTCCTAGTATGATCACTGCCTTTGCGGGCTCGCCTTTATCGAACCAATTCCACGAAACCAACTGGCGATGGGCGTACGGCACAATTTGCATCATTCTCCCTATCGCTGCGGCACCCTTGATTGTGACCTGGGAATTGGCCAAGAAAAAGGCCGGCAAGAACGGTCAATTACAATACAAGGAGAGGACAACACGAACCTTGGGAGAAACCATTCGGTACTACGTCCTGGAATTTGATGGTCAGTAAAGCCCTCAAATCGATTTCTTACGCGTTTTTCTCACACCTGTCCCCAACGCACAGTCATCGGAATCTTCCTAATGATCGCCGGCACGATTCTTTTCCTGACATCTTTCAATATCGCCGGCAACACTGAAGGCCAATGGCAATCGCCCAAAATCATTGCTATGATGGTTGTTGGATTCTGTGTTCTCGTGGCATTCGTCGGTTACGAGCGATGGCTGGCCCCGAAGCCCTTCATTCCATTCCATCTGATCCGCGACCGCACTGTCATTGGCGCATGTCTCCTGGATATCACCTACCAGGTCTCTTATTACTGCTGGGCCAGTTATTTCACCTCCTACCTCCAAGTCGTCTACAACACAAGTCTGACGCAGGCCGGTTACATCAGCGCCATCTTCGATTTCATGGACCCGGTTTGGCTTATTGGCTGTGGCTTCCTCATCAGAGCAACTGGTCGCTTCAAGTGGCTTCTCTGCGCCGCCGTGCCTCTCTACCTCCTGGCAAGCGGTCTGATGATCTACTTCCGCCAACCCGGTCACAACGTTGGATATATGTGCATGTGCCAGATCTTCCTCGCAGTAGGTGGTGGAACATTCATTCTGATCGAGCAGGTTGCTGTTCTTGCTGCGGCCGCCCATGAAGACTACGCCGCCATGTTGGCACTTCTCAGCACGTTTGGATACATTGGTGGCGCCGTTGGTAGCAGTGTTTCTGGTGCTATCTGGACAAACACGCTCCCCGCCAAGCTGCGCGCAAACCTGCCAATCGAATTGAAGGACCAGTGGGAGGAGATTTACGAGTCGTTGGACGTCCAGCTTAGTTATGCGGTTGGTTCGCCTGCTCGCATTGCTATCCAGAATGCCTATGCATTCAGTCAGCGAAACATGATGATTGCCGGTACCGCGGTAATGGGACTGTCCATTGTCTGGGTGCTCATGATGAGAAACATCAAGGTTGAGTCCGCCAAGGATCTTTCCAAGGTGCTTTTCTAGTGGGTCAATAGAAAGGTACTTTGGAGGGGATAGGTGGACTGGTTGAGAACAGAGACACCTCTTCTCAACCTGGTGACCAAGCCACAATGGTTCAAAGTTGTTTCGTCGCAGGACTGAGACCGTTATGCAAAGAGAAGATGGAATCATATATACAAGGAGTGAAGTGTTGCAAGGTCAATTTACTGTTGACTGAATTAAAATAATAATATATCAGCTTAGAGCAGTGGTACAGCGGAGCAAGCAACCTTGGACATACTTCATGGTGTTTTTAACACCCCAAACGTAGACGTGGTGTTAGGGCTCGAGTGACAAATGATATCTCGTACAGTAGAAATAACCGCTAATGGAAGGAATTCTAGTCACCAACAACCCCCTATGTTGTACGCCTCTCTAGGAATAGTGACAGGATTATACGATGTGGAATTCATAATATGGCTTTCCAACGTTACCCCAGGACACTGCTCCTTCCTCCATTGATCTCTCTTGCCCTTTTCTCTCCCTATCCAGCAGCCTCGCTCATTCCACAGTTTTCCACAGCTTTTCTTCCCTTTTACCTCCCCCATTGTAGCTTGTTCGCAATGCTGGGTAATGTTTTTCATTTTTCAGCCCAAATTATGTGGCTGAATCTCCAAATGCAGACTTGGTCGGGTCATTTGTCATTTTCTCCCCAGAGGCCTGCACAACAAGTTCCATAAGTCCTGTTACTACGCAATGTTGGGCCGTTTACCTCGATTCTTCATTTCTACATATGTATACTTTATACTTACAAAGATGAAATTACTGCTCTTCTTTAAAGCGGTATATAATTTAATTACATGCATCCGGATGATTGAGGGGCATAGGTCAGAAAGGATTCTGGTCAAAGCTTCGATGCTCTGCTCTGCAGTGGAGATTCACAATGTCAAGGGAGTAGATGCATTGGAACCCAGTACAACATAGTATGTTAATATTCCGGCATGGCCTGCTAATCACTCTCATACCCAAGCTCCTCCAACGACCACAGCAGATGATCGTCGTTATCTGGGTCATGAACTACCTCGGCATTTGGAATCAATTCATCGATTCCCTTGAGCTCTTTCAGTTGGGATGACCCAGACTTGTAAAACGTAATCAACGCGTCCATCTGCTGATCGTGCTCCTCGCTCTCACCCTTCTGATATCCCCGAACACATAAGTACTCTAGCCCATTTGGTAGACAGGCTACCAGATCTAACGTTTCCCTCTTCTTGTAGGATTCCCCGCTAACGCCAGCGGCAAAGTATAACAGAAAGTGTATCCCCAAGCTCAACCGTTTCAAGGCCATAAATTCTTTCAGTGACCCACCGTATTTCCATATCAATTGGTAAAATGTACATGTTTCGTCGCTGATGTCTGATTCAAAGGGGCTTCCATATTGATTGAATTGGTAGTCTCTCTCTTCCTCGTCAACAATTTCGAATGTATGAATTTCATTTTCCGTGTTGATATCGAGAATTTCCAGTGTTTTCTTGTGTGCGCAAAGCACTTTGATGAATGCTTCTGGGTTGAACATAGGAAAACTCCCATCATTGCTCCCTCTACCTCCGATAGAATACTGGAACTCCTTGAGAAACTTGCATGACCATATCAGATTCGCAAGGTAGAGAGAATCAACCGACGAATGGTGGATAGAGATCTTGCTGATATTGGAACATCTCTCTTTAAATTCGAGCCTTTTGTTGGGATCCTGCTTCATTATATCAACGCGGGCAGATTCAATTGACGGGAGATTGTCAAATAGCCTCAAGCAGCCAGAAAAGTCCATTGGGAGATAGAAACGACCATCCGACCAGGTACTATCGTTTTTATTAATCACATAAACACTGCGGAGGTGGCAAAGATATGGCTTGTTTTCGGGGCTGGCGTTAGCCCTGCGAAGGAGCTGCGCGAGCGGGAAGTCGATTGTGTGGTTGAAACTCAGGCCAGAGGGATGTGTTAAGGCCATCGACACAACATTTGGCGATACCACAATCAGAATCGCCGTCAATGCTTGGGTGATGAATGTCCCGAGGCATTCGCGGTGTCTATCCACGCTGTCAGATAGTTGCTCGGAGGCAATACCAAATGAGACTCTCACCGATAGCCGTCATACGTTGCCGTTTTTTCCATCCTCTGCATGAGCATATTGAAAACTCGATCCACTTGGAGTCCTGTGAAACCACCCTTTTTGACTGCTTCTTGCACGAGATCTATCTCCTCATTGCTCAAATTGCGCTGGGATTTGACTTGCTTGTAGTCCATATGACTGGATGTTGCTGTGCAACATTCGACATGACGCACGTAATTACCCAAACTAGGTCGTTTGAGGATGTCCATAAGCAAGGCGAATGGCTTGTCGATATCTTCTTCCCCTGGGGAGACACTGATTCGGTGATACTTCTTGCGCGTTGCCATATCGCACAGAAAGTGGAGAGTTCGACATTGTACTGATAGAGCGGCCACGTCACGGTTCGAAAGAAGGCATGAGATGACCCTTTGATGAATCTCGAGAGGCAAACTGAGAAATGACATGATTTCGGCTCGTACACTGCCAATGTGGAAGGGGAGGTTTATTTAAACTACGCTCTTTCTCCCCCGAAAAGGACTAGCCTAGGCATCCATACTGTTGCCTGAAACTAGGTCCTGATATTTTGAGGTTTTTAGTTGGCTACATCTGAGAAACCCACGCCACTGTAATTTTGATAAAAGTTCACATGGGGATTGCCAAATAGGTGGACTGAAACGCTAAAGCGCGTTGACTTGTGCCTAGCATGAGCTATTGCTATGTATTTTTCACGGTTTGCGAGGTAGGCCAATTGCTTTTCACTTTTCCGACTAGAGAAGGAAGAAGATATAAGAAGAAGTATAACAAAAAACAAGATATCATGTCGTGATAGACCCAAAATCAGTAGTTGACCCCGCAGAATGTTTCCACGGAGTCACTTTCCTATCCTGGTGCGCGGGGATGTATATTAAACTCCGTGCCTTCTGCCCGTCTAATTTCTCTTGCCTGTCCGTTTTGAACCATTTCTAACAATCTCGATTTCAAAAGAGATGGCCCAGATATTCCTGTAAGTGAATTTCCGTTTCGTGATAGAGCGTGACTCATGTTTTGCTAACTCGTGGCTCAAACTCCAGTACCGGTGCCACGGGCTACATAGGAGGCGAAGTCCTCCACACTTTACAGCATGTGCATCCCGAGTATGAGGTTGCCGCCTTGATCAGAGATAGTGAAAAGGGGGGCAAGGTTTTGGCTGCATACCCTAAAGTCCGAGTGGTCCTTGCGGATTTGGATGATGTTGAAACCATTGAGAAAGAATCGCGCAAAGCCAACATCGTTATCCGTGAGTCAATTTACATCTGATAGTATAATCTATTTCTGACATTTATTCATTTAGATACTGCTAGTAACAAGCATATCAAAAGCGTGGAAGCGATCGGAAGGGGCCTGGCGGGACGTCAGAATGGTACGCCATCTACTACTACAATATCTCCTTTCGGGTTTGATCGCTTATTGACGTAAAACTTCAGCCTATTACATTCAAGTTACCGGAGCTAGCGTTCTGGCAGGTCCCGAGGTTGATAAAAACTTATATGGCGAGCCCTCAGATCAAATCATTGATGACTTGGATAACGCTGCTGATCTCCGGGACATAATTCGGGCGTACAAAGATCGTCGAGTGGTGGACAACTACATTCTCGATCTGGGTTCAGGTGGCCCCAAAACTGCGATCATCTTCCCTCCTATCATATTTGGCGCCGGTAAAGGTCCCGTGAATCAACGCAGCATCCAGGTTCCCTCCTTGGCCCGGGCCGCTCTGCTGCAACGTGTTGGTCTATATCTTGGCAGGGGACTGAGTCGATGGGGCATTGTTCATGTCTCTGAATTGGCTGATCTCTTTGTCAAATTGGCGGAGCATGCTGTCAACGCATCCTCCGGTCCTATCTGGAATGAAAATGGCCTTTTCTTTGCCGAAAAAGGCTTCGAGGTTGGTTAACGACTTCAAATGTCGCAATTTATCCCTACTAACTTTATTTCTATCAGAGCTTCAAAGATATCGCTTTAATGATCGCCAAAGAGGCCCATGGCCTCGGCTACATTGATTCGCCGGATTCAGTGAAATCCATGAATCTCGATGAGGCCAACGTAGTGATACCCCATGGAAGTGTGTTTCTGGGTACCAATGGTCAAGGTCAAGCTTCAAGAGCAAGAAAGTTATTGGGATGGGAACCAAATGGGGAGAGCTTCCACGACACCGTGCGGGAGACAATCATTGCTGAAGCAGCACAGCTGTGATCACTTGCAAGGAGCATTCATTGTAAGCAACTATGCGATCTGCAACTCATATTGTTCAACCTAAGTATTACTTATCCCGTTCATCTTGTTTCGTTTATTTCACATTTCTTTTGGTAGAATCCAGTGGTTCCTAGTGGTCATAGTGTAATCTTAGGGCTTCTGTGCCCACGGCCAAAAAAGGATCGGATCAATTGAAAGCAAGCAGAAGCCACGACTGCGCTAAAAGCCACCATAAACCTCTCCATCCACACTGCACGTTTAGCTATCTTTCTCAAGAAGAAATTGATATTTTAAAGAAATGGTCCTCTAATTATCAACAGTGAACAAGATTCAAATAAAACAGTCTTAGTCAGCGTACCGCCCCGCCGCCTGTCTGACCGCCTCCAAATTTGCCGGACTTTTACTTTTTTTCCTTTACGATTTTTATCACCGCCAAACAGCCCTCTTTCTCATCCCAATATATTGCTTTCTTTGACTCTTCTCCACCTCGTCGTCCTCAATCATCATGGCGACTCTGGCGGAGAAGCTTGAGAAGATCAAGTCTCCCAAGCTGCAGAACCAGCATCACGTAAGTTTTCCTACAACATACCCAATCCATTGACACTAATATATTGATCCACGAACAGACCGCTGTGGTGCTCTCTGCAGTTGAGGATACTCTCCGTGATCAAAAGGCAGACTTCTCACCTACCGCATATTTTGCCGCTCTCCTGGCATTGCTCTCGCAGTCGCTTTCCGCATCCCAGGGCATTGTTAACAAGGACCTAGCGACATCCGTTGTCTACCTTCTCGACATCACAACCGTTTACGTCCCCGCCCCAATCCTTTGCTCCAAATTTTCCCAGATCCTCGAAGGTCTTGCACCCGCTCTCTCTCTCCCCGAGGTCGAAGCCCCGCTCCTGCGTCCTTCGATTGGCTGTCTTGAGTCTCTGCTCATTGCCCAAGATGCTGCATCATGGAATCTCCCCCACACCCAGGTCGGCCCGCGACGCGCAATGGCAGGTCTGCTGAGTCTCTCGGTTGATCACCGTCCCAAGGTGCGGAAGCGTGCCCAGGAGGCTCTTGTCAAGGTTCTCAAGGCGCCCCCGCCCAGCCCATCTCTGGACCACCCAGGTGCGGATATGTGCGCTCAGTCTGCGATGAAGACTCTGGGTGATAGCATCACAGCTGCTCACAAGCAAAAGAAGGGTCGTCATGATGCTCAGGCCAACAACCACGAGCCCCTTATCATTCACTCGTTGCAGCTGATCAAGACCATTGCCTCGGCGTCTGGTGGCTGGCCCAGCAAGAAGATCGAGCCGCTCAGCGAACTTCTGATGAACGCCTCCCGGTCTAGCAACGAGTACATCACCATGGGTGCCTTCGAGGTATTTGAGGTCATTTTCGAGGGAATGGCCGATGAGTTCTCATCTTCGAAGCTTCCCCGTCTTTTGGATGCTATCTCTGAACTCAAGCCTGCGCAGAATGACTCCCAGCTTCTCCCACCTTGGATTGCAGTGCTCTCTCGCGGTTACGATGTTGCCGCGCAAATCACTCCCGAAGATACTTTCGAGAAGTTGCCGGATCTGTTCACCCTGATTTCTGGATTCATGGCTTCCCCTTCCAGCAACATCCGCGTTTCCGCATCCGAGTGTCTGATCTCATTCCTACACAACTGTATCCCCAATAGTGTTATTGTGGAGCCATCTGTGTATGATGAGAAGACCTTGGAGAAGTTGTCTCGTGCAGCCGTTGACCTTCTGTCGGTGAAGTATCAGGCTGCTTGGAAGGAGGTGTTCAATGTTTGCTCCGCCCTGTTCGATTGCTTCAAGTGGCGATCGAGCCCTTATCTTGTCAAGATTGTCTCTACAATCGGTGAACTGCGCAGCAATGGCGGTTTCCACGGCAAGAAGGAAGCCGATGCTGTTCTTGGCAGTGCCATCGAGGCAATGGGCCCCGAGGCAGTATTGGAGATTCTCCCCCTCAACATTATCGACCAGAAGGCTGGTCAACCCGGCCGTGTCTGGATGCTGCCCATTATGCGCGACAGCGTGACTAACACGAACCTCCGCCACTTCCGTACCGAACTCGTTCCCCTGAGTGAGGCACTGTACCAGAAGGTGGTCAACTTCGGTGCCGCTGAGAAGTCTGTGGAAGTGAAGATCTTCGAAACTCTCGTCCAACAGACCTGGGGTACCCTCCCCGGCTACTGCGAGCTGCCGCTTGATCTTGAGGAGGCATTTGATCAGACATTCGCCGAGCTTCTGTCTAATGTTCTGTACAAGCAGACTGAGCTGCGTGTCGATGTCTGCCGTGCTTTGCAGAACCTGGTTGAGTCCAACCAGGCTATCTTGTCAGTCGAAAACGATGAGGACGATCTGATCTTGCAACGACGTATCACCAAGGTCGCTGCACAGAAGAACCTCGTTCATCTTGGCAGTCTCGCGAGCAATCTGCTGGCTGTGTTGTTCAACGTTTACAGTCAAACCCTTCCCCACTACCGCGGCTACATTCTGCAGTGTATCAATGCCTACTTGAGCATTACCCCTGAAAATGTAAGTTTTCCCCTCTTCGGTTTTCTATACAAATTAGGACGAACTAACATCCTTCATAGGAGCTTAACGAGACCTTCAACCGCGTTACTTCAATGCTTGAGTCTTCTTTGGTTACCGAGCAAGAGACAGCAACCAAGCAGAGTGCTCAGGCTCAAAACCCGTCCGACAAGATGCCACCGACCTCCCACACCTTGATTGACCTTGTCATCGCTATGTCAATCTACCTCCCTCGCTCCAGCTTCAGTGGCTTGTTTGCCATGGCAGCAGCTATCCTCAACAGCTCATCCCCCAACCCGGATCAGCAACTCATCAAGAAGGCCTACAAGTTGATTCCCCGCCTTGGAACAACTGAAACTGGCCGCGCCGCCCTGCAGGAGCGTAGTGGAGAGTTGCAGACTCTCATGCTAGCCACCACAGATACCACCCCTGCGTCTGGCCGCCGCGACCGTATGCTTGCTATCACCGAGATGATCAACCACCTGCCCACCTCGGATCTGCACTTCATCCCGGCAATCATGTCCGAAGTGGTTCTGGGCTGCAAGGAGAGTAACGAGAAGGCACGCACAGCGGCCTTTGACCTGCTGATTCTCTTGGCCAAGCGCACAACTGATTCGGAGCGTAACCCTCCCGGCACTGTCATCCGCAGATCGCTTGTTCCAGGTGTGGCGGACGATTCTCCCGATGCCCCCGCTACCCTTGAGGAGTTCTTCACAATGGTCTCAGCCGGTCTGGCTGGCTCAGCTCCTCACATGGTGGGCGCCACCGTTACCGCGCTTTCGCGTCTGTTCTTCGACTTCCAGACACAACTTCAGCCTGAGATGCTCAAGGAACTCGTTGAGACCGTTGAGCTCTTCCTTACTTCCAACAACCGTGAGATCGTCCGCTCTGTCCTTGGCTTCGTCAAGGTTGCAGTCGTCGTTCTCCCCGACGAGACACTGCGCCCCCGTCTCAACACCATGGTTCCCAGCCTCATGGCCTGGAACAAGGAGCACAAGGGCCGTCTCCGTAGCAAGGTGAAGGGTATCATCGACCGACTTGTGCGCCGCTTCGGTGCTCCCCTCCTTGAGGCTATCGTCGGCGAGGAAGACCGCAAGCTTATCGTCAATATCCGCAAAGCCCGTGAGCGCAGCAAGCGCAAGAAGAAGGAGGGTGCCGAAGGCGAAGGCGAAGACGAAGACGAAGAGGAGAAGGCCTCCAAGCCTCAATCCGGCAACGCCTTCGACAAGGCCGTGTACGGCTCTGACTCCGAGGACTCGGACAACTCGGACGACGGCGACAGCGATGTTGACGTCGACGACGTCGCTCAAATCAAGGGCCGCAACTCCAAGAAAAAGGCAGGCCAGAGCACCCAGTACATTCGCGAGATGTCCCCCGAAGATAACCCCCCTGGATCTGCTCGGCTCCAACGCCCTCGCTAGCATCTCCACCACCAAGCCCAGCCAGCGCTTCCTCAACACAGGCCCCGGCTCGAAGAAGAAGCAGCGCGCCGCTAAGGTCGACGCTGACGGTCGTCTTGTCCTCGGCGATGATGGCGATGTCGTCGCCGATGACGTCGAGATGTCCGGTGCTGGTGACGGCGGCGTTAACGCCTACCTCGCTGCTGTTAGTGGACCCGACGCTGTCCGTCGTGGCCAGCGAGGCAAGGTTAAGATGGGCCAGTCGTCTAAGAAGAATGCTGGCGACAGCATGGATGTCGATGAAGACGACTTGAAGCAGGACCTGCGCGCTTCTGGATCCGGTCAGAGCTCTGGTCGTCGTGGCCTTGGTGCTCCCAAGACTTCCGGTGCTCCTGGCGGTGGTCGCATTGAGAAGCGTCGCAATCCAGGCAATGCTCCTCGGGGTGGTAACCGCTCGGGATGGGGCAAGAAGAGATAAACTGTTTACTTGATAGTATATCGTATCTCTTTCTTTTTTTCTGGCCTTGTCTGTTGGACTTGGGTACTGTAGGTGGAGAGAAGGAGGGTGGCATCTAGCAGATCCCGGAGTTATCGTTCTGAGTTCCCTGTTTTTCTGAGTTCTTGTTTCTTTTGTTTCTGCCATCTCGTCTTCGGTCCCTATCGTGTTTGGTTAGTGTTGACGTTCTCATAATACCCTCCGCTGTGGTGATTCCGTTGACTTTGGGCTTTTTTCTGTTTCGATGCAGAGTTATTCGACTCCGTGTTTTTTTCATGATATGATTACGATTCTGTTCAAAAGTTTCTCTTAGGTCAATGGACATAGATATTGTTTTATTCTGATCGGTGTAAGATGTATGTACATATAGCCTACAGGCTGTGTATATCCTAGATGAGCAGTATCTTATATTTGACAACACTACCTAGTCTCGCAACATTGCATTTCTACATATCCAATAGGCGAATTATCCGACATCCCATTGCGCTGATGGAAGTCTACTAGTCAAGCATACTTCAACTACACCCAAAACCCCAAATGCAGTGTGATTTTTATCATATTCTCATTTGCAAAGCAGTTTATCATGCAAAAAAAAAAGTGTATCGAACATATCAATCAGAACATCATGAACGCGAGCCAACCAACCAGGCAGCTCAGCAGCATTTCCCACAGCCCCCCATCGCTCGCCCAGAAAAGTAGATGTAGAGCGCGATGCAAAAAAAGAGACAAATAACGAAAAAGCTCACGGACTCTAGACCAAAACCAGACGGCATAGCATCCATCAAAAGGCCATAGCGTCGCCAGCTTCTTTCTCGTCACAGTATACAGCAGGACAGTAAGTAGTAGCCCACCGGTCGAGCATTCGAATGATTCGAAACCAGCCAAAACTCCATCGCCGATGCAATTCCCAACAAATCACAATCCGCCACGGCGCAGAAATCGAACTCCGTCGCTCATCGCTCATCGCTCATCGGGGGGGTTATCGACCGGTTCGTATGTATACTGACGCCCCTTTCGTTCCTTTTCTTTTTCAACGCTCAGTCTTCAAATGCAGGTATCAAATATCAAATATCAAATACCAAATACCAAATACCAGATCCCGGGAAATAGAGCAAGCGATAAGTCGACAGAAGCATACAGACCAGACAGGATAAATAATATGGTCTAGCACGCAACTGACCCCAACAGATACAGACCAGACAACACAACAAGCAGGTGAGATGATGATAATAATTAGAACAGGATCTCCCCGCTGTGTTCTGGCTCGAAGCCGAGCGCTTGCAACTCATCATAACGCTTCTTATCGCCGGTTTTTCGCTTCGCGTCCTCCTTCTTCTTCAGCTCGAAGACTTCTTCGAACGGCGCTCGCGTCAGCGTGGGTGGGATATCGTCTTCGCGGTCAAGGTCCTATGTATGAAATGTGTTAGCGGGGTTCTCTCCCATTACCGGGTGTACAATATTGTTGGGTTTTGCATAGGAACAAACCCCGTAGATTGCAGTAGGGAATGGATTGAGGGAATTGAGAACTGTGGATGGATGGATGGAAGGAAGGAATCGGTCATACCACTTCGCCTAGCAGGAGGACATTCTCTCCACGAACGATGAAGATCCCGCGCGAGACATCGGCGAACAACTGTCCGGCATAGACGCGCTCTACGGTATCTTGGAAAACAAGATTTGCTGCGAGGATTGAAGGTCAGATAAAAGGACGAGAGGGAACTGGGGTGCGACTGGGCGTACCGAACTGGTCCCAGCTTCGGAGGACGCCGATGAGTTTGCGGCCGTCGCGGAGGATGAGGACGAGTTTCTCTGCGATTGTATCAGCTATGTTCGTTCTCTTGCGCTCTCGTTCTCTTCTTGCTGTTGAGTTGCTTTGAGCGCGGCTGCGTGCACTTACTATCTGTTAGATCGAGCAGCTGTGCGGCGGTCGTGAACATTTGCGGGGGCAATTGCGGTGGGCCGCCTGTTGGCTGGGGGCCTGCTGGGCCGAGGGCATTCTGGGAGAATTGTTGGTTTTGCTGCGGGGTTCGAGGGGCCGGGGCAGGGCTTTCGTTTAGAGATAGGCGCTCCATGGTGTGATGGCTGTAGGTTGTTGGATTGGCGGAGAGAAAATCGGAAAGCGGTGGGGAGGGGTAGGGGGTGGTGGGCGGGAAGACGATGTTGTAGAGAGATTCAAGACTTTGATGTGGAGGTTCTCATTCTGTTTCTTTCGATCATCGCGATGGAGGATCGAGGTCGCAAAGGCCGTCATCAAGGGCGGTGAGTTTGTCTTGTTTGCTTGGGGTCGATCTATATACATTTGGTTTTTGATATTCTTCTTTCAGAGACACAGATACTCTATGGAAGGAAAAAAATACACTTGTTCTCTAAAGGTCTCAAGAAAAGTACATGCTATACAGAAGCGAAAGGGGGAATATCCAGAAACCAAAAAAAAAAGAAAAAAAAGCCCAAAGCCAACAGGAAGCGTCTATATCTACAAAACCCCGACACCCCTCTGTTGTCCCCTCATCCTCTCCTCCCGACGCTTACTATACGGCGCACAGTATGGCTCATCAGCAGAGCCAATACTAGCCCTGACACCATCCTGCGAGCGATGATAAGCCGGGCTAGACGGCGCAGGCGGCAACTGCATAGCCTTAAACTGCGCATCCGTGATAACCCGCATTCCATAAAGATACCGCATCAGCTCGAAATCCGGCCGACTCCCCGCAAGTGTTTGACCAAGACAGTAGTGGTCGGCAGCGACGTGATCGAGCATACGATCCCATGCAGAGGGGAAATCCCTCAGCGGAGCTCGAACAGGGTCGTCAATCGAGCAGACCGACTCGCCGTCCTCGATAACAGGCGATGACACTGGGTCCAAGATACCGTCGACAAACTTTGTATTGGGACACAGCGGACACCGCGCTGATGGCGGGGTCGGGTGCGAGCGAAAGTGGCTGAAGACGTGGGTGCGCCATTCTGCGTCGTCGTCGAAGGACTCGTGACAGTCCAGCATGTGGAAGAGACATGCGTATTTGCGTTGATCGGTGCTGGCTGTTAGCGATATGGGTATTGATGGCGTCGCGGATGATATAGAAGCTGCTGCGGTTGTGCCCCACGACGAGATCGAGGCGCGCGAGAGAGCGGGCTCTTGGACGGTATCGGTGGTGATTAACGGTGGTGCCATGTCACCAAGAACGTGGATCCCATCGGTGCTGTTGTCTCCATGTGCGGCTTCCACGCCGGTGCCAGGCCTGGTATCCACTGATGATATTGACGGCGACGGCGATGCGCTGGACAAATCTGGCATGGTGGGCGAAGACGACATGGCGGTTATGACGACGCCCGGTTGCTTCTTCTTGTTGGGTTGCTTTTGCGACAGCGCGGGGTTCCTACTTGAAGCCGTGCTGTTGCTGGCGGTGGAACTCACGCTCATGCTGACACTGCGAGCAGAAGACGATCGACGATGGTCTCGATCTCTATGGCGGTCTCTATTCGAGCGTGAAACGAGAGGCGGATCGAAGTCGCCTCGACGAGGGTCATCGGGGCTTGTGGGCTTGCGCTCCGACATGCTCCGTAATGCAAAAGATGGGTACGGCTGGATCGCGTCAGAGTCGGAGTTACCTGACGGGGGCTTACATAGCAATAGTAGTAGCACCTGGTAGAGGTATAGATATCGGGAAAAAGGAAAAGAGGGAAGTAATACAGATGAGGGGAACGGGATAGAGCGGGAAATACATACACCCCAGCGATCCGATATCAGATCAACACAACACCGTCAGATCTGCACTTTTTTGTCAGCATGCATGACATCTACAGGCCGTTTTTGTGCATACGGATGTAGGTAATGGCCATATAGAAAGGGTTGAAGTGGGAGGTACTAAGGATTGGGATGTTTTTTTTTTTTTTTTTCCAATTCCTTTAAATCTTAGGGCGGGGCATTGGGCTAGTTGGGTTATATAAGGGACTGATATGGATTTATACTGTACCTTATACAGAATTATATACGTATATACTTATATATATATTTTCTTTTACTTCTTCTCTTTGTTGAGGATGCATGGTCTGGGATACAATGCATAGACACGGTTATCTGCAGGTTATATTTTATGTATATATATTTATATTTATATATTTTCGTTAGATAGGATAGTATTCGTCATTTGTGGATATTAGTGAAGAATTGTATATTAAAAGCATGTTCGTAGTCTGTACTTGGTGGAGTAAATTTTAATTAAAACCAAACATCGAGAAATCTCCATTTGTGGAGTAAAACATATAAATACGTCAGTAATAGTAGATTCTTCACACATACAACATAAGCTACAGGGTTGTGAACGGGTTCTAGACAAAGTGCTTTCACTTAACATGTGAATGTATCCTTTTGTTGGGAGATCCTATTCTTGGATGGGAGAGTTGCAACACTGTTTCAGATTCGATACTTCAAAGACATATTAGACATATACGAGGATCAAAGGCTATGTATAGTACGGGAAGTACACGTAACTATGTTATAGATGCACCCAGTCAACTATACTGTCAAATATGTATACAGATTGCGGGGGATATCACATGCAAATCAAGCTAAGATCTTCAATATAGAAAAAAAGATGAGTGAAAATTTCTGGATTTTGCTCACTATGTGAGGAATTAAGTAAGAGAAGAGAAGTAAAGGAACAGGGATCAGAAGTGAATGAGACCACAGGCCTCAAGAGAGGAGAATGACATAAAAAAAAGTAGAAGCAGGTCTTTCGACACGGAATTTTTAAACTCGAAAAAAATGAAAAATCTCCAGAGAGGAGTGAACAGCAAAAGGTTTTTTAAAAAAAAAAAAAAAAGATCCCAATCCGTCTATTTGGTGGAAGCGCCAGAGATAAGAAAAATCAAAACCAATCCGACACCGTTGATGCCCGCAAGCCATAGTAAAAATGCACAAGTCTATATCGTTTCGTGGCGCGCATAACATAAGTTTTCAAGGCATAAAGAGGTTGCAAAGAAAGAAAGCTAGAACCTCTCTGCCAAGTCCCCACCAGCAACGGAATTGTTGGCTGACGAGTTCATGGAAGAGAATCCGGCCGCGGGGTTGAGCATGTCCTGCACCGCAACCTTGGGAATCTGGGGTACGGGCAACTTGCGCTGCGTGCCGTCGGGTTTAGACATGATGTCGGAAATGGTTGGGCCCATGTGACCCTGGTTCGGGCTGTAATAATTGGGACCTTCTGGTTGCGGCTCCATAGGCGCCAGCGCAGGAGTGTGCTGGAGGGACAGGTGGCGAATTGAAGGCAGATGCAACTCGCTGGCACCGAGAGGGCGCAGGCGGGGTGAGTGTGCAGGGGTGGCCAACGGGGTGTGGTCGGGGGTAGGGGACAGAGAATCATGAGAGAAAGTAGGAGAAGAAGGAGCAGTGGAGTTGGGGGAGTTGGGACGAGAGCGCTTGATACGATGGCCATAGCCATCATCGTCATCGTTGGAATGAGAACGGGTCATGTTCTGCGAAATCGCATAGGCGGAGAGCGAAGGGAGGCCTCGGCTAGTACCGTGATGACGGGAGCCAAAAATTTGGTGGCCTCGCGAGCCGTGGAAGCCCATGTGATCATCACGCTCTACTTGCGACGCAGCGGTAGCCAGAAGGTTGATATCCATCCCAGAGGAAGCGCGCTCAGTGGTACGAGAGTAAGGACCCAAATTCGAGCGCATGTGATTGGCGTAGTTGGAGAATGAGTGAGGCGGCGAAACATCCGGAGATCCAACCTGCGAGACTGGGGCGGAGCGAGTGATGGGCTTGCTGGGAGGTGGCATCATGTTGGTAGCGTTGACCATACCAGTGTCCTGGCCTGCAGCGGCCGCGGCCGCTGCCAGGTGCTGGGCCTTATTACTGCGACGCGAGTTGGGATTATTATGGATGCGCGAGTGGCGAGTTAGTTCGTCTGATCGACTGAAGCGCTTCGTGCAACCAGGGAATTGGCAGGCGTGTGGCTTCTCGCCAGTGTGGGTGCGGATGTGTCTCGTCTGGTGTTCCAGGCGGTGGAAGGCACGGTCGCAAAGGGGACACTTGTACGGCCGGGGCAGATCCTGACGGACCTCCTCGGTCGCGGGGCGCGCACCCTTCATGAGAGGCGGTAACAAGCTAACTGAAGAAGTCATTGAAGAATCTCCTGGAGTCGAGGGTGTCGAGTCGGGTGAGGTATCGTGGGGATTGAGTAGGTTTGAAAATCCCACTGAAGAAGCCGGCGGTGGCATGTGAATTCCCTGGGGTGGAGTTATGAAGGTTCTGAAGAGAGGACCGAGGACGGTTTTTATCGCAGGGGTCCCGAGCTAACGTCGATCAAACACCCGGATTGGGATGAAAGGTCGATCGGGATCGGAGTGATGCGCAGAGAATGCTGATGGTTCGCTGTGTTGTAAAAACAAGTAGTCGAGTAGGGTTTGTGGGGGAGGAATAAAGCAAGAGAGAAAGAAGGAAAAAAAAGGAACCTGGAGACGACGATCTGGGGAGTCACAAATAATATAGGGAATGGAGGGGGAAGGAAGAAATCGGGGGAGAAGGGGCAGTGTCGGAATCGGACTTGGAGAAAAGAAAATTCTGAAAAATTCAAGTTTAAAAAGCAAAAAAAAAAAAATTGAAAATTGAAAAAGAAAATTGTAAATAAAAAATTGAAATTGAAATAAAAAATTGCAAAGATTCTCATAAAAAGTCAAGTGTGGGGGAGAAGAAGGGGACACTGGGGCAAAATAGGAAAAGTGGGAAATTTTAAGAAAAATTCAAAAATTGGAAAATCCAAAAGGGGAAATTGAAAAATTGAAAAAGGAAAAAGGAAAAATAAAATAATAAAATAAAATACTACAAAATAAAAAAAACCCTTACTCGAGTGGGGTTATGTACACCGATCAACCTCATATAGTCACAATATATGTTGTATAGATACAATTGAGTAATAAACTATTAAAACGATTTAAAATATAAAAGGACTTTCATCACTCTAATATGTAACAAATACCTACAAATGTACTTCGTACAAAGAGAAAAAAAAGATCCAAAAAAGAATCAAGAAACTACAGACTACGTAACTGCATAAAGCAAAAATGTGGGGACTCGCATTTTTCCTGAAGAACCGTGTGGCGTGAGGGTGCGTGTCCCTATGTGTGTCCCTATCCGGCTATCGCGCCTCTGGAGAATTTCTTATCAAGAACATGGGGAATTTGGGAATTTCTACTGGCCTTCTAATTTGGCCTATCTCCGAATGACGAGCGATCCAGAGTGGATGATAAAAAATATATAAAAAAGAAATATATAAAAAATGATAGCATGTGGAGAGCCGATGACGAGCAGAACCTGGGGTCTCCAGCACTCCAGATTATATGTACTCCCTACACTATAACTAATATATATATATATATAATTATTGATATACCAGAAAAGTCAAAGTCTGGGGGTTACGATCATTCTAGGCTGGACCAGTCCAGACCCATGTACAATGGAGATCCTGGGGACCATCTGATCCTGTCACGGAGTGACGATAGCGAGGATCATCGATGATGTCGACCAAGGTGAAATCTCACAAGGTTAAATTTTTGGGTAATCATTTAGTCACGCGAAAACACAACCAACAGGTCATCCAGTACAAAACAATGAGGCACGAAAATGACCCGGGTCACCCCCAAATTCCTTTACGGCTTCATCATCCGGAGGAATCATCACCCGCGAGTCCTACATCGTATATTGACTAGTTATACGGAGTACGGAATACAAAACCCTGGAATCCTCCACTCAGGTTCGCCGACAATCCCCCGGATTTTGGGGTAAGATATAATGAATTTCCTTTTTTATTCTCTTTCTTTTTAAACAGGGAATGATAAAGAGAACCAACAATTCTGATAGGCGCGGATCATCCAATTATTGATATCCCTGATGCACCTGCCATGCAGCCGCAAAGCCGCGTATCTCGACAAAGGGACCAGATGTGCCAGTGTCAGCCCCTGCACGATGAGCACTTGGCTGCATTCCTTGCGCAAGAAAGACAGCGATATCCCCGATTTGCCAAGATGTCCCAAGTATAGAAAGTGACCAAGGGGGCGTAGATTTCCTTTTCTTGGCTGAATCTCGCAGGGTAATAACCGGGGGTCTGGGACCCCTGGGACCCCCGGTTCCCAGAATAATATTAAACCTATTAAATCGATTAAAATATGCATGTGTGTATATATATATATATATATATATTTATTATTCTCCTATCAGTGTGTGGTATATGTTCACGCTTTCTTTCTGGAAGACAATCATGACACGCTTACAGGTTACTTTCATCCGAAATTCCCCCCGGCTTTATGGAAGAGGTCAACCAAAAGGCCGAGGTGGGGGACAAATGGAACGCAGAGATACGCCCACTCGGCATGGCCGTCTCGCCGAGAGCCCGGTCTACCCTTTTGATAAAGGCGTTATCTTCGGGGTCCGGGATACATTACTCTCCGTTATCACATTATAATAGGATGTATATGGTCACCTCTACTTACTTTTATATTGTATATTGCTATCCTGTTATCCGGAGTACAATAGAAAAAGTATACAATTAGGAGTAAGTACAAAGTCCAGTGCAGGGTCCCTTTAGTGGCAGATCTTAACGGAAGTTTTACTCCCGGAACAGCAAATTCAGCCGATCTCCACAGTTCCCTGGGGATATTGGCTAATGTCCCCCTTGGCAAATCAGGGCTATTTAGCACACAGAAAGGTACGGAGTAAAGACAATGATAACGGGGAGTCCTATGCCGGCCCGACTACCGAGTTCGTACTTTTGAGTTCTACCGGGGGATCTGGAAGAAATCGCACGAATCCCTGTTCTCCTGGATTTAAGGAAAATAAAATTGAGCTCACAAATATACCCGACGGTACACTGCCGCAACCTGGAGTTCTCCATTTTTCTCCACGGGGAAATATGGCACCATTCTAGATAAAGTCCGGACTCGGAGTGGCGATCTGCAGGAAGTGATAGTTTGATATTTTATTTAATTTTCAGGGTATTATTTCAGTCGAAGAAGCAGGTACGAGTCTACAAAGCAATTACCCGCATTTTGCCGACTTTTTACGACGTGTACATAGTATAACTAAGTACATTTGTTAGGAATCATGAAACCAGGGTCTAAGGCGTTTCTGTTTCAGGTGACGAATTTAACTAAGATCTATTACTCTTTATGTACGGAGTAAGTACTCTGCGCGGGGTAGTAGAAATTGAATCATATTTACAACATACAGAGAACAGCGGGCATATCGGATTCAAAATTCCGACATATTCCCTTCCCCTGAATTCGACTCACTTCCCTAACCAGGTCCTCACAATCGAAAGATCCACAAAGCTACCCCGTACGGAGTACTCCATTCTGCCTTTCGAAATACGGAGTCCATCGTAGATAGTGGAAGGTGGGGGGAAATCAAAACCGGTAGTTCCAATCGCCGATTTGTCCAAAAACGCAATATCACGGCTGCAGAACCTCATCCCATATCATAAGCCGTATACGCCCCAGACAATTCAGTCTTCTTTTTTCCATGATCTGCCAAGTTCATCAGGCCGGTTTTCCCGGTGATCCGCCCTTCTCCAAAACATAAAAAATATGCAAAGTACTCCATATCTTATCCCTACCCCACAATCCAATCCCCCGGCGATACGCCTTGGGGAGAGAAACCCGAAACCGCACCCGCAGAAAGCGATCTGCGACTGACATCTCAATCTTTCTGCCAAATCTACCTTGATCGTCGTGATCGCCCCTAGAATGTGATCCTCCGATATCGCTGTCCTCATGGGGGCGCCCCCTCCACATAAGGTCGATCCATCACGCCATCTGGGGAAACCTCGCAATATACGAAATAGTGTATATTGTGCATGAGGTTGCCTACTTATAGCCTTGCAAGCATGTGAACCTGAATTTACCGCTCATCCCATGAAAATCAGATTGGGATTCGTCACTCTCAGCATTCCTCCCGCTTTTCACTCCGACAATGCTGATCAATCCCATTATTCTGGCATGCAGACTCGCACACAGGGCGGGTACGTCGATCCTGGATGGGGGAAAAAGCAAAAACCAGTCCCACGGACCCAAAAAAAGGGCCAAGATAAGGCGACGAAATACGGAGCAGAAACAACGGAAAAAGAAAGAAAAAGAAAGAAAGAAAAAGAAAAAGAAAAGCCAAAACGAAAAGAATGAATGCAATAATACTCGATTGGGAGCATGGAGATCCCCGGACTCCCTCCATTATCAGTCCGGAGCCTCGTTGTACTACGCGGGATTCCATTTTTTCATCCGAGCTCCTTCAGGACTGGGATTCAGCCCTTGGGGGTACCTTCAACATATCTTCTTTGTCAAAATGTCGTCGGCGACCAGTGATATCCATTTCTAGTACCTAACGGTTCCCTATCAACACCCCCCGCACATCCCCCAGATCGTCACGCAAGATAGCATTCGAGGGGGCTTGAGAGACAAGGATGAGAGTACTTTTTATATTTCGTTATTATTCATACCCTCTTCCTGGATATTAACCCTACAGAGATTTTCTAGTGCAAGCCAGTAGTGTATGAATGAGTCCGGGTCTGGACACGACCCTTTCAGCCCGCACCCCTCCTCCCCCTTGCTACATGGGACTTAGCAGTTGCTACTGGCTGTACAACATACGACATCCAACACGGTGTGAGTCATGACGTGCTCACGTTTCAGCTCGAGGAATATCCAAGCTGAAAGCGCCTACAACATAATAGAAAGCTAAAGATTTTTTTTTAAAAAAAAAAAAAAAAAAAAAAAAAAGGGAAAAGTGGCACCCCAACTAACGACAGGGGATCGACTCAAATTTTGCGCTCTGTTTCCAATTGCGCTGCTGCCGCTAGGTTCTGTCTCCTGTCTTTGCTGCCTGGAGACTGAAACCCATCCTACCGAGCGAGACGCCACCTGTCAGCAAGACAAAGACGTAATTTACCCCGGGTGGGGATAGGCTGCAAAAGGGGGAATAGTAGTTCAATAGGGTAATTTTGAATGCTTCAGTATCTAACTTATGGAGTACAGTTGTAGGTCGTATGTCCCATTGTGTCTCAAGGTGACATTGGTTAATGCTTGGCAGGTCTCGATGCGGGGGGAGTAGTTTCCATAAGGGAGAATCCGGGGTAGGTTTTGGCTTTGGAGTAACATTCCACAAGACTCAAGGAATGATGGGGTGTCCTTTGGAGTGCAGTTACTTTGTACAGCGGGGGGGGGTATATTATAGTCTGCGTAGGCTACTCCGAATGTTCCTCAAAGAAGACACATATGCTTTGAAGAATTCACAGGTGCAACCCTAATCAGCTCGGGGGTTTTGCATGTGATTACGTAAGTGATTTCCTAATCGAGCCCTGGAGGTCCCCCCATACCTCTCTACCTATTTTGGACATTTTCTATAGACACTCACCTTCTTTACTTATTGCCAAATTCAGCCAAGGCGAGTGATCAGCGATCCACACCTTCTGGAACAAATCCCCTTACACCCAATCAGCAGTGCAAATGGCCTCACACTGATATCACCATATGCGGGGCCGCTATTCCGGAGTCCGCGATCAGGCCATTGGTGGAATTGTTGTCTTTGTCCGGGAGATTACACCCTATCTTGCTACTCCGTACAATCTATGTTCGAATAGACTAACTGGAGAACATGTGATATTCTGGGGAATACAACATAGATAGCGTCAATGAAAAAAAAAAAAAAAAAAAAAAGAAAACAGAAGCTGAGGCGGGGAAGATTGTCCATTACCGTGTCCAGGTCTCGGTGAAGCCCCGACACGTCCCCCCCATTCCACCATAATCCCACTCGGGCACCTACATACGTAGAAGGGGGGAGAAGAAAAAAAAATTCTATCTTTTCAACTCCACTGAGCGATTTATCATCATTTATTTCTCTTACCCCATATTTGCCTGAGTACCATAATTCAACCCACTTGCGGAAGCCGGGATCAACTTACGGAACATAATGCCCCTGTCGCTCATAAGATCCACATCGGTCACAGTTACTATGTAATATAGGTCTTGGAGGACGCTACGGAGTCCAACCAGGTACCATATGCAGTAGATCACTTAGTCTGAGATGAAGCAGATCCTAGCTTTGGTTTTGAATTTCCAAGGAAGTGGGGAGAATAAACCTCCAACATATGGAGTAGTTACCTAACCTATTAGCTCACTAGTTAGTTAGAGAAACAGGGGTATACAAAGAAAGGGAAAAAGGTAACTAACTATGAAGTACGGATAGTTACGGAGTACTCCGTCCTAAACCCTTCTCTCCCTCTTTCAATCACACAGTGGAATTCATGGCTTAACCCATTTCGCCCCAAACACACACCATAACGGGCGAATCCCCGAGATCGATATTGGCGTATTTTGGAATTCGCTCACGGGAAGAGTCCGCCCCGAACAAGTTACGCTATTGCTAGCACGCGCCCACGTGTACGGAGTCGGAGTATGGGGAGTTTTCTTGGTAATTATTGGATTGCACTATTGGAAACCGGCTCAAAAGCATAACTGCGGGAGCTCCGGACTCTGTCTTCCCCATTAGGATACCGTGAAGCGGGGTCCAGATCTCCACAGGTGTGATAGCTTGCGAGTTTCACATGTTCACATATTTACATGCGGAAATCATGTGTTTATGTTGGCTTCACTCAAGTCTGGAACGCGGGATGTGGAGGTTTTGATAAGAATGACTGTGTACAGCTGCATGCCTTGCATTGTGTACAATGTACGGAGTAAATAGGCAGGTACCTTGGGGAGGAGATGGCGTCATTGAAGGGGCCATGTGTTTTCTCCGGATTTGTTGCCCACATTGATAAGAGATTCAGATACGAAATGTATTAAGCACGTTTTTCTTTAGATATAAGCACTAATCCGACCTAAGGATGTTGTATGTTGTAGTTATGTTGTAGTTATGTTGTATGTTTTATGTTGTATGTTTTATGTTGTATGTTATATGACGACAGAGCTCATAACCTAGACCATTCTTCTGCAGGTACCAGACCACGACATCAGCCCATAGGGCTAGTTGGACAGAGAAAATTTTCGGGTGATCTCGGAGGACGACATGGTGACATTCTCGCACAAGCTTATGGCATTTTTTTTCCTACTTGCGGGGCTTAGTGCCGATATGGGAGTCTACCGAAACTCCACGATGATCAGGGGGCGTTTATTTTATTTTATTCAAGTCAGAAAGAGGAAGGTATGCCATGTCTTGGCTATCCCAGTATAGACGGAGATATCTACTTTGTACGGAGTAGTTTTAGACACTATAAAGTACTCCTCGATGGCAAATTGAAGGAAATAGATTTTTATTTCACGGAGCAAGCACTAAGTCAAGTAACAATAATTCAAAAAGGGGTTCGGTGAGAATTGATGGCTTTTTTTTCCCTTTCCCCCCTGTGTCAGTTCCCGTCTCTGGAGTCTCCCGATTTGCACAACTCGGGCGAAATTCTCTCGGCATTGCCGTGCCGACTCGGGTTCTCTTGCAGCGAGTCACCGTGCCGGTGTTTTTTGTGGCCCAGGCGAGAAGTTGTATTGGTTTGGTACTCTCCACACTACCCGGACCTATTATTATCATTCCATACTGTATGTGCTGTATAGGGGGTTGGAGAAAAAAAACCCCTCCAACTACCGTACCCCGAAATTCCTCCGAGGTTCGGAAGTTGGAAGTCTGGGGTGAGCCGTGGGATGATCTGGATGCGCGGACCTACTACCCATGCAGGCAATCCCCTAGGGTCTTCCCGTCTAATAGCGCTGCACAGAATGCTTGTCTTCCATTATTGTGTACCATTGTAAGCCTCGGGATGAATGGGAGAGCCTCGGGATAACGGAAGTTCCTCGGATATAGCTGTTAGGTAATTCTTGGGGCATATCCTCCATATGTAGCGGTGAGGCCCTGTGGAGTTTTGCCACTCTGTACTTCGTACTCTCCGGTGACGGCGAATTACCGCAGAACGGCCAAAGGTCTAATGCCTGATTTTTCAGGCTTGATACCTTAATATGCCGGAATATGCCTGAATTCTAAGTGATTCCGCTACTGCTACCGCCTTCTTAATTAGACATACTGCCGGTTAGTCATCAGTTTTCGATGGATACTTAACCGGCAGAATCTGGAGTGTTAACACTTCTCAAAAGAATGAAGCTATTCCCGCCATACAAATTCCTATATTTACCCATTTCTCGGTGTTGAAGCTGTTGCGACCGACTAAATCTGAGGCGGGGATAGGATTCGAAAAAACCGATGATTTGTGGGAAAAGGTCCTAGATTCAAATTACAGTACACGGTATAGAGCGGTGTCGAAAGCGGTCTATAATTCAGGCACATTAAGGCATCAAGCCTGAAAAATCAAGCATTTGACCTTTGGCCGCTCCCCTACACGTTGACATCGCCTTGCATGTGTCTATAAAGTCACCTTCATCGCCACCGAGTCCGACCTCGCAACTATCAAGACTTTGTACCACGATGCTAGGGAGAGGGAGTACGTTGCTTTCTTACGCGACCATTGTGAAGATTTCGGTGTCCCCCGTCAGTCCAATATAAAGAGATCAAAGGCTCTAGCAGGAGGTTAGCCGCAGGGTAACCGTGTTGAACACGGGCAGAGTGCAGACACGTTGGCTTTATGCTCTATGTACGGGCGACTAAATATGCCACCTGACATATAACTCTCTCATTTGTTACTACCTCACCGCCTAGTTCATTACCGCCTTCTTGAAGCATTTACTTTATAATGGTGCGCCGGCACCCTATAAAGATTCACCCACCCCTAAACTAGCGGCCAAGAGATCTACCAATCTTCTTCAGATTCAATTCAGATTCAATCGGATTCACTTCGGATTCACTTCGGATTCAACTTCAGATTCACTTCAGATTCACTTCAGATTCACTTCAGATTCACTTCAGATTTCACTTCAGATTTCACTTTAGATCCACTTCAGATTTCACTTCAGATTTCACTTCAGATTTCACTTCAGATTTCACTTCAGATTTCACTTCAGATTTCACTTCAGATTTCACTTCAGATTTCACTTCAGATTTCACTTCAGATTTCACTTCAGACAGATAAAGGATTATATTGAGAGAAAGTATAGAGAGTATAGGGAGCAGCACTTTCCTTTATCGAAGCTTCGTGGTATGGTTTAGGATACTGTACCGGAGGAATTCCTATCTAATCTGATTGATAGTATGCTATTGAATCTCAACAAACAAACCAAACAGCCACGTGATTTATAGACCCACCAGCTGACCTCGGCCCCTCAGGTGGAGCTATAACATGCTGTTGGGTGCCTGGGTGCCTCAGGCACCAATGGACCCACTATGTGACAGATCCACATAGTATACCCTTCCTCTCTTCTTCTTCCTTCTCCTCCGTCCATCTCAATCATCAAGAATTCATCATATTGTTTCTCCAAATACAATCCTGATAGAATTCTACAATACATGCCCCATCCGCTGCCAAGCATCAAATCATCATCATCAAATCACCAAAAAGAGATTGGTAAGAAACCTGTAGTCGCTCTTGGGCATGAGTCAATTCTCCAAATCCTTGATGCAGCCGCCACCGTTCGTTATCAAGGGCGATTTATGAAGGCCGAGGAGGTGGCTTTGTTTGATGGTATCATCAAACTTGTGAATGACCGTGCATTCCATGAGGCTGAGCTCGAAGCCAAGTTGGCAATCGAAGGGGGAAACTTCACTACGTCTTACATGCCTTGGCCTACGGAGGAGGAGTAGTGTTGTGGCGTTGATCATGGTCTAAGTGCTTATGTTCACACCATGTGTATCGTTATGATTCGACTTGAACTTGATTTCATTCATTACCTAATTGGATACTGTGATGTAGATTGGGCCAGGTCCCATAGTGACAAAGTAGATAGTTCTCTCTTTTCCTTTCTGTCTCTGCGCAATTTAAAATCCCTACTGTTCTATCTAAGAATTCAGTACTCCAGCGCGAGCGCTAGGTGAAAAGACCACGATTTCCTCTCAAAAGACCACGCACAATCGTGGTTTTCGCCATCACCCCGACTTACTTCGTACTGTTGTAGGCAAGTTGTGGAGATCTAATAAAAATTGCTGGCCAGATCTGGAGTGTATGATTTGACTCGCTGTCTCTTCAAACCCTAGATTTGCCTCTTTGGGGATAGGAATGGCTCTAAAGGTTCAAACAAATATGTAATTTATTAATAATTCGAAACAGAATTGATGTCAAAAGAGAGAGCTACATATGTATTTAAGTATTTCAGCCAACAATATATATAATCTTGAATCCTTCATACTCCAAACTATTCGAAATTCCATACGTACAATAGCCGTGAATCTTTCTCCCTTCCAATATGAATTACAAATACTCGCTTTTGACCTTGACGAAAAGAAGCAGAGGGATTCCATAATCGCAGATGCTCCAGGGTTCTTCCTGAGCTCTATAGAAAGCGGCATAACTATAGCACTTAATCATCTCCCCTCTAAGAAACCCGCAAAAAGATCAAAACCCTTAAAAATTAAGAAAAGAGAGGCAACACTAATCTGGTGTCGGAGGTTCTTCTTCATTCTATATCGAGATTCGTACGTTGTTACAATCTGCCCCTGGACTGGCGAGTTATTGTATCACACCTGCGGGCAGTAGTTCCAAATTAGGAAATACTCTCCGTGATTACGCCTTATCTCTGCTTTCTAAGCTTCACCTCAGGCACTAAACCAAAAGCAGAAATGACGTTTCTGCCACACCCGGCCGCCCGGGGAAACGAGAATCTCAAGTGTTAGGTCCAGACTAAGAGCGCCATCCATCCAATCTACTTTATACAGCGAGTCTATGTATGATTTGATCCTATTAGCAACCCTCAATTCAAATCCTAGACATTGAACAACACCCTTATTTCAACATCCCTCCAGCCTCGAGCTCCGGGACGCAATGGCACCCCCGCGCCAGCGCACTACAGCTATCGTGGATGACTCGAGGTCCGAAGCCTCGAGTGGCACGAGAGAATACCACAAAACCACCAAGTCTCGCAGACCGGCTGCTGCAAAAGAGAAAAACATGATCACCAGCGCACCCGTCGTGGACAACCAGCACGCAGAAGAACAACCCCGAGTAAGTTTCATCCTGAAAGAGATAGTTAGAGATCGATCAATGGCAACTCTACACACAACACAGTGGACCAGACCATAAACTAACTTCCTTTTTCTTCCCCCCACAGCTCCCCTGGACAGACCTCCCTCTTGAAATTCTCCACTCCTACCGCCACGTCCACAAACTTCCCACGCCCTCCGCCTTTTCGAGTGACTACTCTCGTCTAATCCTCTCGCAAGGCGTTGGCCTTCGCTCGCCAACCTCCCTCGCCGCCCGCCGCGCTCAATCCGCCTCCTCATCTCAGAACCACTCCCACTCCCACCGAACCAACACCTCGTCAGGCTCCCCCTCCGACTCAACGCTGCGTCGCACCGTCGGCCAGGACCGCGTGAGCAAAGATCAGTTCGCACTTGTTGTCCGGAAACACTTTAACAGCGCTGGTCTCTCAGAGCAGGAAACCATTGCGCGGTTTCTGTACACTGTCCGTGAAGACAGGAGAGGGAGACAGTTCCGATTGCGGTTTCAGCCGTAAGATGAGGGGCGAGTGGACGTCCTATTTTGGTCCCGTGCTCGTTTCTTTCCCTTCGTCGTAGGGGAAATGGGAAAATGGAATTATAAAGGACTTGGTGTGGAGCTAAGGCTCTTTTGCTTCTTATACTGCCGTTCTGGGTGCTGGCCTGTCCTGGTTGACGGTGCGCTCTGTTCGGTGCGGTGAACATACATGGCGTGTTGTGGTTTACTGGGTTGCCTTGCTTCGAGGATCTGGCGGCCTCTTCTCTTTTGATCTATTAAGATACCCATTGGCGTTCAGTGTGTTTATCTTGGTTGTTTTATCTTTATTTCTTGGGTTGCGAGTTGCGGACTCTCCCTCCCTCTCTCTCCCCCACTCTCTCTTCTACTTACTATGTATGCTTTGCATACCATAATCGAATACTCACAAGAGATAACCATATATGTACACAGGTACCTAGACAGGTTACAATCAAAGATTATAGATAGAAAAGTCTCTTGCACAGAATATGCTATTTTTACCGCCTCCGTATACACTGAAGGAGAGCATCAAAAAAGAGCGTATAACTAGTTATTTCATTTTGTCATTTACATAAGAGCATGCATGTTCCCTCCAGTAATCTAAGAGGGCAGAAAAGACAGATATCCAAACCGAACGTGAGAACAGGGACAAAAAAGCCCTCCAAACGAAGCAGTTAGGACTATATAATAAAATCCCGCGAAATAACAAAGAATCAATCGAGGGGCGACCTCAAAGCAACAGGTGTAAAAGTCCACAAACGCCAGATATATGGCTCCCTTCCAACCGCCCCTTTCGGTACATACATACTCCATGTTCCATTTTGTCAACTAGGTCCAACCGAATCTAGCCCTTTCCACCCCCGCCATGTAACCACTATTATCAATCGCCCAGATACAGGGAAGTCAACTTTATTTCCAGGCGTTGAGACCAGCCCATGGATCGGCGGAGGAGCCGGGCTGTGACTGTGGCTGTGACTGCGAGGGGTTCTTGTGGTGCCCGTATTGTCTGGTCTGCGCATAGCCACCAGGACCAGAGGGGTATATACCACCTGCTGTAGGAGGGTATGTTGTCTGCTGGGGGGCGTGGCGGAGGTGGAGGCGGGATGTAGCCCTGGGGAGCCATATAGTGCGAGGACTGAGGGCCAGCACCAGGAGCCGGCGTGCCGGAATTGGAGTAGCCGCCGTACGGGGCCGGGGTTTGAGAAAAGAATTGCTGGTTCGGAGGTGGGGACACGGGGGTCTGGTAAGGATATGCCATGGGGTTGTAGCCCTCCGATAGGGGAGCTGCGGCGCCTTGCTGGAAATGCTGGGCTTGGTAAGTTCCTGGACCACCTCCCATGTACTGCCCGTAGGGCGCTGGAGAGTGCGAGAGGGGCACGCCTGGCATGGTGGGCGGGTAGCGGGGTGACGGCTTTGGGGATGGACCGGTGGTTCCATACGCCGGCGTCTGAACGGGCGGGGGTGGTGACTTCACTTTTGAGGGCGGTTTTGCCGATCCTGTGGAGGGTAAATTGGAGGAATTCTTTGGTTCCGTTGATAGTCGCTCCATCAGCTGGCGCAGCTTCTCTCTCTCGCGGTCTTCTTGCTCTGGGACACCGCTGGAATTGTCGCGGCTAGCGAAGGAATCAGGATTCCTGCGAAGACTTTCGACATTTTCGCCCATGGCCTTGTCGCGCTCGATCTGGCTGAGAAGCTGGGCACCTTCTGATCGGCGGTTGTTGATGAAGGTTTCGACATTCTTGCGGAGACTGTCGACGTTCTCACCCATGTCCTTGTAGAAAGTCCGTGCTTGCTTGATACCGGACGAGAGACCATGGAATGCTTCATAAACCTTCTTGTACCGAGCTATCACGGAATTGCGTTGTCTCTTTATAGACTCGTACTTCGACTTCTCCAATTGAACTCTTTTGTCTTGAAGAAGGCTATCGTGTATCTTTGTGAGTTCGTTCATCAAAGATGATTGTTTGTGATTCGCCTGCACAAGTATATTCTGATATGGCAGGAACTTTTCCAATTCTGTCTTGAAGAATTCCTTTTCTCGGCCGACGAAGGACTTTTTGTTAAGAATCAAGCGCTCCGTGATGTCGTCTTTGTGAGTCTAAAGCAAATATAGTTAGAAAGTTATCGTAGACAGATAGACTAGGACACTCACCTCCACTTTGAGATCTGCAAGCAGTTGAGACTTCTCTCGCTCCACGAGATTCAGTTTCTTTAACAACCCCTCCACCTTGGCAATCTGCTCTGCAATAGAAGCGCCACCCTCATCGTACACATCATCTAGCAGAGTACCTTCTGCCGGACTGGTGACACCGTCCTTGCCCTTGCTATGTTTTGAACGGGCTTTGATCAAGGCTCGCTGGAAAAGAACATCGGCTTCATCTGTTTCGCCAGCAGACCGCATCTCATCAAAATCGCTTTCATACTGCCGAAGTGTGGCAGACAACTGAGAATCACTCGCGCTGGCCTCATTGATGGTATCCCGATACGATCGGACATCCCCTCGCAGCGTGGTATTGAGTCGAGAGCTGGGCTGCTGGCTCCAGTCTGCTCCATACTTTGAGCGCATCTTCTCACACACGCTTTCTTCCAGATCTAGCTGCTTTGAGCACTGGTCTAATTGGGATAGTACTTCTGCCTTGCGATCCTGCAACTCGTCAAATGCCTTGCGGAAGGGATTGTGGCCAGCAAGTTCTGAACACCAGCGACGGAAGTCATCGTCCACTGACATCTGGTTTATGCCTCCCTTCAAGACATCGAGAGTATCTGGCAGTTCAAGTGAGCCCAATTTAGCGGCTATATCACGATTGGCACTCTCGGCCTTTCCAGTCTCAACTCGGCGCAACTCGGCCATTTCTTCCTCGTAACAACTGGCGGCCTCAGTGACCCACATAGGCCTCAGTTTTTTGAATAAGTCTGGCCCAATGATTTGACTAATATCTTGTCCTTGGTACAATTCGCTAACTGGAATCGCCTTGGCAGCGGTAACCCTGGAAACTGGTGAAAGACCAGCCTCATTAGGGACTGGTTGGTGGTAGATGAAATCATTGTCTTTGACCATAGTGGCAAGTAAAGCTTGCACATTTGTTTGATTATGCTTGATGAGGTCCAAGAGGTTAGAGCCTGACTCTGCCGTTAGGCCGGTGTCCACTGGAGGCGATGAAGGGAACGTCTTTGCCCAGCTTAGAGCAGTGGCGGACTGCTTATCAGCCATCTGTAAACGAGCAATAGCAATTCCATGAGATCCGCTCTCACTATCCGCAACCGCCTGATAATATGATGCTACTGATCCCATATGTGCTGCCTTGGCCTGCACAACGATCGTCCAGACCTTGTCAAACACATTCTTGTCAACGAAGTTTTGTATTATCTCCGCAGCCTGTGAGTAGAGGTACGCTGCCTGTCCAGCCAGCTTGGCCAAGAGCCCAGGCTTCCTCTGATCTGCCACTTGTTTCTCAAAAAACACCTCTTGGGCTTGAGCTAGTGTGACATTTATCAGTGTCTTGATGGTGTCATCTTTCAGGTCGGTTGATGGCGGATATAAGAAGTTTTGATTAATATATGTAAACATCCCGGCGGATGCCTGGAAAGAGTGATAGGCGGTCTTGAGGCCGGTATCGTCAGCCCGGCTCTGGCTGGCAGCATGGCAAGATAGGATGGCAGAGATGTTAAAGATAACGGATGCCTTTTCGAAGGCCAGGGAGAATTGCGAGGTAGACGCATGAGTGAAAGCATCGTACCTAAGGGACAAGTATATAAGCACAAGCGGAGCATACAGGAGAAAAGTACCCCTACCATGTGAAAGGAATCTTGACGTGGTTGTCGTCGATAGGGAACCTGAGGTCCAGCAGCTCCAGCTGACCGTAGTATCGATACAACAGATCACGACCGATAGCGCTGTCTTTCCCTACACCCCTCATATCCTGACGAAGCCGGTTGAGAGTCGCGCATTCTTGACTGTATTGTTCGGGGTCTTCGCCATGACCCTGTCGAATGTAATCCTTGAGAGGCTGGATCCAATCAATCTCGTTGGTCTGCTTCAACGGACACGAGAGCATCGGCGACTGAGCCATTGTCGGGTGGTTGCCAGGAGCGATATGCTCCCATCCAACAATACAAAAAACTGTGGGAGAGAAAAAAAAAGCGCGGGGCAGGGATGGTCAGAAGCTCCGGTGTCTGAGGGGATCGGAGTCGAGGCTGTGGGGTAAGGGAGGCGGAACGTCAGCGCTTGACGGTCCCTAGTATGTCAATGACGTCGGTCGATATGGTATTGTTCGATGAAAGCAGCTTAGAAGACGATGAGATAATGCGAGAATTTTTTGACAGAAGAATAGAGTTGCCTAGAGTGTTGAAGTGTTGAAGTGTTGAAGTGAGGGAGATGTGGGATGTGATTGTCCATGACCTCTAGCCGTGCCTCTAGGCGCCAAATCCCAAAACAACCTAATAACTAGAAACACATAACTAGTTACAACATACAGAACACAGACATTCAACAAAAATATTTGAATTTTGAGTAATATAAGATAATTAATACATGGGAATGATCATAGTACAGTCATTACAGTCAGAAGTAGAGAGCTTCTTAAGACATCTATCACTCGATAATAGTAATACAATATTCTGCCCCCCAAAGCCCTGGGCAGAACAGGTCCCCAATATCGCCGGCGCTATGACATGGGTGAGAGGTAAATACAAACGGATATAGAGTACATGATGATTTACATTTTTCAACCCGACTTCTTCGAGCTATCCTTGCTGGCATCGCTGTCAGCATCCTTGGTTTCCGTATCCTTGTTGGAGTCTTTGGAGTCTTTCTTGTCAGCTTGGGATGACTTGGAGGAATCACTATGCTTCTCTGTGAGTCGATGCCAGACAGATTTCAGGAAACCTTCGTTTTTGGCAGCGTCATCGGCACTATCAGAAGCAGAGGGGCTATCAAGGTAGTTAAGTTAGCACAAGAGCCAATATTCACCATGAACTGTGCATCTTACCTGTCCTTGTTGAAGTTCATTGTCCGCTTCGCTGTCTTATCGTTCATCTCGTCGGCGAGGACCTCCAAAATGGTGCGCTGGTTGCCTGTCAAGTACTTGGGCATAGCAACCTTAAATTCGACCTTAAGATCGCCATTGGGAGTGAAACCACGAGTGCGGCCATTCAGCTTCTTCATGCCCATTCCTGACAAAGTGATCCGGTCACCGGTACCCGTGCCGGTGGCCACCTTGACCTTCACTTGATTGTCGAGAGTCGGGATGGTCACCTCACCACCAAGGATGGCAGTGGTGAGGGGAATTGAGGCAGTGTAGAGAATGTCGGACCCGGAGCGGCTGAAGCGATGGTCTGGAGCGACTCGAATGGAGACGTAAAGATCACCAGGTTGGGTGCGAGCACCAGGCGGAACAGCTGTTCCAGTTGGTGGGGAGTCACCTTCGCCGGTCACACGTAGACGCATGCCATCTTCGACACCACCGGGAATGTCTACCTTGATAGTCTTACGCTCTCGGATCACACCATTTCCATTACAGGGGCTGCACTCTGATCCCCGGGGAACGGACATACCGGCACCTCCACAAGCGTCACACGTGGCGGCAACTTGGAAGCCTCCCTGCATGAGATGAACGCGGGTACCTGTGCCATTGCACTGACGACATTGGGACCGCTTGGCACCAGACTTCAATCCGTCACCTTTGCAGGTTCCGCACTTGGTCAACGGCGTGATGACGATTTCCTGGGACGTGCCCTTCGCAGCGTCCATGAACGAGATGTTTGTTTGCACCTCAATGTCTTCACCGACCAAAATCTGTTCCTGGAAAGGGTTGCGCCCACCCCGGGGTCCACGGCGCGCTCCTCCGGTAAAGGCTCCAAAAAGATCCTCAAAGTTGATGTCGCCGGAAAAGCCCCCGCCAAAGCCACCGCCGCCAAATCCACCTCCACCGCCAAAGCCATGGAATCCCCCGGCACCAGAGAATGGGCTACCGCCAGCGTTTGGATTGAACCCACCATTCTGATCAAAAGCGGCCGAACCATACCGGTCGTAGTTCTCTCGCTTCTGGGCATCGGATAACACTTCGTAGGCTGTCTGGGCTTCGGCAAACTTGTCTTTGGCCTGGGCGTCCTTGTTGGTATCAGGGTGGTACTTCTTAGCTAAGCCGTAGTAGGCCTTCTTTATGTCGCCGGCGGATGCTTTCTTATCCACGCCTAGGACCTTGTAAGGGTCGGCAACAGCCGCAAGAGGAGAGGTAGTGTGGAAGGCCTGTAAATTGGAGAAATTAGCGACCTGAACATTGACAGCCCAGCCCGTAGAGACGACATACCCTAGCCGATATCACCAAAGATTCCTTCCTCTTGCAAACGCCCTCCCGAAGACGCCTAGCCGGAGAAGCAGAGACAGTTGCATGGTAGTTCCTTGTTTGGTTGGATGAGTGAACGCTATTGCCGGAAGTCTGCTTAGAATATTGTCGCTGGGTTCGCAACAGACGCGCGGGGGAGAGCCGCGGCCTTGGGAAATGCCGTGGATGGATTCATGGATAGTAATAGCCGAACAACGGATGGACGGCAGTGGTAGTTGCGAGGATGAAGGGGGATAGATATACGCGGGGAAATGATCAAGAAAAAAAAGAATGACAACTTGAACAAGAGAATGAATGGTTTCAAGAGCACCAATGACGTTCTAAGCCAAGTTAAGCTACTCCCTGGATCACAGAAGCTTCGAGTTCTTCGGCTGAGAGAAGTTTCTCGGAAAAATGTGTGGCCGGACGATGATGAAAGAGTTGCTTACCGAAGCAATAACGGGGTGCTCCGACTACGGCATTCCAGCTTCCACTCGACCCATTTGTATCTAATACTTATTGCTGTCCCTTTGGAGCTGTGCCACGGGCTGTCACGGTTCTTCACTATATCCCTTTTTATCTCCTTCACTCCATTGCCCGGGCATCCACCTCATACTCAAGGAGCATGCTCCGCGGCCAAACCCTCCCCTGGAGAGCTGTACTCCATCAAACGCCACGACCTCTCCTCCGACGGCCGTTTCTTGCTTCACCGAGATATAATGCAACCTTCCGATCAACACTAAGTTCAGCCCGCCTGGGTGACTCTCTTCCCTCGTCTTCCCGCGCCTTCTCTGCGAGCTCCATTCGGCGGAGGGAGAAACCCCCGCCAGATGACTCTAAAGACGGATCGGAAGGGAAGGAAGAGCACGAAACCAGTCAGAATGATAAGGAAACGGAACGGGCCCCTGAATCGCGGAGGAAGGGAGCGGACTCAGGAAAGAAGGTCCCTTCCGCAGATCAGGTAGCTCCCGCGCGGAAAAAAGACCGATCATCCGATAAAGAGCGCGGAGTGGAAGAGGAAGTAAAGAAAGAAGCCAACGCATCAGATGGCAAGGGGAACTCGAATGACACACCTTCGCCCATCCCACCAAGTGATGGCGCGGCCGACTCCAAACCCAGCGGTGCAAGCAGCGGTGCAAGCAGCGGTGGTAATGGCGGCAATGACGATAGTGGGAAGAAGGGCAAGAAGGCCTCTGGGGAAAAGGCTTTGCAAAAGCCGGCAGTTCCGGACGTTTACCCACAGGTAATGGCAATTCCCATCGCGAAACGCCCTTTGTTCCCTGGTTTTTACAAAGCGATTACTATTCGCGATCCGAACGTCGCTGCCGCGATCCAGGATATGATGAAACGAGGTCAACCATATGTCGGAGCGTTTTTGTTCAAGGATGACAACGCCGATGGTGACGTGATTGAGAAATTGGACGATGTTTACGATACTGGAGTTTTCGCTCAAATTACCGCCGCATACCCTCTCCGTGGGGAGGCTAGCGGTGTGACAGCGGTTCTCTACCCCCACCGACGTATCAAGATCTCGTCGCTACTTCCTCCTGGAGAGAACACCAAGGGCGCTACACCTCCACCTGCACCTACGTCAGAAGATAAGACGGCTGAGAAGCGAGGCGATGTAGTGGCCAGCTTTGAAGAAAGCGCACCCGAGCCAGCTCCCAAAGACCATTACGAACCCACATCCTTCCTGAAGAAACACCCTGTCAGCCTTGTCAACGTGGAAAACTTGGCCGAAGAGCCGTTCGACAAGAAAAACCCAGTTATCCGCGCAGTAACCAGTGAAATTGTTAATGTGTGCAAAGAGATCGCCACCTTGAATCCTTTGTTCCGCGATCAAATCTCGGCATTTTACACAGATCAATTCCCAGGAAACCTTAGTGACGAACCAGCCAAATTGGCTGATTTCGCTGCCGCTGTATCTGCCGGTGAGCTCCACGAGATGCAAGAAGTTCTTGAGACAATGAACATCGAGGAGCGTCTCCCTAGGGCACTTGTCGTTCTAAAGAAGGAATTGATGAACGCCCAACTCCAGTCCAAGATCACCAAGGATGTCGAGGCTAAAATCCAGAAACGCCAGCGCGAGTACTGGCTGATGGAGCAAATGAAGGGCATCAAGAGAGAGCTTGGCATCGAGTCTGACGGGAAAGACAAGCTTGTCGAGAAGTTCAAGGAGAAGGCTGAAAAGCTTGCCATGCCTGAGGTTGTCAAGAAGGTCTTCGATGAGGAGATCAACAAGCTAGCACACCTCGAGCCTGCTGCATCCGAGTTCAATGTCACTCGTAACTACCTAGACTGGCTAACCCAAATCCCCTGGGGCCAGAAGAGCGTGGAAAACTTTGGCGTCAAGAACGCAGTCGGCGTCCTCGATGAGGATCATTACGGGCTGAAGGATGTCAAGGATCGTATTCTTGAGTTCATCGCTGTGGGCAAGCTTCGTGGAACCGTTGAAGGAAAGATTCTTTGCCTTGTTGGTCCACCCGGTGTTGGAAAGACTAGTATCGGCAAATCGATTGCTCGCGCTCTGAATAGACAATACTACCGGTTCTCTGTTGGTGGTTTGACCGACGTGGCAGAGATCAAGGGCCACCGACGAACCTACGTCGGTGCTCTCCCGGGACGCATTATCCAAGCTCTCAAGAAGTGTCAAACTGAAAACCCTCTAATCTTGATTGACGAGGTTGACAAAATTGGGCGTGGCCATCAGGGTGATCCGTCCTCTGCTTTGCTTGAACTCCTCGATCCCGAACAAAACAACTCGTTCTTAGACCACTACATGGATGTCCCTGTGGATCTTTCCAAGGTCCTTTTCGTCTGTACTGCTAACGTGACCGATACTATCCCTCGGCCATTGTTGGATCGTATGGAACTCATCGAATTGTCCGGCTACGTGGCAGATGAGAAGATGGCGATTGCTGAGAGATACCTCGCCCCCGCCGCTCGGGAGCTGACTGGCCTGAAGGATGTGGATGTGAACCTTGAACGGGATGCCATCGAGGAGCTGATCAAGTCGTACTGCCGTGAGAGCGGTGTCCGTAACTTGAAGAAGCAAATCGAAAAGGTCTACCGAAAGGCAGCATTCAAGATTGTCCAAGACCTCGGCGAGGATGTGATGTCCGAAGAGGCTGCTCTGACCGAAGCGGGCAAGGCTGCTCAGGTAGAGTCCAAGGAGCATGAGCCAGCTGATCCTGCGCAAGTTCCGATTGAGCCAGAGAAGTCAACCACGGAGATTCCTCGGCTGGCCCTCAAAGTCCCCGACACTGTGCATCTCAGCATCGGCAAGGGAACTTTGAAGGATTACGTTGGACCTCCTGTTTTCACCGCGGACCGCCTGTACGACAAGTTCCCTCCTGGTGTCACCATGGGTCTTGCATGGACCAGCATGGGCGGAGCTGCTCTGTACGTTGAATGTATTCTGGAGAATGCATTGAAGCACAACTCGCGCCCTGGGCTCGAAATCACCGGCAACCTGCAAAATGTCATGAAGGAGTCCACTCACATTGCGTATTCCTTCGCCAAGTCTGTTATGGCGCGGCAATTCCCTGAGAACCAATTCTTCGAAAAAGCCAAGGTTCACTTGCACTGCCCTGAAGGCGCTGTTCCAAAGGATGGTACGTGAAACTTCAATGCGTTGGTTAATATTATCACAAGTCAGCGGCTAACCATTCCAACAGGACCCTCTGCCGGTATCACTATGGCTAGCGCCTTGTTATCTTTGGCTCTCAACCACTCTCTTGAGCCAACCGTTGCCATGACCGGGGAGTTGACTGTGACTGGTAAGGTTCTGCGCATTGGAGGCTTGAGAGAGAAGACCGTGGCTGCTCGTCGGGCTGGTGCCACAAAGATCCTTTTCCCTGCAGACAACACATCTGACTGGCTTGAGCTACCTGAGGTGAGTCATAAATCCATCCATTTCTGGTGATTATCTTAGCTAACTGTTTTATCTAGAACATCAAGGAGGGTATCGAAGGCCACCCGGTGAACTGGTACTCCGAAGTGTTTGACCTTCTTTTCCCCAGTCTCGACCAGGAGGCTGCTCGCACCATCTGGCAAAAGGCATTGGCCAAGCCCAAGAAGGGTAGCGAGGAGGCTAATGAAGAGTAACATGGTGATACCTTTTTTTTAGTTTGGGGGTCCATTTTCGGTCCATGTCGTATATACCTGTTTGTGTTTTTACGTTGTATAGCTTTTTGTGTGATTTACTGTATACATGGCGTCTTTGTCTTCCGACACGGAATGCATGGTTGGAGTTGAAGGACTGTTAGTAGACCTTTTTGTTCCCATGTGAGATGTATGGACTAGAGCGAGAGCCAAAAAAAAAGATTACTCCACTCAAAACAGGAGGCGTTCTATAGTAAAGCACATTTGTATAGTAACTATAGTATATAGTGATATTGCCAATATTGCAGATAATGCAAAGATAATGCAAAGACTCACATGGATTGCCATATATCGAGTAATATCAAAATCTACTGCTGTCGTGTCATATAGATTGACGCCAAAATAAACAGGGCGTGAATGGAGCCCCCAATCAGGCATAAGGGTCAGGCCGCAACGCATCCTCGAATTTTGATCTGTGCGCCATTCGATGAATCATTATCTTTATTCTATTTTTTTCTCCCTCACCCTTGTGTCCCTTAGAAGGGCTTTTGATTGATCTCCTGCAAGGTCCTTTTGCCTCCAGACATTCGAAGCCTTGCAGCGGAAGCATCTCATCACCACTATCAAACGGCTGCAGGCGATTCCTTAGAGAAAAAAAAAATTTAGAGGGAGAAAAAAAAAAAAAAAACAAAACCACTTATATCTAAGAAATTTCATCTTGACCGACATCTTTCTTCCCCCTTTTGCACCCGCCTTTTTTTTATGAGCTTGTGCTGGGCCGGTCTCCCAGCCTCGTTCATTGCAGCCCGACGTTGTGCGACACTTGGACGTTGAACCTCGACGTGAACCTTCCAACTCTTCAACCTCGAAAGGAAAAAAAAAACACTACTTGGAACTGGTGGGACGAAAACCCGTGTCAGTGTGTCAGTGCGACGCCAAACTTCCCTGCCTCCTTGACCCTGTCTCAATTCTTATGGACATCGGAGATTCGGCCAGCGGGGTGTTCGAGTCGTTCCTTGCACGACAGAGCGGCTTGCCGTATGGCCATCTCTGTTCCCAACTCCTGTAGCCCGACGCGGCTGGCTTTTCTGGACGATAAAGGCGGAAATCCGCCAAAGCAGAGCATGTGGCACCGGTTGGGTTTGCGAAAACTATGGCAGGGCCGCGACGATCATCGAGACACGTCTGCCGGGGAGAGTCAAGATGAGATTTCTCCCCGTCCTTCTTCTGACAACTCCCGCAAACAAGACAACTTGACACGTCGACTCTCGCGAAAAGTCGGCGTTCTACCACGAACCACTCCCTTTAAGCGACAGAGCTCCGATCTCGAGCGACTGGCTCCTCGGGAACCCGATCACCGCCGTGCCCTCTCCGCCGACCGTCGCCCCTTAAGTTCCCAGAGAAGCAGGTCTCCACCGCCAACCGTGGGCCCCAGGCAGTCCGCGCCCGAGGTTCAGTGGCTCGGCCCGGCTCCCACAACCACGGTCGATGACGCCCCCGAACCAGAATTGGAAACGAACGATGTCCATGAGATTAACGATGTCTCCGAAAATTCGAACCCCTACCCCGAAATGACGACGGATAATTTCGACGCTCCAGAGGAGGAGGAGGAGGATGACCACACAATCGATCTGGATATGGAACTGGAACAACGGTGGATTTTGAATCTGAGCATGCATTTCCGAGACGGGTCAGAGCGGGAGAAATTCTTTGTGACGTACGCAGAGACACCGAACCGATGGCGCCGAGTGACGATTTCCTGCGATTACCACGATGCACCGCCATATTCACTGGAGCGGGAACTGAAGGAACTACGGTATCAACGAGACAAATGTGCACGGATCTACGAATCCATTCGCGAGTCCCTTCTTGCGATCCAATTCTATGAAGGTGTCACGAATCTCAGGCTCGAGACGAGCGATGGCCGTTTACACGTTCATGTGACGGAGGACGTAAACGAAACAATTCCGTACCCTCCCATCTCCAGCATCAGGCATTTGGTCAACGCTCCTATCATCCCCGAAGACTCGTTGCACTTCGAATCTCATTTATCCGGCTTTGTTTACAAAATAAACCTGGACGGACGTTTCTATATCAAGAAAGAAATACCTGGTCCCGACACCGTGGACGAGTTCCTCTACGAGATTAACGCTTTGCATGCGCTGAAAGACCGCCCAAGCGTGATCCAGGTGGAAGGAATTGTGATCGATGATTGGCGAGGCGTCGTCAAGGGCTTGCTAATTAGCTATGCAGAAAAGGGCGCACTGGTTGACATTCTGTACGAGCAACGCGGGAGGACGAGCTTTGCACGACGCGAGCGATGGGCAAAGCAGATTGTCCAGGGCCTCTGTGAGATCCATGAATCAGGCTACGTGCAGGGCGACTTCACACTCGCCAACATTGTGGTGGATGCGGACGACAACGCCAAAATCATTGACATCAACCGTAGAGGATGCCCAGTGGGGTGGGAACCCCCGGAAATTGCCGCTAAGATCGAGAGCAACCAGCGCATCTCCATGTATATTGGTGTCAAAACTGATCTTTTCCAACTGGGTATGACGCTGTGGGCATTGGCGATGGAGGAGGACGAACCTGAACGACAACCGCGACCTCTTCGACTAGGCGATGACGCGAAAATTCCAGACTATTACCGACGGATAGTGGATATTTGTTTAAGTCCAACTCCGCGACATAGGCTCTCTGCGAAGGATCTTCTCTCTATGTTTCCCCCACTGCCGGAAGCACGGGTATCGACACCTGTTCAGTCGCTGGAGACCATTACCAATGATTCTAGGCACTTGCCAATTAGCAACTGGGCTCAGCCTCAGCCTGCTGGGCTTGGACTAACATCGCCAATGGGTATGATACAACAAGATGATCATTATTATCCCCAAAAGGAGTTTTCGGGAGATTCTTATGGTGATCTGCAACACCCCATATTCTCTGAAAACCACGACCTCGTCAAGCGATCAACAATAACTCTCGCAGAATCCAATGGAAACACGGGATTCCCATCTAAGCCATCTTCTTCCTCTACATTGAATCACCACGAACCTCACAATCCTAACGAGTACATGGACTTTTCCAGCCATTTCAATGATGGCTCGTCACCCTGTCTACCCTCTGACAATCAGAAACCGGAAGCCACCCCAGTTTCTCAGACAAGGTCAATGGGCAATGGCTTCCACAACCACCCAGTGGAGCTACCAGCCCTCCCGAATAAGTCTGTCTATCTCGAAACTGCCCCCGTGGATAATCAGCAAGAGACATCTGATGAGCCGATCTATAATAATTCCCGAGCTTTCCTTGGCTCCACAGTCACCGCACCTCCACTCTCACCCCCAGTCAGCACATCTCTTGTAAAGTCGCAGAAACAGGAGGCTCTGAATCGACCAAGCCCAAGGGCAGTCAATGACGAAGGTGACCTTGAAACATCAGCTTTGCCCATCAACCCTACTTTGCGTGACTCTGGTACATCAGTTGGTCCTCGGGACATCCCATCTTCAATCAAGCATACAAAGAAAGACGGCGTGGATCAGCCATGTGCAAAGGCCACCAATGACAAGGATGATCTTGAATCCTCATCTTTGCCCCTCAGCCCTACTTTCCGTGATTCTGGGAGTTTTATTGGCCTTCAGAACGCCCCTCGATCGGTGAAAGCTTCCCCTATCGAGCCGCCAAAACAGAAGTGCGCAGATCTGTCGTGCGCAAACGTCGAAACCAACCCCTAAATTTACTGGGCCATCGCCCTCATCCTCATGTCTGTCTCTCTCGGAACTACCGATAAGCCCTACTTTCCGTTCTCCTGGAATCTCCATCGACGCTCCGGGTACCACTCCATCGCTGAACCCTTTGCCTGTTAAACCGTCGAGGCAGGATAACGTGGATCAACCACGTGCAAAGGCTACCACCTATATCAAACCCGTACCTACAACACCATCAGATGCAACATCTTCCCAACCTCTCCCGGCATCACCTATCAATCCTACTCTAGCTCACCCTGGACCTTCACCCCAGCTTCCGAGCGCCCCGCAATCAGTGAAATCATCTCCTATCCAGCTACCAAAGCAGACTGATTCAACTTCACCATTCGCAAACACCGATATTAAACCCAAGTATACTAAGCCATCACCCTCAACATCAAGTCTGGCCCGTTCGGGATTGCCTATCAGCCCAACCTTCCGTTCTTCCGAGACTTCCATCAACACTCTAAGTGCCCCTTCACCACAGGGTCCTTCTCCTACTGAACCACCAAAGCCGGAGCGGGCGATTATGCCACGCGATAACGACCTCACACCCACATCTCCGTCAACACCGTCTCGATTCTCTTCAATGCACATTTCGAGCCTTCGTCACACCGGGGCTTCCATTGGCTCTCTAGGTACGCCATTCGCAACAAGTCCATCTGTCGTTGGAATTGGACTGTTAAGGCGGCCTTGGGAAAAGCCATCTGCAAACAGCTCAGATGTCAAATCCGCATCGACGATGTCATCAGGGTCAGCCTCATCCCTCGGAAACTCTCAGACTTCAAGGAAGCCAGAGAGTCCCATTTCACCACTCAAAACATACCCCCTCGAAGCCCAGAAGAACGAACTTTTAGACCAGTCCAAACAAAAGACGGCCGATATCAAACCTGCACTAACAAATCCACTGAACCCCACCTCAAATTTGCTGGGTTCAAAGTTGCCCATCAGCCCTGCTCATCCAAATTCAAAGCCCAGTTCCACTTATACCGAGGTTGAGATGGCACGAGCTGTACAGGGCCCATCTTCAAATCAGGCCAAACCGAGCAGTTCGAGCCAGACACGTTTTCCCTCGAATTGAATCTAGTCACCAATCCATCCTCCACGAACAACTTCGTGAAGCCCTACATGGGGCACATTCACACCTCGAACCAACGCAAGGTCACTAATATTTTTACCAAAACAATCTTGCTAAATTGGCCGCCCACCCACGACGCCACGAACCCATCTCTCCGAACGAGCCCCATATTCGGGGCCGAGCACACTCGATACCCTTTTGATTTGCTCTGCTTGTACAGTTTATGCCTCGTCGTTTGCCTCGTGTTATTCAGCTTTTGGAAGCATTTATACCGATGGCGGGCGAAACCCTGGAGTCCTAAAAAGTCCTTTTTTTCTTCTTTTTTTTCTTTTTTCTTTGCATTTTGGCGGATTTTAATTGGTTTTTGTTCTGGTAGCTTTTCCTTTGTTTTCCCTATCTCCTTTGTGATGCCCTTTTCTTGTTCTCTTGTTGTCTATTCTATGATTTATCTGTTTTCTCTCAGCGGAGGCCCTCGTTCTGCGTTCTGGTGTTCTCACCCGGAAGTCGATGTATATTGATGGGAATTTTTTTATACTTCTTCTTGTCTGACAGGGCTGTATTATTTTTTTTTCTTTTTTTTTTTCTGGTTATTTGGCAATGCAATTTTTGGCTAGCAGTGGCTTTCGCATTCTAACCGTAAATAGGCCCTGGTGTCTCCTTTCATGGAGAAATGACTTCTTTATGTTTAATCATAGACAATGGATTCCTCCTCATTTGGTAACCAAACAAGATTCAAAACTCTCCCGCCAAGGTTCTACACTTGATCCTAGTCCTCGTCCAATCAGCACAATCTTGCACTCGAGTGGTTTAGACTTGTCCTCTGTGTCTATGGGCTCCGCGTCTCGAATCTCGAATACATCCCGCACGGCTTGAATGATCCTGCTTGTCCCGTCATTCAGGATCAGTATACCCTTTAGCCGATGAACCTCGAAGTCTACAGGGTGTGGCTCGGATGAGACTGATTTCGTGGGCGCAGGGAATGTTGTATCCCATAAAACAGAGCGCAGCCAGGCATCCACGCAGTTGACCTTATCTGCCGGAATTGGAGGCGTAACGATCGCAGTGGTAGAAATTGCCTAGTAATAGTTAGAATCACGACAGCATGCCCTTCCTTGTTTGGAACAAGCAGGAAACAGAAGACTATATAAACATACCGGATCCATATGGCTATGTCCCTTCTTACTGAAGTCCAAATCCGCCAAGTGATCGTAAGCATGCAAATCTAGCACAACACCCTCAATCTGCGGCGTCCGACTATGATCCGTCACATGAATCTTAGCCACGCTGTTGATAGAGGCAACACGATCTCGCACAGCCTGCAGCTCTTGCTCCGTAACCAGATCCGTTTTGTTGAGGATCACCACATCTGCATGCGAGATCTGCATATGCGCCATAGACAGAACAGGGCCAGAACCGTGGTCGTGGTTCACGTCATGCGACTCGGCCTTCTCTTCAGGGGCCGGTTCGTCCAGCAATCGCGTGATGTTCTTTGCGTCGACGAGAGTGACAATTCCATCTAGGTAGATAGAGCTACCGAGCCCTTCGTCCATCCAGAAGATCGGGGCGATATTGCCTGGGTCGGCTAGACCGGTTGTCTCTAGAAGGATATAATCGAAGGTGCCGCGGCGTTCCATTAATGACTCAATGGCCATCACGCCTGTGTCTTTCACGGAGCAACAGATGCAGCCATTGCCGACTTCCATCCATTCGGTCACTTCTTGGCCGCCTTGATTTACTGTCATTGGTTTTTCAATGTCCATTGCTTTGTGATATAATGTTAGAATGTAATTTTTAGTCCATTTTGTTTGGACACCTTACAGTCACCAAATTCTGCAACCGTATTAGCGATGCATATCATATCACACAGTCAGGTGTAATAGACGAACCATTCATGATCACGGCAATTTTCTTGCCGTGTTTTTCTGTCAGGATATAGTTCAACAAGGTCGTTTTCCCCGCTCCCAGGTACCCTAATCAGTGTATCAGTCTCATGTTATGACTTAGCTCAATGTGCACTCTATTTCAATCATACCAGTAACCAGTGTTATGGGCACTCGCGCTGTTGGTTCTTCATCTACCGGTGCTTGATCTGCTGGCATTGCAGACACATCGATAAGATCCGGAGGAGCATCCTCATCTTCAAAATTGGCAGACATACTCTCTGTGTTATTTGAATGTTGTGTAAATATTAGAGAAGAACAACAAGAGTCCGAGGAAACAGAAAGCTCGTAGATGCGGTGGATGACGTTGTTTCCCAAAATAGACTTTAGGGCACAGGGCTCGGGCGGTCAGCCGTTGTTATGTTGATGGTTGTTATCTTCAGCGTCTTGCTTGCTCCCAACACTCAACCTTTGCTTTCATTAACACGATTTAACAGGGCGTTTAGGAGCCATTCACTCTTTTATTTATTTCTCGGTTTTCTCGTTTCAACACGCGCCCTCGTTACGATACCATCATGACTGCTGCGGGAGTCTCTCCGTCAAGCTCCCCGCGGCTTCCCAGTCCTCCTCCGTTTACTGAGGTTCAAATTGGGCCTCAGTCGCCATCGGTTGGCGAATCTTTTGGCAATGATGCAGACCTGATTGGTGGTGCGATAGGAGAAAACGATGGCTCGACGCGCAGAATCCGGCCAGGGACCAAATCCGCCAACATGGGCCTGCCGGCGATTCCCTTAGAGCAGGTTAGTTGCTTCCAGCTACGTGCTTTAGACATTACTGACAAATTCAGATAAATTCTCCATTCCAGCTCCAGGAACACCTCAAAGCCCAGTACCATAGGCTTGCGCCCGGGTACACTGAACTTATGGATAAGTACGATCTGCTTATGGAGAAGTACGATGTGCTTATTTGGGAGTACAATGAACTGAAGCGCAAATCATCTGACAAGGCGGACCCTAAGTACGATGTGCTTATGGAGGAGTACAATGCGCTTTTGGAGGAGTACAATAAGCAGAACCCCGATGAATTCGACACGGTGGACCGGACAAGCGAGGTTGCGGAAGAGCCGATAGAACCCTCAGAGATCAAGGTTGCTAAAGAGCCGAGAAAACCTGCGAGCGAGGTTGCGAATGAGCTGACCAGACCCCCGAATGGGTTCGAGGAAATTGGTTGGAAATACGAACTGTGCCGCTTCTTCACTCTAGAAGTTAATCGCCTGGTCGAGGGCTTTTTTGCTGAGACCCCGCCATGCTCGTCGCAAACTTGTCCCGAGATGCGAGTCAACGATTGGCAGTATATTTGCGCGGGCGCGGGACACGATAGAGCCAAATATTGCTGCGCTATTGACTATTGCTGCCATACTCTGGATTGGGCCATGAACATTCTCACCTCGGAAACTTTCGACAAACGACTTGTATTGCCAAGTCATGACAAAATCAAGAAACCTTTGGAAGATATCTTCCGCCGCCTCTACCGTTTCTTCGCACACGCGTGGTTTCGGCACCCTATTGTGTTTTCAAAGGTAGAAAGGAATGGCGGTCTGTACGTCTTTTTCAAGACCGTTTGCGTTCACTACAACCTTGTCGCAGACTACACGATCCCTCTTAGGGCCGGAGGACCCGATGAAGTCGCAGCAGCCAAGAAAAGGAAGGAGGAAGCCGAGGGAAAAGCACCCAAGGAAAAACCTGTCAACAGCAACCGCTTCACTATTCTACGCAAGGAAGGTGAAAATCCATTCGGTACCGCCGCGGAAAGTCAGGAGCCGGCGCTCGTCACTAGCGCGACCACCCGTCGCCACAAACACAGTCCTTCAATGGGATCGCGCGTTACACCTATCGCGGAGGATGCGGAGGATTTGGAAGAGGTTACGCCATCGCCATTGCGTGAGCCCCTGGAGCAGTCACCCGAACCGCGGCCTGTTTCCGTTTTGGAAATTCGGACTAGAGAGCAACCTACTGTCGCGGATGAGCCACCTACCGATGTGGGAAACCCCTCTGAAGAGCCAGTTGAGGAATCCCAGGAACAGCCACCGCAAAAACACTATGGGCAGCTATCTGAAAATCCTGAAGACCAGGAAAAGATTGAACAAGTTGGGCAGGCTAAGGGACCCTTCTCCGAGGAGTCAGCTACAAACTCAGAATCGCCCATCGAGGAGCATGCTACGAAAGATGATGAAAATACAACTTCCTACGAAGAGGCAACTCCTGCTGAAAAGCCCGAGGCAGAGACTGAAGTGTTACAAGAGCCTTCCGTTGCCTCTGGAACTAAGGACGAGCCAGAGAAAAAGGAGTCTTGACATCAACACCCTCTCGAGCCTTTCACGCCAATCTCACACTGATGATAATTGACCGTTTGTATGTATTCTTTATATCTCCCTTTTTTTTTTTTTGTTACCCTTGCGATCAAGGATGAGTCGCAATTCTTTAGTTACCAGATATTTTTTTTGTAATATAGTTCATTCAGGATATTGTTTATGGCCAATGTCAATGATACCCATTTTCCTGTCCTTTCTCGATATATTCATGGTTTAAATACTTCACAAATAGCTAATTTCTTTATTCTTTAAGGCTAGATAGCTAATAAGATCCTACCCTCTTGCTCTACTAGACTTCTAGAGCTTTGGGAGCGAATTAGTAGCATGGTAGGTGGTTAAATAAACTAAGTGCTACGCCACTCGTTTAGCGATTAACCCCAGCACGGAAACATGTCCATTGGGTTGATATCGCTCTCATCCCGGACAAAGGACTGCCAGCATGGATCTGGGTAGACCCGCCAAGAGATGTTGGGGCCATCCATGGATGATAGCTAACGCCTGCCACTCCAGCCAAGATCGCCTCCGGAGGGTCTAGCGGTTTAGCGGATCCTCTCCGGCGAGAGAGATCGAACGATATCGACTCCAGGAGCGGAAGGCGTGGCGATCCCAGGGCCTACGGATGTACGAATCGGGCCCAGTTCCATCTACATACACGAGTGCGCCCATAGTGCATATAGGAGGAGGCCTGATTGGACCACGCGCGGGCGTGCATTTCCAACTTCGCCCTTCGAGCCTCACACTGCCTTCCACCTCTCCTGTGAACGCCGTCTATATAATGTCCCCCACGAGAAAATCCCCAGAGGATCTCTACAACTAATGTCATCCCCGCTCCTGTGGAAGGAATCTTCAACAGCGTCTGTCATTTAAAGGAGGGGCCTCCACCACTCCAGATCCTCCGGTCTTATCTTACAAAACATTCTACAGCGATGTTGCGCCATGCGCCTGATGGAGCAGACTCCAGCGCGACCTCGATGGTGGACCGAAGCGACGACCATCACAGAGCGCACTCTTCCGCCATCACCAAGAAAGAACGCGCGTCGCAAATCGACGACCTTGGCTTTGTCCAAGCATAAGCCAAGCTAGGTTTGATACCTCAAAGTACCTGAGATCGGGGTCTAGTACTAGAGGCTTAAAGCAGCGGAAGGATGTGATATACAAGCTCATTTGTAACTCGTCTCGACTCGTCGAAGTTGTCATCCATGGATGTCCTGCTATTGGCTTAGTAGCCAGTCTTAAATATCTCCCTTCGCTCGCAGATGCTTGAAGTAATACATGGTCATGGAAATCTTCTCCTTTCTTCTACTTTAAGTACCACAACAGCAAGTTCTTGATAAGACCGGCAACGCAATGTCCGTAGTACAAAACACAAAATATGTAGCTCCATCAATCATGGGCTAACTACCTAGGCAAGGCAGAAGTGACAAACTTTTCCTGTACCTCAATCCATAATAACGATAGATCACCTCTATCCGGAAGTTTCAAGCCTTTTCGTCCCCAGAATCCGCTCCCTTCAACTTCGTTTTCTACAAAATCAGTTGATTAGTTCACATAATTGCATCCAAGTACCCCAAAAGGAATGAAGCTTACCCCCAAAGACGGCGTAAGAACAAAACTCAATATCCCAGCCACCAAAAAGAACAACCACACATTGCTCATCGCATCTGTGATTTGCGGCGCTACTAGCGCTCGATCCGACTCCGACAGCGCCTTATACGTCTGGCTACTAGTACCAGCAACAAGGTTGGAGATATCGGCCGCACTCAGCTTGGGAATCACCTGCGACACTTTTTGCAATGCAATATTCTGATAAATTGATCCACACATTGCGAGGAAGATGACCATGCCGAGGTCTTGGGCTATATGTGTAGAAATTATGGTTAGTGTATCTGGTATTTAGATTTAACAGGACCATATTAGTGTCTGAAACTCTCTTACAGATAGCCATTACGCCCACGGCATTCGAGATATCTCTTGGAGCAACAAGAGATTGTACAACGGGGAACCCGGCGACGACGTAGCAGCCTGCTCCGGAGCCGACAAGAATGGAGTAGCCGTAGATCCTGGCGTTGGAGGTGTGAATATCTGCAGTGTCTATATTTTTTTCCTTCTCATTAGTGGTCATTCTATCTGCGCGTTATGTTGCAAAACAAATAACAAAGGAGGGAGACGAACACATCAAGGCCGTTCCAGCAACGACGAGGGTACTACCGAAGATATGCCATGGCAGGATATAAGGTAACTTCGGCATCAATGCCCCATTTGCCATGGCGAAAATGACCATGGAGATGATGAAGGGAAGCAGGCGAACTCCTGCATCCAAGGGACCGTCTCCCTATCCAAGAGCATACTGTCAGTTATATATACCCACGGGAATAAGTACGCGCCACATACCCGTGAGAACTGAAAGAACAACGGAATATAGTAAGTCATTGCCTAGGCACCATTGTTAGTATTCGATAGTCCTATTTATTGATACGACAGGGAACAACACACCAGCACAATACCCGATACCAAGAACATCTGAACTTGCAGATTTACCAAGATAGGCCGGCGGAGGAAATGGGCTGGATAGAGCCGATGCTCCTTCTCCACGCCTGGATGTAACTTCGCCACAACAGTACAGACAAGTAGGAGCACCCCCGCTACAATCCAGAGGGCAATTTCACTCCCGGAGCTCCAGGAATACAACGTGCCACCGAACGTAATCGCCATCACCAGACAGGTAGCTCCTGCAAGGAAAGTAGTCGTCATCACCCAGTCTATCATACGGCACTTTTCTGCCCAGATTTTGAGCGGCTGGGGGTTCACGCTTGGGATAAGGAAGAGGTAGGCGGGGGCGAAGGCGGCTCCAATCGGGAGGTTTATATAAAACGCCTAGAATACGGATATGTTAAAGATGGCTCCAAAAGGAAAGCGTCAGACGGTATGAGAACGTACCCATCGCCAGGTCGCAGAACTATCTGCAAAAGCGCCGCCGACCTATCCATCAACCGCCATGGTCAGTCATGCTGTAGAAAAGAAAAAGGCAAGTGATGAACTGAACTTACCACCGGACCTAGAACACTTCCGATTCCCCAGATAACAGTGCTGCCAGCCATATAAATAGGTCTCTCTTTGAGCGAAGTCAACATCGCCACAAAACTCAACGTCCCCGAGTACATCCCCGATCCTCCCACGCCGGCGATGACACGACCAACCACGAGGGCAGTCATATTCGGTGCTGCGCCACACACAGCGCTTCCAATTTCAAACAGCGCGATATTAAACAGATAGACATGTTTGGCGTTGAACACTCCATAGACCTTGCCCCATGGCAAAACACACATGGTACCGAGAGCAAAGCCGACTCCGATCCATGGGAGGAGGGAGACTTCGCCGAATAGGTCGAGAATCACGGGTTGGATGTCGGCGACCTATACCATTATTATATGCTGTTAGCTAATTCCATTTGGACGGGTCTAGTATGGGAAGCTGGTGGGAGAAGTATGAGGACGCACGATGGTGTTGTCCAATGCGAAGAGAAATGTTGTCGAGATCATGGAGGCGTATGCAATGGCCCACTGCATGTCAATTAGCTGCCAATTTTACTCCACAAAGAGTAATAGAGCGATACAGTACCTTCCATCCATGAATTGGACGAGGCGATGTCTCCTTAGGGACATCATTCTCGCTAGAGTCGGTGCTCGCAAGGATACCATTGCTACCTTGATTTTCTGGGTCCGCATCCATAGCAGGCATGATGAAAGGGGAGTAAGTATTACAGATTGTTTATACTATGCGAGAATTCAGGAAAGAACCATTGACGGGGGCGTTGCTGCTTCTATGGGTTGATTTTATATAGAATGCCCAAAGGGGCAGTTAGGGCTCCGAGCGGCCGCTCCAACTCCGTGCCTTGGCGCCTCGGTGGCCGCCCCAAGTCCGTATAAGCTCACCCTTACGCGTCACTCTTTGTTGTGATGTCCATTCGCCTTCTTCGACGTCACCATCCTCACCTCTGACTTGTGAGCTGTCATTCCCTCAGGAATCCGTCGCGAATGGGCGCGCAGATACTCCTGAAGGAGCCCCCGATAGTCCTGCGGCCGGTACGGGACGAACCACTCCTCAAAAACAGTATTTTTCCGACGGGGATTTAGACCAAGATCTCTCATGAGAATGTCTAGGTACTAAGCCATGCAAGCAATCCCTGTCAGCATTTGCATATCAATAGTCTGGTACCAACCACTTATGCGGTAACGGGTGGCCATCTCACCGAGATATAATCGTAAATAAGATACGAGCGGTTCTTCCCCAGTTCAATATATCGCTTGCTTCCGAGTCCATTCATTGAATGTCGCTGTCTCTAACTCCATCGCCCCCTGCCCAGGGACATTCATCCAGTTGTTCAGAAATGCAAACTCCCACAATGCTAAGAGTTCCACTGCCAGTAGTGTGAAGGCAGCGGAGCTCTAAGCATAGCACGACCAATGATAAGGGAAGTTGAATTGGGTGCAGCACCACAAACCACAAACAAACTGCAGACCCGACCTCAAATAGAACAATGGCGGCCAGAAATACCCATTTCATAGGGAACAATTTGTAGAGCGTCCCAACCATCGACTGGAAAACATAGGTGGTGAGAAGATAGGCAGAGGCATACCAGCCCACTGCATCCAATTCTATGAAACACGAGCATGTAACAATCTAGCTACAGGGTACTTGAGGGGCAAGAAAAGAAAAGATGATCTGCTAGCAAGTGGTGTCTTCTCTCGGCCTAACATGAACCAGTCATGAAAACCACACATTGACACAACTTTACCTGTAAGGTTATTTTGTGGATATCTGACACATGGGGCTTTCTAGAAAACTCAATTTTCGATAGAATTTTCGATAGGCTCGGGACTAAGGCGAGGCTACGACCTCGGGAGGGGTGAAGGTGTGGGGGGTGGCTTTGTGGCTACGAGTTAAAGTCAGTTTAAATTAAACTACGCGGTTCTTAAATTCTCTTTTTCCCATGCAAAACTCGGTGTGCGACTATGGATTCTTGACAGAAACACCTGGGCACCTTGATATCTTTAGGGATTCGGGGTTCGTATCGGGCTGTCAATAGTTTACACTTCAAGATATTAGGAGAGGGAGCGATCCCCAATATGTGCAGATCTGGAGATACGCCACCAGCTATAATTTTCGTTCATGTACGACAATATAAAACATAGTTATTTAATACGCGTGTATCTAATTAGGGGCTCATTTCTCTCTAGACACGATTTAAAGATGCACTCTGTGACTTATGCGAGCATGGTGGAAACTATTGAAGTTTGTTTCTCCACCCCGAATTCCAACCAGGTCTGACAGAGAATTTCAACCTTTTAATATAAGTTACACTCTCACCTTGTTTCTCGCAATTTGGTCAATCTCCTTGAATCTTACAACTTATTCAAACATGTCATGGCCTCGATCGCAGCTTTCGGAATTTGGTGATCAAACATGGTGCCCCTCATGGTTTCATCAGCATGAACAATTCTGTCTCACTCAACTATGGAATCTTAGAATTCCGGGGTGGAGTCGCGGAAGTCCTGCGACACAGGCTTGTGCAGTGATCAAGGAGCATCTAAGAGATCTTTCATCATTCACGGTTCTGGATATCTGCGCCGGTGCTGGTGGGCCTGCTCCAGTCCTCGAATCGGAGCTTAATAAAGAGAGAAAGGATCCCGTTCAGTTTGTTTTGAGCGATCTCTATCCCCATATTAAAGAGTGGGAGAGGATCTCGAAGAAACATAAAAACGTGACATATATCGGGACCCCCGTCGACGCTCGAGCGGTTCCCCGATTTGCAGCGACCTCGAAGAAAGAGTGTCGAATTTTCAATCTTTGTTTCCACCATTTCGACGATAAAGATGCAGCGGGAATTCTGAAGAATGCAATTGAGTCCGCCGACTCATTTATGTCAGTTGCCTTTTTACCCTAAGGTTCAGTATTCACGAAGCTAATCTGATTGCTTTTCTCTTTAGCGTATTCGAAATCGGAGCACGAGACGTTTGGACTTGCCTATGCTCGCTTATCATGTTCTTTTGGACTTTCTTGGTAACTCTTATTTGGTACTGGAACTCGCCTATTCATCTATTTTATACGTTTATCTTACCTGTGGCACCTCTGGCGATTGGGATCGATGGGTTCATCTCCTGCCTCCGAACCCGCACAGCAAAGGAAACCTGGCAACTGCTGGATCAGCCAAGCCTTGACCTCACCAACTGGACCTTCCACAGCGGGCGAAAAGTTGTTTTGTTTCCTTTTATCACTTTGTATTACTATGCTGGTGTCAAATCAGAATAGAAACTCTCCTTGATTGCGATCTGTCCAAATAGTATATACTCCTGGCCTCGGTCAGGTACTCATGGTGATTTGAGAGACCTACAAATCCCCTACATCTCCCTGTTACAGGGGCTTCTGCAAGGAATCGTATGCGTTATTCGTGACAACCCGTATATGGCAAAGGTGTGGGGATTTGAGGCAGTATAAACCCCGATCAATGGGTGGTAATGGGTGTCTGATCTGTGAATGGGATAAATAAGACATGTCTTGAAGAACACCCGATCTCCAACTTTGTCAAAGTTACGTCCACTCCGAAACCAAATCCCCCCCCTAAAACTGGGTACCACCAAAGCGGATGATCTTGATATCTGATAAGTGCTTATCGACATATCGCCCGACATCACCGGAAAACCACCGGAACTTCCCTAATTCACCACAATATCCCATATCCAACACCCGAAATGTCACCTCTTAAAGCCGCCACGACGCCAATCTATTTTGGCTCCTTCATTGTTACACCACAGGTAAATCTCTCATAACCATAAAAACCCCCAGTCTCCTCAACCAAAACCAACCAGTGGTCATTACAGCACAGAAGCAGTCATAGACACAAACAAACACAACGATTAACATGACTAACCCTAGCACACCAACACCTGGGCATAACTAACAACTTACTTCCAAACCTCAGGTGTTCTACACAACCCCCCCTAACCTTCGCCCTGGTAAACCTGAAACCCATCCTCCCGGGCCACGTCCTAGTCTCCCCACGTCGCGTCGTCCCACGCGTCACAGACCTCACCCCCGCCGAAACAAGCGACCTCTTCCTAACAGTGCGACGTGTGGGCCGCATGGTCGAGCGCGTATACGGTGCCACGAGCTTGAACATCGCCATTCAGGACGGCGTGCACGCCGGCCAGAGCGTGCCACATGTCCATGCGCATATCATTCCGCGCAAGGCGGCTGATCTGGATCATGCCGGTGGCACAGATGCGATTTATGACTTGCTTGATGGGGATGAGGGAGATTTAGGGAGGGTGTTTAAGAACACCGTTCCTACGGAAGAGGGGAGTCAGTCAGCCGAAATTGGAAATGGAAATGCTGTGGATTCAGGGAGGAGGTCTAGGTTCCCGGTTGTGGATAATGAGGCACGCAAGCCTCGTGGTGAAGAGGATATGAGGGCCGAGGCTGAGATGTTGGCGCTGGAGATGGAGAATGTGCCTCTTGATTAATTGGGTCTGTGTCTTGGGTATGAAGGTCCAGGGCAATTGTATACGTATGATTCTAATAGAGAGCAGATATGACAGTCCACCAGTAAGGGAGATGCTTGAAGAAGTCCTGGACGGCCCTGCTGCTCGGGTCATTGGTGACCTGTTAATAGATCAGGAAGGGGACATTGTCCTACACCACGATATCGTGCATATCTGAGAAGACGTTTCGAAAAGCCATTCCGGAGTGATTTATTCCTGAACACTGGCCAAATTCCCTCCAATTCTCGGGAAGGAGGACATTGATCAATTTATCTTGTCAATCACCAAACACTAAGTTGCAAGCGGGAGGTCACAAGCCAAATTCCTCACTCTCGTCATCATCTTGTTGTCGGGCCACTCGAGCTCTAATGTGGCCTCTGAACTATCAGGTGTCTCGGCTGAGTATCTTGATCCTCGACCACATCTAGTTTGAACCGGCCAAGGTCCTCGTTTCCTTAAACGGATTAGGTTTCACTCGACATCGCGTTATTCCCTCTGCCGAAGCCTCAATGGCTTGGGGGGTTTTCTTTAAACATCATCCGAGTAGCTCGTCGCAGAAGCCCTACATAAGTCATCCTCATAGAACTTTTCGAAATCTTCAAGAGAGGGTTAACTTCATTTCGGCGTAGCTTCGCATCTCGTGTCAGACTGGATTCTGTATACCTTTCGAAGTGACCATGTTGTTTCGATATCGGCCGCTCCCCTGTGGCTAAATGGTTGAACCGCGAAGCTGCGGTCCTATGGCACCGGGCGAACTTTGAGAGTAAGATCGACTATGGTATAAGGACTATGGTATAAGCACAAATAACCAATGTGTGTTCCTCCCCCGCTCTCTAAAAAAGGCGAGGTAGAACGACACGTACTTACCAGACATCAAATATAGTGAAAATGAAATAATACGCCTAAAGCGTTTCAGAAATCATGTGTTCTCGTAACTCGTCCTCTATGGTATCTAAAATACCGGGGAAAAAAAAGAAATGCAAAGGTAAAAATGAAGAAACAAACGCCGAAAACGCATTGGGTCTCAGTGCATGCATGTCCCATCACCCATTTCCTGCGATAACGCGCCAAGCGCATGCATGTCTATGCTTTGTTCGGTCTCCCCAGAATAACCTCATCGGCCCATTTCTGAATCGGTTCCAACTGAATGCGTTCCCTGACATGGATGAACTCAGTGAGATCAACCTTATGCACGCGCTCATATTCAACCATCTGCAACAGCAGCTCCATCTTGTCAATATCATGCACGAATATGGCCTCGTCAGTCGTGTTCGCCTCGTATTCCTCAAAGATTTCCTTGATTTCCTTGCCCGAAAGGGCGCCTCCAGGGACCTTGCCGAGGAGGGTAGTGGTAATGTAATCCATAACGGAGGCCTCGCGGCGAGCCTTCTCGGGCTTAGTGACGGGGTCGACTGGAGTGATATCGCCGACAAGCGCCTCGGCCATGTCATGGATCAAGGCCATCTTTATGCAGCGCGGGATGTTGATCTTCTCTGCCAGGGACGGCGGGGCCATCATCGTCATGATCGACATGCGGTACATATGGTCAGAGATTGACTCGCCATGATCGATGCCGAAGCGGCGCCAGCCTTCGCGCTTAGTGGTCTTAAGGCGCTCGATCAAGTGGAAGAAGGGGACAGGTGACGTAGAGTTCTCCTCTGGAGGGTAAGGGAGGGTAGAGAGCACTACAGTTATCAGCTTTGCGGGGTCTAAGAAGAGGGGTTTGAGGCTTACCCGTCTCAGGGGTCCATGTAGAGTTGTCGGAGCCCATGGCTGATGTCTTTGGAGAGAGAGAGAATGACTGAGAGAAAGAAAGAAACACAACCAAAGAGGGTAACTGGGAAAAACAAAAAAACAAACTACAACCTTGGAACCAGCGCGGGACTAGTATAGGCTGCAAACAGTGCAAACTTTTGTTATCTATGTTTACTCTCCGGCGCCTGTTTGCTAAAGTCCCCTTGGACACAGGATGGCTGCGACAAGGCCTGTTCGGCCGAAACCCCTGGACTGGCCTGGCCCCTCACATTTGGATGTATTTATTCGCAACCTGAAGCTGTTACATCTAGATCAACGCGAGGATTGGCCCGGTATATCCCTCCGCGCCTTGACCTCAACATCACAGAACCAACGGAACCGAACCCGACTGATAGAATGGGCTCTATACCACCTCTACGCGATTTGGGATCCGGAGACCGCGCAAAATGTACAGTTACTTGATTGCCAGCTTCGAAGTTTCTGAACTTTACTGACATCCCCTGCAGAAACTCCGGCCCTTCTTCCCCCCGTTAGAGCCTCTACAGTCTGTTAACCTCCGCGCGGCCTTGTTTCGGTGTCTGGGCGAATTGAAGAAGAATGGCGATCTGGGAAGGGAGATTATTCTTCGAAAAACCATGCTGGATGATTGCAAGGGCGATAAATTCGAGGAGCTGCTCGCTGGCTTCTCCGCCGCCGTTCTCCGTAGAGTTGTGGCGGTGTCCGCGGACCAGACGCTTTTGAATCCCGCCATGGAGCTTTCGACTACGACCGCCATGACCCTAACCGACTATCAGAATCTCCTACCGCTCATTCTTGCGCACCAAGTATCTCTCGGTTCTGCGGGAGAACGCCATGCCCGAGTTAGAGAGGCGTATGATCGGTTCTCACAGCTGCTAGACGATAAAAAGGTCGAACTGACCGAACGTGCGAATCAAAAATCAAGTAATTGCTTGAATGATACGCAGGACGAGTCGGAGAGCTTGGTGCGTGAGTTACAAACAAACTGGCTGGGCAGCGAAGAATGGGCCACCGCACTGCTCAAAGGTGGATCACAAAGCAGCACTGATGCCTTTCTGGAACTCCCTTTCTCTGCGGCATGGATGCGAGCAAAGGACTCAAATGTAGACAGTCTCGGCGGTGGGTTGAAGCAGGACCTGGTCCTTGATTTGGAGGCTCGGGTTCTACACCAACGAAGTCGACTACGCAAGTGGCATGAATACAACAAGTCCCTCTCAAAGAAAAGAGGCCCCAACGAAATGAGCACAGCCTCGCCTAAAGAACCACGTGTGTTATTCCGGGATCACCAGTCTCTCACAGTTGCTAGTATATCCAAATCCGTTCGCCAACCCGGGGATCGCGGACGGACGTTGAAAGGGCCAGAGAAATATCTCCTATCCTCTGTAAATGAGGCCCTATCCCGTATCAACGGCAAATCCCGCGCCAAGCCTGCAGTTTCCACACCGGAGGTTAAAACGAGCAGCAAACTACAATTCAAAAGCTCCCTGGAAATTGCCAGCTCGCCACCAACAGTGGCTGAAGATCACCACACCCCAGGTCATCCAACAGACTTGGAAACCTCAGGGTTGCAGCAAGAGCCTGATCCCAAGCAGAAGCACAAGCCACATCCAGAACCAGAGTACACCCCCTCCTCCTCTCCCCCAATCGTCCGCCTTCCCCCAGACCTCCCCTCATCAGGCGACGAGCCAGCCCAAGAACCAATCAAACGCACCCACACCTTAGCCGAGCGCACGCGCAGATCCATGTCCCTACTTCCACCCGTAGCCCACGAAGCGCCACGGCCACGCCGCAGACCCCGCTCATCATTCCCGGTCAACCAGTTCGTGACGCCGCGGAAGACCTCCGCGCACTCGACTCGTTCGAGGGGCGAGATCTCACGTGCCTCGACGCCACAGGATCAGCTGTTCGAGGAAGATGCTGAGTATGCGAGTGTCTTTAAGTCGCGGCCGCGTGTGGCTCTCAGTCCTATCTCGTCGCCGGCTGTGCATGTCAGTCCATCTTTTGAGGAAGAGAGCTTTGAATTGGATTATGAGGATGGGGATGAAAGCGAAAGTTGTGAGTGGGGGGATATTGATTCGCCTTTGGCTGCTCCACGATTGAGGGGCTAGGTTGTCAAAGTGTACACATGCACATATATGTACTTAGGGGTTTGTGTACGGAGTAAGCACAGTTCAATTGGCATATTAATAAATCTCCCGCCATGTCATACTTGCATCTTTTTTTTCTACTCGATTGATCAACACCGGGCGATATATTTACCGGCACGATTCAGGGCCTTCAGACGTCCAAATGATATGTAGGAAGCAACACTGTTGTTCAAGTAAACCCTGTGTATGCTGAACCCATATATGAGGAAGCAGTGTAGTTATTTCAATCAATTCACTAAGGTAATAATGATTCTTTTATTCGTTCGATGGGGCTCCTAAGTGACTACATATATAAGCCGAAGGATTCGGTAGAAAAGAAATAACATAAGCCCCAACGGGCACTAGCAGACTCTAACAGGATACTCTAAATTCTCATCTCTTCAATATATAACTAACTAGTTAACTATTTAGGTATTAATTTATTACGAAATAGCAATGGCTCACACGGATGGAGTGGGGGGTCGGGTATAATGTGGATGTTTTGGTCGTCAAACATGAAACGCGCATGTTAGAGATAAATTGGGGACCTCAGTTTCGAGACCTGCAATCTTTGAAAATACTTGCAAGTACTCATAACTAGTTAACTAGTTAGTTAGTTATACACTATCGTCACATAAATACAGCGATATTCAATATATAGAAAAAGAACTTATTTATTAGATCGTAGGAAAAGGAATCCGCGGCCATAATCAAGATCAAGATCCTAAAAAGACCTTGCCACGTTTCGCCAGTATGACAGAGATCAACTCTACAGGAGGCCCTTGCTCAGAATCTAGCGATCTTACTCGTCGGGCGTAAATGCTGTAATGAGCATTCGGCCCTACTTAGGCCCCAATATTTTCATGTCCGAGTGTACGGAGTACAAATTTTGCGGATGTTGTCCATGAAATTAAAAAGAAAATGATAATAAAATAGTAACAAAACGTCTTTCCTTTCGAGGAAGTTCTCCGACATCAACTTCTCCCTCATGGCACTTCCCTCGGACACACTCGTTCACTCCCTTGGTCATAATACCTTGGGAAAGATAGATATCGCTGTTCAATCGGTGCTTTTGGCTATTGTTTTTGTTTCCGTCGGTCTGCGGTTATGGTCACGACCATTGCAGTGGATTTCACTGCAATTGAATGATTTGTTGATTATACTTGCCATGGTAGGGTTATCTATTTGTTTCTTCTCAATCTGTGGCGCTGTGGGTTCCCCGCAATATCCCGACAAGACTAACTATAAGAGTATAGTTCTTTATGGTCGGTCGCTATGTGGTGGAAATCATCATGGTCGTGCTGTGTGGAATGGGGCTGCATTCCACCGAAGTAGCCCAGGTCGGAGGGTCCGAGGTTTTGGTCCAATTCCATCAGGTAGGTCACAACGAGTGGCATATGTTTGAATTAGATCGATTTTATGTTTCCCGGGCTAACCCTACTATCAGCTTACATATGCGGGTGATCTTCTCTGGGTCACGATAATCGCCTTGATCCAGTTGTCAGTTCTCAGCTATTATGTGCACAGATTTGGTCAGCGCACTATTACCTTGCTAGCATATGTCCTTGTGGGTCTATGTTCGTCTCTCTGGATTGCAGGCTTCTTTGCAACTGCGTTCTTCTGTACCCCGCCGAAAAGAATATGGCTTCCCGACACTCCGGGCCATTGCGGTGATCGCGAGATGCTGCATACCGGCGTCATTGCGAGTGAGACAATTCTTAGCTTCTTTATTGTCATTCTTCCTACCCCCTTGATATGGGATATGCCCATGTCGAAGACTAGGAAGACTTCACTGGCGTGTATCCAAGTGCTGGGGCTGGCGTGAGTAATCCGTGGACGTGTGCAGCGAATATACATTACATCCAGTGACTAACCAATAACCCAGCATTGTTACCATTATTGCTATCCGCATGAAAATCGACCTCGACATCGACCCAAAAGACCCAACCTATGGCTCTGCCAGGAAGTCAATACTGTCATGTATCGTGCCTCTCCTGGGAATAATTGTTGCCTGTCTCCCGACTCTGGAGCCAGCCATTCAAAGGATTTTCAGGATATCAGCGCTTCCCTCTCCAGCCCATACATCTATATATGATCCGACGTTTGCGAGATATTGGAAGACGACGGTTCTTTCGGGTAGAGGGATGGAGGAACCGGAGATGCCTCTAGTCAGTCTTGCGCAGCCTTTCGTGGCAAAGATGGGTTATCTTGCTCCTGGGGATATTCAGGTCACTTCTCATTGGGAGATTCATTCGTCGCGAGGTTCGGCGAGGTTTGATAAATCACCCGTACGGCAGGCCTGAGGTTTATATCGAGAAATGCGTGGCTTATACCTTGGGGCTGGTACCCAGAATATAAATATATTAAGCTGATGTCTTTTTTCCTATTCCATGGAAGTACGGTAGGTAGGTAATAAATGCCCTCGGTATAGACCACCCGAGATATAGTTTGCGCTTCCCACTTTCCAGTAGATTTAACGGTTGGCCCCTTTTTTGTTGCTTTCTTTGTGAGTACTGGGGATGTCAAATATATCAAATTTGAACGAAAAGGAGGTGATAAAAAAAAGGTCGGACCTAACTAAGACTTGCAAACGTCTGGAGAATATATATCTCAACTATGAAGACAACTCCAGCATATATAGATTTCCATACATCTTTTCGTTCCTCAAATTCTTTAGTATTACAGTATATACGTATTTACCACACTCAGGTAAAAAAAAAAAAAAGGCTATCCTGTCTTTGAGAATGTACCAAATAAGCCTAGAAAAGTGCGAACCTGTGCACACAATTAGTACATACGCTCAATCTGGAAAGAAGAGGTATGCTTTATATACGCCAGCCGCCTACATCCTTTATACTATCTCGGCCAATTGGCCTAGTGGTAAGGCATCCGTTTCCGGTGCGGGAGATCGTAGGTTCGAATCCTGCATTGGTCGTTAACTTTTTGCTTTTGTCCTCTACAGACATGTGGGACGGACACATTTTTGCATATTTGTTACATACTGCATGGATTAACTGATTGATTGACTTCATTGATGACGAGGGAGTGGAGGGAGAGAGGGGTTAGAGTCACATGCGGTTACATAGTTAGGGCTTGTATGCCAAGTAAGTGACTACCTAGCGATAGCGAGACATGGGCGGACACATATGGGTGTCAGAAATATAGAGGCTGGACCGAGTTAGACAAAGAACAAACACGTAATCAAATTTATATATAACATGCATGCCTCTAGGGCTGTGTATGTATGTACATAGACAGAACCAGTTGCTTTTTGTACTTGCCAGAATGGAATTTGGAACCACTAGTTAGATGGAATGAACATATAAACAAAACATATATATAACCAGCCAGCATTCATTCATTCCCCATGTTAATAATTTATGACATCGATCATGTTCTCAACAACAAATAAATGCTTTTTATATAGTCATTTACTCTTCCTGTTGGTGAATAATTCAATGAATGCGTGCGTGTGTGGTAGTTATGTGTGTGTGTAAATAAGTATGTATTGTATGTACATAAACTTCTCTCTCTCGCCATAATAACTAACTATGAGGAAGAAAAAGGCCCGCCCACCCAGCCCGCCCGCCAGCCACACAAGAACAAAAAGGAATAAACAAGCCCCAGCCGATAAAAAGGAGTACATACATATTTGTTCTCGAGTAACAAAAAGCAAAAAGATAACGACCAATGCAGGATTCGAACCTACGATCTCCCGCACCGGAAACGGATGCCTTACCACTAGGCCAATTGGCCGCCTTGTGTATCTCTTGATCAGAAAAAGGGCACGTGAGTAGAACAGACTTAGCGCGAGCTGTAACCCTAAATAATATACAGACAGCTACCTACATAAGCATGAAGGTATGCATGAGTATTGTTGTCTGCAGGTACCAGGTAAGACTTTAGGTGGGATTGCATTTGCATTGGCATTGAGAGCTACCACCATGAGGGGCAGTAAACAAATGCATGAGATCCTAAGCAGGAGAACTATAAGGTGGACGATGTCTTTCAGGAAGAAACAAACAACCCCTTGAGCAGGGCGTATTGTCCACCACCAATCAATTCCCAGAAAAAAGCCCGCGGGATTAAGGACCCAGGACCGAAGGATCAGTAGTGTAGGTCCGGGACCCTACATTATCTCCCACGATGAGCCAGGATCATCCCTTGCATAGCAGGAAGGTGAAATCATGATCGACGGGGAAATTTGTCGAGACCAAGCATTGGTGCATTCCAGTCAAAGGAGAAAAGAATTCAGCCACCTTATCAGAGCAGCGAAAGAAGCAACCAGATTGGCCGCGAGGGATGTTGATATCGCGGCACGGGCAGCGGAGGAGCAGGACGTGACGACGCCCCTTCATATCCCAGCTATGGCAGAATGTCACCAAGACGATCCGTTCTGAAAAGATTAAAGAAAGTCTGGAATCCCTGCAGGTGGCTCGCATTCTCGCAGACGCTCATTAATACCCCTTCTTGTTTTTTTAATTTACCTCATCCAGCTCCGTCGCTCGCCGACACTTCCTTTCTTTCAGCTCGATACTTGCAATACAGGTCTATACAGCCGACACAATGGTCAAGACTACTTATGCCCTTACGCTCTTTGCGGCCGTCAGCTTGGCGGCTCCCGTTGCTCAGCTGAATGGCCGTGCCGAGAAGCAGGATTCAGTTGAGCACAAGAACCTCATTGAAGATATCCCCATCCTTGGAAAGATGCTCGCAGGGGTATGTGCTTTTTAGTTTCATTGGGAGCCGAGGTACTAGAAGGGGAAAAGAACTAACATCAATCGACCGATAGAAGCAGGATGGCAAGCGCGAAGTGGCTCAGCCTCAGCACCACAACCTCATCGATGAGCTTCCCGTCGTGGGGGATTTCCTTGGCAACGTAAGTCTGGGCTGTGGTTTTGAATACAACTATAGGAGTACTAACCGAAGCCTCCGAATAGAACAAGCAGAACCAGCGCCGAGATGTCGCGGGGGATGGTATCAGTGGTTTGCCAGTCGTCGGAGAATTGTTTGGAAAGGTATATATTTCAAAGAACATTCATTTTAGGGTCGGGATATTAACGGAACTTAGCACACACATGCTGGCGGTCAAAATGGCATGAACAAGCGCCGCGGCTTCGGTCAAAACTATGGCCAGAACGCTGGTCAAAATGAAGGTCAGAACCATGGCCAAAACGCCGGGCAAAATGCCGGGCAAAATGAAGGTCAGAACTATGGCCAGAACGCCGGTCAGAATCGCGGCCAGAACAACGGCCAGAACAACGGCCAGAACAACGGCCAGAACAACGGCCAGAACAACGGCCAGAATGGCGGCAAAAACTGGAAGCGTGGCCTCGAAAACAGCCTCCGCACCATTCCCATCGTCGGGGATCTTTTCGAAAAGGTATGAGGACCAATTCCCAGTCATGGGAACAGCCACTAGAATAAGAGAACGAAGTCTGACACGACATAGAACAAGGATACACCCTCTCACCAGCAGACGGAAACTCCTGCCAAGCACCTCGAGACGCGCCAGGCAGGACATTCCAAGGGTGTCTTCGGTGTGCTGCAGTCTTTGACTAGCGGTAGTGTAAGTTCTTCTCCGACACGAATAATTATACAAGTGTTGATAATCCCACTAGCCCGTTACCAAGAGTCACAAGCGCGATGAGCCGGCCGCCTCCAAGGCCAACGAGGGCCAGCAGGGTAAGCCGAAGGGAGCCGAGAGCCCGGAAGGCAAAGAGAACGAGAGCTCTCGCGGCCTGCTCGGCGAATTAATGAGCGATGAAGGTCTCGGTTCCCTCAAAGGCAACTCTGAACATGGCTTCGGTCTTATCCCCGTACGTGCCACTCACAAACACAAAGCACATCAGTCACCAGGCTAACATTTGTCTAGATACGTCGTGACGCCAAGGAGCTTGAGGCCCGGCAAGCCCCCATCCAGGGATCCACACTCACTGGTGTTCTCCTCGAGGGCGGTGCTGTGGGCAAGGTCTCCAATTTCCTCTCTGGAGGTGCTAAGCCCAAATCCGGTGAGAGCTCCCCCACTGACATGAGTGACGGCTCTACTGCCGGTCCTCCAGACCCTGCGTCTGGTGCTGGTCCTCACTCTGGTCCTGGCTTTGCTGCTCAGCAGCAACAGCAACAGCAACAGGGGTCTGGTGCTGCTTCCGAGTAAGATACAGGAAGGACAGTTGGTTGTGTTTTGTGTATTTCTATCAATCGAACAGATTGGCTTAAGGATGCGTAATCTTATGCTGGGTTGTTGAGTTGTTATTCATTCGGCCAAACAATGTCATATGCTTTCATTGATTCAATAATAAACCGAAGGTTACAGTCCGTAAAACGAAGGCAATTTTGAAGTTCGGACACAGAAACCTGTAGCAAAACTCCGCTATGTAATGAGACAGGCAGACGAAGCTGCAAGGAGCGCACGCAAAGAACCAAAACATCGAAATCGTTAATCGTGGTCAAATCAAAACCGGCTTTTCCGGTCCGGATCACCCAGTTAATGAGCGCCATTGGGTGTGGGGGTATCAGGTCGTTACACGCGATGAAATCAAATACAGCCACTCGAGATGGAACAAAATACTCCGAAAGGCAAAGACAGGCCTAATCAGAGTCATCAAACATGTCCACATCGTCCACTACCACCGTCGTTCCCAACGCCTCCTTTCCTTCCCGGATCATAGCTTGTAGCTGCTTATTCAATCGTTGGATACTGGCATCTTCTTCTCGTTCCTTGCGGCGCATCTTAGCAGCCTGTCGCTGTATATCAGCAGAGGCAGGACTATCCCTCAACCGAGGGGATGGCAGATCCCCCTGTCCCTTCGTAGGCGAGTGGGCTCCGGTAGAAGAGTAAGCGACTCGTTTAGTGAGCCGGGGCATCACGGCAGATTTGCGGCGAGGACTAGATGCCTGGAAAGTGCGTCGTGTGCGGAGTGACGGGCTAGTAGCTAGCTCGCTGCTACCCACGAATGGATCCGAGCTCTCGGGTACCACAACCCAACTTCGGTCGACCTCGTCGTCTGGATATTGGCCAGGTACAGGTGTTGAGCAGAACGTGCCGGGGCTGTACATGTCTTTCTCGGTGGATGGGCTGGTTGAGGGCAGCCAGCTGGATTCGAGGGTTGTTGCTGGGCTGGATGACATGTCGTAGCCCTGTCCTCCTCCTGCGTAGAACCCTCGGAATGCGCCAGTCCAGCATAGATCGAGGACTTTGCTCACAGCTTTGATCACTGTTTGGCCCCAGCCTGTGGGTGTTGTGTTGTTGGGGCCATCAGGGCTTGCGGATATGATGTCAGAGTCACGGCGGCTGCGCTTGCGATTACCGTTGTAGTCTGATAGGTCTGCTGACTCGTCGCAAGAATCGAAGGAGGGTGGGAGGAAGGATTCGCGATATCGGTTTGGACGGTAATCAAGCTCGGCCGAAGCGTGGAAATCGTTGCCTCCGGTTACGCTTACTGAGCGGTAGCTAGGGTGGATCATCGGGGACTCGGTAAAATTGCACTCAAATTGCGATGAAAGTTTTTCTGTGTTACGACGTGGTCGCTTGCGACTGAGTGAGAGAGAATAGAGCGATGTGGAAGCTGTGGAGGTTGGGACTTGGAATAGCTGAGAGGGCGCATTGGAGAGGTCAAGTTTAGGTTGTGAAGCAGAGTTGAAGATAGCGTGCATGTCTGGCATTTTAAAAGAAAAGAAGGGAGTAAGACAGAATAAAGAAGAAAGATCAAAGATCAAAACATCCAAATCGGAGAAAAAAGAAGAAGAAGAGAAGAGTCAAGAAAAAAAAAAGAAAAAGCGAGAGGTTGGATATTTCATGTCAGAGGATTAGTCTTCTCTCTTCCTCTTTGTCTCACACTATTTAACCCCCCCCTACATGATATTCTCATATAACTAACATATATCACATATATCACATTTATCGCATATTGAAATTACAATCGCTGGCTAGTCCATTGTACTCCAGCTGCTTCCAATCCCTCATCACCATCAACTAACACACACCATCCCTCGCCGCCCTGTCCTCCATCTCCCGCAATCACCGCCTCAAAGTGGCCGTGAGCGTATTCCAACACTTGATCGTTAAAGGTACCAGGCTGTAACCAAACTGCAGGGATTCCCACTGAGTGCGCTTCTTCCAGGACCTTGAGGGTCACAGCTGGGGGAGTCACCACTGAGAGGGAAGTCTGCACCGGCGATGGCAAACTGGCGGGTGAGGGGACAGTATCATAAGCACGCGAGGGGAGGGTGATCTGCGCTGCTCGGGGATTGAGTGGTGTCACCGGTAGGGAGTGTTGATGATACCAGGCGAGGACTATAATGATTTAGTTTCTTCAGTTTACTGTACAAATGGCTAACCAAGAGGATGTTCCCCTACTCTTGTATCCGAACTTGTGAGTGTCATTGCTGGCCCCCCGCCACCGCAAAGCGGGGGAAGAGAAGAATCGCTTGACTGCTGCCATGGTAATTTGAATAAATCGAATAAATTGAATGGAATAGAATAAATTGTATCTGGTAGCCAAGTACTCCGTAGGTAATAGCAAATAGTTGGAAAGTTGAAAAGACAAGAAAACAAAGTGCAACCTCGGCCGATGACGACTTTATCTCCCTTCATCACCCATCTCCGACATTCGGCGAACCTCCTTGTTACTTCACGTCTTTCACATTCATTCGTATGCCACCATTTCTCCCTCGAAAACGCGTATCCTCTGAGGACCCGCCCCCGGCCAAGCGCCAGGCCCGGCCCGATAATGCTAAAGCCCTTCCCCAAGCTCCGTTCCACCTCTCCGACTCCGACTCCGATTCCAAATCATCTTTAAGCGACGCACCTGAAGGTCTCCTCAACAAGGACAATGTTCCTCATGAATCTGAGGAATCTGAGGATGAAGAAGAGGATATTGACTGGGAGGATGCGATAGACAATACTAGCGCCACTACACCTACTGTTACAGCCCCGGAGCTACAGGACCTGGAATTGACCCTGGATCAAAATGAGACACACGTGGCCGATCTTCTGGATGGTAAGAAAGGACCTAGTAAGATCGAACGCCAAATCCGGATCCAGACACATTGTATGCATGTTCAATGCTTGCTTTTCCACAACGCTATCCGCAATGCATGGAGCAACGACCCCAAAGTTCACGAGATACTGCGCAAAAACCTACCGGAAGGGATCCACAAGGAAGTCAAGAAATGGCGCATAGCATCGGGCCTAGAACTCCCAGAGCCAAAACCGGAACCGCCCAAGAGTAAGAAGAAAGGCAAAAAGGCCCAGAAGAATAAAGACTGGGGTGAAGAGTCCGGGCGCCTGGAACCAGGCCAGCCGGATATGAGCCGTGGCGATCCAATCATTATCCTGCTCAAGGTACTGGTCGCATACTGGAGGAAGCAGTTTCACATCACAGCACCAGGACTGCGAAAGTATGGATACCGACCGGTATCTGCTCTTGAGACTGCAATCACCGACTTTCGCGAGGAAGAACATGACCCAGAGCGGCATGGTGAGCGTATCGCCACACTTGACGAATTTCGCGCGGTCGCCGAGCGTATGCAGGGCTCGCGGGATGTTGGCGCGCAGCTGTTCACGGCTCTCGTCCGTGCTCTAGGCATTGAGGCTAGACTCGTGGCTAGTTTACAGCCGCTGGGTTTTGGTTGGACCAAGGGAGAAACCTACACACCTCTCACACCTTCCAAGGCAGATAAGGACCCCGATAATGAAGGGGAGTCGGAAGCATCCGAGCCTGAGACTGACGCAGCTGAAAATAAACCAGCGAAGAACAAGCGAAAACACTTTGACGAGGATCTACCATTTCCTATTTACTGGACCGAAGTTGCCTCACCCATCACGAATGAGATAATATCTGTCGACCCGCTTGTACTTTCCAACCCCGTGGCGCCATTTGCAGATACCGACCTACAAGCAAACTTCGAGCCACGCGGCGCAAAAGCAGACCGGGCCAAACAAGTCATATGCTACGTTGTCGCCCACTCGTCAGATGGCACTGCCAAAGAGGTCACAACAAGATACCTTCGACGGCGGACCTGGCCCGGGAAAACGAAGGGCCTCCGAATGCCTTTGGAAAAAGTACCCGTAGGTCCACGCGGGCACTACATCGCCTTCGACTGGTTCGGGATGGTAATGCGCGGGTACCAACGAGCTCGAAAGAGCAAAACAGCAGTCGACAAACTCGAAGAAACTCGAGATTTACAACCTAACCAACCCGAAAAGAAGAAAACAACGCAAACCGCCGACACTCTGCAAAGCCTCCGAACTTCCACCGAGTTCGTCCTGGAACGCTTCCTGCGCCGTGAAGAAGCCCTCCGGCCCGGCGCGGAACCCGTCCGAACCTTCATCGCCGGAAAAGGCGCCCGCGCTAAAGAAGAACCCGTCTTCCGACGAGCAGACGTGCTAAAATGCCTTTCCGCCGAAAGTTGGCACAAAGAAGGCCGCCAGACAAAACCAGGCGCCGTAGCTCTCAAGCGCGTACCCATCCGCGCCGTGACGCTCATACGTAAACGCGAAGTCGACGAACTGCACCGCCAGACCGGCGAGAAGCCCCTGCAAGGTCTATACGCGCGTGACCAGACGGAGTACATCGTCCCGCCACCCATTCAGGACGGCCACATCCCCAAGAACGAATATGGTAATATCGACTGTTTCGTGTCGAGTATGGTTCCCGCAGGCGCGGCGCATGTCCCCTTGCCTGGTACCGTCCGGGTATGTAAGAAGCTCGGCATTGACTACGCGGAGGCAGTGACGGGGTTCGAGTTTGGATCGAAGATGGCTGTGCCGGTTATTCAGGGTGTTGTTGTTGCGGCTGAGAATGAGGATCTACTTCGGGATGCTTGGAGGGTTGAGGCTGCGGAGAAGAGGAAGAGGGAAGAGCTTAAGGCGGAGAAGAAGATTCTGCAGACATGGAGGAAGTTTTTGTTTGGGTTACGGATTATGGAGCGGGTTAGGGATGAGTATGGGGGTGGAGATCCGGATGCTGATCGGGAGCGGGATTCGCATAACCCCTTCGCTGCACAGAAGAAGAAACAGGAGGAGGAATCGGATGATGATGGTGTTGATGAAGAAATGCCTGATCGGGAATCGTCATATAATGCGATTGATCATGGTGGTGGCTTTCTTCTTCCTGGACATGAAGATGATGCGGACGATGGGTTGATTGTCGAGCACCATGATCAGCAGCGGAGCCATGCAGGTCCGTCTCATACTGATGCTGATGACCCTGATGACCCTGATGACAATGAGCCATTCGAATCTGGATCTCCTGCTGCAAACTCCCCGCCTGTGTCTATTTCTTCGGATTCGGATGACGAGGTGGATAATGGCAAGGGTGATGACTCAGAACCTGAATACGCACCTCGCCCGACACGCCGAATGCGAGGCCAAGGTCGTTAAGGGAATGAATGTACCATCCATATGACTGTGTATTTTGTTACCAATGCCAGCAGTCCCTTCCGCCAAGTAAAATTGTTTGTAAATCCAGCATATAAACATCACTTATATCCATTCGAAGAAGGCACATGTAGTGCTGTGTAAGCATGAATGACTATGATACTGCCAAGATTGTCAGTTTGTAGTTCAAATGGAACATTTTTATAGCCAAGACATTTAGGCCTTCGGGGTCGAGAGAATCTGATATCGGTTGGCCTCACCTTTGCTGCTGATTCTCTATTCTCGTGAACAACCTGGGCGTTGTATCAATATTTTGCATGTTCCAAGGATGAGTGACGACTATGTAGTATTATTCTTTTTAAACAGCTTACCCATATATCTCTTTTCGAACCATGACTCTGTTATTCGTCAAGTTTGTAGAATATGTATATATATCATTGGGTTAGGAAACATTCCACAACACTATTGAATACAAGCTCGGCGCGAAGTGTAAGGCCAAACCTATCAGAAAAAATCTTTAACTATTGTGACGGCGTATACAACAAAATCCAGCCGAGGACATATTTAAACATCCCTGTGTGATCTACCCATTTACTATAGTTGAGAGACAAGCGCAAACCGTCTCATTTAGAAAGACGTAGCCGAGGCAGATGGGGCAGCACCGCTGGAGGAACCGCCAGGAGGAGAACCACCACCACCACCCATACCAGGACCGGAATTCTCATTCTCAACACCACCCTGCTCAGTGTAATAAGCTGCGGGGGAAACACTGGAGTCGACGGTCGGGTCCATACCAACTGAGATCCAAGCGAAGATTCCATCGGAGATATCATCGCCCAGATACACGTATTCCATGAACGGGTCAATGGTATCGAGCTCTTCGCCGAGAATGCTGTCATCGGAGTTGAGGGTGATCTCCTGTGTGTTGGTTGAGTACGGGGAAACCTCATCAGCGGCGGAAATAAGATCCTGGTCGAAGAAGATCTGCCCAACGTGCGACGAGTGCGACGAGTATAGACCGGAAAGGGTTCCGTTTGCGAGGACCTGGGTCTCGTTGGCTGGGTGGGTGAGGACTATTGATGAAGTTAGTACATATTGGTATGGTTTAGATTGGTAGAATTTGGGAAAGGCCATCCATGCAACGGAAAAAGAAACAGCAACGAAAAAAAATGACAATAACCATGAAGGGAAAATTCCGTATCTGGGTATCATACCGTGGATGTGAGTTGCGCGGCCGGTGTAATGACCTGGGAAGTTGGTTTGCATCTGGACAACACCCTCCCTGTTACTCTTCTGGATACCTCGATGGAAGGTTGTGTTGAGGTTAGTCTCATCCTCGGAGTTGCCGTTTCCACTGGCGACGACTCCAGAATAGACACCCTATTATGATTGACGTGAGCGGAACTGTTCGTACTGCAATACAGTGGGAATCAGGGTGAAGGGTTTACTTACGGTGGCGTTGCAGTGCCACAAGTCCATGTAGATCTCGGGAATGGGGTCGCAGGTGTTGGTGTTGATCAGCTGGATGTCCATGTAGAGAGGAATACCCTCCTGGGACTCGGCCATGTTGTCACGAACCAGTTCACCGGTGACATCTAAACCGCGTTAGTAACGTTCAACCATAAAACAGAGATGAGAAGCTAACAGTAAGGTCCCTGGGTGACATCGGGTGCAAGAATGCAGGTAGCATCAGTGCCAAACAACACATCGGGGTCGGTAGAAGGATCCACTCCTGTGAGGTTGGAGTGGTGCGAAGTATCCAGGGCGCTATCGGAGCGCGCCTTGAGCAAGTGGCTGGCTATCGAGTTGTTAGACTGTGATAGTGTTTGGACTTGACTTTTTAAAACATACTAGGCTGAAGACCAAGACGGCGACGGAGGTTCTTCACGGCCATGTGGCGACGGGCCACATTTCGGTTTTCCTGACCTCGACGCTGAAGACGAGAAGAACATTGCGCAAGGCTGCGTGAGTGAACAGGGGCACTTTTCAAGAATTCAGCCCGCTCAGCAGCTTCGGCTTTAACATCATGTCCCGGGTGAGCGGACACGATGCCAGTCAAAGCAGTCAGGCCGATGGCAACAACAGATGCGAGATGAACCATGATCGAGGTATTGAAGTAGTTAAAGTTGAATGTGAATGGGGAAGTTGAGGATACCACAGCTGGGTGTCGGGGTGTTTTATATCTTCCTGATGCCTATAACAAGACGGAGTATGGCTAGATTAAGGATAGACCCGCTTGAGAGAAACGATATTTTTTTATGAAGCTGACGAGGTACATGGGGTAGTCCTGCACCTGCATTGGCAAATGAAACGCGTAACATTTCTCATCGAGGAAGGGAATATAGATAACTGCAGGCCCCCGCAGTGGAACTTCAGCCATCCATTGAGAACATCGTCATAGTGTGAAGGACAGCAATTGCTTGCAGCTGATAGGACATCGTTAGATTGTGAAAGAGCCAAAGGCTTGATACAGCAGCAACCCTAACCAACTCTGATAAATCCACCGTCGATCATCCTGGTACTATTGTCCTGCCAAGAACAAACTAGCCATTGAGGGTTTCGGAATTTGACATGCGGGGAATTCAGGACGCGGCCCAAGGATGATATTCATAGAACAAGACTAGAGTGTGGCACTGGACTGTGGCACTAGATTGTGGCACTAGACCAAGTGATCGACCATGATGACGAGGACCACGAGGTGCCACTCATCCAATCCAGTACAGATCCGTCTAGAGTCTGTAGATGAGGAAGGAGTCTTCAAATGTAGAGGCATAACCGCCAGTTGACAAGCGAGCACTCATTCCGCCACTCAAGGACGTGGCTGGGTAGTGTTGCTAGCGATGCGTCCATGACTCGTCACGGATGGGTTCAATGGCGGATGGGGGATATGTCCCCTATAGCCAGTAAATTTTCACCTAAGCCCGGTCCATCGAAACTGCAAAATAACGGCTAGACGGGGCGCGTGGAGTCTTCAACCTAACGTGCGTGTAGTTGTACGTATTTGGTCTTGGCGGTCCCGGTCCTGAGGCCCCTGCGAGATCAGTCAGCGGAGAATGGAGCTCCGATGGCTTCCGAGGTTTGGCTGGATATTTGTGTTAACAATCAACAATATATACGCCGCACTCGGAGATTGGCTACCAGGAAACATCCAATCAATGAAATACAAGGCACATGTGAAAGTATTTTCCCATTCAATCTGTGTCCTGGAACAAAATAATGTTGGGTTAATACTTGCCAAGACTCTGACATAAGCCGAGAAAAGGCCCGGGCTTGGCAATTGCTTGTTGTCCGGAGATTTTCCGATGTCTCCAGGGCTGACTTGGTGGATGTCAACCATATGGGGAGAGAATAAGAGTACTCACCAGTTACGCCTCTGGTGCTGTTTTGCGTGGCAGACACTCCCACTGATGACTTCACTGTATCCTTTTCAGGATGTGCAATTCGTTTCCGACTTTACTATTACTTCATGTTCCCTAGGGCTATTCCTCAACTAGACAATTCTTTTATTTTTCTACCGAGGGTAACAATTTTCAATATGATGGAGAATATGCCCCAAATGTATGTGGGAATTGTTTGGTACCAAGTATCGTGATAGTTAGCTAAATAGTTGCTTACAAAAATGAAAAGGAAAAGAGCATTAAGAAGCCGTCTGAAGTATATTGATTATGTTACATGCATATTCGTAGATATCGGGGGCAATGTCACATGAAACCGTTAACTCATGGTATAGGCAATAATAGAAGCAAAGCCCGCTGAGACTGGGCTACAAGTACGTAAAAGACAGAGAACAACAGAACCACCATGACAAAGCCAGTCCGATGGACTAGACTTCCTGCTGAGTCACGCTGGGTGCTTGGGGGATCTTCTCGTCCATTCCAATATCGGCAGCAAAGGTGCTGTGAGGCTTCCACTTAGCGGAAGTGCGGGGAGTGGTCTCTTCCATCATCTTGTCAACCTGCTCCAGGGTTAGACCCTTGGTCTCGGGAATGAGGAAGTAGGTGTAGACAAAGGCGCATGTGCACAGAGCGCCCCAGATGAAGAAAACCTTAGCGCCGAGGTCACCCTTGTCGGCATCCGTCATGTAAGGAGTGATGACTGCGATAATGCAGTTCCAGAGCCAGTTGGAGGCGGTGGAAAGGGCCACGCCACGGGAGCGGATGGGCAGAGGGAAGATTTCTCCAATAACGACCCAAGCGCCAGGGCCCCAGCTGCTGGCAAAGAAGGCAATATAAATGCAAATAAAAGCGATCATTGCACTGACGGCCTTGGGGTTGCCGCCGTCGGTGACACCAATAATGGCGACGATGAACTGGCAGACAACCATACCCAAGGCACCCCAAAGGAGCAAAGGACGACGTCCGTATCTCTCGATGGTGTAGAATGAGAGTGGAGTGGAGAACACATTGACAATTGTGGTGATCATGCTGATTAGGAAGGGGTCATCAATTGTGCCAAGTTGTGTGAAGAAGGTGGTGCCGAAGTAGAAAATGAAGTTGACACCAGTCCACCTATGGCTCATTAGTTGCATATTCAATTGCAGTGAGAGGAGAGTGAGACATACTGTTGCATCATCTGCAGCGAGGTACCCAGAATAGTACGACGAAGGTTGCTGTTAGGGTGCCAAAGGCTGCCGCTGAAACAGCTGAACCAGGTGCTAAAGTATCCACCCTGGGGGATTACCATTTGTTCGTACTGGTTGTTGGCGTCGATCTCATTTAGCTCCATCTCGACAAAGTCCGAATCCTCGGGCTGTCCACGGATACGGGCCAGCACAGTGCGAGCCTTATCCTTCTGGCCCTTGCGGATGAAGAATCGAGGGGACTCGGGCAGCATGAACAATCCAAAGGCCAAGATGAGAGCCCAGAGCATCTGGAGGGCAACGGGGATCCGGTACGACCCACTGTCTGTACGGTTCTGGGTACCATAATTCACGCACGAGGCCAGCATCAAACCAATGGTGATACAAAACTGGTAACCCGAGACAATGGCACCACGGACCTTGCGCGGTGCAATCTCAGACATGTATAGAACGATGATAGCGGAGACAAATCCGATACCGAAACCAGAAATGAGACGACCGGCAACGAGAAGTGCAATGCTGCTAGAGGCGGTCTGCAAAACGACACCAACGATAAAAATGGCACAGCCGGCGATGATTGTAATCCGACGACCAAACCAATCAGCTAGATCACCGGCGATGAGAGCACCAAAGAAGGTTCCAGCGGAGAGAATGGAGACGATGAGCGACTTTCGGGAGGACGGGATGACGAATAGCTTCGGATCGGTAGTGGCAGGATCCTAGGTGCGGTTAGTGGGATCCTAGAAACTTGTGGGCAGGTATTGACACTCACAAGACCTTCGAACTGCTGGATGAAGTACTCCATGCCGAGAACACCGTTGATGTAACCAGAGTCATAACCGAAGAAGATACCACCAAAAGCAGCAAAGGCACACATCAAGTAGGCCTTGAATGTTACCGGGGCCTCGACACGCGTGGCGTCGACGGCCCCAGAGGTGACCGCTCCACCAGGCATGGTAGCTAGTCGATGAGGATAGATGTGGGTAAGAAATCCAGAAAGAGACAAAGTGAGATGTCTCAAAAGTAAGAGAATGTAAAGTGAGAGGTGAATGGAAGATGAGGAGAGGAAGGGACTGGGGGTGGGGGGAGGAGAGGATTTATATTTTATGTCAGGTCATCCCCAAACTCCCCCTTCCCCCAATATCCCGGGAAAAAAAGAGAAAAAAAAAGCAAAACTACGAAAAAATAATAATAATATAATCTCATCTAATCCATATTCGGCTTGGTCACTATCGGCCTAAAATATAAAGAACCTAGAAATCGGTTAGAATGACTACTATGTAGCCAAGTCGGCTCTAGAAATTTGACCACACGATAGAAACGGCAAGTATAGAAAACCGGGGAAGTGCCGCATGGTCCCAAGCCATAAAACTGTGAGACAAGGTGATCTGATTGGTTAGAAACCCCATAATTGATCCGCTGATTCTTGTCTCATTACAAGAGAGTCAACGTGAAAAAGATCCCCCCCACTGAAACTAAGTAGGAGGTTGGACGTCTAGAACCAAACAGAGAGCCTCGGGTTGATAAACCACAGATGGCCCACTTTAGGGTCCGCGGGGAAATCAACTCTGATTGGTTGGTTGCCGTGGGACTGTGCACGTGAATACCTTTTTTCTTTTGAAACTCCACAACCCCAGACATATCTTTCTTCCCCATGTTATTCTTATTCCACTAGTACCCCTAGGGGTAATTCTTTTCTTATAGTTTATTTACTAATGGAAAAGACAGCTCATTTATGAGTCTGATGACCTGAAAGGAACGACAGTTCACATTTCAACACCAGACTAAAAACTACCACTCCGTATATTCACACCAATGTCACATTGAGGGCAAGCCATACAAAGCACAGACCTTAACAACGCCACAAAATCCCACTCTCCCCTTTACTCGAAGGGAAAAAAAACCAGTCTTGGCGTAAGGCAAGCTGACTATGGGGTTAGTACGGACAGGATATACAGTAAGAATGATCATAGTAAATTAGTTTCATGACTGCTACCCTTTTACCGAGTGTATGTTGCTAGCCGTGTATGTTGCGTAGTGAAAAAAGCAATAAAAATACGACCAAGACTGTCAAAATGCGAATATGGCTCGCAGTTCGGGCATTGCCGAGCCAACTAGTGGGTTTCTCAGAAACACAAAAATTTCTGATGGCAGAAGTAGTATTTCGAGAGTTTATCCGGTTCTCTCCACGGGAATCCCAGCCAGTTACAGGGGAGGCCCGAACTGCCTGAGCCTTTCAACTCCGTATTCTGTCTTGGCTATATCTTGGCTACCATCTTGGCTATCACGTGGTAGAGTTTTTCCAGTCTGTCCCGTGCCGGACATTGCCACGAAATGAACGAGCGGCATATTGTCGGGATGATTTCGTGCTTGTTGTCTTGGCTACTTTGCGTTGCGACAGTTGCGACAGCGCGCTTGAGTGTGGCATGCTATTCGATGTCGGAAAATGTGACTTCTACTAAACTTCCGAACCTTTCCCCCCACTTTACCTCAATTCTGGAACGGCCAGATACAGCAAATGCTACCCCGTGCCTCATCCACGGGTCTGCGCTCGGCTTACGGAGTACAAATGGACCGATTCATGGGAAACTTGCCATGTGGTCTCGGCTGAAATGGTGGTACAATATGAGGGACCCACATTGGCCATATCCGTGGACTATGGGGATATGGGGACCGAAGTCAGCGGAGCTGAAGGAACTGGGATTCTCCGGCCGAAAAATAAACGAGAAAATGGAGGGAGCCGAGAAAATCATCTCGGATGCCGGTGAACACTTTCTATTAGAACGGAGATTTGTGATTATTTTGAGGGGAAAATATCCATCGATATGGGGACTCGGTAGTTCCCGAAGATATACTTTTGTACTACTCCATACTTATTTGAGAACATGGAGAAGTCTCCGGATCCCCCAGCCTTAGGTTAGCTTTTCTGGGGGAAAATACTACCTCAGGACTTTCCTTCAACGCTGGATCTGATTACCGCTATAGACTTACTATATTATTACTTGCCATTATCAATTTCCGCTTTTGGATTTCAATACATACATGGCCTTTGACTATGATTCGTGACATCTCGTGTTTTTTATATTTTAATAATTTCTCTGGTTTAACTGACACATTCATTTTGACACATCTTTTGAGTACCGTGGATTGGATCTGTACATATTGTCCTACGTTGTACTCCGTACAGCGGTCTCGAGTCCAGGGCCAGAGTTAAACATGGTAAGCACGGTACTTCCTGTGTCGTTGCAAACGAGGAACCGCCGAGTCAATTCTTCATCTCCTCCAAACTCTTCCGGTATCCTGACTTGGGCATGTAGCTGGTTCTTCTTAGTTAATAACCCTAAGCCCTTATTGATATAGCTCAGACTGTGACATACCTCGTGCATCCCGAGAACGTTTGAATAAGGAAATGATTCCGCCACAGACTGCGCCATTTGTTGAAGCTAATAGTCATGATTAGCCCCGAACAAACGATAGTACTGTATAGGGTTATATAGTATTTGCCTGGAATGCGTGTGTCTGTGTCATCTGATGATAAAACAAGCCCTGAAGATATTATTAGCATGGGCCAGTACAATATCCGATATAAATCCAAACTCATCCGAACCCATATGAGAGATATACTGACTGTCGTCGGGTATACTTCCTACCTTCAATCTATCACTTCTCTCTTACTTCTCTCTCACTTCTCTTTCACTTCACCCTCGCTTCTCAATCTCACTTCACTCTCACTTCTATGTCATTTCTTGCCGCGTTTCTGCTGTCGTCAAGCCCGATCCGGCCTATATCTTGCGGAGCGCGCGCTCCAAATCTTCAACCATGGCGAGGCCCGCCCCGGCCTTGTCGCCCTGAACGTTAAGACTGACCTCCGAGGTACTGATAGAGGACCGAGACGAATATGTGACTTACCTCGCACCACTTTGTTGCTGTCTTTGGAACAGAAGGATCCTCCCAGGGGTTCTTCTCCACTACTTGTCCATCCACCAGGTACAGTGGGGCTTCGCCTTGCTGACGTGGTTCAAGATTTCCATCCTTGTAAAGTCGGATAAGGGGTTCAATGTTTATACGTTGCAGTTGACCAAATTCTGTTTTCAGATAGGCCTCGAGTTGTGCCACGCGTTCTAGGGCTTGGACAACGTAAGGGATTGGACACGCAGGACTGAAATCGGGATGTGGGTTTGCCATGATGTAGAGTGGACAGTATGTAGTTGCAAGGAGCTTGGATAGAGATCTGGGCAGGTTATGGGCGTGACTGGGATAGGTTAATAATAAGAAGATCATTGGATACCATTGGCCCCTAGTTCGATTGACCGGGGTAAATGTCTCTCGTAGGCAAGACTAGGTTATTATATGATTATAGGTTTATCGTTATCGATCGGGTCTCGTAGACCGGTATTAGGCTGTTTCGTAGGGTAGCCGTCCCTATTACCTAAATCGACTATCTTCGATGGATCGGTCACCGATTTAGCGTACCGGGGTTTCGTTTAAGGTCTCGGGGACTAGGGTCTCGGGGACTAGGGTCTCGGGGACTATTATTGTTACTATATAGTAAGAACCGACTATTATATAGGGTAGTCGCCCCCGTATTCCGTATCGGACGTTGTTAACAATCGGAATATATTCTTCTCCGGAAGATTTATCCTATCTAGCTTCAAAAACGAAGTAGGTCTAGGGCGAGACTTTAGAAGAAAGGTAGCTTTTATATAGGGTTGCCGTCCCTATATTCCGAGTCGGACAGCGTTAATAGTCGGATAGCGTTAACAACTAGAAGTATTATGGTTTTCGTCGGAAGGTTTACTCAGTCTAGACCGGCTTCTGAACGGAAGAAAAATCTCGAAGAATCTCTTGAGCTAGTCTTATAAGAATAGAAGTAGGTCTAGGAAAGAAACTTTAGACTGAAAATTGTAAAGGTAAAGCTAAACGGAGCTTTTGCCGGCGGGGGTTTCGGTTCGAAGGCTTGAAGGTAAAAGCTTTGGGAAAAAGTGTTTTGTCTAATTCGTAAGGCTTGCTTGCTAGTAGTCCGTCTAGTAAGGAAAAGAAAGGTGAAAAAGGTGAAAAAGGCGAAAAAAAATTTGATGAGATCTCGGAGAACCGGCGGTTTCGGCGTATACCGGGGGTGCCGGGGGTAGCGGGCCTCGGGGGCCGCTACCCCGGCTAGAGGGTCTTAATAAAACATTGCTCGGAGGAAATCGAGCAAAGGACTCATAACCTAATAGAGAATCTACGTGGTTGAGATCGGAGAAATAACACTGTAGGATTCTCTGCTTGCGGTTGGACGAAGAGGAGAAGGAGAGAAGGAGAGAAAGAGAGACTATCTACTGCACAAAGAGGATCTGTCCCAAGTGGGGCCCTGGGCCTCAGGCACTCAGGCACATTCTTAACCTTGCCTCGTCAAGATTCGTTCCTCTCTGCTATAAATACTTAAGGCACCAGGTAATCGGGAATCCCCTTACTGGATAGCAATGTCAGAACAGGAGAGATAGATCTGACCAGTTTGGAAAGAGTTCCACTTCCAGGAGAGCAAAGTGTGGTTCGAGACGTAGTCTGGAAGCTTGATCTTCTTGGAGACAGTGTAACCACCGGCGATTGTTGTCTTGCAGGAGTTAAGCTCAGCATTGTCGACACCTTTACATTTGGTATCATCGAAGCCGTTGCAGGTGAACCAGTCATTGCGGTGACAAGCTTCGCCCTCACCACAATCAGCACTGTAGTCGCAGGTCTGTCCATCGACCCCGGTGCATTTAAGAAGACCTTTGTCAAAGCAGGCCTCGGCTGCCTGCTTCTCCTTTTCGGTTGGCAAGTAATCCGGGTCCAGGAATTTGTCCACGATAGATTGATCTTGGCAAATACGGTAGGTAAACATGCCTCCGTGATCACCGTTGTGGTCAACACACCACACGACGTCAATTACATCGCCGGCTGAGTATGTCTTGACCACTTTCTTGCCCCAGTCGCTGCCGGGCTGGTTGTAATCGACGCTCACACGGGCATTGTATCCGCAGGGTCCGCTGCGGCCGACTGGGGCTACGTCGAGATCGGGCCAAGAGGAAACGGGCTCGAGAATGGTGCACTCGGGACATGTGTCAGTTCCAGCCTAAACATTGTCAGTCAAAGGAACCTCTTTAATGCTCAGTTTATCCAAAAGTCTAACCTCAAATCCGAGCTTGGTTCGGCTGTCCGGGGTGACAAGGTAGCCATGTCCAGCAACAATGGTAGACAATGAGCCCAGAAGCACAACTGCGGCAGACTTCATGATGTTGAAGGAAGATGTAGTTTGTTTGAAGGAAAGTGGATGATTGGAATCGGATACAGACCAGACCAAGTGTTGGTTGGGGTGATGTCCTTTTATATTCGCATAACTCGCTGTTTTGTACTTCACCTATGTCGGGGCTGGGTTATTGCTGTACAAGATCTGAGCTTACATTTCTACAGGGTGCGGACAACAAGACCAATCATGACGACTTGTTTTATTGAATAGAGCACTCCGTGAACAGTCCAACTCAGCTAGGGCTTTGTGATGATCAGCGTTGACGATGCCAAGTGTAGAATGTGTGACCTGGGTTATTAAAGACACGATTGAATGATTGGATTATCCATCACGGTGAAATCTGATATTGCTCTCAAGTCCTCGCAACGCCTCTGAGGAAATTCCGGGCTTGGCAGTCGGTTGGCTGAAGGATGCGACGCCCGATATATTTCCGCCAATTAACAACTTTCAGGGCCAAAGGATTAGATCGAAGTGCACAAATACAACTTGTATAATTTTGGAAACGTCTTTATGAGTACCAATTCCTCTACATCACACGGGATAGTCGCTTTTCCCTCGAATTTTGCTGCACTGCGGCTTGGTTTTGGAATTGCCCTTTTTGTTCCTATACCACACACTTCATTTAACTGAAACCCTTAGCTTGGCCCTGGGAATGGTGGCTGCGGGGTATTTCAACCTCTCCAACCTTTTTTACGCCATGGCGCTCGAAAGAAAAAAGATCGCCGGTGCATCTCGGCTTTACAGGGGTTTCCCGACTATTGCCCGACGACTCATTGTTGTGTGCGCTTTTGGTAATTTCGATGCTGTACCCCTGATTGCATGCTGCAAATGTGCCCCGGAAAGTATATAGCATAAATATTATGTTCGAGTCTACAAAAAGGCTCCGAAGAGACAAGCTTCCAGGACTACCTAATATAGTTAGTCCTAAAGGGGGGTATTAGGGCGATCACATAATTAGATAGCTTCTTCTTCTCTATTCCCTTTTCTCTCCAGAGTCAATATTACAACCTTTGGGTTAACAATCTTCCTACGTAGCCTTCTCCTTCACTGACAAATTTTGGCAACACAGTCAAATCAAACCATAAATCCCAATAACTTAAACCAAATACAAGGAATTTTAAAAGAAAGGTTTCTAGTAACCATGACCATCCCATAAGGAGCGAACGATAGATTATTTATGTTTCGAATATAGAAGGCTAAAGCGATCGCCACTGTAACATTGGTCCTAGGGCAGGGGACGTTCTTTCTTTGCAGGTGGATTTCCCTCGCTGCAGATGATCACGGATCACGAGGACTACGAGGCTACTAGCCAGATCATAGCGGTACGAATAAGGATCCACAGTGCTTTGTTGTAATCATATCCTTCGAATCTTCTCGTACTCAGGCAAAGCCCAATTGACCATCCATTCACATTCGAGGATCTGCTTCGCAGAAGAGCGATTCTCAGGCCTGAATTTAAGCATTGACTTCAGCATCTTAAAAATAGCATCCCTCTCGGGTGGTTCAATGCGCAGCATCCCTTTCCTCTGTCGAGGCTCCTGCATATCTTGTTCGAATCTGTCCTCCCACGACCGGTAAGGGACCCGATTGATCGGCTTCCCATCTTCCGTGAATCTACTATGTCGCCCCTCCCATTTGTGCCACCATTCCGGGGGCAGCATACCAAGTGCATCGACTTGCTCGCAAGTAATGCTATCTTCGGTCGCAAACATGTCGTCAAAAAGTGAGTTCTGACCTATGATGTTATATAGAGAGCATCCGAGGGACCAGATGTCTGATGGGAATGACATAGGCTTATGTGGCTCGAACCGGACCTCTGGTGGTCGAGAAACAAGCGGAGTGTGGGACTCAAACCTCTGTTGCTTGGTCGGGGAGAAGGCCTCACCGAAATCGCCGAGAAGAATTTTGGCTTCTAGGAGTTTGAGTTTGTCACTTGCCTCACCAAGCCAGATTGGTAAAAGGGCCCGTGATGGGATATTCGATGGGAGCGGTTGCCCATCAAAACGTCTTATTGCTTCGAATTCCGGTTCTCCGTACTTTTTGTACAATTCCTCCACAGAAAGTTGGCTTAGGTCAAATGACAACTGGAGGAGAACATTTCCAGCATGAAGGTCTCCGTGAACGAATCCCTGGGAGTGAACGTACTCAACTGCAAGGACTAGCTGTGCCGCCAAGGCCCGAGCAACCTCCAATTGGAAAAGGCGGTTATATGAGGCATCTTTTGCCTCGGAGAGACTCATCCTTGCCGGGGTTGACACGTAACAGGGGTGCGTACCATTCGATCCTTGAATCTCGAATCTGTCTAGTACCGATGGTATCAGTCTCTTTCCTAAGCTAGTGCTTGAGCTTTGTTGCGAGTTGGAAAGTTCTGAAAGGACGCTGAATTCAAGCGGGTTCGAATCCGCGGTACACACTTTGATGGCGACATATTTGCCATCTTTTTGATCTCGAACCAGCCAGATCGTCGAGTACGTGCCGTGACCAAGTTTTTGAACCACTTGATAGCGATTGTGAATATGATCACCGATTGCCATGGAGTGATAACCTCCCACGCGATAGCTTTCCAGATTTTCCACTCCTTCGATGGGCTCATAAACATGATGCGAGGAATGATCACCCTTGGGAGAGTGAGACATAAGAGCAGCCATGTAGAAAAAGCCGCGAATTTGATTTTGGTAATTCTGAGTTTTTCTGGAAGTGGAACGAAGACGAGAAAGCAATAAACACGTCTGGGAAGGCCGAAATGGAGGTGAGATCAAATTCATCATGGTACAGCTAGCTCTGAAGCTGAATTCCACTCATGTTAAAACAATCGTTACAAGGTTGGGACACAAGCCTATCTCAGCTGCTCCTCCGCGCGTAGATAGTTAACAGGTTCATGTTCGAGGTTGCCCGAAGACACGTACGGCAGACAATTTAGGCCAAATCAAATTTGACAATGGGGTTTCTGCCATGCAGAAACTTAGTAATCGCCGCTATTAAAACCATACAATACTATTCTATCAACTTTATTCGACTTAGTTTTACCTAAAGGCTACTTATCCTGAATACTGTATAAAGGTATAGTCTTTACTTAGGTATTGTATATACGCCCCGTACGACTAAAGAGGGTATTGTTTTGCTAAGCGAAGCGAAGTAAATAATAGAATTTTTGAATTTACCCCGGAACTTAGATTTGAGATCTGGCTTCTGATTGGTCGAGAAACTCGGTACCTTAATACCTTATACAATACGTAACGCCTCTCTTAACTAACTAGTTAGGTGAGTAATTGATATTGATAGTGCAAGGCTCTCATCATACCACTACTAGGCAGCTAGCCTCGACCGGCAAGCTCCTTTTCATGCATGCTAGACTCGAGCTCCTCTCTCGTAGGCACGGTATCCAGTGCGTCGATAGAGATGTCAACACGAGGACCGGTGAAATTCTTTCTCCCGTCAACAAACCACTGGAACACGGAGATGATGATAATAACGGCAAATGCTGCAATGCAGTAATCTAGATAGGTACGTTAGTGGACAAACTGTCATAGATAACCCCACAGGTAAACTCACTCATACTGCTTCCCGTGACCGTGCTTGAGGGAGGGAAGACGAATAGGACGGTAGTCAAGGCGATATATGACAAAGCAACCTATTTATGATCAGAGATGTCCCACTTTATTCAAATTCGCTCATGACACCAACATACCAGATCGACAAACCACCCAAGTGTAGTGGGCAATTTCCATTTCCTTTCGGGGAGCGATCTGCGTCCCTGGAGACAGTTGATGGCAATGGGTATTCCATAGGACAGATCAAGAGCCACAACGGAGGCAGAGATAATTGCGTTGAAAGCACTAATTTCTGTTAGTTACCATTACCATTTGCGTTATCGCCATATGTGGTGATAATTACCTTGAAGATCCCAGGAAGATACATCCGAACGCGATCACGACAACAACAGTAAGAATAAGTGCATTGAGGGGCAATTTGAGTGTTGGGTGGACTTTTGCAAAGAACCGAGAGGCAGGAAGACCCCCATCTCTGTGAAGAGTTATTATATGCGTTGAAATCTAGAAAAAAGATCAAATACCTTGCAAAAGCAAAGATCATTCGGCTACTAGTGGTCATGACGCTGATTATAGCAAAGACCAAGCAGACCAGGGGTAACCTAGAACCTGGCGTCAGAGTGGAAGCACAATGGGGGAAAGTTTCACCACGTACATCAAAAGGCAGATACCTCCCACGTTGCTTTTAGTCGCATCGACCAGGATTTGTAGAAGTGGACCGGCTGCGGAGGTTGTCACTGTTTCCATGTTTCCTGCGACGAAGAGGAGGACTATCAAGAAGATAGAACCGGTGAACACACCAATGCCCACGCAGGTAACCATAATTTTCGGACCCTCGATGTCAGCGTTGGGCACCTCTAAAAAGTAATGTGTCAGTTCCTTTCTTTCTCTATCTTCTCAGACCTAGGGTAATACTTTACCTTCGATCATGTGTGCCACCGCATCCTAGATAAAGTCAGTTGGTTTGGTTTTGGTAATGCAATGACGATGATGACTTACGAAGGCAGTAACGCCAAGCCCGCCTTGAAGCAACTAGAATATCTATCAGTATCATTCCAGTATTATAGTGAGTGCAGTAAACGTACACCTAGAAGCCATGCAACTCCATCGGGCCCTGAGTTCAATTAGTGAAATCCTCATAATGGAGTTATCGGGGAGCCGTACAGCCTGTTGTATTGACAAAGTCACAGAACACGGAGCTGTGGGTGTCAGTTCTCCGCCATAACTTTGTACTGCTAGAGGTCATACTAAGCGGAGTTATAGTTGGGAGCAGCGCATGCGAGACACGTAATTGACACAATCACAAAACCCCCAATCGACCACATAACTGGATATGGTTAGAGATGGACCAAGCCAAAGTGGACGAGGGCAACGCACAAGCACCGCGGTAAATGACCGGCAAAATGGAGTTCATGAAAGCATTGATGGTGAAGGAGCCAATGGTCAATCCAATGTATATGAGAAATTGATGCCAGCGTTGCGGGACATAGCTCTGTATATTACGTTAGTACTGCGGTAAGAGTACGGGTTGGATTTCGGACCTCGTGAAGAACGGAAATGATGCCAACAATAAGCTGGCTAGAAAGAAGGGAGTTCGTGGCTACGAGGGCAACCTAGTCGTATGTGTTAGTTTAAGCACCGCATTGAATGATTGCCTTGCCTACCCAGCCTGCCACATTGATCCAGCCAGTAATCCATGATAAAATTGGTACTGTACTTGGCCACGCGACTTTCGATTCGTCAGTATGACCTGTGACCTGGTATCAGAGAGCAACGTACTAGCTGGCGTCAAAGTTAGCATTGGTTCAAGCCGTATAAATTTTGTAGATACGGAGACTTACCTGCAACCCAATGATACTGTCCACCGGCTCTGCGAAAAGAAAAAAGGAAGTCAGTCTGGTTGTATATATCGAAAGGAACTATGTCAGAGCTTACGTCGGATATGCTGAGAGAAATTCAGCCAGCGAACATGCGATACAAAGATTACAGAATCCTGCAGTGACCAGTCCTGGAATTTTCGTGTTAACGCCGTCTCAGAAAACAAATGTCTTCGAGATAAGCCCACCCCAAATTACACTTGTGCTTCCACCAGATGTAAGACTGATCGACAAACTGGCCGAAAGCGCAGTCCACGACTAGCCTAGTTAGCTAAATAACCCGGTCGCAATCCATGTCTAACGTACATTAAGAACCGCAAAGGCCAAACCAAGCATTGACCTAGAAAATTTCGTCAGCTGCAAGTCTTGCATATGCTGGCGCATTTCTCTTACCATGTCGAATGACTACGTTGGAGTTCTGGCCGATGGCCCATGGCGGCCAACCGGGCATCATCGCCTTGGAGTGGAGCGTCCTTCATAGTGGGATCAGGAGTCAAGGACGCAGAGAATATTTACAAATCCAAGAGTTGGGGAGATCATCAATCTAAGTATGTCTCCTATTCAAACGTATCAGGAAGGCATTGCCAGACGAGTTCTCTTTGTGGTTAAGCTCCGATAGAGGGCTATTCCATATGCGGGGAAGCTGTGGAACACTTATCTCAGAGGCTTGAGACGCTTATCACAAGTGTTTAGTTAAAGCGCTAGCTAGCTTGTCGCATGGACTTGCCCAACATCGTATAGTCTTACTAACACCAACTAAATAAATGGGAAAGGGGGCCCTTTAATTACATTCAATAGAGCGATATTAATGAATCATAGTGTAGAATGCACGTATTTCCCACTTCTTTTCATAGCCAGAGAGTGAAATGTTCAACCGAGAGTCGCCAAAGCTCTACATCGATACATTGTACGTGGAAAGATACGACATACAACGTACATTTTTGAAAACAATATTTGGCGAGTATAATATTGTTTTAAATTCAAGCTGATAAAATTTACTGATCATGTCGATACAGCATTAACTCCCCAAGATATGCCTATTCTCAGGGCATATAGTGCCTTGAAATCCATCAAATCCCAAACCCGTCAAACTCCACCCAAACGCGAATCGCAAATCGAGCAGAAAAATCCCATCCTTTACCTCAAGATTACCAGCATCTTGAAATCCAGATCCGATGATCATTGGTTGTAGGCGTCAAGTGCCTGCTGGACATCATGCAGACTGTTTTTGTCCCCGTATGCGTCCATCAACTGTTGGTTTCGCGCCATGCGTTCTTGTTCCTCCAGTATAGACTGTTCTCGCCGCGACTTGACTGCGGTGTAATAGTTGTATGCGCCGAAACCTGCACGTGCCAGAGTCAGTATGGTCCCTCCTAGGACATACAACATATGAAGAATACGCGGCGATTAAACATACCGAGACCAATTGTAGCCGCTAGAGGAAGGAGTCTAAATCAAACGGAGTTAGTTGAATCGACCAAAAAAGGGGGCGGCACAACTTACAGCCGCCCATTCCGAAGCTTGAGGCTGGAGGATGGAGGGTTTCCGTATGACTTGTTCGCACCGGGGAGAGCAAATTGAGACATGGTATATATGTATATATTTGTGTTTTGGAGAGTAGGTATGAAGTGTAGAAGTAAATAAGAGAAGAAGTAAAGTCGATTTCAGTTAAACGGAAGAAGCGGAATGCGGGGATTCATGACGTGAAAGGTCCGAGGATCGCTGCCGAGGATCGCTCCCGAGGTCATTTATACCTGGAGGTGATCAGACCACATCCAGGCCTCATCATACAATCAATTTTTAGTACAACATATGTTACATTAAAATCATAGTCGAGTCATCGTCTCGTGTGTGTGTGTATATGTGGTCCGCATTAGGAAAAGATCACACCCACCTCTTCATATTCTCTATAATTTATATTGTTAACTTCAAAAATTGTTTCAATTTCCTAGAAGTATCATATGAGAACTGAGACCTTAGGCCTGAAACATGATCATGCAAGCGTCTTAGTGGCCGTTGTTCTGGGGCGCAGGGGTTGCCGGACCCTCCGGGGTCACATAAGCCTGAGATCATTGGTCAGCGTAATTCTGGGGAAATTACCCTCCAGGGCCTACACGTCACACTTACCTTGGACATTCCACCATCGACAACAAAGTCCGTTCCATTCACGAAACTGCTCTCGTCGCTGGCCAGGAAAACTACAGCATGAGCCTGCTCAATGGGTTCACCAAACCGGCCAGTGGGGAAGTGCACCTCCCGACGGTACCGTTTAGCCTGGTCATCACCGAGCCAGTCTTGCAGAAGAGGGGTGCTAAATGGTTGTGAGCTAATACTCAGAAAAATCCAGTCGGAAAAACCTACTTCAAGGGGGCGGGGCACAGAGCGTTGAAACGGAATCCCTCACGGGCATGAACAATAGCCAACTCCCGAGTCATCGCCAGCACCGCACCCTTGCTCGCTGTGTATGCAAGCTGGGGAGTGGCAGCGCCAACCAGGGCGACGACACTAGCTGTGTTGATGATACTGCCACGGGTCTTCTTGTGACGACGTAGACTGAGGACGGCGTGTTTGCTGCCGAACCAGACACCCTTGACATTGATGTTGTGCGTGAGGTCCCAGATCTTCTCGGGGGTATCGATGGCATCTGCATCATTGGAGTGCATGATTCCAGCATTGTTGAAGATCACGTCAGTGCCTCCCCAGCTGTCCTGTGACTCAACCATTGCCTGCACATCCGACTCCTTGGACACATCACATCGGATGGACTCGACTCGAGGGGCGGAAGGAACTACTTCCTTAACTTTTGCTAACGCCTTTGCGAGGGCGGGCTCAGAGACATCGGCCATCAGGACATTAGCGCCCTCACGGGCGAAGAGGATACTGCTTTCGAGACCGATGCCACTATCCACTCCGAAATCGGTTAGGACTTTTGTGATTCTTTTTCCGATATTGTTGTTTTTCGGGGTTCAAATTATAGACATACCCGCCTGCACCTGTGATGATAGCATTTTTGCCTTGGAGACGTCCTTGGGGAGTAGTGGCAGCCATTGTGACCTTATCTTAGAGCTCTGTTTGTACAAATGGGATCTAGGTTAGCAATGACTCACCGCCAAAGCCACAGCAGTGTAATATATGAATGCAAAACGCTAGAGGGGAGGTCACCCACATAGACTGAGAATAATCGAATTAATATGAGAGTTGTCAATATCACCGAGTGTGTTGCGCCGAAGGTATGCGCGGGGCAACCGTGGAGCGTGGATCCCGTTAGGTAAGCGGTGACGATGTTGGCCCGAAGGGGTAAAGCGTCACCGCTATCTCGCTGATAAGCTTCTAAGCTGCCCAGGAGGGCAGTTACGCTGGTCGGAGTCCCCTCAACTTAATTGACCTGATTTATCCGATTCGCCTGGCTTGAAACCTGACTCTTATCGTTCTGTTCCTTCTTTTATCTTCCCCTTCCTTCGTTCTCCACAATAATTTAGATCCCTATACTCCTAATCTCACCCTTTGACACCATCATGTCGAGCCCCGCGGACCTCGAGGTCACAGCCGAGAATGTCGCCGAGATCCTCAAGAGTGATACAAAAGTGAAGGTGGCAGGAGTGGATGTGGATGGCATTCTGCGCGGAAAGCTCATGAAGAAAGACAAGTTCTTATCTATCATCACCGAGGGATTCGGCTTCTGCTCTGTCATCTTCGGCTGGGATCAACATGATGCGACGTATTATAAAGAGTTGGCCATCAGCAACAAGGAGAACGGATACCGCGACCTTGTCGCAGTCCCAGATTTACGCAGTTTCCGTCGCATCCCTTGGGAGAACAATGTCCCCTTTTTCCTCATCAGCTTTTTGGATCCAGACACACGGGAGCCGGTGTGCGCCTGCCCGCGAGGACTGATCAAGACTGCGGCAGCTAAAGCCGAGGCGGCGGGATATCGGGCGATGGCAGGAGGTATGTCGACCGAAGACCAGGCTATGTGCGATTCAATGGCTGATCATAATTACTTTACCCAGCGGAGTATGAATTCTATCAATTTCGCACGCCGGGCAACCATGCTAGCCCCGAACAAGGCGCATCTGCAACAGCCGCCTTCCTCCAGTCCAACCCGGTCGATGCGTTACCACCTGTGACAGAAGGAATGTTTGGTTATTCCCTCACTCGGCCCCTCCACAACCAGGATTACTACTATGGTATCTTCGACGCCTGCGAGCAGTTCCGATGCGATATTGAAGGGTGGCATACTGAAAGTGGACCTGGAGTCTATGAAGCTGTTAGTGACATGAGAAAGTGAATGGGTCGCATTGGGACTAAGCACGTCATAGGCATTACAATTTGGGGAAGCGAAGGATATGGCTGATAAGGCGGGGCTGTTCAAGTAGGATTATTTCTTTGCCAGCAGTTCGGATTGCTCTTTCATAACGGGCCATTGCTAACCAGGATGTTTGCATAGATACGTCGTCAAAGCATTCGGAATCAAGCACGGCATTACCCCATGCTTCATGGCCAAACCCCGACAAGGCCTTCCAGGGAACAGCGGACACATGCACATCTCCCTCGTCACAGCCGACGGAAAGAATGCCTTTATTCGCGATACCCCCGATTCATCCCCCTCTACCCTGATATCGCTCATCTGTCCGACTTGGGGCGACACTTCCTAGCTGGCCTCCTCGTTGGCCTACCGGACATCATGCCGATCTTAGCCCCGACGATCAATTCCTACAAACGCCTGGTAGAGAACTTCTGGGCGCCCGTCACGGTCTCTTGGGGACTGGAGCACCGGGCTGCGTCAATCCGTCTGATCACACCACCGACGGCCAGTCCGAAAGCGACCCGGTTCGAGGTGCGCGTACCAGGTGCGGACACCAATGCGCACCTCGTCCTGGCGGCGATCCTGGCATTGGGATGGCGCGGAGTCGAAAAGAAACTCGAGATCCCTGTGCCGCCTCTTGCCCGAGGCGAGGATATGGGCGGTGCCAGTGATAAGGGTGTGCGTCTGGCCAAGTCTTTGAAGGAGGCTGTCGTTACATTTACACGGCCGGAGAGTATCGCACGGGAAGTCTTTGGTGATTCATTCGTCGAGCACTTTGCTGGAACTCGGGAACACGAGGTGCGCTTGTGGGAAGAGGCGGTGACTGATTGGTATGTGATATCATCTACTGCGATATCCATTTGGATGCTGACTTGACATGTTCACAGGGAGATGAGGCGGTACATCGAGACTGTGTAGATGTTGCATTCCTCTTTATATTGATTTCCCGATTTACAGCAGACGCAGGATCTGGAAGGCATCAGGGGAAGAATTGTACATAGTCGCATTGGCCTAGAGATTGGAGGGTAAAGGCGCGTAAGGGCACGGCAGTAGCAGGGTTACTGTCCCAGATATATACCAAATGACTTTAAACATTCAATCGGAGGTTGATTTGCCACGAAGTTCATATGTTGTGTGTTGTATGTTGAGTCAAGATACGATCTCCCGAGCGACATCACATGCGGTCACATGCCGATGCATACAGGATGACATAGAAAACCGCCGGGACAACTCGGTTCGGATATGACTCTGAGAACCCTGCGATATATGGATGGTTAGAGACAGCCGCGGCTGATTGGAGTTTCCGACGTATACGGATAGTATTCTACCGCCACTTTCGGGTGAAGCAGGGGTGAAGGGTAAGGATAGGGGTTGTTCAAGGCTTTCTGCACTAGTAGATTCAGGAATTGGTCATTATCATTGAATATAAGAGCCAAACTATATAACTGTTAGATTTCCCCAAAACATGACGAGAAATAAATAGAAATAAACAGAAATCAAATAGTCTGATAAGACTCGGTGTGCGGCGAATACCGTTCTAATTGGGAAGTGAGGACGGTGCCGAATCCAACAAATAAGCTTAAAAAGGATGGGGGTGAAGGTGGGAGACGGGGAATGTCGGCCGAGAGGAAGAGTTTCCCGTGGGAAAGTCATTAGTTTGGATTGGGTTTTCAGTTCTGACAAACAGGAAGAGACAAGAGGAAGACACAGGAAGAGACACGGTCAAATGGCAAATTCGGCTTATCATTTGCGGGTCCAGAACAACCGCGGTAACTTTGGGTCTGACGTATTTGATACCCTCGGACAGATGGGCTACAATATCATACATATTATAACTCTTACCCTTTTCCATTCATTCTTGAATTCTTTGAATTGGTCAAATCCTTCTGTGAATAGTATATCATCTATTTACATATTCTATATATACACATCATGTCTCACGTCGATACACAGCTCAAGGATGTCGCTATCCTGGGCGGCATCAATAACGATGCTCGCAAGATCCTAACCAAGGAGGCATGCGCCTTTTTGGCTCTGTTGCATCGCACCTTTAACCCTACTCGTAAAGCTCTCCTCCAGCGCCGCATCGATCGCCAAGCCGAGATTGATAAGGGCAATCTTCTCGACTTCCTCCCTCAGACCAAGCACATCCGTGAGAACGACGCCTGGAAGGGTGCTCCTCCTGCCCCAGGTCTTGTAGACCGCCGTGTCGAGATTACTGGCCCAACCGACCGGAAGATGGTGGTGAACGCGCTGAACTCCGATGTCTGGACTTATATGGCTGATTTCGAGGACTCGAGCGCCCCAACTTGGGACAACATGGTGAACGGTCAGGTCAACCTGTACGATGCTATCCGCCGACAGGTCGACTTTAAGCAAGGTGAAAAGGAGTACAAGCTGCGAACTGACCGCACCCTGCCCACTCTGATTGCCCGTGCCCGTGGCTGGCACCTGGAGGAGAAGCACTTCACCGTGAACGGTGAGGCCATCTCCGGTGGTCTTTTCGATTTCGGTCTGTACTTCTTCCACAACGCTAAGGAGCTGGTCGCCCGCGGTTCCGGTCCTTACTTCTACCTCCCCAAGATGGAGTCGCACTTGGAGGCTCGTCTCTGGAACGACGTCTTCAACCTGTCCCAGGACTACATTGGTCTCCCCCGCGGAACCATCCGTGGAACTGTCCTGATCGAGACCATCACTGCCGCATTCGAGATGGACGAGATCATCTACGAGCTCCGCGATCACAGCTCCGGTCTCAACTGCGGCCGCTGGGATTACATCTTCTCCTTCATCAAGAAGTTCCGCAACCACGCCAACTTCGTCCTCCCCGATCGCTCCGACGTCACCATGACCGTACCTTTCATGGAGTCCTACGTGAAGCTCCTCATCAAGACCTGCCACCGTCGTGGCGTTCACGCCATGGGTGGTATGGCCGCACAGATCCCCATCAAGAACGACCCCGCCGCCAACGACAAGGCCATGGAGAGTGTTCGCGCTGACAAGCTGCGCGAAGTGCGCGCCGGCCACGACGGTACCTGGGTTGCACACCCCGCGCTGGCTGCGATTGCCTCTGACGTCTTCAACACACACATGCCCACCCCCAACCAGCTGTTCGTCCGTCGCGAGGAAGTGAACATCACCGCCAACGACCTCCTCAACACCAACGTCCCCGGCAAGATTACCGAGGACGGCATCCGCAAGAACCTGAACATCGGCCTCAGCTACATGGAAGGCTGGCTCCGCGGCGTCGGCTGCGTGCCCATCAACTTCCTCATGGAAGACGCCGCCACAGCCGAGGTTTCTCGCAGCCAGCTGTGGCAGTGGACCCGACACAACGTCGCCACGGCCGATGGCAAGCGCGTCGATAAGGCCTTTGCACTGCGTCTGTTGCAGGAACAGGCTGATGGTCTGGCGGCTAAGGCGGGCAAGGGAAATAAGTACCAGCTTGCTGCTCGCTACTTCGCTGGCCAGGTTACTGGTGAGGATTACGCTGATTTCTTGACCAGCTTGCTGTACAATGAGATCTCTTCTGCTGGTAGTGCTGCTAAGCTTTGAGTGCGGCGAGGACTTTTATGATGATGAATACCCTTTGTTTCTTTTATCTGGTCTTGACTTCAATATGACCTGATCTACCCATCTGCAGTTAGCATTGTTGTATAAAATTTATTTTTATTTGGTCAATTTTTTACCGGTGTAATATGTAGATGGATTATCTTCCAAGGCGATGGTATTTACATTGCTCCGTTCTCCGTTTGTCCTGCCTTCAAAAGCTCTGGTCCTAGAGCCGGGAAGGTGCCCTTGGATCCCACAGCCAAAGCCCACTGTCCCCGGGTTAGAGCCTACATAGTTATCAAGTTCCTATTTTATCATTGCCAGCTTTGAAAGGCGAGGGTCGGATGAATGGTATAGCCGAGGTGTAATCATCTATTTTACTCACTCGACATCCACACGGCGAAGAGAACCCTTCTATCCATATCCTTTCTCGGCTTAAGTTTATCTTCTGGAAGTCCCATACAACATGGAATTGGGATCTTTTTTTCCTCCTAGTGTTTATATTTGCCTCTCTATTGTATATGATTGAGCATCTAGACACCCTAGCCTAGTCATAGCTCATCATACGGTTCATACAGGTCTAATAACTACTTGTGAGAATGTCCATTTTCTCTCCAGTAGTTGTTGAAGTATGCACTATAAAATGTATGATTAAGAAGGCGTAGGCTTGCTCTGCTCCTCTATCTCAATACCCTTATCATCTTGGTTATAGGATTTATTCCTTTTCACTTGAAAGTTCTCATGTAGATAGTAACAAAGTCATGTAGATATGTAGATATTAATAAAGTAAAATTGACGCTACCATGGGATCTCTCATCAAAAGTCAACCCAGACGGCAACCAACACAGCCATTATACATAAAATTGAGGATAGTGTGATTTGGACGGAATAGCAAAAAGGAATACGATAGAAGTATTCAACCGCATCCTCTATGTCTTTCTCAGGACCACACCTAACAATTATACTGCACAATCCAAATGCCAAGTCACAGGCTCAACCACTTTAGATGTACTCCCAAGCAACAGGGGTGGTAGTGTTAACAGAAACAGCCAGAGCATTGAAACCGAGACAGTCCTCAACCTTGCCAGAAGGAACAGTAGCGTTCTTCAGAGCAGCAAAGACCTGCCACTTAGGGACGGCAGCAGCGGCGCGACGGGTACGGCGGTGGGCAGTGGTACCGTTGGTAGTTGGGCAAGCCATGAAGCCAGCTGCGCCCTGGCCCTTGAAGCTCCAGTGGCCGAAAGAGGTACCGGGGGTGTAGTTGAAGGGGCCATCGGAGGAACCAGCAGGCTCGTAGGCGGAGTGGGGAGAGGTGAAGCGCAGGGCACCCTTGTTATCAACGTAGATGGCCTGGCCACCGGGGACCTCGACGTCCTGGACATAAAGTTAGCGAATTTGAATATTGGAAAGATGCATGGATGCATGGATGGGTATTACTAACCAAGAAGTGACTATTGGCAATCACGGTCTGGTTGGTGTCGGGAACTCCGGGAATGGGTGAATAGGTGTGGGCTTGACCACCGAGCCAGAAGTAGGTACCGTCGGCATTGAGAGGGAGCAGGTGGACGGGAGATGCGGAGCGGGCAGAGATGACGCTGAAGGCAGCATCGGAGCTATTTGCCTGCTTGGAGCCTGGGATGGCAGCCACAAGAGGGGCGAGAGCGAGAAGGGCGGAGAACTTCATTTTGAAGGAGAGAGAATGTGATTGATATTGAGGATGGGGAATTTATCTACAGTAGAACAAGATTTGATGGGATCCATCAGGGTCATATATATAAGATGGACTGAAAAAGGGACCTTCCTAGGCAACTCCATAAGCGGATCCATCTGAGAGATGTTGTGATCGACATTGAAGTACGGATATGGTGGAGCCGGATTCAAGAATCAAGAAAGAGTGTCTTATCTACGGAGTCCGTACACCATGAACCCATTCGGAGTATATGAAGAGGGAAGTATAGGGAGCCATGGGACCCAGAATGGGAAGAAAGCCGAGTTGGGTAGCAGTGAGAATAAACAAGTCACATATACAATATAACGCCATAGAATGCTTTTATCCATTGAGGGATTTGCATTCAGAAACATGACAGGATCGGACTCGGTTGCAGACTTTCCACTGAAGATCGGACTAAATAGATCACTCATCATTGGTCTGTTTCTGTTGTTTACGCCATTGTATTCTTCTTCCAAGGTTCACAGTGTCAATTGACATACGAGCAGATAAAATTAGCAGATGACACCCCAGTTTCTCCAAAACACACACGGCAGGACTCTGAAGATCCCAATAGAAAACCCTGAAGAGGTGTTTCAGAGAAGTTGATGAAAAATTCAGCAGTGATTAAAGATCGACAGGACTTAACGGACGTCCGACAGATTTTATCCGTTAGAAATAAGTAGAAGAAAATGTCCACCTCTTAGCTGCGCCAGATGGGGATCCACGATATCCACATTGTCTCAGGGCACATCATGCTTGACATCATTGTTTTGCCCCGTTGATTCTGGTGGTCTATTGGAGGCACATTGTTAGCTGTTATGTTGCAATTTTGATTTGGAAGGTGTCGAATGTCTTGACTTAATATAGATGATATAAATCATACCCGGAGTTGCTCTATACAACATATGTTGTACAGTCAATTTGACTCCACCAACTTTAATTATTCTTATACATCGATGTACAAAGATGGGATAGTATTATATCACGGATTTCTATGTATAGTTGGATATAATTAGACAGAATATACTTTGTAGCCATCATGCCTCGGAGCTTTGTAGTAGCACTGCCACCATCTTGCCTTATATATGTCTCAACTTTGAGATGTGGAGTCGATGAGGAATAATAATAGAACAGCCCTATCAGGGTAGCCAACCCGTAAAGTGTATAGTGAGTTAGTTAGTTAGTAAGTAAATCACCTAGTTATGTTGTAGGGTGAAGATGCAACTTCCTGACAAAAAGGGGCATTTGATATGATGTCAGTGAGGTCAGGTGACCCACCCTTTTCTCCCTGACGCGTTGAAGATAGAACAAATCGACAAATTTATACTTGATCGTTTTTTTAGAGTGTCTGCGAAATCATGGGCATCGAAGACTGAATGGCTTCCCCACATGCCAAGGCCGGAGCCTCGCGCTCGGTCAAATACTCTAACCCTCCCACGCGTCGCGGCTATACGTCACTTCAGAATCCAACGGTCGAACACTCAACATCAGAGAGCAGTTGGGATAAAAATGATGGATTGGACACTCCTTCGAGTGGAGATGAATCCTCTGAGAAGGCCGATATAAAACTCTTACCTTTGCAACCAAGCAGAGCTCGAGATCCACGACCCTCAAGTTTCAAAGCAAATGACCCGAATTCCACTCCCATCGATGTCCCCAACGACGAGCGCGATGTTTCAAAGCGCATAAAGGATATTCTCGAGGCGGATCGCACTGTGTTGTCGGATTCATTTGCTACAGATCTGGAGGAAGGACACTCAGGCAGAGACTCTCTGGTTCTCAGTGATCGATACAGTGACGACTATGGCATCCCACCTGACAAGGGCTTGCTGTTGAAGAACAAAAAGAGTGAAGATGGGAAAAAAGACTCTAACTGGAGGTCATTGTTCCGTTTGCATTCATGGTGGAACGTTGCCGGCATGTTGACAATCGCCCTACTCGTAGTATGGCTTTCGATCAGGGGACTACCTTGGTCCTCTGTCGGAGCTGCCATTGATGAATTTGTAGGTCTCCCTTCCATTCCAATTAGACATACGCAAATCTAGAAACCAGTCCCTAATAATTACAGCAAGCGGTCCCCTGGTACCCTACTCCCCTTGGTGGAACGAGCGAACAATGGAAGGAAAGCTATGCAAAGGCGCAAGAAATGGTCAAGGAAATGACCCTCGCCGAAAGGGTGAATGTCACAACTGGAACAGGCTGGCAAATGGGACTCTGTGTTGGAAATACCGGTAGGCCCTTGCTATCTTCTCAGTACAACGGCCATGCAAACACTGACACCAACCGTATCATCTAGGACCTGCCGAACTCGTCAAATTCCCTTCCCTTTGCCTACAAGACGGCCCACTTGGACTCAGATTCGCGCAAAACATTACAGCCTTCCCCGCAGGGATCACCACGGGAGCGACATGGAACCGCGAGCTTATGCAAATGCGAGGCTTTGCTCTAGGAAAGGAAGCGCGGCTGAAAGGGGTGAACATCGTACTCGGTCCATCCATGGGGCCGCTTGGTATGATGCCTGCCGGTGGCCGTAATTGGGAGGCATTTGGTTCAGATCCAGTTTTGCAAGGCGTCGCCGCGGCTGAGACAATCCGGGGTATCCAGCGGAACGGGGTCATGGCCACGGCGAAACATTTCATTGGAAATGAACAAGAACACTTCCGTCAGTCATTTGAATGGGGTACTCCAACTGCGCTCTCGTCGAATATAGATGATCGCGCATTGCACGAGGTATTTGCCTGGCCCTTCGCTGAGAGTGTACGTGCCGACGTGGCTAGCGTTATGTGCTCATACCAAATGGTCAACAACAGCTATGCTTGCGAGAATAGTAAACTCATTAATGGTATTTTGAAAGATGAGCTTGGCTTCCAGGGATTCGTTCAGTCAGACTGGCTGGCTCAGCGTTCAGGCGTTCACAGCGCTATTGGAGGCCTGGATATGAGCATGCCCGGCGATGGCCTTCATTGGGCGGATGGTGTTCCGCTCTGGGGAAGTGAACTGACCCGTGCAGCATTGAACACGTCTGTTCCTATGGAGCGCTTGAACGATATGGTCACTCGCATCGTGGCCGCCTGGTACCATTTACGACAGGACTCCTGGGAACTTCCTGCACCCGAGCGTGAAGGCGGGCCGAACTTCTCATCCTGGACGAAAGAGCGGGTCGGACATCTATACGAAGGCTCACCGGATAAGGATGCAACGGGTGTGGTCAACAAATTCGTCAACGCACAGGGAACAGGCGAGCATGCTCATTCTATTGTTGCTCGCCACATCGCTGCAGAAGGCACTGTGCTTCTGAAAAATATCAATACTACCCTTCCGCTCTTGCGCACACAATCCGCACCCGATCGCAAATACCGGGTTGGTGTATATGGCGAAGACGCTGGCCCCGGCCAAGGACCGAACGCTTGTGTTGATCGAGGATGTAATCAAGGAACCTTGGCCTCTGGTTGGGGTAGTGGGGCTGTAGACTTCCCATACTTGGTCAGCCCATGGGAATCACTGCAGCATGCGTGGTCGAAAGACTCTGTCGATGTTAAAGCTTACTTGACGAACAATGTTGCAGTTCAAGACCTCGCAGAGCAGGACCTCTGTTTAGTCTTTGTCAACGCAGATGGGGGCGAAGGATTTATCCGCAGTGACGGCATTGACGCCGACCGGAATGACCTCTTTCTACAAAAGAACGGCACTCAGTTGGTAGAGGGGGCAGCCAAGCACTGCGGCGGTGGCCAAGGTAAAACTGTCGTTGTTGTACACTCCATCGGCCCCGTTGTGATGGAGTCTTGGATTGACCTTCCTGGTGTCCACGCTGTACTGTATGCCAATTTACCCGGGCAAGAAAGCGGGAATGCATTGGTGGACGTTCTATTTGGAGATGTCGATGCAAGTGGACGGCTGCCATACACCATCGGACGAAGTCTAGAAGACTACGGCCCAGGGGCGCAAGTCCTATACGAGCATCCAGACCCCTCCGTTCCACAGGTAGATCTCGACCAGGGCCTGTATATTGATTACCGTTATTTCGATAAGTTCAACATCACCCCCCGGTTCGAGTTCGGCTTCGGCCTATCATATACAACATGCGACTACTCCGCACTGAGCATTGAAAAACTGCAGAAGAAGTCCCAATGGCCATCCAAACGGCCCATAGACGAAGTTGAACCCCCCCGCATACGACAACAAACAGAGCAACCCAACCAGCAGTCTATTCCCCCCCAGGTTTCCGTGCACTCCGCAAATACATCTATCCCTACCTCGCCACCCTGGAGGGAACCGAACCGGGCCCATATCCGTACCCGGAGGGATACAACAAACGCCAGAACCCATCTGCCGCAGGCGGCGGACCGGGCGGGAATCCATCTCTGTATGAGCCCATGCTGGAGCTCACCATCGAAGTGACAAACACCGGTACGCGCACAGGACAAGACGTGATCCAGGTATACGTTTCCTTCCCAGAAGATGTCGCCGAGCATCGTGGAATGGGCTGGATCCGTGAGTCCATTGAGTTCCCTGAACGTGTCCTGCGGAATTTTTCAAAGGTTCTCCTGCAACCGGGTGAGACGAAAAATGTCAAGATGATGTTGACTCGGAAGGATCTCAGCTATTGGAGTGTTCGTGCGCAGAACTGGGTGTTGCCTATCGAAGGTAAATTCCGTATCTGGGCTGGACGTAGTTCTAGGGATTTGCCGCTCGTGGTCGAATTTTGATCCTTTACTCCGTACAGGACTTAGAATACTGTTGCTGCTATGACATTGGAGGTCTATAGCTACCGTCAGTCATTAATTCAGGATCCATGATTTCCCAAATGTGTATAGGTAACTACAGTAAGCCATAAGTTGCTGAGACCAATGGACATGATGATGTATATTTATCCTATTGAGTAGGGCCATGTAGGGCCATGTAGGGCCATGTAGGGCTTGTAAAGTAAACCAAAATCAAATAACGTAAACTTTTTGTTTTGACATGGTAGATGATGCACTAAGGTATCTGTCGGAAACATGTACAGTACTGGCGAAAACGGCACTTAAAACGAAATCTATGCCGGAAAAATGAGAACAGAACGCCGAAACACCGTCTATCAGATCCAATGCAGACCGAAACATTAACATGGTGCTCATGATGCGAGGATATAATCGGAATTATTCTCTCAGCGATTACGAATCATAATGTTGAAGCACGCGGAAGCACGTCTATTCGTCGTCGGAGTCCGCGGGCTTGGGGGTACCCTTGGGGGAGTTCAACTAGAAAAAAAGGGTTAGCATACTGTGGAAAGTAGAGATATATTAACATGAGCAACTCACCCATTCGATATAGCGCAGACGACGGCGGGTCTCACGCTCCTTCTGTTGAGCACGGGTCATCTTCTTCTTCTTCTTAGCGCGGAACTTGAGGTCGCCTTCATCGCCAGAGTTGACGGCAGATGGGGCGGCACTGGTAACGGCCGAGCCAGTGGCGGGGGTACCAGGACCAGAAGGCGAGTTGGCAGCGCTGTCCTCGAAGCGGTCGAGGCTGACGGCATTGTTGGTACGGCTGACAACACGGCCATCGGCAATGTGCATCTGCTCGGGGCAGAGGGCGCCCACGAACTCCTCGTTGTGAGAAATCATAACAACACCACCCTTGAAGTCACGGATGGCAACGGCCAAACCACCGAGCGAGTCACGATCCAAGAAGTTAGTCGGCTCGTCCAGGACCAGCAGGTGGGGGTTGTTCCACATGGCACCAGCAAGCACGACCTTGACCTTCTGACCACCAGAAAGACCGGAGATCTCGTTGTGGTTGGCGATCTCGGGGTCCATACCAATGTCCTCGAAGTGCTTGGTGATGGTCTTGGGGTCAAGAACACGGAAGCCCAGACCTTCACGGGAAGCCTCGTGATCGTCGAACTCCTGAACCAGCTTGAAGAAACCGAGCTCGAGCAGGGTCTCACGCGAGATCATGGTGTTGTACTTGGGGAGAAGGCCAACCCACTTGACCTCATACTGGAAGGACTTCTTCCACTTCTGACGACCAATCAAGGTCTCGATGCGACGGCCACCGCGGCCATCACCCAGGTCAACTGGCTTCTCCAGCTGTGCCTTGTCCTCTTCAGTGAGGATACGGGTCTGCTTCATGAACACTTCACGATCGTCACCGTTGGCGTAACGCCACTGGAGGTACTGGCTGGGAGTCTTCTCCAAGTGCATCTCCACGTGCTCCAGAGCGTGCTGCTTGATGTAACCGATACGCAAGTTGGGGTGCTTCTCCACCTTTCCGCCCTGAGGAATGGTCTCACCAGTCAGGATCTTGATGAAAGTAGATTTGCCGGCACCGTTTCCACCAATGATAGCGACACGGGAGGAAAGCGTAAGCGACAGCGAGGCATCGTGCAGCGAGGGGCGGGGGGCACCCGGGTAGGTGTATGAGACGTTGGTCAAGCGCATAATGGCGCGAGTCATGGACTTGATACCAGACAAGATACCGGGGGGAGGGAACTTGAACTGCACATTGGATGCGGACAGAGTGTAGTAACTCTTGCCCTCGGGCTTCTGCCTGACGAATTCGGCAAGGTTACCCTTGTAGCAGACAAGCTTCTTGCCCTCGTAGTGGTAGATATCCGTGCAGACTTCATCGAGGAAACCGGAGTCGTGACTGACGATCAGACTGGTGATCTCAGTGTGCGACCTAAGGTACTCCTGCAGCCACTTGACGTTTGCCACATCCAAGTGGTTAGTAGGTTCGTCCAGCAGGAGAACATCAGCCTTCTGGAGCATAGCACGGGCCAAAGCCAGCTTCATCTTCCAACCACCGGATAGCGAGCCCACGGGCTGGGACTGGCGGCCCTCGGGGCCATCGGTGAAGCCGAACTCGAGGAGAACCTCACAAATGTGATCCATGCCCTGAGAAACAATCTTGGGGTCCTTGGCAACATACTCAAGGATGGTCAGGTTGGCGTCTTCACCCTGGTTGTGCTCCACGAAGCAAGTGCGGACCTCATCCTGGGGCGGGAAGCCTTCCAGCTTCTCGTTGGCGATACTGCGCATGAGGGTAGACTTGCCGGCACCGTTGCGACCACAGAGACCGTATCGGTGACCCTTGAGGAGACGCAGGTTGGTGTGGGACAGAAGGAGCATACCTCCGTAAGCAAGAGAGAAATCGGCGTTGACGATCTCAACATCATTGGGGTCTTCGGGGGCGGGCTTGCCGAACTTGATCTCATCCTCTGCAATGTAGTGGGACTGGACAGCAGTGGCAACGGCCTCTCTATTGCCATCCGCAAGCAGGCCGCGGAGGTATGGGTCAATGCGGTCGGGGACACGGTCGTGCATGCGGGAGTTGATGTCCTCGCGGACCATACTGGCAATGTAGTTCTTGGCCAGATCCTGCAGCTTGGAGTCACCAGAGCCACCCAGCCCACCGTGCTCCTGAATCTTTGCATTCAGCACATCCAGGACCTCCTCAGGGGTGGTCTTAGAGACGGAACCTGAGGCAAGATGACTGTCCCCCATGGCAGTCTCGATAACGTCGAGAGCACGTGCGGCGAGCTCACGAACCTCGGGCAGGGAGGCGGTCTCCTTGACCGACTTCACACCAGGCTGGAGCTTGGGGAGGAAAGTACGAGCTTCGGTGGGATCGTGGACCAGCTTGGTCAAGTTCTCCACAACGACAACGGTTTGGCGAAGAGTTTCTTGGGGAGTAGCCGGGGTATTGAGGGATCGGGCGAGCAGAGGAGTGAGCATGGCCAACACGGGGGATGTGACGATGGCGACGAAGGTGGTCTGGGATAGAGCGTGAATCGCCTTCTGGAGAATCTGAGCGGAGGGGTTCTCCATAGTCTTGATCAAAAGAGGAATGCGGGGGGGCAACATCGTCGTTGGACAGAAGGGTGGTGAGGGCAGTCATGGTCTTGCAAGACTGCTTGGTCACTTCGCCCTTGAGGTCGTGCATGCCGGACTCAACAATGGGAATGAGCTCCTTCAGGGTCTTGCCCATAGATTCGCGCAGCAAGTCCTTCTGGCGCTCCTCGTCCTTGGTACCCTTGCCCAACTGCGCCTTGACCGCCATCTTTTCGATAAGCGAGTAGGCACCGACAAAGCCTTGCCACTTGCCAGATCCCTTGGACAGGTAGCGCTCGAGGGCGGGAATCAGACTGTTGACCATGGCCTCGGGGCTGAGACATCCGAAAAGCGCATCGATGGCGTATTGGGCAGCATCGCGCACAACGGCACCTTTGTCAGACAGGGCATCCAGGGCAATGTCAAAGATGCCTCCGTCGTGCAGGAGGAAAACGGCTTCACTCAGAGGGAACTCTCGGGGGAAGCGCTCGAACAAAGCACCAATAATGAGCATGGCACTTTCGCGCTTGGCACCATTCTTCTTATCGGAGGCAGCCTTGCGGACAGTGGCGAGAACATCGTAGTTCAGCAGGCCTGCACAGCCGGCACCCTGTATGAGCAGGTTGGTCAAGGCATATGAACCATCAAGGGACTTCTGGGAGGAGTCGGATGTGAAGATAGTGTCGAGGGAGGAAGAAATCTCCTCGGAGGTGGGGGGCACGCCGGAGGGGCCCTTTGCGACGACGGTCGGCATAGCGGGAGTCTCAGAGGAGGAGACAATGTGTGGCATTTTCCAGAGAATCAGAGAGTCGATGATCGAGTGTCGATATCAAAGAGAGATATCGGAGAAAAACGATAGGGAAATGAAGCCCTTGGGAAGAGAGGGGCAATTCGACCTAACGGAAGATAAAGAAACTGTTCACAGCGCAAGTCGCGCACACAAACAGAATGAGTAAAATCAGGTTGAATCGTAGAGTATATACAAGACGATTCTCAGAAAACCCAGAAGACCCGAAACACAACGAAAAAAAAGAAACACAAAGAGGGGAGAGTGATCTAAAAAGAAGTAAAAACAATCTTTGCCATCCTCGATTGCTGACCCACCGACGACCGAATTTTTTTTTTTGTTGCTTACTCATCCAATCAGCGGGCCAGGCGGCGCCATGGGACAAAAAGGCGTCTAACCCGATTTGTCTGATTGGATCAGTGACTTCGCCGCCTTGATGCCTTGATGCCTAAAGAGAACTGAGTGCCTTATGCCTGAGGCATTAACTGACATTTGTACGTTCCGCCTGAAGCGTTTACCTTCTACGTCACAAACAAGTTACAGGTACATAGTCAACGCTTCTGACGGGTGAATGGATGTTCTTTTTTATTATTTTTTAGCCTGGCAATTCACCGAGCCCAATTCGACAAGGAAAAAGTTCCCTTTAGTCTTATCTCCGTCAATCCGAAATAAGGTCAGCCTTCACCAAGTATGTAGATATTATATAACACAAATGGAAATAAAAAGATATAATACCACTGCTCCGTAGACTATAGTGAATTATCAAGAAAATAACCCATATGGTCATTGATATTCGTCTTGTCGGTACATTTCATTCGTTGTCCAACGGAGCATATCACAGCCGACATGGCCGCATGGCCCCGGGCCTCGGTAGACACAAACCCCTGTGCCCCGCGTCCAACCGACCTGCATTCGGTCCAAGTCGATCATCAAGTCTGACTCTTTCCTGCTCTTCTTTCTGTGTATTCACCATCTTCAGTTCCAACAACATTCATTCAATTGCTGTTCGTTCAGCTTGATCCTCTCTCATAACCTCTTTCATCCCCGCAATTCAACTCCACCCCCGCAAATCCACCCCCGGACTCCATCAGCACAACAACACAAAATGGCCCTTAGCTGGAGATCAACCCGTCATGTCTCTAAGCTTGCCCAGGTGAGTTTGAATGAGGATTTCATATATTATTTGATTTTCCAAGTTCTCTGACTCTTTCTAGGCAGCACGACCTGTCCTCTCGGCACGTCACTATGCGACCGCCGAGCCCGACCTGAAGACCACCTTAAAGGAGGTTATCCCAGCCAAGCGGGAGCTCCTTAAGAAGGTCAAGGCTCAGGGTGATGATGTGATTGGTGACGTGAAGGTCGGAAATGTCATTGGTGGTATGCGTGGCCTCAAGGCCATGCTCTGGGAGGGCTCCGTCCTCGACGCGGATGAGGGAATCCGCTTCCACGGCAAGACAATCAAGGACTGCCAGAAGGAACTTCCCAAGGGCACCACTGGCACAGAAATGCTACCTGAGGCCATGTTCTGGCTGTTGCTGACTGGCCAGGTGCCCTCCACGGGCCAGGTTCGTGCCTTTTCGCGCGAGTTAGCCGAGAAGTCCGAACTTCCCTCCTACATTCTGGACCTGATCAAGTCTTTCCCAGCCTCAATGCACCCCATGACTCAGTTGTCAATTGCTGTGGCAGCTCTCAACACCGAATCCAAGTTCGCCAAGGCCTACGAGAATGGTATCAACAAGGCCGACTACTGGGAACCCACCTTTGACGACTGCATCTCCCTCCTTGCCAAGATTCCCCGTGTGGCGGCACTTGTCTTCCGTCCCAATGAAATTGATGCCGTTGGTACCCAGAAACTCGACGCCGCTCAGGATTGGTCGCACAATTTCGCAGAGCTGCTGGGCAAGGGTGGCTCAGAGTATGCTGACTTCCACGACCTACTCCGTCTTTACCTCGCTCTGCACGGTGATCACGAAGGTGGTAACGTGTCAGCCCATGCGACCCACCTCGTTGGAAGCGCCCTGAGCGATCCCTTCCTGAGCTACAGCGCTGGTCTCCTCGGCCTAGCGGGCCCACTCCACGGCCTGGCAGCCCAGGAGGTTCTCCGCTGGGTGAATTCCATGCAGGAAAAGATTGGAACCAAGTTCACCGATGAGGATGTTCGCACATATCTCTGGGATACTCTCAAGTCAGGTCGTGTGGTCCCTGGATATGGTCACGGCGTTCTGCGCAAACCTGACCCTCGTTTCGAGGCTCTGATGGACTTTGCAGCCACCCGCCCTGACGTTCTTGCCAACCCGGTATTCCAGTTGGTAAAGAAGAACTCGGAGATTGCTCCTGGTGTTCTTACTGAGCACGGAAAGGTATGTCCAATGGCAATCTAACATCCTGTATTCCTTTCTCAGCTAATGCTTTGTTACTTTTCTACAGACCAAGAACCCATACCCCAACGTCGATGCCGCTAGCGGTGTCCTCTTCCATCACTTTGGCTTCCAACAGCCCCTTTACTACACTGTTGCTTTTGGTGTCAGCCGTGCTCTTGGTCCCCTGACTCAGCTGATCTGGGATCGGGTTCTTGGCATGCCCATTGAGCGTCCCAAGAGCATCAACCTTTTGGGCCTGCTCAAGAAATAAACGTTGGCATAGTTGCCTGGTGCGACCCAAAACTCGTTGGCCTCGATGGTTCAAAACGATGAATTTGATATGAAGCGAGCTTTCCTACTTTTTGATTTTGTTCTCTTTTTGCTTGAAGGAGCTGCTCTTACTTTTGCTCTCCCGTTTATGTCCTTAGACAGAAATACGTCCATAGACTACTTGCTTTCGCAAACGTCTGCTCAATTAGACTTCGACTCTGAGCCGGTCGTCTTTATGTGACTTTCTGCATAGATAACAACGCTTTCAGACCACCTTCAGATCAGACCACCTTTAGATTTGAAATTTACCAAGTGATATATCTAAAAGTTCAGTCCCTTGTAACATGACATCCCCCACTTAATCATGACAGCTTCCGCTGAAGGGGCCGTTATGAAATCTCTTGTGGCATGAACAGGAAAAACGAAGTGTCACATGCAGTAGAAGGCAGTGTTCATTGACATGCCCAGCAAGAAGCAGATGTGGTACAGATATATCAGGCCTGTGTGAATATGCACGTAGGATTGACATAGGCAACGAACCCAGACGAGGAAGGGGTTATCCGACCCTTGAACATGGTTACGATTCACTCACATTTTCCCATTGCTGGTGTAGACACACCGTAGTCTTACAGAAAAAGCGTATTACAACATGTGCGTTGGCAGACAGCATGGGGAATATGATAGTTGTGTTTATATGGCATTCCCAACACTCCATCGGATGAGTCTACCAGGTATAAATAAAGTGTGGGGATCAAAGAGGTCCAGACCATTGGAAGTTCCATGGTTCTACCTCAATCATACCCATGGATGTAGGTCCCAGTCATGCACATCACATTTTAGCATCATCGTCGATATCAAGTGATACTCGGATGGTAAGGGCATTGGTTGTTGCAGCATGGATTGAGCCGTTGAAGAGTTCAATCAAGTTATAGAGTTGATAATTGATTGATTAACCCCAATATGAATATGAACCAGAAGGAACATGATGAATAGCATGCTAATATGTTCGAGAAATAGAATTGGGGGTCATAATAACGGATAGCGAAGAAGGAATCTAATCATCACCTCACAACCGAGCACTCCCAGTCGACAATTGCTCCCACTCTTTCTGTCCATACGGTGAATAGCTCTCGTCACCAGGCGCAATCCACAAGAAGTGGTCATCTTTACCCTCAGGGGCTTTAGTTCCAATTAAGGTAGTATCAACCCCCTCATCCCGAAGCGGCACTTTGTTTTGCTTATGGTTGTGAATATGAGTGGGATTCTCCACGATGCGAAGGAACAGGGGCACAGCATATTTCGGCAGCTTGGAGCGTACGAATCTCGCCAGTTCTGTGTAATCAAATGCCTGACGAGCATCTGGGCTAATTTGAATTGCTGCACACCCGGCTCGTCCCTCGTGATTGGGAAGACGGACGCCGTAGACGTTGGCTTCGGTGATGCCAGGGAATTGGCCTAGAACCTCTGAAACCTCGGCAGTTGCTCTGTTACATTAACACTATAGTTAGCCTTTGCGTCCAAATTCACACCCACATCTTAGGTTGTGTTGCAACTTACACGTTCTCGCTCTTCCAGCGGAAAGTATCTCCAAGTCGATCGAGGAAGTACCAACGGCCATCGCTCTGCCGACGCAGAGCATCGCCAGATCGATAATAGAGGTCCCCCTTCTTGAACACATCCCGTAAGAATTTCTTATTGGTCGCCTCATCATTGTGCCAATACCCCTGGAAAGCTTCTTCACCGGGAACTTTAACGATAATTTCCCCTCCTTGTTCATACGGAGCGCGAACCGCAAAGCCGGTCTCAGAATCCCGCAGAATGTCTCCAGTCTCAGGGTCAATGGCAACAGGAATAAAGACATTATGCAATATACCACGCATGATCAAACCATGGTGACCGACACTGCCAGACGTGAAAGGACCGCGATTGTAGTTGAAGAGACCAAAGACACCTTCTGTGCTATTAAAGAACTCCCCAACTTCAGCGACTCCAAACCGCTCACGGAACCGCTCCCAAATATCCGGCCGGAGACCGTTACCGTACATACAGCGGACCTTGTGATTCCGGTCTTGAGGCGATGGAGGCGGCGCGAGCAAATAACGAGCAGTCTCGCCAACATACACGAACGTAGTCGACTCTGAGTCGCGAACATCTTTCCAGAATCTACTGACGCTAAACTTGGGCGCGATCGCGATGCTCAGTCCCATTACCAGACATGAGATCATGGAAATAGCTGCCGTGCCATGGTACAAGGGCATACAGCTGTACCAGCGATCGCCGGCTGGGCCGGGCGTGTCTCGCACCAGGGCACGGCGGACGAAGAGAGTGGTATAGAGTCTGGACATTGTAAACGCACAGCCCTTGGGCATACCCGTGGTGCCAGAGGTATATAGGAGAATTGCCGGGAAGTCACCGGCTACATGCTTGCTCAGCTCCTTGGGCGGGAGCGTTGTTGGGAAAGTACTGACATGCGCCTTCAAGGAGCTATCCAGGGTCATCGGCTTCATTCCCAAATTGCCTGTAATCGCGTCGAGGCTTTCTTCGACGCGGGCGGCACAGTCGGCATCTTCGTCGACAAGCAGAATGGTCGCATCGCTGATCTTTAGACAGTGTAGTAGTGCGGCGCCGGTGAGGTTGTAATTTATGGCGGCGGGGGCGCAGCCAATACTCCAAAGGGCCACCCATGCGACGATGTACTCGTTACTGTTCTGGAGGTAAAGGGCCACGAGGTCGCCTTTCTTCACGCCCTGTGATAAGTAGAAATGGGCATATTGGCAGGCTTGGTCTTGGAGTTCTCGGTAGGTGTATGATCTCTCTCGAGTCCAGAGACAGATCATGTCGGGATATTTCTTGACGGTCTGCAGTAGGACGAACCACGGATTCCCTTGGTTTTGACTAACTAAAAAATTGGTCAGTATGTGGGTTGCAATCGCCGGAATATTGTTATAATCATACTGGCATTGGCATATTGTCGTTCTGCATGCTTCACCGTGACCAAACTTGATATATCCTTCTGGATATGAAACTTGGCATTCAAATATCCTGCGACTGTAGCTCCTCCGACGAGAGCAGCGGCAGCGGTTCCTATCATTTGTCAATAAGATCAATTGTGATCATCGTTTCATCACGCACCTATATCCATCTTCCCAATTTGACCTTGGTTTTGTATACAAGTAGCTAAGGGAGTTATCAGTTTAACAATATAAGTATACAAATGAGGGGATCTCAGTGCTTAACCGTTGACCTCGGCATAAATTAGTCTCCGCACTTTTGGCCTCTGGCCAGTCAGGGGACGATTAGATATTTTAGCCAATATTAATCTCAATTTGATTGGTCAATTTGGCTGGGATTCCCCATAAATGAAATGCGGGGGAGGTTAATTATAATCCTGGCCTCGGTCGTATACTAGTAGATCCATAATAATATTAATTTCACGCTGGAGGAACTTTGCAGCTAAATGACACTAGCCAAAAAGGTCAAATATAGAGAGGTGGCGATGATTACGGTCCCCTAAGTGTTGATATATATCAAGCCATTTCTCCACCGTCAAGCATGAGTAGATGTTACACCGTCGGTATATATTCCAGGGTTAGGGATCGTTTATTACTTGCTTTTTTTTTCTTTCTTTTCAATGCACCATATTTTCAAGAAGTCAGGAGAAGAGAGGGACCAATGCAACCGTATCGGATCTTGAAGAAGGGAAAAGAAGAAGAGGGAGAGGGGACTATGTAGCTGGCAGTCCTGCCACAGGGTCAGATGACACCGATATCAACACATGTTCCTTTGATTCCGTGGACTTTGTTTTGTATAACTGGGCATATCGCAAAATAACACCAAGATATATTTAAATCTGATATAGCCTTGGGGGAATCGCCGGTTCAGCCACCCGCAGCAAAGAAGACCGTAAGAGTTACTATAAATGTACGGATATATATAGTTGTTGTAGTCTGTATATTTGCGAGACGTCGGGGTAGTGAATACTACTACTACTGTACGGTATACGGTAGATTAGATTGGGCCACACGAGAGACTTTCTATCTGAACATCCGTATACACCACACACCTCGTCACGAACATGTCGCGACTCCATGTCTTACAATAAATAAACCATCGTGGAAGCCAAATAGACAATCCCACCTTTATCAACTATGCTATACCCCCGTCTCTCGCAATTAAAACTACGATCTCTACACTGCTTCAAGAAAGGTGATGAACAGTAACTTTTTACCACCCCAGCTCCCAGCGTCCCCCCCCGGTTTTACCAGTTGCCTTCAATCAATAATGAATGACTTATTTGGTTGGCTGTGTGTAAATCAGAATTTAGTGCCGACGTGATATGCAAGGATGAATCAGTAGAATCCTAACTCATAATTATCTTTTTTAGTATTAAACTTAAGGAACTAGTCTATATCCTGCGGCTTAAGCTTGATTAATAGTTCGGTGAGAGGGTGACGCCGCTTTTGATTGGTGTTACCCTGCACACATAAAGCGGCCTTGGCAGAATGCATGGATTAGTCAAAATATCAGTTGGAATAGTTTGCATAGTTTGTATAGTCATCCCTTCAATATATTAGCACACCAAAGGCTCCTTCACATCTCCTCTTCGTGCCACCTATCTTGCGAATTCTTTCTTCCCACACTCTTCATCTGTTCCAAGCAATGTGGTATCCCTTAGATATCGTGTTTGGTTCAGTCTTCAAGGCCTTGCGAGGTCGGACACAGCATGCTAGTGACTGAAGCGTGTGATACGTCTTGTCCACAAATCTCAGCAATTGTAAGCCATAAGGGGCGTTTGTTGACTCCTTTGATTACTAATTGTTGTAGGATGCCCGTGGCTGTAATGAAGATACAGATACTATGTCCCATGTTGAAATCATCGAAGTGTCCCGATATTACCCCCCAGGGGTTTCAGAGATTATCGGTCGCGGTGGCGAGTGTTTCGTCGGAGCTATTGATGAATTTACGGTCTTGAAATATCCATGTATTCCTGGCGATTGCGAGAGCATTCAGATAGAGGCCCAGCTTCTCGAGGTCATCGGAAGCCATCCCCGTATTATCGCCTTAAAAGGCGTGAGAGAAGATGGTCTCGTGCTGCAACGCGCATCAAATGGTTCTTTGAATGACTATCTTAAATCACAGTCGGTTATAGCTCTCGATAGGAGGCTACTCTGGTGCAAACAAGCTGCCGAAGCAATCAGTTATATTCATGGAAAAAGGGTCATCCACTGTGATATAAACCTTCGGAATCTTCTACTGGATCAGAATCTCGATATATTACTTGCAGACTTTCAGGGGATGTCGAAGTCCGCTGATGGGACCACTTTATTAGATGGACTCTCTCGGGAGTGCTCAAAGTCATACCAGCCTCGAGTCCATGGAGATTATGCATGTGTGGCGACCGATCTTTTTGCGCTTGGTTCCGCTATCTACTTTATTATGACCGGACACGAGGTCTTTCCTGAACTTGATAGCTTGGAGGATGATGAAGAGATCCTATCACGCTTCCAATATGGGCTCTTCCCGAATGACAATCATCCTTGCTCTCAAATTACAGAAAAATGTTGGAAGCAGCAGTATCGGCAGGCTGCTGAGGTTGTTTCTGATCTAACTAACCTTGGTATTTTGAATTGAATGTACTATTGGTGAAGCTACTAGGGACCAGAGAGAGAGAGAAGAAAAGGTTAATTCCTACAAACATGCAGAGAGCTACTTATGTAGGTAGCCAGCCTGACAAACAAGGCCTAATCGATCAGGTGTCCATCTCCATCTCAACAACTATCTTGCTTGAAGACCTGGAAGGTAATACCCTATCTCTCTCACTAACTGGAGAAGACCTTTCAATTCATCAAATCTGTTGGGTAGTGCGCTGTCCTGTTGGCCTCAACACAACCGTATATAGCTGGCCCAGTAACAGCTAGATATATCTATGGACGATAGCTACTCCGATAAAGCGGAAACCTCCTCGGTTCTCGGGCTGAGCTTGTTGAACCGAATTTCTATCCATTTCACCCGTTCAAAAGAAAGAATGCCGACACGTAGAGGAAATAGCCTCGGCACTGGCATTTCCTCGGATACCCATGCGATTTTCTTTCCCACTTGTTTTAACGAGACACACCGATTGCGCCTTGACTGATCTATGCGGTACTGTACTGCCGCGGGAGGGGTTGGAATGTAGCCAAAACACCATGGATCCGATGGACCCACTAATCGGCAAACCTGGCATTGCTAGTTTAGTGAGGGGAACCGTCCACGAGTCTCTAAACAAATTGTGAGTTTCGAAAGATCATTGACTTTAGTATGCTCTATGATAGGCCTAACCAACTAGTCATCCAGTTTCATTTATCGAATGCCTAATTCTGAGATACACGTTCAATCTTTAAACCCAGGACTCCACACTATATCCATCTCTGAAAGCGAGAGCATTCTGGGGTCCTTCGGCATCGATCTCATAGCCATAGACGCAGCGGTCAAAGGAGACTTTTGGCTGGGACTCATAGAAGTCATCATACTTATTATCCAATGCATCTCGGAGGTTCGTCACTAAGCCGTCCGGGTGTAGAGTATCCCAGGGCTTGATACATTCGGAGCCAATGCATGACTTGAGTACCATGAGGAGGGCATCCAATCTTGGAATTACTTTCGACATTGGGTGTCCGAGAATCTTCACCCTTTTAGCACCTCTCTTCCAGAGATTCTTCACCTGGTAAGGGTCCGTCTTTCGAAATGTGGTCAGTTGAGTCAATTTAGCGGTTTGGTTATGATTAAGACTTACACTCATGTCATAGAGCTCATGCTCGTTATTACACCACACGGAGTAGAACAAGTTATAGTCAGGGGCAAGCACGCGAACGGCCTTGAAGGTGTTGTTCGGCACAAATTGGGCCCCTACAAGCATTAGTGTATAACAGATTGAGAAGTAATATGTAGACGAACCGGGCTTTGAGAAGGCACCTTCGAGTATCCCCCGTCCCCAAAATTCAACCGCAATATGTTCATGGAGATCTCCACTAGTTTTAGAAGTTGGCATTGGTGTTCCATCAAAGTCAGATCTCGGATTAAGCCCAGCTAGCTGGAATACTGTGGGAGCAATGTCAATGTGTGTGGTAACCCTATTATCCGTATGGCTCTCTGCGACACCAGGCCCGCGCAATATGAAAGGAACTCGGATATCTTCCTCGAAGCCACAGGTTTTCCCAGGAGGAAGTCGGTGCTGAGAGATATGGAAACCATTATCCGAGGTGTAGATAATGAAGGTATTATTGATCTTTCCGGATCTTTCAAGACGTATAATTAGTTGGTCAACTAGCTCGTCGACACCCTGAAGGGAACGAAGGCGCTGGCGATAATAATGGTCATTGTAATCTATGACGGTCTGATTCTGGTATGGAAGATCATGAATCCAACTCACGCCACTCGGCTATAAAGACAACTCTGTTAGAAGGCGACAATTTTATATATCACTAATAATAGGCACTTACGTGTTTGGGGTTGAAGTTGGCTGTTCGAGGTACCCTCGCATCTGGGAAGAGATGCTTATGGTGTTCTTCAGGGATGGGATCGTCCATTCCGCCACCATGTGTTCCATTCATGTTCGAATGCGGTGCAATAGGTGTTACAGCCATAAAGAAAGGTCGTTCGCCAACTAGGGCGTCGTCTAGGAATCCCATCGCCTTCTCGCGTATAACCTCGGTCGTGTGACGGCCTAGGTAATTGGTAGGCTTTTCGTGATTTCTCTGGTACGTGGTATTCAAAAAGTCATATGTATAAGGGTCTAGGAGAAAGTCTGATCCGTTGAAGCCTGCAGCATGTGGACTGGCATAGTTCTCAAGAGATTGACCGTTCATCAGCTTTCCAGTATAGTAGGTGTCATAGCCCGCCTGTTGCATCCAGACAGGAAGGTAGTTCTCGTTGAATCCGCGTTCAACAAACTTAGGGTATCCCCCTAGAAAGATCCATCAAATCTAAATCGAATGGGAGGATTGGAAAGGATATGGCTTACCCCAGGGTGGATTAACATCGGTTACGTTGGTGTTATGTGCGTGGCGCCCAGTGAGCAAACTGACACGAGATGGACAGCACAAAGCGGTAGTGACGAAGTGGTTGGCAAATGTTGTGCCTTTCTTTGCCATATGCTTGATAGTCAATGGCATATAGGACATCGAATTCAACTTCAGATCCTGGTCATCTGTCATTATGAAGAGAAAGTTGGGCTTTGAGGCAGCGGGAAGCTGGTCCGACAGTTGGGAATCCTCATAAGAGTCATCTGTAGCCACACTGGCTACCAAGAAGCCTAAGCTAAGGAGTATTTTCAGCTTCATTATGGTTAAAACTGTAAAGGTAGAAGGAAAAAGTCCGTCTCGGCTGATGTGATTGTTAGGGTGTATTGTGGTGATACTCGAGACTTTTATACTCGAAGCCTTTACCCATACACCTTTCAATTAACTTCACCATTCTCCTCCTGTGCGGAATAAGATACGTGGAGTCATTTCCGCATTAAACTCTGGACAAAGATGTAACTTTCTGCTAAACCCCACAGATTCCGCGACTTCACGATGACCCCACAACCGGTAGGACGAGCGATCTCAACAACAAAGTTTCTCGAAAACCCGGGGAGTCAGTGCCCTGTCAAATTCATTCCCTGGAAGACGCATTCGATTTTGCGACTATGGGATATTCAGGAGACTTATCATGTTTCATGACAGCTAGCTGTCTTACTTGTAAATTAGCTGGCTATTAGGGTACGATATACAAAACACAACTAGCAAGGGCTACCCCTTTAGGACGGCCTCCCACTACTGACAGCTACGCACCCATAAGGAGCACCTGTATAGAAGGCTAAATCAAATAAAACATGATACATACACCAAATCATCTTGTATGCCAAGAAGAAGAACCGTGCTATCGCTAGTGGACAGACCATACGATCTAACGTAGAGACATTCCTAATATAACCTCGGGTGTCGTATTGTATAGCCCACTCACTCCGTGGACGGGGTGGTAGGGGCGATATAACCGGTGTAGAAATCCTTACTATGTAGACTAAAATACTATAGTCCTGGTACTATTTCCACATTAACTAGGTCGGGTCAGTGATCACTAAAACCACTAATGTCGATCATATAGGTGAAATGCGGGGTTACCAATTCATCTACCCCGCATCCTATACGCACCCGTGCAGTGCGGCACTTGCCGGGAGTTAGATGGTTTATCCATTACTATAATGGATATAGATTCTTCCAACTAGAATACAAGTATAAGCCGACAGTAGTGGGCCGGCTGATGTACACTGCCGACCCATAACGGGCTCGGTAGTTGTCTTGTTAGCACCAGTAGGTTGATTTCCCTATAGTCCAGAATCCCCTAGGATCCCTCTTAATTCTAATCAAACTTAGTGTTAGTGTGACGATGCATAATATCAAGGGTTCTGCCTAGAGCAACGAGGACGGACACTGTCAAAGTCCAATGTTGAATATATGGATTTACATGACATCCTTACCATGTAGATCATGTGACTTCGAGTACCAGGCATGCTGTTTAGTTATCATAACCGCACAGAATTGTAAAACAAAAGGGTTTGTTATTTTAGTTAGAGTTATCAGCATCTGCTAGTTGTACCATACATTTGCAATCCAGACAGATTTCTACCAGTTATCGCATACATCAGTGAATGTATGACCTCTCAGGTCCACAATTGCTAGACGAAACAAGGGTGAGGATATAATAATGTATATAATAATGTATGTTATTGATCTTGAAAATAAAAGGGTTTTAAGACACAATCTAACAAGTGGGTCCTATATATACAGAAAGGAGCCAATGAAATGATGGTATCCGGCTGACAGAACACAAAAAGATCTCCTTTCTTGGTGATAGGGGTCCAGCTCCTCCTCACCTAACCTCCCACATCATGGTGAGAACATCGCAGATTGCGCGGGATTCAACCGAAGAACCCATCCGATGGATCCAACGAGACTATGTCGACCATCAAGGCAACCCGGTCATTTTGGGGAAGGTGGCTAGCCACGGAAGGCAGTTTTATCAACCAGAGCCAAACGAACTCGAGGCGTACCGACTTCAAGTATACAGCACGACTCCCATCCAGCCGGAAGAGTTCAACAATCTGTACGAATATTTTTACTCGGAATTCGACCAGTTTCCCTTTCTAGAAATTTACTCATACAACCCACCGGATGGTCTGGCTTGCGTGGAACATCAGCGTCACGAAATTGCTTATCGAAAGCGTCTTCAGGCTGGACAGCGGGGAGGCCTTCCGCCTTTGATCCCCACGATGAAAATTGGATTTAAGGGCGAGTTCATGTCAGGATTCTGTTTCCTTCTCACGTCTAAAAGCTATCTCCAAGGTGCATACCGTGATAATGACCACGGTACCGGCCCCTACTGGATTACCTTCGATCGGAGTCTTCCAGCTGTTACGAAGGAGCTCCCTATGATAAAACGTCTTGGTAGCCCCGCGACTAAGCTTCAAACTTTTGCGGAGGGGGGTATCTCAGTTGATCCAGAAATTCGCGATATCAATGTGGATATTACGACAAATCAGAACGGATTCGGCTTTGATATAAAAGATCTTATGATAGGACGCTATTCGACATATGTTTATGGGCAATTTGATTATGGGCTATATGAACCGTCCCCGCCCGCATTGTCCGAGACTCTCACTATACAACATATCCAAGAGGCTTTAGAGCAGCAACAAACGGCGGAAATCCAATCCCTTAATTTGAATGTATTTCGAATTATATGGGGATCTGAGAGGAGTACTATCACTATCACGAACAAGTCTTTGGATAGTCAATGTGACCTTCAGTACGTGATCTATGTCCAGTTCCTCGCGGATATCGAGATCAAGCAGGAAAGGTCCAATCTCCTAGAGACAACCGCACGCACATTCACTGCAGCCATCATCTCCTATCTCCCCGTCTCCAAAACAATTTACTTCGAGTTCAGGATCCCCACCTCCTCCTCCTTATCTTCCCTCATATCTGCGCCACCCAACGGATTTGACATCGGTGCCTCCCACGAATTCCAGGCGGGCTCAGGAACGTTTATACGGGCATTGCCTCAGGGTTCGCGTGACTATTCCTTCCGCCCGTTCTCCTATTACTATTTTACAGTGGTTCTTGATAAGCCTACCTTCATTCATGAGCCCGGTGTGCTATTCTTCACTCTCTGGGCCGACCCCGCGCTAGAAATTGAAATTGACCCCGACTCTATCACGGATCCTATCATTGAGACTCGTCGGAGTGCTGGTATCTATGAAGCTACGAGAAGACTCGGCATGCTTTCGGTGGCAGAGAATATCCAGGATAGTGCAAGGAAGCTCACGCGAGAGGAGCATAGGGAATTGTTGTCTTTGTCACCGGAGGAGTACGAAGAGAAGATGAACTTCTAGTGTTTATTGACCAACAAATCAAGGGAAAGGGTATGGCGTCAGAGGTAGTCGTCTCTATGAAAGAGGCGATAAGTAGAAATCTCCCTCATATACCAATTACCCTACACGGCTATCACTTCACTCTAGGTCAATACAGTAAGTATGAATCATAACACACCAACATAAAACATGTTACTGGCTCTAGCTTGATGGTGGTCAATTGTCCTCAATTCTCCTGATGAATCTGGGCGGCAAGCCCCGGTCCGCTTGCTATGGATTTGCAGTTATTCTTCTATATATAGGTAGGCTAGGTGTATTCTTACCTTCGTATACATTTCAATGCTCCATTGGAAGTACAGGAGTAAATAGATCCATGATAAATTAAACATGGCAGAAGCTGTTTACAACTCAACTATAAATCACCTCTACCAGCCTTCCCCTCTCCGCATCCTCATCCCCCATCCCCCGGAACAATCCATTCTGGATCTCCATCAGATCACGCGGATCGCCGAATTCTACCGCTGCCCCGTCATCCAGCACCAGAATACGATCAAAATCAGCGACCGTGCTGAGACGGTGCGCAATGACAAGGAGAGTTGAGGATGTCCGGCCAAACCTTGCTCTCAGCGCCTCCTGGATCTGGGAATCGGTGGTGTGGTCGACCGCCGATGTAGCCTCGTCTAGTATGAGGATCTTGGGGTTGCAGACGATGGCACGCGCGAGACAGAGTAGTCATCAGGAGCAGGGGAGGAAATTACACGAGGCGCTGGGTCTGGCTATTGAGGACATTATCGAGCGGTGGTGGACGGATGAGGAAGCGCGGTTTCCACAGCGGATGCCGCTGGAGCCCCAGGAAGAAGACCTTTTGCGCGTGAGTCTTATCGATCTGTAAACAAAATATAGTACTCATCATGTAGTGGATGGACCAAAACAAGGCCTTGATCCGCCCGTACAAAGAATGCCAAGGGTCCTGGCGACCAGACTTTCTCTTGGAAGAGGATGACCCAAGTAAGATGGAGAGCTTCCGTGTGTGCGAGATCAACGGTCGATTCTGCTGGAATGGCTATGTGCAGACGGCCTTTGCCCAAGAGGGAGTGTCCGTCTTCAATCTTGACAAAAAGGGATTGCAGCACGGAGCCGAGCCGGAAGAGGTATGTAAGCAAGAGTATCATCTAGTAGATTGCTAATCCCTCTTAGATTCTAGGTGGATTGCTTGGGCTGTTCAACCATAATCTTCCACTGCATCTGCTGAAAGAGGAGGAACGTGGGATGGATATCCACATGTTTGTGACTTTTATAGAGGAGCGTCTCGGTATCAGACCACGGCTTATCACTTCCAAAGAGTTGCGATTGATCCCTGATGGAGAGAGCAAGACGGGCTATAAACTGTGCTATCTGGCGAGCCCACAGACGCCGGCTGAGCGCATATTTACCCTTGCTTCTGGCGAGGTGGCCGAGGAGATCCATCAGGTCGGCCTGGGACTCCACCAGTGCCAATTCCGTGCCCTCTCACCAGAGATGATGAAGGAGCTTAGCGTGCGCGGCTTTAACGACATGCGGACCATCCTACTGACGCACGACAAGCGAATGCTGGGAATCATCTTATAGGAGTTGAGTATGCTGGTATCCAGAAAGGTCCTCTCCTCGGAACAAGCCACAAGGCTCGAAAACGGCATAACTCCCACCATCCTGCCCGGTTCAGTCGAGCTAGAGGACTTGATTAGCCGCTCACAGCTCAAGGATGGCTACATTCTCAAACCCATTCGTAGTGGAAAGGGGGCAGGGATCCTATTTGGAGATCAGTTGAGCCACGCAGACTGGCAGGAAAAGTTGGAGCAGCTGAAATGCCCGCAGCTCAAGCCGAGAAAGACGGTGTATGTCGTCCAACGCCGAATCAATCAATTATACTATGATATCACCATTGGACTGACCGGCAAGCCAACTGCCTGCCACATGGTTGGGACTTATCATGCAGTCAACGGGCAATTCCTGGGGCTGGGAGGCTGGAGATGCAGTCCTGGGAGGCTTTGTGCAGTGGCTGATGGTGCCACTTGGACATGTTCTGTTGTGCAATCAAACTAATGGTGTTTCCAAGGTCGTTTGTTTGGTTACATACCTAGGTAGTGAGTCAGATACCGTAATACATGTATGGTCATTATAGACCCACTAAAACTTTAATGACCCACTGATAAAGCTCTGGTGGAGCCGGCAAACTCTCTCTTCCGCCACGGCAATCATCATTGGCCAATGGGAACGCCATCGCACAGTCAGCTCACAGTCAGCGTTCATGGATGGTTCCCAGCGGGTTCCTGACCCAGCAAACGCATTAAGTATCTTCCAAGGTTTTATATATGAGTTAGTAATACAAAATCTACTTAGGTACCCCTTGAGTATAATACTTTTCTGTTGGCCCTCAAACCAGTTAGGGAAAATATAAGAAAACATAAAAACCTTGGAAGATATAGATAGTTCGAAGTAAGTCTTAGTGAACCATACTTTGATAAGAGATAGTTGAAGGAAATTATCTAGGTATCTAACCATTATATACTCCATATGGTGCTATTTCTAACTACGACCAAGTTAATTATATATTCGTATACTGTCATGTCATGCACTTTATATATCGGAGCCTGGTCTATCTGAGCGTAATGCTCAGATATAGTGGTCTTTTGGCCTAGTTTGTAACTCGCCAGTCCAGGGGCAGGTTGTAACATAAATCTGATTGACCGAGCCGATCCGATCAGTTTAAACCAGTTTTGGAGCTCGTGTCCAGCTCTACCTCATGTTGGATGGAATATTCAATCAAAGATGAAAGGGGAACTTGCTGTGTCGGGCTATGCGCCTCGCACAGCCAGCAAATTAAAACCTTTCCTCTTGTCTTTTTGCCTCGTTAGTCTGCTCTGCCTCGCCTTCTATCACCGTCTCCCCGGCGTCACCCTTCTTCGGCCTGCCCGCCATTTCAATCTTGAACAACTGCTCCTCTCCGTCCCCGACGCTACCAAAGCCCGCCAATGGAGTGTCCACTACACCTCTGAGCTCCGTTTCCCCGGCCAAACTCTCCCCAGTGGTCATTGGACACAGGAAAAATGGAAAGAGTTCGGCATCGACACGACGTCCATCCAGGCCTACCCCCTACCACTCCCATTGCCGCTTCCCGTGTCAAGCCGCCTAGCTCTTGTGAATCAGACCGATGGGGAAGTGCTCTACGAGGCCGCGCTGACCGAAAATGCAACTGATCCCAACCCACTCACAGGCGAGATCCTGAATGCCCCCCAGTTCGTTGCTTTTGCTCCCAGCTTCAAAATCAACGCGTCGGTTGTGTATGCCAACCATGGACGGCTGGAAGATTTCGAGGATCTGGCCCGGGCGAATGTCAGTGTGATGGGGAAGATCGCCATCGTCAAGTTTGGGTTGCCGGGGAGCAAGTTCTACGAGATTCTGCAGCAGACGGGCATTATGGGATGGATTGTCTACCGGGATCCAGAGGTGGATGGGGAGATTACCGAGGCGAATGGGTATCTTGCGTATCCAGATGGTCCGGCTCGAGCACCGAGTAGTGTTTTTCGACAGAATGGGGCGCATCCGGGTAGGACTCTTTTCTTGTCGGGTTGTTCTCTTGCTTACTTGAACAGGCAAGGATAGTGAACCGGTTCCTGCCATGGCCATCTCATATGCGGATGCGGTTCCAATCTTGAAAGCCCTCAATGGCATTGGGCCTCGCGCAGACGACCTGAATTCGAGATGGCAGGGCGGGCAACTCGGATACCGGGGCGTTGGATACAACGTTGGCCCTTCGCCTCCGAACATTGTTTTAGTCATGCAAAACAAAATGAAGGACTCTAACGCGACGCTATACACGTTGGTTGGCGAGATCGAAGGACAAATCAAAGACGAGGTTGTCATCATCGGCAACCACCGCGACGCGTGGGCCACGGGTGCTACCGACCCAGCCAGCGGCTCTGCGGCCTTGAATGAGGTCGTCCGCGCCTTTGGAACGGCGGTCCGGAATGGCTGGCGACCTCTGCGGACTCTTATCTTCATCAGCTGGGACGGCAATGAAATAGGCTTATTCGGATCCGCAAATTAGGTCAAGAATAATCCCCCTGGCTGTTCAACCGCACCGTCGCCTATTTAGAAACCGTCGCGGCGGTCTCGGGCCCCAACTTGTATTTCCAATTCAGTCCGTTGCTTGGTTCGCTGGTGCGCGACGTGACGGGTCAGATCCAGTCCCCGAACCAGACGATAGCAGGACAGACGGTGCTGGATGTTTGAGGCGGCGACTTACGGGCCGAAGGGGGTGGTGACTCGACTCCATTTAATCGAAAAACCATCACGTCTGGCCAGTTTGGGTTTGAACGAGTATATGCGCTCATCAAGTTTGGTTTATCACTTGTGTCAATAGGTGTACATAGAATAAGTCCCCATCGTTCATTGGTGTTCCTGTCGCATAGAGGGTACTATGTAGCCTTGGAAGTAAATAGCTCAACAATTTACCAGATTGAAACAGTCCATGATGATTTCTCGCGTCATCTAGAGCTAGGTGAGTAGGCAGTGCTGCTGAATTATTTGGACCGCCGCAGCCGAATTCTGTTACATCGGGGACATGAATACAAATGCAAGTTGCTTCGCAACACACTAAGCAGGGGTCTAGCGCTAACTAGTGCCAAAGTACTTTTTCTTTCCCTGTTCCTCGAGTCTGCCTTGGAAAGGAATAGCCTTGTGTTGACATTGAGCTTGGATTGTGGCGCCTGGAAATCAAGTCAGGTATTCACTAAGACAGGTCATGTTTTATGATATGCTTCATTGCGCGAAGCAGAATCAGATAATCAGACCAACAAAACACAGCCTCGTCGGCTACTGCAGCTTCCCTGTTAAGCGCTTTCACCTAGGAAAACCGTTGCCTACATTGCGTAGGTGGCTATGCTGCTAGCTGTGGCTTCACAGGAAAGCGTCCTAGAATTGGATGCCGTTGGCAATATAAAACAAGAGGCTAGTCCTACCTGAAAGTGCTTCAACTGAGCCATTCTCAAGAGTACTCAGCTCTTGTCCGACAACCCTTCTCTGAATTATTGACCAGCATCATATTTATCAATCCTTATATCAACTCAATGTCGTGTCCTACCAGTTGCACCCCATTGAAACGAGTTCTCAATGACCGCGTCATCCCCCTAGATGGAAAGATACCTTGCCTGGGAAAGACCCTCAAAGGCCAATACTGCAAGGCTCCGCTAGCGCGTGATAGACAAAGCGAAGCTTTATGCTTACTTGAGTGCTGCATCTATTGCTCCAGACCAGGTGGCCGACCACTGAAGTATGCGATCAAAGATCTCGCAATCTTGCTCGTCCACCAGCAACACAGTGGCGAGCAGGATGCTGCGTATACTAGATGGAGAAATATGGTGAAGGAATATAAGAATAAGAGGGAGAAGCCCCCGCGGAAACACCATCGAGAACTTGATCAAACCCTGGATCGCCCGCAGGAATATTATTCCGATATGTTCGACGACCGTGTCGCTCCACAACCGGTCAAACATCGAAGGGACACGCATATTGTTAAGCGCAGTGAATCAGATCGAACCAGTCGCCTGAGCTATCCAGCGACACCCAGAACCCCGCAACATCGAACCATCGAGGCTAATGAACCCATCGAGGATGACAAGCCTGCTCAACACCCGGTGATTCATCCCACTCCGCCCAGCTCGGAATTGCCAACAGAAGGCTGCAAGTCTGTGTCTGTGTCTGTCCAAACCGAGGCCTATGAGGTATACACACCTATCACCTTGTGGTCATGCTTGTTCGGGTTAATCCTGCAATGCGGGGTCATGATTTGCAGCCTTTTTAAGATTCAATTTGGTCTTGTTCAATTTTGCGACCGTGCAGGGAATGTGAAAAAGGGCTCACTGGACTTTAAGTTCGAATTGGGTATCCGGTGGACATTAACGGGTTTGATGCCACGATGGGTGATTTTCATGGGGACTTCCTTTGTAGCATTGTCTGTTTTGCTTGGGTCATGGCTTGGGTTATTGTGTATATGTTGGATTGGGGTGCAATTGCAGGAAAGTCCTATCGAGTTGAAATATGAAGCCTATAGGCTGAGATAGGAATATAAACATTTGAAGCGTTGATGAATTCCGCATTCCACCGGAGATCAATTCGGTCAAATGGGGAACATTTGATTGGTTGGATAGGGTAATGTGGATAGCCCAGCTAAGAAATTGAAAAGGATCACTTTGACTTGGAAACAAATAGAATAATATGTTCATCTTGTTATAATATATATGAATAGGTATATATATAAGATATAAGATATAATATTACCGTTAAATGGTGGAATAAAGAACATCCCCCAAAAGGGAAATGCTTGGACAAATAAGAAATCAGTTAATTCCAACCCGAGGATAACCACACACTAATTAACAATGTTGGGATAACTCAACAGAGTATGGAGTACCCAGGTATATATGGAGTACGAATCAATTCAACCATATCACATGAAGAATCAAATCACCAAAATAACACTCCCCCTGTAAATCTTACTCCAATGAGCCGACCGCACGTCTTCTCCACACGATTGTCCCGGTGAATCACTCCAGGGTCTGCCCCTCTCGAGTCATCCCGTTATACTACTCCATAGGTACTCTCTCTCTCTCTCTCTCTCTTTCCTCTACTTTCTCTCTCCTCAACATATATAGCACCATGTCACTTCCCATTCGATCATTGTCACGAACGTTGGTACGGTCCTACGGTACTGTCCAAGGTCCACCCAGTGCCTCGTTGAGTAGCATCCCCATCACTTTAACCGACGCTACGGGTGCTACCGCTCCCCGGACCACTTGGACTCGAGATGAAGTCAAGCAAATTTATGAGACCCCATTGAGCCAACTCACATACGCGGCAGTAAGTGAAATTTACACATAATTAACATAATAACCCTGATACCGAGTTTGAGCTAAATTGATCCTCCTCTAGGCTGCTGTGCACCGCCGCTTTCATGACCCCTCCGCTATTCAGATGTGCACCTTGATGAACATCAAGACCGGTGGATGCAGTGAGGATTGCTCGTACTGTGCTCAGTCATCCAAGCACAACACGGGCCTAAAGGCCACCAAGATGAGCCCCGTCGACGATGTCCTCACCAAGGCTCGCAATGCCAAGGCCAATGGTAGCACTCGGTTCTGTATGGGCGCGGCTTGGCGCGACATGCGTGGCCGTAAGACCAGTCTCAAGAACGTCAAGCAGATGATCACCGGAATCCGCGAGATGAACATGGAGGTCTGCGTGACCCTAGGCATGATCGACGAACACCAGGCCAAGGAGCTGAAAGACGCTGGCCTGACCGCATACAACCACAACCTCGATACCTCGCGTGAATTCTACCCCACCATCATCACCACCCGCTCCTACGACGAGCGCCTGAAGACGCTCTCGCACGTGCGCGATGCCGGTATCAATGTCTGCTCGGGCGGTATCCTCGGTCTGGGTGAGACTGACACCGACCGCATTGGTCTCCTGCACACGGTTTCCAGCCTGCCTGCCCACCCCGAATCCTTCCCTGTTAATGCCCTCGTCCCCATCCCCGGTACTCCTCTCGGCGACCGCAAGATGATCCCCTTCGACCGCTTGCTGCGCACCGTCGCCACTGCCCGTATTGTCATGCCCAGTACCATTGTCCGCTTGGCTGCCGGTCGCATCGCGCTTTCGGAAGAGCAGCAGATTGCCTGTTTCCAAGCAGGTGCTAACGCTGTCTTCACCGGTGAGAAGATGCTTACTACTGACTGCAATGGCTGGGACGAGGACCGTGTCATGTTCGACCGCTGGGGATACTACCCCATGAAGAGCTTTGAGAAGCCTGGATTCAAGGCTGATGCCACTGCTCCTACTCCGCCTGTGAACTCCGAGGCTACTTCTGCGCCGGTCGCAGCGAGCGCTTAGATTTATAGTTAGATCTGTTGCTTCTATATGACTGCGTCAATAGTTTGGATCGAAACGATCCTGCAAAATGCAATTGTCAATGATACAATTCAATAAGACTTCCACCTTCACTCCTGGGTACATGACAAGGTACCCGTGAAGTCATGGTAATATAATAATGTATCAGGTCAACCGCCCTTGCCCAATGATAAGGTGAATAGCCAGATACTAAAACGAGAAAACGTATATTTCCACATCGTCAAGACGAACTTGTCGACCTCGGGAACACTATATAGGTACAAAGCATCAACCACTACATATGTACCTAGGTAGTTGATCCTCTTCTGTGTTTTCCCCCACCCCCTACCCCATACCCCGCTTGCAAAATTCAAGACTTCACGTCCAAAATTTTAGTATTAAGCCCAACAATGATAGAAACCCCAGAGCCAATCGAAATCCATTGGTGCTCCACTCTAGGCGATCAAATGCTGCAATACCGAGGCTCAAGCCGGACGCATGGTGTCAACTCGACATATTGGCCCACGTCTTCTTCACCTACTATTCGGCAGAGATCAATCTTCACACGTCGGATCGCAGTGGTTCCCCTTTTTGTTTCAATCATGAACCCCACGATCTTCATTTTAGTCTCCAGGTGAGGTTTAGCCACCCTCCCAACGCCAACTTTTTGCGGAGAATTCACATGCTTGCGCCGATCCTCGCCAAATCCGCATAGTCTCTACCATCTCCTATTCACTCGCTTTATAGGTTTTGTTGGGGTAAACTGACCCATATATGGATATTGACACATCACTATTCACATGGTGTTTCATAACCGATGCCCTCACGGGAATGATATAAACAGAATGATTGCCGCCATGGATGGCCGAAAAAAATCCAACTCCAACATCCATCATGGATTCCAAACCGCTATCCAAAGATTCTATGCAATCAACATGGCGCACAGCCCCTCGCAGCGAATGGAATATCAGTCATTACCTGCTCGACGCCCTCAACGCCCACCCCATCGACCTAAACAAGGAGGTGCCAGTGCATAGCAAAGACGAGAAAGTGCCCTACATGCCGCAGTGGTATCTCCAACGCTGGGTTCTCTTCTACGCAGCCCTTCCCCTTCTCCTGCACGAGACGTACATGGCATTCACCGGCCGCACCATGGGCCCAATCACAGCCTTCAACTTCTACTTCTTCGCCTTCAACGCAACAGTAATCTACCAAGTACACATCCTCCGACGTCTCGGCCACAAATACGGCTTCTTAGACGGCGACAAGCACACCCGGGATGGCGTCCCCGACGTCGGCGTCGCGAAAGTAGTAGCCTCCCTATACAAAACCACAGGATCGCGAATGATCCTCTCAATCCTCCTCTCCTACAACAAAACCCAAAGACCCTCACAGATGTCCTGGGTCTGGCTCCCCCTTGAAATCGGCCTGTATGGCATCGTCCTCGACTTCTGGTTCTACTGGTACCACCGACTGATGCACGACGTGAGCTATCTGTGGAAATACCACCGTACCCACCATCTCACTAAACATCCGAATCCGCTCCTCGCCGCGTACGCAGACCACGAGCAGGAATTCTTCGATATGGTTGGCGTGCCCATGATGACGTACTTTACTTTGAAACTGTTTGGTTTGCCCATGGGCTTCTATGAGTGGTGGGTTTGTCATCAATACGTTGCGTTTGCGGAGGTCTTTGGTCATAGTGGACTGCGTATGCATTCGGGTGTGCCGTCGACGATGGGATGGTTGTTGCAGATGCTTAGTGCGGAGATTGTTATCGAGGACCATGATTTGCATCATCGGAAGGGTTGGCGGAAGAGTCATAACTATGGGAAGCAGACGAGGTTGTGGGATCGGATCTTTGGGACTTGTACGGAGCGTATTGAGTCGGCGGAGGGAAATGTGGATTATGAGAATACGGCGGAGATGCCTTTGTTCTAGGGGGTTAGGTGGTTGTTGTTCGTGTGAATGATGAGAAATTGGACTGGAATGATGCTTGTTTCTTGATTTTGGATTATCCTCTATATTATAACTAGCTCAGTCTTTTATGAATTATGCCACTTTATGACTTGAAATGTGAGAAAGGATAGAATCGACACATCCATTAAACATATCGAGCTAGATTGCCCTTGGCGTGTAATTTGATCCTATTTTCTTTCTGCTCTCTCTTTCGTTCTCTCGCACGTCCTGAAGCTACAACTTCCGAGCAACGAAATAACACTACGCCGCCTCGTCCGATCAGCACTCTCCGGTGCCACACAAATCCCCATCCTTTTACCCAAGATCTTTAGACCGTTTGTCTGTAAGAGTTACTTTCAACACAAGAAAATAATACATATTACTCGTCTCCACAGCTACAGAGAAAGAGCTTCACCCACATTTACCGATTACCTCTGCAACTATATGAGATTATTTCCACGTAGAAGGGAAGATATCTTCGCCGCCATATCCCCCCCCCAATATACATCAACGACATCCTGTTCAGGAGGGAAAGACATATCCGATGACATGGCAATGAGCATGGGTCCTGCATGTCGTAGATCATCCCGCCTGCCGTCTCCCATCATCCCCGTAAACCCACATATTACATTCCAGTTTCTACTACAGGCAACATGCTCGAGTTACTATCGTCAAGCACGTCTATTACAATGCCATCTTTCCCATCACGGGAATCTCAATAGAGTCTGCATATACAATATTTGTCTTTAGGGTCATGCAATAACATGGCATGTATGCCGAGGACGGAGCAGGTTTAACGTAGTTATGAAAGATTCTCTGCCATAATATAGATAGATCTTTTACGTTTGGTCAACGCTTGGTGTGTGTAATACCCTGCTTCTACTAGGGGGGACACTATATCCAGCCCCCCTATTCGTAATACCTCTGTTATCCTCATATGCTGTATACCGATAAATGATTACATGCGCGAGCGATAATGGAAGACACTGGGTACCTCCCGGGACACTCGGGGTTTATTTACCTTTAGGAGAAGCCGACATTTGTCCGAACCATATGTCAGGGTTACTCGGATTAATCTATATATAGTCCAAGGCATAAAATAACTAAATCTTGCGAAAGTACGGGATAGGTCGTCGGTGAGATTTTGTGTCTCGGAGAAATGGGCGATGAAAAAGTTGGAATGGCGCTACCCGCGTTAATTCCCACGTGGTTTCAATCCAGGAGAACCGCTAACTAGTTAGTTAACTAGTTAGTTAGATTCTGTATGTTGTACATGTACGACTATGTCGGGCAGGAAGAAGCGAAAGTTTAATCTGATTCATGAAAGGGTGAAATTAGTCTGAGACAATTTTACAGACCAAGCCTAGCAACTTTCCAACCCAGTTGCGAGGAGCTAAGTATTTACATAATATACAAGATCCAAATTCGTGACGGCGTAGGCTAATCTATAATAAGCCAGGATATAAATTGGGTCCGCTCTAACCCCCCAATGAGAGATCCCCCATATGTTCTTTCACAGGCTGCCGAGAATCCGAGATTACCGAGATCTCCACTTGCTTCGTGATACCGGGGGCAGAGAAAGTAGGCGAATCAGGCGCCCCTCCTATAGATGTGCTCGTATGCGCGCTCTGGTTATTCTCCAGAATACGATCGATGCTATTATTTTCAACATCGGACTTGAACCTGCGGGTGCGGCGCGACTGGTTCGTCTCGTTTGGGGCAGCCCCCCGATTTGCGCCCGCCGAATGGCATGCTGAGTTCGTAGGAGCGGGTGTATTTGCCGCTGGAGAGCTTGCGCACAGACGAGATGATCAAGGGGCGGATGCAGGGGATCGAGGAGGTGATGATGATAATGACGTTTTCGATGTATCCCCAGCGGAGTAGTTCGATGCCGCCGGCGGCTCCGGTATTCGTGATGCTGGGTACGGAGTCCAGTTTGGTTGTTTTGATGATAGATGCGACCATTGCGCTGTAGCATTGGGTTAGTACATTGTGGTTATACGATTTGGGGCAGAGGTACTTACACGATACCCAAACTCAGAAGACCGATCAAACTTATTTTGATGCGTAGTTTCAAATTCAGGTTCCAGAATACCACTGTTGGGAAGACGGCCAAAAACAGATCGGTGGCTGAATTGAATGTATTGGAGTAGTAGGCGAATTTGATGACTGCTTTCGAGTCGCCACAGGTTGTCGAAAGTGCGACTTTGGGGTCCCATAGAGCCTCCACATCGCGACAGATGCTAAGCGGCAGTACGGCCGATGCAACGTTCCCAGCGAATTGTATCACTAGAACAGCCCATAGCGCGGCTTGGTAGTACTTGTTGGTTCCGAGGAGGGGGAGGATGTAGAGAATGAACGCGGAGCGGGCTATAGTGGTGCTGATGGTAACGATTGGCACTTGGATTGCGATGTTCTTCAAGACTTCTTGCTTATCATTTGGTGGTATTGTGTCGAGGTTCTTCCCGAATCCATGCTTAACCGACAAGGTCAAGAATACTGTCGATACGATCGCTAGAATCTAGAAAGCATTGAAATCAGTCCATGAAGGTGATCCACAGGCTAGTCAGGGAGATCTACCTCAGCAAAAATCATCAGGCCATCATCGACGCCAAACCGATTGATCTTGATTTTGCCGACGATCCGTAAGATAACGATCACCGCAGCAATGGCCACCGCAACCCAGATCCCCTTCTCCAGGGCTGGGCCAAGATCAGTTTGTGACATTGTGTAGAGATAAACAAGCTAACTTGACAGCATTGTCAAACGGGCGATCTCTGGTATAAATGAATGCGGATTTACAGTTGAAATAGTGAACGGGTACAAGTCCGGAAGAAGAAAGAGTTTAGAGAAACCTACCTACTCGGTCATCAGCTCCGGCATACTTAGAAGACTTCTAAGGTTTCTAGAACCTTGGTCAACTGGATACATAGCGGAGTAATAACTCGCCAAAAAATTGAGAGTATCTGTGGCGAGGCCATGGATTGGTTGTTCTTTAACCTTGGATCGTAAAAACTTCGACGATCATTTCCGTTTTAGTCGATTAGCGAAGGTTCCAACCAATGTTTCAAGGCGACGAGGTTCCCCAAACTCAATTTTATGCCTCTGCGGTTTCCTCCAATTACCGATGTTGCTCCGTAAGTCATTACAATATGAGTTATATTTGTGGGGCGAGAGTGATTTCAATGAGACCAAGAATTGGTTGATATGCTGTCAATTATAATATTAAATATAATATGAAGTTTTATCACATTAACTGTTGAGGTCAGTCATCACCTACCTACCAAGGTAGGTATGAAAATACTACCCCTGAACGGGGAAATTGTTGCATGCAAGCCTCAAGCCACCAAAGCATACAATATACAATATTGAAGGTGCACTGACCTCCGAAGAGATGAACCTCAGCCCTGGAACCATTAGGGCTCACTGAGGTGGGTCTTGGTGGCGTTGAACCCAAAAGACCGATTGGATAGATTTCATTCGGGTTACACTGAGAACAGGTGAATTCCAGATCTTAGCCTTTTTTAGCGTGTCCGGGACCTCCGCGTCGTAAAAAAAAAAGTTGTCCGAGATACAATGTTGTATGTTGTAGTTATGTTGTAGGAAGAAGATAATGTTGATGGTAAAGAAACAACCCCATTGTGCTTACAAGAGAAGCAATAGCCATGCAATCATATTCCGGCTAGTGCAGATCACAACTACAATGCATCACCCTCGCATGAACAGGTATATTGTATGTCCAATATATGTCCAATAACTATATGTAGTACGTACTCCGTATCTTGTACCTGCATTAAAATTTAATATCTCGGTTCCACCCCGATTAAATCCCCCCTCTCCACAATCAATCAATCCAACTAGACGTACTTGGCAACATCTCCGAGTTGTTTTTCATGTTCAATCGAAGAATGTGAAGTCCAGTTGTAAATAAAAGAGGGTGATCGACACCTCTACCTCCATTTTTCCACAACCTTATCACATCCATCTCCTCCACCCCCATGAAGTGGACTGCGGCTTCCCTCGTGGCTCTCGCCGCACCGGCCATCGCATCACAATGTCACTGTTTGCCAAGTGATAGCTGTTGGCCTGCTCCATCGGCTTGGGCCTCCCTGAATAGCACAGTTGGTGGTCGTCTGGTTGCGACCGTGCCAATTGGTAGCCCCTGTCATGAACCCAACTACGATGCTGCCGCATGTGCCGCGCTCAAGACAAGCTGGAATACCCCAGAGCCCCAGTAAGTCGTGCGAGTCTGGGAAAAATAATTGACGTCGCTAATCGCCGCCAGTCTTGACTCCTCTTCGTCGGTGATGCAGACGTACTTCGCCAACCAGACTTGCGACCCGTTCACCGCCAAGTCGAAACCATGCCTCCTTGGTAACTACGTGAACTACGCCGTGAACGTCTCTTCCAGCGATCAGGTCGTTGCTGCTGTGAATTTTGCCCGTGATAACAACATCCGCTTCGTGATCCGTAACACCGGCCATGAGTAAGTTGCCTCTACGGTTTTTCTACAGATCAATGCTAATATGCCGTAGTTATCTTGGTCGTTCAACTGGTGCCGGTGCCCTCTCTGTATGGACTCACCACTTGACTGATATCGAATACAAGGACTGGTCTAGCCCGACCTACCAGGGCCCTGCGTTTAAGGTCGGTGCCGGTGTGGTTGGCTACCAGATCCTCGAGGCCGGATCTGCCAAGGGCCTCGTCGTCGTCACTGGCGAATGTCCCACGGTCGGTCTCGCCGGTGGTTACACCCAAGGTGGCGGTCACTCTGCCCTCAGCACCAATTTCGGTCTTGGGGCTGATAACACCCTAGAGTTCGAGGTTGTCACCGCTGCTGGCAAGTTGGTCAAGGCCTCACGCTCCGAGAATGCCGATCTGTTCTGGGCACTGAGCGGCGGTGGCGCCGGCAACTACGGCGTTGTCATGTCCATTGTTGTCAAGGCACACAAAGATGCGCCCATTGCCGGTGCCTCTCTTCAGATGACGGCGGCCAACATCAGCACCGATACCTTCTACGAAGCTGTTTCGCAGTTCCACTCTCTGTTGCCCGCCATGGTCGACCAGGGTGTAACTGTCATCTACCAGATGACCTCGAGCTTCTTCATGATCAACCCCGTCACAGGCTACAACAAGACTACCGACGACGTCAAAGCCATCCTCGAACCGTTCACCTCGAAGCTCACCGAGCTTAACATCAAGTATAAAGCTAGCTTCAGCGAGCACAACACGTACTATGACCACTACAACAAGTACATGGGCCCTCTTCCTTGGGGTAACCTAGCCGTGGGCTCGTACCAGTATGGCGGCCGTCTAATTCCCCGCAAGTCCCTAGAGCAGAACCCGACCGGGATTGGTTCAGCACTGCGCAGCCTGACCCAAGCGGGTGTGATCGCCGTCGGAGTCGGAATGAACGTCTCAGCCCCGGTCAACGTCTCGAACGCAGTATTCCCAGCCTTGCGCAACGCAGCCGTGACCATGCAAATCGGCACACCGTGGAACGAAACCGCGCCTTGGTCCGAAATGCTCGCGGCCCAACACAAGATGACCACCGAATACGTGCCTCGGCTCGAGGCCGTCACGCCGGACAGTGGCTGTTACCAGAATGAAGCGAATTTCCGCCAGCCGAACTGGAAGCAGACCTTCTTCGGAAGCAACTATAACCGTCTGCTCGCTGTCAAGCGCAAGTGGGATCCTTCTTCGTTTTTCTATGCCCTCAAGGCGGTCGGCAGTGATGTCTGGTCTGTGTCTGAGTCGGGGCGGATGTGTCGTGCTTAGACTTGATAGATTTGGTTTGATTTCATGGCATAATGTAAGATAGCGATGCAACATTCCTGGTTCAGATCTTTTATATATATTTCGTCTGGTTGTCTATATTAGATCATTAGCGTGTTTTGGCGTATAATGACTTTTTCCCATTGCCTTTATAAAATTCAACTCAGAGTAATTTCTCACTTTTTGGATATCTAGACCCTCGAGGTTTCATCCGACCCCACCAAAACCCAAACATCATCATAGAAATACATATAAGCACAAAATCAACGAGATACAACGTCTACTCATGACTGTAATGGATACCCTTAATTCCCCATAACATATTCAATGACTCGAACAATAGATCGGATAAGTACCATGTAGACCGATGCAGCGAAGAGAGCCGAGTCAAGTCAATGACCAGCCACAACGCACAGCCAAGGACGCCCGCTGCCTTCATGGGACTCTCTCTCTCAGTACGGCATCTGTATCCAGATTTATTAGTCCTGGAAGCAACTATTTCTGTGAATTTTCATGACGAAGTATTTTTAGGCAGCGCGCAGCTGACTGTCGGCCTGGAGAATGAATGTCCAGCCTGGATATCATTATGGGATGTACTGGTCCCTGTCACTTTCTGGACTACCTACCAATCCCATAGGTGTGGGCGCAGTCTACTCCGTAGTAGGCTACATTTAGGACTTTGGCTTAACTATGGAGGGGGAAAGTGGGGATATGAGTAGACTGGAATTACTTCTCGTACAAAAGAATCTACCTCGTTTGTTCGGTTCTACGTTACACCTCGAAGATTGAGGTCTTCTATAAATCTGCAGAGTGATTTTTAGGGCTTGTTATTCCGCTAAGCGGAGATTGCGTGGGCGGCGTGGGCGGCGTGGGCGGAGATAGGAAGCGGGTAGCTCAAAACGGCCTCTTCAGGCAGTGGACCTCTCTAGGACATCGCTTTGAATGAAAATGTTGTGCTTAGTGGCTCTCTTTTACCCGAATGTATGATATATTGGATCTATTTATTATATAGTACTTCGAGAAGAATACTAATTACACGCCAAAAATATAGCTCCATGCTGAATCTATGTGCATAAATCGAAATTCTATATACCCCAAATCAAATGCTATCGCCCAACAAAATACATATCAAAACATTTTATATACAAACAACAAGCCTAGACCTCGGCATTGCTAGCGCAAGAGAAGCTGTTGTTAGAGGCGGTATCATGAATAGCCTTGCCGGAAACGTAAAGGCCAAGACCACACATGCAACCACCAATCAGAATAATGCACACGTTCACAACAGTGAGAACAATCTTCCGAGGAGAGGAGAACCACCTGCCCTTGTTGATGTGCAACCAGTACACACCACCAAGACCGTAACTGAACCAACTAGCGAACAACGAGCTAATCAGACTCAGCAGATCACTGAAGACGGGAATGGCATCGGCAATGATCCAGGCAATAACCCAGCAGGTAAGAGCAATGCCAACCCAGGAGCCAACGGCAACCAGGTCACGCTTGTGCATGCGGTCAGTGCCACGGAACAGGCGGACGTAGATGTACTTAAGACCGATGTGGCCGTTGACGACACCAGCACCGATAATCTGTGAGAGTGTTAGCAGCCGAAGAGAGAGGATAAGGATAGAATGGGGGAAGACAACGTACGGTTGGGATGGCAATTCCATAAGCAACCTTCTTCAGAATAGGGCCCGCAGATCCAAGCGCGGGAGATGTGACATCCTGGCCGACGTAGTAGTAGATCACCACGGCCGCAACGGTGTAGAAGATGATTTCAAAGGTCTGCAGCATGATCAGAGCCTTGGGGAAATCCCTAGGTTCCTCCATCTCAGCGATCAGACCGAAGAAAGCCACGTGGGCGCAGTAGGCAAAGACGATGTTAGTGACCGCGCTGAAGGCCTGGACCAGATCCGTATCGATGGTAGCCTTGAGGTTCTGACCACCCTGGTTCTGCACGCCGACTGCGACCATGGTGATGATGACAGCAGTCACGATACTGGCGAAGGCTATATATATGACAATTAGCGATTATTCTTCCGAGCCCCGGCGGAGTTCGATTGTGGACATACACAGGCACGAGATGTAGGTCATGTTCTTCATGGTACGAGGTAGAGAGCAGACGAAGCAGATGACGAATCCGACGGCGGTGAAAACCATGGTGCAAGTTCCATGTTCTGTAACGGTGTTCATCATGACACTGAAAGTCAAGATGTGAGAGCCCATGATGAAAATCGAGAAGAGCAGCTGGCCGAGACCGAACAGCTCACGTCCAAAAGGACCGAACAAGACCTCGCCAGCGTCGGCCAAGTTCTGGATGTGCGGGTATCGGCCGCGGAATTGGTGGATCGTGAATCCGGTATAGGTAGCGAGAATGCCCAGTCCGATAATGAGGATGAGAGCTGGGGCGAGGCCTAGCTGGGCCAGGGTCTTGGGAAGGGACAAGACACCCAGAGAGACGGATTCGGCAATCATAACTAGATCATGGTCAGAGTTGGTTCAATAGTAATTGATCCACTGATCAACGTGATCATGCACGTTGTGCTAGCACTTACACATTCCCGTTTGCCTATCACAGAATTAGTTAGCCCATATTCTTGGAGAAGGTTGTTGCTATGCATGAACTTACCACCACTTCATAGTCTTATATTTAACCTCCGCACCCTCTTCATTTCCAAAAGCATCCTGATACTGTGGACTCTGATCCTCCAATGTCTTCTTCTCGTTATATCCCGACTCCGAGTCAGTCGCCTCCTGGTAGGGTGTCACTCCATTGTGAATCATGATGTCGACACGTATAGACCGACAGGGGAAGGGGTATAAACGGAAGTAGAGAAGAGAAAGAAGTAAAGGAAGAAAAGAACTGAGAACTCTCAAAGGAAAAGAAAATTCTCGGGACAAGAGGTGGAGCTTTTTCCTCAACGTTAACTAAGACAACCCCAGCTTAACTTGTATGGAGAGTTCGAGCGCGTAATTCTGGGGCCCGGGATCTTCTGGAAGGCTTATCAGTAAGGAATTCAATTTCCATTGCCTATTCACATTATGTTTTCAAATTATCCAAAAATTAATATTGGCGGCTTAGATAAAAGAAAAAGAAAAGAAAATGCAAAGCTTTGATGCCAAGTCAAATGATCCATAGAAATTAAGCGTAACTGGATCCACTTCCGGGTCTGAGTGGGGACACTATAATCCACTCTATCAGTAATTGACCAATCATAGTCTCGGCTCGGAATTCTATTATCTAACAAGAATCGCCGGACTCGCGTGGCTGGCCGATGGTAGCCGCTTATTCCGATACTGGGCCAATCCCGAATCTCAATGGTTTCAAGCTGTTACTAAATGCCAAGATATGTACCTGTTTATGGGTAGTTCGCTCTATAATTATCTCTGTTATGGTCAAGATGAATGAACGGTGTACGGGATACTACCTAAGTATATTGTAGATTGTACTAATCAATTACCTAGGTAGGATCGAGTAAAAAAAGAAAATTCAGTACATATAGAAGAAGCAACCGTGGGTCTCAGAGTGAAGCTCTTTCGCCACAAAAAAAAAATCAATTTTAGTCAAGCATTGCCGATTCCAAGGTCCCACAGGCAGACAGTTATGGTTCGGCTATTCTGTCAAGCCGAGTATCCGAAGATTAATGGGGTCCCTGAAGGGTTAGGGCAGGTACACTACGGAGTATTCAGCGGGCTAGGTAGTATTTGGTAGTTCGGGTTTAATATTCATGAACAGTCCCTTGATCAAATATGGAACGATCAAGCTGGTTAGGTATATATAACTGAATCATACCTTCCTAATCCGGACAATCTATGATGTGTACATACTATGTACTCCGTACATGCATATCACCAATATCCGTATCTCCTCCACATTTTGACCTCCCGAGGTCTATATCTCCAACTTCCCCCGGACGACCCCGGGTTAGAAGCAATTCGAACGTAAGTCAAAAGTTTGAATCCGCGAAAAGTAATCCTTCTCCGCATTCAGCCCGTCCCCAGAGCACCCCACCTCTCATAGTTCTCGTGGAGTCTGTCATGTAACATAGTCAATGAAAGTGTTGATCTCACCACACTACTGCATAAACCCCCTTTCAGTACCGAGTACGCTCCCCAATATAACAAACTACGGACCAAGAAGGGCCGGGATCTTCCGTGAACGGAATGACGAGTGGCCTTATACCCAGGTGGGATAGCCGTATGTTGTACCCCGTTTCGGTGGGGTAGTAAGGGTTGTCACAACGTCGGGATTCTACTTTGACTTATATTGTAGGAAGACAGTGTTGTGGCCCGTGAAAGTACATCGGGTCTGGAACCGACAACCTAGGTCTATACAATAGTTATACTATTTTATGGGGTACGTCAACGAAGTCGCTGGAATTTGCCGTCTCTAGTGGTCGTGGTATATATATATACCTCTCTCTCTCTCATATCCTAGAGTTCTAAAAGGGCTTAACCTGAATAGTCGAGGTGCATGGTTAGTGGCTTGATATTTCGTCCATAGAGAGTACGGCTGTCATTTCCTGAGCTCCATTTTTCTGAAAGAAATTTGAAGATATTCCGCTAATAATTCGAGTCCGTTTGGATGTCCTCATCGTGGCAGTTGTAAACGGCGGCCAACAGACCAAAAATGAGAGACATGCCTGGGGCGTTAGCTAATTCCAGGTAGCTAACGCCAAAGGGCATGGAATATATATATACGCTACCATTTTTATGGGAATAAAACGTTCAGAAAGCAGTAGTAAACACACTAGAGATCTCGGGAGGTATCTATGCTAATCTCCACAACTCAAGAGCCACTTACCTATTGTCTGTATAGGCGAATAAGCACAACATCATTCACGACCGTCATGGTGTGGTTGTTGATAGAGAAATTGAAGTATATATCACAATGTTCATTCATCAGCCGAAATCTATGAGAAAATCCGGCTGTGAGACCTGTTCATATTGAACCGAGTGCCTAGAATTTGATCTATTGAGTGCAGTGATATTTGCTAGTACAAAATGGTTGCAGATGATGTGTATAAGAGCATGCGCTGGAATATTCAATTGTCATGTCGGTATATACGTATACTTATCTATCTCACTTACACTAACGCCGATCGGAGGAGACGCTCCATCTCTTGGAGGGACTCGGGTTTGGAAGTCACACTGGACATCAGGTAAAGAACATTGCCAAGGACGCGCGAGTGAACATTGAACTGATCACTGCCGACAGCAAGCTTCTGCTGCAGTCCCTTTGCAGCATTGGAGTTGTAACCTGCGATATTGTTAGCGTTGCCAATGTTTTAGGCCCGAAGAACAGAACATACCACCGCCAGCTGCATCACGCAGCGAAATACTGAGCACAGTTCCAATAGCAAACACGCTCTCCACTGACTTTGTGGAAGATAGGTCCTGAAGGAGACCATGCGACCAGACACTCCACACATCCGGAGTTGAAGCTTCAGCAGGAGCAGGCGAGATGCTACGCCAGTCAGCGCGGTATGCATCCCACGATCCGTCAGTATCGAGTTTAGCCATTGTCTTCAAGGAGTCAACAGCGACTGTGCATCCAACGGCATGGGCGGTGTAACTGTGACCATGAAGGAGGGCATCGCTCTTCTCGGGACTCGAGAAAGCATCGAAGATTTCTTCGCTAGCGACGGTCGTGCAGAGCGGTACCAGCCCGCCTGTGAGGAGTTTAGCGTTGACGGCGACGTCGGGGTGCACATCTAAGAAAGAGGCGGATGTGCGGCGACCGAGACGGTATAGTCCGGTGAAGACTTCGTCGAAGATAATTGGCAGGCCGGACCATGACGGACATTGTTTGGGAGCGGGAGCGTTGGTGGAGAACAGCTCTGGGTGGTTGCGGACCACATCGGTCAGGCATCTCTGGAAGAGGGGATCACTAGGAGATGGTTAGCTCATCTATCAATGAATAAATGGGCTACCGGGCTCTTACCAGAAAAGCATTCCACCCGCACCGAGGATTACAGGTTCCAGGATCAATGCACCAAATTTCACTCCTTGACGGTGGACCAGATCCTCGATAGTGCGATGGATGTAGTCCTTATAACGCTGTGCGGTGGCAGACTCAAGACGCTGGCCAAGATCAAAGACCGACCCCAATGAAGCGAAATCAACATCCTCGCCGAGTTCTGCCTGCAGTTCACTGGGGATCTCAACTTTCCAAGATCCGCCAACCATCTTGACAAGAGGGAAATCAAACCAGTGTCCACGACCACGATACCACTCCACCTTCTTATTGAATGTTGAAGGCTCCGAACAATCCATCACACCGATAGTGTCACCGTGGTAGCTACCCTTGAGTCCAAGAATCCCAATCTGCTCCTGGCTCGCATTCCAGCCGTACCGGTCGCAAGAAGCGCGTAGACCCATCTTCACAGCAACTTCCATCCCCGTGCTTCCATTGTCTGTGTAGAAGACCTTAGTGAGCCTTGGGTTGTCGATGGTTTTCAGTAAATTGTCCGCAAGCGACAGTGCTGGCTCATGGACTGCTCCTGCGAACATGACGTGTCCGTACCGACCGGCAGCATAGGAAGCAGATAGTGATAGCTCGGGGTTACCGTGGCCCAAGCCTTGCGTCCACCAAGATGCAGATCCGTCGAATGTCGGGCGCAGTTCGCCTTGGGTGTCTTTCGATGTACTGGGGTCGAATGTTTGGAAGTAATCATCATGCGCTGAGTCGATGACGGTAATGTCCTTAGCCTTCATACCTTGGTGTTGGGTGAAGGGGTACCATATCATCTCTTGCGCACGGTCGGCCATCTCTTCCAAGCGCTGAACACGCTCGGTATTGTTGACGGACATCTCTTCAAGCAGCCGGAGGACCTCCGACTCCTTTGCGGAGTTTTGGTAATAGCTCCGCATGGCCTCCTCGTCCCTTAACTGGGAGTCGACATCTAGCTGCGATGGTCGGGCTGGAGGTGCGGGTAGGGACACCAATGGAATGCTTTTTTTCTGGAAATAATCACGCAGGTATTCGTGATTTTGGTAGTACTCATCTCGGAACAAAAGAACCGACGAGATGTCATAGCCACGGAGGAGTAACGACTCGTAGGCAGAGATCGACGAAGATATTCCCCCTAGACGAGAGTCTGCCACCAACACAATTGGCAGCCGAAGTGGTCGATATAAGTCTGCTTGCGAATTGCCATTGGGGCCCGGGGAGTGTACGCCCCCGGCAGTCTCAACAAGGGCGAAGTCAATGTCCGACTGTGCCCAGCCGGACAAGGTGTTATGTATGGATGCGAGGAGATCATCATCTCGCGGAACCTACGCGATGAGCTTCGTGTGTTCTAATTAAGCCCGGGGACAATGGGCACTTACAAATTTATCTTTGGCTGCCAAATGCGGGCTCACTGGGTCATCGAATTGATAGAGGCATTTGGTGTGGGTTCCGGCGCCGTAACGTTGCAAGTGCCTAGGGTTGTGAGCGGTTGAACGGAATTCAATTTAGTTCAATTGAATTGAATTGAATTGAATTGAATGAAGTTCACCTACCGATCGTCGGCATCATCCAATGCGCCTGTTGACACGGGCTTGAGGAATGCGGCCCGCTGTTTCTGACGTTGAATGGAATTACACAACACCGTGGAGATAATTGTCTTCCCCACGTCTGTGTTAGCCCCGTAGACTTGGTGGGCTCTTAAATTGCGCCAGAGTGCTGCACCGACAGGAGGCATGATATATATTGTATACAATATACAATATCAATATACAATATAAGATGAAGTGAAGTGAGTCCAAAAACAGGGACCTCGGTAGGAATTAAGTGAGTTTCCGACTCCACAGCCAAAATTCCCCCCACATTTTTCTGCATTTCACCGGACTCTCTTGTTGGGTTATCTTGACTTCGAGGAGAAATAAGATCTGTCCTGTTATCAATCTCAACAGTCAACAGTCAACAGTCAACAATCAACAATCAACAATCAACAAAATACAGATAATCCGTACATAACCCCGTCAGGAACACAATCAAGATCATCAGGGGAATTGACGTCAGTCATCGTCCAAATCAATATGGCTGCATCTCAACCTGGGACATCGAGTATATCCAGTACATCCAATACATCGAGCTCAGCGCCAAAAACCCTCATTGACTCACTCTCTGCCGCATTGTTGCGCCGGGAAGCCAAATCTGCCCGTCGGAGGCTCACCGTTTTACCCCGGACAGCTGTAGATTTCTCCTCCAATGACTTCCTGTCACTGTCAACGTCTTCTGCATACCGGGAACGATTTTTAGCCCTTTTGAACAATACACCGCCATCATTTCCCCTGGCCAGCGGCGGTTCTCGGCTATTAGACGGGAATTCGGCTTACGCGGAAGAACTCGAAAACTTTGTCGCAGAATTCCACCAAGCCCCGACAGCACTTCTATTCAACTCCGGATATGATGCCAATGTTGGCGTACTATCCAGTATTCCCCAGCCAGGCGATGTGATTTTGTACGATGAGCTCATCCACGCAAGTGCCCATGAGGGCATGCGGTTGTCGCGAGCTGGTCCTCGGAAGATGTTTGCCCACAGTTCGCCCATTGGCTTGAGAGAGGTTCTGCAATCGCAAATAGCTGAAGACCCAGCAATTGTGGAAGGTACGCGCAATGTTTTCGTGCTCATTGAGTCCATCTATAGCATGGACGGCGATGTTGCTCCCATCAAGGAGTTTATCGCTGTTGTTGACGAACTGCTACCTCACGGCAATGGATATTTCTATGTTGATGAAGCGCATGCGACTGGTGTGTTTGGACCGCGGGGTGCTGGGGTGGTTCAGGAACTCGGCGTTCAGGATCGCATGTTCATTCGAGTGCACACCTTCGGCAAGGCACTAGCGAGTCACGGAGGTATGTTGTCTTGTGTAGTTTGATCGGCCCTTAAAATAAATACCCGACTAACATTTATCCAGCCATGGTTCTCTGCGGGCCAGAGACAAGGGATTACCTGATCAACTATGCCAGGAGTTTGATCTATACTACCGCTCTAGGATTTCCCTTCCTGGCATCGATTCGCGCAGCTTATGAGCTCCTGTCATCCGGTGAAACCGAATCAGTGAGTCGATCCCCTATCCATGTCCTTGATATACCAATAGCTAACTGGGTCACAGTTACAACGCCGACTTCAGGAGTTGATCCGCCATCTCCGACAACAGCTTGATGGCCTCCATACATATCAATCAGTCATGTTCGAAGTAGACCACTTCCCCACATCTCCCATTATCTCCCTTCGCACATCGCAGCCACGGCAGCTGGCGAGTCTCTGTCAGGAAAATGGATTCATTGTTCGAGCGATTATGCCACCGACGATTCCCGAGGGAAAGGAACGGGTGCGAGTGTGTTTGCATGCGGGAAACACCGAGGGAGAGATCGATGGTTTGACGCGAATGATCCAGTCGTGGCTCGATCAAAGTCATAGAAATGAGTCAAAATTATGAAAGTTTGTTGTTCTTTTGGCTTTGCATTTCCATGGACATTGTCTCCTAGCAAGGTTTAGTCTGAAGTACTTGAACCCATTATATTTTGATTCCCATACATATTATTATCTGAGTCCTCAACCCGGTCTAGTTATAATGTCAGACCTACATCCATAGTTGCCCGGTTGGTTGAACACATCTATAGTTCCGGTTGCTATGGCCGGCATTATCGGGATCTATGTCTTAGTTGTTTCCGTTCTTATCGCAAACAATCTAAAACAGAATCTCACAATGTATACAGACTTGGCTTCGCACTTGGTCCAGTTCTTTACGGGTCATTTTATAAAAGCTAATTCCATCTATCTACGACTAAAAAGTATGACCAAACTGAAATTATCCTAAGCAAAATACGACATTGGAAGTATATATTCCCACTAGCTAGCTGCTGGCTGTATATAAGTAAAGCTGTTGACAGAATGTTATGCATTGGTCACAAGACTACATCTCAGATGGAATAAAACCAGCACTGTAACCTCCATCCCTCAGGTTATACGATCGAAGGCAATTCTGGTGTGGTATTAATTGCCTGAATAGAAAGGATAGCAGATCGTCACAGTCGTAATTTGCCTTTGTTGGTAATGCTGTTATATGTTCACAGAACTGGCTAGGGGATTGTAGTAAACTGTAATGTAGGGACCAGATCTGCTGGAGTAGGCGATTGAGATCCACACATAGATATCTGCCCTCTGATTGAGGTCAGGGGTAGAGCTATGACATGTTAATTTTCTACTGTTCTAAAGTCAGGCATTCATCAAATCATCTATAAAGGGGGTTTTGAACCCTGGCCACTATAAGTCTTGGTACTCTTAGGCATCTCCTAGTTCTAAAGGTATTGTAAAAGCGTAAGACATATATATTGATAAATAGTATCGTCAGTAAATGATTATCGATACAGTCTAGGCCATGTTCGTATAAGAAAGAAACCATGTAGTATCGCTATAATAAGCACCTGGTTGTGAGTCTTCCATTTTCACTTGGCAAGAAGCCTTGGCATGTGAATATAATCTTTCCAACCATCGATCATCCTTGTACACGAGCCAATAGAGATTGAGGATCGGCTAACCGATTTATTCAACCACATCTGCTAAAACGCTATCGGGATGTTGATAATCATCACCACTAGGTGATGCCATAATGTGATACCGACTTTCTGTTGATCACGGGTGGTATAACCACGCGATCTAGTACTACAATTGTAGGTTTTGCGAGCACTACTGACGTATATGTCTCTCTTCCACCGGTTCGCGGATTTTCACAGGAGATCCTTGACTTGATAGAATGACGGCTTGAGTCGGTCTAGATCACTGAAAATAGAAACAGTCAGAGCCATCTGCTCTCGTATTTCTTCAAACCCACTAATACCTACCTCATGATCACTAGTTAAGGTATCTGTGAGCCCATAAGACTTGCCACTGGATCTCATATAAAGTGAGTGAAGATTCACTTAAATTCCGTGAGAGACAATAGTATTTCACCACTGTTCTTTCCTACAACCCAAACAACCGTACCAGTTATCTACTTTCAATCCTCCACGTTTCATCCTTTTCTCTAATATGAAGTGGTCATCTTACACACTTGTTGCGCTTCTTCCCCTTGCTACCCAGCTCGCTATAGCAACCCCAGTTGCGGATCCGTATCCCGATGCCATTGAGGAGCGGGGTGGAGGCAAGCACAAAGGCTACGAAAAAGACCATGGATACGACAATAAGAACGTTTGTGAGGTCAAGCAAACCTATCCATACTACAAGTACCCTTGCGACTCAAGCCCCTCCAACGGAACATCGCTCCTAGGAGCCACTTTTACCTCTTTTTGCAGGTACCAGTGAGTGTTTCGAACCACAGTCAACCTAAACTGGCTTGCTAAGAAAGATTATAGAAACGCGGATTCTGGAGTTTGGTATAGCGCCCCAAGGGGATGGGTCAAAGAAGAAGATAAGCCTCGGAGATGTCGTGAGTAGCCCCATCTTCCTGGCTTGCTTATAACTAGACTAATCGATCTTCTAGCTGGAGCTCCAAACCCATGCCCGGTTTGAAATTACACGAGTTGGCTTCTTTGTGTTATACGGAGGGGGAAAATCTGAAATGAAAAGGGAAAAGGCTAAAAAAACATATGAATTAGCTGGTAATTATGTTCGGAATTGGCTTACTCGTTGACTTCAAACTGCAAACCAAAAAATATCAGAAAATAAATCCTTGGTCCGCTCGGGATATAAAAGTTTCAACTTCTATCTCCTTTAGCACTATATTCGGTTTAGTAGATAAATACATGTATCTCGACTTATGTGACTTTATTCAACAATATATCATGGAACATTATCTGAGATTGGGCAACCACGTTGAGTACATTGTTGCTACAGGCTACATCCTTATTTGCGGTAGCATAGTCTCTTTCTAGAGCCGGATATTTGACGGTTGCCAAGCTGGGATCTAGCGGGACTCTTCGCATTACCACAAGTTGATGCAAACCTGATTGTTAACTCGCCAAGAGCCAGGTGGTAATGGCCGTTTGCTTTAGTAGTTCGATTGAACTTTTGCTTTCTGTGGCCCATGAGAGGTGGAGGGCAAAATTTGGGTCATCAATGCTTTAAGAGATCGGTGGCTTTCGGTTCAGCCCTCACCATCTGGGTTTTTTTTTAAGGTGCCATGTCATTCCAAGGTTACCCGTGGTTCTCCTGGCTCAATAATATAATTGAGGTCAATTCAAAAACCGAACAAAGTTTGGGCCGTATATAGGAAGTCAAAATGGAACAGAGACCGAGACCGAGACCGAGACCGAAAATGAACAAAAATATCCCGAAAATTACAAAACTTCTGCCAAAATTTAATAGTGCCTCGGGGGCATAATCGTAGGCATAGGTCAAACCCCCCTCATCTTCATCGCCGCCTTAAAGCTCTTCACAAACTCCAGAATATGGTCTGGATTTAGCATACGCGCATGAATCCCCGGACACTCATGGAACTCAACATCAGTCCTGGCAAAATCCCTCCAGCCACCCAACTTATTCTCCACCCAGTCGCGGCGATCCAGCGCCGCATACCCGGGCGGATCCGCAATAAACACATCGAGATGGTCCACGCTCCCCACTGGCTCATAGCTCTCGCCATGCACTCGGAAGTTCTCACCAATATCACTGATCTGGGCTAGGATCTCGACCGAGAGCGCCAGTGCACGCGCACGTTCCGGGTCCCCGATAGCCAGGACATAGCTGAGCGTTTCATTGCGGGACAGAGGCTTCCCCCTCTCTCTCACGGGAAAGGAAATAAGCTTTCGCAGAGTTCATGAGCTCGTCGCCGATGAGTTCTAGGAAGAATGAGATGTGCAGAACGACGTCCTGCCAGTTCTGGCCGGACACGTATTGCCGGATATGTGGTGGGTAGTCGATAGATGCGAGGAAGCGCACCTCCTGTCCCTGGGACTCGAGCAGCTTGCCGACTTCGAAGGCGAGTGTTGAGCCGAGCGAGTACCCTGCTATGGCGTAGGGCCCGTGAGGCTGGACCTTACGGATGTGCGAGGTGTATGTTTCGACTGTGGATTGCATGGTGGGGAAGAGCGGCTCGTTGGCGTTGTATCCGCGGGTGCGGATGGCGTACACTGGGCGGTTGGGGAATTGGGCGGCTAGAGCGATAAAGACAAGAATGTCGCCACTGCCGGGGTGGATGAGGAAAAGGGGGATTTGCGTGCCGTGGACTTGGAGGGGGACGATGGGGTTGTAGGCCGGGGGGTGAAGCGCGGGTGGTGTCGACTGCGGAGGCGATTTCACTGACGGTTGGTCTGGTGGGTGGTTAGTATACACAAACTCACAGTAATGTGGACAGGGTAGGGAAGGTTACCGTGTCATGAGGACAGACATGGGTATGTCCATGGCAACCTTGGTCTTGAGTGATATCAGGTCAAATGAGGAGATGCCCAGCTCGAAGACGGACGAGTCGGCACTAATCTTCTCCACAGGGATCTGTAGTATCTCGCTCAAGACTACTTGGATCTTTCGCTCTGTCTCTGTGGCGCACTGCTTCCAGGTTGACTGCCGATACGCGTTGACCGCAGCCAAATGGCGCTCTTCGATGGAGGCGTAGACACCACTCACAAAGGCCTTGCGGACTTTCGTGCGCGAGACCTTGCCCAGTAACGACTTCTCCAGCATCTCCGCCGGCAGCGGGATAATATGACCTGGCTTTTGCGCCGTGAGAAGCGCAACGATCTTCGTGATTGCGGCGTCGGTCTCGAAACGCACGGCGGCCTCGTCCTCGCCGAACGCGGGGACATATACCACAGCTACACCCTCTGTCGGGGAACCAGGGTCGCGATACGGAAAGACGACAGTCCACGAGGGCGTCACGCCGGGAATTCCCTCCTCTTCAATGGCCGTCTCGATCTCGGTCGCGCTCCAGTTAACACCGTTGATAATGATGATGTCCTTGATCCGGCCGGCGAGGTTGAGGCTGCCCGAATCGTCTATCCAGGCCAGATCCCCTGTAATGAACCATCCATCCTCTGTGAAGGCCTGTGCAGTCGCGACCGGGTCATTGTAGTATCCGGTGAAGATGACGGGGCCCTTGAGCTGTAGCTCGCCGGTCTCTCCGCACACCGCATGTTGGTTGTTCTTGCCTACCACCCGCATCTGCACCCCGGGGATGCAAGTCCCCAGCCTCGCGAACTCCAAGCCCCGCTTGGCGTCTACAGATGGGAATCCGCCAGTGCAGTGAATCGCCCCTGCACATGTCTCCGTCATGCCGAATCCAGGACTGATGACTTCCAGGTCGCTGGGGGTACGGCACCGCTGCTGGAGCTGGCGAGTAAGGGCTGCGCACGTCGCGACGACGTTGGCTTCCCCGCCAGAGTTGATTCTTCTCAGCGCAGACAAATCCGCCGTTACCTTGGGGTTTGCTGCAAGAGCATCGCGTAACTTGGTGAGGAAGAAGTTAGGCGCGAATGTCGATGTGACGCGGTGCGTCTCGAGCAGCTCAATGAACCGGAGGGGATTCTGTGATAGTTTGCCTGCAGGGATATGCACCTGCTCGCTGCCCAGGCTGACCGCAAGCAAGTGCACCTCCGTCATACTCGCGACATGGTCCAAACCAACCCAATTCAGAAACACATCGTCCGGCCGACTCCCATAATGAGACGCCTTCCCCCGCAGCGCGGCCAGGATCTGCCCATGGCGGAGCGGGACTGCCTTTGCATTCCCCGTACTACCGGACGTCAACATCAACAAGGCCGTCTGCTCGGGGTCCTTGAGCGGGCCGGGCAAGTTCATAGCAGGGTTTGTTGGTCTCTTATCGCCCAGGGACTCAACAGAGTGCAGAGCAAGGCCTTCGACACCGCGAAACTCCGGCAGCAGTCGCTCGCTGGTTAGAATCAGGGGTTTGTCCAGCAGAGCCTGGAGATGCAGGATGTGTTTCTTGCGCTTGCCTTCGTCTACGACGAAGGGGGTGGACATGCACGGGATGAGCCCGGCCAGAGTCACAGCCCAGAACCATAACACCGCTTCACTCTGGGTGTCAAAGTGCAGGAGCACAATGGACGAACCCGAGGCTGACGCTGAAGCTGAGGTCCAGAAATCACGGAGGAGGTGAGCTTTCTCCGTCGCGTCTTGCTGGAAATCAGCGTACAAGGCGTGGATGGGTTCCGAAGAAGACTTTCCGTAAAATGTCAGGCCACTTTGGCAGCGGGATGCATTCTCAAGAAGCTGGCTGATATTCTTGACGACAAGGGCTGTGTTATTTTCACCAGTGCGTGTCATGGCTGAGCTGGTATAACCAACGGAACGAATATTGCATGGGCTGAGTTAGAAAATTCAACAGGATGGATCGATAGGTCTAATTTATGGCCACAGAGGTTGGGACTCACCGACTTTATTTATTGGGTTGGTCATATCGCATTCTTCACCAGCTGCAGCTGCCCCGTGTAACCCAACCTCAAGTTAACGATCTTTCGGCGTGTTTTTATCTACCTAAGTACCCTCCTTCATCTGAAGACTTCCAACTTGAGTAGGCTCTATCCATACTACTCTCTCCACTAGCTGAGGTGAAGCATACCCGATTACCTGTATTCCCTGCCACCCAACTCAATGCCCGTGGACAAAGAACATATACTGGTATCATCAGTGCCACAAGATGCCCGCTCACGCCTACCCCCATTACCCCGCTACACGCCGGACTTGATCACTTCAACACGAGAAGAAAAGGATCTGCAAGAGAAATACGAGGTAGTCGTCGTTGGAGTACGCACACCCCTGCAACTGGCGTAACTAGCTGACTGACCGATTCTATTTTAATCCAGGCTGGCCCTGCAGGCATCCTACTCACCTCCCTCCTAGCCCGGTATGGGCTTAGGGACGAGCATTCATTGCTATGCATCGACCTGAAGGGCGGGACTCTTGGGTCGGGACACGCGGATGCGCTGCAGCCGCGGACACTGGAGGTATTGAAGTCGATGGGTCTGGCCGATGAGATCATTAATGAGGTGCGTTGTTTCACAACTTTAAGCCACCCATGAAGTATGGTATGGTGTGGTATTGTATGGTCAACCTAACAAGAAAATAGGGGTTCCAGTGCTGGGAACGCAGTGCGTGGGATCCCTCGCCCGGGGACGAGGAAAAGATCGAACAGGACTATGTTAAACCGGTATTGGATTCCACTGCTGGGTACCGGTACCCGTTTGTGTTGTTGATGCGCCAAGGAAGGACGGAGCAGATGCTTGAGGCGGACTTGCTGCGATATTCGGAACGCGGGGCTCAGAGGGAGACAAAGTTGATTGATGTGTGCATTGACGAGCACGGCGATAAGGAATTCCCGGTTAGATGCGTGATTGAGACGGCAGACGATGGGCAGCGCGGAACTAAGACTAGGACTGTGCGGTGCAAGCACGTCGTCGGCGCGGACGGGGCCCACTCCACCGTGCGGCGATGTATGCAGCTCGATCTGGTCGGGGACTCGCTGGGGTACATGTGGGGTGTGGTCGACCTTGTCCTAGACACTAACTTTCCTGATATTCGGAGATTTTCTTCAGTGCGCTCGGCGGGGGGCTCGGTTCTTGTCATACCGCGGGAGCAGATACCTGCAACCGGGGAGTATCTGAGCCGACTTTACATCCAAATCCCTGGGGAGGTGGCTTTGGACATTACCGCGGAGGAAGCTAGGGAGAAGCGCAGTGACATCACGTTGGAAAGCTTGCTTGAGACTGCTAGCCGGGTGTTTAGGCCGTTTCGTATAAAGCAGAAACAGGGCACCGCGGTAGAGTGGTGGGCTATCTATCACATCGGGCAGAGGATGACCGAGGACTTCATCGTTAGGGATTCTACTGGTCTCCCTCGCGTGTTTCTGGTAGGAGATGGTAGGCATCCCTCGTGCCCTTTTTCTACAAATAAATAGAAAAGAGGGGAAAGGCTGACAGGATACATAGCTTGTCATACGCACAGCCCCAAGGCTGGACAGGGCATGAACGTCTCCATGATGGACTCGTACAACCTGGCCTGGAAGCTCGCATACTGCATCCACGGTGTAACACCGACGCCTCTTCTAGAGACATACGAAACGGAGCGGCGGGCAGTTGCACGGCAGCTTCTAGAGGCTGATAAGATTTTCAGCACGGCGATGTCGCAGCCAATTGCAAACACGCCGGAATCCGGCGATGCTCAGGGGCCGGTCTCCAAGCAACTGGATGGAATTCTCAGCGCTCTAGAGGGATTTATCAGCGGATGTGGCATTCAGTACCCAGGAAATATGCTCGTCGAGCTCCCTGCTATTTCTGGCACCGACACTGATCATCTGTGCGGCATTCTCCACCCAGGAACCAGAGTTGCAAACGTGAAGCTGAAGAGATACGCCGATGGGGCACCGCGGGATCTACAAGATAGTCGGTCATGCCCATTCCCCTACCCACACCTTCATCCATATAAACTTAAAGACACCTTGAAGTTAACACTTCTAGCGCAGGCTTCCCCAGCACCGGTCGCTTCCGCATCTTAGTCCTAACCTCGAACGACTTCCTGGTCCCCCTGGGCGTTTCATCCAGCACCCTAAATACAATCGGAGAGACACTGCTTCCCACTTTTCCGCCTTCACTTATAGAACAGGTCATCCTCTATCCCGGCCTCCGCGTCCGCCGACATTTCTGCTGGGAAGATCTCCCGAGAACTGTGAAGGTGTACTCAGAGATGCGATTGTTCGACGGCTCAGGCTCAGGTCTGGCAGAGGGTGAAGATGCGTACACTCTCTTCGGTGTCGCCCCGGACAGGGGGCTATGGCGGTGGTGCGGCCTGATGGGTATGTTGGGTTGATGGCAGAATTGGGGGACGTGGCGAGAGTAGAGTGCTACCTGGCACGGTTTGTGAAGAGGTAGGCGTGGGTAGAGACAGAAAGATTACAGAGCAATGTAGAGACTCCGACTAGTAATGAACTAGGCTAGCATTGCTCCCCAGGATATCTTCATCCCTGTCAAAGTTAAATAATCGTCCTCAGGCTCCTCCTCTTCACAATCAAAGAGTGTACAGGCGAATATGAATAACAGGCATATTCGTATTCCTTTATTCCTTTCGGAACTCGGATTTGCACCCATTTCGGTCCAGCTGGTGGATGTTTGATATGAATGACAAAAACGCTGGGTTTACGGTTTAATAATCATTAAGTTGTAACGTGTATCTATTTGTATTTGATTTGAAATCCTCTACTACTTGAGGGCTATCTGGTTATTCGGCATCTAGACCATAGATTGCTCCACCTTCATTTCACTAGCCTGAGTATCCGAACGGTCCATAGTAGTGTAGCGACTGAAATCTCTCAGATCCCGACGGTCACCACCAGGCTGATCACCGCGAGCCACAGCCTTTCGGTCCTGGCGACGGAAGTAAAGACGCTTGCACCATTTCCAGGTTTCAATGCCAAGGAAGAAAAGCACTGTCTCAACAAAGACAATAGCCCACTCCCAGGAGATACTGCTGTGCTTGAACACCTTGTGGTTGATAACAGGGATGTAGATAATAGGGAAGGCAAGAACGAAACCAGTCATGATACCAAAGAAGAGGAACTTGTTGCGCCAGATATCATGCATCCACTGGGTAAAGACTTTCTTCGAGTTGGGCTGCATCTGGAAGAAGCTGCGGCGCAGGTGCATCATCTCCCAGGCGAGGAAGAGGGCAAACCAGGTCATGCATGTAAAGGTAGTGGCGCGAGCGCGGAAAACTGTGTCACAGTTATAGGGTGTGGTAGGGTCGTTGTAATGCGTGTTACATCCCCGGGCGAGATCGCCGTTGCCCCATCGGAACATGACGAGAGAGAATGCCGACAGACAGAGGGCGGCCATCCAGACTCCGTAGACGAGGGTGTCGATGATGATTTCCCAGGTGAAGATACCTTGTTTCTGTGGATTGTTAGTAATTTGAACTGCAAGGGAGGAGGTTTAGGGGGGCTTACGCTTTGCGGTGGGCGGTCCATCACTTCTGGAGCGGCGATCTCCATTCCCAAGCCCATATCAGGGAGACCAGAGGTAATCATGATAATCCAGATGATCTCGACGGGGGAAATTGGGAAGACAGACTGGTTGCTGCCATCCTTGAAGACCAATCCAATAAGTAGGGTCAAAGCCAAAGCGACATTTTCCGCAAGAAGATGCAGAACGAATTTCTGGATGTTATCGAAAATGCGACGACCTTCCTCAATGCCGTTGATGATAGACGCAAAGTTATCATCAGACAGCACTAGTTCAGAAGCATCCTTGGCCACATCAGAGCCATTCTGACCCATAGCGATACCGACATCAGCCCGCTTAAGCGAGGGAGAGTCGTTAACTCCGTCACCAGTCATAGCCACGAACCGCCCACGACGGTGCAGCGCATCAATCATACGGACTTTCGTATTAGGCGCGCAGCGAGCAATAACCAACGGAAGGGTGGGAAGTTCATCAATCTCGTCTTCGGTCAATTTGTCAAACTGGGAAGCCGTCATAACCATGGCATCAGCAACGTCCTTGGCGATCGTATCCATATTCGCAGGAATGATTCCGACTTGAGCGGCGATCGCACGCGCAGTACCAGGGTGGTCACCGGTAACCATGTGCACGGAAATTCCAGCCTTGTAGCATAGGGTAATAGCTCCAGCCGTCTCCGGGCGAGGGGGGTCGTAGAGACCGATCAAACCGTAGAAAGACAAGTCCTTCTCAACCTCGTCACGGGGAAGAGGGTCGCCGCCTGCTTTTGCAGGAGAGGTGTTCTCACGACCGGCCATAGCGAGCACACGAAGACCCTCTTTAGCCAAAGCCTCCATGTTCTGCAAGATTTCCTCGCGCATTTCATCGGTGATAGGAACAGGTTCAGAATCGGGCTTCCATTTAATGGTAGTGCACTCCTCGAGAACACGTTCGACAGCGCCCTTAGTGAAGATCATCTCGCGAGTCTTCTCCGAGTTGTCGTCGCGCTTTGAGAATATAACAGACATTTTCTTCACACTTGAGTCGAATGGATACTCGGCCTGTTGTTGCCAGATCGGCTTGTCGCCCTTAGTCCAGTGATCCAGACCCCAGTTAAACCGAGAGGCGAAAACCTGAATGGCAATGTCGGTAGGTTCGCCACGAGCCTGCCATCCCTCAGTAGCAGTTTTGTGGAGATGGGCCAGGTTAGCCATGGCAGTAACGTTGAGGAAATCCTTAAGTGTATCATTGTCTTTTAACAAGTCATCTGGCGATGCTACATCACCTAGGTTGTCCGTACCCAGTTTGAGCGGGGGCTCAGCCACCAAGCTCAGATCACCGTCTTGGGGGTTGAGAGGTTCATTCGAAGCACCAACTGAGTAAGTTCCCAGGGATGGAAGCCAAGCCCTCTTGGCGACCATGCGGCCTTGGGTCAAAGTACCAGTCTTGTCTGAGCAGATATTGGTAACAGCACCGAGTGCCTCGAGGGAATCCAGCTTCCGGACAATGACATGCCGCTGGACCATCTGTTTCGTTCCGACAGCCATAGTGATTGTCAACACAACCACCAAACAGGCGGGAATCATGGCCAGACCAGTCGCGACCGCATAAATAATAACCTCGCTATCACCGCGCCAGTCGTTCGACGCAGCGACGACAATCGCAAAAACGACAGCAATGGCAAAGAGCAGAAGCGCCAGCTTAGACAGCTTCCGCTGCAAAGGTGTACCAACATTGGTACCCAAGAACCGGCCAATGGCATCGGTAGTGGTCAATGTCCAAGCTTGGATATACCATCTCTTCTTTGTTTGGCCTTCGGGTCCGCGCTTAACAGGTCGACGCCTCGAGTCGGTTCCACGGAGGGCTTGAGCGATAGCTCCAATCTCGGTCCTCATTCCGGTTCCCACGACGACACCGCGAGCACGTCCTCGGGTCACGGTTGACGAGCTGTAGGCGATGTTTAGTCTGTCGCCTGGGCCGGTGTCGATCTCGAATGTGGCCTCTGCGTCTTTCTGGACCGGGAGGGACTCGCCCGTTAGCAGCGCTTCGTCGGTTTCGAAGTTAAATGCTTCAACGAGTCTATGAAGGAGTTAGATGGATGGTAGTTCTGATGTATTCTGTGCGGAGTTGTGTTACATACCTGACATCAGCAGGAACTGTGTCTCCTACTTTCAATTCGACCATGTCACCAGGGACGATCTCATTTGCGGGGACGGTTTCTGTCTTGCCGTCGCGAGAGACTACACCAGTGGGAGAGCTAAGCGATCGCAGCGAGTCCATGGTCTTCTCTGCGGCATAATCCTGGTAGACACCAACAACGATGTTCAGAGTGATGACAGCGGCGATGAAACCTCCTTCGATCCAGGACTGAATACCGAAACTAACGGCCATGGCGATAATGAGGACCTACGAACTTTTAGCAATTAATCTTTGGCGGGTCTTTCCGGCTTCTAACTTACCAGCATCATAGCATTGGCAATTTGTCGAATGACAATCTTCGCCAAGGAGACGCCTTCACCTCCTTCAAGTATATTCTCGCCATATTTCTCCAGGCGCTGCTTGACCTCGGCGGTTGTTAAACCATCGTCAGAATTGGTCTGGAGTTCGCCGATGGCTTCGTCGAAGGTAAGACTATGGGCGGGCTGGGAGAGGGGTTGTTGTGTAATATCAGCAGGGCTGTCAGAGCCAGAGCCAGAGCCTTTTTGGGCTTCCTGCGACATTGCGCGATGTTCGCGAATGGTAAGAGTTCTTTCTCTAGTTGAGTGAGTTGTGCAAGTTGAGTGAATTGAGTGAATTGAGTGAAAAGATGTACTTCTATGAGGCTCTTAAGGGGGCAGCTTATAGAAGGTATCTGTAACAGAATGAGAGTCCATACACCGGAATTACTTTGAGTAAAAAGGCACAATTTTATGAAACAACCTTCTTTTTCTTTCCTTCCCGGGGGGATATCCAAAGTATAAATAAGATCCGATCAGAATGTCAGTTCGATGGCGATAGATAATCGGCTGTTAAGGCCGGAAAGAATTTCTTGGAAATCATGTCCGATATCTGGGGGAACCAGCATCATGATGTTCTGACAGCCAATTAGCTTCATCGATGAGATCTCGATATTAAGCGGACTCTTCTTGGCGCATCATAGTGACTTTCCCCATTCAGACGATGACGCAAACGACTCTGGGCACGTCTCGGCCGGCCCCCACGCCATAATCCTCTAATTATGATTGGTGCGGAGTGGTCTTGGCATTCCCTTGGCGGGACTGTTTGTCGCGTTCTGTTTCCCTGATTTATTTCCCACCTCTGGGCATCTTGGCACTTGGCGCTTGGAAACTTCTTGGCATTTCGGGGCTCGAGGGTTCCTCCGCCTCAAATCCTCCTACATCTCCGGGGGCATTTTTCTACTCTTATGTGGCAAAAAAATCCCAGATTGAACTTGTCTTAATGCCTTAAGTAATGGGCCATCAATTATTATTGGAGATACGGTGCCTGAATACATAATTGACCCGAGTGATCCGATCCAGGTTGCACTGTCTCACCTTGCACTCTTCCTCCATTTTTATTGGGTCTATCGGACGATACTCCAATTCTTTATTTTTATTTTCTTCTCGTATCTTCTTCGCTTGGACCCAAATTCCATATGACCCTCCACTCATGGCGGACAATTCCATGCCGCGAGAGGAGATAATCGGGGTTGTGATTGGGGCCGTTGCCCTGTTTTCCCTGATCAGCATGATTCCGGTGTAAGTACGGAGGCACGATAGTCTTGGCAACTCCCCTCCCCCGCGCTTCATGCATACGAATTGTTCTGGAACTTCTGACGTGCCGATCACTGATTTGTATGAATTTTCCATTCAGGATGATCATGTGGCATCACCGACGACGCACAGCCATGCGGGCAATGGCCGAAACCCGGGTTCTCCCACCGGTCTATCAGGTACAATTGCAGAACGTGTTGGGCCAACCTGTGTCCGTGGATCGATGGTTGGAGGAACAAAATGTTCCTGCCAATGCCCAGCAATACGGCCAAGATACTTGGTAAGTTGTGATTTATCAGCATTCCATGGGTCTCCAATTCCGGCCCCCTCCCATCAAAACCTCTTGGCCCTGCGGTTCGATGATGTGGTGCGGGGACACTAAGGCTGGGCTCTCGGTCCTTCCGCCCTATAGGGATCGGCGAGTCTTCGTTGATGCGGGTTCACGTTTCTGGGCAAGGCATTTTCGCCTGCAAATACGCCCCAATGCCAATTCCCCCTAGTTCCTGGGTGCACACACGTGGTCTTGGCTGGAGATAGCAGAGCACGCAAACCACCCTAGAAAAATCACCTGAATCTTCTAGAATCAAGCTAACTCGCCCAGCCCCATCTGTCTCTCGGCATTGTCGTCATCCCCATATCTGGCTTGTCCTGATCCAGCCATTTTGGCCCACGGCCAGCATAATTATAACCCGACGGCACGCCCAGACCCCCGCTGCAGCTGCGGGGCGCAACATTCCCCAGCCGATAGCGAGGTCCTCGTATTGAACCGCTGCAAGCATGCCTTCCATCTAGATTGTCTAAAATCTTGGTTTGAATATCGTCGGTACAAGTGCCCGATCTGCCAAGCTTCGTATTCGCCAGAGGCAGAGACACGAGGATAATTTCCGGAATGAATTCACTTGCTGCATGCATAATTCCGTGGGGGTGCGATTTGCTTTGCTATCTAATATCAGTGGCTATACCCTCCAAAGTTTGCCAAGTGGGATCAATATGGCTTTTTGCATCTTTTTTTTTCGCTGTTTTGCTTTGAGATATCCATCAACGTGACACGAAGCGTGCTCATTCAGTTTCTTTGATTCTCAATTATATACCTGTTGTCCATATGCCCAAATAGGCCTTAGGGGAAGACCTTGTTTTATATATCGATACACAAGCGTAATAAAAGGAATCATGGTCACTATAATCATGATTTATTTTTTTAAAAAAAAAAAAAAAAATTGAGAAGGGAGTCCATTCCGGCCGAATAAGCGCCTTCATGGTGTAGTTTGACCCCTTCAAAGGATAATCTACTCATAACTTTCCTCCTTGCCTTTTTTTTCTTTCATATTAGCTGCTCACATTGGGGATCTATACACTAAATTATTATGATTGTGTACTCTCATCTTCCGCAATAACCGACACTGGGAAATCGGGCACCCGAATAGGAAATTTCTCTCAGAACTCCCGCATTCCCCGGCTACGCGAACAACTTTTAAGCTGCTCGTTGATTTTAATTCAATGTTTCCCCAAAAATATATACACATTCCATGGATGCTATTATCGAGACTCTCCTGATTCAGAATATCTCAACACATTACACATACCTCTTTTCAAAAATCACGAATCCCTTCATTCGTCACCATGGACTTGACTCCTGAAGAAACCAACCTCGTCGAAATCGCAAGAACAATAATCAATGCCATCCCCAAATCAGACAACCACAGCGTATCTAGCGCAGCCCTCTCATCCAATGGCCAAGTTTTCACTGGCGTGAACGTGTTTCACTTCACAGGCGGACCATGTGCCGAGCTCGTGGTCCTTGGTGTGGCTGCCAGTGCCGGGACCCCTCGCCTATCGCATATCGTTGCAGTTGGTGAAGACGGCGGTGATGGAGTTATTTTCAATCCATGTGGTCGGTGTCGACAGGTGCTGCATGATTTACATCCTGGGATTCGGGCTATCGTGCAAAAGGATGGAGAGGTGAAATCCGTTAGGATTGATGACTTGTTGCCTTACTCCTATGACCATAGGGAGTAGGATAATAGTATACAGCCTTTATTATGTACATTAGTTATATAGTTACACGCACAAGTAACACACAGTAAAAATACATCCCAACAAACTATGTAGACCCTGGTATGAGTCCATAGTTTGATCCACCAAGAGCTTGAATCAAATCCAAGTAGCGTAGTCACTTCCCAAAACCGTCTCCTTCGTGACCGCCCCCGAGATGTGGCTCAAGAACTGGCGCGCAGAAGTGCTAGACCCAGCCCCAGTATTCTTGTACTCATAGTACAATGGTGTAGCACCCTTTGCCATTGGAGTCCATCCCTTGGCATTGACCACACTACCCAAATTGGAGTTCTGGTAGATGACGCGAGCAAGACCACGCCACGGACGACCAAGGAATACACTACCATCGGCGACAGAACCCTTGACATTGCAGTGGTCGAATGCATACCAGGTCTTGTCGGTGGGTATCTGTCGCGAACTGGCGGTGATAGCGCCAGGGCCGTTGGAGACGATGTCGCAGTTGTTGAACCAGGCGGAAGCCGCACCGAAGATGTAGTCCACAGCTCCTAGGGATTGTTAGTATATAGTTAATAGTGAGAGTGAAAATGACTTACCCTCAATCTTCGAGTTGGAATAGTACTGTGTTCCAGCCTTGGCGAACAGGGTATCCTGGTATCCAAGGAACTGGCATGCGTAGAAGCCGAGCTTATCGGCATTGGCGACGAGTCTGGTAGAGTCAGTTCATAATTCAAATACTAAAGAAAGAAAGAAATATTCACGCAACAGCCTGTGCACCTTTCCCGAATCCATTCACCACATTTATATTGTGCATCTTGAACCGAGGGGCGACAACATTCACAGTAGCACTCTTATCCAGCGAGCCAGCGACAGGGGAAGAGATCGTGTGGGTAATGGTCACAGTATTCTCCTTGTACGTATCCGCATCAGCAGTCTGGCCATACAAAGTTAACGCACCGCCATAGTTGATAGTGAGCTGTTCCTTGTATGTACCACTTGCGACATAGATACAAGCTGGGGCCTTAGAAGATCCGAGAACAGTCAATGCAGCGCCGATAGTGGAGTACTTCCCGCTCGAACCGACTGTCAAGCATCCTGCGGGGGCACTGGTCCTAGCTGTGCGAGCAGCTAGTTCAGTGGGTGCGGCCAGGACAGCCGCGCCCAGGGATAGGGCTACGAGGAGGAAGTTGTGGGGATGCATTTGACAGGGATGGTTGTTTTACTCCGTGCATTTTACAAAGAGGGAATGATTGTCGGTTTATGTACTCCGTACACTCCGTATACTACATAAAATAATGTCTAGTATACGGAGTATACGATGGTTGTTTCAAGGTGAAACCCCACATGAGCTTACCGGAAGCCTCGGTATAGTTGAAAGAGGGTAAAATGATACATCTTTCTCCGAGACATTTCCATATGCAGCCAGATTTCTGTAACTGTGGTTAAGGGGTCAATATATAGAGCTAAAGATATCCACAATAGATTAATTTTCCCATTTCTCTTAATTTGACATGAGATAGTTTGACCGACTTCCGTGACTATAACGGAAGTGGATATGGTATAGCCAATTCGTAGATCAGGAGAACAACCCAGTGGGTAATCCAATCGGGTATTTGGATCATACATCTCACTCACTGAACAAATTATTCCTCCAGTGACCAGCTTCGGGGCTAAAACAGAGGTTGTTTCAGGTTGTCTTACTTATCCGTCGACGAAACATTGGAACCACCACATGCAAAGTACGAAAAGGAGAAGAGAAAAGTTATAAAAGCTATCATCCACTACAGAGTATATATGTAGATATATCCAGACCATACCTGTGATACTCTCACTCACTTGCGCCATGTCGATAACAAAAGCCCTCGCGGTCTTTGCCCTCCTGGGCTCATCTCTCGCCCTACCAGACGCAAGACACCAACATCATGTTCGTGCTTCAGCTTGCACACCAGTAGCAGGTGGATCTGATGATACTCCCGCTATCGCAGCGGCAATTGCCAAATGCGGCAAGGGAGGCACTATCATCATCCCCGCCGGCAAAACCTACAACCTGAATAGCCCTCTTGATTTCGCAGGATGCGCTGGCTGTGACTTCCAGTTGGAAGGCACCTTGAAATTCAGCTCGTCCACAAATGTCTGGAAGGGACAGACCGCAATGATCAACATCAAAAAGATCGATGGACTTAAGATCCGCTCTCTGTCAGGCAAAGGAGTCATTGATGGAAATGGACAAGAGTCGTATGTATTCATTCCTTTCCTTTTCCTTTTTATTTTTTTTTTTTTTCGGCTCCCATTTCAGTTCACTAATATCATGTATAGATGGGACCTTTTCGCCAAAGACAGCAGCTACCGCCGTCCAACCCTGCTCTACATCACCGGTGGCTCTAACATCGAGATCTCAAACATCCACCAAAAGAACCCACCCAACGTCTTCAACTCGATCAAGGGCAACACCAAGACGGCGAAGTTCCTCAATCTGAATATGGACGCCACATCCCAAAGCAAGAATGAGCCGAAGAACACAGACGGCTTCGACATCGGTGCCAGCACAGATGTGACCATCAGCAACGTCCACGTGAAGAACGACGATGACTGCGTGGCCTTTAAGCCCGGCGCAGACGGCGTTATTGTCAAAGACATTACCTGCATCGGAAGCCACGGACTATCGGTGGGATCCCTGGGAAAGACTGCGGAGGACTTCGTGAAGAATGTGCATGTGTCCGGCGCGAGGATGGTTAAGTCGACCAAGGCGGTGGGGATCAAGACATATCCCACTGGCAACGGCCACGCCAAGTCGACAGTGAGCAATATTACTTTCACGGATATTGTCGTTGATGGGAGTGACTATGCGATTCAGATCCAGAGTTGTTATGGAGAGAAGGGTGATTACTGTGTGAAGAATCCTGGAGATTCGGACTTGACGGGTATCGTTTTCGACAATATTAGTGGTAAGACGAGTGGAAAGTATAAAGCTGTTACGGGCAGTCTTTCTTGTGGAGCTCGTGGAACTTGCGATGTCAAGGTTAGCGGCTATACTGTTGTCGCGCCAACTGGGGGTAGCGAGGTGCAGTGTGCTAACACCCCGTCTAAATTGGGGGTGAAGTGCACTGCAGGTGCCTCGGGCTGAGAATGGAGGAGACCTAATGTATAGTATTGTGGTTTATGGGAGAATATTGAAGATATACTGAAAAAGAAAGCTCTATGCAATTTTGCGGTATATAAGAAAAGAGATATGTTCGTCATACACGCGGGATTTCCAACGCAGTACACCAGAACCAGTCATTCAATGTTTACGAGGAGGCAATCATCTTGTCCTTCACGTAGAGGTCGACATACTGGTCGACATCGTAGTTCTCCAGCTGAGAGCGGTTCCAGCCCAACTCCAGCAGCTCATCAACGCGAGCCTTGTCAAAGTGCGCCTCGATATGACGCTTGTACTTGGCCAGAATCTCAGGCTTGGCTTCCTCGCGGCGGAGACGGTGGCCCAGAGGAGCCTCGACGATGATCTCCTCGAGGACAGTGCCGTCGTTCAGGGTGACGGTCAGCGCGTTGGGGATGATACGCTTGCTGGGGTCGTGGTAATCGGCGGTGAACTTGGTGTCCTCGACACAGCGAATCTTCTTGCGGAGATCCTCCAGCAGAGGGGAGGTGGCGGCCTCGGAGCCGTCCGCGTAGTCGCTAGCGGTCAGGCGACCAAAGACGAGCATGGTGGCAACCATGTACTGCACACAGTGGTCGCGGTCGGCAAAGTTGTCCATCTCCTTGAACTGTTTGTCGATGATGCGGATGCATGCCTCATGTGTACGGTTGGTGATCTCCTTGATGTCCTTGGCACTCTTGTCCATGGCCGCAAGCTTGGCATTGACCTTTTCAGCGGCTTCAATGGCAGTCTGAGAGTGGAACTCGGCTATGAAAAGGTGTTAGCCGTCATCAATCTCTACAAAGGGTCATTTCTGCAAAGTATTTTTGCACTTACCAGGATAGGAAACCTTGAACAGAACGTTTTCCATAACGTAACTGCCGTAGGGGCGCTGGAACTGGAACTTCTTGCCCTTGAACAGGACATCGTAGAAACCCCAGGTGGGTGCAGAGAGAACGGTACGGAGGCCACCTTCGCCCTTCTGGACCTTGAGAACCAGATTGACGGCGCGCTGGCAGGCGTCACCAGCAGCCCACGACTTACGCGACATGGTGTTGGGTGAGTGGCGGTATGTACGGAGAGATTGGCCGTCCACCCAAGCCTGGGTAATAGCATCGGCGGTCTGCCTCTCAGTAAGACCCATCATCTTGGAGACGACAGCGGCGGTCGCAACCTTGACAAGAACAACGTGGTCAAGGCCGACCTTGTTGTAGGAGTTCTCCAGGGCCAAAACACCCTGGATCTCGTGGGCCTTAATCATGGCCTCCAAAACATCATGGATCTTCAGGATCTTGCCGTTGCCAAGGTTTCCACCGGCGCGGTTGGTGCGCGAAATCCAGTCGGCCACAGCCAAGATACCACCTAGGTTGTCCGAGGGGTGACCCCACTCGGCAGCGAGCCAGCAGTCGTTGTAGTCGAGCCAGCGGATCATCGCACCGATGTTGAAAGCGCCATTGACGGGGTCCAGTTGGTAAGGAGTTCCAAACACACGGGTACCATTGGGGACGACAGTACCGTCCACAACAGGGCCAAGAAGCTTCGCGCACTCCTTGAACTTCAGAGCTTCCAATCCACAACCAAGGGTATCTAGGAATACCAGACGGGCAGTGTCAAACTGCAAACAACAAATTCTAGAATTAGCTGGTGCTTCATCTAACTGAGCCGGAGCTAACATACCGCCAAGTCGGAATCCACCTTATAGTCGTGGATGTAACTAGCCATATCCTGAATTTCAGGGTCATAGGACTTGTCGGTATGAACCGCCGGGGCAGTTGATTGACGAGCAGCCATTGTAGAGAAACGGGGAGTGCGAGGAACAGAAATACGGGGAGTGATGGAGAGGGAAGATGCCAAAGTGGGAAATCTGGAGATGCGGGCCAAAGTGCGGGGAGAGGTGTGGGTCAAGCGTCTCACTGCGGGCAGGGACATTGTGAAAGAAGAATTGGGAGGGTTCAACAAATTGACGCAATTGAATAGAGGGAGAGAGGGAGAGGGGATGGATGGTGGTTTTATTTAAAAAACAAAAGGACGAAAGGAGAAATGTTGGGGGAGAAAGGGAGAAAATGGCCGGGGAAGAGTTCCAAGCTGACTTCATCCTGCCGAGGGTCGGTTACAGTCGGGTATTATTTCACTCTCCTATTTCCACCTGGGGCATGTCTATGGGATTAGTTTATCTTGTCTACAGGTCAACATGCCAATAATTAAACTAATACTTTCTTAATGGACAGATCTTATTGCTATATTTCCATCTGTTGAGCTCCCTAGAACATGGGGAATCCGAGTATCGGACGTAAAGAAACCCAGCAAATAGACATTAGCTACAAGATGTAGCGAAATCGGAATGTCCGTGGTCCGAATGTGCAAGAAAGAATAAAAAATACGAATATCTTTGCCACTGAGATGGGGGCTCACATCGAGCTCTCTCTTCACCCTCGGCTGATCTGCACGTGAGGTGAGACAGATCAGCACCAGAGGACCTCATTCTCAATCCCAACCCCCAACTCCCCTCCTCCCCTCCTCCTATTCCTCATCTTTCTTTTTCTTTTTTTTTTTTTTTTTTTTTTTATCATCTCCCTGGTCAGTGGAAGATTCCCATGGCCTCCTCTGTATCAGTCTCACACAGAGACTTGACGATCTCTCCATAGATGGCCTTGGCAAAGAGCGGGGGCACGGCATTTCCGATCTGCTTGCGCATAAATCTTCCAGTAAACTGGAAGTCCAGGGGAAATGTCTGCAACAGGGCCATCTCACGACTGGTATAGGGCCGGGTCCCCGAGGGGTGGTAGTTGTATTCGCCTCCCCCGCAAGTAATGGTCCTAGCTAGAGAGTCGCGATCAAACGAAGGTCGGTGGCTCAGAGCCCACCGCGCCAGTCCCGCTTCAACATTGTGATCGTCAGCATCAGGAGGGATGTTGTCGATGGTGGATGAAATGGTCGCTCGGGGAAGTAAACCGTGACCAGGCTGGCCGTGAGTGGGTGGGGCATAATGTGGCAGAACTTCACCGGGTCTATGAGCACGTCGTTAGATAAATGGAAATATGAAAAGCTTCGTCTTTCATTTCACTTACCCCGCAGCAATGACAAGCAGCCTCTTCCGCTCCTGAGGCACACCATATTCGTCACACCCCAGTACCGACCAGCGAACAGAATATCCAAATTCAACCATGTCCAGTACAACTCGGTTAAATATAACGGGAAATCGTTGCGGCAATCCCATGGTTTCCTCCATTGTCAACACCCGGGGCCGTGATTCTCGAAGTAGGCTTCCAGCCGAAAAGACGCAGGCGGAGTTGGCGTCATCACGAGGGCAGGGCACAGTATGAGCAGGCGACCAAGTTTGGCAGGGGGGTGAGCAGTGTGCAATATCAACTCGTAGGAATCTCGGATCGTTGGTAAGGAAACTGAAGAAGTCCGAATGCTCAACCTCTACATCGTCAAAATTCATTTGATATGTTTCCAGTGCATATTTGTCGATATCAACAGCCCATTGAAGCTTCACGCCAGCTTGCTTGGCCCCGCAAGACACACCACCAGCACCACAATAGGCGTCACCGAAGGTGTAAGCACGGTCAGGAGCAGTCAAATCAATCACACCCTGTCGTTCAAGATCCCTAGCCATGGAAGACGCCCTAGCCTCACCGAAAGGCACAGTCACCCCCCTCCATTCGGCACGCAGTTGGTTCGCGGGTTTGCCAAGTCCTGGGTCTGATTCGGAGAAGTTCAACCATTCAATTGCACACTGCTCTGCACTCAAAGGTGGGTGGCCAGGGATAATGACAACCCCGTTCTGGCGAATGGTGAGCTTCAGACGGCAAGTCAGTTCTGCTCCCGGTGTGAGATTGTTGAAATCAGTCCGAAAGTTGGTGAAGCGAATGGGCACAACCTGTCTGACTCTCTTGATGCTGACGTGGTCTGTGTTCTGAGTAAGCCAGACCAATTCATCGTTGAGTTTTGGAAGGTATGTCTTGGCTTCTGGGTGAGTCGTGCGGTAAAGACGCCTGCCGAAAAGACGCAGGTCATGAGGTTGAGGAATCACGTCTTGGACACGCATAAAAGAGCCGTCATCAAGCTCTAGGGAAATTCCAGCTTTGAACACAACACCCCCAATGGTTATTCCTCGGTGCGTTGTCTCTGGCGTTGGGCTGCAGCTGGCAGACTGGTTGCTGATGAGAGAAGAGTTGCCGGAAGACCGGACACTCGCCGAGTCGTCGCCGGGGGCGATGGCGGAGGGGGCTGCAACATTGGCCATGTCAGAGGTCAATTCTTCCATAGCTTGATTGCTTTCGTCGTCGCAAGTCAGGTCAATCACTGTCTGCGTGTTCTCGGTGGCCCGGAAGGGGGTGGGACTGGCCTCCTGAGTATTGAAGATATGTGACGGATCCGACATGATGATGTCGTCGTCAGGCATTGTTGGCTCATTAGTTACTGCTCTAAACTCTGCCGTGCTGACCGGAATTGGGTCTCCAAAGGGAGACACCGAAATACGGGATCGATCATTGATATCAGCCATTGGTGTGATGGTGGACTGATGAAAATGTCCCATACTCCGTTTATGTGAAGATTCAAAGACCAGGTTTGAAATTATGGTGAAGAAAACAAATCTCAATATCAGATCGATGGATGATCTTGGGATCTAGAAGGATCTCAAGTTCAGATGACTTCGGAAACACTTCTACTGCTATAGTCGGGTGTTCGAAACCAGCCTTGCGCGGATAAACACAACTTGGCTCGGACATTTGATGTAAAGAGCAGTGGCAGAAGGATTTGCCAGATCCTCTATACATAACAAGTCAAGTGAAGCAACTCCTACGGATTCATCTTTGTATTTCTATCTGGTCAACAAAGCAGGAGATGATACCTAGTTTTGTGAAGCATGAAAGACTGATATAAAGCCATAGTATTCATGTTTATCTCATTGAAGGTGACTCTTGGAAGCTAAGGTTATACATCCATGTAACTACAATATATGTATCAACCTCAACTCTATACAACCTATGTTATAGACGCTTGTCCCTTTTGGGATAGTAGGGCATGGGCCCCGGGGGTCATGTGGAGCACTGCTGACTCATACCATCGCCCCGAGGTCGGCCCGGGCAAAAAAGAGAGAAAATTTAATTCTGTGGGGCAGCACAACGACCGAAGAAACACATCTACCATGGAATATTTCCCTCCCTCTTTCTGTCTTCTTGGGGTGGTGTTCATTTCTAGTGATGACCATTCTCTAAACTTCACTCCTTCTTTTACGTGATCTGGTTTTGGTAAGTGGTACGGTTTTATTGTTCTTTGACTTTCAGCTTTATTCAAAGTAACCCTCCTCCCTGTCTCTTATGATGAATTATGGTTTTTTATAGATGTTAGACTTCCTAAACAATTGTTGCGGAGAAAACACCTGAACTGATTTGAGACACTGCAATCTTGCTATACGCTGTGAATACAATGGATGAATACTGGTACTAATTATCTTCGTCATTCACAGAAAACCTACCCTCCGTCAGGATGTGTGGTATCATTGCACTGATTCAGGCGAACCCCTCATCTGCGGCCGCCGTGGATCTCCACGAGGCACTTTACCTTCTCCAACGTGAGTTCCGGCCACAATATATACCCCTGCGACCGCGAGGCTAAAAAGGTTTTGGTATCACAGATCGTGGTCAGGATGCAGCCGGTATTGCAACATGCGCGTCTGGCGGTCGTATATACCAACTCAAGGCCAACGGCATGGCTGCCAAGGTCTTCCAAGAAGGTGCTAAGGTGGCCAATCTCCCCGGCTCCATGGGTATTGGCCATCTGCGGTATCCGACCGCAGGATCCAGTGCCAATGCTGAGGCCCAGCCGTTCTACGTGAACAGCCCCTACGGTATCTGCTTTGCGCACAACGGTAACCTGATCAATGCCGGGGACCTCAAGAAACACCTTGACCTTGAAGCCCACCGTCATATCAACACCGATAGTGACAGCGAGCTGATGCTCAATGTCTTTGCTGATGAGCTAAGCGAGACCAAGAAGGCCCGTGTCAACCACGAGGACCTCTTTGCCAGCTTGACTCGCATGTATAAACGTTGCGAGGGTGGATGGGCCTGCACTGCTATGCTTGCTGGTAAGTTACCAATCAGTCGTGGTGCTCTCTAGTCTATAATACTAACTCGCAATCTAGGCTTTGGAATCTTGGGTTTCCGTGACTCATACGGTATCCGTCCCCTCATTTTGGGCTCTCGTCAGTCCGCGGATGGACCTGGCATGGACTACATGATGTCTTCTGAATCAGTAGCTCTGGACCAGCTGGGTTTCACCAACCACCGTGACATTCAGCCTGGTGAGGCGGTTATCATCGCCAAGGGCAGTGAGCCGGTCTTCCGCCAGGTGGCTCCCAAGAAGGCCTATGCCCCAGATATTTTCGAGTATGTCTACTTCGCTCGCCCTGACTCCATCATGGATGGCATCAGTGTGTACCGTAGCCGGCAACGCATGGGAGACCGTCTCGGTGCACGGGTCCTCGATATCTTGGGTCCTGAGGTCGTGAAAGACATTGACGTGGTCATTCCTATTCCTGAAACGGCTACTACGTCCGCGTCCAATGTCGCACTATACCTCAACAAGCCTTACTGCCACGGTTTCGTCAAGAACCGTTACGTCTTCCGCACTTTCATCATGCCGGAGCAAAAGACACGGCAAAGGGGTGTCCGCCGCAAGCTCAATGCCATGAAGGCTGAGTTTAAGGACCGCAATGTCCTGCTGGTTGATGACAGTATTGTGCGTGGTACGACCAGTCGCGAAATTGTCAATATGGCCCGGGAAGCTGGCGCTAAGAAGGTCTACCTTGCCAGTTGTGCGCCAGAGATTACACATGCCCACATCTACGGTATTGACCTTGCCTCCCCTCAAGAGTTGGTTGCGCACAACCGGAACTCAGAGGCCATCGCCAAGCACATTGGTGCGGAGGCGGTTGTCTTCCAAACCCTACCTGATCTCAAGGACGCCTGTGCCGAGGTTGCCCGTGAGAATGGTCAGGAAGAACCTACAAACTTCGAGGTCGGTGTCTTCTGTGGTAGCTACGTTACCCCCGTTTCATCCGGTTACTTCGAGCATCTCGAGTCCGTCCGTGGCGAAGGCCGCAAGGTCAAGGCTCTTGACAAGGCCAAGGAGGCTGTCACTAATGGCTTTGCCAACATGACCGACTTCCAGATCGCCGCCCACGGAGTCACCATGGACACCAATGGCAAAATTATCCCTGCCGCTGATAACGAGTCGGCAATTGGTGCCACCAAGAAGCAGGCCAGCAATCCCGAAGACCAACATAACCCGAAGGTCTCGGACCGCATGGACATTAGCATCCACAACCAGGCTGACCATGAGGCATGATTATGAGACATCTGATTTATAATCTGATTTTTATTTATTTTTTTCTCCACCATTTTGGTAATTTGCATTGGGTGTCTGGGCGTTTGTTTGAGGGAGCATATGTGCTAAGTGGCTGTTTTTGGCTACATGATGTGGAAATGATGTGGAAATGCATTGAAAATGCCAATACCCGGTGTCTTGAGATACACTTGTCAATAACTCTTGATGAAGCTAAACTAAATGAAATATTCCAATGTTGTTGAAATCATGCTGTTTTTGGATTTTGGCCATTGTCCCAAAGAGGCAGGTCACGTGCCAAAAGTCATTGGCCAGTAGCATCACCTGATTCCCTGCGCATCATCCATTAATGCGATCATCTGCGTTGAGCATCTTTTAATCTTCAGTCCCCTCGTTGATGGTTAGAATGAATTGATACACCTTGATATACCGGTTATCCGTTGTCGGCTCTTATACACAAGACTATCTATACAACATTACAGGAAATCGACCTTTGCTGCAGGCCGTCTGGCCTGACCTTCTCTATCATGGAACGCCGCATTACTCGCTCCGCAGCACGGGCTGCTGCTGCATTGATTGCGAAAGAAGAAAATAGCCCTTCGGCCACTCAAGCACCAAACACTACTGAAGCGAACAAACGAAAGCGTCTCAACCCCACTGGCAATTCCAATGCCTCCAATGCTCTGAACACGCATAAGATCAACACCACTGATTTGAAATCCCCCAGTAATGATAATACCACGATTAAACAAGAGAAGCCGGTGTTGCCCCCAGCCCCGTTCGATGAACTCCCTCACAACCTAGGATCTGTCCCGGTCCCATTGTCCATAGCAGCAGAGCCCACAGTCTCAATTACTGGATCTGACAAGGAAAACCAAACTTTAAACGGGAATCAGGTCATAAATCTGGCTACTGAGCTTCAAGACACTGTGGACAAAGCTACAACCAAGCTGAAGAAAGAACCCAAGATACAAACTACCCCAACCGGCCGCAAGTTAAAGAAGAGTACTTATGGCTTGACGCCTGGTATCTCTCCTTTCCCCGAACTAGGTCGACCAACCACTGAGGAGTGTGAAAATGTCAATGAGCTATTGTCCAGCATTCATGGGGTAGTTACTGCTCCAGCAACTATCCCTGAGCCCTCCCTGACGGTCACCGGGTGTGGTGAGGTCCCGTCCGTTCTGGATGCTTTAATCCGCACTCTTCTCAGTGGTGCGACCACAGGCAACAATGCTGCCAAGGCATTTGGTGGGCTTGTGCAACGATTCGGCGTTCTTTCTGAAGGCATCGGCAAAGGAAGCGTGAATTGGGATGCCGTACGACAGGCCACTGTGAAAGACGTGTTTGAAGCGATCAAAAGTGGCGGCTTGGCCGACATCAAAAGCAAGAACCTCAAGGCGATTCTTGACATAGTCCATGAGGACAACCAGGCACGCCGAGCTACATTGCTAAATTCCGAGTCTAAGAACGACTCAATGTCCAAACTGGTCCCTGAAAAGGCTGAAAAGGACAAGCAATACGAGATTGCCTGCGCAGATCAGAACTTCCTCTCTCTCAACCACCTCCACAATCTCAGCACTGAAGAAGCCATGACCGATCTGATCAAGTACCCCGGGATCGGACCCAAGACAGCCGCCTGTGTGATCCTGTTCTGCCTCCAGCGGCCCTGTTTCGCCGTCGACACACACGTCTTCCGGCTCTGTCGCTGGCTAGGATGGATTCCTGCTCGTGCAAACGAAGTAACTGCCTTCAGCCACCTGGAAGTGCGCATTCCTGACCACTTGAAGTACTCGCTCCACCAGCTGTTCATCCGACATGGGAAGACCTGTCCCCGATGCCGAGCTGCTACCGGCGAGTCCAGTGCTGGCTGGGAGAACGGCTGCATCATTGATCACCTGTTAACTCGCGACGGGAAGCGTAAGGGCAATGGTCCGACTGTGGTTTCGAAAAAGAAAGCAGCTGCTAAGAGCGCGGCTAGTAAGCGCAAGAGGACGAACAAGGACCCCGAGGAGGAGAGTGACGAAAGCGAGAGTTCAATTTCCGACGAAGCGAGTGACGAGTGAACGCATTCATGACAACGAAACTATGTTATATGAAGGTGGAATCTTTACGAAAATGAGAATTGATGAAATGGATGTATGACGATTAATGGCTTAAGCCCAATATTTGTATTCTATAGTATTACCAATTTACCGTATTGCTCTTGCTCTCAATACTTTAACAAAATTCATTCTTCTGATATTCCTAGAACATAGTCTATCTTGTATGGCACAACTAGGCCTGGGGTAGTACCCCCGGGGCCGGACAACTTATCGCCTTATCGCAAACACAAAAGTCTCCGGAACTCCCTTTACTCTCTCTCCCAACAACACTTTCCAGTTGTCCGATTGCACCATTCCCGCCATGGATTGTCTGGCATCCCACATTCCGCCCTCTCTGCGCACTCTTCTGGAGGCCTACGCGCCTCCCGGATCGGCAGAGTACGCCCCGCACATCGCAGTCGCGTTCACCTCCCTTGTCGCCGTATACGTGGGGTACCTCTACCTCCAGAGCTGGAGAGAGGCAGCGGTCATTTTCAATGTTCCTATCCCATCTGAAGTGCGCAAGAGTGGATCGATCAAGACATGGGATGAGGTTCAGGGGCAGCAGAAAATGGTCTTGCAGGATCAAGCTCGTGGAGTGAGTTGAAGTCTTTGACTCGGGGTTATCTGTACTCAAGCTAATTGCTGGTCTACTACGCAGAAATGGAACCATCAATTGATTATGAGCTACAGTCCTGCCGATGGGAGGGTGCTCGGTAACGGAATCAAGCCCGCTACGGTCGAAGATGTCAACAAGGCCGTTCAGGTTGCGGGAGCTGCTCAACCGGAGTGGGCGAAGACCACCTTTGCGGAGCGCAGAAAGGTTCTCCGGACACTGCTGAAGTATGTGGGGTGGCAGATTTTCCCCGTCCCATGAAACGATTGCGCGTTGCGTACGGCGCCCCTAAGGCTTGTCCAACTAACATCTCGCAGATATGTCCTAGACCACCAAGAAGACCTCGTTACCGCATGCTGTCTGGATTCGGGTAAAACAAAAGTTGACGGCTCATTCGGCGAGATCCTTGTGACAGTGGAGAAGCTCAAGTGGACAATTGACCATGGCGAGAAGGCACTACTACCAGAGCGGCGGCCGACCAACTTCCTGATGATGTACAAGAAGAACACAGTCACATACGAACCGCTAGGCGTGGTGGGTGCCTGCGTGTCTTGGAACTACCCGCTACACAACTTCATCGGTCCGATCATCAGTGCGCTGTTTACTGGTAACGCAGTTGTTGTCAAACCGTCCGAGCAGACCGCATGGTCTGCAATCTACTTCCTCGATATGGTGCGCGGCGCGCTCTCTAGCTGTGGCCACTCACGCGATCTGGTCCAGTCGATAGTCTGCCTACCCAATGTGGCTGATACATTCACCTCGCACCCTGATATCGCGCATATAACATTTATTGGATCCCGACCCGTTGCCCACCACGTCTGCACATCAGCAGCCAAGTCTCTCATCCCCGTATGTGTCGAGCTGGGTGGTAAAGATCCTGCCGTGATCCTGGACGACTCCCGCACTCTTCGCAATATTTCCTCCATCGCGTCTATCCTCATGCGCGGTGTCTTCCAGTCGTCTGGTCAGAACTGCATCGGCATCGAGCGTATTATCGCCCTCCCCAACGCATACGACCGACTCATCGAAATTGTAACACCACGAATTCAAAATCTCCACCTCGGCTCTGTCCTCCTCGACACCGCAACCCCAGACGTTGGTGCGATGATCTCCCCTGTCTCCTTCGCCAAGCTGGAGGCACTCATCAACGAAGCCGTGCAACAAGGCGCACGTCTCCTCGCCGGCGGCACCGAACACAAGCACCCAGTCCACCAACACGGCCACTACTTCACACCAACTCTACTAGTGGACGTGACACGCGACATGCGGATCGCGCAGACAGAGCTCTTCGCCCCCGTCTTCCTTATGATGCGTGCGGAGTCTGTATCCGACGCAATTGCCATCTCAAACTCAACGCCGTATGCCCTAGGCGCCAGCGTCTTCGGACACCGACAATCGGACGTGCAAGCCTGCGTGTCGAAAATATCTGCCGGAATGGTAGCGATCAACGACTTTGGCGCCTTTTACGCCGTGCAACTGCCGTTCGGCGGCGTGCGTGGATCTGGATATGGCCGGTTCGCGGGCGATGAGGGACTGCGCGGTCTGTGCAATCTCAAGTCCGTTTGCGCTGATCGATTCCCTACTTTGATTGGCACTGGTATCCCGCCGCGCGTGGACTATCCTATCCAGGACCGGTCGAACGCGGCGGATGCTAAGGGTGGGGTTGCCGCATGGGAGATGTGTAAGGGTATTGTTGAGATGGGATATCAGTTGACGCTGGGTGGACGTATTGCTGGTATTCTCCGGTTGTTGAGGAACCTATGATGGGTTTGCCCTTCAGGAAATCATTCCAAAATTCTTGTTTGATATCGATATTTTTGTACTATACATACTCCATCTTGCTATAGGTAATACCTCCAGCTGTGGGAACATTTAATTCAAAGTAAATTATTATTACAGATTTATATGTGGGACTCTATGATACATGACAGAATATCTAACATCCGGGTATAGCGCTAACAAGGAAGTCCTGGTGAGACTACTCGGAACAATATCATGGAGGAAGAGAGGGGCCGAACTTCTTCAGCCAGTGATCTTCAGTTCGGAACGAACTCTCCATCATCCAATTCCCTAATGGTCCGCGGAAGGCATCAAGAACCTCATCGACAAAGCGACGGCCCTCAAAATCCGTGACATCCAACTGACCATTACAGAACAGCTGACCAGTCGGGAATTCATGGGCATGCTCAACCTTCGCAGGGAGACGCAGCAGGAAATTCGACAACCAGCGCGCAAACTTACCATTAGTCTGGTTATAAGTATCCGGGTTCTTCTTGGCGAGTTCCATATTGTCCACAGTCCACTTGGTGATCTCGGATGACCAGCAAGGCAAGGACTCCGCACTAGCACGGAGAAGAGCCTGGAAGAAATCCAAGTTGAGATGGGGCTTGTCGCGGCCGGTGCGGGTAACAGCGAGGAAATGCTCGATCGGGATCGTATAGTAGACGCTGCGGCGTTGGTTCTCTACTTTATAGCGGAAGAGGAACTCGTCGATTTTGAGGAGGGAGAGCATGGCGTCGAAGTTCTGGTGACGAATTGCGTTCTGGATTCCTTCGTTCAGGGCTCTGCGGTCGACTTTCGTCAGAGTCGAGGGCGTCAAGGAGCTCGTTGGAGGGGTCCAATTGCACGAGGTTATGCGTAGCATCTCTAGGAAATCAACGTCTTCCGGAAGGAATCCGTTGCTGCGGCCTCGGAGGAGATGGGATGGGAATTTGCACAGGTCCAGTGCAGGGATATTGACGGTCAACCCCACATCCACACATTGGAGCTCGGTGGTGACCATTGGCATGATATGGAGCTTGTATTCGTGAATGCCGTTCATTGCGTTCAGGATCACGCGGAAGCACTCTGGGGGCATGCTAGCTATTTCCTTCATTGGGCCGCCCTTGCCGTGGAAGATGCGGACGCTGTCGTCCTTACGTGTTATGAGCTTTTCAAACGCATCCTGCTCCTCCTTCTCCGTCACAATGCCGGCGTTGATCCAGCGACGGTAGATACTCAGGATCTGCATTGTCGGGACCTGTTCGCGCACGCGGTCCACGGTACACCACCTGCATTTGAATACGGCTTCTTGTAATCGGGCGCGTTCGTCCAGTTTGAGAGGAACGTAAGTGAGCGGGACCATCATCCGGTCAATGGCCTTGCTACGGGGGTTGTCGAGCGCATCATTCCAGAACGCAAGGAGGATGAGAGCGCGGTAGATATGTTCACCGGAGAGGGCGCGGGATAGGAACGGCGAAGCTCGGGGAAGGTTTAGATTGAGCGAGTTTAGGAATATCTGCTCAATGATCTCGACGGGGAGGGCCTCGAGTATGGAGATTCTGCGGGGAGTATGCGGGCGCGAGATTCTAGGTCTGGGCGAATTAGAAGGACGGTCGTAGGGGCTCGACCTCGACCGAGAGGACCGGGAGGACCGAGATGAGCTGCTCCGAATCGGGTTCTTGAAGGTGCGACCTGGTCGGCGCTTCGATTTGGGGATAGGTGAGCTGCTTGCGGGCTCTGGCGGAGCAAGCTTTGGCCGCGTCACAATTTCATCCTCGTCTTTTGGGGGGCCCATGGAGGAATTGAGCCTTCTCGCTATCTGGAGTAGATCAATCTTGGAGCATGAATCATTTCTGATTCGTGTCTGGTGACTTTAATTGTAGTATGCTGCACTTGCGCATATAACCTCAGAAAGTATACAACGTTGCAGCCAACTCCGAGCCTCCCCTCGTCTGATTGGCGGAAAAGAGCCCGACAGGTAATGGCTTGGCGTTAGGGCTTGGCACTGGAGGGCATGAAAGTCACATGATAGCACATGATTTAACCCCCGCCTGTTGCTAAATTGGGTTTAGCCTGGTATCAAATGACGTCAAAGACTATCAGTAAGAAAAGCTATCACAGAAGAATATCATTTGAATGAATAGTGTATATATATCTATATATCTATATATCTATCTATATATCAACCTTGAAATTAAAACTGGAGCTATTCTTAAACATTAGACCACCCATTTAAAATCCATCAATTGCCCCACCAAGCCTCCAAAGTAAAGATTCTGTGCTGTCGAACAAATCCGAAAACAAGGAATGGCCCCGGTCTGTGTCGAGATGACGGAATGATGGTACCTTGACCATTTAGCTATGGGCTCCATTACAAAATAGCACTACTTTCCATATTCGATCTTTCTCTCTTATTCTTCACCGAACCTTGAAATCCTGTCATAGCTTTGCCAACGACGTCACTGGCGTTTGCACCTTACAATTCCTGAAATTCTAACGCCTCGCAAGACAAGCTTAACTGCACGAATTTGCCAATCAATCGCCTCTTTCGGACAACCACTTACGTATCCAAACAAGAAAACATCAGTTCCTGTCTAAGACGATCATTGTTACCATTCTTTATTTAAGCCTCCTCTCCATCTATTTCATTCATTTCCTTCAATATGCACCCTTTCAGTGATCCAACTGTCCACACACACGCTTCCTCTAGCTCAGAGTCTACTGCCACCTCCAAGCCAAAATAAACCAACACCTTGATAAAAGCCCCAACAAAAGCTCTTCATCTTCAATATGGGTGCTGTCGTCTCTTGCGTATGTGAACTGCATCTGCCTTCCAGGTAACCTCAACTAACATACCTACCTCTAGATCCAAGGCGTCTTCCGCGCCATTGGTAGCTGCCTCATGGCCATCGTCAACGCTATCGGCTCCATCTGCCACGCCATCATCAGCGGTGTGGTCACAGTGATCGATGTCATCATCTCCTGTCTGACCTGCGGCTACTGTGGAAATCGTCGGCGAGGTCGTCGATCAGCAGTATGATAGGAAACAAATTATCACGTCCGTACGCATATCTATGAGTCCACGAGGATAGGAGCGTTGGGTATGGGTTCTACGATTGTTATGTCGGCGCGAGTTTTCTTTTGTCATTTTATCTTCTTGGAGTTTATACCCCGTGGTGTATTTTTCAATTATCAATCATGAATCGAATTTGGGTTACAAAATACTTGATATCGACGTATATTGTATCTATATTGTTTCTCTTCCGTAGGAGATAGGCATGTAGAATAATGTATATATACATATAAATCATTGAAGTATGGACATGGAATTGCACATATATGACTGGATATACACTAGCAAGTCAAATCTTTTTTTAAGAAGCAAATATATCAATACCCGTCTTTCGGCGAAGAGGACTCAACATATCGCAACAGATCCCGCTTTGCTTCTGTGGGCATATCATCCCAACGCTCATTCAAGATAACATTTGCAAACGGATCCCCCGGTCCACTTCCACAGCGCCGGACGAGCGAATAATGTGAATGCTGTAGCGGCCAGCGCGTAGGGACACGACAATTTGCAGCACGGAACGATATACGCAGCAAGCGAGTAAAAGGCTCGATCTTGCGCGTTCGAATGAGACGATATGTGATCTCCGAGGATCGATCAGGCCTGGCCTCATCCTCATCCAGGTAGAAGTCCGAAGAGAGCAGCTGTAAGAACTCAAACTGCGCATCTGACCAGGGCGAGCGCAAGACCTTATCCGGAATGCGGCCGGGTCCAATAGCCACCGAGCACGGCAGCCGGAAGAGGTCATTCTCATGGTATATCTCGTGGGATTTACGGATCTGGAGAGCGCCAAAATGGAACCATATTGCCACTTTGCGGTCGACATTACGAGAAGACGGGGTCTGCAATGTTTTCCCAAGCTGTGCGGGGATCACTAGATCCCCTTTTCCACGCCGGCCGAGTACAGCCCAATCGCAAGCTTCTAGGTTTTCGAAGCGTGGGTCCAGATTTGATAGCATTTCTTGGTCGTCTGGATGGAATACCAGGCCGGCACATTTGCGACGGATGGCATGGGCAACGTACTCACGCTGGCATTTCCGGAGCAGGGAAAATGTGCACCACCGACATGCCAGCAGGTCGGTCTGTAATCTTTGGCGCTCTTTCCATGACAAAGCCCAGAAATCCAATGGTGGGGGTAGGAAATCCGGGGTAAAGAAGCCTTCCCGGGAGCCTGAGTTGGGGCTGCTGAATGCAAGCCGAATGAGCCAGGTATAGAGCAATGGAGTGGACAGTGCCTGGCTGAGACGCGGTGAGGCACGAGGGAGGTTCACTTCCAGGCTGTGAAGAAAGATCAACTGCAGGATTTCCACGGGCAGTGACTCCAGGCACGAGCTCGAGTGGTCGGCCAACAAATCAGGGGAGGCTAGGCCCATTTGCAACAGTGCGCCTAGAGGTGATGCGTTCTTATATAGCTTGGATATATTGCTCGCAGCAAGACGGTGTTCGCTTATAAATCACACAGTGCGGTATAGTTGTAAAATGCCAGGGAGGAAGAAGAGCAGAGATGGATATGGTTTATCTCAATGGAAACACAGTCCATACGATACCAACTGCAGACTTCGCATAATGTTGTCCCTGTAGCTCCTCGTGACTTGTAGAAAAGACACTTGACAGCGCTTTCAGCACAGTCTCCAATGAAAATAATTGAAAGGAAAAAGCCCGACCCATTCCTGGGAGAGGGGTAGGCGAAGTGGGTAAACTGAGGTGAGTTGCGTGTCTTGGCAAGGTCAGCTTGGAAGCTCCTCATCAGGCACAGTTTTGTATGTAGCGTGATCGTCTGTTGTGCCTAAATGGACTGGAATAGATAGCCGTTTAGTACTTCTTGTTGGAGTTCAAAAAAGAAACGGTATTCGCTTCCAAGGTTGATATTTGATTATATATCTCGATCCCCACGCCTGGAGGGAGCTTGCTTGGATATATATCGGGCATATCAGATGTTTATTGACCTTGTTTTTTTTTTCTGTGAGAGACTACAGCCCATTTCTGGATCGCTTGAATGATAATTTAGTCGCAAAAAGTACAAGGTTACAGTAGAATCTATCAATGAACGCAGAAACGACAAATGTATTGTTTCTATACACATCCCAACTGCCCCACCACACTATCGGAGGTATCTGACCACACACTGGCTGAATAGCCATCTTCTTGGCTCCAAAAGTCATGATCACGAAGTATGATGGAGCAAGGAATAAAAAGGCGGATTTGAGGCCACAAGAGTCCACGCTTAGACAGCGGACAGATCGCCGAAGCGCTCCTAAAAAAGGAAATGATATAAGTATCAAAGCAGACGCATTTCTCCCAGCAAGAAAGTCAACACATACCTTGTAGCCAGGGGGCATCCACTTGCCCTTGGAGACGAGGGAAGCGGTCTTCTCGTCGATCTCGGGCTGGGCGGCGGCAACTTCGTCCTAAAAAGACAGTCGGGTAAGTAATTATTCCAATTCCACAGTCTGCAGCAGATAATACGTACGACAGTGAGGTCCTCGAAGGGACGGGCGGTCTCGATGTTGTCCAGGGTCTTCTGCAGGTTCTGCAGCTCGGCCTCAACCTTACCCTTGGTAGCCTCGGCGTTCTGAACAGCCTGGGATTCGAAGGCGTCGATGGCCTTCAGCTGGCGGTTGACATCGTAGGTAGCGGGCTTGAAGGCCTTGAAGTGGTTCTCGAGCTCATCGATGATGGCCGTGTTCTTCAGGACGCCGCGGTAGTGGCTGAAGTCAACGGTCTGGGACTGCTCGGACAGGACCTGAACCTTGCGGCGAGCCTCATCATTGCGCTTCTTGAAAGCTTGGAGGGAGGTAGCGGTCTGGCCGCGGAGGCCGAGGGAGGTCGACACCTTGGCCCAGTCGATCTTGAGAGCGGCGCTGCGCTGTTTTCGGATGAAGGGAGTTAGCGGGAGTCATTCGGACGGGTTGGCAGGGGGGTTGTCAAGTCGAGTAGGAGGGGCAGAACATACAGCAGCCATTGTGACGGGTATGATAGAGGTTGGGGGTGGGGAGAAGAGAGGGGAGTTCGATGTACAGGGAGGTGCCGAACGAGGAGCGACCCGGAAGGTTTGGATTGTTCGGGTCACGTGATGTCCATTCCGAAATCCACCGTATTGTACAGGCAAAAGACAAATTACACACTGGTCGTGTTAAATTGTTATAAATAACTTATGTACAGGTCTTATTTTTCATCATTGAGAAGTATACGTATTGATGGGTTGACACAATCATGGGTTCAATTGTTTTTTGGGCTAAATTGTGTACACTATGGGCGACAACATGCCAGATATCTTTCACCCGGCATCATAACCCAAGTTCCTCATAGAACCTTAAATAAGGTCACTCATTATATGCTGAGAGCCATGATGGAGTTAACGATATCGTTGTCGTTCTCCCGGAGAGCCTTGACGGCCTTCTTGCGGGAAACGTTTGCTTGTGCCATGACCAGCTCGATATCCTTGGACTCAAGGTTGGACTCATCAACCTCCTCACCGTCGTCCTCCTCATCCTCCTTCTTATCCTCAACCTCGGGGGCCTTAGCCTTACCGAGAATCTCCTCGTGGTCGTGACCGGCGTGGTCGCCAGTGGCCTCGGTGGCAGCGAGCTGCTGGGCGGCGGAAGCCTGGGCCTGGGAGTTCAGGTCCTCAATCTTGGCCTCACCGAAGATGCTAAAGAATGTGTCAGTAAATGTCATCCACATATGACTGAATCTAATTGGGTTCCACATACATCCAGCAGTTGCTGTTGGGGGAACGGTAAACCTCGGGCTGGTTGACAACGAAGAGGATCTTTAATTCCAATAATTAGCATCTCCACATTGGGAATGATCAAGAAATCCCATCCCGTTGGTAGTTAGTGTTGCGGTTGATGATCGCAATCACATTGTACTTGGCGGGGTAGAATTTCTCATGACGGTCGCATCGGGAATCACATACGTTCTTAGGGCGGCGGAGAGTGACACGGGTGATGCCAGGGACGAGCTTCAGACCGAGCTTGCCAATGGCCTTGCGGGCCTTCTTCTCACCACGGGAGTGGACAGCGACGGATGCACCGGCGGGAATGTTGGGCTCATCGCCAGCCTCAGAGCCAGACTCAGAGGAGCTCTCCTCGACGGTCTTGGAGACCTCGTCATCGTGGATTTCTTCAACGCGGGGATCAGCCATTTTTGTGGTGTAAAGGGGCCTAAAAAGAATTCAAAAAGAAGAGTTGATTAGTTGGGTTGGTTCGTTCGACAATGGGTGTCAGGGCTGGTTGAATAGGTGTGAGGGCGGGCATAGTGGGAGAGAGATTCAAGAGATTGGTTAACCTCCCCCACGAATCACCCAACACTCGGGAAAGGGCGAAATTTGACGTTGAAAAGGCGAGAATTCAGTCGAATAAATACTCTTACATACCTGAGAGGTAAATATCAAGCTGTTGTGAGTGGGGATGGATTTTGTTGAAGTTGAAGGTGAGTAGCTGTGCGCCAGACCGAACCCGAAAATCATTAGCGAGCGCGCCCACCCCCAGACTTACCCTGCACACATTGCCCTATATGGAACTACATCACCAATTCTGAACTAGATTGGCTAATTATCTTATAGATCTCATCTAGATCAAATTTAAATGTATATAAATTATACAGTTAATACAGTTTCCAGGTCATTATTTACGTATCTGCTCGTTCTATTCTTTTTGTAGAGCCAGATATGATTCAATATTCCCGTAAAATTCGGGGATATTAAAAAAAATTGAGTCCAGAGCCGGAGGAAAATCAAATGACAAAAGGCCCCTTTGTCGGGATATCAAGGATTTTGAATCATTTTTGCTGTTCATTGATATGCATACAGCGATTTTGCCAGAGTATTACCAGCAATGGAAACCCTTCCAGGACACCTCCTTCAAAACCCATGCACCGAAACCTCGTAATCATCTATGACTTGTTGGCAGCGCGAGCCTTGGCGTGGGACTTCTGGACCTCGTAGCGAGCCTGGAGTTATGTTGTTAGTTGAACTGTTATTAATTTCCCCACATCATTCGATCGGGTTTGGGCCCAGGCGCATTGTGCCTGACCGAATCCCATTCTCGATATTTCCACGTACCTGCTTGCGGAGGCGCAGAACCTTGAAGCGCTCGAAGTCGGACAGGTTCTTGCGGCGCTCCGAGCGGTCGGTCCGCTGGGAGAAGGAGCTCTTGGCCCACTTTCCATCAATTTCGTTCTTCGCCCAAAGCTTCTTGACGGGACCGGTACCGGCAGCACGGGGAAGCTGGGGGATGGTGAAGTGAGTGAGGGTTGCGTGGGCGAGAGGGAGAACGTGACGGGGCACGATCTTCTGCTCCTCGGTGGAGGGACCGTCGACCAGGACCTGTAAAAAGAAAAATCGCAAGTCAATACAAATTCCGACTCAAAGATCTCCAAAAATCCGATTCTCCAGTTTTTTTTTTTGTCTCGATTTCCGGATTCATAGGGCGATTCCACATACACGGCGGTGGTCCACGATCTCAACGATGGCAGCAAGCTTTCCCTCGAAGGGTCCGCTGCGGATCAGCACTAGGCGGCCAACCTCAACCAGCTTCCACGAAGCGACCTTGACATCGATATCGGCCATGGCGAAATTCTGCGAGACGAAAAATTCAGCGTCGCGGTTCTGTAATATTTGGATATTGTACACTCACGGTCGACAGGGGGTATGAGTCGAGAAGGGGTTGTCGAAAGAGTTCAATTGTCCAAGAGTTGTCTCGAAATTCGGATGTGCCCACACTCGCAACATTCTCGCTTAACCGGCCACTTGCAGGTCTAGGGCTCTGATTATCTCAGCATCCGTATTAACCTTTATCCGAAGCCGTGCATTTATCTCGTTTTTTTTGGCGTCGAACTATTGTTGATCTCTTCAAGCTACTCAGCTTTACAAGCTTAAGACTTTAATGATGAGTTTGCATTTGCTTGAATTACGACAATTGCTCACAGATAGCATTTACTAAGGTATGCTATTATTCTCCCCTTTTTCCCCCAGTCTTCTGGTCTTCTTGCCCTCATTCCTCATATGATGCCGTAATTTGCGATTGACCCAGCGTCTGTGAGGCCCTCGCCGGGGCTCTCTATACAGCGCTGTCGGATGATATTCAATTTTCTTACATATTCTGATATGGATTATAACCTTCATGTTATACTCAATGTTTTTTCAGAGCCATCGTGCTGACTGTTTGAAGATTTTTAGGATATTGGACTTGGAAAAACTTAAACGACTGTCAACCACATTGCAACTCTCCGTCTTTCCATAAGGTACGTTCACACACTATCCTCCATCCTCCACCATACCCCAAGGTCCGATGATTAGAAAATTTTATCACGCCTAGATAGTAATTGAGCTTCTCGCTATGAAATTACCTAACTACCAAGATCTCTGAGAACCTTATCACCTTGCACATTATTGCTTGTTACGTTGGTTGTGACTAGTCGCTAACCTTCAAAAGAATATAGGATCTCCTGTGTCAGACTGGCAGCTCGCTGTCTTATATAGCCATTGCAATGCAAAATATTTTAAAACAATATCTTTTCCTTCCGTAGCTTAGTTACGTAGTATACTCCTGTATCTTCAAAACTCAACTTGACTCGCCTTGTTCCATCTATGCTGTACACGTACATCTACAAACACCTCGGTACAAATGCAAATAGTTTTGATTACAATAAGTCGTGCTATATCGTTACCTCGGTCGTGCAATGCCCAAAGACCCAGAGCAAGCCACTTGTCCCTTCTTATGCCTTCTTATGCCTTCCTACCAACCTAGTCTATCTCTCCCAAATAGCAAAGAGAAAATCATTCCTTGCCTCCCTGCCTACCTAATTATGACGATGCAGAGCCGGCAGATGCCGCAGAGGACGGTCCCTCGCGACTGAGCACCCACATGAAAATGAACTGAACCGCGTAGGAGTATACGAACAAGAACTGGCCGCGTCGGTTGCGCTGGGACCGAGCCACAGCCTGCATCGAACCGGCATGCATGGCGGAGTCAGTCGAATCGGGGAGCAACACATATTTCAGAGAGCGAAGCTAGAGTTTAAATATTAGCAACTGCAGAACGCATTGAGAAGCAAGATAAAAGTCGTCACTCACCAGGAAGAACGCATTGGCCAAAAACGTGTACGCAAACACCGTCCACCCCACCCAACCCCTAGTCCCCTGTCCGGGGTTGAAGATCTCAGACGCTACCATGGTGATAATGATTCCAACGAACTTGTAGCCCGAGTACGCCACCAGATCCAGCAGTTGCGAGTCGTTGTTGATGCTCAAAATGTACGTCGCCAGCTTCAAGCATAGAATCTCGAAGGCGATCACTGCAATGGCCGTGGTGGTGATCGAGCCCAGAAGCTCTGGGTGGAAATCACCCCGGAATCCAGCGAGTAACACCGATAGAAGAATATATGTGACCAAGGCCATGACGGGAATATACATATCGGGCGAGTTCAGGTCATCGCGAGGAGGCAGAAACATGGACGAGTATTGTTGCTGCAGGATTTGACCACTTGCTCCAGGGGTTGGAGGCATTCGGGCTTGCTGTCGGGACCAAGGTTTGTGCCGCCAGGGGAAGAGGACAAGGATCAGCTTGTTCAGGACGTAGGAGTTGGAGACGTTAAAGTAGTGCTTGAGAGCGGGTATAGAGACATAACGATTGAACTGTAGATTGTCTCCAGGTTAGCTATGAGCGGCAAATAGAGTCCTTTCAATGTTGCATACGTTATTTTCCATGTACTCCTGTCCAGCGGCCATTGCGCTTTTGCCAACCTGGAAGCCCATCTGCGCCGTGGGTTCGTTCATAAACCCACCGAATCCAGGAGCACCAGGGGCATAGCTTCCACTGCCACCCTGGGCCGGTGAGGGTTGATATGGATTACCGCCATATCCAGCACTTGGGGGTTGCTGGGGAGCTGGTGGTGGAGGTGAGCGCATCATAGGGACGGTCGAGACATGTTGTGGGACAGGGTGGTGAAGGGGCGGCGATTGCGCGGGCGGCGGAGCGAAAGAGCCCCGATACATGATGCACCTAAATAGGAAAACGAAGATAGAAGGATAAGGAACGTGGAACTTCGGTGGCGAACGTGTCGTCCGGGTCGTGTGACGGGGATTTGGGGAAGAAGCGAGGTTGATAGCGGAGGAAAGTGTTTATACGTGGCTGAAGATCCAATCCGCTTCCGAGCTCCCCCAACTTCGCCCCGTCCCGCCACCAAGTCACACCGGGCTATTTTTTCCTTCCCACGTTGATTATCTGCTTCTCACATTTGACGATCGATTGCCGGAGATACTCAGAATGTTGGAGGCTTTTGAAATTCTGACGACTTCGGGCGTGGTGCTCTGGTCTAAGGCGTACGCTCCAGTGGGCGCACATGTGATCAACAGCCTGATTAACGATGTCTTTATCGAGGAGAAGGTCGTGCCTCAAAATACGACAGCTGGTGGAGTCTCGCCGGCATACAAGAAGGAGAAATACACACTGAAATGGAAGAGAGTCAAGGAATTCGATTTGATCTTCGTGGTACGTCTGGTCGCATGCGCGCATGCGCCTCACTGCTTCGACTAACTCTTGAGTTTATGCAGGCTGTCTACCAATCGCTACTCCACCTTGGCTGGATTGACAAACTTCTTGAGAACATTTCGACAATCTTTATCGATCTCTACAAGGACCAGGTGAAGGGAAACCGCGCGAGAATCCAGACCTATCGCTTCGATCAATACTTTGAACAACAAGTTCGGGAGCTTGAAGACAACACTGGTAGCTTTGTAGAGGAAAATGTGCCAGAGAAGGGTGAAAAGAAAGACACGCTTGTTTCGTCGGACAATGGAGGCCCGCCGCCGCCACCGGTGCCTGGCCTGGTGAAAGGTATGGAATGACAACCTCCGGTTTCAAGCGCATGCTGACCATCCCAAAGCGCAGCCTAGAGCTGCGCTAGCCGGGGCGACCTCTGACGAGGGTACGCCACCAGCTACACCAGAAATTTCTAGATCTTCGACCCCTCAGGGTCATCTTCTTACAGCGAAAGCCGGACCTGGAGGTCGTGGTTCCCGACGCTCCCGCAAGGCCGCCAACTCGAGCGCCAACGCATCGTCTGGTGATGACGCCCGGAAGGGAAAGTCTGCCAAGACCCCAGTGAAGAAGATGCGCAGATGGGATGCCAGTGGGATGGCAGATGAGGATGACGGAGAGATCCTCGATTATTCTGCCCCCGCGGAGGAAGAGGCTGCCGCTCCAGCAGTGGAGGCTGTCTCCGAGGAGGATTGGGGTCGTCGAACTGGCAAGGGCCAATTCGTGCTGAAGGAGTTGGGCGAGGAAGTTCAATCCATCTTGGACCAAGCTGATGCGGAAAAGTCTAAGACCACTGCTTCGTCGGGTGTCGTTGGCTCCGGCTTCAACGCAATTGGTGGCTTCTTCCGTAATATTGTTGGAGGAAAGGTTCTCACAGAATCTGATCTCGAGAAGCCTCTCAAGGCGATGGAAGAACACCTTTTGAAGAAGAACGTCGCCCGCGAAGCTGCTGTCCGGCTCTGCGAAGGGGTTAAGGGTGAGATGATTGGCAAGAAGACTGGCAACTTCCAGAGTACTGATGCTGCACTGCATGTGGCCATGGAATCCTCGCTGCGGAACATCCTGACGCCGACTTCTTCTTTGGATTTGCTGCGCGAGATCAACGCCGTGGTCGCTCCCACCACCAAGCAACAGGCGCCTCGCCCATACGTCATGTCTATCGTTGGTGTCAACGGTGTTGGAAAATCGACCAACCTGAGCAAGATCTGCTACTTTTTGCTCCAGAACAAGTACCGTGTTCTTATTGCAGCATGCGATACTTTCCGCTCCGGTGCCGTGGAACAGCTCCGTGTGCACGCTGACCGCTTGAAGGAACTGAGTGTCCGCGAGAACGCAGGTGATGTGGAGATTTACCAGAAGGGCTATGGCAAGGACGCCGCCAACGTTGCCAAGGATGCAGTTGACTACGCTGCGGCCAATAAGTTTGATGTTGTCCTCATCGACACTGCCGGCCGTCGGCATAACGACCAGCGGCTGATGTCCTCGCTTGAGAAGTTCGCCAAGTTTGCTAACCCAGACAAGATTTTCATGGTTGGTGAGGCTCTGGTCGGTACGGACAGTGTGATGCAAGCCCGCAACTTCAACCAGGCGTTTGGCACTGGCAGGAACTTGGACGGCTTCATTATCAGTAAATGCGACACTGTCGGTGACATGGTGGGAACACTGGTCAGTATGGTCCATGCCACGGGAATTCCCATTGTGTTCCTTGGCGTTGGACAACATTATGGAGATCTGCGAGGGCTCAGTGTTCCCTGGGCTGTTAGTCTGTTGATGAAGTAGGGACGACTTGATATCCTAATTTGATATTCTTTTAGCTATGTACATATTGTATGAATCCTTTGCTTGCTACTTTGTTCCTTACAGCTAGAGTCTCGTATAATGGATTCCCGGTTAAAATACAATATCCCATTTATCCACCACACATGCCATTGCCAGCACCAATTCAAAACATAACTGAACTTCATATCATACATGGTCTCGAGAGGTCGTTCATTGGGTGGGTATGTGCTTCACTTGATATGCAATCTTGACCGGGTATCTGTTTAGCCTAAACCGTCCACTATCACCACTGGCATAGATAGCTGTCAGACTCCCAGTCTCCTAGACGTGCACATGTCGTTACAGCTGTTCCGGTAGTGGAATTTTGGCGACCTCTTTCAATTCTGCCTCTACAATGGTACATACACTCTACTCTTCCTATCTATTTGCATGTCCTCCATGCGCCATTATATTGGACGATATCCTTGACCTTACGCCTGTATTCCACATCTGACCTGACTCTTGCATCCCATGATTCGAATTTTGTGCCTGTAGTAGGTAGGACCCAGCAACCACCCTCCAAAGCTAAAGCCGCCACCACCATCCACCACCCTACTCTACATACTGCCTACCACCCAACCACCATTTTGACCCTATCTCCAAGCATAGAACAAAAAGAAAGCCAGGAAAGCAAAAAGATTGACCGACGCAGGGATCGAACCTGCAATCTCTTGATTCGTAGTCAAGCGCCTTGCCATTGGGCCAGCCGGCCTGTGAAAGATTTGATCCAGTTTTTGATATATGGGGCGGCATACGTTTTAGGGCAAGGACCCACTTAAATGTCCGCATCGGGATTTTCATGTCGTGTTCAAAGGCCATTATCTCCACCAACCATGGGTGTATCAGATCAGTTTGAACAGTTTGGGCTATTCGAAAGGGAAGAACAAAAAGAAGTTGAAAAACATGTATCAACATGGGCCAAAGAGGTGCAAAAAGAAATCTCTCCCTCGGGGAATCGAACCCCGGTCTCCCGCGCTTATCGGTGTTAATGACAAGCGGAAATCATCACCACTAGACCAAGGAAGATGTGATGGTCGAGTTACTGCTCGGCCACTTGGCTGGTTGATGGAGGACGTACCATATTGTGGCTTTATAACTGAGAAGGAAGTTGACTTGGATTTGGACCTTTCTTCTGATACTTCATTCTCAAATCAAGATGAGTGTGTTGAAGATCCGATAATGTCAGAAGGCTGATGAAAGCCGTTAAAAAATGGATGTCATTATTCGGAGACCTTACTAGAGACGTCGACGTCGAGAAGGGAAGGTGATACTGTTGTGGCACGCTCAGTCTCGCCCAAATTTAGGTTGGTCTTTTGAAGAGTCTCGGTGACAAGCATAATATTTTTAACGGGAGCATGCAGATAAGTGTCACGGCGAATGAGATGATGCTAAGTTATAACAGTCAACCAAGGTATGGGAAGTGAATCTCATTGGTGAAGAAAGAAAGATATACCTAGTCAACTACGTTATATAACTACTATGTGCATATGTACCTATGTATGAATATTCCTGCAGTTAAACGAGCCAAATCGGGTAGTTACTCTTCGCCCGTTTGCTCTACGTTCTTGGATTTCGTCTTGTCCTTGAGATGGCATCAAAAGTAGCCTTTTTTTGGCACCCGGTTTACCATCATTTAGTATTGTGGGTAATCTACTCCGTGCAGGGCCATTGTATAGTTATGGTAATGCAAGGGGCGCTATGGTTATTTCAGGTGGTAATGGATTGTAGGATGTTGTGATATATATATATAGACTGCTGTACTAGTGATCACATCAGTATGATGCCTGCATAACCTCGGCCCACCTAGGCAGCGCATAGTTGCAGCGCATAGATGAACCAGTGGGTTTCCATAGTATCGCAATGTATAGCGCGATTATTTTCATTTTATTCACAAATAATTTGGTCTGGGATATAGAAGGAAAATCAAGTTACCCAGCTATATGATCTACCTGGCTTGGAATAATTGTTGAGCCTCGGCGTCCACTACCACCAGGAGCACAAGATCGACACATGCAAGGGCTATGAGTCTTCAACCCAATAAGGAATAAGCAAAACAAGCGCTATGCAGATAAATCCAAAGAAGTAATGTGTGCTCGCTGCTTCAGGGCTAGAACAACTGACTCAGCATAGATCTGCAGCATCGCTTACATCATCATGGTGTTCCTTGATCCGGCTTGGGGTCTTTTGCAGTCAACTTCAACCATCCTAAGCTTCCCCACACATTTTATTTCTCAAACATTTACTTACACCTGATTTCACACCACCATTATATTGGTCGGGGAAATATTTAACTATCGCGGGTTGCAATTGTACTAACAAGCTCCCACACGACAGCATTGCGTCTACAATCAGGCTTTCGGCACGGCCCCAATCGCATGGTTAGCTAGGAAAAAACTTCAATCAGTCTTGCCTTTGCGGGTGTGTCACCAGAATGACGGGTCCAGACCGGGCTTCGCTCAACCGCCGCTCCTCCACGCAGCATTACCAGACCTTCGATACTCCACCGCCTAAGTCGCGTGGGCGACCTAACTCGGGCCAGTCCGAATCCTCTGCGGACGGCTCGCACGATCCCCACCATGACACAGCTGATCTACTCGGAACGTCATCGCCGCTGCCGAAGAGGCAAATGGCAGTGCTGGCGATAATTGCACTGGCGGAGCAAACGGCGTTGAACTCAATTAGTCCATACCTCCCGGACATGGCATCGACATTCCCCGAGGTGGAACCGACACAGGTGGGCGTATACGTGGGCAGCATTGCATCGGCTTTTGCACTGGCTCAATTCAGCACAAACTATTTCTGGGGCTGGCTGTCGGATCGTGTTGGTCGCAAGCCGGTGATCCTGCTTGGCACATTTCTGACTGCGCTGTGTTTTGTTGCATTCGGTTTCTGCAAGACTCTTGTACAAGCTATAGTTGTGCAGGCATTGATGGGGATGGTAAATGGTAACCAGGGGTTGGTGTCCACCTGCCTCGGAGAAATCACCGATCGAAGCAACCAGTCTCAGGCTTTTACCTACCTCCCGGTACTATACGGAATTGGAGGTATAACGGGACCACTCCTAGGAGGACTCCTCATTTTTGAGACGAACCCTTTTACTGGCAACAAAAACCCGTATCCTTATCTCGCACCAAACATACTGTCCGCTGTTATCCTTCTGGTGGATTTCGTTTTCACGGCCATTCTCCTGGAAGAGAGCCTCGAAGACGCAGACAGTCTTCCAAAGATCGGCAAAAAAGTGCGCAGCCTGTTCACATGGCTGTGGCAGTTCACCGGCAATGCCCGCCACCCGACCTATGTGGAGGTTCCGCAAGCAGTGCCATACCCCCACAGCCACCGCGATTTAGAGACCGAGGATCACGACAGTGACCTAGACTCTGCGTCTGAGGTATCAAGCATCCTTGGCCACCACGAAGAGCTCTCTTGGGATGAGCTCTTCACTCGAGATACAATATTACTACTTTTGACATACCTGATCTTCGCTTTCTGCAATGTTTCTTTTAACTCGCTCTTCCCAATTTTCGCGCAAGCTAAGCCCCCGGCCGGACGGTCACTTACCCCGTCCGAGATCGGCCTTGCTCAAGGGTTTGCTGGAATCGTGACGATCATTTTCCAGATCTGTATCTTCAACCGCCTGCGAGACAAAATGGGCAATCGATGGTCTTACCGCGCGGGCCTATTTGGATTTGTCATCTCGTTTATCTTACTACCCTTCATTGGGTACAAGAGCAGGACCGGCAAGGGTCTGACTAGCAAGTCGGCCATCATGGCCATCGAACTCTGCCTTGTGTTGCTGATCAAGACCATCGCCTCCGTGGGTGGTTTGACCAGTGCTCTGCTTCTGGTAAGAAATCCCGATATTCTCTTTCTGTGAAGTCCATCCAAACTAATCATTTATTCCCCAGGTCACAAACTCGGCACCTAATCATACCGTTCTCGGCGCTTTGAATGGTCTTGCACAGACTCTCTCCGCAGCTGGACGTGCAGTGGGCCCCTTCCTCTCTGGAGGACTGTTCTCCCTCACAGCCAAGATCCAGCCTAAAGGAGAGGCCCTGGCATTTGGAGTCTTTGGTGCAGTCTCCTTCATTGGCTTCATCATGAGCTTCGGCATCCGCGGTCGTTCACTTGAAGCCGAGGGATGGGGTGAGGACAGCGATGATGGAGACAAGTCGGATGACGACGAGCCGAATGGTGTTTGATTAAAATACACGGACCTATAAAAGGTGCCGACATGACGATGTGATGAATTTATGCTTTTGTTCTAGCCTCTTTGGTTTTTTTGTCTTTTTTTTTTTGCATTTGTATATATACATTGGCCCCGTTGCTTTAAGATAGATTGTTGCTATTGCATTCTTTGCTAAGACAAGATCGGGTGTTCGATTCAACTTAAGCCTGATAACTAGATCTTTTTGTGAAGATGTTGCCATGGCCCTGAAAAAGAATACTATTCACAGGATTTCCAGAGATGCGAAACTGCCTTAATCTATTCATAAAAACAGAGTGAGAATGTCCAATCCTCACCTCCCATTCAGCCTCATATGCACTCGACCAGCCAAATTATACTGTAGTTTAGCTTATTGTTGCTTCTGATATTCTATTCTTCGTGTTTTTATAGTAAAACCTATAAATAGAACGTTCTATTGTATACATATTGTGATGTGTTGGTTTCTATCAAACCCAGGGATAATATACAACATAGCTTTCCCAAAAAAACTACACAACGCGCGCAGAGACGAACGGCGACGGCACGTGACTCATATACAACATACTATGTTATGTTGTACAAAGCCCGTACCTTATCATCTCATATAAGGTCGGGTAAAAAAAAAAATATAGGTAGCTTCTCTTTGATTTGATACGTCATCCTTAGTGCAGGGGCCGTACTAATCTTCTCTGTATATTTTCAATTGACCAGTATGCCCCGAAGGGCGAAAGGACATCCTTATAGTTCATTTTAACAACCTCACTTTATGACAGAAAAATACCACCTTCCTATTTGGGTAATGCAGTGGGTGCCCGTAGGTGTGCTACTACCCGGTCCTTGCCCAACCCAACACCGGGTATTGTATGTTGTGAGTTAGATTTGGAACAGATATTTCTTTGGATAGAAATAATATATTTACTGAATATACTCATATACATATTAACAACATGATATTGGTATCGAATCAGACAACAATAAGCACAATTTGAGACTGGATACGGAGACATAAAACAACACAACACAGAACGTGGAGTGTTAAAGCGAAGAGCGATTTAGGAAAATGATTCAAAATTCAGAGAAGAGTCAATTCAAAAATAAACAGCAAGGGTATATAACACATAATGATCGTGGCAGTAAATCACAGATAAATCGCACCCAAATAACAAAAAGACAAAATAATGAAAACACCATCAAGCCCAACGCCAGCCTAATTCCTGTGACTTTTGACACTTAATAAAATCAGACAGCAGGGTATCACCTTGACCAAAGGGATTGTGTTCATTCTTCTTCCGCTGACGCTGAAGCAACTGCACAGCAGCAGTAGTATCAATCCCTTCACCAGTATCTGTAATCTTAAGAGCCCACTTAGCATCTTGGGTACTAAAGCCAAGCTCATTAACCATCATGTCAATGGCACGGTCAACAGGGTCTAGAACCTGCGTCCGCAGAGGCAGAGGCACCATAGCCGGCGGTGGAGTATGCGACGAAGCAAAGACACTGGCAGGATCGAAGGGATGGATTGGGGTCTGAGGAGCTGTCTCAGCAGTCGAGGTCGAGGACCTGTTAAGAACGAGCGCAGGCACAGATGGAATGGGCCGGTGATCTCGAAGCGAAGTGTTGAGATTATGGACAATAGTGCTGAACTCGGACATGGGGCGTTCGGCAGAGAATGAAAACCGGCCTTGGAGATCTGGATCGGGACCGCGCTCACGGCGACGACGGAGCTCGTGGGCGAATCCGGCTTGGCGCTCACGGATCTCGCGGTCATTTTCTGTAGGGCTTGTCTTTTGCGGGCTGATTTCGGTTGGGCTGTCAAGGGCACGATCTTGGAGATCGTAGGCGCGGGAGACTGCTTCTTTTAGGAATGATGATCGACTTGCTTCGGTTTCGGTTGCTTCCCATTTGGTAAGACCGATTGAGTTGGCCTTACTGAATGTGGCGGCGGTAGTGTCGGCTGGACAGACTGAGCTGAGTGTTAAGACTGCGCCTAGACCGAGCGTGAGAATGTATGAAGTCCACTCCTCTGTATTTCTGAGTTAGTTGTGATCAAATAGACAGGATTGTTGCTTTCACTTACCGAGAACAGTCTCTTCGCGAGCTAGATCACCATCTGGGACGTTCATGCCATCGAAAATACCGACCTTGCGAGCTTCAATGCACTTTCCATGCAACGGTTGCAACAGAACCCCCATACACGTCCAGATCTCCGTCAGATCATACATCTGCTTCTGAGACAAACCGGAGAGATTCCCACGACCGAATCCCTCGGGCGGTTCAAACAAAACGTTATTCATACCGAAAGGCTGTGTCATCATCGAAGCCAAGGTGAAATGATTCTTCGCTTGAACACCACCCTTTAACCAGTCCATTTGACCAGTGATATCATTCTCCCGCCCCTTCCCACTACCAAAAATCCGACAGAAGGTCCAGAGCCGCCAGAACGCATCGTCGACTTCTTCAGCGCGGGTACTATCCACGCCCGCCAGACCACGAATAGTATCACGACGGAGGAACGGAGCGCACCGCGCAAGAACCAATGCCTTCAGCTTGGCAAGGGTGTAGATATCCTGTGCGTACCTTTGTAGATACAGCGTGGGCGTGTATTCCGGAACCTGGGAGTCGGGATCTATAAGGAGCTGCCACTCCATTTCCCATGGCGGGCTCATCTCGCGCATTTCCCAAGCGGGCGGGGACATTTTGAACAGGGCATTTTTCAGCATGGGCAACTCGCGACCTTTGAATGCGATGTAGATCTTTTTGTTGACGAGGGCGAAGTTGAAAAGGTCATCTAGAGAGTCGATGTTCTGCATGATTGATAGGATCAAATCCACCGGCATATCTTCCGGGAGAGGGATATTGACTGGGAAATTGCGCTCGACCTTAGGAGGGAATGTAGATAAAGGTGACGGGGAAGTAGCGGGCAGCTCATAGATGTGTTCGGTGAGTTGGACGCTGCTCGCCTGGGCAGTCGAGACCAAAGCCCAGCTCTGACGGATTTTGGAGGCTATGGGCTTCTCCTCTAGTTTCACGCCCTCCATGGCGGCCGGGTCGGGCTTACCCGATAGCATTGCTTGTTCCACAACGTGGTCGAAGGGATCCAGGATATCATTGGTTTGTAGACGAGGTAATTGAAGCAACAGGCTGTTGCGCGTGGGGGGCAGATCGAGGGGATCGGAAGAAGGCGCTTCTAATGTCATGTTGAGGGACTCCTCCGATCGGTAGCTGACACTAACTCCATCGCGCGGCGCTGGGCTTTGCTTGCGAAAAGCCAGGAAGGATTTCTTGGATTTTGCCTTTTTGATGGTTTCTTTGGATGTTGAAGTATTTTTGGCATCGGCCTTTTCATCCATCCCCTTCTCCCTACCCCTGCCCGATCGCTTGTCTTTAGCCTCTCTTTTACTGATTTTGCGACCTTTTTCTTTGATTGGACTTGAGCCTATTGATTTGACTGTGCTGACCCGACTGTTCTTCAGCGTGGACTTCCCTTGCGGAGTTTGTGAGTGAGGCTTGGTGGAAGGGGGGAGGGGCGCGGGCCGGGTAGCAATCAGGTCCCCGTTATGGCGGCTGATCTGCAACGGCCCATCGGGGATCGATCGCGTTTTGTGAGACAAATCTTGATCATCCAGGCCCCCCAGGACATCTTCAAGTTCCTCGGCGGCCTGCGACAACGTTGGGACATGACGATTTCGATGACCAGCGACCACTAGATCTGACCGTTGTCGACCCTGATGCTGCGGCTGACGCTGACTGTTTACGCATGTTTGGCACGGATGTTTGGGATCTCGGTGGCTGTTCAACTGGTGTAAGATGGAATGCTTCCAGTCCTCGTGGCTCATTGTGGCGGAGTGTTGCAATGAGATCAGTGAGTCTCTCTTCGAGTATTGTGTTGACCACTTTGGTCTGAGGTGCAGTGAAACTGCCGAAAGGGGGAGTCATCGTGGTGACTTGGAGCTGAACTAGGACCGAAGGATGGCTCTAGTGGTAATGGCTTGTTCTTGAGATCGTTCATCGATGCCTTTTTAGTGACGGGGATTGGGCAGGTGAGTTTTGACACGTGTAGGCGGCAGGGCACAACCATTGAGGAAGGCCGCGAGGAACAGATGGGACTGGCATCGTCGAAGACGCCGGCGGCGACGGGGGAATAGATTGAGTATGCATCTGCCGTTTTGTAGGGATGTCGTCCATCATCTCCCCAGAACGTACTCCCCACGCTGGTCACCGAAGTGCGACGACTGTAGCATGATGAAGCACAATCTAAAGTCTCATCAGATCCAAAAGACGAGAGGGTGATCTGCGGTTTATCGAAAGCCCCATGTGCATCGGGGGCAACATCTGCAGAGCTGCGATATAAGGTCTGCACGCGTTCTTCTAGCTCTCGTTCGAAAAAAGAGGGTCCCGTCGAGCGGTCCATTTTGGAACCAGCACTGACCGGGGAGACAACGGCGAAGTGCGAGGATAGCTCTGGGAAGAAGCGGGCCAGGCGGGAAGCCGAACGTAATGGATGGAGATAGTCTGACAATGGAGAAATTTCAGGATCAGCTTCAGAATCCTGGGGTGATTCCAAGTCAATCATAGTGTCCAGAGATTTCCGCGGGGAGGCAGACCGAGTGTCCCCGGCGTCCCCGACATTAATATCCTCTTCTTTGAGACCAAGGTGGTGTGATTGGCTTTGAGTATTTTTAGTGTTGGTTGCCATGCGTTTAGCAGGGGTCCCTGGGGCCGATCCAGACGGGCCATGAGTGATGTCCGCGACCTGTGCTGGCATTGTCTGCATGTCTTTATTGACTGTGGGACTCGATTGACCTGAAACAGTGCCTCGGAGAGCTGCGACTTTGATATCCAGATTGAAGGGTTTCCTTAGCTTTAGTGACGGAGGTCGAAAAACTAGTTTCTTCTGCAAAGCCTTGGTCTTCTGGTTTGAAGAACCACGAGGCCTAGAAGGCGATGGTAGTAGCCAATAACTCATATCTCAACTCTTATTCCGAATTTCTATAGGTCGGGCATTGTGTTGACCGGTTTAGGCTGTCCTTGTTCTTTGTTGGCAGGTCAGGATGTTGCTCAAAGGCCCCAATCACATGGTAGTTGCGCTAGAACATACTATGAACTGGAATCTCGGCGAAAGCAGACTCGGGGAGGCGAGGTATGTTGGTTTCTTTGTTGAAAATAGTTCGTACCGGCTGTGGCTGCATAGAACAAAGACCAACGAACCCACCAACTATTTTTTTGTCTTCTCTTGCAAGTATAGGGGTTCGCAAAGATGAAATAGGAGAGATGTTCGGAATGGGAACTAATTTAGGTAGGTCTAATACCGCACAACATAGCACAGACCGATTGATACTGTCCTTTTAGGCCCCCCGAAATCAGCGATGGCCCTTCAAGGTTCTGTAAGCAGTATGGTGTTTCTCAAAATGATCTCGACAAATAATCAGACCAGAATTGATTATTTTGTCGATTATTTGATTAGTGTGCTGCAGCTAAATATCGATCCCCCGGGGCCAAAAGATCACCCTCCAAATTCCCGGTTGAGTAAGTCGTTAGATATGGAGTAAATTACGGAGTAAATGTGTTCATGTTTGAGGAAGATTCTCTAATACTTACTGAACTGACTGGTTTTATAGTTATAGTTATAGTTGCATCCAACTTCTTGTTCTCTCGTACTCGGAAAGGCGTAGTGAATGTTATTCTTATTGTCGTGTTGATCACTACATTTTCCGCCCCATTGCCCGGTGCATTCCAGCCCCCAACTATGACTGTGTCCAGGTGAATAAGATAGACTTGTACTGGTACATTTGTATACCCTAGACCTATTGATAGTCTTAGTATTTCGTATTGCTTTTTTTTTACAGATAATTCCATCAGCTAGTATTGTTTGCTAACATAATCAAAAGGGAAGTCTCATCTAGTGCATGCCTCTCTTGCCTAACTAAAAAGCCCTCGTGCATACTGCATAGCTAGTATGCCTTTCTTGAAGTTTTTCGCAGCATCATGTGGATATATCCCCTCTTTTAATGCCCGAATAATTGTGGGAACCGAAATGTCCATAGCTAAGCTTGGCTAGAGTCCGCTGTGGGTATCTACTTGACTCTGCACTCTGCAACTATAGACCATTGGCCCAATTTGGAAGGAGAATACTTAGCACCAAAAGACCAACTACTCAACTAGTCGGTTCGAGTGAATTCCACATGTTACTCCTCTCATATTTCTCCCCACCGTTAGCGAATAGTGAGGTCGATGAACAGGGCGACCCGCAAAAATGAAAGAAGGCCCTTTGCTATTCCCGTAACATTTTAGCGGTAAATAATAGAAGCCACTCGCGGGCACTGAGTTATATCTCACCTACGTTTGTCCAAATGGCTTCCCCTCGACAGTAAAATGTTTGTGAGAGCGTTTAATTTCCCTTCGAGCGAAAAGCTCTTGGCAAGTGACTACGCTTCAGCCTCCCATTCATTGGATTGCCTCTCAAAGGGCCGCTGGTCATCGTGAGTGTGCTCCATCAAGGGGGCATTGTAAACATGTTGAAATCGGCATCCCATCAATTCCAAATGGCGGGAGGCCCAGAATAATGGTTTCACCAAAAGCTCGCTATGACAGCGAACAAGGTCAGCGAGCGAGATCACACTGTCGCCGGCTGATATGTTGGAACGAGTCACGGCATACTCCGTAGTGGAGAGAGAGTAAAGGCTTAGCTCAGGGGCGTGCTCAGTTGTACTCAGTGAGCAAAAGCCGGCAAGGCCTGAGTGCACTAAAGCGGAAAGGGAAAGCCAAGAAGTGGCAGAGGAAATCAAGTACAACATAGTACATAGGTAGGGATTATAGTTAACTATATTATATCCTCGAAATTGCATGTCAATGCCAGCCAATGACACTCACCATATTATCCGTAGTGGATTACCAGGAGCATTGTTGCAGAGAATACGGCATTGATCGCCAGTTTTAGAGCCTTAGCATTACTTCCGTTTTGAGTAAATCCTCTAGATTCTTGAAGAGTTAATGGTAGAACATTAGTCAAACTAATGGGAAACTCGGCACTCTTCAACTTCCCTTAAGGGAAGTTCGGATTTGTACGTATAAAGCCGCGAAACCCACGAGAAAGTAACTAGTTGAAAGATACAACCGCCAACTCTACTCCCCTGCCCCTATCATGTTTGGCAAACTCCCCTCGGTCGCAGCATTGCTAGCGCTCAGCTTGACTGCCCAGGCGAGCATAATCTTCAAAAACTCCGGCACAACCTCCGGCTGGAACAAAATAAATCAAGAACACAAGGGCACTGTGAAGCAAGTGACAGACGAGGTGTATGAGGGCAAAACCGCACTCAAAATGACCCAAATCTACGACAAAAGCTACTCCGGCCGGTACCATTCGGAGGTGGTGAAGAACGACATTTACAAGCGCGGCGACACAGGCGCATACGGGTTCTCCTTTCGACTGCAAGATGGCTGGCAATTTTCCCCCGTGCAATCCTACGGCATCGCACAATTCATCGGCGACTTTACAGACAGCGGGTGCGACGACTGGATGCCGACGACCATGGTCGCGCTCAAGGGCAACAAGCTCTACACGCGTGTCAAGCAGGGTTCGGTCTGCAAGCAGAACGTCAAGGGTTTCAACAATCTAGCCACTGTCACTGCGGGTGAATGGCATAGAGTCGAGATTGAGGCGAAGTGGGAGTCGGATGAGACGGGGTACTTCAGAGTTTGGTATGATGGGGAGAAGGTTTTGGATGAGAAGGATCTCATTACTACCATTGACGGTGATGCGGCTTTCCAGTTCCGGGCTGGTCTTTATGCGAATGGTTGGCATGACGATAAGGAGATGAAGGGATCTCAGGGAACTAGGTGTGTTTGGTATGATGAGATTGCTGCTGGGACTAAACTGGCTGATATTGAGGCTGAGGCCAAGATTGATGCCGGCGACGGTTGATTTGGATTTGGATCGGTGTGTAGTGAGTAGTATTGATGGACCAATGGATACATGTATGCTTAGCTAGTTGAAGCAGAGATGTACTCTAATCCTCCAGAATCTGGGTGTGCTATAGAGCTTAATACTATTGATAGGAAATTCCGATTGATTTTACATTCGTAAGGGTAAGCTATCCTAGCTTTAGGTAAATGGCCTCCTATTTCTTACACGATTTTCTTTCTTTGTCAAAACTGGAGTCGGGCAAATTCCTTTCAAATTCCATACCGATCTTCGTCTTGCTTTATGCGATTGTGTATCTAGGTCTATCTGGTATAGTTAGTTATACACATTGCAATGCCCTAGCAAGTAAATCTAAGCCTGGAGATTGGAGTTTAGCTTGACTATTAGGTAGACTTCCCCCTATAAGAACCAGAAAACATTTCGCTTCAATTCCTATCTCTACCTAGAAGCCACAAAATATTCCAACGTCGGTCCTAGACTGTGAAAGAAGCTCTTTGTTCTCAAGACGAAACCCGATCAAAGCCACGTTTCCCACGTTTCGTCGAGTCCTCGACTCTCTTTGATGAATGAGCAATGTGTTATTGGGCTTGCATTACTCTTGAATTATGTAGTTAAACAGTAAAACTTCGACTTACTAATATTGACTTGATGCCACAGAAATGAAGGTTAGTGATCCCCATTCTCCGTTCGGTATTTAGAATTAATGCACAGGGCTCACTGTAGACTACGAGCTGAGCTCAATATTCCACCTTGAATATGTAAATATGAGCTTATGATCCTCTATCACCACAGAAAAAAAAAGTTTAGTTCTTCACCTCTTTGTTTATTTGTGCTCTAGAATCGTCCTCGTCTACCCTTTTAGGAGGAATTCATATTACTTCTTGTCCAATAACTGCAAAAGAATCTATATTTATCTTCTTTGGTTCTTTCCATCAAAGAAAAATGTAGAGAGAACTGTCACATACCGACGTTCGTGGGGGGTTGGAGAGGTGAAGATATAAACTAGCTTTATGTCAACAGCTCGATAGATTCTCACGAATCTCAAAAAGTCTCACAATAAACCCTCCCAAATTTATTCCTCATGGCGGGCTTTGATGAAGGAATTCTGGAATCTTGGGGTCCAGCAGTTTGGGGAGTCATTTTCGACCGATTGCAAAGTGGAAACGTCAAAGGTGGTGTGCTTCAGGTTGCCTGGCCTAGCAAAGTCGACAAGAAAACAGCAGCCCAGCAAATCCAATGGGCCACCAAGTTGCCTCTTGTCCAGCTCCCTCAGAAGGCACTCGAGATCATATTCGACAGGATGGTTGGTTTCTCAGTGGGAGTGCGATATATGGAGGAAAAGAAGATCCACGCTATGCATGGACTCGTAAGACACAATGGACCTCTCAAAGCGGGCGTGGAAAAATGGCTAAAGCGCCCTGGTACCGTTGATAAATGGAAGGAATTGATCCTATCATACACAAATTACGAAGATGCAATGGGCCATTTGTCGGATTGCACTACATTCCCAAGAGAAACGGACAACCATCCATTCAAGACCCATCCTGCATACAATGCCGCAGTTCAATGCTCTTCCTGCTTAGAGTTCCTGGTTCAATATGGGATTGTCACGCCCAATGGCTATGATCTATCGGGAAGAAGCTGGCTTGAGGCAGGACTGAATGGTCCCAATATGGATTTGCTCACCTACATTGTCAGCAATGCGGATCCTCAACATCTGATCAAACCCAGAGATATCAGAGAAACCCGCGAAAACCACATTCTTCTTTCACTCGTCGGCGTGGGTGCATTTCCCCAGTTCGTAGTTGCCCTGAACAGGTTACGTCAGGCACAGCTTGTGCCGATCGAGGAACTTCGCACAATCTTCCACGAAGCAGCGATGCACGAGTTCTGCGCTGTCGCACCCGTCGCCGTAGCTGAAGCATTATACCAACACGGAATCAACATCGGCAACGTTGAGCACCAGTTCCACGAGCTCGGCGGACAACTAGAATCCTCCTGGCACATCGCAGCAGCCTTCAATCCCGCCGGAGCCGATTTTATGGACTGGCTCGATAAATTCTCCATGCTCACAGCAGAGGTCCGAAACTCAGAAAACATGAACCCGTTAATGTACGCCGCATGCTTCGACGAGCCAGCCGCCATCGACTGGCTGTGCCAGAAATCCGATCCAATGCAGCCGAGACTAGACGGAGGCCCACAAGGGTACGCCTTGATCTGCGCGGCTCGAAGCTCGTACCTTCACAGCGGCGAGATATTCTCCATCATCCTCTCCCATCTCCCAGAGTCGCTCTTCGATAATGAATACGGTAAGATTTTCGGCACCGAGATCGCCGAAGGACTAGCATCGCACAAGCGCAAGCTCGCCGACCGCCGAATCACAGAACCCACACAGAATGTAATGGAGCTCCTCGCGATGCGCAAGATGCAAGCGCTAGTCCGTCGTCTGTCCAATTACTGGCCTGGCAGCGAATGGCATCTAGCGCTGAAGGCGTTCGTACAAGATAATGATATGCTTGGCCTCATGCACAGTATTGGAACAGGCACGCGGATGCTTCGGAGCAGCTCGCGGGATGGCTCGCGCACTAGAGATAGCGCAGTTTACCCCAGAAGCCCTCAAACACGCACGCTTTCCCGACATGAGGTACCGCTAATGTATGATGATGGCACTGTGCCGGCTGCTGTTCGCGCGGAGCGTATTAGGAGGAATAGACCGGCACGTGTTACTGCTCGCAGTGGGGGAGACAGACTCTTGGTCCTATCAGGGATCCTAGCACTATGGTCACTAAGTCTGTGCGTAGGGGGGATCGAATCGCCGAGGCTGAAAGGTTATGTCTTGGTTGAGGGGTTGGCGTTGCTTGTGTATGAAGCATGGAGGTGCGCTTCCTACATAAGGTTTTTTTATTTCTTATGCCTGATGGCCTTTTGTCGGTTAATGTTCACTTCTGATGTTTGCTTTTGATTTTCCGATTCGATTCGTGCCGACATTTGCTGGGTTTGTATGTTCATACTATTTAGAATTTTATGAATGGTTTATTTCCGTGTCATATTCATGAAACAGATCATTGTATGTTGATTAACATCTCTTACCCCAGTTAATAAGTCCCAAATTATCAAACTAGCTGCACGGGCTGACCAAAAACAAAGATGAGATTTGGTCAAATCTACCAGTCAAGTGCACTTGAAGTACCGTTCTGCGACCCACTGCTGACACAGTCTAGCTCTCTGCACACTACTGTAAATTAGTAGGATAGCAATGCCTAACTGGAAATCAAAGCACTTACATTGGTCAGCTTTTTGGAATAGAGTGCTTCCTTCTGGCTTGTGCATGGCTGGAAGGATTTGCTCCCTTTTGATCCGTTCGAGCTTTGTGTGCTCCTGGAGTCGACTCAAGATTTGACGAGTGTCTGATGAATTGGATTAGGCAATAGAAAAAGAAATATGACGTTTAATGACCATACCTGTGTTATTTAACTCGCTAGAAGATCTAGTTAAAGGATTATCGGTCAGGTCTTCTCGGACGTAATATATAGCAGTACTCACCTTTGTTTGGCCGAGATAGATTGATATTCAAGCTCAATCTCTACAATCAAGTTCTTCGCTGCACTCTGTAATACTTCGGATATTTTCCGAATGTCTGGTTCATTGACAGTAGAATGGGCGAAGACGTCGTAGCGAATATGTGTCTTTGACTCTGAGGCGGGAAAGAAAGAAAGGGCAAGACATAAACCCGCTTCTTGAAACGAATGAATAACTGTAATAGGAAAGAAGGAACACTCTTCCCGGGTGCTCTTCTGCGTAATAGACCTGATAAACTTCATGACGGGAGAGGGCGCCGATACTTCAGGCATTCTGCGATGTAGCTCGCTGGTATAGACATCGAGGTGACGAGTCCGTGCTATTGAAGTGTCAGCCATTGTCCCCAGCTCTCCTTGACATTAGTGACTCACCACAAACCTTCCAGTTGAAGTCCCCCGACAAAGTCTGACCTGTAAGCCAGGCGGATTTCGCTTCCAGACCAGCTATACGCGCAAATCCACTCAAACTCGAAGTCATCTCACTGTCAAATGCAGCCGGCTCCCCAGAATTGAGATTTACAAAAACCATCCCTTGATCGGTGGTATGTGTATGAACCTCAAATAGACTATTCCGCGACTTATCAAACCCGGGAACGTCATCAAACTGAGGAGCCTTCACAAGTCGCCCAGTGGTATCATAACTCCAGCCATGATACCGACAACCAAGAACAGTCGAGGCACCAGTTTCCTTTCTGGTAATAGTATAGGCGCGATGACGACAGACATTATGAAATGCGCGGATCTTGTCGTCTTTACCTCGAATGAGAAAGACTGGAAAACCGGAAATATCGAAAGACTGATACGAGCCGGGCTTTTTAAACTGGGAGCTGTGGGCAAGATATAGCCATGTCTAGAGCTGTATGTTAGCGATTCCGCCAAGCGATATATCATTCTCGCATTTCTATTACTTGGCTGAAGAGCGCGCGCCGTTCGAGCTCGAAGACTTCCCGACCGCTCCACCATCCTTCTGGGATTTCGGGTTCTTTGGACACCGTCAGGTCTGAGTTGTTTAAAGAGGTGGTTGAAATAGAATTAGTAATTTTATCGGGTTTAGTTTGAGATAAATGAGACCATGCTCGGTGGAGTAGAAAGATGATTGTCACGAAGGCCACAAGGATAGAGGCTGGAGAGGCTAAATAATCTGCATCGGTAGACTCCATGGGAAATAAAATGGTACTTTATTTTGGATAATAGAAAATTGGTTGGCATATGCCACTGATATACTTTCAAGGTTGTCTGAGAAGCATATATGTCACCCCTCCACATTATACTCTCCACGTTTAGCACAGATGTCTCCCTATATTACCCGATTGGGTTGGAATTTCCTGGTATCAATCGGATGACCTGTCACTTCTGTTTTTAGATGGTTGGAATTACCTTTATCATATAGCGAGTACTGTAATATACTGTGCAAGGCGTTAATATTATTAATATTATAATTGTATTAACAATCATATCTCATATCAGAAAAGCGATCACTATCTTCCCATGAATAAATACTACGCTGCCATTTGAACTATGGAGGACACAACATGCTCCTCCAGTCCAGATTCCTTCGCTGTCTTGGCGGTCCTGTCAAACTCATGCTGCTCGCAGACCATATCAAATACTCGTCTCTGATAGTCTGAAGGAGACATACGTATTAGCATTATTGCATAAACAAACTTTGAAAGCCACAACTCACAAGACACGCCATTCTCCTTGTTTGGGTTCAGAATTCCCTCATGATAGACTCCCTTGGATAGGTTGCTCTGAGCCTTCTCGCAGAGTTCGAAATCTTCCATAGCGACCTGACGCACAAATTTGAAGTATTCTTCGAACTTGTCTCCAGATTCAAGATGGAAGTAATCGAATTCCATCCGGGTAACATGGGGGTCAGCGGTCGGACATACCCTGAAGGAGGACATACCACCGCCATAGACATTCAGCGTGCAGTTGGGAAAGAAATATAGGAAGAGACCATCATCTGACTTGTTCGGGTCGGCGATATGCTGTGAAAAGTTGTGCTTGTTGCGCACGGTGTAGAAGGTCGGCGGGTAGTATTTGGAAAAGGATGGGTGGGTGTATTGGCAGTGTAGACACTCTTGATATCCGTCGACCCTGACGAAAGTTAATACTAACACAATATGGCAGGATAAGAGATAATAGTACATGGTCTTCCAGTTGAACCGGCCTTCGTAGCTGATGCTACGACGATGCGGCAGCTTAGTGAAGTCGACTTTGCCGAGCAGCTCCTCAAGCTCTGGGAAGAATTCATGGAAACCGGGAGCATCATCGGAGATAGTTGAGAAGAGAAGTCCAGTTGGGGTGAGGTGGCTGCGTAGTTCTTTGCCCTGTAAATAGAAAGATTGTTAGAAGGCACATGTCATTTCACCTGGCTCACACTTACCGTTTTCACGCAGATAACCTTTAGCTCTTCGGCGACGGGGTTCAGAGCCTCTCCCGAGGTACGAACAGCAGAGATAGGCTGCTGCGCAACTTCGTACGGAACATGTTCGCCCACAACCTGGAATCTAGTGACGGGGCCGAGCAAGTACCAAGACTGGAGCATGTTTTTAGTCTCCTTCAACTGCCAGCAGACTGCGCTACATACTTTGAGAAAGACCGCCCGTCGCTCCATCTGATACAGCGACTTACTGCAGTACCAGGAGGCCGGCAAAGTGCGAGTGAGTTCCGCCATGATGTCGATGAAATTAATGAGTAAATTCAAGTATCAAATAAACACTATTGAAATTGTGAACAGCGATAACGACAGCGAAGTAGTCTGATTTTTATATCACCACAAATTTTCTTTTGTGCTAATAGAGAGACTCTCGAACTCACCTGATAGACATGTGTGTGGCAATAAGGTTGTCCAACCTTGAGTGTGCTGGGGGTGTTCGGTATATGGTTTCCCAAATGGGTTATCGAGTCCCGTTGGTGGTGTCACGCTTGATCACACGGGTGACGCACAGATCTAAGATGTTCTAGGCGTGTAAAGGCCCCAGAGATTGGCCCAAGATCTTCAGGGTCTTTGGACTTTCATGAGCCGAGTCAAGAAATAACGACGCCAATGGGGGGGTCTACGAGGGGCGAAAATGGATATACCTAAGTAGGCATTTCTAGCTTGTCTGTGCTTGGACGAACTTCAGAGGACGGATGACATTGAGAGAACTAGAAATGACGATTGAAATGTTTACGACAATGTGATAGGAATATTTGTTCCAATCATTTGCTGTAATGGTAATTTAGGTGAATTACCTACATGTCAGCCTTCTGGCCATGCGTGATGGCTTTCCCTTTCCGTTTTAGTGTTCACCTCTTGCCACAAAGGTGAGCACGCAGCAGTATTAAGTACTTATTATGTTGCCCAGCTCTGGAGGTGATTTTCTCACTGGGTAAGCAACTTGATAACCCTCCCTGGAGCCCACATTTTATATAATCTTGTTGAACAATCTCCCATGCATGCATGCATGTTTGCTACAGACTGAGCCTTTTGCTTTTGTTTGCTATTTGTTGTTTGCTACAATTGAGCAATATTTAGATGGTTTCTGCAGGGTATATAACCCCCTGCATTTCTAGTTTTACCAATTAACAATTCTTCTTCTTCTTTCTCCCACTCTCAGTAGTAATCTAAATCCATAGATTGCTCATCAAATCTGCCTATGGCTTTCCATCCGATTTGCTCTTTGTTCATGGCTGCTATGAAGGACATGGGTTATATGTTTAAATGATTGCATGATGAGGGCTACGGAGCTGATATTCAGAAATCGCGGGAGATTGATTTTACGCTGATAACTCAGGGGAGAGTAAGATGGTTTCTATGGTTTCTATTGGTTGCAGCCAGCGCTGCCTATATGGGCAGCGGGGTACTTAAGCACTCAAGCACTCATACTCAACATCGTGTTATAGGCGCGCCGGATTCCTAGACAGAGCTATCTGATATGTCTTAATGGTCTCTAGCGGAGTATTCAGTCTGTTTTATCAATTGCTCTATCTGAACTTGAGGGGAGTTGAGGGGTTTTCGTGGAATGTCTCGGGGGTGTATATTAGAAGGTTGCCACCGGAACCTCAATTTCTAACTGTATAAAATAATAATAACTAGTCCTATTTGCTCAGCGTATATGCCCTGCATTTTTGTTACTTAGGCTCTCTTGGATCATGGTTACGACATGCAACAGGTGTCAGATATCCGAGTTGTAAGCATTCATCCGTCCATAATATAAGATAGAGGCAATATAACGTTACAAAGAAAGCATCTTCTTTACTGCTTCACGCCTTGTTTCGTTCTCTTCACCTGAGCCATAGACCTGATATAGTTAGAAACCTTGCCGTATATTTTTATCTAAGAATTGACCATATCTAGTAAAGAGGAAAACTAGATCGAGAAAGCCCGAGTGCTTTCCACTTGCGAACCATGCAGTACGCTTTGTCTCGAATTGCCATGTAATATGGATAACGTTCACCCGGCTCCCTTGTGGTGTTTGAAATGACGGAGGAAATGATTTACAAGATTTCGACTCGCTGAGGTTGGGGGTTCCTATCGCACCTATTAAGGCATCAGTAAGTGTGCCCTTGAAGCCATAGTTAGCTGACCGATGTCGGAAAAACAAGTGGGTGCTATATCTCTCTACCTTTGTTGTACACACGTCCAAGGTTGACTATGAATTTGGCTGCCTGGAGGATCCGAGATGGAGGCGAAAGAGCAAAAATTAAAATTAAAATTAAAAAAAAGGAATATGTCTTCAATACCTGCAATTCAAGAAGATCAATCATCTCAATAAAGACCCCAAAGATCCAGAAATCCAAAAGAAAGAGAAAAGTGAAAGAAGGATCATCTGCTTAGGTGGTGGAGATAGTCCCGTAATCGTATCTTATCGGGCAATTACGTCGTCTCCAACTTCCCAACTTCCAACCTTCAACTTTCCAACTTGAAAGGTTGGAACTTCCAAGCACTTCAAAAGGTTCTAAATTTCTATCATGGCCCCAGTAAAATATACTCCTCCTCCTACACCATCACCTCCAGCATCTTGTTACGCCATGAGTGACGACGAAGAAGATGAATATAACACCATATCCCAGGCTGCCTCGAGCAGAGGGGTTAAGCTGCTCTTTTCCAAAAGCAAAGTGAGACAAATTTCCATCAGAGAGGAATACCAGGCTAACAAGAAATCCAGGTCTATGTTCATCCAACTTCCTCCTCCAAAGATAATATCCCTGGCTTTATCGCCCTCGTCCAGCAAAAACCGGTCCCCGCATCACATGCATCCGCGTCGCAATCCAAAACCCCCGATACACCCTCCTATCTCCTTGCATGGGTCCCAGAGGCCTCCCTTGGAGAAGCCTATGATACATATGTGAAAGTAGACCTCTCGGAAGGTGACTCCCCACCGCGTCAGAAGTACCTCGTTCCGCCGCTTCCGACCACCACAACCTACAAAGACCCCGTGGGGTTGTATGCTTTTGCAATTCCGCTATCACAGATATACTCCCTACTAGTACGGCCGCCGAGCCTGGGATGGTGGTTTGGTAGTTTAGTGATCAATACCCGAGCGGGCGATGGCTTCCCCCGCGCTATTCTTCCATGACGACGAATGCGAGTCAACCATCCTACAAAAGAGGAAGAGGGTCAAGGAAAACTTCGATCCATTTGGCACTGAAGGCGGTCTATTTTGGGGCGGCGATGAAGTCCTGCGCTGGTTGCGGAGGTATGCGGAGGTGCAACGCTCTGCGGTGGATAGCAATGTGTACCTCATCAACCCGTCGGATGAGGACCAGCTGTCCTTCGGCCGACCGTTGAGCTATAGCGATAAATCTATATTAGCAAAGGCACAACCCGAAGCCGCCGCTGGATCCCGAGCCGAACCGCCTGATGCCACCATGGATCCATTCATGAAGACGCTCAAGGAGACACGGTGGAAAGTGCTGGAGCAGCTCAGCAAAATCACCACCTTTACCCGTCGAACTGCCAATGAGTTCGCAGAAAATCCTCGCATACCGCCTCAGATGCGCCGTTTAATGAAAAACCCAGAAATCCAGACGTTGCAAGATGAGTTCGACAGCGCCAGAGTCTATCTGGCTCGTTGGGCGATGAGTGTTGCCGAGCAGAGCGATAAAGAGCGAAATCAGCGTATATGGACTGCGCAGGACATGCTGGAAATGGAGAATAGCTCGGTTGGCGACTTTGAGATCTTAGAGCTGGAGACTGGGAACCTGGCTATCCAGGAGCGACGCCGTGTTCTCCAACTGAAAGAATGGGAGGGCTTCTTCGACCCGACCTCGGGTAGACTCCAACTAACGACGGAGGAAGTCAAAGAGCGGATCTTCCACGGCGGCTTGGATCCCAATGATGGCGTTAGAAAGGAGGCTTGGCTCTTCCTTCTCGGTGTGTACTCGTGGGATAGCAGCCGCGAGGAGCGCCAAGCGATGATGAACTCCAAGCGCGATGAGTATATCCGGCTGAAAGCAGGCTGGTGGGAGCGAATGGTTGAGGGCAACTCAACGATCGAGCAGTTTGATCATTGGAAAGAACAGAAGAATCGGATAGGTGAGATTACACTTTGGATCCGTTATGGTAGCCACTAACACATGGATATAGAGAAGGATGTTCACCGCACCGACCGTACGATTCCTTTGTTTGCGGGCGAAGACATCCCCCATCCGGATCCTGATTCTCCGTTTGCCGAGACGGGTACCAATGTGCACCTGGAGCAGATGAAGGATATGCTCTTGACATACAATGAATTCAATCCAGACCTCGGGTACGTCCAAGGAATGAGTGATCTCCTGGCGCCGATCTATGCTGTGATGCAAGATGACGCCGTAGCGTTCTGGGCTTTTGTCGGGTTCATGGATCGAATGGTATGTTTTCCACAATGTAAAAACCCGTATTTTCTTACTAATGCCTCTGCACAGGAACATAATTTCCTGCGGGACCAGTCTGGAATGCGTGGCCAGCTATTAGCGCTGGATAACCTCGTTCAGCTCATGGACCCCCAGCTTTACTTGCATCTGCAGTCCGCCGACAGTACCAACTTCTTCTTCTTCTTCCGCATGCTGCTGGTGTGGTACAAACGAGAGTTTGACTGGACCGATGTCCTGCGTCTATGGGAGACATTGTGGACCGATTATTTCTCCAGCAGTTTCCATCTGTTTATTGCACTGGCGATACTCGAGAAGCACCGTGATGTAATCATGGATCACCTCAAGCACTTTGATGAAGTGTTAAAATACAGTATGTTGACGACCGGACGTAACATCCATCTCAAATTACTAATATTGCAATCTCTAGTCAACGAACTCTCCAACACAATGGATCTCGTACCCATTCTCACCCGTGCAGAGTCGCTCTTCCGCCGTTTTGAGCGTTCCGTACAAGCCATTGACAAGAAAGACAACTTCCCCGCTGCACCAACCGCCTACCAGCGTCGCCCAGGCGCAACCGGCCAAGATTCACCTTCAGGCAGCAAGGGAAAATCACCCCAGCCTGTCGTTGGATCAAGCAGCGGAGTCAACGCTGGCCCTTCTAATCTTCAAAAGGCGATCGACGCCGACAAGCCGAAGGTGATTTCTCCAGAGCTACGAGAATTACTTCGGAAAGACATCCCCTGGAAACGCCAGCAGACTTCATGATTGGCATCAGGTGCTATGAGATGTTGGGATTGGATGTCTCGCTTGATATGGATTTCATGCAATTGCTTTCCTTGCCCTTTTCTAGAATTCCTGGCTGTTCACGATTTATGATTGCCTCATGTATATTCTTCTTTTGGTTTTTTTTTTTAACGACTTGGTTTTGCGGAGTAAAGGGACTCACTCGGGTTAGGGTGTTTTGCCATATTGCACTTTTATTTTGGAATGAATTATGTATACAACGTCTCCGCTCGTAGAGAGATATCTACTAAAGAGGGAAAAAGAAATAAATAAAATAAAAAGGGCCTAGGGGGAGTCGAACCCCCGATCTCCGTGTTCCCGTAAATGTACATACAAGCACGGCGCGTTAACCACTGCGCCACTGGGCCAATATCTATTTATAGATATTTTCTCAAATTTAATTTTGTATTTTATAACAACAACACTTCAACTATCATATACTTCCCCCTTGTGTTGAGATGATCCCATCTCTCGTTGTTTGCTTGCAGACTGAGCACTTGTTTGTCGGATTCAGGGTATAAGTACCCTGCCCTTCCCAGATTGAATGCACAAGGATTCTTCTTCTTCTTCTTCTTCTTCTTCCTTCTCCTGTTAGACAGGCTTTTTCTTTTATACATAAATACTAGAATGCGAGGCTATTATATGCTCGCGCATTTACTATATTTAATCATCCTTCTACTCCTTCTGACTTCTCTTCTTTCTCTTATTCTCTTCATGCACCCCGCACTTTTATATACTCTTGCTCATTGGCTGAACGATAACAAGTGGGGAATATGGACACACGATCCCTCTAGAAAGAGGCGAACCTTCACAACCCCGACTTTTTCTTTTATGAGCACAAACAAGTGGATTACGATCTACTGAACATTTTAAGAAAGTTCCAGTGCGGAATTAGTCGTTGCACTAAGGAGTAATCTTTAAAGGAGCTTATATTCTTTCCCGTTATCTTCAACTCTGCCACTCAAGTTCAGGTTTTCCTGTCAACATTGCAAGTTTACGAATCTACATGGACAATATCCATGGCATTATGATTGACGAATATAGGAGGAGGCTGCTACTCCCGAACTCGCGAGTAGCGATCGCGGGATCCAGTGCAAGTGCCATTTCTAAGGGGTGGGTATATCGACAGTGGTGTTCTGTTCTGTTTAATCGAACTGACACCAAGAACTTATCATTGTGGTCGATATACCTGGCGGAAAGAAAAAAGAAAGTGAACGCCTATTGCTACGCAAAGTGCATAGGCCCCATCCTTGGAATCTTTGCCGAACAGCCACAGGCGATTGAGCTTTCAAGAATGGACATCAATTGGATCGTTCGCCCTGCCCGAAAAAGAAGCGATAATTTTGCTACACATCTATCTACACAACAAGCGAAAAGCCTGGACAGAGGGAAACCACCGGCTGCAGTGAGGAGATGTACCTCGAAACCACTCGCCAAGGGCGATATACCACAGAGCGTCTTCCACATTTCCATTCATGCCAAGCCGTGCCACTGAAACAAAGAAGCGTGCAAATGTGGAGATAGTCAAAGCCAGCGTCAAAACCCGGCCCTCCACGAGGCTTTTGCTACCAACAAGAAAAGAACGAAAGATACAACCCTACCTAAGAGAAAGAACAAGGAATGAAAGGTCTTCTGGTTAGCGTGTATGCCGAAGTTGGAGCAGAAAGCCAGGAACAAATGAATGGCATACCTCGCCCTTTCCAAGGTGGCCGTGCTGCACGACTACTTAGCATGCTGCTGGTATCGATTCCGCAGTCGTACATTGTCCATCGCTGGATCACACTAGACTCGCGACGCAATTGAGTCATCCGAATAGAACCGCTATCCAGAGAAAATGGACGGTGCGTCGCTTTGCGAGATATAATACCCATTAATTAGCGCTTCTACGGTTGCAGAATGAAGAGGATGATGTCGCGTGTGCGAGCCGCTATACATGTAAGTGATATTCGAGAGACTGACGAAGAACCGAAACTACTTCGTTGCTTCTATGAGTTCAGTCTCAGAATTCGAGCCTACGATTATAACTAAACTAACCATTATCTTATACAGGGAATTGCAAGACCCGAAGTTGGCAAAGAATCCAATCGGCGCCTTTTTACATTTTTAAAAATGTCTCTTCTTCCATCCTCCCATGAATATCAAAACTATTTTCAATAGCCTCTTTACGCACTGGTGGTAGCCTCATTGAAGGTGGAAAGGCTGATGAAGTGTGCTTGCTACTGGTCCCAGGGAATCTACATTTTGGGAGAGCGTTTGTTCCAAGACAGTATTCTTCTGAGTAGAAATGAATGAATATAACCAAATATTGAATATCATATGGGTTGTGCCTAGGCCTAGTGCAAATTAGGTAGGAAGGAGACCATGAATTCTTTTGCACCAGAGAATTTCCCAAGAATTTCCCAGGAATACCTTCAAAATCTACGAGTCAGGGTAATAATATGGCATGTCATGTGAGGGTGCCCGGCCCCTTCTACCTTTTTTGATATGCAAGACAATTTCCCATTTCAGCCTCGTATTTCGGCCTGAGCCCAGTGGTGAGGTGGTATTCTGCCCTATCTGGGGTTAACAAAACACTCTAAGATAAATTAAGATCCTTGGCAGACAACGCCCAGTGCAATGCAAGAAAATGTGGCAGTGTTTCCAGTTGAGCCTCACAACTTTCTCACCCCATATAATATTCCTTCTTGCTCTATGTTAGGGCAAACCTACAGAGTACCCGTTCCTATCTAAGAAGTCAAGAAATGCTTGAACAACAACCCCAAGAATCAAACCATCGACCCAATCAGGCGCCATCTGAGGAGCCAGACGGCCCCAATGTGACCCCAACAGATGGAAACGAGAGCTTGTTGCCCGACCACCAGACGCCATCGACCAGTCGACTAGATCACTCATCGTTCGGGTTATGGATCGCGGGGTCATACGCTGCGTTATCCTCGTTTAGCTGGATTGCTATTGTCTATCTCACCTTTCGGCCGATTTCGAGTCATAACCTCAGCTATAGCACACACAAAGACGCCGATCACAAAGCCGTCTTGAAGGGCCTCACCATACCCAAGGTAGACGTGCTATTCAAAGAAAACGAGGATTGGATACAGACAGCAAGAGTGCTGATGTCGTTTGTTGGTGTCTTTTCTATCCCGGCCGCCTCTGCGATATGTGCCAGCGCTGCAGCAGTTTATTCCCAGAGACGAGCCAGATCTAGGAGTGCCGATAAGACTATTAGACAGGTCATGATGTTGGCAGATCGGAACTGGACAAATCCATTTACGTACGCTCGTGCCCTGACGCCTGGTGGTTGGAAACGGTATGGGAGTTGGCTCTTAGCTGTCGCCATATGTGTCCATATCCTGGGGTTCATCATAGCTCCTCTTCAGCAGATCTTCTTATCCTCGAAGACAATCAAAAGGCCCCAATTAGGGGGACATACCGAAAACCTCTTCGACATTCCATCCCAACTTGCAAACTACCGCGGGCGTACCAATAACACGGTTGTGCTGGCCACTCGCGACGCCCTTGAGCGGACCAGTGTCGTGCAGCCTCAAGCACAACTATGGCCCCCCGGGAACGAAGTGTGTACTACAACATATAACGAGCATTGTCCCGATATGACAACATTTGCAAATATCTCCATTTATCCGGACCCCTTTCTAGCTCAATTGCTAAATGGATATAATACTGGGTTAATTCGCCAGTATCTACCGCGTATCAACTCAACAACCACCGTTACTCCCACTGAATTTCCAAAGGACTGCGGCGATACGCCGGGGTCTTTATACTTTTACCACGAGAATGTCTTCAAGTCTAGCAGCACCAATTATTCTTGGACAGTAACAGCGTGCATGCCAGCAGATATGCGACAGTCTCCCTGGAGCTCAACGCGTGATCGCCAGGACTTTTCGGAGGAACTGTATGTCAACATCACATATGGAAGAGTGAGCTCTACCGAACACTCACTTGACCGTTACATTGTCAAGATCGCGGTAAACACAACAGCCGGATACTTTGAGCTTCCCAACTACAGTAATGGGGGAAAGGCTGGACCGCTGTTAGAAAAGAGACCCAATTGCACTGACGACAACAATTGCGAGATTCAGTATTCCGAGTAAGCCTGTTCCGTACTAAACTCCAAGCCCCTTATGTTCTACTCGTGCTACTTATTCCCCGGCTTTATTCGTGGTATGTCATTGATATCGCTGACCAACACCTCCAGCTATTGGAGAATTGCAAACCCCAAAGGGGTCTATCTAGACACACACAAAGGCCCCCTACAAACGCTCACACTCGCCTTATTCGGTCCCGACTGCTTCTTCGAAGCATGGTCCCGGTCAAAACCACCTCCCCAGGACGCTGGAATCCATGGATCTGGGTCTTCAGACCCAGATATTTGTCTCAGCATGGCACCACTGGGTGGACTTTTCCTAAACCAGGACGGATTTCTGGATATACGGAACCTCACTTCAAAAGAGTACCCGGCCATTGTGCCTTTCCCGTGTGGTTTCAACGGAGCCCAAACAGCCGAAGAAGCGATCCACCAGTGGCTAGCGGTTTTCCGACAAGTCAGCATCGGCCGCCTTGAAAACGCATTCAACGCCGCTGCGTTCCTGGCGAACCAAGCGTGGATGGAATTCGGCAACGAAGACCTTTCGTTCCGTATTAATGTATACTGGGATATGGGGAAGGATACTTCGATTCCGACGTTCTCGGTTGGCGGTATTGTGACGGTCTCGATTTTGCTCGGTCTTTATCTGTTTATTCTAATTGGGCTTGGGTTTTATTCTACCCGATATCCTAGATGGACGGAACAGTTGGATTCGTTTGCGATGATGAGGATTGGGGCTTCGGTTGCGGATGACGTCCCTTTACTTGCCGCTGCTGGGTCGAGCCATGTTGCCGTTCTGGATAAGATACCTGGCATAATGGGGGATTCTGGACCGGAGCATGAGCGAATTGGGAAGCTTGCACTTGGAGGACCTGCTCCGTTGGCAGGTAAGCGGCTATATGCGTCTTATAAATGGAGTTTATAGGTATGGTGTAGCCTCCCTGTGCCCCGAGGGTACGGAGAGACCCGAAAATAGTTTTCGGCCTTCAAGTTAGCATGTACCTCTTAAGGTATTACGGGATTCAAAGTACTCTGAAAGATGTAGTAGTGTATAAGAAGGATAATGTAATATGTATGTCAAACTATTTGTAAATGCAAAGATCACTCTATCAACCAAATAACTGTAGGGTATTGTTGAGCTCTAACACCACACCAAATCCCGAATCAAAACGCAAAACAAAGTAAGAACATATTCGCCACGCTGATGCAAGTAGAAGAGAAGTTAAAAAACCCGAGATATGAAAGGACGGCGCCAAAAAACATGTACAGCCAAATGTCCATATGTCCAAGAGCCGAGGGCCCAGGATGATGCGAAGAAAAATAACGGCAGACCCATCCATAATGGGTACAGCAGGGAAATAAAAACAGAGAAAAAAATATGGGAATCAAGAAGATAGGAATTTATATGCGAAGGATCACTTTTGTCGGAGTTCACGGCCGGCGAGACCCAAGACCTTTCAGCACGACCCGCCTGCTTGTGCCCATGGATCCGATATCGCCAATGCTGCGGACTTTGGGCAAGGAGTGTCCAACCACGCTGCCGTCGCCGATCTCAAATCGGTCATCGGCATCGTGGTTGGGAGGCAGGCTCAGTGCAAACTGGGGTGGGTTGTGGGAGCTGGAGCGGCGGGTCTTTTGGAGGACATCTGCAACCCAGGCTTCACCCTCTGGGCTCATCGATTCGTACCGAGCACGTGGTTTGGGACCAGCTAAGCCCAGTGGCGTGGAGCGGGTTTCGTTGGCCGTGGAGGTAGTAGCATTGTTGTTCGGGGAGTGGGCATCGCTGACTGAATAGCCCGAAGACACTGAAAGGCGTCTGCCGGTTGAGGAAGGGAGAGGGGCGACGGTAGGTGGAGGTGATGTGAAGGAGGATATGTGGCCTGTTGTCACTGCCCTGGTGCCCAATGCATCAGATGCGGTTGAGGCTCGGCGTTTCTTGTGAACGGTAAGGGATGAGGGTGGCCGGGCACTGAGCGCGGATGGTGGTCGGGAGGGGGTAGCCCGGCCGGAGGCAAGATGTGAGGTAGCGGTAGTTGGGGTCAATGTAGCACCCGGAGAAGCGTAAGACGGTGATGAACGTGTTTTTATACCCTGCACCTCCACACGGGGCGTTTCAGACACCTTGCGGCGACCATGATGAATGACATATTCGCGAAGGTATTCGCCGAGGTCAGCCCATCCACCGCCAACACGAACCATCACTCGCTGTCCCTCTTCTCCAACGGTGCGAACGAAGAGTTTTGTCGGTGCGGACTGGCCCCCGTGATGGAGGTGGTAGAGTTTGACACAGCTGTCCTCTGTCTTGTACGCATGAGAGTGTCGTCTCCGGGAAGCGGGCATCAAGGTCAAGGAAGGTGCGGGAGTGTTGCTACGAGTTGGACCAGTAGGGGATTCGGATCTGTACCGCATTCGTCGGTCCAACGATGAGGAAGACGAGGATGTGTCTGCTTCGTGGTTGGAGTCGACCAAATGAATATGACCAGGCAACGAGTTGAGAATCGAGTTAATCTTTTCATCGAGCTGGTCTCGCGGTTGCTTGCTGTGTTTGTTTGACGAGGAAGGGCGGAATCCGAAATCGGTGAGTTCGGACTCATGCTCTTCTACATAGGACAGCTCCTGTCTCTTCACACCCAGACTTTCAAGACTTGGATGGGCAGTCAGTCGCTGTCGCCAGCGGACAGACTTGGGCTGAAGAAGGTGTTCCATAGCTCTTCGGGCGGAATTCATTCCGAATGTCTTCTTGTTTCGCTCCGCTATTTTTCCAATCTCATTTTGAGTGTTCAAGTCAGTTGCAGACTTCCCTCGGGACAGTTGATGACAGCCGGTAGGGAGACGTGGAACCGGTGGAATGGATGTAGCGGATGTATCCTGGAATGTGATTTTGCTTCGTGCCTAGTATAATCAATCAACGATGGGCATATAATCAAATGGACAATGGCTTCACATACCTTTGGGGCTTTGGGGAATTCGGTAGATGTAACAGAGCGTGTCCTAGTCCTAGACGGTTTCACACTGGCCACACCTGGCGCCGACTCGCTTCCCAGACCCAACCCCAAGCGCTCGTTGATAAACCGCTCGAGGGGCAGGCTGACCGTACGACTTTGTTGCAGACCGATGCGTGGGTCAGGCTTCTGGTTTTCCAGACGACGCAGACGATCCTCTCTCAAAGTATAGTCCCCATGTGAAGGAGGCTGTATAGGTTTAGTGTGAGATGATGTCCCAAGAGGCGTTACATTAGAGGAATCAGTGCGCGGCTCAGGTATCTCGGGACTGGATATGAGAGAAGAATGGTCTGAAAGCAAGGATCCCACCGATCCAGTAGATGTCCGACGACGATGCGTAATTTTGTGCGTTACTGTGCCATCTTTGTCAAGATCAGGCTTCCCTGGGCGAAATTTGGAAAGTTTAATAGGGCTCTGTAACGGCTTGCGAACAGTCCGTTGACAAGGCTCTGCTTTCCCTTCATTCCGTGGGTGGTGAGACTTGATGGGCGTAGGGTTCGAGCCTGACTTGGGTGATGCGACAAGCATGGGTATTTGGGAAACCCTGCCAGACGGTCTCGATTTCGGCACTCGAATTTCTGCCCTGTTTGGTGTGAGGACCGGAGAAATAGTTGCTGCCACCGGAGTATCACACTGGTTATGTTCACTCAGCCCATTGAGGGATCCAGGATCTTGGGGAATAGGAGAAGTGGCAATTTTAGGCTCGGGATTGAGCTCGGTTGATTTGGAATGTGGAGAAGGTTGTTTTTCCTCCTCGTCGGTGTTATTTTGTCTCTCATTGGCCACAGTATCACCAGGCAAGTCTTTGCGACCAGGGGGTGCATTCAGCTCTTCTGCGGCAGGTATACCGGTAGAAACGACAACCTCAGGAAGTTGGACTTCTATTTCAGTCGCAGGGGAATCTTGAATGAAAGGATCTTCAGCCAGAGCACTATGCTCGGATAATGGACTTGGTCTTGCTGAAGCTTGGTTGGGGGGTGACACAGCTCCGTCATGCTGTTGGAAGCCGGGCGGAGGAATGTTTTCCTTGTTTTTCTTGTTTTCCAAGTTGCGATCAATTGCGCAGGGCGTATGTGCAAGAGCCGAAAAGGGCTGCCGATTAATCGCAGGAGCTGGTGGAAAGTCGGACTGTGTTGGTGTGTCTAGGTCCTCTGCCACGACCACGGGTGTGAGATCTTGCCTCTCTTCGATTGGAGACTTCGATAGAGGTATCGAGACTTGTAGGTTTGGCGAAGCATCCCCTTCCACACAGTCTGCAGGAAGAGGCATCTCTTCGAGAGGCGGGATTGATTGTTCCACAGATTGTGGGCTAATTGGCCTTACATCACCGGGCGAGAGTTCAAGGCCACACCGAAGTTCAGGCTCATCTTCGACAGCCTGGGCCTCGGGGGAACTGAGATTATCCGAAGGTTCCGATACAGTTATATCGGATGTTGGGTCCTGCCGCGTTTCCTTCAATGACTCTGCGCGCTGGAGATCGGCCGCGTGTATCTCCGCCATTTCAGACTCGGCTTTTGACCGCAACCACGCGTTGCGAACCTTGTATTTATCAGCCTCCACCACCCATACAGCAAAATCAGACTCAATGGCTTCTAAGTCATCTATCCATTGTTCGGGCAAAGAATCTGGACGACCCTCCAACGCGTCGAGAACCCGGTCCATCCGCCTCCCCACAGCCACAACTGCGGACTCCAGTTTAACGTGATCGACAGCTAGGGATGCATCGCAGGATTCGCTCGGGCCGGAGGCAGAAGAATGTGGGGTTCGTAAGGCGTGGAGGGACGAGTCAAGGGCAGAGCGGGTCAAGCTCAGCTCTCTGAGCAGACCAGGAATTTGGCGTAGGACAAAGATGCGAACTTCCCAAGTGGCAAGGAGGGCATTCAGTCGCGACAAATATGGGAGAGCTCGGAGAATGGTCGCAGTAATAACAGCTGTGAAGTCACTCAGCTGTACATAGCTAAGCGGCGGAGGCACAGACACGCAGCTTGTGGCGGACGAGGGCCGAGACCTGGATGGAATGTGGGCATTCAAAACGTGTTCCTTTAATTCTTCCACGTTAAGATCGTCCATTCCATCGCGGATTTCATCGGCTCTCCTCTCGTATCCTTCGACCACATTGGCTAACAAGCTCCCATAGTAGCTTGCCTGGGTGTTGCTAGGGGGAGCCAAGAGCCCCGAAGGGATGGGATTTTCCCCGGAGTGCGACTCAGATGGAGGAATAAAACCCATCCCAACCTTCGCGTCGCGCTGATTTGGCCAATTCCATGATTGGACCTCTTTGTGCCACAAGTTCAAGTTCTGGGCGGCTACCGCCGCGCGTATCCCTAGAGCGCGTTCTGACGGCGACACCTGGGAGATGCTTCGCGACAGGATATCATGGGCGGCTTGTTCGTTCGAAGGGACTGCGTCGGTTGATGTGAGGGCTTGGAGTGTTGATTCGGGAGAAAGGTTGCTGAGGAGAGGGTCGAGTTGCTGGTAGATGGAGCCAGGGATTCTTTCCAGTGAGGTTGAGCGCGAGTCATTTCGAGAGAGGGAGGGGGAGAGGCGGATGGAAGGGTGATTCGGATTTATTCGACTGGCCGCCATTCCGAATAGATGCTCAGCCTAAGTCGGGGAGTAAAAGTCACAGGGAGCCTCGACTGGCTCGAGGATGGCATGTAAGTGACGGACGTCGGAACGAGGGCGGGAAAGAGGACTGTCGAGCCCGCATGCTGAGACGCGCGTCTTAAGAAAGTGCAGAACTTGGCAAGCAATAAGCTCTTGAAAATAAAGAAAAGAAAAAGAAATGGGAAAAATGATCGTGTTGACGAAAGAGGTCGAGGTACAAAGATGAGAAGAAGCGAGGGAGTGCGGAGAGAGTGGATGGTGGTAAAGTGGGCACAAATGAGCGACAAGGAACTAGAAAGACCGGCTTTCTGATCACAATTGATATCAAAACAATAGTTTTCGGAAGATTTTCTGAAGTTGAATTTATTTTGAAGTGGAGATCTGATCAGGGGAAAGGCCCTAAGGTCTTTTTAGTGGAGTTGCCGATATGAACCATCGCCGGATGATCCGCCGGGGTACTGCAACAACACTACGGTTAACTATACAGTACATTTTTATTTTGGTATTTTTATATATATTTTTTATACGGTATACATATTGGATATCCAAAATTGCAGCATATCGAAAGGTTGAAGAAGGAAAAAAAAAACAATTCTGCATGTTCAATCAAAGGGGGAACAAGGCTATTTGAAAATAGCTTCAACTATAGACGCAAGGAGCAATATTTAAATATTTGTCCAATTATTTCCTATATACTCCGTATATACTCCGTACATATTCCGTAGCAGATACTGATATCATAAAATTAAAACAAATTAACCCATTGGATCAATTTCTACTATCACTATGTGGTCATGATGGCGTTGAGCTATAGGGCCCCGGGAATATCCCCGAGACTCTTCAGAATTGCAGAACAGCAGAACTACAAAAAAAATATCTTCTACCAAGTTTGTCGATCATCATGCAAGGGGTTCGCTATCGCCCAGAACTTCTGGAAGGTCTTCCAGAAGAAATCACTACAGAACTCAAGAAATATGAGGATTGGTTCTTGCTTGAGCCACCCAAATTGAAGGCAATCACAGATCACTTTACTCGGGAGCTGGAGAAAGGTCTTACCGTTGAGGGTGGATCTATTGTCAGTACCAATGGACCCAAGGCGATATGAAAAGTAGATGCTAACGGGAATGGTGGTATGGATTGAAGCCTATGAACGTCACATGGATCATGAGATACCCAACAGGCCAGGAAAAAGGACGCATTCTCACAGTTGACCTGGGAGGAACCAATCTCCGTGTATGTGAGGTCTGTCTTTCCGCCGGCAAGAGAGACTTCGAGCAACGCCAGAGGAAATACAAGCTTCCGGGGGAAGTCAAGACAACCACAAAAGAAGGCCTGTGGAGTTTTATTGCGGACCGAATCGAGTCGTTCCTCACTGAAAGTGAGAGTGATATCAGTGCTTCAAACCCACTACCAATGGCGTTCACATTCTCGTTCCCAGTGGAGCAAAAGTCCATCCGCAGTGGCGTTCTGCAGCGCTGGACCAAAAACTTCAATGTTTCCGGAGTGGTAGGACATGATGTAGTACCTCAACTGGAAGAGGAACTTGCAAAAAGGGTAATCCCATACTTAATACCAAGAGAGTCGGAGCTGACCAAATTAGAACGCCCCAGTGAAACTGGTTGCCCTCATCAATGACACAGCGGGGACCCTTGTCGCATCACGTTACCGGGATCCGCGGGTAAAGATTGGCAGCATTTTTAGCACTGGCTGTAATGCAGCGTATATGGAAGAATGTCGGTTGATCCCCAAGTTGCGTAATTCAGGACTGCCCGAAGATGCAACTGTAATCATCAACACGGAGTACGGCTCCTTTGATAACGAGCGTAAGGTGCTGCCCGTGACTCCATTTGATCGCCAGATCGACGAGGAATCTGCCAATCCAGGCAAGCAGATCTATGAGAAAATGGTGTCTGGTTTGTACATAGGAGAGATGCTGCGCCTGGTGATGCTGAAAATGCATGAGGAGGGCATACTGTTCAAGGGCCAAGATGTCTCGCGTCTTCGTGTCGTGAACTCATTGGAGACATCGTTTCTGTCTGCTGCCGAGATGGACATGTCACAAAGTCTGACCGAAATGAGAGAGGTGTTCAAAGGGAGCCTCAATCTGGAACCCTCGTTAGACGAACTGAAGGCGTCTCGTCATCTTATTGGCCTGATCGCGATGCGTGCAGCGCGTCTCTACGCGTGTGGGATTGCCGCCATCTGCAAGAAGAAAGGGATCCATCAATGTCACGTTGGGGTTGATGGTTCGGTGTTCAGTAAATATAGTATGTTGAAGGAACGGGCAAACCAGGGTCTTCGTGATATTTTTGATTGGGAATCAGGCAGATTGGACTTGATTGCTCTAAACGAAGCCGAGGATGGGTCTGGAGTAGGAGCAGCTTTGGTTGCGAGTTTGACCCTTGACCCAAGTGAGCTAAAAGATTGTAACATGGAGATGTAAAATTGAATGTCAATTAAATGTCATCAAGCTGTTCCAAAGTTGTGAGAAGAGCGAGAGTCGTAGATGTGATCTCTCGAGCGGCGACGATAGCGATAGCGATAGCGATAGCGATAGCGATAGCGATAGCGATAGCGATAGCGATAGCGATAGCGATAGCGATAAGCACCTTAGTTGAGGTCGATCATCCTTCCTCCATCATCATCAACTCGCACAATGCGCTTCCGAACACAATTAAGAGACAGCAGGACTTTCTCCAGTAAGACCAATCGATAAAACAAAGGATTCATGCTAACTAAATCAGAGCTCACTGCGTCACTGTCGTCGCTGGGCAAGGTATGCTGGATGCGCCTGGAGTACGAGGTCATCCGCTTTACTATCATACCCGACCAAGGCACACAAGTATGGGCATCAATACCAGTCGTATGCATAATAATATAAAACCTATCAATCATATGATCTATAAATTAACCATTTCCTAGGGAGCTATTTTCGATGACACAACCTACGAGCTAGAGTCCAATTCCGGTGCCGTCAACATCGAAGTCAACATCAGCGTCCTAAATCGAGCCCTGCGCTCCGCCTGGGGCTCAACACATTCACAACTCCGCCTAACTAAAAAAGACAAAACCCCTCTCTTGGCACTAACAGTCCTCGCGTCAGAATGGACAGAGGGAAACATGGCCTTGGCCACCAATAATGACGCAGATGGCTTTGGCGACGACACAAACCCAGAAGTTCCAACCGACACGACAGGCGATCGAGGACCACGCGAACGCCAGACATGGATCACGCAAGAAGTCCCGATCAAGATCCTCCACGAGTCAGCAGTCGAAGGCCTACACGAGCCGCATTGCCCAGACCCCGAAGTGCACATTATCCTACCTAATCTGGCGCAGTTAAAGAGCATATCCGATCGCTTCACGAAACTCGCATCTACAGATAGCAAAAGCCGACAGCCGGGTGTTATGGCGGCCGAAGCGCCGGGGATGCACTCTGTTTCTTTCAGTGGGTCGGGCGCTAACACAGCTGCCACAGCACTGTCCACCAACTCGTCTCCCAAGTTGGAATTATCTGCCAATATGCATGGCTCGCTACGGCTGGCTATTGCTACAGATGAGCTACGTATCGCGAGTGTTTGGTCTGATCTCGTGAACCCACCATTGGACCCTGCGCAGATGACCCAGGAGCAGATGAGCCAGCTTCCAAGCGAGCTTAATCGGAAGCGGCAGGCGAGTGAGGGATTTGAGTCTGGTTGGGCTAAGGTGCGAATTGATGGAAAGGATTGGAGCCGGGTGCTCAGTATTGGGAGGCTCAGTCCCAAAGTTGTTGCCTGTAAGTTGACCGATGATCCTTGGAATTGCCGCTCGATGGTGCTAGTGCTGACTCGGTTCCTCATTTGCTATGGTTAGGCTTCGTCAATGAAATGGCATTGGTTCTTTACGTTTATCTGCCAGGTAATCGGGATGGCGAAGAATCTTGTTTAACGGTGAGTTGACATTGTCCCAAGAATGCATTCATGCAACAACCAAGCCTTCTAACTGTCATATTTCAGTATTATATCAATTCATTCACCACATGATGATGTGGTGAAATTTGAGCTACGATATCCATCTTCCAAAAGTTCAGGTGTCCAAAGGTCGGAATGAATTATTAGATATCGTTATTAAAACAGGTGCATGTCAAAAGCCATGCAAGAAGAAACCTCCAGATCCAGAAAGTTCCAGCGAGCAACAAAATGTCAGGTCAGAATAGAACACCAAGGGGAGGAGGGTGATATACATAATGCCAGGAGTACAAGCCCTTGACTCCATGGATGAGGTCACGTCAAAGAACACCAAAGATCAAGCTATGTGCAAAAAGCAAGGCATCGGATGATGTTCAGTGAGCGAGAATGCAGAGAGATGGCGTGTCTGCCGGGGCAAGAAACAAGACACATGCAGGATGCTGGGGCAATGACAAATCTAGTAACATGGGGTTGTATTATCGAAGGGTAGGGGGTAGGGGGTAGGGGATGCGCTTCATCAAAGAAATCAGGTGATAACAAATAAAAGACATAACAATAAAACAAACATAATGAAACAAAAGAAAAGGACATTATAGCACTGGTTAGTCGGGAGACTAATGAGCACTATAGTTATCATCTGCTATTCAGGTAAAGCACGATGATTATTGAGCCATCACGTCAACGTAACGGCCCTTCTTCTTGCCACGAACCGTGTTGCCCTTTCGCGCTTGAGGCGCGCCGATCAAATCGTCGATTGAGCTAGCATGAGTCAAGGACGAAGAAGGCCGCGGCGGCGGGCCGCTGGAACTACCGGGCGGTGTTGGCATAGCCGCTCCCGTGGAAACGGAGCGAGGCGCAAGACCAGATAAGCCTGGGCTGGTGGACAAGAAAGGCGGGGCGGCGGTTGAGGAAGACTGAGGCCGACTGCCAGAGGCCGACATTGGGGGCATTGGAGGCATTGGAGGCGCACCGTTTGGTGGCATACTGCCCGAGCTCGCAGTCCGACTGGGGGGAGCGGATCCTCGAGGAGGGGGCGGGGTGGCATGGACGGGTGCGCTACTACCGGGATCTTTCTTGTTGACCCATTTCTTCAGATCCTTGTCGTAGTAGAAGGAGCTCTCTTCGCCAAGTTTGGCTCTAATGGGACCGCCACCGGTGTTGTTTTCCTCCTTCTTGGCTCCGCCGAACCAACCACCAAACCAACCCTTCTTGCCAGATTTTTGGGCATCTTTCTTAGCTATAGGAGAAATCGGATTAGCAAGTGAGTTAAGCGATAAGCGTTCTTTATACATACCATCTTCCTCGGCGGCTTTCGCGAACGCTTCATTCGCTTTGCGGTCATTCTCCGCTTTTTGGATAGCCGCTGCCCGGGCAGCAAGATCATGATCGTCGTCATCCATGATCGACTGCTTCCTTGGCTGCTCTGCGGTATGTGGCAGATCCTCCTCCTGGGCAACATAGCCCATGTCTACACCGGCTGCAACCGGCTCGTAGGAAACTGGTTTGTAGGAAACCGGTTCGTAAGAGGAGCTGGCAACGGGAGGTGCGTAGGGTGACTCTGAGTCAGGTATATCAGCCGGCATACCAGGAGGGCCTTGGTAATAGGGGGATTCGCTGGATGTGGCAGCCTGTCCCGGAGGCTGGTAAAAGAGGCCATTCACCATGGGTTGTGCAGCTGGAGGTGCTTCAGTGGGCGACATAGCTTCTTCTACCGGAGCAAGAGGAACGTAAGAGGACTGGGGCGGTGTTGCTTGATACCCACCCGCGTTTGGCGACCCATACACTGGAGCTCCATAGGACATCTGTTGATCAATCGAGGGCGAGAGTTCTTGTGAACTTCGACGTTGTCCAAAGGGTGGGAAGTAGGAAGCAGATCTCTGAGAATCCATCGAAGATCGCCCCTTGAACTGCTCAGGCGAGGCATTTGGCGCATATTGGCTGGAGGGGTGATACTTGGATGCGCCGCTGGTGGGAATAGGCTGCGCTCCTGCTCCTGCTCCAGGGTAAGAACCGTAGATGTCGGAAACAGAAGGTGAGCGGCTAATTGTTGGGGTGCCAGCCACGTTTGCAAAAGGACCAAATTCCGCATGCTCGCCGCCCTTGCCGGATCCAGTCGATGCAGCATCACTATCATCACCCACCACGAAGCTATTGAAACGAGCCCACATAGACCCCGAGACCTTCTCCATGCTTGGCCTCGAGATCCAAGAGCCACTATCGCTAGTTGTCTGGCGCAGACGAGCACACAGCTCTTCAACTTCCGCAAAGAGGTGCTGGTGATAGTACGGCGAGGGACGAGTGGTTGCTTTCAATGCCGCTGCCACTGCATCGCAATAGCCTTGCGCCTCTAAATTGCGACCCTGGTCTACGAGGCACCTGGCATTCAAGATCTTGAAAGCCAAGAGATGTGGCAGATGGGCTGTTGGACAGTTGCCGAGGACAGACGTAGCATACTCATAGGCCTCAGTCAGCAAGATAGCATCCTCATCCATCAAGGAAGAAGGGCAACGCTGATGGTCAGCACCAAGGAGAGTGATGTTGGCCTTTGTGTCGTCGGGGCCACCGAAAACCGCAGCACGCGAGAAGATGTAACAAACATGAGCCGCCTCTGTCCGTCCATAGGAAGTAAGCAGGTGACCGAGGGAGAACAGGGCCTGGTGATCTTCAGAACTTCGGTTACTCAAAACTAGTCCCAAGGTCTCCCTCCACTTGTCTAAACCCTCGAGGGCATTCTTGGTACAGCCCTGGCCATCAGCCTTGCTAATAAGTTGCAGACCTGCTCGGGCAGACGGAGGAACAAGCTCGTCAATACTTTCTTCAATATTGCCAGCGAAGATCTCGTACAGGGCTGCAAGTGAATCGGTGTTTGCGGATTTGGACCTGACCTCGCGGCGGACAAACTCCTGCGCAACCTGCTTCGAAATCGACCTGTCCATGGTGGATGAGATGATCATCGCATGTCCCCAAAGACGTCGATCGACAGCACTCCAGATAGCCTTCTCCCGATCGCCACAGATCAAGTGTAGGCGAAGCTCCTCCAACCACCGTGCATCAACGGCATCAGGCTGCGAGGACATTTCTGTAGGAGCAAACCCTCCCGAAGAGGCTATGCTGCTGGTGTATGATCCGTCTGCGTCGGGGTTGGGTAGATTGGGGAAGATGATCTGGCGGAGAGACTTTTGAATTTCAGGCGAACTCTCCAGATTACCGTCATTCTCCACAAGAAGCTTGACAACCTTCCAGAGAAGAGCTTTCTCCTCCTGGTGTTTGTGCGTATCGGACTGAACCTGTTTATAGCTTGGAAGATCCGAATGTTCAAAGGCCGCAATCTTGCTAGAAAGCCAAGCAATTAATTCCTTCTTCTTTGACTTTGCCTTGAGGGGCCCAGGGTGCTGGACAATACTGTCAGCGGAGGGCAGCCATTCGCTCAGCTGGGAGATTCTCGGTTCACCAAGAGTGGGTTGAATCATTGGCGCCACTTGACCAGCGGAGTAGCGAGGAATGTGCTTAGGGAAACAAGATACGACGGATCCACCGAACCCGAATTTGAAGATCGGCGCACCCTTCCATCGCTCCAGGGGGTCACGTTCCTGTCCATCATTTGGAGCGATGAATTCAAGATGCTGCGTTGGAGTGCGGGTTTGAGAAGCAGCCTGCAGAGGGGCATACGGATTAACGATTTTAGTCGGCGAGCCTGAAGCTTGCACCGAAGCCGGCCGTTGGAGGGTATCAACGTTCTGTCCGTAGGAACGGGGGCTCGTCAAGTCCCGTGCAGGTGACTGGGTCTGGGACCTGCGAAGTGGACCGATCTGGATATCGCTAGGTGGTGGGGACATGTACACATTCGTCGCGGGAGCAGCGGGAGCAGGAGGAGCGTGTTCCGGGGCCGGCGCGAGACGCTGGGCGAATTCATTGAGATATTCCTGAGGGGCGTAGCGACTTTGAGGCGGAGATTGCTGTACAGGTGATCCCGCACTTTCTCTCCGGGGTAGGCTGGCAGAACCATTGAGATATTGCGGGGCAGTAGGTGGGATTGGACCAAAGCCAGCCCCTTGCCCGCGCGGCGGAGATAGATTGATCGCAGGCTCGAGAGATGGTGGCTTGTGAAATTGATCAGGCTGGTACGAAACCTTCTCGTGGTGTGCAAGCGGACTTGACGTCCGTGGCTGGAAAGGCAAATTTTGGCCAGGAACATTAAGTGGCTGTGAGGCATAACGATTGCGAGCGGAAGAGGTAGTCGGGGGCGCAGGAGAATATCTCGGCAACGAAGGTGGCTTTGGGGGTGCTTGCAAGCCAGGAGGTTGGGGAGAATACCTTGCAACGGCAGGAGGTCCGGCCGGGGCACTCGATGCTAGGCTGGCATACGGATCCAACTGTTCAGGCGGCTGAAGTGTGGGTTGGATTGGGAGCGCGATAGGCTGCGAAGCGGGTGGTGCGGCAGGGGCATATTGAACTTGGGGAGGAGGAAGAGACGGCCCGGTCATCGTTGGCGCCACCTGCGGATTAGGGGTGTACCGGCCAGAGCTGGCAGGCCTAGACCTTGGTGTCACCAGAGGAAGTTCCTCGTAGAAATTCTTCGGTGCAGGGGGAGCGGACACAGCTGACGGGAGAGCTGCCGGAGTGGGGAAGCCAGATGTAGCCGGAATCGGTACACCAGAAACACCTGGGGGAGGAGGTGGGGGCATACTAGTCACTGTTGGGGGAACGGGCTTGTGGGTCACGACCGGCTTTCGGGGTCGTGAGATATCCTCTGGAAGGTCGTAGGGAGATTTGTAACCCTGTTTTGACCGCTCAGCAAAGCTCTCTCCCCTGGTTGCCACAGGGTTCTGGGTTGGTTGTGAGAAATATGATGACATGGCTCCGGTGGCTGGCGGTGCAGTGCCTGGGATAGGAACACCCTGCAATAGATCACCAGTGGACGGTTGGTGGGGTGTGTATATGTTAGGAACAGGTCTTGGCTGGGACAAGGCCTGAGGGTTCTGGAACGGACTGTTCAAGCCAGCCGACATATCATTGTTCGTAGGCTCGGCAGGAGTTTGATGGATGTGCTCCTGTGCAGAGACAGACTGAGAGGCTTCAGTCTCCAGGAGTATATCGTCATCGTCCAATGCCGCCTCCCAGCGAGCCGCCAGATCATCATCTGGTGAATCACCTAGCTCAGCTTCCCACCGCGCTGCTAGCTCTTCCTCGGAGGGATCGGCGGTTGGTTGGGGCTCCAACGACGCAGCCTTCAGGGCATCATCAAACTGCGCTGCAGCCGAAGCGTCACTGACCGGGGAGTCAAGAGCAAAGCCAGCCGACTCCAATACCTGAGACGTGCTCTTCCGGGCGAGATGAGCGACGGGCTGCTCCTCAGCCTCTTCCTTTGAGAGAGAGCCGAAGAAGTCCTCATCGTCGTCCTTAGTCCCTGACTTTAGAGCCGAGCTGAAGAAGCCATCTGCATCATCTTCATAGTTGGAAAAAACGCTGTCGATAGATTTCTCTGCTTGCACTAGGTGTTCAGGCGAACCCGGTGTAGACTCATCTAACAACGGGACCCCCTCCTCGAACCTGGAATCCGCTTCTGGCGGCGCAAAGATAGGCTTTGTCTGGCTGTTGAGGTGATTAAAGAAGTCGCCCTCATTGGAGTCGATTTCACCGCTCAGCTCGTTTGTCCAGAAAGGTTGCTCCTGAGTGGTAGTGGTTGCGTCCACTTCCGCTGCGGCCGGATCTGGATGGACCTCGTTGGTCAGTGCAAAGGCTTCCACCGTAGGAGCTGGAGAATCCGTATTCTCAGATTCAACATTCGTCGAGCGAGACACAATATCAAGTTGCTCATTTTCGGTCGGAGAGATGGCCTGTTTAGTGGAGTTGAAGACATCAGTACTCTCTTCATCAAATGTCACAACCGTAAGTGATGTGTCCTCTTGCGATGGACGTACAGCTTCTTCGGCAAACTTCAGCTCATCGCTATCCTGGATTGGAGTAGAGTTCGAGGCAAACTCAGGGATAGTATTCGAATTTTTGCTAAGCGGGGTACCCTCTTCGGTGGAGGGCAACATATTGCTGAGGTCCTTCTCAAAGGTGGCCCACGGGTCCTCAGAATCGGCATTTCCCTCGTTTGCTTTTGGAAACAGTTCTTCGGTGGGGGTAGACTGAGTGGTATATTCATGCTTAAAGGTATCCAACGAAGGTTCGGGTGCCGTGGTTCGCTCCTCTCTTGAAAGTGTAGTCTCTCTCGCAGTTGTCGAATCCGGTGTGGTTTCTTGTTCGGGTGCGACAGTGGGAATGGCATTATCAAAGGTTTCGGTTTGAACCGAGGGTGGCGCGTCTATATTGATGGGGAAACTATTGCTAACTTCCGCACTAGATTGGACTGAGGGTGTTTCGGTCTCAACTGGCTGCGCGGGCTGAGTTTCTGGCGGGGTCGGGTTTAGGACGGCATCTGTATTCTGAGTAGATGGCGCGATAGTTGGGTGAGCCACTTCAATGGTCTCGTCGGGGGTTTGAATGGTCTTATTGACGGAATCAGTGTCTAGGCACGCGTCCTGGTCCACCACTGGCGATGCATTGTTCGCTAGCACGTCCAAGCTTGCGTATTGAGGCTGATTCGTGTGTATCTCGTCGGGCATATCCCACGCAGAGAAGTCCTCACTCTGTGGAGATATTATATCCTCTAGGGACTTGTCCTTTGGCTCATCCGCCGCAGTCGGATCCGACAATCCACCCTGGAGCACCGAGCTCATCGTAACAGGAGAGTTAATCTTCTCGGGGCGTGATGCCGGATTCCATGACTCTGAATCATTTTCGGTCGCTTGGTGCGCCATATGTGCAAAGTTCTTCTCGCTTGCCAACGTAACTGGAGATGGGGAGCGCAGCCCGGAGGGACCAACCTGACACGTCTCCAATGACACCTCAGGAGATCAACAATCGTAAAGAAAAATGAGGGGGGTCGAAGGCGTCAACTTAGGAATCCATTAAACGATGTTAGATATAAAACAGAGCCAAAAAAAACTCAAAGAAATAAATCGGGCATGAATGCATCAGCTGATGGCAAAAGAAACCAAGCAGTTTGTCCTGGAATAATGCGACAGCGATCTCCGCCTATGATTATCCCGAGGAGCCACCTGGGCAACCTAAGACGCTGAGTCATCGGATTGCTTCTCAGGTTTGTTCCACAGGTAGTGCACCTACGCGTTCAACACTGCTTACCCGGCCTCTAAGGGCGACTAAATCTGCTAGTTAGGTATAACTTTCTTGTTGGATACATATGTAACTATTGTAATTTAGATTCAACTCTCACTTTACAAGTACGGTGACTCTGCAAAAGAGTTAACTCCCTTTCTGCTACCGCCTTCCTAATTAACGATACCGCCCATTACCCCTTAGTTTTTGTTAGTGGATATTCAACCGGCAGAACGGCAGAACGTGGGGTGTTAACCAGCAGTCTTTAACTATGTATAACTATGCATTCTCCAAGTGCATTCGACTGATACTTTACAATAGTATTCATGTAATACTTCCTTTACAAGGGTGTACTCTATAGTAATTCTATCTTGTTAAACCAGTTTTTCGTTTTAAGAAGAAGGATAAAACGAACACAATAGTAAGTATTAAAATACTTTAAAAAGTACTATAAAAGACAAGGGAAAAACTATATATACAATGGTACCAAATAAAGCGTTGCATGTATGTTTAGAGGATACGCTAGTTTAAAAAGGAGGTTAGCCTCATCTTTATAGGTAGGTGGCACCATTTAGAAGTAGCCATGGATATATATAAAAAACAGCCTCTGACCTTCGCGTGCATCTGATTTGTTAAGCTTAAGCGCTAGCGTTGTTAATGAGGGAAATTTGCAGCATGGGTACCTACGAGAGGGCTTATGGTGAATATTTGCTCTAGAATGAGGACTAGGCATATACATAACTACCTAACTAACTAGTTATGTTGTAGGTAGATGGCAGGTCCCGAATAGGAAAAACCCAAGCCCGTAATTCGGAGTAACAGATAGTCCGGCCGTTTTATGTTTAACCTTAAAAGTGCTGCATTATGTCAGCTATTTGTCGCCCCGGGGCCCCGGGGTGAGTTATGCACTCATGTGATTGCGTGGCCCAACAGGCAGTCATCGACCGTCCTTGAATGAGTTTCAAGACAGTTCTCCGTTCTATATATTTCTCAATTTTTGATGATCGTGGCTTTGACTGCATTTTATACCAAGAAGCTTTTAGTTTCCTTTTTGACTCTGGTAGCATCCCTCCATTCTTTCATCATTATGCTGCACATGCGATTTGACCAATACCACCACCACACATGACAGCGTATACTTGAGATGAACCTTCCTTTGATGCACGGCCCAAAAGCACCACCTTTCAAAAAACCAGCAATTTATTTGACTTGAACCACACCAGCTTCCCCATAATGCCTTCCTCATCCGACTACTTACACCCCCAAGACCATCCCGATGCGCCAGACGCCTACTCGGACTCGGACGACGACTTGGATCTAGAAGAGCTAGATCCCAACACGACATCGCCTGAACAGCCTCGTGAGTCTCGGGACTATACCGGCCGCAAAAGAAGCTACGGGCCGGGTATCGCGCTGCGCAACTTACGTGTCGGAGCGGCAAGTCGGTGGAGACGCAGTGCATCTGGACGTGCAGACTCGGAGGATGATGCAGATGCGCTTTTAGGGGGCGAGGGGGAACAAGGCTTGCGGGACTCACATGCAAGCTCTCGGAACTTGGAAGATGATGATGCGCCTCTCCTGGATCGCAGGGCCTCGACTCGCGATTTCAACGATGAGCCTCCCAAGAAAGGCAGCCGCCTGCGCTTCCCAGGATTCAAGACTCCCGCCTTCCTACAAGGTGTATCAATCCGATTTGGATCAAATAACAACGACTCTGAGAACCAGCCTCCCCGTGAGGTACTTGTCGGGCAGTACCAGGCTGCTAAGTATCCAGCCAATGTGGTCTCGAATGCAAAATACACACCCTGGAGCTTCTTACCGAGAACCCTTTACAACGAATTCTCTTTTTTTTCAACATCTACTTCCTCTTTGTGGCTTTATCACAGGTCATCCCGGTGCTACGAATTGGTTATATGTCGTCCTACATTGCCCCTTTAGCCTTTGTTGTTTCAATATCATTGGGTAAAGAGGCACTTGATGATATTGGTCGTCGGCGACGAGATGCCGAAGCCAACGCGGAAGAATACTGCACTGTAGCACTAGGAAGGTCCAACGCGACGGAGATCACCAAAAAATCGCGAGACTTGAAGGTTGGTGATGTGCTCAAAGTCCGCAAAAACCAACGCCTTCCTGCCGATGTGGTGATTCTGAAGAGTATCTCAAATGACTCCGGCACTCCTCGTCATTCATTAACGGAAGAACCCGTTCCTGGGGCGTCTTCCGACTTGCTCGAACAAGGTCGAGGATCGTTCGAACCCACAGCCAATACCGCATCGAAGAGTGGTGAAGATGATAAAAATTCACCTGCAGGTGATACTTTCATCCGGACCGATCAATTGGATGGCGAAACTGACTGGAAGCTTCGTCTGCCCTCCATCCTGTCTCAACCGCTCCCTCTGAGCGATTTAAATCGACTACAAATCACAGCTAGCCCTCCTGATAAGAGAGTCAACGAATTCGTGGGGACTATCGGGCTGGGACCGCCCACTGGATTCTACGATGCTCATGTTGGCAAGTCATCTGGGCCTCCAAAAAACGAAGGAACGCCTGGGCCGGTGGAAAATCAATCAGCTCCCTTGACAATCGACAATACTGCCTGGGCCAACACTGTTCTTGCGTCTAATACCATCACCTACGCCGTCATCATCTATACAGGATCTCAAACCCGGGCTTCACTTTCGACTTCCGCTTCCCGGTCGAAGATCGGCCTGTTAGAACTCGAAATCAACAACCTCACCAAAATTCTCTGCGCTCTCACATTTACTCTCTCGTTCATCCTCGTCGGGTTGCAAAGATTCGAACCAACAAACGACAAGAAATGGTACGTTGCGATCATGATATATCTCATTCTCTTCTCCACGATCATTCCCATGAGTCTTCGAGTCAATCTAGACATGGCCAAGTCGGTATACGGGCGGTTCATCGAACGGGACAAAGACATTCCAGGAACCGTCGTCCGCACCAGTACAATTCCAGAGGATCTGGGAAGGATCGAATATTTGCTTTCAGATAAGACGGGAACGTTGACCCAAAATGAGATGGAGCTCAAAAAGATCCACGTTGGCACTGTATCATACGCCAATGAGGCAATGGACGAAGTCGCCTCATTTATTCGTCAAGCTTTTGCTTTTTCGGGCAATACCTTGACCACTCCTTCAACTGTCTTTGGAACCCAAGCTGGCCATGCCACAGCGCCGCGAACCAGAAGAGAGATTGGTTCTCGCGTCCGGGATATTATCTTAGCACTTGCTCTCTGCCATAACGTCACACCGACCACGGAGGAGGAAGACGGCCGGAAGGTGACAAGCTATCAAGCGTCGTCGCCTGATGAAATTGCCATTATTCGATATACCGAAGAAGTCGGATTAAAACTAGCATATCGAGACCGACAAAGTATCGTCTTAGAATCCACCGATTCCAAGCAGGTTGTGGTCCGGGCTCGAATTCTCGACATCTTCCCATTCACATCCGACTCCAAGCGAATGGGGATTATCGTCCAATTCGAGCACGACGAAAACATGCTTGAATCCGGCAAAGACGACAGTGAGATTTGGTTCTACCAGAAGGGTGCAGACACTGTCATGACGACTATTGTTGCAGCGAATGACTGGCTCGACGAGGAGACTACGAACATGGCTCGGGAAGGGTTGCGAACTCTCGTTGTTGGGCGCAAACGAATCTCCGCCGAGCAATATCAGGACTTCTCTACTAAGTACAAACAAGCGTCACTATCTTTCCAAGGGCGAGATGCGGGCATGGCGAAGGTTGTGAGCGAATACCTTGAACGGGATTTAGAGCTTTCCGGTGTGACCGGTGTGGAAGATCGGCTGCAGCGCGACGTCAAATCCTCTCTCGAGCTGTTACGCAATGCTGGTGTTAAGATCTGGATGCTGACGGGTGACAAAGTGGAGACAGCGCGTTGTGTCGCTATTTCTGCCAAATTGGTCTCCCGGGGCCAGTACATTCACACAGTCACCAAAATCACAGACAAGTCGACTGCCCAAGAAGCTCTTGACTTCTTGCGCAACAAGACTGACTGCTGCCTGCTGATTGATGGTGAGTCCTTGAACCTCATGCTCGGCCAATTCAAAGCAGCTTTCGTCTCTGTCGCCGTGCTACTGCCCGCCGTGATCGCATGCCGATGCTCCCCCACCCAGAAAGCTGAGATTGCGGAATTGATTCGCCAACACACAAAGAAACGCGTGTGTTGTATCGGAGATGGCGGCAACGATGTCTCGATGATTCAAGCAGCCGATGTCGGAATTGGTATCGTGGGCAAGGAAGGCCGCCAAGCATCCTTGGCCGCTGATTTCAGTATCACGCAGTTCCACCATATCACCAAACTTCTAGTCTGGCACGGCCGCAACTCGTACAAGCGGTCTGCTAAACTAGCACAGTTCATCATGCACCGTGGGTTGATCATCAGTGTTTGCCAGACTATGTACAGCATCGCCAGCCACTTCGATCCCAAGGGCTTGTTCATCAACTGGCTCATGGTTGGCTATGCAACTGTCTACACCAACGCGCCGGTCTTCTCTCTTGCCTTTGATCGGGATGTGGATGAGCGTCTCGCTAATCTCTACCCAGAGCTTTACAAAGAGCTCAAGACAGGGAAGAGTCTAAGCTACCGCTCGTTTTTTGGTTGGGTTCTCATTTCTGTCTACCAGGGTGCAGTGATCGAGGGCCTTTCTCAGATATTGTTGGGTACCATCACAGGGCCGCGCCTGATTAGTCTTTCCTTCACGGCCCTCGTACTCAACGAGCTTGGAATGGTCGCCATTGCAATTACAACCTGGCACTCGGTCATGATTTTCTGTCTGATCGGTACGCTGCTTGCGTACGCTGCTAGTGTCCCCTTCCTGAGCGAGTACTTCGACCTCAGTTATGTGATCACCCTTGACTGGCTGTGGCGAGTTTTCGCTGTGCTAGCTGTGTCTCTGGTTCCGGTCTGGGCTGGCAAAATGATCAAACAGTCGTGGCACCCGCCAAGTTACCGAAAGGTCCGTGGATAGAGTAAGTGCTTGTCATGACTTCGGTGTATAATAGTTATTCTCTCGCTTAGATTCTTCATCTCCATCTTCTTTCGTCCCTAACTACCACCGATCTAACATCATGTGGCTCTCTGTATATTAAATGTTAGACATGTTGTCTTGTTGAGCGCATCTAGCATCGCGCTACTTCCCCACTATTGAATTGGCCAATTATTCTAGTTCCACTCTTGGAGCCATACATGCAAGAACATCGCATATGGATATTAGTTAACTATGGGTTGTTACATAGTTAGTTGGTTGGTAGTAGATGCCAATCTTAGCAAGCGGATACCCGGGGCTATCCAATGATGTTGCGCGCAATCGATAAGCAAACACGTGACCAGCCTACTGAGGAAGGCGGTCAACACATATGGAATCTTTTTTTTTCTTCGGGGTCAAGCATCTGCTGCATAGACTGAAGGACCAACCACTTTTCCGGTTGCCAATTCCTCGCCCATCATGTCTGACGAAATTGTCTGGCAGGTGATCAACCAGCAATTCTGCTCCTACAAACTCAAGTGAGTATTACTCTTAACTCCTTGGCTATCCAGTCCGCAGAACCTTTTATCTCCATTATACCTGGACCAAAAAAAAAAACAAGAACCTTCCACTAACCATTCCAACCTTCCATATAGGACGACGAAAGACCAAAACTTCTGCCGTAATGAATACAACGTCAGCGGTCTGTGCAATCGCCAGTCGTGCCCACTTGCCAACTCGCGGTATGCGACGGTGCGAAGCGATCCTGAAACAGGCGTCATGTACCTGTATATGAAGACCGTTGAACGAGCCCACATGCCTAGCAAATGGTGGGAGCGTGTGCGCCTATCTTCCAACTACGCCAAGGCTCTCGAGCAAGTCGATGAGCGCCTTATCTACTGGCCCAAGTTCTTGACCCACAAGTGCAAACAGCGTCTCACCCGCTTGACGCAGGTCAATATTCGTATGAAGAACATTGCCAAAGAGGACGAGCGTCTCGGAGAGAAGGTTGTGCCCAAGCTGGCACCGAAGGTTCGCCGTCGTGAGGAGACTCGTGAGCGTAAGGCCGAGTCTGCCGCCAAGGTCGAGAGAGCCATTGAGCGTGAGCTTATTGAGCGTCTGCGCAGCGGTGCTTACGGTGACCGGCCACTCAATGTCGAGGAGGGTATCTGGAAGAAGGTTCTCCGTGGTCTTGAGCGGGCTGGTGATGGTGAGCGTGATGTGGACATGGATGACGGCGAGGAGCTCGAGGAGGAGGAAGAAGAGGGTGTTGGTGAGGTCGAGTACGTCAGCGATCTCGATGAGGAGGAGGACCTCGAGGATATGGAGGATTGGCTGGGTGTCGACTCAGCCGACTCCAGCGATTACGACGAAGATGAGAGTGATGATGACGATAGCGAGGACGATGAGGAGGCTAGCGAGGATGAGAAGAAGCCCAAGCCCAGCGCCAAGAGGAAGCATGTTGCTCCTCAGGCGAAGCCTCGCAAGAAGGGTCCTCGCATCGAGATCGAATACGAGACCGAGGGTGCTGGCAAGGACCAGCTCATGGCATGATTTTGTCGATGTTAAGAGGATTTGGGAAAAGTTTACCTGATCTTGCATGGCGTTTGGGCTGTCAATTCTTCTGTTTTATATTCTTATTCTGTGCTAGTGATCGGGCATCATACCCTGCTATTTCGCATCCACTACAACTCACGATCCTAGATCTTCCAATGTCTATTTCAATATTTCTCTTTAATTGTACTGCTCGATATCTCTTTTATTCCTGAGATGCCTGAACATAATTTATTTGAGACAAGACCTGACTTGTTGCTTTATTTAGGTGAAACACGTGATCACGTGGCTCAATGAATGCCGCTGTCATTGCGCTCCATTTTCCCTTGAACAACTTCACCTCACTCCAGGAGCCGGTTCTTCTGTTAATATTCCCCTTAATAATCTATTGCAATCATTGTCAGATCTTATCCAACTCTTTAACCCTGAATCTCTTGCATTGGGTCCCCGCGAGTAAATCTCCAACTCCGCGTCCATCCCACCCCGCATCGAAGCTACCATTTTGCAGACCGCGCATTACTCAACCACACTACTCCGCTGCTACAATATGAGCTCGTACCTCTCATCCTTTACCACCTCTTCGGCCATTTCTGGCCTGGGCTCCCGGCTCACCAACCTTCGCCGTGCCATTACCCTAGGCGACGAAGGAGACGACCCTGACAATGAAGACTGCTCCCACATCTCCAACGCCCTTCGCGCCTACTACACCGAAAAGGGCCGTCCGTTCCCACCATGGCTCCCCCAAGATCCCAAGGGTCCAGCTCCGGCCCCCTCCCGCCAGATTGCGACTTCACAACTACCCTCCGGTGGCTACAACCAAGCGCCCACCAACCAAAACGCCGGCCGGGGCGGCGGTCTAGGTGATCTATGGGGTGATTCTCCCTCATCTCAAGGACCGGTCCCGCAGACAGCTAGTCTTCGTCGCGGACGTGGTGGCACAGCACCACCGCTCGCCTCGGCCAACAGTGCGCCATCAGGTCCGGCCATTACACTTTCTCAGTCCCATTCGCCTGCTGCATCGGGCTCCCCCAGTCCATCTGGAGGGCGGCCATTGCCCAGTCAGCGAGCTGGCTCGAGTCAGTCTGCCCAGACTCGTCCGAATCTTGATCGTGTTGGATCGGGTGGTGGTTCAGCCCAGGACCGACTGCGAGCCAGATTACAGGGAGGAAGATCCCCTAGTCCCCATGTTGACCCCAGTGTCCGGAAGCCTGTTGGAATGTCTGGAAGACGGTGAGAGTGTAGAGGCTTACATTGCATGGTGGAGAGCATGGCGTCGGGAGTTATTTCATGTCCAATGTTTACCGAGTACATATATCTTAAGGGTAAATTCCATTCAATCGTCAAGTGATTCCTGGAGTACCGAATACGATACGTCATAGTATTATATTGTAGTATCTTCGAGAATTCGCAGAGAATTGCTGATTTGACCTTTCCCACCACGTCTCCGGGATATATTAGGGTAAATTCCTCAAGACTCTTACGGGCTCGATTCAGTCTTACCATCGATAGGCCTATCGCCTAATGGGCCATGATATGCGACGGCCTCCCCACAATTGCTTAGCGGCAGCCACCAACCTCAAGAAACAGGCAACGAATGATCATCTCGGCTTGCGCTGGGAACATCCCGCATTTTACTAACCCCGGACGAGGGCCATATCGTGTTTGAGGGGCTATGATGATCTGAGCCTATACAACAGGAGAACGGAACATAAGCATCTCGGAAGTTGATTTGCAGTCATTGGCCAAATCAGAACAGTCGATGGTACCAAGCCCAGATTTGAAACATAGTTGACCGAAGAAGTCATGATATCTCCCCTACTGTTTTCCTTTAAATGTCGTTATAGGGTAATCCTCTTTATGGGGACCCCAATCCAGTTGCATACCGAGTCCTATTGTCTTTCAAGTGCCGGATTAGGTCCGGGATGTCACCCATGTGACATGAAACTTCTTTTTTGTCGAGCAATTGATATATTCGGCTCGAGTATCGGGATGGTTCTCTTCCCAGGATTCACTCTGTCCATCAATCCGGGTATACTGTGATATGTGGCGACACAACGGCAAGCCGGGAAGATTGCAGAAGTAGTCGTGGACGATATGAACAACATTTGAAAGCATTGCTGATCTGCCAGACCTGATGGCTAATTTCACAGATTGGCTATTGTGTTCCCTAGAATGGACGACATCAGCTGTGATGACACACGATTCACTTCATCTCTATTGTATATGGGATTCTTCGGCTCGTACGCTTGCTTTACGTGGGTCGTGTCTTCCGCGAGTCTTCCCTACGTACCTGCGTTCGTATGGAAAGACGACCGCCGACGCTAACTTGTTCCTGCGCTCGTTTGTCGTTACGTTCAACCTAACGCGCATGATGGAGTCGATGCAGCGGGTTGGTCTGACACTTGGGTTCTACAGTGGTATTGCCGTCCTTGGCTAGGTTTATATCTAAAAATGAGGACCGTATCTCGTCTCCCACTCTTCTTCACCTGCTCGCCGAGTTTATTTTTTCTCTCACGTCTTCTTGTGGCTCCAGTTCTCATTCTTTACTCTCTTAAGCCTTTGACTTTGCTTTTGTTTTCCTTCGGTCCTTATCCTCTGCTTCTTCCCTGAGACATTTCTCGTGTCTTGCTGTGAATCCCTTGGTCTTTGCTATCAACCTGGTAGCTTTCCAACACCGCCATCATAGGTTCCCAACTGGAGTTTCTCTTATTTGGGAATCGTTCCACCAAGGCTCCAACCAAGGAAGAGCTTGATAAGAGATCACACCTTTGATACATCGCTCAAGTCTCGTTTGTGCCCTTATTTCTCAATAGCCACACTCCTAAATAACAAACAGACATACATGTAGGGGTGAAAGAGGCATGGGACTTTACCACCGCATTGGATGAGCTAGTTGAGCGAGATACTATGGTTTCAAAGAGTCTGGGGGTGGACCGAACACCTCATTTCGTACAGCTCAGTGGGCCGATCAAGTCGCCCCTTGCCATCCGTCTTTTCAACCCAACCTTTTTCGTTGCAGATTCATGAAGTACGATGACCGACGACTCCATAAATCCGACAATCAGCTTGTTAGATGACTGTGGTCTATCATCCGACCACTATTATGTTTGATGAAATTTGTCGTCGAGAACGTTTTCTTTTCTACACTGAGTATCTACGCTGCCTCCATCGACATTTTATTCAAAAAGTCAGGGGGAAATGTGTCAGTAACCCCGCCCCACCACTCACGAGGTGGTTCCCAGTCGAGGAGACTTCCTGGCTGCTGCCTTCCGCTCGCTCCGTCAACAGGGATTCTAAAGCCCGTATTACTAACATTCCGGTGGGATATCCGAGAGTTCGTCGGGAGGTGACCAGGGTCCGGTGGAGTTCAGCGGGAGTTTTAGTCAAAAATGTTTCAGAAACTCGGTCTTTTCCTGCCTTTCTCCGCGGTTCTACCTAAAAAGAAACTTAAAAAGAAGAGTGGGAATCTACAAAAATAGACATTGGAAACTATTTCTTGTCTCATATTAAAAGAGAGGAATAATATCCACAATCCTTGTGGTCAGAATAAACCAATTACGGTTACTATATCACGGCTGGACGAGAACTAATCGTAGTCCGGCCATATGTTTTCAACATACATGCTATGTCTGGAATGTATTAAGTGTATAGTTAAGCTCCCATTCAATGCAATTCATTGGTTAACATCTATATAAACCCAACAGACAGTGAAAGAGTCAGAAGTTTAGATTTTATCCGTATCCTTAGCGTAAGGAATACGATACATAAATTTGAAATAGTTCAGCCACGCAATTCCCGTATATGTAACGGGAATATATCTGGCACCTCGTCGGATCCACCAGATCGCACACTTAGCTGCCCAGTCAGCAGATAACACAGCAGCCCCCATGGGTGAGTGAAATGCGGAGGGCACGATATGACGGTAAATGATATCAGGGTCATCAAAAAAGGAACGAGCCTGCGGTAGGAACAATCGTTTTGACCGAGAGTAACGTTGTAATTCTTTATTTCCCCAAGCTGGATGGAGCTCAATTTCGCTGCCAACGTACCATACCTCCGGGAGCGTCGGGCAGGCTGGGTTGGCCACTCTGTGCTCCTTGAATAATTTGATAAGTCGAATAGCTGCATTGCAATTCGACTCAACTGCGTCCTCGCCTTTAGAGCCGTGAGCCAGGATCAAAATGTCGGAGTTGGAAAGTATTGGGAGTGCCTTTTCAAAGTGATGGTGATCCCAATCAGTACCGAATTTCAACTTGCGAATACAGCTCCCCCTTTCCTCACGCTCGAGCTCTTTCACGATTGCCTGGCCGAATGCTCCGTTTCCTCCGGTGATTGCAATGCGCTTGCCCTTGAAGGAGTAGGCAGTACCCCAAATCCAGTCGAAGGTTTTGACAAACGAACCCATATAACGATCCGGGTAGATATGATGGAGCGAGTGAAACTCCGGGCCCACAAATAACCAGTTGGTGTCCTTCGGGGGCGTTTGGTAGGTGATATGGTTTGTGTCGCGGCCACTTGAAAGGATCACAAACGTGGTTCTTAGAATTTGGAAGATAATCGTAATCCAAAGCTGATTTCTTGTGATCCAAATGACGCCCTTGGGCGTCACCAAACTGGCAAAGATATACCCTAGTGCGGTTCCAATGATTTGAAGGACTAATTCAAGCGGTAAGGCTTGGAATCGATTCTGCTGAAGATATTTTTTGTCGAACTTCAGATGTCGTGTGAAGTAGAGGTGGTGGAAACGGTGGATCCGTGATAGGTATCGAAGGAAAGGATGGGAGGATTTGTTGCATCCGTGGAGCATATAATGAACGGCATCGAAAAATACAGAACCTACGGAAAGTAGGTAGAAAAAGGATAGTAAAAGTGGAATAACATCATGTTTGAAGATACTGAGGTAATGAACTACCGGGTCGGCAATCATATCAGTCGAACGCACCTCGCCTGAGTCGCTCATCTCTGTGGGTTTAACTGAAAAGGAGGATTGAGTAAGGTCTCTCTTTATATAAGGATTCCCATTTGGTTCGTTAAGACATACACTGATAATTTTTATATCTATAAATAACCGACAACATGGCGACTACCCATATACGACTCGACATTATTCGCTATATTTTAAAACGAAACCCAAGCTAGTGTTTCAAGCAGGGAGACGAAATGGCACTTTGATCTACACATATTCAAACAGATGTACTCCACCCGAAGTAGGTTAGAGAAACTTCGGGGAAAATGTAAACCTGGTCCTGCAGTATTGCGACGGCAGTTCTAACAAAGGCCACTACGAAAATGATATTCTTTTCCATGGCTGGAAACAAGTGGATGAAGTGGAGATATGTCGGGAACAAATTCTGACACCAAATAAAAACACGCTCCTTTATGCAACCTCCTTATAGGATCAACACTGTTAGGAATAGGGCCAGGTCGACTTCGAACTCGTCTTCGAACAAAGCGTGCTTAAGCATCTGAGTTAATTAACGAGCCCCATTGTTTTAGCAATTGTTTAAAGACAATCCGTTATTCATTAATGTCCTATCATTATCAAACTCACGTCATGTTATCCCCACATAAAATAAGATGGATTGGCATTTCACAAGCCCTACCATTAGACTATCCAACTTACATGGGACATCCTCACAATATCCAACGTGTACTTAAGGTGACTGGGCATAAGTAGTCGAAGGTATATATATGTCGCAGTCGACATAATAATTGGAGGATTAACCTTGTAGGTCAAAGTGTGCCTGGATGGGGGGCTGCGATGGTGTTGGAGCGGATACTAAAACGAAGTGTGATGTGATTTTAGTACTGGAATAACTAAATAGAATGAAACGTTCACCATAGAAATGTTTCAGAGATAATAATGACCACCCACTTATCAAGCTCAAATAATTTAAGCTAGTCAATTCACACATTTGTCCGGTGGAGAGAGGCTAATAAGGGGGTGGGGGTTTGGGTTATATTAGGTATCCATGGATCATAAGAAACATGCTCATTCATTGGGTCCCCAGATTCGGCGAAATCATAGACTTTTCTTTCTATTCTGGAAGATTGGAATGGTGATGCAATTTACTTATAGGCATTACTGATGAAGCGCAATGACAGTCTTTATATCAAGTATTGTATTGGACTTCAGTCCAATACCCTTGAATTCATCTCTATCTCTGTCAAAACCCATTCCGCTCTACCCCAGAGGAGATATCCCGTTTGATGTGGGCGATTCAAATCTTCCGACAGATAAATATGCAGAGCAGTATCTTGTTTCCGGATCGTCAATGCGAAAGTATATGGGAATTATTTAGAATGTACAATTGGGATAGTAGCTCTACAATACAATTCTGTTCAGATTCAGTTCAGATTCACTTCAGATTGACTTTGATTTATTTTTCAAGTCCCTAACCGCAATCTCCCGTTAGTATGGAAGCACATTTAATATAAAGATATTATTTCGAAACTTAAACCCTACACTATCCTTAGCTTTTATTTTATAGGGGATCTCACTATAGCAACCACCGTTGATATCTCTCATGAGATGATTAACTCACAGTGGCCTCGATGCTTCCCGGTGGAATCCTCAAGCCCACAAACACCAACCCCGCCGCCGCCGACCAACTCCCCGCGGCAATCAACCCCCCCTGCGGCCAACAACTCTACCGCGCCATCAACGGCAACGTTGGTGGATGATGATATCGAGATGGTTCCTCTTCCCCCTCGCCAACTTATATGCATGTGCCGCTGCCGCATCCCCGCCGCAGTCTTTACAATAAAAAAAATAAAAGAAAAAAGAAAATTGATGCCACGACGGACCGACCTTCTTCTTGTTTTGTTTGTTTGTTCTTTGTTTATTTTATTTTATTTTGTATACTTTTTTTAAATCATCTTATCCAAGGTACCCTCGGGCTACCGGTTTTCTCAATCTTTTCAATCTTAAATACGTAGCTCAAACCTAATTGATCAAGCCGCTATTCGCGGAATATCACGAGAATCCCGAAGCACTAACAACGCCTCGGCAAATGTAGTAACGTAGCAATGGAGCATTTAGGATCTAAAGCAGATATTTCCATATATAAACAGAGTTAAACATTAAAGGACGCCCTTTATTGGGAGGGGTGGGGATCAACAACATATCATAGCTCGATTCTTTGGCCTCATTCAGCTGCGCCTGCCTCAGGTGCTTTTAGCTATCAACGACTTCGTGGGTGTGGGGAGTAATTGATGAGACATTTCTTTTTGCAATACGGAGTACGGAGTACATACATATAACCTCCATAGCGCCCACAATGACCGAGGCTGCCTATAGCATGGCTGTCCTGGCAGATGTTGATCGCATCAACACTAGATAGTGGATCATACCATGCAGATCCTTGCTGTGGCATTTGATAGGGTCGTCGCAATACTAAACGAATAAATGGTTGCCTATATCACAAGTTTCCGAGAATCCTCCAAAATATTAGGGCCCACTTGTTCAAGATCAGGATGATAACTAATTTGTATCCTTGGAACACTAGGATATGCTGAGTCTGAGTTCAAGACACCGCTAACTGTACGGAGTACCGGACCATTGAAAAACCGCTCCACACACATCACGTAATTAAACTGTCCTTTTTCCGCTTTCGTATTTAGGCCGAACGGTGGACATGTCTGTAGAGCTTTTATGCGATTGGATAGGGGTGAATGCCAAGCTCCGACAAGTCGTATGGCGTACCGCTTGTTTCTCGATGAGCGCAGCACCGTCGCTGCGATAGAACAAGGCAGGGGTGGCGACCAGAATTGGCGAAAGGAAGTGAATTACAGGCTACGTACCAGAACAGACACAAAAGAAAAAAGTCAATCATCGAATCGAGGTCCTCTAGTTAGGTTACCGGAACCTAACCGAAGGGTCCTGGATCCACTCTCCACCCGCCAAGGGACCCTGGATGTGGTTATTAAAAACGGTTAACTAGTTATCAATCTGCCATTCATGTTTAGAATCGATTTATAAATAGTAGTCCGTGTGTGTCAAATGCCGTAGGCAATCAAGTATATCTTAAAACGTGGTAAACCTCCTGTGTGTGTCACAGTTTTAGATTTGCTGGATGTAGCCTATTTCATTCTCGCTGGTACGAGTGCAGCTGTAAGGCCAACGCTAACTAACTATGTATTTATACTGAGACCTTCCTTTAAGACTTTTTAGCTCTCGGCCGTTTATCTTATTTTAAACCTTTTCTGAGTTTGTTTTAACCCTCCAAATGTGGTAGACACGGGATATGGACTTCACCACGGAGACCCCGGGTACTATTCAAAATTATGGCAGTGACATAGCCAGCGAAGAACAGTATGTAATAATACTTCTAAAGAAGAAGCGCGCATTTATTTCGTTCTACCAAGAATTATGTCTAATTCGTCCCTAGGCCATCATCTCAGCCCATCAAAATCCAGGCCAAGTTCCAAATAGCCCTGCCACCCACAAAATCAAGCCAAATACTTCGACTCAGTCCCAAACTACTCGTTCAACTCCAACAACTACGTCCAAACCACCGACCAGTGCCTATACTGGAGATATGGCAGCCACCACTTCGCAGGTCAAAATTAACCAAAGATTTCCCGCAACCCCTAAAGCTCGGCACGAGGGATATTTATGCAACCCTCAATGAGCCATATATCACCAATAAGCAGCCATATAGACAAGACCGTCTCCAAGGGCAAGATACACAGTCAAACAATGTTCAAGGAAAGGATATCGTCGCTGCAATATGCCAAGCATCAAGCAACGACAACCCCACCTCATCAATCCACTTCCGCGACACAAAATGCATCTGGCAAGTCGGCGCCAACTCAGCAGGACCTGGGAAGGACACTTGTTACAGATTCGTCATTGAAAAAGAAGGCACAACCAACCCCGAGCAGTGCAGGATGATTATGCAGTGGGAAAAACGGGTACTCTCTGAAAATGGGAGTGCGGCATCCGGTTCTCTAGGTAACGAAGAGTTCGCTCTTTTTACGATTGACCGCAAGACTCGCCGGCAATATCGCATTGCTACGATGACTCGGGCTGGGTTCGAGATTACTGTGAGGAAGAGTTCGATCTTGGATCGACTTCGGACTTGTATGGCACTGATGGAGCCTGTTTCTGAGGACACTACAAAATTGGAGACTTGGTTGTACACTCTCGTGTTAACTTTGGGTGTCTCGGTGGCTTCTCAAGAAGGGTGGTTTGATTGATTGACTTCGATTTGGGGGAAACATGTATGTACCTTGAACAGTGTCTAGATAATATATCGAAATTGTCTATACCATAAAACTTTCCGAGTAATGCGAATGCACTGGGGCTACTGGTACTTATGTTGGATTCTCTGACACTGACCTCTCCAATTTTATATAACGTCAGGTTGAGCGATTGCTCACATTACCGGTCGAGTCGAAGCAGCATGAGACTCTCTCCGGAAGTACGTCGTTCTAAGCGGCCTTGCAATGGTCCGATACTATTCGCCATGTCTTCAACTCAGCCTATCCTAAAACAGAAAAACTACCGCCTGATATTGAACAAGTGGGCCCTAATAGTTTGGCGAATTTTCGGAAAATTGTGACATACGCAGCCCCGATAGTCCTATTCGAGGCCACAACAGGAATAATTTTCAGGGGCCAGAGATGGTATGTATGACCCACTACTTAGTATTCATGCGATCCTTAACATCCGCCAAGATAGCTAGGCTATGTGGGCTGGTAGGGTATGGGTGCCTGATAGGATCAACACCACCAGGAACTGGGCCTGGTGCCTTGGTCTACAAACTCGATGCTCCGCTTAAGGTTTCTAGGTTAAACCTCGGGTCGAATCCTTCAGCGGTACAGAACACTTCGTTAAAAAATACGGCATAACTAAATGCAAATCGACAGGTCAACGGTTTTTTGCTTTTGCAGATTTTAACAGGTACCCGTTTAGGTATTTGGGTCGGGGTTTTGGCGGGTGGTTTGGACTGACGTTATATCTTCTGATAAAATTGGAGAGGTCAGTGTCAGAGAATCCAACATAAGTACCAGTAGCCCCAGTGCATTCGCATTACTCGGAAAGTTTTATGGTATAGACAATTTCAATGTATTATCTAGACACTGTTCAAGGTACATACATGTTTCCCCCAAATTGAAGTCAATCAATCAAACCACCCTTCTTGAGAAGCCACCGAGACACCCAAAGTTAGTTTATACCACACTGTTTGCATAGTTGGCCAATCTCGCCTCAACAACCCAATGAGGAACTTCGTGATAGGTCAAGCTTCTTTGTAGATGAAAATATGGAGACAAAAGAAGCCTAGTTTCTCGGGGAGATTTTGTTGAATGGGGTGGAGCAATCGATCAGAGCCGTTGTTACCGCCCCCATTCGTGCAATTTAATGATAGATTCTAGAAAAGTAAATAATATATTGCGACCTATTATATTGTATTAGAAGTGTTATATTGGTAATATTGGTAAAATACTAGCAAAATTTGCGCCCATACAACATACACTGGGGTTTATTTCTGCCTTATTCTGCATTCTCAGGCATCGATCTAGGCTGCCACCTTCCGCAGTTCCTTCCGCAGTTCCCGAGGTCAGCTGACCCGAGTTGACCGGTACGACACGTCCACGGGTGGCATATGCTTATCTTATCTCTTCCCGTCAGCCGCCCATATCAATATCGTCTCACCACTTTTCCTACCCACACAATGTTAATGCAAGTTGAAGATATTAAACTTGTTACGATAATTACATTAAAAAATTGGTTCTGTAGTGTAGAGGTTATCACTCTGGTTTTTGAAATAAAATGAATACCAGAAACCCCGGTTCGAACCCGGGCAGGACCTTGTTTTTGTTCCACAAGTCATGAACTAACTAGTTAACTAGTTAGTGTAAGAGTTGTGGCGAGCAGGGACCTCGGGTTAACGGATAGCCCGCTCCGGCGGGGAATTCCGGCAGAATTCCGGGTAACTATCTATCTTACTTCAACATCACTTATTTTTAAGTCCAATATAATTCATTTCTACCTCAGTTCAATGCAATTGTATCGTTATACAGTAACTTAAGGGGTGTATCAGCGTGTGCCCTCTCCGGGCAGGGCACGGGCCCCTCCATCGACTAGGTAGTGCCATTGAGTATGTACGCAGGTACTCGACGCTCCCGGGAGGAAGCGCACGCAACGAGCGAGACATTGTATATATGAATCTAAAACTTTGGAACCTTGTTAGTACTATACTCAGCCACAAGCAAGAATCAGATGAAAATACTCAACGAATTGATGGAATTTGGATTGAATCGATCGTTGCAGAAGAAGACTAGTATACCGGTGAAGTGGTGGAGGAGGATGTCATTGGAGAGAAGGAGAGGAGGAATGTAACTGGTTCTTCTTTGACCAGTCATGCGTCTACGAGTTTTGATTTGCCTGGCACTGCCGCGGTTACCCCTAATGATTCTGTGCTTCCCGCCTCCGCTTGTCGTCGGCAAAGGTTTAGAGCATATACAATATGCGTTGCAAAAGTCCAAGGCAGGAGTCAGTGCCACGAACCTAGTGGTGGAGCTATAACTAGTGCCTCCCCCTTTCCCTTCCTAGTCAGCAAATTGTTGGAGGGATTTTAAAGTAAATTGAATTGAATTTGACGTGAATCCGAATTGAATCTGAAGTGAATCTGAATTTGAATTAATTTGAATTAATTTGAGTTAAATTGAATTAAATTGTATTGTAGAGAGTAGAGGGTAGATGAAGGAGGAAGAATTCAGCTATACATGTTGTTGGATGCCTGAGGCATCAAAGTGTGATGGAACCTATATAATGATAGCTCGCTCTTTCCTTCCCTTCTCTTCCTCCTCTCCTCGTGCGAGACAGTCAATCCACACAGTGTTTTCTCCATTATACTTCCATCTGGATTGCATCGCCATTACATGTTCAATACAATACGCTAAATTCAAATTGAAATTGGCGTATATGGTAAGCATGTCTGCAGAAGGTTCGAGTCTGCCCCCCCCGACAATGATCACCCTGTTTCCTTTTTCGCCCATGTGTCCAGGAGATGTGCCACTTGGTTCGCAAAACATCGTACCCCGTCAGCTCCTCATACCCCCGGTCCTAGTGGCGGCGAAACTCAGGATAGCCATACATCTGCACCACAAAATCCCACTGCCACTGGGTCCCTTCGCTCCGCATCAACAGAGAATGAAACCATAGCACCGCCTTCGTCCATAACTAGCGCCATCAATCCTAACCCTCCCCCGGCGGAAACCTACTGTCTCTGCGACTGAACCTCGCTCCTCTCCCACGGGAATCAGACCTGCAAGTCGCTTTCAGCAGAGAAACGATATAACCGGTTCCTCCATCACAGGTTGCAGTCCTGTTTCTCCTGAAAGATTACATCGCCCTGCTATGAGACCCTCTGCTGGGCAGTCCCCCTTCGGCAACTGATAACAAGTATCGATCTGGTGAATTCGATTCTGAAGTCAATGTGGGAAACCACGGCGATGATAAAGGTCGTGACCCAGATGGGATGGGAGGGCTACTGGTGAACTCGATTCTGAAGTCAATGTGGGCAACCACGGCGGTCGTGGCCCAGATGGGAGAGCTTCTGGTGGATCTGATTCTGAAGTCAATGTGGGCAACCACGGCGACGATAAAGATCATGACCCAGAGGTGGTTGGGGGGATGTAGAAGAGGGCGACATAGGTGAATTGGGGATCAATGTGGGCGATTGCAGCGATGAGGATATGGATATGGACCTTATGCTGGACGAGGACGAAAACATTGAGGAGGATTCACTGGGTCTGAGGGACGATGAGATCGGAGATGTGTGGGGGGACATTGCTAGTGGACCGGAGGACAAAGACGTGGATATCGTCCGTGGGGAGATTGTCATCCCTGACAGCCAGGATGATCCGGAGTTTGAAGACGAGGTCATCAGTGACCGGCTTCAACTAACAATGCGGGCCACAATCCAATATCTACAGGAGTACAGCAGAGGTACCAACCTGTTAAATCTGGATTTGGAAGAAAGGCATTTATGTCTATCCTACTGGCACCTATTGGGTCGCGTTGATGTTGACTGGATCATGCAACAGCTGATGAAGGCAATTCCACGGGAGGTACAAAATTTGTTCGAGAAGGATTCGTTTACTCTGGAAGATTGGCTTGAATTGCCTGATGCGGACACGGAAGGCCGGATGGGAATATACGTGTTTATTGTGGTAGAGGATGAAACCATTGATGGTGACCTCATTATCGCAATATACGTGGGATCGAGCATCAAAATTCAGGTTCGAATTAGGACGCACAAGGAACCAAAAACATGGTTAAGGTATAGGGGGTCACTTCTATACAGAAAACTTCGGCAAGGAAAAACAGCCTATACTCGGGTTCTGGCGGCTTTCGATACTCCTATCGAACGAGGGTATCTCAATCTTCTGGAAGGGTTGTTTATTATCATGCTGGGGACTTTGGACAAGCCGATGTTCTCTAACCTATATGTCAGACCCAGTGCTTGGTCCCTCGTTGAGGAGATCCGAGAGAGGATTGGTATTCCTTGAGGGAGAGACACTTCGGGGTTGAACATGGCGTTCCCTTTGGTGCAGGGGTTCTTCAATACAGATGCCAACGAGATGTCACCCTGTGCTCACTGTGGGATGATGACTGGATCTCGCAAAGATAGGAGGATGATGGAAGGTACTGAAGAAGCCCTTCATATCCAATTCACACGGTTTTGTGAATTCTCTGGTAACCCACTCGGCCGTTATCGCTACGGGTGGTGCCATGATTTCAACGAATGGAAGGGAAGGTTACCAAACAAAGAGGAGGTGAATGAGAGAATATCCTGTTGTTTGATACAAGGAAAGTTGAAATGGAACCGAGAAAATCCTGAGAGTGGATATGAATTCAGGTGTGCTCAATGCGGCGCAAATGATGGACCGGATAACCAATTATTCCGTGAAAAGTCAGGGCGCATTGTGTGTTATGGTCTCTGTGCGTTGAAAGCAAACATTGAGAGGAAGAAGGAGTTGTTCAGAAATCGAACAGAGGACCCGGAGTACTTGAAGAGGCGTACTGAGGAGTGGAAGGAGTGGTATAGAAAGAAAATGGAGAACCCAAAGGCGCGGAGCTTACATACCGAGAGGCGGAGGGAGCTATACAGAAAGCGAATGGAGGATCCGGAGGAGAGAAGGAAGTATAGCGAGAAGAGAATGAAGCAGCACAAAAAGATGATGGAGGACCCGGATGCGAGGAAGAGGTACAACAAGATGAGAGCGGATATGCGGAAAAGGAATGTGAAAGTGGAGAAGCCAGAGGCCAGGGATATCAGAAATGAAAAGTGGAGGGAGAATTACAAAAAGATGATGGAGGACCCAGAGAAAAAGAAAATCTATAACGCAAAGAGAAAAGAGCGGATGAGAAGGAGAAAGGCGGATCCAGAAAAAAGAAAGAGGGATAACGAGAGACGGAGAGAACGGAGGATAAAGGACCAAGAGACGAAGACCATGGCAAACCAGAAGCAGAGGGAGACAACCAGAAAGAAAAGGGATAACCCAGAAGCGAGGAAGAGGGACAATGAGATCGCCGCGGCGAGGAAGAGAAAGAGAAGGGCAGAACTAAAGGAGAACAAGAGGGCAAAAACGGAGGAGGAAAAGGCATGATTCCTGAAAGATAAACGGATGAAAGGGGGTTGCAGTGGTCGAAGGGGAAAGCATATTCAGGGCACAGAGTGCATTGTCGACAGGAGTGCAGTGTCGATAGGAATGCAGTGTCGACAGGAGTGCAGTGTCGACAGGAGTGCAGTGTCGACAGGAGTGCAGTGTCGACAGGACTGCATTGTCGACAGGAGTGCAGTGTCGACAGGAGTGCAGTGTCGACAAGAGTCCGCAGCGTCGACAAGAGTCCGCAGCGTCGACAAGAGTCCGCAGCGTCGACAAGAGTACAGCGTCGACATAAGTCCGCGGCGTCGACATGAGTCCGCGGCGTCGACATGAGTCCGCGGCGTCGACATGAGTCCGCGGCGTCGACATGAGTGTGCGGTGTCGATAAGAGCCTGCAGTGTCGACTCAGGCATGCAGCGTTGGTAACTAGGGAAAAGTATGAGGATTGACAATGTCGTAACAGCGAAGGGTAGGGGGAGGCGCCGGGGATACTGGTATCAGTGCAGAAAGCGGGCAAACACGCTAATCAAAGGTCGTGATTAGGAAGAGGGCGAGAGGTCTGGTCTGGGTTATGAATCGGTGTGTTCGGTTGAATGAGGGTCGTCACCAGGAAGGAATGGCGAGGAGAGGGGAGGAGGTTGGATGTGCTCATCGATTGATCCCAAATTCGGACAGTCCAGCCTTTTAGAGCTGGTCCAACTGAACGCAAATTCGATCCTATTCACTCAAAACAAACCAACCCAATCAAAATTATCGACTCCCTCTTCACTCGCAATTACCAAAGACATCGAATCGCAAATATCAGATCTCAGTGCCACAGCTATGAAATCCTCTTTACTCGATACCACAGCTATCAATTCATCCTCTTCACAAGCATCCGATCTCAATACCACAGCCACCGAATCATCTTCGCAAGCATCAAATCTCAATGCCTCAACTATCAAATTCACAAACAGTATCTCCAATATATCACTTGTTTACATACTCTTCAAACTTCTTCTTCGCCTTTACCCCTCTCTTACTCCTACCTGTACTGCTCACTGCCACTGAGGTAAATATGCCGTCTTGATCATTATGTCACTGTTGTCGTTGTTATCGCCGAGTCTAACTGTTGCCGCTCCAGCTGTTGCTGAACTGAAACTACATTCTTGCCCGCGTTCTCGTCATTACCTTGCGTGATAATGGTGAGTGAAACAATTTGCCTTAAGTTTCTAGTTTCTGACTATTCTCAAGACACCGTTCGCCGTCCTAGCTGGTACGCTGCGCGCTGTGTTGTTAGCGCTGGCTGCTGTGCTATTCGCGTCCTCTGTGCTGCGTTGTCCAATGTGCTGCGAACCCTTCTGGCCGACTCGAAGTCTGTCACTACCGTGGGTGTGATCGCCTTTCTCGCCGCTACGAAGGAAGATGCCTAATACCATATCTTTCCAGCATTGAAAATAAAGAAGGCGGTGATAAAATAGGCTCTAGCCAATGAGAGAGTTATGTGACAGTGATCCCTATAGTCGCCCATACTCGTGGTATCAAGCTCATTTTCATTTTCGTTTTTTTTATATTGTAACTACGGCGGGGATGACGGTGGCAGTGGCACATGCATGTATGTTGGAGAGGAGGGGAGAGGTGTCATCTCAACATCACCGTCTACCGACAATGTTGCCGTTGATGGCGCATTGGTGGAGTTGTTGGCGACAGGGGGGTTGTTGGCGGCGGCCTGGTTGGCGCGCGGGCTGCGCGGGCTCGGCGGTCGTCACGTGTACCGACCCAAGCAAACCCTCCCTCCGGACCTGGCCTGGTTGGCGGCGGCGGCGGGGTTGATGGCACGGCGGGAGGGGCCTGATGGTGTGTGAACGGGCAGGCCCCGTTGGGTCAGGTCGGCCGCGCGGTAATCATGTCGGCCGGGCCATCGGGAGTAGCGAGGGCCCCGGTTTGGTTGTCCACGGGGCCCGTGGAAAGCAGCCTGGGACTGTTGTCGACCGGGGCGAGGGCTGGCAGCGCGACGGGATTCGTCTCGGCGCTGGCGGGGGGGAGGGGGATGGGTGGGGATCTCTGGCGGGGGGAAGCTTGGCGCCCCCGCGGAGACGCGGAACGACGACGATCAAGGTCAAAGGCCTTTTTTAGGCCCTTGGTCATGAAGTCCACGTACTCCTCCCGGCGGACTTCTTCTCTGTGTTAAGCCCTAAAGCCGTAAGCCCTCACGGGCGCTGCCATTGCCGGAGCGAGCTTGACGGCTCGCCTCCTCCTGAGGAGGCGCTTGAGGGTTCCACCGTGACGCATTGAGGCCACGGTGGGAGGGGCATATATATATAGGGGGTATGGACGGGTAGGCCTCGTTGAGTCAGGTCGGCCGCGCGGTAATCATGTCGGCCGGGCCATTGTGAGTATCGAGGGCCCCGGGTTTCTTGTCCACGGGGCCCGTGGGGAGGCAGCAGCCCGGGAGGTACCTCGACCGGGGGCCTATTGGTATCGGTGGGAGTAGGAGGAGGAATCTCTGGCGGGGGGAAGCTTGGCGATTAAATATGCCAGCCGATACATAACTCTCTCATTGGTTTATATTGCCAGCAGTAATTTAGATCCACTCTCACTTTTCAAAGACTAATGTTAATGGGTATAGGGATTTCTACTAAAGTAAATTGAATCTGAAGTGAAAATGTGAATTGAATCTGAATTGAATCTGAGAATCTGAAATGAATCTGAAATGAATCTGAAATGAATCTGAAATGAATCTGAAGTGAATCTGAAGTGAATCGGAAGTGAATCTGAACTGCTTGGCCGCTAGTTCAGGGGTGGAAAGACTATTGTAGGCAATAACCAATGACAGAGTTAGACGCGGAACGACGACAATCAAGGTCAAAGGCCTTCTTCAGGCCCTTGGCCATGAAGTCAACGTATTCTTCTCGCCGGGCTTCTTCTTTTCGCAACTGTTCATTTGGTTAGCGTGCTCATAATATAATAAGCGAAAACTTATCGATCCAGGCTGCCGAAAGAATTGATGCGAAGCTATAAGATGGGAATCGACAAGAGGCCAACTGGTATGTATAGACAGGATGGGAATCTATCAGATGTGATGGGAATTGGTGGGAGTTGATGGAAATCAATCAGAGAATATGAGACGTGATGGGACGACATGAAGCCCATCGCGAAGTGGATGGTCCATGCCATCATTGGATACACCATGGGACAGATCAGGTAGAGATGATGAGATCTTGACTTACAGATTCGGATTCAGCTTCATCTCTCTTCTTCTCCCCTTTGTCTTTGCGAGATCGTGCTAGCTTAGAAGACATTGTGACGGTTGCTCGGGGGAAGAGAGAGAGAGAGAAAGAGGGGGAGAGAGAGATTGTCTACTTTTATAGGGGGCATTTTTATCAGCGGTCACATGCCCAGGTTATTAGATAGATAGTCAGGCAGTTCACTCTCCGTAGCAACCAACCCTCTCTACCTCCTTTTCTGCTGGCCCCTACACTGTAGACGACAATGAAAACCCTTTGATACCCGCTAAAATCCCCGTGGATAACAGGCTACACGTAGAGTTAGCAGGCAGTCGATCAAACACATGTCTATATTACGTGCCAGGTCGATCAATGAAGAAAGAGTGCATTCCAACCAGAAAAGCTAATGTAGAATCTATTGATGGATCATGGAATATTGATGAAGAAACCAAGCAGATAATCGTGGCACGGCCTAACACCAACCACCTACCGGGGGTTGGTGGGCCCCACCGGATAGCAAATTCCCAGCGGATAACAAATTTCCAAATTAAGTATCTTTTGTATGGCAACTTCATACAAAGGGTACATAAACACGATATAGTCATAACCCCAATTTTCTCAACCCTCAAAATAGTTAGGAAAAATATAGGAAGATATACATAGTGTAAATAAGGCCTCAATTACTTAGTGATAATTCTAGTAAATTTTATAATGCATGTGTGGAGTAAGAGAATGGTTCATCTTTTACATACAAATTCTTATGTATGGTGATTTCTGAAATGTCTCCTACACTTCCATACTATATATTTAGAATTAATTATAGTAGTAGATCCGTTAAGCCCGATTTATTTTAATAACCTGTCTATTTAATTTTTTTTAAGCTAGTCTGCTCGTTTAGAGAGTTGAGGTTATAACTATATCGCGTTTATGTACCTTTTGTATGGAGTTGCCATATAAAGGATACTTCATTGAAATTTGCTATCCCGCTGGGAATTTGCTATCCGGTGGGGCCCACCAACACCGATCAGGTGTTGGTGGGCCGTGCCACGATTAGATTCTTGATGATTGAGTTGGACAAAGAGGAGAAGGAGAGAAGGAGAGAGAGAGACTATCTATAGTTATGGATCTGTCATCATGTGGGTCCCTGTGCCTTAGGCATTCAGACATCCAGGCACCCAACAAAAGCAAAGATGAGGAAGAAGAAGAAGAGAGAGAGAGAGCAGCGGTGGATCATGGGTTCTTATAGTAGAGGATCCAGCAAGCAAGCAAAGGAAAGCATGTGATCAAGTAGATCGTGACCATCTATAGTTGTACATGAGCGACTTTTTAGATCTGACTCTTTTTCCCGCAATTCCATAGCTAGGTCCTTCTAGATACCCCTGGGGCCAGATGCATTCAGCTAGGTAGGGCTCTACGGCTCCGCGCGGTGCCTCTTTATGACGTTAAACCAATGCAACGACACAATGTCTATGGTCACGTTTTTGTAGTCACTTACGTCTATTCTTTTTGGCTGGACGATAGTTAATATTATAGTCTTCCCACTACATATATATACATATATATATTTTTTTCAGAGTTCGTTATAAAGAGTAATACATACATAGGTATGGAGTAAGCACAAAAGGACCTAGTAACATCTCGCCGCTTTGGTTGCAATATATATACCTATGTAGATTCAATCGGGAATAAGTTTAATGTTTCCCAAAGGACTATGTCATTTCCCGTCGATCTGAAAGGTGGTTTTATGACTAGGGTTGATTGCCGCACATCCCCGACAGTACGGTCGCTTTGAGTCCTTTGACATTATGGATCACATGTTGAGGTATGAAATAAATACTCTGTAATATGCACCTATTATAGGTAGCTTGTACACTGAGGTCTTGCATGGTTATCTGTTATTCCTAGACGGTATTTAATGCCACCAGCGTGGGCTGTCCAAAATAAATAATCATCTCTTTCTCGGCATCGATCTTCATCCCAAGTGGGACGATAGCTCAGTTGGGAGAGCGTGCGATTGAAGTTCGCAAGGTCGCTGGTTCGATCCCGGCTCGTCCCATTACTTTTTGCTTTTTTCCTCCACACTACATACATACACCTATGGAGAGAGGAATGAACGAATGGATGGATGGATGGATGCAGCTCATTCCAGGTTGGTTACAACAAGTTCTTTTCTTTGAGAATACACCCGTAACTGTTGTCTGTTTTTGAACATATCGTTGATGTATTTATTCATTGTATGTATGAATAACTAACTATAGGGTCCTTTCTATAAGACTACAAGGGTCGGCCGCTGATGTGACCTTGTCATGCCTTTTTTGTGCATATGAAGGCGGTAAAGAGCTTGAGTTATATAAAAGATTTTTATATTTATGTATACATAGTTAACTAGTTAACCTTTGATGAATTAGTTAGACCGTTTTTTCAGATTGGAACGGCCATTGTTCCCCTGACAACTCTGGTTAGATTCATAGACCCTAGATGTGCTTCAGTCCTCATCCCAAATGGGACGATAGCTCAGTTGGGAGAGCGTGCGATTGAAGTTCGCAAGGTCGCTGGTTCGATCCCGGCTCGTCCCATTATTTTTCCTTTTTTTCCACTGCTACCTGACATCAATACATAGTTAGTTAACTATCTAACTAATAATGAATGACTCTAGAAAAACGAGCCAGTCTAAATCAAATTAAATTAGGTACTCACTAGGTGATTGCGATCAAAATCTCTTTGCAATCTTTATTTCCCCAGCCACAAACAAGATCGAATAACTAACTATATGGGAGATAGGATAAGATACAAGTTCACAAAGTCAAGTGGTTTTGTCCCATGAGAATATCTCATAGTTATTGAGTTGTTAAAGCAAGAAATGGAGAAAACTGCACTTCGGAGGACATACATATATATATTGATTGAATAAAAGTCGCCTGCAAATCTTGAACCCTTTCCGCCTTTCCTTGCAGTATAGAAGACCGTATAGACGATATATCTCGAGAATGATGAACAAATATAGCGAGGACTATACTGCATGTAACAAATGGGGTAATCTCTTGCAAATGTATACTGGAAGGTGTCAAGAATAAACAGCAAGAATGTCTAACCTGTTCATACTTGATGAAACGCTGGAAGGCCATATTTATGAACTTCACTATCACTGTAGATATAAAAACCCGTCGTTGGTTGAACTCGAATTTGTAATGAATCAGAAATAAACAGTGATATTGCCAGCTTCTACGGAGTACTAGATTCCATTGAACGGAAGCAGCCTGCATTGAAATGCTTTCCTGCGATATAACAAAATGTAATGGTATACGTAGAACTAGTGATGCAGGTCCCAAATCGTATCAAAGGCGCTAGTCTCGATTGCATAGGAGTTCACTCCTAGTAAGCCAAAATGATGCCGAGTTAGGGTTAGCTTTGAAATCCTGATTCCCGAAAGAGTTCACATCGATTTTCAACTGAGAAGGGGGAGGAGACATCTAAACAGAGTACCAAAACGACATGGCAAGGCCGCATAAGGGGCGGGCTATTCTTGTGGCATTCCAAGATTGTAGTTGAGTAATTAATATGCTTTCTAAGAAAATGCGACCGTAGACTTTCTGTACGGTAGCCCTATCTAAAAGGAACTTATATCCAGAAATCCTCACCTAGACTACAACATATGTACAACATACAGAGTAGACCCGTGAGACCCAAATCTGGGTTGTGCTGGTCCGAGCACCTAAACAATTATAGTCAGATTCATGATGCCAACCTGGAAATGAATCTATATCCCAGATGGGACGATAGCTCAGTTGGGAGAGCGTGCGATTGAAGTTCGCAAGGTCGCTGGTTCGATCCCGGCTCGTCCCATTAGTTTTTGTTTTTTTCCCCTGCCTACTTACTTAGTAAGTAGTCCTTCCAAGGTTGGGACCTCGGTGAAGTGGGGGGCGATCGATAGCTTAGTTGGGAGCGTCCACGGCTTAGACAGGCTGGAAGTTTACTTCAATCAATCACATAACTAGTTAACTAGGTAGTTACATCTTGCCCGGCTCGCACCTTCTTCTTTTTTGTTTTAGGCGCCTTTCCAAACTAGACAGACCTACCTACCACTTGCATACATTATACGTGGGATGAGATCATGGAGCAGCACAATGTATGGTATTGTGTAGTTGTATTAAGTTAAACATAGGAGAAAAGGGAAATTACTCTACAACCATGGCGCCGAGATCTGTGGCCAATTGGAGATTTCAATAGGAGGTATTAATCACGGAGGTATTAATCACGGTTGGTTGAGACTGCTTTTGTTAAGTCGCTGTTTTAATAGGGTAACTAATTAGTCCTAGATGCAGGACGTAAGGTGCTCTACACCCAATCACCAATTTGGGAGGTGCCGTAAATAATCATTCTTTTATAGTAATAGCGAGAGGCCGCTTTTGACGCTCTTAACTCCCTAAGACAATAAGGATGATGACAGCTAGATAGTTTCTGAACTAATGACCATCCATCTATACATGGAAGGAGAGAAATACCCATCTGATTAGAAGAAGCCCTAGATAGTCGTGTTCCTAACAAAGGAAGAATTCGCAAGGTCTTGATATGTGGTTATGCCATTATAATAGTTGGGTAGACGAAGGAGGATGAGGAGGAAGAAGGAAGATAATAATTTGGTAGCAAGTCTAGTATCCACTTGCTGGACAAGACCACATCTACTTACTAACTCTATAGGTGTGACCCAGAACACAGCATTTGAAGGAGCAAATCTGCCAGAAACTCTGTTGAGGGAAGAGATAAAGATGGTATCCAGCTTCACTGCCAGGCTGGCTTAGTATGCTCATCATCCAGCTGTGTGTGCCCCGTACCTATTCCCGGTGTTGTATAGCCCGCCAATGGCTTCCCCATGTGCGAATTATAAGCGTCTGCATCAGTCTTCGGGTGATGGGTGGGCCTCATTCCTGTGTATCACACGCATAATGACGTCGGGCAATGTAAGTTGTGGTTGGAGTGGGCTAATTGCAATTTAACATCAAAATTTCGGAATTAAGAGCCCTCAGGTCAAACCTACAAGCCAAGGTGGTATCTGAGTAATTGAGCTTTAAAAGGCCCAGATTAATTCCGACTGGAATGAGGGGGAATCCTTAGTCCTTGCAGTTAGCTGGGGATTGGAAGACTACCCATCCGCCCACTTCGATCGGTCTAGTTGCTCTGGATAGATAGGTGGGGCAACTTGTGGCTTCAAAAACATAATTTATTACCAAACAAAGAGATTTACTGGTGTCTGTTCTTCCTATGTGACGCACCACTCATTCCATTGTATGAGGCACACGGTGCGCAGGATGATGGATGGCATCTTAATATAGCCAATCGGGCGAATAACGAAGGATTGCGTGGTGGGACCGCGGAATTTATGTGGTAAATTTTTCCTTTAAATTCGTGGGCTTCAATTACCCAATCGCCCCTGGAGTCGGAAGCAGTAAACAATACAAACATGCTGTGCTGAATGGGTGCCCAAATATTGGGTGATCATCGGCAAGCCATTGCCCATCTCAGAAGCCCAAACCAGCTTAGCTTTGTGGTTTGGGAAGTAGGGGTGGGACTTGAAAGTTCATTGACATCCGTCATCCAGGGGTATGTGCTAACCTCTATCAGTTGACTAGGAGCTAAGTTTACTAGGAGAACCCTGGTAGTATCGGTTAAGGCGATAGTAGATAAATTACAAAGCGACACGCTATCGAACCCCGATCGTCCATCCGTGGATGCAATCGACCCTTTTGATCGTGCATCGTGCAGCCACGATATGCACCTGCCGAGCTTCCGGTTCGATAACTGGCGGGGCACTTGGTTAATGTGGAGAAACTAACAAAGAATAGATTCAAGCGCTTTCTTGGTTGGATTCGGATTCCTCCAAAAAGCAACATTCAAAGAGATACTGACCGACCAGTTCATTGAGTCCTACCAGATTCTTGCGAATCGGTCACCCCTCATATTGCCCGCCGTGGCCCCCTCCCCTCCCCTCAATACTTTTATCACAGCTTTCCAAATATCTCTTTCGACATATACCAACCACCAAACCAACCGTTATGGCACCCCGTTTGTTAAACAAGATATGTATTATCACCGGTACAGGTGGTAGTATGGGACGTGCAGCAGCCCTCAAGTTTGCCCGAGAAGGAGCCAAAATCGTCGGCTGTGACATCAACCCCCTGAACGACACCGCAACCATCGAAGCCGTACGAGAGCAAGGTGGTGAAATGGTATCTATGTCCTTATGTGATCTCACAAAACGTGAAAACTGCGAGCGACTTGTGACCCTAGCCATCAATACGTATGGACGCATTGATGTGCTGTACAACAATGCGGGAATGGCCCATATGAGCTGGCTCGATGACGGCAAGGATGATGACTGGTACAAAACAATTGACCAGGAGTTAAGCCTTGTCTACCTGTTGACTCGTGTCGCATGGCCGCACCTGAAGAAGTCTGGTGCATCCATCATCAATGTTGGATCTGCCAACGGCTGGATCGCGATTCGTCCCGTGCCTGGTATCGCCCACACAGCTGCGAAAGCGGGTGTTATTTCCATGACCCGCCAGTTGGCCATGGAGGGGCGTGCGCATGGTATCCGGGCCAATTCAATCTCACCAGGTCTTATTCAGACCTTGCAAACCGCACCTTTGCTTGAGGACGCGGAGTGGGCCTCAGACGTGATGCAAAAAATCATGATTGGACGCATCGGTCAGCCAGAGGAGATTGCCGCTGTGGCTAGCTTCCTTGCTTCAGATGAGAGCTCCTATATCACTGCTGCGGATATTCGGGTCGATGGTGGTATGACAGCCTGGTAGTGGAGTGGAGTTATATATATATATGTTTTGTCGAGTGGTGATTGATATCAATGCATATATTATCGTGTCTGTCATTCTGTTGGCCATATCGGTAGTTTCTGGGAGTCGGCCTAGAAAGCCCCTCCACTATTCGCTGCATCATCCGTACTGGGAAAGATGGTTGGAATACAGCCTATGTGTTATTACGCTGTGTATATGCGACTCTACCTAGGTAGTTTCGCGAGTCTCTTCTGAGGTTTGGTTAGCCGAGCGGGCCGCAATCTCACCCCCAAACCTTATCACCGATGTGTTCATGCCGGTTGCCGGTCTCGGAGGACTTCCGGAGGGTCACCTCCACGGCTGGGCCCGCCCGCCTGCAGCGCGTTTGATTTGTAATCCAACCATCCCTAGGGCTCCAGGGCTGGAGCCCGGCCATCGACCCTGGACGAGATACTGATTTAACTAACTCACTAACTCATTATACGCTTATGAAAGGGATGAGCATATCATAGCAATCGCCTTACTTAAGAATATGCACGCGTTTGATCAAAGAGAACCGCTTAATTAATCTACAAATACTGTTCTATTTCGATGTCCACACACAATGACCTCAATACAGGTAGGGCAGGGCTTCAAGGGAGCGGACATGACTCCATTGATTAACCTTGACTTTCCAGGGGCTGAATTCCTTTTTATCCCAATAAAAAAGTCAAATGACCGCACAACGAAGCGCTTAGCCCGATCGCATGCTGTAGCGCACGGCCTCCGAAACAAAAGAAAGCTCCAGCAAAGTTCGGGCCATAATTTCCATGTTGTATGTCCAGCAAACAATAAGAGTCAATCCGCAAGCAAAGCGAAACAAGATGAAGCTCTTACCGCGCCACCAACCTCCCTTACTGTAGGCTTCTCCGATCCGCTCCAAATGATGGCCGCAGAGTCCCCGATACTACGGGTATTGCTAAAAGGCAAGCTTCTGGAAACCGTCCGATGTCCGACAACGGCTCACAAGATACAGAAAAGCTTCAACAACCCACGGAGCCGGACTTCAGTGTTGCAGATGAACTTGTGCTTCAAAACTTCCGCTCCGTCCTTCGAAAAGGACTAGATGATAACGCTCTTCTAAGCGCCGTTATGCTCACATTTTTATTCACCGTCACAGCAGGCATGTCCAGTAGGGAGTGTCTCGAATACCAAAACAAGGCTCTGAGCTCTATTCGACAAAGAATGAGTTCTCCGGATAAGGCTGCTACGGAGTCCACAATAGGAGCTATTCTGCTACTTGCCGGTATAGAGGTTTGTCCAAGCTTTCCTTTCAATTTTGCTATGAAAGCTAAAGCTTTTATCTATAATCAAGGTCCGGCTTGGGATGCCACGTCAAGTCCAGCTCCATATGGGAGCGATACAACAGATTCTGGACGTATGTCAAAGAAAACGCGTCTATTTGAGTGACGATATCAAACGTGCGATTTTCTGGTAAGTAACTTAGAGCATTTCCTGATAGCCAAGCCTTATAATAGTCGACGGGTCAGACTTAAATGGTTCGGTCACGACAGGCTCAAGCCGAGTTGTTGATCACACAACCTTTTCCGAGCTCCAATGGAGGAGGGATCCTTCCCAGTCGAACTTTTTTATTCTTCCACATGGATTTCAAAGTCGCTCTTATTTACTAGGCCCAGATTTTGTTGAAATTCTCAAGGACGTACGTGCATTGCAATGTATCCGAGATACAGAAATTCTCGACGAAGAGGAGGCAATGCCGATGGCACATATCGATAACCACCAAGCGTCCATCCAGTCGAGGCTAGTGAGCCTGCCAGTTTGCTCACCCATCTCGGAATGTTGCCACCAAGCGGCGTATCTATGTTCGACTATGCTGCGCTGCAAAATGTGGCGGACTTCAACCATCCCCGTAAGTAGCTTTGACTGCGTTTGACACCCAGTCGCTCATACCGGGCATTGCTAACTCCGGCTAGTCTCACCTTTCATTACAATTGCTCTACAAGATACAATCAGCGATCAATAGTCCAGTGTGGGATGATACGCTTGATTTGTTGGCTTGGCTCCTGCACATCGGAGGTGCTTTTGCTCCCACAGGGTCTACACGACAGGGTTATGTGCAGCTGTTGCACCTGAATCACAGCAGATTAAGGTGGCTTTATACGTCATGGCCAGAGCTGCTCCTCATTCTTAAGCAGTTCATATGGTCTGATAAAGCATTTTTGTCCCAGGTTAAAGCCTTTTGGGAAGAAAATTCACTCTAGACTAGCTCAATCTCAACTATTGGGCTTCAAATCGAATTGTTGATTTCAAATCATATATAATTATCAAATCATATATAGTTAATTCCGAAACTGATGACAGCCTTCTTCTATTTGTTTAGCCAATTATACCTGGGTGGCGCCGATTAGGCGGCTGAAAGGAAGAAACTCTCCGGATGCTGTGCCCCACTACCTCATATTCCAGATGGATGATTGGCCGAATGTTGAAAACTCTAACCGTAAATGGCCAAGCTCAATCGCCTTTCCCTAATAGGAAGTATCTTTTTTCCCTTTTGAGAAGTATCTCTATACCCTGCTTGTATAGAGCTTTTAACATTCATCCGACGACTATAGGTTATTGTTATTTGAAAATCGAGTACAAATACCTGGTCTGCCGTGAGCCAATATGGGTCAAATATTCTCTATTCTCAACTCTTTCACTGAAGAACAATTGCCTAAATATTCTTGACAATGCCTCAATCACGCCTTTTCAAGCCCCTCAAGATTGGTAACATGGAAGTGAAACATCGCATTGGGATGGCACCACTCACTCGTTTCCGAGCAACCGAAGACCGAGTGCCAACACCCCTCATGAAGGAATACTACGGCCAACGCGCCGCAGCACCAGGCACCTTGATCATCGCCGAGGGAACATTTATATCGGCAATCTGCGGCGGATTCCAGCACGCACCAGGGCTTTGGCGCGAGGACCAAGTCGCAGCCTGGAAGATCGTCACCGATGAAGTCCATCGCAAGGGATGTTTCATATTCTGTCAACTATTCGCCATGGGCCGTGTGGCGGATGTCGATATAGCTCGGAAAGAAGGCATCGATATCGTAGCTCCCAGTGCTATTCCCAAGGAAGAAGGCGCTGTGGTGCCCAGGGCCATGACTACCGATGAGGTCAAGCAGACAATCCAAGATTTTGTCGCCGCTTCGAAGAACGCTATTCAAGCCGGATTTGACGGAGTCGAGATTCATGGCGCGAATGGATACTTGCTCGACCAATTTATCCAAGATGTCAGCAACAACCGTGCCGATGAGTACGGAGGGAATGTGGAGAATAGATCCCGTCTTCTCGACGACGTGATCAAAGCTGTTGCTCATGCAATTGGTCCTGAGCGCGTCGGGCTTCGACTGAGCCCATGGAGTACGTTCCAGGGTATGAGAATGCAGAATCCCATCCCGCAGTTCACAGATGTGATCAGCAAAGCCAGCCAGGCGAATGTTGCATATCTTCATCTAGTGGAGTCGCGGATCTCTGGCCCCCAAGATTATGACGGCCATGACACTCTGGGCTTTGCATACGATTTATGGAACGGACCTTTTCTTATTGCTGGCGGGTATACATCGCATGAGGCCCGTAAGTTGGTGGATGAGAAGTATCCGGACAAGGACATCATCGTCGTCTTTGGCCGGTACTTCATTTCCAATCCGGATCTCATATTTAGGATTAAGAAGGGTCTGGAGCTGAATGCGTACAAGAGAGAAACATTTTATGTCTTCGAGTCGGCAGCGGGTTATTCGGATTACCCATTCAGCAAGGAGTATTTAGCAAACAGGATAAACGTTTAGTATATTTGGGCCAAGTAGCTGGAGTACTTATATGCAATCTCATCAACTCCAAGCCACGAATTGCAGAATAGATCACTTTCTTCTGACGAATATAATTTGGCAATTTCTAGACTTGCTGACCTATACAGCCTTGATAGTCGTTCAGATATGAAATCTTTATATCGCTGCGATACATTTCCACCTTGCTTTGAAGTTTTTCCAGCCCCCAAATCTGTAATCTGTCGATGTCCCAAAATAGATTTAATGTGGGAAGAAATAATAACAAAAACCAAGGTACCACCTGTTTAGGGCATAGGCCAGGCTGACATTTAATATAGCCGGAAGATAGTTATGCCGACATATTCCCCTATATTCTGACAGCACATGGTGCTCTTATGTTGTACAATAGTCGTTGTATAGAAATGTCGCACTCTACAGAATTCATGAGACTTGCAAGTTAGTGAAATTTATTTCTTGAATTTTTCGGTGGCACTAACCGGAACCTAGGTCCCAATGAACGCCGTACCATTAGTCGCGAAGATGTAGGCTACTACAACGCGCTCGTCATAGCCGCAGTTTATGAGATTGCGAGTGAAAACATCGACGTTAATTCGGCCCAGTCATTTCTTGCACCTTTGAGACACTGCATCGAGAAGTACCCATACCTAAACGTGGTCGTCAGGGACAAGCATACCGAGAAGCCAGCATACGAAGCGGTTTCTAGCATTGATCTCCACGATCATGTGTCTATAATTCACGAAGCTCAAGTCAGTAGCGATGATGAAATGGCAACAATTCAAAAGATCCTACCAGCCATACTTGACCGGCCATGGCCTGCTGATATTCCACCTTGGCGAATCGTGGTCCTCCCTCTGGTGTCGCCAGACTCCACGGTGACGCGATGCTTTATCACCTTTGCGTTCTCCCATGCTCTCGGCGATGGCATGGTCGGAGTTGCATTCCATCGCACCTTTCTAGATGCATGGCGCCAGACTACGGGCGTGGAGGAGAATGCCTCTTTCTTAGTGACTCCGCCAAGTCAAACGCTTCCGGCACCCTTTGACACTCCCGAAAGGCTTCCCATATCCTGGAAGTTTCTCCTCGAGCCGTTGATAGCAGTTTACTTGCCAAAGTTTTTGGCCAGACTTCTTGGGTTCCGCGCATCTGCCAGCACGCTAGATGCCGGTACTTGGATTGGACCACCCATGTTCTTTGACCCGACGGCCACCCTCCAGAGCAGAGTAAGACTCCTCGAGATTGAGGCTCCGCTGGTCCAAACGGCCTTGCAAACGTCAAGAAGTCATGGCACCAAGCTCACGGCAACGGTGCATCAGATGATTGTTCGGGCGCTAAGCAGGGCCATTCCTAACCCTGAAGTGACCAATTTTGTCTCAGGGACGCCTGTCGATATGCGAGCGTCTATCGGGACGCCGGGTCTCACATGGGGCCTTTTCGTATCTGGTCATTACGAGGTACATCCACGGGTACAAAATGTGACAGAGCCTGGTTTTTCCGAGGAGATGTGGACAGCCGCGAGTTTGATGACAAGAAATCTTGCTACATGCGGTGCAAAGCTGCAGGACCAAGCAATCGGCCTGCTCAGATATGTGCCCAGCATTAGGAGTTGGACATTGAGTAAAATTGGACAGCAGCGGGACTCCTCGTACGAACTGAGCAATCTGCTTGCCTTCGATAACATGGGTGACGCTGCAGATCAAAGGTGCAAAGTCGTCAAGATGGTATTCTCGCAGCCTGGAAATGTTACTAGTGCACCACTTGTTTTCAACATTATCAGTGTCAAAGGGGGTAGCTTGATGTGCACAGTGAGTTGGCAAGCTGGAGCCTTGGGCGTGCCAGTAGAGGAGGAAATGGCATTGGTTGATGATATATGCTCATCAATTCGTGCTGACTTCGAAGCCTTGAGAGATCGATATGGCAGCTAGCCAACCGTCGGACCTTTTGTTCATATTCTCAGACCTGTATAGGATAAATAATAACTGTTGACATTTCTGCCCTCCAGGACTGATCTCTCTTCCCTCTCTCTCTTCCTACCCTCTCCAGCTTAGCACAATCCATGATGTTATTCTCCTCTCGCCTTCTCTAGAGGCTCTGAACAATTTGTTCTTTTCATCTTCTGAGCACACTCTGATTGAATAACAGACCAGAGGTAGCAAGACACTACCGACCCTCGTTACAACGGGACTTCGCTGTCACATCGACAGACCTCACCCGCTATTTCAATTTCACCTCGCCACTACGTGAATTATTCGAAGAAACTGACGATCTTACTTACCGTCTTATCCCACACTTTCGAGCCCCCTCGTCATTATGAGAAGACTGATTGATAACCACGCACGCACACACTCGCACACAAACACGCGTGGTTTGCCCACGGAGGATACTGTTTAACAACAACACTATCATGAAAGTCGCGTTACTGAATATCGTGTCCACACAACAAGAACGAGACACTAGCGGCGTTTAGCGCTAGTCATCCCCTTGGTCACACGTGTTAATAAAGTTCGATCGGTAACTTCTGGTAACACGCGCAAGGGGCGAGGAAGTATCCTATGCACGACTTGAGCTTCCTCATGCATCTTTATATGTGAGAACTGAAAAGAAGCGGGGTATATACGTGCACGGGCCACTTCGCTTGAGGCTGAGGCTGAGATGTGGGAAACACCTACATCGGCATATGCCATGGTAAGAATGAACTGTCTCGCCCTTCCCGAATTTCTGTATAATGGCAACAGGGCGACAATATGACCCTGATCTTGCCAGACCCTCTTGCCATCAAAATCATCTTGTGCCAAGTGCAACAGACTCATTAGAAGATCTTTTGCGTAATGACCATTTTACACATGGCCGTGTTCCGGAAGCAAATCCGTTGGGATCGGTCAATATTGATGCTGAGGATGACACTGGATCTCAACCTATCCAAGAGATGACCTCGCAACCACTCGCTCCAATAGATCCATCTGATCTTCCCCTGCCTTTATCTAGACCACCATCAAACCAAAGTCCACGCCAAGAAGAACAAATACTTGATCCAGCACAGCTTGTTCCTCATGCATTAGAAGGAACGAGTCCGCCATCATACGGAGAAATTATTAAGAATGCCGAAAAGGTGCTGGAACATATCAAAAACGGCAGCGTCGGTAAAGACTCCCGCCACGAGGAGACTTCAATCACCTACTACGACTGTTTCGATAACATCATATCCGATCCAAGATACATCAGTGATTCAGAAGATATCGCAGCCCTGTGTCAACCTTCAGAAGATGTGCAGCAAAGGCTCATATTTGTGGAAGATCTTTCAAAACCGACGATAGCCAAACTGGGTGAAGCCTTCAGCATCAATCCAGAGTTCTTCGAAGAGCATTTACTGAATTCTGGCTATGCCGGTGGAAAATATGACAGCCCACCGGCTCGAAACTGGAGCACAGCATCGTTTGATAAATCCCACATGTCATTCAGGTGGATTCGGCCAGTTTATCGACTTCCAACCTACTTCTCAAGTGGCGACCTTGAAGATCTGCTCGAGGACAGCACAACACATTTTACAAAAGGGAAGTCTGTTAGGACAAAAATCCTCACCAACATATTCCGGCTAGAGTGGGGCTTGTGGACAGACCCTGCAAAAACAGTTAGGATGAAAAGGGTGTGTGGGTTAGAGGAGAGAGTGTCAATTTGGAGGAAGAAGCTCATTGATCAAAATGCTGAGATTGGTAAGTGATATATACATGAAGTAAAACCTAATATGAGATACTGACAATCCGTGTAGTAATTGTTCTCCTTGACCCTTTGCCGGAGATATCTGAGACGCATCAATACTGGGCGTCGACTGGTTCCCAGGGGGAGAACGAAAAGAACAACGACGACGATGACGATGCGTCGTACCACTCCTCCATAATCGAAGAGGAACCACAACGTGTCAGGGACCAACATTCCATTGCTACGTCTTTGGGCTGGCTCATTGGCAGAGAAAGGCGAAAAAGCTCCAAATCCGAGACGGATCCTGAAGTACTGAAGACAATTATCATCGAACAAATAGCCCCTCGCCAAGAAGTCTCAGTTGACCTAGACCGAGTGTTTCGGACATCACAGTCCATGGCAGATTGGGAGAACAAACTCAGGGAGACTAAGTCAACCAAAGCAGAAATCTGTGGCGCGCTTGAAATGCACCGGACATCACTTAACCTGGTCAACCCGGTCTTCCGAATCATCAAACAAGATACTTTGACCCTTCTCAATCAGCTGCGACAGATTCTTGACGAAATAGATATCGAAATTCTGGATGACACAAAGATGGAGGATCGATTGGGCTTATGGCGACAGATCATTAACCGTGCCCAGAGAGAGCTCCCAGAGCTGAGATCCTCAATGGAGCCTTTTATTGAGTTCCTTATCAACCTCCATCCTCTAAGCTCTCCCACGGAAATTGCAGCCATGAGTTTAGAGGTTGCGCAAGATATTCAGGAGCTTTGGAAGAATATCGATCATATTATTGATCGACTTCAAAGAACATCAGCATCCTTGACCTCCAATATGGGCCTGTTGGACAGCCGACGCTCAATTGAGGAGGCTCATGCTGTAGCAAGACTAACTGAACTCGCGTTCATTTTTGTCCCGATGTCCTTCGCGGCCTCTGTTTTTGGTATGCAAATCGAACCATTTGCAAACCCTGTTCCTATCAGCGACTTCTTTATTGTGGCTATTGTCGTGACAGCATTTGCCTATCTGATGCGCATGACTATGCGCAGCGATTGGTTGATTGATCTCAAAGCAGCCGTGAAAAATGATGTCAGGCGATACGCCGCAAGGAATGGTCAAGCCCTGCAACCTCGATCGCTTCCGATACCCCTGATCTTTCAGTCAATAGCAAGCCGACTGGGTGCCATTATTGCCAAGACTTGTAAAAGGGCAGCGAAAGGAATCTGTTCAATAGCAAAGAAGTTCTGGGCTGTGTTCGGTTTCATCATTGCCTTCGTTTTGTTGATTGGTGTGGCCTCGGTAATACCACTTTCTGTCCTCTGGACCTGCGAGCTTGATTCCAATATCCAGGATGCTGCCAGCATCGGTATTGTTTTCATTGTTATAGCCACTGTTGGCGTTCCATTCTGGTTCAGATCCAAACCGAAGTTTCGAAACGCATTACCAGATCTTGTCATGCATAGAGTGCGTCACGCACCTTTGTGGCTTAGAATGACATCGATCTACCTGATCTTGAGCGCAACATTCATTGTGGTGCCTTTGACACTTATCTGGACACGCCCGCTCGCTATTGGCATTAAGCATGGGCTGACCGTGGGTGTTGTGATGCTTGTAATTCTAATGATGCTAATTGTTACCCTTTGGGGGGTTTCGGGGCGAGGGTCTTTCAATCCCATTGCACGATATAGTTAACTCTGGAGAAGTCCCCTAGAGAATACAACTTTTCTTTCGGTCTCTCTGGTCTTTCGCCTTGTAGAATCCAACATAGATAGATATATCCTGAAATTTTGTATTTAACCGCACTAGTCTAGATGGGGTTAGTATAGGGTGTGTTCAGCTCGAAATACGATGCGCAATTGAAATTGACCTTCTCACTTAATTCTTCTTTACCCCTCCTCTCAACCTACTATATACCTTTGGTACTAAAGCCATGGCATTGAGGTCCGAAATTAAGCGAATAAGTAAGATTCTCAAGATTTAGAATGGGTTATAAGTGCTGACACGAACCGCCACAAAGGGGAATCATTGCCTCATCTCGCTTACCATCAATTTTTGATGCTCTTATCGGCAATTGCAGTTATTTTGTTATGTGAGGGAAATTAATCCATTGATTCTGGATTTTTCGATTAATATATTCTCCCAGCAATTCTACTTGCGGGCTGTTCTTCTTCCAACAGTCTAAGCAATGTATACCTATTGTCGCTAGAATATACGGCGAAAGAGTCTTCATTCCCCACAAAACCCGGGCAAGTAAGCTCAGCTATTGCGCATGCTATCCAAGATGTGTCCCAAACCGGCAACGGCACGACTCTCGAAGTGCGAGCGGGGTACATGGGGATCTGCGTGACGCAGAGCCATACAGGACGCATCTGCTCTAACAATGTAAAGGTGCTGGCAAATTTGTTTCAGACACAAAGGTCTGTCAACGGGAATACAAGCACGGAAATTGTACCCGACCCGCTCAATTTGATTATGATTGCGAATGAATTTAAGGAGAAGATTGTATTCAACGGGCTGATGTAAGTCTTTTTCTCTGGCGATTTCGATACTTGCAATATACTAATGGTATTGATGTTTAGATATATCGTGGTGGCCTTGATGTTCATTTGTATCCTAAGCCTATCGACATTCCCTGGATGGCGTAATGAAGTTGATGAGAACGGATCAGCGTTCGAGTCGAAGCCATTCCCTTCTCGAATTGCATTATCGATTTGTTTACTCGCTGTGAGTGCCAGCTTTGGATTTGGCCTTATTTCCATATTGTGGCAGCACATCAACAGCAGTGCTACAGCGACAATGACCGAAATTCTCACCTATGGCGCCGTCTCGGGCCATGTGGGAGCTGTGGCCATGGCATTGGGATGGCTCTCTATAGGACTGCTTGGGATTGTTTGTATGGCGCTTTTCATGATGAAGTTAACGTTGACTATGCTTAGACAACCTGATGAAGATGATTAATCTAGTATATAGAGGGTTTCTTCCCACTTACGGTTGGTTCAGCAGACTGAAGTGAATCCATTCCATCGAGATTTAAAACATCAGACAAAAGATTTTATAACTAGCTCAGTACAGCCACATAGATTCGTTCACTACAACAGATCTACAACTAAACTTTGAACTGCACCATCTGCAGAAAGATGTTTGTGAATAAGCGAAACAATTGCCCCCGAAAAGCCGTGTATGAACCAGCACTCATGAACTTCAGCCCATTTAACCAGAGTAGCCGCCCAGTGGGCAAGCACAATGAGGGCGGCTGGGCTTTGAAGTGAAACCATATGATTGAAGTGGTCGGTGGTTTTGTTTAACCATGCGCTTATACCTTGCCAACCCCCTGATAGAACATTGGACTCGAAGACGCTGTTACAGCATTGGATCAATGCGGCAATGCCGAGTAGAACAGCTGGCGCATCTTGTTCATCATCTGGTTTCCCGAATATCTCGGCCATGCGATAAGGGAGCACCTGAAGACGGTTGAGTAGTGGAGTCAGTGCTGCGGTGGCACCTCGCGGGCTATTCGTACCCAAAGATGTTTGAAGATTATCGCCCGTGCTCTGCTCAAATTTTAAAGAGTTTCCTAACTGAGAAGACGCAAAAGCTCTAACGTCACATAGTAAAGATTGTAGCCATGGTATGGATGCGGCAGGACCTAGGACATTCTCTTGATCCACAGTGAATCCAGCGAAGCTCCATCGCGCACAGCTTATAATGTCGTTCACTTGAATTGCGGCCGTTCTCATTTGCTTGAAAGTCTCGGTGGACACAGTGTTTGAACTGTTGTTTGTCATCTCGTTGAACCCGACCAAGAATTCGGAACGGAGCATTGTCGCCCATTCACGGTGCTTTCTCTGTGCTGTTGTCTCGTCAAGCATGGCTGAATGGTATGCAGAAATGGCCAGCAATCCACACATCAGCCATCGTTGTTGTAGACCCAACAAGACAATGTACGTCCCCCAATATTGTGACGCTAGTGGGGAATCCTCGACTTGAGGAAGCGTCAAACACGTTTTAATGATAAAATGATGGAAGTAGGTCAATGTCTCTAGGTCCACCACGGGAGAAAACTCAGAAAGTGACACTGGCTGTGCTAGTGACGGGACTTCGGTCACACCAGAGTCGTTTCTGTCATGTCCATCCCCTTCATCTGAACCCTGTGACTCCGCGGCTCTTGTAATCGAGACCTCGAAATACTTGAGTTTTGTACCGCGAAAGAACGTCTGAAGCTTCACTGAGCGCGTGTGAGAGGCAAAATCATTCGGCCCACTAACATTGTGGACATCATTCCAGTGGCGTCTCATGCGTTTAGAGCTTGCGCAGAGATGCCCACACCCGGTCATGGTACATGAGTACCCAGACACTACGGGTAGGGCATGAACCGGTGATGCACTTGGGTTAGGTAGTGAAAGATCACCCGGCTCAACAATGTCGAGTTGATGGATGGTGGACAGTAAACTAAGCCTTTCTTCTCGGTAAATTTTGTGGCGGAGCAAATGGCTCCCCAACGCATTTTTCTGAATGGCATACTGGCAATCGCGACAGATCAGCACTTTGTATTCCGCATTATACTCGAGTAGATCTCGTGGACTGAGCCGCATATTAAATAGCAACCCTTTTTCCCAGGGTGGAGGTTGAGATAGACGCTGGAAGATAACGCGGGGCCGAAAGGCCATCCATGGATGTAGTTAACTAGTTACAGTAACTACGGGCGACTACCTACTTAGGTAAGTATGCCATCCGACATATGCCTTAGGCCACAACATTAGTGCCTCAGGCTGCTGATCAACCCCTCGTGAGTAGATAGAGTCGGCAGATCACCTTCCATAGCAATCAACTCTCTCCCGCCTTCATGTTCTGGCCCCTCCAATACCGTAGCCGCCTACACAGTAAGTCATACAAAAATACGAGTAACTATTTAGTTAACTAGTTATCTGTTTTGCGTAAACTGGCATAGCTCGGCATTAAGCCCGATCTCGGACTTAAGGGTGGAACGGCATATATGGTTCTCGATGGGAACGGCACATGCGGTTCTTCATTTTTTTATACTTGGTAATATTTACTATCTACTTGCTTTGAAATAATGATGATAATTTGAAATCACTTCAAATGTGCGAAAGTACTTATAGTTTGTCGTGTTCTGCCCAAATTTGCTTTTTACATCAACTGTCTGCTCAAATCAAGCATCTCATAAGCATCGGTTTGCCTTTCTCGCCTTTCCTCTAAGACCCTATTCTTCTGTTGAAATGTCCACCCCCAAGAACTTAGCTGCATGGCTCATCAAAGCTGGCTCACCCCTACAGGTGGGAGATGCTCCGCTGCCCACAGCTGGTCCAGGAGAACTCGTCGTTAAGAACGCCGCGATTGCTGTCAACCCGCTCGACTGTCATATGCAAGACTCCGGTGTTTTCGTGCAACAATGGCCCGCCATCTTTGGTTGCGATATCGCCGGTGAGGTGTATGAAGTGGGAAATGATGTTGAAAACTTCAAGAAAGGGAATCGGGTAATTGGGTATGTTATTTGACAGCATATCGAGATGAAACCATTCAGGCATAATCTAATCTCTCCAATAGACATGCTATCAATCTGACTAGTGGGCGCCCCCAGGATGGCGCATTTGCTCTTTACACAGTAATTTCTGCAAACAAAGCGGCCATACTCCCCGACGAAATATCGTTCACGGATGGCGTTGTGGTGCCGTTTGCATTGGAGGCCGCTGTCTGCGTGCTTTCCCTCAAGGAGCCCGGTGTAGCCATGCCCGGTGTAGCCACACCGGCACTGGGCCTTCCGTACCCATCGCTGCAGGACGTGCCGTCATCTGGCAAGACGCTCGTTATATATGGTGGCTCATCCTCTGTTGGCTCGATGACGACCCAGCTTGCCAAAGCGGCCGGAATTTACGTCATCGCCATTTCCGGGGCGCACAATTTCGAATTCAGCAAGCAATGCGGCGCAGCTCAAATATTCGATCGCAATGATACTTTACTTGCCGACAAGGTTAGCGAAGCAGTTAAAGCGAGCGGTGGCGAGTTCGTTGGCATCTTTGATGCGATAGCTACCCCTGAGACTTACACTCACGACATCACCATCCTTGCTCAGCTGGGTGGAGGACACCTTGCTTGCGTGCATCCACCTCCCCCTGCTACCGATCTCCCCGCTGGTGTCGATGCCGGTATGATATTTGCTGTCAACGACGTTGCGACGCCTGTCTGGGAGAAATATGTTACGCCTGCCTTGAAGTCTGGAAAGCTCCAGTGCTTCCCGCCTCCGCTTGTGGTCGGCAAAGGTTTAGAGCATATACAATCTGCGCTGCAAAAATCCAAGGCAGGAGTCAGTGCCACGAAGCTAGTGGTAGAGCTGTAACTAGTGCCTCCCCATTTCCCTTTCTAGTTAGCAAATTGTTGTTCTTAGTAGGCTAGGCGAAATACATCTGATATTACAAAGGAACGGTTTGATAGTCCTTTCGGTCATATTTATATTAATTACTATAATCAATAGTTTAAATTTTCCGTTAAGATATAAGACTCCGTATCCGCTAAAAAAGAAAGTTTCTAAATATAATATATTTACGATATTATATTAAATCCTATTTCGCGGGGTATAGAATACGGCACCTAAGAAAGAACCTGAGACTTTCTCAACCACTCATGCGCCTCCTTATAAATCCCCTGCGCAATCTCCTCCCTCTCCTTCTTACTCACACCCCCCTTCTTCCGTGGCGAGTCATAGGTAAACCCATGCGTACAACCCCACGCCAATGTCCACTTATACTTACCCACTTCAAAGTCCTCCTCCTGCTCAACCCCGACTCTATCCTCTAATCCGGCCAACCCATGAATCATCTGCTGCGTCTCTAACCGGAGCATATCCCACTGCGCCCCAATCATATAAATCCACGGCGGTAGCTCATCCCTCCCGGCATACACCGGACTGAGCAGTGGATCCCTCCGATTCTGGCCGACGCTCACATACCCCCAGTCCAGCCACCAGGCAGTCCTTTCCAGCGTATGTTTTGGGCCGTCTTTGTACGGTCTTGAATCCAGCTTTTCATTTGGTGGGTGGCCAAAATCCACGATGGGGTAGTATATCACCGCTGCTTTGACCAGACCTTTTAGACCGGGGAATTGCGAGACAGACAGCGCGAGGTTGCCACCTGCGCTGAAGCCGCCGATGGCGATGCGCGAGTGGTCAATTGGGAGGGAGTCATCTGCTAGCACGCACTTTGCTACCTCGGCAACGTCAAAGGTGGCTGTTGGGAATGGGTGGAGCGGCGCCTTGCGGTAGTTAAGGCTGATCACTAGCATTCCTGTGCGGTTGGCCCAGGCGCTGCAGAAGGAGTCGTCGACGGTGGCATCGCACACCGCGAAGCCGCCGCCGTGGATGTCCAGGTAGAGTGGGAGCAGTTGGCGCTGGGCGGGGTTGTAGGAGCGCGGGTAGAAGATGCGGGTCTCTAGGGTTGGGCGACAGGCATAGCGCTTAGTGAGGGTTGGTTGGGTGCCTGGTTGAGGGGTGTTGACAAGGCGGAGGTAGAGGAAGTAGAGGGCAGCAAGGGATTTGAGCAGCCAAAGTTGGAGGAAACAGTTTAAGCGATGGGGGAGGGATAGTCGCTCTTTTGGGAGAGGAGGGATGGGGGTTTCCATTGTTATTTTGTCCTTGTCTGGATTCTTGATCATTGTTGGTGGTGAAAGGAAGAATCGAGGTGTTGCCGGAGCAGGGTCAGTCGGGCGAGGGCTGTCATGGAAGGATGAATCTGTTGGGATGCCGCGAGGGTGACTAGTACGTGTTTGTCCTAACACCAGTAGTCCCCGTGGGCTAAACACTCTGTTGGGCTCGTGTTCTTCATTTTATGAACCCTAGCCCTTCTCCCACCGGTCTCGATTCCTTATGCAAAGTGAGATAAAATCGTCGCGTCTCACTTCCCCCATTGCGTATGGTGGAAATTAATGTGTTGAAAATGGGTTTTGGCCCCAAAATTGACGAGTAGTCAATCATGCCCGGTGGCCAGATGGGATGTCAGCAATTAGTTCGGCCCGGGGCCACACCCATCCGGACCGAAATGGGTTGTAACCATCGTCCATCAAAGAACTCCGGATGTTGACAAAAGAAATGTCTATACTTATAACTCGAATAATTTGATATCGTTGGATTCAGAATTAGGGGGCAAGACCATCTCTAGACTCCCTTTTCTCCATGCTGTTAGTAGCGAATAGTCGAGACTTGGCGAGTGGTCTTCATACTACCTGTGGCAAACACCGCCTCGCATTGTCTTGACTCTTGCATTGGTAAGATGGTTTGTTATGAGACCATAAAGTCACTTTTACTTATTTCTTACTCTGTTTTTGTTTATCTTTATCTCTCCTGTACATAAATCGCCAAAATGTATCGATAATATCGTTATCTAAGTTATTTACTTTCTCATAAAGGGGATCTCACTACACTGGGGTTGATTCCACTGGGGTTGATTTCTGCCTTATTCTGCCTTCTCAGGCATCGATCTAGGCTGCCACCTTCCGCAGTTCCTTCCGCAGTTCCCGAGGTCAGCTGACCCGAGTTGACCGGTACGACACGTGGCATATGCTTATCTTATCTCTTCCCGTCAGCCGCCCATATCAACTGAACTACGTACTATCGTCTCACCACTTTTCCTACCCACACAACGTTAATGCAAGATGAAGATATTAAACTTGTTACGACTTCTTCTTTAAATTACAGGTCCTGTAATGTAGCGGTAATCATACTGGTTTTTGAAATGATATTGTGAAAATATTTGAAAAATACCAGTAACCCCGGTTCGAATCCGGGCAGGACCTTGTTTTTTGCTCCACAAGTCATGAACTAGTATAAGACCATAAGACCAAGTGTTTCTTCCAATACAAAGAAAGGGGACGATAGATCCTGACAGAGAATGAGAGGATTTTGCTTCTACAAAGGCGCAAAGCTGCTCCGGCAATACTACTGGGTGCACGTCAAAGTGCATGGTATAATGTGAGACATTGATTGAGTTGAGTTGTTGAAGAAGTAAAGTTTTAGAGACTAGGAAGTCCGACAATGATCAAGATATTAATATATATAGAGGAATTGATGCCTATGGTACCAATTGGAATCCTACGGCCACACACATGCTAACCTACCCTAGGGCCTAAAAAAGGCCATACATATATAGAACCCAGGTACAAATCCGTACTTCAAGACGAAGTCTGGGCTCGGTTGGTAGATATTTAGGAGTTGGAATCACCCCCTCACCCCACCCACTATGTTTTTCAAGAAAAAAAAACTGCCCCACTATTTTTCTTCCCTCCTATCAGAGTGCCTTGCCACCATTATGTCTTGCCGGCAAAAATGAAGGTCGTGCCCGGGATCGAACCGGGATTGCTGGTATCAGAAACCAGAGTGATGAGCCATTACACTACACAACCAATTTTCTTGATGGACGATTTCTTGTGTGATCTTTGTATAACATGAGCTTTTGTGCTGTGTACTTCAATCCTATGTAGCTCCTTGCTATCCATATTAATACATGCTAATGCCACTATATGTAGCTTATATGCACTATCATTTAATTCTAGACGATTTATGTGCTTTATTTCTACATATATATACTTGCATCACAGTATAAGGTGGAAGTATGATGTTCGATATATATATTCAACATTGGGTGTGATTTGAAAAAGACATTTTAAATAACAACCAAATAGTCAACGTTGTAATAATACAAATGTAGCAGTACAAATGTATGACACAGGTTTTTAGAGTCTCAAGAGGACCTAGGAGAATTAGATGAGGAAGTGATAGTCTTATCTATATGTTATGTTGTAGTTCAACTACTCTAACTTTAGCTTTGCCTCCCGTAATTCTAAATAACCATATGGGTAACCTACCTAGGTTATCATACTGAATATGACATCATCTCAAATGGGACGATAGCTCAGTTGGGAGAGCGTGCGACTGAAGTTCGCAAGGTCGCTGGTTCAATCCCGGCTCGTCCCATTTCCTTTTTTTTTTCACTGCCATATCCGTACGAGTTGTTTGGTTTAGCCGGACTTTTATTTAACTAACGAACCTATCTCATCTTCTCTTTACAGAACGTTAGGTTCAGCTCGGGGACTCGTAAAAAGTCATAGAAATGTATATCGTAATCATAAATTCATTCATATATTTTTCATAAACTCCCAAGAGAGGCTAGAAACCACATAGAAAGCACTACTATAAGGAAATATATATAGACTACCGTTAATATATTAATTTGTAATTTATCGCCTTTACTATATGTCTAGGGGGTGGCCGGGTCGGTTATATAGCTGGGTCGGTGACTCGGTGGTATGGCTGGCTCAGTAGTGTTGGCTAGCTTAGTGGTGAAGTACCCGTGGACGTTATCGCAACATGATTATGTAACTAGTTATATAATTTATTATTTAAGGTTCCTCTGCTTCCGGTAAATTAGATTGTCCCCGATCTAACAGCCGCAGACGGTTGCTCTCCGAGAGTAGCGGGACCCGGGGGTCAGAACCAGTCAATCATTTTGCAAAAAGAAATATAAGGGATTGCTATAGATGCTCTAGCAAAGAAGTAGAGCAATATACGTTTTTTTTTGGGAGGATAAAGAAGATAATATCTAGTTATATTGTATGGGAACGTCCATTATTAGGGTTCCTACTGTACCTAGGCCATCCCGCTAATATTTATTAGATCCATAGAGTCTAATGGTGCTACAGTCATCATCCCAAATGGGACGATAGCTCAGTTGGGAGAGCGTGCGACTGAAGTTCGCAAGGTCGCTGGTTCAATCCCGGCTCGTCCCATTATCGTTTTGTTTCGATTGTACTAATTTTTGTAAATTAATCGAATCGACGTATCTAGCTAGGTCTATATCTAATAAACAAGCAAGGCTGGATTCAACCGCAGAATCTATCCATGTGGATAGCTAGGAACAACACAAAACGGAGGCATATAACTTATGGATGAATACGCTCGTAGTATGTATGTATGTATGTATACCTTAGCTTGACTCAATAACCTTGGAAACACCTTAAGTTCGGCAAGGCCCAGAAAAGAGAGGTGTGAAAACCGGTGGTGTATTTTGGAAGTGAGAATTGCTCGCCGAGATGGAAGGAAGCCATGTGTTAACTTCACTCGTGGATGGATAGCTTGCTGTGTATGATTGCCTGATATGTTGGGTGTGCCACACGACAGTGAGATCTGGGATAGCGTGCTAAGCGAGACAGCTTTAGCGATGTAGGTATTTATTAGATCTATCATATTAATCTCGTTTTCTTCAATCTAGGCGCTCGGACGTTCGGGCGAAATTGAAACCTATCATGTGGACCATGCGCTAGGGCCTATATAGATATCATTACATTCCCTAACTTGGGATCGCCAATATATAGATAGCTCCCATTCATACACACACCATTCCAAGAAAAGAAGCTCACTTCAAATAGCTTGGTCACTATTTTGCACCACGAACTTCGAAGCTCTTGTCGAATTTTATGTTAAGAACTTTAACGTCGCCCCAACATCGGAAAGAGGGAAATAAGAAGAACGGGGGGCCATTTACCCATATAGATAAAGCATGTCGACAACAATACCTTATTCATGAGCTCCAAACCGACAGATCACGTCCCGCACTGCTCTTTGAGTCCGTGGTACTGACACCCAGTAGCGCGGCCATCAATGGCTTGTGCATAAAGGGTACAAGTCTATGTGGGGTGTCAGTCGGTATATTCTCGGATCAGAGATCTTCGACTACTGGTGGGATACGACGGGAAGTATGATTGAGCATTATGCGGATGGGGATTTGGTGATCGGACTCTCATTGGGTATGGACCGGGCGATGAGTGTATCTCGCTGTGTGGGGACCTGGAGTTCCTTCTTGGCTTTTGTAGGGATAGTTCTACACGATAGCAGCTCATAAGGGAATTTCGGAATCGGCAATTTCTTCTTGCTTTGTCATCGACAAGTACAGATTGAAGATATATATACATGTGAAATTTGATTCTAGGTGGTATATGATGAAATGCATCTGCCGGGGAATGACAATCTTCGCCATAGTAAATATATACATCGCCTCAGAACAACCCCCGAATGGCGCAACAGCACATCGATCATGCGAATCACTGTAGACACAACAAAGAGCGTGCTCCAAACTCCTTCTCCACTGTTCCATCTCGCAATAACATGTCTTTCAACCAATGTTTCGCAACATCTATATCCGGAGCCCCAAATTTGACTATAACAGAGCCTCGCACGGAAGCAGCAGTCCATGTTTTGACAGATTCACCTGAGTGTAAATCAACTGGTTCATGAAGTTTCCCATTTGCCCGAATACGCGGGAGACAGGAGAACTCCGCGAGAAAGAAGTCACCGAGAGCACGAAACATTGGGCCCCGAATGACGAGAGTGCCAAAAACCCCGAGACTATCCATCTCATTTTTATAGCTTCGCTTCGTAGACGATGTTTCATCCAGAACCAGACTATCTCGGATTAAAAGCTTCTTCTTGGTTCCTTTATCCGGATCAGGAAGTGACCAAATCTCATTTCGACCTTTCCATCCAAAAAAGTCCCACGCCTCGCCTATCGCAGTTCGTCCTTCGGAAACCCAGTCTAGGACTAGTATATTGGACAAAGAATGGTGGACATGGAATATTTGACATTGCTCATACGAACTGTCTTTGAATGGCTGTACCGGGTCCGGCAACAGCAGGAGCGCTGCTCCTTGATCCACTGTGACAGTGAGGTTCTGACGTGAACATATTGACTTGGATGGTGACTTGTACACCTTCGTGCTTCCTTGCGTAAGAAGGGCTAGTCGCGACTTTGGCCGAACTCTGATGTTCAAGTCTACACAGTCGCCGGCGACCAGCCCGCCACCATAACTCATCATAAAGACGAGGACAGCGTGGTCGGTTGGTCTGGATGGTGGTGACACAAGTTTCAGAGGATAATTGCATGAAAGCGTGGAAATAGAAGAAGAGCCGCAAAAGGCGTGAACTTCAAGTTGGCCGCTACCTGGCTGGGGTATCTGGGGCACCGCCATGGTGACTTTTCGCACCTATGAACTCCAGCGACTTTGAGGGACACAGTCACAGTCACAATCACTTTGAAGTTTTCATTTTACTAGCAATAATGAATGGTAGATTGCTAGAAATCGATTTGGAGTTCACGGGTAGAATTTGGCGACATCGAACAGTGGAACCATAAATTGAGTCTCTTCGGCGAAAAGGACCCGACACACACCCGTGGGCTTGTACTTACCATCGAATAATCTGTTTTGTCGGTGGAGTTTAGCCTTTGATTGAAATTTCGCATGGCAGATTTGAATATGAGATTGTGTCAACGTCATTTGCCGCTTGCGGACAACGATGGCCGATAGGCCGTACCTTGGAAGTCTTCCCCCACAGGTTTTGTTGGCCGAGTGGCGGTTAAACCGGCGATGACCAACTTGACTGTTGGTACATACTTGGGTATTATACATATTACCCACTATTAAAAGACCAATGCGCCTATTTTATATGCAGGGCCGATCGAGTTCGTTCATGCGTAAATTCAGGACTAAATCCCTTTCCCTCTCCATTTGTCCGAGTACTTCAAGAAAAAAAAAAGATCTACATTCCGACTTGCTGCAAACGGGCATTTGAACTGTGCCTGTTAACATCAGCTTGTATCGATTTTACGAGGAAAAGTCGAACTTCAAATTGTGAATCGCGATGCAGTTGATAGCCCGTGAGGTATGGCGGATGAATGATTTGATCTTTCATTTCGATTAACTAACGAACAACCTAGTTGGATAAATTGGTCATTGCCCAGACCGGGCTTTTGGCCCAACGACGACTGGCGAGAGGAGTGAAGTTAAACTATCCTGAAGCTACGGTAATTCCTATCTTCATCCATTGGAATCTTGGAATGTTCTAAGGTTAGTGATATCAATGACTATGTACTGACGACGGAGTAGGCATTGATCACAAATGTGTTGCAAGAGGTATGTATTAGTCTCGGTGCCAGCACAACACCTAGCTTTAACCATTCCTAGATGATGCGAGATGGCAAGCACACCGCATCACAGCTCATGTCCATCGGGAAACATATCCTTGGCCGCCGACATGTCTTTCCGGCCGTGATATCAACTCTTGCAGTACTGCAGATTGAAGGGACCTTTACGACAGGAACTCATCTAGTTACTGTCGATCAACCCATTAGCAGCGAAGATGGCGATATTGAGCTGGCAATGTATGGCAGTTTCCTTCCCATCCCACCGGAGAGTTTATTCCCCTCATATCCAGAATCCGAGTACGAGCCTTTGAAGATGCCTGGAGCTATCTCACCCGGTGAAGGAATGATCGAGCTCAATCCTGGAAGAAAGCGAACTCAATTGAAGGTTACGAACAAGGGTGATCGGCCAATTCAGGTATCTATCCTTTGTTATACATACACCTCGACAAGACGTATTAATAAGTTTTTTTTATTATAGGTCGGCTCTCACTTTCACTTCATTGAATCGAACCCGGAGCTGGATTTCGACCGGATCAAAGCTTATGGCTATCACCTTGACATCCCCGCGGGAACGTCGACTCGTTTCGAGCCTGGCGATATCAAGACCGTGAATTTGACGCAGATCAGTGGTCTCAAAACTATCAAGGGAGGAAGCAGTATTGCGACTGGAACTATTGACCTGTCTCATACCAACGCGGTACTTCAACGTATCCAGGAGGAAGGCTTCCGACACACCCCCGAGGAGGTGCTTATCAATATACAAAATATCGAGCCATACAAGATGGATCGACTTTCGTATGCCTTGATTTATGGTCCGACAGTCGGTGACTCGGTCCGTCTCGGCTCGACAGACCTCTGGGTGACGATCGAAAAGGACTACACAGCACACGGAGACGAGTGTACATTTGGAGGTGGTAAGACTTTGCGTGATGGAATTGGACAAGCTGCTGGACGTGCAGATGATGAGTGTGCGGATCTGGTTCTGGTCAATGCATTGGTAATTGACTGGACTGGTATCTTCAAAGCTGATGTTGGAGTGAAAGACGGTGTCATCGTGGGGATCGGGAAGGCTGGTAACCCTGATGTGATGGATAATGTGAACCCGGCTCTGGTGATTGGATCAAACACGGACATCATTGCTGCAGAGGGGAAAATTATTACTGCTGGTGGTATCGACACCCATGTTCACTTTATCTGTCCTCAGCAGGTTGAAGAGTCTATCTCGTCGGGTGTCACAACCATGTTTGGAGGAGGAACTGGCCCGAGGTAAGGTCCCAAGCATTGATATTGCGGTGTCTGGATCTAATATTTTGTCCAGTACGGCCTCCGTTGCTGCCAATTGCACCCCGAGCAAGACATATATTCGACAGATGATGCAAACGTTAGACACGCTGCCAGTCAATTTTGGCGTCATTGGAAAGGGTAGTGATACTGGCAAGCCAGGTCTTCTTGATCAGTGCAATGCAGGTGTCGCTGGTCTCAAGCTGCATGAAGACTGGGGCTGCACACCCTCAGCAATCGACTCTTGTTTAAGGTAAAGGAATTTTATCTTCTCGATCGTCGCGGATACTAACAGTTCATTACAGTGTCTGCGAAGAACACGACATCCAATGCCAAATACACAGCGACTCGTTAAACGAGTCCGGATTTGTTGAGCGAACGGCAGCTGCATTCAAAGGAAGAACAGTACACGCATACCACATCGAAGGAGCTGGCGGCGGACATGCGCCCGATATGATTTCTCTTGTACAGCAAGCCAACGTCCTTCCCAGCAGTACCAACCCAACGAAGCCATACACCTGTAACACAGTCGACGAACATCTCGATATGGTCATGTCCTGTCACCATCTATCGAAGAACATCCCCGAGGATATTTCCTTCGCAGACAGCCGAATCCGAGCAGAAACGATTGCCGCAGAAGATGTCCTCCACGATACCGGTGCGATCAGCATGATGTCCTCTGATTCGCAGGCAATGGGACGATGTGGGGAAGTAGTTCTTCGAACTTGGAATCTGGCTCATAAAAACAAGGTAGAACGTGGGCCGCTACCTGAGGATGAGGATACCGGAGCCGATAACCACCGAGTCAAGCGGTATGTCAGCAAGTATACCATCAATCCTGCTCTTGCACAGGGTATCAGTCACGTTGTAGGCAGTGTTGAGGTTGGAAAACTTGCCGATCTGGTGATCTGGGAACCTGCAAGCTTTGGCACCAAGCCATTCCAAATTCTCAAGAAGGGATTTATTGCTTCAGCTCAAATGGTATGTCCTCCTATATCTTACGTCGATGTAAGTGACGTGCTAAAAATTGTCATAGGGTGATCCAAACGCATCGTAAGAACCACCCTTGCAATCGCTAATCTTCTCCGCTGCTCTTGTTATGGATACTTACTGTCACAGGATTTCTACCGTCCAGCCCATCATTGCGCGACCGATGTTTGCGGTAAGTTTGAATCCAGTCCTCGCATTATCCATGACATCTTCTGAGCTGACCACAATCTAGCCCCGCCTACCTTCAAGTAGTGTGATGTTTGTTTCCAAGGCCGGCATGGAGAACGGTTCTGTTAAATCCTACGGCCTGAAGAAGCAGATCGAAATTGTGAGGAATACACGCACGGTCACCAAGCTTGACATGAAATTCAACAATGCCACCCCGAAGATGGAGGTTGATCCCGAGGCCTTTGTGAGTCCACTCTTAGCGCTTTTAAACTCTCGAATAAGACACTGATCATTTGCAGACGGTTATGGCCGATGGAGTGCACTGTAAAGCAGAGGCGGCTACATCGGTTCCACTTGCGCATCAATATTTCATATACTAGTCTATTGAGTTTGTTGTTATGTATGTATATCAGGGCTTTGTCGACATATAATTTTGGCTTGAATGTGCTGGGCAGAAGGGCGCCAACTGCCATTTCTATTAAATATTGATGCCTTAATGCCTGATTTAATTTGTATACACAAGGCAAATTATCCATCCTCGAACAGATAGAATGAAATGAAAGAGTGACAGTAGCAAAGCCGGAAAATAGCTCAACTAGAATTCCCCAAGCTAACTACAGAAAAATCCAAAGCCAAACAAACATAAACAACGAAACAGCAGTAAAATTGACTACATAAACCAAAAACCGAACAGAAAAACCACAGCGGGTATTAGAAAGCACTTTCATTGATCTCATTGCCTCACCGGACAGGGATATCACGACCACCCCTCCATAGGCAGCGGGACACCATCCCATTCATTTCCCTGCGTCGCAGGGACACTGACTTCCTCCTCGCAAGTCCCACCGAGCATCTCCTCAGCAGCACCCCAGCCCATAGACTCGAGTTCTCGCACAAAGAAATCACGTTCTTCCTCCATCATAGAGGTACCCTCATCACCACCCATGACATCCTTGTACTGGCGCAGATGCCACCAGTGCGTAAGACCACGAAGCGCCTGTTCCAACGGCAAGGCCTCTTCAACCTCAGCATCGACGTCAGAGCCAGCGAGCCAGTCGTCGCGGAGCTCGGGACGGCAGTACAGGTAGATAGCGGTGATGACACGCATGTTACTCTGGCGCCATTTGCGGCCGCAGTAGGGGACTTGGGATTTGAAGAGTTTGAGGGTGTAGAAGCGGAGGTGTGGGTCTGGGATTTTGAGACCTTTGCGGAGGATGTTGCTTGATTTGTACTGCACTAGTAGCAGACAGCGGTGGGCTTTGTTCCGCGTGATCTTTTGCATGATGTGGAGGTAGTTGATGGCGGAGAAGAAGTTGCGGAAGGAGAATACTTTGATTGGTTCTTTGGGGAGGGGCGCGGTTGGGTAGCCTAGTTCGTCGACTTCCGGGCGTGTTGGTCCGTTGAGGATATCCGTTAGGGACTCTTCTTCCGAGAGACCTGGCATGCTGTCGTTTGCTGTTGGATCCGTGCGGTGGCGGGCGATTGGGGGCGGCATGGCTTCGTCTTCGCTTTCGGTGTCGCCGCAGGAGCTTTCTTCCGTCTCTAGGGGCAAGTCCGTGTTGCTTTGACAGAAGTGGAAGAAGCTGAATTTGTGTTAGTGTGTGAGCTAGCTTAGTGAATGGGGTGGAGTAACATACGATAGATCTTCGCGGTCACTCTTATGTGCCACCGTTTGGTCAACGTCTTGGTGTGCGAACATCTTCAGAATCAAGGGGATGTAGTTGGAGTCAAGTAACAGCTGTGTCATGTACTCAAATTTCAAAATATCTTGATGGGTTAGCGGCACATCATGCAGAAAAAAAGGGAATCGGAATATAGACTCACGAGATCGCTTAAACCACTTAAGGAGAAGCAAAAGAGTTCCAGACACGGCTTTGCCGGTGATCTCGCGGAGTCGGATATTGTCTAGCTCATCGATAGATGCGTCGGAAAGGAGATTGTGAGAGGAGCCGTTCATGGAATGACTACTAAGTCTTGTGTTAGAACGTATTCGTGATTATTTCAAGTGTCTGAGCTCACCTCATGCCCTGCGTAGTTTGGCTAGTAGACTGGTTGATCACCGCGCTGACATTTGTCAAGATGATTTTCAAGAATACAATGGTGATGGACTGAAGGTGAGATAGAGTATTGGTCTGGTAAACAGTAAGCGAATGTCGAAATTTGGTATCGAAAGCGTGTACTCACATAAAACGAGTCAACCGCATCCAGACGGCGCTGGATATCAGGATCATCTGTCTCTTTCTCTACTGGTTTTGGTTTAGGCTCGGCCTTCTCCTCGCCGCCCAACAAATCTAGTTCTTCAATATCGTCCGGTAGATCATCCGATATGTTATCAGGGAAGTGAGCAGCATCCTCGGAGTTCCAGCCACGGTCGTACTGCATAAAGTGTTCACGCTCCTGCCAAAGCTGTCGCATCGCACGAGTCATTTTCACATGGGTAGAAAAGAGCTTTCCAGCTTCAATAATTGACGCAGGGACATCGCTGCCTTCCCATCTCTTTCCAACCAAGGTATCTTGGCGTTCCGTTGTGCCCTTCCCGCCAATGCGGTTGCTGGAATCATCCAGGGGAGGGTACATAAAGGGGAAGTTCTGATTGGTCTGATAGTTCTGTTTCTTCCCAGCTTTCCCCCTGGGCCGGCGGGGGATGGGGGTGGGGATGGGGCTGGGGTTGCAATGTGAACGGCCTGCTGAAGGATGGAGCCATTCCCACCGGAAATCGAGGGGGCAACACCACAAAAGATGCCACTTGACGAGTTCATCTTAGCTGCATTGTGTGGAAGAGGGGGTAGAATGGAATTGTTTTCTAATTCCAGTGGAACGACAAGTGGCGGAGGGTTGTACGCTGGGTATTTGGAAGTAATTTCCTGGCGGAAGAGATGGTAGTCCAGAGGGGAGGCGTGTAAAAACGGCGTCCTGCGTTTGGAATCACCGTTCTCAGACGAAATAGCAGGCTCTAGTACCTCCTTTGCGCGCTTTAAATCCTCAGTCCCGCCAAAGACGAGAAGCACGGACTTCCATAACAACAGAAGGATTCTGGTCAGCGGGATATTGGCAGATTCGTCCCAGCGCAGTCGAGCGATGATTTCAACAATGGAGACTAAGAGGCTAGGATTCGAGCTGCTCAGCGCATCGCGGATCGAGCTGCATTGAGGGTCGCGCGCCTGTTGCCTGCGACCCACTTCCACAGCGAAGTATAAACTTGTAAGGACCAAGTTGGCCTCACGCTCCGGTGCCGCAATATCGCCAGGGTTGATTCGCTCGTAATCAATGTCACTGGAGTCCGATCCGAGTGCTGAGCGGGTCTTATCAAAAAGGCGGCACATGTACTGTACCAAGGCGGTAACGCCCGAGCATTCTTGGACAAGGGAAACATTCTCCTCGATGCACTGAATCTGCATTGACTTGCGCAATGGCGTTTCGGCAGATGACTCGGAATTCCCATCTGAAGGATAGTCGGGCGCCACTCTCCCACCGCTGAGACCCCATACACCAGTGACAACATAGCAAATGGTTTCAAGGGCTTCCAATCGCGCGGGGGCTTCAGAGAGTTGCAGATCCTCAAGCACCCGAGCAATAAATGAACGACGTAAATCCTGGGATGCGTCAAGCCAAGACACACCGGGCGTGTCTCGCTGGCGTCGCTGACAAAAGGTGGGCCATTTCTTGTTAAAAGTCGCTTTCGTGCCCATCAACATGACACGATCAAAGGCGTTGTACTGGAACCACTCGTCGAGCTCATCGGGAAAAGATTGGGCGTCGGCATATTCAAAAGCATAGGCTGGTTGCTCGATCTTGGGAATTTCACCCACAAGCTTCCGCAAATCCGATAGGCTTAGAGAGCTCGCACCCCGGTCCGTATTCTCCTGAATGGGAGCTGGAGGGGGCGGCTGCATTGGAGGAGGTGGAGCGGAGCCATCACGGTGAAGCTCCGGTCGTTTCATGGATTTTTCGGGCGCAGAGGGCGCAGTCTCAGGAGCGGGTGTGGCCTGTTCGGCCTGTTCCTGGCGGAGCCCCTCAGCCACCTCCTCCATGAGTTGGTCGTCTGAAACTGGCGAGATATCGGTCCCTGTTTGGTCGACCTCATCGGCCTTAACAATGTGATGCTCCTGCATAGTGGCTTCGGGCGGATCTGAAGACACGTCCATCACTGGGGACTTGTTGACTTGTTGAGTTGTGTTCCTGGCAGAAAGTTGGGTGGATCACCAGGGTACCAACGCTCCATACATCAGGCAAAAAAGCGAAAAGAGAAGAGCGGAAAAATTAAAGGAAACTCATGCAAAGAGACCACTACACATTTTGTTAAGTCTTCGAAGTGCACGAGGGGTGGTCAGTACCTGCGGTGTTGATGCGGGACGCCAGCTGACACGTGACCAGAGTACAAGTATTGTTTATTTTGAGAATTCAAATGTTTACAATGGATTGAGTAGAAAGAAATAGAAAGAAATGGAATGAAATTGATTTCAAACAGTTAAATCAACAGGAAGGTGTTCGCTCGCTACTATGGTAGGTATACGCTAAAAAGGGGACATTCCCTTACTCCGACTTCTTCTCACTAAGGCCGCGACGCTTCAATCTCTGAGACTCCCAACGTTGCCAGCCAGCCTCAGCCAGGTCTTCACTTAAGACGAGATCACGGATTCTGACCAGCCGGGATACAGTGGTCTCCATGGCCCATTCAATCAAACCGGAGCTTCGGAGCAGGCTGGTGACCATGAACCAGCCACAAGCGCATACGAATCCAGCGGTACATCCAGCAAGGACTTGTTTCGGGGTGTGGTAGTTGAGGTAGACTCGACTGGCAGCGACACCAGCAGCTCCAATGCAAAGGGACATCATGACCAGGACTCGTAAGAGGACGGCGACATTGGGGTAGGAGCTGGCGGAAGCTTGGCTGTGACGGAAGAGAAGGAAGAAGGTAAGGTAGACGGAGAAGAAGGTCATGAATTGGGCGTGTGAAGATGGCATTCCATATCCCTTGCCGAACATTTCTGTAAATTACACGTGTCAGTTTTGGGAAGGTACGCACGAGACCATCAATATCAACAACTTACCCTTCGGTCGCTCTTCCTTGATCAAACGTTTGAGGACAAAGTTTAAGGCTTCACAGCCCATCTGTCCTGTAAACATCAAGATGACCTCCACCTCTCTTGTTGACCAAATCAAGGTTGCATAGGACACACATAGTGCCTGTGGGATCAGGGCCAGCCATGCTGAGGCAAAGGACAGTCGGTCCTCGGGGTTCTGGAAACCTAGTTAGTGGTAAGTCAAACAGTGTGATTATAATGGGTGGTAACTGACATAGTGGACATGAGTTAGAGACAACGACGCCAGCGGAGTGTCTCCCATGATGTTGTTTAAAGAAAAGAAAAAAGGAGTGAATAAGGGAAGTTCCAAAGTTCTCAAGTTTCCCCCTAAACTTGGAGATTTCCCTTTTCAGGAAGATCATCTCAGACGGTCAAATGCCAAGTCCAAATGCCAAGACCCTGTTTCTTATCAGTTGGCGATAAGGAGATTGGGCAGCGGGGGGGAACTTCAACGTTCAATTTGTTTTTTTCTTTTTCTTCTTTTCTTTCTCTTCGATATTCTTTTTTTTAGGCATCCGAGGGAGGATTTGCCTTTTCTTTTTTTTTTTTTTTTTTCCGTTTCAGTTCTGAATAATTTGGGTATCTTCTTTTTGAATCTGTCTCAGTCTACTTCAACTTTCAAACAATGACGCTGTTGTTCTCTCTCCAAACTCCAGACTCTCTATTGCATCATCTTTTGGACCCCTCCCGACTTTCTGCCGAACATTGGCCTCTAGAAGGAATACTCGGAACATCTTCATCTTTGGTTGGTCTAATTTTTTTGGACGGTCTCAGATACAACGCTGATTCGAAGTCAACTTCCTGCAGGATATAACCCCCCTTTTGTGCCCGATCGTCCTTAGTGATCGTTCATTTGGGATCGGTCATCATTATTACCTCGGTCAAGGGTTTTTTTTTTTTCTTTACAGTCATGAGCTATTGTTGCTAGGATTTCTTGTAGGAGACAACCATTGTCTCCAAATTGCGATCCACTGGATATCATACCGGAGGCAAATATTCCACTCACCCCCCACTTGAGAAATCTTCACAAGTGATCATACTCGGTTTCATCTCATCATGACCGAACTCGACTTTCCAGAGGATGACCGCTCGGTCGAACTTTCCTCGATTGCTGCGATCTTTCCAGAAATACAGATCGATCCTTCCTCTCCGTTCCAAGCCGTTCTCGATCTTCCAGTCGCACCTTCCGTCCCAACCTCAATATGTTTTCAGCAACCGCTCGATGCCGTAGCTGCCGTCATCACACCTCCAACTTCATTAGATGAATCTAAAGGAGAATTAGACCAGCCGCCCATCAAAGATGTGCATGTCCTCTCGCACTTGCCCCCGCTTAATCTCGAGATTGAATTACCAGAGGGTTACCCAACCGAAAAGCCGCCTATCGTTCATCTGAAAACAATCCCCTCATGGCTACCCCTCTCAGTCATCGATCAACTGTCTAGCGATTGCCACCGACTCTGGGAAGAATGTGGAAAGGATCTGGTCGTCTTCACCTACATCGACCACCTCCAGCAGCTTGCAGAAACAACTTTCAATATTCAGGATCCGTCTGGGGAGGTATCTTTGTCGCGGGACTTGAAGATCGGATTACTGGACTACAACAAAAAGGCCGAGCGGGAAAAGTTTGAGCAGGGAACTTTTGAATGTGGGGTATGTCTGGAACCGAAGAAGGGAACCGTTTGCTATCGATTACTTCGCTGCTCCCACGTATTCTGCATTCAATGCTTGCAGGATTTCTACAACTCCTGCATCACCGAAGGTGATGTTGACAGTGTGAAATGTATGGCGCCGGATTGCGAGTACAACAAAAGACCTGCAGCTGTACCAGGCGATGGCCAGACCCCGCCACGCAAGAAGCGCGATCGGACCCTGGGACCAAGCGAGCTACTTCAGATCCCTCTAACCGCTGAAACGGTTCAGCGATATGCATTCCTCAAGAGGAAGAAGAAAATTGAAGCCGACAAGACCACAGTATATTGTCCACGGCAATGGTGCCAGGGCGCTGCACGATCCAAGCGGCACCCCAAGCCAGAAGATCCCATGTCGGATGACTTGGGTAGTTCGGACGAAGAAGATGGATCCGAGCCCCGAAGCGAAGTAAACGATGGAGAGCTTCCTCCCATGGCGGAGCGTGTGTCTATCTGTGAAGATTGTAACTACGCCTTTTGCTGCGTCTGCAAGAAGGGCTGGCATGGCGAGCTGGTACGCTGCTTCCCACGCCGCGACGGTCAGCCCACAGAGGAGGAAAAGGCAACCGAAGAGTATTTGCGTTTGTACACTACCCCTTGCCCGACTTGCAACGTGCCCTGCCAAAAGCAAATGGGATGCAATCACATGCGCTGCTTCCAGTGTGATACGCACTTTTGCTATCTTTGCTCTGGCTGGCTGTGTGCAGACAACCCATACAGGCATTTCAACGACGCGAAAGGCCAATGCTTCAATCGTCTTTGGGATTTGGAAGGTGGTGATGGCATCAACCCCGACGGAGCTGAAGCCCTCCACCGCATCCCAGATGCACTCCTGGATTTTGATGACGACCCAGCGGTGATAGCCATTCACGAAGGAACTGATGAAAGCGATGACGACCGCCCCGCATTTGAATTTGATAACGATGAAGACGATCTTCACCGACACCCTCCTCCTCCCGCTCCCGTCCCACCACAAGTCAACCGTGGTGGCGGCAGACCTGGCCAGCGTGATCATGCAGCTGCCCGTGCAGCAGCAGCTGAGCGTCAAGCCCAAGCTCGTGCCATGGCCGAGGTACGAAACCGAAATGCGCGACGACAGGCCAGACGCCCTATCCGATGGGCAGAAGTTCCTCCCCAACGTCTCCCCCACAGGCAGGTGATCCTAGACGCCCTGTCCGGTGGGCGGAGGTTCCTGCAGAACCATTGGCAGACGAAGAGGGCCCCATCCGATGGGAGGCTATTGCAATTCGACCAGGTCGAGCACAGGCACATCCTGGTCTTCAGCGATTTTTGGACCTAGTACAAAACGACCGTGAAGACGAATGGGATAGTGATGAGATGGATGATGACTTCTAGATCGAGATTCTATGTGCACGACTCACATTCAATCAACATTCAACCGCACATGAGAATTTTCACATTTTCCTCTTGTTCAAAAAGCGTCTTAACGACATTGATGCATTCAACGAATTCATGTTCTTTTTTCTTTTTTTTTCCCATCAATTCCCCCTTTGTTTTCTGTCGCATTGCGTTTAGTTTCCTTGTTTCTTTTGGTTATTTTCTTTCTTTCGTTTCTATTTGCTTTAGATTTTCATATACTAGGTCTTTCTTCTCTGGCCAAGCGCAGGCAGTGTTCATACATACTTTCCTGCACATATAGTGCGTGTTGCCAGCGCCTTGCTTATTAGATATTCTGCTTTTCTATTTGATACTTTCATAATTTCATCATGGTCGATCGTTTGACTGTATTTAGTCTTTGACAGTAAAACAGGGGGCATATGGTTTTACTGTCCTCTATGGTCACTCAACTGGACTGACTATATGTATAGAACAGCTTTGCATCGCATGGGTATAAAATAACATTTTGGTTATGACTCCCCCTCCCCAGATTTAAGAAAAAGTGTCCACATTACTAAGAAAAAAAGAAAAAGACAAAAACAAAAACGATCATAACCTTGTAAATGATCGTAAAAGAGATCGCCTCTGGACTCCGAATTGGGCTCTCTCCATCGAGAGAATCCTAATATACAGCCTACCTCTACGTTCAGCAAGCCAATTGCACATTGAGTTTAAGGAGCAAGAGCCGTCAAGCTTACACGCACCTTCAACCGCATATGGGCTAGTGACCATGCCGGTGAGGTTATCGTCATACATTGGGCTAGCGTCTAGCGTCGGAGGCTGCACTTGATGGCTTGGGGGTATCATCTTCCAAGACTCTAAGGTTGATATCAAAGTGCGGACCTTGGATAAATACCTACGTAGTATATCTTAGGAGAACCTTGGAAACCTTGTTTCAGGTGACTAAACATCAAATTTAAGCTTATTTTTCGCGGAACCAATCAGGTTCACCTTGGTTAGAGCCTCAAGTCGCCGCTGTACGACATAATCACGTTGAATGATGACATATTTCTTCATACTATTTCCCAACTACAGTGATTGAATTTGACATAGATATTTTGTATTTCATTTGACATGCACTTGTACAATTAGGTAACTATTAACACGGGTGGATCTGCTGGTTTGGATGAATGCTTCTTACAACCATGATTCAAGAAGCACAACCTGATTTCGTGATGGTAATTAGCATCTCCAGTCATGCCAGAACTCATAGCTCATGACAGTATGATCAAAAAATAACACAATCAACCTGTAATGTCGAGAAGGCTGGTAACCATGCCATGTCTCATGGGGTTGGTAGATGCTTGAGGCATAGGCGTGGGTTTCAGGAATTGTGAGGTTCGGGATTTCGGAGTCAGCGCTGAGATCCGGGTTAGAGGGACTGGAAGCCCCGTATCCGGGGAGTCTGCGACACCAGGCTCATCTTTATCCGGGTTGAGCAGACGGTGGTTGAACCTCAACCGATCTTTGTGGTTGACATCCAGAGGTATACAAGGGACATCTGGCGGCATCTCAAATCCAGGCATAGGACTTGCGGCAATACCCATAATAGGTGATGGTGGAGATTTATCGTCCCTGTCCTGGTTGATGAAAGGGAGAAGCCAGTCTAGGCGAAAGCTGTGACCAATTTCCTCTTGCCAGGTAAGAGTGATGATGGCAACTCCACCGGCCTGGGAGGCGGCAATAACGATCCCAAGTTCAGGGAGGTACTTGACCAAGTTTAAGCGATCACAGGAAGGGAATATGGTATCTCCTACAAGCAACTCAAGTGGATCATGACAGAACGACTGGCATCCATGGTCCAACGGATAAGGATTTAAAGTTATCCTATTTCCAGAGAAGTGGAGAATAGGAAAGAATTGAGGATTGCATGCTGAGTGACAGGTTAGCATTCTAATCCAATAAACCGAAGTACATCGCTCACTTACGATGGCGTATGAAAGGGTGTTCAACATATTCGTCATAAGGATGATCTATGCCCCATTGCTCATTTTCTTCTTCAATTAAATTGGCAATATCACGTCTCTCGCGGATAGATCGACGGGGTGGATCCACTGCATAGTCTTGTGATAATCCAGTGCTGGTAACAATGCTCTCACTAGCACTGGCAGGAGAAGCAGTTTTTGAAGCCTCTGGAGTTGTATGATCGAGCTCTGGGCTCAGTGATAGAGGCCGAGAATCATCAGGAAGAAAAACATCGTCTGGTAGAAATAGCCTCGAAATCGTTGCACGTTCTTCAAGTGCGACTTTCCTAGAAGCGAGGACCGATCTCGACGCAACGTAATCAGCCGCATCTAACAGCTCATAAACCATCCGATCCTTTGTACTTCTTAGGACCGGTTCGCATCCACAGGCATCAAACTTCCATTGGTGCTGTTGAACTTTGCGAGGATGTAAAGGAAAGACGAACCAGCCCGTTTGTCCTTCAACACCCCCTGGATAATCATAACTGGATGTATTGACAGGGGTTAGGTTGTCCCAGACTCTCCATACACAGACTCGGTTGCGGATATCGGTGCTGACCATCCACAGACCATTGGGGTCCAATTCAAAGTTGGCAAACGACACGCATGGGATGTTGTCAAAATGACCAGTATAGCTGAGCCGCAGGTTGCATGTCCGATGATGGGGCATCTCCTTTTTCAGCTCCTCCATCTCCGGTGCACTGTCAATGCATATCCATGTGCTTTCCCATACACCAGAGCCTCCCACACTTGAGGTCTCAGAAGAACTAAGACTGATACTGTCACTCTCAGACACAACATCCACTAACGCGAAAGCAAAGACTGTGATAACGCCTGTGTTCGCGCTCACGGCAATCAACCGAGCAAATTTGTGGATGGCTAAGCCCCATGCACTTGAGTAAACATATTCAGCGAAGAAAGGCTTTACTTCATGCGCATCAAATGGTCGGCTTCCTCCATGTTCGGAGCTCCTATTGATTGCTGAGAAAATAGCCTCGACATTGTAGCCAGTCACGTTTCCAGAGTCTGTCGCCAACAGCAAAACCTCATCAACTCCCAGATCATCCACAATAATTTGATTGATTGTATGAGGCCAAGAACGGTCGATGTAGCCAGGCGAATTGGGGTTTTTCATCACCGGGTGAATGATCATCTCGGGTTGGGACCCAAGGAGCTGGCGAGGTCCACTGGGAATCCATACATAGATATTGTCGAGGTGAGCTGTAAAAAGCAAATTTCGACGCTGTGAGAGGGCCGCCTTTCAAAAGCAGAGTTAGAACTGAAGAGAAATTATACAGTCGAAACAGCAACTCGGTCAGTAGGTTCTCACCAGGTTACACCTCCAAGCAGATACAATCGGCATAGAAACATCACTATAGCTCAATGATAATCAGCCACACTGAATTTAGGCAGTAAAACCATAAGCACTCACCTAGGGTACTAACACAAGTCAGTTCATAGTTCTCACGTGAGGTTTAAAAATACAAACATACGCGTTCCTTTTCTGTTTCAAGATTCAAGATTTGTACCTGGGGGCGATACCGCATAAATTCATTCTCGATATCTGAATAGCACGTGTCCTCATTCTGAGGAGAAGACATTGCTGTAAGCTAAGGGTGCTTGTCTCCAATGGTGGAGCGCAGAGAAGAATAATTCCTAGTGTCTGAGTAGAAATAGTCGTTAATAGTGTAAGAAGAAGCTTGTTCTGTCATTTCCAAGGGTGGAAAGGCCAGGCCACAAGAGACAGAAGGGTGGGAACTTCGTAAACAGATCATGATCAAGCTGGTCGAGAACACCTCCATGGCTGCGGGGAGGTGGAATCGTCCGATGATATAATGGCTGACCGCCCGCGCACGGACCACCCATTCGAGTGAGTACAGACCTACAGCTTCGAAGGCTTTGGCTTTCTCCTTCTCACAACATAAATTTCTTCAGTACAATTCTGTCGCATGATGGATTTGGTTGCTGGTGTACGCAAAGAAGGCAGCCGGTAAGTCGATTCACTGGTTATCATCACCTTTGGTATGTTTAAGTTCGCTAATTTTTGTATTAGCGGCGGCCGCGATGAGTTCAAATGGTCCGACGTTCAGAATTCCGTGCACCGCGAGAACTACCTAGGCCACTCGGTAATGGCCCCAGTTGGCAGATGGCAGCAAAATCGTGATCTTAGCTGGTATGCCAAGGGAGACGAAGACGAGGAAGCACGACTCCAAAAAGAGCGAGAGGAACTTCAACGTGTCAAGGAGGCCGAGGAGGAAGCGATGGCCGTCGCTCTGGGCCTCCCGGTGCCCCCGAAGGCATCTCAAAATGCCAACATGGTTCCTCTAGGGGGACCCAACAGTACCGACATTGTGTCAAAAGAAGAAGAGATGCCAGATGCTGCAACAAGGGGAAAAGACCACCGCCCAAGTCACCGCCCAAGTCACCGCCACCGACGCGAGCGAACCCGAAGCCCGCAACGGGAAAGGCGACATGACCGGGGCGACGATTCTACACGTGACAAGGACCGGAGACATCGCAGACATCATTACGATCGAGAGCGCCATCATCGCACCCATCGTCACAGATCACGATCTCGCGGTCGAGACCACTACAGACGGCGCTCGGTGTCCCGTTCTAGGAGTCGACCCAGCCGAAAAGATCAGGAGCACCAGAAACGACGATGGATGGAGCGCAGCTACTCACCAGCTGAGCGCCGACGACACCCCGAACGCAGACGAGACCGAGATGACCATGACCGCCGCCATTGAGCTGCAGACCAGGGGTATGAATTGTTAAATTAGCTTGGCGTTGGAGGAATCGATTCAAATGTCGGATAATTGATTGTGTACAGCTATCAATATGACCACTATCTAATCCACGTGACCAACCCTTTTCACGAGGTTCAATAGCTTACAGCTCGTCATGAGTGGTCTTTTCAACTCCGGCCAAATCAGGCATGGACATCATGTTCACCACCATACTGGTCCAGCCGGTAAAGTGCTGTGTCCGCTGGCCGTTGCCCGAGTCAGGGTTGTACTGTTCCCAAGCGAATCCAGTCTTCTTCCACTCGCGGAAGACATTCTCGACCAAATTCTTCCGCAAGTCGGAGTACATCTCCCGCGCCTGTTCCTGGTGAGGACCGGACACCGTTGCAGTGTCCTGTGAAGATTCTGTTAGATTTTGCGGGCAAATAAATCAAAAGATGGAGCACTTACATAGAGATTCTTCAACACCAAGTAGTTGATGTTAATCCAGATAGGGCTTCTCCAATAGTTCTCATCGGTCTCGTAGAACTTATCCTTCATGCTCAAACTGCGGATACCGTAGTCACTCCACAGCTCCTCGGAGTCACCGATCAAGTCCAAGATGGCCTTGAGACGAGGGCTGTCAGGACCCAGCATACCAGTCAGGAAGGGGAAGATGGAGATGTAACCCTTGTGGCAGACGTGGACACTCTCTTCGTATTCATCGATAGTCGCATCACAGAAAGTCTGCTCCTTCTCATCCCAATGCAAGTCATCAATGTTGCGAGTGATAGCAGTCTCGTAGGAGGCGTATTCCTCGGCATCTTCTTCCTCGCCGAGGCTCTCGGCAATGCGACGCATAGCGCGAGTCATCATTCCCATCCAACTGATCAGATCAACATGCAGCTCACCGGGGTGCGGCGGCTGAGCTCTGGGGTAGTCATCGATGCCAGAAGTGAGGATGTGCTGCACGGAACGTCCGCGCCAGCGGTAGCCTTCCTTGGTCGAGAATGCTTCACGGTCATATGACTTGATATCGCCGCGCTGGGTGTTTCTATACCAGTTGTAGTGCTTCTTCAGGAGCGGGTAGAATGAGCGAAGGTATGCTTCAGACAGTTCCGGGTGTCGGACTGTGGCAGAGCGCAGGCTCGCGGTCGCATCTTGGTTGTCCAGGGATTCGAACTCGTTGCTCTTGTTATTGCTAGTCTTGACTTTGTCCATGAATGCTTCCAAGGCCATGAACAGAGTAGGTGGGTTTGCGTAATGGGGATATTGGATCGTAAACTCCGGAGGCACCTTGCTGCGTGCCTCTTGACCGAGAATTTGTTCACGGGCAATCCACCCATCCTCGTCCATCAAGTGGAACCAGCTCTTGATAATCTCGAGCCTGTAAACGTCAGTATATCAGCTAAAACTAGTAAATGAAACGGAATTAGGTGTAAACATACGCAAGATCGGTATCGTACTCAATCACGGGCATCAAATGGAAACCTTCATCCCAAAGGAACCCTCTAGGGAAGAATGGCCGGGAGGGAACGCAAGTGAAAAGCTCTTTCGGGCCTTCAATAACAGGCTGCACGGCAGCCCTAGCCTCGGCAGTCTCCTCCCAGAAGCCTTCATTCTCCTCTTCATACGCAGGGTTTGCAGACCGATCCACGACATCATCGCCGTGGAAGTATCCAATGCCACCGATAAGGTTAGACAGCATTGCCTTGGAGAAGCCCGAGTACTTCGGCGAGTCAAATGGCGCCTGTGGCGGAGCAGCTGCTCAAAGGTCTCAGAAAATGAAGCCGAAGCATCCTCAATTTCCTTAGTGAGGATTTCCGAAGTCAACGGCTCGGGAGCGGAGCCAGAGGAGAACAGGACATCGAACTCGAATGCACCTGTGAAAACCTTCTGGACAAGATGGGCATTGCCCTGGCCAGGCTTATGCTTGATAGTAAACAGCTGGGCTGGGGGAGAAATGTTCTCTTTTCCGTACTCTTCAAGGGCTTCATCCACCTCCGCCTTCAATTGAGTGAAGAAGATTCCCTTTGCTTGCCAAAGTTGCTCCTCTGGGAAGGCCACACTAGCTACAATGCTGCGATCCAATGGCTTGTCTGTGGAGCTAGGATGATTGTAGCGGGGGTACGAATTGGTTTCCGGTCCAGTGGTGACATCGATAGCGAAATCACCAAGTTCAGTGGAGTATCCTTCGAGCTTGACATTGCCTTCCACGCCAGTGGACTCAGAGGATGAAGAATCAGCTCCCAAGTGACCGAAGCCTTCAAGAGTGGAATAGAAGATCACCGAGACGGGCTGGTCGGGGTCTGCACCCTCTGTGGGCGTGCCTTTAACTCGGAATCCCCAGCTACCTCCGTGCTGACCACCGGGAACCTTGATGAAATCGATTGTCAAGTCCAAGCTGTTCCCAGCGTCGTGAATGGTTTCCCGTCCACCCTTGCGGATATCGTACTCGTCCCAGCCATACCCGGTCATTCCTTCATTTTGTTCGCATGTATGTCTAAAGTCTTAGGTGGATGTTAGCTTCAAAGTTCACCAATGGAGCTGAGATACCAAATATCACATACTTTGTTGAGCACCGGCATAATCGTCAACCTTTCCCCAGATCAATCCTGCTGTAAGACTCTTTGGAATGCGAGGACGCACTCCAAAGTAGAGATTCGACTTGTAGGGACCCCATAGCAGGGACTCGTTGCTGGCGCGTCCAGCCTCTCTAATCAAAACGGACACATCATTGGGATCTTCGCTTGCAACAATCCCAGTTGCACAAAGCAGCGAAGTCAATAACGCTGAAATTCTGAGGTGACGCATTATGTAGCCTCAGTCAATTGACTGCTGTCCTCTCCGCGGCATTGAGCTATAGGTGTATGTACGTATTTCCACTTACCGCCTACTTCATTAAGACTAGTCTCACATGTGTACCGGACAATGCCAACGAACGTCACCCGCCTTTCCTTTTCCGCTTTAGTGCTCCCCTCGTTTACACGCTTGTTCACGAGCTTACTAGTTATGTCTCATGAAAAATGCATTCAAAATCTTGTAAATAAGTGCTGTCTTTCTTATTATAGATACTGTGGTATCAAGTATGGTATTCAGATGAACTCGCGTGGATCTAACGATCCAATCTTCGCGCTCTTCGCCTTGCCATCAAATACAAACTCACTCATGAGCTTCCCTGTACCCGGCGCATTCTGGATACCCCAGCAGGTATGGCCAGCTGCAATATACAGTCCCTTCACATCAGTCAGGCCAACTAGTGGCCCAGCACCAGAATCACAGTTTGGAAGATAGCAGGCTTGGCGAGTGCGAACCTCCCCGTCGCGCAGCTCGTCAGAAATACTACCCACATGGTCGATGATTTCCTGGCAGCGTTCCTGGTTAACCTCGACATCTGCAGTAGTCTTTGGTAGTGGAACTGTTCTATCTCCATCGCCACATGCATAGACAGTGGCATCAGGCCGTGCGTAGATTTCTGGCGTAGCCACAGTTGGGCGTGACTTCTTTTCGGGGTTGAAGTCGGCCGGGATTTCGATGTTTGTAAACAGGCAGTATGCACTGACTGGTTTCTTGGGCTGGATCACCACGCTGTGAGCCCGCATGGCTGAGATCGGGACCTCCGGGAGGATAGTGTTCGTCCAGGGACCAGCAGCAACGAGCACATCGGTAGCGGCGATGGTTTGTGTTTCACAGGATGTTTTATCGGTGTATGTCACTGACTCGACAGAGCTCTTTGACCGATTGATATCTGTAACCTGTCCAAGAATGATATTTGCACCCTTCTCCTCCGCAAGCTTTGCAATGGATGTAGTAAAGAGGTATGGGTGCACTTGAGCAGTTTCGCCCGGTCCACTCATACTTTCATAGGCCCGAAGAAGCTCTGGCTCAATCCAATCCAAGTCGTGGGGTATTTTGGCAGACCTCAGCTTAGACATAGCCGCTGTACTGCGTTTCTGGAGGGATTCTGTATTTCCCACCCCGGCTTTCCCTGCAGTATTCTCGGCAAGAGCACGACCTCTCACGACGAGTTGGCCACAATTGACCTCTCTGTATCCCCATCGGTTGATACCATCGTGCTCTTTTGCAAGTTCGGCATGCAGTTTATAGCTGAGACCAACGAGATTGCTCGGAAAAGCCCATTGCGCCAGCATACCACCCGCCTTTCCCGATGCTCCGCCTGCAATTTCAGAGGCCTCAATGAGTGTGATTTTGTGGCGGGCAGGGTCGTAGAATGGGTGTCTGGTGAGGTAGTATGCAGAGCAACATCCAATGATGCCACCACCTGTGAGTATTTCGGTTAGCGAGTCGCGAATATAGCGCGCGGGGTACGAAAGTCGCAACCACTCTATCCTTACCAACAATAACAATCTCACGCCGGTCTCCTGTCGTCGACATCTTAAAATTTGGCGTTATATTGGGCGTTAATGATCGTAACGAAGCCACTGTATTGGAAGCCGTAGGAAGTTGTAACTGACAAGTTTAGACCACAGGTGTGCTTGGATACAGAGATGCCTACGTCACTGGAGATCTATGCCCAGTCACATGTCGCATCCGCAATCAAGTCCACCATGACCGGTCTTTTCTATATATAGGGAATCATTCAGAAGAGTTTTTTTTTTTTTCTTTTTGGTTTGAACTAATTCGTAGTAAATTCACAATGGCTTGGGCCATTGAATGGAAAGGTGAAATATCAAGCCAACAAAACAATACTCCGCAAATGCATGTCGTGTCAAAGGATGGCAGAAAAAAATGTCCAGTGTTTTGAATACAAAGAAAGTGGGGGGCCATTGGAATAGTAAAGAAGTGAGGATTCATCGCGAGGGACTGAGAGGCCGGTTGAAACCGCCCTGGCGGTTCATGTACTGTCGGTACTCGATCTTCTTCTCCTTCCGCACACCATAGATGTTGTTTCCGGGGATCTTGGTGTTCTTTGTAGTTCGGAACCGGCTGAAGCCCATGGTCTTTCGCATTTGTGCCTCCATTTCGTCCTCGTCCGCATCTTCCTTGAAGTCTACGTCCATCTCATCCTCGTTGCGATCTGGTCTTCGTTGTGCCCCAGTTGACTTCCGCCCATCATCTCGCGATCGAGGATCTTTGCGGTCACTCTTGGGGCCTCGAGGGGGTGACCGGGCCTTTGTGCCATTGCGAGGCGGAGATCGGGAGCGCGAACGTTCGCGGAACTTAACGCTTTTGGGTGCATTACCTGATATTCATATGTTAGCAATGCACAAATACTCCACTGAACTAAATATTTCACCAACCTCGTCTATCCTGGTTGCGCTCCCGACTGGTGCTCCTCTTTCGGTCTTGGGCCCCGCGCCCACCTCTGTCTCCGTCTCGTCGGTCTCGGTCGCGGCGATCTCGAGACCAGCTCCGTTCTCGCCTTCCATCTTTGCGTTCTCGCGAGCGAGAGCGATACCGGCCGTCGCGTCGGTCATCTCGTGGAGCTGGTGAACGTCTGCGGTCACGGTCTGACTCTTGATCTGGCGCACGAGGCCGTTTATCATTTGAATCCCACATGGCAGAGCTGTCAACTCGGCGAGGACGCTTTGCAGGTGGCTCCGCCATTGAGGAAAAGGCCTGGTCTGGTTTGGGCGTTGACCTGTACGGTGTGGGTGTTTATTGCTGCTGGGGGCAGATGAGGATGGCCTTGCTCAAATTTCAAGAGCTTGAGCGATTAGAACAGGATTAACGAGTAGAAAAGCGAACGCTCTTAGGGATGTAAACGTAGAGGGTATCAAGTTGTCGCAATGGGTGTTGACCTGAATATCTCAGGACCAAAGAGAAGTTTATTCCGGCTGCGGGAAGAAACCAGTTGCGCACTTTGTGACATGGCAGGTGACCGAGCTATAACTAACTGACCTGACTCTACAAACAACATGGACTTGGACAGCTTTGATTCATTTTTAATAATTGCTTGGATACTTGAGAGTAAATGACCGATGAATTCTTTGATAATACCGTAGCTTTGAATAAACGAATGGAAACCCGCTCAATATATGCTAAATATGCAGCTAGTTATATGTATATTTGTGCTCCCTCCGGTACATACGTACCGGACTTTCATAGGCCGTCCACTACCTCCTCTGTACATACAATATCATCTATCTACCTTTGATTATTTATCATCTCGCAAAGTAACCTCTACTTGATTCTCAGTTGGACCGGAGTGCATCTAGCTTGCGCCAAGAGCTAGCCTCAGTAGGCCGTGCGAAAATGAACATAATAATGGGGCCCTGAAGACACAATTGACGCCCATCTATACCTAAAAGAGGATGCGTGCTATAAATCAAGTTGAAGTGACAAGAACCTTGTGCCAAATAACGAGAGAGGCCAAGAGTAAGATATGACCAATTGTTTGATATTGGACACATCACAGTTTGCGTTAGTCTAAAAGGTCAAAAAACTTCAAAATAGTAGTATGATTCGGTAACGCAAAGTCCACGCCCTTGATTTGCATGATTTATACCAAAAAGGCAACAGGTAGAGATATAGGAAGAAACTTGTTTTGGAGACAAGCTGTCAGGAACTCAGACACCTATCTCAGGCATTCGGGTATTTCCCGGGCCCAGACTGTGAAGCACAGGCCGTGTTTGATTCTGGGTCCCGAGAATGGGTATCTCTCATGCCTCGGCTTAGCGACTCAACTATACCCATGCGGTATGGGTGATCTGCCCAAGTACAATAACAAGACGAGTGATATTTCCAGTCGTCCAACCGGAGACGTCAAGATCCAGGGACTGCGCCTGGACCTAGGACAGCCACAAAGGGGGCTCTTCAGTCAATGCCTGCTGTGAAACCCCAATCACCAGATCATTGGCGGTCGAGATAGCCACATTGCAGACAGTTTTGAGAGCAAGGAAAAAGACTTTGCAGGATCTCTACATAGAGAACAATTTCCGCTTGTCAGTGTCGGCCACGCAGCTAGTATCGTTGTCGAACTTGGTCCGGAGGAAATACCGGAAGAACTCAATCAAGATCGAAGACTTGTAGAAAAATGCTTTGACGGTTTCCGATATCGATAGGTACCGGATACTTGCCCGGCCTCAGGGAAAGTAACTGGAGTATTGGAGAAATGCCTCATCAATCTCCGGTGTTTTCTCACCGATACGGCTCATCTCCGCATAGTTGAAGTTACTATTCATCCAATTTTCAGACTCGGAAACTAATTCTGCGGACGACTGTTCAATTGAGCTGTCATTTCCGACACCAGCGGATATTGATGACTCACTGGTAGAGCTCGGAACGAGGAGGCCGGGTTGGAGTTTCAGGTGAACGGTGATAGTGTCCACCATGGATGGCAGAGTTTGCCCTATTTTGGTAAGTAGCAGTGGAAGAAACCTTCGCCGTCCTCCGGGAAGATCGTGGATGAGAGTGAAGAAATGCTTGAGATAATCCAGCGGGCCAAGCTTGAATCCCGAAGAACGGAGCCCAGCCGCTGAGAGGCATGCCATAACATCAATCAAGGTGCACGCGACCTCGAATATTTTTTCAATCTACAATCCATTAGAATAGGCTGGGTATTTTGATAAGAGTGAATCATACAAGACCAATTCCATGGGTTTCCATACTCTGCCTGGATAATTTCCATGTTGCGAAGCAGAGATCTTGAGCAATTATGAGGGGGTATCGAAAATCCATGGATTCATGAGTAGGATTTGTCGAAAGAAATCCAGCAGTTGTAGAAAGCTGCCATATCATGATACGCAGCCACTGTTGGGAGACACGTAAGTCCGCCATGAGTATATCAGGCAGATCGAGGTCCGCCGGGACTGCACTTTGGATCCGCTCCTCAAGGCGAACTAGTGACTCAATCGAGCATGTGGCATTGGTTCCATTCCACTGGCTCAGAAAACCTTCATCAAATGGACGGTAGAGATTTACCAGACACCGAAACCCAATGGCTGACGCATTTGCAAGTGGATCATCTTCCAATTGCGTTGGAAGTGCATCGTCTTCTAATTGAGGGCTGTCGGGAGTGACCTGCAGCGTAATTGGTCTATGTCGGCGGATCGCATGGGCTCTGTCCCTGCATTAGCAAATAACTACTTAATAGGCGAAGAAAATACCTCTCGGACACCACTAATAGCCAAAACAATTTCCCTGCCAAGGAAGGGTCATCGTCATCCACCTGCGCCGATGATGCTTGACTTTCTAAAGCGCTGGCCGTATAAAGCGTCGTGGATTCGCGGAGAAAGTAATATGCATGTCGTTGATTTCCTAGTCCAATATGACATCCATACAGAAGAAAAGCGATGGTAATGTTTTGCCGTACAGGATCTGTGAATGGATCGATATGCTTTCGAGCTTCGGTGGCTTCCTCAATAAGAGAATTTCGGTAGTCTTCAGTACAAAAGTCTCGAGAGGATTCCGAGGATGCGTGCTCCACGGCAAATCCAGTTTGAGTAACCACAAAAGCGCAGACAGCAGTGACGAAACAATAAGCATGGAGGGATGTATCGGCAAGGTCCACCTGTTTTCGAAAGCTACCGGGTTGCAAAATGGGCACCGTTCCTCTCATTCGCGAGAAAAAAATATATTGAGCAGGCATCCACAAGCTGCGGGCTTAAAAGGCCCGGGATTTTCAAGAACTGACATCTTCCCGAGGCTCGTAATGGCTGGGGCGTCGGTATGTTATCTCCAAACCTGAGAGCTGCTGATGGAGGAGAAATATTCGCACCCCGCACTAACTCCTGGTCGATTTCGCTCGCTCTGAGCTCATTAAGGACGTTGGCTGTTTGGCCCTGTCGCCCCTTTTTCTGTCGCAGCGAAGACGTCCGACACACAAGGCCGGCAGCCCGACACTGCTCGCAAGGTTTTGGGAAAATGCATTTGACCTTACGCCGGCGACATGCATCACATGCTTGTTTGATAGGTGGGTCTGGCATCTGGAAGGTCAGGTTTAAATATACCAAGAGGAACTAGCACAATGCAAATATCCGGGGTTGCGGGGGAAGTCGGGAAGAAGCCGGAGGAAATGGATCTGATGGCCTTATTTGTCAGGCCTAAACATTCTGTTCTGGCCCCCAAGTTTGTCTATCCTTTCTATTTGTAGTGGAAATCACCTCTTTACAGCCTTCGTATTTCTATAGAATGAGAAGAAGCTTCCAGGCGCTCAGCCAAATCCCTTTGAGCGGTTCCTAATAGACTAGTTACAACCTGTGCATTGCTAAGAAACTACTGACATGAGGAAATATTGTAGGTCATATGTAGAATACCATCAGAGAAAGTTACATCTCAATCAATATTCATAGTAATCCATATATCGCTGATTCGTATTTCATAGGATATATCTCAAATATAGACGCGTCCTTCGAAGGGCTTTAGGGTTTCTAGCGATGAATCGGAATAGTTGCCCACAAGCAACTTCATACCCGCGGTTTTCTCAGCCTGTGTAAATGGCTGGGGTCTATCAGTGAAGTTCAAAATAACCAATGCTCGTTCATCATCTCTCGACTTCACAAAGCAAAATGTCTCTTGATTCTCGTAGTCAAGCACTTCAAATGCACCGTGAATAAACAACTCCCGGTACTCTTTCCTCAGACGCAGAACATCTTTCCAGAAAGACAGCACACTTGATGCATCATTCTGCTGCCTCTTTACATTGATCTCACCATAAAGATCATGAGCTCGCATCCACGGTTTCCCGGTAGTAAACCCAGCATGTTCCGAGTCATCCCACTGCATCGGCAGCCTGGAATGATCGCGAGCCAGAATCCGGAGGCCATCCATAATGTGCTTTTTGCGAGTAGGATCGGCTCCACTTGCACTGCGTTGCTCTGCTTCTCGGTAATATCCTAATCCTTCAATGTCCTTGTATTCCTCAATGGGCCACTCGCGTGGTGCATTGATCATACCAATCTCCTGTCCCTGATAGATGAACAGAGTCCCAGTCATGGTAACCATCATCAGAGCCAACATTTTGGCAGAGGTCTCCCGGAACTCAGGTGCATCCGATCCAAACCGCGAGACAGAGCGTCCGTTGTCGTGGTTTTCACAGAAGGCGGTGGTCCAGCCATCCGTTCCCTCAATGAAAGTCTGCCACTTCTCCACAATGGATTTCATCTTTGTCAACTTCCACGGCGTAAAAATGTACTTCTCCTCCAGGCTGGGTCCCATGCCAATATGGCCAATGTCCAAGTGGAAGACCATACTCAGCTCCTTTGCTGACGCTCCCACATATTCCAGGACGTTCTTTGGATTGGGTGTATTGGCCAGTTCGCCCACAGTCATGACATCTCCGTACGGAGCAAATGTCTCGTCATACATTTCGCGCAGGAACTCGTGGATCCGGGGGCCGTTGCACCACATTTCAATGGCAGGCTGAATGTAACTTTTCGGATCCTTGATGGGGGCATCTGGGAAGTTTGTGTGCTTGCTATACTTGTTCACTGTGTCCACTCGAAACCCGTCGACACCTTTGTCTAACCAGAACCGAACCGCGCTGTTGTAGATAGCCTCACGCGTGGCCTTGTTATCCCAGTTGAGATCTGGTTGTTCTTTGGCGTAGAGATGCAAGTAGTATTCTTCCGTTTTCTCGTCCCAGGTCCCTATGCAAAAGCTTGGTTAGAAGATCTCGGATATTATCAAATATTTCAACTCACATGTGCTTCCTGCAAAATAACCGCGATAATTACTTGGAGGCATCCGATTCCCCTCCTCATCATATCGAGGAGGACGCCAGAAGTACCAGTCGCGTTTGTTATTATCCTTGCTACTCCGACTTTCCTGGAACCAAGCATGCTGATCACTGGAGTGATTGACAACTAGATCTAGGATCAACTTCATGCCTCGCGAGTGACAAGCTTCCACGAGGTTTTCCACGTCTTGTACGGTTCCATAAGCAGGAAGCACATTTTCGTAGTCGGAGACGTCATAGCCCATGTCGAGCATGGGCGAGTCATACATCGGCGATAGCCACACGACATCAACCCCTAGCGACTGAAGGTAATCGACCTTTTTGACAACGCCCGGGATATCGCCCCAGCCATCACCGTTGGAGTCATAGAAGGAAGCCGGGTATACCTTTGACAACGTCAATTTTATGTTTTCGTGAATGCCTGGATATTGTGGCGACTAACCTGGTAGACAGTGGCTTCTTTCCACCAGTTATTGGTCCCCGTAGGAACGACTGTACTATGCGTCGCGTGTGGTGACATAGTGGCTTAACACCTTCATTTTCCATCCAAACACCCCTCTTATATCTTTTTTATCATAATCCGGCACCAACTCGGCCTGGGCAAACGCGGGGATATCTTCAGGGAACCCTGCATACCCGCCAAGCCTCCGACGGGATGCTGCAGCTCCGACTAACGACCGACTTGCTACCGAAAGACTCCTTTCCGGCCAGATGATTGGCTACGGTTAGACCTCCGCACTTCGGCTTCCCCGGTTTTCTCCAAATCCTCGGAAGCAAGTAACAGACCATATGCACTTTCCCCAGATCAGCGATGCGCGTGAACTGGACTCTGCGTAGATTTTATTTTTCTTCGGATGTTTCTGTATAAATGGCGCATTGCCCCGTGGTCTATCGGCTTTGATAATGCCTGAAGTATCGGGATTTTATTACCAGGCCGTGACGACAAAAGCCCTGTTTCAAACACCTTGTTTAGCGTGCGATACCCAAAGGGTCCAGTAAGATTCGAAATCACGGCGCAGTTTTTCAACTGGTCTCGATGGACGACGCATCTGCGAGAATGGACGGAAAAGTCTCCCCCGTCCTTGCAGAGGGTAGACAAGCAGCCAGGAAGGAGCAGTCCATGACCCTATGGCAGGCTTTGCGGCTATACCCCAAGGCTGTCGGTTGGTCAGTTCTCCTTTCGTCTACTCTGATCATGGAAGGGTATGACCTTGCATTGCTGAGTTCAATGTACGCATCACCTGTGTTCAACCAAAAGTTCGGGGTACAGACTGCCTCGGGGAAATGGGCTGTTCCGGCATCCTGGCAATCCGGCCTTTCTAATGGTGCACGCTGCGGTGAAGTCATTGGACTTCTCATCAATGGTTTGGTCTCTGAACGCCTGGGGTATCGCAAGACCATGGTCTGTGCCTTGGCCACCATCACAGCGGTCATTTTTCTGTTTTTCTTTGCAGTCAATGTTCAGATGTTGCTAGCTGCCGAGATTCTCGCCGGTATCCCTTGGGGTATCTTCCAGACATTGCCAGCGGCCTACGCCTCCGAGGTTTGTCCGGTAGTCCTTCGACCTTACCTGACAACTTTCATCAACATGTGCTGGGTATTTGGGCAGTTTGTGGCCATTGGTGTCAACCGTGGCTCCATTTCTCGCGATGACCAATGGGCTTGGCGCATTCCTTTTGGTGTACAATGGGTGTGGCCAATCCCAATCATGATCGGTTGTCTTTTCGCGCCTGAGTCCCCTTGGTGGCATGTGCGCCAAGGTAATGTGCAAGGAGCTCGACGAGCGTTGCAGCGGTTGACGTCATCCAATGACCCCAACTTTGACCCCGAAGAGACAATTGCTATGATTCAACACACCAACGAGTTGGAGAAATCGCTTTCTAGTGGGACCACATATTGGGACTGCTTCAAGGGAACAAACCTTCGCCGCACTGAAGTAGTTTGTCTTGTCTGGTTAGTGCAGACCCTGTGTGGCCAGAACTTGATGGGTTATTTTGCCTACTTCTGTGTTCAAGCGGGCCTACCCACCGTTCAATCATTTAATTTGTCCCTGGGGCAATACGGCCTTGGCGTTTTGGGTACAATAGGATCATGGTTCCTGATGTCCTACGCGGGCCGACGAACTATCCATATCTCCGGTCTCGCCAGTCTTTTTGTCCTTCTAGTCATCACAGGATCTCTCTCTTTTGCTCCGGGGGACAACAACGCAGCTAAATGGGCGATCGGCGTCATGCTTATCATTTTCACGTTCTGCTATGACATTAGCGTCGGCCCTGTCACATACTCCCTCGTCTCAGAACTATCCTCCACCCGTCTCAAGGCTAAGACTATCGTCCTCGCCCGATGTCTATACAACATCAGTAACATTGTCGTCAACGTTCTGACCAACTACCAGCTCAATTCCACAGCCTGGAACTGGGGTGCTCGGTGTGCCTACTTCTGGGCTGGTACGTGTCTAGCCTCCCTGGTCTGGGCATTCTTCCGACTCCCCGAGCCGAAGGGCCGCACATACGAAGAACTGGATTTGCTCTTTGAGCGCGGAGTTCCAGCAAGGAAGTTTGCGACTACTGTCGTTGATCCGTATGAGGGAGAGGTGACGGAGGTTCACGAGACACATGCAGATAAAGATTGATAGTTCAGCGATGTCCCGTGGTGTGCATCTTAGGATACAATCGTTATAAATACACACCAGATGACGAAATTGAACATTTGAATTGACTTTTTTCTTCCATCTTATGCCACTCTGAACTTGAGAATCTAAAACAGACTGAAGTTACACAATACCCATTTTAAAATCGGAAGTAGGTAATCCTAATACTAATGAATAATCTTTACACGGGTAAACCGATAAAAGCACGCCATGAACCAGAGTCGACTAGGTTATCCGAGTTCGTATTTAATGCTCACACAGATTGAAGCTTCCAGCCTCAAAGTTATCGTTGTGTTTTCCCGATCTGTGCCCACGCTCTTTCATGAGCTCCAATCGGTACTCTTTGGCCTTCTCCATGGTCATAATAGGCCCCAAGTCATTTTGAACGATATCCTGCAGCTCCAATGGCAGACTTGCCAAGGCCTGATTCACAGCATTCTGTCTCTCGTAACCCCAATCCTCCTGCTGCGGAGGGACATTGGCCGAGGAGATAATCCGACGATGGGGATCAACTAAGAATAGCGCGAGAATCTTACGATGACCGGGCTTAGACGGGTCGACAAGCGAGAATGGGGAAACACAATGCTGCACGGTGTTCGGGAAGGTAAGTAGCCGACCTTCTTTGCAAGCGACGGCCCCAAGGTCTTGTGTCATATCGCGATTGTCTCCGCTGCCGCCAATATCGTCGCTAAAGCCAAAGACGGCCTGTAAGAAATTGAACTGCCCTTGGGGGTATGAAATGCCTAGCATGTCCATCATACCGCGTTGACGAAATGCCAAGGTGTTATCGGTTATGTTTTCACTGTCATAATAGTAGATTGCAGTAGCGCAGATGCGCTCGTTCTGTTGAAAATTAGAATATACACACAGTTAACCAAAGGGTGCAAAACTCTTACCAACTGTCCCTCAATGTGCCAAGAGCCTCCTTCATACTGAGGGTTGTCCGGGCTCAATTCAATGTTCGCCAGCTTCACGATGATCTGCAACTTCTTGTCGGGAAATTGCTCGCGTAGATTAGCACTGTACATTTCTTTTCGAGGTTCAAAGCTGACTGGCTCAGGCAGAATAATAGGACGGGTACTCTCCCACTGATCATGGAGTTCCCAGAACGCATGGCTGTAGTGAACATGCCCCTCCGGCTGAACAGGCCTAGGCTCTGGATGCTCACCATATATGACCTCGCTGTACTCGATTCTTGGAACGACAAATCTGGACAGACTGTGATTCCAGAGCGGGATTGCCTGAGCAATAATTTTCTCAACGACCTCATAGAGAGGCTTATGGTGAACAGGGTGGGCGTTATTGATGTATGACACGATTCGACAGCCGCCATCATCGCCGAGTTCCACATCGCACGGGAGCCATTGAAACTTATCACTGAAGACACGGGTTTCCTCATTGGAGTCATAGTCATGTTGGCTACACAATAGTGGCCCGCAATCTTGACTCAAAGGAATGGGGACAAGATCTCCTTGTCCAACGCTTCCTAGACAGTCATGAGGGCCAATGACTCTGTCTGGAAGCACGCGAGTTTGGCCGTAGATCACGGGGAACAGTGAGGGATGTACCAGGTCAACCACTTTGTTATCAGACCCGGGGTGGTAATCTTTCTCCGACATATCCTCGAGAGGTTTTACTGCCTCTTTCAGTGATTGTTGTAGCTCTTTCGACACGGCTGTATCAGACTTGATCACGCCCACATCAAAAACACCGACATAGCCCGTCTCTTTAAGAACGTTGGCTTTCCATTGAAGCTCCTTGATGATCCAGTCCATCATCGTAGGAGTCACATCTTGGCCACTTTGGGCAATCTCGTCGCGCCATTTTGTTGTGATGTCATTATCAAAGACCTATAGGACGTTAGAAACAAATATGGAAGGTAACAAAAATAAAGCCCAAACACACCTTCTGATCCCATTGGGGCTTATCGGTAATGGTGTTCATCACTCGCATCATCAGAACTTCTCGATGCGTCACTAAGTCACTGGAGAGCAAGGTCAACTCCGCATCCCGCGCGTAATACAATTAAAACATACTCCAAGTAGCCTTCTTCGAGTGCATCATCATCCAATGCATTAGGAAAGCCGTGATGGCCGGTGTACACCACATTTTTCTGGTTTGTTAGCGAATGGCATTTGTGGAAAGAAGATACAGATTCTCACATCGGGCTGGCAGGTCAACTTCACATTGAACCCCGGCATTTGAAGCTGCGGATTGGGAATTAAAGACATATTGACGTAGAACACTGGGACAATAATATTCAATCATTCCTGTCCGCAGGAGGCTTTTGTACTCGCGCGGTCTTGGCGGAGTCCAGGCAGAAACGGGTTAGTCCCAGGCAGATAAGGCGCTAAGTTCGTTTTGGGCGGAGCTGCCTGGAAATTGGTATAGGCAGCCGAGGCTCCAAAAAAATGAATGTTTTATGATGTTCTTTAAGGTACATTGTAAAGAAATGTATAACTACTGGGTTCCGTCATGTAGTCAGAAAAGGCAACATCAGGTGTGACTGGTGCTTGCACAGAGTATCTTAGAAGTAATACCCATCATAATCCGTCATATATATATGACGAGAAAAAAAATGCCTCCTTCGATTTTAGTTTCATTTCCCTCAGAGATATTCATCTTTGCTTGTTCATTCTCGGATAGGTATTCCTCAGGACTAACTTTCCTAGCAACTGTCCATCCAAAGCTTCCAAGGTTTCTGTGTCTCGAATGAATTGTCACTAACCTAACTCATTACCTACCAGAATTCAGTATCTATCTATTTATTATACTTGATAGTGCCCATCAGCTGTATCGATTGTCGGGTAGCCACCCTGGCTGTATTGTTGGGTTGCTTGAGGATATCATCATAATAATAGGAGATTAGTATTCCAAACAACGGTCGGGTCTCAACGCTCAATTTTATTGCATAGAAGTGCTTGCTGATTCCAGAAATCTGACTTGTTTCTATATCTTTAACACTACATACCTATTCCTTCACTCCTTCGGCTTCCATGGGAAGATTTATGGAGCAACCAAAGCTTATAGGTGATTACCACTTCAAGAGAGAATTATTCCGACAGACTTGATACAATAGGTCTATATTATCCACACACAGACTGACCCACCGACCCAGAAAGGCCGCTAAGGACCTCGGGGATAAATATGAACGGCACGAAGGGCATGAAGTGCTGCAGCCCGCGGACCGGCCCGTCGAGCCCCAACTTTAAATCCCACCACGAAATTTTCGCAGCGCAACCCCACTTCCTGTGTGGTCTTCAACCTGCGTCTCCAGAAAGCAATTGAACGACAACAATATCGAATATCAAGAAAAAGATGGCGCCTATCAACCTTTCACACAGGCGGACGCACAATTTACTCTTGATTTCGAAACTCCTGAGCTTGCGCGACACTGCGTCGCCCCTCACACTTGTCTTGGATTCCTTGGAGCAGCCGGCTACGCCACTCCTAAAAGAATATATTAGACGTGCAAAGGTATATATTAACTTAGAATGCCATAAGCGACACCTGCGTTGCTATTTACGCAGATCAACAGCCTTGCTGACTAGTTCGACAGCTGTCCAAAGTCCATGTCACACTCATCGCCTTCGAAACCCTGAAGCAACCCGATGGAGTCGATGCTTTTATATCAACACGACGCAAGAGCCCTGCCGATATAGTTAAAGAAGTGAGCGCAGTTTATCAGTCTGCTGCAGCTTCCAATCCCTCACGCAGTAAGCATTGTGCATTTTCCCCACTAGTGAATTCATACTTACTGCCTTTATAGGGCGTCTTATCCTCATTGATTCAATTAACCCTCTCCTCAACTCAAAAAGAGTTGACCCTGGGTTCCACCTGCCCTCCTTCCTTGGCTCGTTTATTGCTCCCTTGTCGCCATCGGCTAAGGTTGATGCATCACTCGTGGTGACATATCATCAAGATGTCCCCGAACTTCCACAGCAAAGCCCCTATTCACCATCACCTATTTCTGTATTGACATATCTTGCTACAAGTATCATCACCCTGCATTCATTCTCGCATGTCCTAGCACAGAAGGCTGCTCGCGACCGCAGTCTGGCCCCTCCAGTATTCGGGCTTGAGGAAGAGCAAGAAGGGGTTCTCCTCGGCCGACTGGACAGACTGGCCGGCACCGGCAAAGCTGAGGGGATTGTCATTGAGCTAGAGCATAGGCGGAAGAGCGGTCGTGGTGTACTGGAATGGTACCTCCTCCCGCCTGCGTCGCGGTATTCGCCACAACATCTGAAAGAGATTGTGACGTTGCTTGACGATAATGTCTTGTACAACCCTCCCATGGAGCGAGATCCAGGAGCCGGCGATGAGGAACCGACATCAACCTTCGAGCTGGGTCTCACTGACCGACAGAGGCGCGAAAGAGAAGGTGTTGTGCTGCCATACTTTGACGCACAGCATAACGATGGCCCAGGCGAAGGAGGCCGGATTCTTTACGACATGGGAGAAGAAGATGATTTCGACGAGGAAGAGGATGAGATTTAGGTATCATCAAATAAGATACATGTTCACACGCAATTCTCCTTATTCTAGAATCGGCGGATTGTAACCCGCAATCACCGAGGTATTAACTATGCGTACATTCATACAGCGAGGCCTAGGAGCATGGCCACGGAGAGCAAGGAATTAGAAGAATCGCCAGAAAAGAAGAATGCAAATGACAAGCCCGACGCCAGCGAAAGGTCCGTACTGTGAGATGGTTAGTTAATCGGTCAGGGGAAATCTAGCGTAAAGCATAGACCCACCTGCTTCAGCAACAATTCCCAGTTGATGCGTACAGCCGCCTTTCTGTACTTCTTGCTGTCCTCGCGCAGTCGCCCTGACAGTTCACCCATCCGCTCCAAGCTATCGCCTCGGTACAAGAGGTCCTCGATGTTCTTCGTCATCACCTTGGTGACATCACGGAGCTCATCGTTCAGCTTATCGAGGTTCTGAGTTGCGCGACTGTCTTGGTACAGTTTCTTTGTGCGCTGAATAAAGGTATCAAACTCGACAAAAGCATATGGACGGAGGGTGGGTGAGAGATATTGTGAGGAGGTATAGGTAGTTGTGAATTCGGTGGCCACATCAGCGAGATAGGTGAATGCGAGTTTGCGGGGGTAGGATTTGTCGCAAATGCAAAGGAAGCAGATATCATCTTGAATTGTGTAACTGCAAGCCATATGAGAAATTGCCCATTGATAATGTTTGTTGACTGATGGGTGTAACTTACTGTAGACTGTATTGGCCAGACTCAATACTGGCTTGGGGTGCGGCATTGCGATTCAAGCGCCGAAATATCATTTTAGCCTGACCCTTGATCTCAGAGAGCTCTGATTCAGCCTACATATATTGTAAGCTCACGACCAGCTTAAATAATCGTTGTCACGTACCTGCTCGTCGTCAACCGAAGCCGCCAGCATAAGGCCTATTTCACTTTGACATCAGCACTCCGTCTCCTCACAGCCTCCCTGAGAGTTCCTTACCATCGAGCCTTGCAATCTGCGTGGACCTGACCATCCTGAAATCGTTGCTTTCTTGTTCTGAAGGACAGCGCTCTCTCCTTTGTTTTGCCGTGAGAATGGCTCCGAGGAAGAGAGCGAAGGCGGTAGCGAAGTTCTGTGCGGCAGAACCACGACGTTCGGGGTAAGCTCCGCATTTGCTTTTTAACTCTCTCTTTTACTGACGTATTATAATAATGTCCTAGTCGTGCTGCTGCTAGTTCTGCCAATGTAGCAGAACAGTCGGGTCTCGCCATGTCGACCCCAAAGTCCGAAACCAGCTCACGAGCTAGAACCCCAAGAAGGCCTGCCGCTAGAGGGAAATGGAGCGAGGAGCAGCTATTGACGAGCGACAAGTCCGTCCTCATTGACTTGGATCTAGTGGTATGAGCCAGTTGTCCGCAGATGCGCCACGAGGGTATTCAAGCTAACAATAATCTCAAAACGTCTAGAAACTGTTGGCACGGCCTGAAGCATGGAATTCCCTTGAGGAAAGCGATAAGCGTGACATCCTCGCTCTACTCCCCCCAGACGTTCATCCAGAGGCACAAGCTACATCAGATGACCCAGATGCAAAGATACAACCCATCCCCGACTCTTTTATCCGCTATTCAAACAACTGGCGCGACGGCGTTCGACAGTTCCAGCTCGACCTCCAAAACGGCCGCTACGACCCCGAATGGCTACGCCAGGCGCAAGAAGCCAGGGAGAAGCGCGAAAACGGCGACTTTGATGACTTCAAAGAGCGCGAATATGAGCAGTTCTGGGGGCAGAAGCAGAAGGTCGTCTGGAATGCAGCTGCTGGAGAAAGTGCGCGTGTGAAGATGGGAACTCTTATCAATGAAGGTGTCATCCAGCTGGGCGACATCTGGAAATTCCACTATGTTTACGGTAGAGGGGCTGACAGGATTGTCATCGAAAAGGAAGTCAAGGTATGTAAAGATCTTCCACTCCGCATACAGCTTCACCATTTACTGACAGCTACAGGTTCTTGACCGTGATGGGGTGAAGTTGACTTTTGCGATTCCACCTGGTGAACGATCCTTTCTTCGCAGCAATTTCGACAAAGCAGAGCCACTTTCGACACCAGAAAAGGGAAAGGAAGATGTGAAAGTGGATTTCGACATACAGCCAGAGCCAGTGATATCATCCTGGAATGATAAGCAGTTGAAATATGAGGACCCAGAATCACAGCTCACCAATGCAACCTCCAATAGTGAGATGAAGCTTGATACCGATCAAGCGTCACAAGAGATTCCTCCACATTCTAGTGACGAGATGAGTCTTGGGATCGACCAAGCGCCACATGAGATTCCTACATCTTCCACTGATGAGATGAATATCGACACCGTCACGCAGCCAGTCATTCCACCTTCAAATGACGAAGCTACCCAACAAGAATCCCCATTCAGCGTTATTATTTTCAGCCCTGGTGGTACGCGAAAACAAAAACCTAAGCGCACAATTCCTGAGCCCGAACCTCAGCCCCCAGTGAAACGTAAGCGAGGACGACCACGTAAAAACCCACCAAAGCAACCCGAACCAGAGCCACCCCAAGAACCGGAGGTTTCTCGGGAAATAGAAGAGTCCCAGCGCGATGCACAGAGCCCAACTGCTTCTCTTTCCTTCATGGACATCGTGGCTGCACAAATTGAAGAAAACTGCAAAGCTGCTGCTGCAGCATCCTCCGACCCAAAGCCCTCCCAGCCAGAATCCCCTTTGTCTGTGCTTTCCTCAACCCCTGAGCCGCCAGAGCTCCTTCAGCCAGAGTTGTCTACATCAGTAGAGGAGTCATCTACTGCCAATGCCAACGGCAAAAGTGATAAAGCGGAATTATTGGAATTGTCCACAGCTCAGTTCGATACACCTGCGGACAGCGTTGAGGCTTCCGTAGAGGCTCCTGTTGAGGCACCAATTGAGCCACCCGTCGAGGCTGAGCAGGACAAAATCACTCAACCCTCAAGTACTGAACCACAGAACGATCTAGTCCCCACACCGTCTCAAGCTACTACCAGTGAGCCGGATGAGATCATTGTTCCCAGCCTCTCCTCGCCACAAGCACTCGTCCATAAGATTCTACAAATCGATGGCCGCATGCCGAACGGCCGTACAGCGAATGCCTGGAAGGAAATCCGGTGCTACCGAAATAACCAGGACATGGGCAGCCTCTTTGATGTGCGAGAGGCTTGGTTCCTCCAGCAAGGACAACTTGAGTAGCCGCCTTCCACGCCTTCCCCTTCTACCATAAAAACGGCGATACACCATACCTTTCACCCACACTACCCTTGGTACCATATGAAGATAACAATTGAAAACGGTCCATGCGTGACAAAGGTAGCTAGCTTGCAATGAACAATTGAACTCAAGGTCTAGTAATATCCTACAGGTAAAGTATCAAATAAAAGTGTGGCATGAATGCAAAGTAATGTATTCTAATCACGCTTGCTAGAAGTAATCACGACTTATACGGAATATAGAGCTGGGGTTTAGGAAGGTATAAAAGTTAGAAATTCTAGGTTGCATTTAAAGAATAATTCCGGAATATATATGGCGGGTATATAGTTTCTCCTCTTAAACTGTAGCTAGTCAGGGAGTACCTCACTCATGGCGCCCATTTACGGAATAGAGGACGGCGCAACTACATTTACCAAGCTCCATTGCCCCTTGGCAACTCTTATCACTTGCGCAGAATCCTTCTCACCTTCCTATCTAACCCGTGGAATGGCACGATAGGGCTAGTGAGCATAGTTAAACAGAGTGAACTCTTGAGGGTTGGAGTGATATACAAGTTGACAAATAGGTATAATCCCAATATTAGTACATAGTTATCAAAACCTGGAGCTCGTTTAGTAGAGAAATGTATATGTAATTGCTGGTACTCCACACTAAAGCCCTTCATTCATTCCAGACATAGCGGGCATAGGATCCGAATCCGCAGCAACATCAACAGCAAAGCTGGCCTGTATAAAGTCTTCAAGCTCTTCACTCACCGTCTTGAGCTTTTCCTTGACACTCGCAACACCTTCTTGCCCAACAATGTGTCGCGAAGGAGGGTTTTCATGGCCACCAATTGATGTAATGGCATAGACTGTTTCAGAGACCAACACTTCCAGATGTGCCGAGCTTAACGGTGGGTGCATGGACACAACCTCCGGAGCGGAGAATGGTCCATTTTCAATGGAGCTGACTCGGGCGTTTTCATCATTTGCTCGACTGGGTGTGATTGGGCTGTCAGATGAGATAGATGCGTCGGGAAGTTGGGGGACAAGATGGTTTAGGATCCCACGGAACAGAGGTGCTTGATTTTTGGCGGGTGAATAGGCCGGGAAGATTGGAGGGACACTGGTTACTAGGTTGGTGAGGATGCCAATTTCGATGCTGCATTGGAAGATGGTGAGTTTGACGTTGAATGGGGCAACTTCATAAGCCAAGCTCTGAAAAGCCGATTAGTTTCTGCAATGGGGATCATTTAACCAGATGCGTGTATAGAGACTGACATCACAAAATCCTTCAAGGGCCCAGCCTGCTGCGCAGTACATTCCTAGTCCAGGTGTACCGATATGCGCCGCTGTGTAGCGTTAGACAAATCTTTAAGCACTATGTGAGATATATTTCTTACTGATCCCTGATATTATCATCACATGCCCTGCCCGCTCCCTCCTCATATGGGGGAGCGTGGCTTTGATGATATTGAGGGGGCCGAAATAGTTAACCTCAAATTGATCGTGCACGAGATTCATAGTTTGAGTTGAAGCGGAAAGTTCCTCAACCGTTCCAATGAGGGCTTGGGAGAAGTTTAGTATATTGTACAAGGGTACCTTTTAAGAAGGGGGAGTCACCTTGACTTGTACAGCATAGAAGTATGTCTACTCTTCCGTATGTTGCGACTGCATCTGCCACGACTGCCTGGCACTGTCCCATCATTCTGTGTCGGGAAACCGTCAGTCATTATTATCAAGATTCATGATTAACTTGACTGCCTTGACGTAGCGCACCGAGTATCTAGTGGAACTGTCTTCATGCGCTGTGCCCAGCCATCACCGTGGTGCTCCACTTCAGCGCGAAAAGCCTCAAATTCATCACGGCGACGTTCATCGCGATCCAAAGCTGAATGTGCTAGTCCAAGAAATGCATAATCTCCATGCGCAAGGACCTGCCGAGCGACTGAGAGGCCAATAGGCGAATCCCCCGCGGTGATCAGCCATACCCGAGGCTCATTATGCGACGGGAATTGCGCGCGGGCATCAAAAGGGGGGTTATTGTCCATGATGGTCAATGCCAATAGCTGAACGCGCTATCCATCACGCGATTGCAATTTCAAAGCTGGTTAATAGCAAACAAGTATAAGAATGGAAGATGTCCGGAGGGTCGGAGAGACAAATGCCAAGACCACGCGAAGTTCCCGGGCCTCGATTCTAATCGCCTGCTAATCGCTCATGTTTGCTGTCCTCTTGGTTTCTTCTCTTCTTTTCCTCATCCATCATGTCGGAACAGAGGCCACGCAGACAGGAGGAGTCCAACGTATGTGTCGCTGATCTAGTGTCTAGTGTTGTTGTGTTGAATTCACTGACCCCTTCTAGTCGGGCTTCAAGGGTGCCCTTCAGGGTCTTGCAATCTTCTTGGTGGCCCAGTTTGCCATCAACCAGTACATGGGAAATAAGGACAAGGCAGACACTCCCAGTGTGAATTCTGGTGGTATCCCCGCTTTTGCCGATCGCCCCGATCCCAGTGAAGTCGCCGAACGCAGTGCTCTCCCCGAGGTTATCGCCCCGATCTGGCCCTCCGACAGCGCTGTCGATCTCAGCATTTATGTAACCCCCTCTATCATTGTGCCCAACTTTAAGTCGCCGGACGGTGTTCTTGTGGTGGACGAGAAGAACTTCACTATTGGAAACTACAGTGATACTCGCGAAATCGACACCACCATCAAAGTCCCAAAGCAGGTCCAACAGAATGGAACTCTTTGGGCTCACTTCTTTTTGGCTCGCACCGGATACCAGTTAGACCCCGCCGCTGAAAACTACAACACCGCTGATGCAGTCCATTTCCTCCGACCTCTAAACCAGTACCTTCCCAAGAAGAAGGTCAAGAAGCTGAAGAATCTTCTGTCAGGCCCCGAGGACGAGCAAGACCAGGAGGAAGATAACACCCCGGATATTTCAACTATGTCATACTACCACCCCAACTTCACCCTGTCCCTGATCCCAGACTCCGGAACTCAGAAATTGGCGCAGATGAACCCCGCGGTTCGCCAGTATGTGCAGCTGGAGCGCACCGGTGCCCGTGATGCCAGTGGAAAGAATGGATGGTACTACCCGATCGCTTTTGTCAACACCTTTTGGCAACTGAAGACCCACATGACCGAGTTGAATTCTACCGTCGAGACCGTGCCGTTGCATATCACTCTCAACAACATGGCGAACTGGAAGTTCAACATCCTCAGCAGTGTTGATGAAGGCTCGAAGCAAAGTTCTCGCCAGGCTGCCTACGGCAAGCCCCTCCCGGTGGTGGAGATGGAACCGAGTGGGAGATGGTGAAGGAGATTCTCTTGGATACGAACATTTGGCTTCTCTGCACCACGGGTGTGGTCACTGTCTTCCACATGTTGTTCGAGACTTTGGCCTTCAAGAACGACATTGTAAGTGATATCTCACTATTAAAAGGTGTGGTGTATGGTATCGCTAATATTCTCGCTTTCTAGGCCCACTGGCGCAAGAAAAAGGACGTTGTTGGTACTTCAGTTCGGACAATTTTGGCCAACGTCTTCATGCAGGCTGTCATCTTCCTCTACCTCATGGACAACAGCGAGAACACCTCTTGGATGATTCTGGCCAGTCAAGGATTTGGTATTCTTCTGGAATTCTGGAAGATCACCAAGACCGTCGACGTTCGTTTGCGCCCGCCACCAGCCACCTCTAAGTTGTCGTTCTTACCTTATGTGATTGTGTTTGAGGACAAGCACAAGCTTAGCGAGACGGAGGAAAAGACCAAGGAGTACGATGAGATTGCTTTCCGCTACCTGTACATTTTGGCTGTTCCCCTTCTGCTCGCATACGCCGCGTACAGCTTGGTCTACAATACCCACAAGTCATGGTACTCTTACGTTATTCAGACCCTGGTGGGTAGTGTCTACGCTTACGGCTTCCTCATGATGGTTCCCAGTCTCTACATCAACTACCGGTTGAAGTCTGTTGCCCACATGCCCGGAAAGGCGTTGACCTACAAGTTCCTGAACACCTTCATCGACGATCTCTTCGCCTTCACTGTCAAGATGCCTTGGCTCCACCGCCTGGCTACTCTCCGCGACGATGTCATCTTCTTCGTCTGGCTCTACCAGGGCTGGAAGTACAAGGTTGATTATAAGCGCGTCAACGAGTTCGGCCAGGGAGGTGACAGTGACGAGGAGGAGGAACCTACTCCTGCTATCGAGGGCGACAAGAAGGAGGAAGTGGCTACCCAATCCTCTTCCAAGGCTACCTCCAAGTCGTCTACCCGCAAAAGGAAGTGAACAACGGTTTAGATGTGGGCCTTATCAGCCTATAGGCCGATGAACCTGTGATAAACGCCTTTGCATATGTAGTACATCACTCGATTTACTACTTTTGGCATGATGCTAGTTGGCATCGGATGATACTTATTACGAAGTTGTAGCCAGCAATTTTTAATTCCGATTCTTTTAATTATGATCCAATAAATCACTTTAGATTTCCGAGATTTACTTATCCAGTATCATGAAAGTAGACGAGACAAATTAATGCGATAGTTAGTATGATCAGACCAACAATGACAGACCAATCCGTTGTTGATGGTTACCCGATTGGGTTTAACGCCATTTTCGCATCTTCGCGCGCACTCGTTCTTCTATGCGACTCTCATTAGATCTGCACCAAAATCAATCATTCCTTTGGTCACATTATTTTCAGGATCCTCGGAATTGCACTCGACGGAGCTTCTGAGTTGCTTCTTCAACGGGCGCAATTGAAGACGAAGCGCGGCATCACGCAACTACGCGCCAATACCACCCCAAATCAAAAACTACAGTCTATGTACCGTTCTCGACAACACACCAATTGCGGGAAATTTTAGGATAAAATTTGTGTAGATGGATAGTGATACAGGTGAATTCTGCTCGTTTTCTTCCAATTGAACAATGCTAACAATTCTTTAGGTAGCAACCAACCAAGCGGCCTGCTTGATGCGGTCGAGCACTTGGAAGTTGGTATGGCAAAACAAGCTCCCTCAATTGAGATGGATGGTAAAGAATGTTACTAATGCGATTCGACAGTTGCGTTTGTCCCGCCCAAGCAGAGATACACAGATGCCAGTCTACTAGCCAAAACAATCGCTTCAAACGCGTACGAGGGCGGCATTCCGCAACCCGTGCTAGCCCGTCTCCTGAAGATTCTGACCACAAAAAATAACTTGGATCAAGGCACGGTTACAACGCTGATCAAGAACCTGTACCCCCAGGAGAGGATCGCATCCAATAATGTCACTCAAGTGGTGTGCTGTCTTGGGCCAAGCAAGAACAAACCGAGTCCCGCCACGCAGGCTCTGCTATTACGCTGGCTGATTCTTGCGTATGATCTTTTCGAAGATAGGACGCATCTCGCCAAGCTTTATGCCGTTCTTTTCAACTGTTTGGACATGATTAGTCTGCGGAAACCACTGTGTCACCTTCTCTCGCTTCTCACAAGACGGAAACATGTCAAGCCATTCCGGATTCAAGCCTTGATGGAATTGATTCAGACTGCTGGCGGTGAAGACAAAGAGCTTATCAGCCTTCTGAGGATTTTCAAGAATTATTACCCTGAGGTCATTGTCGGTGAGTTTGGAGGATCGAGAAGGAATGCCCTCTTCTTCAAACACCCAGATCCCGAGTGGTCAAGCCATGTGAAGGTGCTTCAAGACCAGAATATGGAAAGAGTACAGGCCGGCCAGGGATCGAGTTTCCAGGTTGTTCATCGCGGGACTGTGAAAAGAAGTAGGATCGAAGTGGTTATTCCGACTCTACAAACTTCACGAGTATCTCATAAGCATACATCCCTAGAGGAGCTTCGTGACGTTGGCCATTTTGTTGACAAGCTTGACAAGATCGAGTTGCCAAATCAGATTATCTCAACTTTGGGCGATGCAATGGCTCAGAAGTACCTTCATCTGGTCCAATCTGAACTTGCACACCATCGTCTAAATGAATGGCTGCGAAGTTTCCTGGAGGACAAATTGGAGACTCTACGTGAGGATGAAGATGATGAGCCGGAGACATTATCATATGTGTTGAATTTTGTTGTGGGATATGCATCCTATACTAAGGTGAATTAATCGGATAGTTCACTGTCAACTCAGACACTGACAAAACATTAGGACCTCCCACCCTCGATACGTTCTTTTTTGAAGTCTTATCTTCAAACATGGAATGGCAAGGACAATCGTGACCACGTCTTCCGACTTCTCCAGTACATCCCAATCGAACCTTTCGCCTCACTCCGGAGTGAATTATTATCACCATTGGAATCAGCTGTGTTGAACGAGAGTCTTCGTTCCAGAACAGCGTTGCTGAGTTTCTATTCAGCGTTGATTAGCCAATGGGGCGTGAAACTTCGATCAGAGTCAGATACTTCAGAAGAATCAGTCCATCTGAGTCAAATCATCGTGCACGCTGAGCTCCTGGCATCTTCGATTCTAGAGTTCTCAGTGGAGGACGAAGATAAAAAGTCTAAGCCAGCTATAGTCTCTGTGCTCGACTTCTACAGAACCCTTTCAGAACTTTTTTCTCACGCACCTCAAGATGCCCGGTTCCGCATCACACTTCCGCATGCGCAAACTGTATACACACTCGCCTTCACACCCAGTGTCGCTGTGATCTCAAGCCTCAACTCCATCTTGGCCGTCTACAAATCTGCATTCGAGGCCTCTCTGAATTCACAAGTTCTCCAAGCACAGAACTCTCCGGCCTATGGAACAGATCTGGTTGGTCGGTTCAACGGGTATGTCATGGACATGTGCAATGTGCTATGGCGCAACCGTGCACTTAACGCCGAAGACCCGAACGCGCTAGGCTGCCTTGTCCCAGCACCGACTACCGTTGCTCTGACAATCTATATCAAGGAATTGTCTGAGGCGGCCAGACATTACGACCGCGAAAGCGCTTTCCACGTTAATCTTGCATCGATATTCTCTCTCAGCCACCACGCTGCATTCTGCAACCTGTCGGCAGCTTGTTTTGCGGATCTGGAAGAGGACCAACAGGTTGCAGATCACCGCCCGAAATTGAGGAAGCCGGTCACCCAGAAAGTGCTACAGGCATTGGAGAAGGATGGCGGTGCTAAGATTACATGGCAGGAGTACCGCGTACATATGCTGGACTGGTTGGATGCGATTGGGTGCCGGGGTACTGGCATTCTGATGAGAAGCACAATGAAGGCTTTGCGCAAAGAGTAATAATAATAGGCGGGTGAGAGTTGATACCAGTCCTAGAAATGAAAGTTCCCATAACGCCGGTTAAATGCTTGGTATCTGTATAATACATATTTTTACACACACTGGGCCCTTGATGTGAGATGGTTTCGGCTTCAGATTGACCGCAGCATAGCGTCAAAAGAGGTCAGAACTTCTCCATCGAGTTCAGATATATATCTTGAACACTAGGATCTTCTCGCAGAGCACTCAAGAGGTCCTCAAGATCTTTCACCTGTTCCTCGTCCTTTACCTCGACCATGCTATCCCTATTAGGATCCCAGAAGATCTCTAATTCCTCGATGTTGAGACCCGATAGTTTTGCAAATGTCTCGCCGACAGTTTTCGTCTCTGACGGATCGGTCAAGATCACGAGGCGACCCTTGTCATCGGTGGTGATATCCGCCGCTCCTGCTTCGATTGCTTGGTCCAAGTACTCGTCTACATTCGCATCATCTTTCTTCTCCATAACAACCCTCCCCTTCCTCTCAAAGAGGAATGTAGTCGGAGTGACGATTCCTCCATTGTCTTTAATCATGTAGCGAACGTCCTGTAGCACACGCGCTTTCTGATCGGTTTGACACTCCACAACCGCAGCCACCGAACCAGGCAGCATGGCCTCAATCGTCACGGATTCTAGTGCCTGGCCCGAGACACTAAGTCCTTGTCCGCGAGCAATTGCTGCCTCGATGATGATTTTCGGGATAGAGGCTCGTTTCGCATTCGACAGCGCAAGGGCTAGACGAGGATTGTACTTCGTGTCGGGTCCCCACACTAGAATAGAGTATTAGGATCTGAGATGCGCACAACTGAATGGTCATACGTACTCTGAGTAGCACTGGCAATTTCCTTTCCCACTATTTGCCGTTCCCTGCTCTTAGCCTTGTCGTTTCTGGCCTTGTCATGCTTAATCGTGGACCATTTGTTGTGACCAGAGAAGATGGTCGAGGTTGTGCTGAAATAGCGACATTCATGACAGGCAGAATCAACCCACCGGGGCTGCCGCAGCAGCCTGCTAAGCCTGAGAGCCATAATACTTTTCCTTCGTTTATTGTAGACGACGATCCGATCTCCATCAAGATTCACTCGGGCGACTGTTTATCCGATCTCCGTGTGAGGCCACACGATAAGGAGTGAAGATGGGGGTTGACGCAACTACAGTGAACTAAATATTTCCCTTTCTTTTCTTTTTTTTTTCTTCCTTGCTTATGGAGCTACGCTTGCCCTGAATCTATCTAATGTCTGCCTCCGATATAACTCAAGCACCGTCCCCTCCACAAAATGGGGTCCCTGAGCTCGACATCCCTAAACTACACGCCCTCCCCTCCGAACAACAGGAACTGTACATGCTTACGTTCACCTCCGACCTCGTACAATACATATCTGGACTGGAAGCTGCGGAAGTCACATCGCAACAAAAAGATCTGAAAAAGGAATTGTTCAAGATATTGAACCTCCCTTCGCCGACTATCACGCGAGTCCTCCGCAATAATCTAGGGCGATGTTTTGGCGCAATACTCAGCAAAGGGGATCGGGGGATCCTCTTCGAAACGATCACCGACCTGCTGGCTATTCTGAACGCTGGAAAGAGTGAAGCCGAATTGAAGACCAAATTCGCTGCGGCGCATTGTCTAGGGGAGGTCTTTGCGACTGCCGGCGAGAGTGCGTTCATGCAGTCGAATGTTGCGACTTTGGCTGCACTGAAACTGCTCAAATCAGCAAGCAACCATACTGGTCTCAGAGGAGTTCTCTTTGCAGTGATGCGCAAGGTTGTTGTTGGAATTGGGGTTCCGATCGATGAAGGAACTGCCCGCGACATCTGGAAGCAGGCCCGAAACGCTGCTATCAGCGACAAGTCCACTTTCGTCCAAGTCAATGCATGCCGCTGCCTGGAGCAGTTGGTTGCCACGACACCATTCTTCGATAACACACATGACTTCGAACACCTCAAAACCCTTGTATGGAAAGTTATCGACAGCCCCGCTGCGCCGGTGCGGCACGCCATAGCTGCGGTGCTCGGTCGGGCACTGATTAATCTACATGCTAAGGATGCGCACATCACGGCCACCCCGAAACCGAAATCGAAGAAATCGAAGCGCATGTCGAAGAAACCTGGTGTGGGGCTTGGAGATGAGGACGAGGCCGAGATGTCAGAGTCGTCTACTCCTAAAAAAACCGACTCGCGTCTGTACTTCCTTCTTCCGGACTTGTTGAGACAGCTTTCGTCCCAATACCTGAAGAGTACTACCACGAATCGCTCACGTGCTGGGATCTGTATATGCTATAAATATGTTGTGCGCAATCTGGGTGACAAAATTGTCGAAGAAAGCTATGGTCAGATTGCGAACAACTTGCTTGTCGAATTGTTGAATCATCCAACCGTCACATACAACCGCTTCCGCCTACTCATGACCAGGAAGTTCATCAAGAGTGTTCTTGAGGATACTATTGGGCAGGAATTGTTGCGGGAGAACAGTCAACTCAATGCCACGACATGGCTCATCAATGATATCCTCAAGGACTACCCTCAGGTTATCCAGGAACGTCGCGAGCCCAGCAAGTACACACTGACGAGTGCGGTCAGCGCTCTGTCGTCGTTGATTTCATCGCTTGGTTCCGCGTTCAGTGTTCAAGCTGATAGCTGCCGAGATGCTCTGCTCCAAGTCCTTCCTCACCCTAGCTACACTGTTCAAGTCCATGTGGCGCATTGTCTGCGGAACTTCGTCCTAGCCTCTCCCCACCAGCTGCTGTCATGTGTGACAATCTGCATGAACAGTTTGAACAGGGAAATCGGACAGCTAGGCACACCGCGCCAGTCGCCTCGCCGGTGTGTTGGGTATGCCAATGGATTATCTGCAATGCTCAGCACTTCCCGTTTACAACCACTGTATGGGGCAGTGGATGTGTTTGCGCGCGTTTTTACGCAGGCAACCGATCTTCTCAAGACGAGCAGCACCTCCGAGCTTCGGGTCGCGAGCATTCAAATCCAGGTGGCCTGGATTCTGATTGGAGGTTTGATGCCTCTCGGACCCAGCTTCGTCAAGACGCATTTGTCTCAATTGATGCTTCTCTGGAAGAACGCACTCCCCAAACACCTCGGCAAGGAAAATGCTGCGCAGCCAGGTACAGTCGAGATCAGTTTCCTGACTCATGTGCGGGAGTGTGCACTGGGCTCGCTTCTGGTGTTCATGGAGTTCAACAGGAAATTGATCACATCGGATGGCGCAAAGAGAATCGCAGCCATGTTGCAAAATACCGTCGAATTTTTAGATAACTTGCCTAAGCCGAAGGCTATGGAAGATCTCTCACAAAGGCTGCACCCATCAATGCAATTGCAAGATTATTCAACTATGGTGCGCCGGCGCGTGTTGCAGTGTTTCACGAAGCTTGTGCATGTTCACCCACCTAGTCATGGGGACATCATCTCTCAGTCCAGTCTTCTCAGCCTGGCTATTTCCTCATTCGCAGACCCAGACGCTCAGTACAAGCAACTAGAAAGCTCTATTTCAGGCTCCGCCGGACAATTCGATGGTCTATGGGATCTATGTGATAATTATGGATTTGGTGTCACCGGACTCTCTCGAGAATATATCCATGCTACACTGTCCGGCAACCAGGAAGATGACAAGAGTCCCGCCTGGTCTGCGCTTGATTCCGTGGACCAAGTCGTGGACGACACCTTAACTTTCCCTATTTGCCAAGCTAGTGAGCATGACGCTGTTCTTCTATACAGTTTGCGAGATGGAGATAAGCTTGCTGTTGATCCCCCAACAACTGGGGTTGTCAATTCGGCAATTGATTTGTTCTCTGTGGCCCTCGCTCTTCACTCGTCCAAAATTCAGGAAAGCAGTGTCGAACAGATCGCTACATTCCTCACTTCTCCCGGCCTACAAAGAAACCCCGGCAGGAAAGCAGCATTGGTCGTCAACATTTCGGTCGCCCTTTTACATACTCTGAAAGTTGCTGTTAAGGAGACAGACTTCGTGCCTGGCAAGCTAAATCCGTCCACTGATAAGATTTTGCAAGAGCTTCTCCAAAAGTTCGTCATAGATGCTGATCCCGTTGTTCGCACAATCGGCGTTGAAGCACTCGGACGACTTTGCGACAGTGCTGGAAACACGTGCACCAATACACAGGTTAATTGGCTTGTTGATACCATTGTCGAGAACAGAGAGCCTAACGCTAGAGCTGGCTGTGCTGCCGCCTTAGGATGCATCCATGCACAAATTGGCGGAATGGCAGCTGGTTTGCACCTCAAAACGATTGTTGGCGTTTTGATGTCTCTGTGCAATGACCCTCACCCTGTAGTCCATTTCTGGGCTCTTGGGGGCTTGGAGAGAGTTGCCAACTCTGCTGGATTGACATTCTCGCCTTTTGTCTCCGGCTCTTTGGGGATGCTTGCTCAACTCTATAACGCTGACACTCACAACGAAGAGGCAGCCGCGTTGGCGACCTCCAACATTGAAATGTCATTCTTGACACCTGTCGTGATCAGTCGATGCGTGGACTCTCTCATCAATGTTCTCGGGCCGGACTTGCAAGACATTGCGAAGACCCGAAATCTCATTTTGACACTGCTTCGCCAATTCCAGTTGGAGGGCAACCCAGCATTGGTCACGGAAAGCTCCAAATGTTTGGACCACTTCTCGATGTATGCGTCTAGTTATGTCGACATGGCGGCATACGTGAAGCGACTTCAGACCGAGCTTCGAGCAAGCAACTTCCTTATGCGAGATGTGGCAGTTCGTGGACTCAACAATCTTATGAAACGAGACGCATCGTCTGTGGTGCAAACGGTGGGTCAGTCTTTAGAAGATGACATTTGGCTTGCATTCGATGAAGCGCCGAACAACAAGTCGCTCAAGTCAATGGTTCAGGACTGGCTACAACAGACTGCTTTGACAGAAACCGAGTTGTGGATCCAACGTTGTCAAAATATCATGACGAAGACACGCCACAAGGCGGAGCCTGTGCCTACCACGGCTGTTCAAAATACGGCTGCCGATATCCCCGATGACGAAGTTGCCGGTTTTGCCTCAGCTGCTGGGGAAGGGCAAGGTGACGCTGCGAATGAAAGCATCTCCGGCCAAGAATTGTTAAAATGGCAGACCCGCAATTTTGCCATGAGCTGTCTCTCCGAACTTCTTGCTACTGTCCAAGAGGCGATCCTCCCAGACTCTGCCATCCCAGCGGAGTTGGCTCTCCAGAAAAACGTGGGAGATATTGTCAGAATGGCCTTTTCGGCATCTACTGCTAATGTGATTGAGCTGCGCGTATGGGGATTAAAGATCATCGATCAGGTTCTTACCATGTTTGGCAAGACACCGGATCCTGACTTTGCTGAAGCATCGCTCCTCGAGCAGTATCAAGCCCAGATCGGGTCTGCACTTACTCCTGCCTTTGCTGCTGATTCCTCCGCGGAGCTGGCGTCAGAGGCTATTAATGTGTCTGCGACTTTCATTGCCACAGGAATCGTAACAAATGTCGACCGTATGGGCAGAATCCTGAAGCTTTTGGTGCTGGGCTTGGAGAACTTCGCGAAGAACCCGGAGACTACTGAAATCGGTGATCTCAAGGGTCTAAACTCAAATGCTCGAGTCATGGTAAAACTCGCTCTGTTCTCGGCCTGGGCCCGGCTCCAGATCGCAAGCATCGACCAGGAGTACTTGACTCAGGTGGTCCAACCTTACATTGCTAAACTCACTCCTCTGTGGCTTTCTTCTCTTCAGGAGTTTGCTCGATTGCGCTTTGAGCCAGACATCTCCGGTAGCTTGGGGACAATCTCAAGCGGTGATCTGGATGAGGTGTATGCCGCGTTGAATCGTGAGACTTTGTTGAAGGTAAGCCCCGATATGCCTATTGTACCCGGCGGAAGCTAATCATATTTTCAGTTCTACCAAGACACGTGGTTATACTTGGTTGATGCGATTGCTGGGCTCGTCGAGAAAGACATCGACTTTGTTTTCGATGCTTTGGATGGCAAGTTGCAGTTACCCGAGGAGTCTATTGGCGCTGCGATCGCCGAGGGCGAGGAGAAACAAGAGAAAGCCATCAAGAAGGACGAAGGAAAAGGACACGATATTAATTACCGCGAAGAGCCGGTCGCCTTCTTCTTTGTCTTGTTCGGACTGGCTTTCGAATCTTTGGTTGACCAAGGAACTTCGGCATCACAACGATTGGAGATTCTTCAGGCTCTGAAGCGAATCCTGAGACCCATCATCTCTGGAAATGCCATCTACCAAGATGCAATTTTCACAGAGACTATGGACAGTTTCGATCGTCTTGTGTTGACAGAAGCTACCCCCATCCAGACTGTCATTGTCGAGATTGCCCAAAACCTGTCATTGGATCACCCGGCAGCAAAGGGTGATCTCGAACGTAGTGACCATCTGTCCGATGACATCGAGCAACTCTTCGAGCTCACAAGAAGCATCATTCTTGTTCTTGCTGGAATGCTTCCCAACCTCCGCGAGTCGACCCCACTTGCACGATTCAACGTCACTTCGGATGAGTCTTTGACTCTCATACGGTTAGCACTTCGTTCTCTCGTCGATGTTGCATCCGTATTCCCATCCATCATCCGCAACGATCTCCATGCTTGTATCCTACATATTTTCACGACTATCCTTGCAACAGGAATCTGCCAAGCGGGCGTGGTGCCGCAAGCTCTTCCCATCTTCAGGCAGTTCGTTCACGGCATCACCCACACAACGGAATCACCCGAAGACCTTGAGGTCGTGTCATTCCAGCTTCGAGGATGTCTCACACGCTTCCTGACCATTCTTACCATCGCTCAGCGACGAGAATCGGATATCTCTATTCCCTGCGCTAAGAACACGCTCCTCGCCATCACTTTCCTCCTGACTGCAGGCGCACACGTCATCCCGCCTCAGGAGCCAGTCCTGATCCGAGTTCTAGATGAGTTGCTCGACTGTCTCCAAGACGTCGGTCTTGCCACCGTGGCAGCTAGCTGCCTCCGTTCAATCCTCGTTAAGCCAGGCTCTCGTTCCACTACCGACGAAGTAATCGGCCGATACCTCGTCCCGCGATTGATCGCTTTCACGGTTGCCTGCCCTCTGGACAATGGCGATATCCCCAGCGACCCCGAAAACTCCCGCACAGTGGTTGCTCGCACGCTCGTGTCTTGTGTCTCTCACACAACTTTCTCCGCTTCTGAAATGCCCGCCGCTACCTCTCTCATCATGTCGGCACTATTGGCACGGGCTAAGCGTGAAGGCGAGGCCGTGCACCAGGAATCCGCGGGCCATCTCCTCGAGCTTGCCAAGGCTGACCAGCTTACTTTCCGGACCCTGGTGGCTACCATGAACGCAGACCAGAAATCACTTCTAGAGGAGGTCCTTCGTAGTGTCGGAGTCGGGGCTGTTGCTTCGAAGACTGGCGCTGATGCGGCAGACAATGCTCCCCAGGCTGTGCCGAGTATAGCATTGCGCATGGATTTCTAGACACTGTATACGATATAAACAGACGAAACAATTTATGAAATAGTTAAATGCCAAGTCATTTTTTACATTTGACCTAGGAGAAGTTAGATAAATCATTAAATGCAACGAGCTAGTTATATATTTGTAGAGGCCAATATCGACTGACCGGAGCCTATTTTATCCCTACCCGAGGCATCAGGTGATCTTCTAATTCCCATCTTAGTTGTAGTTTGTTGTCTACATAGACTTCAAGTTTTGGATTATTGTATGCTCGATTCCCATTTCTAGGAGTCAGTCTCCGCTTGTTTGGTCAGAATGCCGCCTGATCGGGGTCGTGCCTCTCGAGCATGCACCTCATGTAGAAAACAAAAGACCAGATGCTATGAGGCCGGGGTTCCTGGACGAGCATGTATGCGATGCGAACGACTTCACCAAAATTGCTCGCTCGTTCAAATCATGACCTCTGACGAGGAAACCGTCGTCCCCGCACCTGGGACGAATGCTCGGTATGAATCCTGCAGCTCATGCTTACTCCCCAACTGACGGGACTCCATAGTTTAGAACGTCTCGAAAAGACGGTGGCTACTCTCCTCGATCGACTTGGAGAAGGTCCAGCAAAAGCTCCCGGTCATGAATCGAGTAGGCCTACCCCCGTGCAGACAAGCCCGGGGTCTGGCGGTGCGTATAAGGACGCAGAATCCTCCACGGCCCCGATCATGGTCATCCGCGATCTAGCAACGGACAACGGAATCAAACCAATGTCCGATGCTAGATCTCTAGGGGTGGTATTGGACGATCTAATTTCGCCTGAACTTTCACTTAAACTTATCACAATGTATGCTGCCCTTCTATATGAATTGTTTTATCGTGACAAATTATCACTAACCCTTTCTCAGTTTCCTCGAATATTACGGTCGATGGGTTCTCTTCGATCCCGATTGTGAGCCAAGTGAGCTTCTCCGCCGAGTAAAAAGATCGAGCTTGCTATTCTGTGCTTGTTCTCTGATTGCTGTGCGGCACACTTCTGAGGAACTAGCCGCAAGCCTTGCTCCTAAGTTGTATGAGTATGCCCGCTCTCTTGCTTCCGACACTCTACTAGTTGCGCCGCAGCCCATTGAGTTCTTCCAGGCTACCTTGATCCTGTCTATGTGGTCGACGACTGTCGGACAGGTGCCTTTAAGTATTGATAGCTGGCTTCTGAGTGGGTTCGCCCTACAGCACTCCCATTCGAGTCCGCTATTTACTGCTGTCACGACCCAATCTCATCCTCCAAATAGAATGGACGGAGAAACTACGAACAGTTGCTATCTGTGGAATCATCTCTGTCTTGCTCATATGCACTATTGTGTTGGAACCAGCCGTCGATCCATGCTACAAGCCTGGCAAATCGAGCGATGCCGTGCTATCATTTCTTCAGACCACGCGACAAATTTTGAAGTGCGCATGGTGGCCGAGATTTATCTTTACTGGACTGTATATGAGCACCTCGTTCATGAGTCGGTTGATTTGCTGAAAGCAGTGGCAGCTTTGCAGGACTGGCGACGAAAATGGGAATTTGTGCTTGGTATGTTACACTTGCTTTATATTATCTCATTCTTGCTAATGAATTTTGCGATCAGAGCAACCGAGATCTCAGTTTCTCTCAATGGGCTTCCATTTCTCCCATCTACTTCTCTACGAACATGCTCTAAAAGCCCAGTCTGCCCGAGCCCGGGAACCAATCGTGTCGGAAATGATTCGCCACGCCACGGAAATTGTGCAACTGGCCATGGATACAGTAGATGAGCGCACCCGCCATTTGACCGATCACATCTATCACATGATCACCTTTGCAGCGATTGTCATCTGCCGGTTACTGAATGCCCACCAAGACCAGGTGGCCTCGACTCACAATATCGACGAGCTCGAGTTGCTCGTACGTGACTTAGTGCAGTGGCTAAATTGCATTGGGTTACCATGCCATGCGGCGCATACTCTGGGAAATATCATCACGAAGGTGCAACAAAAACTACGACCGCACGTCGAGCTACCGCCAGCAAATCCGCAAGCAGACGAGCTACTTGGCGAACTTAACAATTACTATTTCCCGGAATTTCTCGGATTGGGGATCTCGGCTAATGGGGATTGGGATCTTATGTCAAACATGGGTCTCTTTCCAGAAAGCCCATCTATGCCAGGGAGACCTGACTGAGATATCAAGCGGTATGAGTCAGAAACAATATAATGCCACAACATGACAACGATTCATCACCGGCCCTCATAATGTTTTCCAATCCACCGGAACAGAAGGAATACGACCCCAGAAAACGCAAATGCCAACTCGTGCCCTGTATTGGCACCATGCTTGCCAATTGTTCCAAGCGTCGAAATCATATACATTCCATCCACGCCGGAAAATGAAACGTTCTTCCGTCACCGGAGTGATGTGCATCACAGTCCAGTACCCAACCACACTAAGAAATGTCTGCAGAGTGTCTGAGAAATATTGGGCTGCACAACAACCGAATAGACTATTGTGACCATTTCTACACGGGGAATGCGAATAGCCCATTGTTCTGGATTTTGTGCGTCTAGTGCAAGGGAGTAATTGATTAAGATGTCCTCACTAAAATACGAGCTTTTGGGATTTGCTTTGAATTAGATTGCTCATAAGCCTCATCTAGCATAACTACCCGGACTAGTACCAGTCTAACGACCTATTCTATTTACAGCAGTCCCATAAAAGCGCCCAGAACAACGCTCAGAACCCAAGTCGCTGGAACGATTGATCCGACTTGCACACAATTAATAAGATATCCATCCTTTTCCGAGGAAGACAAATGAGAGCACACTAGTTACGAAACATAGCATTCCTGAGAAAGAAAAGGAAAATCTTAGTATATGCTGGCAAACGAGTAATTTAATGGACTGCGAGCCAAGATTTGCAACCTACCAAGGGCGATATTCATGTACAGATATCCCGCTGCTTCTATCATGAAGCCTGTCACAATGGGCCCTATCAGCTTACCCAGAGCCCAGCAGAAGTTGGTCATGGAGTATCCGGAGGATAGCTTGCCATTGGGTCCAAACCGACCCGGGCGCTCTTCTTCGAGTTCTTTCATTAAGTCTGAATAAGACATGCGTTGTTAGTAAGAAAACCAAGTAGGGTATCTAACGTAGGGACTCAGTCTAACCTGTCATCTCAATAGTACTACAACCACCAGTGAATGCCCTTGCAACACCAACGCCACCAGTAGCTGCCATGTAGATAATATACCCAGTATATCCACTGCGACGGCTAGGAATGCCCATCAAGACCAGAAAAATTGCAGTTAAAGAAAACCCAACCCCTGCAGGGAGTCTCGGTCCCACTCTATCCTTTAACGCACCGACCAGAGAGCTCAATAAAAGAGATGGGAGCTGCAAAATCATAAACACAAGACTGACTTGTGCAGTACCCCAGCCAAACTCATCGTTTACGTGAAGAGGCAACGTAGTGTCGAAGCTGACCAAAACGATACTAGTTGTGAAGTGACAAAGTAGCGCAGTCAATGCGCGGGGATTTGACAAAATGACCTTGAAGAAATTCTCGTAGACAGGTGACTCTTGGCTGTCTTTTAAATTTGAACTTTCCCCTGATGACGAAGAAAGGAGGGCAGTTTGTTCGTTAGTATGTTCGTAGATGTCGTACTCCAAGTAGCACTCATCCGATTCCTCCGATTGGAGGCTTACTGGTCTCTTTTTGCCGGCAGGTCGACCCTCGATCATGACTACTCGCAAAAGCATGTCGATGACAAGCACTGCAATGGCAAACATCCAGGTAGGCCAGTATCCGACCAGCCCCAATAGTGTACCGGAGAACATTGGGCCAAAGAGTAGCCCAGAGAGGAAAAAGGAAGAAACCACTCCCATTGTTTTACCTGTATTTTCTTGTCCGACGGCATCAGAGATAGTTGCGATGCCAACAATCCATACTGCATTACCACCTACAGCCTGTATAGATCTACCGACAAGCAGTAAAGGAACTAGCAAGAGGAAATGAATTAGCACTTTATTCAATGGCTTAGGGGGCTGGTAAGAAAAGTACTGTTTGTCGCGAAAACAATCACTAGGGTTCCTATTGCCTCTAATCCAAGGGACGCCAAAAGCGACACCTGCCGACTTGGAATCTTGTCTGCAAGATAACCCGTCGGAATTGCTGTAAGAAGAGAGACGAACGCATTGGTAGAGAGAACGAGCGAAGTTGTATATTATACCTCGGACGGATCGATATGGAGACGTTCCGTGAGCATGACGGGCAGGATTGGAACGATATAGCTGTACAAGAAGTTTTCTAACAAACAATTAGTGACTCTCGCACCAAAAAAGAGGCTATCAATTGGCTATACCAGAGAACAGGGCTATGGTTATGCAAGTAATGATAAACCACTTATTCACCCCATCTGCAGCTTAGGGTTTTAAAAAGCCTTAAGGTCACATAAGCTGGCATATTACGCAGCCTTCTGCAAGTTTTAATCTGTGCACGTCTCTAGCCCTTTATCGAAAGTTCAATTCCTGCAGAGCTAATCTGCGTGTGCGGTATGTAGTGTCTGAGGCCATGAAGCTTAAATACCCATTGTTTTCATACATGTGCTTAGTTCTAATTCTGTTGGCTGCAGGTAGGTACACATACATAATAACGTTGTACCTCAACTAAATTAACTACGTGCGTGGCTCCGCCAAGAACAGGCTAAACTCTTACTAGCGCAGTGTATTACATATACCATCTACACCAATTTGCAAGTACTTTTGTAAAAACAACCTGGTATTTCGGATGAAATAAAACGCCAAGCTCACTAGCCCAAAAGTATATGCAGGATTCACATTGACAGAATTCCAAGGTTCTGACTAGGGAGGGTACAACAAGGTTACCGTAACCAATTTAAAGTGGGGGTACGCTGGCTTGGCGTACATCCTTACTACCTATGTAGGTATGTACCTGTATAATAAGTAATATATTAAATTACCCCTTGGATGAAAGTAGTTAGCGTAGTTCCGGGTACGGACCGAGAAACCAAGCGCGTGTGGCCGACACTACCAATGAAGCATGAAGCAATGAACATTGACATGGGACGTCGTGCAGTTTCAGCTTTTCCAAATTTGAGAAACTGTTCATCTTGTTATTTTCAACCACGAACATCTGCCTTCTTTTCAGCGCCACCTCGGTTCCAGTCAACGACCACTACCCTTCCGTTTCGCATCGTTCGCACGACCACGAGTCTCTCCGGGCAAATGATAATATCAAATCCTGATCACGAGCACTTCTTCCGTTATACCAGTGGACGATGGCTCTGGGATGAAGAACAGCAGCTCAGGGATAGGTATAAGGTCTTTAACGTTGCTGAGCTGCAAAGCCTCGCGGCTAAAGCCGTTCGATCAGACAGCTGCATCTCCATAACGAAGCTGGCCGAAGGAGGATATAATAAGGTCTTCCGTTTGACCATGAACGATGGAAAAAGAGTGATTGCTCGTATACCAAACCCAAATGCTGGCCCAGCGTTCTATACAACTGCATCCGAAGTCGCTACTATGGAGCTTGTAAGCTCACCCGAACCCATTGAATTGCAAGGGCGACTAGTTCATGCTTAGCCTAGGCTCGAGATTTCCTTCAGATTCCCGTGCCTCGAATTTTTGATTGGAGTGCCACATCAAACAACGCCGTTGGCTCGGAATATATCATTATGGAAGAGGCATCTGGCACACAGCTTGGAGTCATCTGGGGTCAGTTGACTCCGGACAAAAAGCTCTCTATTATGAGGGAGATTGTGGCTATCGAGTCAAAGATGCTTGCGGTGTCATTCTCTCAGTATGTCCATTTACTCATTGATACGCGGGTGCGAAATCTGATCATCTCGTCAGCTTTGGTAGTATATATTTCGCGAGCGATGCAGTGGAAAGCGCAGTTCCAGCGCTACTCACCAACGGGGCTTCCTCCGAACTCAAAGAGAGAGTATACGAGAAATTCAGTATCGGGCCTACCGTCGACCGAAGCTTTTGGAATAAGGAGCGCTCGTCGATGCAGATCTCACGGGGTCCTTGTAAGCGTTTTCGTATGGCTGTTCCAGTTGTCTATTTTACTAATTCCTATCAGGGCAAACGCCCCAAGAATATGCGCTAAGTGTTGGCTGGCGTGAACGCGAGTGGATCAAAAATTTTGCTATTCCGAAATTACCAAGCGAAGCTACCCTGATTTCTTCAGCTCAAAACAGTCCACAGGCACATCTGCAGCTCTTGGAGAAGTATCTTAGAGTGGCCCCTGCCCTTATAGACATTGACCCCGTTCTCACTCGCCCTATATTATGGCACGAAGACCTTCATTCATCTAATCTGTTTATAGATGATGGCCGTATAACGGCTGTCATCGATTGGCAGGGCTCTTGGGCAGGTCCACTCCTTCTTCAATCTCAACCCTCTCCAATCGTGGACTACCTAGGCAGCATTCTACTTCAACGGCCAGACAATTTTGACGATCTAGACCCTGAGCAGCAAGCTGAGATCAAGAAAAAAATATTCAAATCGACGCTATATCAGCTCTATCTGCTGGAAACCAAAGAGCGCAACCCCCTCCTTGCTAAAGCGTTCCACCTAGATCACGGAAAGACAAGGCATCTACCGGTCGAATTTGCTGGAAACACATGGGATGATGATATAGTCTCTTTTCGTGAGGCACTTATTAACGTTGAAAGGTAGCTATCACAAACACTGTCATCTTCCTTTTTCGGACTGTATCTGATCGCTTATCCCAGACATTGGCAAGAACTTGGCATCCAAGGCGAATGTCCCTATCACTTTACGCAGGATGAACTACATAGCCACTCCGTCGATGCCGAGGGCTGGAATGAGGTCCAGGATTTCTTTAACAGTATAGAAGGTCTTGTGAAACGAGATGGCTGGACGTATCCTGATACGTTCGACGCTGCGTTTAACTTCTTTTCGGAACTTCGAGAACGGGGCCTGATGAATATGAAAGGGGAAGAAAAGCGAACTTTTGACCAACAGACTCGTTGGGCGAGAAGACAGGGGTGATTCCCGGGCCTACGGAACATCACATCACTAGCATCCGATGGAAGCCTTTACCGCGAATGGTCTTCGCGGTGATCTGGGAAGAACCCACCACACAATCAAATGCGGGATCCAGATAAATGTGTCGAGGCAATGGATCCAGGTAATATTTAGAACGCAGAGAACCCAGACAGCCGTGCAGATCACAATCACGCCGGCACAGATAGGGAATCGGCCATATTATCTATTCATCGATAACATCTTGCGCACTGAACTATACATATTATTATCCATGATTGGGCAAATCTCGCGCCATATCGAACGTCTCTTGGCTAATACTTGTCTCCTGCGGCATACCGCGGCATGCCGGTCCGGGATACCCTAAGAAACAACGAGTATAATCCACTTCCCACAATTTCACTAAACATAAAGTCTCCTACATCTGCATTGCTTTCCCTTTCTTCAAATGAACTTCCTTGATCAATTGACCCATCTCCAATGGAGCAGCACACATTCCGCCGCCGAGGCCTCGGTCTCCGCGGAATCGACGCCGAGCGCGTCTCTCCAGGCTACGTTCTATACGCACCTCTCACCTCAAACACCGCACACCTAGTCTCAACAACAGGCAAAGAAGTGCACCGTTGGACCCTCCCCCCACCGTGCCGGCCGGCACGCCCGCATCCTCGCCGACGGCAACCTCGCCTACAACGGCGCACACCCAGATGCTCCCAACCTCTTCCCAATGTGGGCGAAGTACCGGGGCGGCATAATGATGCAAGTGAGCCAAGACGGCAAGATCCTCCGCCAATACAGCGACCCGCTCGCACACCACGACCAAAACCACCTCGACGACAGCACAATCCTGTACACGACGCTTGAGCCACTCACCAGCGCCGAAGCAGCGCGCGTTCAAGGCGGAATCCCATCCACCGAAGCCGCAAACGGCGCCATCTACGGCGACTGCATAAAACTCGTCCAGCCCTGGTCAACAAGCACCACCTCCTCCTCCGCAGACTTCGACGGCAGCGGCGGTCAAACCGGCGCCAAGCTCCTCTGGTCATGGCGCGCAATCGACCACCTAGATCCTGCTGTCTTTGCTGCGCATGAGCACTACACGCGCGAGCACTGGCCACTCATCAATAGCGTTTCGTTTGATTCGGCCGGGGATATCATTGCTTCGTCGAGGAATGCGTCGAGTGTTTTTGGTATTAGTCGTGCTACGGGTGTGGTGAAATGGCATCTTGGTGCGCCGGTTGTTAGCCAGCAGCATTGTGCCCATGAGATCAATGAGGTGGGGGATATGTTGATTTTTGATAATGGTGTTTTCAGGACTGGGGGTTCGGTTCCGTTTTCGAGGGCGATTGTTGTTTCAAAGGAAGGGGTTGTTAAGTGGGAGTATAAGGATTTTTCCACAGGAGGTTTAGGGTTCTTTACGCCGTTTATGGGGTCTGCGCAGAAGTTGGTTGGGGGGAATGTTTTGGTCTGTGAGGCTGCTAGTGGGCGGGTTATGGAGGTTACTGAAGGGGGTGAGGTTGTTTGGGAGTTTGTTGTGCCGCAGATGGAAAATTATAAGGTTATGAAGAAAGAGGAGTTGAAGGAGATGGAGGCGATTGGGTTTGATTATCTTAGCAATGCCGTGTTTAGGGCTTATAAGTATCGTCCTGAGGAGGTGCCTTGGGTTAAAGAATAGTCGAGGATTTAGGACTTGAGCTTTGATGTGTGGAAGTGAAGATGTGTTTTTTCGAGGCTGTTGTACATACATACCTGGTTAGGTGGGTTTGCCATGTTATGGTAAAATATATATCGGCTTTTGTCTAATTGGTGATGATACAAGGGGTGTAAAAGAGACCGGTCAAGTGGATGCATACATGAAACCGAAGACAAATGAAAGAAAAGAGGATGTGGGCCGATGGCTATGAGACATGGGGAGTGGAAATATTAAGTGGATAATGAAGGGAGGTGGACCAGGCGAGGATTTATGTCCAAGATCTCAACCAAGGGATTCGCCGAGATGTCCGTCAGCGGATGGAACGGCTGCCTGAATTGCACCATCTTGGACGACTCGGGTTTCAGTGGTGGTTTCTTTGACGGGCGGCTTCTCGGCTTCCTTGACTTGCTTGGGCTCGGGCACTTTGCGCGTGGAAGCATACTTCAAGAAGACGATGATCATGACTTAGAATCGAGTTAGCCACACGAAAGAACGAATTAGAAATGATGGGTCACTTACAAGCACAGATGGCAATCGTCAAAGCAGCGCGTCTGGTCAAAATCCATCGAAGACCTTCGATCTCACTCTTTCCATCGCTGTTCAGCGACACGGTGATCTTGTAGTTCAATTCTTGAACCGAGGTATCGATACTCCGCTGCTGCTCTCGTGTTGTCATCTTGTGATCATTGAACATGCCCTTGATGTCATCTTTCATGCCTGCAAGTTCCTGGCTGAGACGCTGCGAGATTATATCCGTTTCGTGCTGCAATTGTGTGCGCGATGAGCGCTGATGCTGTATTTCCGAGTTGCGAGCTGTCTGGAGCGATGATTGAAGCTCAGAGCAGGCCGCTTTGAACAAATATTCCTCATTCTCGACATCGGATTTGGAAGTAAGGCTCTCTCTGGCCAGGGACAGGTTGTTCTGTAGGATAGCCCGCACGGCCTTCATGATTGTAGTAGAATGCTCTTGGCTGTACCCTCCTTTTGACAGATCCTGTACCAACGAATATGTGTCAAAAGGGTGCACATACGGTGCTGGGGACAAATGTGGTGGGCGATCTTTGGAGGAGGGTTCCCCGGTTGGGGTTAGGTAAACAGACGGCGAGGGCATGTGGAGGACATCCTCGAACGGAGTTTGGCCTGTGAACGAAGATTTATCTGTACTTCCTTCCGAGGTGCTTTCGGAAGGAGGAGACGAAGAAGAAGGGGGAGGCTGTTCCTGTTCGGCGCCATCTATGTCCTTTGTCTGCTCCTCGTGCGGTTCCCGGTCCGTAGGGGGGTTGTCTTCTCTGGACTCGGCTTGGGCTTTAGTTTGTTGCTCTAGGGCTGGGGTTCTCGAAGAAGCGACATCTGCGGTGCCTTGCTCGGCTTCCTGTGGTGGAGGTTCCGACTGTGACTCTGCCGGCGAAGCTTCCTCCTGCTCGGAGGCATTTACAGCCTCGTGTCCAGCCGATGGACCCTCTGGCACCTCCTGGACCTGGTCATGTGGGCCCTTCTTCGGACGCAATGAAGGAGCGGTACTCGGTTCGACAGCTGGACCATATCGCCGCTGATAGGAATCGCGCTCCCGTTGCTGGCTCGTATGGAAGCGTTGAGTGGGCCGGTATGGGATTCTAAGTGAGCGGTATGTTCTCGGTTCGCATGATCGCACCGCGCGCATCAAATTCGGATACAGGAATGGCAGCCTCGGTGTGGCCATGGCGGTAATCGGCATATGAAGAAGTTAACTTTCTTTCCCGCGGGGAATAATCAACGTCACGCCGTCTCCGGTCCGGGTGATGTATGCTTAGTCATCTTTACACGTGCCCGTCTCGGCACCTACCTGGTTTTGATGAAGTTTTGATTTGATTTCTATTTTGATTTTCACAAATAGACATGGGCAAAAGATCGGGGATCTATTCTTTACATTTTCACAATATATTCTCAAATCGAATCCTTTGAGATGTGATGAACTTCAATATAAAGATTCAGGACAATGCACCCCGAGCTTGTCTAGCTGAGCTATCCGACCTCGGGTGGATCTGATTGGTTGATAATCCTGGGAAAAGGAGCCCTAGCAAAACGCATGTTCAGACGTTGCTTTCTTTCTTTTCAAATGCATCAGCCCTTAAAATGCCAGTAATACATGATGCAAATCTCCCTATTAAGACAAGGCCAACTAAATGGGTAAAGACTTGCATAGCAGAACTATTCGAAACGAGATTCTGGTCTTTATATCTTCGTCTATTGTCGAGTCTACCCGAGCTACATATATATCGCAGTGCATCTGTCTTTAGTCCTGTTGGCTTTGAAAATCCACCGCTTATATCTCCCCATTCTTGAATTGTTAAATCGGAAGGGGTCTTACCGATTTATGATGTGGCAGTTATTTGTATAGAAGTAGAATATTCCACTTATTCAACTTAACAATATAGAAGTATTTTATAATCACATTATTGACATTATGATTACCATTCGACAGTGATTTCTTTTGAATACCTTTGATATGTCCTTTGATATGTACCAGTGGACTTGTGCTAGGACTAGATACAGCATCAAGCACCAAACAGACCTCTGTGAAACTCTTTGGTTTGCTGTGTAGGATCTGCCGGTGTTTGTTGCTCACATATATGAGGGCTCTGTGTTACCCTGCTTAGCCACACCAGAATAATTCAGCCTTCTTTTCTCTACTATCTCCGATTTTGTGGAAGTATACCAGATTCGACTTTTCTGATGAATCACAAGATGATCCTATTGCAATCATTTTGCTAGCAGACCTGTGTAATGTGACTAGAATGATGCTCTTGATACTATTAGGCCTAAGAAGGAATATTAGATATGGCTCCGCATTTAGCAATGAGCGCCAGATACAAGTGGAAAACTGCTGGATAAGACATAAGCTTTCGCTTTCTGACTTCCTCCATGAACCATATAAGAAAGAGTATTTGCCTGAAGACCACAACAAATCATGCTGGGGGTCCTCGGGATGTCCATGGATGTCTCCACTAGCATGTTAGCCTGCATAAGTGTAATTGTAGTGAAGGACTAACTATATCATGCAACATGATATCTACAACCCCGGAATCAGCTTGCTGGAGATGGAGTTGTGAGAGATCTTTATGGACTATATTGCTAAGGACCCTTTACTTTCAAATAGCGGCAGCTCTATGAATGCAGCTCAGCCGGCCTCATCTTTGGGTGTATGTCATTCTTCAAATATTGACTGTTCTCTCTCGTAGACGGGTAATTGAACACCACACTTAGACAGGCTCCTGTTATTCTCAGATAGTATATAGTGACCTTCGTGACTTGTCTAGGCCCTGACAATTCCAACTTTGGAAATGAGCGTGGAGATATCTAATGTTTGCAATGCATCCAGAGATGTTTGTGTTTTTTGTTTTGGACAAAGAGAGTTTAGGGAAGGAGCGACTGTACACGTTTGAGGGACATCTCTGATTTGGAAGGCACGCGTCTGGCCATATGACCCTGATCTCTCTCCTCTTCCACCTCTCTCTCATCCTTGTTTACCTCTTCGACACACACCGATCTTTATCACTTCAAGCCATCAATTGATCAGTGTTTTGTCTTCGCCTGGCTTTCCTCGCCGTACCATTTTCTGTCCTAGTTCTGATTACCAAAAATCCCCAGAAAATCCGAAAAAAAAAGGAAACACGAAAAAAGCGAAAAAACCCCACCGTCTTTTACCAGGCGCCTGACGCGTCTATCGGTTCCCATTTGTGTTGACCAGCTTCTCGAACAGCTTCTCGAACTGTAAGCAACAAGCATTGAGTCTTCTCACACCACAATGGCGTCTGTACAGACCCCGTGGACCTTAATCTTGCTGCAGGAGAAGCCTGGACTTCACGAATACAACCATGCTCTCTCGAATATCGACAAGTACTACACTCGCTTACAGCGAGCCATGCAAGATGGAGCAATCCATGATCAGCTTGTTCTCAAACCTGACCAGACACACTCACGTCTTTTGAGATCCTTCGAGATCTTACGAGCAAAGCAGCTACCAAGTCCTGTTGCCGAGGAGATCTTCAAGACCATGGTCCTCCCGTTTGTTCACGATAATATCTTCTCGCCGTCGCAGATGATCCAACTCGTTGGAGCCGCGCTACCTCTCATCACCAAACAACACTCTCAATTTCTATGTGACTTGACCAACACCCTCCTCTCATCACACGACCTATTCGATCACCTGGTGGCCAATGAAAAGTACACTGCGGTTCTGAAGGAATGGTTGTTGTCAAAAAGGAATCACCTTCCTATTGCTCTCTCCAGGCAGGTTGGAGACAGGTTAATCTCCATGTGCAAGGCCTGTTCCGCTGATCACGGAACGGGGGTATTGTCGAGAGTTGGGATATTGCTCAGAAACTGATCGAATCGGTCAACTTACTTATCGACACGTCATACGAAGAAGAATTGAAACGAGTCAAGGTGGAGAATCTGCCTCCGCTGGAATCAATGAAAGTGCTGAATCGGGACGACAAGAAATTGACTCCAGCACAGCATGGTACTAAAAAGGCGCACCAAAACGAGTTCAAGGTCTCAGATGAGATCCTTCAACAGATGAACCATTTTAACCTCCCCCCCGCCATTGTCCGCCCGAGGCCTCACCCATACAGGGGAGCAGCTCCAGAACGAGATAATACCCGCACTCATGCGCTCTGCCCTGGAAAGCTTCCCATGCAGAATCTGTCTGGATAGGCTCACTATCGGCAGTCTTGCAGGCACCCTGGCCAGCTCGACAGACCTGCCCTCAGATCGCACTACAGCACCGGGCAGTACCCAGGACATTTTCGGGAAAAGAGTCGGTCTGTGGAAGGTTTTGCTATCTGACATCGCTTTCAAGAATGCAAAGAAACTGGTCCACGGAGGTAAGTCAATCACCTGCTTTTCTCCAGCTTGCGCAAATTGGTCATTTCTAACCGCATCTAGGAGACTTTGGCGGCGTTGAACAAAAGCTCAGAGATTTGGCAAGCGGCGAATGGAAAGGCAAAGATCTATCTCGGCGTGTGGGATCTAAACAACAGAAGAAAAGAATGCAAGTTCCTATCTTGGAAGTGAGCGCTTCCGCAACTGTGTCAATCCTGTGGCAGGTTGATGTCGGCTTTTACGATGAGCTTCCATGGGTGCAGCAGCAGATTGTCAAAGGTAAGTGTCTCAAACTATTTAATCAAGATTTACGGATCTATGCTGACTTTCGCAGTTTGGCAAATCGTGACATCGGAAGAGGAGGTTTGTTTTAAAATCGAATAATATGAGAAACCTGCTAACTGAGTTCTAAAGTTGGAAACTGCCATTGAGCAAATAATCTCGATTCAGGAATCCTACACTCCTCAACTTGCTCAACTCTGTTTGGAACGCCCTGTTCAACAATCCGACGGAACTTGGACACCACAGCAGTTCCAAAATGTGAAAGAGACTGAGTCTCACCAAATGAAATCCATTTCTTCCTCCAAATGCAGCCCTGCTCTGATTGAGATGTCAAGTATGAATTCTTCCCATTAATCGATCCCAAGTCTTATATGCTGTAAGCTAACCATGAGTTTCAAGACAAGTTTTACAATCTCACTGAGCCGTTTTTGAAGTCAATCATGGATAAGAATGGCACGGAAGAGTTTCCGTTTGATCTCTCGCCGGAAGAATTGGAGATTGTGAAGCACTTTAGCACTTCGACCTTGATTCTAGGACGAAGTGGTACAGGGAAAACCACCTGTCTACTGTTTAAGATGCTTGCCAAGCACAAAGCGAGACAGTCGGCCTCAGATGAGCAGCAAGCTCGACAGGTATGTTTTTCTCTTCCCACAACGGCGGATGGAGAATTGACATGAATAGCTTCTCTTAACTCGCTCCTCCTATCTGGCCTCGAAGCTTCAAACATATGCCAAAAGTCTGATTGATGCTCAATCTAAGGCACCATCGACGGAAGAAGATGTCGACTCGGACTTGAAACCAACTTCATTCTTTGCCCTGAAGAACTGGCATTTCCCGGTCGTCTGTACTTACGACGAGTTCCTTGGGCTTTTGGAGAATACAATCAGGTTTGAAATATCTCCGATGCCACACTTGTCAATATGTCCTCGCTAACTTGAAGTAGAATGGCCGATCGAAAAGATTTCCTACGAGATGTCAATCCTAATAAGACAAAGGATATTGACCCACAAGTGGGAAACAAGCCACGAGTGATTGACTTCAGCATTTTCAAAACAGAATATTGGGGCTCTCTAGGTGGATTAGCTCCACCATCTTGCTCTCCAGAGCTCCTCTTCGCAGAGATCATGGGCGTCATTAAAGGCTCCAGTATCACGGCAAAAAGCCTGAAGTCGTTGGACCGCGCAGAATATGTCAAGAAGAACGCGAAAGCTTCTCCCGCCTTTACATCTGAGGCAGAGCGTGAGAAAGTATTTGGAACATTTGAGCGCTATGAAAAGCAAAAGAAGCTGCGCAAAGAGATCGACGAGTTGGACCGCGTCAGTGCCCTGCTGAAGACTTTAAAAAATAACAAAGCTCTAGCGGAGCAGATTCAGCGCTGCTTTGAGGAAATCTATGTTGATGGTGGGTCTGATTTTCAAAATTCGAGAGCAACCTACTAACTGCATGTTTAGAAATTCAAGACCTGCGTTGTCTGGACATTGTCTTGCTTTTGGGCTGCCTCAGTGACGCCCGCGGGATTCACCTTGGTAAGGTCTCCCACAGTTGATCCACGAGCTTAATCAACTAACAGAATCTAGCGGGCGATACTGCTCAGTGCATCTCCAAGGATTCGGTTTTCCGGTTCCCTGAGATAAAGGCTCTATTCTACGAACATTACGAAGTCATTGCCAATGACCTAAACCAGCCTTCCTTTGCCAAGCCGGTTCAATTCTCTCTGGCTAAGAATTATCGCTCGCATCAGGGTATTCTAAGTTTCGCATCTTGGGTGATGCAGCTACTCTGGCACGGTATGAGAAATTTCAAAGATCAACAATCGTCTCTATCTAACGTCTTATGCATAGGATTCCCGGAAACAATTGACAAATTGGACCCGGAGATTGGCTATATTGGAGGGCCGAAGCCAATTATCTTTGGTATGTCGCACCGCTACATTTGCTTTCAATCACCTAACATTTGTCACATAGCGGGATTTGACTCCTCGATTCTTTCTGCTAAAATGATTGGCCTGGTCAAGCTCAACGACAAGGTCGCCGACTTCGGTGCTGAGCAAGTCATCCTTGTCCGTGATGATGCATCAAAGGACAAACTGCAAACCCAAATTGGAGAGATTGCCCTTGTCTTGACCATCCTAGAAAGCAAGGGTATGGAGTTTGATGATGTCTTGGTGTATGACTTCTTCAGCAGCAGTGGGCTTGGCAGTAGCTACCGCTGCCTTTACATGCTTGCTCATGCAACACGAGCACAGTTTGATGCTCAGAAGCATGCGGTGAGTATTTCATGAAATACCCAATCCGTCATGATCGCTAACATGTCCAACTAGGCTTTGTGCTCCGAACTTAAGGTATAGCTATTCTTTTCCTAAATCTTCCTTTTGCTAACAATCATAACTAGTCACTCTATGTTGCCGCCACACGAGCCAGAAAGCAACTTTGGTTCATGGAGACACAAGAGAACAGCGTTGACCCCGTTCTTCAAACGCTCTCACAGAGCAACAGCCACGAGCTCGCTGAAGTTGTGAAACAGAACGACCCTAATGTAAGTACTCTTCTGATCCAGATAAATCGTACAATCATCTTAACTCTCTCAGGTTGCAGCAAAGGTCATGGTTCTGCGGGCCGGTGGCTCAGTGGACCCAGACAGGTGGCTCAAGAGAGCAGCACATCTTCTCAATCGGAAGAGCTTCGCAGAGGTAATATACTATCGCCAGCCGGAAATTAGTTCTGTGCTAATAATAGTTCAACAGGCATTGTTTTGCTACAAGAAGGCCAATGATCCTCGGGGAATGACACACTCGCAGGCTTGTTTGTATGAACAAGAAGGAAGAACCCACCGAGCGGCTGGTAATACGGAAGATTTCACCGCGTCCTATGAGAAGGCTATTGTTCTTTTCTTAGAGATAGGTCTAGTCACAGAAGCGGCGATGTGTTACGAGGGACTTGGGCAGTTTGGCAAAGTTGCAGGTTTGTTTTTACTCACATCGAGCCTGATGAGTACTGACCTCTTTTCTAGAAATTTGGAAGGATCGTGAACAATACCAAAAGGCTGCATCTTTCTATGAGAAAGGCAATCTGTTCACTGAAGCTTCGGAGTGTTATCATTCTTGTGGTCAATATGAGGCGGCAATCGAGGTCTTGCGCCGCGGAGACCAGTTCGATGAACTGGTCACCTATGCCAACAGGTTTTTACAAATATTTCTCTGTACCTTGAATACACGATATTAACTCTGTATAGGAACCGCTTGTATCTCAGCGAGCCCACCTTGCTTCGCTACTCGAGATTATGCAATATCTTGCTAAAGCAGGGACGCGTCTCTCCCAGTCTGAGGGCGATAACCATCAACATGCTTGGATCAGACGTGTCCAAGATCGCTTTCTTCAAAGAGTTTGAAATGTGGGACCAGCTGCGTGCGCTTTACTCATCAAAGTCCCGATGGTTTGAGTATTACGATCTATCAGTTGCCGTTGGTGAAATTCCCGCGGCGATACGCACATTGCTGGTTCACAAGTTGATGCCAGTGGTCGACAAGCCAGTTGTCGAAAAGCTGTTCAATTATTCCATGGTCGAAGTGTTGTATTATCACAGAGACTTAATTGCAGGCAAACCTGAGAGAGATGGGCTGTTGAAATCAGTCAAGTCGACTTGCCTGGAAAAGCTTGGAGCTCAGTGGAAAACGCTATTGTTGTTGATTGACGATTTTGAAGATGTGGATTTACCTGCCTCAGTTAAAAACCTGGATAAAGGTCCTTTGAGGGACCTCTTTTGTCTCTTTGTTCGTTTTCAGCCTCGACGTCATTTGTGAGATGTGAGCTAATTATTTCCAGGTGATCACCTTCGAGCCGTCAGTCTTCACCAAGCACAAAGTCGAACACCTTCCGATGGATATTGTTATCCGGGTTGGAAAGCTGCTGCAGGACTTTTATTCCCAGAGTCAATACTCCCTCAGTTCCCTGGCTATGGTTTGTGGTATCTTTACCAACCCTAAACAAGAGAACCAGACGATCTTGCTTCACTGGTCTCCGCTGAGGACTTACACGGCAACGCCTCTTGATGGGTCTTCATTGGAGCACTTGCTTGACATTGGAAAATATTTCATTCAAGATAAGTTTGCTGCAGCACTTACTCAGTTCCATGAAAATGCATACAGTCTCATGAAGAAGGATTTCCCTCCCACATGCTTCCAACAGCTTTACAAAGGTAAGCTATGTCTGTTTACGCCATCATTTGAAAATGTCTAACGATTTCAATCAGGATTTTGTTCAAAGCTTAAGACTGATGAATGCTTCTGGGGTCACGATAAGCCTACTGCAGAATTTGCCATTTCGAAGCTGAATGTGAGTAAAACATAAAAGAAGGAACAAAAAAAACAACTAACATCTGACTCTCGTAGTGCCTTCTCACCATTGCGGAGGTTTTTGCACGGCTCACTCCCATTTACTATCAAAGGGTTATGGGCGAGGCATTCAGCAAACCATTTCTAGGTCGCAGTAAGTGGTCGGTCCAATGTCATATGTTTCAGAACTAACATACTATAGGGAGAACTTGGATGCAACAACTCCAAGAGGAGCTGGTAATTGTTAGTTCCCTGGAGCAGTCCTCTACTGCAATTGCAAATTTACGTTCCAACTTGCAAAGCAATCCAGAGTTTGCTGCAACTGCATATTGCCTCGAAGAGCTATTGTTCTATCGCATGAACAAGGAGTGGAGCTCGATGAGCAGTCTGAGCTCTTCTCTAGAGAAGGTCCAAGAAGCTCAAATGCTCGGTATGGTGAACATACTTTTCTGAAAGAAAACTAGCTCTAATAGCTAATCTAAATCTGCAGGCCCTCACCCAGCCACGCGCTTTCAGCGAGCGCTGGTTCTGCATATGGATCGTAGCATGCCACCGCGCCCTGGGCGCTCCGGTCATCCTCTGGCGTTGCCTTGGACAACGTTGAATGCAGTTGAGAGAATTCGGTCAGCGGTTGCAAGACGCCACGCTCAAGACTTTGTGAGTCATTGATCTACATTATTTATTGAACTATACTAACCTCTGTATAGCACGAGGGCATCAATGCCTTTGTCCAATGTCTCGAGAAAACACCCAAATCCTCCCTTGGGTCACTCCATGCTGTCCTTTCTGTGCTTGAATTTGCAGCGACGTACATTGTGTGTTTCCAAATATCATCGATGATACAGCAATTTGCTAATATTGTATAGCTTTGTATCGCCAATCCAGGACGGGGTATTGTAATTCCCTGGTCCTGGGCGTTGCAGCATCTTTCGACAATTATGCAATCTCCCGCTAGGGACTATGGGTTCAAGGATAGAGAAATCCGAGTCCAAACAACCGACTTGATGAACATGGTCATCAGCTTCTGCGGCCTCATGGAACAGGTCGAAAGTGGGCTCACTAACGGCATTCTGAGGTTTCAAGGACTAGGCCGCAGTAATCTTCCAATACCTATTATCAAACGGCGCTGCACTGAGCTTCTGACGACCGTGAACCTCAACCTAAACCATTGGCCCAAGCAGCCAATCGGTTACAGGGAGATGGAGAAGACGATCAACAAGGTATGTATTGTTACTTATGCCAATGTTCCCTAAAGTAAGATTGACTAATTGTACGAAACAAAAAAACTAGACGCTTCGCTCATCCCTTATTCCACCGGGAATGGCACTGGAGTTTGGAAACAGTGATAGGTTCCGGCAAAGTTGCATTCGCGAGTATGCAGCCTACAACCACAAGGACGAGCTTTGTGTCATTGCGCTTGATGATAGAAAGTCTGCTCCTCTCTTCCTACGGTCCTTCACGCAGGGCAACGCCAAATTCGCCCGGTTAAGTGATATTCTACAAATGTCGCACATTGCTGAGAACCCGCTATCCATGGGTCTGGAAGAAGACTGGCAAGTTGATGAATACACTGGCTACGAGCTCGACATGATCACGAATCTTCAGCGACGCTGGCGGCAGGTGATGAAGGTCCTCGAAAACAACCGCTGCAGGGCACAAACCCACGAGGGCAAACTTATCCAGCACTTCCATGGGGTGTGCATGAGACGCATGAGCGTTCTACCCGCGGCTGCTTGGTCAACTCGGGATAAAATACACACGCGCAAGGTGATATTCACCGACGGTATGAAGATCGCCATCTCTCTTGAGGGTGTTTTGGACAGTTTCCGACAGCTGAAGGAGCGGTGGAGACAACAATTCGACCGCAATTGGTCCACCGCGAAGCTAGAGGAGCTTTCCATCATTCGCGGACGTATTCTCCCGATCGACGGCCAGCTTGAATACATTGTTGAGCACTGGTCTCCCAAGGGCATTGAGGAGGGTATGATGACCATTCCGGCTGAGGACCTCGGTATCTCAGCCCGTGAGGCCCAGCGCGCCCTCTGGGCTATTCAGCGCGAGATTGAAATCATTCGGTCTCAGGTTGAGATCATTGCGAAGACTGCCGACCGATAACGGGCATTTTCCCTTACATGATTGACGATCGGGAAGCTCGACAATAAAAAACCGCACCACAAAAACATTTGAAAATCAAAAACCTTGGCAAAAAAATGTTAGCAGGCCATGATCTGAGTGGAGTGAGGAGGATTTCTTAATATCTGGCGTGGGATCATTTTATGATAGGATGAGATACGATTGTATGAAGTGAAATGTATGAATATCTTGTCTAAATACTCTGTAACTACATGTTAATGGATTCTTGTCTGCGTATTATCTCTTAGAAATAGTATCCACTGCTGCCTGAAAGAGTAATGTAAAGCATAGACAGGCATTTGGCAAGATGCAGGATTATCCTAAAGAATCACTCAGTGTCCTGCCAAGAGACCAAACAATAGCTCCGTCCGAGTCCAATACTCAGTTGCAAGCTTCTTGATAGTCTTTACAGTATCCGCACTGGAACCAGCGCTCTTCTGAGTACGCTCGACGACACCAGCCAGCTGATTCCGCTCGCCGAGCATCTGAGACAGATACAGAGAGTCAAAGAAGAGCTGAACCTTCCAGTCGCGCAGGCCCTCGACTTGATCTGGACCCAGACTTTGGGTCTCTGGATTCTCCTCGGTCTTATCTTCCTTTTCCTCGCCTCCGTTGGCAGTGGGTTGGTCCTCTTCGGTCTCAGTATTGCTAGGGACATCTACACTGTCGAGATCATCCAAAGCAGCCGAGATAGCCGCCTCAAGTTTCGTTTTCAATTCCTGCTTCAACGCCTGCACAGTGGACGGATCCCACAGGTCCAATCCGCAGGTGTCCATCAATGAAGTGAGACGGCGCAGGAGCTTGAAGCTTGAAGCCGAAGGCTGAACCGGTATAGCGGGCTCACCTTCCCATAGTGATCGGCCGGGCACGATCTTAATGTTGCCGGTTTGAGGGTGACTCTTCGGGGACGGGATCAAGCTCAACGAACCAGCCTTGGCGACTACTTCTGTTGCAAGCAACTTCTGTAGATCAGGGACGATTTCGCTCGAGAAGACAAAGTCTGCAGATACAAAGCCGGTGGGAATATCTCGCCGGACTAGTCGTATAAGTCTCAGGAGGAAAGTGGCTTTTTCACTTGAATGCGATGGGGTGAATGACTTGAAAGCGCTGCTAAATGATTTCTGGAGATTGCTGAATGCGTCGCGGACGGCAGAGTGCAGAGAATCGGATAGGTGCCGAGGGTCATCTTCATTGAGTCGAGGTGTGATGTCGATATCTTCGTCTTCGACTTCACCTCCGACGAGGATATCTGTCCATCGAGTGCGGCGTAGAGAGTCGATGGATTCGTTGAATTGTTGGATTGATGCCAGCCATGCTTGATACTTGATAAGAACGGTAGAGACGTCTTCGTCACGACCCAATAGTCTGTCTGCGACGGTTTGTTTGAATGCTTGTGCGCCGTTCGTGAATTCTGCGGTAATGAGATCAGCATCCCATAGAGATCCGACGGAACTGTGGTCGGTGTTCTCCCAGTTTGATATTATTGACGAAACTTGGGTACCGACTTCGCCTAGGCTTTGTGCGTGTACATTCAGGATCCTGGAGAGCTGCTCATTGAAGATGTTTCGAAGAATTTCGAGGACATCCACTGAGCCGTGGATGATAGTTGAGCCCCAGGATGATAGCCACAGTTCCACAGTCTCTGTGCGGAGCGAGAGGAGCTCAGAGAAATCGGTGCTTTGGGCTAGGCTCTTTTGGCAGCCTTCGGAGAATTTCTTGAAAGCCTGGAGTGACCATTCCTTGATTGATTCCACGCCCTGGGCTCTGTTTAGTTCGCTGAGCTTGATCCAAGGGGTGAAATTCTTCACATCTGGAGCTACCCAGCGGCCAAGAACTTCAACCTCCAGCCCATCTAGATTCTGAATCTCCGGGTCGGTGAGGAGGGGTCGAGCTTTAAGTTTCAAGAGAACATCTGAGAATCGATGGGATCGCAAGACCTTTGAGGCCTGAAGTGTCTGAACAAAAAGCTGGAGGGCTCTGGGAATGTTCTCACGAGACATATCTAACTGGCCAACGATAACATCCAGGCGCACTTGATGGAAATGATGGATCGCATCATCGGAAGAAGAGCTTGTTGCAAGACAGTAGGCAGCCAATGATTCAATGATGGTGTCTTCTGTAGCGCTTGTAGAGGCAAGGCGTTTATTAATCCGTTTGAGGAGTGTTTGCCGAAGGGACGCTACCTGCTTCCAGAGATCATCAAGGAATGGAGGGGGTGATTCATGTTTCGATAATGACTTGTGTAGTGATCTGGAAACAACTAAAATCTTCGCAACCAACAAGAGCGAGCTGCGACGTCGCAAAAGCCGGCCGATAGAGGTTGTACAGCGGTGAAGGAGAGAGAGCTGCGCTCCCAATGCGTGTTTCTCCGCATCTATATTCACTGTATCAGCTACTGATTCCTGATTTCCTCCAAAATAGTTTTTACCTTTCTCCGCATCGCCAATCTTTATTTGCCGAACGTGAACATGCTTCCTTTCTATAAGTCGGGGGTTGCATCGACGTCCAACATCGGCCAGAATGGATTCCACGTCTTGAATGTCTCGGTTCATAGCCACAATTGTCTCAGCAGTTCCAACCAAATCACGATATCGCGTCCTATAATCAGATTATATCAAGATTAGTAAAGGAACAGCTACTTTGGCAAATTAATCACCTACCCCACGAGAGCTCGGAGCTTCTCCTTATTGCTTGCGATGTCCCGGCGCAGCTCCTGTTCCACGCGGCGGACCGTGGGAATTGGGTATTGGAATGCATCCTGCCATGACTTCAGGCTTTGAGGATCAGGGGCCTCAGGAGCCATGCTGGCGGGATATGTGGAAAGACCGTTGGTTTACAGAGAACAAGTAATCAATGCGAGACGGATGCCTGAGCGCCTTAGACACCGGCGTACTCGTTCTTATCGTTATCGTCATGTGATGGCAGAAAAAGTCCCCCGCCACCGGCCACCGAGGGGAACGGTCATCGCCGGTCGATCTTACACTTTACACAAACGATATTCAATATGCCATTGATGGAGTCAGACGCTGCTATGGCAGAGACATCATCAAGCGATCTCCCTGATCGCCTTCCTTTCCCACCCACCACCTACTCCCACATCTTGCGTTGCTCCTATCATGACTGGCATCCGCGGTAAGCTTCCATATATGACTCAACACTGAACATATCTGACCCAAGTTCTAGCTACCGCACACTTGCTCCCAAGTCGCGTGTCATTCCATTGACTGCTCCTTTCGTTAAATACCTCCGTGCCGACGGTATTGTTCTCCCACCCGAGACCGTCGCCCCAACCGACGATGATAACCTGGACACATTCTCCGATTCGGGCGAGGAGGAGCCCGATCCATCTACCGAATGGCAGGAGATCCACACCCAGATCAAGAATACCATTTCGGAATTCGGCGGCATTGTCACACCTAAATTGAATTGGAGTGCTCCCAAAGATGCAACCTTCATGGCCGCTACAAACGACACCCAATGCCGTTCTCCGAATGACATCTACTTGCTCCTGAAAAGTAGCGACTTCATCACCCATGATTTGGATCACCCCTTCGATGACTGTGTGCCGGATACAACCGACGACGAACCCACCCCATCCACTGTTGATTCACCGCTGCCGGATGTTCCGTATTCTCTGGTTCTCCGTAAATATGTCAACTTCAACCCTTCGCTCGAGTTCCGATGCTTTGTGCGCAACCGTGTACTGCTTTGCATGACACAGCGCGACCAGAATCACTTCGACTTCCTCTTCCCCATGCGTGATATGCTGCGGTCTCGGATCCAGTCGTTCTTCGATGAAAAACTCAAGAACACCTTCCCTGAATCCAACTTTGTATTCGACGTCTATATCCCCGCGCCACACCAGCGTGTCTGGTTGATTGATATCAATCCGTGGGCGCAACGTACCGACCCGTTACTGTACAGTTGGTTGGAAATTCTCCAGATGAAGGACCCGATCGGTGTGCAAGAGGAAGAAGATGATGGAGCGGAAGAGTTTGTGAGAATCTCACTTCATGATGGTAAAGTCATCACTTCCGGCACGGCGGAAGAGCTTGAAAAAGAAAATGATTTGAGTTCTTCCGACTCAGAGGACGAACATGAAGGTGCCGAAGGAGATGACGAACAGGCCCCCTTCCTTCCCGAATTCCGTCTCATCAAGAAGGATGATCCTGAGGCATATGCATTCAGCTCCACTCAATATTCGGCTCATAAGGTGCCGAGGGAACTGGTCGATGCCTCACTTGAGGGACCTGGCGGCATGAGTGAATTCATGGGCCAGTGGCAGGATATCTTGAAGAAGCAGGAGCAAGAGGATCGGGCTGCTGACAGTGACTCTGAATAAAACAATCTCCACTCAGAATGCTGAGTGGGATAAAAGCATGGACTATTGGCGTTGGACTATAGCAGGGAAATGAGTTTGGGAATTTCAAGGTTGCATCGTGGACTACAAATCAATCCACACCTTACCAGTGAATAAAAATCAATATATCAATATATCAATATATCAATATATATCAATATATATCCATGGATGTAATGGTGGTTCTCAGTCACTAGTAATCACAATTACCTCCCTAGATAGACATCTGTCAATATATATTTAAGACAAAGGTAGTACACTACATACATCAGGTTTGATTAAAGGAACTCTTCTGATATTATGTTTCTTTTATTCTTTGTCTTAACTTCCCTAATCAAGAGTGGCGGCGTTTACGGCTCGACCCACTGTCTTGGATGCATTTCAGGGTGTCCTCCACCTGCTGGCTTGTCTTTTGGATGATATATCTGATGCCATTTTGGAGATAACGTGAGACCTCATTCCACTGTTTGTTGGTGATATGCTCGATACTAGCGGACTTGAGCAGGTAGGAGTAGGTGTAGACATGTCCCGACTTTAAAACAGTCCGATGACCAGAAATTGTGACCGTATTACTGTGTGACCGTTGCAGAGAGAACATTTGAACTCGAACTCGCATAACACCGTCGAAGGATTCTTGGGTATACTGCTCGCCCCTGGTCTAGCACGAAAGTAGGCGAAGGTAACGGAGCATATAGACCGCATTGTTGTAGTTTTGATTGCGTGCATCGGAAGCTCCTGGTTCTCCTTTCACCTCCACTGTAATGCACGGGAAAACAATGGCGGGCGTGCAGATAATCGGGGCTGTAATAGTGTCGAGAGCTGGCGGAGGACTATATAGTAGTCCCGGAAGAGGGCTCGTCGTAGGTCTACGACGAGTAGTTAAATTTGGCGTATTGTATTGAACATATATAGCTATGATTTTGAATTCTTCCTTCTTTAACTACCCTCTACAATACAACTCAATTGAGATTCAGTTCAGATTCAGTTCAGATTCAGTTCAGATTAAGATAATAAGATAGAAAGAAATCAAGAGTTAAGAGTTAGGAGCATAAATTGATATAGTATTCATTTATACAAATACTATGTGGATTTAGAAAAGAAAACGGGTTACTGTTGAGCGAGATATCAGTCTGAATACGAGGAAATGTCGTCCAGATGATACTTGCTCGCCGTAAAGTCTGCTCACCATTGCAGTGATCCCTCCCGGATTGATCTTCATCAGCTTCCTTGGGCCAAGCCATTTCGGCGCCAATTTGTTCTGATTGACCTTCTCTCTCTTTAGGTCCCTGACGAGAACCAAGTCTCCCTCTCGAAAAGCGCCGCGATGTTTATCTGATTTCCGCCTTTCCTTTTCCTCCGCCAGGGCGTTAGTGAGGGCGATCGCCTCCATGCCCTCCTGTCTTTTCTCTCCCCGATGCATCTCATACAGCCGGAGGAGGTGTTCGGGCACGGGATCCTTAGCTTCCCAATCTGCTCGTGTCGCGAGATGTGCCAGCCCGAGAAGAGTGGATGAGAGATTGAAGTGAGAGGTATCTGACGCAATCTTGTCGGGGGGGGTAAAGAAAAGGGAGCATAGAAGGTAAGAGGACCGACTAACAATTGCTTCTCGATGTTCGAAGTGCTAACGATACACTGCTCACTAGGAGTTCACCACCCTTCCTGTTTTCTTTCACTTCTCTATTGATATTGCCTTCATAAAAGAAAAGTCCATAAGATACATCATTTCGCATCCTTATATCACTTTTCCCACGGACACTACACAGTTTAAGAATACATTTGATTTTTATACTTGACCTAAAACAGATGTTGCTAAGAAGGATATGGGGCTTATGCCTTTATGGGCGAATAAAAGTGGTTGGTTTTGTTAATGAACTCGATATGCTGTTTCTATAGTCTACTTTCTTTGCTGCTGCCTTCTCCAATTTGAGTCCATTCATGAGCCTTCACATCTTGGAAGTCCATAAGTATACCAGGTCCTCCAAAGCGGTTCTGTGTAGACTTCCAGTCTCGATCGACTGCAATTTCTGGTCGCCACCGGACAAGACCCTTCAATTCCTTTATTAATTTTCCTTCCAACACGTCTGAGATAAATTCCCCAATACTGGGCATCTGCATAGCCCCATTTCCCGAGCCGCCGACGGCCACCACGAGAGATCGATACTCAGGGTGTCGATCTATCAAAAACGCACGATCCACCGTATCGGCATCCCAACAGATACGGGCGAAAGAGAAAGGCCGATTAGCAAGGTGTGGCATGGTGTCACGAAGAAAATCTCTAGCCCGCGCCTCTGCTTCAATTGGAATCTGTTGCTTGGCGAAAGGAATACTTCTCTTTTCGCCTTGGTGATCGGGATCCGACACAAAGTTGCAGTACCCCGGATGCTCATCGCAGATCTTAAGCTCATTGTTCTCTTCATCCGGCTCCATGAAGAAGCCCTTTGCGATATTGAAAAGAACAGGCAGATTGCGATACTTCGTAGCCTCATCGGGCGTCATAGGGATGTGGCACAAAGTCCAAGCAGTTGGGCGCAGCTGGTTTTTGAAATCTAGCAGTCGATCGCTACCAGCTCCCGCCGCGAGAATTGTACGCTCTGCATAATGACCCACACCATCTGCAGTTTGGGCCCCAACCACGTCCCCATCTTTGTAAACCAAGCTTTCAACGTTTCCTCGGGGCGAGCCTGTCACAAATTTTACACCTAGACGTTGCGCCTCGGTGTATGCAGAGACCATGGCCTTACGGGCGTGGATCCATCCTGCTCCAGATCGGCTGATCCAGCCTTTCCAGTTGGGGAAATCTCCTGTCAATACACCCGGCGGCATTGTTTGGCGGAAATCCTCGGCCGAGTCCAAGGCCACCCAGTCACCTTCGGATTGATCGATCTCTTCCTTTTTGATGTGTTCTATGAGAGCAGGTGTATGGCCCGAGACAATGAACCCCGTTTCGTGGAAATATGGTTGGAAAACTGGATCCGTCTTCCAGCCTTTCAATGCAGCCCTGGTGAAGGTTGCAGAGGCGATGCTTCGGGAATCAGGATTCGGGGCTGATAAATATTAGTTAACAATTGCTCTCATTCCTGGTAGCAGGACGACGGTATGCATACTTACGTCTTGGTTCCTTGTGCTCCATGATTTTGTTGATGTCGTTCCCCGCAGCAATGGGCGAGGGCACCGGGTGTGGATCCAGCACTTTGACATTTTTGTATCCTCGGCGGGCCAGGTGAAGGGCAGTTGAACATCCCCAAGTCCCGGCGCCGACAATGAGAATTGAAGAGTCGGTGAGTTTCTGTGTTGCCATAGTTATTGTTTGGAGAGTCCGCCGTAGAGTACCGTTCAAAACTATAGTGAAGAGGGAGGGGGACTTATGTGCTATTATGCAAAGTCATGTGGTACACACCAGTTTTGAGACATCACTTATTTCCATATCAAGCTAACTCATCAGCTTAGCCTTAGCGGGTATGTTCCGACGGCTGGACCTTCCCACGACTTTTCACTTCCGAGGTTGGGGTAAGCTTCTCCGCACACGGGGGATATATTGATTCTCCACACAACTACGGGCGACTATAGGGATTACTGTCACATAACTCTCTCATTGGTTTATATTGCCTGAGAGTCACTTGTTATGTAGTTAGTAGTAGTTAATATTGAGCCCAGACAATGCCTTATAATGCCTCAATACAAATCTCTTGTGATACCTATATATAGAAACGTGATCTACATGGTTTATGTATTTTGCCGCCTTTATATATGAAAAAGACATACAAAGAGACAACTAGAAAGGCAACTAGAAAGACAACTAGAAAGACCCTAAGAAGAACACCCAAAAAAGAAGATCTAGTAAGATGTCAGTGTATGTTACTTCAAGAAGGTGTAAGGCACTAGCCAATGAGAGAGTTATGTGACGATGATCCCTCTAGTCGCCCGTACACAACCTTGGTCTTATCGAAACCAAGTCAATGGGGGAGATGATCTACGTGAATGTTTCCTTTTATTCCTTTCAATTTTATCAATGCGATCGCCTGCAGCTTCCATGATTTTATTCCCCTCAACAGATGGCTTATCTGGACACGTGGATTGTCAATAAGGGTCGGCTATTGCCGACCCCAGGATGATCTATGAACTTGAGAATTTGAATATAAGAGGGTATCAAAGCTCCCCACTTTCCCATATAGACTCGTGCTGTGTGATATACCAATATGGCTCACTCAGATGATATAGAGACCGACGTGCCCGGCACGGTTTACTTGGTTGACAGTATGTTTCAGTGAATACCTCTCTGGCGAAGATAGTATTGCTAACAGTGAAATCCTAGCATCTCACAATCTACAAGATGCTGCTCACGCTGGACGGCAGGAAATTCTTCTGATTCCTCAACCCTCCAGATCACCCGCAGACCCTTTGGTAAAAATAAATTTGGCCCACAATGTCAGCGAGCATATCCTAACCATAAGAAATAGAACTGGACACGCGTGAAAAAGTTCTGGTCGTTGTTCCTCATCTCCTTCTATGCCTGTGTCTTCTCCTTTGGTGAGAATAATAATGGCGCAAGTTGGACAATGATATCATCCGACACAGGAGTCACACTCATCAACATGAACGGTGCATCTGCTCTGAACTACCTGCTGCTTGGATTTTTCAACATAATCTGGATCCCGTCCGCCATGAAATTCGGCCGCAAAATTGTCTACATTCTGAGCTTGCTGATTCTACTTGGTGGCTCGGTTTGGGGTAAATTCTATCACGGGACGGCTCAGTACTATATTATGCTTGTAGTTCAGGGAGTTGGCACCGCGGCATATCAGGCATTAATCCAACTTACTGTGAGTATATATCACCCTATATATTCTGCCTAACACGTCACTAATATAGACTTAGATTTTTGACATGTTTTTCGCCCACGAGCGTGGTCGAATGGTCTCGATATACATATTTTTCCAACAGCTAGGATCGATCCTAGGTTTGATCTTGGGTGGATATATTGCCGATGGTATTGGGTGGCGTTGGAGCCAGCCCATTGTAGCCATTGCATGCGTATGCTATTCTACTTGACTGACTGGTTTATTCACCGAGCTAATGAAGTTATAGGGTGTTTTGATACTGCTCTTTATCTTCACCTTTGATGATACTATGTTTCCCCGATATCGATTCAACAATACTCTCGGCTTAGCCCCTAGGAATGCACCTATCAATGGCATAGATAAGTCAGAGAAGCATCCACAAAGGGTTGGGTCACCGGTATCTACTACTGGAAGCAATCTTTCAGAAGAACAATTACCCCCACGGACATTCCGGCAAAAGGTCACACTGGTTCATTACTTCCCAGACGACCAAACTACATGGCTTCAATATTTCCGACGGCCATTTTACCTTTTTGCATTCCCTAATATCGTGCTCGGTGGGATCCAATTTGCATTTGGATGCACAGCTGGTATTGTGTCTTTTAACACCATCTCCGAGATCATGACTGAGGCTCCATATAACTGGAGCGCGGGGTCTACCGGGCTGCTATTTCTGTCTGCTCTTATTGGCAACTTCCTTGGGTTTGGACTTCACCTATTGTCCCCGATTTTGAACTTGAAATCTTACTAACTATATTGGCTGGGAAGAATGGGCGTTGGCTCTCTTTCCGATTGGCTTGTCCTAGTGCTCTCTCGCCGAAACAAGGGGTACAAAGAGCCCGAAATGCGCATCTGGGCCTATATCTTTCCCTTCATATTTGGTGCTGTGGGGTACTTCACGTACGGATGGGCTGCTACAAATGGTGAACATTGGATCGCTGTTGCTGTAGCTCTGTGCTGCCTCATTGCCCAGCAGGTGTCGATGACGAGTCTGGCAACGACATATGCAATGGAATGCTTCGATGGGGTAAGTTGGTATAGGTATATCTAATTAGTGGCCTGTTTCCTTTCGCTAATTATATTTTAACACTTTAGATCTCTGGTGAACTTGTCGTGGTGCTTGCTATATGTTCTTCACTGATAAATTTCGCCATCTCCTTCTCCGTTCAGTATTTTATTGAGGCGACTAACTACGGATGGGCCTTTACTTGCTATGGCATGTTGGTTGTACTGTCTGTGTTGATGGGTATTCCTATGATTATTTGGGGAAAGACATGGCGTCGCAAGTGCAAGGGAAAATATGAGCAGTTCCTGGCTGAGACCGGCCGTGATCATCATCCAGCACTTTGAGGTAGTACGTCACCTCCAGTTGAGAGACGCTTTTTTTTTTTCGCATATAGCTGGGTACCCCCTAGGGCTATATATAGGTCTATACATAGCTATATACGGATGTCTCGCTAGGACTTAACGGGTGAGTTCTAGCCATAGCGATAGCGATGATGTGGGAGAGAGAAATAGCGGGAGGGAAAGTAGATAAGGTTGGAATTTTACAAGACGTCCGGCAAGCTTTTAAGGCTACGCTTTTATGACCTATCTCATCTTGACCTTATGATTTTAATGACCTTGCTTTACCACGGATGAGTACCTATATAGCCATGGAAGGTAGAGAGTGGATATGTTAGCCGATGGTAACCTAGGTACTGTATGGTGTGATGTGAATGATGATAGATTGATTGACGAACAAAAGAATGCATAAAGAGACACTCAATTCTAATAAATGGTTATACCGCAAAAAGGACATGGAGAAAGTAAGTACTATAGTGAGGCCATAGAACAGGCAGCCGTGTTCTGATAGCTATCTAAAGCTTATGTCTCTTCTCCCCAGACGCCAACTTCCGGAACTCTTCCTGTGGGATTCCCATCATAAAGCGCTCAAGGCCCATAAATGCCTCAATGCCATTCTGGCGGTCCAGAACCTCTCTCTCGGGCCGTCTTACCAGCTCCTTAATCTTCAACAGACTAGTCTGGTTCAAGTGCATACCAAGACGATCATCAACCTCCTCAAGCACCTTCTTCAAGAACCCATCAGAGTCATCTTTCTTCCCAGACTCCGGCGTAATAACCTTGTTCACAAATCCAGTCGAAACAAGCTCGTCACAGGTAATCCGTTTGCTCATGATGAGCGCCTCATTCGCCTTGGCGATGCCGAGGCGCTCGACGAAGGCGCGACTAGCACCGCCTTCAGCAACGAGACCTAGCGAGGAGAACGGGGTAAGGAGGAATGTGTGCGGGGCGGCGTAGATGAAGTCAGCGTGGGCGACTAGTGCGGCTGAAAGACCGACAGCGGGGCCGTTCAGGGCGACGACGAGGATCTTGGAGTGGGTGTAGAAGGTGCGCGTGGCATCCAGATTGTTGGCTACGAAGCCCCGGACGAGCTCGCGGCGGACGTTTGGGCTAACACCCTCGCTGCCGGGACGTATGCTTGTTACGTCTGCGCCGCTGTGGAGAAGGCATATGAGTATTGGGATATCTAGGGTTGGGATGTCTGTGGATGGCATACGCAGAGAAGAATCGACCCGTTCCGGTCAGGACTGTAATGGATATATCCTCTCGAGAGTCAATTTCGCGTAAACGCTCGGCTAGGAGGTAGTATAGATCGGCATTAAGGGCGTTTAGCTTGTCGGGTCGGTTGAGTGTCACGATCGCTACACGATCCTGATAGGTAACGGTAATAAGATTTTCGTTGGACATTGTTACTGTGTATATTGTAGGAGGAAACTAACTAATAGAACATGAATTGAACTGGATTGTAATGGTTTTATCAGCTATTTCTTTGTGGATATCCGGCTACAAGTTAAGTCTGCGGGGAGCCGAGGCCCGCGGTGAACCTCGCCGTGCCAAGCGCCCAACAACCTTCCAGATTTTCACCAGATACCAGATTTGCAAATTATGTATCTTTTGTATGACTTACCTATACAAAAGGTACTTAGGTACCCCGTTAGCATAACACACTTTTTCTCGACCCTAGAACTAGTTAGGGCAAATATAAGAAAATATATATAGTGTAAAGGAAGGAAGTCTATATTATTTAACCAAACTTTGATAAGGAATATTAACTAGTTATACCAAAACAAAAGAAAGTACCTGGTTATTTCCCCTATAACTATAGCCTTTATATAGTGTCATTTTGAAATTCTTCTTCTTCTTTTATATTAGATACTGATAATTTATACTACTATTAAACTAATTAAGCTAGACTTTTAATATGTATTCGTATACTTTCTATTACTTTAGCTAGTTCGAGTGCTAAGAATGCATGTTATATCTAGCATGTTATATCTACGGGGTACCTAAGTACCTTTTGTATTGACAAGTCATACAAAAGATACATAATTTGAAATCTGGTATCTGGTGGCACCAACAACCTTCCGGTTGTTGGGCGCTTGGCACGGCTACAGGTTGACGCCTGAGGCAGCAAAACAACCCCTGTTTGTCTTGTTTGCTCAAAGTCGAGTAATCAAAGCCCGTGACTGGTCCCACCGGCCATGGCACCACTCGGCGATTGAAGATTGGAGATTGAAGATCAACCTACAAATTATCGCTGCTCTCTGTCTGCTGGAATCAGGCGGTATTATCAATTGAGCACATTTCAAAAATAACACCCAATCTCAAACCCACACTCTTAGCAATACCTGAAGACAAGACACCCCCCGAAAAAAAAAGCAACATATCAAACCCCATACAATGTCGCAAATGTTCCGCAAGTTGCAGGGAGGCAACCTCGAAGTCCTCAAGGTGCGTAGCTGACAATCAAGTCTCTTGAGCAGGCAATGCCATCTCCTGCCTTCCATCGCCTATTCTTAGGACTAACGAAAGTCCATGTAGTTCGGGATGTACGTCCTCTTTCCCATCGGCTGGATGTACTATTTCGGTACGAACCTCGACAACCGCTTCGCCACAAAGGGCTTCTGGCCAACTGCCGAGCAATCGCACAAGATCCCGCTGGATAAGGAGGAGATTGACCAGGAATTGGCACGTATGCGCATGGTGGATGCCATGAAGCGGGAGCAGAGACAGGCGGCGGAGGCACAAGCGCAAGCACAGGCACAGGCACAGGCACAGATCCAGGAAGCCCAGAGTCAGCAATGAGGCTGTAATTGGTGGGTGTGGTTAAGAGGAGCTAGTGGCGTGGTCTGAAACATGACATGCGCTCGTTGTCTAAGTCCTCGGGGGTACAAAATGGCCTTGCGAACGGACCTATTGATGTTGCCGTTCCCTTTCTTTTGGGGATTGATAATTACCGAGGACAATATTGGCATCGCGCTGGGGAGTTACACACGTGCTGATGATGGGTTTACTTTGTACAACACTCTGCTCTGGGCATCGAGGGCGTTCTAGGGATTTCATTTTATATGTTGCATTATTCAACGTTATATTGCTTTTTTTTTTTTTGCCATCTACGATATACTATCTATGTTTCCTGTACATCATTCTGGAAAAGTGTGCAAATACGAACTTCAATCATGATCACGTTCCAATGATAACACAAACTGGTATCAATCGACCACAGAACTCTGCCGGGAAAGAGGCATATCTATACACAGTGTGGTGCGAATGATCCAAGAAAAAGAAAAGAGAAGAATTAATAATAATGTAATCCGCCGCAATGCGACAATGCGACAATGCAAGTTATAGGGATGCCGCAAGTTCCCAGAACACAACTCCAAACAAGCGCCGGCCGACAGGAAGAGTGGATACGAGGATCCCTTGGATACGAAACTCCAAAGTGATTAGACGCTTCCTCACTCTTGGTAATAGAGAATGCAAATGCAACCATTATGCATGTCGGGCTTTTATTCACAGTTCACGCAAGCGCTCGGTCGAGGTGGCAGCGGCGTTCTTTGCCGTTTCGTACACCATGTCCCCAATTTGCGTGGCCATGCCATTTTCCCCAAAGACCGAGCTGATGGACAACCGACCGGAGCTGAACAAGCGCTCGCCGGCCCAGTAGTAGTAGAGGCGGCCATAGATGGCGCGGAGGTGGTCGGGGAGGTAGATATAAGTTCCCATAGCGATCATAGCAATGAGGCCAAGGAGCAGCGTGTCTGAATAGGAAATTAAACGTCAGCATGGCGTACCAAGAGTACTTTGGACAGGGAAACAGGCGGAACGTACTGAAGATGAGCTTCTCGATCGGAGTAAGCATATAGAGGGAGAAGGTCACCTCATACTGGTAGACCTTCAATCGCATCCAGCGGAAGAGGCTAGACACAGCCCAGATAATGAAGTCCATTGTCGCGGGGTATTCGGAGGTTTGTAGGATGTTCCGGTCGTTCGTGATTTCCTGCGGTTTGCGGTGTCGGTTGATTTTTTTTTCCTCTCCACCACTTGGGCAAGAACTGCCAATTACAAGAAGCGGGAAACAGATCCCGGAGACAGTCGTGTCAGACACAGGCACTGTATGTATGTCCGATGGAGCGTGGTGTTGTGAAGGGGACAAAATGAGGGATGATGTTCCGAATCAACACGGCTTAAGTGTTGGCGTGAGGTCCTCGGATATTGCGGGGAGGTAAGCGATTGGGAGATGTTCGTTACAATTAGGAAGAGTATATCGGCAGAGGCTGAGGTGGATTGATGATGGGAGTAAGGAAGAGACGGTGGATAAGAGTCGCGGAACTGGGGGAACTGCAAAACCCTTCCCCTTTCCGTGTTCGCCGCGGGAGTTTGTACCTAGTACACTTCCTTGCCGCTACTTCACGCCTGAGTCTCAGGTACTCAGTACTTTATGTTTCAGAGTATGTACAATATGTGTAAATTGGATGCCACGATATTAAATAGTTGACATATCTCTATGCGTAACATATCCTTTACATATTCCCTGTCAATACATTCTGTCTATTCTAGTCATTGGTTCCAATCCTCCTTTGTAGGCAACGATATTGAGCATAGAAGTACAAGTACCACTAGTAGCTCCATGATCCTTTTGCTAACCAGGTTGATTTATGACTTACCCAAATGTAAGAGACTCAATATCTTTCATATCTATCTCATGGTCCTTGGATAAGTAGTTTACTATTCATAAACACATTTATCTACATTGTGGCAGTGAGGAACCCTTTACAAGACTAAATAACTACATAGGTACAACATTATTTGTACCAACACACCTAACTAAACACATATTCAATGGCCTATAACCTCCATTGGTCTAAGATACCAAGCTAATATTATTTAAATCAACCATCAAACAACTCAAAGAAACCCAACAAAATAATATCTCCAGGGCTGCCCGCATACATCCAGCTTATCTCTTATCGCAAACGTCAGCGGCCATAACTTCAACTTTCAACAAACCACAGCACAAACATCAAAGCAATGTTCTCCCGCCTACGCTGGCGGACATCGTCCCGAACACTCTCAGCCCCTACCCGACTCTTCAGCCAAACCCCCATCGTCCCCGCAAAACCCCTCCCCCCCGACTTAAGATCAACGATGCCGACATATCAATATCCTACCTAAAAGGCACCGGGCCTGGCGGACAGAAGATCGTAAGTTTTATTTCTAGTCCCAATCGCATTCCCAGACCATGTACCTTCCTCTCCCCCCTCTCTCTTCCCAGATCCCACCGCCATCCCTAACCAGCAGACCGAAACTAACAAGAACAAAACCTAGAACAAAACCAACTCCGCCGTCCAAATTATCCACAAGCCCAGCGGGGTGGTGATCAAATGCCAAGCGACGCGCTCGCAGTCGCAGAACGCGAAGATTGCGCGCTCGTTGCTCGCTGATAAAGTCGAGGCGCAGGAGAAGGGGGATAAGAGTCGGGTTGCGATTAAGGCTGCGGCGGCGAAGAAGAAGAAGGCTAGTAAGGTGAAGAAGACTAGGAGAAAGTATCGGGAGCTTGGAGAGGGCGGAAAGCAGGGGGAAGCTGATATGGAGGAAGAGGATGAGATTGAGATTATATGGGATGATGATGTAAAGGAGGGAGAGAATAAGGAGGCTATATTGGAAACCAAGCCGGAAACTGAGCCGGAAACTGGGGGTGAGGCTAAACCCTCTGAAGAGTCCGGAAAGACTTCATGATGTGAGCTTTATGTGTTTTGGGATTTTGTATAGTAGGTCTATTGCATTGGTGTTTGAGCGTTTACTTTTTGAGATATTTACATTCTCATGGATGTTCTTCTAATGGAAAATCAAACAAACATTTATTTCATGGATCTAGTGTCTCATCGCAACATGCATATGGTGTAATAGGGGGAGTGGGAAAAACGATTGCATTGCTCTGAAGGAGAAAGCAAACACGAGTAGGTCGAACTTTTTTTTAGTTTCTTGAAAGGGGAAGGGGTCATAGCAAAGCCACTACTAAGAAATGTAACTTCCCAGCACAGTCTTCGACTGGTCGTCAAGACGCTCCTGGGCGAATTGTGAAATACGACCATTCTGCTTCTTGTCGGCCTCCTTAAGGTACGAGCCCACCCAAGCCTTGAGGTCAGCACCAGTTTCGGGCCACGGGTCCTTCTGCTGGGCACGAATGGTGTTCAGAGGAGTAAAGCCAACACCGAAGGACATGTCTTCGATGTCTGCATCATTAATGACATCATCCCTGCTTGCGGGCAGCGGAGGAAGCTCGAGAAGCTTCAGCAAGGCGGTGCAAGTGAAGCCCCATCCCTTCTGGCTGTAGCGAGTGGCGAAGGCCTCCGAGTTGGCAAGGGTCTTGGTGAAGGAGATGATAGCCGTCTTGCGATCCAAGGGCCGGGCAAGCTTCTGGGTTTCAGGCAGAATGACATTGACATAGATGGGGGTGAAGAGTCTAGGCATGAATTAGCATATGAGTAATATACACAGGCTGAGGGTACATACCCCTCTTGCACCTTGTCGGTGACCTGGATGACAAAGTCCGCGCTGTAGCCCTTGTTGTCCTGTGCCGAGATGAAGTGGAAGAAACGGATAAAGCGGAGAGTCAGGTTCTCTGTCTTGGAGTTCTGCAGACGCTGAAGAATGATCTGCATGATCATCACAAAATAGTTCTCAAGGGCAGTTCTAAAGAAAGTAAAGTCAGGTAACCGTCGATTGGGCGCTTGGGAGAGGCGATACGATACGTACGGTGGGAAGTTAGCAACAACTGTCTCCAGGAGATCAAAGCCAAAGCTCTCATTAGCCTTGGTAGAAACTAGTTTCTGGAAGATACCAAGGATGGGCTCGATCTGGTTGTGTTCAATGATGAACTGCGAGCCACGGGGAATGATCGAGGAAAGGAGGCGGACCAAGGCAGGAATATTTCCCTTGGAGTCCCACATAACGGGCATCAGGATAGGGCCAATAAGCTCCTGGTAGTAGGTGGGAAGGGTGCCGGATGGGTTGGCCTCAAGCAGCGCCGCGAAGAGTTGGAAAACGTAGGGCATGAATTCTGAAACTTGTTAGGAAGGGATCATTCTGACAAAGATATCGACTTCATTTGATTTGACTCACCCTGCACATCATTCTGGAGGATAGCTGCGAAGGGCGCATAAAGAGCCTGCTCGAGCTTGTCGGGGTTGGCAGGAGCAGCAAATCTAGCATAATGTTAGGTTCGGGCGCTTGGAAAAAAAAAAAAAAAAAAAAAAAAAAAGAAAAACAAACGTATAGAAACATACCGGATGAAGGCTCCCATGGCCTCGAAGTGGAAGTAATAGAATCGGGGGTTACTTGGGTTGGCGGTGATGATGTTGGTAATGTTAATGAAGCGCTGGAGCACGACATCAGTGAAAGGCACCACGCCCTCCTTAATAACAACCAGAACCCGCATCACGCAACGCATCAAGAACTCGTTCTCTTGCACCTTTTCAGGAGCTGGATCACTCTGGATCAGCTGGAAGATGTGCTCAAGAAGATCCTTAGCAAGCGGTGTGATTTCAGTGGGTGGAATGACTGCCTGTCCTTGGTTGTCGGTGAGGAAAAGCACACGCTCCAAGGCAATGGCAGCGTAAGTGTAGACGACAAAGTTCGACGACGCCAGGTGCTTCACCAGCACAGGGAGAACCTGCTGCCACTGTTCCTTTGTGATGATGCTGCGGAAAGTGTACAAATACTTGATAGCGTCGACCTTCAGGATAGGGTGAACGCCATCCTCGTTGATCAGATCCGCGGCAAGGTTCTGCTGGAAATAATCTGTGATACTGACCAACTGGTTGGTGGCAGTGACACCGTGCGAGGAGGTCGCAGTGCCCTTGGCGGCGATAGCGGAGTAAAGGTACGTCGCTGTGTCCTTAGCCTTCCAGTTGGATGAGTCCTTGGCATACTCAGCCAGGTAGTGCTGGGTATACTTGAGAACAACCTGGGTCACCGGCTCTTCGAATTTCTCTGCGAGTTTACGGAGGAAATCAGTGGCAGCTCGGCGTCTGGTCTCGCTGTCAGACCCTTCCAAGTCCCGGCGAATGAACTCAATTGGCTCATCCTCGAAGAGTTCTTCGTCGGACTCACGAAGGCTCACATTCGGCAAGATGACCTTTTCAACAATCTGGCCCAAGGTCTCCTCGGCTTGGAAAGCAGCGGCATGCTCGGGCATGCCTGCGACAGATGTCAAAAAGTGCAGTGCTCGGCTGACCAAAATATCATACTTGGTCTCCTGGCCAATGGTTGTAAGGAAGTTCCACGAGCTTCCAATGAACTGTCCAACGTGAGGCTGGAAAACATCCATGTACTTCTGCACGTAGAGGGTCAAAGCCTCAAAAATTCCAGCCCGAACATACTCCAACGGACCAGCCTCCGTCTCATCGTCGGTGTGGAGTAATTGGTTATCATAGGTCAAGTATTTGAGGAAGATTGTGGTGATTCCGGAGATGTTGTCTTCAAACATGGGAGGGAGATCGTGGGAGGAAAGGTCGTAAAACAGCTTCACCATCAGGTTGAGCTGATTGAACCCTTGAGTCAAGTTCTCTTTGTTGGTCTTGTTCTGCTCAAGATAGTTGTCCAGAGCCTAGAATTTGTATTAGCATTCGGCCCACCGAAGCAAAACTGGGTGGAAAATTGAAGATACCTCAAACAGGGCCAGGAATGGAGTACCGAATTTGCCGAGAACGTGGTTGATCTCGGTGTAGAGCGCATCGGACTGGAACAAAGGTCGCCATCTCTTGAAAATTGAGTGCGCGACTTGCAACACACCAATGTTGACGGTGGGGTTGCCCGGTGACAGCTTGGAGACGAGATCCTAGGGAAAACAAAACATCAGAAACAGCATTACAACGCTTTGTTGAATCACAACTTACATCAACCAGAGTATCCCAACGCTCCCAGAAGTCACTGTCGGCAATCGCACTAACGGCCTCACCCAACTGGCTCTGGATTCCTGACGGAACCGAGATCATCAAGGAGATCAGCTCGCGCTTGAGAGTGTCAACTTCATCCTGCTGCAGCTTGTAATTTCCATCTTCGTCCGTCCAGTTGCGCTTGATGAAGTTCTTGAAGCATAGAGCACTGGCAAGACGTGTGTTGTAAGGTGTGGTCTCCGATGCGGTGATGTGAAGAAGCTGTACCGAGAAACCGGGCTTCTGTTCTTCCTGACGAAGAGTAATCTCGGCTGAAAGAAAAAAGGAACCACGTCAGTCAACACTGATTGTATCAAGGGTCAACTCTTATAACTCACCCGCCTTGTTTTGCCTGGGGTCCAAGCTTGCCTCTAACAGAGCTCCAAGACCCTCCGCCATCTTGTTAGGTGGGGTATCAACGCAAGTGAGGGGGATAGATGAGTAAAAGGAAAGAGGGGGAAAATGGGTGAGAGCAGATGGGAATTAAGTATGCAGTGGCTCAAAGGGGAGCAGGAGTGTTGACAACCACAGAAGGAAAAAGATAAAAGATCCAAAGCTCAAAGATAATAATGCGAGCACTCAATAAATTGTAACAACCCACATAAACACTGAAAGTACGCTAAGCTTAATACGGTTAGTACGTCACATGCTTGAGCCTCTCCTTGCCTCAGGCATCCAACTTGATATTCTGAATGAGCGTGTTGGAGCATGAAGAAAGTAAGAAAGAAATATGTATAATTGAAGAGTAGTATTATGCGGTAAATATTTTTATTTAATTCTCTATATTCATATGCTTTTCGTGACAAATACAAACTCCTATGCAACCATCATTGGGAACCATTGATGCTTAGACAACAATGTTGCTAACGCCGTTAGCCAAATCCGTCTCCTTGGCCTGAGACAGAGCCTTGACCTGGTCGAAACAACCGGCTGCGGCGGAGAGGAATCCAAGGAATGGTTTGCTAGGTGCAAGGACACGAGAAATATACTCGGGGTGGAACTGGACACCCACGAACCAGGGGTGGTCCTTCAGCTCAACAATCTCCATGCGCTCGCCCTGGTCATCCTTACCAATGAAGTGAAGACCGGCAGCCTGGAGCTGATCGATATACTCGGGGTTAACCTCATAGCGGTGGCGGTGGCGCTCATCGATAGAAGTGCGGTCCAATCCGTAGAGAGAACGGAGCTTAGACCATTCGGAGTTCTCCTGGAAGAGGGTAGGACGGGAACCAAGACGCATAGTACCGCCGAGGTTCACCTGGTCGATCTCAGGCATGTACACCACGATCGGGTGGGTGGCACGCTCGTCAAGTTCAACGGAGTTCGCACCCTCGAGACCACAGACGCTACGAGCGTATTCAATCACGGCAATCTGCATACCCAGGCAGATACCAAGGTAAGGCTTGGACTTGGTGCGGGCGTGGTGGGCAGCGCGCATCATACCATTGGTGCCTCTAGTACCGAAACCTCCTGGAACCAAGATTCCATTGGCGGTGTGGACATCATACCAGGCCTTGTGATACTCTTTGGAGTTGGTCTCCTCCCACTCGGTTTCAAGGTGCGAGGCATCGACCCAAATGATGTTGAGCTTTCGGCGGGAAGCCATAGCCGCGTGCTCAAGCGACTTGATGACGGACAGGTAAGAGTCGTGGAGACTGACATACTTGCCAACCAGAGCAATGTTGACAGTCTCAAATGTGTGCTCCTGCGCAGTCGTAAGGGTCTTCCACTGTTTCCAAGTGGACTGACCCTTGAGCAACTGAGTCTGAGAGATTTCGAGCTTCTTCATGTTAAGAAGGTCACCTAGAACACCAAGGAAGCCTTGCTGCTCGAGAAGCAGAGGGACGTGGTAGGTAGAGCTGACATTGTGCACGCCAATCACCTGCTCTGTCTCAACCTGGCAGAACATGGCGATCTTATCGGTGGTGGCCTTGTCAAGGGGTTTCTCGCAACGGCATGCAATAAGATCGGGGCTCAAACCAGCTGAGCGAGCATCCCGGATAGCCTGCTGAGTAGGCTTGGTCTTCAATTCATCGTGGATGACGGGAACCAGAGAAACGTGCTAGGAAAGAGTCAGAATTGGCTGCAATTAAATGGTCTGTTGGTTGAACATACGATCTGAACGAAATTGTCCTTGCCAGCCCGACGACGCAGCTGACGTAGAGCCTCAACGAAAGGAGCACTTTCAATGTCACCGAGTGTGCCACCAAGCTCGATAACACAAACATCCGGCTCCTCGTTGGTGTCGTCAGCGGGGGTTCTAGCCACACGCTCAATCCATTCCTGGATAGCGTCTGTCAAGTGCGGCACAATTTGCACTGTGCGTCCAAGGTAGTCGCCGCGGCGCTCCTTCTCGATCACATGCTTGTAGACCTTTCCGGTTGTGATGTTGTTATCCCTTCCAAGGGTAACTCCAAGGTAGCTAGATCGCAGAAGATCAATTAATCTCCGGTCAAATAAACCCATGGAGACAAGAACCTACCGCTCGTAGTTTCCAAGATCAAGATCGGCTTCACCGCCGTCGTTCAACACGAACACCTCTCCGTGCCTAATAAATCACCGTCAGGAACAGCATTCAGAAATGAGGACTGATCAACCACATACTCGGTAGGGGCCATGGTTCCCGCATCGACGTTCATATAAGGGTCGATCTTGATCGAGGTGACTCGAGCACCCTGAGTCTTCAGCAGCAATCCGGTACTTGAGGCTGGAGAAAGTTAGACCGAGTGGACTTTATTTTCTAGTGCGGTTTAAAGAGAGGCGTACCAATCACGCCCTTCCCGATGCCACTGATGACACCTGTTATACATGAGTCAGTTACTGCTTGTTCATAATAGATTGACTTAGAATAAATACCTCCAGAAACCACGACGTACTTCATCTTGGTGATGATAGGACAAAAAAAACTCAACTGAGACAAGAAATATGTGATTTGATATTGAGTTTATAAAAAGAATGACCAGTAAAACCAAAGACCCTCAAGAAGAAAAGAAATGTAGGGTGCCGTTCCTGGCTTCTGCCAAGGGGGAAGAAAGAATGAAATAATTTTTGAAGCCGCAAGAAAACCGCCTCTCTGTGGTCACCGCCCCCCCACTTTGATTGACTTTTTCTGCCTTCTCGATAACTATGGGTCATGTGATTTGAGTGTGATCAAAAGGGTAAAGAGAGGGGATATGCTTTGATGCTGTGTACTCTATCTATCTAAGGAAATCCCCAGAGAAATTACATGTAAACAGCTTATAGCTACCACCGTTAATGGTCTTAAACCTTTGAAGCTCATCGCTGACCAAAGTACTCCGACATGTAACAAGTTTAGAGTCTAATCTTAACCTCATCCTCATCTCTCACCGCCTTTTCTGCCAGGTATGCTGGGCGGTGTGTGACATCAGTACTAAGTACATCAGGTGATTGGGCTGGCATATCTTCATCTCCAAGTGCGTGATTGATAAACCCCTCTCAATCCACATCACATCTCACTTGCTTGTTGTGTCATCGATCCGGTGGGGTACTGGTTCCATTGATATTCATCATTATAACCCTGTGATCCCAGTCCAATTCACTATCCGCTGCCGATCAGTGTCATTTTGCGCGCCGAAATTGATCACCAGATACCCACCGTTACAGCTTGCCAGTCATCATTTGAGACCCTGCATGTGTATTTTCTTATCATAGGAGCTGCCTATGTAGTCAAAAGCTCTTATTTGTCACTTCTAAAGAGTAAAATATCCCTATCTGTCCTTTGATGTTACCTATCATGGGTGATGCAGTGCCTGGACTAACTTAACTGTCAAATAGTTCACAAATCACGCCCTCCTGACTATACCCTCTTTATGCTACTGGGCGGATGTCTCCCGATGATGTTCCACACTTCTCCCAGCACAAACCCTCGTCAACTAGCTTCGCAGATGTTTTCAAAACTCTAGGTGTCGGTCGACCTAAATCGCATTCCCCAGTCTCATTACAGGAAAGCAGCAGCGACTCGCTCTCTCACTCGGATAGTCGTGGAACAAATCGGCCTGGACACAGATCCGAATCAATGCATCGTGGCAGTGTCGTGTCGAGTTCCTCGGACACTCCGAGTGGCCTGGATTTCGAGACGTCACTCCACAATATATTGCAAAGGCAAAACATAACCCTGGCGATTGAAGAGGCTCATAGTTTATCAAAGGGTCTCTCATGGTTCAACTCCGAACAGTCCGTGGTGCTGTGGGAGGCTGCCGGGTATCTCTTGCATCATGAAAGCTCGTCGGATGCTCAGCAAAGTGGTGCCAGATTGTTAGAAGCGATCGCAGCCCGTCAAGATTTATCTCCCTCAGCTAGGCGCCTGATTTTTGATTCTATAGCTTCCCCCGCCGAACCGGATGTGATTGCTGCGCGTGTACAGTCGTTGATCTCCCTATCAGATCACGGCAGGAAGTTGGATTTCGCGAGTTCCTCAATTCTCCACATCATCTCCTCGTGGATTGTTCCGTTCTATGAAACAATCGCATCTGCACGATCGAAGGCGAAAAAAGGAAAAGTGGTTAAAACACATGGACCCGGTCACGATGAAGCAGTGTTTGGAGATCTTTTCCAATTCGCGGTCGACCTGATCACTTTGCAGCGAAAACAGCCAACCCAGGAAGAAATCGAAATGCTTCTCACAGAAACATTTACCATTTGCAAGAGAACAAGTGTTGCGGCGGATATCAAGAACTCTTTGGCCGTATTCGACGCCGTCATTATGTACGCCGATGTGCCTGACATAAGCTTCCCATCTCTCCTGGAAGTCCTTTGCAGCATCCATACATCAGTCAAACCCCTCTCTGGGCCCACATCGCGAGCAGTGCGCAGTCTAGCCAAATCACGAAGACAAGCGGAGATGGTAGACACACTTCATGCCTTCCTGAGAGAGTCGTGCGCCGTCGAACAAAGTCGGAACTTGAATGTTCTCCGTGGTACGCTTTATGTGTTCTCGGATTTTGTTCGTGCTTACGGACAAGATGGCATGCCCGAGCTTCCCTTTGATCAACTGATGGAATCATTGCAAGTAATTGCTCAAAAGGACGATAGCAGAGTGGATGCAGACCTGTTGGATCTGTGTCTAAATATTCTGGAAGGAGACTATGTTCGAGTCGCATTAGAACAGGATTGGACGGCATTTGCCAATCTTCTCATGCTCTGTTCTCGCAGGCTTGTGGACGAGTCCGCGCCATCCCCCACTTCCGCAACTAGCCCTCAGCTCAAACCTACGTACGACGAAACCAAATCCTACATTCTGGCAAATCTCATCCGCATTGCCTCCGCGCTTGAATCTCAGTGGGAACAACTCAACAGAGACCAAAAACAGCATGCGGTCCGGTTCCTCACGAAGATATACCAGCACATTGATCCTCCACAGGCCGAAATCATAATCCATTCCATGCGAGAAGACAAACTCTGCCATCCTTCCAGCAACTCAGATTGGGCTCGGCATTGCCGTGAGCTGGTCGAGTATTTCGTTCAATCACGAAAGCAAAGCTCGGATATCCGCATCCTGGCCTTGGACACGTTGAAAGAAGCTCTTTCCGGCCATGAGGATTTGCTTTTTGCACCAGAGCAGGGCCTTCTCGGGCTTCTATTGAAGGATTTCTCGGCAGAACATGATCTTCTCTTCTTGGAGTCCCTGGTGTCTTTGTTAACCGGCCCGGCCATACAGTACAGTGATGATGATACGTTCAAGTTGCTGATAGGCACCATCGGAGCGCCGATGCAGACGGAGCTCAATCGAGACGAACCGCGCGAGCATCCTCCAAGCCATGGATCTCAACGCCGTACGTCTACCACCAGTGTCTTGGAGTTAAGCTTGACAAACGTCTGTGCTGTGGGCCTCGTGAAGATGATGCTGCGTGCCTTGAATCTCTCCTCGACCAAAGCTGTGATGGTTTTCGAGGCGCTTCTAGACATTGCTCAATCTCCAAGTCGACCAATAGACTCTCGTTTGACGGTCTTAAAGCTACTTTTCCGACTACGATGTGACTCGGCAGGGTCAGTCACAGTCATATCAACATCGGAGAGTGACTTCTTGATGAACGTGCTGGGTCGTAACCTCGATGCTGGCTCTAAACTACAGGCCCCCAGCGATAGCCCAACCCGCGAGATTCCTCAGCATGATACCTCACCCGTCTCACCAACTGGAAAGATTCCAATGAGGGAGTCTGCGTCAACCCCTATGTCGAAGTCGGCCCCGGGGCGTGGCTCTATCTCTGCCCGTGGGTCAAAACTGACGGCCCCAGTGTGGACATATGCTTTGCCACAAGTTCTTCCAGAGCAGCCACCTGGCGAATCTAGCCCTGTTGTTTTTGCTTACGCCCACCCGGAGGAATCTCCCCCGGCCGAATCAACAACACCAGAAACCAGAATCACGGGGCTGTTGAAGGTCAAGATGTGGGTCGAAGTTGTGATCACCTTATTGCAACGAGAAGCCGACTGGGATGTTTACAGCTACATTCTTACTCATATCGGACCTCAGCTTGGCAACAAAGACTTTTTCCGGGACGCCATCCCTCAGATCACGCTCCTTCGCAGCATTCTGTGTGATCAGGTCAAGAATGGAACTTTCCACGAGCCCCCTGAAACCACTGGATTGAAGAAGAGCGATGTGGCTGCCTGTATCTTCGATGCGCTTTGTATGCTTGTCAGCTACCACGAACACTTTGCTAAGAGTGAAAAGGATGATCTCGTCCGAGCTTTCATGCAGGGTATCATCGGATCATGGGGCGGCACGTCCCGTGGGTGCATTCAAGCACTGTCACTCTGTTGCCATGAAATACCAATGTCAGTCACGAAATCATTGAACAGCATTCTTGATAGGATGTCAAAGGTGATCACCATGTCAAACATTGCCGTCCATATCTTAGAGTTCTTGGCTCTGCTTGCAAGATTGCCTGATGTTTACGTCAACCTACGTGAGGAGGAGATCCGCACCGTGTTCGGCATCTGCATTCGATTTTTGCAGACATCTCGAGAGCATCGGTACAAAGCCGCTGAACTGGCTGCAAGGGCCTCTCTATCAAACCAATCTCCTCAGTCTAGGCTCAGTGGTGGGGCAAAGGAAATTGCCACCCCTGCAGCTGAAGGTCTCGATACCTCTCAAGATGGAATGTCAAAGTATATCTCGAATCTCACCTACCATGTCATGGTCTTCTGGTTCTTGTCTCTGAAGCTCCAGGATCGGCCCAAACATGTGAATTGGATCACCAGCAGGCTCATCTATCACGACGAACATGGAAAAGAGGTGGTAGAAGAACAAAGCCAAGTATTTATCGATCTGATGCAGCGGGTTGCTTATTCGGATCTCGGAGAGACCATTCCCTTCGAGACCTTCCCTCCTTCCCCTGAGGATGGCCCAGTTGCAAAGAAGTCCTGGATTGTCGGCATGAGTATTGTCACAGTCGAGAGCGCCGGGGTATCTGGATTGTCTCAGATTACGAAGCGCCAGGCATCGGGTACCACATACTCTGTCTATCAACAGCGGACGGCCCCAGTTCTGCCGCATCAAGTTCCTCCAACTCCAGATGCCCATTTACATTCCGACTCCATGCGCACGGCAATCCTTCCGAGTCATATCATGCTTCAATTGACTGCCACTGCATTCCCTACACCTACAGTCATGCAGCCTATCCCGGTTCCGGAAGACGATATCACTCGACGTGCGATTAGTAATTTTGATCGCACCGACATTGTGGATGGTCATAGGATCGGCATTGTTTATATTGACAATGGTCAGACAAAGGAAGCCGATATTTTAGCTAATACTGGCGGCTCTGCAGATTATGAAAACCTGCTGTCGGGTTTGGGAACCAAGGTGTCGCTTCGGAATCCCCAATTCAATCCGCAAGGATTGTATGCCGATACTGATGGAGAATACACCTATGCTTGGCGGGATCGTGTGACTGAAATTGTCTACCACGTTGCAACGATGATGCCTACGGACTTTGACCGTGATCCGGCCTGCGTGAACAAGAAACGAAACCTTGGCAATAACCATGTTACGATCGTGTTCAACCGATCCAACTTGCCCTTCAACTTTGACACAATTCCGTCCGAATTCAACTCTATCAACATTGTCATCACCCCGTCCTCTCGGATTGCCTACGATGAAAGTGGCAATGCCAATGGCGAGACAGACCCGCAAAAGCTCTACTACAGTGTGCAGGTCCTGAGCAAGCCCGGATTCCCAGACGTCTCACCTGCTGCGGCACCAAAGGTCATCTCAGGCAAGAATTTGGCAGCCTTTGTTCGCATTCTTGCTCTCAATGCGTCTGTCTTCTCACTTGTCTGGAGCAACAAGGGTGGCGAGCACTCCTCGTCCTGGTCCACCCGTCTGCGAGAAATCAAGAAAGTCCGCGAGCGGGCTCTCACGGCCCAAAGCCAAGGCTCTGAATCCGCTGAGGGGGCTTATCCAGGTCTGCGACGGAATACCAAAGCCAATATCTTCTCGGAGGAACTACCATCTCGTGCACCTCAAGTACAGACGGATTTCGCTGCGGAATGGAATGCAGCGACAGACACGAACATCCTCCAGAATCTGGATTTCTCCCGCTGGGCCCGCTGACCCGTCTCTCTTGAAAGAATTGACGATGACAATATTGGGCGAGATGGCCTCTGTGGCCTATCCTCTTCTCCTTTTACTGCTCGTATCTCCAATATCTACAACAGATCCTCTCCTCTCACTTCCCTTCCCTTCATTCTCTCCTTATATTACACCACCCCTTCCCCTCCTTTCCCCTCTCGATGACCAACGACCCCTAGAAACGACTTCATGTACATCATCTTGTGTTTTTTCTTGATGCAAGACAATTGTTGCATTTGTGAATACCCCTTTTCCGCCCCAAAAGTTTTTTTTCTTTTTCTTTTTTTTTTTTTTCAATGTTGTGTCTGTCAGCGACTGTCGCGATTAGGATGAAGGTTCTTTTTAAAGTGAAATAAATCAGTGTTTTATACTAGACTTCACATGAGGTTGCCTTCCTTTTATTCATTTTCACCGATTTTCACCGACGTGTTTTGGATAGTCGGCCTTATTTCAGCCTATCATTATAACGTCCGAGCAGACCCAACCTTCCAAATCGAATTTCTTCTTTCACGACTAATTAAACCTGTCTACATTGGCTACTAGCCTTTTGCTATCCAGCACTATATCAAGGCCTAGAAACCGGTAATAAAGACCCTACGACCTGGGAGCAATCAAGTTGACATAGTAAATAACATAGCTACAACCTACTAACTAATATATGCTCTACGTGGGTTGATTGTGGAAACAAACAGTGTTTCTATATCCTAGCGGTATGATATGAAAGAAAGTGGCACCGCATCTGCAATCAATCCAGTTGACTCTGTACACAAAAAGGTACTTTTATCCGCGTGCTTATTTGCACTTTCCGAAGGGCTGACTGGCCAATTGCTGTTGTATAGAACATAATTAGCATATTCCTCTTGGTTTTGTCCGTTTTGTATTCAGGATCATCATACCACACAGAGCTTGGATTCACAGTTACCCAGGCTTCCGTCCTGCTTGCACTTTCCTCCAGAGGGGATCTATTATTGAATTAGCTGGGTTGAATGGAAGATGATAGATGATAGGTATGGAAATGGGTTCATACCGAGCCAGCCATGGAAAGGCCAACCAAGGCGAGAGCAGTGAAGATGGTGAAACGCATGATGATGGTGGATTTGGAGGTTGAAGGTGGAAGGTGGATTGTTGAGGATTGGAGAGTTGTTTGTGAGATATCAATTTGAGGGCATGGGAGGACCTACTTATACCTATTTCTTGGGGAATATCTACAACCGAGATCTTCTGGTTGATTGCTTTGTTCGGTGTAGATGTTCATACACCCGATTAATTATAGACGGTCAAATGGGATTTATGGGTCTGCAGAAAGTTGATGTCGATCATAAACCAGTTGAACATGTGAATTGTTGTTCTTCATCTTTATCTATGAGAACAATACCTCATTAAGTAGACAAGCGAATTCATTTTGTTATTTGTTATTTGTTATTTTGTTATTTTGTTATTCTCTTATTGTATTAGAATTGAGATCTTATGATATATCCATGGATGTAACTACACTCACGTAACAGGTAAACAGGCCATGACAAACCATATCAAGCACAATATACCAAGTACTTTATACATTTTATACGACATACATTACCTTACAGTTTCTATGTTATACTCCGTAGAATAGCCAGGCATAACTGTTGTAGGATATCTAATAATAGGCCACATCCGATGCGGAACGTAGGGCTGTACATATACCCGGTGCCAAGGCACCAACCATTTGACAAGCGAACCTCGTCAGGGGCTTAGCACAGTTATATACGTAGTAAAATATATAAAAATAGCATTAAGATACTTTAAACCTGGAACATAAACAATTGATCAGATCGTGCTTGTCCAACCAGAACGTGTCTTCAGCAGCAGAGCCCCCTATTAAGCCCTATACAGAAATAAACCAGTGGGACCATCAACTTCTAGAATATCAAGATTCGACAGGTTCTATACTAAGTTAAGCGGAACATAGCAATCTATAGACATCTAGGGATGAATTTATAGGCGTATACTTCAATATATATTGTTCCCTCGACTGGAAGAAACAGAATGGCAACCACATTCTTTCTTTTTCGTACGCTTCGATAACTATCTCAGGCTACTATTACTGTCGTTTCGTGTTGTCTCTTTGACAATCACATTCTTTTTCATATCTTATACTTCTTCAATATCCTATCACTCTCGCTTTCTACCAGAATGTCATCAAGGACAGCACTGAAAGGTCATTCGAGTCCTCTTCCAGTGGTATGGGACTCTTATGATTGTTACTATGCGAATTATGCTAATTGCTTCCAACCCTACCCTAGTGTGACTCGTGCTTCTCTCGAAAGGTGTGAATCAAACTTCCTATGAAATAGTAAAATAGTCAGTTTTACTAAGCCAAATACAGGTCCGTTGCGACAGAGGCAATCCATGTGGTAATTGCCAGGATAATAATACCACCTGCTCTCGGCAGCGAGTCATGAAGCGAACCAAAAACAGCAGTCAGCTAGCGGTGGTGAAAAACAGAACCCGAACGCGTCCAAAATCACCAGCAACTCCAATCCCTCAAGATCCGCAAATTTCACTTTCACCACCGGGACTGCACGATTATTCTCCAACTACGCCCAACTCATATCCCAGGATTGACTATCAACAGTCTCATGGCGAATCTCCGGGTCCCACTAAACCTCTCTCACTTCATGATGCTCATGTCACCATTCAGTATCAACTAGACAATCTGAAATGGCTCGCCATCAATCGCCGCCAGATTTTGGAATCAGGATTGGGCCTGGCTTCTCAACTCTCGGAGAGCTTTGAAGATCCCGTGCAAGTTGTTAGTGACATCACTGTCAACGAAGAGCAAATAAGAACACCTTCGTTTGAATTATTAACCTGGATGTTAAAAGGTACCTACTTTATTACTTGGTGTTCAATCAGACTGGCTGATACTGATATCTTTCAATAGACATCAAGGAGGCAAGCTTCGGTTCCTTTGTTAGGGATTACTTCAGACACATATCCGAAGCAGCACTCAAGCAAATGGGACTAAATCTCCTTCATAGGACCGGATCACCTCACGACCTGCTTATCAGCACTATTTGTGTCAATTGCATGGCCTCCAAGTTCCTGACTGCCATCACCACTACTGGTATTGACAGTGAACTTATCCACGAAATGACACATAGCGTAGTGCAATTCCAGGCAGCAGCAAAAGTAGCTCTACGAAACATCTCTCTCCTAACGAGTCCTTCGCTGGGACTCTTACAGGCGCTTCTTTCCGGTGTGAGTATTGATAATCCTGAAAAGCAATGTATCGGATCTAACGAAAACCAGATATTCCTCCATCAAGGGTCCGGCGATATCACTGTATGTTGGGAACTTACCAAAGCGGCCTGTAGGGTATGTATGAGTCTGGGTCTTGACACTATCATGAAGACAGGAGGCACTGTGAGTGAAGAACAGTATTACTGTGTCGCTTGGTGCTATATTCTGGATAAGAATTTTGCTTTCAAGATGGGAAGATCTAAGCCTCTACTTGATATTGATCTTGGACACTTCATTTCCAACCTATCTAGTCACCAGCACCCCACCTCTGACCTTTTTCAAATTTACATGAGTCTTGCTAGAGTGCAAGCTGCTCTTGTGCCGTACCTAAGGGGAGGCTCATCAACATTGACAAGTGGTTTATCGTCTTCCCATGGAATTGGGAAACTTTGGTTGGTTAATATGCAAAGAATTCAAGAGAGGATTGAGCATGTGAGGTTCCAATTACTTGGACTTGTTTTTACTTGCACTACTGACTTGTTACTTAGATTTCCGGTCCATATCCGGCGTGGAGGGGGTTGGATGCTCAATCTGAAATATCCGCGCTCCAATTCGCCTATCACTCGGTTATGACCACCATCTTCCATAACACTGAGGGTGCAGGAGACCAGTCTATTGATATACGCAAACAGAGTTTGTTAGAGGCCCACCAGGGTATATCTTCATTGGTCTCGATATGTATATCTGCTGAAAGGCAAAACACGGTGGCTCTGTTGCACTGGTAAGCTATATTCTGCACATGAGGATTAGAATGAGCTCTGATGAGGTATCTAGGACACTTCTCGTCTACCCCATCACTGCCTACTTCGTGCTATTCTCCAATGTCATCGCAACATCAGATACCGATGACTTCAAACTCATGACTACGATTACCAATTGCTTGACCCGCATTGAAACAGCCAGCCGTCCAATTCTTCAAGTACGAACGATCTTCCAGCACTTTTTATCTCTCGCCGGAGCAGTTTTCGACGATGAGTCAAATGCAACGGGTTCAAGTCAAGATCATCAGTTACAGTCTCAGTCAACTACATTGCAACCTTGGATGCCAGACAACCTATTTCTACATTCGACGGCCGACGCCGTTTCTCCTTTTTCCCCGTCTTTACTGACTGGGATGGAGAATTTCTCTGAGATACCCTTTTTTCCGGAGAATGAGATGTTTATACCCTTTAGCGATCATCTTCCTGGTTTCGGAAATGATCCTAGCATCTGATTCGTTTACAGTTTCAACTATCTCGAGCATAAGTTCTTGAATATGTATAATGTATAGTTAATGTATCCATATTTAGATATTTGAATACAATTCTCGGTTTCATGTTTGCTAATTCGAATACGCATTAATATAGAAAGTGAAATTGCAGATTCCGTTCTGGGCATAGCCTCTAGGCTAGATGAAGTGGCTACACCCACAGTGAACATACAACATGCAACATCCAATACCGAGCCCATTAGACTCTAAACGTCGGCCAACAAGTGAAAATGATGTAATTAATCTATTCGGCGTTCCAACTCATTGAAGTTGGAAGGAAAATACACAGCTAAGTTCCATCGGTTATTTTTGCCGACTATAAATAACCGCATACACGTTGACTTACCTTATTAGGAAAACACATAGTTTATATCACCTCTACAGCGCTATATTCCCTATTAGGGGGCTTTGTTTTAAGACATCTTTATTACAATATAGGGTCTCATTCGGAGTAAAGATATGTGGAAATTGCCTATGACTCTAGTTACTATCTAATAGGTTCGGGGCTCTTTGCGCTCAGATGTTTCGGATCTCCCCCGAACTACTAGCCCTAAAAGAAACAGCCACTAAACAACATGTCTCAAACTCTCGGAGTCTATACACATATTAGGCAGAACTTTTCAAATGGAATAGTACGATATTCGCGCAATAATATATAGCTATAATACTAAAATACTTCCAATTCCTATTCCTGTTCCCCTCTCTTTAGGTCTATCATACTGTCTTTTCCGAGAACCGCCTGTCACTACTCTTAGTTGTTAACCTCGCTGACTATTTCTTCTATTCATTCTCATATCGTATCATACATATTACCATCCTTATACCAATCTGATATCTCAAATGCTGTGCTACTTGAAGTATGCCGCTGCAGGCTTGGCCGCTGCGACTCTGGTCTCAGGTCAAACGTACACTGACTGCAATCCAATGAAAAGTATATCTCATAAGTTGTACTCAACAATCTAAAACAAAACATCCCTCTGATATTTTATAGAAACTTGCCCGGCCAATCCTGGCACAACCGAGTCCAGACACACTTTCGACTTCACCCAGAGCTCGGGTCTAGATAAGTGGACTACTACTGCCGGCAACGTCAAGACGGGCCCAAACGGCGCCGAGTTCACAGTCAACAAGCAGGGTGAGGCACCCACCATCCAGACAGACTTCTACATCTTCTTCGGTGAAGTCTCCGTCACCATGAAAGCAGCCCCAGGCACTGGCATCGTCAGCAGCATCGTGCTGGAGTCGGATGATCTCGACGAGATCGACTGGGTAACTTATCATACTCATCCACCACTCCATTTCTTACATCTAACCTCAATGCCTAAATCAGGAAGCCGTTGGCAGCGACACGACCGAAATCGAATCAAACTACTTCGGAAAGGGAGATACCACGACCTACGACCGCGCAATCTGGCACCCTACCTCGGCACCCCAGGAGACATTCCACACCTACAAAGTCGTCTGGACCAAAGAAGCCACCACCTGGTCCGTTGACGGAAAAGTCCTCCGCACTCTATCCTTCAACGACGCCAAATCCGGATCCAGATACCCCCAGACCCCCATGAACGTGCGTCTTGGGATCTGGGCCGGCGGCGACCCATCCAATGCGAAGGGTACGATCGAATGGGCCGGTGGCGAGACAGATTACAGCAAAGTTCCTTTCACCATGTATATCAAGGACGTCACTATCGTCAACTACAACCCGGCCGAGTCTTATACCTGGTCTGACCGGACTGGTTCTTATGAGAGTATCAAGTTCACCGGTTCTGTTAACTCGACTTCTTCGACTAACTCCACTGCCTCGACGACTTCGAAGACGACTTCGCCTACGACTTCGGGGTAAGCTTTTATATCTTGTTTTGTCTGTTAGCGTTGTGTCTAACTATCCCGATCTTACTAGACGCCTTATCTCTGCTGCCATGCCGTCGGGCTCTACCTCTGCCTCTGGCTCGGTTTCTTCTAGTTCTAGCTCCCCCTCCGCGTCGCCGGCTTTTAACGCTGCTTCGAACTTGGGCGCTGGTAGCTTGGGTTTCTTGTCTGCCCTTGCGGCTTTCTCCGGGTTTCTTTTCCTGTAGATTAGTTACTTGATATTGGATTTTATCTATATATCGGCTGTCGATGGCAGTTGATAAATGGTACTTTTTTCCATTCTCTTCTTTTCTTTCGAGTTTTCTTGATCGTGAGGCACCGAGTATGAAAGCGAAAGAACCACCAATTCCAACTTATCGCAAGTGTTTTTCTTTTTCTTTTTCCTTTTCTTATGTATGTCCCATTTGAGCCAACTTGGGATGTGTCTGGTCCCATTTCTTCCGGGGTGTTCTCTACAAAGAAGAAAAATGTCCGGGCGAATACCCGGAAGCCCACGAGCATACATATCCTGGGGCCCTGCCCCTGGACTGGCGAGTTACACACTAGGCCAAAAGACCATTATATCTGAGCATTACGCTCAGATTGTCCAGGCTCCGATATATATATAGTGCATGACATGACACTAGAACGGCTAAAGCCTAAATCCCTGATTTTGGATACTTAGATGGCTAGGAAGGGTCGAACGACACTTTTTACAATATCAATTGCCTGGGATGCCACCACAGATAGTCGAACCAAAAGGAAATAGGAAAAAGAAAACAGAGAAATGTGATGTAGAGTACATGTGCGAGTGCAAGAGCCAGGCAATGCAAAGAAAGGCAAAGATGCAAGAGTTTTGTTGTGTACAAGCCCGTAGCCGTAGCCGTAGGAAAAGAAGGTTATAATGCTTAACAGATGGAAAGAGAGATCCGGCGGAAAAATTGCACATATCCAAGCGTACAATTTCCGAGTCCAATTGAGATTGGAACTTATATGTATTCACCAGCCCATAATTCCGTTCCAAAACACCATCATCACCAACCAAATATCTCACCAACACTGAGAGTACTCCAGCGCACACCACCAACAGCAACGACCATCAAGACAACATCGACAACAGCCAACACCACGGAGCCCATCATGAAGCGAGGGCTGAAGATACGGTATAGCATGAGATGGCGACGGAGATGGCCGGCCCACATGGTCGTGGCGAGATTAATAGTCGCCAAGTAGAGGATATGTGTTCCAGCGGCCTGTACGACATCGGAGAGGATGCGTGTGGCTGGGTTCTTGTTTGGGTTTGAAGCTGGAACACGGTCGTGGGTCTGGAGGGGACGTTTCCAGAGGACGGTGAGGGGGACGGCGATGGCGGCGAGGATCTGTGCGCCGAAGGTATTGAGGATCACGAGTAGTGGGGACCAGGGGTATTGGATTGAGGTGAGGGGGATGAAGGCTGTTTCCCACTGGATGCTGGAGAGGGTGGCCTGGTGGCCTGTTTTGAAGAAGTAGAAAGAACCCAGTACACCGAGGATGACGGGGCCGATGGAGGAGTTTGACAATGTTAGGTTGTTGGTGTCGAGGATTTCGAGGAGAGAGAGGATTTGCCAGAGAAGGAGGGCGATGGCGCCTTGGCCCATGGGCTTCTGCATGAGGATGATGGCGAGGGCGAAATTGATGAGTATGAAGCAGAAGTGGGTTCCGTAGACGTTGCCGAAGCCGAGGATTGTGACTGTTGTTCGTGGGCCTTGTTGCTGGCCAGCGACTATAGGGGCCGGTGGGCTGTTAGGATCTTCGGTGGGTTTGCTCACGTTGATGCTGACGCAGGGCTTGCAGTATAAGTATGCTGCTGTGCCTGCTGCGAACGCGAGAGCGAGGACGAACTGGGCTAGGAAGACCCGGATGAACTTGAGTGATTCCTTGCTTACAGGTAGCCACTCGCCGTCGTCGGCGCCTTCGAGGATCCAGAATAGGGAGGTGACGAAGAGACCGAAGCGGAAAGCAGAGCCGATCCATAGTGATGCGGCGCCTTCGTAGGACTTGGAGCCGGCGTAGAAGGATCGTACAACACTAGGCAGGAAGAGGGTGACCAGGAAAGGAATGGCAAGTTGCCAGGGGGCGGAGGTGGAAGAAGTCGATGAAGCATAGTATGTGGAGCGGCAGAAGGGCATCTGTTCTTCACGGCAGAGGCGGGAGAAAGATGCGATTCGGCCTAGGATCACAAAGAGAACGGAGTGGTACACACCCAGTACCCGGTCCGTGGTCTGCTTCTGTCGCATGGACGAGATACCCGCGCACACGCCGAATGTAGTGAGGAAGAACAGAAGAATTTCATCTTCCCAGATAGTGTATGAGTTCGAAGCAAATCCAATAGACTGAGAAACGGTAAAGAAAAGCGCAAGCCATCCCCACATGCCGTTCGGAAGAGGAAGGTTCAGGCTCGCAGGCTTCTTGATAAGAGCCGGCGTGGCACCAAGGATGCTTCCAGCAGCAGTCAGTAGCACGGCTCCATCGACTATAGAAGTCTCGGTCAAGCCAGTCAATCCCAATACAGAACCGGCCACGGCACCCACGCTAGCACCCACGCTTGCGAATTCCAGCAGACGAGACGTGAGTTGTGTTCGGTCTGTCTTCAAGCCTCGGGCATAGATGATCAACAATACAATACTAGTAAAGAGAATCACAACACCTTGGATCATGCTTGGGACATCGAATCGAGCCCACAATCCACGGCAGATATCAAGAGTGTGACGCTGGTACTTGCGGTAGAGTTCATTGCTAGCGCGAGCAGCGGTCGACTTGGACGAGAAGCCCTTGGAAGCAGACTTCCACTCCTCTTCTGCAGCAGTCCAAAACAAAGCTGACTCTTCATCATCACCAGCACCTCTAGCAAGCGCATATTGGTGCTGATATCTCTTGACCTGGGCTGCAGTCAACCGGTTGACAGTCGCCAGGTTTGCCCAGTTGTTCCCACGTGGGCCAGAGAAAACCTCTTCAATGGGCGAGCCCAGGTTGTTGAATGGGATAGGCATTCCAAGGAGCAAAGACAGCGTCGGAACGAGGTCGATCTGAGGAACGAATCTGTCCCGCGCGAATTGAGGCGGGAGAAGCGTATCCTTGCTTGTGCGCCCGAAGATGCCACGCTTAGAGTACATCCACAACGCGGCCTCAACCTCATCATCAGACTCGCCACCGTGGTCGCCCTTAATGTCCATACCGTGATCTCCCATGACGACCAGAAGAGTCTCATCATCTAGCGCAGCAATGATATCCCGAATGACACGGTCCATTTCCTGAAGTTTGGATGCCATGGCAGCATGGTTAGGACCATATCTATGACCTGCATGATCTACGCCGAGATAATGGCCAAAGATAACATCCCATTTCTCGCTGTTCTCCGGGCGGAGGAGCGGGAAGAGATGGTCATTGACGCCATTGTCGACGGTGTGCAAGTCCCAGACGTTGAACGAGTCATACGCATGCGTGAGATTGGTATCAAAGTAACCCGGGAACAGCGATTGCCAGGTATCATCGCCGAGGTGAACCAGGTTCTTCCCGGCGCTATGCAACTGTGCGACAAGATTGTCCTCATCGATGGCGGTTCCGGCGAAGTTGGAGCCTGCTTCCAGGAAGGTGGGCAGGGTTCCGGTAGTCAGGCCCTTCAGACGGTTCAGAGTGGTTGTCGGGGGATCCGCGATGAATGGTAGGAGGAAGGCGTTGGTGGGGTTTTCAACTGCGGTCTCGTAGAGGATCGGGATGTTGTTGTGGAAGAGGTGGACTGTATCACTCTCTCCCTTCGAGGCGAATGGCACAGTGAAGTCATAGCGAAGGGCATCGATTATTATGACAACAGCCTTGTCAAAGGTTTTCTCGTGCCAGCAGCCTTTCTGCTGTTTACTCCCCAGAGCTGCAGTGTGTGGTTGGGTCAAAATGTCTTCGAAAGGTAGTACGTCGCATGATGATTTGTTCTCGAGAACCATTCGCGTCAGGAGAAATCCTTTTGTGAACAGATAAATACCGGCTACATGCAAGAGTCTGTCATTTATCCAGCGTCAGTTCAAATTGACCTTTCGACGCCTCAAGCTGACAGCGAGCCTTAAACCTTGAGCTCTGCTAGACTTGAAAAGGAACCACTCACAATATCCACGCCAAAACACCCATCACACCAAAATGCTTGGTCCTGAACTCATCCTCCAGCTCCAGCGCTTTCTTATCCAACAAACCAGCTTGCTTCCGTTTGGACTGGGCACTAGCGGATTGATCGGAGCTGCGAGGGGTGGCAGCTGAAAGACCGCTTTTAGGGCCGTTAGGGTTTGGACTAGTCCCCATAGTCCCTGCAGGTGGTGTGACTACCATTTCCAAGGTCTATCGTACGGTCTCAGGTCGAGGTCGGAGGTAGCTGGTGCGCCAGGTCGCGGGTCTGGGTACTGGAGGCCGAAGGGACACCAAAGGGACCGCGAACGATAGTGTGTTTTTCAGGTGCAGGGAAGCCGAGGGCAAGCACAACTGAGCCGATTTAACCGGTTCAAGCAAGATCCATCGAAGTCGGAGAAAAAGTATAGGCGGGGCGGAGGAGATTGCGGAGGTCTTGTACCCCTTTCTGCGCTCTGTCGAACGGCTTCCCTATGTATCAAGAAACTATAACATGCACATCATTCGAAGAAGGGATGTGTACAAAGCCCAATTAAGGGGAGGGGGAAGCTATTTGAGAAAAGATAATAATTCGTGACAGTCGCGGAACACACGGGTTAGGGAACTCGGCATCGGCGTTTCTCATTGGCCGGCTGCGGATACGCCGCAGAAGTTCCTCCAGGGCTATAAAATCCTTACGGGTTTTCCTCATCAATGCCCGGGCTTATACGCAGGTTATTGAATTGAAAGTCTCATGATAATATGATAAAAGTCGCAGCATTTGAGAAAAATAGGGGCTATCGTTGCTTTTTGTTCATCTCTAAGCTCTTGGCCTTACGCTTTGTTTCGGACGCGAAGCACTACCTCGGTCTCTTTAGTCTCGCCAACCCACAAATACCTCGTCTGTCCGGAATCGTTGGGTGTAGGTAGATTCCTTCAGTGGGGTGCGGAAGCCCGTTTTATACGTTATCATCCCCGCCTGGGCAATCATGATTCCGTTATCGATGTAATATCGCTCATCTGTCGCAAAAACAGAGCCGCCCCGATCCCGCGCCATGATCCCCATTATCTCCTGTAGTCGCTCATTAGACCCCACGCCGCCGACAATAAGCACCTACTTAGAGCCGATATGCGCCATTGCACGCTCGGTGATCTCAACCAGGATCGCGTACACCGTCTCCTGTAGAGAGAAGTAGAGATCAGCCCAAGTAGGTTGATCACCAGGATTCTGATCGGTTTGCTCTGCTTTATTCAACCCAAGAGACACAGCTAGCGCATCAATCGTACCTAGGGTTCCAGAGAATGAACAGTCCATTCCCTTGACTACATATGGGAGACATATAAGACGACGGGATTCTCAGCGCCGGTAATCGGGCGGCCCATTACGATATCTAGAAAATCGCCAAAGTATATAAGCCACTTCGCACATTCAACGACATCACAAATATTCCAGTAAGATACTCGATGATTCTTCGAGGGATTAAAGACGTACGTCCAACACAGTGATTCACTGCAATCAATGGCTTGTCCCAAAGCAGACTCATCATCCGTGCGGCAATAGCTATGCTCTGCAGCGGGGCACCCATCCCAGGGCCTTTAGTGAAGCAGATACAGTCCACATCTTGCGGTGACAAGGATGCCTCTTGAAGAGCTGCCTTCACCATCTTGACAACCTATGCCCGGTGATGACGTACCGTATCCTTAGGTAGGAAGCCCTCACCAGGTGGGGCATTGTAGGTGTGTCGAACATTCGCGAGGACCTGGGGTGTGCTACCATCTGTGGGGTGTAGGATGATGCCACCTTGTTGGCGGAACCTTCCATTCCGATGGCGATCATGGCGAATAATGAATTAAGGATTCAGTTGACTCGAATGTTGCCTTATACCAACCTTGGATATGTTAGTAGGTTTGGCTTTACTGGGATGATTCACCTGGACATCCCTCAATTTGGCAATCGGTGGGTACCTGGGTGCTTATATAATACATGAGCACCTCCAGGGCACCTGCCTAAGTGGGCAATCTTGAACCTTCCAAGAGTCGAAGGTTCCAAGGGGAAAGCGCCGAGAAGGAGAGCACTAAACGGATCAGGAAAGCCAAGCCTTGCCAGACATGGCGAGCTGAGAAGCCCTAATATGAGAACACTTCCTATTTACAAATCACATAATCCTCTTTATAGTCGTTACCACGGGTTTTCCAGTCTCTATAGAGTCTCTAATTTAGAACCTTGCTAGAAATCATAATCCGGGGGGGGGTTTCTTCTCCCTCCTTGCGTATCGTATCGTATTAGCTTCAGTTTTCTGCATGAGCATGTTTAGCACTTAGTCCTGCTTTGAGGGAGAGGAACAATATCTTGATTCGAACTGTAGCATGGTATCTCCAGCAGTATCATCTCAAGAGGAAGAGTGGGCAACGACATGGTCCTTTTCAGGCATGTGGTCTCTTTGGGCTGGCTATGCTAAGCAGATCCATAAACCTTGGATCATCAGGGGTTTAGTGAGCGAAAGGCGGATGCGGCAACGCCGGAGCACTAAAACAAAAAGGGGAAAGTCAAGAAGTGGTAACTAGTGAAAATCAAGTACATACATAGTACACCCACTACAATGGTTATATACATATAGAAAAAGATAAAAAGACTTCCGGGAAAAGGATAGATTTCAGATTTGCCTGAATACGGCGAAACATAGGAGGACTAAGTACATACATTATCCAGCTGCCGAGTACCGGGTAAAAAAAGGCACATGAGAAAGGAAGTAAAATAGAGGGGTCCCTAAAGCATAAAAATAGGACCCCATAAAGGGGGAAGAAGAAGAGAAAGTCAAAAGCAGGAATACTGTCACATGTATATCGGACCCTAGGAACGTAGCAGGGACGAAAGAGACATGAGGCACCAAACTTAAGAAATAAAACGCCAGAAAGCAAATAGAGGGGAAAAAATCGGCAGGCCCTCGCTATGAACGATTCAGCTTCGATGAATCTTGGAATCCAAGCAATGTAGGGTACCCATGAGTCTGTCCAGAAACCGGATATTCCGACAATGTGCCTTGGTGAGACCAAGACGGAAACTGAAGGGTATGTGCAAGCCACGTAGGCCAAATCGGGGAAGGAAGGGTATGTAAGAGATAGAATCGAAAAAAAGGATGGTCGCCAGGGTACTCGTCATGTTTTGAGAAGTCGTCGAAGGTTCAAGGTAAATTGAGCGCTATGCGGGCGATATACGCGGTCGGTTCAATTGGGGGAGTTGGTTTGATAACACGCCTTTAATGGTATGTCTTCGTCTCCTCTTTCTCCTTCAATCCACCCATCCGCTCAATGTCAAGGGACTGGAAGCGACCGGTGTCAGTGCTTTGGTAGGGCGGGAGCTCCTCGTGGCAGGGCTCCAAGCCGATGCTACCCGCGTCACTGATCCGGACAACGACCATGCGGCCAGAGGTACGCTTGCCACTGGCGTCTTCTTCCTCTGGGAAGGTAATGCGGATCTCGGGCACAGGGCTAGGTGGAGGGCTGTCGGAGTTCTCCATGAGGCTGCGTTTCTCGTCATAGACAAGCACGGAGTCGGCTTTATTCGTGGAAATGGTTAGGCGGCGTCTGTTGGGGGACTCTCCATTGTGGACTGGGAGCAAGTTTTGGTTCCGAGACTGACGCTTGCGGCGGAGGACGAGCAGACCACCGACCAGAGCAAGGGAGAGCAGGACGAGAACAAGGAGGGCGATGAGTAGGTCGATCATGGCGTTGGAGAGTCCGCTGTCGCTGTCATCGCGAGCCACGATGCGGGGGAATAGGTTATTCATCTTGTTGGTTGTTGATTGTCGGTTGTCGACGGTTGGTCTTTCGATACCGAGTTAGAGAAGTTGGTGAACGGAAATCGACAGATATGTATGTGATCGTCGAGTTCGGATTCCAAGGAAGGTCACGGAATCAATCCGGGGAAGTAAACAGTGAAGCGCGATGGAATGTGCGTGCAATTTATCGGTCACGGGATCGTGGCGGGAAAAAAAAGCGAAGAATCGAAAACGAGAGTGAGTAAGTTAAAGAAAGAATGGACAAGGTGAGCCGCTGAAAGAGTGAAGCTGGCACCTGTAAAGGAAAAGAATGGAGGGGATGGGTGAGAATGAAGGGAAAACAGAAAAGGGAGGAAGGGGAGAAGAGGAGAAGGGTTGTAAGCCTAGAACGGCTTTGCTATTGTTAGTGTAGAGCTAAGCTGTTTGTAGATTAGCCCTGTTCCTAAGGCGTTGCTCGGGGCCTCTTGGCCACAGGAGTCAACCAATCACAACCTTTCAGTGCCTGGAGAACGGGCCCTCTGGGGGTAATTTACGCCCTCTCATTCGTTAGGCGGCTCCACCGAACTATGCCCTGTTTATTTTGGTTCCCCTGAGGCCCACGCTCATAACTCGCGTAAATCTTATGAAGTAGTATGTTGTACATCCGGGGTAGTATAGTTATATATTTACATCATGATCTTAAATCCATGTCTTGTAAAGATAAAGCAATCATGGCCGGCGCTTAGTCTGGTCACATAAGCATGAATCACTCGAATTTGGGTTGACAGTACAAATCAATGAAGCCTAATTGGGGTACATAGTGGCACGATTTGTGCTCTCTCAAGGCCGATACTCGTGCAAAACTGGAGGAAATGAGTGTTTCAAAAATCCATAGAGGGAGATTAGATCTCATGCACCTGATCTTCAAGACATATAAACAAAGCCCTAGTACGCGTCAGCCAAACACAACTGCTAGTACAAGTAAACAACAACCATGTTTGTTGGGAATAAACAAAAGATGTAAGGAACAAAACAATTTCTTGACTTTGAAACAGTTGAGTTATTGTATCATATGAGTTTATGAGTGAGTGAAGTTGACTTGATTGTTGAAATATATAACACTGGGGCACTCAAGATCGACCATGACTTGATATGTTGTACATCTTTTGTTTGGATTGCTTCAAACCTGAAATTACTACTATAATTAATATCTAAGTTCATTCCTATTGGACTTTTTCCAAATAAAGTAATGTGTCAAACTCGGATGTCTGCCAAGGGGGCCATATGTAAAAAGTGATCACATGCTGAATATATATCTCGCAGCTGAACAAGCCATATCCAAAGAAGTCGCCCATGGCTATAACCAACAACAAAAGCCAGAGGAATTACTCATATAACTAATTGCAAGATTAATGTAGCTAGTTATCGTTTGCCACATGTCGGATGTATCAATCGCCGGAACTGCATGTATCCTTCTTGCATGAATTTTGCCGCCACACCGGGGACAACCAGTACAAGGGCACGCGGTCCCAGTGCCACAAATAAAGTGCTCAGCCACACCCAAGTACATGGTGTGGTCTTTCGTCTTCTTTCTGCATAAGTGACTGGTAGGATGGTGCCAGGAGAGCTATTTCTTCATTATATATATGTGCTATGGATGATCTTGGGGCAACTGCCCGCGGCTTCTGTGCTCGAGATTTTGTACCCCAACAAATATTGTATATTGTATGTTGATTTGCAAAATATAATCTGATCTGTACTTTAAGTTCTTATGCGTGGGCCTCTGACTAGCGTACTGACACATGAGGCATCAATGGAAGTACATACCGGGCTTGGGGATATCAGTTGAAGCTAACCGCGGAAGTCACTTGCTCCAGATGACAGAAATAGCTTATTAATCAAAAAGCTGGACGTCTCATGTCGATGCTTTAGTAGGGATTTTGATGCTCTACAACAAATCCCATCTCGGCCTTCGGTTGACACCGCCAAGACCTGACACTCGAGATCAACAACACAACTAAACACTACGTCGGTATCAAAATTTGTCCATTGTACCGACTGACATGTCCTACGCTACCCTGGCGTAGGTCGTAGTGGATGGACTCTGCACCTTTTATAATGCGGTCAGGGGCCGCCAACACACATTCGACACCTCACAAACCCGGGAAAGGACGATCATCAGAGGAAAAGCAAACCCATACCCGGAATCTGGTAACATGGCCAAAGCCTTATAGTCTCTCCGCAAGCCAGCAGGAACTGCGCTCGGGACCATTAAGTGTGTCTAAGCCTAGAGGAGTTGGACGCAAGGCAGGCAATGCCTCTCAGCGATCAGATCCGGGGAAGGTTTCTGCGAGTGATGACCTGACACTTGACCTGTGCAACCCCTGTGTAAGGATCCAAAGGTGAGTATCCTTGTCAGACTCTCCCTTTTCCAGTCAATGTCTCGGCCTTTTTCCAATCTCGCCGGATGGGATTACACCGCGATGACTGGACACTCCAACGTTGACGGCAAATGTTCACCAGCACATGCTCGATGATGACCGCTTTTTTTTTTTTTGCTTTCCTTTCTCTCTCCCCTAGGTTTGTTTTCTATGGGTTTCTGACCCGGACAATGAGCATTTGGGTCTCATCGTTTAACAGGCTGCATATCACACTTTACCCACAGATTCATCCAAGGGTCAGTGTGACGATGCGCCGAAGCAAGGGGCTGGCCGAGTCTACAGAAGTCTACTCAGCCGAGAACCATTTTTTTCGCAGATAATTCTTCTGGATCTGGGACCCCTCAAGGCCCGAAGCGTACTTCTATCGATGGTCGCGCGCGAGACTATTGCATAGCTCGCAGTTGGGGTTTGCCGTGATCATTGATCTATTGAGAGTTAAGAATCAAGGGATTGGAACCCAATACCAATACCAGCGCACGGCCACACGATTGAAAAACAGACAGAACATAAATGAAAAAAAAAAAAAAAAGGAAAAGGAAAAGAAAAAAAAACAGTCCAAACAGAAGAAGGACGAAACAAATCCCCCACTCCCATTGAGTTCCTGACTAGGCGGAGAAAGTAAGCCAACGAGAGACGCCTTGCCAATCCTGGAATGGCAGGTAATCGGCAGGTAATCCACAGTTAGAAAGGCGGTCCTTGGCTTTTTCTGTCAAGAATGTTTCCGGGTTCAACCGGATGTTATATGAGACGTTTAAAGAATATCAAATTGAGATCTAAGTATGATAATATCCCGATATACAATATAGGGTATAGGTGTATATAGAGTGTACCTTACTTTGTGGTTAAGACTAAAGTGGGAGGGGCTTAGTGGGCCCGATCGGACCTCCAGAAAACCTTCAATAATCAAGATAAGCGGTTGCCGAGCATTATAGGAAAGCTTCATTACCTTCATTTAGAGGAACATCAACTTTGAAGCTGCCCAGATGAATTGCTCTTTCCTGATTCTTTTTAGTGAGAAAGCTTCTTCTTTTTGTTGGGCACCGGCTCCATTCGGGAGTATATTTTGTCTATATACAACAAAGGGTTCCACGGTCAACACAGCTGCCAGGCAGCTCTATAATGGAGTGGATAGGAACTTTTAACCGATGTGTTAAATCTCTCCAATGGTGATTTCATGTTTGCTCGTTCACCCTTAGTCCATGGACCATTCGGTACTGTTCCAGGGACAATTTGTTGATGTATTAAGCTGGACCATGGGAGATGATGCGACTAGTTACCTAATATGGCAGTGTAGAGAACTGAGTGTTATGGAGGAATAGAATTGCAATACAATATGTAATAGAAATCCAGTTCAATAGAAATATGGATACATAATGATATACTAGTATACATAATAGATCATATATATCATATATATCATATAACTATATCATAATATATACAATATCACGATGTAAAAACAAGACAAAGAGATGGGGCCAGGCTAAAAAAGAAGCGCCGGGAGTTAGATCGCGGTGACGATCAGATACGTGCGCCATAAACAAATGGCTGAAAAGATACTTGGATTTACTACTAAACTCTAACCTAAATTGAAGTACCACCATCTCCTAACTAGGATCGACCTGTTCACATGGTTATGGTATTACGCGGCAATACAGCGGCTGATCTGCCAGAGAAATCATCTTTCTTCTTGTTATCTATCCAATTGACTCTCTGTTCTGTTCTTTTTTTTCTTTTCTTTTCCCCTTCTTCTTTTTTTTCGTGTGACTCTTTTTTTTTTTTTTTAATTGTCTTCCTTATTATTTCAACCGTCTCCTCTTTTTTTTGACCTTTCCTTTTTCTCCTTCCATCACCGCCTCACCATCAACCCACTCCCCAAGAAACAGCCACACACAAAAAAAAATAAAACCCTTGGGCTGTCATGCTGGCGCCTGTGTGACAGCTGGACTACATTAATGCCGTGCCTTGTCTCTCGTCCACATTCCCTTCCATCGATCCACTGAATCCCGGATTCTCATCCTTCTTGCGCGAGCGCATTCCATTATCCTCTCTTAGTTCGCTACTCGAAAATCTTCCCCCTCAGACATCCAAAACCCCTTGCCTACGCCAATCAATCTAGGGTCCCCCAACGTTCTGATTACCATTCTCGGGGATCGCCTCTCTATAAGGCACATGAGGACGATCTGCAAACTGGGAGATTCTTGGAGCATGCACGGAGCAGAGTAACGTTGCGGCGCCTCCTCAATTCTGAACACTTCGGCTACCAAACTTGCAACCCCACAGCTGCAGCAAACGAAAGGGTGATAATAATCGTTCCAATTCTTTGTCACCTTGCATCTTCTAGCACTGTCAGGCTCGATCGACCTTCCTGCCACCCTCAGCATTTCTCGCCTCATTCAGAGCTCATCGCTCTTCCTCCCTTCCGTCTCCCTTCCTCTTTCGCTCCTGTATAATCTGTACATGTCCTGGGTTCGCCGTTGAGCAATACAGAAGACAAACACTAGTTTTCTTCCCTTTCGCTCTTTCTTGTGATCCCTTCTATCCCCTCCTTTGGTGAGCCTTCCCTTTCATACACTTGAGTACCCTAGGGCCCTTGTACCTTTCTCCAGATCTGCCATTCCGATGCAACGTTTCCCAAGATGGCCCAAACCCTGCTAACAAGGGCCTCTTCTCATCGCAGTCTTATATTCCTTCGTGTACGCCGTCTCTGGTGCCTGGTGCCCGTTTGCAAATACTAGTCGACACAGCATCGGCCGATCGTCTCAGCTCTGTGATTTATTACCACGAGACAACACTCCGAACCACCTACAAATAATCGTCGCCGTTCGAGTACATATCGAATTACTGTTTCGCCGATCGGAAATTTCCTGGGATGGCTTCTACGATGGCCGCAAATACAACCAGCGTACACAACGTGAGTGGCACCATGGATGTCGATCAATGGAATGATGATAATAACAACGAATCCAAGGCACGATCCAACCGGGCTTCCAACATGAGTTCATCCGGGATGAACGACCGCAACCGCGGCTCACAAGGCAACAGTGTCGGCAAGGGTTTCGGTGCTAGTAAGGCTAGCTGGAAGAACAACATCTGGGGCGATTCCAACCTAGGAGGATTCGGTGATGGTAAGTTGTCGCACATCCATTACGACTAGGGTTATGCTGATGCAGTTTGTAGAGCAACACCTCAGCGAGACTGCATTCGAAGGAAAGTCGGGTTCGGGTTCGCTGCTCTCTACTTCGGAGTCAGACGGCTGGTCGGGACGTGCCAACCTGCCATGGAGCACTGTCAACACCAACCCCTCCTTCCAGAACAGAGGCCTCGGCACATCCCCCACCCAGACTCGGGCAAATGACCGCAGTGCTCCTGCTCTCAATGAAACTAGTGATAACTCTTACTTCGCTCTCCCCCGCACCACTGGCATCAACACCTCTGCTGCTACCGCAAGCCACCGGCCTTACCTTAACGCTGCGTCGGAGGGGGTGTCCCCGTCCGGAGAAGGTCTCACCTTCGGTGGCTTTGCTGGTCGACGTCAGATGAACACCACTGGTCTCGGTGGCAGCCCTGTGGGAGCGAACTTCCCTGTCAAGCCTGGCTTCGCGAACCCTCTTGATGGTGCAAGCGGAGATGGCATGGGTGCCACGATGGGCATGACCTCATTGGGGTCTGGAATTGCCGAGCATATGTCTCCGCCCCAGGGTCGCAGTGGACTATCGCACGCCTCTCACAACTCAGCTTCTTACACTACCCAGCGCCCCGCTCACTCCGCTCATCCTTCTTTGTACTCCGACAATCACAGCATCGATGGCCGCTACAGCGGTGGCTCGGTGGACCTCAATGCCGGATTTAACAAGCTACAGCTCAACGAAGGCAACTACGGCTCCCAAGCGGCTCAGCGACCCTCGTTCGTGCCCCATGCATCTTTCGATGGCACCTTCCAACGCGGAAAGTACCAGAACAATGATGACACTTACCAGGCCCTTGGATACACCGCAGAGGCTGCACAGGAGATGCATCTTGCTTACCAGACACGATCCAGAGCTGCGAACACCGGCTCCATCTCGCCTTCAGACTATGCCCGCATGGATAGCCCCATTTACCCCGGTGTTGACGGAGCCGCCGCTCAGTACCGCAACACAGGCGCAAATGAAAGCCAAGTGGCAGCCTTTGAGCGCAGGCTCCGCAACTTCCAGGAGCAGGAGCTTGCCCAAGGTTCCTGGCGGATGCAGTACCCGCCCTCTTACGATTTCCAAGCTTACCAAGCTTCTCGTTTGAATGCTCTCTCCGGATTTTACCCAGTGGGCCATCTTGGTGGGCTGGGTGCCGCTGCTCTGGTCTCGCGCACCCAGCGCGAGCACGATCCTACCCAGGTTGTCCGCAGCCCCCTCCTAGAAGAGTTCAGGGCCAACAGCAAGGGAAACAAGCGCTACGAGCTGAAGGACATCTACAACCATGTAGTTGAGTTCAGTGGGGACCAGCACGGTTCTCGCTTCATTCAACAGAAACTTGAGACCGCCAACAGCGACGAGAAGGAACAGGTGTTCCGAGAGATCCAGCCCAACTGTCTTCAGTTGATGACTGATGTCTTCGGCAACTACGTCGTTCAGAAATTGTTCGAGCATGGCAACCAGACCCAGAAGAAGATTCTTGCCAACCAGATGCGCGGCCATGTCTTGGCTCTGTCGACCCAGATGTATGGATGTCGAGTGGTCCAGAAGGCCCTCGAGCACATCCTGACTGACCAGCAAGCTGCGATGGTCAAGGAGCTGGAGAACCACGTCCTCAAGTGTGTTCGTGATCAGAATGGTAACCACGTCATCCAGAAGGCCATCGAGCGTGTTCCTTCGCAATATGTGCAGTTCATCATCAATGCTTTCCGCGGCCAGGTCAACAGACTAGCCGCCCATCCTTACGGCTGCCGTGTCATTCAGAGAATGCTTGAGCACTGCGAAGAGGTCGATCGCCAGTCGATTCTGGCTGAGCTCCATGCCTGCACTTCCAATCTGATTCCTGACCAGTTCGGCAACTATGTCATCCAACATGTTATTGAGAACGGTGACGAGAAGGACCGAACTCGCATGATCGACATTGTTATGGGGCAGCTCCTTGCTTACTCCAAGCACAAGTTTGCTAGCAACGTGGTTGAGAAGAGCATTGAGTTCGGCGCAGAACATGAGCGTATCCACATCATCAGCACCCTAACCTCCACCAACGACCGCGGCGAGAGCCCTCTCCTTGGTCTCATGCGTGACCAGTATGGCAACTATGTGATTCGTAAGTTCAACCCGCATCACTCGTTGTGTACTATACTAACCCCCAGCAGAGAAAGTGCTGGGCCAATTGAAAGATGCCGAGCGTGAAGCCCTCATCGACCAGATCAAGCCCCTTCTCAGCCAGCTGAAGAAGTTCAGCTATGGCAAGCAGATTGTCGCTATCGAGAAGCTCATCTTTGACCCCAACTCTCCTGCGACTGGCGCTCTCTCTCATGCCACCTCGACCACTCCCCCTCACTCACACAAATCCTCTCCGCAGCCCGCCAAGCGCTCAATCCCCAGTGAACAGCCCCGGGCCCCTTTCATGGGTAACGCACCACCCACTCCTCCCCCGACGGATGCCCAGACCACCGTCGATCCCACCCTCGAGTCGAAAGGCCTCGCTAAGAGCACTGTGACCTCGGTTTCGAGTCCCGAGACAGGCAACACCGGTGTTACCGTCCCGGTCGACGTCACTAGTGCTCACTAATTCGTTGCACACTTTATCTTGCTCGCCCAACATAATCTTTCTAATCCTGATTTGATCTGAGCCGAGTGACTTCTTGTTCTCTATCTAATACCGGGCGTATACATACAGGGGAATCAGGCGGGATATATGTTACCAACGTCTATGTGATTCTCCCCTACTTGATCATGGCTTTGACGGCGCAACAATGAGGGCCTGGAATGTCTTTATTTTTACTATTTCTTTTCTTGTGTTGATCTCGATCTCGATCTCGGACTGCCGACTTATTTCTTATCTTACCTTATTTGTTTTTGTTTCTTTCTTGACATGTTCATTTATTCTCACGATTGTGTTTGTGAATCATTGTCAATGCTTCTCGCTACGAGATCCAGGTCCGAGAATCGATACGGTTCCGGCGTCTTTGTTCTTTCACTTCTTTCCATTTCTTTTCATTTTGTCACGGGGTTAAGGGCGGTTGTGATGGGGGAAAAATATCGGCAATCGGCTCGGAAAGGGGGGAACGGATTTCATCTTTTCGCTCTTCATGATTTTCCGAGCGCATATGCCATAGCATGGAGTCCCGGACCTTCCACATTCACATTCGGATCCAACAGAAAATACGAGGAAAAGAATCAATTCAACCACTTTGCACAGCAGTTACCTTGTGCCCATGGCATCCGCGTGATCTACCCAGAACCACCTACCACTTTTTATTTCTTTTACAGATTTCTTTTCCTTCTCTGGCCAAGTCAACATATTTCGAGTTAAGGCTATGATTCCTGATCCCGAGCTCCACGGCTTTCCTTTTGCATCAAGGTGTTCTTATCAAAGGTGTTCTTGCTTCTGTGCTTCTCGGTCAGCATGTCCGATGATTCTACTCGTTCGGGACCTTGTTATAGTTGCCGGCGATTTCGGACTTCGTGCTTGCCTGTTTCCGGGTTGTCATGCCGTGTTGATAATGTCGTGGTTTCCTTATTCTTCTCTTCCTCTTGCTACTGGCTGTATTATCAATGCATTATGACTTGACTTTAATTTTGCTAAGAATGATGTAGATTTGTACCATTTCGTTCAAATACCGTAGTATCTTCGGTGTATCCAGTTCTAGAGCCTAAGATAAAGCCCAGTAGTGCATAGTGACCACTTGGATGGTTAATCTTCTACAAAGACATTTCAAAACGTTCAAGTAGTCGCATCACGTGACCCATATAGAATCATATATCACACGTGATGCTAGTCCCGTGATAGCCGATAAGGCGGCGCATTTTGATAGAGTTGGAGCGAACCAGTCTGCACTTCCACTTCTTCCTTGACACTGTGATCAGCATTGTCTCTCTGCGTGTCAACAGATGAACCCCACGGCATCGAGCAATCCACCCGTTATCTCTGAACTCTTAATCCGAGCTCGAAAGAACCTGCATCCAGAGTCGGCATCCAGACTAGCTCCGAGCTCTCTCCATCCCGCAAAACCACAAACTACAATTCTCCAATAACCACCGACACAACAATCACATAAAGTTCTCCACCTGAGAACCCCTGAATAAAACCACACTTTCAACCCCACGCAAACCAACCAACCAACAACCACAGAAATGTCCTCCAACGTCGGCCTCACAACCCCGCGCGGCAGCGGCACATCAGGCTACGTGCAGCGCAACTCTGCGGTCCTCAAGCCCCGCAACACAGGCTACGGCGCCCCCTACCCACCGATCAGCGGTGCAAACGGCAGCGGACCAATGGACCGACCATTCAAACAGCGGATGCCGGATAAGCAGATTCTCGAGCACGACCGCAAGCGCGCGATCGAGGTGAAGGTGATGGAAGAGCGGGAGCGACTGGAAGAAGAGAACGAGCGGATTGAAGACGAGGCAGACGATAAGAAGAAGAAGGCGAAGAGTGGAGCCAAGAAAGAGGAAGATGGCGAGGCCGATGAGGGAGAGAAGCTTCTTAGTGAAGAGGAGATTGATGAGAAGTGTGATGCTCTTCGACAGCGTTTGCTGGCGGAGCTGGAGGAGGATTTGAAGCGTGGAGAGTCTGGTTTCAAGAAGCCTTTCCCTGGGTCTGGATCTGGGGCTGGGGCTGGGAGGGATAGACGCAATCTTAAGTCTTACCAGGTTCATGAGCTTGCTGAGGCGAAGATTGAGGAGACGGAGAGGTTGCGGAAGGCTTTTGGGTTGAGGGAGGATCGGGAGACTGGGGAGATTTCTAGTTCGAGGGATTATCGTGAGAAGAGGAGGGATTAGATTATGTTTTGACTTTGACTTGTTTCTTTCTCGTTCTTTTTTTTCTCTGGTTGTCTTTCTTCTTGAGTAATGGTGTTGATCGGTGTTATGGGTTTGTGGGATTATTATGGACATAGGGTTGCATGAACAAGTTTTTCATTTCATTTCACTGTTGTCCATGTTATGGCTGTACAATCTTTTTTTCGAATGCAAAGAAATGAACAATTGGATATCATAACCTCATCTATAATACACCAAAACCAGTATACTATGCCACAAACTTTTCAATGACCCAACCCTCCTTAGGATCCTTCTTCTGCACAACCTTCTTAGCAGGCATCGGCCAGCCCACACTACCCCCATCACCCACCAAAGAAGGAATAACCCAGCAAGATCTGCGCGGTGGCACACCCTCAATAGCATCAGCCTTTCCAATCGGCTTTCCGTACTCAATAAGCGGCGTGTCATGCGCAATCGCCGAGAGCTGCAACCCACTAGGCGCAACAAGCGGGAACATCCTAATCTTAGGAACCTGGTCCGAGACCAGCGAAGCAGAAGATTGTTGCAGATGCGAGTAAGTGACATACTTCGGCATTTCCTTCGGCGAGAGCTTAGCAAGCAACGAAGACGGATGCACATAAACAGCTCGTTCCTGCAGATCCTCACCCTTCCCATCCCGAGAACGGAAGAGCGTCAGGTAAGGAACGTCAATGGCGCGACGGGGAGCGCGCGGGTTCTCCGGTGGAACAGGGGCCTGATCAGCACGGATAGCGACATGATCGATAAATCCTGCCGTGACGATCTGCTTCAGGGCCTTTATTTGCTTTGATGAGGGCTCTGGCAGACGGGCTTCGTAGGCGGGGACTAGGCCTGGGTTATTTGAGCGCACGATGTCGGTCAGCTGGCGACGGAGCTGGGTTGCTTCTTTGAAGGCCTTTGCGCGGAGGAACATTTTTTCACTGAAGGCGTCGCCGTCGGAGGCGTAGCCATACGCGCAGATTGCAGAGAGGGATTTTAGAGCGTCGGAGGTGTCGTCGTGTTTGCTGAAGAGGCGTTGGGCGCGCGCGTAGGCTTTGTTACGTTGTTCGCGCTCGTCGTCTTCGAGACGGTCTGCGTTTGTGTAGACCTTTCGTCTGTCGCTGTCGCTGTCGCTGTCGTCGTCGACTTGCTTCTTGGCTGTGGTTGGTAGGGGTTGGTTTGGGTCGAGTTGGTTCTCTGGGACGAAGAGGTCGCCGACGGCTAGGGCTGCCACTAGGGCGATCACGTACGGCATGCAGCCGTGTTGGTGGCCGATGTGGAGCATTTTGCTGAATCGGGGGAGAGGGGGTATGTTGATAGACGACGGCCGATGGGGGTTACCTGGCCTTCGGCTGTGAGGGCGCCGAGATTCTTGAGGAGTTTCTCTGCCTTTGCGAGACCTTGGCGGCTTGGGGGTGTGGGGAATGGGAAGTTGATCACGTTATGAAGACCCATGCTCTTCATCTGGAGGACGACGCCTTCGATGGGCGTGCGGAGGATCTCTGGGTCGGTGTATTCGGCGAACTCGCCTTCGTAGACTGCAGAGGAGTACATTCGGTAACAGTGGCCAGGTCCCGTTCGACCAGCTCGACCAGCTCGCTGGTTTGCGCTCGCTTTGCTGATCCAGCCGACTTGGAAGCTTTGGACTCCAGTGAAGAGATCGAATTGCTTCTCCTTAGCGCGACCGCAGTCGAAGACATACTTGATACCGGGGATGGTAAGAGATGTTTCAGCGACGTTGGTTGCGAGGATGATCACTCGGGAGTTCTCTGGGGCCGCCTCAAACACCTTCATCTGTTCTTTCGTGGGAAGTTGGGAGTATAGAGGCAAGACGTGAACGCGAGTTGACGAGTCCATGGCCTCTTCGCCTTCAGCGAGTTCGAAGCCTTCGTCTTCCTCTGCATCATCTAGTCCAGTGATCTCCATATCACTGTCGTAATCATCATGTCCTGGGTTTTCCATCTCGGTGCCACCTAACTCAAGGTCCTCTGCCTCCAAAGGAGCCTCGGTAGCTGACAGCTGCACCTTTGCTTGTGTTGTGTCTTCCCGCTGAGTAGGTTTGAATGCCTGCTTCAGACGCTTAGAAAGCTGCCGGATCTCGTTCTGACCAGTCATGAACACAAGCATTCCACCGGCAGGTAGTTTGCGGTGTCCGCGCGAAACTTTGCGGAACGCATCTTCAACGTAGTCACGCTGAGTACGGCGAGAGAAATGAACTGCAACGGGATACTGGCGACCCTCCGCTTGGACCAAGGGGGGTGCACCATTGCGGAAAAGACTTGGGTTCTCAGTGAAATCCGAAATACGGAGAGTAGCCGACATGATGACGACCTTCAAAGGCTTGACAGACGGGTCCTCCTCGCTTAAAGACTTGCGCAGGCCCACAATACGACTGACCATTCCAATCAGGATATCAGTGTTGACGCTGCGCTCGTGAGCCTCGTCAATAAGAATGATAGAGTATTTGCGAAGGGCAAAGTCATCTGCAATCTCTCGTAGAAGGATACCATCAGTCATGAACTTGATGGCTGTCTTCTTCGATGCCGTAGACTCGAATCGGATTTGATACGAAACCTTCTCGGCATGTTGACCCAACTCCTGAGACACACGGTTCGCCATACTCACAGCCGCGACTCGGCGAGGCTGGGTGACACCAATTAGACCCGGGTTAGGGCTGCCTGGAGAACCGAAGCCGGATTCGAAGAGGAACTGGGGAAGCTGGGTTGTCTTTCCACTACCAGTAGCACCCCAGATGACGACAACTGAGTTGTTGTGAATTGCCTCCATGATTTTCTGTTCTTCGCCGACGACAGGGAGTCCAAGACGGGCAGTTTGGATTTCCTCCGTACGGTCAACCGCAACACTGTAGGCCTTACGATTGGGATCGCCATGAGTTACCTGAAGTTCCCGCGGGAGAGGTTCTTCTTGGGTGGTATTGTGGGTTGCTGGCAACTTAGACGGGTCGAACACCTGCTCTTCCTCGGTCACGGCTCCCTCAGTGGGTTGGAAGCCTGCGGCTTCGTTGATCTGTTGTACCGCCCAAGATTTGAAGGCCGATTGGCGAGTCGTGAGCGTTGGCTTATCTTCGTCCATTTCGTCGTCATCTTCTGAATCTTCTGAATCTTCTGAATCTTCAGAGTCTTCAGAGTCCTCATCCTCATCTCTCGAAATGTCCTCGGAGGACGAGGTATCTTCCTCTTCAGAGCCCTCTTCAATATCACTTTCGGACCCTTCGCTCATATCGTCTTCATCTTCATCTTCATCCTCCTCGCCCGAATCAAAGCCCTCCCATGCAACCTCCGCTTTTACTGGTGCAGCTGCGGGTTTCTTCTTCGGTGCGCGCTTCCGCTTCTTTAGAACAGGGAATCCATCAGCTCCTAGCTCTAATGGTCGCTTAAGTCCACTTCCAGCAGCTGCTTCGTCTCGTAACCTTTGTTCGTTGGGATCTGTTGTGGGATCGGAGACTTTCAGGTGAATGTCCGAATCGTCGGTATCATATCCTGAGATGTCCGCGGGAGCATTGTGTTTCGGCGCGGAAACGGCCGGTGCAGATACGTCGTCATCCTGTCGCTTGCGCTTAGAAAGATCTCGGGAACTCTGTAAAGATGAAGTGTCGACAGATGACTGCGCTAGCTTCTTCAACAATTCGATGTTTTCTTCCTTCTTGAGTTTATTTTCCTGTGGGGATGTTAGAGCCATATCTTTCTATTGCGGTTATCCACATACAATGTATTTGTCCAAACGCTTCTGCTTCTTTGAGGACATATGGGGATGCTGCTCTGTTAGCTCTCCCTTCAGCTTCTTTCGCCGTTCCTCTTTCTCGTCCTTGGAGACGGGCTGGAGCTGTGCGACATTGGTATCAGCCGACTCCCCGTCAGGGTTTTGCCGGTGTCTTTGTTTTCTTAGACGTGGTGTAAATTTAGGTGGCATATTGGATTACTGCAGCCAGCCTGGCTGAGAAAATAAGACAATTGACTGAGGATGCAAGCTCTGCAAGCTCTGCGATCTAACTGTTTCTTCATCAAAAAAAAAATTAGGGCGGTCGGGATATTGCCCACTTGGCTCGAGGCGGTGTAAATAGCTACCGCCTACAAACGGACAACGGATAACGACCTCCGATACACCTAGTTAACCCTGCATTTTGTTCTCTTCCTCTTCACTGAAGTATTCTAACAAAGATAAATACTATAAATCACCATGGTTGAATCTTTTGATACAAGCTCTCTGCAGGATTCCCTCAACCTGCCATTTCCTGCTACCACTAAGCAGATTGCGGGGTTAGTCAATGGCGTACGAACAGATCTGGTGATAATGAGCTTTAGCGATAAAATCATGGTCACAATTTCACAAGCGGGACGATTGGCACATTGGGTATTTATATCTTCAATTTGGCATCATCCAACATTGCTAATAGTATATAGTTACATGTACCGATGGAGAACCAGAACCCAGGCACTGAGGGCATGCACACCCTCGCTGAGGGCGATGATGCTCTTTTGCCCCTCAAAAGCTTAACCACCACTACCTTACTAGGCGGTTATTCGCCTGGACAAGATACAACGGGTCAACTACTTGCTCGTCAGATAGCCACGGCTATTGCAACAAAAACACCTAGTGAAAAGAGATTACTCCTCGTTGGCCTTGGACTTGGAAAATCAACTGCTGATAGAGATTCATTTTTTGCTATCGTGGATCTGGTTCTGCAATGCCTATGAAACCATCATAGCCCGATCTTCGACTGAGAACAAGGCAGCCATCGGAACAAGGGGCAGCCATCAGAACGAGGCTTCTGCAACCGGCAAGCCTTCCGCAACCCGCCAGTATTCTGCAAACTGCGAGCCTTCCGCAAACTGCCAGTCTTCCGCAACCTGCGAGTCTTGTGCAATGTACGAGGTTTGCGCTAGCTTTTGGGTTTGCGCTAGCTTTTGGGTTTGCGCTAGCTTTCGGGTTTGCTCCAGAACACGGTTCAGTTTCTCATCTGTGATATGTCCATGGATTCGAACTCTTTCCACTGCAACGAATGCGCCAGAAACCAACACATAGGCGAGATCGCTCTCGGTGAAGAACTCATTCTCCCAGTTCCTTCTTAACTCGACAATCACCGTGCGGACGGCCATGAATCCATAATTTTTGTGATTTAACATGAACTTGATAAAATCAGAAGTGCGCTTCCTTGCCTTCTCGATTTCATTGTCGCCCAGCGTGAATTTTATCGCTCGAATTCGGTTCAAGCTGAGCTCTCGGAAGATTGGGCAGGTGAGGGTGAGGTAGCCGTGCCTGGGAAAATCCATCACCACCAGAGTCCGATTGCTCAGCGCATTGATGTACGCAATCGACATCTCTAGCATCCAGTCGAACGATAAAAATCTCAGGGAACTCGGTATCTTGGGAGTAATTTTATCGTTCCCGATAATGATTGCCTCGTTGCAGTCATCAAAAACGTACTTCCAGATCTTCGCGCGGATCTCCAGCGGCAGCCAATCCAGTGGACACGGGCTTCGTCTGTTCGCGGGCATATAATCCGGGTGGTAGCTTCTCAAATTTGCAACGAACCTATTCTCAAACGATTCCCATGTGCCAAACTGCAACCAGAGCCTTTCCACGAAATTTCCCTCGACAAAGCTGCTGTAGAAGAGAGCGGTATCGGAACTGGAACATTGTCAGATGAAATGGACTTGTTGGTGGCATTGCGACCGATGAGTTTGAATCAACTTACTACATGTACGACACCTTGGATGTCGGGACTAGATCCACGACTTGGTCGGGCTCATTCGGGATAGCAGAATCCGCTGGACCGGGGACTTCCAAGCCTACATTCTCGGTTTGGGCAGATTCATACAAGACCTCGGAAGCCTGGACTTCCAAGCTTGCATTCTCGGTTTGGGCAGATTCATACAAGACCTCGGAAGCCTGGACTTCGGAAGTGGTCACTTTGTTAAGCTCACGCTTGGCTGCAGACTTTCCTCGGAGGCGCTCGCGTTTTGCCGAAGCATTCGCTTGGATGCGATGAAGGGCTTTTTTGAACTTCTTCATTGTGGTTGATGCACATGCGTGATGAAGAGGTGATATGGATGGAAGACCGTGAGGTGGGGGGTTAAGGATCGCGATGGGCTGGCTTTGTGGATGTTGCTGTCGCCGACATAAGCAGGTGTCGGCTCGGCGTCGCCGCGACAACATATCTGCCTACACCTTTGGCTTTGATGTTTATAGACGCTACGACTACTGTCATTTGAAGAATTCCCAGTGATCAATTACTCGTACTTGCTCGGAATTAGGTCTATATCGGTGTTGCTTTGAGCGTCGGTGGGCAATGGAGGCCTACAGTGTTTTGTGGATAGGAATATAGGAATCGCTCAAGACTATCTGTCAGGAGTGAACGAGCGGTAACACGTTGAATATTGAATTGTGTTTTCTTTTTCCTATGCAGTAAATGGGTAGATCATGTATGGTATAGTTCGGTCTTGTCTATCTTCTTAACTACCAGAAAAGATAGGCCTAGTCACTATATTAGATCCACAAGGTACTTTGGATCTTCACCCATTGTACAAGGTGTACAAGGTATCAGCTCGAACTAGATGCCACGAAGTGATTAAACATGGGACTAAAACATTTAGTACAATGAAATCATCAGATGAGATGGGACTAAAACTTTTATTACAAAGAAAATCATCAGATAAAATAGGACCGAAGCTTTTATACAATGAAACCCATCAGATGAAAAGGGACTAGAGCCTTTGTACAATGAAGATGATCAGATGAAAAGGGACCGGAGTTATACTCTTGATATTGCGGTATGGCCAGTCACGTGATGCATATTGACATAAACAGAACAGGGGTTGCATACAACATATAAGACGGCACCTGTAAGTAGACCATGAACAGAGTCAGCTTGGGGTTTGGGACAATCATGATTCTCTAAACCTTTTGAATACCCGATGACTGGTTACTGCGAGTCTATTGAGGTTATAGCCCACGCGTACCCGGAGGTCTTGCCTTTGAAAATATTCCTTGGGTCTCATACTCCACACATCAAACGTTCCTCACATCCACATCTTTTTTACCCCCTTTGTCTCCATCTACCTCTTATTCTCCGAAAGAAAATCTGCATTCGATCTTTGTGGAGTTCTGCACGATGGAGCCACTAGTGGATCCTGAGTTAGCCGCTGCCGTTGAGGCCTCTCGCCAAGATATGTATCGTCAACAGAACAGACAGGCATCCCAGGATAACTTTGTGGATCTGACCAATGAATCGGGAAACGACTCGGACATTGAAGAGGTATTCCCCAAGTCAAAGTCCGTGGTTAATTCCGAGTCTGAAGATGATCACGAGCATGAGCAGCTACAACGTGCTCTTGCTATGTCGATAGAGCCTAATGAGAAACAAACCCCAGACAATGCGCGGACTCTCAAACATTTAACTGCATCCCGTGAGGATTCCATGACATCGGCTGGTTCACTTTTGGGCATGAACCGGAAGCAAATGGAAGAGGAGCGTCTTGCACGTCTCGCCAAGCGCAAGGCGGACGATACTGCGTCTACTCCGCCATCTCAAGTCAGCCGGAAGCTCCCAAGGACTGAGCCTATTCCAGCACGTCATCCTGCCGCTCTACGAAATCCGTTCCAATCAGCCCCGCAAGCGAATATGGCTCGAGTGAAATCTCGCACCGAGGTCTGCCACCAGCTGGCATCAAATGCCCCAAACATTAACATCCAACCAACCTCCCGCTCCGTGGCCCAATGGCCTCTTGGGGCTGTCAAAAAGACACACATCACCGGTTTCCCTCGCAATGGAAATGAGATCACCATTGAAGAAGTTATCCAGCGAGACGACTTGGAGTTGGGTGTATTTAGCTCCTTCCTGTGGGATATGCCATGGCTTTATTCCAAGTTCAACAACTCGACACGCATCTTATTTGTTATGCAAGCAAATGACGACGAAACGGTTAGCAATGCATGCACTATAACCTTGAATAACACGGACTAACTTGACTTCGTTTACAGCGAGAGCAATATCGTCGGGACATTAGCAGCATGCCCAATTTTCGCTTGTGTTTCCCACCCATGGAGCCGCAAGTGTTTTGTATGCATTCCAAGCTGCTTTTGATGTTCCACCCTGGATATCTTCGTATCGCAGTTCCTTCTGCGAATCTCACTCCCACTGACTGGGGGGAGGATAGACTTATGGAAAACGTATGTGACTACGCCTACCTGATGTTATTGAATTTTCTAACGGCGTGCAGACTGTATTCCTGATTGATCTTCCCAAACTCGAAGTTCCTGCTCCTGGAAAGACCCCATTCTACGAAGAACTAGTCTACTTCCTCCAGGCATCCGATCTCCACCGCAACATCATCAAGAAGCTAGATGAGTTTGACTTCAGCGAGACAAAGCGCTACGCGTTTGTTCATACAGTGTATGTATTGCCCCCTGGCCCATTTCCTGCTCAAAAACTGAGTATCAGCTAACAATATCAGTGGCGGAACCAACACCGACGACACATGGCAACGCACTGGATTCAGCGGCTTGGGTCGTGCTATCAAAACCCTCGGCCTAGAGACAAACGCACCCATCAATGTCGACTACGTCGTGAGTTTTTTCTTCTGCTATATCTTCCCACATAATACAGCACTGGGTATACTAACAACAAACCCAGGCCTCATCGCTGGGAAATCTCAACACTCCATTCCTGCGCTCGATCTACCTCGCTTGCAAAGGTACGCCATCATCTTCCAAACCCCCAAGAACCAACTAATCTACTAACTACAACCCATAGGTGACAACGCTCTACTAGATTACGAGCTCCGAACCGCAAACAAGAAAAAAGAACCCCGCACAGAAGTGGAAGCCCATAACCAAGAATGTCTCGACCACTTCCGCGTTTACTTCCCCTCAGATGAGACCGCGTGTGACGTCCACAGTAATGCCAGAAGCGCCATCGGCACGATCTGCTTCAATCCAGCCTGGTGGTCCAGTGCCAATTTCCCTCGTGACATACTTCGAGATTGTGTCAGTGAGCGTGGAGTCTTGATGCATAACAAGGTGAGTATTTCCGCGGCTGGTTATAATGATTTGTTACTAATACACATTTCTTCTGGTGCCAAGCTTGCCTTCGTTCATCCATCCACTCCGATTGAGATGTCCGATAACAAAGAGTGCCGGGGTTGGGCTTATGTGGGGAGTGCGAATTTGTCGGAAAGTGCATGGTGAGTACATGTCTACACTCCTGTGGATGAAATCACGAAACTCTAACATGATCTAGGGGTCGTATCGTCAAGGATCCCAAAACGAAGCAGCTGAAAATGAACTGCCGTAACTGGGAATGCGGCGTTATCGTGCCTATCATCGGCGATAAGAAGACGCAGGAGAAAGAAAAGGGACCAGAGACACATGGAACTGCCCCTTCGGCTCCTCTCCCCGTCAATATCTTCAAGGATACTGTTCCTGTCCCGATGAGAGTGCCCGCTGTTCCGTTGTCGGAGGACCGGAGGCCTTTCTTCTTTGGGGTTTAAATTGAACGATGTTCAAATCTTGAAACTTGACCTGAATTGAAAGTCTTGAGCCTTCGTTCACTCTACTTCTGAGTCGAATCTACGTCTACATCTGCAACATCCAGTGAGAGTCTAGATTTTCACTATCCTTGTCATGGATATCTGGGATATGAGTTTGGATCGGGTTGCCTGGTTCAATGGGGAACGGAATGAATGGAAGGGAGGAAAACAAACACCTCATGTATTGTCTAGCGATTAAGCTGTGACCTTCAAACAAGAAAACAGAGAAATAAAAAAGAAAAAAAAGTTCATGTCTTAAAGCAATGTGATTTGACTAAAACTATATAATATGAATTGAATAATAATATCTAAATGTGTGTGTGCATATATGCATCACTTTCTCCGGTATATCCAATATCGCGCTCTATGTAAATGCATGTTGAAATGTAAAAACCAAAATCCAAAAGAAAAAAAAAAACACATCACCAAATTTTTGAAGCCCTAGACTGTATCACTCTTCTTCCCCTGGAACAGTCCCTTGACACGATCAATCATCAGTCCACCCAAACCAAACAGCGAAGCAATACCAAAGCTCCAACCTCTCACACGAACAGTGTAAATAAAGAAGTAAACCAAAGCCCAGTTAATGATAACAAAGGCAAGGAAGATTCCAAAGCAACGCCACTTATCCTCAACATGGACATTCAAGTTCGCCATATACTGCTCACCATCCCGGTAGGGACAGTACTGACAATCCGCGGTAGCCTGGGGGTTAACCAGGTACCCGACCTTAGCGATGGAATCGACAAAGTTACCAGCATAAGCATCACAAGTTTGTCCGGGGGGAGGGTCGAAATGGGTAGCTTCAAGCGAGGAGCAATCAATCTGGACAGCAGGCAGAACGGCCGAGAGCACGCCACGCAACCACCAGGTGACAGGGTTGACGTAGTACATCCAGTATTTCCAGAAGACGGGGTAATCAGCGTATGGACGGACGATACCGTTGAAGAGATTGACCATGACGAAGAAGAAGGGGAGGACGTTTGAGATGACGGTGAAGGAAGGCGCAAAGGCGCAGATCCATTGGCCCCACGAAGCCTGGAACAGGAAGAAGAGCATAGTCATGAGGAAAACGTATCCTGCGTTCGAGGAGTCGGTCGGGAATCCGACGGGGTAGTACCATAGCAACCAGTAGATTAGACCGGAGATGATGGCGGCGGGGATCTCGCAGACGATGTTTGCGGTGCAGAAGGCGACCCAGCCGTAGATTCGGGATGGGTATTCTCGTGCTTCCCAGATGGCGCGGTTGATGTAGAATTTGGGGACGATGGAGTTGAGGACGATGGGTGGGATGAGGATGATTAGGAAGACGGAGAACATTCGGTCTTGCATTGAGGCTACTGAGTTTGATAACATGTAGAAGGTGAAGCCGTTGAAGATTCCGATGATGACTGAGACGAAGAGTTTACCGTAGTAGTAGGACGGGTCACGCCAGTAGTTTTTGAAAAGACGCTTTGTGAGTTGGAGGGTTTGGGTTGTGGTTGCGGCGGCGAATTCGTAGTGAGTCGAGGCCGATTCCTCGATGGGAAGTTTGCTGCGCTCTGAGCGGATGTTTTCGATTTCAGTGAGCATTTCGCGGTTCTGCTCTGAGTTGCGCCATTCTTCGTTCCAGTCGACGAGTTTTCCGTTCCGGTGCGTGGCTTTGGCGGCTGTTTCCAGGATGAATTCGGCGACGTTCTTTGAGGGTGGGCAGACGAAGCCGCGGTCGCCGAAGTACTTGATTACGTCGGCACCTTCTTTGCCGACGGAGCCGAAGTAGAAAGTGTTGCCGCCCGGGTTGAGGGCGAGGATCATGTCGAATTGCTGGATGATCATGGACGAGGGCTGGTGGATTGTGCAGACGATGGCTTGACCGGCTTGGGAGAGTTTCTTGAGGAAACGGACGATGGAGAACGCGGCTTGACTGTCGAGACCGGAGGTGGGCTCGTCCAGGAACAGAAGTAGACTGGGCTTGGCTGCGAGTTCAACACCAATGGTGACACGCTTCTTCTGCTCGACGTTGAGAGAGCCGATGATGGCATCTTGGATATCCTCGAGTTCGAGCAGGTTGATGATGCGGTCCACGTACTCGATCTTCTCCTGGCGTGAGACATCACGGGGCTGTCGGAGGATGGCGGAAAACTCGAAAGCTTCGCGGATGGTGGCGGTATTATCGTGCAGATCCATCTGTTCACAGAAACCCGTGCCACGCTGGAAATCAGTACCCAGCTTGTGGCCATCGACGAGCATATCACCAGTCACGACACCCATCTTCTGGCGCTGAGCCAGAGTGTTGAGTAGAGTCGTCTTTCCAGCACCGGAGGCACCCATCAGGGCGATCATAACGCCGGGCTTGGCGTAGCCGTTGACACCGTTGAGGAGCTTGCGTGTTCCATTTCCGTAGGGGACAGTGTATTCAACATTCTGCCAGGTGAAGCAGCGCTCACTTGAGGACAGGCGGTTGAAAGAGACATCATCATTGGAAGCGGCCTGGCCACGGGCCAGAGCGGCGTTGTCGTTTGCGTTGGCGACCTTTTCTTCATCGTTGGTGGTCTGGGAACCGACCTTCTTAGTTCGGTTGGACTTTTTGAAAACCAGAGCACCACCTCCACCACCAACAAACGAAAGAGTCTCAGCAGCCAACAGAGTCACCAAGATGTACAGCACGGTGAAGGCAATGACAACACCGAAGTTACGCCACAGGTGGCTGCGGGTGAACTCAAAGTTGGCAGTCAAGTACTGAGCTCCGGTAACAGAGGTTTCGCCCAATGACGATCCAGTCAAAGCACATCCCTGGTACCTGGGGTCCACGCCGGGACCCTGTGGGACAAGCTGTGATGGACTGCATTCCATGACACGATTGGAGAACTCGCTTGTCAAGACCGCTTCGTAACTGTACGCGATCGGGTTGACATAGAACAGCCATCCGAACCAGATAGAGTCCTTGATAAGAGTCTGCTTGGGAATGACATAACCGACATACAAAATAAGCAGGTTCAGCGCAATACCACTGAAACGCACCGCGTCATCAATAGACGGGGACAGCGCAGCGAACATGCGGTAGAGCGAGGTGATACAGATGGTAGTCGTATACACGAACAGGAAGTAGATAAAGAACTTGGAAGCGGTGACATCGAGACCACTCATGAAATAGACGATAATCGTGAATGGGATGACCATGCCCAAGATAGCAGGGAAATCGACAATGATACGGGCAATGGAGACAGCGGAGGGACGGTAGAAGGCGTAATCCTTGTGACGGGCGACGATGCCACGTCCAGTGACAGCAGGCATCAGCTCGGTCAGTTGCATCCAGCCAAGGAACAGAATCGAGAAGAACAGAGCACCGCCGCGCGAGAAAGCGCCGCTGGTATCCAGGGATTCTCCGTAGAACAGGGAAGAAACGATGAGGGCGTTGGAGATGACGATGAAGTACTTCGTGCAGAGGGAGGTTTTGTCACCCCAAAGCAGCCAGAACTCGCGCTGCACGCAGGCCATGACCTGGCGCACGAACGAGACGGTGTATGGCGACTTCTTGGAGACGGACTTGGACTTGGACTGCGCGACCGTGGATTGGAAGCGACGGGTGTCCTCCTGCTGGGTGTCTTGGAGACGTTTCTCGTACCTGGCGACATCATCCGAGATACGGCTATGGATGTGACTGTTCTTGAAGGCATTTTCAAGTGCCTCGGCGGTCTTTGGGGTCGACGCTTCACGGCCGGGCTGGAATTCACGCGCGTTGGGATCGCAGAGCGAGGTAAGGAAGTCGGCTGTGGTTGATTGCGCGGGGCAGTGGAAGCCCAGGTCGATGAAGTATTGTCGTGCTTCGTTGGCGGGACCTTGGTAGAGCATGCGGCCCTCATCGATGACCATCACCTTGTCCATGAGCTCGTAGATGCTCTCTCCGGCTTGGTACAGGGTGACGAAGGTAGTGCGCTTGCTGACATCGGTCATGATGCGGAGGGACTTAGCGTAGTCCAGTGCGGTACTGGCATCCAGACCGCGAGTGGAGTTATCCCAGCAGACCACAGAGGACTTGGTGGCCAGGGTCTCTGCGATACTCACACGCTTGCGCTCACCTCCGGAGACACCGCGGACATACTCGTTACCAACAAGGGTATTCCTGGTGTGAGTGATGCCGAACATCTTCAGCAAGGCATCGATGATAATGGGGATGCTTTCCCGGTCCTGCTTGCGAGTCTTGTTGATCAAAGAGAACTTGAGAGTTTGCCAGACAGTGAGCGAGGGGAAATGCTGATCGTCTTCCGGGTTATAGTTGACTTCTCCACGGAAGTGCTTATTCTGGTCCTCGGATGAGAGACCACCATAACTGACCTCACCATTGACACCAGCAAAAGCACCACGATCATTCGCAATCGCCTTGAGGAAGGTGGAACAACCAGCACCGGGACGGCCCAGCACGAGCATCATCTCACCTTCCCGCACAGCACCGCTGAAATCATGGATCAGATTGCGAACAGGAGGGTGTTTGCCGAACCGCAGCTGCGGCACGAAACCACAGACGATATTATACAAATCCGGGCCGAAGGTACCCATGACAGCCTGGGGGAGAGTGCGCACGAAAGATGCACCAGTCTCCACACCTTGCACGGTAAGGTTCTTGAAAACGACGCCAACCTTCTTGGCGGGTTCGCCGGCGGTTGTGCGACGCTCGAGATGACCACCGGTCAGGAACTCACCCAGATTGAAGCTGTCGTCAGCCCCGTCCTCGGTCCCTTCTTCGTCCTGAGCCTTTTCTTCGTCGCGGGCCTGCGACTTTCGGCGACGAACGCTCTTGGTGACAGAGCGGGTGCGCTTCAGACTGAGGCGGGTGAGTTCGCGGCGCATCTCTTCCATGTCTTCCATGGCGCCGCTGCGGGAGACGGCCTTCCCGGCCTCCTGTTCTCCCCAGTGGCCATCGCCATCACTTGCAGATGAGCTGACGGTTGAGCTGTCGGTTAAAGTTGAATGGATGGGAGCTGTGGTGTATTGGACTTGCTCCGTGGTGGGTTGTTCGGAGCCCACATCATGGCGGTAGGTCTCGGCCGTTGAGCTTGATGGTTGCCTGGAGGACTGGGCATGGGCCTGGGAGTCCGAGACGGTATGCGACTGTTCGGAATGGCCCTCCATTTTGGGGGAAGCGTTGATTGATTCTACTCTCCAGCAACAATCAATGGCCGATACAAAATGTATTATAATATAGCCAGGCTAATTAGAGGAATGGGGATATGAAATAGAAATTAAAGAAAAGAAAAGAAAAAGGGAATGACAAGATTATAAAGGAAGAAGAGGAAGTATAAACGAAATATTAGGGAGAAGCGCAAAGAAGGATGTCCACCGTTTATGTTGAAAGATGTCAGATTAACAGATTAATCATCTAACGCCGACATCCGCTAAAAAGGAAATTTAGGAACCTTGGAAGAACCCAGAACCCAGATGGAATTATGGAATTATGGAATTATTCGAACTATCGAATCATAAGCGAGATAATGAGCTCAAATCGAAGACTTCCGAGCTATAGTGGAGTCATAGACAGTACATGACTCAGGGTGAATCAAGTCAGAAAGAATTTTCTGTTTCAAAGCAATCGGAGATAAGTCCTTCTGCCGGATTTTAGCGGGTTTTAGGGTCAAATAGAGGATGTTAATTGGCTATTGAACGTGTCATCAAACGGAATATCCATTCCTATCAGTTCTCGGTAATAGACCCTATCCACAGTCATCCACAGCTATCAACTTTGGCTTATGCAAGCAACGTGGGGCCGGACTTTATATTCCGTTTTCTCTCTTTTCTCTCTTTTTTGATATTATAATATTATAATATTATAATATTAAATACTAGAATAGATGAGAATGGATTAACAATCTTGCTTATGAATACTATTTCTTCTAACAAAACATCAAAGGCTTAATACCCTACTCTATCGTATAACTAAGTAGTTCGGTGGACATTCCTCAGATCTCACGGGCTCCACTCGGCGGCCCAGAGCGTACCCCTAAAGCGTATCCCGACTAGAGGGATCTTGGTAATCCAAATCTCTGTCTAAACTATGTCGGGACCTGGTCTAAGTTCCCATTGCCGAGAACCCGGCTATTACAGTTCCACTGCGTTATTCTTTTTTTTTTTTTTTAATTCGCCAGCATCTAGTTAGTATCTTATCACTTCAATGTTCCTCAATGCTAATCTTCACACCTAACTCATGTCCAGGGTTCCCTGGTAATATTTGAACCTATTATCAAACTACATACCTCCACGTTGCCATGTATGCTATATCACATGTCATGCAGGCTACACCTACTTTTGGGCATTGATCTGTATGTAGTTCGTTTCAAAATTCATCGAAAGCCATAGAAATCACATGCATGTCGGATGCCACATATGCTTACGGTAATCCTCGGTAGAAAGATACGAAGATACGGTCTGACTCATGTAGCAAGAACCTTGGATCTTAGATTCCAATATTCCAACATGGGAATAATATACAATTAAAGCTTCAAACACTGTCTACCTATGTTGTAGATAGTGATTTTGGATCTACTTACGCTTAGCACCTGCTTGAGCGATTCGCTTCTGGATTTCTTCTTTCGAGAGGATCTTCACGGCATTGTTGGAGAAGACATAGCTGAGTCCAGACCAGAGAGTGGTACCGGCGACAAGGTACCTAAAATTGGTCAGCAAAAAAGAACCTTGGAAACAAAGAAATAAAATCCAACAACCAATCGAAATAGAGTATAGAAACATGATGAAGAAAAAGAAAAACCAAAAACATACAACAGTGAGGATTCGCTGGTGGTCACCCACCCAACTACTAACTCACCGGCGTGTGGCTTAAGTACGGCTGAGCGGACGGGAAGCCCTGTTTTCCACACCCTGTGGTCGTATGTACTGGAAACACCCTTGAGGTGCCTTAGGGCGGACCTTGCAAACAGGTCTTCCAGATAAAACAAAAAAAAGAGAGGTGAAAATTGGGGTATAAAACAAGAAAAGATCAAACTTACTGGAATCCAGTCATAGCCTCGCTCAAATGCCAAGCACTGACAAACGCCTCCGGGACCACAGGCAGCGCAATCGCGCTACCCACCAATACCAACTGCAGAGCAGTATTGATCTTGGAGATCTCAGTGGGCTTGACTTCCGCTGAGGGAAGCGAGAAATCCCAGTACCGGGCCATGGTCTTAGGCTCAGGCAGCGAGATCCAACGGTAATAGATAGCCGAGATAGCCAGACCGACATCCCGACCGAGGATGATCACGGCGAGCCAGACTTTTCAATACGTTAATGCATGTCCATGTCCATGTCCATATACCACCAAGTGATAGATACGATCAGACTTACCAGGAAGGGAGCCATTCACAGCCAGACACGCGACACCAATGGTCATCAATAGCTTATCGGCCATGGGATCAATGATGGTTCCAACCACTGTTTGGAGGTTATACCGTCGGGCGATGTAACCATCAACGAGATCGGTGATGCCTGCATAGGCAAACAGGGATAGTGCTGCAGTGTGGTAGTTGTGGACAAGGAGATAGCCGACAACGGGGGCGGCGAGTAGCCGGGAGAAGGTGAGAATGTTGGGCACGGTGTAGATATTCTCATGGGAAGTTGGTAGGGAAATCCGCGATAGAATAGGAGTTTTCTTGGATTCCTTGGGTCTACGCTGGGTTAGTTGCGGGTTCATTTGCCCTATGTCCCATTTGGATATTGGGTATGTCGGCTTAAAGGCGGTGGACCTACTGTTCAGGGGTTTTACTGTCTGGCGATTTTGACCCGGACCATCTTTGCTGAGTAAAGAATGATGGTGAAATCAGCGTGGTCTGCAGACAGCGAGGTTTCAATCCTCTGTGAACCGTTAGAATTGCATAAACGAAGAAGCGGCAGACAACCATACCCGGTTGGTAATCGGTTCAATGTCGACTGGACTGATGTAGATATACACCGGAACCCATCTCTCTGAAGGGTTTCAGTCTTGAACACGTTCGATCGAACAGAAAGACGTGCGTTCTTGAACAACACTTGGGGTCCCTGCCGGCTCGTCCGAAGAGACAACTGAGCTGCGCATGAGCCAATCATGGTGACACCAACACGAAGGTGACAATGGCAGGCGTTGGTAGAAACCCAAAAATTGATCGGCGACACCGATAATCACAAGTTTTCAATTGTGAGCTTCAAATGTGCATACCCGGTCGTTTTTGGGCTATGCAATGGTGATTCGGTCCAAGTGATAAACAAGGGGACCGACCAACGGAGGCTGTCGTGTCACACAGTTTCTGGTAAACCTGCAAATTCAAACTCCCAGCTCAAAATTCAACAAACGAACTAGCTGATAATGCAAGCAATGCAAATAAAAAGACAGAATGCTATATAGTACAAACACAATCTAGGGATTGTTAGCTGGATAGGTCGGAATTCGGGACAATTTGGCTAAATGCGACATACATATTAGAGAATCCAAAGTATAGATCAGCTCTACCAGAATTCAATGACCTAGAACCAAAAGCTCTAGATCACGGTCGCCTGAGGTTAGGTGAACATTGGAGATTGCACCTCGGCGATGAGTTTCTTGCCGGATAAATGGTTTATCCGCCCGTTTCTATATCCTCCACATGCAACAAGCTATCCTGCTTGTCTTCCCCTAGTTTCATACATAGAATTTAGTATGACAGCATATCTGCCTCTGCTGAATTGCAGATCTATAAAATGACCATGTTACCCCTAGGTTCACATTTCCAGGAGTTGTATCGCGGTGTTCATGATGATCAAGCCCATGCTCACCTGATAGCCTCTACGACTCCTGTGACCTAGAGCCCAGCTGATGAAAAACATCATTGTCCAAAAATGCTAACTTATAGCCAGTTAAAAGTCTACAATATTCCACGCAGGTTAAGCCAAATTACCCGCGTCGGCGTCTAGAACACTGGAACCAGACGGAGAGCGAGACAAGCTTGCCAGAACGAAACCGCGGTCTTGTCACTTTGCGGTCGCCGCGATGCCGTTTACTTCTGTTCAAAATGGGCGTGTCTCGGACTCCCGCTCGTTAACTCCAATTTGCAGTGCACCACCAGCCAAAGAAAAAGAACCACCGGATCCAAACATGACCAATCCACGCTTAACTATCAACCGCGCTCTCGTATATGAGAGGCGACTGCCCGGCGATGCTTATATCACTGCGTATGTCCAGCGCCTTCAGCATGGCTATTACTCTAGCGACGCCGTCTCAGATGAGGATGCCGAACACGTAGACTTTCTTGCCCTTGCATTCACCTTTCATTCGCCGCACACTACCACGCACCGCATCAAGTCTGCCACTATTAGTGTATCAGTTCATGGAAACCGTGATCTTTCAAGTTCGAAGTCGAACCCCTCTAAACATCGGCCTGGGGACCCACGCTTCCTTATGCATGCGCCGCACCTTATCTACGGTACTGTTTCCCCCGAGACCATGGAGTGGACATTCAGTCTGGCTGGGTCCCTCGGAATCTCAGAACTTCCTGTCAGCGCAAGCGTCATCCCCTCGGGGAGCTTCAACGGCCGATACAAGCGGTACGAGATGATGCGCATCCAAGGCTCCGCGCGTACTTTGAAGAACCCAGGTGGCCGTGAATTTGATGTCGAAGCCGGCAAGATCGTCTGGTCCATGGAAGAGAACAATGTACAGCGATCCGGTCTGCCACGCGAGTTCACCTTTGTCATGTTAATCCAGAAACCCACTGCAAATAGCAAAATTTCCCTGTCGATCGACGTCGACCCCGTCATCGACGCGATGATTGGCAGTTACCCATCCTTGATGCTGAAACTGCCCGAGTACCAACCTTTGCCGCGACGGGGTGTCGATTTCCAACAAGAAGTTGGACAGCGGTTTGAGCCCGTGGACCCGGTGCGCGGGTTCAATTTTGCAGAACTAGATAGCATGTTCGATGAGTACATTGCGATGCCAGGAAGAAAGTTCAGCCGTCAGGTATGTCCACCAATCAAGAGACCAATCAATATGATGTGAGGTGAAACTAAGAGATACTCCTCTCAGATCCAAATACCAACAGAGACCGGCATCCCCGACAATCACTTTCAGGGCACCTACCCAGGCCAGTACGGGCCTCTCAATCCAATCCCGTACCAACAGCAACAGCAACAGCAAGCCCACAACCTAACCCTCCAGAATAACAGCCTCTCCCTGCAGAACAACCTCCTACAGACAACCCTACAAAACCTCTGCATCACCCAGCCGAGGGGGAAGAAACCCAATCCCGCCCTCAGCAGGTAACCCCCCAGACCCAAAATCAAAATCAAAATCAAAACCAAGGGCAAGGGCAAGGCCACTCCTCCCATCCAGCACCAGCAACAACAGCTTCCATGACCCCCCAAACAGCCGCAATAACCATCCCTCTGACCATCCACCTCACAAACCTGGCACGACCAAGCCCAGGCCCCCCCTCTCCCCAACCCCCACGCCGCACACCAAGCATCCGGCGTACACAGGCGATGGAATTCCCCAGGCATGCAGCGAGCGGGGCATCAAATAATACCTCCCCAAACTTCTCACCGAGCCTAACAGATTCGACGAACCCGCATACTATACAGCGGGGCCGTGCTCTTTCGGAGATTGCGGATGGGGATGGGGGTGATGAGGAGGAGGAGTATCAAATGTTGCGGCGTGCGAGAAGGGATTCGGTTGGTGGTGGTGCTTCGTCTATGACTGGACGGGCGCGTGCTGGTCGTGAGACTTGTGGACATGCGAGGGTTATGAATTTGGTTAACTTGCCACTTTCGAGGTCTTTGGTTTCTAGGTTGAATGGAAGGTAGGGAGTTATGTATTTTTTTGGCTTTGTTTCCTTGTTTTTGTGTGCTCCGTCTTTCATCTGGTCTTGTTTGGATCAGATGCATCATCTGAGATATCCATCATTCTTTTGCTTTGGTGAGTCTCGATATCCCTGTTTTTGTGGTGCTGATTAGGGTTGTGTTTTGGATCAGGGTCAGGGTGGGTGGGTGTATGTATAAGTTGTTTACGCTTCTGCTTCTGCTTTGGCGAGTCTTTTCGCTGTGTGTTTATTTTGTGTTTTGCTACTGTTCAAGCATGCTAATGTGCGAGGTGTATGTCTGATTGAGATACCCATTGTCGATATATGTTCAGTCTGTTATTGTTCATGGTGCTGGTGGTGTATGAATATTGCTTTATTATGGACTTATGGATTTTGATTCGATATTTTCTAAAAATACAGGAAACGGTAATAGCAGTGAGTGATATATATACTCACCCGATATAGCTACATACGAAGTTTTACTTGAAAAGTCGACCCATACTTCACCCTCTGTTGCTCCAAGGTTTTTGGATCCCACTTGTTTGACGAGTGGAAATGATGCTGTCTAAGTGTTGTTCATTAAATTTCTTGGTTTTGCAACTTTGCCTCTCAACTTCTTACCTAGGTAGCTAGTATATTACCTTATAATTTTAGCCTCTAGAGTTTAGATAGGAGAAGAGTACTATAGGTAGTTATTAGAGTCTCTCATTAGTAAGATAGATTCGGTTTTATATCAAATCCATCCTAAACAGTCGCAGTAGGACTGACAACAGTCTCCAGATAAGTCTTACGGTGAGGGTTAACATCAACCTCTGCACCACGGTTCAGCGGCGTCCATTTAGGTTCGTCTTGGAAAAGACGCATGGCCTTAACGTACTGTAAACAAAGTCAGTCCCATAATCCACGAGGACAAAAATCCCAAAAAGAAAACATACGTTTTGCTCATTGGTAGTGAACCGATGATAAATTCCCGCAGGAAGAATAATCATATCCTCCTTAACAAGATCGATACGAATCCACTCATCCTCTTGTCCACGCACATCGAAGTATCCCTCTCCATCGAGAATATACCGAATCTCCTCATCCTCATGCAGATGCTCCGAGAAGAACGACTTAACCTTCTCCTCGTAGATAGCGCCCATAGTCGTAGGCGAGACACAGACCTCGTCGCGGTTACGGTATCCACGCTCCGCTGCGATGCTGTCAACCGCGGCAATCGTGGGGCAGTGCTTATACAGAACGCCTAGCGAGGCAAGCTTCTCTTCCGACACGGCGCGGCCAGAGTCGTGCGGCTCGCGCTGGTCGCACTGTAAACAAATGACATCAGCGTTTGATCTAGTTCGAGGTGGGCTGTACCTGGAAATTCTTGGAAAGCCGGGTACGACCAATTGGTGTGTAGTTACCTCAACATTGTCGTACCAGTATGCCTTCATTTTGTAGGATTGTTTCGCTGGTTTCGCTGGTAGATTTGAAGATATAGAGAGGGGTCAGTTTAGAAAAAAACGCCCAGATCAGCTTACACCTGAACATCAGCAGCCCCGCAATTGGCCGATGGCGCAAGCGCTTATGTCATTGTGTGACCGCCCTCGGGGTTAACGGGTATAAGTCGTATAAGTCTATCACGTGACAAGATACAAATTTCCTTATCGATTTCATTTGATCTTCAAGCCTTGTACCTGACTGTTTTTGGTTAACATTTGCATTACATTCCGTCATGGCTTTTCGAGCACGGTCGGTGGCACTGATGCGTCAGGGCCGCGGGCTCCGCTCATTTATGGGCCGGAGTCGTGGTTTCGCGACTGTTACGGATAATACACGGTTCGCGATTTCTCCCCTGTTGTCCTTTCGAAGAGTCTTGCTAATTGGTTCGTTTATAGACCATACGACGTTATAGTTATTGGCGGCGGCCATGCTGGATCCGAGGCGTGCGCTGCTGCTGCTCGTTCCGGCGCGCGCACTGCGCTAGTCACACCCTCGCTAGAGAATATCGGTGTTTGTTCGTGCAATCCTAGTTTCGGCGGCATTGGAAAGGGAACGATGATTCGTGAGGTGGATGCAATGGACGGTGTCGCGGGTCGAATTATCGATAAGGCTGGTGTCATGTTTCGAGTCTTGAACCGTTCCAAAGGGCCGGCTGTTTGGGGACCGCGTGCGCAGATCGATCGCGATCTCTACAAGCGGTATATGTCCGAGGAGCTGACTGACACGGAAAACCTGAGCATTGTGCAGGGCAAGGTGGCTGACATTGTTCTCTCCACGGACGGCATCGAGAACACCCCCGGTGCACAGGGCAAGATTATTGGCGTGCGATTGGAGTCTGGGGAGGTCATTCCTACTGGTCGTGTGGTTATCACTACGGGCACTTTCCTGGGTGGTGAGATTCATATTGGAATGGATGTGTTCCCTTCGGGACGCATGGGCGAGGCCCCCACATACGGTCTCAGCAAGTCCCTCCGGGAAGCTGGCTTCCAACTGGGACGCTTGAAAACGGGTACACCACCTCGGTTGGATAGGAAGACCATTGATTTTAGCACGCTCGAAGTGCAAAAGGGCGACTCGCCGCCTCACCCGTTCTCCTATCTGAACAAAACGGTCGAAGTGGGCGATGAAGGCCAGCTCACCTGCTGGATGACCCATACAAACGAAGCTGCTCATGAAATCATCCGCGCCAATCTGGACAAATCCATCCATATCCGTGAGACTGTGCGCGGGCCACGATACTGTCCCTCCCTAGAGTCAAAGATCATCCGATTCAAGGACAAGACTCAGCACCAAATCTGGCTCGAGCCAGAAGGCTTCGCACCAAACGACGTCATCTACCCGAACGGTATCTCAATGACCGTGCCTGCGGACACCCAATACGCTATGTTGCGAGTAATCCGCGGTCTCGAGAATGTAACCATGCTCCAGCCCGGCTATGGCGTTGAGTACGACTACATTGACCCGCGCAACTTGCGGCCAACCCTAGAGACAAAACTGATCAGCGGTCTTTACCTCGCCGGTCAAATCAACGGCACAACAGGCTATGAAGAAGCAGCCGGACAAGGTATCATCGCAGGCACAAACGCCGGCCTCGAGTCGCAGAATCGATCACCCCTCACCCTGTCTCGGTCGGACGGTTTCATCGGAATCATGATCGACGACCTCATCACCAAGGGCGTCTCAGAGCCCTACCGCATGTTCACGACACGAAGCGAATACCGCATCTCCACCCGCTCGGACAACGCCGACCTGCGTCTGACTCGCATGGCCCGCGAAGCTGGCGTCGTCTCCGACAAGCGTTGGAGCCACTTCTCCGAGACCGAAGCGCAGATCCAGGAACTACAGACTCTCCTTGGCAACACGAAACTCTCATCGTCTGCTTGGTCTCGCAAGGGCTTCAAGGTGCGCTCCGATACCTCGATCCGTTCAGCGCTCGATATCTTGTGTCTGGACGGCACCGACATCAACACTCTCATCCCTATCATCGAGTCCCCAACGGGGACGGCCTACACCCCCTCCTTGTTTTCACCAGAGATCCTCACCCGCGTCGCCATTGAAGGCCGCTATGCGCCGTACCTGAAGCGACAGGAGAAGATGGCTGAGCGGTTCCAGCAGGATGAGAATTTGCTACTACCGGCGGATCTAGATTACACTCAGGTCCACGGGATCAGTAATGAGGAGCGACAGGTCCTTCAGCGCGTGCGGCCTGTCAGTGTTGGCATGGCGAAGCGCATTGAGGGTGTTACACCTGTTGGTGCTTTGCGGTTGCTGATGCATGTGCGGAAGGGCAGTGGGTTTTCCAAGGAGATTGATGAAGAAGACCCTGGTGTTTCCGACGTGCTCCGCTCTGCGCCTTGATTCTTGAATATCGAGGCAATGTCTGGGACTCTTTTTTTTTGATATCATGGCATAGCGGGAGTGACTCGGCGCTGGATGTGCTTTGACTGTACAATATCGACATGTATACTATATCTGATATCCGATGTGCATATTTGCATAATTATATCCAAACATATTATCATCTACTCAACCTAAGCCACACTAAGATACCAAAGTACCATTTGTCCAAATAAGGCAAACGGTCTCGAACAACCTCACAGCTAAACCTGAACCCTAAGCATAAAACAACCATTTCAAAAACAAGCATCCCAAAGCCTAAAAAACTATCCCAACAACCATCTTTCCTATAAGAAAACACCTAACCCAATGGGGAAACCAATATACTTTACAGCACCCCTCCCCCAGCCCAAAACACGCGAGAAAACGCAAGAAAAAAGATAATCACAGCCATGTACCCTCGAGCCCCAAACCCGATCAAACCATCTCCAGAGACCAAGCAAGGGGTAAACACCGATCAAATCCTCAATTCCTCGCGACAGGGATGACAAAAACCGGGGACGAGATCACCAATGACCAAATTAGGACACGACAACATATGTTATAATAGACCCAGAACCAATGATCCCCTCTTATCCCACCCAAACATGGATGTTCTCATAGAAGAACAAGGCCCTAGATTCTTCGATTCTCACTCAAAAACCCACACTGCGCACACCGCGCACACACCTCCCCCACCATCTGGTGGTCCCGATTGCAGCACGTATCCGCATCATCCAACCTCATTTCCAGCTCCAGATGTGATGAACAACACCTAATCGAGCCTCGTACATGACATCCTCTGCAAGCCCCATTCAATCAACAAGAACCTTGTTTTGTGTTTGATTGAAATGGGAAAAAGGATGGTGGCCCGTATAAGCCGTTGGCCGCGATCTGATCTCAGCTGCTTTTCTTTCGTTCCCTACGAAAACGGTTGCGTGAATCGCTTGTTGTGTGCCTTCTATTGGTCTTCCGCTCCTCCGGTTTGTGATGTATACGAAAAAAAAAAGAATCTCAAATCACATCTCCGCGAACACCTCCCCGGGAAGGGCGGGGCGTTGTGATGTGGGTAGCTGATAGGTGTGGATGGATCGGCGAGAGCGTTCGATCTATCGATTTGATGCATCTGGGCTCTTTTGAGCGTTTTTCATTTTCTTGTATTTCTTTTTTTTTTTTTTTTTGTTTTTTTCTTTGTATCTCGCTCGGGCACTCGGTGTTGAAGGGATTGGTGTTAATCGGGTAAACGGTTGGAGGTTGTAAGGGGGTGAATGCGTCCTTGCTTCCTAGCGCGCTTCTTTGCGTGTAGATCGCGACTATGCAGGTTTGCGCTGCTATGTTGTATAGTGTCAAAACTAGTATTCCGTGCAAGTGGCTTACAGCAAAATATATAGGCGTATCCTGCACTGCAGGATGTACTCCGTACTCCGTACATGTACAACAATGTTATATGGATTCGTCTGGGCTGCATGAGGCAATGGCGATTATGGGGTACGTAATATGCCGATTGTCATGCACCTGGACACTAGCACGATCATCTGGGATGGCTTGGCAGCTGAGCAGGGAAGGCGTCTTTCTCCTGCATGGTGAAGAATGCACATATGGCGGGTCCGCAGAAGATGTCAGGATTTGCCTTCTAGAATGTTGGGTGTTATCTTGCGAACTGGGATCGTGACACGTTCCAGCTGAGCTGGGATGCGTAGTAGCGATGCCCCATATATGTACATAATATATTCATGTTCTTGGTCTCCACATATCGGGCAAGCGGTTGAACTATTGTGGCACTACAATATAGTTAGCGTGCAGCGCTAGAGTCGCGATGTATACCGCATTTCCTAAATAGGTAACATACCGAGACCCAACATTATATGGAGTATGGAGTATGGAGTACTAGTTATCTAGTGCATACAACATGCGATGTAGTTCGCTCCCCTGTTTTTCAGTCGGGATCGATGAAAAAAAAAAAAAAAAAAAAAAAACTATTGAGTGGATCCTGAGGTTATGATCTACAAATGTACTCCGTACGTTAGTTACTCTATACATTCTTTGTTCCATTGCGGGTTACATAGATAGCTATTCCAAGTCTTCCTAGCTAGGGTCAATCACACATGAAATCATGGATCGGCCGAGGCTAGTGGGATATGCGTTCCTAGAGGTTACGGTGCACATCCTCTGGAGCTCCTAGGAGCCCGCCATTTATCAATAGACCAATAGCATCGTTGAAGATCTTGAAAATCTCACGTAGGGAGCTTTTTTCGACTGATGTCATTGATCCAAATGCTTTATACGCTCCACATCCATGTGGTCCACTATATGGATGCATGGCGACATGTCTCAGGGTTGCCGTGCTCATCGAAGGGCACTTCACATAGTAACATGAAGAATTTTCCCCTAAAAGTCCGTAAAAACAGACTTGTAATACTACAAGCCTAGTATCTCTGATATCGGCGTCCATGTGATAATCTAACTGTGATTGCAGTGTGATGTCTGGCAATCCCGAGGTTATAAAGACGGACTATGGTTAAGTACCCCATAATAGGAACTATCACGCAACTCAAATGGCTGTCGAGGTCTTTTTCCAATTCTTTGAGTCCCGACTTTCTATTTGGAAATCTCCAACGCTTTTTCTACGTAGCTAAATTTAGGTGTCATAGGGCTCTTTCTACCGAGTTTTAATAGTGGGTCATTCGGCATCTTGATATGGAGTACATCTTGATCAGATCGTGAAGTATGATCTCCATAACTATAGTAACATACTACCTGAGATCGAGTAGTTAAACCTTAACTTAAAGGGCTTCTGGTTTAGCTCGGCTTTCTTCTACGACCAAGTGCCGGATGCGGGAGTCTCGCTCTTCCTAAAGGGGAAATAAGAAAGCGGAGAACGGGAAGCCGAGGAAGGGGGTTGACTTTCTCTTCACACTGGTATGTTTCTTAGGACTATTAGGATAATACATATCGTGACATATATAATTTGGTATTTTTAGGGAATAGATTGAGGTTGTTTTGTATATAGTAGCTGAACTTAAGGATCGCAAGCAAATATCCATATATAACAAGGGTGGACGCCCTGTTTCACATTCTAACCGGAAGGCCAAAAATAACAGCAACAAAGTGAAACGTTCAAATCGTAAAACTACATCATTTCAATTTATTCTATTAACTATAATTGTCACACGAATCATGTACTAGAGCCCATGAGGTCATAGGAGTGAGTCAAGTCGGATTTTATAGTACCTACAATGTACTCCGTACGGAGTAACTAACTAGTTAGTTAGTTACATCTTTCCCTGTACAATTCTAGAATACAAGAACCCCTCTTGATTCAAAAAAAAGGAAGTCACACAACCAGATACGAGCCGTAGCGCTGGGACTTCGCTGGGACTTAGTGATCCTTGCCAACCGTCCTTCTGACCACATGGGCGTGGGTGATTCCTTGTGTTGTGACACGCCAACATTAACTATTACTGGAAATTAGCGAGGAATGATTGAATTCATTGGACTCATTCATGTTCGTTTCCACCCGATCGGCTGGTTTGACACGAGGATCACGGGGTCTGCCTTGATATACGAGGTGGAGGCGATGCTTGGTACTCCATAGGAATCACCTACAACAAATGACCCGACATCATCATTACTATCGGATGTCTTGGATTATTCGCCTCTTGCCTCTTGTCACTTGTCTTTTTGTCTCCGAATACCTCCCTCCGGACGGTGTACCTGAATCAGAACTAGTCCATTGTTCGGTGCACAGACAAGCGCGATCGGATAGAGCACACCCACTAACTTCCCTCCCCGAAACGGAAGAAATAGACGATCGCGTTGATCATAGCCACCGACCCTCCTGAGGCTGACAATGAAATGTTTCCATTCTCCACAGTGGCCATGTCATTCGATATTACCCAAACCAACGTCAACATAACTTAAGCATTATTGCCCTGACATGGATGGTTGTTGGGTATGTCACTGTTACACTACGGATACATGCCAGGTTCGAAAAACATTTGAAGTATCCAAGTATCCAACCAATAAGATATTGATTTACAATTCTAATAATATTTGTTGTAAGCTGGGGGGGATCTGACATTAAAAGCAATATCCAAATATCCAAAATAGCCAATAGAAAATGGATAACCAGAATTAGGGGCAGAAACTACGTACTTGAGCGGGTGAGAGAACCAGGTCCTAAAAACAGTCTTCGGGGATGTGGACGAATTAGGGAGGTAGTACCATTGCTTTTTGTCCTTTGTTTCCCCATAATCTTCTGTGCGAGGCTATATGTAGGGACTTGTGTGTTTGTGGCACGGTGCATAGTGGTACGGGTCTTGTATTTGGTGCATGTGTGGATGCACATGCAATGCACATCTCGCTTGATTGTACTCCGTATGTGTTATTGTATACGGAGTAGTATCTGTATATTGTGAGCCTTAGATGTAGATGACACCAGTACTCTATACTCCGTACTCTATACTCCGTACTCTGATAAGAATTAATATATAGTTTCTCCGAGCCTCCGAAGACAAAGCTACAATCCCCCGAGACCACTATACAGTCGGTGGGCCAAACCGGATCTTCGTCGACGCCAAGTTCCTTAATGATGATCGCCCCTTAGTGCTAGACCCTTGAGAGAGTTGCGGCATTTCTAAGTTTGTTCCAAAGGAAGCATAGTACGGACGCCACCGGGACTAGTTGGCTTAGTGTGAGTTATTTCGCATTGGGATTTTTCTTCTTCAAGATGCGTGCATTTGCCCATTATTACCTGTGTGGCTCTGTGCCTGTGCCCATCTGTGCTTCCGGTGGTCTCCCTGGTCTCCCTGGCCTCCCTGTGCCTAGTTCGAGGCGATCTTCGTATCGCCGTCTTATTCTAACCCCAAACGGGCCTAGAGTTGATGATTGAGATGTACTTTATGGGAAAATAAGGATAAAATGTTAAAATATAATATTAAAATATTTCCCCTTCTTCACTGTCAATGAAACTCTACCTGACAGGCCTGCAGTTGCTTATTACAATCCCTACTCTTTTTGTATTCACCTACTTCAAGCGTCTAGTAGTTTTAACCCCACCCTTAATAACAAACATAAATATAATCTATCCGTAATTCGCCCCGAGTATCTGGGTACGGGTGTGAACTATCCGTGGATGTGGGTTTCTCCGAATGAATCAACAGCCAAGAGATCGACCGAAAAAAAAAAATAACAAGCTGGATGATCTTCTACGGAGGAATCCAGAAAAACATAATGTCATAAACCGAGATCGTCCGTTGAAATTGTTGAGACCATCTCTGGTCTGGCTAATAAAGATCCAAGCCACATTCATACCCCCCCCGTAAACGTAGGGAGTACACGTCTCCCTCGGAGGTTATGATATGATTTGCCAAAGCATTTGTGGGGTAATTAGATTGCAATGCCAAGCTACCTATTTCCTGTTCGTATATTGGGTACCTTTGTTAGCCTAACCGCCAACGCTAACCTCTTTACTTCTCGTAATCGGAGTCTACTTGGGAACTCCCCGCGCTTAGAGGAATCCTTGGCTTGTGATGGGCTGTGCAGAATGCTCGATGATCTCAGATATTTCTCGGTCCAGAACTTTCCATTCCATTTTCGCATTGATGATGATGATGATGATGATTATTATTACTATATTAGTATATTATTATTTGGTCCGGTGTGCTCCTTCCTGATTTTTCTGTTTAGACTGGGTTCGGACTTCGGCGAGTATAACTGTTTTTTTTATATATTTTTTTATAATATTTATTATTGATATATCACATTCAGCGCATATGTTGTACTTACGTACTCATTTCCCGCCTATATTTGATATTTTAGAGCCTAATATTCTAATCCCTCGCGTTTGTTGTATACTTTCGAAAGGTAATTAAATTGTTTATTATATTGACATCTGTCATTCGCGTCAATTAAGTTTCAAAAAGCGTGGCCAACCACTCCTCTGGGACCCTTAGTCGTGACTCTAAAATCAACGGAACACTGTCCTCCGATTACTTCGTACTCCATACAATTCTATTAATTCCCTTTATATGTACTTCGTATGTTGTACGAAGTACAACATACAACGTACATAATAATAATAATCTCATTTTTTTTTTTTTTAAATTCGCTCATTATCCCTCTATCTCAAACCACAAAAACCGCCGATCCTATATTCCTTAGCTCCATGGCTTGACCGGGGTGCATAGCCCACATGTCAATGGTTAGTGGCTGAGACCAGACTTGGTTCTATTGTCTTGGTATCGCCCAGGCTAAGACTCATGAGCGTGGCAGTGTGGCCTGGATCTGCTGGGGATCTCCCGCGAAAGTTTTGGTCCTCCAATCGAACCCCCAGTCGCAATTTCTTGGTGACGGTATTAGCTGATTAGTTTAGGTACGGGATCCTCTTCCCCTCTTAAGTTTCGACGCCCTGGAGTCTGAGTAAAGTAAAGTAAAGTAAAGTAAAGTAAAGAAGTTACCGAAAACTCTCTCTAAGCCCGGAACTAACCTTCTTTTTTTTGTTCTGTTTATCTAACATGTTCCCCCGGTTCTGTACATCCGTTCATGCTGATTGGGATTTCAACACTGACCGGGGTATTCCCCCCCCACCTCCTTTATGGTATAATAGTATACATTATTGTATGTAAATTGTATACGGGATCGATGGGTCAAGGCGGATATCTACCTGGAACTGGATGCGCTCAGTCCTCTTTCAACTTCTTGGGGAATTCCATAGACCGTGAAAATGAGAAGCCAGTCATGGAGCAGTAAATCTCGAAGTCACCGATGCCTGGGCCCGAAGCAAAGAAAAAAAAAAAGAATAGAATAATCACCACAAGTGTGGTGGAATTCAACCCGTGTCTGACTGGCTCCTCCAGATCAGTAGCCTATCCTTGACTGCCGTTGGAGGATCAATGACCCATGCGGAGTTCGAAGGTGGAGGTCATTCTTTTTTTTCAATAGCGCGGTATGGCATGCACTGTCCATTCTCTTGGGAGAGATTAGTGGCCCCCGTAATGAGGGTCGCCCGGGTCGCCGTAATGAGAAGATATGACGCCCTTCGGAGGATTGGGATCCTCTTGAGGTTCCTAAGGTTAAACCAGTTAAACCACCAGAACAAGTTCTGAGACAAGTCGATCATTTCTCGTATGGGGCGTCAGATGGGAAATAGTGGGGGGAGGGGATATTGTAGTTCCAATAAACCAATGAGATGTTCATCACAACTTCTAGCGCCACTGGTCAACTGCCCTCGAGAAAGACCAGCACATGCGATGATCTGCTCTTCTTCTTCTTTTTTTTTCTATTCCTAATCAGGCAGGTATCTGCTGAGTCAGAATTGACCTGCCAGTGAGGTAGACTTTGGTATATTGTCCGTTGTTTGTGGGTGAACATCGACTTGGGGGCTACCTTGGCTTTTGGTATACGGAGACCCTCCGATCTCAACCCACGGCTCCACCCGGATCACCCATGGCACGGGGAATGATTGTATCTTGACCTGTTCTTCTTCTGCTTTCGTATAGGGGTTTAATTTATTAGATTAGATGGGTTGTAACAATACTGTTATGTTCCTGTCTACTAGAATAATCTCTACTTTCTGATAGTATATAGTTATATAGGTCTCTAAGTAAAAGTGAAACTGTACCTCCTTTTCGCGGAGGGTTTGGTGAAATCATGACTTTTGATGTTTCATTCTCCGTATTTCTCCGCTCCCGAATTCCACCGTCTCCTTTTTTTCTTTTTTTCTTTTTTTTTTTTTTCTTTTCTTTTCTTTTTCTTTTCTTCTTTTTTCCTGAACTAAACCAAATTCAGAAAATGGCGAAAATATTAAAATAAAATAAAATAGAGCTGAAAATAATATAAAAGTAAAAATAATAAATTATAAAATATAAAATATAAAATATAAAATAAATAAAACCCCAAAACATAATACCGCATGTCATATCTGTCAATGATACTCCAGGCCTCAGCATTCTATCTACCACCATCCAAGTACTCTCCGGTCCCAACCCTCCGAAGCTTTTAAACATTAACATTAACATTAAGCCATTAGACTCTCGGGTGCTCTTTACCATCTGTTTTTTTTTTCCTGCAGGTTTTGAACTAGGGTAGAACTAGGGCTGTATAAACTTGATATAAGACCAACATAAGTAATAATGGGAATGGATAATTCAATAATCACCAAAATAATCTAATAATCTAATGATTATCACACTGTACCATGATTTTCCCTGTGGAGATATCACCACTCAGACCTTCTCTTTCCTCGCTCCCCCTCCCCCTTCTTTTTCTTACTTCCCCTCTCTCTCTCACACACACACACTTAATTAGCCAGGATAACCCCATTTAGGTACATAGTTATTCCCTTCCCTTCCTTCTCTCAGTGGATCCCAATAAACCAATAAACCAAAAAGAAAAAAAAGAAAAAAGAAAAAAAAGGAAAAAAAGAAAAGAAAGCTTGGGAATTGCCGCAACTCAAACCGTGGAACGGGTTTCTAGTCCCCATCTTTTTCTTTTTTCTGATCGAATCGGTGCAACCTGTTGACTCGCTGACTTGACCTGAGAAGGCCCGTGCTTCTTGGCCGATCACGATCCCTGGGAATTTCTCCAACTGAGGGGGTCCCAACTCAAAAACCCTCTTCTTCTCCATACCCTGGTCGATCTCTTAGCTTAATTCTTTTTTTTTCCTTTTTCCTTTTTCCTTTTTTTTTTTCCTTTTTTAAACACCTTTGGACCACTTGATCGGGGAATATATCACTCGCAAAACGCCCGGGGGTTGCACCTGGGATTGTATCTCTTTCACACTCTACATCATGGTGAACGGGACCGCCGCCGTGTTGGAACCCACATTCACCGGGTATGTCGCAACTACTCAAGACGCCCTGATCCTCTTCGAGGCATGCTTGACCGGTGTCTTGCATCATGTCCCCCGACGCCCTCACGACAGAGAACGGAGTCATCTCGTGCGCAGTGGCAGCGTCTTCATCTACGAGGAGAATGCATCCGGCATCAAACGCTGGACTGATGGAGTCACCTGGAGTCCCAGTCGCATTCTGGGTAATTTCCTTGTTTATCGTGAACTAGACAAGCCATTTCCTCCGGGGGAGAAGAAGCGCGCCATGAAGAAGGCCACTCGACGACCAGTGCCAGCCGGACGGCCAGGCGAACCTTATCCGCGACACGATAGCAGCCAGGGCTATTCCCCCACATCTCCCAGCTCAGCCCCCTTCACAGACCGTTCATCCCATCAATCGGAGCTCGAGCGGGCATTGGTTGGGTCCCTGGTTGATTCGTACGGATTCAAGGACTCCGGGTTGGTCAAGAAGACAATGAGCGTGACGGTTTTGGGCGTGACCCACCATTTGGTCTCATATTACAGTGTGGAGGACGTGATGCGCGGCATCCTTAACCCACCCTCGATGGTGGATTCCCTACGCTTTATCCGACCCCGCACCGAACTCACCCAGAAACAAAGCTTCCGTTCCCCGATCGATGAGCTCGAAGCCAACGCAGTGGAAACCCAGGAGCCCTCCCACGCCGCTCTCTACGGATATCGCCCGCAGATGATGGCCCCGCCTACTTACGCCATGCCAAATCCTTCAACCGACTTCTACATGCACCCCAGTCCCTATGCCGCCACACATCCCCCGCAACAAGGCCCAATCCAGGGATACTCAATGGGCGCCCCGATGCCAAGCCAATCTGCGCCAAATCCGTACCTGCCAAATCCAGGGCAATCCGCCATCCCCCCAAAGCAGGAAGACTACCATGCATTCCGCGCAGGACCCTACGGCGGCAGCATGGACTCGATGAGCGCACACAGCATGGCCTCCATCCCAGGCGGTATCAACGCAGGACTCCCCAGCTCGCTCAACGAACGCAACAGATCAACCTCGGAACACAGCCCTTCCGCCTACCGCAACTCCTCCATCTCTTCGCGCAGCCAAGCAACTGACGCTACTTCCCCAATGGATCCTTCCACGCCGGCAACCTACTCCCGCGGCAGCTTCAGCATGTCCGCCCAGATGGAAAACCCCCATCCGGCACTCGATCGCAATATGCCTGGTCTCGATCCTAACGTTCCTCGTCGCGAATCAAATCCCATTCATCCGTCCTACTACGCTACGGATCGCTCCCAGTACTACGTACCCGCGCCTTATGCTGCCACGCAACCCATGTCGACATGGACGACTACGGCAGCGACGCAACCGCAAATGGCGCAACCTCAAATCTAATCCCTTGATACCTTGCTTATGGCCATGGAGCGTGGGAGTCAGGGCGGAATTTTGTTTTTCTATTCTTTTGTTGATCAATGATCAACTTGCTTTTTTTTTTTTTTTTTTTCATCTGGAGATAGACACCTCACGCTTCTGTTATGTTTGGGAGGAAAACGCCGTTTTATTGCTACAATATGTACCTGACAGCGGCTATACTCGTCTCTTTGTCTCTTGTCTATATGGTTATGGTCTCTTTGCTTTATGGTTACGGCGGTGGCTCTTCGTCTTTTTTTCCTGCTTTTTACCGTTTTGGCTTTTACTTTTTACCCCCTTTTGCCTTGTTTGTTCTTTTCTCTTTCGGTGGCTCTCTGATATGGATTCTGTTCTGGGAATCCGGGTGGCGTTCTTTTATTCTTCACGATGTCATGCAACAACCCGATAACCCCAAAACGGTTCTACTTTTTTTTATTACTACTTCTTTGACTTCCTTGCTCTCCTATACTCTATCCTCTATTCGCTGCCAAGGCGGCGGCCCTCCCTGTATGTTTGTCTGCGATCACAAACGGTGTCCCAAAGTTTTCTTTTTCCAACATCTGGTCTGGGCAGGTTCCTCTTCTCGATTCTCTGTTCTCTGTTCTATCCAGTTCCCGGGGGGACAGGATTTAGTGATTCCCATCTCATTCCATGGTCAATGGTCAAAGATTGCTTCAATGCGTCCTTTTTTCTTCCGCTTTCTTGGGTTTGGTTCTGGGGGCTGGCTATTATCAATATGTGCGTGTACTTCATACTCGATTCCCCGTCTATAGTATGGATTATAGGCTTGTGCACTACTGGTGGCTTTTTGATATTCATAATTCCCCAATTCCAATATTAGCTGCTTCTGTCTGACTATGATTTCCAATTGCTGTACCTCTCTCTCTCTCTCTCTCTCTCTATGCTTTCCTGCTCTGTGCATTTGCTAGAATGGTAGATGTATTACCAAACTATATTCTGTCTCGAGATTTTTGTGCTATTTAACCAAGGTTTATACTAACTGACTGCTAGTATATATCTCCTCTAACTCCGGAAGGTATGTTTCCTGCGCTTGCTAATATGTTTATATTCTTGCTTTGTTGCCTCGATGTTGGTATGGGTATGCTTTCTTTATATATATATTATCAGAATACACTCTTCAGCCCACATCCATTATCCTGGGAACTAAATAGAATACATACATATGTAGCTATATCGGATGGATGAGGTATAGAGCAAGGTGATCGATCGTATGTGTTGTGTGATCGAGTTGATGGAGTAAGAAGGCAAATGGTGGATGACGAAGGTGAATGTAGGAAGATCGATGGAGAAGATGATAGTTAAGAGAAGATCGATTAACTTGCTCTATAACTCATCCACCTCTGTTTACTCCATCACGATGGAAATCGGAATTTCTTGAGATTGTCTTATATCACATCCATTGCATGGTGCTTTTAAATGTACACGGGGACATAAAGCACACACACAGTAAATTAATTCAAGTTATACTTAAGTGGCTAGGAATGGCCGAACAACACTTTTTACAATATCAATTGTCTGGGATGCCAGGCGTCCCCACTGGCGTCCCCCGCCGGCATGGCACCAGGCATATCAAAATGGTCACTGGTAGCACCACCACTCTGTTGCCTCGTCATGCTCGAGCTGCGCAAGCCACCCATATCAACATTGAAATTATTCATGCGCGAGCCTAATCGTGCATCCAGGCCACCACGGAACCGCAGCCCCTCCGGCTCCCGACCATGATCGTCAGAGAACCGGGGCGGCCCTGATGCTTCGGTAGAGCCCGCGCTGCGTGGTGGAGCCGTTGACCCAGCATCCGAGTCTTCCCCGGGTCGGACGCCTGTCCTGCCCATGCGCGGCCACAGGTCTGGAAGTCCGACGACTTGCACCCGAGGTTCGACGACGCGCTCCTCGAACCACGCGTGGACTCGCGCTTCGACGAGCTGGGCTATTTTCGGCACATCCTGCAGTCGGCTGCGGGAGCCGATGAGTGAGCGCACGGAGAGGTCTAGGCGGTAATCTGGGAGGAAAGAGAATGCGACGTTGCTTTTCGGGCTGCTTTTTGGCGGGAGGTGGTCTTGTGAGGTTGTGTGCTCTCCGGAACCAGAGGGTCGATTGCCTGTGTTGTCCCTTGTGTCTGATGTAGGGGGCGCTGGTGAACCGTCAGGCATCTGAAGTGGCTCTGGTGGCTCGGTTGACGCTGGGATCAAGGAAATACAAAGTGTTCCCGAAAATCTTACGACCGAGACTGATAGCGCTACTGGTATGATTGCAGAGCGTGGTTTGGGGTAGTTCAGAACCATGGATGTCTCAACCGCAATAGAAAGGTTATCATCGCTGAGATCGACATCGAGTAGCGCCTGTAGCCGTCCACCGTCCGACATGGGGTCTTCAACGGCGATGATGCGGCAGTTGCTGAAGATTGGAAATTCTTCACCTAGTGAGATATCGGTGACGTTTATCTTGTCTATGAAGGATGGTTTTTTCTCCGGGTTGTTCATTGCCGCCGTCAGGGAGCTGAGAATCGATGAAGTGGGCGAGTCCTTGAGGGAATACGCTGTTTCCCGATACTGAGCAATTGTCTGCGCAATGAGAACATTGAACCAGTCCAGCGACTCGGGCTGATGCGAGGAGTGATGCATGCGGTGTCGGCCATGTTTGCTCGTAGGGTTGGTAGGAATGGCACTATAATAGGTTTTGCGGAGGATGGAGCGGGTGTTGGTAGAGGTGGAAGGTACGGGGCGAAGAACATTCGATGTGGACGGTTTTTCTCGTAATGACTTTTGGCTATCTTGAGGAGGGTTGTAGACCGAGCTGTAGCGGCGGTGGGTTGTGCGGTTTGACATGCCCCGGGACGGAGGGGGCGGCGCTTCACCAAAAATGAAAAACTTGATGAAAGCGCCGATCAGAAGTACTACTGAGAGTTGGCCGAGAAGAAACCCTTGCGTGAAGGACAAGCTAAGAAGGTGTTAGCGAGATCATATAGTCCACTCCACGAGCAGAGGGCGTACGAGGACTGAGGCGCAAATTGTGCGGGCTCATCTGCATTATTGTTAGCATACAGGTTTAATCCCTTGGAGATAGCATCACTCACTATTTTGGAGCGCCATTGTCAGCGGCTGTCGACAATCCTTGCTCACAGTACCATCTCTAAGTGGAGAAGATGTTCCAACTTCGGATCTCCAGGGCTAGCTTGGCGGAACAGCATATCTCTTATCGCTGATATGCCACTCTTGACCGCCTGCCTCTAAAACTTTAAGGAAGTGCCCTTATCTATTTCGGGACTAGCGTCACTTGCATCTATAAAATACGATGAACGCCTGCCACTCGTCTAGTTGCGTATCAATCGGGGTAATATTCTCCCTCGTTCAAATAATATAAATCCAATAGTCACCATACACTGCGCAGCCTCAAGTTCAAGGATGATTCGACCTCTGGGAACCCTAGCGTCTAGACCAGGTTGAGCAATATATATATCATAGCGCACTGGTGGCTACAACGCAGTCTTTTAGACTTGCCAAGAGCTTTTAATTTATCATTTCAAGAAGCTATCTCGATGTTTGGAGGTAATCATGGATAATAATACATAAGTAAAAGCAAGCGTAGTACCAGAATGATATGACATGACTAGTTGACTACCCACCACTCGTGTGTCCGCGCATCATAGGGTCCCCAAACAGCAACAGCAGTTCGACATAAGGTATATGTTCTGACTGGGGACATTCTATAGCAGTTTTGAAGTCCATGATCACGGCTCCTATCTCCCTTTGATACAAAACGCTGTGCTTTCCAGCATCGGGCACGTGGATTGGCAGAGACCGAAGAATGCGGATGGCCTTCTCATATTCCTCACGGACGTCGGTTTGCTCGCGGTTTCTAAGTTCGTTCCAGACATCGGCGAGGATCCGTCCATCCTTAGAGGGGAGGACAAGCGCCCTTCCGCCAGGAAATTACCTCGAGCACAGTATGTTCCCAGCAAATATCATGTTCGCGAAGACATCGTAACCCCTAGGCCGTGAGTCTGACAGACGCTCGTAGACACCACATTCCGCATTTGACCTAGACGAATATATATGGTAAGATAAGGACTAGGATAATAGCAATGGGAAATGTACTTACGCCCGATCGTGTCTGGGACTCCAACACTTCACGATATGGCGTGTTCCTTAGTGTTCAATCTCGAAGAGAGCCTTGTTTGTCTGGCTAGGGGGTAAAATCCTCCGGGACACGTTTAAGATAGAAAGCGCTCCTCCCTGGTGGCTGAGAATGATTGCATTCGCATTATTAGATCTACTCTACGTTGTATTTATGAATTGAAGCCTACCCGATGCTTAAATATATCTAAATACCTACAACATAAAATTAATGCCTTCTGAAATAGGTATGGGGACTTATAAAATGAATTGAACCTGAACGGAATCTGAACTGAATCTGAACTGAATCTGAACTGAATCTGAACTAATCTGAACTAAGTTGTATTGTAGAGGGTAGTTGAAGAAGGAAGAATTCAAAATCATAGCTATACATACATGGTCAATACAATACGCTAAATTCAATTAGGAAGAGAATTAGTATATCTCTTAGTCGCTAGTTTAGGGGTAGGTGAATCTTTATAGGGTAGACTGTTATAGGTAAGTTATACAAAAGATATATAAATTGGTGAAAAATGGTTATCTAGTAGGGCGTACCAATAGTCAATAGGTATGTTGTGTTTCAAACTATTGTTCTGCGCTTACAAAATCAGTGCCACGTTCTTAACTTCTCCTCACGCACACAGTGTTTCAAGTGCAGAGATCCACGACCCAGTACGTACAATTCTTTCAACTACACTTTGCCCAACCCCCTATGTATGCAAATTCGTACTACACCCTAGTCATGCCATCCCTCGGATCCGAATATTGACTCTTGAAGCCGACCTATATCATAGGTTCATTTTCATCCTCGTCCTGCTCCCGCTGTCTACCCTCCTTCACTTATCGCCATTCGTTGCATGCTTCAATTTCGAACGATAAATCTCGGGCTCAAAAGAAGGTGTGAAATCGGCCCTCAGCCCCCACAAGAAACACGGAAGTTACAACCCAATCGAAATCACCGCGCACTGGCACCGCAACAAACGCTTCCCAGGACGAGAGAAACTCAAGTTAACTCTCGCATAGGCCGAGGAGAAGGGGTTAACCATCCCCTCCCAGGTACTAAAGGTGAACAAGGAGACGCGTGCATTCACTACTATGGAAATGTTCCGCGATTACCTTCGGGCCATATATAATTGACGTCAACTCGGACTCAATTTACACTCAGTGAGAATGATATACACATCTCCCATGGAAGACGATACGTATGAGGATGGTAAAATGGGAAAAGGCTTTGAAGAAGCCTTGATGGCAGAAACGGAAGCTGGATCACAGGGCCACGACAGCTGGCACATCCAAAGACCTGGAGAAATTGACAAAAAGAACGCAGCCCAGCGACCAAGTCCGTTACCAGATGGCTATTCTAAGCCTACCCTATGATAAGGAATGGCAAATGGAAGACCTGGACAGTCCGAAGGTTTTTATGATTGCTCTGCGGTTGGTATACAATCGCATTCGTGGTGTCAAGGTGCTGCACCTTGGGACGAGCATTCACATAAAATATGATGAAGTCAGTGCCGATCAACTGAGACGGCTTGGGCAAGTTTTCGAGCGGGATGGAGGAAATGGAGGCTGGAGGAAATTGCCGCGCGGAAGAGACCGCTTTACACTTACCGCCTTTATCGGGTGGGATAGTCCTTCCTCCCCACTTTAATTCGTATTCGTTAGTTAATCAAGCACCATCCATTTTTCATCGTTTTCCATCGGATAAATCGTGTTTTCCATCGAATTGAGTACAATCCGGGATCCCCATAGTTGTCGAGAGGCGTCCCCGGTCCGGAGAGCACATCAGAAGAAGTCTGTTGGAAGGGTGAAGCCTGCGAGGTGCGGGTCAGATCCCTGTCTGACAGAGAGCATCAAGATGAAGAGTTTAAGGAGCAAATTCGAGCTCATCCATTCTGCGCTGGGCCAATAGATAAAAATTGGATGTCGAGTGCAGAGAGGGACTCAACACAGAGTTCGGGATGCTGGCATGAACAATGACAACCCCGCTGCACGTATTGCGGCGCTTGATATAGCAAACATAAAGTTCGGCCACTTCTCGGTCAACAGTGAAGTAAAGATCGCCCTCTCTTAAACCCGGGTGCATGTATATTGTAGATATTGAAGAGTGGTGATGGTGATTGCTATGTCCGGGCTACGCTCCAATATGGACAAAGGGTGCCCACCCCAGCACATTGCCCGGTTTCTTCTTCTTCAACCTGCATACTGCTACATGGAGAGCATAAGAGACCACTTCATGGTTGATAGATTCTCCGCATTTCCGCAGCTGGTCGGCGAGGGTCTTGTAGAATGTTTCCGCCACCTCGATGGCGCATCGGTCGTCAGTCTCCCACAGGGTGCCCACCACGTGAGGGAAACCCACCAGCTGAAATGCATGGGCGAGATGTGTGATCTCGTCCTCTGTTCCAATGTCCACCATCTCTGCCGTCGAGCAAGCCGACAAGTATGCGATGAGCGCCGGTTCATGGCGCAACCCGACTAATTCCTCGATCGTAAGCTCTTCGGATCTGATGCTTGATGGGTCTTCGGAGGGGTTGAGAATGAGATGGGACCACTTTGGGCATATATGGACTAGCCCATGACATGCCAGATGCACTATATGACTCTGCTCCATGCTCTGCAGTACCTGGGACTTGGTAGGCTGAATGAGAGTAGTTATTGATGCTCGGTCATCGAAAACCTGTGCGATTACCTCTACTTCTTTTTCAGTCGCAAGAGGGGGCATGTTCGGAGTTTGTGGCATGGCAGCAATCAGCATATTTACAGTACTGCTGAGAAGAGGTTGCAAATTGCGCTCGCGGGCATAGTGTAATGACTTCAGTGTCGGAATGTAGCTGGATACGACATAGTCGGTGGTCGTGTGTGCTGCATTGCCCGCCGCATGAAGAGGCATCATTCCCATCGGTCCACTTGTCACCCACCAGATATGCGGGAGAGGGCCTGTCGGGGTGAGTAGCCTCAGCTGCTGAAGCACAGGATGAACTGCAACATCCCAGAGCCACTCTAGGATTCCTTTCAGCCTCTGTTGCCTCAAACCTTTAGTGGAAGGTAACCCAGAAGTTATCTTTCCAGGCCCCATAAGCTTTGTAGCATATTCCTCCAGTTCACTCTTTTTGAGACCTGGGAGGGATAGAGAAATCACACCGTCGCGTTGAGTGACCAGAAGAGCATCACTGCGATATTTGACGACATTAAAAACAACTATTGGCCCGCGATCAGACAGGTTGACGAGTTCAGCTGGGGAGGGTGGGAGGCAAAATGTCTCGAATCCCTCGTGGCCCCTGATGTGGCGTTGCAAGAGAGCCAAATTTAGCTGGTTTCTGTAGCGCTTGATGCTTATCTTGCCTCCCTTGAGTTGGGCGTAGCCAGGATAGTCCTTTGGCTCTGATAGCGCAGTCCGCTCTCGAATAATTCTGTAATGATCGTATATTTCGTGATTCATTCGCTTGAGAGTCGAGATATCACTGCGCGAATCAATGATCTGGCCCGAGATAAAACCACGTCCAGTTTCTAGAACGAGAAGGGCATCGCATGCAATACCGCCATCCTGCAGAATAGCCGCTGCTGCTCTTATAGAAATTTCACCGATTTTATGGATGGTCACGGTTGGAAGGTCGATCGCTTGTCTAAATGTAAAGGGAAGATCCGCCAACAGCCTCACGGTGGTTTCCAGAATTCTTCTTGCGCTAGACCAGTTCTTCTTCGTAACGTAGTGTTCAGACGCCCATATACCCGCAAAAATCCGCTGAACAGTGGATAGGTTTACAGAGCACGGAACATGCATATAGAACTTAATAGCATGATTCTGGTCACTCTTGCTGTCGGAGAATTTGAATCGACTGCTAGAAAGTTTAGCGATACGCCACATCAACTTTCCGGTTTGTGGATTGTCGATTTCCGACGTCTCGAGTGCGAGCTCGGCGGCTCGGATTGCTGCTTTGTGGATGGATAAATATTCCTTCTTCTCAATAAAGCAGCCCTGGCGGTATTTCACACAGGCTCGCAGAGCATCTGCTGCATCCATGGGCGTTGTCGTTGGCAAGACGGCAACATGCTGCCCAGTCAGAAAAGCAACTTCCACATCGACAGCCCCCCGGTATTTCCTGTGTCGAAAATGGAAGGCGTTTGCAAGACCGCCAAGATACAGAGGCATATGCATATCTGCCCTCGATGTTGCTTCAACGACAGCCTTACTCAATGTGAGGACCAATTTTATATCAGTACGGGATTTCATGAGATACGTCACGAGAAGATGCAGGTGGTATGGGTCACATTGCGCATCGTACAGAATGATCGTGGAAAGATGGTAGCGAGCTTCGACCAGATCCCAATGTACATCGAGAAGTTTAAATCGGTAGAAGAGACAACGGCTCAATTCCACTCGCACTTTTCTCCCATGCAGGTCCGCGGCGGGAAGAGCTCGTAGCAGCTCTCTGTAAATATCTATGGCTGCCATGAGCTTTTCCCGGGATCCTTCGCTTTTATAAGCTTCTGTAAGGTCTCGCGCCAGAGAGTGGAGCACTCTTGCGCTTCCAAGGTGACGAGGTGCGGACATTTCATTAGCCACTTGAAACCGTTCATTATCTTGGGCCTTATAAAATAGATGAGTTATTTGTCCCTGGCTTGACAAGTTGATTTCGCTCACCTGATCCAGTGAACAGGATTCGCTGGCAACAACCGTATACGGTGTGTTCAATGGCTTCCTTGCCCCGAATCGTGCGAGCATCGAGTCTTTCGAGTGTGGCCGATTTATATTACCTGTCGACGTTTTCCACAGCTTCTTAGTCTTTTTCGCTTGTGTGGCTGGTATTTTTGATTCGTCATCTGCGTCGTATTCTGAGATCGTGGCTACACTCATGTACGGCCGTTGCTGTTTTTGTTCTGGAATTGCCCATTTGGAAAGGTTTTCACTGGTCGGAAGGCTCGATCTTTTTTCTAATCGCTTCAAGCGCTTGCGTAGACGTCCATCGTACTCAGATTCCTCTGTATCGTCCTTTACCCATTGCGAAGCGGGATAGTTTGACTGGGTTTGATCGTTCCACGAAACAATGTTGTCTTCCGGGGCAGCTGTTCTGTCACGGCCTTGAAAAAGACATACTTTTGAATTGCAGGGTTGCTCCGAACTGTCTCGTGGTGGGCTCTTTGCATATATCTGAACTTGGGGTAGAACCTTCAGTCTCGGACGAATTTTCAAATGTATCGTATCCATTGCCAGGTACTCCAGCATAGCTGCCTTCAGACCCTCGGTTTTCTCGCAGTTCTCAAACCTAGCCATTATACAATTCCGCAGTGTATCTGCATACAGTGCGTGCTGTACTCTGTCTCGGTCCCCACTTAACGCATTTTCGATCAACCGGAAAGCTTCGTGTAAATCGCCCAAGTCTCCAGATTCGCTCCATCTAGCAAAGAGGAAACAACCAGCGGCATATGAAAAGCAAGTTTTGGGTCTAGATTCTTGTGTGGCCACATTTAATGCCTCACGAGACCACTGAATGGCCACTGTGAGGTCATCAACGGACCCAAGGGCTCGGTATCGAGCATACAAGAGTTCAGCAAGATCATAAATATAATCTGCCCGGCTACCAGTATGCGCGGAAAGCCCCAGTAAAGCATCTTGCGCCAGTTCTACCGCTTCGTTTAGATAGCGAACTGGCTTTTCTTCGCCATCTAACTCGTCGCTTGCTTCCAATGCCGCCTCAAATCTCAACTGAACAAGTTCTGCCAACTCACTCAAACACTTCGCCTGTCCGGGCTGATCTTTAAGGCCATTTGCGCGTTCACGTAGAGTATCGATCCATTTGTCCTGCTCATGGATTGTATGCTTGGCCAGTCTATGACGAGTTAAATGGCCGCGGAGGTGCTTGAGAAGGCCAGTGCAATCGGACCGAGTGATTGGAGTATGCCTCAACCCTTCCTGTATTGATTCAAAAGCTTCTTCCTTCCAAGTCCAGCTAGACGGCGATGGCCGGGTGAAAATATCCGAAATGCTATCAGACATATATACCTTCTCTTTCTCACTCGGGCTATTCGAGTTATTCGACGAGCCATCCAAGTCACTCGAGTCACTTGAGTCACTTGAGTCATCACTGTATCTCACATCAAGATGATTTGTCGCATCCAGTAGGGCCACCAGGTCAGACTGCGAGTCCTCTCTTGGAATTTTGTCCAGCAACCCTTGCAATAGTTTTCGCCCCTTTCGTGCTGGATCATTCCACCCAACAAATTTGGTTACAAGAACATAGCACCGATAAGCGGATATAGTGTATTCCCTTTCACTATATTTGGTGCCCGTTTTCAGTGCTTCCAGCAGCATCTGGATTGCAGTTTTCAAGTCCGTGACCGCGAACCTTTTGTGTATTCTGGGCTTTCTATTTTTGCTCTTGTCTTCGACGTTCTGACCGTGCGTGTTGTCTGAGATGTCTGATTTATTGGAGCTGTCGGAATTGTCTGATTCACTAGAGCTGTCAGGGCTGTCGGAGCAATTGAACCTGTCTGATTTACCAGAGCTGTCAGAGCGGTCGGGGTAATCGAAACTGTCTGATTTATTGGAGCTGTTGGAGTCGTCTGATTTACTAGAGCTGTCGGGGCTGTCGGGGCTGTCGGAGCTGTCGGATCTGCCCCAGTCTGAAATGACTGAAGTGTCCGTACCGCTTGAACTGTCCAAGTCATCTGCGTCGCCGTCGTATGTGTAAAATATGAGATCAGCCAAGGTGCACAGCGCATCCGGTCGACTGAAGGGGTCGCTCATAATGGCATCCAAAGCAGCCGTCACTCCATCAAGTACTCCATTTAACTGCTCTGCCATTCTCACGGGTCACCGAAATGTAATATGCTGAAATCGTGGATAAACGCTCAGGAAGTTGGAAAGATCACAACCGTGTTGCTGCAGTCAGCTTTTAGAACGCGCTAATGGATCCTCTTCCGCTCACGCAACTACCCCGCCTCAAAGAAGCAAACCTGACAACTTCCCAATAAGTTGGAAAAGTTATCTGTCTATAGACCTGGCCAGTGATATCGGCTCCTGATCACCGCTATCCGACTAAGGCCCTATCGTCCTCGCTCTGTGCTCCCCCAACGACCACTTTGTCGGTTCTAGAGCATCATCATGCGCAACCAATACATTTTCCGCACTCCCTTCCTCTCTCCTGCCGAGATCAAGCTAGGTAACCTAATCCCTAACATCTCCGATCCGGAACTGGACACTCGAGACTGCGATTTGTCTTTGGTGCTTAATAAAGACTATACTGTCAAACCTATCTCCGACTTTCGCGCTTTCTTCCAAACGAAGCACAACACCCAGCTCACCGCGTCTCTGTCGCGAATTCTCCGAGCTTCCGCAGTACAAGGCGGCGCCGATAACAGCTCCCTTGATTCCGCCAAAGGGAATATTCATACCCTGCGCCAACCGAAAGCGTTCTTCCAACAACTTTGCCAAGACAACGCCGTTAGGGTATGGCTGCAGGAGCAAATCGAGGATGGATTGGACGTGCATTTTGTAGTGGGGTATGTGACATTTCTGGATGCGAGGGCCGCAGGGGGGGAAGGAAAGCCTCTCTTCGTTCTTGGCTTCTGGCGGGATCCCTAGTGAGGTGCTTGGCATACCAGGGATTGATGTACAAGTGGCGGGTGAAAATACGGCTGAGAACCGGAGTGGACAAACCTACCTTGCACCTGGGGAGCAGATCTTTGCGTTGCGGGTGAAGAAACTCGTCTTCAAAACTTTTCGATCCAAGACTGTCGATACTGCCAAGTTGGAGAAACACACTACGTGGCAGATGGTCTGCGCTACTCGATCTGCAAAAAAGCCGAAGCCGGAGTGGGTGGAGGTATCACTGGAGGGAATGGATGATGATAGCATGACTGAAGAAGAGGCCGATGATGTCGAGCACTTTCATGATGATGAAGTCCTTGTACTAGATGCGGAGGGCTGAAACGAGGTCGTTCGCAGAAAGAACATTTTGCTTATGCAAACGAGTACGGGTCCAATGAAATTATATGAAATCACATAACCATAAGCTTTCCACCCCCCAGATCTAAAGTACTGTAAATCCAGCAGACCTAGACTCTATTTCTTGGCTCAATCCTGGAAAAGTAGATCTGAACTGAATCTGAAATGAATCTAAAATTGATGAGCAATCTATGGATTGAGATTACTACTGAGAGTGGGAGAAAGAAGAAGAGAGTTTTATTGTAGAAACCTATCAGGATTGTATTGAAGAAAACAATATGATGGATTCTGAATAATTGAGATGGACGGGGAGAGAAAGGAAGAAGGAGAGGAGAGAGAAAACTATCTATGTGGGTGGATCTGTCTGATAGTGGGTCCATGGGTGCCTAAGGCACCCAGGCACCCAGGCACCCAGGCACCCAACAAGTTTTCATACGTTAGTCGATAAAGCGAAACGGAAATTACAACGGTATCTACCATTCAAAGCAGGAGAAGATGATCGGGCCTTGGTCATGACCAAGGGAATCCCAACCGACAATAAACCAGTTGGTAAGCAAGTATCGCTTGTATCTAATCTCCTTGCCAATGTGACTGGGAACCCAAAGTTCACTTCGTCGCTGAAACAGGAATACAGACTAATCAAAGCAGGGTTTATTCTCCCACCTAATCTCAGGGGTTCGACAATTCTCAGCGGCGAAGTACCAAACAGTACCATCGCATTCAATACCGTACCGGCAAGGAACCGAGGATCAATAGAACAATATCTTTTACCCACTTCTGGACTGATGAGGGAAATTCTTGCTGTGGACTCATCTCCTGAGTCGGTATGGACGTGGAGCTCAAGCGATTCTCAACGGTACCAGACCTCACAGAAAAAGAAAATTGTGGCTTGGGCATTGTACAACATGACATTGTACGTGAAGCAACACAAGGCTTCAACCGTTGCAGAAAACAAGTCGAGGACGCAAGATGAGCAGAAGAAGTTCTTGCAACGCCACACGCCAACCAAAAGTGGCCTTCTACTGTCCTTTCCCGAGACGATGGACGATTTCCCCTACCCTGAGCTGGGCCCCCTAACAGAAAAAGGGGAAATAGACCTTGAAATGTACAACCGGTGCTGGGAATTGCTCCGTATATCGCCGGTGGACTTTACAAGGACAACATCCTGGTTCCGGATGATGCAGTAACCCTACAGAACTCGGGGCTAGTCAGCCTCTATTATCTGATGGAACACGTCGCATTCATAAACGACGTTTCAACCGGTCTAGCGGTAAAGAAGAATAGCATCTTCCGCTGACCCCCGTATCGATCTCCTCAAGCTCCGACTTAAATTCAATTCAGATTCATTTCAGATTCATTTCAGATTCATTTCAGATTCATTTCAGATTCATTTCAGATTCATTTCAGATTCATTTCAGATTCATTTCAGATTCATTTCAGATCTCCACGTAGCTCTGACTGATGTGCTGAGCCAGCTATAGGCAGACGAAGCGAGGAGAGGAGTTAAGAACGAACTTGTTGGCACATAGCTGCTAGGGACTGCAAGCCGATGATAATATCCCCTTCGTGTTGATTTCGGGGTCTACGGAAGATGCTTTCAAAGTTGAGTACCAAAGGTCCCCCATGAATTTCCCCATCTCGGTACGTAACTCTCTGTGTTGGTCGGAAAAAGGTATCCACGCAATTTCCGGTCTCATGCGGACTTGGGTGAGCTCCTTCGGACCATACCTCCACGTCTACTTGCCATGCCGGCTTGCAAGTAGTAGAGATGATAACAACGCACTTGGTGAGATGGTCGGAGTTGCTATACCGCCACTGGGCGTCCTTGCGTAGCTGGGAGTAGGATTATGACACGCCGACTTCAAGAGCTAGGGTAGGGAATCCCCCCACCCATCCCGTCAAAGATATCGACTGGAGACAGCCACCAGTCAGGTTCCTTAGCCACAGACCTTCCTTTAGTTCTTGGTGAAGGTCGGGATACGAAGGCCCCATTCTCACCGGAAAGACTCATCCAGGATAGTTGGACAGCTAGGGCTTGAGAGAAAACGCCAATGATTGAATCGTGTTGGTGATCTGGCCTAATTTTAAATAGTACTTCACGGCGACGATACGAGATTGTCACTCGTACTCCGGAAAGAGTTCTTGGTCGTCTTTGATCTTGGAGAATAGTTCTTTTCCTGTGTCTTGTAGATATATGAACTGGGACGACGTCTTCTCAACCTAGCTTACGTAAAGAAGTTGACGAAGCCCTAGAAAACTTGGAAGGTTCCCAGTGAGGTGGTGTCGTCATCCTCGCCTGTTGATCCGGGAGTGCGGATGAACAGTTGTATTAGGGTATTTGGGTGAGTGTTTTAAGAGTGCCCTGGAGGAAAGAGGATTGTGGCGTTCATTGATATTTGTTTTGCAACAAATAGGGATGTACAGGTGGTATGCTTAGATTCTAGACATGTTGTACATTAGCAATTAAGGTGAACCTGGTCCGTGTCCTCAAGGGCTTGAGAATGCTGGTACATTTCATTCCCTGATATAATCAGTGGAAAGGGATCTTATGTTATTCGCACCTCGAGCAATAGGAGCGAAGCCCAAATCTGTCGATGGTTGTTGTGATGGTGGCCTTAGACGTCCATGTTGGTGCCTCAGGCAGCGACCTCAGTAGGGAGAGTAGGAGTAGGTAGATACTCTCTCCACTTTCTGGTCTACACCCTATACATGCCACAACATTCTCCTAGTGCGAAATAGTACATTGGCCAGGGTATGACGAAGGCATATATCGGCACGCACATTTGGGAAATAAAGTTAAATTCCCATAATCCATACTGGTGCTATATCATTGACTATTGGATGACAGGGTGGGCTGTGGAGTATTATGATGGGCTTCTACATCACCGCAACCCAAATGTTGGAATCGCCGGAGAAGGAGAGTTTCCCCTTTCCCGATAATGTCCAGTCTTTCAATCTCAGGTGATGGAATCTCGGGGATTTTTTATTTCTAAGATAATAGTTCTTCATATCCAGTCATTTTTGGCGTCAAAATCAAATCCACAGAATCCTCGACGTCGGCCATCTTATCCCGGTTGCACCCTCGGCTTTTCCACAAACCCATTCATTTCTTGAAAGGAAAGGTCAATATGAGGAATGAGCACTACAGTAGCAACATGGTGATTCAATCACCTGACTCTCCCCAGTCTGATACTAACGACAACAACGACCAATTCCAACCCATCCATGACCACGGTCGTTCGTTTTCTGTCTCTCTGGACTCGGAAAAACCACCATCAAGTCATACCCCCGCTGCTGGGAGACGCTCACTTGATTTACGAGAACGTAACGGTTATATTGTTCTAAACGAAGACGACTGCTATGATCAATTGGGATTTTGCTTCCCAAGATGGAAAAAATGGATGATCATCTCGGTCATCTTCCTGGTACAGACCTCGATGAACTTCAATACCAGTTTGTATTCGAATGCCATCGGCGGTATTTCAGACGAATTCGGTGTCAGCCTCCAAGCTGCACGTTGTGGTGCTATGGTCTACCTAGTGACTTATGCCTTCGGCTGTGAGCTGTGGGCACCCTGGAGTGAGGAGTTGGGACGCAAGCCGATTTTACAACTCAGCATGCTCCTCACGAATATTTGGCAAATCCCTGTTGCTCTTGCACCCAACTTTGCGACTATTATGGTTGGGAGGGCATTTGGTGGTATCAGTCTGGCTGGCGGATCAGTCACACTGGGAATGGTAGCAGACCTGTGGGAGCCAGAGCAGCAGCACTACGCAGTAGCGTGTGTGGTATTTTCATCAGTAGGTGGTTCGGTCCTAGGGCCTGTGGTCGGTGGCTTTGTTGAGGCCTTCCAGCCTTGGCCTTGGGCTATGTGGATCCAGTTGATATTTGGCGGGTTTGTTCAAATTTGCCATCTACTGCTTGTTCCTGAAACCCGGACTACTATCATGATCGACAACTACGCCAGGAAACAGCGCAAGGCGACTGGGCTCAAGATATGTGGACCTGATGAATTTCAACCGTTCAAAGAACGTTTTTCTTTGAGACAAATTCTGATCACCTGGATTCGCCCTTTCAAGATGCTGATAACAGAGCCAATTGTGTTGACCCTGTCTCTTCTCAGTGGCTTCAGCGATGCCCTAATCTTCATGTTTATCCAATCCTTTAGCCTGGTCTACAAGCAATGGGGCTTCAGTACTGTTGCTATCGGCCTTTCCTTCATCCCTATCTTAGTGGGTTATATCATTGCATGGCTCAGCATGTACCCAGTACTGCACAGGAATTCCACAAAGAGAAAGATGAATCCTAATGATGAACATGCGCAATATGAATCCCGGCTCTGGTGGCTGCTCTACACTGCCCCATGTCTCCCCATTGGCCTGATTGGCTTTGCATGGACGAGTCTAGGGCCTCCAGTCCACTGGATAGGAAGCATGGTGTTCGCAGCTATTGTTGGCATTGCGAACTATACCATTTATATGACAACCATCGACTACATGATCTGCGCCTACGGTCCCTATTCAGCTTCCGCTACCGGTGGAAATGGCTTCGCAAGAGACATACTAGCTGGTGCTCTCACTATACCGGCCACCCCATTCTTCAGCAGTACATTTACCCTTCGATACTATTTCAATGTTAAAAAGCCATTACTAACGCCAGGCCAATAGATATTGGTGCACCGGATCGTAATCTTGAATACGCATCTACCATCCTCTGTATGTGTCCTCACCCCTACACTTGCACCGCAATTGCACTCTTTTAACACCCTTCCAGTCTGCATATCCTGTCTCCTTGTGGTCTCCGTCTATGTGATCTATTGGAAAGGACCGGTGATGCGCAAAAGCTCACCGTTCGCCCAGCAGCTGTCCTATGCTCGGCAGGAAAATGCCAGCCGTCGCGCTTCCATGATCTACTCCAGATCGGCGCCCCACTCTCGCAGACCAAGTGATACAGCACACACCGGTGTTGGCGAATGATTTGAGAGTTCATTAGAATAGCACTTTCTTTTGGGACAATAGACCTGATTCTTTATGACGTTCCCGCTTCGATGATCGAACAAGATATTCGCCGATTCCTAGAATATAATCTTACACAGATAAGAATCCATCTGGTTTCCGTTGCCTTTCGAAAAACGGTTACTCTCCTCTGACTAGCCTGGGCATGACAAAATTGAATATCTAGTAAATACGGTAGATCCGCTATTCATTTTTGCAAGTTTTCCGAACAGTTTAGCCGACCCTCAACTCAAGCCATTCGAGCCCGAAGCCGTCAAAACCGGACGCAACTGCTCGCGGCCTTCGATACGACCACCAGTATGGACGCCGTGCAGCAGTTCCCAGTCATGGCAAAGTTGCTGCGGTCCGTGTGTCTACAGGCGACTGCGTAAGCGTTGAGTGGAGACGAATACCTACAACGTAGGTAGATTTAAAACCTGGTGGTGGGTTTAGCCTTAACATTCCCGAATGCCAAGCTGGCCAAGTATCTCTTAATTCCACTTGGCATGCACCTGGGCATAAATCAAAGTGGGGCGAATAGCGAGGAGTAAAATATGACAATACAGAGCTGATATATTACGGTAATAATAAAAGAGCCTCGTGTATATAATACAATACAATAAGCTAGTGCCGATTAGGCCAACCGCATAATTAGTTACTTTTTTTTTTTTTTTTTTTTTTATAATCCCTGAGGGTGTACGTAAGACACTCTTGTTTACTTCATGTCACATTCAAGGGCAGCCACAGACAACATTGAGCCTCGCTGATGTTGCTTTTTTGGGGTATACCCTGCGATCGAGAGCCAACCGAAGTGAATGAAGCTGACTCGTTCAGTATCTGGCATTCAGGTACGGAGTACACAAGATCGAAACACCTGGTATCCTTGCCTAGGGGGAAATGTCTGTTATCGCTGACTGGACAGATACTTATTATGGACAGATACTTATTACTAGATATAAAGAGGAACGAACCCACTGCCTCCATGCCGTTGGCCCGTATCTGCACGTGTTGCCTCATGCCCACGCGTGCCACGCCTACCACGCGGCATCCAAATCGTTGATCCCTGCATGTGAGTCTTCATTTGGGGGCCGTAACCCTCAAGCGCTCACTTAACAGACTAAGTACGCTCTCTATAATTGCTTATCCATTGAATCTTCTAATTAATTTTGAATCTCTTGAATTATTTGACGGAAATATAAAATAGAAGAAAAGAAAAGAATTTACGCTTCTATCACTCCTAAGATACGTCGTACTTACTTCCTACCCCCCTACATCCTTGCACCACACATTCAAAATAGTACAGCCACGCTGGAATGCACAGGCACAGATACGGTTACGCGCAGACTTACCCCTCCAGCAATTCTGACGTTGAGGTCGCCTTTCCCCATGTGGACTTGACTACAATTGTAAAGGGAAATAGGAACAAAGAGATTCGAAGTCAGGTGACAAGATTAGCCTCTTTCGAGTTCTTTTTATTATAAATACTACCCCGGGGGTCTTTCGGAAGGCGATCCGGAGGCTCCCCCTTTCCAAGCTTTCTATACTACAAGACTACCAAGGCTGAACATCACCCCAGCCGATCATTTCACTGCCTATAGAACCCGTCTGCCATGTCTTCCGCAGACCTTCTCATCACCGGTGCTACCGGCTTCATTGGCTTCAAAGTTCTCCTCGGAGCCCTCCAGGCCGGGTACACGGTCCGAGCCGCTATCCGGTCCCCCGAGAAAGCCAAAACACTTGCCTCCCACCCCAAGATAACCGCTTCTGGGAAGACAGACAACCTCTCATTCGTTGAGGTTCCTGACATCACCTGCGACGGCGCTTACGATGAGGCCATCAAAGACGTTACCTACGTCATTCACCTCGCCTCTCCTCTCCCTTCGCCGTTCCTGGACCCACAGACCGGCATCTATGAGCCAACCATCAAGAGTGTGAGCACCCTACTTGCATCCGCATCCAAAGAGCCATCAGTGAAGAAGATTGTCATCACATCTTCGGTCTTCGCAAACACACCCTTCCCTCCCGACGCAAGTCAGGAAATTACAGCTGAGACCAGACTGCCTGACCTGTCGGGACCCTTTGACTCAATGCTCCCCGCATACCGTGCCGGCAAGATTGCCGCGCTGAACTTCACCGATAAGTTCATCAAGGAGAAGGAGCCTTCCTTCACAGTCATCAACGTCTTCCCCGGTTTCGTTTTCGGTCGGGATGACAGAGCTCTAGAAGTCAAGGACCTCTATGCTGGAACAAATCGCATCCTTCTACCAATCATCACTGGGCAGTCTGCCCCTAACCCTATGCCAGCAGGCGCTACCCATGTGGATGATGCCGCCAAGGTACATCTCGAAGCATTGAACGAAGGCATTTCTGGGAACTTCGGCGTCACGAAAGTCCACGACTTCAACGATGCTTGGAAAGCTATGGAGAAGCGCTTTCCTGATGCTGTTGCGGATGGCACATTCACGCAGGGCAATCAGCCAACCGTGCCCGTCAGTTGGAATGCTCATCAGACTGAGATTGATCTCAAGTTCAATTTCAAGACATATGAGGACATGGTTGTTGACGTTGCCGGACAGTACCTTGAGCTGTCTGGCAAGAAGGAGCCTTGAATCTTAGTGTCTCCCATTAGTCACATAAAAGGATATTTTGGTCTCGATACATCCTACAGAAACTGTTTATATTTATATGAAGCAAAACTTTGAAGCTCGAACTATATATATTCCAAACCGAGGAAGGCATGTTGTCACCACGTGAGGCACCTCAGTACTAACCGTCTCAGTTAAACTAATGGTACTATTCCTGAGTGTACTGCTCCCTACACAGCGGGCGCCAGCTGCCAAAACCCTATTTCCGGTAAATGTTAATGCCTTGATGCCTAGCTTTGGCCTGGTGGCTTGAATTAAGACCGACAGAAGAATTAAAATACCTGAATTACCATGACACTTCCAACAAAGTAGCCTGATTTTGCTGGCGCTTACAACTCTCAAAAATGAAGCCTTTCATCTCATACAATGCAGATATCTTTATATTTTTTGGTGGTTTGCAAGTGTCAGTGGAGATATCTCACTTTTGACACTTGTAAACCGTCCAAAAATACGGAGATACTGCCATTCGTGTGCAATAAAAAACTTCATTTTTGGCACTTGCAAACCATCCAAAAACATGAGATGTCGCCGTTTGTATAGGGACCAAAAGCCTCATTTTTATGGGTTACAGTCCTCAAGCATAAGTCAGGCCAAAATAAGGCATTAAGGCATTATATTCAGGCCGCGGTACATTGTATGGGGCGGTGTAAGGAGCGGTCAATAACCAGGCCAAAGCTAGGCATCAAGGCATGAACATTTACCAGAAATAGGGTTCTGGCAGCTACCTAGGTATACCGCTGCGTACTGCTCCCTGAAATGGCAAGTTACAAACATATATTAACTATCCCATGATCGCCAAAGAACTAGACAGTGCTCCATATATCCCCCAGGTGGAGTCATTTGGCTTATCGAGCATTCTATTGGCCATTTGACCTGAAGCGCCGAGCCTCAGCCCCGCGATCTCTCGTTCACAACTGTTTTTCTGGGAAATATTTTTCGTTGACAAGCTTAGCATCCTGCGTGGCTTGAGATCTTATTTACATAATCCTTTCAGACCCAAAATATCAAAGCCGAATATGGGTAGCTTTAAGCAACGGCTCAAGAATCTAACGCAACGGCCAAAGAAGGAGAGGGGAACCAATGGGGCACATCTTCCTCCGACCGCAGAGTCAAACGCGTCTAAGCCTTCGGAAGAATTGATCACGGAGGACCATGTACAGACTTCTGGACCTGCTGGAGATCTTGACAAGATCTCCAAACCTGCTTCAATGCATTGCAACGCAACCACGGTCTCAGGACTACCCGAGTTCCCCCAGCCCGAGACGATCGTGCCTGGTCCATCGTCTGCTGATACAATTTCAACCTTTTCAAGTGACAGCAATGACCCTTGGGCTTTGGCATATGTAATCTTGCAGAAACGAGAGCCAAAGTTGGTAGAATATTATCAGACTCACTTGAGCTTAGCTCAGCGCAACGGCTCAGTGGACCCGGCCGATGCAGTGGACGCAGATCTTTCGAATCCGCGGTCAGTCGAGTCAATGATGACGCGGCTGCTGGAAGACCGGGAGCAGAAACAGTGGAAAGTTTCACTTCTAGGAAAGGATGTGAAGATACGCGAGCAGACCGAAAAACTGGCCAAGTTTCTCCTCTGGGCCGACCCAGTCGTGAAGAACGCCGTTAGCACTCAACCATACGCAGCGTTGGCATGGGCTGGTGTTTCGTTACTTCTACCTGTAAGCCAACGGCGATCCCCCTATTGTCTATCTACTGCTGACCCAGACAGTTACTCTCGAGCAGTACCACCGCCAACCTGGCAATGCTGAAAGGCTTCGATTCAATCGACAACGTTCAGATCTACTGGAATATCTGCGAGAAGAGATACCTGCAGTCCGAGCATATGGAAGAATATCGAGATCTCATCAAACCTCTTGCTACGCTCTACTCTTATATCATCGAATACCAAGCACGTGCTATCTGTCATCTATCTGAAGCCCAACTCTCCCGCGCATGGAAGAACATAGCCGGCGAAACCGATTGGGATGGAATGAAATCAAAGATCGAGACATCAAGCGAGGATTGTAGCTCCTATCTCCCTCATCTCGAATTAGGGGAGATTCGCAATCACCGAGATCGTCAGCTGCAGGAGATTAAAGAGTCTCGAAGTATTCTTGATGAGATTTGCAACGTCTTAAAAGAGGACACGAGCCGGAATCAGAAGAATTATGAAGACCAGAACGAGCGACACCTTCTTCAAACACTTGCGTCCGACTACGAAGATGACAAGAATTACAACCCGCTGAGAGTTCCAGGCACATGTGAATGGTTCTTTGAGGGCAACGACTTTCGGAACTGGCGCGACAGCAATACTTCTAGTCTTCTGTGGATTTCCGCTGGCCCTGGTTGTGGAAAGTCGGTGTTGTCGCGGACTCTTATCGATGAGAACCGACTTTCAACAAACATCACAACATCAAAGATCTGCTATTTCTTCTTCAAGGATGGAGATGAGCGCCGCATGTCAGCCACCGATGCTTTGTGCGCATTGCTTCACCAGCTTTTCACCCACGATCCTACGGGTACACTAATTCAAAATGCAGTTATCAGTCACAAAAATCACGGTGCAAATCTAGCACATAACTTCTCCGAATTGTGGCGACTTTTTATCCAATGTGTCGGCTCACCAGAGCTTGGAGAGGTTGTTTGTGTCCTGGATGCTCTGGATGAGTGCAAAAGTGATAGCATGCGGCAATTTCTCGGCAATCTGAAGAATTCCTACTCCAACCCCAAACTTTCATCCTCAACCTCGAAGCTAAAGTTCCTGCTCACGAGTCGCCCATATGATAGCTTGGAGACATCGTTTCATGATTTCCCCGACACAACTTCATTTTTGCATTTTGACGGGGATGACAAGTCTGTTGAAATCAACAATGATATAGACCTGGTCATCGATGCCAAACTACAGAAGGTCGCCCGAAACTTTGGGGAGAGCGACCGCCAAATGATTTCCAATCAAATCAAGGAGATGAAGAATCGCACTTATCTCTGGCTACACCTCACGTTCGATATTATTGAACAGAGCCCAAGCCAGTATAGGCGACGGTCCGATATCAAAGGACTCCTCTCCAGCCTACCTTCGGAGGTCTCAGACGCATATGAAAACATTTTAGACCGGAGCAAGAACAAGCTTCAGACAAAGACCCTCCTTGAGATTGTTTTGGTTGCAGAACGACCTCTATCGCTCGATGAAGCCAATATAGCCCTGACTATGGCTTTGGAAAAGGACGGTTTTGATTCTCTCGACGACCTAGAAGCGGAGTTATGGCCACAGTGCGACTTCAAAAGCGTTGTGAAAAATCTCTGCGGTCTCTTCATCAATGTGTACGATTCGAAGTTGTTTTTCATTCATTTGACAGCGAGAGAGTTTCTCACTAAGCCCCCTCAGAGTGGAAAGTGGAAGGGACAGCTAAGCATGACACAGTCGCACACGAAGATGGCGCTACTGTGTCTATCATACTTGGTACATCTTGATTGGCAAGGGTCGGCAATGGAAACCAGGTCGAAGTTTCCGTTGGCTGGGTACTCAGCCCAGTATTGGATGGATCATTCACGGCCTGCGGAGACAGAGGAAGTGCTGGAGAGAGTCCTGAGGCTTTTCCGTCAACAAAGTCAAGCCTACTTAAATTGGTGGAATCTCTTTAACCCAGATCGACCTTGGACTGACGACCCCCCGCTGAAAGGTCCACGCATCGAAATTGGGACTCCACTACACTATGCATCGCTTCTCGGTCTCCAACGAACAGTAAAAGCCCTATTGGACAAGGGTACGGAAGTCAACGCGTCAAGCGAGCTTGAGGATGCGCTCCAGAATGCTTCAGTTGGAGGCCACGAAGGGATTGTGCAGCTGCTATTAGATAACGGCGCGGACATCAACGCGCCGGACCGGTATATAACTGCACTCCAGGATGCTACAGCTGAAGGCCACGAAGGGGTTGTGCAGCTACTGTTAGATAACGGCGCGGACGTCAACGCGTTAGCCAACAGAAACCAAACTGCACTGCAGGATGCTTCAACTAGAGGCCACGAAGTGCTTGTACAGCTGTTATTAGATTACGGCGCGGACGTCAACGCGCCGGGCGAGTATGGGACTGCACTCCAGTGTGTTTCATCTGAAGGCCATAAACAGATTTTACAACTACTCTTAGCCAACGGCGCGGAAGTCAGCGTGCCGGGCGGCGAGCGTAATGGAAATGCACTCCAGCGTGCTTCACATGGAGGCCACGAAGGGCTTATACAGCTGCTATTAGATAACGGCGCAGACATCAACGCGTCGGCTGGCAGGGTCCAAACTGCACTCCAGTATGCTTCAGGTAAAGGCCACGAAGGGGTTGTACAGGTGTTATTAGCCAACGGAGCGGACCTTAACGCGCCGGGCCCGTTTGGAACTGCAATCCAGTGTGCTTTAGCTGGAGGCCACGAACACATTTTACGGCTACTCTTAGCCAACGGCGCGGACGTTAACGTGCCGGCCAGCGAGCATACCGGAACCCCACTCCAGGATGCTTGCTATAAGGGCCACGAAGTGGTTGTGCAGCTACTATTAGCCAACGGAGCGGACGTTAACGCGCCGGCCGGCAAGTATGGAACTGCACTCCAGCGTGCTTCAAAAGAAGGTCACGAAGGGGTTGTGCAGCTACTATTAGCTAAGGGCGGGAACACCAACATGCCGGGCGGCGAGTTTACTGGAACTGCACTGCAGGAAGCTTGCCGTAAGGGCTACGAAGTGGTTGTGCAGCTGCTATTAGCCAACGGAGCGGACGTCAACCCGCCGGCCGACAAGTATGGAACTGCACTCCAGGGTGCTTCGGCTGGAGGCTACAATGGGATTGTGCAGCTGTTATTAGATAATGGCGCGGACATCAACACGCCGCCGGGTGAATATGGAACTGCACTCCAATGTGCTTCAGCTGGAGGCCACGAACAGACTTTGCAGCTCCTATTAGCTAAGGGCGCGGACGTCAACGCGCCGGCCTGTAGCTATGGAACTGCACTCCAGCGTGCTTCGTCTAACGGCCACGAAGTGCTTGTACAGCTACTATTAGCTAACGGCGCGGACGTTAATGTGCCGGATAGCGAGCATAACGGAACTGCACTCCAGGATGCTTCGACTGAAGGCCACGAAGGGGTTGTGCAGCTACTATTAGCCAACGGAGCGGACGTTAACGCGACGGCCGGGAGGTATGGAACTGCACTCCAGCGTGCTTCGACTAACGGCCACGAAGGGATTGTGCAGCTACTATTAGCCAACGGAGCGGACGTCAACGCGCCGGCCGGCAAGTATGGCACTACACTCCAGGGTGCCTCAGCTAGAGGCTACAATAAGATTATACAGCTTTTATTAGATAACGGCGCGGACGTCAACACGCGGGACGAGTATGGAACTGCACTCCAGAGTGCTTCATATACAGGCGGTGATGAAGGGATTGTGCAGCTACTATTAGCCAACGGAGCGGACGTCAACGCGCCAGCCGGTGAGAATGGGACTGCACTCCAGTGTGCTTCAGCTAGAGGTAGGGAAGGGATTGTGCAGCTGCTATTAGCCAACGGAGCGGACGTCAACGCGCCGGCCGGCAGGTCCGGCAGGTATGGAACTGCACTCCAGGATGCTTGCCGTAAGGGCTACGAAGGGGTTGTGCAGCTACTATTAGCCAACGGAGCGGACGTCAACGCGCCAGCCGGTGAGAATGGGACTGCACTCCAGTGTGCTTCAGCTAGAGGTAGGGAAGGGATTGTGCAGCTGCTATTAGCCAACGGAGCGGACGTCAACGCGGCGGGCGACAGGTCCGGTAGGTATGGAACTGCACTCCAGTGTGCTTCAGCAGAAGGCAACGAAGGGATTGTGCAGCTGCTATTAGCCAACGGAGCGGACGTCAACGCGGCGGGCGACGAGTATGGAACTGCACTCCAGTATGCTTCAGCAGGAGGCAACGATGGGATTGTGCAGCTGCTATTAGATAATGGCGCGGACGTCAACACGCGGGGCGAGTATGGAACTGCACTCCAGTGTGCTTCAGCAGAAGGCAACGAAGGGATTGTGCAGCTGCTATTAGCCAACGGAGCGGACGTCAACACGCGGGGCGAGTATGGAACTGCACTCCAGTATGCTTCAGCAGGAGGCAACGAAGGGATTGTGCAGCTGCTATTAAATAATGGCGCGGACGTCAACACGCGGGGCGAGTATGGAACTGCACTCCAGTATGCTTCAGCAGGAGGCAACGAAGGGATTGTGGAGCTGCTATTAGCCAACGGAGCGGACGTCAACGCGGCGGGCGACAGGTCCGGCAGGTATGGAACTGCACTCCAGTGTGCTTCAGATGCAGACCATGAAGGGGTTGTGCAGCTGCTCTTAGCCAAGGGTGCGGTATCAACACCCAGTGCCAGTGTGTAAATGAAATCCAGCCAATAGGTCCGGATGCCGACCATAGGTCGTCGGCGGACATGAGCCCAACACACAACCGATGATACCCCGAATGGCTACCCATGGGGTCCTTATTGAACATTTCTACATGACTTTCCTAGCCAGCCCCGGCTCAGACGGATGAAACCGTTGAATCGCTATAATAAAATACTTTTGTACGGCAGTTTTATTCATTGTATGGACAGGCATTCATACAAGATACACTGCTATCAACCTTTCAGGAAACACTCCCAGTTCTTGGACTGGGAGTGGTGGTACAAAAAGAGGTTTTAGACTTGTCAGAAGAGACATGGCATAGATTCCCGCGAAAGGTATATGAGTGGCGCCAGGTTGCTGAGTGACTTTGGACCAACACATGCCTAGGTAGCGCATATAATGATGATACAATATATAATTGGTGGGACATTTCTTAAATATGACAGTATTTCTACGAAAAATAGTCCCCGAACAGGTCCGCAATTTGATCATATTCTACACTATATTCTCTATATCTATATTTTGCAGCTACTTTAATATCAACATGTGAACAGTCTCTACTTCTAATACATTTAATATACACGAACTGTTCAACATTCTATGGAAAGGAAAGCTCGAGCTCGAGCTGGATGTTCTAAGCAGATGCTAAAGCAGCAGCGACTGTCAAACTATATGGTCACCCCCCGAAACAGACCAGCCGTATCCATCCTCTTTCTTCGTTTCTTTGTCCAATTTCAATTGTTCACGTAACTGTTCAATCTGTAGTTTGGGCTGCCGGATGTTTGGCAGTTCCAGCTCAGCTGGCAGATTGGTCGGTATGTTTCTCTTCTGGCTTTCCCTTCTGCCAAACGCATATTCCTTCAGCGTGCTCGCATTGTAAGCGATGACCGCAAAGAATCCAGACACGAGAATGGAAACCCCAACTTAGAACAAATTATCAGACAATGCTCCATGCCACAGGTAGTAGGGTGAGAACTCACAGATAATAGGGAATATCATGCGTCCTTCAAAGCGGACATCATCACCGACATGAGGGAAATCAGATATGTCCAAAGCAAGGAGACTTGTTAGGAAAGAAGCGGGTAGCTGCAAATATATCAGATAACAGTATTTCAGGACCAGACGAAAGTATGCACTTACGAAGAGAATTGTCACGACTGTGAACACCATGATCGTATCACTCTGCTTCGCGGTATCTTCACTTTGCTTTCGTGCGAACTCAGCTTCGACGATATTCGCTTGCTTCTGCTTTAGGTCGAGCAGCATGTCAATAGCCTTTTGTACAAACTCGGCCTCTTTGACCATTTCCGTAATCTCTTTCTTGACCTCCGAAGGTGTGTTGTAGGTAAACGTAGCATCTGGGTTGGAGCCGTCCTTCCAGATTTGCTTCCAAACACTTTCTTGGTCAAGGGCCAGGGACTTCATCATGTTCAGTTCATCACAAATGTCCTTGACTTCTCGGAGGAGCTCTGTCTCGCCGGCGATGTCGCCGTAAGGGTTATATGTCTCTCTTCCTTTCCAAGACCCATGCTTGGTATTGAACAAGCGAGTAATGAGTCCAGCCTCCTGTTCTGTATCATGTGTTTCACCAGGTTCCTTGTTCTCCATTGGAGGCCTGTTAGTGCATTCGTAGGTATTTGTTTGATTCTCATCGTCTGTCACTGTATTACCAAGTGACTTTTGGAATACATCGAATAAATGTGCTTCCTTGTCTCGCTTTTTTTCCATCAATAATTAGCGTAGAACCACCATTCTCTGGGAGCTGGTTCTGCGTACCACGTTCAAGATAGCTGCACGATAGACCCCCAAAGGCGATTTCTTGTTCCCCAATACTTCAACATCCTTCTTGTTAAAAAAGCTTGTAGCCGTACTGAGGATGAGTTCTTGGATGTTTTCGACCAATATCGAAGAGCTCTTTTCCTGAGCTCGAAGGTTGTTCAAAACCCGTTGAAGGAAACTGCTTTCTGTCTTATCTATCTCGTTTGTTGTGCTTGTGATAATGGTCTCTAGTGTAATGGGATATTAGTTAGACAGCCGTGTTGAAAATAGATGGTATCTGCAAGGACTCACTTTCGTCAAGTACCCAAAGCCAAAGCTGATTCACGATGAGAATCTTGCGTATATCATCCTTTGGTTGAGAATAATCGTTCGCTTGCTGGTTGTCCAGCTGTTTTAATCCCGTCCCGCTCTTGCTTTCTGCCTGCTTGAGCTTTGGATCTGTGCTACGCCACAGCACTTGATCTTTGTCTCTTGTCGTGGTGTCTTCAAGAGATGAATAGTAATACTGATCGAGGGTCATGGAGTCATGGACAATGTGTCGTCCTTGGGTAGATGGAGTGATCTTAGGAGAATGGGTCATCTTATTCTGCGTATCAGTCGGGACTTTAGCCTGTTGGACAGGGTCTGTGTTTGTACTCCGAGGGCGCTCGACTGGGCATTTCTTCCAAAACAGATAGGGCATCTACCGAGAATCGTTCAGTCAGAGGACTAAGGTGAGAAGAGAAAGGAAAAGACTAAAAGCAACAAAGTTTTGACTTACGTATAAAGCACTTCTGCCGAAATTCGAGATGTGGCTAGATTTGTTATTGGCCCTGATATCTGTACGCTTCTCATGGGCATCAACGCTAACCTGGCCATCGTAGGCTGTGTCAGACCGTTTATAATGCTTGTGTTGAGGTCAGTTTACTGGCATTCCAGATCAGGTGATTTAATCCCAAGCAGGGGAATGTTTCGCTAATTCCCACTTACAAGACACTGTGGTTTCATGTAGAACGTGTTTCCACCGGCAGGTAGTTCAGCCCAACTTTTGCGTACAAATTGTGCCCAAGGGCGGTGATCTTTGTTCTTAATTTGTCGATCTTGGGAAAGTCGGATCATGAGTTCCTATATTGCGTCAGCATGGAATCTGACCAGCAGTGGGAAATCAGTACTTCGACACAGCGCAGCTGACACAAACGGTTAGTAAATTGATAACAACGAGCGTGATCGATCATTTCATGCTACTAACATTGTTTGCGGGGACATGAATCCATCTCAAGTCTGGCACTCTCTGTTTCTCAGAGCCAGGTTCTCCCTGCATACCCAACACAGCAGTGGTTTCTCGCTTATTCGGTATATTGTTCGAGGACTCCCCCAGGGTAGAAAGCACTCCCTTGAGCGAATCGAGATCGAGATACCGACCAGGCTTCATGATCTTCTGAGGACCTTCGTCGTATATGATAGCAGCCATTGAACGGCGCTTGAGCTGGATGGAAGCCTGGTGCTCCTCATGATAAAGGTCCAATACTGTCCCCTCGAGGAGGCCGTAATCCTCGGATGAAAATTGGAATGTTGGCTGATTTTCGTCGTATCTCCAAGCATGATGATCTCGGAGAGGAGGAGGGTTCTCGAGAATTTCCTTCATTATGTTGCCGACTGGATCATCCTGTTCCCACTTGGAGATAATTTGCTGTCCTTTTTCAATGTGATTCCCGCTGAGGTACCACCCATTGGAAAGAAGCCACCAAACAACAATAGGCAGCTTATGGTACACAGCCAAGTGGAAAGCATCAAGCCCACCTGTTTCAGAGGGATCAGAGCGAGGTATCGATTGGAGAAAGCGCGAGAGATAGGTTTCCTCCCCTGGGGCCTCGAATTGTGCAGCCAGCTCCAGGACAAGTTTTGCATCGCCATTTAATGGCTTAAAAAATAGGCCAGTCTTTTCGATGTAGTTGTCTATTGTCTGCCACAAAAGGACCTCCATTTGACGATGACTTTCCGTGGTCCCCAATGCTGCTAGTGAGATTGGCGTATGACCATCATATTGCTTGCGAATAATAGCACCCAGAACATGGTCTTCTTCGTGGAGAATGTCACGTAAAACAGCGATCTTCTCGGTCTCCGTTCCAGGGCCAACAGACTGATAGGTTGTAGGGGATCCGCCAAGCCAGACTAGGATATTTCTGACCAACTCAATGTGACCGTATTTAACGGCCAAGTGCAGAGGTGTGATATTCTCATCAGTTGGGGCTAGCGTGCAAAGTCCGTTCAGGAGCAGTTGCTCTAAGATCCTGGTATGCCCACCCAGCGCCGCTACGTGCGCCCAAGAGGCCCCTCCCCTTTCCCAGAGAGTTCGCAGACTCTGTATTTTGCCCATGCATTTGCTGAACAGCTCCTCCTGTCTATTCAAGATAGCCCAGTATAGGATTGTCTCTCCGTGCTCATTGATCTCCTCGGACTTCCTATCGACCAATTCCGATAGAAAAGGCTGAAGCAAACTAGCCTCCTCAATGCAAGACCAAAAAGGATCGGCCTTTGCAGGAAAGCGTGGGAAATAAATCCCCGCTTCCAACAATTGAAACACAATCGGGATACGACCTCCTGTAGTAGCAGTCATCAAGACTGTATCATGCGGAGGGTTCCGCTTGTCGAACACAGTTATTGTCTTGATGTAATGTGGATCGAAACGGTCAAAGGTCAGGCTTTTGAGAATGAGTTGACTGATCTCTTGGTATCCTAGATGGCAGGCCAGATACAATGCAGTATGCCTGAAGTCGGCTTCTAAAGTTACATCCGCGCCTTGCTGAATCAGATACTTAGCCACCGCCAGATGGCGGGACCACAAAGCGGAGATCAGACCCGTTTGCGAACCTCGACCCTTCAAATTCAGGAGACTAGGTTCTCTGGCCAAGATTTTCTTAACGGCCGAGAGATGACCCCGCCTGGCAGCATGATGGAGAACCGTGTCAGTCCAGTAATCCCGGGTGGTTAGATCTGCCCCCATATCAATCAATAAATTAAAAATATCCAAGTGATCGTTGGTCAAGGCGCAACAGATAGCTGATGTACCCAGTTCATCCACCGAGTCCAGGAGAATAGGTTGCTTTGTCAAGACTTTCTCAACAGCCCCGAGATGTCTATGCATGACAGCATACTGGAGAGTCGTATCTATGGTTAGGTCTGCGTCTTTGTTAAGCAAATACTCAAAAATATCCGCGTGCCCGTACTCCAAAGCAGCAGAGATAGCTGTTCGACCTTTAGCACCCCGTGAATTTAGGAGACCAATGTGATCCTTCAAAAGATATTCTACCACAGCAAGTTGCCCATGTTGTACTGCAGAATGCAGTGCTTGAGTACCGTAAGCATCTTCAAATTTGGGTGTTGATACTCGGGAGAGTAGAACATCGAGCGCAGCGACATGCCCCCCTTGGGCTGCGAGGGTAAAAGCGGAAGTATCGTATTGGGTTATGATTTCCCAAATTTCCTTATAGTCTGATTGGTCCATCGCTTCCATGGCATCGATGTCAGCCCCCTTATCAAGTAACAATCTGACAATAGAAGCATAGCCCTTGCATGATGCGGCAAGAAGAGACGTTCGACCTGCAATGGTTGTCATTTCCAGGAGTTCTGTCCCGCCTCTATCAGAAAGGATTTCGACTATGCTTTCATGACCCTGCTGCACGGCAAGATGTAGAGCGGTTAAGTTGGTATCTGTGGTTGCATAGATATTGACCCCTCTCTTTAAGAGTAGCTCGACAATTTCTCTGTGACCCGATTCTGCTGCAAGCATCAGGGGAGTCACGTCGTTCTGAACAGTATGTTCGTCTTTGAACTGGTGAACGAACACAGCTTCGAGGATAGCATGATTGTCGAGGAGCGTTTCCACGGCATCTAAATTGTTGCATTTGATCGCCGTGTGTAGCTCATCTATGCAACGGTGTTGATCCAAAGAAACATCTGCGCGAATAGGCGTGTCCTCGGTGTTGCTTTTGTTTCGGGAATCTGTTTCAGTCAGACCAAATTCATCAAATTCCCAGGTAAACCACAGTACCTCGGACAATATTTTCCATCGTGGCTCAAATAAAAGTATCCAATTGTGCAGTATATCTATCATGAAGAATACAATGCTAAAAGCAAAAAGAAAATGGAAACACAATCCAACCCCCTCGCCCACTCAATACGGGATGGATGTTTTCGGGCCCTAAAAGAGCGCCGGGATCGTGTTAAAATTACGTTGCGCATCCAATGTATGTGAGATGGAATAGAGAAGTGGAAGATTTCTGACCATCAAATAGAGTCGGGGGGGGGAATAATAAACACACAGAGGTAAATCAGGGGTCTTGACTCGGACGATGCCAAGCCCAACCCCCCGCTTTATGTATCAATTCCAATTCAGCACCTTGAGCGCTTAGTAATGGGGTTTATTTATATCGAGCTTCTCATTTGACGCCAGGTACGGAGTATAAATGTACTATATGACTATGTTCTGCACGACATCAAAGCAGTAGAGATCGCAACTGGATTGTGATCATTTCTTTGCTGCTTCAGCGGGCGTGCGTCCGGAGTAGTATGAACTTCCCTTGCGAAAGTAATGATGAAGGCAAGCCTGTTTTGCAGAAAGCCTTTCCGCGGGGTCGTATTGGAGAAGAGACTCTAGTAGCTCACAGCCAGCACTCTCTAGGCCAGGGACTAGAGGAGTGCTAGGTCGCTTCCATTTAGGGAAAGTGCCTTTGTAGTCGGGTAACGCAGTAACACCGGGCCAGTTCTCTTCGTTGGGAGTACCAAGGCGGCTATAAAATCGAGAAGTCAATCCCATTTGAAATACAGCCATATAAAGAAAGAATAGAGATTTTTTTACCGGAAAATCGTAAAGATTTCGTCAATCTCCGAGTCACCAGGGAAGAGAGGCTTGCGCGTGCACATCTCAGCAAAGATAGCCCCTACAGACCACATATCGACGCCAGTGGAGTATAAGGGACTACCAAGAAGGATTTCCGGTGCACGATACCATAGGGTCACAACCTTATTAGGAAATATTTGTCAATAATGTTCAAGATGCGAGATGATTTCGACTAGGGTTTCACCTCATGTGTATACCTCCTCAAGGGAACAAGGAAAGCCCGAGCCAATCCAAAATCACCCAATTTCAGGGTACCATCCCGGTCAATCAGCAAGTTCTGTGGCTTTAGATCACGATGTAGAATACGATGACTATGACAATAGCGGACACCCTCAAGCAGTTGTGCCATGAACTTTTTCACCATCGCTTTGTCTAAACCGAGCTTCATTATCGCTGCATTCTGTAGAGATTTGCCACGGCCACCTTCGCTGACAGGCAGGGCGTCCATATATCTCTTCAGATCCAAGTCTAAGAACTCCATGACGAGATAGAGGTTGTGACTATCGAGATGTACAATATTCAGCAACTGGACGACATTCTCGTCCTTCATTTCTTTGAGAAGAGAAATCTCTCGGATAGCTGTACTAGGGACGCCCTCATCTTCGTCATCGAGTCGGACTTTCTTTAGAGCAACGATGCGGTTAGGATAGTTCAGCTCTCGAGCCTTGTAGACGACACCGTATGCTCCTATAGTAAACGAGACTGTCCGTTAGCTAGGGTCCAGGGGTTAACCATTGCCAAACAGACACGGCAAAATGTCACCTTCGCCAACTTTCTCGATTTTCTCATAATTCTCCATGGTGACACTCTCCAATCCCATTCAACAGAAACGTGGTAAAGATCCAAGGTAACAGAAGGGATTCAGGGGAGATAGAAAACAGTAGGTAGTGAGAAAGGAGTGAAGAAAAGTTTATAAACCCGCATACCAGGAACAATTATTCCGCGTGTTGCTATGGTGAATGAGCTGCAATATCTTCGGGATGTTGCTATGGTAGATGCAGTATCTACGGCACGTATCTTTTGGTCATGTAATTTACGGGCGAGCTGATCATACGGTAAATAAACACTGTTGGTATAGTGGTCTAACCCAATTAAGATCAGTCTTTTTTGGCAGTCACTTTTCTGCCTTGAGTGTTATTTATTATGGTATCACCATAGTAAAAAACACAGCCCCTGAATTACCTTAGCCACATAGTACTTCTATGATCGACCCCATACTCGTCCCCATATTAATTCCCCATAATCCATTAAGTCACATGATCTATATATGGCTAATTATGAGACTTTCCGGTGCTTCAATTCCTTCTCTCATTCAGGTCTTAAACAAAATTCACAAAAGAGGCCATATAAATAGAAATTCTGGATTCTCTCTATATTTCATCGAAGCATGTTGACCTAGAAGACAAGTTTTGGACCAGAATCTGAAGAAACAGATACTTCATTTTGCTGTCTCAGGCATCAACATTAAGCAAACGCTGCAAATTCTCTCAGCCGCACAAATTGACCCACCCCGTGGCACTCCCTCTACTTTATCAGCTGGGCATTTAGCGCTTTTACTTTATCTGTCTCTTACTTCCTGGGAACGCCTTACCAATATGCTACCTCACAACCTAAGTTCCAAAGTCTAGGGCCATTGGAGACGACTTGTGGTTAACCGCGGCGATCCGAAGAAGCTGAAGTACACAACTTCAGACCTATCCTCACTTAACATCAAGCTAGTCTCTGCCAATGACACAGATTATGTTTCCTGGTTTGAGCCTTTTGATGGACTTGACAATCTCACGTTAACGGAGCCTGAATCACTCAACAAGCTACCAACGCTTGATCAAGAGGCGGACTAAAGCTTGACGTGCCCTCACGTCAACTACGACATTGTTCGGTTTGCTATAGGCTATAGTATGCTATCCAGGACCGCACTGAGAGCAATGCGGACCTTGTCAATTTTCCTGATCCCGGGGAGTCTCTGAGCACAATTAGGCCCTGGTCAAAGATCGAGTAAGTGGCGTCCCTTGCGATTTGAATGCCTTTGCTAAAAATCTTATTTAATCTAGCGAGGAAGATGAATTTTATAAGATCGGTCATATTCGTGCACCTAGTCCAGTTACCTGGGGGTGGCACTAGCTCAGTCTAGATGAATTCTGCATTCGAGATCGCGAGTACCAGATAACACCCTATCCGCATTTACAGATGGCCATTTTTAGCTTCGACTGCCCTGACGATAGTTGCATTCTCGTAAGTGAGCTTTCCGCTTTAGTGCAATTGATTGACATCCGGTCCCGTCAGCCTACCTTCTCGGGGAGTCCGAGCATCGCTGCCTTGTTAATCTCCATTTTTGGCGCTCGTCAAGTACGCGTGATCCAAGCCTTCTATCCCAAAGGAAAGTGTAAGGAAGGAGGGAAAGAGGGATAGCCTGAGCTCATGGTGAAGCTGGGGAAGACAATTGATTTTGCCAGCGAGAATGAAAACGAGAATGAGGACCGGATGGACGGGATCATTCGGTGGATGGCGTGCAGCCTCAGTTTGCTATAGACTGAGAAGATTTAGGGCCTTTGTGAGCAATCTATCGGTACGACAAGATTGTGTCGAATCTGTAGGCCACCCGCTACGTGGCCAACTTTGTATACCGAATAGGTCTCCCCTAGCAGTTTTAATACGTTAGGATCGAGGAAAACGACGACGACGAACCGATAAGCCTTACAACAATGGATCTAGGTGTGGAAGACTATGGGTATTAGCCAATGATGAGAAACGATACTGTGACACGAGAACTCAGCCAAAGTCGACAAATATACGAATCAACTGGTCACGATAATGTTACTATCAACCATGCCGCAGTGTATTCCATACCTTCACCTAGGAGAGTTTGCCGATCCGATCGGTCACGGGTGAAACCTTCTACGCAGAAGGTTATGGTGACGTTGTCATTGATCTTGCATTTTACGACTATGCAACTGACGAACAGGACACTAAGGAGCGTATCCGCATAGAGGGCATCGTGCTCCGGAAGGTTTGGTAAGCTCCAAGCCTAAAACATAGTCTGATTTCGACACGACAGCTTGCTACCAATGGCACAATGACGATTCAATTGTTCAAGAGTCATACTAAGTTGAAATCCATGGTCACTAGCGAGGTGAAAGGTTATGCATCAATTGTAACTGGGGTAGGGGGTGTATATAGAGAGAGAAGTCAGACAAGTGAGGGAGAATTGGGGGAGAAGTAAGAGAGAAGTGAAAGCGAGAGATTGGAGATGCAAGGTAGGGGGTGCACCATATAACAATCATTATGTGTTTATCTCTTATATATGGGTTGTTCTGATTTATGGGTGTACGGTATATAGGAATGGGCTGATTCCACTCTTTACAATTACCATCCGTATACTCTGGGAGAGATCCCACTTGGCGTTTGGTTTCGAGTTCTTACTTCAGATGGACGAAGCGCCTATAGTCATACGCAACTAGTTAGACTGCAACAGGTTAATTGAACCTTGATTGACTGATTGGCTCATTGACCAGATCCGAGAATTCATTTCAGCCTCTGTTATTACGCAAAATCAATACATGTCCTTGCGAGTCCTCGTTGAGACCAGCCCCGACATAGACCAAGCAGAATCTGATGATCTGGGTTCTTTTGTCGTGATTTTCGATTCGATGATCGGTTTGACTTCTTCCTTGGTTTCTTCTTTTTCAGGCTTGCTGTCCTCACCGGAAGTGGCCTGTAGTGCAGCTGGCTCCGTGGCTGGCTTGCCGCAGTCGGGCAGGTGTTGGAACAGTTTGTTCCTTGTACGCCGCTCGCAGAATTCACACCATATGCAAATTACATCCAGTCAGTCCGCTTCAACGCATCACTCCCAACCTGGCATCCCGGGGAATGTGGCAAGTAATGACCTTGCGAATATGACTAGCAGCCGCCTCCGCCAAATCCAGGTCGTTTGAAACCTAGAAGAGGAAAATGGAGACGCTGAGGAGACTCAATTTGTCCATTATTGAACATTTGACTGCAACCACGGCGCCATACCCAAGACACAACCGAGCTGAGTGGATAGGAAGTGGACTTGAACTCAAGGCAAGGTTTCATGGCGCCCATTTTACAGCTATAACAGATAGGGACTTAAGGGTAAGAGTGGGCCGACGTACAGAGGTGAAGGCACGCATTAAGACTAAGGCACGGCAGCTATTGACACGTGAACCAAAGGTCTCAATGCAGGAGGGAGCTCAATTTGTGGCCTTCTTAAAGGACAAGGTGCCACCCGCGGGAGAGTAAGTAGGACCAATCAGCCTCTAATATTTATTTTAAGGTATCAATTATAATATTGTCACTAACTACTAGAGACTAGATCGGTCTTTCTAATATCTCAGAACGGAAGCGAGATCTATATAGGCGTAGCGATTCCTTTAGCAGCCTATCTCGCCTATATCAAGAACCAATCCTCTAGGCTTAACCCCGCCGATTTCTTACGAGTCCGAAGATACGGGCCGTATAATATCAGAGATTACTAGGATATAGCTAGATTCTCCTATATCGCTTTAAGGATCTTCCTTAGGGTTACCAATTAGTACTTAAGAATCCGGCATAAGTATTACCATTAATTCTTTATTCAAGCCTTAAGATATAAGTAGCATCGCCAATCAGCAGGTGCATCCTCGTGGCCACAGATTTCGTCGAGGCCGGGTTAGTACATGAATTCATCCAATTTCGATGACCGGTTCTCTCGAACCTACATCGTAGCCCCTAGGCCACATACGCAATGAAGCTGCTGTGGAAGGTGACCCGCGCTGGGCAAAAGCTCAAAACGAAAACCAATACCATCCTCACTGGTGCAGTGGCTGTGCGAGAGCCGCTGCAGCGATCTACCACAAATTACACTGGAAATCGACTCGACGAGCGCATTGGTAGCTAAGCTGCAAATGTTGAATCAATCTAATTTATATTGTGGGGAGAAGTCTCCCAGCAAAAGTGTACCAAGTGCCTACAAAACAATGGCCCCTCGGCCAAATTTGTTCGTTTTCTTGATATTGCCTGTACAGCTACCGCATGTGGGAATTGTCGGTGGAACGGACAAGACAGCGGTGCATGTTCTACCAGCACCCGCTTGTTCCCGAGAATTCCCAGGGACCCCGCCGCGGCCGGTCGTCTCGGTCCTCTATCAGTACCTCGGAGGTCCGTCTTAACGTTCAGGGCGACAAGGCCGGGGCGGGCCTCGCCATGGTTGAAAATTTGGAGCGCGCGCTCCGCAAGATACAGGCCGAGATCGGGCTTGACGACAGCAGAAACGCGGCAAGAAATGACGTAGAAGTGAGAGTGAAGTGAGAGTGAGAAATGAGGGTGAAGTGAAAGAGAAGTGAGAGAGAAGTGATAGATTGAAGGTAGGAAGTATACCCGACGACAATCAGTATATCTCTTATATATAGGTTCGGATGAGTTTGGATTTATGAGTAGAGGGAATCACTAGCGGCGTGGAGACCTTTTGATTTGGCTTAACATACATCATCTCATCAACTATACGACTCCGATGCTGAGAGATTCTCCCCTCGGGATAGGCTGTTAGCTCCTCAAAAAAAGCGGCTCCGAATAAGGAGCACCAGTTTCAGCCGGATCCTGATGTATATGACCAAGCCCTCTCATTGATTGTAGCTGCAGTCTCGATGAGCACATCTCTCTGGGATCCTATCTCGGGGGCTATGGTAGCCCATTTGCCAGAGTAACAGGCCTCGTTAGCGATCAGGAGGCGGACGTTAGGCGGGAGGATTGAGAGGGCGGACATCATCTCAGCTTTAGACAGAGTCTCGGGATTTGCATGCTGAGAATAAAGGAGGATGGCGCTATAGTCGTTACTATGCCCGATCAGCACGAGTATAATGCGATCGCCACGGGCTACCTACCTTGAAACATTTCGGATCCAGTCCATGATGTGTGATTCAAGGCCATGCCTCTAGTCAATAGAATGGGCTTGTAGCCTCCTAACTATCGTATATAGGAACTCGATCTCTCAAGTCCTCTCGCCCAGGTAGAAAAGGCCCGGCCATATTCGTGATATCGTAGAGATGCGTCCCCGAGAGACATGTCGGATGAAGCCCGTCTGCCATGAACTTCTTTGCGATCATCACAAAGTCTGTGGCTAGGGCCGTGTCGAACACGGACCCTTCAAAACAACTAACGCGAAGGTGCTGGTCCAAGCCAGAGTTCGTGAACATCCCTCAAGAAGATTGGATGAGAATACCGATGCTTGACGGCTGGGAGAAACGCGTCAGGCGAGAGAGTCTATCCAATGGTCAGAAGGAGAAGGAGCTGATCGACAAAGTTTTCGACGGCTTGAGAGCCGATGGAAAACTAGACTGGGCGACGAAACACACGCCGACGCTTACTATACTAAGAGATTATCTCCGGTTACTTTAACATCCGCCTTAAAGTAAGTTAAGATAGAGCTGCTATTAGTAACAGCTGCCTACTTAGGCCGACTTCTAGTCGATCCTATAGCCTTTCCCTAGCTTCTATATTCTTATTTATTATATCTTAGTTTAGCTAAGTACGAGTTACTTAGCAAGTAGGTTTATTGTCACGTCCTGCACCATACAAAGTAAGGTGCAGAACCCGCCTGGACCCGAGATGGCACCTTCAAGGTGGACCTTCGGAGGTCTTCGGGACCTACGCAGACATATCAATGGCCTGCGAGATATATGGGTCCAATGCACATAATCTCGCTTAGGCTACGCACATTGCATAACTAGTGGATTTAGAACTATGGATAAAAGGTTCATAGTTCAGTTTGAATACATACGCAGTGCTAGTTGCAATTGCTTCGTAGTAGTAATTCGTATTGTATATGCCCTTAGCACTCTGATCATACCCTTCATAAGACCCTTTATAGTAGGTCTTCACATTCTAAACTATCTTATTTTTGATCGGACCGCCACTAGCAAAATATAGTGCCTATACGCCGAACCCGCGTAACCACGGAATAAAGTAAGGAGACGCCGGAGGTAGCTATAGAAGACAACTTCGAAATAGACCTCGGCCTCCCCGAAGGTAAATACGAAAGGGTATAGGTAGGTTCTACGAACCCGACCGAATCTATCGCGGAAGAACCAATCTCTATTACGACCGTCGAAGATAACGAATAAATTAAGGGTTTAAAGGTAGTAAAGGCCCGCGTATAATAGCTTAAAGAACTTAAAGAGTATCTAGAGATATAAGCGTAGATAGAGAAACGTATAGCGGAATTAAATATAAAGGCTAAGCTAAGTATTCCTCTAATAAGAATAATATCGTTAGTAGATATAGATCTCGATAATAATAGGGAAGAAGATAACGAAATAAGCTTCGGAGTCCCCTTAGTATACTATATATTAAGTACGAGATATCCTCCGTACCTAACGAGTATCATAAAATATTCTAGAAAAACACTCTAAAAGTATAAGATATAGTAGACGTACCTAAATAACTACTTCGGCTAATACCTATACTACTTTAAAGATAATACTACGAAGATAGGTAGGGAGGTTAAGGTCCTTAATAGCGATATAATAATAATATAGGAATCCTATATTACTAAACCTAAGGTACTAAAAACCTATATAGAGTTTATCTAGTTCCTATAATATATAGTAGATAACCCTTAGGTTATCTATCGAGAAGTAGAGGAATAATAGATATATTACTAATAGAGACTAGGCTAATCGGTTATAGTATACTCGCTATATATCGACTAGATAGCGAAAAACCTACGTATACTACTATCGGAGAATATACATAAAATACGTCTAAGTATAGGTATAATTAATAATATTAAAGTAGAAGATCGTAGATAGATCGAGATAGATCTAAACTATTTATATACCGATCTTTTAGATCGCCTATAAACTATCGAATTAGACCTAAATTTATAGAAGAAGACTTCGAAACCGAGTTAACCTATCTTAGAGAAATAAGATAAGAAAGGTAAACGATCTTTTATAAAAACGTAAGATATAGAGGAAACCTCGTAACCCGCGTATAAAGAGCCGGAAAAGAAGCGTAGAAAGGATAAGAAGCCTTTATCTATATATAAATATTACTAGAAGTATAGCTATAAAAAAGTAAATACTACTTCCTCTATAGAAAACCGGGTAATAATATAAAGAACGGTAGAAAAGATAATATAAAAAAATAAAGAACCTAATACTTTAAGCAGTAGCTATATTAAGAGTTACTACTTTAAATCTATAACCTCTAAAAGCCCTCGTAAGTAAGGCTATAATCTATATCGGGATAGAGAAAATCCCTATATATACCCTTATAGATTATAGCGTAGAACGGTCTTTTATTAGTTAGAAATAAGCAAAATAGAACTTAGAAGACTTATAACTCCTACTATAAATAGTTAAAGCCGTCGACGGATAGGAGATTAGGTCCTATAGGGTACGAGAAGTAAAGTTTAGCCTAATTAATAGTATAGACGTAAAAAGAAGTTATAACCTTATAGTAGAAGTAATAGATATATAAAGATACGACCTAATCCTAAGATTTAACTAGTTAACCTATAAAAACCTATAGATAGATTAAAAAGAAGCTTCGTAGTAGTATTATAGTATATAAAATAAAGATAATTTTAAAAGAATTATAGTAGAGGACTATATATAGGACCTATTATAAGACGTAAAATATATCCTAGTATACCTATAGGTAGGCCTAGTAAGATCTATAAGACTAGGAGTAATATAGGAAGAAGCCCTACTAGAGGAATATATAGACTTCGTAGATATATTCGACCCTATAGAAGTAGGGATCTTAGTATTATATTTAAAGGCGGATTATATAATTAACCTTAAGGGAGATATATAACCTCTATAGAAACCTATATACCTACTATCTAAAGAATAGCTTTAGGTATTAAAGAAATATATTAAAAAAGCTATAGATAGAGGATAGATCTAACCTTTATAAAGCCTTATAAGGGCGCTAGTACTCTTCGTATCTAAGAAAGACGGAGGACTAAGATTATATATCGATTATAGAGGACTAAATAAGATTATTATTAAGAATCGGTATCTATTACTATTAGTAGGAGAGTCGCTAGATTGTCTTATAGGAGCTAAGATTTATAGCTAGTTCGACCTCTTAGATATATACTACCGTTTACGTATAAAGATAGGAGATAAATAAAAGACGGTATTCTATATAAGATATAGGCTCTTCGAATATAGGGTTATACTATTTAGACTTTCTAATATACTAGTAACCTTCTAATAATATATTAATAAAGCCCTTATAGACTTTATAGACGTCTTTATAATTATCTATTTAGACGATATTCTAGTATTCTTATCTAGCGTAAAAGACTATATAGAGTATATTCGAAAGGTTCTTACGAGACTCCGCGAATATAAGCTCTATATAAAGAGATCGAAGTATATATTCTATACTATAAAGGTAGAATTCCTTAGCTTTATCGTTACGCTAGAAGGCATATAGATAGATTAGAAGAAGATAGTAACTATTATAGATTAACTAGAGCCTAAGAGTATCTATAATATCTAGATATTCTTAGAGTATATAAACTTCTATAGAAGGTTTATAGTATCCTTTTCGAAGATCTATAGACCTCTTAATATATTAGTAAAGAGACCGGATATCTATAAGAAGGGTACGAATAAGAAGATACGGGACTTCGTCTTTATAAAGAAGGCGAGAGAAGTATTCGCTGTCCTAAAAAGTTACTTTATAAAAGCACCCCTTCTAACCTACTTCTAACTAGGTAAAAGACTACTAGTAGAGATAGATATATTAGGCTTCGTACTAGTAGCAATTATCTCGTAACTTGAGGAAGATAGTTAATAGCACCCCCTCGTATTCTATTTAAGAAAGCTTAGTAGGCTAGAGATATATTATAAAACCTACGATAGTAAGCTACTCGCTATCGTAGAGGCATTTAAAATATAGAGACACTACTTAGAAGGTACTATAGATATCCTTATATTATCGGATTATAAGAACCTAAAGGGTTTTATAACACTCGTACCTTAGAATCTTAGTAGGAGATAGGCGCGATAGGTGTCAGATGAAATATAGGCTATGTAGAAATGAATGTTAACCTCAAGGGATTAATATTGTAGACTCTAGAGAGAAAGAAAAGAAGAGGAGAAAAAAACTAGCTACTGTCTAACAATATCCTGAGTTCTGTGGGTTAGGATCACCTACGGCCCTATATGGCCGTCACGTGACTCTAACACCCTCCTTTAGGACGAAGACTATTACTATATCTCTTTGTCTCTACTAATAAAAACTCTCTATTTTGTTTTCTCATTTTCTACTATTTCCTATATATTGTAAACCTATATCTACCCGTAAAATTTAGTATATAGATTAATTAAGACCTAGTATCTAGATAAACTTTATATATACTTCTTTATTAAGCGCTTTTATAAACCCGTCGGCGACGTTGCTCTTCGTCTCGACGCGTTATAGATCGATCTTCTTTTAGAAAATAGCGTCTTTAACGAAAAACCACTTTATATTAAGCTAACGTATACTATTCTTATACGATTTCTTACTTATTAGTAACTAAATATTAATATTATCTATTAAAATAATAATTAGATTGCCCGTCTTAGGAAGATTAAGTGCCTTAGTAATCTTTAAAATCTACTAAGTATCCTTAGTAGGTCGATTTAGAGTATACTATTCCGTAGCTATCGACGATAGAGTTATAATACTCTATTTTTTCGAGTACTAAATAATAGGTACGCTACTAAAAAACTAAATAGTACCCTCTATCAATTTTAAATTATACTAATTACTATATAAAGTATCGATATATATAAAGAACGAGGTATCGTCTATCCCTCCTAGCGTTATACTAAGATATATTATATTACTAAGATACCTATAGATAGTACGGACTATCTATAAATTATTAGTAGTCGGAGAAGTAAAATAATATTATAATTTTATAATACTAAATTTAATATTAGGCCTAGTTTTAACTACTAGCTAGTTAAGTCTACTAACTAAAGACCGGAATAAAGTATACTCCTCTTAATCTAGAAGAGCGTTAGGATCCTTATTACCGTTATCCTATTTATAGTTTAGAGAAAGCGGAATCGAAATTAGAGAATATATCTATATCTCTACTAAGCGAAGTACTTCTAGATAGTATATTTATTATATTATCCGAATTATTCTCTTATCGTAATTCCGGATAATAGTATTACTAAAAAAATAGGATAGTTCTCCTATATCCTTAATCTCGAACTAACCCTTTACCTATTAAAAAATTATCTCGACCTCTCTGTCGGTTAAAACTATATTAATAAAATTATTAATATAAATAAGAAGAAACTACGTTAAATTATTATATATCTTAATATAGATATATAGATTATTATTAAGAGTATAAAACCTAATCTTAACTAGTCTTCTATTAAGTTCTTTATTCTATAGAGCTACCGAATTACAAAGGCTAAATAATACCTACCGTAACTAATAAACCTAACCTTTACTTCCGATATTAGGTTCGGAGTATTCAAAACCTATTAGTTAAATAATATAAACTATCTCCTAATCTTTATAAGAAGTATTAAGATATATAGCTACTATATTAAACTAACGCTATTTATAACCTCTCTACGTAATAAGTATAAAGATAATCTTTATAAGAATATTCTAAATAACTAGAGTATAGAAGATTAAATCCTCTTTCTTCTACTAGTAGTTCCTATAAACTACCTAGTACGCTTTAAAACTATAAATAAGATTGTCTTTTATTACTTTAAGATTAAAAACCTATTAACTCGGTAGAGGTACTACCCCCGGCGGTTTACGAACGATATTAAAAGTCCTTTTCGTATAAATATTATTAAACTAATCTTCTATCGCTACTTACTAGCGGTCTAAAAATCGAGAATTTATCGCCTTATTATAAGACTAGAGAATAATAATATCCTTAACGTATAAAGACTTACTATTATAAATAAAAGGAGTACTCTATTTCGTAATAACTCTCGACTTTATAAGTCTCCCCCTACCTTAATTACTATTATTACCTAATTCTTTATTAGTACTATTATTACCCTATAGAATATCCGGCTTTATAATAATTTACTTTAGTTATTTCGTCTATTTCGGTTTCGTTTTCGGAATCGATATAGTCTTAGTAAGTTCTATAGGAAAACTATATTATTTAGGCGATCGTCTTATCTAGCTCGATCGTCGGGGAATAAAGTATTTTAGTAGAATAGAAGCTATCTCGGTAATAAAACTATCGGTAATTATTTTAATTAAGACCTCCTAAGGTAATTCGACCTTAGATATCGTCTCTATATATAGTTTAAAAATAGGCTTAGAAACCTAATAAGAACTAGACTAAACTACTACCTACTCTTCCTTTAAAATAATAAGATTATAAACCTCCTATATAGAAACCTTCTATAGAGAAACTTCCTATAGAAAAATCTCTTATAAAGAAATCTCCTATAGAGAAACCTTCTATAGAGTATCTTCTCGGAATACTCTAGATAAATACTAAGAAGAAATAGGAATAGCTTATTATATAGGAACTTCTATATTACGAGTAGCTCGCTATATATATTATCTTTAATAAATAAAACTATTATATTTACTATCTTTACTATCTTTACTATTATCCTCCTTAATCGATTAGTAAATAACTAGAGACTCTAGAATAGCCTCTAAAACCGGAGATACTACTACTTATTTTCTAGGCTATAGTAGGACTAGCGGAAGTAATAGTCTACTATCTATATAATTAACTATATAATATTAAATTATCTTATAAATCTATAGTTAAAGAACTAGACGTCGACGTATTAACTAAGGAACTAACTAATAAATTAGCTACTAAATAATCTATCTCTTTAGCGGTAAAAGGTAAGCCGGTTTAACTTACTTCTAGAAATTCGGTTATTAAAATAGAGATTAATCTTCGATCTCTTATATTCTAGTTAATAGCTTTAGTATAGATAGTATAGTCTATACTCTTCCTAGTATATCTAGACCTATAGAAGCTTACTTCTATTAAATTATAGGTCTTAAAACCTAAATTACTATCTCTAGTTATCTACTAGTAATAGAAACCTATAGAACTAGCTTTAGTCTAATTATAACCTTTAGACCTTCGTAAGATTATTTGCCTTTCTTAATTATAAAATCTAGAATATATAGACTACCTTCTTTATAAAGTACTCCGGTATTATTATTTAAATTAGGATCTTTAGGTACCGGCTTTCTAGCTAAAATACCCCTCTTTAGATTATTATCCGATCGAGAAGAGTTAAGATTAAATTTATTAGGAAAAGTAACGTCCTATAAACGAATAATCTCCTTCGAAGTAGGATTCTATACCTTAAAGATATAACTATTCTTACCCTTATAACTAACTAGGTATCCTCTAAATATACGAGTAGCTAATTTCTCTAATTAAATATATATCTCCCTCGGAATATAGATAAATACGATAGTACTCTATATACGAAGATATTTTAAATTAATCTTTATCTTATTAAGACTAAGGCCCTCCTACTAAGAGATAATCGGTATCTTCGTAGTCTTCGGATTAACTAAATAATTATAAATATAAATTATAGTATCTACTCGGTAAGACTAAAGCTATTTAGGAAGCCTAGCGTCTATATTTATTATACGTTAAATCTAGTTAATATAACTACCTATACGCTCTATAACGCTATTTAGTTTAAGTATATAGATAGGCGTAATTTTAAAAATTATACCTTCTTCTTTTATTTATATCTAAAATTTATAGAATTTAGTTCCTCTATTAATCCGCTAGAAAGCTAGGTAACGTCTACGAAGAATCTTCTATCTCTTATAGAAAGTAATTATATAAGATATAATCTCCTTCTTAGTTTAAAAGTACGGTCCTTTAGTATATCGAGTATAGTTATCGATAATTAGTACCTAATAATATTTACTATAAGATCTAGGTAGGTTTATAGCTTATATATCCGTATAAAACTTTATATCTAGCTTCTCTATATAATATTATATATCCCGAGAAATCTACTTCTTAGCTTTACTAAGTTAATAAGCTTCGTAGTTAAAGTTATAAAGTTTAATTTAGTCTCTTTCTTCTAGAAGAATAGTATTAGAAAGAGAAGCTTTAATATATAGTCTTCCTATATAACTAAGTCGACGATAAATTTCGTAAGTCGAAATAGATTTATTAATTCAATTAAACTCTTTATTTAAATCCGAGTCCGAATTAGAAGAATTCGGTTTATAGAAGTAAGTCGTTTAAGTAGTTATTTAAATAGAAGACTATTATTATATCTTCTCTAGAATTATTCCTTAATAGAGTAGGCTATTAATCTAGGGTAAACTATTAAACCGTTTTACTAATCTAACTTCCTCCCTATTCTTATAAACTAGTTTTAAAATAATTAAATTATAATAGATACTATAATCCGCTTTAAGAGTATTAGATAAAAGTAGACGATCGGTAGTTACCGTATTATAGTAGGTATTAATAAGAATTATCTTAATCTTATCTTCCGAATTCTTAATTTAAATCGGCGTCTTACTATAACTAATTATTAATTAGACCTTACTATTAGTATTTATATAGCTATATAGCTCCTTATTAGGCTTATAAATTAAGTATTCGTAGAAGTCCTTATAATATCTAGTAATTATTTTAAAAGTACTACTATTAATTATCTAATTATCCTCTGAAGAACGAGCTATATTAGTACGAGTAATACTAGCCTTACCTTTCCCTTTACGTATAATTATATAGTACTAAGTATTACTACGCGGCTTCTATCTTTTTATAAGTAGATCCTCTATTAGGTAGAAATATATCTTAATAGGATATCTAGTATATCTATAATAGGTATATTCTAAATTATTTATATATTATAGCTATTAATTACGCTACTATTCCGCCTATTTATTAATCGACTTATCTTTAGGCGGCGTATTCTTCGTATCTTAATACTATTCCTTCTAATTATTTTAATTATCCTTATTATTATTATCCGATCTAGAGTTATATAAATTACCTCTATAACCTCTACTATTATAGCCTTAATCTCTTATTCTATCTCTATATTAATTATTATTATTATTATTCCGTACGATATTAGTAGAAGCTTCTAGGTTAAATAATAATAAAATAGGAATATCGCGTACTTTAATTATTAATATCTTATATATATCACTAAAAACCTCCTTTATAACAGAATCTAGTATCTTATCTTTTAAAGTCTTATAGGTAAATATAACCGATTTAAGTTTACCTTCTAGTTATCGAAGTATTATAAATAACGCTCCAAATAGGTAAGGTTCGACTTTATATATACTAAGCTAGTTATATTAGGTCTAGTAGGTATTAATATAGTCTTTAGTAGAACTAAAGTATAATCTCTTTATCTTATCGAATTTAATTACCTTATATCTTATATTATTAATAATACTAGTACTACGAATAATAGACTCGACTTTACGTAGTATATAATCGGCGTAAATCGGGAAACTATTTATATATTCTTTAAGAGTTATAATAATCTTCTAATCTAGAAGACCTTTAATCTATCTACTAGAAATCTTCGACTAGTATCTCTATAGATTATAATTAGGATCGAATTCGGTAGGACGAGGTAGATTATAGTTAGCGACCTAATCGATTCGCGCTATACTTAATCTATTAATAATCTATCGTTTCTATCTTACTAGATTACTACTATTAAGAGCTAATTTAATACCCTTATTAAGCTTAATCTCCTTTACTTCCGGAAGATTAGTCCTCTATATACGTATCTATTTAATAGGACTATATTATTAATATTATTATCCCTAACTATTAGAAATAGGATTATATTATTAGCGAGAAGTAGGGAGAGAACGTAAGGAACCTTCTCCTCCGTTATCGTTATTATTATAGGAACTAGTTATTTTAACTATACGTCGAGTATCTATATTCGGTCTCGATCGAAAGAAATACGCGAAGCGGTACTATCCGTCGCGTCGATAAGGTAACCATAGAAAACGAAGCTTCCTAGATAATTAGAATAATAAAAATATTAACTTATAATAAGATCGTCGATAAAAATCAATATTAACGATAGGATCGATAGTCGAAAAGTAGAGATACGGAACGGGCCGAAAAACGCGTCCTATAAATAAAAAATGAAAACTCTGATTGGTTGAAAATTTTAACGAAAAGATGCTCGGAGTCGTACGAGTAAGGGCTTATAACCTATTAGATGAAATATAGGCTATGTAGGAATGAATGTTAACCTTAAGGGATTAATATTGTAGACTCTGGAGAGAAAGAAAAGAAGAGGAGAAAAAAACTAGCTACTGTCTAACAATATCCTGAGTTCTATGGGTCAGGATCACCTGCGGCCCTATATGGCCGTCACGTGACTCCAACAATAGGCAATACGACTTATATCGTTCGACTTTATAATATAGTATAAAGTAGGTTTAAAAAACCCGGCCGATAGGCTAAGTCGGAGGTCCGACTATACTTAGGAAGTAAGGAAGATAGAGTTAGTAGACCCCGTAGAAGACAAGCTACTTTTGAGGATTAGGCAAAGCCTATAAAAAGGACCCTTTGTAAATAAAGTAGAAGAAGCCGAAAAGATCTAATTAAACATTATAATATATATAAAAGCCGCGAAAGACCCTTAGACTAAGGGTACGATAGGTACGAAAACTATATTAGAGCCTAAAAAATAGGCCTAAAGACCTATAAAGAAGAACCGATAGGTATATAGGGAGGTCGTAACTACCCTAGAGGAGTAAAAATAGGCCCTCGAAGAACCCTACGAAGTATAAAAGCTATAAGTAGATAAGTACTAGGTTATTAGTAATTATAATAGTCCGGAACAGTATATTACTTACGCGGAAGTAATAGTTAGCTTTATAGGAGAAATAGCGCTAAAAGATACTTCTATAGAGTCTATCGTAAATCTTATAAAGCGGTACTAGAGCTAGGACTATTTTATAGAGGATAAGCGTAATAAAATAGATAAAGTAGGGAGTAATAGACGCTTTAGCGGTACGCTATAGGTAGTAACTATCGAAGATAGCCTACTTAGATATAGCGGGAAGATTTATATATTAAGAGACTTAGTTATAATATATAAAATCATACGTACTTACTATAGTGATCCTTAGGTAGGATACTATAGGAAGAGGCGAACTATTAAAAGGATTTATAGTAAGTATTTCTAGTAATATATAAAGAAGGAAATAACTTTATATATAGATAAATATAACGTTTATTAAAGGAACGTAGTATATAGATATAAATTATATAGACTATTAGAACCGTTACTAGTGCCTTAGAGACTATTATAATAGATAAGTATAGATTTTATAATAGGTTTACTACCTTCGAAGTAGGAGTATAAAGTCTATAATACGATACTAGTAGTAGTAGATCTATTTACGAAGTTCGTAGTCTATATATTATATACTAAGGATATAATAGTAGAAGATCTTATAGCTATATTATATATAAAAGTTGTCCTATAGCTAGGAATACTAGAGAACCTTATTAATAATAAAAGAAGTCTATTTACTAGTACTTTTTAGACTAGCTTCTACTTTTATCTTATAATATAGAGAAGATTATCTACTATATACTATCTATAAATAAATAGATAGATAGAAAGATAGAATTAATCTATTAAGTACTATCTTTACAACTATATTAGTTAGTATTAAGATAACTAGACTAGGTAGATTCCCCTTATATAGTACGTATATAATATAACTATATATTCGGCTCTAGATATATCCCTAAGCGAAGCCCTTATAGGAATCCGACCCGAACTCCGATCGAGCGTTAAAGACGACGATAAAGAGGTCTATAAAGATATAAAAAAACGTACGAAGGAGCTCGTAAAATAGCGAGAAGAGCTTAAGAAGAGGTTATAAAAGACGAAAGATACTATAAAAAGGGCCGCGGATAAGAATCGTATAGAGAAAACCTTCGTAGTAACCGACTAGGTACTACTTCGGAATAAGTATATTAATTTAAAACGCCTCTTTAAAAAACTAGATAATCGTTATAAAGGACCCTTCTAAGTAGTTCGTAAGATAAGATAATAAGTATACTAATTAATATTAACCCCTCTATATTAGAAAATCTATACTACGTAATATATCTTTATATTAAAGCCCTATAAGAATAAACTAATTTGTAGCGAGCGGCTAGATCCTATCGAAGTTAATAAAGAACCTAAGTTTAAAGTCGACTATATTCTATAGGTTAAAAAGAGGGGCAAAGGCCTCTAATACCTAGTACGTTAGGAAGATTACGGAGATAACGAGAATACCTAGAAACTAGATAGTATATTAAATAATATAGTTATAATAGATTAATTCTAAAAATCTAACCCGCCGAAAATAACTTAGAAGAAGTTATAGAAGTCTTAATAGGGTTTAAAAGAGAGATAGAATAATTCGTAGACCCTTTTAAACTATCCTAAGTATTATTTATAAACTATAGCTAGTAGAAACGTAGAAGTTGTTACCAGCCAGTTCTTTAACAAAAAGAGTGCATTTAACTAGAACATTAAGTACAGGGAGGAAAAAGAAAAGAGAAGAAAAGAATCTATCAACAGGACCAAAAGACATTGTGGGGTGGGTCCTGGGTCGAAGGCGGAAACAATCAGCAGAAATCTCTGCAAGGCGGAAACACACGGCAGAACCAACTGACTCGTCCATAGGCGGAGTCAGTCAGCAGAAAACTCTGCAGATCGTCACATAACCCCCGACCAAGAATGCATTTAGCCCCTAAATGCCGGCTTGTCGTCATCCCCATAATCTTCAAGGAAGACTTCGTCCTTGGCCGCATCCAACTAGGCTTGTAGGCGCATCGGGGGTCCGGGCTTCAGAGGGTAATCGTCATAGAAGTGCTGAATCTTCTAAGGTGCATACTTGAAATTTCCTACAGGATACCACTATAGGTCGAGATCATAGCCGAGCCATTAAACTCGATACTACAACTTCCGGTAATGAAGGCGTGAATCGATGACCTTGTCCACTTCCTATTTATCTTCCTCAGAGATCCTGATTGGCGGTGGTGGGTCTAGATGCTATCCGCGTAATGATTCTAATAATAACGCTCTTCGAAGCTTACTAGGATTAAATACCGGATAAACTTTGATAGATTCCGGAAGATCGAGCTTATAGGCGTTTCCGATCTTCTCGATAATCCTATAGGGTCCACTAGCTAGGTAAGAAAGCTTCCGATTCGGGCGGTCTAGCTGCCAATCCTTCGTTATAACGAAAACCTAATTACCGATGTCGAAATCCTCTTCTCTCCGGTGCTTATTCGCCTATTAAATCATCTGCTACTAGGACTTTATAATCTAATCTCTCGTCTTCGTCTAGATATCTTAAAGTTGCGATAACATATTAACTACGTCCCGTTCGTTGTCCGTTAGATCACTTCGGTCCTTCTAGTCAAAGGATATAGCCGGTTCGTAACCCCTTTCGATAAAGAATAGTAACTACTTCGTAGTATCCTACGGAAGGATTAATACTACGAAATCTACTATTAGTAGAATCTCTAACTAGTTGTCTTGATTCTATTTAATATACAGTCGTAACCTCTAGGCCATATACTGATTTGCGATCTCGCTCTATCCGTCGGTCTAAGGGTGGTGGGTAGTTAACAACTTCCTCTTGATTCTAAGTATCCGGTAGAACTCGGTCTAGAATTCTAAAATAAACTATCCGCCTCGGTCAGATATAATGGTCTCCGGAATACCCGTAGTCCGAATCACGTTATTAATGAACAATCTAGCTATCTACTTGGCATTAGTATCCTTATGATAAGGAATAGAAATTAGTCTCTTACTTAGTCGGTTAATAACCACGAATATAGCGTTGTAACTATAACGATCCTTTAGGAATAAGCGGAAATCTATCGAAATATACTGCCAGGATCTCTTAGGAATAGGCAAAGGATGTAGCAATCTAGGTATACGATCTCGCTAAGCTTTTGTTCGTTTATAAACTAAGTAGTTTTCTACGTATCGCTTTACGTCGTTAGCCTATCCCGGCTAATAATATCTTAACGAGATAAGCTTCTTTAGTTTTTCGATTCTAGGATATACGGTTAACGGTTGTCGATATATGTCATCAAGAAGTCTTATACGTAAATCTCCTTCGTCTAGAACCTTAAGTCGTCCTTCGAATAAGAGCAAACCTTCTTCGATAGTCTACTTCTAGTTGCTGCCTTTCCTAGCTATCCGTCGGAAATCCGCTAGCTTAGTACTTTCTCGGTTGGCTTGCTTTACTCGCCTAATGATATCTATTATATACTCTACGTCGATTAGGTTCAAACCGACTAGATAGATACCTTCTTCTAAATAACTCCTTGGTAGAAGTGTTATCTGTCTACTATTATCGGTATAGGGTGAGTCTTTTCGCGATAAGACGTCAGCCACGATATTCTTCTTTCCCGGGCGATACTTGATCATAAAATAGAACTAAGATAGGAACTCGCTCTATCTCGCTTATCGTTAGTTTATCTATCTCGTTATTATAAAGTATTTAAGAGACTAATAGTCTATTAAGATCTCGAAGCGATCCTTTCGTGCTAAACCTTCAAGTTTAGGTCGCCATTCCTATAGTATACGAATAATTACCAAGAGTTCTTTATCCCGTATCTCGTAATTTAACTCCGCGGATTGTATACTCTTTAAGAAGAAAGCCACTAGATACTAGAAGTCATCGTTCTCGTAATACTAGGAGAGAACTACTCCGAGTACCCCGTCGGAAGTATCGGTCTCGACTCTTATCCGTCGAACTAGGTCGTAATAACGGAGAACCGGCGTAGTCATTAACTTCTTCTTTAATAACGAGAAGGCGGCCTTATATTATTCGGTCTATTCGTAAGAAACGTCTTATCGAGTAAGTCGATATAAAGGTTTTGAGATAGTACTGTATCCTTAGATAAAACGTCGGTAGAAATTGCAAAATCCTAAAAACGACTAAACCCCTTTTACGGTCGTTAGGGCTTACCATAACTAAATAATACTAATCTTTCCTAGGTCAACTACAATGCCGTCTATACTCACAATAAAACCAAGGAACTTTGTCTTCTATACGGAGAATTCGCACTTCGGTAATACTACCTAGAGACCTACTTTCTATAGACGTTGAAGTACCTCCCTTACTTATTACTAGTGCTCTTTAAGGGTCTTACTATAGATTAAGATATTATCTACAAAGACCATAGTATACTTATCTAGGTACTCCCGTAACACGTTGTTTATATACCGTTGGAATATGGTAGGTCCGTTTATTAATCCGAATAGTGTGACTTTGTATTTAAATGATCTATACCGCGTATAGAAAGTCGTAAGCTCTTCTGCTCTCGGTATTAAACGAATTCGGTAGAAACCTTATTAGATATCAAGCTTTATAAAGAACTTCGCTTTACTAGTTCGTTATAAGACTTCGTCGATTAATGGTAATAGGTAACAATCCTTTTTCGTAATAGCATTCAATCTTCGGAAGTCGATATAGAAACGAAGACTACCTCTAGGTTTCTTCGCTATTAAGATTAGAGAAGCATATAGTACTGAGCTCGGAACGATAAACCCTTTCTTAAGATTCTTTATAATATACTCTCTTACTTCCTTTAGTTTATAAAGGGATAACTTATAGAGAGGATAATACCTAGGTTGTGCTTCAGCTTTAAGTACAATATCGTGATTAACTCTAGGTCTATAAGGTGGCAATTCATCCGATCTCTTCTTTAAGAAAACTTCTACAAGGTCGTGGTACTCCTTTAGTAGAGTCCGGAGTATCTTATTAATTTTAGGATCCTATATTTAGGCACTTTTGATATCGATAATATGGTCGATTTTATAGAGGGAAGTAACAAAGGTTTCGGTTTCTTTGTCAACCTTACTTCTTATATAAAGTCGATTGAATCTAGCGCCTCCGATCGCGTAGATATCGATACTAATCGGGGACTACTCTTCCTTCGTCGATATCCGGGGCTTTAGAACTTTCGTTTTATCCTCTAAATTTCGAATCATCTTCCGTTTCTCTTTAACCTACTAGTGTCCGTATTAACGCTCTCGGGTACGTCAGAGTTGCTAATCTTACTAATCTTATTATCCGAAAAGGCGATCGCGTCGTTCTATATTAGCTTAATAGATAGGGTCTATCTTCGATGGCTTCTTTAAGATTTCGGTTAGAAAGGGAATAGTAATCTTACTTACAACCTCGTTAGAGAGACTTCTTTAATCCGGCCAAATTATTCGGTACCGTCGGCAATCTAGGAGAATATCATGCTCGGTAAACCACATCCGTCCGAGGATTATATCATATCGTCTAAGATCCGCAATTAATATTAGGACCTATCGCTATACTCGGCCATCTATATAAACCGTGAGAATGGCGGCATGTCGTATTAGTTCAGCTAGCTTACCGTTAAATCCGCGTACTAGATATTCACGACTGAGCCTCTCTATCTTAATCCTAAATCGCTTGCCGAGTAGTACAATCATTATCGTATTAATAAAGATATATCCGTCTGCTCTAGTATCACCTAGTGCTAAAATAGAAAAAGAATAGCTATTATATATTAGTTGTGTATTAAAAACTAAGCTATCTCTTAGACTACTAACTAACTTCTATAAGTCTAGCGCAAATAGTGAAACTTTCTTTCTACCTAGGAGGGAGACTTATCCTAGGCAAAGGCTTTTCCCGGATTCTCTTTATCGCTTGCTTCGAGCTCCACGATCTCCTGAATCCGAGGGTTGGTAACGGTCGTAGTAGCCATAGTAGTAGGCTGGTTTAACTTCTTCTTCGGATAATCACGGGTCATATATCCTCGTTCCTTACAATTGAAACAACGACCTTCTTTTATCAAGGTCTCCCGCTTAGACGCGGAGAGACTAACAAAGTTAGCACTGCCTTCTCGCTTTACATAGGGAGTAGAATTCGAACTGGTTATGGCGGCACCTACACCGCTTCCTAAGGGTAGGTTCGTGCGGGAACGGGGATTAGTCGACTTAGCTTCCTACTATAAACTAATTTCGTATGATATACTCTGGCAACTCTATACGAACGTATCGAACGAGATCATTTCTTGGTTGATAGCCCACATAACCTAGGTTTAAAGTAGGTATAGGAGTTTGGAATATAGATCTCGTTTCCGATTCTCAATCACGACGGTAGCTTCTTCTATAAGCTATATAAACTCCGTAAGGAAATCGGTAAAGTTGTCCCTAGGCTTCATCTTTAGTCGGTAGTATATAGTATACGCTTCGGCACGTCGATTCGGGTTTATAAAGATAGTCTTTAAGTAAGCAATAATATCCTCTACATCTTCGTAAGGAACACTAGCGTTAGCGCTTATTCGGGGAGTAATATATAGCTAGGCTTTGCTTTCATATCGGCTCTACACGTAGAGTCTCCAATAGATAGGGAGAGGGTAATGGTCTACGTTAGCTTTAAGTTTCTATCGGATCACTATCTCCTATATTTCGAATCTTACTTCTTTCCTATCATTAAGCATTAGTATATCAGGTATCTTAGTCGTCTTTCGGGTAACGTTAGCCTCTATAATCGGTACGCTAGTGTTAGCTACATTAGGATTCTAAGTAATAAGGAGACGGAACGCCAAGTCTCCCCGCTCACGGGTCGTAATATCACGATAAGCAATTGCCTCATCACGCTTAGTTATCAGATCGTCAATCTTACTAAGGAGTATTACGACCTCCTCTCTCAAATCCTGATTCTCTTACTCTAGTCGTCGGTACTAGCGAGTAAGTTCCTAGAATCTCTCCTTTAAAGGAGTCTTCCGAAGTTGTTCGCGTATAGAGGACGATCCCTCTCTAGCGTTATTATTATTATTCGTCTCACTAGTATCAACTAGTCTCGGCATTTCGGTATGTGGGGTTCGGGGTTCGGATGTATCGACCACCCGGTCGATCTCTTCTTCTTCCGGCATAGTAGCGAGCGGCTACTTGCCACGGTTCGTCGGGTTCCGGCGGGTCTCGACCATTGTGACTAGTCAGATAGGATTCGGTTCGGTTCGGAGAATCGGTCTTAGCTATACGATGCCAAGGAACGGAGAGTGGGTAAGCTTCGACCGAGATCCACCACAATAGGGATCTATACGGTCTTCTGCTTATTGAAAATTGAAATGGTACTTAATGTTATGTTACCAGCCAGTTCTTTAACAAAAAGAGTGCATTTAACTAGAACATTAAGTACAGGGAGGAAAAAAGAAAAGAGAAGAAAAGAATCTATCAACAGGACCAAAAGACATTGTGGGGTGGGTCCTGGGTCGAAGGCGGAAACAATCAGCAGAAATCTCTGCAAGGCGGAAACACACGGCAGAACCAACTGACTCGTCCATAGGCGGAGTCAGTCAGCAGAAAACTCTGCAGATCGTCACAGAAGTAGTAACCTCTATAGCGAGGCTCTCGCTATAATTAGCCTATAATAAATCTACTAGGCTAATATTATTAGAGGAGACAATTTATAGCTTTATAGTCGGTAAAATAAGTATTGCCTTAAAGATTAGTAAGGAGTACGAATCCTTAGATAGACTAATAAAGAATATATCGCCTCTATAAAGAACGAAGGGATATAAGAGTAAAAGTCTTTATAAAAGGCTTCTTATACTATAAGAATAATAATAGTCTCTATAAAAATCTATAAGTAAACGCTTTATAGAAGGCCCGAGAAAAACGGCCTAGATATTAGGAAACGTAGGAACGTACGTAAAAGCCTTATAGGTCCTATCTAAATACCTACGAAACGCTATACGAACCTATCTAATACTCTATTAAACTATTCTCCCTATACTTCGAATATTATTAGTAGTAAGGACGGAGGAGCTAGAAAAGGCGGCGGTATAATAAGCGGTACGATAAGAGATACTATAGATACTACTATAGGCGGTAATAGAAGTATAACTAGTAGTACGACTAGTATTACGACTAGTAATACGACTAATAATATAATCGGTAGTATAACTAGTACTACCGGTACTAGAATAGCTCGTATAACGAATACTAGAATAGTTCCCTAATTAATCTAAGAATAGAAAGCATTATAAGCACTAATAAAAGTTCTACGAGTAGCGTTCCGAGCTAGGATATTCGGTACTAGAATAACGGCGTTTACTATAGTATCGAGATAGGGGTCGATCTAGATAACGTTAGGAGAAGATACGTAAGGGGAAAAAACGTATTTACTATAATATAGGCCTACCGATTAACCTAGTAATAATTATATTTATTACCGGCCGGGGAATTAATATAACCCGTAGGAACCTTCGTAATCGAATTAACGCAGCGTATATACTATACCTCCGCGGGAGTTATAGGTACGGGGTTAAAAACCTAGTTTATAGTCCTATTATTTAAAGCTATATCGTAAAAGACGAGTATAAGGGTATACTCCTTCGAAAAAGGGGGCAAAAATAGCGTTTAAATAAACCTACGGTTATAAAGAACTTCGTAGTCGACGAAAAACCTTATACTTAGTACGCTAAACAAAGGATAAAAAACCTCGCTACCGCTATAGAAACCCGGCTAGGAAGCCTCGGAATACCCTATTTAACAAAGAAGAACCGCGCTAGATAAAGGAGATAGGTTTATAGAGGGAACCTAGAAGCACGCCGAGGTCGACGAGCATAAAGGAAGGAGGTAATATCACGTCCTACACTATATAAAGTAAGGTGCAGAACCCGCCTAGACCCGAGATGGCACCTTTAAGGTGGACCTTCGGAGGTCTTCGGGACCTACGTAGACATATTAATGGCCTACGAGATATATGGGTCTAATACACATGATCTCGCTTAGGCTACGTATATTGCATAACTAGTGGATTTGGAACTATAGATAAAAGGTTCATAGTTCAGTTTGAATACATACGCAGTGCTAGTTGCAATTGCTTCGCAGTAGTAATTCGTATTGTATATGCCCTTAGCACTCTGATCATACCCTTCATAAGACCCTTCATAGTGGGTCTTCACATTTATCGAGAGAGCTATTCGAGATCTCCGGCTATTTCTAGCCTAGAGATCCTAGGATACTTAAGAAGAGAGAAGTAAGAAGAAGAATTAATAGTTAGAGATTTTTATAGTTAGTCTATATATTTAACCCTAAATAATTTTAGTCTTAGATTTAACTTACTTTTACTTTAGTCTTCTTTCGCTCTTACTTCTGCTTCTGTTTTATATATAATTTAATATCTTCTTAGGTATATTCTATTACCTCTATAGCTACCTATTAATTATATTCAGAAGGCTATCCTATCTATTTAACAAGATAGTATTGTTCTCTATTAAACTCTATATTATCTTTAATTTCCTTAATTTCCTATTTACTCTTATTATCCAATTTAGGTATTAGTAAAGGGTCTAAATCGTTATTATCTCTCTTATACTAAGATTATAATAATAAGTCAGGGAATATATTATAGATTAATATATAATTGTTAGGAAGAAGTAGGTAATATATCTATTTCCTAACAGAGTTAAGTACTCTAAATAGACTAATAAATCTCGGAGATAGCTTTTTAGAGATTATCTTTAACTTAAGATATTTTATAGATAAAGCTACTAGATCACCTAGGCGAAATATTATTAGATCATAATATTTATTATAGTATCTCGCTTATATCTTAATAGCGATTTGCTAATATTTCTCGAGTTTTTCTCTTAGTTATCTTAGTTTTTCGAGATATATAAGTATTACTAGGATCTCTCTCTCTTTAGTACTATCCTTAGTATATATTTAGAAGTTTAGACTATAGTCTAGTAGGGCTTAGAATAGTAAGAGTCCTTTAAGTACTTTAAGGAATTAATTATATAATTTATTCTGAAAACTATATCTTAGAAAAAAGTAATACTATAAACCCTTAATACTAGAATAATAAAGCTTATCTCTTACTATATAAAGACAAAAGAGATCTATAATAGTCTCTATATAATTAGAATAATTCTTATATTCTAGTATAAGCTTTATTTCTTTTTAAGTATGATATAGAGTATATTAGAGAATAATATAAACTAGAGTAATTAGTATAAGAAAATACTTTACTAGTTTATAGCTTCTTATATCTAAAGATATACTTAGATATAGTCCTTATAAGAAGAGTAATCTTCTAAGTATTACTTAGCTAGTATAAGTAATCTAGATATCCTCTTTAATCTTCTATCTTATATTTACTTTAATCTATTAATATTAGAGTTTAAAATTACTAGATATCTTAAAAAGTATATATTATATTTACTATTATTATAGATAGAAATACTAATATCTATAATAATAAAAAGAAAGATTAATTCTTTATAATTCTAGAAGGAATATAAGAATAAATTCTTAATTCTTTTAAGTATTACTTATAATATTCTCTCTATTCCTATAATAGATATTAGAATTAAATATCTTTTTAATTTAGTATAAGATATCTATTACTACTAATATAGGTAGCTAAGTATAAAGATAGTTTAGGATATTATAATATTCTAGTATAAAACCTAGTTTAATATTAAAATAGAAGAACTACCTAATAAGAATATATCCTTAGATTTAATATAAGAAATAGATAAATAAAGAGAGACTAAGCTTATTATTAATATATCTAAACTAATTAGTAATAGTAAGGATTCTAAGAATAATAATCCTATTAGACTAATTAAGTATAAGTTTATAATAGAAAGTTAGCTTCTTTATTCTTTTATAGTACTAAGTATATAGAAGTAATAGAGAAGTAAGCTAGTTAATAGTAAAGATAAGAGTAGTCTTTATCTCTCTTATTATAGAGATAAAGATAATACTTAAAGATATCCTAGTTTAAGAGAAGTAAGGAAGCGTAATAAACCTAATAATAATTAATTTATATTATATTAGTATAAATATATAACTATAATAAATACCTAAATTATTATATAAAGGCTTCTAAGGCTTATTTCTAACCCTAGTTAAAAAAGTAATAATATATTAAGTTATTATATAAAGACTTCTAAAGCTTATTTCTAACCTCGGTTAGAAAATTGACTATAGTATTAAGTCATTGTATAAAGACTTCTATAGTTTATTTTTCTAACCGAGATCAGAAAATTAACAGTAGTATTAAGTTATTATATATATAATCGAATTACTCAAAAATATAGAGAAAAAATATATAAATAATGTAGGTCACGAGGTTAAGAAATTCTGCTTACTAAAAAGGCCTATAGGCGCCCACAGTATCCATAGACAATAGGCCCTAAGGGTAGGGCCCGTCTATGGGCCTCTCTATAGGGCCTATTTCCTACTTACGTAAGGCCCGTGGGCAATGCCCACCCGCCCGTCCATGGGCGATGTCGTAGTCTAGAGCGGATATGCCGCAGTCTACTGTCAATCTAGAATCCTGACATGGATAGGTAGGGTCCACGGGTGGAACCTAACCTATGATGGAACTGGAAGTCAAAGTAGAATCAGGCTAGATCATCAATACCTACCCTTGGATGTATATCAAGGATTATAGGACGAACCACAGAATTTTGATTTTGATGGTCGGGAACCCAACTGAATTATTAGTCATCACAACCAGATGCTGATTATATAATCCGGGCGGGGCTCCCGAGGTCTCCTCCCCACTCTCCACGCCAATAACGTCTAGTTTCTTATGCCATCTTTCTATCACCGCGATTAATCTGATACCGATGAAATATTACCATGGCGAGCACATCAACTTTGACATTAAAACAGAACCGGCGAAAGCGACCGTCATTCAGCCCAGTTAAGTCTAGGCATTCATCCCTCCCACCTCGCGCCAGGTCCGAGTCCCCAACCGCGAAAACTGAGGAATCTGCAATCAACTCAGCGTATTGCAGTGACTCATCCGCACTCGACTTTAACGAGTTTTCACTGCTTGAGGATGATGGATCGACACCATCATTAGGGGACAGATGTCATGACTTGCTTTTTGAATACTTACGAGAGCATTTCGGGGTGGAAGACATGTGGGTTATGCAGCCATTCATATTCCTTCGTTGCTCTGACCGGCCGGATCCCGCCCAACGCCCTTTTACCATATCGGGCTGCTTAGCCTTCTGGCTGGGAATGGATGACCCGCTGCCCACTCTCACTCCTGGTTCTTCTGGAGGGGAGACGGAAATAGACAAGTTCGTTCACGTGGACCAAAATCTGGTTCAGGACTTGAAACCGTATAGGATGCCAAACCCAGAAACGCTCCTTATGGTTCTTATACAACATTTCCCGGAAGCCGCAGCCATCTCCTTCATCTTCAATGCCATTGTGGTTGAATTCGACGAGATCGATGAGGATGCGTGGAGAGAGAGAGTCGGGTCCCTACCGTGTTCCTTCGCGAATCTCGCGTTAGAACTGACCTACTCGAATGGATTGCTCGCTAATACCGAGTGGAAACGGCTTATAGCCCCTAAGCCAGCAGATCTGAAAACCTTTGTTTCAGACGACTCCGACTATATTGCTGCTACGGGGTCCTTCAATCCTAGAGCGATGATTTGTTCTGATCAAGAGGATACCGTCTCGGCTGGGGTCTTGGTGGAGAAGGGTTCTGAGTAGAGGCTTACCGTTGCGTATCACTGCTGGGATCGGGAGTTCGACGAAAGGTTGGATCACCTGGGAGATCCGAATTATTTCCGAGTGCTATAAGCAAACTCGAGGGTCGGTTATGTGACGGAACGTATCGACGAAACCGACATCGGACTTACTAAGCTAGACGATACTATTGCGTTTAGCAATAGATTCCTAGATATCGAAATAGCAGCTAAAGTCCTTATCCTATTTACCGGGGTTAAGATAGGAGACAAATTCTTTATTGATAGCTTCGTTACCGGCCGGCAGCGCCTTTTATATACCGGAGTACGGGTGCTGGGATGTAAGAGAGGATAGGATTTCCTCCGTGATAGACGAGAGAACCCGCCCGACGGGAAATATGTTATTATGCACTAAGGCATTTATGCCACTAACGACACTATGATTACGACTGCTCCACAACTACGTTTAGGTATCTGTGGCTTAGTTCTTGTACGGCTACAGCGTGTAGGGGAGGAATCGATTTGCCTGGAGGATGGAGAAGTATGTGGGATTATGTATTGGGCCGATTTGGCCATGAAGTACTCCACGAGCTCTAAATTCTTTTGTTTCGCGGACCCTATGGACCCTTTGATTTCGAACGGATGGGCATGCGTTCCTGTCCCAGAGAAGCGCCCCCATTCCTCTTCCTAGTTCTATTAACCACGACTTATTATCTAGCACAACCCGCTCGCATGACACAGCCGCGACGACGTGGCCTGGTCAAGTTGCCCTGGCATCGTCGTTCTCTGATTCGTCTACACTTGCCCCTTGCTTTTCTTGTGTCTTTTACGCCATTTGACAAGCCTTTCCAGCCTTCGTCGAAGGCTGCGGATGATGCATTGGTCATTTACATGGCGATGGCTATTATTTGCTGCAATATTTTTTATATGTACCTAGTATCGGTCGAGGGCGACCGGCACCTTCGGGTGTCGGCAGATGTAGCCCGTTGGCGGCTGACTCAGCCTTATGTTGAGTCAGCGTTGCCTAGATAGCTTCCGGTAACCCGGCAGATAATATATCATCATTGCGCTAAGCAGAACTACCTGTCAAGGAGGTGCACCCAATTTGGAAGGCCGTACTGACATTTCAGGCAGCCTGTTGATTTTCAATCCTACCATGCTCAGCTGATAAGACAAAAAGCGAACAATAAAACAAAACATACAACAGTGAGGATTCGCTGGTGGTCACCCACCCAACTACTAACTCACCGGCGTGTGGCTTAAGTACGGCTGAGCGGACGGGAAGCCCTGTTTTCCACACCCTGTGGTCGTATGTACTTGAATCTTCTTTGAGATAATAGATATCGAGCAATTATTGGCAATCGGAGTAGGAGCGGCTCGACCATGTCTCCTCGTTGATTGGACAGGATATCAGATCCTGTCCACGTCCTAGCAGCATTGCCAAGGACGATGGCCTCTCTCAAGGCCACATCGGATGAGATTCTTGAAGACATGTATAGCTTATGCAATACAGCAATGTCTGCAATACACTCAAATAGATCGATGGGGCAGTCGAAAACGTCGAATCCCCATCTGCGACCGGATGGGGTTTTGAATTTGTTCAAGAAAGCTTTTATATGTTCAGGATTCATTTGTATCATTCGTGACGATGTCGTCGAGCCCATGATATCCAGCCTAACGAGATGTAAGCATTGTAGAGAATTCTGCTGCGGAGAAAAGACGTTACCATGCAAGACGTTGTTGGAAAAAGCCTTGCTCGGTTCCATCCGAACCATGCCGCTTCACGATCTCACTCGCTGCTTTTAAGTGTGTTCCAAATTCCAGGCAGTCCCCAGAGCAGAGCTGTCACATCTGTCAGAGTAGCCCTGAAGAAATATCTGAGCACCTACATCGAGCTGGGCAAGTAACACCATACAGGCAATACTAGAAATGTCTGTTTCCTCGATGTCATTTCTTAGTTGCTGTCTGAGCGCCTGCGTGGCATCCAACCGCAAATGGAGACTTTGTATTTTCAACTTTTTGTCTTGAAGTCTGTTGCCAATATGGCAAGACGCCGTCGCCCCTACGGCGTACCGAATGCAGGGAACGCTCTTGGTCATTGGTAGTATATACTGCGTATACTGCGTATAGGGAGTTCGCGCAGGACCATTGCCCAGGTAGAAAGCTGTACTTAATTCGCGCGCGTCTACAAACTATGTGATAGCCCATATTTTGCGATGGAGAGTTCTCCTTACAATATTGAACGAACACCTGCACACTACCGGGGGTAAGTAAGCCGCGTGAAGTGGAATTTGCTAAACTGCTGTACTGGTGGGCGTAAGAGTCTTGTTCCGGTACCCCGGTGGCGTTCAGCCGCTGTGGCAGCACATATCCGACGTGGGCGTCGTCATTTTTCGACACTAAGCTGACTGAAGCTTGCTCCTTCCGCGGGGCCGTGTCATAAGTAGCGGGCTGGTATGTCCGACCGGCCATGCTTCCCCTGACTGCCAGTCCGACCCAAAGTAGAGCTTAACCCTCGCATTCTACACCACGCCGATGGCAGTCTCATGCACTAGGGCAGGCTTCGATCACACTTTCGCCCTCTTCAACGACATGTCTTGCAAGCAATACCAAATTGGGACGTTGAGGTCATTATCCCGAGTGAAGTAATTTTTCTAGTTGCAGGGGATGGATGTGCTGCAGTAGCGAGGAAATGAGCCGAGGTAGACTGGCGATTAAACGGAATGAGTGATTAGGGCTTTGGGAGAGGCTTGCATGACTCGGAAGGGGAAAGTTAACTACAGTACTCCACTCTCAACTCTGAGTAGTGTGGCGAGGACCGAGCGCTCATCAAACGGGGGAGCAGGTAAGAGGCTAGTCCGCAACAGAGCAAAGTTTCAGTTCTCCAGATGTGAAAGGGCTTGGCATTTCCCGCCTGAGGTGCAAGGCATCAGTTATTACATCCAAACAGTGCAAACAGGGAGCTCCGTGAAAAGTGACGGAGTGGGTCCGCGGGGCAAAACATATTACAAATCCTCGTGCGCATTTCAAAACTGGGACTGTCTTGCTTCTGAAGCTCATTTCATACCCCAACTTCAAAATGGAGAGAGATACGGATGCTGGAATCCCTATCTCGACGCTGGATTACCAAAATTCAGGCGCCGCGACGTGAGTCTCTTATCGCGATCGATTTGTTATCGGCCACAGTGCTAATGTATGTATCACAGTATTCTGTGCTGCAACTGCGGTGCCGCCATTGACGGAACCACTGCTGCTGAAGCACTGTGCTCTGATTGCTTGAGACTGGATGTGGATGCCTCTGCCGGGTAGGTCAGCAATTCTCACGCACGAAACAACCACTGATCTCAATTTCCAGTATCCAACGTGACGGAACTCTCCACTGCTGCAGAGACTGCGAGCGATGGCTTCAACCACCCAACAGCTGGGTAGTTGCAGCTCCGGAATCGAAGGAACTCCTATCTGTTTGTCTCCGCCGTCTCCGTGGCTTATCGAAAGTCCGCATCATCGACGCCAACTTCATCTGGACAGAACCGCACTCTCGCCGCATTAAACTCAAGATTACCATTCAACAAGAAGCGTCGCAAGGCACAACTATTCAACAAACCTTCGAGGTCGAATATGTGGTTGCATCACAACAGTGCGCAGACTGCAAAAAGTCATTTACTCACAACACATGGCGAGCAGCCGTTCAAGTCCGACAGAAGGTGCCGCATAAACGTACATTTCTATACCTCGAACAAGTTATCCTGAAGAGTGGGGCTCACAAGGATACGGTCAACATTAAAGAGGCCAAGGATGGTCTTGATTTCTACTTTGCAGCGCGGAATCACGCCGAAAAGATGGTTGATTTCCTTACTTCCGTCGTGCCTTGCAAGACGAAGAAATCCGCAGAGTTGATTTCTAAGGACATCCACACAAGCGTTAGCTCCTATAAATTTACATTCTCCGTCGAGATTATCCCTATCTGCAAAGACGATCTCGTCGCATTGCCTATCAAGCTAGCCCGCCAGCTAGGCAACATCTCACCCCTCACTATCTGTCACCGTGTTGGAAATTCCGTGAATCTTATGGATCCTAACACCCTTCAAACCGCCGATGTGCCGACAGGCACGTACTGGCGGGCTCCGTTTAGAAACCTGGCAGACGTAACCGAACTGAAAGAATTCATTATCATGGATATCGAGTCCATTGATAAATCAAAGGGCAAATACAGACTCGCCGAGGCGACCGTCGCCCGCTCCTCTGACCTTGGATCCAACGACACTACGTACTTCACTCGGACACATCTCGGTGGAATTTTGCATGCCGGCGACGCGGTGTTAGGTTACCATCTTACCGGCACCAGATTCAATGACGATAACTTCGAAGCCATTGAAGCGAGCAGCAAGTATAGCTCGACCATCCCAGACGTTGTGTTAATCAAAAAATCCTACGCCCGCAAGAAAAAGTCCAAGGCCCGCTCCTGGCGCCTCAAGCGCATGGCCAATGAGTACGAGGCTGAGGCTGCTGCCGCAGCCGCTGGTGGTGCTGGATCTGGCCAGCAGTCCCGCCGTGAACAGCAGGATGCTCACCGTCTCGAACAGGACTATGAGATGTTCCTGCGTGATGTTGAGGAGGATGAGGAGCTGCGACAGACTTTGGACCTTTATAAGGTTCAGGCACAGGGTGATGCTGTGAAAGAAGACGACGACAGTGAAGATGAAGTGCCGGAAATTGACATGAATGAACTGCTTAATGATATGGATGAGCTCGAGGTGGCTGATGAATGAGATACTTGCATGTGATGGTTATGGGCATAGCGGCTGGATTTGTGGTTTTTTTTGGTGAGTTGAGGAAAATACAAGGACATTTTCGAGAACAATATGAACTGTTTGACTTGCAAAGTGGTGAAGTGTCGACTGGAGAGATGTTTTCCTCAGCACCGACCTTCATTTTGATCGGCGAGACCATGAAGCACGGAGTATGCCTGATAGATTGGCAATACCATCGATGAAAAGACCAGGGTATCACTGGCATGGTATCAACTGCTGTCATGCATTGGCGAAATCTTTGCATTCACCGAGATTGGGTTTTGGTTCAATTCGACCGGTGGAGTACGGCCTGGAACTCAGCGGCGAGGTCAAGACCGAAATACGTAATGAAAATCGACAACAGGACCATAATCTCGAAACAGTGTCCTGCACTAAGGTGAGAGCTTCACGCTAAGACATCAAGGTTGCCTAATCGGGTAACCAGCACGGAGTGGGCTCAACCCTTGGCTTTTTGTCAGCATCGGAGATAGCCCTGAAGCCCATGAGTCCTGCGAAACAAATGAGTCATTTATTGAGAGAGGTTCGTGATGGGATAGCAAAGAAATCCAATATATGAACCCAATATCCCCAAAAGCCTGGATATTGATTCGCCTAGCCCAATGGGCCGCCTTATTCCTCAGCACTGACTGCATGGGCATGTCAAGACATGACCTGAACGCACCGTCCACAATTATCGTCGCAGTTCTTTTCGTCGCCCAGGCCAGCATCTGTCTTTTTCTGTTCATTGCAAAGCCGCCAAGATAAAGAAAACAAGATTCTTATACAGGTGGCATTGACAAGCAAGCCCTTCATTGCAGTCAGGGTTGTGTATGGACTGCTCGTAACATTTGCGAAGGGCGATAAATTTTGCGGGACGCAGCCAGGCTCTGTGGCCTTAGCGGCTCTGCTGTAATTTCTGATAAAGGTCTCGCTTTATTTCCTCCCAAAAGAGAAATATCGGATGCGTCTCATATCCCGCTCATTGAAGTTTCTGGGCAATGTCGAGCCTGATAAGAAAGATCTTGATTTCTTTGCCTCGCAGTGGTAAATAAATACGCACATAAACTGTAAGCTAGGCATACAATTTGATTGATTGGATCAGATTTCGAATTTCATTTCCATCCAGACTCAAAAATAATTCCTTTTCCGGTGTTCTCCATACAAGTAGTGGGATGGTTCCATCGTTTTTGTCTCAGTGACTGTCGGCTCGGAAGAGCGTTCTAGACTCCTCGTTTCCACCTTGCATTTCCGAATCCGGGGGATACCATATTCGACTCTCTAATCTTGGATAAAATGTCTTATTATTCCATGGTGTTTGTTGGTATTCTATTGGCATCCGAATACTCGCGTTGTCTTTCCATTGTCGATATGAAGTCATGACATCATGAAGCTTCCCTGCATACTTAATCCTCTGAATATTGTACATGGAATATGTCAAAAGCAGTTCGATAGACGCTAAATCCAAGTAGCTAGTGTACATTGATTTAATTTTTTCCGTTTATCCAACAACGTTTTAACATCATGGCCGAAAACCCTACCACGCTGACTCCAATGGCTCCGAGTGTCGTTCTCGACCTTCCTCATGTTCAGGGAAAATGGCCCAGAGACCCTGAGGAGCTTGCTGTGAATGCCATTGACAGCGGTGTATTCATCAATGAACTGGCGAACACTGATCTTCTGCCGAAGAGGCTCAAATCCCTTACTGACGAGGACAAAACGACTTTTGGTCAAAACCCTGAGAACCTACACTGGAAAGCCCATGAACAAGGACCGTCTCCAATTCCCGAAGGAACATATCGGGGGACCAAGCTGGCACTTACGAAGGCTTATGACCTGATAGAGCAGCGGTAATCATATCTGACCGACTTGGAATTTAACCATTGCTAACATATTTTTCAGCTTCATGTCTTTCATGGATGTTGCCAACTTTGAACCGTTGGTGCCATCGCCTTTAAGCAGAGAAGAGAAGGAGAAGTTCTTCGCTTTCACAGATGGGTCGGACGGTTACCCGCCCCATCTCAATCTTGCTGGAAATGTGCCAGCTGCAGAAGCGGAGAAAAACAAAACGGAGAAATCAACACTCCAGCCAGCTGATTTGTTTAGCAAAATGCGTCTACTTCAGTTGAGCTCGCTCTTACCCGCCGTTGTGCCTAACAAATTCATAAGAGGAGCCGCCAAGACAGCGGCATGGGCTTGGTTTGGCTCTATGGGCACGCCCGACGCAGGCACCAAACTTGAAGACGTGGAGTGGTATAACAGGAAAGCTCGTGGACTTTCACATCGCGAGGATATTTTTGATCTCCCCAACGTGGGCGACTTGCTAGATTGGTACAGCGATAACCGATTCTGTCAGCAGCAGTTCACGGGGACAAATCCCACGACGATTGAACTAGCTTCGGATCGCTGGATAAAGCACTTTATTGAAACTGCAAAGGCACTAGAAGATACAGGGGCTAAAATAGTCATCACCGATCTCAATAGCGACTCCCGAGAGTCTTTGTATATGCAGGACTATAGCTACTTTCGCGAGGCTGCTGGTGTGGATCCAACTGATCTCATCAAATGTGCGTATGATGAGCCAGATGAAAAGGATAAAGGCAGAAAAGGTGTTCGGTTTGGCTGTGCATCTGTCTGTCTTTTTTATCTCAATGAAAAGGGTCAAATTTACCCTCTGGCTATTGTTATTGACTGGCGGGGCAGTCCCGAGCAATCCGTGACGATCTACAACCGGGAATTGTTCAAGCGGACGGATATTCGGTCAGGAACCAATAAGGAAACCCCTAAAGAAAAAGTGATTGACGAAGCTCATGACTGGCCTTGGAGATATGGTGAAGGTCCCGACTATCACGCTATTGAGGCAATGGGCTGACTTTGCTATTCAATTAGCAAAAACTTGTGTGCAATGCAGCGACTGGCTTCGACATGAAGTCACCGTGCACCTCACAAACACACATCTCATTGAAGAGGCCACAATTGTCGCTTCTAATAGACAGCTTGACCCTAATCACCCAGTGATGAAGCTGCTGTATCCACATTGGCAGAAGACCCTGGCAGTCAACGCCGCAGCCCGAAACACTCTGATCCCCCACATCATTGTCGAGTTAGTTGGGTTCCAACCAAGTGAAGCCTATAAATTTATCAAGCACGCGTATAAGACGTTCGACTTCAAGAAACGCTACGTGCCAACAGATCTCAGTCAACGCGGATTCCCTCCTGAGAAACTCAACCAACCAAAATTCCACAACTACGCTTATGCCAGATGTATCTACAGCATGTGGCACAAGATCCGGTCATACGTCGAAGACATGCTCAGACTAGACTACCCCCAACCCGGCGCAGACCAAAAGGTCCTACGCGATGACCGCATTCAAGCTTGGTCTGCCGAGATGCGAAGTCCCACCGGTGCAGATCTGCCCTCTTTCCCGACAATCAGCACATTCGCCGAACTGGTTGACTGCGTGACAATGTGTATTCACATCGCCTCTCCCCAACATACTGCGGTGAACTATCTGCAAAATTACTATCAGTCATTTGTTGTGAACAAGCCTCCCTGTCTGTACACCGAGCCCCCTTCCTCACTACAGGATCTGCTCCACTACACAGAGAAAGATCTTGTCGACGCACTGCCTATGAATCACACTCGAGAATGGCTTCTAGCATCACACACACCATATCTCCTCAGCTTCAAACCGGGTAATAAAGAAAGCCTTATTGTCTATGCTGCTTCAAAGTTTCGTGTATATCGCAGCAAGACGTCTCAAGCGGATATTGCTATCGCAAAAGCGACAGGCAAGTTTTACACGGCGCTGGCTGATAGCGAGGAGGAATTTAGGGGTTATGGACAAGCGACGGATGATTGGGGCACGATCCCGTATGAGGTGCTGAGCCCGGAGTGGAATGCGGTCTCGATCTTGATCTAACTAGCTTAATGGAATTGTTATCGTTTTAAAATCTTTGCTGTAATGATCTGGAACTCAAAAATTTGGAAGATCATGGTGCAATAGTCGGTGGAATATGTTTCAAGTTAGAGCAGGCTATATATTTAACCTAGGATCGTCCCAGAACCCTGCAACGTTGGAAAGACCAGTGAGTAGGTAGCTATAGATGCAATGGATGATGGTATACTCCGGTCTCTGTCAATACCTTGGGAAAGAATGCAACTTTTATGCATGGTTCAAATCATTCAATTCATCGACTGCTAGCTAACTTAACAATTCCTTTCTTCCAGATACGCTAGCAACAATTTTACTACCGGAAAGAATTAATTCATCACAGGTAAAAAAAAAAAAAAAAAAAAAAAAAAAACAATAATACCGAAGTGAGAATTCGCTAGTGGCCATCCACCGGTCTACTAGCTAGGTAAGTCATCGGCGTGTGGCTTTGGCTTATGTGCGTTCAATAACTCAGTAGGTGTCGCCCAGGTGAGTTCACGAAGAGAAATGCGGAGAAAATTTTCAAGACATATTAGGCTCTCTGGGGAACCTCTTGGGAGCGTTTTCAAACCATAACATTTGCCGTCGTAACCCAAGGATTGACTGGGGTATATTAAGAATATCCTACTTTATATTATCGGAAAGAAGCTAAAAAGTATCTCGCTCCTACTATAATATAAAGCTAGTAAACATATTAACGCCGACTTTTAAGTAGGAATATTTTTACAGGATATAATATAAAATTCTACGAAAAGTTTCAAAAATTAAGGAGTTAGGATAGGTAAGTTGGGGAAATTAGAATCTATTAGGCCTTAGCTTATTTCGAGAAAGCCTCTAGTTACCTACTAATAATTAGGAACCAAGGTCGAGGAAATATAAGTCAAGCTTATAGGGCCTAATTAACAACTACATAGTTATATTTCTCTAGCGTCGCAGGCGTTAGCTTATAATAGCAGATAGTATTATCTTTATCTTCTTTATTATTTTAATATTTACGTATAAAACCATATAATACAGCATATGCGATACGCTTATGGAGTGCTTTCTAGATATTCTGTTCGGAGAACATATTTTCAATATCAAATAAAATCATAACAGAGCGAGCGAAGGGCCCTAGGGGTTAATTTATATCTTTTTAAGGGGGTAAGTGTTTTCACAATAAGTTAGCCCCTATCACCCTAAGGGTGAGAATTGTCACCCGTTCTCACCTCTGTCACCCTAGTATCGAGACTTCTCACCTATATCACCTGTACTCACCCTAGAGTACCGCTTAGGTGCTAAGGGCGTAATAACTATTGACTGCTCAGAATATGTAGTTAGCTTATGTGCTGCAGATAGTCGGGTGGGAGCCGACAGGGTGAGAATGAGGGTGAGAATCACCCAAGTCGCGCGAGCACGATACTGGCCCTTCAGCTGAACCAACGGCAGATTATCATTGGATCATGTTGCTTTCCTTGAAACGCTCGGCATCTTGGCACCTGCACATAACCAGTTAGAACTGGAAGTATCACCTAGTTAGTTAGAGAGTAGACAAGTTTGCTAGACCAATCTGATGGGTTGATCTACTTAGAAAGCTATCTCAAAATCGAGCTGAACACACGTATCGGGACTTACGTAACAAGCCAATCAGATTTATCCTACTAGAATCGACTGGCGAATTATCGACCATTTCCGCATGACGTACATGGAGATACCTACCGGTAATTTTAGTCAGCCTTCTAGCCAACTTATGTCATCCGCTAGATCTTCAATCGAGTACGTTCAAAGTGGCAGTCCCGTTGACAATTCTAGGACGGTGACACAAGCTCTTGATAAGATTTTGAACTCCCAAATTTTGTTGATTCAATGATTATATACCAAAAAAGAATACTGTACCCTATATCAGCGATAGATCTATCAAGTACTATTTTAGCCATCCCTCTAGACTCGGTGGAACGGATATATGAATAATATCCAGGTCCTATTTTTTTCTTTGATACTCCATATCACATTCACCTGGGCAGCGGAATTTAAAATTCCTACCGGTGCGGATACCGGCTGAGAAAGTTCCCGGGATCCGGTGCTCTAGAAGGGTGTTTCCGAACGGAAAGGAAAACCTAGTCTGTTATAGTTCCGGGGCTTGCAAGTCCACTAGTGCACTTGAATCATGTCAGAATCCACAAGTCTGTCTGGTGGGTCCCGAGCTAATTTGACGAGCTAATTTGACGGGGTCGAGTGGATTTAAAGGGTCGGAAACCCCCGGTCCGATTAGTTCCCGAGGTCCTTTTGTAATAGTACTACGAGTAGTTCCTCCCTGCTAACTTTTTTCGGGTTTCCGGGGATCGTGCTTAAAACCTTGTGCGATGCCCTTTGCAATGATCACGAACTCCTCTGAACGTGGCGGCTGCAATATAGTGTTTATCGGAATCCATGCCAATATGGGCGAATTCCAAGCTCGTTCTTGCTTAGTTATCAACTTCTGTCCACGGGTAGTCATGCAGTAGCTAAGTAATAACTAGAGTAAAGGAATGACGATATGGGCGGTTCCAATCCGGCGAGAGCTATCTAGTATACCATGTAGCTGGTTCAAAACAATATATTGTATAAAAGACGTAGCAGGATATAAATACATAGTAAATTAAGAATGGAGAAGGGGCGTAAGACTGCACTCAGCACAGGGGTCGTTCATTAAGCCGCATACTCAAAGGGCAAGGGCTGGGAGTCATAAAATGGCGTCAAATAACCCTCAGTCGACAACTGGCCCTTCGTAGACGGATTAAAAAATATCTCCCAGTCATTAATGCCATTCCCTGAGCCAGTGAACACATCGAAATTGAAGTCCACGGTGTCACTTTCGGTGGGATATTGGAGCATGGGGCTGCTCGTGTTAATATCATTATACAACAATCCGGCGTGAGTCCCAGGGTCTGGCATATGCCCATCCAAATTGATACCGGGATGCAACTGAGATGAAACATTGAGACTACCGACATCGGGGAAATCATCCTGTATCGATATCAATGATGGGATGTTCTCAGCTTCAGTGTTCTGTGTTTGATCACTCGTTGGTGATAGGATATTGCTTGGAATAAGTGGCAGAGCCGGGGCTGAGGAGCAGTTGTGAGAACTACCAATTGAGGGATGTGGTCGCTGCATTTGTCGGTTGTTCTGATCTTGTAGACTTTGTTGGTGCATGGAGGTTTGTCCACTCTCTTGGGAAGTTGTGCTTTCAGATTGAGGTTGGTTCAAGGACCCTAGGCGAGAGAGAATATCATGGACCAGAGGCAGACCGTTGGGTCCACAGCTCAGTGGTTCTCCAGACCAGCCATCTCCAGCCCGCACATATCGATATAGCTCTCTGAGGCCATGGATAAGCCAACCTTGCTGCTCTTCTAAAAGGGTTGTGTATCTGTAAAGTCAATTAGGTTTTGCTTTATTGAATATTGACAAGATAGGTTACTTACCCCTTAGGATATACCTTTTCTCGATGTTTCTTCCGATCACCAAACATGCAATTGGTATTTTCGGCTCGACATTTCTGACAAGGACTGCTTCCATCACACTGAAATTGGTTAGACCAAAGGAGAAACAGATATCACACCGTTACAGTTACGTACCTTTGTCTTCTTTCTTCTACAGCGATCACAAGCCTTTTGTACTCTCGAACGAGCACCGTGCGTGGAATACGGCGAGTCTCTCGACACTGCTGCTGGCTTCGTGGTATGACGTGGCATAATTATAAGAGCAGTCTATACAAATTTACTTTGTATAACAACAAGTAGTTTGTATTCTTTGCCAAAGTAAGAACTAGGCTTATTTGTTAAACCCCGCTGAATATCGGACTGATAGAATTTCAAAAGTAAGGAATTCCAACATGCAAGCATCCGAGAGTGGACTAGGGATAAACCATAAAGATATAAGGGAAATGACGAGATCGTGGCGGATCGCACCCGTGCCCATGGATCGGATTTTTTGCGGCTAAGACTAAAGAAACTGGACCGTTAAGCTAACTATTATGGTATGGATCTGGTATGCCCCCTTTTTTCAAGATAAAATTTCCCCCTTTCGGATAATGTTTTATTATGGCTTTGTTAAAATTTTAAATATCCTATTATATAAAAATATGCTGTAATGGGACATACCGTTAATGAGATGCTTGTGTTAGAGTTACTTCAGTAAGCAGGAAAAGGAAGCAGGGTATGGATTTATAGTCCTTTCTCAATAGAATAGGACTGGATACAGGTCAAAAAGCATTGTGCTTGGTGAAAAAAAGCGGCCGTGAATGAGTTTATAGTGATATAATCTGGTCTCTATTCAAACATGCAGCGCATCATCTTTGTGTGATAAGTCGCGTTGACGAAAGGATGGATATTCATATGCACTGGAGTAGAATAAATTACATATGGACGTTTTTTGACCAATCACAGCTCTTCCCGAGGGATATCTTACCGGGAAGTGTTGCATCCGAGCGTAATGGGCGCGTAAATTTCGAAGATATATCAAACCTACGGACCATGAACGAACTGCCGCCGAACCATATGGCCGGAAACAGCCACTGCACAATAAAGCTTTGGTATGGACCTATGACTCGTTGATGGTTGTTTTTGGTGGATTTACCAGTGCTGAAACACCGGTTTTCGAGGGGTATCTTTGTGGTCCCTAGTAAATATATCTGCGGAACTAGTGATGGGGAAATCTCCATAATATCATTAGCCGAGACATTGGCTTCTCTGTTCGTGATAGCCCCGGCCCTGGAGTATTGATGTGAAATGACGGACACGGAAGCTCCGGCTCTGGATTGATTCATCAGCTAGGTAGCCTAGGTTGGTAATCAAATAACTTCCGTCGATCTCTTATAAGGATTAAAGGCCCACATAGATCTTGTCTATTCTTCTGGAAGCAATTCTGGTGCATTGAATCTTTATTCATAATGTCGGTCTTGGGGGCAATCCCCTCCATGGATACGCAGCAGCAGCAGAGTCTGACAACCGGTGAATCAAGACAACATTATGCTTCATCTACTACGCTCCACAATGATACCAAAGAAGAAAAGGAACCTGAGGTTGATATGGAGGACGAGGTGGAGGAGATGGTGAGGCAACTAACCCGCCAATCCACTCATTTCTCCTCGGCCAATGCAGTCAACCCTTTCTTTGAGGAGAACAAGGAAACCACCTGGCATCCCGATAGTCCTAATTTCAGGACAAAGGATTGGATTCGGTCTTTAATCGCCGCTCAGTCGCAAGACCCGGAACGATTCCTCCAACGCTCTGCCGGTGTTGCGTTCAAGAATCTCTCCGTCCATGGTTTTGGAAGTCCCACCGACTATCAAAAGGACCTTTTGAATTCTCTCCTGAGTATCGGCGGTCTCGTTCGTAACCTTGTTGGAAGTGGAAAACAGAAGATTCAGATTCTCGACAACTTTAATGGACTTGTCAAGAGTGGAGAAATGTTGGTGGTTTTGGGTCGTCCTGGAAGGTGAGTTTGCCCACCCAATTTGTGAAAGATCTCGGTTGAGTAGAACGGCTCTAAGTGTTCATCAGTGGCTGCTCAACATTCCTCAAGACAATCTCCGGTGAGATGAACGGTATCCATGTCGACGACCACAGCTATTTGAATTATCAAGGTATGCAACAGCGCCCAAGATATCAGATGTGACTCAATCAACCAACACACGATAACAGGAATCTCGGCCCCAATCATGCAAAAACAGTTCAAGGGAGAGGCAATTTTCAGCGCTGAAACTGATGTGCATTTCCCTCAACTTACGGTCGGTGATACTTTGACATTCGCCGCCATGGCACGTACACCCCGCACGCGTTTCTCCAATTTGACGAGAAAGCAATACGCCGAGCATCTTCGTGATGTCGTTATGGCCATGCTTGGGCTTCGGCATACGTTCAATACCAAAGTTGGTAACGACTTTGTGCGTGGTGTTAGTGGAGGTGAACGGAAGCGTGTTAGTATTGCAGAGGCTATTCTTAGTGGAGCTCCTCTTCAGTGCTGGGACAACAGTACGCGAGGTCTTGATAGTGCCAACGCATTGGAATTCTGTAAGAACCTTCGCTTGATGAGCGATTACGCAGGCACCACGGCCTGTGTGGCGATCTACCAGGCTTCGCAGAGTGCCTACGACGTAAGTTGGAATTGTCGATGTTACCTGATATGCTCTCCACTAACCTTCATCGATTCTGATAGGTCTTTGATAAGGTCGTTCTTCTATACGAAGGCCAACAAATCTACTTCGGCCCGACTGGCGAGGCTCGTGATTTCTTTACCACTATGGGTTTTGACTGTCCGTCGCGTCAGACCACCGCCGACTTCCTCACCTCTCTTACTAGTGCGGCTGAGCGCAGAGTAAAGCCAGGATACGAAACAAGAGTGCCTCGGACACCGCAGGAGTTTGCCCAGCGCTGGCAGAATAGTCCGGAGTGTGCCCGTCTTCTGCAGGAGATTGACAGCTTTGACAAGGAATACCCCATCGGTGGTGAGTCCTTCACTACTTTTAGTGAAGCTCGTCGCCAGATGCAGTCAAATCAACAGTAAGCCAAGCCACCAGCATTCTATGCGTGTTTTGGCAGTGCTAATTATCATCCCCTAGGCGTATCAAATCTCCCTACACGCTTTCGATTTACGGGCAGATTCAACTCAACCTAGTCCGTGGTTTCCAGCGTCTCAAGGCTGATATGAGCTTGTTCTACTCCGCTCTCTTTGGCAACTTCTTCCTCTCTCTCATCCTTGGTAGTGTGTTCTACAACCTTGCAGCCGATACCTCAAGTTTCTACTCGCGAGAAGTTCTGCTTTTCTATGCCGTTTTGCTCGCTGCATTCGCCAGTGCGCTGGAGGTAAGGCACCCGATTATCTCAAGCGCATTCGTGATAGGGATCTAACAATTATCATAATAGATCTTGACTCTTTATGCTCAACGACCAATTGTGGAAAAGCAATCTCGATATGCCTTCTACCATCCTTTCACGGAAGCTGTTGCATCTATGCTGTGTGATCTACCGTATAAGCTCGCAAATGCCGTGTCATTCAATCTTCCGCTTTACTTCATGGCCAACCTGAAACGTGAGCCAGGCGCCTTCTTTATCTTTTGGCTCTTTTCCATCATGACAACATTGACCATGTCAATGGTCTTCCGAACATTTGGTGCCGCATCACGATCTCTGTCTCAAGCTCTGGTTCCTGCGGCTCTACTCATTCTCGGTCTTGTGATCTACACTGGTTTCATCATTCCCACGAAAGACATGCTGGGATGGTCTCGTTGGATGAATTACATTGATCCAATTGCGTATGCATTTGAAAGCATGATGGTTAATGAGTTCCGCAACAGAGAGTTTGAATGTTCGGCATTTGTTCCTTCTGGAGAGGGATACGAAAACGTGGATATCATCAATACTATCTGCAGCACTGTCTCATCACAAGCGGGAGAACGCTACGTTAACGGAGATGCCTACATTGAGACTGCGTATGCTTATACCAACGACAATCTCTGGCGTAATCTTGGTATTGTTATCGCGTTCATGATCTTTTTTATGTTCGTTTACCTCATCGCAACTGAATATATTACCGAAGCAGCCTCCAAGGGTGAAGTTCTTCTTTTCCGTCGGGGCCGTCAGCCGAAGGCCCAGGCGCCTGATTCTGAGACCACCGCAGACGCAACCTACCGGGCGGAAGAGAAGGGTGAGGGTTCTGGAGCTAATATTCAAAGACAGACTGCCATTTTCCAGTGGCAAGACCTTTGCTACGACATCAAGATCAAAGCCGAGGAGCGTCGTATCCTTGATCATGTGAACGGATGGGTTAAGCCCGGTACCGCGACGGCATTGATGGTAAGACATTATCCTCGCATAGTGTGGTATCTCGCTAAACATTCACTAGGGTGTTTCTGGTGCAGGAAAGACTACACTGCTTGACGTTCTTGCAACTCGCGTGACTATGGGTGTTGTGACTGGCGATGTCCTGGTCGATGGCCGTACCCGAGACGACTCATTCCAGCGCAAGACTGGTTACGTACAACAGCAAGATGTCCATTTGCCTACTTCCACGGTGCGCGAGGCCTTGAATTTCAGTGCTTTGCTCAGACAACCAGCCCATTTCAGCCGGAAAGAAAAGCTCGACTACGTTGACGAGGTTCTGGAGCTGCTTGGTATGCAAACATACGCTGATGCAGTTGTTGGTGTTCCGGGCGTAGGTACGTTATTATATACAATAAGGGATTATCCTCCATTGGCTTTAGCAGTTCCTGACAATTTTTAGGATTGAATGTTGAGCAGCGTAAGCGCTTGACTATTGCCGTGGAACTGGTTGCCAAGCCCCAGCTATTGCTTTTCCTTGATGAGCCTACGTCTGGTTTGGACAGTCAAACCTCTTGGTCCATTCTCGATTTAATTGAAACCTTGACCAATCACGGCCAGGCTATTTTGTGCACGATTCATCAACCTTCTGCCATGCTTTTCCAACGATTTGACCGGCTATTGTTCCTCGCTAAGGGAGGACGCACTGTCTACTTCGGCAACATTGGGGAAAACTCTTCGATCTTGGCAGACTATTTTATGCGCAATGGTGGCCATGCTCTTAGTGAAGGCGAAAATCCGGCAGAATGGATGCTTGATGTGATTGGAGCTGCTCCTGGATCCCACAGCGATATTGATTGGCCTGAGACTTGGAACAACAGTGCTGAAAAGCAGGCTGTCCTTGGTCACTTGGCTGAGTTGAAATCAACTCTTTCTCAGAAACAACCAGAAGACAACGCCGATACCAAACATCGTGAGTTTGCGTCTTCGACCAAAGATCAGCTTGTACAGTGTCTATCACGGGTCTTCTCCCAATACTATCGTACCCCGTCCTACATCTGGTCTAAGCTTGTTCTCTCAATTCTCACGGCTCTTTACAACGGATTTTCTTTCTTCCACGCAAAAAATACCCAGCAGGGACTGCAGAACCAGATGTTCAGTATCTTCATGCTCATGACCATCTTTGGAAACCTTGTTCAACAGATTATGCCCAACTTCATTATCCAACGATCCATCTTCGAAGTCCGCGAACGCCCATCCAAGATGTACTCGTGGAAGGTGTTTATGGCCTCGAATATTATCGTTGAGTTGCCTTGGAACTTCCTGGTTGCCGTGTTAATGTTCTTCTGCTGGTACTATCCGGTCGGCCTGTACGCGAACGCGCAACCGACTGATGCCGTGCATGAGCGTGGTGCGCTTATGTTCCTATTCTTGTTGGTTTTCCTCTGGTTCACATCTACCTTCACGAATATGGTCATTGCCGGTGTGGAGACTGCGGAAACGGGAGGTAACATAGCTAATTTGCTCTTCGCCCTTCTGCTTCTGTTCTGCGGGTACGTCTTCCCAATCCCTATTTCTTGGTTTTCCTTGTACTGACTTGTTCGTTTCTAGTGTCGTCGCCACCCCAGATGACATGCCCGGATTCTGGATTTTCATGTATCGCGTTTCTCCATTCACCTATCTGGTATCAGGAATGTTGTCCACCGCCGTCAGTGGCACGGATGTCATCTGCAGCACCGATGAAATCCTCACCTTCAACCCTCCGGGTTCTCAAACCTGCTACGAGTACCTTACAGCTTATGCTGAACGGACTGGTGGATACATCCAGAACCCCAACGCAACGAGCTCGTGTTCGTATTGTGCTATGTCGTCTACCGATACCTTCCTTGCCCAGGTTGACTCTCACTACAGCGAGGCCTGGAGAAACTTTGGAATCATGTGGGCTTACTTGGTATTCAACATTGTGGCTGCCCTTGGAATCTATTGGTGGGCACGTGTCCCCAAGGGGAGCAAGACCAAGGGAAGTGCCTAAAAAGCATTCTCCTTTCAAATTCAGCGAAAGCAGCGTTTCGTTTCGACGGAACGTGATGTTCTGCATAGAATGTTGACATTGTCATCTTGCATATTTGGTACATGCGAAGAAATATAATGTGCATTTTTTAGTCTCGTTCATTTCACATTTTCCATAGACCAGCGGGTTCTTTTTCTATATTGTACAAAAAACAAACATTCAACCTAGGCGGGTACAAAAGGAATGTTGACTTGGACTAGGCAAGTCAAATTGTCGTACAAGAATCAAAATTTACAGTTGATAAAAATATATTGAAGACTCAACACTGGTGTATCATTTGAAGAACTATTGTCTATGTGCACCTAGTGCATTAGATGCCGTTCTTTTGACCCTTTCCTTTCATTCTTGAGGCCTTTCGGCCTTTACACTCCTTTCATTCTTTCTCGAGTTTCAGTATATAGAGCTCTTTCCATCCATTCCAATAACTACATGTTTTAATTTCATCTGATACTTCTTCCATGACTATCACCCACCAAAAAGCTTGACCCGCTTTATGCCTAAGTAACTTAGTATTTAGTTCCACATGAAAAGGTCTTGATTAAGAATAGTAAGTCTGGAACCCAAGGCCAATACAACTGTCAGCACCTGTCATGTCATGCACTATATATATCGGAGCCTGGTCTATCTGAGCATAATGCTCAGATATAGCGGTCTTGTGGCCTAGTTTGTAACTCGCCAGTCCAGGGGCAGGTTGTAACAGTTCTGAGGGTCACCGCTTGGCTTGAGTCACGTACACGTACATATCTTGGCTTGGGTGTAGCCGTAGGAGCAGTAATTAGGCGGACGCTAGGAGCAGGTGGAGCATGTGGCGCAGTCGTCCCGAACAATCTTGGCTTGCTAATCAGATCCGTCTAGAATCTGATCCTCGGGCCGTCATCATCCGCTATGCACCTAAAATTGTGCATTAGCAAAATCGGAAACCTTATATGAACAACATTACACATTGGTGGCTACGTCACCTGACGCGGTCGAGTATTTACGTTTAATTAGCAGTTATCTGCACCTTGTCGTCTCTATCTACCTAATCTGTGCTTCGTAAGATCATCTGTTTCGATTCTACTGAGACTCAAATCTCTCTTTCACCATGTCGTGTGACCTAACCATCCACCACCTTCGGCTGTCTCAATCGGAGAGAATCATCTGGCTCTGCGAAGAGCTGGGGATTCCGTACAATCTCAAGTGCTATGACCGGCAACCCGCAACGCTGCAAGCGCCGGACGAGTACCGTAACCTTCACTGGTCTGGAACATCACCGATCATCCAAGATGGCAAGGTGACACTGGGTGAGACCAATGCTATTTTCGAGTATATCTTGGCCAAGTATGCCAATGGACAGCTCGTTCTCCCAGTGGAACACCCACAATACGCGGACTACGTCTTTTGGCTTCATCGGGCCAACGGGACTATGCAGCCTGGCCTGATTGCCATGATGTTCGATCGTTTGCGCAGCGATACGGACGGCGACTTTGGTCACAAGGTCGTACCAACCAGACTGCAGAGCAACTTTCAGGCAATGGAGGCCCAGCTCGGAAAGTTTCCCTTCCTGGCGGGTGATGAATTCACCGCAGCAGATTGCATTTCGGTCTTTTCGCTGACCACGCTCCGCATGTTCATCCCATTCAGCCTGGAACAGTATCCCAGTATTGTGCGCTATCTTGAGCGAATTGGACAGCGTGATGCCTATAAGCGCGCCATGAAGAGAGGAGACCCTGACTTGGAGCCTGCTCTTTCTGCTGCGGCCCCTAAGGACCCCTTGTGGTGATGTGAGGGTTGTTGTGCACCACGAATAGCCGCATCTATCAGTCATGATCCGTGGATATAAGACGTTGAATCCTGTCGAACAATGTCACTAGGGAATTAAAATTAGACCTGAAACAACTCTACTATATTACATCCTCAATCGTAGTGGTTTTTCGTAGACAAACCCCGGCATCACAGGTTGTGATTTGGGATGAAAACACATCGACTATCCCAGATAACATGCTGCTAGGGTGCGTATTGCGTAGCTACGTTCACTATCCATTCTAATCATTAAAATCTGCTTCTAATCATTAAGATTACCCAGGACATCACCAAGACTACCAGAACTGCCTTGTTATGCTGATCTTTCCCGCGGAGGGAGCCCTTCGGTACGATACTGGATTTATTAGCCGGGGCATAGAACATAGATCGTGTTTGCTGAATAAAGTGATAGGTATAGATGTAAGCCAAGACACCCGCGTTCTTGGCAAAATTCCCCCATGGCAAAGTCCCAGCATTCGAAAGGAAAGACGGTACCATCATATTCGATTCCGACGCCATTGCGCGCTATGTTGCCGAAAGCGGACCCTTAGCTGCCCAGCTTGTCGGCGAGACTCCGCAGGAACGTGCCGTCATCCAACAATGGATTAACTTCGCCACCACCGAGATTATCACTCAAGTAACGCCGTTGGTGCTTTGGCGATTCGGCGTTGCCCAGTATGATACCAAAGTCGAGGGGACGGCCTTTGAGCGTCTCGAGCGAACCCTTACAACTCTTGAGCACCATCTACAGGGACGGGAGTGGGTTGCTACCGAGGACCGATTGAGCCTGGCTGACGTTACTGTGGTATCTTACCTCATCTGGGGGTTTGCCGTTGTCATTGATGCAGAACTGAGGGCGAAGTATCCTAGTGTAGTGGCTTGGTATGAGCGTGTCTATGCCATGGTGGCTGTTAGGTTACCCCCAATGTGTTTCTGTCCGATGAATATATTGGGAACAGTGCGCTGACCGGTGAGTTCCTCAAGCGCGACTTGGATATCACTTCCGTCGGCTTTAAATCGGCATTTAGCAGAAATCCACGTATGTTTCGTATATTGATAAGGGGGCAGAAAAAGTGTTGACATACCTTGCTTATCAAGTTCCACGGTGTGAAATTGTGCTCCGACTTGGTCTAGCAAGAGTTTGCTAGCTTTGCAGTAGGGGCAATATGATTTAGAGAAGATAACTATTTTGTTTCATATGGTTAGCTATTTCTCTTTGTAGAAGACAGTAAACGCGCATTAGTACGGCAAGACTAGCCAACGTCTTTCTCGTTAATTAGTCGCTAAGTGTTGATCATAGCGGCAGACATGACGACCTATGGTGGTCGGGGATTCCAAATGACAACAGACGATGAAGCTAACGGTGGGCAAGGATAGGGGCAGTTTCTGTAAATAAAATGAAAGGGAAAAGGCTGCATATACAACTCGGGAGTGGGATAGGTGGCTAGTAATAGCACGCAGACCGAGAGAACGGATGAGCAATGGGAAGGATTGCATATATCGCAATATACTATACCAAGAAATTGCGAGGTCGAGAACAGCGGTTACAACAGTGTTTCTATTCGTTTTTAGTCATCATTCGACCCACACGAACACGATTCCAGATTATGTCTTGGCGTTGTTTGCTGACAAATGTGGCGATGCGGCGATGCCTTCGACGTATGGTAATATAGCCTTACACCCGGATAACAAGGATCCGGCTTGTAAGAGGGCTCTCTTTAGTGCCAAATTCTCTACCTACGGGATCTCTTCGCTCCGTCCAAGCGATGTTTTGTAATCAGCAGTAAAGGTACAACTCTCAAGATCCGGGATCTAGAGACACAAATTGTTGAGGGATCTGATTACTGTAATTTACGGTAACTTATCGAAGAGACTTCGGCAAGTGTGGGAAGGGCGGAAATGTATCCTATAATGGTCTAGTGCGCTTGAGGTGGGGCGCCGGGAACTAACAAGAGAGAGTTTAGAGTTAAAACTGATTTCGAATATCAATGTATCGAACTCGCTAGGCACAATTACATTCAAGTAGTAACAAATTGATTATATTTTCCCTTCTTGATTCCAGGTGAGAAATCTAAAAGTGGAAAACTAGATTCTCATTCGATTCTCCGTGTCTTATGGCAAAAATCCCTAGTGCATGTCCTGCTAAAACCATCTAAACATTGCTCAATTGTAGCAAAAAAACTAACAAATAGCAAATAACAGGCAAAAGGCTCAGTCCGTAGCAAACATGCATGCAAGAATGGGAGATTGTTCAACACTTAGCTTGACGTGGCGTAGATTTTGGATGGAGCTATTAGGTTGCCTCAGGCATGTAGTTTTCTTACCTGATATACATATTCCTTAGGATCGTAGCTGATTTATGATCCAAAGGAATCAATTTATATAATATCCGCCTTATATCTTAGCATACTTCAACCAAGCCTGCCATTAGCCACATGGTATATATATATATATATATATATATTGGGACCACTGTGTCCGCACAGTGATCCCAACTCGGGTAGATCATAGTTTGCTCTCCACCACTTTCTCTCTCTAATAGAGAATCTACGTAGTTGAGATTGGAGAAACAACACTGTAGAATTCACTGCTTGCGGTTGGACGGAGAGGAGAAGGAGAGAAGGAGAGAGAGAGACTATCTACTGCACAAAGAGGATCTGTCCCAAGTGGGGCCCTGGGCCTCAGGCACCCAGGCACCCAACACTCTCTCCTCCCCCATTGTCTATCATTCACTCGCTGAATCTACACTTTTCTTCAACTAAGTGTAGATTCCTATTGTAGAATCTAATGAGATTGTATGAGAAACAATATGATAGATTCAGAATTATTGAGATGGACGGAGGAGAAAGGAGGAAGAAGAGAGAAAGGGAAAACTATCTGCTATGTAGATCTGTCTCATAGTGGGTCCATTGGTGCCTGAGGCATCCAGGCACCCAACAATTCCTAGTATATATATTAACACATTCTTCTCTTCAGGGTTTCCTTTCGCTTGCCTCTCTCTATTCAACCTCATCTATTTCTTACTCTCACTTTTACCATCTGCAGAAACATCTCTCAGCCAATCCCTCTCACCCCCTTCTTATCTCCTACTACCTTTCCCTCATACTCAAAGTGAAATGTCTGATGTCGACTCAAGCCTGGTAAGTAACTGTTATCTTTGATGGAATCTCAGACCTCGCTAACATCCATCATTGCCACGCAAAGCAAGCCGAACGAACCGTAGCAGCCTATCTCGGCTTTGACAGTATAATCGACCTCCAGCGGTTCATCATCATGTGGCCGTGCCTGGAGGCGATGCGACTCTTATCTATTCTCCCCGGCCAGAGCCTCGTATTTCCAAGTACTATTGAGATTGGCCAAGCACTGCAATTCAACAGACGAGTTGATCTCACCAATGAGTACATCCAGCAATGCTGGATGGTATGCGTGCTGGCGGTTCTGCAGTACAATATCACACAGTACGAAATCAACAATGTGGAGGAAAACAGAGCCCGATACCTTGTAGCAATTCACAACATGCCGCCTCGCTTTTGGATCCCAGACCACGTTCTGGAGGAAGATGAAGTCCCGCCCCATCCACTTCTTCGGCCAACTCTACGATTCGGTGAACCTCCAATGATTCCCCTTCACCGATGCTTTTGCCTTCTGCAGTACCTCGAGCTGACGCATGGGTCCGAGTCCAGACGTGAGAGATATCTGGATGCCCGTGTACTATGCTCCGGTGAAGAATTCGAGGTGACTGAGCACGACATCCCGGGGTGGATGCGTCATTCTCTGTAGAAAAACAATGGAAAGATATTTCAACTAGAAAAACTCTCTCTGGTCTTTCTCTTCGGGCTCGAATAGGGCGGGGTCTCGGAAGCCTATAATGTGCCTAAAGATAGTCAGCCTATTCTGTTCGTCACTAGGCGTATAGAAGATATCACATACATCGTCTCCGTAACCTCGTCGTAGATGATATTCTCCAGTCCAGGCACGGCTGGCTGCCATCCATATCGCCTCAGCTCCCTTAGGTCGGTCTGTTAGCTTTACTCTCGACTAGTAAAAGAGGAGTTTATAACATACCCCCAGACATCGCGAAACTTTGCGCGGACGGCCTCACGTAGTGGACCTGACGTACGATTCCAGACCATATCCTGGTTCAGTTCCTTCCCCGGAACCTTATCCCATACAATATGTGTAATGTATCCATCTACGACTAGGCCATCATTGCCTTGTTTTCCTTCTTTATAAGCGAGGAGACTCGGGACCACGGGACATTTTCGTAGCTTTAGATCCTTTAGGACGTCTAGCTCTCCATGCTTTCGTGGAGGAGCGGCCTTTCGTTGTCGAACCTCAGGGCGTTGATACTCATTTCCTTCAATAGGAATCTACAAATAGATTCGCATAATCGCCTTCTTATTGCTATCTACCGCACTATGGCAGAGATATTTGAGCACGGCAAAGGGAGGCCCCGCGCTACCATCAAGTTGCCACGTTGTCATTTATTAAACACCCTCGGTGAGCTTCTCCTCGAGAACCCACGTTTGGGATGATGGTGTGTTGAAGGTAACTTCAGTACCAATGTAAAGGTAAAGTTCAGAGCATGCGAGACTAGACATTCTAACGAACAAATTTGACGAGAACGCCGAAGAGCGAAACTTGATGAAAAGAATAGTATTGTGGAATCTGATGAACAATGTATGGATTTAGATTACGAGAATGGGGAAAAAGTGGAAGAAGAATTGTTAATTGATAAAACTAATCATGTAGGGGTTTATATACCCTGCAAACCATCTGAACATTGCTCACAAATAGCAAATAGCAAACAAAAGGCTCAGTCTGTAGCAAACAACATGCATGCATGCCTGAGAGTTCAACAGAATCTAATGATTGGACGGAGGAGAAAGGAAGAAGAAGAGGAGAGAGAGAGAACTATCTACATGGGTGGATCTGTCTCATAGTGGGTCCATGGGTGCCTGAGGCACACAGGCACCCAGGCACCCAACAAATAGAGAGCGATGGGGATTCGGAAAATAAAAAGAATAGAGAGAGATGAGAATTCGGAAATAGAGGCGGAGTTTGAGAAAAAGAAATTGTAGGCGTAACTTTATGTTCCCCAAGGATGGCCTTCTTCGGTTCCCTTTCCCGCTCCTCTCCGGGTCGAATGCTCCCTATTCCACAGCCGCCTCTTGTGCAACTCCTTAGTGCGCGACCTCGCCTCTCTGGCGAGCCTTCATTTTCTCAATCATGATCGCGTATTCCGCGGACCTCGGGTGTCCTTATCTTTAGGCGTTTTTTTTTTCTTTTTCTTCCTTTCCCGACGTTTTGGACTAGGCGGACAGTTGCGATCAACAGATCAACATTTGGAGGTGCGAACCATCAACACAGACAGTTTGCATGCATTTCCCCCTCACGGTCCACTGATTCCTGGTCTTGGTCAATCCGCTCATACAAGAGCTGGCGCCAGGCCGCCTTAGCTTGATCGTGCTCAAGCCGATCTACTGCATAGTCCAGCTGGCTGGCTTGAGGTCTTGGAGTGATGTTGTGTAGAACAGTCTTTGTCATGTCATGCAATATATATATCGGAGCCTGGACAACCTGAGCGTAATGCCCAGGTTGTCTGTAACTCACTAGTCTAGTGGCACGTTGTAACAGTCTTCTCTATAAAGATCCAACCACCCCTAAACTATATATGTAGCGGCCAAGAGATCTGACAATTTTCCTCAAATTCACTTCAGATTCAATTCAACTCACTTTAGAAGTCCCCATACCTATATAGTTAGTAAATCCTATATTATACGTTCATGATAGAAGATTTCTTCCGTCTAAGAATGTCATGTTATGACAATCTGAGCGTAATGCTCAGATATAATTGGGCACTCGGCCACGGAACCTCCTGGCACAGGACCTCCAATTGTCACTGCAATTAATGGTAGTTATATACTATACTAGGCCAATAGACAATGCTAAGCACTTAACTAACGTTAATTAACCCCCTTCAGCATATGTTATAGCTCACATATGAAGTGTCTGAACCATTTAATCATGTTGATATCTGAGATTATATAGTAGTACTTGTATTTGGATTATAGCTAGTTCGAGGATGAAGAATGGCATGTGATGAAAGAACGCGCGGTGGAACGGTGGAAGGCGAGGTTGTTTGCATTGTTTGCCTGCAGAGATCCAGCTACTATATCAACCCCTCTGGATCTCTCTCTGCACTTCTCTTTCTCTTCTCCCCATCTTTGCTTTTCTAGTTTAATGCACTTTCAACCATAAAGACTTGGCTCATAACAGTGGGTGCACCTAAGGTGACAGTTGATGGTGTATGCTCGGCGCCACTTCAAGCGTTGCTCTTTGGTTGCTCTTTGAAGATCCAACTTGGGATCCCAATTCTGGATGCTTTTGAGCATAGCCTTGGTAGGCTTACCGCTGCGTGTCGCCTGATAGTCGGTGACAAAGTCGAATAGGTCCTGATTGGTGTTCAGTAGGAACTCTTCTCTCATATCGATGTCACGTTGCGCTGACATATTACATGTTCCATCCGGGTTTTGTCGCGCAGCTTGCATATGGAACATGCCTTGAGACTTTTCGGGATCTCCACGCGTGAGTGTCTGCATGACGACATCAAAAGAGTCGTGGCCAGGGAAATCAACGAAAATCTGGGATTCCGTGTCCTTGATCATCGCAATTGCCACATTGCATAGATTTGCAGCAACAACACTGTTCAAGCCCTGATAGGCTACCTGACGCCAGACACCCTGGAGACTGAGTCCCCACGTGGTTTCTCGACCTCTCGAAACTCGACAACGTCATTTCGTTATCGACTCGACCCTGTTATCTCCCGTTCCTTGGGTGATGACTCAGCACTCGATCCCGGGAGGGAAGGCGTATCCGTGATGATCGTTCCCTGAAGTACCCGCCGGGCTACTTCCAGATGATCGTTGTCGGCGAGGTGGGCACTATCTGATCGTGCCCCGTGTTCGGTTGCTAGCCGCCAGACAGCTCTCGAATCCAATGATTTCGATGGACTCGATGGAATTGATGATGACTCTTCGGCCATCCACTTTTGTCACGCTGTTGGTTATTTGTCGATAAAAAGGACCTTCCCTGTCAGCGTCAGAGACCCCCCTCTGGAACCACCAAAGAAATCTGTCAGACAGGGATCTGACCCGCACCACTCGCAGGCTTCACCCTTCCAACAGATATCTACTGGTGCGTTCTCCAGACCGGGGACGCCCCTCGACAACTATGGAGATCCCTGGAGTGAGATGAATTCGACGGAAAACACAATTAATCTGATGGAAAACGATGAAATAATGGATGGTGCTTGATTTCCTAATGAATACGAATTAAAGTGGGGAGGAAGGACTATCCCACCCGATAAGGGCGGTAAGTCGTAAGGCGGTCTCTTCCGCGCGGCAATTCCCTCCAGCCTCCATTTTCCTCCCTCATTATCGATCCGACCCTGTTATCGATCCGATCGTTATCGCTATCGAATCACAATGGGCGGTGGGAGGGTTTGCTTGGGCCACGTGATGACTACCGCAGAGCCCGAGCCCGCGCGGCAAAAAAAAGCACCCCTGAACTAGCGGCCAGCCAATTTTCTTCAAATTCAATTCAGATTCAGATTCACTTCAGATTCACTTCAGATTCAATTCACTTTAGAAGTCCCCATACCTATATAGTAAATCCTATATTATACGTCTCATGATAGAAGGTTTCGTCCGTCTAGGAAGAGAGTAAGATCATATATATTTAATGATAAATATAACTAATGATATCTTTATTAGTTAATGAATGTTTATCATCCGCAGGAGTTTTCGGGTCAAAGGGCTTGTTCACATCATCGAGAAAGTCTTTGAGGCTTTCCTCTAACTTTTTGTCAGTAGGACCTACTAGTAATTGTAACGGTTTGATGGAACTAGGTCAGATTGGACTAGTCGAGCCGGGCATAAGGTGAGGATAAATGTTGCCTGCAGAAGTATCCTGCCATATCGTATATGGATCTCCATGTCTAGCTGGCATGATAAAGGGCACATTCTTCTGGACTTCTTGGCTGTGTTTAGCTCGTTGGTCGCATTGTTGGAATCCATGGCGATCCCCAGGGTCACAACTCGTCGAAGCTTGTCGACCAACTCGGGATTGAGAGACTCTAGATTTATTTAAGGAGCTTAGGGTTATTATAATAGAATAGCTAATGTAGAATCTATATGATGGAATATTGATGAAGAAACTAAGTTGATAGATTCTTGATGGATTGAGTTGGACAGAGAGGAGAAAGAGAGAAAGAGTATCTATAGCTATGGATCTGTCATCATGTGGGTTCAGATGCCTTAGGCATTCAGGCATCCATCCAGGCACCCAACAATAGCCTATCTTAAACCCTGTCAAGGAGGTATAGAACTAGATAACCAAAGGATTATATTGAGAGAAAGTATAGGGAGTATAGGGATCAGCACTTCCCTTTATTGAAGCTTCGTGGTATGGTTTCGGAGGCCTAGGATACTATACCGGAGGAATTCCTATCTGATCTGATTGATAGTATGCTATTAAGGTGCCAGGCAGTGATTACTGCCAATAGGGGACCTACTATATAGTAAGATAGTAAGATAGTAAGATACGTAAGACAGTAAGAAATTGAGAGTTAGGACTCAGGAGTGCAAAGAGCCCTGTTTTGAAAAAATTAATATAACTACGTAGTATTCATTTGTAAGAATACTATAACTAACTAACTCTTGAATACTACGCTAGTTGATTGTGCACTAGTGAAAATGAGTGGAGCAGACTGTTGTAGTTATGTTCTGCCAAAATTCTCAACCTCGTCAATCAGGCACTTAGGGCACTTATATTCCAATTACTCTAGGATCTTTCAGACTTTGAATATTCATCGTGTCTCTGTATTTAACACCATGCAATGTAACTTCTGCTTGGATCATGTAATATACACAGTCTCTCCTAGTCTTCTTCTCCTCCGGTTGTTGACCTGCACTCCTATGAGTCCTATCCCGCGACTCTCTCTGCACGGGGTAGGTGAAAAATGAAGATAATTGCAAACTGCTAATTGTAGATGATAGCTCCAAAAAAGCGAGGGGTCATAACCTGTGGGGCTCCACGGTGTAGGGACTTTAGAAGCAGAGAGAAGAGAGTTGTATTGGGAAGAGGGAGAGAGCGAGCTTCCATACAAACCATCGAACTACCAAACGAGATGTCGGTGCATTGGAACCCAGGCGTCCACAATATAAAGTGATAAGGCAGGACCATTACTAAATTCATGTTCAAACCGCCGAGAAATCATGCGAGATACGGATTTGCATGGTAGAGGTAGCTTTATATTCCTGGGGCTTGATGTATCATGCAAACAGAGCAAACATAGCTATGTAGACTTAAGGTATTCCATGGCGGTTGTTCTCCACTCTGTCCAAGCAAGTTTAAAGGACACGAAACCCTTAATGTAATCGCCACCTGTTGACTCACAGCATTGAAGCCTAATCACTTACAATCGAAACTAGCCATATCAACCTTACAACTAACCACAACTCCAGATCGACCTCAACCAATACGCACTGCAGACCACAGACCATACACCACAAGCCAGAGAGCTGTCAGAGAGCTGTCCAGCTCTCAACCATCCAGCCATGCACACTTTCAACAAACTGGCACTCACAGCCCTACTCCTTATCTCATCAGCAACATGCATCTCAAGCTCAAAACCACCAGGCAAAGACGCCATCCTACTATCAAACGTTCAAACCCTAACACTACGCGCCCACCACATGACAAGCGCACGGCGCGTCTCACCAATTCCCCAACTCAGCTGCGCAGGCCCATCAAAACAAATATGCAACCTCTACCAACCAGAAGTAATGCGCTGCACAAACCAAGGCTACGACTACGACATCGAAGACGTGCAGTGGACATGCACTGCAGACCTACCGGTAGAATTCAAGCTCGGCGCAACAGATGTCATATGCGAGGGATACCGGAATGCCGATGATAAGTGGGTGTTGAAGGGGAGTTGTGGGGTGGAGTACCGACTACTCCTGACCGAGGCTGGGGAGAAGAGGTTTGGGAAGAAAGGTGGTGATTCGGAGTGGGACTGGGCTGGGAACCGGTCCGGGGGTGGTGTCCAGAAGATCATGGCCGTGATCGGGGATTTAATATTCCTCGGGTTCATTGCTGCTGTCTTTATTCTGATCTTCTGGCCTCTGTTGGCGCAATGTTTCGGCTGGGGGAACCGGCGAGGTAGGCGTGCGGGGCCGGCGCCGGGGTGGGGCGGGTTCTGGGGAGGAGGTGGTGGAGGAGGTGGAAATGATCCTCCGCCTCCGTACAGTAGTTTCGATCCTTACAAATCTGCTGGTCGTCAGCAGGGATGGACGCCCGGTTTCTGGACTGGTGCGCTTGGTGGTGGTGCGGCGGGTTATCAGATGGGGAGATGGGCTGGTAGTGGATCGCGAGGCGGAATGCCAATGGGCAGGTCTGACCGATATGACCCAGGTGAAGGCAGTTCCCGCTCGCGCTCGTCGCCGCAGTTTTCGTCTACGACTGCTAGTACTGGGTTCGGGTCGACCAGGCGTAGGTGATCTCATACCTAATTTACTTGGTCTGTCATTTGCTATCGACTCTGAGGGGAAAGAGATACCAGAAGACACTCCGAGAAAAAAATACGGAAGCAACAGGTCGCAAACTCGCGGCTGTAACTTCTTATGGCTATTATGAAACTAGTACATGTACACATGTACAATGGGAGAAATGAAACAAAGTAACAAATCCATTAGCAAATAATAGCCTGGAAATCCTGGCTGGATCAATGTGTACCCGATAATCCCAACTTAAAACGCCGTAACCTATAATGTTCGCTTCATAAGATTTCCATTAGAATCCCCGACTTAAGCCATGGGAAAGTCATCAATCGATCCCAGAACCTCCTCTGTTCCGCCTCCTTGGTTCTTCGGGCCCGCCTTCTTGCGCGACTTCTTCACAGCGGTCTTGTCGTTCTTGTCATCCTTGGAATCACCACCAGTTGGGTTTCGCAGGATGTCCTCTTGCATCTGCTTCTCCTTAGCGTGCTGGTCCTCGATGCGCTTCTTTTCATCGTCGAGCTCTTGCTGGACAAGCTTTGGATCATCGTAGACGGTGTTTGTCATCTCTGAATAGGTTGCAATGTCCATGGCCTCAGTCGGGCCCATCAGGGTTTCCTTGATTCGTTGCGGATCACGGCGCTCTTCATTGTTAAACTTCAACTTGATCTGACGACGAGACCGGCCCGGGAACATTTTGCTGATAACCATGAAGTCTGTACCGAAGATGCGGAGCCCGCGATAAAACAAATCTGTCATCTCTTCGTCCCATGTTTCGGTCTTTGTACGCTTGCCGTACGAGGCCTGATTTATTTTCCGAGTGAATGAACTTTCCACCACATCTTCGAGGTCACCGGCGGCTCGGGCGGCATCGGCATGACGATCGACCTGCAAGGACGTATTATCTAGCACGATCTCGCCGTTAACGATTCGCATAATAGGGCCACTTTGGGGTTTCCAATCGACCGGTTTTTCGGATTCCTCCGGTTCGGGTTCAGTTTGCTTGACAGGTGTTCCTGTTCCTGGGCCAGGAGTTCCGTCTTGCTTCTTCCGTTCTTCTTCCGCCTGATCAATCTTGCGTAGCTCTGTCTCGCGCTTGGACTTCTTTCCAGTTCTCAGATCTTTGCAAAGCTCGGACATCTTCACAACATTCGGCAAGATTTCAACTGTCTCTGCGCCTTCCGGGGTGGGTTCGCGCTTCTTGCGGGTGCGCTTTGGTTTTTCGCTACCCTCAGGATCCGAGGTACCGGCCTTTGAGTACTTTCGTTTCTTTGGCTTTGTTGGATCCGGGGTCGAAAGGTTGGATCCACTGGGCGTTGCGCTTGAGTCTTCGATGGTAGGCACAATTGACTGGGAGCCTCGACGGCTTGCCGCTGCGGATACGGATTTCTTTCGAGCCGGGACCGCAGTAGCTGTAGTTGACAAAGTTCGAGCGCGCTTTGCTGGTCGACCCTCGATGACAGCAGTTTGTTCAGTTTCAGGTTGAGATTGGGGTAGAGCTTCGTTGGAATCGACAAGGTTTTCTGCGGCCCGCGCTGTTTCAATCCTGGCGTATTCTAGGAGGGCCGTCTCCGGTCCATGATCCTCGGAGGGTGGAGGCTGAACCTCACTAGTCGAGACATTGGCAGGAGATGGTGTGGGTTGAGTTGAAGGAGGGGTAGGCGGAGCGGTCAAGACAGGTGCAGGTTGCGCGACGGAGATAGAGGCTTTACGTTTCTGTGGCAGAGGGATCGTAGCCGGCTTTTGGATCGGAGTCGGCCTTGCGATTGGAGTCGGCTTTGAGATAGGAGTTGGCTTGGGGATCGCAGTTGGCTTGGGGATTGGAGTTGGCTTAGGGATTGGAGTTGGCTTGGCGATAGGAGCAGTAGGTGTGACGAGATGTGTAGTGGTGGGAGCGGTGGTAGGGGTAGCAATCGGGGGAGTAACTCCATCATTCAAAGCAATGGGTGTTTGCTCCGTGGTGGGGGCAGCGACTGCGGGTGAGACCTCTGTGACTGCCGGTGGTTCCGGCTCTGCAGTCACAGAAGGGATCACAGCAGAGTCAGCTACATCTTTAGCTTTGTCTTCTTGACCAGGTTCGGCTGGCGACTGTTGAACAACACTAGGTCGTCTCGCGGGCGCGGCAGTAGGCGCACGACGGATAGGCGCCTTTGGGGCGAATTTCTTGCCGGTTTTATCTAACAAACAGACAGTCAGAGATGGCACAGTTATGGTTCTAGCTCAGATAATACTCACTAATCGCAGAACTGGAAAAGGACTTCATGGCTGCCCATTGCTGTAAGGTGTGGATTGATGAAGATCGTAAAAAGTTCCAGGCCGGGGAAGTGGGCGTGAATCACGTGACGACACTAGCGGACGCTAAACCTCGTTGAAAATCCTCCTGTCTTCAACTCCTCGATCTCTGCCATCCCACCCCTTCTATCGTCTGCTCGCCCGCCCTTCCTTTACTTCCACTTCTTCCGCTTTCTTTTACAAGTTATTTGCTCTTCTACCGGGCTTTCCTTCGACAGGATTGGACACAGTTTCAAGATCTGCGTCTGGCTGACTGACGGACGGTCCGGTGGTGATAATAGCCCTCCCATGCCAGTTTAGCCACTGATGCCGGCCGTCGAACCCCCCGTCGCGTCTTCAGAATCCGGTCTTGTCAAGATGGAAGACCGGAAGAGGCCCGCTGCGGACAACAATGACTCCGCTCCGCCGTTAAAGAAACAGGCCACCGGTGTCAACGGTGGCAGCAAGCCTCATCCGGATGCCGATATGCCATGGAAGGATGATTTGGAGGTAAGTTTGTGTTTTGGATTTCGTCCGCGATCTGGGGGTTTGATTTTGGTCCCCTGTTGGATATAAGCTAATCGGAGCCTTTTGCGATAGCGATTTCAAAAAGAAGCCATTTTGCGCCAGATGCAAGAGTATAGGCGGGAGAAATCCTCACTAGAATCACGTTTGAGTCAGATGTCAAAGGCTGCCACGTTTCACAATGATCATCTCCGTATTATCGATTTGTGGTTCAAACAGGTGAGTTTTCGTTTCTTTGTACCGACTTCGCGATGATCTGGGAGCAAGGACTAATTTTAGACCAGTTGATTGATGAAGTGAAATTACTACTCGGATCATCGCAAGCAGAAGGTCAAGGTCAGTACCATCGTCCTACCCCGCCTCGCACCCACTATTCCAATATTAACAACATTTCCAGAAAACCCCTTTAAAAGCTCTTTGCAGTTTGAAAACGCTGAAGAGTTCGAGATGCATCTGAAATCGCGGTCGGAGGATATTCGCGCAATAATTTCTCAAATCCAGTCCAAGTCTAATGATGGGCCTACCGATGTTTCAGAGGTACAAACTCGCCTTGCAAAGAAGTTGGCCGAAGAAAAAGTAACGATCGTCGAGCTTGAAAAAACCCTAGCCGAAAAGCAACAGTTGGAGGAAAGCCTAGAGGAAGCCTCGCTGCGGTATCTAGTGGCCGAAAAGAAACTTGACCGCGCGAAGAGTCTGACTGTAGCAAAGCTGGAAAAGCAGCAGTCTATGGGTATTCCACGACATGGGGAAACGGCACAATCAAAGCGCGAAGACTCGTCCCCGGCAAATGGAGGAACCCCCGCAGGAGACCGCAACCCCGAGTTGGAGGAAGCCAATAACAAACTCGCCGCAATTTCGGAGAAACAAAAGGAGCAACTTCAGAAACTGGAAGCCGAAAATGCCAGCCTGCTAGGTCAAATCACCGAAATCAAAGTCAAGGTTGGATTCACCCCATCGTTACATTGTCGTTTTTTTCGCTCACATTGGGATCCCAGTCTTCAAAGTTCACCGATGACGATTATGCCCACACTGATTTATTTAAACACCTTCGATCACAATACGATGATGTCGTTAAGCGAATCAACCACCTGGAAGCGACAAATGTTCAGCTTCGTGAGGAAGCAGAGAAATACCGCTCGGAAAGAACCGCATACAAGATCCAGGTGGAAGATGAAACACAAAGTACGATTGCCGAGAAAGAAGCCCAGTTGATGAGGGCTGAAACGGATCTTGCTCGGATACGAAATGCCCGCGACGAACTTCTGGCCGACCAGCAGATGCGAAAGGCCGCACAAGATCAGAAGAAGACTTCCAGTCTGAAACTGCAAGAACTGGCAGACGCTAGAGAGGCTCGCATCACAGCATTAGAGTCGGAAAGCCAAAGGTTGCGACTACAGATTGAGGGCTCCAAGTCCGGCGACAATATCAACGATATGCCGCTGGAAGAGCTTCGCGCCAAGTACACCAGCCTGGAACGCCAGTACTCCATGCTCAACACTGAGTTGACATCGATGCAGACGGCCTACACCAAGTTCGCCACTCTCGCCTCTCAGAAAGTTACTGACTTTGGGGCTATGGAAGAGAAGGTTGCACGGCTGACAGCGGAGAAGTCTAAGGCGGATCAGAAGTTCTTTGCTGCAATGAAAAGCAAAGAAGCACGTGATGTCGAAGTCCGAACGCTCAGAATGCAAAGCTCCAAGACGTCAGATATTGTAGCCCAGCTGAAGGAATCCGAATCCACCACCCGGTCATTGGTGTCCAATATGGACAAGCAAGCCGGTGAAACAAAGGAGGCGTTGAATGCAGCCCTGGGCAGGCACCGCGCCATTCAGCAGCAGCTGACCGAGAGCAACATCCTCATGGAAGGCTTGAAACACCAGGTTGTCGAGCTCAAGGGTCTTTCAGTATCCAAGGACTCGGCACTGGGAAGCACAACTTCTGCTTTGCGGCAAGCCGAGACAGAGGTCGCTGGCTTGAAACAGTCGCTTTCAGATACCAAGAAGAGTCTGGACAGCTGGAAGAACAAAAGTCTCGGCAATTCGTCCTCGGAGTATGAAATGCTACGTGTATGTTGAATTCCCACATCTGCTAATGAACCAAAGCTAACCCCGTCCAGACACTTGCACTGTGCACGGTATGTCGTCGCAATTTCAAAAACACGGCGATCAAAACATGCGGCCATGTATTCTGCAAAGATTGTGTCGAAGAGCGTCTTACGTCCCGCTCCCGCAAGTGCCCCAACTGCGGTAAATCCTTCGGAAGCAACGACCACATGCATATTACCCTCTGATCGACCTTCAAATATCCTGTATTATATCTTCCTTTCGATGGTTTCCTCTTTACGCCTATCTTTTTTAAGTTTGTCACATCCGGACAGGTTCATGGTGTGGTGTTTTTTTGTGTGTGGTTTAGCAGGTCTGGTTTGGGCCGGCGTTTGACGAGTTATGCACGCTTAGCCCTAACTCGGGGCATGTTTTATTATCTCCCTTTTCCTCTTTTTTTTCCCGTTACAAACCAAAGCAATGGTGGGTTTCTCAAGGCGCAGGGGCGTCGTTCTTCATCCTCTCTGGACGAGAGGCCGGCGCACGCTGATTTTCCTCAGGAGACTGAGCTATGCTAGATTTCTGTGTCATGTAGGACTACCGTGTACGGAGCAACCCAAAAGTACAATGCAACATGACGAATGCAATGTGAGGATTTTTCATACCCCCATGACTTTGATGTCTTTCCTTGTGAAGGTTCTTGATTCTTAAGTCTTAATTCTTAATGCTTAATACTCTCATGAGTTAAAGATCCGACTATACAACAATTCATGCCTCCCAACCCAAAGATCCAGCGCAGGAACAACCTGTCCAGCCTGCTCAACAGGCGTACTCCACTCCCGCGCGATGCGCTTCATCATCGTATCCTGCAGCGCCTGACTAGCCAACACATTCTGCGCCTGGTAGGGGCCCATGACACCTGCTCTGACAGCCGCACTGAGTACAGCTTTAGCATGATTCATGACAAAGACATACGCAGTCTGCTGTAAGTCTAGACCCATGGCCCGACAGACCACACCCCACAGCGGGGCAAAATGGCCCTTAGGGCCGAGATCCTCGTCCTCCTCGAGACAAGACTTCAACGCATCGGACAAATCATCAATCGCAGCGACGGCGGCTGCAGTTTCCGCCGAAGCAGGGTTCTCGGGCCCAGCAAAGCTGACTCTGAATGCGCGCTCCCAGACGCCGATGAGCGCGCGGCCTTGCGCAATACTTGCGCGCTGCGCGACGATGCACGGCGTTGATGCGTCCAGGTCGTTGTCTAGTGTGTCGAGGGTTGAGGGGTGTCTGTGCCCGGCTAGCACGTAGGGGAGGGAGGTGCTTGCGATTGAAGCGATAGAGAGTTTGAGGAAGCGGTGGAAGGAGGTTATTGGAGCTGTGCGGGAAGGTTTGTTGTGCGCTAGGTAGGACTCTAGTCCGCTAGAGTATGCGAAGGATCCTAGTGGGAGGGCGGAGTCTGAGAGGAGGAGGAGAGCGTGAAGAGATGTGCGGGTTGGGGTGGTGAGTTTGTTATTATTGGTATTATATTGTTCTAGGAATGGGTTAGCTAGAGGTATGCGACATTGGAGGTCATATATTTTGCCTACCTTTAACGGCCCATGAGGAGGGTGGGCTGGGGTATTCGGAGGCTGCTAGCTGGGCACGCGCATCTTGTAGTTGCGACTCAAGAAATGTGACCTCGGCTTCGAGCTCTTGGGTGTCTTTGAGGATCATAATGTAGTTATCGAATATGTGGTATAGAGATAATAATGTATGTAGTTTGTATAAAATATAGATTTTAATATGTGAAAACTAATGTAACATCTGCATCGGAGGATATCGAGGGCGGTCTTATAGAAAAGAAGCTCCGCCGATCGGCAAAAAAAAAGTGGGCGGATACCGCCGCACAACTCCGAGTGCTCCCTATCAGCTTGACTGTTTCACATTATTAACACCAGTCATACACCAGTCATTTAACTATTGCTATCTCGCTGATCTTTTTTTTTTTTACCCCTGTTTTCCCCGCGTCATGAACTAAAGTTATCTCCACAACCATGTCAGGCAAGCGTCTGCTCGACGCCATCCAATTCCTCAATGTGTCCAAGACGGTTGCAGCCAAGCACCTGGCCATCCGACAACGCCAGTTAGATGTGTATACGCGCACATCCTCCCTGACCAGGGGCATCAAGGCCCAAACAGAGGGCCTGATCCTGACCGCTCAAGCCGCCGCAGCATTGGCACGCCGATTTGACGAACCCTCGCCACCACCTTCGCCGAGCCCGGCAGACTTGCCCGACAAATCGACATCGGCCGATAAGCCGCCCGCCAGCACTGTAACGTCGCCACCCCCCGACCTCGCCCGCAAACTGCAACGTCAGGCCGAATCGCAGATCCCGGCTTCTTCGGCAATAGATAGCGGCGATGGCAAACCGAGCGCTCTAGATGTGAGCAAGCAGCAGGATGTCTTCTATGAACCATCGCTTCGGTCAGAGCCGGATCTCTCGAGCCTGCCGAGAGTGAAGGTACCCAAGGTCGCGGGCGATGCTCAAGTTGGTAGTGATGGGTTGAATTCTGATGTTTTCCACTCGTCTGTTGAAGCGAGCAAACCTGCTCCGGTCGAGCAGGAGATGTCCGAAGAGATGATCCAAGGTCTTTTCCACAGCCCGAGAGTATCGCGCATGATCTCTGGACACCCACCACCAAAAAGGGACTGGAAGCTAGCTGCGAAGCCTCGCAAGTCGGTCGCGGATGATGTTAAACCCGTCTCACCAGTGACTCCGAAATCCGAGACTCAGGAGATGGAGGAGCTTGCGGCCAGCGTCGCCGAAGACGTGGTGCCCAGTGACAGCACTGTCGGCGAGGTCAAGGAGCAAAAAGTGTATCAAATGCTGGAGTCGCGTGTGCCGTCCTCTCGACTGGGCAGATTGTGGCAGTACGGTGGTCTAGCGACCTCAATGGCTTTTGGCGCGGTCGGGGAAGGTTTCCGGCGAGCCACTGGTAGTCAAGACAATGGCTCGATTATGTTTAGTGCTGGTAACATGGAACGGATGGTAGCCAAGCTATCAAAAATGCGCGGCGCAGCTCTCAAGCTAGGACAGATGCTGAGCATCCAAGGTGCGTTGCATAGTCTAGCTCACTGTAATGCTCATGCTAATTTTTCTAGACTCCAACATGCTTCCCGAGCCAATCCAGCAAGTTCTCCAACGCGTGCAAGATCGCGCAGACTATATGCCCGCCTGGCAGCGTGACAAAGTCCTTACCGACAATCTCGGACCCAATTGGCGCGACCTCTACACCTCCTTCAACGAGATCCCTATGGCAGCAGCCTCAATCGGCCAAGTGCACTCAGCCGTCCTAAAAAGCACCGGCCAACCTGTCGCCGTAAAAATCCAATACCCAGGCGTGGCCGACTCCATCGACAGCGACCTAAACAACCTCTCCATTCTCCTAACAGCCTCCCGCCTCCTCCCAAAGGGTCTGTACCTTGACAAAACAATTGCGAATGCACGCACCGAACTAGCGTGGGAATGCGACTACATCCGCGAAGCCGAAGGCGCGAACCGCTTCCGCGAACTCCTAGCCAACGACCCAGTCTTCATCGTCCCGGAGATAATCGCCCACGCCTCAGGCAAACAGGTCCTCACAATGGAAATGCTCGACGGCGTAGCGGTAACCAAAGTAACCGACTTCACGCAAACCCAACGCGACTGGATCGGCACGCAAATAATGCGCCTCTGCCTCCGCGAGATCGCCGAATTCCACTACATGCAAACGGACCCGAACTGGACAAACTTCCTATACAACGCCTCAACGAACAAGCTCGAACTCCTCGACTTCGGGGCCTCCCGCGCCTACCCGGAAGAATTCATAACAACCTACGTGCGCACTCTAATCGCCGCCTCTCGCAACGACCGCCAAACCTGCCACAACCTCTCTATCGAGCTGGGATACCTGACAGGGATGGAGTCGCAGGCGATGGTTGACGCGCACGTGAGCTCGATCACGACGATCGCGGAACCGTTCATGCTTTCCTCGCCTGATCTGTATGACTTCAGTAACCAGACGATCACGGACCGTGTGCGCGCGCTGATTCCGGTTATGATTCGAGAACGGCTGGCGCCGCCGCCTGAGGAGACGTACTCGCTGCACCGGAAATTGAGTGGGGCTTTCTTGCTTTGTGCCCGACTTGGTAGCTCCGTGCCTTGTAAGGCTTTGTTTGTTGAGGCTGTTGAGGCGGCGCGGAAGAAGGGGTTGAAAATTGAGTAGATCGAGTAGAAGACTTGTGGATGTGGCTATGTACTATTATAGACTATGTAGACTATGTATACTGTATACTATATATTGAGGAAACGATGTTTGGATTCTTTTGGTTCTATATATCTGGCTGGTTTTACCCAGTAGGCGAAGTAGACTGACTCCAAATTCGGATCAAGGCTGGAATACCCAAACCAGTTGGGCATCAATTAAAATAGTGAGGCAAGCTCATCGGTAATTATTTCCCCAAGCAAATTGAGGTTGTGTTCATGTGTTTATGATGGGTATCTCTGTGATGGTAGGCTTTCACATCCCTAGATTTTCGGCCTTTAGAAGCTGGGCCATCTATACTGATTCCACTGTTCCTTGAGTCTTCGGTACGTGAGAACTATACCGATGTGGTTAGGACTCTTTTGGGGGGGATAAGGCAGAGTTGCTATTACTCTTTTTCTGCTCAAAATTAGTACTCTGCTTTGCAAGCTGGTGGTAGGGCTGAAAATTGACCAGTTACGGACACCGAAGACATGCAGGAGAGTCCAAAAATACCGCTTCCCTCCCAGACACAGCGTTTATGTAGGTCGAATATCACCATGCGGCCAGCAGCTTCTTCCATTTGGGAAGTTGTTAGTTCGCCGCTGATCAACAATATCGTAGATGAGATTGAGTGTTGATTGACTAGTATATAAACTAGGCAAATCTGGGGGTAAAATATACAAGACCTGGTTATGCTACAGTACACTGCTATGAAGGCTGAAAGAGGGGCCACCAAGCTACGTGGAATGGGAATCCCAATATCAGATTCACAACCATAGTAATGCAAACAATTCAAACACTGCCACTTCCCATGTCCAAATCAGTCTTCAAGTCTCTAATTCCCTTTCCTTTCTCCACCATCACCTTAGAATCAACTACCATAATTCCTACAATGCCCGCTACAGTTGCGCAGATTCTCGCGCATTACGAGTACAAACCGGAGCAAGTAGAGCGGGTAGCCCAACGAACAATACAACCTCCCATTACCATAGTTGGGCCCAACCCAGAATGGCCGAAACGGTTCGAAGAAGTCAAAGCCCGGATCCAAAAAGCCCTTGGTCCCTTGGTCCTGGACGTCGCTCATTCCGGCTCTACCGGTGTCCCTGGCCTACCAGCCAAGGACATTATCGATGTCGATCTGACAATCAAAGACGCTACGGATGAAGATTCCTACGTGAAGCCTCTAGAAGACGCAGGGTTTCGGTTCACCTTGCGCGAACCGTTATGGCACCAGCACCGGTTCTTCGTGGAGGATTGGCCTGGAGCCTACCATGTCAATATGCACGTGTGGGGCCCTGACTCACCCGAAGCTGCCCGTCATCGTATCTTTCGTGATTGGCTACTTAAAACACCGTCGGATCTGGAACTATATGCCAAAGTGAAACGCCAAGCTGCGGAACAAGCCGCTATAGCTGGAGATTCGATGATGGATTATACCTTACGGAAAGATGAAACGATTCATGAGATCCTAGCACGAGCGTTCCGTGATTTAGGCTATATTGAATGAGACATTAAGAGGTGGTTTAGTTGGGTGCTATCGGAATCAAAGTAGAGAAATTCAATAATCCAGATTGTGGTTTGGAAGCGCTGATTACTATCTGTAGTCTCCATTCATATCTTTTTCGAAAGTGGAAAGTGAAAGTGGAAAGGGCTTTAACTAGATACTTGAAATGCATATGGGTCGTCAGCTGCTTATTGAGGTATGTGTGAGACTTATGAAGATGATATCTAAAACCGGTCATCCGAGAAAAGAAATAAAAATTCATTCAATAGTCCATCGGACAGTGGCTGTGGACTATATTGCCCGACATATCAACTTCAGATCTGATAGGTGAAAGCCGGGAACCCCTGTGCCGGTGCATGTCTAACCTCCTCCCTCAAAGTCTTCAGCTCTTTATCCTTCTCTGCACTTTCAGCTTTCAACTCCTCATTCCTCTGAGTAACATACTCAACCCTCTTAAACGCCACTGCAATGCTTGTCAGCTTCCTCGCAAGTTTATGCGACAAATCGACCACAAATTCTCCTCCCTCGGTAATAAGTTCGTCCAGATCTTCACCAACCAACGTGGTGTATCGCAGTGCCACGAACTGAGATAACAAGTTCCTTGCATCGTCAACCGCACTGGTCGTTTTATATATGAGTCTGATTGCATCCACCAAGTACGGGAACAAGTCTTTGTTTCCTTGCTCCAGGGCAACGAGGACCTGAGCCAACCGATTTAAGGCGAATTGCTCCAATTTTTCAAATTCGAGTTGACGTGCAAAGGAGTATACTTTAGCGTGGAGATAAATCTCGGCGGGCTTGTTCCCTTCGGTTTCTTGTCCTGGCTCTTCTTCATCTTGGTCTTTCTTTTCATGGTCAGTGACCTTCTGCGTCGAGGCTTGCTCCGTGGCCAGAGTGACCCCATCGCAATATTCCAGCGGGGTGAGGGGTCGGTTGTTGAGGTCGAGCTCTGATAAAGCCTCGGATGGTGGCGAGTCTGGGGCTATGGAGGACTCGGCAATTGGGGACAATGACCTTGCACGCGCAGGAGACATTGGAGATGGTGAGTGTGGCCATGAAGGTTCTGACTGCGGGCTGTCAGGTGGTGATGTTGGTTCTGCATCGGTTGATTTGGTATTAGCTTCTGGTTTAATTTTGATAGGTCTAAGATGGGAGTTTATTACCGTTTTCTTCGTTCGCTTCCTCCGCCTCGTCTACTACCTCTTGTTCTTGCTCTTCTTCTCCCTCTCCTTCTCCATCTTGCGCTGGGGCCTCTTCCTCCGCATCTGCCTCATAACCCTCAACTGCCACAGAGGTTGCTTGAGGTGCCTCATAACCGGCAGTATAAAGGAAGTTCAATACGCAATCAATTGTTTGCTCGTCAAAACCACTCCAATCAATCGCCTCCTCGTATTCATCAGTTGATGCCTTCAGTCGGGCATCGAATGCAGGGTGGACCTCGAGGGTTCCACGGTGGACATAGTAAACGCGTTCGTCGCTGCCCACGACGACTTTGACTGGGCGCTTTGCAAAAATCGACCTGTTTGAGGGTTAGCAAGAGTCGGCTATGTGATGAATACACCGTGATCCTGTGTGCATATGTATACCTAGAAGGTGTCTTGGAGTCGGACGACATGGTCAAAAATAACGAACCGGTAAACGAGAAGTATAGACAGATGAAAATGAAAGGCTATCCTGGAGAAAGTTGAAAGATTAGGATATAATGTTATGGTGTTTAAGTAGGGACTCTCGGAGACCACCCCTCATGACAAAACAAGCCAAGTACTTGGCGAATAGGTGCTTTTGACAATGCAGTGAGACCCAATCTATTTTGAAAGTAGGGCGACCTCTAGCAGGGATATACGTGGGCTGACGGCTGACTAGGCTGTTGCATTTCCTCTACATATGTACACAGTAAACCGGTAGTTATATATACGTCACGTCTGTAATTATGTGGCCAAGGTTATACTGATTACAAAACATCCAAGTATCTAACTACAAATTGGCTGGTAGCACCACAAGTATTGCGCAACACCCCTATTATAGCGCTAGTTATACTTAGCGTGGTGAGTGCGACTCCTTTAAGAGTCGACACATTCTATTTTGTAGACTCTATGACCTTTACATTCCAATTGTATACCATACATTGTTAAATCCTCTCTCCATTCCTAAGTCTCTGGTTACGTGCAGTATCCATTCACCTTGTATTACTCGAACAGTCTTAGTAGAGGACGACCTAAGTATCCTACAGGATATTATGACTTTTGCCTCTTATACTTATATTAAGCTTTCCAGATCCGTGGAAAGGGGCTAAATCTTTGCGAAGACCCACTAGTTATAAGTTTCTGTACCATGGAACAAACGTGGGTCTCTCTAACCCTATGTGTGGAAGATCTGCCTGAAGGCTAATGTATAGATTCACTAGTCGGATAACCCTATCTACATTTAAGAGCAATCAGTGCAACAATGGTTGATTAAGTCAAGGTCGGAGATAGTCTCGTGGACATCTTACGGTATCCCAACAAAACATCGCAAGTGGACAAATTAATTATATAAGCGAAAGGTTGTGTAAGGTTCAGATATTCTATCATAACTATGCCAAACATTAGGCCGATCGGGGCCCATTGAATGCCAGGAGCCCCCTATGTTTGACGAGCACATCCACGATCTTGTCATGTTCTCGAGAAGGGGCAATAGAAAGCGCAAGCTTGGCGTCAGCCCCATTCTCAACAAGGAGGTTAACGATCTCTTTATGTCCATGAGAAGCGGCAGCGGCAAGAGCGCTCCCGTAGTCTCCACACGACAATATAAGGTTGGCGTCAGCCCCATTCTCGATAAGGAGGTTAACGACGTCTTTATGTCCTTTAGAAGCGGCAGCGGCGATAGCGCTCCCGTAAATTCCACTCGACAACGTAAGGTTCGCGTCGGCCCCACTCTCGATAAGGAGGTTAACGATCTCTTTATGTCCATAAGAAGCGGCAGCGGCAAGAGCGCTCCCGTAGTCTCCACACGACAATATAAGGTTAGCGTCAGCCCCATTCTCGATAAGGAGGTTAACGAGCTCTTTATATCCTCCCCAAGCGGCAACGGCAAGAGCGCTCCCGTAAACTCCACTCGACAACGTAAGGTTCGCGTCGGCCCCACTCTCGATAAGGAGGTTAACGATCTCTTTATGTCCATGAGAAGCGGCAGCGGCAAGAGCGATCCCGTATCCTCCAGTCGACAACGTAAGGTTAGCGTCGGCCCCATTCTCGAGAAGGAGGTTAACGACCTCTTTATGTCCTCCCCAAGCGGCAGCGGCGAGAGCGCTCCCGTAAGCTCCACTCGACAACGTAAGGTTCGCGTCGGCCCCATTCTCGATAAGGAGATCAACGATCTCTTTATATCCTTTAGAAGCGGCAGCGGCGAGAGCGCTCCCGTAAATTCCACTCGACAACGTAAGGTTCGCGTCGGCCCCACTCTCGATAAGGAGGTTAACGACCTCTTCATCTCCTTCAGAAGCGGCAGTAGCGAGAGCGCTCCCGTAATATCCACCCGACAACGTAAGGTTCGCGTCGGCCCCATTCTCGATAAGGAGGTTGACGACCTCTATATATCCTCCCCAAGCGGCAGCGGCGAGAGCGCTCCCGTAGTCTCCACTCGACAACGTAAGGTTCGCGTCGGCCCCATTCTTAATAAGGAGGTTAACGATCTCTTTATGTCCGAAATTAGCGGCAGCGGCGAGAGCGCTCCCATAATTATTTTCTGGCAACACGAGGTTCGTTTCTATCCCTCGTTTTATCAGTGTCTCACAGATAGGTTTGCAACCTGCCTTGATAGCAAGTGTCAAGAGGGTGTCGCCATGCCCATTGGTTTGTGAAACAGTGAACTCTGCATCGTCCCACCAGTCCCGCAAGAGAATGTAGAACGGGAAGCGGCACATAGCGCAAATTGTGACATTTTCTGGAGAGATACTCTCCCTTTGGGATATGTAGCCGACTTCGCGCAAAAAGCTCGACTGTGGGGCTGTATATAAGTATGGGTCAAGGCAACGATACCAGGCGCGGTATTGAAAACTGCTCTCGCCGGGAGAACCAAGAAAACTCTTCAAAAGCTTCGCTAACCGAGGGTCTACTTCTTTTCCTTCCTTGGCGGTTAGATCTTCGTATGTTCTAACGTGAATCACCCAGTGATGCCGTACATATATTATTAATGGATAAACGGAGCGAGGCTTGTTCAGGGGGTTCATGTTGTTCTTGTCGCCTAGGATTACCATACCGCTTGCGTAGGTTGGGTTCCCATACGTCTCAATCAGAAGCCTGAGACACAGTTTGGCAGCATCGGAATGAGCCTGCCAAAGGCCCCAGTGGTTGGCTTCAAAATACTCCACTACCGACAGGTGGGAGAACCTCCAAACACCCCTCAAAGAATCGAGAACAAGTAGGTTTTTGCATAGAACCAGTAAGCCTGATTCGGTGACCATGTTTTCAAGGTTGATGGAATTTTCGTCAGAATCAATGCAAATTGCAAACAAAAGCTCATCGCTGCTGGGAGGAGTGCAGGCACTCATCACCCACTTGCACGCGCGATCCACGAGGACCTTCGCATGCTGAAATTTCGCAATGTTTCCGTATACCTCATCGTATGCTTCTTTGAGTCCAATCGGGAGTCTCCCAAGCCTATCCCGGATGTCTGGTTCAGTTGGCAATTCAAGCACTTGTTGAATCTGTAGATACGCCCATTGGAACCTGTTTTTTTTTATAAGCTAAATCATGAAAGCTTCTCAACCAAGCGGAACTTACATTCCCTGGCTGCCTTCGCTGAGGGTTCTGACGATTTCGTTCCGCAGTGATTGGGATATCGCTCCCCAATGTCTAGGCTTGTCTATTTCGGCATTGACAAATTTCTCAATGTCACCCTGATTGTTTGTCGCCTGGATCTCAATGTTCTTCCCAGAGAACTGCGTCTTGATGTCTTCGTCGGGCCGGCTTGAGATGAAGACCTTGAGCGGCCGATCAGATTTGGATACTAACTCCCGTATGACATCGATGAGCTGCCAGCGCGACTGCTCATAGCATTCGTCCAGGGCATCAAGAATGATTGTGGTCTGAGAGTACCCATTTACCGATTCTAGTAGTTGAGTCTTGCATGCCTCGAGACCAAGGTGAGATCCCTGACATCTCGCCTTATCGCTGACGGCCTGAAGCCTTTTTCGTATATGTCCAGTACTTCCAACAGCGGTTGAGAGTTGGCGAACGTAGCTTTGAACGATGCGAAGTGGATCTCTTCGTTCCTCTTCATTCCGATTGCAATAAAAATATGCAAAACCCGCATCGGTTGATGAGCTTCCAAGCAGATCCCGAACATGGTCAATAACCTTGGAAGTGAGGTATGTTTTCCCAGCTCCCACTAAAACGGTTAGCGTCACAGAAGTCTAAAACAATGACCGTCGTGTGCTTACTCGAGCCTTGAAGCCACAGAACCGCCGATGACTGATAGTCCCTCCATTCACAAAAGTCTTCGTCTTGTAGCAACCATTCACATGTGCCGTGAGTTCGAGATTCCGCTCTAAAAGTGTGATGCTTTCCATATGGTATCGGCGAGATCCATTCTAGAAGCTCGCGCTCGTCCTTGACGCTAATTCGTTCCATAATCAAATCTCTTTGGACATTGTTAGCATTGATTCCCTTACAGGGGTTTTCGTCACCTACACCTGGTACCGAATGGTAGGGATCTCCGCTGTGATGTTAAGAAGCTCTCTGAGATCAGATCGACTTGATAGATCACAAGCCTTTTCACAGCCGTCTGCAGCTTGCAGTAACTGCTTTTCACTTCCAGCGAGCTTGTCCATATGGCTTCGTGCGTTTTCGAGCTTGAATACAGCATCTATCTTGACCTTGCTCTGCTGGCGTCTTACCATGAAGGCAAGGAATGACTGTAATCCAGCATAAGTTTGGACAATGGATGCGCTCAGTTTACCCAAGGCGTCTTCGGGCGGGCGGAGAGTGGGATCTGGAGCCATGTATAATTGCTGGTACATGTCACATCGTACGAGGAGCGAAGCAACCTCGGCCATTCCAGTGAGGATAAAGCCTTTTAACTCGCGGTTTGCGGTCAAAATCTAAAGAATTCAGCTTTCTTGTCGGAGAAAATAGGTTGTTCCAGTTCCGTATTGTCCACATACAACACACTGGAACCAATGGTCTACTTACCACGATAACAGATCGAACAGCGGCCCATGGCAGGGCAGCATGAACAGGGTCAAAGCTGACAACGACATCTCCGACGGAAAGAAATTTGTTCAACACGGATAAGAATTTGTCAATAGATGTCGTTCTGTCGTGATGCTCGCTCTTCGATGCCACATCCAGTTGCTTTTGAATGTCCTCTACCAACCCTTTCCTATCGGTGTCGTCGCGGTCCAGATCACCCAGCAACGCCTCCACATCACGCCTTTCTTCTTCCTTTAATGACTCTAGGGCTTCAGTCCACAGGTCGTAGTTGTCAGCATATGGCCTCCGCTGGTTCGATTGTTTGGATGCTTGATCTTTTGGAGGTTCGTGGGGCGCTTGGACCTGAGAAACGGAATTGAGGCTTTGCTGGGCGGAGGGCGCTGAAGGCATCTCAGCATCGCCTGGTGCCGTAAATACTTTGGTTTCCGTTGTAATTTTGCTATGGACTAGAACGTATTAGTTTGGGTGACAGAATATCAAGTCCACGGTCTGAAATTTCGTACCGGAACCTTCTAGTGCGAGATTGTCCTCAGGTTGCCTGGGACCCTTTCCGTCACGGTTTCGGCGCCAAATACCACAACATAATATTGAGGACATCGCTTCACTTGAGGTTGATACTGCGAGAGCTCAGAATTGTTACAGTCAAAGGGAGAAGCAAAGCACCAATGCATAGGGGAGGCTGAGGTGTTCAGCTGCCCCCGCATAAGCGCGCTCTTGGGTGTGGAGTTTTACGTGGCGTAGTATGTTGAGGCTAGTACTACGTCTTATTGGGTCGACAGTTGGGCGGCCCGGGACGAGCATAGCTTAGGTACTCCGTACATACTAACTAACTAGTTATACCTACCTAGGTAGGTCCGACAGTAACAACCCCCGTGTACGGGCGACTCTAGAGACTACCGTCACATGACTCTCTCATTGGCTAGTGCCTTACAGCCTATTTTATCACCGCCTTTTTGAAGGTACATTAATTTCAGCTTCTCTTTTATTTTTACACCTACATACTTCACAGGTCACGCTAGGTCTCAAATTCCCGTGTTATCAAAGGAAAGACCTCTAACTGGACGGCTTTAGGTCTATCCTTAGGTTTCCTTCTAGATTTCAATGTTGGAAAAATATGGTATTAGGCATACTGTATATAAGCATACACTAACAACTTACTACATCTTCTTTTTTGGATGTTCTTCTTAGGGTCTTTCTAGTTGTCTTTCTAGTTGTCTTTCTATATGTCTCTTTATATATGTCTTTTTCGTATACATATAAAGGCGGTAAGAATATAAACCACATAGTTAGTACGCAGCGGTATAGGCGCCAAAACCCTATTTCCGGTAAATGTTGCTGCCTTGATGCCTAGCTTTGGCCTGGTTATTGACCGCTCCCTACACCGCCCTGTACAATGTACTGTAACTAAACTATGGACAAATGCCTTAATTTAATGCCTTAATGCCTTATTTTTGCCTGCCTTAGTTACCTTGTTTTAGACCGCTTTTAGGCCTGTAACCAACTCGGCATGCAATAACTACCTAGGCGCCGTTAACCCATAAAAATGAGGCTTTTGATCCCTATACAAACGGCGACATCTCCATGTTTTTGGATGGGTTGCAAGCGCCAAAATGAAGTTTTTCATCTGCACACGAATGGCAGTATCTCCGTATTTTTGGACGGTTTACAAATGTTAAAAATGAAGTTTTTGATCCCATACAAAGTGAGATATCTCTACTGACAATTGCAAACCACTATAAAACATGGAGATATCTGCATTTGTATGCTAATGAAAGGCTTCATTTTTGAGAGTTGTAAGCCCCTGCAAAATCAAGCTACTTTGTATTGGAAGTGTTATGGTAAATCTAGGTATTTTAATTCTTCTGCCGGTTTTAATTCAGGCAGCGAGGTTGATGTGAGCTAGAGAGACCTTGTGAGGTGCCTTGTACTCAATAATGAAAGCCGGGACCTTCTCTACTTGTCCTTGGTTTTCGCTTCGTTAGCTTGGTCAAGAAGAACCCGCTGGAGTAAAACAACCTCTTTTGTAAGCCTGGCGATTTCCCCTTCAACCGCCGAAATCCTCGGGTATTGATTGAATATATAGCTGTGTAGTTCCCGCAGTTCATCCCGGAGCTTCTCCATATTGTCCTCCTTCTTCGCCTCCTCCTCCTCCTTTTCCTCTTTTTCTTTCTTCTCCCGTTGTTCTTCTTCCAACTTTTTAACGTTGAAATTATGGGCGACGTGGCTTATGATTACCCCGTTAACTCCAAACACGACTCCTGTCGCCCCAAAGACGTACGTCGTCCAGTGGGGGGACGACCCCGGGCTGGGTTCTCCACGCTTAAACACTAAAGCTTCATTGTTACTATATGAAGGTGTTTTCCTGGCTTGGAATTTATAATATACCATTAGAGGCCGATTGGCCACTAGAATCGTTTGGGGACGTGGAATGTGGTGGGGAGGTGGAATGGAAAAAGGACTATCTACATATATATACTTATTATAATACGTATAATACGTACAATATGTATCATAATACGTATAATATAGGATTCACTAGTTATATAGGTATAGGGACTTCTAAAGTGAATTGAGTCTGAACTGAGTCTGAACTGAATCTGAACTGAATCTGAACTGAATCTGAATCGAATTTGAAGAAAACTGGCTGATCTCTTGGCCGTTAGTTTAGGTGTAGGTGAATCTTTATAGGGTAGACTGTTGTAGGATGTAGGTGTGACTTACAAAGTACAACGAAACAGTCAACATCGTGGAAAGTGATAAAACTAGGAATGTAGCGAGCCCAGCGAGAGAAAGTGGACCTAGCTGTTTGTTTTGTAGGGTCCAGAAGAAAGGCACAAGACCGAAAATAGTGAATAGAAACACGAAAATTTCGAGTAACGGTGGTATTTTGATATGGTTGTTGTTAAGATTGGAGAAGTTGACTGAAGTCAGGTAGGAAAAAGGATTAGGTGAAAATTTCTGGCAGTCATCTGGGGGAAGGTGCCCTTGGGGTGGAACTAGGCAAGAGCCAAAGAGGCAGCCAGATACCCGAAGCCGGCCCACGACCACCACTCCTCAGGACTAGACCTCAGGAAAGCCTATAGAGCCCACAGCCCAACCCAACCCAATCCACCAAATGGGCTGGGTTTTGGGCCTATGCTTCGGTCCCATCGGTGGCCCGGAATGGAAGCCTATAAAAATAATAGGGGCCTATGGTGGGCCCCTATTATGAACTAAACAATACAACTATGCCAATTTATCGTAGCTACATAACTAATGCATTTTTCTTTTTAGGTTTTTTTAGGTTTTCAAATTACTGTCTGAGCTATATATGAAGCTATATAGAAATCTTCTTTCTTGGAGAAAGTAGATAACTATTGATAGAGAGAAAGGTAGATTGGGAGATTCAAACTTGATTTTCATAAAGCTTTACTTTTTACAAGAGGTACTTATTTTTATTAGAGGTTTATATAGTAAATAGTATTACTATAGAGAAAGCGATAATTCTATCAATCCCCTCTAGATAATATAGTTATATATTTCTCTTTATAGGTGCTAATTCGTGGCATTGAGGTCAAATTATATCTTTTCCAGGTGATCTTTTATGAAATCTAGCATTATAATGCTAAAATCATTATAATATCTACCTAATTCATACTTACTATGATAATATAATAATACTGAATATATAGGTTGGTACATGCGCAAAGTACAGCCATTAATCAGCTACTTTGTGCGTTCCAAGACTATATTTGTGCACAGAAATGGGCTTTGATGGGGCCTTATGGCCCCCCCATCAATGGGCTGTGGGTTGGGCTGTGGGCTGGGGTTGGGCCAATTCGTGGACTATCTTGAGGTCTACTCAGGACATGGACAGGTAGCCTCAGGCATATTGTCACTTGGTGATTTGGGTAAGTACCAGAGGCCTTGACCTCGAAAATATTCAGAAAGTGGACGCATAACCTTTCTGTATCGCTGGCCCTTGGGCTATGAAAGGTTTATTGCCAGTAATTCCCCCGACGACCGAGGCGACGCATTCTCAAAAGAGACCCGTAGGCCGTGGACTACCTGTGCGGTAATTTGGATCAAGTGTCACATTACAATTGTTATAACCATGACAATAAATTCTCCATCCAGTGTCATCTGGCGTCAAACCAGGCTCAAGATTAATCCACGTTGTAAGGACTAGAGCCACATGATAACCATATTCACAGACTTCAATGCGGGTATCTGTATTGCATTGGTTACATGTATAAGTGGAATAGGGATCTTTCTCTCCATCGAGATAGGCGAACACCACGGCGTTTAGTAGTTCGCTTTTCTGCCGATCAAGAACGTGTGGGCAAATAAACATAACCATTAGAGGTTTCCCAGCACATTCGATAATACTAGGTCCAGATAGCAGTAGCTCTAATCTGATATGGTGAACGAGTATCACACACTGCGTTCTTGAATAAAGCCCCGGCGTCTCCGAACAGATCTGCGCGTCGGTCGAAAAGAGACAGGTGATATCAGGGTATAATGATTCTTTAAGGTGAATCCGAACTTGGGTATAAGATAATGCTTCAGTGCTGATTCCAAACTGGTCTCCTAGATAGAACCTTCGCATAGCAAGCTAAAGATGTAGGAAAAAGAATCTGCGGTACACATAGTGCGTAAAGTTTATTCCTTAGCGGATTTCTAAATCTCTGTCGTCGTCGTCCTCCTAAGATAGGAAATACCGGCGAGGACAACTGGCCTCGATCAGTGGTCTAGATGGACCAAAGCGCTCCGAGCCGTCATACTTATGGAGGATAAAGCAAACATGGCAGATGAAGTATTTCGGTAGATCTCGGTTCAGGCGGCACAAAACAGGCAGTTTCATCTTCCCAAACGGACGGGCGGAATTATACCGACGGTTGAATATGGCGAAGAGCCGGCGACTGCAGAGTGATATGCAAATCCAATCATCCACAAGGAGGAAGTCGGTTATTGATAATAATAGCTCGACCGGGAGACCGGCTAGCGTATTCATATTGGGGATCGCGGACGGTGGACCACCTCTTGTCCGTAGCCCAGGGATCACCGACCAGCAAATACCAAGGACGGCATTTTGGAGATGTTCAGCTCTCACAGACCGAGATGAAGTCCAAGTGACCGAACAAGTTTCTGTCCGAGGAAGATGAACTGATCGCAGCCTGGCAGATTTGAAACAATAACGGCAATGGTAGGGATGGGGCGATGCTAATTCGAACGTCCGACGCCAAAAAAGATCTCGGAATCGCTAAAATCATGGAACTACCTAGGTAGGTAGGTTCCATCAATCTGGCCTCACTTTGCCTAATTAGGGACGGCGGTATATGATTATTAACTTCTTTTTATACCAAGGTGTATGATGCCTAAATGCCTGGTTTCTGCCTTATTTTGGTCTTGACAGAAAAACAGAATGCATGAATTACAATAACAGGTACCTTACATATGTATTAAGCAAAATACTCAAAGTGCCTCAGTCCAATAAAATGAAGCTATTCCCGCCATATAAAGCATCATACACCCCCGGACCTGGCGGTGAAAGTCAATGTTGTATGTTGTAGTTATTAATTGAAGCCTGCCGATACCTAAGGAGGAACTGCACATTAACACGGTACAATATCCCCTCCGTAAAGAATCTCTAAAACTCTACAACGTAGAACCTTCCAATATGGATTTCAAATCGATACGGAACACGGTCAATGAGTTTACCTCGTTGCGCGACTAAGTGGACCACCCAAACATAACTCTCTCATTGGTTCATATTGCCAGGCAATAATTTAGATCCACCATGTTGAATCTATAGTTATACAAAATGAATACTATATTAATTTTTAAAACCGGGCTCTATATACTCCTAACTCTTAAGTCTTACCTCTTGATTCCTTACTATCTTACATCTTAATCTGAAATGAATCTGAAATGAATCTGAAATGAATCTGAATTGAATCTGAATTGAATCTGAATTGAATTGTATTGTAGAGAGGGTAGTTAAACAAGAAGGCGGTAGTGAACTAAACGGTGAGTAACTAATGAGAGAGTTAGTTATGTGTCGGGTGGCATATTTAGTCGCCCGTATTAATCCCCACACGATTGCTGTTGCCCCAAAGAGGTAGGTCGTCCAGTGTGGGGACGACCTCGAGCTGGTTTCTCCACGTTTTCCGAGCACTAAAGCTTCATTGTTACTATATGAAGGTGTTTTCCTGGCTTGGAATTTATAACATACCAGCAGAGGTCGATTGGCCACCATAATGGGGTGATGGGGGCGTGGAATAGAGGAAGTGCTATGTACACTTAGACTCTTGCTAAGACACGTAGGATGTAGGTATGACTTACAAGGTAATAGCCTACAGCGGCAAGAATGAGACCAGGAAGGAGTGTCTTCCCAAGGGTCATGGCGAGAGAAAGTGGAGCGGGTGGTGGGCTTTTATTGAAGTCCCTGGAGACCCAGAGGAAATATCCGATATTAATCGTGATACCTAGAGCAATGAAAAAAGCGAATTCCATATCTAGAAACGACATTTTGATGAAGTTTGTATGATTGAAGAACTTGTCAGAAGTCAGGTAGGAATAAAGGATTAAGTGAAAATTTCTGGCACTCATCTGGGGGAAGGTGCCCTTGGGTGGTAAAGGGTGTGTGTGTGATAGAGAGAGAGGGAGAGAGAGAAGAAGAAGAAGGTGGTATTTATATAATAACCTTAAAGTGAAATCTTTTAGCCCGTATCAAAGATGTACCTACTTCTATTTACATAAAATATATATATTTAAATATTGATAATCCATCACCTATTGAACCCCCGTATAGGCTAGACTAGGGCTAGCAGGCCGAGATCTTCCAAGTAAGCTTACAGACTACAACATGCGTAAAAAAGAGGCATTATTCAGCAGGTTTATGAGCGCCAAGACTGGATTTATGTATAGAAATGGGCTTTATTGGGGGCCTCATGGGCCCTCACTAATGGTGATTGGGCTATGGGCCTGAGGTCCGGGCTCAACTCGGCCCATTGCGGAGGTCTACCTGGGGTGGAACTAGGCAAGAGCCAAAAAGGCGCCTGCCTTTTTCGGCCCACGATCACCGCTCCTGGTTATTGGTAACCGCAAACCGCGAGTTAAAAGGGTTTATCCTCACTGGAATCAGACAACCTGTACAGCACAAATACCGCCAAAATGACCTCTTATATAGAATAAACTCTTTTCACCTGCTTCATGTACATCTAAAAAGACATCCAAAAAGGCAACTAAAAATAACATAATGTCGAGATCACCTGATCCTGTTTGTCAGGACTGGCAGCTACAAATAGCTTCCTCTCCCTCTTCTTCTTCTTCTTTTCCCCTTAGCAGCTAGCAGTCAGTTATAATACAGTGATGGAGATCCTACGGAATTGAGATTCAGATACGGAGAAACAATACTGTAGGATTTGTATGGAGTAAATGGACTTGGTGGCTGAGCGTATGAAGTTGATCATTGCCAGGAGTCACAACCGGGCGGTGTGACGAGTGACACCTAATCTCCCTCGCCAAATCTTCTCAATATCCATCTACTCTGCCATGGACACACATTCTGAAATGGCGAACACCGAGGCGTCCCCTGGAAACACGGCAGATTTTGGTGACTTCGTGAAAGATGAAGAAGAGGAACTTGATCTCGAAGAGCTTGTTGAGCCATGGCATAGGTACGACATAGAGGATAACCAAAATGTCCTCTATTCCGTCCGCCTTGGGGAAGTGCTTAACGAGAGGTATCTGGTTGAACATAAACTTGGCTTTGGTGGTGGCTCAACTGTCTGGATGGCATTTGACCTACAAGATAAGAAAAACGTGGCCCTCAAAGTCATGGCCCTAGGGGAATGGGGCGACAACGAAACTCGAATCCAGGATGAGATTATCAAAACTATACCGGTACAGGATACTTCTCGCCTGGTTATGTATACTACGACTTTCTTTCTACCCCGAAACGATGAAAGTTGCCATAGGGTCTTGGTATTCCCTATGAAAGGGCCATCCATCTGTACTCTTACCTTAAAAAAGTGACTCCTATGGCCTCTCGTATGTCTGCTGCTCGACAATTATTGGAGACTGTGGCAAGTTTACATAAAGCTGGAATCATACATCGCGGTAAGTCGGAACTCCCTTATTTCGTTTTCTTATATACTAAGAAAAATGCTATAGATTTGAATGCAAGGAACTGTATGTGGGGAATGTCTCCTATCGATGGTCTTAGTAGAAGCACCAAGTATGAGTTACTAGGTCGGCCTCTAAAGCAGACAATACCATTTGTCGATCTCTGGAAAAAGGGCGAGCTTGTGAGCCCTATCAAAGTTCCTAAAGGCCTTCTTCGTCTAGAAGAATTCTATCTCTGTGATTTTGGTTTAGCAAAGAAAATCGGCGACCTTACTACTGAACGCGGCTACCCACCTATGCATTACTGCTCTCCAGATCGACTTCATGGACAAGAACCAAGTTTTTCTTGCGATATGTGGAGCTATATGGCTATTTTCTCTATGCTCTACCTTACATTTCCTCCGTTTCCTACATTTCTCGAGGGTGGAGTTGTGAGTGGTATGGTTGAATGCTTAGGTCCCCTACCTGAGCAGTGGAAAGGCCTTTATACACATCCCGGCGGGCTTGATTCATGGTATGATCAGTCTCAATCTCCTGGTCTAGATAATGACCGTGACCTTGCTGCGAAAATTGCATATTTTCGTCCCGACACTGATCTGGTCGAGCGACAACATGTGCAATCTATCATGTCGAAGGTCTTTGTCTACCACCCAGAAAAACGGCCGACCGCAATAGAACTTTTGCGAGATCCTTCATTCAGGGCCATCATGGATCGGTACGGGTGCTGAGACTCGAATGAATAGACTGTCAATTCCATTATCATCTCAAAGCTAGGAATCTGAATCTTTCTCTTTTTTGAACCGGGGTCTTCTAGAAAAATGGGTTCCAAAAAACTGATCGGCAACTCCTTTACCTAAATGTTCTTCACAGGAATATTCAGCCCGTACAGCAGACGTACAGCAGCCTTTTTAAGCTTCAGTCAAGACCATACCAGAGGGGCTGATTTATTATGATTATTATGATTATTATGATTATTATGATTATTATGATTATTATGATTATTTATTTTTTATTTTTTACCTGGTGCAGATCTTTCCTACGGCGTAAAACCCAAGCCTCCAACCCTTCTGTTTGGGGCTGAGTATAGATTTTACCCCACAGTCTTGGCAATCAGGGGGCCAAGCTTACTGACTACGAAGGACATGCTATTAGGTTACCATCAAAAAACAAATAGATTTCCGATGATTTACCCAGCGCATGTTCTGTTTTCTGAGAGCAATCCATTGATAATCATCATACAGGTGATCTTGCGGGGCGATTATGTTGGACGCTATGGGCATTTACATCCGGTTCGTATAATCTTGGCGAAGATCCATGTCGTGGCGGAGTCATTCAAGATCCCGTATGGGGCCTGAGTTTCCGGTGACAATAATATAAATACCCCTTGGTTACCCGGTCTTCAAATCGTCACATTTTCAATAATCCACTAAGATTCTAAACTCCTTCTTCTCCTTCTAAGACATGGGTTTCATCAATAATGGCCATACTTCGAGTGATGGCTATACCTTCATCAAAGCTGCATCCAAGTGCGTTCTTCAAGTCTTCCACTCATGTGTGTCACTCTCATACTCATATATCCTCGATTAGGGCCTACGCTGAACAGGAGGATCAGAAGCGGAAGCAGAGGGAAGGTATCCAACCTGCTTCCCAAAGGCTCCGACAAGCTTCCCAGCAACAGTTCTATCTTGAAAACAAGCGGCGAATGGGCTATAAGGATACTAGCAAAATAAACGATCCTTATACCCACCCGCCGGACCTTCCACACGAGCCTCGCTCACCCCATGACAGCAATGTGAACAAGTCTAAGCCACAAGCACAATCAAAATCGACCTACGAGCCGTCAATGCGTCGTACAACTACTAAGACCATGGATGACCCTCCGCCATACGATCCTTCACCAAAGACACAATCCCAGTCGATCCACCAGCCGTCAATGGGCCGTACAAGTACAAGGACCATGGAGGATCCTCCTCCATACGATCAGAGCCACCCTTACGAAATGCAGGTGATTGATAAGGCTGGATCAGATCAGGAACATTCCCAGCTGAAATAGAAAGGTGTAGCTTGAATTAAGTGTGGCATTCGTTTACGAGGTTGCATTCGTTAATCTCTGGATTTATCGGCTTCTCACGGTTTCTTCAGCTCTTCTTGTTTGGCTTCTATGGCTAAATAGTGAGGCCATTCGGCGTGTTTTTATCAAATTGGCGTCTAGACGAACATGTTGACAATTGTCCGCTCATCAGACAAGAGAAAAGCTGGAATATACAAGACAAGCGACAAGTCAGGGCGATTGTAATAGGCATATTTTTGTCTAGGGTGTTGTTAGGATTAACATTTTGTACATTAACGAGTCGTTCGATAATCTTGACGCTTCTATGCCGAACCACGACGGAGAACATGATTTTTTCAGAGTATCTCTGTGTGCTTTTCACCAAATGATAACTTAGAAGAAAATCAACAGCATCAACGTACCACAATTTTGTGGTTAATATAAGCGGTCTAAGGCCGGAATAATTTTCAGAGAGTACTAAAATGGCTATTAAAAAGGACTTGATAAGGTCAGGTAAGCGACTATTCTTGTACTTTTATAAAAGAAATAGCATTTAAGAATATCTAAACAATTCTATTGTTCGGCGATGCTAGGTATATATGCGTACACTAATATCTTACTAGATCTTCTTTTTTGGATGTCCTTCTTAGTGTCTTTCTAGTTGTCTTTTCTAGGGCATTATAAGGCATCATCTAGGTTCAATATTACTACTACATATGTAACTACACAACTAATTCCGAGGTTAGTTTTTGTAAAGTGGGAGTGGGTCGAGGTTACTGCCAGGCAATATGAACCAATGAGACAGTTATGTGACGGTGATCCCCCGTACTGCTATCTTCACCTTCTTCTGATCTTCTCTACTTCTCTTCTCCATCTTACCTACATTTACCATAAATTCGGTTGGCTATGCCAAGCCATCGGATTGGTAAAGATAGCCCCATCCCCCAAAGAAGGCGAGATGGCTGCACAGAATGTCGACGGAAAAAAGTCAAGGTAAAGAATTTCTTGCTGGCCAAATGAGCATCGCTAAGAAAATGTCTAGTGTGACCTGAAGAAACCTATCTGTTCGCGCTGCACGCGGTTTCCCAAAGAATGCAAATACGATATCAATATCATCAACCAGAATGTAGTCACCCACACAAGGCCGAGTGAAGCGAATCGCCAAAATGAGAGCGTCAACCAAAGCCTAAACCCTATCGCTCACCAGCCTGTTCTAAACCTATCACCATTTCTATCATCAAAAGAATCTCAATTTTTCATGCACATCTTTAACACCGAAACTGCCCCACGGCTGTTCCCCGCAGCTCCAGCGCTCTTCCTGCAAAGAATCATTTCAAGTTCCCTAGAGACACCCCATCTTCTCTATGCCCTCCTTGCATCTGCCTGCAGTCACCACAGCCGACTTGTCCAAGATACAGGACCGAAGTCTAAGGTATCCTGCTTGAGGTTTACGAACTTGTCAATTTCTAGCCTGCGCTCGGCTCTCAGTGAAACAAAGGCAACACTGACGGCTGAGACTGTGACAACAGCCATGGCCCTGTGCACTAACGATGTGTGCAATGGAAATATGCAGACATGGCGGACACATCTTGGTGGGGTAATGCGTCTTTTGGGTGCCTTTTTGGATACTCAAGGAACACCGCGAATTGCGGACCCTTACATTCAATGTTTGGTCAAATGGTTTACAACAATGAACGTTCTCGCTGGATTATCGGGATTCACCACTAGCCGTGTAATGAACTCCGATACAGGGCTACTGGATAGGTCTTTTGATCTGTTGAACCCGCATGTCGACGATATATGTGGATATTCCTTGAAGTTGGCTCCGCTGCTTGCAAGGCTATCTCAATTGGTGCAGCGCCAGTGTCACACTGGGCCTGCGATGCAACAAGACATCTTGGAAGCATCCCAAAGTCTTGAGATTGAGATCTTTTCCCTTGTTGAGTGCAGTGTTTCTGATGGAGATTCCCTTGAGCTGCAGAGTACACATCTTGCCTTTGTACACTCCGCTCTACTACACCTCCATCGCCGAGTCCAAACACTTCCAAGAACCCATGAGACGGTGAAAGAGGACATCAAGAAAGTCATAGCCGCAGTAGAAGACATCCCACCGTTCTCTTCTGCGAATATATTGATCCTTTGGCCCATGTTCAGCGTTGGCTGTGAAACCGACGATACCAAGGAACGCGAGTTTATCCACAAGCGGATGGGCGATATGCAAAGTCTCGGTATGGGAAATTTTACAAGAGCACGAGAGCTTCTGAGTAAGTTTTGGGAATCCGGGACATCCTTGTCCTGGGACACCTATTTTTCTAATCTTGGATTGGAATTGGTTCTATTCTAAGCCCTCTGAGCGTACAATGTTTCCTCTGGACGTTCAGGGAAGCGCTGCAACCTGCAAAATACCCATGATCCTTTGCATTTCCCTTTTAGTCTACCTTTGACTATTGACTCTCCAGAAGCGGTTGAACGGGGTATTGCATTAATACCGAGCGGACTGGAAGCCCTATTCTCCACACCCTATGGTCGTATATACTGGATAAAGCGATGAAGGCAATTATAAGCAAAGAAAACACCTGGTCATTGTCTACACACCCAAAGCCAGCGGCAGCTTCTCATACTCATCACGCATGAACTGTCTCAGAGTGTCCAATCCATCAACTATCACATGGCTGTCTTGGACATAGCCCAACCTCACATATCCGTGGAAGTCCACACCACCTCCGAAGCACTGGCTTCCAGGGACCAGCATGACACCAGTCTTTTCCTGGAGTCGCTGACAGAACACGACATCGTCAATTGCCCTGCCTTTCCTGTCAACAAATTTGATGAACGCAGTCGTTCCGGCCTTCGGCTTTGTCCACTTCATAGCCCAGTTGTACTCCTCGATGAATGTTTCAAGGACACCGAGATTGTGCCGAGACAGGCGAAGATTGCGCTGCAACAGGTTTTCCACGCACGGACTGGACAATGCATGAGCTGCCACGCTATCATCGATTTGGCCAACCGAGATCAGAGTATAATCACGAGCAGAGGCACAAGCTTCGATAATCTCAAAATTCGGCGAAGCAATCCACCCCAATCGGATACCAGCCAAGCTGAAAGCTTTAGACATGGAACCCGTTGCAATGACATTCTCGTACCCAAATTCAAGAATCGATGGAGGAATCTCCTCATCTGAGTCAAGGGAATGGAACAGAGGTCGATAAACCTCATCAGAATGAATCAGGATATCATGCTCACGCGCGATATCAACAATCCCCTGCAATTCCTCGCGGCGAAGAATCGCGCCTGTGGGATTCTGGGGGTTGCTACAGACTCCGATCAGTACACATCCAATAAACAAACAATTGAACCACGATCCACACATACTTCAAAATAATCATCTTCGTATTCGGCCTAATCAAAGACTTCAACTTCTCCAAATCCATCCCCCACCCATTCGCCTCATCCGACCGCCACAGACTAACATCCGCCCCAAAAGACTCAGGGACAGAGTATAATTGCTGATAGGTCGGATACTGACAAATAACATGATCCTCCGGCCCGACATGAGTATAAAGCGCCAAGAAATTAGCCTGGATGGCACCGTTTGTGACGAGGACTCGATCAGCAGAGACAGGGCTGGCCTCGGTAGATCCAGATTGCGAATATAAGTTCGCTATGTTGGTTCTCAGCGTCTCGGATCCCCGTATCGCGCCATAGACTTGCTTCTGCGTGTAGTCTACCAGGTCCTTTTTCGGGGACAGAGATAGTAGGTCATTGAGCGAGATGGATGCGCAGCATGTTTCGGCAAGGTTGTGCTTCGCACTGGTTTCGTAGAGGTCCATCCACTTCTAGATGTTAGTTTCTGTGTAACTAGGTAGGTGATTGGTTTGGGGCTTGAGGGTGACTTACTTGCTCCACGGCGAACGCGTTGATTCGGACCATTTTGGGATGGGCCTGATATTGTGAAGAGGGGGTTTCGGAATATGAAAGAGGATGAAGAATTTTGACACTCAGATAACGGATTTTAAGGATTTATATACAATATACATCGTACCTTGTATTGTTGGAGTTGGAGACTAGATGTGGATGATATGATTGGCTGGATCGCATATGTGGCCCAATTAGGCAATATTGGGGTCCTGGTCCACCAGACCGCGAAGTTGGTGCACATTGGTAGGCATCTCTGGTGATATACAGAAAATTGGTCTACTCTTTTCTCTTTCAAGTGGAATATAATGTCGTGTAAAGATTGGACAGATCGCCTACATTGCCTAATTGGATCCTTGGCGGTTTAATGACAGCTTTGTTTCTGGCCCGCCACCGAGGCTCATTTGCATCTTATTATAATATCATACACTCGGCTTATGAGATATCTGCACATTAACCTGATTCATGGCTGTTCTCTTCCTCCTCCAAGATCGTCGAGTATGGCAGGAACTTGTGGTCCTCCGTCTGCGATTCTAGATAGTCGAAGGATGGATGCTGGGGTTCAGAATATAGAAGCTCCCGTTTCACACGAGGCCGCTGTGGCTCTTCTGACTCTTCAATTTGTAGGAACTCTGAGATGGTGCTGCCGGTGAAATGTAGGATCATTCCTATAGTGGCCCCGACAAGCACTGCCCCGGTCATGAAATAGATGAATGCCTATTAGAGCTTAGTAAATGCCACCACCAAAGAGCTACAATATGGAGGCGTGGGATAACATAGATGACTGTCTCACAACTTACCTCTAGCTTAATGAGAATACGCAATGGAAGCAGTGTCAGGTACAAGACGACATGTCCAATGTAGATCACTGGCGATGCAAGGAAGAGAAGTGTTGACAATAAGTAGGACAGTAATTGAGTTGTCAAGCCAAGAATAAGCAATAGAGGATATTTTAGAATCGATACCCAGCCCATGATTATTATGAAGGTATGTAGGTATGTAGTAAATCAATCTATGCATCTCGACTACCTAGGTATGTTATGGTATCCAACACGCGCCGCGGGCCAACTGCCAAGCCCTAAGCCCTATGCTACCGGATTGGGCTTCCGGCGTCATCGGCGTGTCTCCTGTAGACAATGTGAGTACATCAGTCGACTTTGATTACTGCCCACCGCCCCTCCTTACCTTGAGCTGGTATCGGAAGTGTCCTTCTCCAGTCTGCCATTGTGACTTAGTTCAACCCTCCTCTTTTCCCAACTCCCAGCAAAAAAAGTTCGGCCCAAATTCATCACACCTTTCCCCGCCTTCGATGGGCAACAACCCTTCCAAAGGCCCGGTGGGCGACGCGCATCACGCTCATGCCCACCACAGCTCTACAAGCGATCGAAAAGTCGCCCGTCGATCCTCCGTTAACACAATTGCAATCCCTAAAGCCACCGCGGCCGATCCTTCGGCCACAAAGGAGACAGCCGCTGGGCACTCGGCAGGATACCAAGGATCCGTGCAAGAGCGCCTACAATCCCGAAATGTCCCCGAATCTTCACCAAAGAACATAGAGAAGGCTCCGCCACAAGATGCACCTCGAGTCGAGCCCTCCCCGATCAAGGATATCCCATCCCGCGACCACTCCAACCCGGTCCAGGTCCCGGTCTCGCGCCATGTCCCGGGGCGCGATCCTGTGGCACCATCGGCCCCGCCCCTCAACTCGTACTATAGCGCATCGGCACATCTACAACATCCCCCGCGCTTGCCATTGCCAATTGGTGATGCCAACACCACTCCTGGATCGCCCGTCGCCGGCCCTGAGGACTCGCATATCCAGTCGCTCCCCGCGGATCGCCTCTTGGATGAACAAATGGATCCGAGTACTCTAGTTCCAGGTCATACGACTATTGAAGAGGAGGAGTTGCTTGATGAGCTTCAGCCATACACCATCAGCGGCGCGGGGAAGGCCGTCCCGGTCGTTATCGAATGGACAGCGCCTGCTCAGAAGGTCTATGTTACTGGTACTTTTGTTAACTGGGAGAAGAAGTTCCGTCTACACAGAAGGTTGGTCATGGTATGGTTGGGTTTCCCGAGACTTGACTAACCCTCGATAGTGAAAAAAAATCCGTCCGTTATGTCCGCTACTTTGAACCTCAGACCAGGCACACACCACTTGAAATTCATTGTCGATGGGACAATGCGCGCTGCGGATAGCCTTCCCACTGCCGTCGACTTCACTAATCACCTGGTCAACTACATTGAAATCAGTGCAGATGATGCTCATGACAAGGACTCCACCGTTCAGCCGGGAGCTCCCCTTCCACACACCATCCCGGATTCCTCTAAACAGGATCCAGCGGATACCGAGGACCACCCTCTAGAAAAGGAAGAAGTTGACGAAGAGGTGCCACCCGGTGATTTCGGTGATGCCATCCCTCAATTCCTCGCCGATCTGGATAAGGAAGAAGATAGTCCGGCCTATGTCCAGGCTGCCAATGTCATTGGAGATACGGCTACCCCTCCCAGTCTACCTCTCTTCTTGGGTAAGTCAATTCTCAATGGCACGACTCCCATGAAAGACGATAGTAGTGTTCTGAACTACCCGAACCACACTGTCCTGAATCACCTCGCCACGAGCAGTATCAAGAATGGTGTCCTGGCTACAAGCGTGACAACCAGGTATAAAAGAAAAGTAAGTCACTGCTTCATACACTTTTCGTGGATTTACTAATCTAGTTCTACAGTATGTCACGACTATTTTGTACAAACCGACTGGCGATATTACAGAATGAGCTATGTGCAAACATGTAGGCCGTTTTTAATTGCATGCATACACTTCTTTTTAACCAAATACTGCCTCGGGCATGTTTGGGTTTATCCGATTTGCAGAGATAAAAGATTTACAAGCAATTTCCCGCCTTGTTCGACCCATTGGCCCTTGCCAGTCTGCTTCCTATCTGACCAGGTGTTCTCGGGTTCCTCGTCCATAACGGCGACTAAATCCTCCTACTAGGTCGCCCAGTCATTGACCACAGCCAACACACATGAATGTGAGTTGAACAAGGCATCTCAGTGAGATCACCATATATTGCATATTTTCTCTGGCGTTACTTTCGTGTTGGGTGCTGGGAAAGGATTTGGGAGTTGATCATAAGCAAATCATACAGCTGTACAGGCGCTTGGATTTATGCAAGATTACAAATGTCTGGGAAGCCCACTTGAGATAAGTGGTGAATGTTGAATAACTTATTCCGATTTTATCTAACCGAATTCAAAAGGATATCAGACCTGACTTTGCTTAATTCATAACACATGATAGATATATTTTTGGGTTCAGACACGACATCGAGATATCAATCCCGCCACTTCACAAACACTTCATCCGTACGGAACCGCTGTGTACAAGAACTCTCACTCAAAGGGGTTCGGAATCCAGTCCCATATGCCAGCATACCAGCCTGTGCAATCATAATGCCGTTATCGATGCAGAACCGCTCATCCGTCGCATAGACACTTCCACCGCGATCCCGTGCCATAATACCCATCATCTCCTGCAAACGCTCATTCGAGCCAACACCGCCAACAATAAGAACCTGCTTCGATCCAACATGGGCCATTGCGCGCTCGGTGATCTCGACAAGCATTGAGAAGACAGTTTCCTGGAGGGAGAAGCATAGATCTGCGCGTGTAGGCTTGCTCTCCAGTGAATCATCCGCAACAGTTGTAGAATCAACGGGTTTCTGCTCATCTTCTCGTGCCTTTTCCTCCCCGCCTAGCCCCCACTGCCTAGCCAGGCCATCAATCGCAGCCAGGATCCCGGAGAATGAACAGTCCATGCCCTTCACAACGTAGGGGAGATCGACTAGCTGCTTTCCTTGCTTCGCTAGTTGTTCAATGTTATATCCTGGCGCCGGGTCGTTGGAAATGTGTAGTGTACGCGCGAACCGATCTAGACAGTTTCCTACTGCCATATCAAGGGTCTCGCCGAAGATGCGATAGCGTTGCGAGCTGTATGCGATGACTTGTGTGTTACCGCCGGACACGTATAGGACGACTGGGTTTGTTGCGCCGGTGATGAGGCGGCCCATTTCGATGTCTAGAGATTCACATTGTTAGTGGTTTGTTCGATTCATAACCCCAAATAGGAAGTGCTGTCTATAGCTGATATGCATGAATACATACGTCCAACACAGTGATTCACTCCTACCAACTCTTTGCCCCAAAGCAAACTCAACATCCGCGCGGCGATCACCACACTCTGTAGCGGGGCACCCATTCCGGGTCCCTTAGTGAAGCAAATACAGTCCACATCGTCGACGGAGACCTTGGCTTCTTTGAGAGCCTGTTTGACCAGCTTCACAACCCATGATCGGTGATGGTGCGCTGTATCCTTAGGCAAGAAACCCTCGCCTGGCGGGGAGACATAGGTGTGTCTGATATTGGCGAGGACCTGCGGGGCGCTGCCATCCTTGGGATGCAGCATGATGCCAATACCCAATTTGTTGGCAGAGCCTTCCATACCAATTGCAATCATGGTGGGCGGTATTTCAAGGTATGAATGAGAGAGTGTGTTGAATGAAAGGTAATAAAATCATACGCCATGTATGAAACCCCGAGAGACCTCTGATATGATTTTCGTTATCGTTATCGGAGCTAAAAGCGGCACCCGTCGGTTGGCCCGAACTAAACCCGGGCTACTCTGCTCGACTTTAGTTTGCATACTCTCCCGACTCTCTTCTTCTTTCCCCTCTTCTCCATTATTTTCTTCTTCCCTACTGGTATCCACTTCATTTGTGGCTTCGTTCTACACCCTCCCCCTATTCCTCTTTTCCCTCCCAAGGGAAATCTCCCCCGTCATGTCTTCGACAGCCCACTTCCCCGACGCCGAGGGCTTTCAACAACAGTCTGACAACTTCATGTCATGGCTGCAAGCCTGCCCGGATGTGCAGCTCAACCCCAAGCTCAGACTCGCAGATCTTCGGGCAACTGGAGCTGGACGTGGTGTCGGTAAGTGTTCAAAAAATATATTCCCCAACCACACAAAAGCGTCTTCGGAGTCCTCCCAAAAGTGAAGGTTTCATAAATGTTATAATCAGTCTCTAATGTATTCCCTGGGCTATAGTGGCGCAAAGCAACATCCCGGAAGGTGAAGAACTATTCTCGATTCCCCGCGCCATGGTTCTCACTGTGCAGAACTCGGAGCTGAGGACCCTGCTCGGGGAGAATCTAGAGGAGCAGATGGGTCCGTGGCTTTCCCTGATGCTGGTCATGGTGTATGAATACCTACAAGGAGAAAAGTCGAGATGGGCTCCGTATTTTAGAGTTTTGCCTTCTCGCTTTGACACCCTGATGTTCTGGTCGCCGGCTGAGCTCCAGGAGCTGCAGGCTAGCACTATTGTTGAGAAGATTAGTCGGTCAAACGCCGAGGAGTCAATCAGGGATTCCATCACCCCTATTCTAGCAAAGAGGCCTGATCTCTTCCTGCCTCCTCCTGGTCTTGCCTCTTGGGAGGGCGAGGCCGGTGACGCTGCCCTCATTCAAGTGTGCCACGTCATGGGATCACTCATTATGGCCTATGCCTTTGATATCGAAAAGTCCGAGGACGATGACGATGATGGAGAGGCTAATGATGAGAGCTACATGACTGATGACGAAGAGGACGAGCAGCTGCCTAAGGGTATGGTCCCGCTCGCAGATCTGCTCAACGCTGATGCGGACCGAAACAACGTGAGTTTGGACATGATATTTTTTTTCTTCAACCCCAATTTTAACCCGCTTTCATCAGGCTCGTCTCTATCAGGAAGAAGGTGCCCTGGTCATGAAGGCAATCAAGCCAATTCAACAAGGCGAGGAAATCTTCAACGATTACGGAGAGATCCCGCGCGCAGATCTCCTCCGCCGATACGGCTATGTGACCGATAACTACGCTGTCTACGACGTACTTGAGCTATCATTGGAAACCATCTGCGAGGCCGCAGGACTTTCGAACGCAGATCCTGAGTCCCAGCCCCGACTTGAGTTCCTCTCAAGCCTCGACATTCTCGAGGACGGCTATGTAATCCCCAGACCCGTCAACGCCAACCCGTCTTTGGAAGACATCCTGCCAGCCGAGTTGGTAGTTCTTCTAGCTACGTTGGCTCTCTCCCCCGAGGAATTCAAGCAGCGTGTGTCTAAGGACAAGGCTCCCAGACCGGTCATGGACGCCAATGCGACCGCGATCTTGATCAGCGCGCTGCAAAAGCGACAGGCGCAATACGCTACGTCTCTCCCCTCGGATCTCCAGTTTAGGGCTTCGCTTTCTCCGTTGCCTGAAACTGGTGACGTGGATGAGGCGGCTCGTCGAGTACGGATGGCCTTGCAGGTTCGCATTGGCGAGAAGGAGGTTTTGCAGACGGTCTTGGGCATGCTGCAGCCCGCTACTTCCGGTTCATTGAAGCGTTCTGCCAATGGCGATGGTGGTGATTCGCGACAGTTCAAGACACAGAGGGTGTGAAGGCCTTTTGCTCTCGCTTCCATTTTTTACGGCCGATATCAGTCTGTTCTACTGAATCCCAACAGAACCAAAAGAAAAGTGCTTTTTGCGAGTGATTAAATTGTTTTAGATTTTCTGAATGTTTTTGAGCCTTTTTCTTTGCCCTCCCATTCGTCGCTTGCATCATAACTTCGGTTATCCATCATACAAAGGCTGCCCGACACCAGCCAACACCACCGAGATTCGGGAGAAAAAGATACTATGTACACTAATAAATGCAGACGCGCTCAGCCACGAGTGGCTAGCACCTGCGTCGAAACGAAATGTCGAGAAAGAGATGTGTGAGAAGAGGTGGGTGGAAACGCGAGAGGGAAAAGAAAAAGAAGTCGGCATCAAACCGGCCATCTTTCGCCGCCCGCGGAAATCATCGAAACATGAGAGAGTAATAAAACTACAAGTGTGGTAAAAGGAGAAAAAAAAGACAAAGAGACGAAGGGGATGAGGAAAACAGAGCCACGAAGAAAACGCCCGCCAAATGCTGTGAAAGAGGGAAAAGGGGAAAAAATTTGTTCAGGTCTCTGACACCGCAACGGCAGTTGGTCCGAGATTCGATCCCATGGAGCCTCCTGCGTGCTGACCATTTTGGTCTAGCAGTCGTCGCTGAGCCTGTGCTTGGGCTGCCTGTGCTTGCGCCTGCGCATGAGCCTGGGCAGCCACTGCAGCCTGTTCGCGCGCCTTGGCCATGGTGATAGCCCGGTGCTGCATGATTTGGATGCTGTACGCATCGGTATCATATTCGTGCTCCTCGTCGGAATCTTCGTGGTCGAACTTGAATCGGTCGGCCTTGATTGGATCCATCTCGACTTTACGGGCTCCCATGTTTCGACGATCGATCATCAACCGGCCACCACGTCCAACTCGTCGTCGGAAAGATGGCATTCGGTGTGGTTCATCTTGCAGATCCATGGCGTGCGATGCAAGTTTATCTCTGGAGAAAAGCGGGCTAGTGACGTCTAAGGAAGTATCCATCTCGCCAGATGATTCTGATGATGGAGGAGTGGGCAACTGTGCTGTGAATGCAGGCCGGAAGGTAACCGCATCGAATATCCTTTCTGGAGAAGGAGAAAGTGGTGCACGGGTGTGATCCACGTATCCCTCGTTCCACTTGATGTGTTTGGTGATGTTCTGCTTGATATCGCGCAGGATCTCGTTCTCTTTCTCGGCCTGGACATCCTCCAGCAATTGCAAATCCTCTCCGCCTTGCCCAGCCTTGAGGGGCATGCGCAGTTGAGGAGCATTGGGGCGTTGAGGTGGCATATCGAGGACTCTCTTTTTCGGCTGTGGGAGAATCGTCAGCACATGCATATACTGCGCGGTTACAGTACCCATGCTTACCTTTTGGTTGATGAGGTCCTCATCATCGTCCTTGATGTTGAGCTTGCGCTTCATCTCCTTGACCTCAGCGCGCTGCTTAAAGAGGTGTCGCTCCATGGAGAGCATTTCCCTCCGAGCAACTTCACGCTGGCGCACCAAAGCAACGAGCTCCCGAGCATCTTCCAGCTCTTTGCGAAGACGTCGGAGCTTTTCGGCGCTCTGCGCATCTCTACCACGAGTCTTGCGGATCTGTCGAACCTCGCGTCTACGGAAACAGACAAATGGATCACTGTCGTCGGTGTCTTGACCAGTTTCGAACTGCGGATATCGACGTTAGTGATGCTGGATTGGGCAATTGCATGAGATAATAACATACCTTGAGCTGCGGCACAAGTGCGTTATTTTGAACAGCCATCCGGCGCGACTTCCAGTGCTCGTAAATATCCTTCGCAAACATCTTCATGGGATCTTCTAATGTGGCATCCATCATATCTTGAATCTCTGCAAAGGATAACACCGGGGGATTATCGATGGAGGCGTATGGCTGCTTCATTTGCGCCGTCTCCTCGAAGAAATTCATGACCTCCTCGAAGATATCCTCCGTGCAACGACCAGCAGATGGATCGCGCTTCTGGTTCATGATCTTAAGGAAGACATCGTCTTCCTCTGTCATGTTGTACGGGCATCCGCAGCAATCCTCGACAGTCGAGGAGAAGCGAATGTACGTCGCAGGTTGCGAGAAAATGGGAGGATAGAGTTCGTCATATTGAAGATTACTGAGAATGGTTTCGGGAGTAGGGATGTGTGCCTCGTTTACTTTGCCTCGGGCAGTGGCATTAATTGCGCGTTGCAGGTGAATTTCCTAAGACAATCTTAGGTCAGCGCGAGTCATTTTATATTGGGGTGAAAATCTCGTGTCATTTTGGCGATAGTATCACGTGATTGGGATAGGGATGAGACTCACCGACTCCTCGGCTTTTTCGACGCCGGTTTCGATCTGCTGTAGAGAGCTCTGGATTTCATCGTCGATGGCATCGATCTCTGACTCCCGGACAACGGGGATGGATGCCTTGGAGGTGAGCTTTTTAGGGCGCGTCCTCCCCAGGCCCCCGTACCGAGTCATAGCGTCGGGACGCGCAATAGGGCAACGACCATGGGCGGGGACGGGGTAAAATGGGAATCAGCAGAAAGGTATGTTCATGCGCTTTCTTGTAGACGTATTTTTGAGATAAAATTTGATGGAGGGGGGATATTTTGACGACTCAAGATTGGGTGATTCACGGCTCGCGGTTGGGTTGACGTTGTAATGTCAGCCGGCGGTGGCCTGTTTTGGCCGAGTGCACGGCCTCAGGGGCTCGCTTGCCTGTCCGGATACGGTTAGTGCGGGGCTGGGCGATATCAGATTCCCCGGGCCCTTGGCAATAACAACCCTTCTGCCTCCTATTTTACTGTCTTGCTTTGATCTAGCTCTTTGTATATGCTGTTTCACTAGTCCTACAACCTTTGTCCCCCGCCCCCATCGCATAAATTGCCACTGTACCTCGTCGTTACATCTCGTTTCCCTCTCCAACCACCCACCATGGACCAGCCCTCCTCCTCCAACGAGCCCAACGCTGCTGCGATTTACGATGCGCGGAGACGCCGAGGCTCCGTGGGTACCACCCAGCTCTTCGATAACATTGTGTCTACATCGAACTGTACGTTTTCCACGGTCGGATAAGGTGTCAAGGTGATGGATCGGGCTTTCGGCTGACATCGCGACAACAGTCAACCGAGACGAAGTGGATCGCCTGCGCAAGCGCTTCATGAAGCTGGATAAGGTCAGTTGCACAGCATGGACTGTCAGAAGGTGTTCTAGCATACTAAGCGGTCTACAGAACGCCTCCGGCACTATCGACCGTGATGAGTTCCTCTCCCTACCCCAAGTGTCGTCCAACCCGCTCGCCACAAGGTTCGTTGCTCCCCGAACATCCATACCCACACCCCCACCCACGATCTACGACCTACATATAAATAAAGATTAGTGTCTGACCCTTCTCTTTTACGATAGGATGATCGCCATCTTCGACGAAGACGGTGGCGGTGACGTCGACTTCCAGGAATTCGTGACCGGCCTGTCAGCGTTCAGCTCAAAAGGCAACAAGCAAGAGAAACTGCGATTCGCATTCAAGGTGTACGACATTGACCGTGACGGCTACATTTCTAACGGCGAGCTGTTCATCGTGCTGAAGATGATGGTCGGCAATAACCTCAAGGACGTGCAACTGCAGCAGATCGTCGACAAGACGATCATGGAGGCTGATAAGGATCAGGATGGAAAGATCAGCTTCGAGGAGTTCACAGATATGGTGGAAAATACGGACGTGAGCCTCAGTATGACACTGAGTATGTTTTGATCCGATCTTATTGCGATCTTATTGGAGGTATTCATGCGTGCTGACTTTGGCCCAGATCAAATATGATTGCCCTTCTCACTGGTTGAGTGGCGACATATATTCAGTGAATGGTGTTTCTTCTTAGTGCTCGGCTTTCTCTTTCTTGGTCTCGACATGACATGACTCAATGATCAGCGACGTGTTTGTAGTTTATTTTCTCTGTCCCGATATGGGAAGGACATCTTATGAAAATTATCCCATGATCTCTTTCTCCCGATTGTCTTTATTCCCGCTGTTTTCCATCAGCTGAGGCACCCAATGTCAATGGCTATACATAATGCTACCCTGCAGACTATATTAAAGTACAATATAAGCCACCCCCAACCCCCTCGACTCAACAATTCAACAACTTTACCAACAAATCATCATCGACACACCCCTGGTCCCTACCTCATATCACCACGCTTCAATCAACATCAACCCTACAACAACCAGCACCCCAAAACAAAGTCTTGACGTTTCAGCCGCATGAGCAACAGCCCCCGTTCCCATCTGGACCAACCCTGATTTGTTTCCGCGCAAACTAACCTCGGCAGACACCAGTTCCCTCCCTCGAACCATCCTTTCCTTTTGGACCGCAGTCTCGTGGACCGTATGACTCCCAGCCCAACGAGTCGGGTAACAGGAAACAGCCACAGTGACAAAAAATCCTTGTTCGTCCCAGCATATTGCGGGTCGAGAATGGTGCATCTTGCATCGTATTATTGCCTTAACCTTTTGCATCAAACCACCACCACCACCCCCCAGGTCATCGTTTCTGCTGTTCTATGGCGTTCTTCCCGTTTTCCCGAACCCTGGCTCCCGTCTCATCCCTGTTGCATACAACGTATGTAGGTTGTGCATATAGCCACGCCGGTATGTTCATAAAGAAAAAGAAAGCGTGGAAGGTAAAGGTAAAATGTAAACAAACGCATCTGGATAACTAACTAAATAGGTATACTTGGGTATATGTACATGAACATTGTCATCTGTGCTGATTATATACATTCGCTGGTATATATGTACAAGAATAGTCGGCTGCGTTTAGCGGCCTTGTCATATCTTTTCCGTAATCTTTCCAGGGTCTTTTTGCTATGATATTTCTCCCTTATTCATGTTGGAGGATAAATATACGTGGTGGAAACGGTTTACAATCTGCAAACTTACTTTTCCATGTATAACCTTTCATGTACGTCTGTACAAGTTAACTAACTAGTTAACTACTCCATAACTATGTACATACGTTACGAGTATGTATGTAACTATTCCACCACACTATATCTACACGCCATTCCCAACCATCGACCACCCCCGTCTCGGCGACGTCCGTGCTCCTGACTGGGCAACCGGAGCGTGGTGAGACGATAATTTCGGAATTCCGAAGCACTGGATTCGCTGGGTCTGCAGTCCGAGGTGGAAGTCGTACAAGGCGAGGCACTGTTGTTTCGAGGGAATGGTGGTTTGTATTCTCTTTTTTAAAAAAATAGAATTTTGTTATTTACGTAGGGGAGGGAGGGAAGGGCAGAGTAACGGGGAAGAGGAATGGAAGGGCAAAAGAACATTGAAGTGGGGAGGGGGTGAGGTTACCTTCGGTCTAGTTACCTTCTACATACAACATCCGATTTAGGTAGCAGTAGTGTCTGTTTGTCGTGTTTCAGGTGGGAGATTTGATGTCTACGCCCCATTGTTGGGTTATGAGATTGGGAGGGTGAAATAGGGAGGTTACTGTCCAAGCTTTTGTTTGGATTCTAAGATTAGATATTATTAGATATTGATGCATGTTTCGTCTGACGTGTTTGAAGATATCTAAACCTGAAACGGGGTCATGACTCTATATACGGAGTATGTACTCCGTAGGTGCAGTAGGATATATAGTTTTTCGATAACCGTATATAGTATTATAGATATAGTCAAAGGCAATGGTTTCAACAATAACAATGTATTATCATTCCTTGATTTCCCCGTCCCATTATAAATGTCCAAGGCCATGATACCCAGTTCCAGCCTCGTGTTTTGTGCTACCGGTTGGTCTATCTACCGTGTCGGGCTCCTGGTTGCGGGTGATATACCGAGAAGCACATCTAGAAGTCCGAGTCCACGCGAGTCTATTTGTCTGTCCAATGGCTTAATTTATTTGATAGTTTCTTCTTTTTACCCTTTTTTTTAGGTAATTTGTTTTATTCCACATGTCGTACATCCGCAGATTGTCTCATGCTATTTTGTTTCGGGTTCGATGTGAACCTGTGAATCGCCAATATGAAGTAGATATATATATATATATTATAAAGGTACGGAGTAATTCATACCCTCACAAGTACGGAGTACCTGAGGGTGTCCTCCATAGACTGAAATGTTAATAGGTAAGGTTAATAATGGGTAGGTCGATCATTTGCGGGAGAGAAGTATAAAGATGCCTACTGCACCTGTAGGAATAGTCTAGTGGATTGTCCCCATCTCAACCAGATTGTCGGATCTAGTTTATGGTGGAATATGACAGGGACAATTAGGTTATTACTTCTGAAGGGTACAGAATAAATCGAAAGAAGTAAACAGTAAACAAATAGCTTTGTCCGGTACTTCATAGTAACAATAATTGCTTTTCCTCCCCCCTTGAGACCTGAGCAATCAGAAACCCGAGGAAAAGGAAACTGACGTATGTAGGTGGCCGTCCTTTGCAGATCCAATCGGGCAAACAATGCTCCATAATATTTGAATTGATTTGGATTGATTTGGATTGATTTATATTGGACTAGATAGTTTCATGTATAATGTATACTCCGTAGAATATGCAATAATCAGATGACTTCTGATCTTATTTACACTATTATACTATTATACTATTAAACACACTAGTTATTATATTATCCTCATGTCAGCCTCAAGTATCATGCATCTCCGCGAGGTTCCAGCAGCTGCCCGGCTAATCTCCCCGGAATGTAAATAGCATCCCCTTTTTTTTTTGGTCACTTCAGGACTAACTATTTGGTTTAGTTGCGTTTAGTTGCGTTTAGTTGCATTTACTTATACTTTTAGAACCTTTGCTTTTTTTTTTTTTTGTTTTTTCCTTCCCTTTTCCCTTTTGACATTCTACGCAAGGGGAGAATATTTTGTCTCATGTTTACTCTCCATTATCAGCCCCAGGCAACATAGACAGTGTTACACACTTGATAATCAACAACACACAAAGAGAGAGGCAAAATAAATATAAAAATAAATAAAAATAAAAATAAAAAAATAAAAAATAAAAAATACAATATTATACCACCTGACCTTGAGAGCTGAACGCCTAAAATCGAAAAATCAATCCAATAAATGTCAAAAATGTCAAAAATGTCCCTAAAAATCCCCAAAAGTCCGAGGCCAAGGAACCATTGCGCTGGGTTGCCGATTATAGCGCCAAATGGAGTTTAGGGGGAGATCCTCGATCGTCGATCATATTATATATGACTTTAGGGCTTTTTGAATGTTTTATATTTGAGATTTGACCTTTTTGAACCATTGGGATTATCTTTTGACTCTTTTGCTTGAAAATAAAAACTAAAAATAAAGCCCTAGTTTCTTCTGTTCCCCCCTTGATGCCTTTTTTTTCCCCTTATACTATCCACTCTTATACAATTTTATACTATACTAGACCCATTCAAGGACTGGAATATATACAACATACTTGATCTATCTATCTTACTCTGACTGGAAATCCTTTGGATCAGCTCGTCATCTTCTTTTCAGATCCATCAGCTTTTTAATATCTCTCTATCTACCTGATTTGGCCCTGATTTCCTGCCTAATTACATATAATTCTGGAGTTTCCCCCTTCTTTCTTCACCTGTTTTTTTTTTTTTCTTTTCTTTTTTCCTTTTCAATTATATTGTGTTAATAATTTTGTTTTCTCTGTTACTTAAATCAGTACCGCGGCTGCGTCAGAGGACAGGATTTGAATGTCTACTTGAACCGCAAGGATCACGTCTCATCCTTTCTATCCCTCCTATCTTCTCCTCTCCCCCACCCCCCACCACCCCCAAGGGTGAAGAACCTTTGTGGGAAAGAAAAGATCTCCTGAAATCCCCCTCAAAAATCATCCAAGCTGGCATATTACGCAAGCCCACCGCTGTCCCCCAAGCATTGGGCTGAGCTTGATCTGCACCGATCCTGGGACAGCCTCATGGATGGCGATCAACGTATGAAGCAGAATGAAAGGTCAATGTCTCGGTCTGGAAATGCCGCTCGCAGAGCACCTGGTCGTGCAACAGAGGGTTTTGACCCGGCCATACAACCACGTGGAGACCAAACGGGGATGTCGCAACCCCCGGAGCAAGTCCCGATGTCCTACGACTACGGATACACAGGCAGCTCCTTCCACGGCGGTTCCCTGCAGTCAAACGACTTGCAGAACTATCAACCTCAGGACTATGTACGGGCTCAACGAGCTCAACAAGCACCGGCTATTCAACCTCAGCGACGGCGTGCGCAGCCTCATGATCCCACTGCGTTCTCACCGTATGATTCTCCCATGCTGTACGGGTTCGGTCAGCAGGGTCCAACCCAAGGTCAATTCGAGGTTGTGCCACAGTACCCGACACGGCAGTCTGCAGCGATAGATGTCTTGTCGAACCAATTTGCCGTTCCACAGTATTTTGCGCCAGAGGAATCTGCAGGGTCTGGGGTCGTTGGACTCTCGCCTTATCTAAATGCACAACTCCAGCCTTATAACCAACCCGGTCCCATGGCACGCCCGAACACCACCCAGTCTTTTCCTGCACCCATATCTGATTTCGCTGCAATCGGTTCCGGGTCCATGAACAGATCCGATCAACCCCAAACAGAGTCCCAGCAACAGCAGTCGGATCAGCCCAGTCTAGAGGAGGCCATCGGACGATACCAACGCATCCTGCGCCGTAGTTTTGATCAAACTCGAGCCGGAAGATTGGTAGAGGCCGGAGGATCGTTGATTGAAATTTCCGAGTGGCTTGTGACCAATGCACGGGATCTTGGTAAGATGCACTCTTTTTCTTTTTCTTTTTTTTTTTCGCCGGCAAATATTTCTTATTGTTTTTGCTTTTTTTTGTCCCGTCGGAGAAGACAGAGAAACAAGTGTCTACAGTCTACTCTGAGTTCTCCTCGCCTAGTAGCATAAAAGTCAGCCCTTCTTTTTCCTATTCTTTTTGCCCCCAATGTTTCCGAGCCTGCAGGCACACATCATGCATGAATTATCTGACACCTTCGTGGGTCTACAGCAAGAGGCTAATCCTTCTGATTTGATACGTAGGCCTCCTCCATGACGATAGCATCCAGTACTCCGACCGTCTGAAGCTATGGAGCGAATTCAATCTATGCTGGCTAGCCCTCTGTCAAAAACAGAAAGATTTGATTATGGAAGTGATTGCGACAAGTCAACAACCTGCGCATACAAGTCTAATTCGACGAGATCGCATGGAGACTATGGGAAAAGACCTAATTCAGCTTTGCGATCAACTTGAACCACACGGGTTGGTGGATTATCAAATGGGAATATGGGAAGAAGAAATATTGTCCGGTGAGTTTGCGCTATACTCCAATGCATCTATATCACCTCCTAATCACACAAATACCTAGTCTTGGGCCAATGTCTTGATCTCATGGACAGTAGTCCCGACCTCCACCACATCCCTACCAGACCCGAACCCACGGCAGTGCCACGACCATGAACCAAGTCCCAAGACAACAGAAGAAGAGCAGAAAAGCCGAGAGAAAAAAAAGAAAAGAAAACTGCAAAAAAAAGTTCAAATACCCCAAACGTCACATCAAATTGGGTCCACTCCCAAATAAGAAAGACACTGCGTCCTGACGATCGGAGACTATACGCATTGAGTCAATCTCACCCAAGCGCTGCCGCCACGGGGGAGGCTATTGCCTACTAGCGTCGCGCCAAGTCCGATGTTGATATTTGACATCGCAAAGAGGTATACCTGTCACCTCTCACCTCGTTGGGCACCAATAAATCTCCCATTCGCTCTGATGAGAGATCGGCCGGCCCCCTCCTTCCGTCTTCGGTCGTCGGTCTATCCGTTCCCCTCCTAAGAGGGGGCTATCATTCGCTGCCTCTCTCTCTTGGCCTGAAGCGCTTGATCCTTCGAAGTTATACCTATCGTCTAACTAGTTATCTACTGAGCTAACGAGGTGGCTGTGTGAAATCCAACATTGTCGTGTTCTCGTCATTCGCCATCACCCAATACCACTATCACCGCAATCATCCACCATCAACCATGGCTACTATCATAACCACAATTATCACGATCTTCCTCTTCCTCTTCTTCCCCGTTTACCATTTACAATACCCTAATGACGAATTGACGAGTTGTATATAGTCTCATAGTCTTCTGTCTGTGGGTGGTGCGCTTTGGCCTTTGTTATTCTTTCCTATCTCATCTCTCTACCTTCTATATATCTATCTCCTATCACTATCACTATCACCATCATCATCATCATCATCACCCTCTCTGTTCTTTGTATTGAACCGATCCGAACTGGCTTTGCATTGGAGCGTGGGCACAAACAAAAACGGGCAAAGCCGTATCCGGCGCAAAAATGGAACGGAACCTTTGTGTTCCCTTTTTGGAATGGGGCTTGGGCTTGGATTCGGGGTTTGGGGTTTGGGGTCTGGGGTTCGTTTTATTCCTTTTTTCTTTGGTCTAATTAGTAGTCTTACTGCTTGTTGCTTCGGTATGTGATATAAATGGTTCGTTCTTGGCTTTCGCATTTTTGAATTTGTACCTCGAGCCAGCATACCCTTCCGAGTATTAGATTTGAGATGGTGTCGATCTACTTGATATCGAGTATGACTATTTTCACTGTCCAGGGTTTATATTTGACATTGTAGTGAGTTATCTTGGAGGTTGGACTTTAGTGCTTCAGACGTAGGTTGTAGAGATCAATCGCTCAATCTTTGCCCTAATCGGGATCCACGTAACAGGTGGTTACGATGTCCGTCCTGCTGCCGCATCTATGCTTTCAAATTTGACTAAATAAAATGACCCCAGTTGGCACCATTTTGGTATATATTTCCCGTACCTTTTTCGAATAAAGGCCAAGAGCAAAGATGAAGATGTATAAGCTATGATCGATACTTGTTACCATCTACGTAGAGATAGTAGAACGTGGAATTAGGTATAGGTGATATACAACACGCGTTTCAGTGAAACCTTAGAATTGATCCCCATATGCATTGAGAGTACAGGATATAAAACAAGTCGCGAACTCGGGGTACCGTGGTGGAATAATACAGTATTGAAACAAAAAAGAAATAGCAAATGCTCGAGTGATCTCGCTGACCACTTTAACGCTTGACCCAGGTAGGCATCTTGCGGGCCTTGACGTGACCAGGCTTCTTTCTCTCGACACGACGAGCGTCGACTGTAATGGCACCGGCTGTAAAGAAATTCAAGTTAGCAATTGTGTCAATGAAAATTGAGATATAAGAATGAACCAAGAACATACCCTTCCTCAGAACCGGCTTCAACCCAGGCTCATGCAACAGCAAAGCCCGACCAAGAGCCAATGTAATAGCCTCAGCCTGACCAGTAACACCACCACCCTGGACCCGAATCCAAGCATTATACTTATCCAATCGCTGCGTACACCTCAGCGCCCAAAGCGCACTCTCACGATCATGAACCCGCTTAAACGCCTCCACAATACTCTTTCCATTAACCAACACCTCACCCTCACCCTCAACAAGCTGCACAACAGCCGTAGACTCCTTCCTCTTTCCCTTCCCGCGCGCACGTCCATTCTCATCCACCGTCCGGGGAACATTCTCCACCGCATACGGGTTACCAGGACGCAAGAACGATGCGAGAGTATCACGCACCTCGGCGGGAACCATGTCGGGCTGGATGCGGTTCAGCCGCTGTAGGATCTTAACTAGCGACTTGTATTTCTTCATGGGCACGGGCTCGCCAACGAAGTCGCGGAACTGTGGGAGCTTGAACCACGCCATGCGTGGTGCCTCGCTCGTTGCCACTATAGGGAGTGCGGCGTGCTTCGCTTGCAGCGCTTCCAGTGCCAGGACGTGGTCGATGAACCGTGGGCTGCCGGAGAAGTAGGATGGGGAAGAGGGGATGATGCGGGCGGGCTTTTGGTTGATGGAGCCGAATTTGATTTCCGGGGCTGCGGCCGCGGGGACCGACTCGGCTTCTGTTGCGTAGGTGCGCGTGCGGAGGGTGTTGAGGGTTGTTCGGGAGGCTTGGGTTGAGGGTTTTGTGAGGGTTGAGGTTAGGCGGAGGGATTGCATCGCCTGTGCGAGACTGGTGGGTTTGTGCCACGCCATGGCTGGTGGAATTGGCGGGGAATTCGGGGCTGAAACTCGGATTTGAGGTCCTAAATGGAGGCCGTTGATGGTCTCCGAGTGTCATGTTTTTTGTCGGGTCATGTGATGTGGCTCCCCGGCAGGATAAGTTCCTCCGAACACCGAAGTCGTCCCGCCAGCACAAAAAACTTGCTCGCCCCTCTCCTTTCTCTTCTTTCTTTTTTTTTCTCTTCATCTTCCACACATTACATTCAAGATGGCCTTCGGAAAGCTCTACGGTCTGCCTGTATGTTTTTTCTTCGTCTCTTTACTTGGATTCAATGTCTAATATTCTTTTAGGATAACGGTCGCACCATCTCCATCCTGGTCGCTGCTAAGCACAACGACCTCGATTTGGAGCTGGTTAAGACTGAGGCCAACGCTGCTGCTGAGTTCAACTCCGGCGCTGAGTTCCTCAAGCTCAACCCTACTGGCAAGATCCCCGCCTTCGAGGGTGCCAATGGCTTCACCCTCTCTGAGGTTATTGCCATTGCCGTCTATGGTATGTGAACACATTTCCTCCCTCCAATGCATTCTACCACACCCCCTCGGTCCATTTTTATGCCTCTCTTCTTTATGATGAGATACCATTAGTTATCCCTGTCTTAATTATAACTCTTGTGTTATAACAAGTGTTGAGAAAAAACAACTCTGAAAAAAAATATTGGCTACCCCGCTCTGCGGGAAAATTTGGACTCGATCACCCCCTTTTTTTTGCAATGGACACATGGTGTCATCGACACCTCTGATCGCTCCATTGTTGGACCCAATTGAGATTCAAAGCAACTTGACTAACACGTCCTGTTCATAGTCACCTCCCAGAACGAGAAGACCACCCTTCTCGGCAAGACCAAGCAGGACTACGCTTCTATCCTTCGCTGGATGTCCTTCGTGAACACTGAGGTTCTGCCTAAGTTCGGTGCCTGGTACCGTCCTCTGTTGGGTCTTGATGGTTACAACAAGAAGACTGTCGATGAGGCCGCCAAGAGCGCCCTCAAGGTCGTCTCTGCCCTCGAGACTCACCTCACTGCCAACACCTACCTTGTTGGTGAGCGTATCACCCTTGCCGATATCTTCGGTGCCTCCCTCCTTACCCGTGCTTTCGCCACTGTCCTTGACAAGACCTGGCGCGAGGCCAACCCCGCCACCACCCGGTGGTACAACACCATTATCAACCAGGACGCCTTCAAGGCTGTCTTCCCCAGCCCCAAGTTCGCTGAGGAGGTGATTAAGTACGTCGCCCCTAAGAAGGAGCCCAAGCCCAAGGCCGCTGCCCCCCCTAAGGCCCCCGCTGAGGCCCCCCGCCGCCGAGGCCCCCAAGCCCAAGCACCCCCTTGAGGCTCTTGGCAAGCCCACTCTCATCCTTGATGACTGGAAGCGCAAGTTCTCCAACGATGACCCCCGCACCGTCGCCATGCCCTGGTTCTGGGAGAACCTCAAGGCCGATGAGTACTCTCTCTGGAAGGTCAACTACCGTTACAACAACGAGCTCAAGCTCACCTTCATGGCCAACAACTTGATCGGTGGCTTCCAGACCCGTCTTGAGGCTTCCCGCAAGTACATCTTCGGTGCCCAGTCCGTCTACGGCGAGAACTACGACTGTGTCGTCTACGGTGCCTTCATGACCCGCGGCCAGGAGTGGGAGCCCGCTTTCACTGTCGGCCCCGACTACGAGGGTTACGAGTTCACCAAGCTCGACCCCTCCAACGAGGCTGACCGCAAGCTCGTCGAGGACATGTGGGCCCAGGACGTTCCCGTCACCGTTGACGGAAAGGTCAAGGAGTGGACCGATGGCCACGTCTTCAAATAAGCGTGTTCGCCCCGATCTACGCTCCCCATCTCCTATAAAATTTCATCCCCCAATACCCCAATGGACGTGCTGTGCGTGAAGACATCCCACGCCTCACGTCCATTTTCTTCTTTCCTCTTGCCTGAAATTCTTTGGGATTTTCCAAATATCTTGACCTTTGGTCTTACGTGTTGATGTTGAATCACGGTTATGAATACGTTGCGACGCGGAATGATGATCGACTGATCTGGTTTGGGTTTTGCTACTATGACAATCCCAGCCGGTCATGTCGCTGCTAGTTTAGTTCTAGCAATGAAAGTACAGAGACAGTTCTCTGATTTCTTGAGTGCATATTTATTTTTCCTGTGTAGTTGTGAATCATAACGTAGTATTGTTAGGAATTGGTCTCGTAGCTATCTGTGCCTTAGCTACCCATTGTTGTGATCCTACCAGTCTCTTCGTCGTTTGCTCAGTCGTTTAAATATATATACCATTGGTCTACCTCTTCCACAAGCCGACCAACAGATCTCCCTGACCTGCCTGACCTGCTCCGTCTCTATGCATTAGAGATCGTATTTCATTCGCCACAATGCAGCCGCTGTACCTCCTGCCGCTGCATTACTCCTGGCTTCGCATGCTTTCAAGTCTGACGTCGGAGCTCAGCTCACATTGCCTTTCTACGAAGAAACATCTGCAAGCCTGTTAGGACTTCAGACTTCACAACATGAAACAGACTACTTCTAACTGCCCGCATGGTTCTGTAACAACTCGGTTGAACGAGCAAGATACTCATAAATGAGATCCCATCCATTCAATTATCCATTCCAACCTTAGCATATCTATCTGGCCCAGCTGGGTTGGTGGCGTAGATGGGTCATTATAGGTTGCATATACAATATAACTATAGACTGATACTTGTTTCCATCCTCGACAACCTGCTTGCTCGTTAGGAAGAATGAGGTCGTTTGTATGTATATAGTGTGTGTGGCGTATCACCCGTTCTAGCTCCACGAAGGCGTTACTCCCAGCCGCTGATGAATATCCAAGCTGACTAAAGTGTTGGACAGGTTTCTGTCAGAGGTTGATTACTGGCTAGTTCATCATGCAAGGACATATGTATGTGGTCTATCTTGTCCTGGGTTTCTGTGGAACGACAGTAGAATCGCTAGAATGGATAGAGGAACAGCCGGGATACTCAGTACAATATTCTTCAACAACTAGTCATAAAACATGTATACTACCATTTTAAAACCTCTAAAAGAGGAGGAAAAAAATACATAGAACGGGGATATCTATAAAAACACCCCTAAAAAAGACAAAAAGAAAAAGATCCCTCTCAGAATCCAATCAACGCTTCACAGACCTAATCCCAAGCCCCTCCTCAAGCCGATCAAGCAACGAATTCCTCGATCCAACTGATGAAACAGGCGACGGCGAGCGGTTATGATTAGTGCTTGAATCGGTCACGACATCCGGCGGAACATACGCAGTGACATCTAATTCCATACCGACAGTCAAATCCGCGTCTGGCGGAAGGTATTCAGGTGATAATCCGGATTTTATGATGTGAGCAGCATTGGCTGTGTGAGCAGCTGCAGAGGAGGATTCGAAGACTGGTTTGGAACCAGGACCAGGACCAGAGCCAGAGCCAGAAGCAGAAGCAGAAGCAGAAGCAGAAGTAGAGGTGGGAGGATCAACTTCGCACTGGGTCTTTTGTTTTGCAGCCTTCAGTTTGCGACGAATGGATGTCCGGGTTGGTTTGACTTGAACGAGACTGGCAGATTGATCTTGAAGGAGACCGAGACCAGGTATTTTTGGCTCGGTGCTGGCGATTGGTTGCTTGCTAGTCTCATTTTTGTCACTCGGTGGAGGAACACCGTGCTTCTTTCGGTGTGCCGCCTCGGCGGCGGCCTTTGTAGCAAGACTTTCTTCTTCTCTGGCTCTTTTGCGCGCTTTGCGGGACTTTCTGCTTTCGGCCTTTCGGTCTTCTATCTTCTGCTGGGGTTGTGTTGGCTTTGTAGCTGGTGGGCTTTTGACGGGTTCAGTACTGCCAAGTGCGGGTTTGGTGTTTTGGGTTGGATTATTGGCGGCGGCCGCTTTTGCTTTGGCCTTTGCCTTTCTGTTTTTCTTAGCCTTAGCCTTAGCAGTTGTTGGGGCAGTGACATCCCCTGTACCATCGAGGGGCATGGGGTGTGCACTAGAGCCGCCATTCAACTGCTTTGGGAGGAGACTTATCCCGCCGTCCTCGTTATCGACAGAATCCTCATCGAGTCCAATATCCAATTCAAGGATACTACCCTCGCCCCTGTCTACACGCTCATTCCAGGTGCGGAGAACCTTGCTCACGTCATCGTGATGTGCGAGATAATCAAGGCGATTAAGCACCTTAGCGAAGAGCCTCGTCTCATCGATATTGGGATCATCAGCGAACTCCGGAATCTCGAGGATATTGAACGGTTCACTCGAAGCCTTGAGCTTGCTGTCATCAATGAGGATGGTATTGGTCTGGTCCCAACGGTGGCCCGCAGGAAGCTTTGCAGCCTCAGCCTCGCGAAGCTTTTGCTTGCGGTTCTTGGGTGGTGGCTTGTCGCTTGGTGATGGGTCCGGGGGTCTTTCAGATGCTCATTCCCTGGGAATGCGCCTTGGATATTTGCCTCCGCCCAGACCTTGTGTAGCTCCTTGTAGACCTGGAGCTTTTTGTTGTACTGGTCGGCGTTAAGGCCGAATTTGTCGCGTCCCCAGCGGGCGACGAGGGCGTCGTGCATGGCACCTGGGAAGATCTTCTCACAGACTGCGTTTACAGTTGGGGGCTGGGAGCTGGACCAGATCATGACTTTGTAGTTCTTGACTAGCATGTCTAGGAAGTGATCAAGACCAGTGCGTCTGGCAAATTTCGGTGGGAATCTGCGAAGCTTGCGGTAGATGAGAGTGCCGTTGAGATCGAGGATGACGAGGAGTGGTCGCTTTTCTGTCTTCTCTGGCTTCAGTGATGCTTGATTTGTGTATTGTAATGTTGGAAGTGGGACTTGGACTGGCGGTGTTGGCGATCGTTGTCTTTGGACATCCGGCGTGAACCGTTGTCCTGTGCCACCGGTCATCGTGCTCATGGGCCGGGTTGTTTGGAAGGGTAGTGGGGCATTCATATCGAAAGGGAGGAGAGGAAATGGTGGTGGGAATGGCGCCCCGCTGTCAAACCCCGGGTACATCCAAGGCATATTCTGTTGCATTTGGAAGAAAGCTTGATCCATGCTCATTGGATCTTGTGGTAAAGTATTAAAAGCGCCAAATTGTTGTTGACCTTGTCCAGAAGGTATTTGTGGTTGGTGCTGTTGCATGGCAGGAGCGTGGCCCCGAGATTGATAGGCCTCATGATTAGTCGCTGGAATCTGATAACCGAAGTTCGAGTTCATATTCGGCGTAGGGGCATACTGCGACGGTGGAAGATTGCCTTGTATAGGATAGTCTCCATATCCCGCACTCCGATGTGTATCTTGAGGGGGCGCATTGCGGTCCCAAGAACCGTGTGAGCGAGCCGGCCGGCTGGCCCCCCGTGTATTCTGTGTTGATCCAGAGTTCATATTTACCACATAGTAGGCTGAATTGGTATGCTGGGGGTTCGGATTCGACTGGTGCTCAAGATCCGCGGCGTTAGACGCACGCTTCAGTCTTTTGCTTGCGCGAGACAGCTTGAAGGACGTAGGACGTGACGAGAGTAAAGTAGAGAATCTCAGTCGGGATTTCAGAGCGTCAGAATTCGACACTGGGACAAGCTATTTAAAGGCAAGTCAGAGATAAATCAACAATTGGGCGAAAATGGTATCCACGTAGCGAATGATAGTGGAAGCAATACCTGATTGGTTGCCCTGGGAAGAGGCTGAGAGTGACGCGATGAGAAATTTGTAAGTTGGAAGTGAGGGAAAGCTCGACCTCGTAGAGCATGTAGGGACATTTATAGAACAACAAGCGCAAATTAGTTAAGAACGTTCATCGCAACATCGGGGCATCGCGAAAAATATCTAATCAGCTCTTATCGCTCTGACCGCCCGAGCGGCAATATTTTTCTTTTTGACGGTTCTTCTTCCTCCGCGGGGGGTTTCCAACTGCAGCAACAACAAAATGGCCATTTCCGATCTGCTCAATCGCCGAGTGCGAGCTCGTCCAGAAGACGACGAGGTCTTCTCCGAAGCATCTGGTTCCGAGGATGGTTCGCAGGATGGTTCTGATGCCGAATCCAACGGCTCCATCCAATCAGTAAGCCAACCATACATATACTCTAGAATCCCAGCTAACAAACAAACCAGTCAGCGGATGACTCCGAAGCCGAAGAATCAGGCACAGGCTCCGAATCCGAAGGCAACTCAGATATCGAAGAAGAGCCTGAATCCGAGCACGACACAGGCGACGACTTCAAATCCTCACTAGCGGACATTTCCTTTGGCGCGCTAGCCAAAGCGCAAGCCTCTATGCGCGAGAAGAACCGCACAGACAAGCGCACTCCGAAAGACGACACCGCCTCCACACTCGACGACATCCGCACGAAGCTCCGCGAAGCACGCGAACAAAAGCTCGAAGCAGCCGCGAAATCCAAATCCAAAGAAAAGAAAAGCCGAAGCTCCAAGCATGCGCCGATGGAGCTATCCTCCAAACGGGCCGTGACACGCAAGCGTACAGCAGTGGAACTCCCGCCCGCTCCGCGGTCCCGAGACCCGCGCTTCGACGCAGCGGTCATGGGCCACAGCGGTGTTGGGAAGCACCCTCATGGCGGGACTGCGTATGCGTTCTTGGACGAGTACCGGGCTTCTGAACTGAATGATTTGAAGGAGCAGATGAGGAAGACGAAGAATCTTCAGCAGAAGGAGAAGCTTAAGGGGGAGATTCGACGGGCGCAGGATAAGTTGCGATCTGCGCAGAATAAGAAGCGGGAGGCGGATGTACAGGCTGAGCATAAGAAGCGCGAGAAGCAGTTGATTCGGGAGGGGAAGAAGGCTAGTCCTTACTATCTTAAGAACTCTGAGTTGCAGAAGCAGGTTCTTGAGAAGAAGTATGAGGAGATGGGATCGAGGGAGCGGGCTAAGGCTCTTGAGAGAAGACGCAAGAAGATGACTTCTAAGGAGAGGAAGGAAATGCCTTGGGAAAGGAGGGGAGCAGAGGGTGGTGGTCAGGATGGGGGTATGCCTAATGGGGGAAGAGACGGAGGTTGGAGTAGACCTTCTTTGTATTGGATTATGGCGTTGATCTGTTGGGAATGAAAAGTATATAGTACTATGCATATGAATATTGAATATCTTGTCTACATGTCCACGGGTCTGTAATAGTTATGTATGATCTCAAGTGAGATGTGCATTAGGATCACCCGTCTTGGAGATGGGGACCAATATGGCAGCAAGAGCAAAAGGTTCCAAAGAGAAGAAAAGAAGGCATTCAGGACAGGCCAATAAGAGGCAGAGAACTCATTACCATAATGCTTTATCTCCCAAACAAAAAAAAAAAAAAACCAAGTTCAAAAGGTATAGTACGAAACATAGAACCACCCCCTCAACGCCCAAAGCAAATTTGATGCAGAAAAGAACCCGAACACAAAATTTTTACAGGGTGCCAAGGTGCCCTGCCGATACTGTCGTCGCATAGATAACATGATATTGATGCAAGCATCATTGGGTATGGGGAAAGGGTTTCCCGACTCGATCGTCCAGGATGAGTCGGGGAAGAATGAACATTCACATTTGCCCAGGCACTGACTCGGTTGGGATTGGACTCGCCAATAGGGCCAAAGAGTGCCTGGGACTTGATAGAATCCAAGTAAGATCTTTGCATTCCAAAGCAGCAAAATTTCTCAGATGCGATAATCTTTATAGATGGTATCGGGCATGGTTGAGTCGGGGTATTTGCTAGCAAGTTGGTTCAAGCAAATTTCATCATTACTTGAAACTCGCGAAGTAGAGCCAACCCTCGGCCTCTGCAAAAGGCACTGCTGAGACTAACACAGCGATGTCGCATCACGAGTGGAACAAATCCCAAGCTCGTGCACAGAGACCGAGGAATTCATCCTTCTTTCTCCGCTGCGTCTCCGGGGAGTCTCTTCCTGCACCGAAAGGTCCAGGGAACGAAGCATGCGGACTGGGCATGGTAGCCGGGTTGGGCCGGTATTGAGAATCGGGGCCATGGCCCAGCGGCGGACTTCCGTTGTCGTGTTCATACTCGCTCCGAGGGCGCCGACGTGCGGTGGCATCGGACGGGGCGAACATACCAAAGGAGGCAGGAGGCGGACCGTGAGGCGCTTGGGGTTCTGGGGCAAGAGGCGCGGTCTTGGGGCCTGCGTGGAGAATTTGTGGGGATGGCGGAGTGGGAGGTTGGTGTCCTCCATAGTGGACAATGCGGGGCCGCAGCTCCTCTCGTCCACCGGACATCTCTTGCACGGCCTCTTCGGCTGAGTGATATTCGCGAGGTCGGTTGGGGGTTTGGGCCATGTTACCTGGCAAACCAGGGGAGGGCATCGGGGCCAGGTTGTTGGATTGGGAGGAATTGGTGCTCGATGCGTTCAAGTGGATATTAGCGAGGCCAGAATCCCGGTCGCGACCCAATGTATCGGAACCAAAGACGTCGGAGAGGGGAGGAAGACGATTGTTTGTTTGGGTTGCCGGCAGCTGATGCATGTGGGAGGTCGAGCCCAACGTCGGGCTCTGGTTAACGATGTGACGGGTCAATGGCTGTGGCTGGTACCTGCCAGTGAAAGTCTGGTGTAGCGGAGCAGATTGGATGACTCGCTCGTTTGCAAACTGGGAGGCGGATGGAGGGACGATGGATAGGCCGGCCGGAGGTCTGCGCTTTCCGGTCTTGGGCATACCCATCAAATTCGACTCGGAGGGCTTAATACCGTCCGGACCATCATCTTTCGCTGATCTCTGCATGCGCTGTTCAATGATCGACCGCTGCTGATCCCGCACGGAGAGGCTGCGCTGCAGCTGCTCTCGCATGATGGGATCGTGGGTCTGGAAGCCAGGCGACAGGCATGCCAGGCCTACATGTTGCATCGAAGCTGTCAAAGGTCCCCCGGGAGGGCGAACCGTCAAACCACTGGAGGATGGCAGACTAGTCGAAAGATCCAATTTCCGAGGCCGGGGCCGACTCTGCATGCGTGGGGATGAACCTGGTTCCTTCTTGACAGTGATTTGTGGGCCTCCGCTGCCAGGTTGGGATCTGATGATAATAATGTTAGTATGTGAAGTTCCGCGATTCTCTTTGAATCTCTCGACTTACGGAGATGCCGGACCTCTCTCGGTCGGGGAACCGTGAGCCCCGGATGCATGCTTGGGGCTTTTGGACATCCGGGGTGGAGAGAAATTAGACGGGTTATTATTCGGAGGAGCCAAAGACGGGAGGTTTCTCGGGCTAGGGTTGCGAGTCGGGTGTGGTGATGACAAGGGGGCCGCTGCGGCTGCAACTGCGGTGGACATGGTCGACGGAGACAAATGATTCGAGTTCCTCCGGTTATGGTATCACGACGCAGATGAGCGCCAGTCCAAAGTACTTCACTGTATAATGACTTGATAAATCTCCTTCAGAGGATGCAAGGGCATCTGGAGTGCGGGAAATGTCCGGAAAGCGGATCGAAACGTGGGATCGTGGGATCGGCCAGGTCGATATATCTGATATTATATCCAAGGAGAGTAAGAGAATCCCCCAAAGATGGAGAGAAGGGCGGTTAGGCGTCAGGCGGCAGTATGACAGTCCAGAATTACAAGCGAGAGAAATGGACGAAAATCTGGAGGGAGGGAGGGGAGGGGGGGAGCGTGTGTGGGAAGGGAGTTGTTCAGCAGTTCTAGTTCTGGGCCCTGGAGAAAAAAAAAAAAGAAAAAATATGAGATCGACCAAGCTATTCCAGGGGGTAATATACGGAGTTCAACAAGATCAAAGTATCTGGTACTTAGATGGTAAGAAGTACAAAGAGGGGAAAGACACATCAACAGTCAGCCCAGCTAAGTACCAGATACCCGACCTTTCGGTGGATCCCACTGAGACACGATGTGTTTCTAGGAGATGGGTGTTTTAGGGGGATCCACCGTTCATTTTATTATTCATATCTACATACTCCGTAGTATATACTATTATATAGATAGTTATATCTATAGATATATATATAATATATATATATATACTATTACTATGTTGTATACGGAGTAGAGAGGACCTAATAGAACTACTTCATATCTATAATAGTCTCGGACACTGACATGACCATTTCCAGCCCCATTTATACCTTGGGGTATAATTCGTCTAGGACTTGTGGATCCCCTTTCTCTAACAGTAGTATAACAAGCAAATATTACTAGTACCTGTACAAGAAAAAAAAATAAAAAAAAATAACTCGAATCATATTCCCCAACACATTTCAGACAGAAAGAAATAATAATAATAATAATAATCACCTCCACCCGCACAGCGTTATATGTCAAACAAGGCGCAGCGGGCGCTTATATCAAAAGGGGCCACTAGTGTGTGGCGTCCAAACAAGTCACCAACACCTGCCCCATGCGAGCACTCCAGAGGACACCCTACCAAGTAAACTGAAACTGAAACTGAAACATCTAAAACAAAAAAATTAATTTGAGTCAGTTTACTTTGTAGTTGATTTAGTTTAGATGCTGACTCAATCACTACCTACCTAATCTGTCTGAAATTAGAGCCCACCCGATTAGGCCTGTCACGGTCCTGCGTTCATAAATGCACAGACCATGGGTGCGTGCCCAGGTTCCAGCTCTTACAGATATCATCTGTGCAGTTCTTAAGAGGTGTTTCGATATTTAGTTAGGTATATATAGTATATAATATAATATAAAAAGTGATAGGATGAAAGGAAAGCTGACAAATGACATTTATCCCCTAAAGTGTCCTTGGCCTTATAGATCCCTCGGAGATCCTTAGGAATCCTTCGGGTCTTAAAGTAGTACCTTTGTTTCATAAATCGGTATTAGACACTGTTGTATGGTATGCTTAGTACCAATGGTTAATGGTCACATGACTATCTGGTAAAATACCCAACAGTCTACATATGTACCCTAAAGAGATCTGCCTATTGTATTGAACGTGTATAGCTATGATTTTGAATTCTTCTATAATTTACTTCAGATTCACTTCAGATTCACTTCAGATTCGCTTCAGATTCACTTCAGATCCAATTCAGATCCAATTCAGATTAAGATAGTAACATAGTAAGAAATTGAGAGTTCAGAGTTGAGAGTTAGGAGTGCAAAGAGCCCTGTTTTAAAAAATTAATATAACTAATACAACATAACTAACTAACTAGTTAGTTAACTAGTTAGTTAGTTATTCATTTGTAGAAATACTTGTTCTCTGCAACCCCTAACAATGCCAAAGCCTAAGCGCGGGTCATCTCCACCCCCCGCCGCCCCGCTCCTCAACCCGCCCCCGCCAACCGCGTCGAATCTCTCCGCCCCAAGGGATTTGTTCAGAGCCTAGCTTCGCCCATACTGAGGCCGCGAAGACCAAAGATGACTGGAATGACGTTAAAGCTCGCGCGCGTGAACGGCTTAGTCGGTTTGAAGCCACAAATGAATCCGAAAAGCTAAAAGACTGCTTTGAGGGACTGCTTGACTGGCTTCCGCTAGGAGGAAGAGACTCTATCCAAGCGTTATATCGAGCATGTGGGAAACCCTCTACCGATGCTTCCCTGAGATACGCATAGTTATGCGAAGTTCTAGAATAAATGAGATCGAGAATGGCATCACACTTCACCATTCTATCCACCGCACATTCGGTCGCTTCCGATGTGCCTTCGAGCCGATTGTGCGTTTGTGGTCTAACCGTTGAAACTAGAAGGGTTCGTTTAGGACTAACTATTAACCTAGGACAACGCTCCACATACGTACAACTTCGTCACCTTCAACCGCTTCCCTGCCGAAATGAAACCATTCCTCTCCCGCCAGGTCACTTTTCGTAGATGCATCCCAGCCCGAGTCAGAGTCCCGTCTTCCACACCCGGTCTTATTAGACTGTCACTATCGACTTGCAAAATTTTTCCACGCGAGTGGGATAGGCGAGGTCATTGATAAAACTCTTGACCGTTTAAAGGAACTTAAGACTGGTTCAGTGTTAGCTCGTGATGGTACTACTGATCTGGAGTCTCTACTTCGATACGCAGTCTGGGAATCTGTCGCAATTTAAGCTGTTCTTCACCACTTCCGAGTGGTACCGGCCGAAGTAGCTTTTATCGTCGATTTGGGTTATTTTGAGCGCGGTTTTGCCCTCGAATACCTCATCTGTCATTTGCTTCACAGTGAGCCGTAACTTCCTGATAGGCCACCCAAGAGCCAACCATTCCCAGTTACATTAGTGCTGAATGAAATCCTACCTCTTAAGAATTAAGGTAGTATAATAGAGAGATACCTTCAAGTAGGGTATGTACTTTTCGGGCCAAAATACGAATTGCCTCATCTTATGGACTGGATTGAACTAACCAAACGCCAGAGTTGCAGCATTTGGTTCTAATTCGCCATAAAGGCAACGAACATTCCAGTTGCACAGCGGACTCTTGCCCTTGTGTGGATTAGCTTGTGGAGCCATCTCTGCACTAGAGATAATTTCCCCTTTGAGGAGCTTTTCAAAAAAGATCCGAAATCATGTGCTTTATGAGATGATTCTCTCGCTTTGTTCGGATCAGGAATGTAAACCCGAGGATTCGGGTTTGGCTTAAGCGATGCTAGCTTGGTCCATGTGCCTGAAAATTAGGAAAATTTGCCCGCTCAGAAACAAAATTTCTGCTATGGCCATCGTGTTAGGCCAATAAGTAATTGAGGGGGTCAGGATAGTTTGATCAAGTAGTGAGATTGATGATTCACTACGGAATATATTGTAAGAACAGAGGTTGGGGGATCTTTTCAACATACAAGACTACAAAAATAACACTTCTATACAAAATCCATAACTCTCAATCTTCTAGAAAGAATTATCACACGCCTTATCTTCACAAAAGCCAACATCTCAACAATGCAATTTTATAGATACCAAAAATAGCAGGCGGTGAGAGTCGACTATCGATAACCCACCTTTTTTCTTCGCAATCATCTTCGACTTGGAGATCCAGATCGCGCAAAATTCTTAGGCTAAAACTCCAACTGAACTACCAAGCCAAACCATAGCAGAGACATTAACCTCCGTCTTGAAAATTCAAACCCAGCCAACCCCCAACCACCAACCAGCACCCCCAACTCCCGCATCCACTCGAACAGCCCTCGACAAACCGTCGAACTCGTTAGATCAAACCTACATACCTCACACCCTCCCTAAAAAAACACAATGCCTGAATCCGTCCACTCCCAAGATCTGGACCAGTCCATGGTCGACGCAGAACAGCCCACCGAGCTGCCCCAGTCCAACGACCCCATCCTCGAGGAGAGACAGATTGTCGTGGTACGTATCTGATCTGCGGATATCCGAATTGATCTCAGACTCAAGCTTTTGATACACCCAAGATATTAAAGAAAAAAAAAAAAAAACCAAGCTAATACCGTTACTTCCCACAGCTCCCCGGCGCCACCGAAACCGCCGCTTCATTCCAGTTCGAAGGCGAAGGCCACACCATGGGCAATGCGCTGCGGTACGCAATTATGAAGAAGTGAGTATATACGATGATTGCGAGACTAGATTCTTTGGTATTTGGCATTTCATACCGCATGTTTTCGCACAAGCCATTGAAATCCATCGTCTGGTCTGCCGAACAAGAATATCATAACTAACTATTACATAGCCCTGCCGTTGAGTTCTGCGGTTACACCATCCCTCACCCCTCGGATCCGAAAATGAACGTCCGTATCCAGACTAACGGTATGTTCCTGTTACTTTACTTTCCCTGCTTTCTTGCCTTGCATATTGGAAGAATATTGAATGTGAATTGGCTACTAACGCATGGCTTTAGATACTACTACTGCTCTCGAGGCTCTGGAGAAGGGTTTCAATGATCTGATGGATCTGTGTGATGTCGTAACGGAGAAGTTCACTGCTTCGCGTGATCAGTTCAATGCGGAGAGTGGGAACCGGATGGAGGCATGAGATTGTTTATTTGCATATGTATTATTTAATTGGCGTTTCTGGGTAGAGGGAAAAGTACATTTTCTATCTTGGGCATGACAAGTGCTTTTTTTTGGTTTCTTGGTATATATATTTATAAGAAATACTTGGTGGTGATAGAGTTATTCGTGACCCGTTCTATAAGACTAATATTGCTAAGAAGATTGTGCTGTCATAGGATAGGTTCAGCATCAAGTCTCGAAGCTAGACGTATGCAGAAATTAGAGAACGAAATAAGATAATGGAATGGCTTATTCAGACAATATATACACATCATGTCTATCGATGGCGCAGTTCCTCGAACTGTCACATCGCGGACCAGAAACGAGATGAAGAGGATAGGAAATGGGAGAGAAAGGAGCAGAAAGAGAGTTTTAATTGCGACCCTCGAGGAAACCAGAGACGAAGTTGCGGGGTAGCCGCGCGCCAGGGTCTTCTTCTGGGCGGAAGTACTTCATAACATGAGAAAGCTGCTTCCAGTAGTTAAGGGTTTCCTGCATTGAAATGATGTCAGTATTTGATCCTGGAATTGTGGAGTGACTGCGACAATGGGCAATCCAATAGAGACAAAGAAGAAGCAGCAGTTGCTTCTCGTAATGGTCTTCTTGAAAGATCCGCACGTCGAAAGAGACATGTCATATATCCCAGGCAGAAAAGGTGGACTGGACTAACCTGGAACTCGGCGTGGCTCTGGTACAACAGCACATCCACAACAGGCAATTGGCTGACGTAGCGGTGCTTCTCGAATTCCTGGCGGATCTTGGTGCGGATGGCGGATACGGGCATGCCCAGGGAGTACATGGTCTGGATCTCTGGGGACTATATTTGGTGATATCACGTTAGCTGAGTCCGCCGCGGGGTCAAATTGTAGCCTTTTAAGCCATAGAGAAAAAAACAGCCTCTAAACAATCCACTCCTGCGATATCCGTCTGGAATAGAGGAACAGAATATATCAAGGGAGAAGGTGTATCGGGCTGGGATCTCGGGGTAAACTGACCGCGCGGAGCCATTCACGGTACGTCTTCAGGACTCGGTATTTCGCATCGCCCCAGTTGACAGCTAAAAACAAACAGGTATATTAGCACTTTTTCGCGGGTATGATAGACTCCATTGACGATCCCGCCGGGTGGACGGCGGAACGCATCGGGCGTGGAAGGGACGTACAGGAGCGCGTGCGCTGCGCCAGGTAGGTAGGGTTGATAGTCATTTTGGAGGAGAGTTGAGTGCCCACTCAATCCAGTGTGGTTCAATCACTGAGTGTAGGAAGACGGGGAGAGAATTGAACGTGGGTTCCTGAGCTATGAAGGTGGAGGTTTCGATCTGAGGTTGGTGGTGGAATGGGACCGGCTCACCGCCTGCCTTTTCAAAAAAAAATCTTTGCGAATTTGGGGATTATCGAACCGTCTTGCGCGACGTTTCTCTGCTCTTGTTTTTTATTCCCGTCGAATCTTTTTCGATATCTGTGATTCTATTGCAGGGTTATTCGATTCGTCTTGGGTTTTCGAAGTCATTACCACTCATTTCTCGTCACCCTATCAATCTTTGCTTTTCTCTCTCCGTCCGCCTTGTCTCAACTTAATCATCCGTTCAATTCCTCGACTACGAAATGGCTCCTAACGTTGGAGGTGCAAAGGGAGGCGCCAAAGGAGGCGCAAAAGGCAGCAAGCCTTCCGCCCTGTCTTCTGCCTCGCGCGTCAGCAAATCGGCCAAGAAAGATGGTCCCAAGCGTCCCCCGCCCAAGGAACAGAAGACCAAGCCCCGGACTGCCAACGAGAACTTGAAGAAAAAGAAGAAGAGAGTATACACCGAGAAGGAGCTTGATCTGCCCGAATTGAACCAAATCACACCTGTTGGAGTGATCAAGCCCAAGGGCAAGAAGAAGGGCAAAACTTTTGTCGATGATTCGGTACGTTTGATCTCCCAAGTTCTGTTAAATTGATTGCATTTTATGGAAACCTGGTACTAATACTATCACCTATAGGAGGGCATGAGGACAATTCTCGCCATGGTGAACGCCGAGAAGGAGGGCCAGATCGAGTCCAAGATGATGAAGGCACGTCAATTAGAAGAGATCCGTGAGGCAAAGAGGGCCGAGGCCGAGAGCCGCATGAAGGAAAGGAAGAACAAGTTCGACGATGTCAAGGATTCCATCCGTCAAAAGAAGAAGGGCAAGGGTGGTGACAAGGCTGCGGATCCCACGAGTATCAAGGATAGTATCTCTAAGCCCGGGCGATCGAAGAAGAAGAGCGTTGCATTTGCTTGAAAAAAAAAAGTCTGAATATTTGTGTCTATACTTTGATTATGTATTTAGATGTCGGGGTTCGGCGTTTTCACCGGTTTATCAATCTATGTCTATCGGAACAGAAACATCATTTATGCAAAAATAAAACCAGAGATAACCCGAAAATGGTTCACCATTGTAAACCATGAATGGCCTCGCTTTCGAACATGATTATTAGCAGTTAGTTAGGAGGCCGGAATGGTTGAGGGCAGATTACAGCCCCAAAGGTAGTGCGAGCTTGCGGCGCATCGGGACGAATTCAGGCTTAGGTGCCAGGTCGGGCTCTTTGTTGGCGCCAGGATGGCTGGCAATGCTTCCAGGCAGTCTTTCAGGATGTTCGACAACACCAGGGATATTAGTGTCGATTTCCCTTGCCATTTTGTTCAAGAAGTTTCCCACCTGAAGGAAAGTTAGTATTTGATGCCAATGGTTAATTGGGAAAGACATACCGGCTTGACAAACCACCTAGATCCTCCGAGCTCGAACCAGCCAAGATGGCCACCCCACGATGTAGTCAACATGACTCCGTATGGTGTTCGGGTCATTTCCTGATAGGGCAGAGCCTCTCGGCAAGAAATCTAGCAAAGTCAGCGATATGTTCATGGTTGACAAGGAAAGCTTTCATAACTTACAGGATCATCCTCTGCTTGAATGCAAAGGAAAGGAATCCTGATAGCGAGCATGGAATCGGTGGAAGTAGAATCACGGTAATACGCTCCTTCGGTGGGGTAGCCCCAGGTCGGGCATTGCAGAGCTCTGTTGCATGTTAGAATGGTACTCGTTTTGACAGAAGGAATTCTTCTTACCGGTCGAACTCATGGAGGTAGGTAATATTTCTTATCGCATCAACATCGATACGAGGGTTTGTGGACACTTGATCGACATGTCTGTTTTCCATGTGGTTAGTTAACTTTTCACATCATCCGAATAGACAGATACTCACGTCTCAAAGAGCTTCTTCATACTTGTCCCCAATGTTTTGCTGTACACCTCCTTCCCAATCCAGGTGCTTTGTAACATTGTAGAACTAATCTCCAAGTTCCACGGGCTCGCGCAAATTACGGCTGCCTTCAATTGACAGGCATCACCTTCCTCTCCCAGATACTACAAAGGTTGTCAGTGAGGGGTATAAACAGTCAGCTTTTCCCGGGGGGGGCATACATTAGTGAGGATGTTGGCACCGAGTGAGAAGCCCATTCCAAACAGAGGGCGATTAGGGAACTGCTTCCTGAGCCACTTCACAGACTGGCGAACATCCCAGGTAGCTCGGGCATTGTAAAGAACACCGGTACTGATGTTTGTCTCCGCGCATCCTCTCGAGTTGACAACACATGCTTCCCACGCGCCATCTTCGATAAGCGGTGCTAGGACTTCCCGCAAGTATACTTCATGGGAGCCACCACTCAGACCGTGAAGAAGCACAAGCATGGGCTTAGTGTCATCGGAGGGCAACGCAGCAAGTTCATCCTGAGAGTAAAACGATGTGCGCGGCGGCAAACCAGACTTTTGGGTATACTTCCTCGCTTGATCAATAAGCTCCGGGTCTTGAGGAACCTCGTACGGTGTGACCACGAAATCCATGGCATAGTGACCCGTGAATGCGGGGGTTTCCGACTCGAAAATTTTACGTTTGTAGTAAACAGGAACATTGTCGTATTTCACAGTAGTCCAACATGTCTGTAGGTGGCCATTGAACAAGAAAGGGTTTAGATTGCATGTTTCTGGTGTTGCAGACCGACAGACATCCACGAACGTGGTTTGTTCTTTAGCGCCTGTGGCGCCGGGCACTTTGGTCAATGTCAACTTATTGTCCTTGGCGTGATGGAAAGCTATGCGACCCTTGGGACGAAACCATGAAATCAACCCCATGGCGATCAACCCAGATAAGAGGACTGATAGGGGGATCGAATTCAGAAGCGTTGGGATGATGTCGAGCATGAGGGGTATCTAAACACTAAAAGAAAGCTGAAAATCGAGCAAATGAACAAATCGATATCCCAATGAAAGTCGTTTAACTCTTATATGTAGAGAAAGAAAAGAAAGAAAAAAAAGACAGACTTAGGAATGCAAAATGCAAAAATGCAAAACACTGGATCCAAGATAACCAAACATCTCGATTATCAGAAACAGACCTCGGCAAAAAAAAAAAATTATGTTTAGATTTTCCAGTCCCCCGGGTCTCCTACCCCCGGGGCCATGGTTCAATATGATTAAGTTTATTTTATTCCTATACACGTGATTCACATAGTTATGCATGTTGTATCAGGTGACCTGGGCTTTAAGGTTGGCTTAGTCATCAATATGAGGTGCCCAGGTGGAACTTCAACCCGAGCGGGTTTTGCACGGACACACCTGATATAACATGTCGGCGTTTTTTTGTCATACGCCAGAAGTCAGTTGACAATATCCTAGCGCATACAAGGTTTGAGCTCGGATTTGATGCAGGAAGCACACCTTATCTAGTGCAGTTGGGAAATGTCGGGGGCATTCCACCGAATATGAAGTGATGATGATATGATTCCCAATGCGGCAATCTGATTTCCGCATGCGGAAGCCCTAAACTCACTTCCGGCGCGAAAACACAGGGAGATATCCCCATGTCTTCCGACAATAGCAATGTCCTTTCTTAAATCAAACAAGATAAATGTAGGGTTAAAATGTTGAAATATCCGGTGTTCTGCATATGGATCATCAGACAAAGAACGGACTAAGCCACCAATGATCAGTTCCTCTTCCTCTTTATATGTAATGCTAATAGCATTAACACCCATCTTTTTATGACCCGGTCCCATGGTCCGTTTTCGGGAATCTTTATCTTCCAGCAGACTATTTCAAGGTCAAAGGATCCATATCTTCGCTCTTTTTCCTTTGAAGGTGATGCAACTACTTGTTCGTCACACGATGCGTTTGATCTCTACTACAACATGATAGTAACAGTCGAAACGCCACTATCCATATTGTTCATAAATCTCTCATGAGGCCTGGTCATCAAACATATTTGAACGATCTTGGATCCAAACACTCATGACTTTAATAAGAAAGTCCTCGTCCGACATGTCCGATCGTCTACACCGCGCCACAGAGAAGTTCAAGACTATGATCAAAATGAGAACCTGGTCCTCGAAACGAGCGAAGAAGCAACAGGAAGATGGCCTCGGCCGTTGCCACCTAATGGAATTACCTACCGAGCTGTTGTTGGAGATCATATCCCATCTGACAGTGTTGCCGGAGGCTGCGCTTGCGCTGACCAACAAGCGCATGTTCGCAATATCCGGAGAGATCCTGCTCTCGAAATCCCTCCGGTTCAGTCGTGACTTTGCACCGCTATTCCACCATTATCGCAATGGACACAACTTTGTCACGCCCCGGTGGTCATTCCTCAACTTGTTGGAAAACTCCCGCTGGAAACTATGCTCCAAGTGTTTGAAACTCCACCCTAGAGCCGCATTCTCATCCAGAGAGCTGAGGCGGAAGCCAGAGCATCGAACATGCAATGCTGGAGAGTTGGCAGGGGTTGTCGACCTGTGCCCATGCAAGAAATTGACTTTCCGTGATAAACTCGATCTCGCAGATCATGTTCGAGTGCGGCAGGTGGCACTACTACCCTTGAAATCAACCTTCGGGAACGCCGTTAATGACCGCTACTGCTGGCATACATGCACCGAGCAGTATGGCCCAACCGAGCTGAAGACATCTTTGTTCCCTGTGATCAATGCCAACAATCAGCTGGTTCTTCGCACGGAATACGAACTCACCACCGAGTCAGGTCAAGTTGGCAAGGAAGATTATATGACACCACGCTTTGGGTGTGCACATCGATCAGTCGACCTGTGGCTCTCAAGCGTCCACCAAACCACTCTATGTCGCCTCTTCGACTCTTTCTGTTCATCTTGCAACCGTATATCAGTTTGCAGTGCTTGTGACACAACGTTGACATGTCCACGAAAATCACCATTCCACTCTGAAAAATCTGGCAGAGCGACATACTCATTCTGGACCCAAAGAAACCTTGGAGGGACGGGTCCAGCTCCTGATCCGGTTTGGGGAGCACAAAGAATTCATCCAGCCGAACCTTCAGTCAGTGTTGACAACTGCAACGAGTTATGTCCTTGGACAGTGCGCGAACATCCAGCGCTCTCATTCGCGCCAAGTATAGAGCAAGAAATTATCGATTCTGGGATAGGTAACTCACCCATCAACCAACTTTACACATACATAAACATGATTTAACAAATTTGTTCAGCTGCGAGAGAGGCCTTGGGGGCTTTGGCAAGATCATAAAGAGTTGGTTGACCAATTGGGGTTCATTCCTTCTCTCGTTTACGAATTTTGTCAGTATATATGTTGTATAGTGAGTGTCGTTTCAGCGCGTTAGATTTGTCTTTTGTTGGCATCAAGTATCTAGGCATACTATCAAATAATTCAATCATTCAGACAAGAAGTGAAGGCCACCTTAGTGGTGCTCGATTCGACATATATTGTAAGACCCCTTGTTAGAGTCCTTTGTCTTATCCAAGTGCTTCATTGGCCGACAACACAGCCCAAAACAAAAAAAATTGGAAACTGTCAAAGACGACTCTTCCATAACTTTGAGACGTAACAATCTAACTATTTAACTAACTAGTTAGTTAGTTAGTTAGTTAATCAGTTAGTTAACCTATGTTGTAGATAGGAAGTATACAGGTACATCGGTGGAAAAGTCGCGTAATCGCAACATCCCTTATCAGCTGACCGCCCTGGAGTTTCTCCGGACCGACACGAAGATCCACGCTCATCATCTCGCGCGTTCGACTTCATACTCGATTTATACGAGTATTGTCTGTTTCTCGGGGCGATGAGCTTTCCACCACCTGGCCCCGGCGAATACCCGCATTATCTACCGCCACCGCAGTATCAACACGGGCAAATCCCCCCGCAGATACTGTACAATAATGCCGCTCCTCCGCCCCCATACGATAGTTATGGCAAGGCAATGTATCCTTCGACTATGACACCATATTCATACCCATCGACATATACTTCACAGCCACAGCAACAACAACAGCAGCAGCAGCATCAGCAGCAAACGCGTCCTCCGCCGCAAACTCCCCCGCAGCAGCCACTCCATTTACCATCACAGGCTCTCCAACCACGGCCACAGCCAGGGCAACAACAGCTAGCACCACCACTACTCCCTCAACTACAATCACCCCCTCCACCTCAGCCGCCCCCTCCCCCCACCCCCCACCTCCGCCTCCGCCTCAAATCCAACAAGAAGAGGTTCAACATCAGTTTGTCAATCCGGCTCAATTGTTTGTACAACAACCACTGCCTACTGCCCCACGATCCCGATACACCCAACTCTCTCCTCAGTATGGCGAACCGCCTTTCGTCCCGAGTGCTAGTCCCTCCCAAATACCACCAGCCGCTTTGCCACCTCCTCCGCCAGTCATGCCTGTCCATGTTGCTCCAGTCCCGTCTCCTATTACTCCCAAACCAAACACCGAAAACAAGCAAGGAAAACCCAATATCCATACACCGCAAGCACACCCTATCATTAAAGTCGAACCCAAACCAGCAAATATCCCCCCAAAGTAGAGCCCCAGAAAAAGCCTTCTACGCCTATTGCGACGCCGAAACGACCCCAGCCTGCTCCATCGCCGGTGACACATGCCACCCCGCAAGTCATGATCCCAGCTCCTTCTCCAGTCGTTCAAGCAAGTATTCAAACCCAAACTCTGAAGAAGCAACTTCAACCGCAGCATATTGAAAAGAAGAGACAGCCGAGTCAGCCAAATGTCGAAAAACATGGAAAGCCCACCCCCGCCAAGTCTACCAAGCCTCCAGTCGACTATCAGGTTCTGCTGTTGTCCCTGGCCGATGAATATCTAAATGCTGCTCATGCGCATGGAACAACGACCTCATTGACCGCTCGTGAGACGGATGTCGAGGAATATTACAAGCTGGTTGCTACCGGATTGGGCTGTTTGGAGGCTGTCTTGAAGGTTGGTTAATTGCTCTATTGGACAAATTCTGCACCTATGCTAAACAAATGATACGATAGAACTGGCGATTGCAACCTCGCAAAGAAGCCCTTGTTAGACTTCGCTATGCGCGTACATTGTTCGAGGAAACAGACAATGACATCGAAGCGGAAACAGCATTGAGTAAAGGGGTGTGTATTTGTTTCCCTCCTCTATTCTAGAAGTAGCCACTAACTTGACGCAGATCGATCTTTGTGAACGAGTTAGTCAACCGAAACTTGATAGCGAATTCGTTTTGATCTGACTGTTATAGAACCGTATGCTTGACTTGAAATACAGCATGCAACACCTCTTGGCACGGATGCTCCACAAAAGCAACCCTAAAGCATCCTTGAAGGCAGTCGATGGGATGATTCAGGATGTGGAAGCGTATGTGCCATTCCACTCTCTTTGACCGCAGAATACTAATAGCTATAGGTACCGCCATGCCGCATGGGAGTATGCATTTCGTTTCCTTCGAGTATCACTGTCATTGTCATCTCCGTCACACCAAGACTCTGTGCAAGCGTTACAGCATCTTCACAAAATTACGGCTATGGCTAGTCGTAACGGGGACAAGGCTGTTTCAGCAATGGCCGCTGTCATCGAATCACTTGCACACTTGCAGCAAGCGACAAATGCCGATTCTATCGAGCAGGCACAGCGCGCTGTGGCTGCCGCGCGAAGTCATCAACTGAACGATGAACTTCGCCATATACCCCAACTCACAACCTTGATTCAAATGGTTGATATCTGTTGCAGTCTTCTAGAGTACGACGTCAACCAGTCTGGGCAGAAGCTGAAGGTCATGCAGGCTTTGATGGACGAAACATTGAGCGACAGCAACTGGCGTCCCGATGGATCCTTTTCAGTCCCTCTCAACGGCAAATCTGCTGGGCCGTCATCCATCGACACCGGTGACATCTTGCAGGTTCATAATGGGACTTTGCTACTAAGTTTCAACTGGCTTCCTCAGCACGATCTTTATGCGCTTTGCTATTTCTTAAGCTCAATCACGCTCAGTGCCAAGAACTCATATGACGGCCGGAAAGCAGAGAAATATCTTGAGGAAGGACTTCGAATGGTTCAAGGCAATTTCAGGGCCCCCCAAGAAATTTCAGAATCCATGGTCAATGCCAACCGTCGGGTTCAGTGGCGTCAGTCCCTTTACTGCAACCTTCTCCTCCAACGAGTCTTCCTAGCCTGCGCTCGAACCGATTGGGATCTTGCCAGCCAGACCCTCAACGACCTTCGACAAGTCTTCGAAGAGCTTGGTTCCAACCTCCCGGATACCATCGAATGTCTGATGGAGTATGCCGCCGGTACCATCGTACAAGCCACTGGCGATCTCGAGGCCGCGCTGAATATATTCCAATCACCAATTCTGTCACTAGACCCCGCTACCAGCAAGACAGGACGTAATGACCCCTGTCGTGATACGCGCATCCTCGCCGGTCTCAACACAGTTCTCATTCTCCGTGATCCAAATCACCCGTCGCACTCACTGCTCAGCGCTGTTCTAGCAACCCTCGAACCATTCTGCCAAAACAGTCCAAACAAGTACATACAAGCTGCCTACCACCTAGTCTGCGCAACCGTTCATTCCGAGTCAACCATCCAAACAAAACAGTACCTCCAGCAAGCCCTGCAGTCTGCCACCGCAATCAGCAACAGCCAAATCACCTGCATGACCCTAACATTCATGAGCTGGAAGTACTTCCGCGGCGTGGTCGGCGAGCAAGCCGAGAAAAGCGCTCGCGCCGGCCGTGCAATGGCTAAACGAGCTAATGACCGTATGTGGGCGAGTGTCACTGATGACATGCTGGCTGAAACCCTCGAGCGACAGGGCAAGGGCGAGGAAGCGCAGAGCGTCCGCGAGGAAGGTCAACGCTTGGTCTCGGGTCTTCCGCCCCGTCTGAGACGTTCAGCCTGATTGGCTTTTGTCTATTGCTATAAACATGATATACCTTTTTTTTAAAACGTCTTTCCCTTTGGCGTTTGTTTCAGGACTGTTCTTAGGGAGGCGCTTGTTTACGATACCATTTGATGGCTACCAGGGAAGGAGTTTGATATTTTATGGATGCGAGCCGGTAAATGATGTTATTGCCGAACCAAGAAATACCTTTTCGATGTCCTAAGCACAGAGGTTTACCCAGTGATACACGTAGGAATCGTGGACTTGAAAATTGATAGAATTCAGCTCAGGGCGTGTCTATCACACCACCCTAGGAAGATCATGAATTGCTTCGCTCCCCTATAAAAAAGAACATAAACACCTGACATCCATGCGTAATGTACAAACACTATGGTATAAACCAGCCTGCAATCCACGGACACAGGCTCCACCAGCTTCCGCTTGATGAAACATCGAAGGAAGAAAAAAAACACACGAGGACAACAGCACCGCTGAAGTCAACTCCATACCCACAATACGCCAGCAATGTCCGCCGAGGGATCTATCCTCATCCGCACACAGATGAAGAAAAGACCCTCCCTCACACCGCGAAATTAATATTAAAGCCGCAAAAATCGAAATACTAATAAAACAGCTCAACCAAGCCCAGCCCAAACACCGCGAATTCTCCGCGCAAGCTGGATATCCTTCTGCATAATAGTAACGCGCTTCGCATGCAGCGCGCATAGATTCGTATCCTCAAATAGATGAACAAGGAAAGCCTCAGCGGCTTCTTGCAGAGCTTGGATGGCATGCGACTGCCAGCGCAACTCTGCGCCGACGTCGGCGGGGAGGAGATCGAGTGCGACTTCGCGGACTAAGCGTGCGAAGGGGAGTTTGGCGATTAGGAGGTCGTAGGAGCGTTGGTAGCGGCGGATTTCTTTCAATGCGAGGGTGCCGGGCCTGTAGCGGCGACGGCGGCCTGTGGGGGTTGGATCTCCGGCTAGGGGATTGTTAGAATGGTGGGTTGAATAGGAATTGCGCAAGTTGAGTAGTCCAAGGCGCTCATTGTGGGGGTGGTAGGAGGAGGAGGGTAGGACGTACGTTGGACGTTGGTGTTGGTCTTTGCGACTGTTGATTGCTTTCCTCCCTTCGTTTTTTTTGTTGGTGTTCCACCTCCTGCGGCGGCTGTCTTGCGTACTTTGCCTTTTTGTGCGCTGCCCGGTGCTGCCTTTCGGGCCATTTTAGGTGGCATTGTGGTACAGAAATGTGCTGGAGAGGTCTTTTTGGGTAGTGGGGTGTTGGAAAGCGATCAATTGGGAGGTTTATCGCCTAGCAACCAGCGCCTTGCGAATTGCCGCGTTTGTGTCGAGATTGTCCCTTGCGGGAACCGTGTCCGAGTATTGAAGGGGATTTAGGCTTGCACGCGAGATTCAACCGAAGGGATTGGGATTAAAAATCTTATCTGCTAATATTTAGACAGTCCTTTGTTGCAAAGGGAAGGCTGGGTGAGCTGTCAATATGAACTATTCGGGCCTTAGCGTCCCAGCCCCCGTGATTCTCACGTAAACACGCGCCTCGTGTCTGGACACGTGACGATAAACTGGCCTACCTGGTCTTATCTCCGTCATACGTGGAATATACCCCGGAGGCACTTTGGAGAGCTCTCAGTGCTCGTGCTGATCATCCGCCTTGACTCCCGCTTCTGTCTCATTTCTGTTTCCACTAGGAGTAGAAGTTACAACACCCCCCCACACATTATGGCCGCTCTCTGGGAGAACAATGGGCAACCAGGCCAGTTTCCCCTCGAACAATGGTTCTATGAGATGCCACCCGTCACCCGGTGGTGGACTGTAGCAACCGTCGCAACGTCAGTCTTGGTGCAGTGCCACATCGTGACCCCATTCCAGCTATTCTACAGCTTCCGCTCTGTCTACGTTAAATCGCAGTACTGGCGACTCCTCACAACATTCCTCTATTTCGGACCCCTCAATCTCGACCTATTATTCCATGTCTTCTTCCTGCAGCGCTACTCCCGTCTTCTGGAAGAAACATCCGGCCGTTCCCCGGCCCACTTTGCATGGCTGATTTTCTACGCCATGACATCTCTCCTCATTATCTCACCTTTCCTCTCAATACCCTTCCTGGGAAGCGCGCTTTCATCCAGCTTGGTCTACATCTGGGCCCGGCGCAACCCAGACACCCGGCTCAGTTTGTTGGGTTTGCTGGTATTCACCGCTCCCTACCTACCTTGGGTGCTCATGGGATTCAGTGTGATTGTGCATAAGATCGTGCCGAAGGATGAAATGCTGGGCGTTGTTGTCGGTCATATCTGGTACTTCTTCAACGATGTTTACCCGCCTCTGCATGATGGCCACCGTCCGCTTGACCCGCCTCGTTGGTGGATCCGTCTGTTTGAGTCTGCGCCCAGCCCAAGCGAGCGTACAACGGGTGCGGCTGTGAATGGCGAGTTTGCGGCTGCCGTGGCGCCTGAGGTTCGATGAACCTTATTCTTTTTATTGATCAAGTGTCGCTTTTCTGGAATGGAATCTCGAGGTTCCTTGTGGCGTTGAAAGGAAATTGAAACTAGACCGCATTCGAAAGACAGATCTCGTTGGTATAAGTAGAGCCATTGCCATGCAGGGAAGGGGCAAAACTGGACACCAGCGAGCATCTTGGCGCTTTTCTCTAAATCACACCGGATGAGAGCATTCGACATCATTCGGTGAGTTTTGCATGAGATACTGGGTGAGATACTGGGGGAGAAGTGAACAGGCCACATTAGAGCTGTGTCAAAAGTGGTATGACGGAGACTAGCGAGGGGTCTGTCCGGAATACAACATAGCTCCCTTTTATCTGATGATGTTGGGATGTTTCCCCTTGGCACAGTCCTCATGTGATCTATCTAAAAGAAGCAAGGACTAGGACTTTCGTTTATGTTTACAAGAGCGTGCATATGTGTTTACATTGGAATAGCCATAGATACCCGGATTATTATTTTCTTTTTACTCCTATATACCACTTAGAGCTGTATGCAGACACATACCTTAAGATGACGACATGTATCAAACGCTCGCTATGGCCTTCAACCCCAAGTACGAGAGAGCATTTGACTTCGCTCTGTCCCTCGAAATAATAAACTCAAACGCACCAACCCCTGTTTGTTTACATTCACATGCGTTAAAATAAAGTAAAGTAAATCAATACCGTGTGATTGCATGTGTGATTGCATTCATTACCAGCCACTTATCAAAATACCTTGCAGTAGCCAGGGAAGCGCATGATGATACTTTGTTTGGACATGCCAAGTTAAGTACGGGGCTGTGCTTGATCTTGCATATACATAGGCAGTCTTAACAAATAGGCAGCATACAATATAATACAATGTATATTAAAGGTTATAACTAACTAGTTACTAGCCAAGTCTCTTGCATAGAGTAACTATGTCTTTTTTTACTGCCTTCGTCTACACCTAAAAAGAGCATCTAAAAAGAGCATCTAAAAGACTGACAAAAAGCCATGACAAGGCTGCATAAGCGGCTGACTATTCTTGTATGTAGTCAGCCTAGTCATCTCACATTATGTAGAGTACTCGACTATTCTTAGAAAGGGCTGTAGGACGATCTAGAGAACGTCAGACCAAGGCTGCCACGAGGCAATATAATAGTAAACCGGAGTACACATTGTACATTTATGGCGCCCAGCGCCCCGTATATTTCAGGTCTTGGCCCCATATTTCAGAACAAACCAATGTGGTGATATGCAGCGCTTTTAATTAAGGGCCCGGGCACTACCTGCCTAGCTAAGCAATAGTTGCGAATTTCCCTGTACATGTCTGTATGATACATGTATAATTGTTCTCAAACCTTGATAACCTATACACCTATGTGGTATAACTAGTTAGGTAGGTAGATAATCATAGAGTATGGATGTGTTAGGCGCGCAGTGTTAATATCAGATGTGTACCAAAGGAGTAATTCACCGTTAGCGCCCACATCCCGCTGATAAACATGGCACGGCAGGCGATCTGCGCAATGCTTGTACTGTACAATCACGGTAGATTTGAAATTAAAGAATCACCCACGTCATATCTTAGAATGGAAACCCGGAGAAGCTGGTATATGACGAGTGATAGGCAACAGAGTTAAAATGGGAATCGAGATACAACGTGGTGAACCGTGGGTTATTGTGGGTTATTGGTGGGTTTCCCTGAGTGGATGGGACCTTCTTTTTTTTCTGTACCATACAATATCGTTACCTAGGTAGGGGTACCTAGGTACAACATCCAGATCAATGGCGGGTCTAGTGGGGGTGACAGTTCCCATGGGAATGGGTTATATACATAAACCATACAGTTGAGTCCACTTGTGCATGGAAATATATTTATTTGAAGGGTTTCATTGGTTGAAAATATTCCAGTTGCACTTTTCCATATCTATTCCATACGCTACACATGTATCCACAAGCAAAATACAAATATTCCAAAAGTACAAAAACGAATACGATCATCGAGGCCAATAATGGTGGGTGAGAATGGAGACCTCTAATCGCACCGTGCACGCTCCTGTGCGGTGGCACATAGTGGCGGTTCACTTGGCAAATCGGTGCCAATTCCTACCTCTCGTGCTGGCAATAACCTTGGCGGAGTCTGTGGCCAGGATGTTCAAGGCTTGGTTCTTTCTTTTTACGCGTGGGATTGGATTCATATACGTAGTACATTATACTCTGTCACTTATAGTGTCATCACTAAATTGTTCTTATCAAAGGCGTATATGTTGTAATTCACGCCACAATCGTGGGGGTAGTAAAATACATGTACAACAGATAATGTAAATATACAAAGCACTGAACACTGATTAGTTATGTACAATAAAGTACGGAGTACAGAATAGTTAGTTATTATTATAGCTAGACCATTTGGGCTCCGGTATGCAACCGGTTCTCAAAACCCAGGTAATAGACTTCGGAACTAGCAGATGCAAACTCCCACTAGCCTCCCGAGACCGAGAAAGGTACGGTCGAGTAACATGTCCAAATAGGATTAGCTCAATACACCGTTCTCACGTTGGCGTGGGGATTTTTCCCCACGGTTGTATATTTACAATACGATGACGAGTCCTCGCGCCAAACTTGGATTATTTTAGCGATGGAGGTATACACTCATAGATAGTTCAATGGCTAACTAACTATAGTTATATGTAGTTTCTATTATATTATATTATATTAATAGCAATTCAAGATATAATCTTATTACTATATTTAATTCCACGCTCACACTCATACATCCATCCATACAAGATTGGTTTTTTTGAGAAAAGAAAAAAGGTTAAAATGAATTCCCCCTTTGTTGCCCCACTATGAATCCACCAATCAGAATCAGATCCAACCGCCTAATCTTGGAACCACAGCCACCTTTCTGTACTCAGCCTCTCTGTAAAATTAAAATGAGCTCAACCTTTTCTTCCCAGACTTTGTTCTCTTGTCGTATTCTCTTTACTTTCCCCTTCGTCACCTTCCTTCCCTTCCCTTTTTTTCTTTTTTCTTTTCTTTTTTCTTTAATTTTTTAAAATTCATTTTTTGCCTCAGAATTTCCAATTTTTAAACGCTCCCCCAAGGTCTCTCCTTTCCTTCTTTAGCTTTAGTCTCCCCACTCCCGTCACTCCTTATTATCGTGAAATAGTCTCCCCTTTTTATTTTAAAACATACTCTTTTCTCGTTCCTTTTATCATTACCAGATTCTTATGACCGCATTTTCATACAGCTTTGACTACATATCAAACGGCCTAAGGGTCTGAATACTCTTAGCACGACTTTTACGACATAAAATACGAAATAGTTGGGGTTCAATTGGTTATCACGCTTCTACCTAATCCTTCGTGTCTTTCGCCCTCCGCCTTCGCCTTCATCATGCGGCGCGGTCTTTTGATCTTCCTCATCGTCAACCTCATTATTCTCTCATTGCTCGTCCGCAGTGTCTCGACGCTTCTAGCACTACTAGTTGAAGATGCCGCCGCCGACGCTATACACCGCGCGGAGCTGCCCTCGCCAAATTCGAGCCTGATCGAGCAACGACCCCAGATAATTCCGAAGATTATTCACCAAACATACAAGAATGAGACCATTCCAGAGGTCTGGGTCGATGCTCAACAGAGTTGCATTGACCTGCACCCGGATTATGAATATATTGTACGTCCATGGCCCCTACCCAATCTGTTCAATTCAAACCGGTTTCTAACATGTTGTCGTTAGCTATGGACAAATGAGAAATCGCGGGACTTCATCGCCGCCGAATACCCTTGGTTCTTGGACACATTCGATGGTTACAGTTATCCTATTCAACGCGCGGATTCTATTCGATACTTCATTCTCGCACACTTCGGTGGTACATACATTGACCTCGACGACGTGAGTATACTCCCACGACAGACCATGGTGTTTCGTTTTCTAACCTCAATTAGGGCTGCAACCGTCGCTTGGACCCTCTCCTAGCTTATCCCGCCTGGGTACGCCGTACCGCACCCACCGGTATCTCCAATGACGCTATGGGCTCAGTACCACAGCACCCATTCTTCCTCCGTACGATCGAAGTGCTGCAACAGTACGACCGCCACTGGCTCCTCCCATACATTACTGTTATGTACTCGACCGGACCGCTGTTCCTCTCTGTCATCTGGAAAGAGTATATGCGCGATGGGCCGAGTGAGGCCGGGCGTGTGCGCATTCTCATGCAGGACGAGTACAACAAGTTCTCCTGGAGCTTCTTCACCCACCACCGGGGTAACAGCTGGCACGGCAAGGATGCGCACTTGATCTTCTGGGTAAGTGAAACAAACTTTGGGATCGAAATATTCCGAAAAATGCTAATATCTTGCAGATGGGTCAACATTGGCTCTTCCTCACAGTCTGCGGTTTCCTCCTCGCCGGAGTCGTTGGATTCTGCCTCTGGTGGAGCTACGGACGTGTCATGCTCCTGGGAGCCAAGTACCGCTACCGCTACACTAAAGTGCCCAGCCTCATGAACCCGTCACGACTTTCGACATCGCCAACACGACGGTCGCGACTCTCAGTCCCGACGATCCTGCGACGCGTCAGCTTTAAAGAAGACGAAGAGGCAGGCGGGGTCACAGAGACCTCGTACGAACTAGGACGTCGCGACGACTAGAGATCTAGAGATTGACTTCTCGACTCGCAACTTCGCCATTTTACAGCTTGTGTATTTTGCCTGTAACGATACGGCCTCGGACATGATCTCTGCATCAGCATTTATTGTACAACTTTTGCTCTTTCTTTCTGTGTTTAGGAGCGCATTATGCATGGTGTCTCAATCCTGTGACGGGATCCGGGATTGAATGTTCACCTGGAGCAATTGGGTTTGCTTTCGGGCATGTGCGCAGACACCCTTGGTGTTTGTGTTTTGGTTCTGTTTCACTGTCTCCCATTTTTTTCCTCTTATTATTATTTTTGTCTATTGATTTGTAAACAAGTTAGATTTCGCTTCTCGGGGAGGCAGTGAAAATTATATGGACATGTCTCTATGCACTCGGATCAGATATCTCCGGGGGGAATTACGATCCAATAATGGTATTTCAACTATGACAATGTATAAAGGATAATAATTATAGTCGTGTATGTTTTATTAGACCTAGGAATCTGATATACTAATCTGATACCAACCCCAAACAACCAAATCTTGAAACCCTAATTTCTCCCTCCAATGATAATAACACTGTGCCTTGCATCACCACATCGACAAGCTTTCCAAGTCGTCCTATCAAGTCTACGGTTTTAGTCTTTTTTAAAAATAGTATACTAGTTACCTTGTAGCATGTTCTTTGGTTTAAAGTAAATACCCCATTTGGTGTTCTTGATATTGGCCACATACTTCAGTCCAGCATTCTCCGCGTCTACCCTACAATGCACATACCCGGTTCTTGCCAAGCAACCCAACACCCGCATGGGGGTGTTGGGTTACCACACCCTAACGTAAACTCTTGCCTAACGTAAAATGTACCTTTTACTAGTCATTCACATATAAAAGGTACATACGGCCTATCATCTGTCAAAATTCGACAAAAATTGATAAAAAATAAAATGAATCCGATAGTACTATTTTATCTACATATAAAAATAGATAGCACTATTTTAATATCTAAAACCGGCGTTATCGTGGTGTTATATCACGAAGGGGTTTTGAACAGCCTCCGAAAGTTGTTCGCGCTATATATTCACGATACCCTCTCTAGAGATTATATTTTATAGAGAATATATATCTCTTGATACTTAGCATTCTAGTACTGAGACTATAATTATCATATCTAGTTCGAGAGTCGAGAAACCCTAATTTTCTGGATGTACCTTTTATATGTGGATTACTAGTAAAAGGTACATTTTACGTTAGGCAAGAGTTTACGGTGTGGTAACCCAACACCCGCAGGGGGTGGGGTTACTTGGCAAGAACCGGGTACTGGAAATATCTTACCTCCGCCTCCCCTTTCTATGTCCCAGCTGCCTTGGACAATGCAAGCCCTTCGTTCATATCCCCTCTCTGCCTCGGACAGGCATGTTCGAGGACTTATAAAGATGACCTGCTGTGCTGCTCTTTACTCCTAGTACAGCACCAAGATCATTTCCTATACTATCTATCCATCTATAACAACCGTCTATTCATACTTGACTTTCAACTCTTGATCCTTATATATGATATAGTTACCCATTAACTTATACCCATCCTTCCTATATCCTCTACCTCAATCCCAAATCACCAAAATGAACCTCCAAACCCTCCTCCTCTCCCTAACCCTAACCCTCACAATCCAAACAACCGCAACACCCCTCCCATCCTTCTTCGCCCGCGATACAGCTCTAACGGAATCCCAACTCATCACCATCGCCCCAACCTCCAAATCCTGCACAGACGCCCCAGCAAAAGACGAATGCGCAACAGCAAAACAAGCAGCAAAATTCACCTCCCAATCATTCGACACATACAAAGTCACCTCGAAAGCAGAGCAAGCTGCCATCATCAGTCTGATGGCGTTTGAAAGCGACGATTTCAAATATAATAAGAATCATTTTCCTGGCGTTGCCGGACAGGGCAGTGAGTTTACCCTAACCAACCCCCTCAACCCTAACTAAACTCTTTGGCAACATCCGTATCCTAACCATATTATTATCATTCTTTCAGCACGCAATATGCAATCCCCATCCTTCAACAAAAAATACGCCTCGTCCCTGCCAGACTTGAAAGAAAAACTCCCGGCCGTCAGCAACAGTCCCGCTGATCTACTGGATCTCCTGCGCAACGACGGTGCCACGGACTTTGGTTCTGCCGCTTGGTTCCTTACTACACAGTGTTCGAAGGAGGTGCGCAGTGCCCTTGCTGATGGGTCGGAGACTGGTTGGCAGAGGTTTATCTCGGATTGTGTGGGGACTTCGGTTACGGATGAGAGGAAGGTGTATTGGGAGAGGGCTGTTAAGGCTATTGGTGTTTAGGTTTTTGATTTTGATGGGATTGGTTTTGGGGATTGGGATTTCTATTTGTTTGGTTTGCTCTTTGTGTTTCCGGAGCTGGTTCTTCGATGTTGGCGTTGGTTTTACTGCTTGTCAGGTTGGATATTTGACATTTGATATTGATGATTGATGGGTTATGGTAGGATTAGTATACAATAAAAAGAAGTTATATCCAAAGCCTTGATCTTATTACATTACATTTTTCATTTCATTATTTCATACCACTGCACCGTTCTATAATGCGTAATAATACTATGCAATAAGTAAACCACCACATCGTACTCCGTATATCCATCTCATCTCATTCATAACACTTTTATAGTTTATATCCAAACATCCCCTACAGAACACCCTTAGTACTAACAACATCCCCAGCACCAACATCACCCGCAACCCTCCGCTTACAAGCATTGCGAATAGCAACAGCAAGTGCCTTAAACGCACTCTCCGCACGGTGATGGTCATTATCACCATAAGTGCAACCAACATGCAACGTAACGCCCGCAGCCTGCGCAAAGCTCTGCAATCCATGCGTGATCATCTCAGTGCTCAAATCGCCGATCTTCTCGCGTTTGAAGCCGAGGTTAATAACAGCCCAAGGACGGCTGGACAGGTCAATCACCGCCCATGAGAGGGCCTCGTCGAGAGGCGCATCGCCGCGACCGAAACGCTCCAGCGATTGTCGTGCGCCTAGGGCTAGTGTGAACGCTTCACCGAGTGCGAGGAAGGTGTCTTCTGTTGTGTGGTGGTCGTCGACTGATTTACATTAGTGTGTTTTTTTTTCTTTCTTTTTTTTTTCATATTGTAGGATTTATTTCCATGTGTATAGTGTGCAGGGGAACTCACTGTACAAATCACCCTTCGCGCGGACAGCAAGACTCATCCCGCCGTGCTTGGCCAGCGCATGCAGCATGTGGTCCAGGAATCCGATACCGGTGCTGATGGTGATTTGCTGCGTCGCGGTGAATTGGGTTGCATGGCTGGCTTCCTTGGGTGGCACAATGCCTTTCTTGGAGGCTGAGGCTTCTTGGGGGTCTGTTGGGGCGGGGAAGTGGGTTGATGGTTCGTAGGGTGGGAGGACGCCGCCGTCCAGGGAGAGGGAGATTTGGATTTTGGTCTCGTTGGTCGCCCGCGAGATGGTCGCTGTACGTGTGGTGAGAGACATTGTGAATTGTAGTCTTGGTGTAGGTCGAATTGACAAGTTTAATTGAGTCGGTGTTTTGTATGGAGTAGATGGTTGATAATCGGAGTTCTTTTTTGTTTGACTCGTCCGCTGGAGAATCGTTGATCCGTACTTTTTCTATGGAGGTGATAATCTTGGAAAGGTATACAAACATACTTCAGACTCAGGTTAGCAAGGTTTAAGACACTGGCAGGTCCAGGCTTTTATTCTTCACATCCTTGATATTTCATATTGTCTTTTTATATTACCCATTGGGGCCTGAAGAAGACATCTTCCTGTATTTTTACTTTGTTTATCGCTTCGCCGAACTCGGCCTCGATAAGAACCGCCATCTCAATTCCTAACCCAAGCCGACTGGCCCCTCTTGTTCACCAGTACTTGCGACTGCACATATACATACCAGAATGCCAACACCACACAACCATAGGGGCGATGTTGCACCCCCGGAGGAAATCACCTCGATAGCTGCCCAAGGCTTCATGACCGGCGTGTTCCGGGTAAGCACCGGACCTCCAATCCAAAGCCCTAATGCAATCGCTAATCTCTTCCAGTTTGGCTCTGTGTCCATCTTGGCCCATATGATTCTTGCCCTGCCCCACCCCTTCGTCTTCTCCGCACCAAGTCCGCCCGCGTCTTCCGCAACTCAACCCCGTCCACGCCCGTCCATCTTCTCCCGCGACTATCTCCGCTCACGACTATTCCACCGGCCCCTGGAGGGTTTCTCAAGCTGGATATCCCCTGGGTCCCGCGTCTACCGCGGTCTGACCCCGCAGTTCAAGGTCTTCATCCAAGTTGCGGCGATGACTCTGGGTGGTTGTATCTGGCAAGAGAAACGCGTGACAGAATATATCGAGCTGGTGAGACAGATTAAACGTGCCGAGCGAGTTGAGGCTGAGAGGGTGGAGGGGAATCGTCGGTAATGACGAGCTACTTTGAGAGATATCGCCCGACTGGATTTTGCAACGTGAGCTTAGAGTGTGGAACTCACTTTCCACCGCACACAATATATCCGCTCTGTCGGAATACCTCCCGGATGACCCGAATCTCATTTCCCAGTCATTTCCCAGCCCCTGCTTAGCTTTACAGACGAGATGAATATTCTGTAGCTGCGTCCGTCAACTGCTGATCCCGATTGAACTTCGTCATCGATGACGCCAGTTTCCTGGGGTTATTCCCCTCCTGATTGCCATGTTGATCTATTATGATCTCTCTTTTCGCGTGGACCCGAGATATTACCCCTACGAAAGCAGCATCTGGAGTGTTGTAAATGCCGATCATCCTTTGGGGGTGGATCCTAAGAGTTGAACCTATGATGATGCTATATTATCAATTTTAGTGTAGATCTTATAAATAAGAAAAATGAACCATTTAGTTAACTAGTATGTTGTACATCATCTGTATCATGTAGTTTCTAAAGTTGTTCTGGAGTACAAAGAAAGATCAATGATCACCGTGATCATCACCGATATGCCGAAGATGGTTACTAAAGAGGAGTTCCAATTTAATTTCTCCTGCACTAATCCCTGTAGTCCCCTGTAGTTCCAGCTATGGTGGCACTATCAAATCTAGTATCAAATCTAGTGGAGCACCACTTACGTGCTGTCCTTGGTACTAGAAATGAATTGAAGATAGTCGTGAACGTATGTCTTGGGGTTCGCTTATTGACAGCTTCAAGTTAAAATATAAGCCAGTTTAACTATCAGAAGAAATCCATTTGAATTAGAATAGAAGAATAGAAGAATATAACATTGAAATTAAAAAAATACAATAACAAAAAAAAATAAAAACTAGATTTAAAAAATACATGTAGTCCAAAACAAAAAAAACATTGGGGAAAGTAAAAAAAAAAAAAAAACAGCTGAAACATCTCCAGTTGATCGTTACAGTTGGACCTGACTGCATCCGTCCATTCCTCTACTCTTCCTCTTCCTCTCTCCTTTTCCCTCTCTTTTCTTTTCGAGGGTTATCCCTGTGGATTCTTTTTGCTGTTTTCGTTTTTACGCATTCAAACAGAATTCCTCTTATCTTCCCCTCTGGTAACTGATCTTCTCCCGAAAAGAGCCTATCAAATCACATTAGAGCACGGATTTGACTGATTTGCCTGATATCATCAATATTGTGGATTCAACTTCCTTCCGCAACCATCACCTCCATCGTATTGTTGACAGGTCCCTGACTGTGTCTGGGGAAAAAAAAATATCCTAGATATAGGGAAGAATTTTCCGGGCTTTAGCAATTGCACACCAATTGCTTCTCATGGCGCTGTGACGGTCTGCAGTATGTGCTGCCTTTCCCCTCATTCTTTCTCCGCTCCATTCTTCTCTCTCTATCACACATTCAATATTGCCCGTCATGACTCTTCAAACTGCTAATTGATCGACTAGTACGAACGACGTTGAGGTCGTCGATGAGATAAGCTTCTTTTCTCAGTACACTCGCGCCGCTACTCTCCCCAACACCTTACGCAACTCCCCCTGCTTCTGTACCACTAGTCCCCCTCCCCACACCGAACCAGATATGGCTGAAATCATCGGCAAACGACAACGAAGAAAGAGCCTGAGCGTATTCAGTCCGTCCCTCACTATATCAACCTCCCTCCGGCCTCCACTCCATGACCGGACACCCTCGGATGATACCTTGACCAGAGACAAGAAAAACCGACGGAACTCTGGTTTCTTCGGCCGGTCTCACAGCCCCAACATATCCTCCGATGGATCGAATAACCGCCGCCCTGGGACAGCAGGCTCCGACACCGGCGTCTGGTCAGCATCCACCCCCATAGCGACCACGCCTGTCAATGAAACAACACCTCGCCCGCGGAGGAAGTCGCTACAGAAAAAGCGCACCTCGGTTTTTGGATCCCTGAGGTCATTGCATTCATGGGAGGACGATGAACCTCTGAGTGCCTCCGTCGGCTCGGCGGTGGACGATCAAACCATGGCCAGTCCCCGAAATGGGATCTGGTCATCTGCAATCCTCCACCACGGGGAAGTTCAGACGACTGGCGGCATGTGGAGGAAAAAGAGCCAATATTTGGTCCTCACGGATACCCACCTCATTCGCTTTAAGAATCAAAGCAAAGCTGCCGATGTCTTTGGTTCAATTCCCGCTTCTTATACCCGCGCTCCAGCTTCCCATCGCCAATCAATAGCTTCAGTCAGTTCTCTACAGGACATGCAATTAATGGCCTCTGGAGATGCATCTGCCGGAATCCCATTAAACAGCATAATTGCGGTCTACATGCTGGAGGATGCACGATTGTCCCCATCAGTCGAAGTGGCCTATCTCGATGAGCGCACACACAAAGCCACATTGGTTCAAATGCAGACTGCTGATCTGCAAGAATTGAATCTTTGGATGGTAGGCATTCGCCAAGCTGCCCAGATGGCTAGAGCAAATTGTCCAATGCCATTTACCAGCGGATCGATTGAGTATGTAACTCGTATGCTAGAACATGAACGAGATTACGACCCGGAGGTGTTCCGCATGTTCCGGGTCATTCAAATCGCGTCCAGCAAGTCAATCACGCGCTCTTCCTCGGATGACCTGACCAAGCTATCGCCCACGGGCTGCTATCTTGCCATCGGCGCACACAAGCTTCATATGCTGCCTATGCAGAAGACAACCAATCGATCATCGGTCGTATCCCTGTCAGACTGGGAGGCTGGTACTTCGTTTGGTCTGATGAATCTCACAGGGTTGTCGATGGAGTACGGTGATGACAGTCTGCATCTGACCTTTAGGGTTCCTCTCAAGAAATCATTTAATGTGTTCCTGGCCTCTGTTCATTCTGTTGAAGTCGCTTGTTGGATCCGACAACAAACTGAATATCTCCGTCCGTTGTGGATAAGACAGCCGTACGAATTCGTTGTTCCCAAAGAATTGCAAAATGACGACAACTTCCCAACTGTTGCTTTAGATGAAGATTATGGATGCCTCGACCGAACGCTGGTCGCCTACTCCGCCAGTTATGACATCGACACATCAAATATCCGATACACAATCGACCAGGAATGCGAGGATGCTCCATGCTTCCGTCTCTTGAAGCCCGCTTCCCCGAAAACCCCGCGGTACAACGCTTTGGAACTCATTGCGGTCATGCGCACACTTCGCTACAATGAATTCTTCCGGTCAATCTCGTTCCGGGGGGTCAATATGGATGCATTGCAGGGTCTTCGTGACATTCATGGGGTGGATTCAGACGTCCATCTCGACCGAGGAGGCGCCTCCGTGCACATTCCAGGCCAGGCGAATCTGACTGTTCTCTCGCAAGAGGTGCGAGCTTTAGCCCTGAAGAGCAAATGGCTGCGCCGACTCGACTTCTCTTATTGCCTTACACGGACACCGACACCAACTCTTGACAAGGGTACTCGTGACCCAGGCTGCGGGATTCCAGAAGCGATCTTCCCCGTGTGCCGCCGAGAATTGACCAGCGTGGACTGGGTTGTTCTCAACGGCATCAAGCTGGGTGAGTCGGATCTGGACTATCTTGTCGATGCGGCTTCCCAAAGGCGTAGTCACCTGCGAGCTCTGGAGGTCGGAGACTGTGGATTATCCGTGCATGACCTAGACCTTCTTCTGTCGACTATCGTCGCACAAGAATCAACACTCGAAGCGATCAACATATCAGGCGTGCAGGGCCGGTTGAATCCAGATGTACTCCAGCAATACATTGGTTACTTCGGACAAATCCGCAAAATCAATTTATCTCGCATCTCCCGGACGTCTGGCAGCGACCCGCTCATCACGGCCGAAATGCTGTTCAACTGGCGACTCGAAGAGCTGGCTCTCAGTCGGACGGTTGTGAACCGCGAGACCGTCGATGCCATTGCTACGTACCTGGCTAGTGATCGCTCTCGAAACCTTCGTGTGCTTCGTCTTGATCAGTGCGGTCTGACTGGAGAAGACGTGGCTATGTTTATGCACTCGATGTCCGTTGGGCCTGATTCCCCGCGCAGTCTCCATCTGCATGTCAATGAGAACCGCATTGACAACGGCTGCTCTCACGTTTTCAGCGCTATTGCAAAGAACCAGACCCCTTCACATCTGTCGATGCGCATGATTGATTTCAAGAAAGAAGACCATTTCCGTGAGCTGGTGGATTCTCTTCGGAAGAACAGCACCCTCAAGTTCCTGGATATCTCGAAGGCTTCCCTCCCATACGATGCTGGTCCTGAGACTTGTCGCTCGTTGCAGGTGATGCTCGAGGATAATGAGACTCTTGAAGCTTTGGACATTAGCGGCGATAATGCGCACCTTGATGTTGCACGCTTCGGCATTGGTCTTAATCTTGCATTGACTGGTCTGAAGAAAAACACTTCTCTAAAGGTCCTGAGAATTGAGCACCAGAAACTTGGTCTTCAAGGTGCCAACACACTTGCCTCGGTCTTAGAAGAGAATGATTCGCTGCGTGAAGTACACTGTGAGAACAATGATATCAATCTGCAGTCCTTTACGGTGTTGGTCAACGGCCTTCGGTGCAACCGCTCTCTTCTCACTCTCTCCTGCATGGACCGAGATCGAGTCTTGTCACTGGACAGAGTGCGCCGGGAGGTTGATAATGTTCGATGGGAATCTAGCAACAGCCACCAGTCTTCCACGGGAAACTCGGTCCGTCGCTCTCTGTATGCAGCGATGAGCGTTGGTCAAAGTGGGCAAGGGCACAAACTGAGCAAAACACCTCCGCCTAGTGTCGCTTCGGCCTTGGAAAACTCTCCATTCGCCAATCACAACGTTGAACTGGTCTTGCGGTCTCTGAACGAGAGATGGGACACGGAAGTCTCCCGGCTCAATCGATACCTCCTCCGCAACTACAACATTGCCCATGGGATCGAGGAAATTGATGACGATGCTACCAGCGATGAACGACCCCGAACAGCAGCGAGCTTGGGTACGATGCTTGACAATCTCAAATTCGATGTGTCCGTGTCTGCAGATGAGATCCGGTCCTCGCCACCAGACGAGTCTCCTGCTGTCATCAGACTTTCAGAGGCATCCAACACCCCATCCCAGTCTTCGTCCAACATCGAGACCACCGCCGTCCAACCAAAACGCATTCCATCCAATAGCCGCCGCCCTCATACCGCGGCCCCTGCACAATTCGTTCCATCCAGTCACGGTTCTTCAAGCCAAGCCTCTCACCTAGCTCTCCCGGTCCCAGCTGTTCCCCCAGCTGTTGGAAAAGCAGAGAGCGTCCGCAGTGCACGCAGTGCACGCAGTTCTTCCAGCAACGCCTCAATAGGCGCAGGCAGTACGCGAAGCGCCTACGGCGTTGCCTCATCTACCCTAAGAGGCTTCCTCAGTGGCACCGCGTTGAGGGAACGTCGCCGTGCCGATGCAGCGCGCCCCTCGCCTGTGTGCGTCAACGGCGACAAGCCGCCCCAGCTAGACTGGACACCACCCAAGCTTGACTTGGGAGGGCTCCAGTAGCCTTCCTCGTCCTCCATAAACCTATCAAAATATACCCCCTCTTCTACCTTGTACAGCATCCTCCACACCTCACCCCAACACGGAACGAAGCCTGGCCCTCGCAGTACATATATACGACGAACCAGGTTGTGATTGCATACCCTTCTTATTTTTATTTTTATTCTCTTTCTCCCTGTGAATCTTATTTATCTTACTCATAACTCATCAACCACCCAACCTCCCAACCAATTCCCATTTCTCGAAACCGGCCAGTCGGCTCTGATACCCTGGCGTTCCAATTTCTTTTTACCAGAGCCACCGCATTCTCCCGGCGTTCAATACTTACTCATCTTCAATTTCCAATTTCCATGCCAATATCTCTTCCCAACGCAATCGATATCCTCCAATCAATATCCTCCTATCCGTTTTACCGCTTGGTCTATTCGTCTTTTCTTTGCTCTATTACTCTTGGAAAATGTCCTCGTTTTGCGGGTTAATGGCGCTCGTGTGTGCATCCGTGGCTAATGTTTATTGGGGCTTTGGGCTGTCTGATATTTATTGCGGTGGTATTTTTGCCTTTCGCTAGTTTCTTGTTCCTTGTTCCTTGTTCCTTGCTCTGGGGGATTGAATACTGTTTGGATAGGCATTGAATACCATTCTTCCTTTCTGTTTGGTTTTCTGGTCTCCGGTAAGACTGAGTAGTTGGCGTAGGCGTATCTTGTCAAGGGATTTGCATGATAACATACGCTCTCGCGCTCGCTGTCAGCTAGATGCATCTATACCAAAGTCCTCGTCGCCCGAAGTTTTACTTGAGCTCCATGACAAAAAGAATGGAAAGGTCAAAGAGTCAATATATATAATATGATCCCCTATATGTATATGCCAGATCCCAGCTCATCGTTGTACATAACGAACGAGAACACCCAAACATCCAACCAAAACGCATTTCAGTCTAACTATGTAAAAACCAACGCCATGAATGTATAGCTCAAAATAAAGTACAATGGAAGAGGAATTAATCTAATACTTTACAAAACGGAGATTGGAGATTCCTCTCTCCACTTCCCCCAATTCCTCCTCCCATATAAATCAGAGGACCTACCTAGTAAGACCCTCCCTCACATGTCACAAGCATCCTTATAAACAAGAAGTCCACGCTCACGGTCCTTCTCATCCATCTTCTTCCGCCAAGTACGTCCTTTGTGGGTCACTCTTGCCAGAGTGCGGAAGTAACTAGCCTCATGATCCGTCACGCTCTTTCTCAATGCCTGACTACGACGCCTCTTGCACGTCCGCAGAGCTTCATTGCTCTCTTTCAGATCAAGCTCGTTGAGCTCGTATTCAAGCTCCCACTTGTCGTTCCCGGTGAACCACGTCGGCCGCTGCACCGCTTCACCGTTCACCTTGTTGTGTACAACGAGCATCATCCCGAGCACGTCCTCGTCGACTTTGTCCTCTTGGAAGGGATCGCGCTTCGGTACGAACTTGGTGGGATCGATCGGCTCCGCGGTCTGCTCGGGTTCGAACGAGGGGTATTCGGACTTTTCGGCTTCGGATACTTCCTCGCCTTCCTCTTCGGGGAAGAGTGTGTCGACCAAAGAGTTGAAGGGGGATCGTTCTGTGCGTTGAGGTTGACGGCTTCGGCTTCGGCTAGCTCACCATCTTCATGGCGGAATTCGCTATCGATTGAATATTCGGCTTCGGGTTCGGGCTCCTCCTCCTCTCGATAGAGGGATTCGACGTCCGCTTCCTCGTCGTCGAACTCTCCAGACATCTCTTCCTCTGAGCCTGCCACAGCTGCCTCCGGGGACCTGTCGGCGAATTGCTCCGGGTTGAGAAGACGGTCTTGGATGGCATCGGTGTGGGCTTTGTTCTTTGTCTGGATGGCCTCGATTTCCTCATCCGTGACGGGTTGCGCGACGATGGTCATGTAGGGTATGGTAGTTTCGCGGGTAGGTTCGCGGGTCTCGAAGTGGAAACGTAGAGATTTCTTGGGATATTTCCGTGTTGCCTTGTCGAGGACCTTCTCCCACATAGCGAGACTCAGTTCGAATTCTTTGTTTCCGAGTGTGGTGTTGGACGAGCCGTGCAAAGCCTGATCCATCTCGTCAAGAGGGATGTATTGGAAACCGAAGATGCGCTCGATATTGTGGTACGCGACAAAGACACCGTCCATGCGGCCAATGCGAGCCTGCAGGGAATACTTGAGGAAGGCGGCGCGGATCATGTCGAAGTATTCGCGTTCAAAGGACTCCCACTTGCCATAGCGGCGTCTGATCTCGTAACCCATTCCGCGCTCGTGCTCGGTGGCTTCCATGCGGATCGAAACCACTGCACGTGTTTTCAAGTCGAACATGCCGGTACCTGGCAGTCTAGGATCGTAGGCGTCGAGTTGAGATCGCATGAGGAATTTACCTGCGGTGCTGTAGTGGTATGACTCCGGGGTGGCTGCTTCTTCCTCGGGGGTGATCTTGTTTGGATCACTGCGGCGGTAGCGCTCAAACTGTTCTTTGGGCATCGTGAGTTGCTTCTCCATTGACTTGCCCAGGTTCAGGAGAATATTAGCGTAGTCGTATTCCTTGTCGGCATCAATGGCATAAATATCCTCCTTTTCCTTATAACGGAGGAACATGGCACTGGGTGCTCGAAGGAGACGGGTGAAGGTCCGCAGAGGGTCGTCAAACCCTCGAGAAATTTTGCTAACGTCGACAGGCCGCCACGCGGACAGAAGATAATGGAAATGTGCGAGAACCGAAGTCATGCTAGACGATGAGCCGTAGTACTTCTTTCGGTTCTTCTCGGTCAATTCGCAAGCCGTCACATCTTGAGAAGAGGTGACATACGGCTTCAAGGCATTAAAGTCAAATTCCGTCACGGGCATGATCTGGTCTAGGTACGGGTCGAAATTGTAGACAAGAGACCGAGGGTCACGTAGCTGGTAGACACCGGGACTGTCTGGTCTTAGTATATCGATCAGTGATAGGGAAGACTCAACAACTCACTTGAAAAGCACTCGGTCGAGACCAAAGGCAACGCGTGGGACAGGAGGCAGGGGGATAGGCAACTCTTGAGTGGAGGATTAGCTCACATTGAACGGTTGTGTCAGAGCTCAAAACTCACCTTTTACGGTCAATTGCTGGTCCTTTGAGGAAAGAGACCCACGCTCCTTGGAGATGATATGGTTTCTCATAAAATAGAGGATTTCCCTCTCCTTCGTCTTCTCTGGCTCATTTTGACTTTCACCCACCACATCGGTGCTCTCCTTGGGTTCACTGAATGATGGCTCTGATGGGCCGTCTGTTGAAATCTCGGCTTCGGGTTGACTTTCTTTCTCCTTTTTCTTCAACAACCTAGCCTTTCTTTCCCGTTTGGCTTCCATATCCGCTTCAATCATCTTTTGTTGCAAGGCCCTGATTTTTTCCGCTTCCACCCGCGCTGCCTCTGATGGGGCTCCCTCTGATGGGGCTTCCTCCGACGGGGCGGCTTCCGATGGTAGTCCCTCTGATTGTGCTGCTTGGGAGGGTGCAATGTCTTTGTTTAACACTTCCATCTTGAACTTGCTGTAGAGCAAGGGATGTTGTTTTTTGTAGTTATATTTTTGTCTTGACTTCATCCCAGCCCACATGGAAGCAGTAAGTTCTCCCTGTTCTTCCACATGCTGGGGTTTATGGGAGTTGTCAGAGGCGACATCTATTGTCTCTGGAATCTGATCCTATAGCACACACACTCTGTTAGGATTTGTTTTGTTTTTGCGTACTTTAGAATGGAGAACATACATTGGCCGGCAACGGCACTGAACGTTCGGTCGACCCGTCAAATGAATTGGTGTCCAGCTTGGTTTCGACTGAATCGGTACGGAGTGCAGATATGCGGTGGAATTGGCGCAAACTGGGCGCGCGAGGGCGCGTTAGACAGGAGAGACGAACATGTCGGCTTGAAGGGCCTGACACAGACCGCAAAGAGGTCCGAAGCATTCAGGTGAACTGTCAACGGATAATTTGGGAAAGGGTATAAATGTAGAAATCCCCCCTAAAAGTAGCTGGAATGAAGAATTCGAGAATTCAAGAAAAGCCGTCAATAAGCCACCGGGCGAATTGCCTCTCCGGTTTTTTCTTCTGCCGGAAGTTTGGGGTCACCGCTTTCTTATCTGGGTGGCTTGATGCCTGAGGTGGCAATATCTGATATTGGAGAGATGAAATGACAGTAGGACTCTTCTTTTTATGTATTTATCGAATATATCAATGGAGCACAAGTGTGCTCAGTAGTATTGCTATAAAGCGACTATCAAATTTATATGTTTCTTAGACTTCCATTGTACAAGATGTATAGAATCTTATAACTACTCCTATGAGTCTTATCTAGATTTAGTACGATAATTCATAATATAAGAGATATAAAATCAATCTTAACCTGTCAAATCGGTTTAAATCCACTGAAATCCGTTTCAATCCATTCAAATTCACCTTTTAATTCGAAGTAAAAGAAGTAAATCAAATATTTTGCCTTCGCCGAGATCGCAGGAAATTCTGGGGTCGGAGAAACACCCAGCCGGAGGCAGAAAAAAAGTTGGAAAGTTCAACATCTTCAAGTCTCCCATTCCCTTCCCAAATACAACCTTGGAAGTTGCTTCTCAGGTCTCTGTGAGGTAAGTAATCTGTTGATTTTCTTATCCTCAAGTCTTTCCCAAATTGTTTTACCCCCATTTCATTGCTCTACGACTTGCTTTCCTTGAAGGAGGGGCACTACATACCCCGCGGAGGTTTTCTATATACTAATTGCTAACATCAACATAGTCGAGACGCTTCTCCAACCATGGCCTCCGAACAATTGCGCATCCTCGTTGTCGGCAATGGTGGCCGTGAGCATGCCTACGCCTGGAAGCTGAGCGAGTCCCCTCTGGTCGACATTGTGTATGTCGCTCCCGGAAACGGTGGCACAGGCCTGGGTACCAACAGCAAGATCACCAATGCCAATGTCAAGGGTGATGACTACCCTGGCCTCGTGGCTTTCGCACAGAAGAACCAGGTGAACCTTGTGGTGCCAGGCCCCGAGGCACCTCTCGTTGATGGCATCCAGGGTTATTTCCAGGCTGGTGAGTCACGCATGCCACTTTTTTTTTTTTTTCTTGGCTGTTTTTTTTTTTTTTCTGGCCTTTCTTTATACCAATTGCGTTGAATTATTCTAACAATGGTATTTAAAAACAGTTGGCATTCGATGCTTCGGTCCCTCCAAGGCCGCTGCCCGCATGGAGGGCTCCAAGACCTTCTCCAAGGACTTCATGCAGCGTCACCAGATCCCCACCGCCGAATTCGGAAACTTCTCTGACTACGAGTCCGCAAGTCGCTACCTCGACTCTGTGTCGCACAATGTGGTGATCAAGGCTGATGGTCTGGCTGGTGGTAAGGGTGTGATCATGCCCACTACCAAGGAGGAGGCCCACAAAGCCTTGAAGGAAATGATGGTGGACCACCAGTTCGGCCAGGCTGGTAACGAGGTCGTGATCGAGGAGTGCTTGGAGGGTGATGAGCTGAGTATCCTTACTTTCAGTGATGGTTATACTATTCGCTCGCTTCCTCCGGCGCAGGACCACAAGCGCATCTTCGATGGAGACCAGGGCCCCAACACTGGTGGCATGGGCTGCTATGCGCCTACGCGCATTGCGCCGAAGGAGATTGTCGATGAGATTGACCGCACCATTATTCAGCCTTCCGTTGACGGAATGCGAAAGGATGGTATGTTTGATTAAGAGATGCATCCTCCAAAGCATGTTGCTAATCCTGTCTAGGTTTCCCCTTCGTTGGTATCTTGTTCACCGGTCTCATGATGACCAAGAACGGACCTAAGGTCCTTGAATACAACGTCCGCGGTGGAGACCCAGAGACCCAAACTCTGCTGCCCCTGCTCAGCAAGGACACCGATCTCGCACAGATCATGGTGGCCTGTGCTGACCACTGGCTGGACGGTGTCTCAATCAAGATCGAGCCCAACTTCTCCACCACCGTCATTGCTGTTGCTGGCGGCTACCCCAACGCTTACGCGAAGGGCAAGGCCATCACTCTGGCCCCCGCGCCTGCTGGAACCCTCATTTTCCACGCTGGTACAACTCTGGCTGGCAACGAGTTGCAGACCTCTGGAGGCCGTGTGATTGCCTCCACGGCCACCGCCCCAACCCTTGAGGAGGCCGTTGCTAAGAGTTACGAGGGTATCAAGACCATCAGCTTTGAGGACATGTTCTACCGCAAGGACATTGCCCACCGCGCGTTCCGCCAGACCGCTGACACCTCGCTCACTTACGCCCAGGCCGGTGTCTCCATCGACGCTGGCAACGAGCTTGTCAACCAGATCAAGAGCTCCGTCCGCCGCACCAAGCGCCCCGGCACTGACGCCGTCATCGGTGGCTTCGGTGGTCTCTTCTCTCTGCCCGCTGCCAACTCCGCCTACCACCCCCACTCGCCAACCCTAATCGGAGCCATCGACGGAGTCGGCACCAAGCTCAAGATCGCCCACTCCATTGGCATCCACGATACCGTCGGTATTGATCTCGTCGCCATGAACGTCAACGATCTCGTTGTCCAAGGTGCTGAGCCTCTCTTCTTCCTGGACTGCTACTCCTGCGGTCACCTCGACGTTCCCACCGCTGCGGCTTTCGTCACCGGTGTTGCCGAGGGCTGTGTCCAAGCCGGTTGCGCTCTGATCGGCGGTGAGACCGCCGAGATGCCGGGCCTCTTTGTTGACGACTCGTACGACGCCGTCGGTGCCGCCGTCGGCGCTATCAACACCACAGGCGACAACGCTCGTGCCATCCTCCCGCACACAGAAAACATGCGCTCTGGCGATGTCCTTCTCGCCCTCGCCTCCTCCGGCCCCCACTCCAACGGCTACTCTCTCGTCCGGAAGATCGTCGAGCGTGCTGGTCTGAGCTACACCGATACCGCACCTTTCTCCATGCCTGGTCTCGACGCCGGCGTCTCCGTCGGCCGTGCCCTCCTCACCCCTACCCGTATCTACGTCAAGTCCATCCTCAGCGCACTGAACGCCCACGGCTCTGCCATTAAGGGTCTTGCCCACATCACCGGCGGTGGTCTCACTGAGAACATCCCCCGCATGCTTCCCAATGCCCTCACTGCTCAGGTTGACGTTAGCACCTGGGCCCAGCCTTCCGTCTTCACTTGGCTCCAGCGTGCCGGTAACGTCTCCTCTGTTGAGATGGCTCGTGCCTTCAACTGTGGTGTTGGTATGATCATTGCCGTCGACCCTGCCTCCGAGGCTGCTATCCGTCAGACCTTCGAGGCTGCTGGTGAGTCTGTTTACCGCGTTGGTGAGCTGCGTGCTCGCGCCGAGGGTGAAGAGGGTTGTGTGCTGTCTGGACTTGAGTCTTGGTCTGCGTAATATCTACGATATTGACGTATTGACGTTAAGATTTGATATTGATATTGATATTGATTGTGATGTTGATTTGATGCATGATGCTTTATATATGGATGGAGAAAATGATTTGCCTGGGTTATCTATCTTATAGATATTTTCTTTTTTGTTTACTGTTTATTTTTTTTTCTGGTTCTTCGTATTCCCCGTCTTTCTTCTCTGTCTGGGGCTGCCTATAATAATATAGGCCCTTTGAATTTGTCCTGAACTAACGCCGATTTTCCTACATGATGCACGAATTTATACATACTAGGAAGAATTCCATTGATCTACCTTACATACTGGATGTGCGCTGTACTGCTGTACTGCTGAGCCGATACTCTGATTCTTCCAACCTTGGTTTTTCTCCTACTATATAAACCCGGACACCTCCCTCCAACTTCCCATTACTATCCCTTCCCGCCTTCTCATCGTCGTCTATGGCAGGACTTCTCTACTTCTACTCAGTTAGGGGAGGTGGTTACACAGCAGACATTCACCGATGCCATCCATCGCCGATGAGGCCCATCGTGTGAAGAAGGAACAAGCCGTTCCTAGCAGATCTATATAGAATGACTGAATGTATATCGGTCATGGTCAAGATCCAGTATAAAAAGGTTAAGGAAATGAGGTTCTTGAAACTAGTAATTCATAGAAGACACTACAATTCCACAGGCGTTAAATTCGTCGACAGCGTTTCTAGGAGAATACAAGAAACCAGTGGAAGATTTCAGTCAAAGTCACGTTAAAACTACGGACAAAGTCGGGCAATTTGGTTTTAAAGACAAGACAAGGGACTAGAACAAAGACAGAAGTCTTAGGCGTCTCGAAAAAAAAAAAACGCAGTCTGATCCCTAATAACCAACTCCATATACATCATTGCCCTACAGGTACAGCATTGTCTGCGCAGCGCTATCAACCCGTCCAGGCAACACAATCAGAGAGGCGGACGGGACAGCAAATTTGAAAGAGGAAAAAAAAAAAAAAAAAAAATGAAGAAAGGTAAAATGTCTCAAAGCAGAGATGGATGGATAGAGAGATCGAGGTAAAGAGTAAGGTAAAGAGTAACAAAAAGAAAACGACCGACTCTATTCCACTAAAATCGAGATTCCATTTTCAGGCTATCCGCTTGATAATGCGAGTCCAACAACGCTTGCAATCCACCAGTGCCTCCATCCTGCTTTTTGATACACCAGGAAAGTACGAGCGAATACGAGTAGTAAAGTGCAGCAAGAAGCTTAGAAGCACTTGCGGTGAACGATGGAAGGACCGCTCTCGTCGTACTCCTGCTTGGAGATCCACATCTGCTGGAAGGTGGACAGGGAGGCCAGGATGGATCCACCGATCCAGACGGAGTACTTGCGCTCGGGGGGAGCGATGATCTTGACCTTCATGGAAGAAGGAGCAAGAGCAGTGATCTCCTTCTGCATACGGTCGGAGATACCGGGGTACATGGTGGTACCACCAGACTAAAGAGAGGGATATATTAGTGGGGGGTTTCGCCAAGTGTTGTTCCAAAGGCTTTTCTTACCATGACAATGTTGCCGTACAGATCCTTACGGACATCAACATCACACTTCATGATGGAGTTGAAGGTGGTGACGTGGATACCGCCAGACTCAAGGCCAAGAACGTTTGGCTGGAAGAGAGCCTCAGGAGCACGGAAGCGCTCGTTGCCAATAGTGATGACCTGTCCATCGGGAAGCTCGTAGGACTTCTCGAGGCTGGAGCTCTGGGAAGCGGTCTGGATCTCCTGCTCGAAGTCGAGAGCGACGTAGCAAAGCTTCTCCTTGATGTCACGGACGATTTCACGCTCGGCAGTGGTGGAGAAAGTGTAACCACGCTCAGCGAGGATCTTCATCAGGTAATCGGTCAAATCACGGCCAGCCATGTCGACACGCGAGATAGCGTGGGGCAGAGAGAAACCCTCGTAGATGGGGACAACGTGGGTGACACCGTCACCGGAGTCGAGAACGATACCAGTGGTACGACCGGAGGCGTACAGGGACAGAACGGCCTGGATGGAGACGTAGAATGCGGGTGCGTTGAAGGTCTCGAACACGATCTGGGTCATCTTCTCACGGTTGGACTTGGGGTTAATGGGAGCTTCGGTCAAGAGAATGGGGTGCTCTTCGGGGGCAACACGGAGCTCGTTGTAGAAGGTGTGGTGCCAGATCTTCTCCATGTCGTCCCAGTTGGTGACAACACCGTGCTCAATGGGGTAACGGAGTGTGAGGATACCACGCTTGGACTGTGCCTCATCACCAACGTAGGAGTCCTTCTGGCCCATACCAATCATGATACTGCGCGCATATTAGTATTTTTTTTGATTGCTTTCATTGGGGATCAAATTGGCCGTATATGGTGTATACGGCCAAAATGAGCCAAAAAGGGGGGATTATTTACCCATGGTGACGGGGACGACCGACAATCGAGGCTGTTGAATTTTGTTAGTGATGTGATCCTCAGATTCAAGGTTCTTCCAGCCAAGCAAAAGAGGGGAAGCCATCCGACGCAAGGGTTGGTGGGATGGCCTTCGCAAGGAGGGGTGTCATATTCTGTGGGGTTGAACTTACGGAAAACAGCTCGTGGTGCGTCGTCACCGGCGAAACCGGCCTTACACATACCCGAACTACATCGCAAATCATCAGTATCATAGTTTTTGTAGTCTTCGAAGCGCCATTTGAGAGTTGTTGAGGGAGATGGAAAGCCATTGGGATGGATTTCATCTGCCGTCGTGGCCGGTTTAGGGGTGGCGACAACCGCGACCGGGCTGATTTGACGACCAAGCCCAAACACAAGCCAGAAGCTCCCAGGAAAAAGCATAGCACATACCCATTGTCGATGACGAGAGCAGCAACTTCTTCTATAATGAGATATACGGATTAGTTGTCATTCGCAAATAGGAATCGAAGCTGTGGCAACAGGGGGGCAGCTTCCGGGAAGCTGCTGATGTGGCCACATCGAGAATAACATACCCTCCATTGTGACAGATTAAACAAGGAACTCTGGGGGAGAAGGAAAAAAAGAAAAGAAAGATGGGAATGAGGTTAGAGGGGGGGGATATAGTTGGGATTAGGGGAGAAGGAAAGAAGGAAGAGAGTGAGAGAGAGAGAAGAGTGGAGAGGGGTTTGTGATGGCTGGGATTGTGCGCTGCCTGAGGCCTTCTATTTTTGACCCCCTCCGATCTACAACTTTGGGTTCTTTTTGGTCTGTTTTTTATGTATATATAAGGTAATCCGAAGGCAGAACTATTTTCAATTTGAATACTTTATTGCCTTTGATCCCTTCAACCTTGTCTACCTAAAGCATTGCGTGGACATTCTTGGGGGGTGTGAGCCTCCAGACCCATTCTGGGTACGGGGGGCAATATGTACCGTACGTACCTTGACCGGGTTAGGCCTTTTAGGGCGTTTACTTGCTAAGGTTGCATTATAATGATTACGATGACTGTGTTGGACATAACAGACATACAAAAATGCATACAATTGTAAGTCCAAGTACTCCCCCGGTAGGCTCCTGGATTCCCCGTGGCATGTTCTAAGTATAGGACAACAGACCCAGACTCCAGTCCTTGGGGTAGAACACCCGTTCCAAGGTTGTTGGAAGTGGACACGCACACATAATAATATACGGACAAGGAATAATATGGTCTGAGACTCTTAGACTCTCAGACCGTCAGACCGTCAGACCGTCACTGCCAGAATAATTTCTCGCAGGTTACCGCCATTTGCCATCGAAGAAGAACAGCTAAGCCACTTAGAATTGGTGAGGCGGTGAAGTACTGCCACGTGACATTTTAGGAAGTACGAAAATACGAAGTGTACAACTCTTCTCTTTTCTATCGGATCCCTTACCCCTGAGTTTGTCTCCTATTTTATATTTTATGATCTCCTGATTTTTACAAATGGAACTCAAAGTGTCAGTCCATCTTGACCTTTTTTGGCAGATTATCTCCCATTTCACCCCTCCATCGGCAACAAAGTTCTTCGAATTATGAACTTTAAGCCCCTTGAAATATATCTTGGCAGAGGCTCGGCTTTGATAAACCCGGTTCTAGTACATTCGAACACTTGATAAACTACCGGAAACCCCATGCCCGAAGGTAATGACTATATCAAAATGAGAGCCCTGCTAGGCCCACCAAATTACCCGCTCAATGGTTCCAGCAAACGACGAACGAGCCATTGGAAATCACATTCAAACCGAAACTAAACTTGATGATAAAGTTCTTCCATATCTTCATATTTCACGTATTGCCATGAAGGGACTTTGCTCCAGGTTTCCAGTGACAACCGAATATAGATCAAAGGGTAAACATTCAAATCTGTTCGTAGCTCAACGATTTGGGATGAAAATTATGGAGGTCTCGCCTTCATGATGTCAAGGTTCTTCAATTGAGACTATCCACAGTCTATATATTGTGTATGCAGTCTATGTAGTCTATGATGACTCTAGCTCCTCTTCCAAGGTTTTGAGATATGGTCACATGATCGAATCCGCTGGTCGCCGCGCGAATCACCCAGAGTCGTCGCCGAGACATCAGATTATGTCAGCGGCCCTTTTTTCCAACTGTAGAAAAGTATTGAAGATCGCGACTGTGACAATACTGTGTGATACTCAGTAAATCAATTTCCGTCCTGCGACATATACTCTCTTCCTACTCTTCTCTTCGTTAGCCTCCCCTTCAAAAAACAACACACCCTACACACCGACAATACAATTACCCCGCCAGCCCACTATGGACCCCGAAATGAACAAGCTCCTCAAATGGAGTGTCGCCAACTCCCAGGCATCTGTCGGCGCCGAAGGCGAGGGCAGCGCCCCAAATCTCCCAGCAGCCGCGTCAACCCTGACCCCGCAAATGGTCAACACGCTCTTTGGCGGCCCCTCCGAGGCCGACATGATGCGGGCCGCGATGGAAGTCGTGCACGACAACGAGTCCGACCTGGAGAACAAGTTGATCGCATTCGACAATTTTGAGCAGCTGATTGAGGGGATCGACAATGCGAACAACCTCGTCCCGCTCAACCTATGGAAGCCGCTTGTTGAGCTGCTCAAGCACGACGAGACCGATATCAGACGTATGGCGGCCTGGTGTGTGGGAACAGCCGTGCAGAACAACCCCAAGGCACAGGATCAGGTATGAGAGACTCCAATTGATTTATGAAGTATAATCATAATACTAACACATCTGCCAGCTTGTCGACCTAAACGAAATCCCTACCCTTGTCAACCTCGCCACTACAGAATCCAACGCCGCAGCCCGCAAGAAGGCAATCTACGCCATCTCCTCTGCAGTCCGTAACCACCAGCCCGCCCTGGATGCGTTGAACAAGAGCCTCCCAGAAGGCTACCCCACTGACAAGACCGACGCTGCCGACATGGACGGCATTGACATTATCATGGATAAGCTGCGGTCCCACCAGGTCAATGCCTCTGCATGAAGGGACTGAGCAGTGACTAGACTGTAAGAGTCAGAATACACAAAAGACACAGAGGCAGCAAGATACCCACTGAATGCGAGTCCGTCCCTTGGGACTGGCCCTGTGTCGTGGCAAGGGCTGGCGCTCGCAGTGCGAAAGGCAAAGCTATTACTGCAACTGCGTTGAGCGCTGTGATGACGACGCTAGGACTCGATTCCGGTATATGCCGGCGATCATTTGATGTGCGGATACCTGAAATGGGTCTGCACTGCTTCTTGGTTACTTGGTTGCCTTAGGGTTGCATCAGCATCATCTAACTAACAACCCTGTTTTTTGTGGTCTAAACATATATTTGAATTGTACATACCCAGGGAATACCCAGTGACATTCTTGTCCTATATTAAATTCAACCCCGACTTTCGACTGTCAATGTCATATCCCCGATGCCTGTACTTCAGCGCCTGTGCTGCCTAAATTGGACAGTTACAACAGTACACATTAAAAAACAACAAAACTCCATACAAACTATACCGTAGCTCATTAAAAAAGATCTAAAAAAAAAAAAGCAGAAGTCAATTTCCTACAGATTAGAACTCACATTGCCCTTCCAAGGTTGCTTAATGATATCCATAGATATCCCGGAACAACATTTCTCCACCCAGACATCGTCATTGGACTCCAGCTCTCACCAGCACACCATCCCCTCAACCAAGACTCCATCCCCCACAAACCTCAAAAATGGACAGCTCAAGCAACCGACTCTTCCGCTTCTCCAAGCCAGAATGGCTGAATAACTCCGCCGTCCGCAATGGCGGCGTCTACGTCGCAGGCGCCCTGGTAAGCATCCGATCCACCCTCCTCCACCTCCACCCGAGACCAGGCTGTCGCGACACACCCCAAGCTCAAAGCCTTCAATCCAAATGAAATGAAAAGGAAATGGAATTGAATTCTTAGATCTGTCTCGAACAACGTTCCTCAAACAAATTCCAACAAGATTTCCTTAGTATCAAAAGCTAACAAAAACAACCCGTACAATAGTTCGCAGCAGGCTTCTTCTTCCTAATCGACGTCGCCTCATTCTCGCGCAGCCCGCGCAACGGCTCAGACGTGCATATCAAATTCGTCGACTGGATCCCCGGTATCTGCTCCGCGCTCGGAATGCTGGTTATCAACTCGATTGAGAAGAGCCGATTGCAGGCTGATAGCTTTAGTTACAGCGGGAGTGGGGTTGCGTGGAAGGCGAGGTTTGTGCTGTTTTTGGGTTTTGCGTTGCTCGCTGGTGGTTTGGCCGGGAGTGTGGTATGTTTATGTCTCTCTTTTTTCTCTTTTCTTTCTCTCTTTCTGCTACTTCCCTGTTGGGGCGGAGGCATTGGGGTCGGGCTTTACTGACTTGATGCTCGATAGACGGTTATGGTTCTCAAGTATCTCATCAAGGATTATCCGATCCAGACGCTTTACTTTGGTATTGCCAATATTGTGGCCAATGGGCTTGTTATGCTCAGGTATGTATTTTGGCTGATGAGATTTCATTCGATGGGGAAGTTGGGCTTGCGTGCTAACCAAGCTATTTCTGATCTAGCTCGATCGTCCTCTGGGTCTCTCAGAACATTGAGGATGACTACACCTACAATCTCGCTCTGTGAGGCAGGCTGCTTCAATATATTACTCTGTTTGTATTGTACTCGATTTCCTTGCTCTGATGACTTTTGCCGGGATGCATTACGTGCATCCGCATCTTTGGCCGGGATTGGCGCTTTAGCATGAATTCATTTGCATTTCGTTTTGCGTGGTCTCAGTTGGGAGTACTTGTTAAGACAGATTCTGAGATGCCCAGAACACATAGATATTCAAGTAAACAGTAGAAGTAAACATTATTGAGAAAGTATCATTGCAGCTATGCATGAAGAAACAAATGCCGAAGCAGAACCGCCCCTGAACACCAGATCCCATGTATGCATTCATAAAATCGTAAAAATCAGCATCACCCACATTGACCTCCAACCTTTCAATGCTCCTCGCAGAACAATCTCAATATCTCATCAATGCAAGTCATAGCCTTCTCCTTCTCCAGCACCAAAGGCGCCAACCCCGGCGCCTGCTTCAAATACCGTCGGAGCGCAAAAGCAGCAGCTTTATACGTCGCATGGTACATAGCCTTGAACTCATCATCATCGGCAGTGTTCCCCGGCGCAGGCGTTTCAGCGCGCAAAGCCTCCGGCGCGGGCGTCGTTCCCGAGAGATCAGCATCATTCTCCGCACCAGCACCACCTGACGGCTTTCCCGTTGACGCAGAGCGCATATTCGCACGGTGGAATCCATACAGACGCATACAAGTCAAGATCGTGCGTGTGATGAGATTCTTATTCTCCGCAATCACAGTATCAGGATCCTTAGCCGGCGAGCCAGGCGCAGACACTGGTTTTTCCTCAGAAACCGAAAGAGATGACGGGCCTTGGGCCTGCGACATGTGCGCTGCACGGCGCGGGCCGGAATCCAAGAACGGGTTTGGCGTTGGAGCGCGCTTTTGCGGATCTGCGTTTAGGGCTGGCGTTGCGCGTCCGCGTACGCTACCTGGGCGATGGAGACCTGCTCCGATGGAGACGGATCGGGAACGGTGAGAGGCGATCCGGTCGAGGGTGGGACCGTCTTCTTCTGGTTCGCGTTTGATGCGGAGGGTTTGGAGGTTTTGGGATGAGGAGAGAGGTCGTGATGAGGCCATTAGTTGTGAGACGGCTTCGCCGCCTCGTTGGCGGACGCGGCGGTGGTGTTGTGCGGCTACTTCGAAGAGGGTTGCTACTCTTTTGCGTTTTGGGCTCGGGGAGCTTGTGTCTGGTAGGAACTCTGCGCAGCGTGGGTTTGCGATGGGTTGGTCTGGGTTTGAGGGTGGTGGAGATGGGTAGGCTTGGGCTTGGGTGAGTCGGGATGTTGAGAGTGGCGCGGCGTAGATTCTGAGTTCGTAGGGAGCACGTTGTGGTGCATTACTGTGACCTGGGGTCTCGGAGGGGGATGAATGTGGTGGGGTGGGTGGGCGTGCGCATGATGCTGCGCTGGATATTACGCCGTAGACTAATAAGCTTGTTGGGGTTGCGTTGCCTGATTTAGTGTTGCCCTCGACGGCAACTAGCAAACCGACTGGGCATTGGAAAGATTGTCGGAGTGCTGGGTCTTCTTCATTTAGCCAGAGGGCGCCGGTTAGTTTCCTCTGCAGCCATTTTGATGTCCCCGCGTGCGATGTGTGTAGCTCGAGGTTGGGACCGGCGCGTGCATGCAGTGGGACGAGTGCTGGGTTGACGAAACTGCGGATACTGAGTTGAGACTCTTTGGATAGCTCGGACTGCCAGTAGGAATTCGGATCGACCAGTCGAATCCCTGGTTAAGTAGTTAGTGAGGAACAGGATGTGATACGCGTGCGGTTTACCTTCTAACTTGGAGTCCGAGCTGAGAGGAATGGACCCTGTCCAGACATTCATCGTATTACCTAGATCCCGGAAACGCCTTTCATGGGTTCAGCATAGTGACATCAATTTGGCACAGTAGTGTTGTTTCCAACCCGATCTACTGTTATCTCCGAATCTCTGCAAACGCGCCGAATCCGCGCGAGGTCACGTGGACAATAGATCAAACTAAATAAACCAGTCAAACCCTTGGGAGGGAACAATCGTGAATAATTTAAAAAGCTAAGTAGAATTGAAATTTGGATTCCTCATTTTTCAGAAGAATTCTCTATATCCATCGGGTTATAGTACACCTAGAGTAGCGTAGCCAGGTGTTGGAGCCATCGCCATTCAAAGTGAGGCACACCCCGCACCAAATCACTCATACATAGCATATCAAGCATACGCTGGAATCAAAAGAAGCAGTAGGGAAACAGATATCATCATGAAAGCCGGATGCCGCGGGACCCACTGGCCTAGGATATAGGTATAGTCCCTGGCAACCCCGCGCCTCAACCAGTCTGAGTGATCAGAACTCTTCCTGTTCCTGGAAGAACATTGAGAAGCTAATAATGGTGCCGTAAATCAATAGGCCTCCGAAAATCGACATGATCATTGCCGGGATCTCGATTGCGCCGCTGTGGGCGAGGACGAGAGGAAGTGCTAGGGGATAGGTTAGTTGGATAATCATCAATGGTGCAATGATGAGGCAATTGGTATAGACACAGCATGGTCTAGATACCAAGAGCCGACTAGTCGAGGGATGATATGTCCCACAAGAGGGGTTGTTGAACCAACGACGTACCAATGCCAGTAAGAACCAAAAATCCGGTCAGGAACCGTCCAAAGTCCATCGCCGAGTTGCTTGAGCTGTCCATAAAATCATCTGGGTTTGCGCATCGTTGGCAGATCCAGTTGGGAAGCGGCGCAACAACGTAAATGCCGACCACCAGCAGCGGCCAGTATCTGTGCCATAGCGCGGAAGAGAGGATAACGAGGAGGAAGCCAATTGCAAGAACCTAGTCAGATGTTAGCAAATATTCAGAAGCTAGGAAAGCAGTGGAATGAAACGTACAAAGGAGAGGGAAATAATGGTCTTGAGTCCAGCAGCCATGATTGCGGAGTCGCCGAAAGCCGGTCGATGAGATTAAAGTTGGGAGGGGGTAGGGGTTGTTGAACTGGGTGAAACCAGGAGACAATATCAAGAGCAGATCAAATATGACAGCCCCATTGGCTGAGTGCAAAAAATCAAAGAAGAACAGTACAGCGACAAGCTGGAGATGAGCTCGAGAATGAGTGACGTTGGCGCCTGAAGGTCACTGGATATTGTGGCCTCAGGCACAAACAGCTCATGCTTCACACCGCGTCACTTTACTGCCTGCTCCAGCTTCCCCATTCTCCCTCCATCACCGGATTATCCCTCGGATTCTTGAGTTACTATTCCTGAATCTCTATTTATCAACAAGAATCTACTTTCTTTATTTGCTTAGATATCCATTCAACCCTTTCCGTCACGATGTTCAGAAACAATTACGACAACGATGCCGTCACCTTGTAAGACCAGGTCCCCGACCTCCCTCGGATTCATCAGATGCTAACTCGAACGATCCCAGCTCTCCACAGGGTCGGATATTTCAAGTGGAATATGCACAGGAAGCAGTGAAGCAAGGATCCGTCGTCGTGGGATTGGTGAATAAGACACATGCCGTGCTGGTTGGGCTCAAGGTTCGCAGACCTTCAAAACAGAAAACGAACAGACCAAACCGTCAAAACTAACATTCGAACCCTCTCTAGCGCAACGCAGAAGAGCTCTCCTCGTACCAGAAGAAGATCATCGAGATCGACTCGCACATGGCGATCGCCATCGCCGGCCTCGCATCAGACGCCCGCGTTCTTTCAAACTTCATGAAGCAGCAGTCCCTCGGCTCGAAGATGACCTACGGCCGGCCCATCCCCTTGGACCGAATTGTGGCCCAGATCGGCGACCGCGCGCAGACCAACACCCAGCACTACGGGAAACGGCCGTACGGTGTGGGTCTGTTGGTTGCCGGTGTTGATGAGGCCGGCCCGCACCTGTTCGAGTTCCAGCCCTCTGGGCTGACACACGAGATGTCTGCTTGTGCCATCGGTGCCCGTTCGCAGATGGCCCGTACGTATTTGGAGCGAAACCTTGATAAGTTCGAGGGCTGCAGTCGTGATGAGCTGATTCAGCATGGATTGAGCGCGCTAAAGGAGACACTGTCTCAGGATAAGGAGCTTACAGTGGACAATACTTCTGTTGGTGTTGTCGGTGTGACTAATGGCAAGAAGGAAAACTTCAAGCTGTACGAAGGCCAGGACACGGCTGCGCTGCTTGAGGTGCTGGAGCAGCGCGAGTCCGCTGGTGCGGAGGGCGAGACCATGGAGGTTGATTCATAATTGTCTGATTTGGTTTAATGATTCGCATAGACATGAAATCCTGATTATGCTTTTGTCTTGTGTTTGCGTCCAATGATCTCAGTTGTTCAATCATCAATTCATAAGGCCCGTCTAAAGAAGTAATTTATTCGTGTATGTATACATGCCTGACGTTTTCCTCTGCCAAAACCCGACCAGAACAAAAACGAACCACGATGGAACGCGACGGCATCTATATATCCTCGTACTGAATTTGTTTGATGATCAAAACAGAGCAGCTTCATTCCTCTCCCCAGTTCAACTGCATCCGCCCATTACTGACCTGATAAGCCAGCAACTTGGGCCAGACCTCAGAAACATCCCTAGCCTCCGCAAGAATCTCCCCATTACTAGCACTGATATAACCCTCCTTGACAGCATTACGCACCCAAGCCAACAATCCATCCCAGTACCCATTGATATTCAACAAAACAACGGCAACCTTATGGATCCCCAACTGATTCCACGTCGTCATCTCCATAACCTCTTCAATAGTGCCGAACCCACCAGCCAACGAAACAAACCCAGAACCAGGTCCACCCTCAAGGACCTTCTCCGCCATCATACGCTTGCGCGTGTGCATATCGGCGACAATGGTCGTAAGGCCGTATTCCGACTCGGGAATTCCATCGGCATCAACAGCATCAAAGGATTCGACAACACGCTCCGCAGCTTTGCCCGGTTTAGCACTGGCCTGGCCCTCCGTGTGCTCGCGCATACCGCCGACTGTTGCGACTTTGACTAGTGCGCGGGGGATGATGCCGTGCACGGCTTTCGGGCCCGAGAGTGAGACCAGTGCGCGTGCTACTTCGCCCATTAGGCCGGTTGTGCCGCCGCCGTAGACTAGTTGCACATTGTGTTTGTGGAATTCTTCGGCGAGGGCGCGGGCTGCTTCCATGTGCACTGGGCTGTTGCCTGGGACGGAGCCGCAGCTAGGGACCCGAGGGGGAATTGTTAGTTTGATGTTTCAAGGAAGAATGGGGTATATAGAACATATAGACTGTGGGTTCACACGCGCTAGATAGACAAGATGGTGTTGTTGTAACCTCCAGGTGGTGGTGAGGGGTATGACTCACAATACACAGACAACGGCTGGTTTGGTTTCCGAGTCAGCCATTTTGGTGTGTAGTTAGGATTGATAGTATAGACAAATAAGGGGTCTTGAAAAGGGTTTAATCAGAGGATGAAGACGAGGAAGAAGAAGAGAGGGAGCTTGACGCAGGAGCGAACCAACCCCCCCCCACTCCGATAAGAGATAGCGGAGTATAACGTCAGGGCTGTTGGGGCTCCAATTTTGCTCTCCAAAAGTAATTTTTTGTGATATAGCTAGGATTTTACAGGTAAATATATATTGTACATGGAATTTCAATGGTGTTTGTTCGTGAGGTTCCAGCCACTCGAGGTTGGAACAAATGGAGAATTCGGACTAGCTTTGTGTACGACAGGCCTTCGTGGTGTACACAACTGGGCTGTTTGCAGGAACATAAGCATTACTACAGATAGTATATTCATAGACTTTATCTTTCCTGTACATACTAATGGTGATTTATACATACTTCGAGGTTGTATTTAAGAGCTTTCTTCGGATTCCGACTAGATACCAAGAGAAAAGTATAAGAATAACTATATACTTTGACTTTATTGTGTCGATTAAGTAGTGGCGAGTGATGCCAAAGAAAAACGTGGCATAACCAAGACAAAAAAAATAACAATTGCAAAACTCTACTGGTCATTCACAAGAATAAGTCGTCTGCTTATGGGGCCTTTTTATTTCTTTTTGGTCTTCTGTTGAGTTATCTTTTTTCGCGGCGTAAGAATAGGTTCAATGTATCAAGCACTTCAGTTTAGAGTTTCTTGGCCCAGGTCCCCAATGGACTTAAGTCTTGATTCTCCTGCCTGAATGTGTGAATCCTTTTCCAAAAATTTTCCAATTGGAGAAATAGAAACCAAGTCTTGGCTACTGTGGCTATGGGGAATAGAGATTTGTAAGAGTTCTATGTGTATTTGAATTATTGTCTGAGTGAGAGGATTCTATCAACGCCTCATCCGACTGGATATACTATGTCTATATATACTGTGTCTATATATACTATGTCTATATATACTATGCCTATATATACTATGCCAATAAAGTACGATCGATGTAAAGTTGGGAACCCAAACGCTAATTTTGGGCTGAACCAATCGGATGTCGAGTTGACTTCCGGGTTTGACCCCGTTAAGCCAAGAAGGGCATTTACTGTATAGGTATGTCTGATTCTATATACAACAATACTGGTGTTGAGAGGTAGGTCAAGGTCACACGACCTCTCTTGTTTGCTCTCAGACTATATATATTGTCACCTTTGTAGATAAATCCTCCTCTCTCTCTCTCTCTCTTCTCTATGCACCTATAGAGTTTCCAGGGTCTTCTTATTCCAGTAGATCTTTATATCTATATTTTGTGATGGATCAGTGAAGAGCGAGAACATGAAACTGTCCAATTGCAGAAGGTGGGTGATATAGACACCAGAAGAGTGAACGTGGATGCCTGGTTAGTCTTCTTCTTCGCAGACAATAACTCACAGCCCATGTAATATTTGATAGGTATTTGAACATGCCTTCTTTTTCGCAGGTTTCTGACTGGCCCAATAGACTGATTCCGAATCCCTTATCCCTTTGTTAGCTGTAAATGCTGTGACTCCTTCTGCCTCTCATCCTTCGGGTATCTGTCACTTTCAATACCGCTACACTGGTAGCAGGCTATATAGGTTCAGAATACGATGATTCGGATGTGGGAATTGCAGAAAGAAGGAAGCGTTTTCCCCATTTCCAACTTCCTCATGCTCCTAACCACGAGAATAACATTCTAAGGACTATAACCGTGGAATACCTTGATACCCTTCTTTTGGTATTATCAGATTGTGCTCAATCACAATGCAGAGCCCATAATGACAGTGATCAAATATAGTGGAGTCTTTTGTTTATAAGACCCTAGCACACACTGTCTTAATTTCGATACTCGTCTTTCATTTTCGATGTCTCCCTCTCCCTTCTTTTCTTTCTGCGTCTCTATATTAAATACTCCCATATGGTCCGCCCAGTTATGAAGAAGCTGAACATCCGTTAAGGGGAAATGCAACTGTTTCTAAGATGTTGGTTGTTGCAAAGAAAGAGCTGGGAAGACCAGCTCGAGGACTCCATGGTCCAGAAAATAGAAAGATGAGCTACGGCGTTTAAATGCTCAAAGAGTTAATAAATCAGAACCCAATGATAATCAGGCTAAGATCACATATGTTAAATAGCTGATAACCAGCTCCTAGATACCCATAAATGCTATGCCCAACCCCAAACGCCCAGAGATGCAAAAAACAACAGGGTATCAAAAATCCAACTCAGCTAACAATCCGGCTCTTCTTCTTCTTCCCCCTATCACCAGTAGAGCTAGGCGGCGAACTCTTTTCAGAAACCTTACCGGGAGTATCGACGCGGACCTGCGGCGTCGACGCCCTAACAGGCAGAGCAGAAGGCGTACCAGTCGGCGCCGCATTAACAGCGACTTTCGGCGCACCCTTGACAGCCGAGCCGGTAGGCTCACCACCAGTACGTGATAGGATGAACGAGCCCGGTTCACCGACGAGGGGACTTTCGTCCATGAATTCGTCACCGTAGCGCGTGAGCAGACTGAATGATTCGGCTAGACTGCGCGTATCTTGATAATTGGAGCTTGCCGTTGAGCCGCCCAGGCTTGATTTGCTGGTCGATTGAGAGAATTCGGTAGTTGGGAAGGATACGTCTGGCATGGGTGTTGCTTCTTTGCTTTGGGAAGCCTGGCTGGTTCCGGCGCCTTCTTTGCTGCGAACTCCTGGTGGTAAATAGGTATGTCCATGTGAGGCGGTGAATGTTGGTAATGTCGCGGCGGATTTCATGAGCTGCGTTAGGGATGTGACAGCCGATAGCTTCGGGCGGAGGAATTATTAGATTAGTTGTCTCAGAGCAGTTGGTGAATTCTGAGAGGACACATACAATTCGGTTGCCCACTACACTCGCAACTGAAGGAGCCATGTAGATGCAGTCACCGACAATGAAGTATGTAGATATCACGGTCACCTCGTCGTCCATGCCGCTCCTCTTCCGCCGGTTCTGCTTGCGGATCACCCAGATGTTGGATGGCTCGTGAGCGAAGCGGTTGTCTGTCTGTGCGGCTGCTTGGAGGGGGTCATATGACACGATAAACTCCAGACCCTGCATTGTTTTCAGTCTGGCTTCGAACGCTTCGCGCGTCTCGACGAAATGACGGAAGGCATCGTTGTAGTTCGCTTGGATGGCGAGAGAGGCGTTGTTGGAGGTCGAATCAAAGAAAGGGGATTCGGCAAAGTAAAACAAAACTAATTGACGAGACAATTAAGCTCAATCCCAGGTGTGGTAAGGTGTGCAACTCACTATTGTTGGAATGAAGGAATCCCCCATCATCTGGACGTGCGGGGGAGACCGCCAGAGGATCTCCTCCATTGAGGCATCTTGGCTCGCCATTTGCGACTCTGGAATGATAGACTGAGTCGGCTCCGGTCTATCGAAGGTCGTGACAAGCTTTTATTTTTGAAAATTGCGAAAGAAGTTGAAAGGAAAGAAGCAGCTCGGAAGTTGAAGCTGCGGAGAAAATGATGTTTGTTTTGTTTGCATCTTGACAGAATACGATGACGACGGCGAAGATTCAGTTAAGAGAGTGATGAATATCTGTATTTCTAAATTCTATATGTTGAATGGGCTTATAGACAAATCAAAGATACTAATACAATAGCAAAATGCGAACCGAAACGCCAACGCCAACGCCAACGCTGAATGTTGAATCGAATCACTATCCCAACGCATGGATCCGGATGTTGAAAGCAAAGGAAAGTGTGGATCATGATGGGATCAAGCATAACTGTCAGAATGGGCAAAAATCAAAACTGTACATAGCAATTAAGAATCTTAATCCTCGCCTGCATTGAGCGGCTTGAAGACGTTGCAAACTACACGCAGTTTGGTCAACATCTCATCCCATTCGCCCTCCGCGGTGCTGAGTGTGGTGATAGCACCCCCGGCACCGATTCGCCAGGTCTGCTGTTTATTCTCGGTGTAGTCTCGACCGCCATAACAAGTGAATGCCGAGCGGATCAAAACCGAGAAACTTCCACCTCCACCAAGGTCCAGGAAGCCCATCACACCGGAGTAGATGCTACGCTTGCGATTCTCAATCGTGCGAAGATGCATACAAGAGCGTTCCTTGGGTGCACCAGTCATGGAACCCGGTGGGAGGCACCTCTGGAGGGTGGTCAGGCCGTGAACGGACATGTTGGGGGTATTCAGCTGGGACATATGTCGCACAGCGAAACCAGGATGGTTGGGGCGGATCTTGCCCTTGATGTGGGTGATCATTGAGTAGACTCGGCCGTAATCTGCGACTTCGAGCAGCTTCTCCACATGGACGCCACCTGACCCGCAGATCCCGTACAGATCGTGGCGGATCAAGTCCGCGATCATCAGGTTCTCGGCCATCTCCTTTGTGGAGCCGAGGATCTCACAGGCCTTCTCCATGGTCATGCCTGGTGATTTTCGGACTGTGCCTTTCATTGGCTTCATCTCCAGTGTCGATTCACGGTCCCAGTTGAGGAAGCACTCTGGACTGCTGCTGGCAATCTTTGTGTCTCCCAGATCCGCGAAAGCGCTGAATGCAGCTGGATTGTATGTTTTGAGCCGCCTGAACAGCTTCCAGGGGAACACCAACCGATCCGACTCCAGTTCTGGAACTGGCAAGGTAATCGATGTCTCAGAGGTTAGACATAGTTCATAAGATTCACCTGCTTCCAGCTCGGCTTGGCATGTCTCGATTTGCCGTTTGTACACATTCTCCTCGGGGAACTGAATTTTGCTTTCCCGGAGAATTGAATCCAAGCCCCGATCTGCAGATGTGTTATGGCCACTATCCGAGAATTTTTGCAGCTGCTGCAGTGTCTCATCAAGCCAACCCGCATCATCATTGCGAGTTGATTGAATAACAACGGCGCCAGTAGTATTGTCAACGACGATACTTCTTTCACACCACAGAAGGCTGACATCGGGTGGATCCACAAAGGAAGAATCAGATGATTTATCGGTGCTGGTGGGCTTTGGTGGCTCAGAAGCCTGTGCATGGCCTGGGTGGGGAAGACAAGTGAGACCAAGTTCGTAGGAGAGATAACCCAGGAAGCCACCCCAGAATGGCACCTGAGAGTTCCCTGAATCAACCTTCTTCATTTCCATCAAATACCGTAAGGCATCCCACAATTGAGCAACAGTAATATAGCTCTCCACCGCTTTGCAGTCGCCATCCAGCTGGAATAATCGAAGTTTATGTGTCTCGACGTTGTATTCAAACCGCCATGAGCCAGGACTTGGCACCGAGGCGATGTTGTATTGGCCGTTGGATTGGAAAAGGACTGATGGCGAGCCTGGTTTATTGAACACTTCGCTTATAGCCTCTGCGGTCAAGTCAGGCCGGTCAAGGGACCGGGAAGCCGAAATTTTCGAGGTTGACTTGCTCCAGTTGAGCATTTCATAAGCAGCATCAGGGAATGGACTGGGAGCTGTCATGGGGCTGATAACTGTGCTGGGAAGGGAACAATATCCCCCACGCCCAACAATTTTGTTATATCCAAGAGCCATCCTCCACCAGTTTCGGAGAAGTGCTTTGCAGGCATTGATTTCTGATTTGCAGGACTCCGGGTGGAACTGTACACCCCAGAATGGCTTCTTAAGATGGCGAACTGCCATGGGTATCTGTACATTTGGACCCTTTAGAGACAACCAAGCCAAATATTCCAAATCGGGTGATGCTGAAGAAGCCGAGTTGGCATAGAGTGAGTGGTAAAGCGTCACCTCTACTTCCGGTAGATGTTCAAAGATATCCTTCGCTGACGTAGAAATCTTGTGGATCTGGCCATGAATCGGGTATGGGAGTCGCTCGATAGGAACGCCATTGTGAAGGCAAAGGCTTTGAAAACCCAGACAGATACCAAAAACAGGAAGGAGATCTGAGTCGTGAAGGCTCCAGATGTCTCTCATGATACCGACATCAGTGGGCACGTTGGGGTCTCCTGGTCCTGGTCCTAGAACGACAGCTTCGTAGTGCTGGAGGAACTCGTTCATATTGGAATCAGGCCATTCTGAATCGATGGTCATTACTGTGACTTTGACCTCCAGGGTCTCCTCCAGCATAGCAACAACATTGTAGGAGAATGAATCATAGGCATCAACATAAAGGATGCTCTTAGTGGAAGAGCCGGGGTCAAGTTGTGGTACTGTTTGTTCATTGTTTGGGGCATCCCAATCACCTAGCATTGGTGCCATGCTGACGTTTGCATTCGATGGCGGAGTGTATCGGAGAATTCCGACGATCTCGGAACAATATTTGAGATCAAATGGAATACAGGAGATCAAAGCTCATCTCCAATTTTTAGGCTTGAATTAAGTACTCGGAATGAGTTTGCCGCTTATCTGATGGGACGAGATCGGAGAGTGGCAATATGCTCCAAATATGCGCCAATGAGGAAAATAGAATAAAAAGAACTTCAGAAGTATAGCTTCCAGATGACGATATTGACTGTACAATCAGAGATGCAAGTGAACTAACAATGCATTGTCGTTGACTCAAGGAAGAAAAAAAAAGAAGATTAAGGTTGAAGATAAATTGGAAGGTCAAAAGCGGGTACTAACGGAAGGACTTTCACCGATGTGGCAATGGGAGGAGGGTGGATTTTGATATAAGAACTTTTTAGGAGAATAAGATCTAAGATCACGGAGTATTTATTCTGAAGACCTCAAATAGTAAAATGTCGGTGTAAAGACTAATGTAATATATCATATAGTGCTTCTTTTTTAGCCCCTTAACGTGGAAGAAGTATATATAGCCCCGAAGTTAGACCTATACGGAGTACATAACTCATCCTACCTGTATGGACATTGATGAGACAGCGCATAACGCTAGCTAAAAAGAGTTAGGAAACGTCAGACTACCGAGAACGAGGAATAAATGACTAAAGAGTGCATGGTACCTGTCAAGTTGTGGCCATATCCGTAGCAATATATATAACCATTAGTTAGTGTTTGGTAGACGAGTATGAAAATTCTAGAAGATAAGGCGTCACCAGATCATAGACACATTGCTTTTTACTGAAATTTCTTTTTACATGATATATCATTGGAAGAACTGTCACATCTACATATTTGAACCCCAAAAAAAAAAACAACCGGAAATTGCTAGCAAGGCTAATGCACTTTACATGCAAACACAGAGGGTAGAGCGTATCCAACAAGTCAAAACATGAAGACTATCCAGATTGAGGAGCTGGGGTTGGGGTTGGGGCTGGCACCTGCAGCGAAGCGAGCTTGACAGCAACCTTAGGGAAATACTGCGCCACAAAGCCTTCCGTATAGTAACTATGCGCCGAACTGTGATCTCCAACCAAGTTGTGTGCGAGCTCATGGCACAGAATCACCCACCAATAAACAATAGCATCAGCGCGGTCTGGGGTTGCGCTCTTGAGTAGCTCCTGCTCCTGCAAAGACTGGAAGTAAAAGTAGTTGCAGAAAATACTGCCTCCGCGGTTGAATGCGATCGTCTTGCCGCCTGGGTCATAGAAGATGGTCAGGCTGTCGGCCCGCATCGAGAAGATCGTCCCACAGTCAAGGAGAATCGAAGCAAAGAGGTTAAAGCCGATGCGGTTTTTCGAGAGGAATGCAGTTCGCTCGGTGACTGCCTTTGTGAAGAGGACGTTCACGCCACTGCTAGGCAGTGTGGCGACGAATTCCAGGTCGTGACTAGGTCGCTCATCACAGTAGGACTTGCTTTCCTGGATTTGGTTTGTCTCTGGGCGACTGTACACGTCAGAGGATCCGTGAGGGCGGCACGCTTGGACGGCGGAGAGAAGCTCAGAGTTCAATCGGTGCGGTGAATTGGCGTTTACAGATTGCTCGGGGCGTTTTTGTTGAGTCTGAGGGTCATTAGGGGAGTAAGGCGGCGGCGGAGGTGTGGAAGACCCAGGAAGCAAAGAACTGGATTCTGCTTCTGTGCCGGGGTTCGAGCCAGATAAGCCAAACCGTTTCGACAGATTGGCGAACATGCGTTGCATCGGTATTCTCTGTGGAGGAGCGACATGTGGTTCTTCCGGCAAGTTCTTGTCATTTTTCGGTGACTCCGGGAAAACGCCAGGCATCGAGTGCTGCGCCTGTGCCTCAGCGCTCTCTTCATCAGCCCGCTGAGAGTCACGCTGGGCTTGACCAGCAGCCCAGGCAGCTTCTCTATCCTGCAAGACCCGCCTCTCCTGCTCTACCTGTTTTTGGCGCTTATCCTCCGCGATCCGAGCTTCTTGGGCTTTTTGTCGTAGAATACGTTCCACGTTGTAACCTCGAGCCCGGAGTTCTAAGAGATCGGTCTTCAACAGCATTTCCAATGTGAGTGTCGAGTGTAGCTTCGGTCGCTTCAAAAGCAACTGCACCAAGGACTGACTGATCTCGTAAAGGTCGTATCGATCCGGGCATATGCACATGCTCACGCCCGAGGCCAGCTGTGCGACAATTGCATTTTTCTTCTGCGTATGCGACACCTTTCGTCCCTTCAGCGATCTCGTAAGACTGATCGAAGTAACAACATGGACTTTGAAGGAATCCTCCAGCCATCGGGATCCATGTAGAACATAGTCTGCAGGTTGATCATGCAAGAAAAGTCGCGTACGCTCTAGGATCAACTTCTCCAGTTTGTATGCCGGAGTTTGATCAGGGGCGACGTTTCCAATTCGGGCTTGTTCTTCAACAATTTCACTTAAGGGTATAGCCCCAAGAGCAGTGTAGAAGTCCTCCAATGCCTCTTCTTGTGGCGCAGCGAAGATATGTTCTTTGAAGAGATTGAAACTTTGGAAATCGTCTACCACGATAATGTCCTTGGCAGAGGCGAGACTCCATTCTTTGATATCCATATCGTCCTCCTCGTCATGGAATTCCTTCACAGACGACTTTTCTTTGCCACCATGCTCTGATGCAGTGGGTGGGATGTCTCGACTGGCAAGAAGGAATCTTGCTCTCTGCATCTCAGCAAAAAGATCCCTATCCTTCTTCAGCATTGGGAGCACCTCTGCGAGGGTTCTAAGAAGCATGAGGTATTTCTCGGAACTTTGGAATGCAGCAGATATGCGTGCGGGCTCCTTGACCAGCATCCGTGCAATTTCAATCTTAGTTGGTTCCTGTTTTGAGCCGATGGCCATCAGGAAGAGATTCGCCTCCTGTCCGAAATTGACAAAGTCAAATATGTTCCTGTAGTCCTCCCCGTCTCCAAGATAGCACAGCCTAGGGGCCACAAGCCGGTATTTGGCTCCTTTTTCTGATCGCTCGTGGATTGGGATTGGGATAATAGGAGTCTGGCTAATGCGGTTTATATCCTGCTGTCTTAGATCGGCCACCCTTCCTGCCAGGTATTTAAACACAATTCGCGCATCCCTCTGGTTGGTTGGGGGCTGCTTCGCAAGGACTTGAAGACAGTCCGTCATGGGGGGATGGGCCTTGACTCCCAGCCTGGAGGCATGGGGGTGGAGATTGTTTCTGAGAAGTTTGAACCCGAATAAGGCAGCACCTTGATCGGTAAAGCACTGCTTCGGAGCGCCTAAGCTATCAGATCCCTCAATGGGGAGGAATGGCACTGTCACCGCGCTGATCTCAAACGAAACATAATCATTTGTGTAATACTCGCCGAGGAAATATGACAGAGCCTTGCTTGCTCGGCTATCTTTCGCTGTGCTCCCGGCTGACATGAGCATAACGAGTTCAACGGCTGGTGGGTAACTCTTAAGCCCCATCATCGCAAGGAATTTACCCTCATTGCTGTTGCTGCTGTAATTACCTGGCCATTCAATAATCGGTAAGCCGAGAGCTCGAAGTGTATCCTTCGGCTCATAAAGCTCGGAGATCTTGTGACGTGTAACTTCGGTGCCACTTCCACCTTCGGCAGTGCAGATGCTGGTCCCCTTTAGTCTCTGGATGTCGCTCGCAGGGATGTCCTCTCGTACAGAGGCGAGGTATCGGATAAGATCAACGTGACTCCATTTCCTAGACACAGGACCTTTCACATCACTAGAGACCGGGGTATTAATCAGACGATCAAAAATCACACCAAGCTCCACGGTTTTGCGAACTCCAAGCTGGACCAAGATTTTCTCCTTGACGCCATTCAGGCCATGAACCACAGGCAGGTCGTCAAAGAGACGCACAGAAGCAAAATATGTCTGCCCAGGTTGCCTCATCCCAAGCTTTGTAGGGATCACAGTCTGGGGTTGAAGTTTTGCGACAATACTTTGTTTAGAGGTTTGACTTAGAGTTTCCCACTGCTTTGACAAGACAGGCAATATCTGGGCCGCAAAGGTTGCGGACTGCGTGATATCTTGATCTATTGAGAAAATATTGCGGTCTCCGCAATTTTTGACGATCCAGCTAAGCCATGAAACAATTTGCAGCTCGACCCAGCCAAGTGCCTCCAGTTGATGCTTGTCCAACGACTTGGTGAACCTGAAAGGCATCACACTGGGTGGTATGGGCAGTTCAGCTGGAATGCGCTGAGGGTTCAAAAAGCAGGTGATGTCCGCAAAGATAATCAAACGAGTGGGAACTCCTTCTTTGTCCTCGTCATTAGCCACTGCTACACGTAGTAGACTCTGGACCGAAGACCTATCAAGCTGGCCAGCGGTTGCTTTACGGCCAAGCCATGAGATAAATTCAAGGACTTGGTTGGATCGCAAGGTATTCGACTCTAATTCACGCTTGATATCTGATACCGTTACTTCTGTGACCAACCCGAAGTCGGTCAGCCGTTTGACAAAGTCTTTGGCGCCCTGAACAAACTCCTCAGGCAAAGCAGGAATAGTATCCATGAAGCTGAGATCTTTGGGTGCGATGCGTGTTTGATGACTCGGGATGACACCACAGGTGGAAAGGACCTCGATGGAGGCATTCTTGTTGCACATCCAGAATGCATCTTCGATCGTCTGTCCCAAAACAGAAGATGGGGTAGATTCACGGAATGCAAATTGATTTGCAGTATGAATAGCCTCTGGCAGTACATCCACAATGTCTTCTTTTCGAATCTTAGATGTACGCGATGGTCCAACTCTAGATGCGAGTTTCGATTTTATGGCAGCCATCTCTGCAGACCAAGCAATTCGACAAACAATTCCAACTGCCCGCAACATCTCGAGATTCCATTTGCTGATGTACCGAGTGTTTAAATCTATGCTCTCTCGCTCCACAGTGGGGATGACAGATGGAGCAGAGACGTGGGCATTCAAGCCAGTCGTCTGTTGTGTAGGGAAACCAATAAAGACTCTTCCACCTTTCGAGGGTAAGATTGATGAAAGAACTTCTGACTGCGACGAGGACGTTCCGGTGGACATGTTGGCATCGTAAGAAGGTGTCAGGATTGCGAGGGTTGCTTTCTTAGGCGGAGGTTTCCGAGTAGCTCGTTCTAATTCTTTGCTCAGATCTCTACTAATAGATGGTTGGAGCGATGCCGTATTGATATGCAAAAAGACCGACGCTGTGAGCATAGTATTCATGTTTCCTGAGTCTTCCTGGCGCTCGGGTTCCGGGTCCTGGGCGTTAGATTGTTTCTCGGGTGTACCTTGCGTGAACTTAGAGAAGAAAGTCTTTAGCGAACTGGTTGTATCTCGAAGATTATCAAGGCGGAACAAGCTCGCATTGGGATTCCATTCCACAATTCGCATCCATGAAGCGTCGACCTGCGCAATTTCCCGAGTGACATTGACAATTTTCATCAAACCTTCTGTAGTCCTAGTGTCAATGTCTCTCGGAATGGGGACATCGACACTGGGAGCCGTCTTTTTTGATAGCCGCAGAAGGTTCCAATCATCCAACCAGAGTTCAATCTCTTGCAATGAGACAAACGTCAGACTGCTCGACAAAAATTGACAGAGCTGCAGCAACGATGGGACTGGGGAAGAATCATTGCGGTAGTCCAGAACAAAAGTGGTGTCTTGACTTGCGGCGTCGCCGAGGTCCAGTCGACGGGTAAACAACGCATTCCCTTTCCAGTAGAAGGCCATAGCTTGGTTACCGGAAGACACAAACGGCTCCTCGCAATCATCGAAAACACTGTAAAAGCCCACTCCAAATGCGCCAATCTTAGTTTCATCTGGATTTCCGTCTGCGATGCGCTTCAATCTTCCCCAATCCTTTTCACTGAATGCAGCGCCATTGTTTGAGATCAGAACACGTCGAAGAGTGTGGTTGGTGATGGTATGTTTTAGATGTGCGGTGGGATCACTTGATAAAGGTGACGGTACTGTGGTCGATGGAAGAGTCTCAAACTTTATCGTAACCTTCGTTGCAGAGGCATCGGCGGCGTTTTGGATCATTTCTCGGAGGACCGTCCTGGTCACAACAAAAGTAGGTTAATATTTGGATCTCAAGATAGAAGAACAACCATTTCTTACCATTTCCCGGAATATCGAGCAAGCACTTTCGAGATCAAACCTCTTGTATCGACTGTCACAGCTTCCTCGTCGGCCCCAGACCCCATGGTCCGCGCCTTCAACGCGTTGAAATCCACATTCAAAGCCATCTTGTTGTGTATGTATTCTTCTATCTGATTATTTCCAAGCCTTGTATCTTAACCAGGCAGTGAAGTTCATGTATACCTCTCCGTATGGAAGCAGATGAGTATTGACAAAGAAGGTCGAGGTTGTCTAGGCAGCCGTGGAGATTGTGAACTCGTGTACACCGTTCGCATGTATCTTGAAAGGCGCGGTCGAGACCGAGAAAGCAAAACTTCAGAACGCTGAGCAGAGGTTAAATTTCGACAAAGGCAAAGAAACGACAAAGCAAAGGAAAGTTAGTCGGTGGGAGGAGGGCAGATAGTTTGGAGACTGCGGAGTTTACGTCGGGCTTATCCTTATCAGTTGTATAATTGCCACCACTCTCCGCCTTCGTCCCGAGTATGATCTCCGTTGTGTACACACATTCATAGGGGACCCCGGACCCGCTTCTCGTCCAGTCTCTCGCAATCTCCCCTATCGAATGACGCTCGGAAGCTTGCCTTGATAATTGTGTGGATGTGGACTTAATATCATCAATCGCTCTCAACTGACAGGATGGGTGTTGACCCTCTGTCCCCAATTGCGCCCGTGCGCCTCAGGGCGCTCCTCCTTCCCATAGGCAATATCAAGCGCTCGCGCTTTTTGAGCTTCGCCGCCCGACTACAAGCTGAAAATGTAGTCCGACTAGGGGATATTAGTCCGGATGCGCGGCCAAACAGAAGTATGCACTACACATTATCGCGAGAAGCTTGTGGATATTGCTACCATATATACTAACTATTGTTGTCTAGACATGTTCTCACCGCTGGCATTTCCTACCGGGTTGATTCTTTATGACCTTTCCTTCTCGGTCCCCCCGACCTCGCATCTCGAGCTATTTCCTTTTGAACTATACAGAGAGCCATTGGTCATTATTGCGATCGCAGATGGGTCTGAACTCTCCGAAAGCACTGGCGACGAGCAGAAGCATCCCACTCCCGAGGGGCTGTATCAATTATTGGAAGAGCTTGATGGGGTGAAGGAGAGAAACCCACGGGCTTTGGTACACCAACTCTTGGTCTTTGATCACCATGGCTTGGATAAGATTACGAATGGACCGGATAATGTCCTTTGGGTTCCTCCGCCGCAGGTTTCTAAGGCCACGACAATGAAGACAGTTCTATGCGATGTTACATCTGTTTTACTCTCCGAATTGGATGGGTTTGCAAGGACCATACAAAGCATACCGACAATCGAGTCACCTAAAGCATCTTCATGGGGCCCGCACCGAAACCCAGAACTACGGCCACGGCCAGTAGACCGACTTCTGAATCGTATGACTCTGCCCGCACAGCTACCATCGAATCCGCATGGCACACATGATGGCACTCCGTTGAGCTCCAACGGCAGCTCCCCAGCTCCTAGCGATCATGAGACTCCTACAACCTTTGATGAGATCACTCGGGCAATTCACCTATCCAGTCGTACAAATTCCCGGAGCAGAGCACCTTCAACAGCATCCCCGAAGGAGCATAGCCGCGATCGGATGTCTGTCAGTGGAATGAGTGCTACTGACAGAACTAAGAACCGAATTAAGGGTCGTGCCGGGCTGATCATTGGAACTCTTTTCCTGCAGGCGGGAAGGTGGCCCGATGCCCTCAAGGAACTGACCGAAGCCGTGAATAATTCTCGAGCAAGCAGCGACTACATCTGGCACGCTAAAGCGCTTGAAACAATTCTTCTTTGCCTGCTGATGTTTGGCTGGGCAGGAATGGACTTTCAGGTATGTGAATGGCCAACAGCGCCATTGAATACCCTGGGTAGTTGTGTGATTGCTAGGTTGCTTACTTGCTTACTAGATACCGTCAGTCCTGTACCCTGTTGCGGACAAGTCCTCCAAACCTTCCCGCGACTCAACGACTCCTAGTAGCGCAGGGAATAGGATAATCTCTTTACACAACCTAGCCAACCTCCTGCCAGATCTCTCTAACAACATCTTAAACCTTTATACCCGCGCCGCAAATATCACAGATGAACCTCTTCCGCAGTTGGTGTTCTCGGAGACGGTGATTCGATTAGCGCGGCTGATGGTGTCAGCTCGTGTTCGTGATGGAGCTTTGGATGACAATGCCTTGAAGCACATCGTGATGAATGAACACTTGGTTCCATTGCTACAGCTGGAGCTTCCTCGGGGAACTGTTTTGCTCCGCAAGTCTGAGATTGCTAACTTCTTGTACCGGGCCTTGCCGCTTTCCCCTGGTGCGGACCTACCTGCAACTGACGCTGTTCCCATCATCGTTGGCGTTGTTGCTGTTCTTAATATCCTTGACCTACCTAGAAAGAAAGCATTCATTTTGCGTGAGCTTCTTTCGGTAATGGTACCAAGTCTAGTGCAAGCACGCAAAATTGGTGCCGCGGAGGTAGGCATTCATCCTGCTGCCGGGTTGGCGTCTCTCAGCGACACAGCGTTTAATGTGAATTCCCTGGACACGGGGTCTGGGAATATGGAGTCAAGTGTGCGTCTCCTTCTTGCGACCATTGGAGAAATATACGGTGTTCAACCTTCGTCGTTCTACGAATGGGAGAAGAGGCAAAGCAAATCATCTGGTGTGAGCGAGCAGCAGGAAAGCTCTGCATATGATTCAGTTGCTAGTATTGCCGAGCGAGCATTCCGACATGTAGTTCTTGATCGTTACGGTGATCTGAACTTGAAAATTGATGTCTTGAAAGCATGTATAAACTGCTGCGAAGCGCTTCCTGATTTCAACGGAGTTCTTCGGTTCACAGTTGAGCTTTTGCAAACTATTCGGGGAGATATGATGCTGGGCGAAGCAATCAGATCCCCGCCGTATCTACCGCAAGACGAACAAGTTCGTCTTTTGAACAACATTAAGCGCACTGTGGGCGCAGGCACCAGGCTAGGCGTTTCCGATCTGGTCGCAGAGTACTGGGATGACTTCCTAGTACGTGATGTTCAGTTATTGTCACTGGCAGATCCAAAAAAGCCTGTTCGGCGGTCCAAAACGGAACTGGATGCGGTCAACACAAGTTCGGACAAGGCGAAAAAGGATCCGTTCCTGTACAACCCCTTCGCCAAGCCTACCAGCAAGGCACTGGAAATGCTCACTGTCGCTGATGAACTTGCGCCGTTCCAAGTAACTCTGCAAAATCCTTATGAATTTGAGATCGAGATTGAACAATTGCGCTTAGAAAGCACGGGTGTGCCGTTTGATGCTGTGGCAGAGAATTTTGTCATCGCTCCCCTTTCTGTGCAGGAGATCACTGTTTTTGGTGTCGCCCATGGGGAAGGGAGCCTTCAGATCACGGGATGTATTGTGAAAGTACGGAACTGTCGAACGCGAAGATTCCCTATCTTCAAGACATTCTGGAAACCTGAACCTGAGGTCAAGTTTAAGCGAACAGGTCTGGGGGCAAAGAAGCCTCTTACAGAGCGCCCGGTTTCCTGGAGCTCAACGACCGCAAAGGATGGCAAGGTTGATGTCAAGAAAGGTCCTGAAACATCAACATGTGAAGTCAAGGTCATCGCTAAACAGCCGTCACTTGTCATCGAATCTATGTCTCTCTCGCAGTCTGCCATGATGGTCCTCGAGGGTGAAGTCAAAACCTTCACCATTACACTTCAAAATGCCTCTTCGTGCCCCGTGGACTTTATACTATTCACCTTCCAAGATTCAACCACCAGACAGCTACAGTCTGCACTGAGTAACCGGGATCTATTGCCGGTCGAGATCTACGAGCTAGAGCTCAAATTAGCAACCAAGCCCGCTTTGCGATGGCGCCGGCAGGGCGAGGACCCCAATGATTGTTCGATTGCAGCAGGCCAGAAGGCAACATTTACCGTTGACGTTCTCGGAAAGCCTGGTTTGCAGGACACAACAGTCCAGATCGACTATTCCTGCGTTGGGGCAGCCCCGGGTGAATTGCCGGATATATTCTATACCCGACAGCTGTTTGTGCCGTTGACAGTCACGGTCAATGCGAGCGTGGAGGTTGCCCGCTGTGACATTCTTCCGTTTAGTGGTGATTTCGCGTGGAAGAACAATATTGATTCACCTGCCGGCATCGATTCTATACAAAAGCCGGATGCGTTGCTCTCCACCACTGACAACGATCCCTTCTCGCAAGTCCTCGGGCGTCTCGGCAACGGGGCTTATGGGCCCGATCACTGCGTCGTATTGCTTGACCTGCGCAACGCATGGCCGAGTCCTCTATCGGTGTGGTTGCGCGTAAGTGAACAAACGATGGCAAATCTCCCGCCGGATGCAACGACCGAGGATGACCCTGAAGGCAAATACTCTGTCGAAGGGGAGCTCCAACCCGGGCAAGTTTGTCGGTTTGTTCTGGTTTTGCCTCGCGTCTACTTAGACAACCCACATGCCTCTATTCCCGTCGTCAACACCGGCACTCGGAGACAATTCGTCGTCAGCGCCAACAAACTCTCTTTCGAAGCCGAGGCAGCGTCGCGCGAGGCCTTCTGGTTCCGGGAAGAGCTCCTCAAGAGAGTTCTGGGAGGCTGGAAAGAACCTGCCACCGGCCGCGAGGGATCCATCGATCTCCGAAACGTCCGATTGAACAACCGCATGGTCGAAGCCATGCGTCTCGAAGACGTCGATATGCAATTCTCTCTGACCTCGCCATCATCTTCACCCGAGACCTCCGACGCAGTGGAACAAACAGGCCGCTCACGCTTCCGCGTCAAGACAGACGATCTCCTCACCTTAAATGTCACCGTCCACAACCGCTCCTCTCGGCCCGTCCATCCCCTCCTCCGTCTCCAACCCAGCCTCCGCCACCAACCAAACAACATCGCCCTAGACCTCACCCGTCGTCTCGTGTGGACCGGGATGCTGCAACAAGCACTCCCCATCCTGGCCAGCGGTGAGTCCACCAACGCCTCCATCGGGGTTACGGTCCTATGCCGCGGCGAATACGAGTTCGGTGCAAGCATTGAGGAAGCCAGACTCCTACGTCCGTCTTTTGGCGATGATGGTGATTCCACTGCTCGCTACAACGAGGATGGTATCATGGATACCTTTGGTGCGGATGTTGTGCGGCGACGACGCATTTGGCATGCGAAGGAGCTGTGCATTATTCATGCGAATGACTCATGATCATGATGTTGGTGTTGGACTGTTCTGATCTGGTCTTGTGTCATTTGAACGTGAGCATAGACATCATATACATAGAGCTTGTCTAGCTTTTTTGTGTTTTTCTTTTCTTTCTTTTAGCTTAATTCGATGATGACCATGTAGCATACCCCCAGCACCCTTCTGTATAAACTTCAGATAGATATTTCAGTGAGTTTCTCACTGATGAATTGTGAATATTTGAATATTTGAATATGTGAAAAGATGATATTGAAGTAGTACCTAGGTTGGTATATAGTAGATATAGATATATCACGGAATATACCTCAATCGGATATGCTCTAGAATTGGTCATATAGATATTTTCTATATAAATAAGAACAGCAATATACAACATAGGTGATTATATCGAGAGTTATCGTATTGTAGAGGGAACATGACGGCTTTTCCCCGCACTTTCCCCCTCATTTATATAAATACCCAGGTACCCCCCCATATCCCTTCACTTGGACATTCAACTTCCAAGACTCTCTCTTTCTACTTGCAATAATGGCCCAAACTCACCTCCTTACTTTAAACTATAAAGGCGACCACAACAAGCCTGATACCATCTACGACACCCAAAATTTCATCGACAATGAACTCCATGCCTCCAAGACAACCAAATGGATCGATGTCCACGACCCCGCAACAAACAATGTAGTTTCCCGAGTCCCAGAAACAACCCTCGACGAGCTTAAAGACGCAGTGATCTCAGCCCAAAATGCCTTCCCCGCCTGGCGAGACACCAGCATCATGAAACGACAAGAAATGATCTTCAAGCTAACCAACCTAGTCCGCGAGAACATGGATTCCCTAGCAGTCTCAATCGTCACAGAACAAGGCAAGACCTTCGCCGACGCAAAGGGCGACGTTCTCCGCGGATTGCAAGTCTGTGAAACCGCCTGCGGAATCACCACCCAACTTCCCGGCGAGGTCCTCGAGGTAGCAAAGGATATGGAAACCCGTTCCTATCGTCTCCCGCTTGGAGTCGTCGCAGCTATCTGTCCCTTCAACTTCCCCGCCATGATCCCCCTTTGGAGTCTCCCGATTGCCATTGTGACTGGTAATTGTCTGATTCTGAAGCCGACGGAGCGCGCACCCGGTGCTTCGATGATCATCGCTGAACTGTGCAAGAAGGCGGGTTTCCCACCTGGTGTTGTGAATGTCATCCATGGTTCGAAACCGGCCGTTGACTTTATCTTGGATGCACCAGAGATCAAGGCTATCTCTTTCGTTGGGTCGAATAAGGTTGGAGAATATATTTATGAACGTGGCACCGCGAATGGAAAGCGTGTACAGGCGAATCTGGGAGCTAAGAATCACGCTGCTCTTTTGCCGGATAGCAATAAGAAGCATGCTTTAAATGCTATCGCCGGTGCTGCATTTGGAGCAGCTGGTCAGCGTTGCATGGCACTAAGTGTTTTGATTACGGTTGGTAAAGCGCGGGAATGGCTCCCGGAATTGATTGAGAGTGCCAAGGGATACCAGGCTGGAAGTGGGTTCAACGCACGGTCTGATCTGGGTCCATTAATTACACCCCAGAGCCGGGATCGCTGTGTAGACCTCATTTCTAGTGCGGAGAAGGAGGGTGCTACTATCGCCTTGGATGGTCGGAATCAGAAACCGGAGGGTTTCCCTAACGGAAACTGGGTATGGGAGTCCCAAGTCCCTATGTTAACTTCAGCTCCTATAAACCGTCCTGCTAATGCGTCAATTTGATATTAATAGGTCGGACCGACTATTATCACCGGAGTGAAACCCGAAATGAGATGCTATCAAGAGGAGATCTTCGGCCCCGTGTTGCTTTGCATGAATGCGGATACAATCAACAGTGCAATCGATCTTATCAACAGCAACGAATGGGGTAACGGTGCAGTAATCTTTACCCAGTCCGGATCTAGCGCGACTCACTTCCAGAAGCGCGTTGAGTCCGGTCAGGTTGGAATTAACGTTCCCATCCCCGTTCCCCTTCCCATGTTCTCCTTCACTGGTAACAAGCGAAGTGTTGCTGGAACGGGAATGCTTAATTTCTATGGAAAGGATGGTATCCGGTTCTATACACAGTGGAAGACTGTTACCTCGCTCTGGAGAACTGAGGATGCTACTGAGCTTGAGAAGCCAACTTCCATGACTTGATTCGTGGTCAATAACTTGCCTATGGCGGACTTGGGAAGCAAGTATATCTTGGGATTGGTTGGGAATCGTGATGGGCGCTTACTTGCTGGTCCTTCTCGGCTGAACTCATCTATCTTTCAAACTCCTGTCTTCCAACAGCCCAGCCGGGCTAGCTCAATCGGTAGAGCGTAAGACTCTTAATCTTAAGGCTGCGGGTTCGACCCCCGCGTTCGGCTATTCCTAAAAACCAATCCTAAGATTTTCTTTTTTGGTCTTTCATTTTTTTTTCTGCATGGGAATTGGAGGGAATTTCAAGGTTCCACTTAGGGCTGCCCCGGCGAAACCTTGGTTGGAGACTTGGCATCGTGTATTACCTAAGCATGATTAAGCTCAGATTGGGAACCCTGGATCTCCCTGAGTGGTCCTTCGTTCTATTGGTCTACTCGTGCATAATCATATAACATATGGCGGTCTAACACGGGAGACATGGCCACGTCGCTAGAAACGATATTCTTCTGTTACAACACAATTTCGTCGCTGCGGTAGAGACCTTCCGGGGTTCCTGTTTATGCTTACTAAGATACGGATCCCGCGGGCGGCCGAGGTGCTCTGTCAAAGGTGCCTCCAGTTGACGATCGTCCACGATGTTCCCAAAATAGGCTTTTATGTATTTGCCGAAGAAAAGAGATATTGAGATTCGGATTCGGGACAAAGCCCCGACAATCAGTGCTAGCACGGCGGCGTGTCTCAGGCGCCAAATGGGTTGAATCTTCGGTATAGTAGACGCATTGTGACATTAGACAAACCCCGTTTGCCCACGAAGTTTTAGGTTTGCGGGCCCTACTACGTAGTAAGTACTAAATGGGCCTTGATGAACTGAAAGCTTGGTATATCTTGGCTTTGGGTGTAACCAGAGCTCCTAGATACTAATGCCGTCGAAAAGAAGGACATGGTACGGAGTACTTCAATATTGGAACTCCTAAATTAGACATTTGAGAACACCTAGCTTATTACCAGTGGGGAGTTACATTGTGAGTCTTGCTCGGGGTAGTTACCCTGCTGGGCAGAACACGAACGGCTTTTTGGCGACAAGCTCCTGGATATACCGTGTGGGGTACAATAAGTCCATAGCCTCCTGTTTTTAGATGCTGATCATTAATATTTATTTAATGGGAAAAGCGGACCAGGAGAATGAATGAGTGAGACTAACGGCCTTTCCGTGTACACTTAATCACTAGCCTGTATATCTATCCTCTTGCCAATTTTATTAAATAATGTCCAATCGGGAGTTCAGACTATTACCCTTCGCAAAGAGCCTAATAACTTCCGTTTCCCTATATTTAATAAATAGCTTAACTAACTCGAAGACCTAGCGCCCCGTATATGTGATTGGGAATACTTCCTCGACGGGTCCCCATGTGGACCTCTTATCACCCAAACATTGTCTCATATCCAACGCGCTATTCAGATCATTTCAGGGTTGCATTGAAGATTTTCCCGGCTAAATTTATCCAAGACATCTCTAAACTAAGTATTTGTTTCAGACGATCATCTCCTTTAGCCAGCTAACAAGCCATCGACCGCTGGAAAATATCGACACGATTCTTTTGGTGATATTTTCAAGCTTAGTAGTATAAAAAGGTGTAACACCCTTTGCTAGAAGAGATATCTAACTCCAATCCTTTCCACAAATCCAAATCCCTCCAACTCACTTAAAAAACAACCCGCCATAATGGTTCGCGTTAATTTCCTCCTTGCCCTGGCTCTGGCCACTGGCTCTCTGGCTGCCTCCAACTGCCAGACCAAGGACAACGCCTGCCGCACTGCTCCCGACGCCAACATGTCTCTGTGTTCTGCCAATAAGGCCGCCTGCTGTTCGACTGCCTATGACGACTGCCGCACTGCTCCCGATGCCAACATGGCCCAGTGTGCTGCTGAGAACGCCGCCTGCACTGGCTCTTTGCCGTCGTCCGCCGAAACTTGCCAGACCAAGGACGACGACTGCCGCACTGCTCCCGACGCCAACATGTCTCTGTGTTCTGCCAATAAGGCCGCCTGCTGCTCGAATGCCTACGACGACTGCCGCACTGCCCCCGACGCCAACATGTCTCAGTGTGCTGCTGAGAATGCCGCCTGCAAGAACCAGAACTGAACGTCTTGGTCGTTCCTCTGCTGAGTCCTCGGTCTATTGATTCTGCAATTTAGTCATGCAGAAATATACCATTGATGGGGGCTTCGGCTTCTAGCTTGACATCTTAGTCAGGGTTTGATTATTAGGCCCCGGGCCAACTTTCTGATACCGGGAGAGTACATTTTTGATTATCATTCATTTGTCAATGTATAAGTACTGTAGCCTAATTTGAGACCTTTGGAAGATGCGGTGTGGGATGTGAAGGGCATACGCCTAGTAGAAGCGAAAGAAATAGATTGTTGGAGATAAGGGTTGCAACACCTCCTGAATGGAAGAGCACTCTATACTCCACTGAAACTACTATATATGATAGAAACAAGTGACTCACCCCCTGTGTAATATTGGAGTGTACCTTGTCATAGCAGTGCTGTGTAGGAGCCCTCAACGGTAGAACAGGGCTGATCTCTCAACAGAGAACTTCAGAAGTACCGACATTTGACGAGGTTGGTTTTGGCAGGAGTTGAAATAAATGGGCACGATCAAGCGTCGCTGCAGCAACCCAACAACCCAACCCCGGGAACCTGATGGGGTAATGCCTCACATCAGAAATGACCTTCCTCATCACCAACTGACATAGTTATCTCAGTCTGGCATTATATAAGTGAATCAAGTTCTATTGAGCATTTATCTCTATGGTCTACTGTGCTTCCGACTTTCATTGCCTATATGCGTGCGTAAAGAGCCATTTTGTACGCCAAAATAGGATAAACCTCTATCCGCTAAAAAGTGTGCGCTCATGGAGCCGCTCCGTAAGCATCTCGGTACAAAAGGGAACAGGCTGGTCCTAAAGGAGATTACTCAAATGAAGAGATTATAGCGTCGAGGCTAGGCCCTTTTAGGACTAGGCTGCCCCGCTGTTGTGCTGCCCAGTCATCATCCACTCCAACCCCTGCGGCCTCTCCTCCAACCTCAAAACCGAATACTTCCGCTCCATCCACTCCTCGCACGTCAAAACAGGCGCCCCGGGCTCTGCCGCCGGAATCTGCCCCGTCTGCGGTGCACACATGACTGTGCCATCCGCCGGCCGCACCATATACGCAAAGGAATACCGCGTCGGCATAGCCCGGTTCGGTAACTGCCCGACACGATGCACACAAGATCGCAACATCCCGTTCGTTAGCAGCGAGAGACTATCGCCCAGGTTGACAATGGCGTGGCAATCGGGTGGTGGTCGCACCCATTCCCAGTCCCCTTTCTCTTCTCCTTCCCCGGGACATTGGATCTGCAGCCCCGGTTGGCGCGTGAAGAGGAATGTCAGCGACCCCATGTCCGTGTGCGCCGCGTGCGGGATAAGAAGTTGCTCTGAGGCCGGCTGCGGTTGGTATTTGAGCAGCCGGATGATATCCGGGGAAGGCATGGTTATTTCGTGCTTGTGCTTGAGGTTGTGGGCTGGGGGTAGGGCAAGGGCTTGCGAGAGATGGTGAGTTATGGTCTGCGTTGCACTGTTGACGGCGGTTGTGAGGGCGCGCAGGGTTGGGAGTGCCGCGTTGATAACCGGGGGACGGGGAAAATCGGCTTGGTTCTTTAGACCTAGGATGCCATTTTTAGGGATCTGTGGATCTGTTCGTTAGCGCCGTTGAAGGAAATTCTAGCGTAAGGTAGTGAGTGGATGATGGGTTATTACCACATAGGTCTCAAATCCATCGCGTTGCCGCGCGAGTCCACCGTAGTTCCGCCCTATAGGCTTGTATCTAGGGTCATTGACTCAGTGACAGTGTTCAGAGGGATGGATGGATGGAGTTATACCCGTTACACTTCTGACTCGTCAGCTTATCAACGTCGTAAGCGCATTTTTCCTCAAGCGGTAGCTCGAAAAGGTCCTTCGACACCAAGCCAATGTCCTCCAGGACCGGAAGAATATCTGACTCTCCCGAGCGCAGATCGAGGTAGAATACGCCCGTCGTCCGACTCGCCTCGAAGAGCTGTTGCACCTCTGCTGCGTCGTTGGCTTGGAGCTTACCCAGGTTGATGGTGTGGAGATGCGCTACCGGGACATCAGGTGGGAAGTAGTCCGCTTCAGCTTTTGCCGTCGTCGTAGGATCGGGTATGGCCATGGTGTGGTGGATGAACACTTTGGGAGTCAACTGATGTCAGTGTTTTTTTTTTTTTTCGTTCTAACGTTAGATCCAAGTTGACAGATTCAGTCTTTCAGCTCGACTTTGACCTGATACCTATGATAAGAGTCCGTGAGACACAGAGCTCCTTACCTTCAGAGGAAATGCTAGCTTCCTTGGAAGGTTCCAAGGGTTCTAGGTCGGATGAGTAATACTAGTACATAAAACCTAAAACCCAACCCAACCCATTCTATAGACCCCTATTAAACCTATTAAAACCTATAAAATTGTAAAAACGTGGCTTCTATATAGTATTTTTTATTATTTCGTATATACGTAAGGTATATAAAAATAATACTTTATTTCCACACCCTACCGTATGTATCAGAATATATATGTATCGAAGAGAATGATAGAGTATAATTAATTGGGTTGTTGAATGAATAACTAGGAACCTATTACAACATCTCATATTCTATAGAGCAAACAGAAAATCTAAGGCGAAATAATAACTTTACATCCTTGAGGCTTTGGCAGGAACTCGCAAAATCGACTGCTGTGTCATAGAAGCCACTAAGTTCCCTCCCTCATCCCACAATTTACTCTCACTGTATGTGCGGCCGTTGCCAGCATGGTGATTGAGTACTTCCCTCAAGTGCCACTCATCCAATTTGGGTCGCGGCGTAAAGATCCGCAGAGCAAAATCCAAGCTCGAACACACGCCAACGTCGTCGAAGAACATGTGGTTGTGAGCCAACGGTAAAAACGACAAAATAGCATCCATGATGAACCCCAAGCTGGCTATTTGTTCCCCTTCTGTCCGCAGAGGATGTTTGACTCGAAACCAGTCCGCTGACGACTTTTCTGTCGGGGACAATTCCTCTTGGCTGGTTTTGATGGTCTTGGCCATCCCCATAAGATTCTGAGCCGTGACTCCTTCCGGACATGGGCGACCTTCGTAAAGGCCCCGGGATAGTCCGAATAGAGTGTTGAAAGCCCTGGAATGCGGCTCTGATATTTTCTCGGCTTTGACCCAGTCCTCCACAAGGCGGTCCCAGGGCACACAATCCCGCCAGTGACTGTAACTCCGAGTGGGTTTACTCGAGAATGCGAGGACGGACGGCTCGTCCCTGTGGAAGTCGGCTAGGAGCTCCATACATAAGTGCGGTTGGCCAGTCGAGGGGCCGTTTTGTTCGACGGCAACACGGTAGGTCACGAAACTCTTCGATTGGCGGAGTTTGACTGGCGTGCATATCAAATTGATTTCAGTGCTTACTGGTCGGAGGTAATGTCCAAGCGCCGAGTGCAAGTGGAATCCATCTGGGGTGGTTTTATACGCAGCGTGTATCGCGAGAGCGATAGCGTAGCCTCCGTACGCGATGGGTGCTGAATTCCCCATCTTTTGGGGAAGGTGGGTGGAAACATAATGATCATGTAACTCTTGCAGCGATATATGTCCAGCTAAAGTGGTCGCCATGGTTGTGGCCGATAGTTGGATTGACCGATGTGTTTAAAGACACCGTTGACGCGCGGAAAAGATATGGTAGGTGATAAACAGAGGATGATCTAAAATTAAGTACTTTTGTTATATAGTATATGAATAAATGAGAATATAAACTTATCTGCCATTTTTCCTCGGATATAGTTACCTCGGCTTAGTGAACCCGTCTGCCGTATGTATCAACTATCAAGATCGGTAAGAAAGTTGAGATCTGGTTTGCACGTGGATTCTGTTTGGTGATCCACTTTCCTTTCAGCCGGCCGATACGAGATGTCCGATTGATTCGCATATGCATATGGCGCCGGGGATATTGACATATTACCAGAATTATTTCTCAACCAAAACTTTCATTGGTACTATTTTAAGCCAAGAACAATACACCTCGTCGATCTCGATACACAAGTTACGAGCATCACCTGGGAGGTACTCGCTAGCCGTCGGAGCCATCGAGGGACATTACCACGCAACGCTCTCCGTTCAACAAGCCAGTTTATTTACATACTATAATTCTTCCCTATAAATAAACTAATACATACGACCACAGGGTGTGGAAAACAGGGCTTCCCGTCCGCTCAGCCGTACTTAAGCCACACGCCGGTGAGTTAGTAGTTGGGTGGGTGACCACCAGCGAATCCTCACTGTTGTATGTTTTTTGTTCTTTTTTATTTTCGATTATATTAATCGAGTCTATTTCCGATAGATATTCCCTTGAAACTTGATGGGAAGCTAGGAGAAGAGAGAGAGAGCAATTCAACTATATTCGTAAGTGCTAACTGCTAACTACTAAGGAGAAGAGGGAGAGGAGACTGTAGTCTTATTATATAGGGTTAGGTGACACCTATCCTAATAAAACTCATACTAGAACCTCACTCTATCGCGGTCCGGGCCGTTTCTACCCCCAGTTGTATAAACTATTCTGTATATACATACTTCTTCATAGTCTAATTAAATACATACGACCATAGGGTGTGGAAAATAGGGCTTCCCGTCCGCTCAGCCGTACTCAAGCCACACGCCGGTGAGTTAGTAGTTGGGTGGGTGACCACCAGCGAATCCTCACTGTTGTATGTTTTTGTTCTATTTTTTTGGTCTACGCCTTGTAATCTCACTGATTACTAACTATTTCGTTGCCATTGATGGACATCGTCACCCTCACGGCCTCACCTTCCCCCTGGTACTCGGGAGAGCCCACGGATGGGTTCGCTATTGGTCTACATGGTCTACATGAAGTCTAGATCCCACTTCGTACCATTGAGGGAGCTAGGGTGGGTGCATAATGGAAGATCGATATTGTATTGAGATCTTGTCCCATCCCACGGAAATTTGACTATGTAGACAGTCTCCCCTAGTTATCACATACTTATAAGTAGAGAGCACATCTAGGTTTTATGTGTGAATACGTTCGTTAAGTTTAAAACCTATTACTCTATAGACACTCTCTTAGAATAGTCAAGACCGCCCCTAATCACCGCCAGGTCCCCACCCCGGGTCAATATAATATCTCTCTTTGCCAAAGCACAAATAATGTCTTTTCTCCCAGCAAACCAATCGCATGGGATGAAAAAGTGCTCAAAGACGTCAAGTGTCAGGGAATTCATGGGTAGTGCAATCTCTAGCTTGCTGAGGTCAATAGAGCACACCCAAAAAGACCGGTTCAAGAATATGAGTTTCCCCGATTCATCAATTCCAATGACATGGGCAGCGCTTAGTTCAAATGCCATTATCCTTGAACAAAGCGAAGGGCCTGGACTCGGTTCCACCAGCATGTTCTCCCCGTCTTGATCTGTGGTATGTTTATCCAACACCACCACAGCGTCCGATTGGTTGCCCAGCAAGAAGCTGCTATCATTGTTTCCGACGGAAAGGTACTCTCCGTCAAGTACCGTAATCCTATTAGTTTTGACGGACTTATCCGGACATGAAAGGTCGAGCAGGATTTTTTGTTTTTGGCCAAATGAACAGTGGATCGCGCTTTTGAGCTCTGCCGTCTCGTCCAGCGTCAATGCAATAGATGAAACTTCAGACCAGTCACTCCAGCGGTAGGTGTAGACTTTGAAGTTGTTGATACAGACAAGGTGTAGAGAGGATTCTGGATGGGAGATCCATTTGCGAATTTCTGGTAGTTGTGGATATGTCCGCTCTCTCTCCTGCTTACCGCTGTCCAAGTTGAACAGGTGATCAGACTCGCGAGTCGATACCAAAATCTTCGCCGCAATTTCTCCTACTAGGACATCTATAATTGCCTTGTCGGAATCGAGGTGGGACTTGAACAGTAGAGTCATATCGCCGAGCCAACCTTTGTCTGCTGACTGACGGATTCTGTGTACAAAGATCCTGTTGGATGCATCGACGCTTAAGAGGGCGTCTCTCTGTTCAATCCAGGCCAACAGACGAACTGATGACTTGTGGCTGTAGAGAGCCCCTAAGCTCGCAGCCGTTTTCCGTTCGTATAGTACGACTGATCCATCATCCTTTCCGCAAAAGATAACTTCCGATGTATGATGGACCACCATGGCAATAATCTTTGCTTTGGCTTCCATAGAAACCGCCTCGTGTTCTGTAACAAAAGTGGCCCCGCTACTATCATCGCTCATGGACTCTCGTAACAAAGCTTCGGGTTCCCAGACAGTGCACTGGGTGCCTCGTATATCGGCAAGAAGCATACTGTCTCTAGTAAATGCAAGCTGCTTTATGTAAGAGTTAGATGACTTCACCTGATAGAGGAGCTTGAGCGTATCGAATTCGTAAACGTGGATAATCCCATTCGCACCACCCGCTGCGAGAAGACGTCCATCCGGGCTTGCGGCGAGGACTTGGCAGTTCGCACGAAAACATTCCAACTCCTGATCGGAAAAGGGGTCAAGGAGTGCAAGTTTACCATCAAGGTATGCGACTGCAAGAAGGCTAACATCAGGATTGGGGTTAAAAGCAAGCGCGACCACGACATGACTGCTAGCCTCTCCGCTGGAAAGTTCATTTCCACAGCTACCAGCGTAGGTTTCCTCTTCCATGTCCCATAGCGTAATGGGCTGGCCGTTATAGGCGACAGCAAGAAGTTTGTGGCTCGTAGAGAGAGCCAGTGCACACGGGGTCCCACGCTGAGTTCCATCTTTCTCTGGCGTATCGGTATCGTACCATGGCCTCCGCACTGACTCCGGTTGGGCGTTGTCTCCCAAATCCCAAGTTGCAACGTAGTTATTGCCACTCGCAATTAGCAATCTCCCTCCATCGAATTCCATCCACAGCGGACGTGGAGGGCTCGCTAAGCAGTGCACCACCTGCCCACTTCTGATGTTCCAGACCTTGACCAACTTCATACCACACGTTGCTACCAAGTCAGTTTTGGGTTTGAAAGCAATGAACCTGACTGCTTCGCCGTGCTCCAAGATCTTGCACTCCTGGTAGGATGTGGCATAGTACAATACTACAGTTCCCGAACTGAGACCTACAGCCAGGAACTCGTCTCCATAGCGCAAAGCCCTTGGTTGACCCTGACTAAAATTGATGCACAATAATCTATCATTCCATTGCTTGTTATGCGCGCCAAGCACTTCAAGTCTCCGGCTGGAGCCGCCGGTGTTGAAGATCGTAGACTCGGTGGGACAGAATGGGGGTATCAATGAGTGTATTGCCGATGGTGATATCGTGAGGGCGTTGGCAAACATGGCAGGAATTCGAGCGAGGTCTGTGGTCCACTGTCGTAGAGTTTGTATCCGAGGGTCTTGCGGTGACCGCTCAACGGCGCATGCATTGGCGTAGATTTTGAGATGTCTAGAGGCACGGATAAGCTGGTTAAGATTTCGATAATCAGCAATCATTTCAATCCAAGAGAGGACGTTGGACTTCAGGAACTGAACAACAAGCTGGAACGTCTGTGTGACCGATGGATCTGCCCTCGAGAGGTGATATGAGTATGCTGTACATGCATACGCGGCAAAATCCAGTCTTCTTGCTGGCAAATTTGTCGAATAGCGGTGTCGACTGTTCCTCGGAGGTTTCATTTGCTCCCCGACAAGGTAATTGAGACACACCTGAGCCATCCGTGTGTGAGCCTGAGTTTTGTCGATGGAGAACTCTGTCGCATATCCGCCGGCTACAAGGAATTCTCTGGCAGTTTCATGCACCATGTTAACTCTCCCATATTTGTCCACTACCACCAGTTGGCCGCAGAGCGCCGCGATGCTTTCCTCCAATATTGGGAATGAGTCGCGGGTGTCCAGGGATAGAGCTCCGTCCAGCTCGCCGATTGTCAATGGTCGAACCGCGCATGCGGCCCACATGAGAATGGTCTTTGTCAACTCCTTTCCTCGAGGCGCCTGTGACATATAGTCTAAAGTCCGCTTGTATAGTGGCTCCATGCCTCTCGGTACGCTTTCAAGAATCTGATGGATTTCCTTTCTGCTGTGGCAGCGCAGGAGTTCCTCGAGTACCAAGATTGTCCACAAGAAGGACCCCTTAGATTTAACTAGAATCTTCTCCGCCAATGTACCTCGATCATCAGGTCCCACAATTTTTAATACCTGGGTCCTCTTATCAATCAAAAGCCTGATGTCTGACTCTGTGTCTTTCGTCGAAATTGGTAACGACTGGACTAGACTCGGTGGAATGGCCGAGAAACCTTGATCTAGACCGACCGTATCCCGACTTGTGATGAGAATTCTCAGGGGTATAGATTCGTTCATGTTGGAAAATATGGCGTGCAAAAGGACCGGCGGATTCAAACACTCATCCAGGGCATCGATAACCCAGTAATGCCGAGCAATTGCTGCCTTGAAAATTCCAGAAAGGAAGAGGGTTCTCCAGATGGTACGGCCCTCAGCACGGTCTAAGCAAACACCATCTGCTTGCATCCCTAGGATAGCATCAGCAGCTTCGGAGTTGGAGCTAGCCATCTGAAAAGCCAGAGATCGGAGACAACCACCTAGGTTGGACTTTGACTTGTCTCCATGCTTAAAGAAAAAGTAACTGCAGGCCTGTCCTGACTCCCTGAGCTGATCGATGACATAGCCAGCAAGAACTGATTTTCCAGTTGCTGGTTTGCCTTGTATCCATAGCGTCCTATCATTTCCGCATTCTCCATCTCTCCATTTGACGTAACTGGTTTTAGCCGAAATCCATCCGCATGACCCGTGCGTCCGAGCTTCGCAGACGTTTGCAAAATCGTCATCCAAAGAGCCGGAAATTTCCAGGTACTTCTTGAGGTTTTTAATCCTCTCACGACTGTGCTTCAACTTAAGATCCAGAATCGCCGTTGCGGTTCTGTTCACAGTAGAGGCGAGCGAGTTTCGTAGGAGAGCGTAGTTGGGGTCCTCAGGTGTGTCAAATTTGCATATTGAACGGTGGTCAGCAGCCATGGGTATCTGCTTCTCCTCACGATACCCGAGGACGCCCGACTCAGGATCGACGATGAGTGAGTTTAATATCCTCATATCCTGTGTTTCGTAGAACGACCATAGCTCAAGCTCGGCCGAAAAATGCCGGAATTCGTCGTTAATCACTTGGATCGCCCCAGAGTTCGGTTCCAGATCGCCAACATAAGCACGGTCGTACGCAACCTTGAGAAGGTTTTTCAGCATCTTTGCTAAGTGGGAACCTCGATGCGGTGTAGCGAGGAAATAAAACGCGGTAATTCGCCCAGCCAGCGTATTGTGCGTTGGGTCTTGTCTCGCCAGGATATATGCCTTCTTCATCACCAAGCCACCCATGCTGTGGCCGATGACAACGATGTCTGTGCTGGAATTCATAATGTATGGCGAAGTGCTGAGCGCCCCTAGGAATGACTTGCCAAAGTGGTGTACATTCAAGCAGTCCTCCTTGCCCTTCAGGTAGTGCGAGTCATATCCATAGCTATGGATACGTACGTTTTTGAATGCGGGATCTTTGGAGAGCCACTCCTTTGGCCAGAAGTGAGATTGTAGGGCCGACTTGCTCCATGTTTTCCTAGAATTGCCGCCTAGACCATGAATAAAGATGAAGTCGATCTCTGGCGTCGGTGGGGAGTGCAGGAGGTTCAATCCAACAGGTCCCTTTACATCCTCCGATTGGTCGCCCGAGCTGGTTGATGCCCTCCTAGACAGGGTTTTTGGCAGAGAGAACAGGCTCCTCGGGCTCCTGGTTGATTCACGGCTACTTGAAGAGCTGTCTGGGGGTAGTTCTGGGTTTGCGCGCCGCTGCCTCCGAAATAACTGCCAAAAGTCAGCAATCAGGTTGGATTGGGGTTTCCGGAAGGCCAAGGGGCGGAGAGTGAACCATTGTAGCCCACAACTTAGTAGGAGGGCGGCGCCAATCACGGTTGTCCGGAATTGGCAAGGTGGTGTCGGCACGACGGTCTGTAATTTCGGAGAATAATGAAACAATCTTATAATATAGTTCTCTCGGGAGAAATTGTTGACGTTTCACGCCTTGGGCTCGAAGCACGTATGTATGCTCTGGTAGTGAAGCGCCCAATACCCCCTCACCACCATCCCCACCCCAAGCTTCAAATCACGAATCAGGTCGCTGATTTAGCCGCTAAGAAAAGACCGCCACGTAACTAGTTATTTGTCTTAGAAAATAACACAAGGTTTTAAGCACCCGCACCTTTTTTTTTCCTTTTCTTAAGGTTTTGTTGATTTGGTCCAAGAAAGGAATATCTGCGCACTGTGTATTATTTCAGAAAGACATCTACCATGACTTCCCAGACAAATCCAATCTTCCCGGTTGGGGACCATGAGGCTTTCATGGATTTCGCTCTCATCCAGGCACAAAAGTCACCGCCCGGCGAGAACAAATTCTGCGTCGGTGCTGTACTTGTCGATGCCGATAACGGCAAGGTCTTATCAACAGGGTACTCGCTTGAATATCCGCGAGATTACAAAGGAGATCCAGGCACCACCCATGCAGAGCAGTGTTGTTTTATCAAGATCGCCGACGAACACAACCTCCCTGAGGAACGCATCCATGAGGTTCTTCCGGTCAACACGGCCCTGTACACGACGATGGAGCCATGCAATGAGAGACTTAGTGGTAACATGACCTGCACAACCAGAATCTTAAGACTCAAGAACGCCATAAAGAATGTCTACGTGGGAATCAAAGAGCCAGGGACATTTATCGCGCACAATGACGGGCAGGAGAGGCTAGAGGCGAGCGGTGTCAAGGTTGTGCACCCTGTTGAACATTGGCGTGACAAGATTACTAAGATCTCCATGAATGGGCACTGAATCTTGGAAGACTTTCTAAGATTAGGTTAGCTAAGCAACCGAAAACTTCCAAGGTTGGAAAGGATGAGCGGAAATACGCGGGCGGGCCGGTCCGAACGGTCCGCCCGGTCCGACCACGCGCTCTGTATTTTAATTTGACCCTCCAGAGCTCATACTATGTTGTATACCTTATAAAAATACGACCGTATTTACGCTATACAAGAATATTCGGACACCTATGCGACCTTCTCATATTTTTTTGGTGGTCTTCTTAGATCTCTTTTGGATGTCTTTTTTAGGTGTATGCAAAGGCGGTAAACAGAACATACTTTATACGAGAGACCTTTGAATGATCGATTGATTAATAATTGACTGATATATCCTCGTATAACTAACTAGTTAATGTATTGATCTAACTTCAAGAGTAAAGTTGATTGACTCTAGTGTTAATGTATCAGGGTTTAGGAAAGACTTGGGAAAAGCCCAAATATTGTTGCTGTAACCCAAATGTGGTATCAGGTGGCTGTATACAAAGTGTTTTAAGGGTTATAGCCGCTACTATTATCTAAAAGGTCTCCAACATACTCGGTCTACTTCTCACCCTAGAGAGAGAAGATGCCACTCCCACTTAATTCTACCTAGATCAAGGTGAAAAATATATCATAGTGCGCGCTTTTTCCAGACACTCTTTGTTATAACAGAGTGATATTAAGTGAGGTATGGCCTAGGGCGAGTGCTTCAATGGTACAAAAATTGTCATTCCGTTGGTGTATGTTGAAGCAATGTGATTTCTGCCTAGTGCTCGGTATTATCACCCTCTCTACAGTGCACCCCCAATCGCGCGCGACGCTCTCCTTTCAACAGCCCAATCAATTGCACTTGATAATTCTCTCAGACACAAAACACTGTACATACGACCACAGGGTGTGGAAAACAGGGCTTCCCGTCCGCTCAGCCGTACTTAAGCCACACGCCGGTGAGTTAGTAGTTGGGTGGGTGACCACCAGCGAATCCTCACTGTTGTATGTTTTTTTTTGTTTTTTGGCCATCTTTTTTACTTTTATGGAGATAGATGCAGTTAGTGTGCTGTGCTTATTTATTTTGGCGCGGTTGAGTGAGGGGGTATTTTTGCATTGGTGTCAATAGAGAACCTATACATGTGGGATAGCACACGGCAGCGCCAACAACCAATATATATATCCCAAGCCGTTCGCTATAGAGAATGGCTCTTCAATTATTGGTATGAAATGAAAAAAAGGGGGAACCGTATTGACTTTTCGAGTATTCACGAATCATCCTAAAAAATGAGTTGAGATCAGTCGTAGCTAGTTCCCATTAGAGCCGAAGTCGAGTTTCCAGCACCCAGCTTTGTCTCTCATTCCGCACTCTTGATTCATATGGAAGGCCAGTCCCTCCCCAAGCTTCACAAAGGGTGGCAATTTCAGAAACTTGCTCCTGAGAAGTTCGACCTTATCATACGCTCTGCTTGCCTTTGTTACTATAAGGACGTAGTGGGCGAACACCAGATTTAAGATAGCGTGGATTGGGATTTTCACTAGGGGTGGCTGTCTTACTGTAGAACTCATAAGGAAAGGGAGTCTGGTAGATCATGATTTTGCTTGCAAAAGCCACCTAGTCAGACTCTTTGTTTAATATCTGATGAATATATAAAAGTAACGTTGAGAGGGTCCCCGAGACGATAGGGTTGTGGTAGTAAAGCGATGAGATTGAGGGATGATTAAGGTGGAATAGGGATATAAACTTGCCGAAGAGATATCCTAAAAGAAAGCATGAGAGGGGATATATAAATATTAGAGACTTGGTTCATTAAAATCAAAGTAATGGTGTGTTGGTGGTGACAGAAGGGTTAACCCAAAGAACGCGCTAAAGAATCCACCTCGGGGCTACTGGTGTAAAAATACAATATAAAATACTACGCTAATTATGCACTAGTAAAATTGAGTAGAGGTGGGTGAATCTTTATAAGGTAGACTGTTTATTGTACCTCTCTCTACGTTGAGCTACTAGTAAAAGTATAACAAAAATAAAAAAACAAAAACATACAACAGTGAGGATTCGCTGGTGGTCACCCACCCAACTACTAACTCACCGGCGTGTGGCTTAAGTACGGCTGAGCGGACGGGAAGCCCTGTTTTCCACACCCTGTGGTCGTATGTATGACGTTATGTGTTGGAGAGAATTATAGAATACAATCATTTAGAATCAATTGGAAGTTTTAGGGTGAGAAAGTTGTGTGTGCGACGGAATTTCAAGAGGCTCAAAATGGGTCAGATCATATCGTCGACATTTAGATCCACCTACAATATATAACCCAAGCTAGTATAGTCGCATATTTTCGCGGAATAGTGTCAGACTTCCCCAACCGTTGCGCATCATCTCAACAAAAAGGGTCGAAGACATAAGAATAAAGGAGGAATATTTGAGTCATACGGCTGCTATTTATATACAATGGGTGATCAAGATAAAGATGTTGAAAATGAGATTCCTAAGAGACATAACTTCGCCAGATTATGTCAGGATGACCTCCACGTTGAGCTCCTGGAGAATATCTCCTCCAGCCTGGGTCTCCCAGACGCGTTCCAGACACCGCATTGCTTGCTCGATATCATTGTCATGGCCTGGGCGGACCTCCAATGAGGTGTCCAGCCAGTGGATGTAGACGAATGCAACTGTCCGTGAGATCTCGTCGGACGATACTCCCCCGGACAAGGCCAAAATCTCGACGAATCGAGCTGAAGACATCGGGAGACCATATTCAATAAATGGGTTCACGAGTGTTGCGAATGGGATTCGTACCGCGTGGTCCCAGTCGATACCACGGACGATGAGAAAGGTTGTTTCATCGTTCTGGGCAAGGGCGATAAACCGGTCACCCAGGGTCTCGATGGAGAATCCATCTAGTGATGTGCGACTGAGTTAGGTTTTGTTACTTCTGGTTGGGATAGAAGGGTGGTTGCCTCACCATAGAAATGCCTTGGGAATGGACTTTCGAAAGTCGCGATTGGAGTCAGGTTTGCCGCCATGTTGTTGGGATCTTAGGCTAACCTAGTAATACCTCTGTATCAGTCGAGTTCACCCAAATATTTATGGCCGAGAAGGGAAATACCTCAGAATTGTATGAGAGATGTGTTTGGAGGTAGTTGTGGGGAGGATGGGAGAAGAGAGATGTGGTGATGGAGAAAATGGAGAGGAAGGAGACAGTGAAAAAGAAAGAAGAGAGAGAGAGAGCATGGAGAAGAGACCATCAGATAAGGGGTAGTTGAACTACAAGTAAAGTCAGGTTGTTCTAATACTAATAGAAGAGTGAACATTCTCACCAAGTTACATGAGCGTTGAATGAGCTATATTAGAAGCATTTCGACGTTTCAATCATGCAAGGCCGGTCCTCCCCGACCCTGAGCCTCCCTCATACGCATATTACAACTGGTATAGAAGCTCTTCTGTTCCATCCTCGACGTCGTCGTGGTTGAATTACCGCCGAGCGAAGAAAGTCCCGCGCGGTTTGCCATTGCTTTGACGAAGATGATGGATGATATATATAACCAGAGTGATCCATCTATCAATGTTGTTTATATATAGCAGTGATCAAACCAACGACTTGTCACATTTATAGTCTATCTGTATCTTGGCTTCTACAAATCTCTACTCAATCGACCTCACATTGCACCATGCACTTTGACGTCCACCACTTGGACCTCTCCTAACAGGTTATGAGCCCTCAGAAACTCTATTTAACCTTCCTCATCATCATCAGCTTTCATCCTCTATCCGCCCCTCTATCATCGTCGTTATTATTATCGCCATCGTCACTAGCGCCTCTCTCGCCATATATAAATACCTGCCTAGTCCTAATACTACCAAACGGTCTCAATAGACGTGCCCTTCTCTCTTAACGGTCACTACAAACGTGTAAAGGATTTAGCCCTTATCAAGTGCTATTATCCTATCTAAAGTTCCTCCCCTTCGACGTATCCTTAAAATGTTTCTAGTAACTAGCTTCGTGGAGCTAAAGCTATTAGAGCTCGTCCCTACCCTTACCGGTGAATCTAACTTTATATCGTGGTCTATCGCACTTAAATACGCTCTCGGTGCCGGTCTTTTCGACATCCTTACCGGTAATATAGCTTAACTAGCTCCTAAGGATCCCTCTCTTATAAAGTAGCTCTGTCGTTGGTGCGAATCGAAAATAGGCTTCGGTACGCCTATAGACATGCATCACAAAGGCAGTGTGTGGACTTGCAAGCCCAGCATTCAATGCAGTCCGCTTTATTCTTGCTTCAGGGATACCATCTCGATCGAAGTCTTGTTTTTGAAGCATCGGTGTGGTTGCCAGCTGTGATTGGCGTACTTCGCACAGTCGCTCCACGATTTTACTATACTCTTGCATATACACAAGAGTTGAGCATTTGGTTTCATCGAGCAGATTGTTATATGCCGGCACAGATAGCCTTGGGAAAAGAATCAAAACACTATATCCGAGTCGACTGAGAGCACAGATATTCGTCAAATATTCTAGGTTTGATGTGCCAAGGACTGCAACATAGCGCGGCTCCTCTCCCTTTATGGTACGATTCTCAGTCAAGATATTAATCACCACTTTTTATTCAAGGGATAGCAAGGGAAAACCAAGGTACCGAGCATTTATTGGTCGTAGGGCTAATTCCCGTAATAGAAAGGCCTTATTGTTTAAGAACATAAGCCGTATTGTTGATCAGATTATCTAGTCTCTTGGCCGTGAAGTATTCGTAGCGGTCTATAGTTGTGCCACTGGTACAGGCCAAAATGTCCGGCTGCTCCTTTTCGCCCCTACGTAGCGTTATTAGATCGTCAATAAAGTGTAACTGGGATACACCGTTGGCAGAGATCGCTGACATGATGGGAATTGGTGAGATTGAAATTGTGGGCGCTTCTGAGGTTCTGAGGAGGGATAGACGAATGCTAGGTGGATTTACAATATTGGTACGGAGTACATATAAATATCCTCCCAGAAGGGGGGGACACTGGCTACCGCCGATTTCTCTTAGCGATGAATATATGTCCGCAGCTCTGATCCCATTTTGACCATATTTCTTATCAGGATTACCCTTGTTATCACCGCATGTGTTAGGTACTAGTAGATGCAAGATAAGTAGATCCCCTGCAAGCGGCTTCCGTACGGAGTACTATCCCGCTCCGTAAGAATAGTAGGGGGTTTTCCCCCGTGCCCAGTCGACTTGTGGACCTCTTTCTTTTCCCCCCCTAATGGAACCCTCCTACTGAACAAGTATTGCTAATATACTGGATTAGTACAAGATGGTGTCAACGACGGAGAATAGCGAGAGTGGTCTCACAACAAGGGCGTCAGCTGGGCCCCCAACACTCAGCCGGCCGCGGATGCTAGTCGTGATCATCTGCCTCTTTGTATGATCCGGTGGAGTCCCAGTAGAAGCAGCCATACCGGCTGACGTTCATTTCTTAGCTATCATTATTCACGGCGGCTCTTGATTTTGTACGTTTTTTTCGATAACCCGAAGACGAAGTCATTTAAGCTGACGAGTCTGCTCCAAGACAATCACCAGTCCCGCCATTCCCACTATCGTCGCAGACTTCCGATCGGGTTCAGGCTACACCTGGATCGGCTCTGCCTATCTCTTGGCAAATGCAACTTCCAGTCCAGTATGGGGGAAGCTGAGCGATATCTGGGGACGCAAAGCAATGCTGCTTACTGCGGTCGCGGTCTTTTTTATCGGTTCTCTCCTCTGTGCAGTATCAATCAATATGCCGATGTTTCTCAGTGGCCGTGCGATCCAAGGAAGCGGATCCGGAGGCGTCGTTATCCTCGTCAATATCTGCATCACAGATATGTTTGATATAAGGTATATCGCAGGCGATTACCTCCGATGTGACTACTGGGCTTCGCTAACAGTAACAAAGACGCAGGAGCATGTACCTGGGACTAACCAGTGTGGTCTGGGCACTGGCCAGTGGTATCGGTCCGGTCCTAGGCGGAGTGTTCACTCAACTCGTCTCATGGAGGTGGAATTGGTGGATCAACCTGCCTTGCAGTGCATTGGCGTTTGTCATGCTGATCTGGCTTCTCAACGTTGACGCTGGAGCAAACCGACTATCCTTCCGATCTGGCCTGAAAGACTTGACTGGCTTGGAATTGTCACCATTTTAGGGGTCACTTTGATGCTTCTCCTGGGCCTGAATTTTGGAGGAGAAACTTTTCCGTGGAAGTCGCCTACGGTCTTATGTCTCATTGTATTTGGAGTTATCACGATCCCCTTGTTCGTGCTTAGTGAAGCGAAATACGCCCGGTTTCCCATAATGCCAATGCGTCTTTTCAAGCATCGTTCAAATGTGGCATCATTGTTGGTTTGCTTTTGCCATGGTTTTGTGAGTTTTTCGGGTCAATTATCTCATGATGTCAGCAATTGATTAGATGGGTTGAATCATTCAGGTCTATATCTCCGCCTTCTATTTCCTTCCTCTTTTCTTCCAGGCTGTTAAGGGAACATCGATCCTGATGTCGGGAGTTTTGATTCTTCCCATCGCTATCGTTCAATGTCTTACAGGGATTGCCACAGGGTTCGTCATAAAACACACTGGTAAGAGACAAATACTCTGTTCCGTACTGAATTTCCCGCTTACCCTCTCCCACAGGCCACTTTTGCGAGCCCATCTGGACCGGAATGGCCGTATTGACACTAGGTTTCGGTTTATTCATTATTTTCGACGATCAGATGTCGATAGTCAAAATTGTAGTGATTGAGGCTGTCGCTGGGTTTGGCGTAGGCATGAATTTCCAGTCGCCTCTGATCGCGCTGCAATCCCACGTTGCCCCGAGCGATTTTGCGACCGCGACTGCAACTTTTGGGTTCACTCGCAATATCGCCACCTCTCTTTCTGTTGTCATCGGAGGAGTGATCTTCCAGCATAGCATGCAAACTCATGCCACAACACTTACAAGTGTCCTTGGAGATGAGACGGCAGCACATTTTGACGGGTCTAGCGCGGAAGCCAATGTAGGCCTGATCGCATCACTTCCCGTCCACCAGCGCAATGCAGTCCGCGGAGCGTATGTCGCTAGTCTTCGTTCCATGTGGATTTTGTATATCTGCGTTGCCGCGGTAGGGCTTCTAGCTAGCTTAATGGTTAACAAAAGGTCCCTTGAAGGCTCGACTAATAGAAAGTCAAATGACCCAGTGTCAGAGTCGCTGCAGTCCCACGAGCTGCAGCAAATAACTCAAAGGTGATCTCTCACGTTTCAACATTTTTCGAGGCGAAGTGCAATTGGAATATGATAATCATTACGGATGTTGTCAATGCAATGAAAAGTAGATTTTAAAAGTGCATACTGCTAAATGTAAATATTTCAATACTATATATTGATGGGATGAAGAAACAAGAATAAAATATGTTGTAGTACGGTACTACTTTCTAAGACAAGAAGTTTCTTCTAGCTTGATTACGTTCGAGTACATTTCTACCTAGCAGCAAGCGGAAAATAGCTTCGTAAAGCCATTAGGAGCGCCGGCCTACGGCCTTCCGTCGCCTTATCGAGTAAATTAGCTTAAAGCTAGGGGCTGCTAATTGGTATATTTCGGAGTGATATTTACAGTGATTTTGTACTATGAAAACTTCCTTTTTTTTTTTTTTTTTTTTCGCGGAAAGGACTATAACTAGGGGGCAAATTTTTAAACGATCTATATGACTATGATCGTGGGTGTGTTGAAGATCTCTTATAATCTACATAATAGTAACTAGTTAGTACTCGCCTCTCACGCTGAATCATGAGATACTTTAGACTCCAGCGATTTCGGACGCTTCGTATCGGCACAGGCTGTGGTTCTTGAGTCCGAAGCCGTAGCAAACGTTCGCGGCGTTCGCGGCCTTAGCACGCAATTTCAACTCTATGGATGGTCGTATAGTTGTTTGCGACATCCACCTTACCGCTTATTAGCTGCTCAGGGTGGAAAAAATGGCGGTAGGTAGCAACGTACATAATAGACCCTACAATAAATAGTGTCGAAATACGAAGGCGAATACACGGATCTACAGGACACGATACCATGTGGCCGCTAGTACGAGGCATGTCATATACTTGATAACTTAGCTAAACAAATTGAAGCAAATCATAGTAGAGTAAAAGAGGGACCTTGCAGGTTGTATTTATGTCTTTCTTTTTTTTATGGCTCCAAGTGCCTCGGTGAGAATTCACTTAGGTATTGACAGTGCAGGTTGAAATCAATACTCGACCGGTGCCACATTTTGGCAGTCTGTTCTCAGCGAATTTATTGAGCAAGCAATAAAAATAAAAAGGAAAAAAGAAACATACAACAGTGAGGATTCGCTGGTGGTCACCCACCCAACTACTAACTCACCGGCGTGTGGCTTAAGTACGGCTGAGCGGACGGGAAGCCCTGTTTTCCACACCCTGTGGTCGTATGTATCAGGTTATATGTAGGAGAGAATTATAGAAGGCAAACAATTGGGTTGTGCAGGGAGAGTGTGATATAGAGGATTATATAGAATAGGGAATCATGATGCGAGACCGACATATAGATGTTAATACCACGAACTATTGGCCTCGGGGCTACCTACACCCCACATATCAGGCCTCCACAGATAGATCTATGTGAGCATACACATATAGGTAGTTATGAAGTATGCAGGTCTCATATATATCACTCATATTTCTGTCCGGTGTCTTTTTTCTTTCTTGGTGTAATTAGCTACGCCCACCAAATTTTCCGTGTTTCCGCAAAGATAATTCATGCCAATTACCCCTGTTCTACCTCTCGCACCATTCTCGCCAAATCCCGGTTTAGCTCGAATAAAGCTCGGATCTATATACTTTGAGAAGCTTGAGCGCCTCCTATGCGATCCCCCGAATATCTTCTGTTAATGACCGCTGGTACTTGTGAAGCGAGGAAGAACGTAAATGAGTGGTTTCCCGAGTCGTTCGACGAGATCACCAGTGTAGGGCGAACTTGTTATAGGTAGACAAAGAAGTGCAGCCGTAGGACCCTGATTCTTTTAGATGGCAGAATAGTTCCGAGGTGTTGGGATCTATGATCTCTGATTGGCTCTGTTGGCCCCTCCCAAAACAATGATAATTAAAGAATCGTGGAGTAACTATTATAGATTATTGCGCAGGAACGAGGAAATTTTCTGATGGTCTCAAGACATAATGCAGGGATGAGTGACCGGGATATTCTCGTCCTCCGGGTAGGGAACCCGAGGATTCCTAACCCGAACGAATGATAATCCAAAAGTAACAAATAAACACGGGGGATATCCGTAGAAATCAAAGGGTTCGGTGGCGACCGGATCGAACATCGGTGGTCACGTGTACCCCGACCTGAGAAAGAAAAAGTCGACCCGCCCTTATCTTGTTATCGCGTCTCTGTGCTTGTCAATCTTCGACCTTTACAACCCTCATCTTTCACCGTGATCTTTCTCTCACTGGGCTTATTTGCCAATATTCGACCTTTAACCCGGCGCCTTTCACAATCGGTTCCTGACCAGCCGATCTGCCTTTATATCACCGGCTCTCAACCAGCCTCTTTCACACATTATGGATCACACCCGCGACCCCTGCCCCTGGGTTGCCCTGAGCGACTTCGGCGGTGCTTTCTGTATGGGTGCCATCGGTGGTGCCGTCTGGCACGGTGTCAAGGGGTTCCGCAATAGTCCCTACGGTGAGCGCCGGATAGGTGCTCTCACAGCTATCAAGGCGCGTGCCCCCGTCCTCGGTGGTAACTTCGGCTGTTGGGGAGGACTTTTCAGTATATACGACTGTTCAATCAAGGGAATTCGCAAGAAGGAAGATCCCTATAATGCTATCATCGCTGGTTTCTTCACCGGTGGTTCCCTCGCTATCCGTGGTGGTTACAAGGCTGCCCGAAACTCCGCTATTATGTGTGCCGTCTTCCTTGCTGTGATTGAGGGTGTCGGCATTGGTTTCCAGCGTATGATGGCTGATAACACAAAGCTTGAGGTACGATGAACTCTTTGATTTTTGAATGAATACGTTTGGAGGTTGGGTTTAAGACGTGTCTGCTAACCACGAATGTCCAACAGCTTCCTCCCCCGCCTCCATCTGAGCACAAGGCTCTGGCTTAAATTCCCCTCCCCTCCTCCCCATTCACCAACACGATCGACTTATATACACTCGATCACCCTCGATTTATCCTCCCTTCCATCTCTTTCCTCATAACGACATCCCCACATTAAGTCTCTCTTCTCGGGTGCCCAATTTGGTTCATCATTCTTAAACGACATATCATAGAAGACCCTGTTTTCTTTACTTGCTTTTAATACCGCATCCCGCAGCCTGTGTTTTTGGAGCATTGTACTTGTACTTTATGGACAGCCGGTTTGTTTTTGTGGCTGGTACCAAGACCGGCGTGTCTCTTTCTGTGGCCAGGTGGCTGAATAAAATCTCTCCACTCACCCTGCAAAAAAGCGTTTAAGATGGGACTGTTTTGGATTACTGTATATTAATGTATGCCTAACAAACATGTGATGCATTTCTTCTGTGTATATTGATTTCGGCTTAGTCATCCACGTGTAACCCAATTCTTAAGTGTTGACAATCCCGAGCTTTTTTACCGAAGTTCCTCCCGTGTGGAAGTGTGTAAACGCTCGCGTAACCTCATTTCTTCGCATTCAAATTTTCCATAGTAGTCATTCGGCGCCTCTTGGCGCCTTCGTGCGTAAAGTGCTGCACCCCGCGCTGCTGCAAAAGTTGGATCTATCGCGAGTTGAATTTTGGCCGTGGTAGGACTAAGCGAGAGTTCCGACATAGACTCTCTGAGGGAAGCTAGGAAGCGAGGGTGTGTGACGCTTTCGCCAGCTAGCAGGATATGTGTGATAGTATATTTGGACTCCCGAGGAAGGATTTGGAGTTGTGAACGGAGACGATCCCAAAATACGGTTTGGTCTTGATCATTATCGAGAGGATTATCTAGGCCAAGCTCGTAGTCCACGAGTTGCGCCTCAGGACTTGAAAAGTAAGGGAAAGCTTCACTAGTATCATAGTCCATAATACTAGTGTATAAGAGATTGTGGTTGTAGGAAACCACAAAAACGGTAAGAGCTGGCGAATTTGCAAATTCATCCGCGCATTGGAAACGATCTAGGTAGTTGATGCATAAACCATAACCGTTCGCTGCATATACAGCATCTCCTTCTACTAAGCGAGAGGGGTAATAAACGCTATCGCGTAGCCATGTGCGTAAACCTAGGACTCGGAGTGCAGCGTTGACCATAGCCGGGCTTAGCGCCTGGAAACCTGGCTCTGTAACGGCAACCCTATCCAGAGGCTGGGAAATTGCTTTTTCGGTGGCGATTTTCAGTTCTTGGAGTAAATCACTAATAATTTCGACACCATCTGCTTTTATCGGCCGGCCTAGTTTCATGTTCAGCCAACGCCACCAGTCTCTCCAGGGCGACGAGACGCTCGGGAAGAGATATTCCACTAAGTAGGATGAAAGTTCGTGCATAAAATTTCGAGTTGATTGCAGTACTGGCTTAGATATAGCGAGGCGTGCCATAAGCTCGAGGTATTCCGGATTCCCCCGAATCTTAGCAACCTCGACAACAGTTCCATTGTAATAATTCACCACGGCCGTCCTGGATGCTATCAGATATTTGCCTTTGTAATAAACAAAGGACCGATATACTTACCCATATAGAGGTGTCAGATCGAAGCCAACCCCGGGTGCATCGTGAATAGTCACGGGTAGGCATATGTCACACCATGTACCGATACAATCGGAATCAGCACTCACAAGAGACACGAAGTATGTTAAGGAGCACATCCACCACAGAAGTCTCATGGTCATGGGGTTAATACAGAATCTCTTGTGAGAGGGAGGTTGGGGATCAGTACGCCTTAAACGTCGAGTAGCGTCAGATCGTTGTCTGCTGTCAAATACCATACCGGTCTGGTAAAAGGCATCGGGTCGGATCAAAATAGACCCGGTCTCATGCAAGTATTCGTAAGGTAATGCCGACACCTTATTTACAGTGGTGCATTGAGAAAGCATCGCCAAGGCGGAACGGAACGCGAATTAGACTAGAACTTATGTGGAGCCATTGTTGTAGATTTTCAGGCTACCCTCAAGCGGAAGGTTTTGCCCCGGAGGCCTATAGGCCTATGAGGAAATGCATATGTGTCAGATGAACTGACAACCTTTAAACTCCTAGTTAGTTATGTATGATCGACATATATTTTTGTCTTAGCTCAAGTCCAACCATTCAGAAATTGGTTGGGCTGTCAGCCTCCTAAGTTGCTGCCTAGCAGGGGTCCCCTGCAGAGAAAAGTCGACCCGAAGAGAAATCTGTCTGTTCCTCATTTAAGTTGACCCTTACAACAATTCAAGTCCCCGTGGGGCTCTATTATATAACGCTTTCACTTCAGAATTCTAGTCGAATCATCAATCAATACAGCCAGCTTCCTAAAATGCACCACCTCCGTGATTCTCTGCTGAGCTCTCTGCCTAGGGGCACTCCTGCTGTCATAACGGGCGACCATGCTCGTAGAGACCAGGAAAGTACACGCCAGTCTATCGCTCGGGGTGAATTCAAAGAAGTTCGAGAGGTGGCCTTCAGTAACCGGACTTGGGTCGTTACCAGCCGATACTGCGATATTGGAGATGGTGCAGATTCCCTTGAAGGCCACATTCATTCGCTATGGTATATGTACTACGAGCTTGGCCGAAACATCTCCTCCGAATCACCTGAACATGAGGGCATAGTGCTCGATATCATCCGCATTCAAGGAATGGGGCCGTTGACTAGACCTGTACGAGGAGTCTCTGGGATTGATATTGCAAGAACCATCGACGGTACACTTTGGAATGATTTACCCTTCTTGGCTGGTGATATGACCGATTTCTGGGTCAATAATGGTGCTTCTATGTCGGGAACACACCGTCTCAACTTTGCAACATTCCTAGCCAAACTTGCATCCGCTCGTGTGGCTAAGGATAGGCTGTGCCAAGTTGCTCTTCTGATCTTCCGTAATCTCTTTGAAAGCTGTCAAGCACTCCGCACTGGGGAAGAGTCAGACGAGGAAGACCCCAACCGAGGTATCAAGCAGCTTGAGGTTTTTCATCTGTTACCAGCTGCTATTTCTTGGCTGAAAATAGCAAGCCATAACCTCCTTTTACTATCGGAGGTGTATTGGAACGACTGCCCTAGCGATATTAGCAAGGGTGGTGAGGAGTTCCTTGAATCGGAGCTCGGACAGCGATCACCCGCTGGATTCTCGCCATGGAGATACATGTTCTGGCTGAGGCGGCTCCATGAAATTCAGGTAGAAGCCAAGGATGCCAATGAGAAAGCCCTAGAGGAGCTTGCCACTGATGGCATCGAGTACATGGTCAACACAATCAAAGAGAGGAATTCCGAGGTCCTCAGGGCATATGCAAATGGGGGCGATGCCCTGCATCAGGATAAGCATCTTTCGTGCCTGAAGCCCCTTGCACGCGTTGAGGAGCCAGAGTCGTAAAAACTTGGATGGAGCTTCGAAGGAAACTCGAAAGTGCCATGTAGACCCCAATTTCTCTCTTTTTGTCACTCTCTCCGCCCCTTACTGTCAAATCTTGTATCAAACAGCTTTGGTATATTGGAAATAATATTGAAGCTAGGCACTCGACTTGCGAGAAGGTACCTGCTAGCATGGCTTGGTGGTAACTTTAGACATGCTGTTGTATGTTTCTTCTTATTAATTTTTTTGAAACTGTCTAAACGAATTACATAGTAGCTACTTACAAGTTTTTACAGTAGTCAGAGAGATAGCATTCCCGTAGACAAGAATTAAAATGCAGCGTAGGACTGGCTAGATCCACCGGGAACGGCGAAACTATTGATCGAAATTTTAAGAAAGTAGTAATGGAGAACCTACAGATGCTTGTGGAGAAACAATGCAGTGAGATTCGTAATAGTAAAGATGGACCAAGAGAGAGAGAGAGAAGAGGAGAGAGGAAGAGAAACTGTCTACAGATGTGGATCAGTCTCATGTCCTGGGCCTCAGGCACCCAGGCACCCAACAAGTAGCGTCTTCCGGTAAATTGTACGGACATATCACTTTTATCAAGTATTCAAATGTTCCTCCCTTCGTATTGGACTTTGTTCGAGCCTCTCACTATGACACTCACATACGTGACAATTCCACTTCAGGTTAAGGGTGTAAACCTCAATCTCTCTATAATCCATAACTTGAACTCTAGCCCCCTAATTATGTTTCTATATGGGTTCGGCTCCTGTAAAGAAGATCTAGCCGACATTGTTGTCAACCCAACCTTGCAACACTACGGATCGGGCTGCGGGCACTTGGATCTCACTCTTCTTAGACGGAAGAAGCCTTCTATCATAAGACGTATAATATAGGGTATACTATATAGGTATAGGCACTTCTAAAGTAAAATGAATCTGAAATGAATCTGAAGTGAATCTGAAGTGAATTTGCTACTAAGCCTATTTAGGAAATAGATAACTAGCATTACAAAGAAATGAGTTTTCTGCTAAGCCTACTTGGGAAATGGGTGCCTTCCTAGAGCTTTTCAGGATCTACCTAGGTATATATACTCTTCACTCCTGGCGTTTATTCTTTCCCTCCACCAACTCAACTCAATCTCAACTCAACTCAACCTTTCCTTCGTGTGGCTTATCCGACATGCCACCTACTAAAGTTACCAAGAAAAAGACAAGCAAACGAAAGCTCATACATACGATCCTCGACATTCACAATCAGGCCCACAAGCTATCCTTCGCCCAACTAAAAGCGTCGCTCGCAAATCTCACATCAATGGTACAAGGAGACCAGTTCGAGCGACCAAGGTTAGCAATTTCCTCCTTAAAACTCCGGGATATCCAGGTTATGTTTAAGCTGAGCTTGTCACCGAACGACCTCGAGTTCCGTAACAGAACTCCAGATGAGCTGTCCCCTATCTATGGTACGTGTCCCTTACGGAATGTTCAGGCCAATGTGACATATAACTGATTTGACCAAGCCGAATGGATGGACGCGTTTGGCAAAAGTGAACCAAACGAAGCGTTAACCCGGATCACTCTTAACAACCTCCTTATCTTCGCCCATCATTTTGTCACGTCGCAACTAGGCACCACTTCCTCGGATATAAAAATGAACGACTTGAACTTGAACTTGAATGCCGAAGGCCTCTGGCGGTATGGCCCAGCTATATATAAAGGCGCCAAGTACGACCTTGTTGGGCGCCCTGACTACAGCTTGTGGTACGGCAATGAAGAGGATGTGGCTGTCAGTGTTGTTATCGTTGAAACGAAGGGAACTCTATCTGCATCAACTGGGGTCTCTCAAACGCTTGGGTATATGGGCTGTGTGCACAGGCGTCGAAAAGACCTCCAGAAAAAAGATTCAACTGTGTATGGTGTTGTGTCCGATGGCGTGTATTGGTGGTTCTTGAAGATCAACAATGATTCGGAGGTGAGTAGACTATACTATACCATCAAATCATACATGCTCTAACTTGAATAGTGGTCTGAGCATATCGTTAGTGCTCGCCTCGGCAATTATCAGGAGGTGGTGGGTTTGCTTGTGCATATATTCCGTGCTGCACAAACCATGTCTCCCGCCCAGTTAGAGGTGACATCAGTTCAGACCCATTCAAAAGAGACATCTGCAGAATCCTATATAGGGTTTGATGACGATAGTGTGCCAAAGAGCCATTTGGAGCGTCTAATTGACGAGGAATCAGTCAACACTAGTCTCATGGTGTTTCTGACCGCTCTTGCTACGAAATACCCGCTAATCAAGGGCCAGTGGACCCCACATCAACGGTTTTTCGGAGCGGAGTTTAAGCCTGGGGTCCCATTCAATGCCAAAGTGGATGGCTACTATACAAGGAAAGATGGCTCCCTCGCGATCCTTGTTGAGGCCAAACGGTCTTTCAGAAGGGTCCACGAGCCCTCTGTGTCAATGCAGGAAGCCGCAGAAGTTGTCGCATGACTTAAATGTGACGCGGCCGTTCACAACCGGCAGGAGGCCCTTTTTTTCAAATAGAGGCTAGGCGTTCGAAAGTGCTAACATTACAATATATAGGGTCCGTTATATAATCTCCCAAGACGGTCCTGAGATGTATATCACAGTGGCCAGTTTTGACAATACCTACCTCCCGTGGCTACGCAGCAAGCGAGCCATTAGCCTGCCAAATGGCGGCTTTCTCACCATGACCCGTTATGGGCCATGGTTGATACAACACGAACGGGACGTCGCCGAGTTTGCGGGCATTGTTCTTGCGATTATGGCATCGGAGAAGTGAGCAACAGCCAGCTCCTTTTTCTTCCCTGTTTTCTTTTCTTTTCTTAACTTGAATGAGCACACGATTTCTAAGGACTTGGATGGTATCTATTGATGAATTCCTCTCTCAAGTCTTTTCTAGCTTGACACTCCAATTCACCCTATGACGCACACAGAAAGCGACGTTGAGCCGGTACCTCTAGGTACCACTAGGATATAGAGTATTAATATTACTTTTGGGCAAGATTTACTTAAACTGAATGAATTAGCAGAAATAAATAAAAAAAGAAAAACATACAACAGTGAGGATTCGCTGGTGGTCACCCACCCAACTACTAACTCACCGGCGTGTGGCTTATGTGCGGTCAATAGTTCGGTGGGTGTCGCCCGGGTGAGAAATGGGTGAGCGCCGCTTTACGGTCGCGCGACCAGGGGTGAGAAGGGTGAGTGCGCTATAGACAGGGTGAGAATCGGGGTGACAAATGGGTGAGAATCACCCTAGGTAGCGTGACGCCCGCACTGACCTCCTAAAGTGATACGGAGCGTGATATAATTGGATTACAAGTTGAACCTGAAACGTTTCGACCCTTGGCATCTGCACACAGCCCCAAAAGAGATAGGTCTTTAGTTCAATTCGTTGTTATGGCTTTGTCGCTCTCTAGACTCGCTACAGCCCTTCTGATTTGCCCATGCTTACACATACATCCCAGTGCAAATAGCACATATACCAATAAAACAAATCAATTAAATCAAACAACATACTCTTGTAGTCCGAGCTTATATTTATTGTCATAAGTAGAAAACACTCTGGAGGTGATTCACCCCCAACATCCTAGTTCCAAACGGAGGACAAGGCCCTGTCTTTGCAAGCCAAGGTAAGTTATGGTCAAGAGAAAACTATGTACCTCCTTTCCCTCCTAACCGCTTGACTTTAATTGTAGAACCATTCCTCAGATCTCGTTCCTCTAGGCGAAGATATCTGGTCGAAAAGAATATTAAACTGATTGTTTAATTTCTTATTCCTTAATTTTCGTTACAGTACGTCCCGTAACTGGTGTCACCAGTTACACTCTTCGATTGTTCCCCGAACCCTAGTGCCAAGTCCTACTATACTGCATGGGGGATAGGCTCGGACTATCAATATTCCCGTTTGATTACCTGTACCGTACTTTACGTTCAGAGATACTTGTAGGTCGTGTCTCATTACTGTATGGAATAGCTGGAACTTCCCATATCAATGCGAACAAGTCAAATTCCAGGAGCTGGAGTGGGTCTCGACCATCTGACAATCAGGCAAGAAGTCATTTCTCTGTTACCTACACCGTCAGTGTTCAAGTGGTAACCCTGGCTGGCTTGGTACACATCAGATAGCACACACAATGACAACACCGATCCATGCTCAAGCTCCGTAATGGACAAATTGTGCCCAATGTAACGGCCGTTTCCGGTATTCAACCTTTTTCGAAACGTCAAAAACCGCCTTATGAAGTGCCATCGCGACGACTCTATCGGTGTACTCTAGAGCTCCGTTCCGACAAAGCTCAGCATAGAACAATCTCGCAACCTCCACGCACACGCTATCATCAGATCGCCACAAAGTCCCAATGACGTGCCTGAATCCGGCGACCTGGAAACCACTGACAACATGAAGGGCTTCATCTGTCAGACCTTCTGCCTGGTTCTCTGCAGTTGAGCATGCAGAGAGGTATGCAATATCCCCAAGAGTAGGGTGGTTTTCGCAGAGTTTCAGAACAGTTAGGATTTCCTGTCTTGGGTTTGCAGTCGCAGTCTGCAGTAAAAGGCCACTTTGAGAAGGATCACCCGAGTCTGAGATTCCGTGGCAAGCAAAATGGGCGACATTGCATTCCCGAATTTGGCGCAAAACGCTTGCAGAGTCCGGTTGGTCGAGACATTCCACCTGAACAGAGTTTCCAAGTACTCCTAGGACCGTAGACCTTTCGGCTATTACCCCTGGTAGGTCATTAGCGCCGGGTGTGTTGGCCATGGTAACCACGAGTAGCTTTCGGGGGGTTTTGTTTGATGGGGTAGAGACAGAACCCCGCTCTCTTGCGTGTAGTAATGCCTTGATTGACGGGGTGTAGGAAGATAAAACGCGACAGAATGTGTTTTCTCCTGCAGAGATATCACACGCCGCATGAAATGGGAAGGAGCTGGCAAGTCCAGTGCCGATCCACCAGACCCTCGGGAGTTCCTCTAGAGATGATTGAACAGAATTATCGAGTTCAGAGAGGACAGGCTTTACGCACTCCCGCCAGAGCCAGATTAAAAATTGGCGGTATGATTTGTTATTCCCAGCCGAATTCACTTCCTGGTCGACCCAACGCTGCGCTTGGACCGCCTCAAACCGAGGAAGAGGGACTAGGCTAAATCCGGATGCGGAGATGATAATAGCATCACTTCTTAGGTTGGTGACATTCACCACGATGATGCTACCCTTATTAGAAGCAGCCAGCATTTTCTCCACAGAAAGACCGTTTTGAAAGAATTCAAAGCCAGGAAGTTGGCGTATATATTGTATGCATTTTTCGAGCTCCTCGACAGCTTTTGGCCGTCTTGTGGAAATTTGCTTACTCATGCGCTGAGATTCGGTGCTCTCGAGACGAGTGTTTACCTCAAGGCGAAGGCTTTCGTATTGTGCACATAAATCGGGATGGGCCACTTTTAGTTCGGACGTGTCACTCCGGTCATCCATGAGAAGACCAAGGATGACACCACGTCCACGCTCTAACAAGCGCAGAGCTTCGGAAAGGGGCTGTCGAGTCTGAATGGTGAGGGAGCAGGCCTGCGTAGCTAAGCCAGAGAAGTGTGAGACGACATATTGTCGATCCTGTAGGGTCAAAGACCTTTTGTGCACCAGCTGCAGGAGATCGATAGCTTCAACAGATAGAGTGTAACCAGCATGGTAGTCTTTGCGCTTAAGTAGGAGGCGAAGGCCCAGATTAGCAGCAGCGATCCGAACCAAAGGAGGTGTTGATTTGGTTTGAACCGCCTGGCGAGATAAACGAATCGCCTCTTTGAGGTCCTCTATTTGTTCTGTTTGCTCATAACGACATTCAAGATCAATCCCAAGGTTGTATAAAAATATTGCGCGATTAGGATGATCATCAAGGGACATTTGAACAGCCTTGCGGGACAGCCGGATGGACTCTGAGAGGTCGTCCATACTCTCAGTTCGTTCATACCGACTTTTGAGACGGGTTCCGAGGTTACTTAAACATGCTGCGCGATAGAAATCATCATCAAGGGTTGTATGAACGACACGTTGGGCCAGTTGAATTGCCTCTTCGAGGTCGTCCATATTCTCTGTTCTTTGATACCGTCCTTTGAGATAGATTCCAAGGTTGTTCAACGCGATCCCAAAACTGGGATGGTCGTCAGGAGTGATCTGAATCACCTGGTGAGATACCCGAATTGCCTCTTCAATGTCTTCCGCGTTCCCTGTTCGTTCATACCGACTATAGAGATAGGTTGCGAGGGTTTGCAAAAACCCTCGAACATCGGGATGGTCGTCAGGAGTCATTTGGATCACCTGGCGAGACATTCGAATCGCATCTTCAAGGTCTTCCAGCTTGCCTAATCGTTTATAATGACTTAGGAGCTGGCTCCCTAGGATATCTAACAGCTTTGGAAATTGACGATAGTCAGAAGGAGCAGCCTGAACCGCCTCACGAGACACCTCAATCGCCTCTTCGAGGTATTCCATTTCCCCTGTTCGATCATATAGATGCCCAAGATTGGTTCCGAGGCTACTGAAAAACATTGGAAGATCAGTATGATTATCAGGAGTGGCCCCAATAGCCTGGCGAGACAACCGGATCGCCTCTTCAAGGTCGTCTATCCGTCCTTTAAGTGCATAGCGACTTGAGTGGTTGTTCCCTAGGTTATTTAGCCGTACTGCAAAAGCAATATGGTCGTTAGGAGTTGCCTGAACTGCTTGGCGAGAGAACTGAATCGCTTCTTCGATGTCTTCCATCTTTCCCTTTCGTCTATACCGGGTGTTAAGCTTTGCTCCGAGGTCACAGAATAGGTTTGGTATGTCAGGATGATTTTTTTGGGTAGCAGCAATTGCCTGACGAGACATCCGAATCGACTCTTCAAGATCATCTGTTTGCTCCTTTCGATCGTATCGAGCCTCGAGATACGTTCCTAAGTTGTACAACCGTCCTCCTAGATCAGGATGATCATCAGGTGTTGCCTGGACCGCTTGGCGAGACACTTGGATTGCCTCCTCGAGGTCGTCCATTTCTTCTGTCTGTCTATATCGTCGTCCGAGATCGACTGTAAAGCCATATAGCCTTCCAGCGCGATCAGGATGATCATCAGGTGTTGCCTGGACCGCTTGGCGAGACACTCGGATCATCTCTGCGAGGTCGTCCAGTTCTTCTGTCCGTTCAAAACGACGTCCAAGGTCGAAGCTAAGACGGTATAACCGTCCTCCTAGATCAGGATGATCATCAGGTGTTGCCTGGACCGCTTGGCGAGACACTCGGATCATCTCTTCGAGGTCGTCTAGTTCTTCTATCCGTTCAAAACGACGTCCAAGGTCGAAGCTAAGACGGTATAACCGTCCTCCTAGATCAGGATGATTATCAGGTGTTGCCTGGACCGCTTGGCGAGACACTCGGATCATCTCTTCGAGGTCGTCCATTTCTTCTGTCTGTCTATATTGTCGTCCGAGATCGACTGCAAGGCCATATAGCCTTCCAGCGCGATCAGGATGATCATCAGGTGTTGCCTGGACCGCTTGGCGAGACACTCGGATCATCTCTTCGAGGTCGTCCAGTTCTTCTGTCCGTTCAAAACGACGTCCAAGGTCGAAGCTAAGACGGTATAACCGTCCTCCTAGATCAGGATGATCATTAGGTGTTGCCTGGACCGCTTGGCGAGACACTCGGATCATCTCTTCGAGGTCGTCTAGTTCTTCTGTCCGTTCAAAACGACGTCCAAGGTCGAGGCTAAGACGGTATAACCGTCCTCCTAGATCAGGATGATCATTAGGTGTTGCCTGGACCGCTTGGCGAGACACTCGGATCATCTCTTCGAGGTCGTCCAGTTCTTCTGTCCGTTCAAAACGACGTCCAAGGTCGAAGCTAAGACGGTATAACCGTCCTCCTAGATCAGGATGATCATTAGGTGTTGCCTGGACCGCTTGGCGAGACACTCGGATCATCTCTGCAAGGTCGTCCAATTCTTCTGTCCGTTCAAAACGACGTCCAAGGTCGAAGCTAAGACGGTATAACCGTCCTCCTAGATCAGGATGATCATCAGGTGTTGCCTGGACCGCTTGGCGAGACACTTGGATTGCCTCGTCGAGGTCGGCTATTTCTCCTTTTAGATCGTATCGAGCGTTGAGCTTGTTTCCAAGGTTACTTAGCCTTCCAGCGCGATCAGGATGATCATCAGGTGTTGCCTGGACCGCTTGGCGAGACACTCGGATCATCTCTGCGAGGTCGTCCAGTTCTTCTGTCCGTTCAAAACGACGTCCAAGGTCGAAGCTAAGACGGTATAACCGTCCTCCTAGATCAGGATGATCATCAGGTGTTGCCTGGACCGCTTGGCGAGACACTCGGATCATCTCTTCGAGGTCGTCCAGTTCTTCTGTCCGTTCAAAACGACGTCCAAGGTCGAAGCTAAGACGGTATAACCGTCCTCCTAGATCAGGATGATCATTAGGTGTTGCCTGGACCGCTTGGCGAGACACTCGGATCATCTCTTCGAGGTCGTCCAGTTCTTCTGTCCGTTCAAAACAACGTCCAAGGTCGAAGCTAAGACGGTATAACCGTCCTCCTAGATCAGGATGATCATTAGGTGTTGCCTGGACCGCTTGGCGAGACACTCGGATCATCTCTTCGAGGTCGTCCAGTTCTTCTGTCCGTTCAAAACAACGTCCAAGGTCGAAGCTAAGACGGTATAACCGTCCTCCTAGATCAGGATGATCATTAGGTGTTGCCTGGACCGCTTGGCGAGACACTCGGATCATCTCTTCGAGGTCGTCCAGTTCTTCTGTCCGTTCAAAACGACGTCCAAGGTCGAAGCTAAGACGGTATAACCGTCCTCCTAGATCAGGATGATCATTAGGTGTTGCCTGGACCGCTTGGCGAGACACTCGGATCATCTCTTCGAGGTCGTCCAGTTCTTCTGTCCGTTCAAAACGACGTCCAAGGTCGAGGCTAAGACGGTATAACCGTCCTCCTAGATCAGGATGATCATTAGGTGTTGCCTGGACCGCTTGGCGAGACACTCGGATCATCTCTTCGAGGTCGTCCAGTTCTTCTGTCCGTTCAAAACAACGTCCAAGGTCGAAGCTAAGACGGTATAACCGTCCTCCTAGATCAGGATGATTATTAGGTGTTGCCTGGACCGCTTGGCGAGACACTCGGATCATCTCTTCGAGGTCGTCCAGTTCTTCTGTCCGTTCAAAACGACGTCCAAGGTCGAAGCTAAGACGGTATAACCGTCCTCCTAGATCAGGATGATCATTAGGTGTTGCCTGGACCGCTTGGCGAGACACTCGGATCATCTCTGCAAGGTCGTCCAATTCTTCTGTCCGTTCAAAACGACGTCCAAGGTCGAAGCTAAGACGGTATAACCGTCCTCCTAGATCAGGATGATCATCAGGTATTGCCTGGACCGCTTGGCGAGACACTCGGATCATCTCTTCGAGGTCGTCCGGTTCTTCTGTCCGTTCAAAACGACGTCCAAGGTCGAAGCTAAGACGGTATAACCGTCCTCCTAGATCAGGATGATCATCAGGTGTTGCCTGGACCGCTTGGCGAGACACTTGGATTGCCTCGTCGAGGTCGGCTATTTCTCCTTTTAGATCGTATCGAGCGTTGAGCTTGTTTCCAAGGTTACTTAGCCTTCCAGCGCGATCAGGATGATCATCAGGTGTTGCCTGGACCGCTTGGCGAGACACTCGGATCATCTCTGCGAGGTCGTCCAGTTCTTCTGTCCGTTCAAAACGACGTCCAAGGTCGAAGCTAAGACGGTATAACCGTCCTCCTAGATCAGGATGATCATCAGGTGTTGCCTGGACCGCTTGGCGAGACACTCGGATCATCTCTTCGAGGTCGTCCAGTTCTTCTGTCCGTTCAAAACGACGTCCAAGGTCGAAGCTAAGACGGTATAACCGTCCTCCTAGATCAGGATGATCATTAGGTGGATCATTAGGTGTTGCCTGGACCGCTTGGCGAGACACTTGGATTGCCTCCTCGAGGTCGGCTATTTCTCCTTTTAGATCGTATCGAGCGTTGAGCTTGTTTCCAAGGTTACTTAGCCTTCCAGCGCGATCAGGATGATCATCAGGTGTTGCCTGGACCGCTTGGCGAGACACTCGGATCATCTCTTCGAGGTCGTCCAGTTCTTCTGTCCGTTCAAAACGACGTCCAAGGTCGAAGCTAAGACGGTATAACCGTCCTCCTAGATCAGGATGATCATCAGGTGTTGCCTGGACCGCTTGGCGAGACACCTGGATTGCCTCTTCGAGGCCGTCCACCTGCCCAGTTCGTTTGTACCGAGATTCGACCTTATTCCCGATTTTATCCAGTCGCCTCGCAAGATCGGGACGACCATCAGGATTAGTCATAACCGCCTTGCGAGACACCCGGATCCCCCTTTCGATTAGTCCATCTCCCGAGTTCATTTGTATCGACCTCCTTGCTTCCTTCCTAGGTTGATCCTTCTCAAGTACAACCTCTAGGTACACGTGGTTTGAAGACGTCCTTGGAATTAGGCCTTCGCGTAATCGAACTTACAGTTGTTCACCCACAATTCTGAGCCGATTGATTGCCAGCAGAATCAGAATCAGCTTGAACAAATATGCAGCAGCGCTAGTTTTCCAGCAGTTACCGCTAACGTATTTCACCAGTGAGCTGCGCACACCAACGAGCTGCGCACACCAACGAGCTGCGCACCCCACCCAGCCTACTAATTTCAAATGTAAATATGTCAACCAAAACTCCATTAAATTAAATACACTAAAATCATAATCTATCTGGACATGTTTCTCTTCTATGCCCTGGCAATCTGCATATTCCACAGGCCCGGGGGGGGCGTATACGTGGCTGTATAGCTAGTTCTCTAGGTATGCCGGCGCCTGGGGGAGGTGCTTCAGTTGCTTCCTGTTGCTGTATATTTAATGCAGAGGCTTCTTGAACTGAAAGGCCTTCTTCAGTAGGAATAGGCCTTCGGGATCGAGTACGCTTTTGCTTATGCTTCTCGTTGGCGGCGCGTAATTCCTTGATTTCTTGCGCTTGTAAAATATGACTTTGTAGCTGGAGCTGGAAGCCTTTTATAAGCTGGTTTAATGCACGATCTGATGGGCTGGGCGGGCTTCGAGATCTTGTACGAAGTAAAGCTTTGATTGACGAAGCTTGTCGACGTAGATCTTTCTCTGTAAATGGAGTTTTTGGCGTAAAATTCCGGCTTGATTCACTCCCCCGGCTTGGAGGGGGGGTTGGGGTTCGAAGCCGAATATTAAGCTTAGAGATCACTCTCTCCGGTTCAAAAGGGACTAAACCGGCTGCCCCGAAGCTATTTTTAATAGTCTCCGGTTTAAAAGCTTCAATTCGTGCGAGAGGGTATGCTTCGAGGAAGTCAAGTTTGTCAATATGATTGATCCCGTTCCGCATCTTAGTTTCAACCATCCGACCGTACGCACGTTTTAACACCGCAAAACAACCAATATCTAGAGGTTGTAAAAGATGAGACGAATGCGCAGGCATACAGATTGGTATCACCTTATTTTGCTCGCAAATTTCGTCAAATTGAGGTGTTAAATAACTTCCGTGGCCATCAAGTATCAAAAGCCGGTATATCCCCTTTGTACGCGAAGTACTAGGAATAAAGAGCTTCTTAAGCCACCGAAGTCCAATTTCATCAGAGGTCCAACCATTAGGACTGACTTCGAAGCGCCAATCCCCCGGAAGGCCGTCAAACCATGATTCAATAAAGACTTTGCCTTTAAAAATCATATACGGAGGAAGGGCCCATCCAGAAGTATTCGTACATTCAATTGTAGTCACCCATTCACGATTTCCAGGTTGTAAAACCGGCCTCCGACCGTAGTATTCACTCCTCGTAATAACCTTCGCAGTTGCAGTCAATCCTATTACAAAACCGGTCTCATCAAAGTTATAGATATCGTTAGGGTCGATTCCAAATTGAAGGATTGTCTTTTGAACTAAATCAAACTACTCCCCCATGATTTTAGGGTCTTCGTATTTCGCACGCTCGTAGTTATAACGTTTCGAGAATCGAGAGGAAAGAAGAGGACGTCGTTTTACGAATTTCGTAACCCAATTTTAGCCGACCGAAAGAACCGGGGTAGTTCTACGCTTTTGAAGCAGAAGATCCGCCATTTCTCGTACCATAGAGGGCCGGGGGGGCTGCTCCACGTAGATCTATAGAGAGAATCCATTTTTCAAGAGATTCCTCCTCAGTTTCAGACAATTTATGGTTGTTGGCGCGTGTTTCAGCGCGAAAGGTAGTCCCACGAAGGCGCGTTCGAAGGGTTGATTCGGGTACGTCAAAACGGCGCGCTGCTTCGCGAAGAGCGCTGATTTCTTGCCTCTTAATAGCCTGTATAGCTAATAAGATCCTACCCTCTCTCTCCATTGAATTTTGAGAAGATTGAGTACGAATTGGTGGCATAGTAGGTGGTTGAAGAAGAAGGGGGTAAATTAGTTGACGCGTTTTAGGTGGGGTGCGCAGCTCGTTGGTGTGCGCAGCTCACTGGTGAAATACGTTATGACTCAGCCGTACATAGATCCACAATCGTGCTTCCACCAATGAAATAGCCCATATCCTGTAGAAACAAAATTTAATAGGGCTAATGTTCTTGGGCTCTGCTTACTGCATGTTACCTGCGCTAGATAGACCGAATATCCCCGCTACAGTTCTAATGAAGTAATTAATTAATGACACGTCGTTCTACCCCTCCCCAAATCTATCCTGTGGCCCGCAAACCTCCTACTTCGTCTGTTATCAGAACCTTCACTTTTCGTGACCTTAATTCCAAATTCCGGGTGAATTACTTGGACCCCTTCCCCGGCGGATTTTTGAATTCTTCCTGGTGACATAACATCGTCTTTCGATAAGAACATCCACATGTTTCTCAGCCCTGATGACTGACAGCGAGGAAGGTTCAGCCGCAGAGGTCATAGCGCGGCCGGTCCCGTAGTTGACAATCTGGACCCACTCTGCCACGTCGCCAGCTTCCTCTCCTATAATTGCTCATGTGGCACCCAACTTGCTCTATCTTATTCGTACCACGCCAAATATCCGATTTACTTCGAAATGCGCAGTAGCGTTCTTCTCCCGCAGTTCTTCCTACCACCGTCTGCTATTACGCTCGGACGTTTCGTCATCAACATTGACGAGCCTCACCGAGATTACCTTGATCCGGGACCAGGGAAGAATTTCCGTATTATCGAGAAGATTGCAACCCAGTACGACGGCGCCGACTCTCTTAGGGCCCAACGTAAATTTGGTTCTGAGCTTACCGCCTTCCTCTCCTCTGCCGTATCAAGCCGGACGAATACCTCGATTCATATCAAGACGAAACAAGTGAAGACCTATTACTTGGACAACAATGGACAGTGGTTCCGGGATAGCGTGAAATCAGAAGATGTCCGGAGGTGGATTGAGCGTACTATCGATGAGGGAGAGGATATACATGTTGTGGTTGGCTACCATACTGTCTTGGATGCTCGTATCGCCGAGCACTCGCGAGAACAAAAGGTTCTGGATGGCAGTCTAGCTATACCAATCTCGAGTGCGCTGTTAGCATCAGGAGTTGTTGTGCCATTTAGCGAACTAGCTGATCCTAGACTGGCCGGGTCTAGTGGGCGCGCGGAAGACTTGCAACGGCAGTTTGTGGCCCAAGGCGAGCAAATCATCGCGGTGCAATATCGCAAGGTCAGATTTCGGTTCCTGTCAAGCAAAAGCGTTGACAATGCAACGCTAGCTAAAGAGGCGAGATGGGAGAGATATGACCGCCCTCGTTACTTTCAAAGCGATATGGAAGACATGATAGAGGTCGCGCTGGATGATGATCTGTCACTCGAAGGTGACCGTGACAAGTATATAGCGGGATCGGAGGAAATGATCTTTTCGAATATTGGTGTTGATTCAGGATAGTGATCTCGGTCTTCTAATCGCATACTTCTAGCATGCTATAGATTGTTACTTCTCGGCGTATCTAGTACAAATGGTAGCGGAATGTGAAAGCCTCGGAGTTTGTGATGATAAGTGCGGAGTCGACCACCTCTGCATGTACCGTAACAAGCGCTGCCTACTCGCCTACAGTCGGTAGCGAAATCAGCTTCCGCCCCAGGCATCACTTTTTTGTTTTCAGGCCCCACTGCCAAGACACTAGTGCAATAAATTATTTGACAGACACTTACTGTTTAACACCCCCTTCTGCTACCGCCTTCTTAATTAATTATACCGCCCATTATCGATTGGCTTTTATTGGTGGATATTGAACCGGCAGAACCTAGGGTGTTAACACTTTTGCGTAGTGACTGTATCTAGTAATACCTGCTCTTGGTATCTGGTATTTGGAAATAGAATTACGGCTCCAATATAGTGACTGGACATAAGGTTTTGCACCCCTGGCCCCTAGGTGTCCACTGACTGTATAAGTGAACTAACTGTGATATGTACGTGGCACTCGTACCCCGCATGATTTTTCTAGCATGGTCACCTTGGCAGTCAAAAGTTGATGAGTAATATAGCGGCCCTCAGCTTACTGATTGCGGGGACCGTGACAATAAATCATTGAAGCACCACCAGAAAAACAAATATATAATCATAATCATGACTCCATATACTACAGAATGGGTATATCTCTCGGCTTATGATTTACTATATTTGATTATTATTTTATATGTCAATTCAAATCCATGGATGAAACTTGTTAGCCTTGTTGTACTGCCTTGAACTAAGAAAGGACGCAGGTTTGTGCCTCAAAATAAAGATACTTACGCTTATCTAAGTTGCCCAGGTGGGAAGGTCCACGGGTCGATCTTCTCGATACAATTTTGAGGATCGTTGTGCAAACAAGCCAAACATCATTATTGTACCTGGTATTTAGATCACGAATGTGATCTGGGGAGGTCATTTGGTTCGAGCGAAGGTCGGTGTAATTATTTATTGGTGGATTGTCTGTGTGAGTGGGTGGGTCTACGATACTCAGCCTTGATGGGAATTTTGGTATGGCATCTCCCACAGCCGACAAAATGCATTACTGCTAGGATTTAGACCAGAAGGAAGACCGCGCTAATTATTTATCTGGTTCATGAACCGTGAACGTGAATGATAGAGCAATCAATTACTCTAGAGATAAGTGCCTAAGGACTGACATCCTAGTATTGTTTTCTTCGTTGAATGGAGACAGCGTAGGCACCTCCCACCAATAGCGTTTTCTATCTTGCCGCCCGCTGCTACGCTTCGTGTCCACTATGGGGCTGAGCCTTCCGGGTTCATGCCGGTTTCTCTCTTTCTCTCGTCCTTTCCAACCTTTCTTTTCTTGTTTAAGAACCGTACACGATCAGCATATCGTGTCATATCCTTGACTTAGGCTCAAACCAAGCAATATCGCAATCTCAGGGCACTTTCTGCTATAGTAGCAGGTATGTCAGACCCCGCGAACTACACCGTAGGCTGGATCTGCGCCTTGCCCGTGGAATACGTTGCCGCACAAGAATTCCTCGATGAAGAGCACGAAAAACCTAGCTTTGTATCGCCAAATGACACCAACGACTATACATTAGGCAAGATGTGCGAGCACAACGTCGTCATCGCCGTCTTACCTGATGGTGAATATGGCACAGCTTCCGCGGCCAATGTAGCCACAAATATGCTGAACACCTTTTATAATGTCAGAATAGGCCTTATGGTCGGCATTGGTGGCGGCGTACCAAGCGAAAAGCATGACGTTCGTCTAGGCGATGTCGTGGTCAGTGCGCCTCGTGGTAGTCAGGGTGGTGTTTTCCAGTACGACTTTGGCAAGTCGATACAAGGCCAAGAATTTCAGTATACACGGTTCTTAAACCAACCACCAACTACACTTCGCACTGCGATAACAGGGATACAAGCGCAATATAAGAGAAAGGGGCATAAGCTTATAGAGGCTATCAATCTTATCCTCGATACGAACGTTCGATTGCGCAGCGAGTACGAACGTCCGGAATCAAGCACGGATAGGCTCTTCCAGCCGTCTGTCAACCATGAATCAGATTGTGATACTGTATCCTATGCAAACAATGCCTCAAACTTGGTTCTACGTCGTGAGCGGTCCGAATATGAAGATAATCCTACAATTCACTATGGCCTGATTGCTTCTGCGAACCAGTTGATGAAGGATGCTTTGATTCGAGATAGACTAGCAGCGGAGAAAGACGTTCTCTGTTTTGAAATGGAAGCAGCCGGACTGATAAACACCTTCCCCTATCTGGTTATCCGGGGTGTCTGCGACTACTCGGATTCGCATAAGGGCAAAGAGTGGCAAGGGTATGCAGCGATGGTGGCGGCTGCGTACGCCAAGGATCTTCTACAGAGGATACCATTGAACAAAATTGAGGCCGAGGAGAGGATTAGTGTTATTCTATCTGGTTAGTAAGGCGTAGTCTTAGAAATACGTTATATCAAATATTGACCAAGGGAACCGCATAGACGTACTGGAAAGCACTCAAAGGCAACTACAGCAAGCGTACGATCAACAAGAGAAACACTATAATGAGCAGAACGCAAGAACTTTGAGGCTTGAACAACAAAAATGTCACAGAGCTTTTTACATATCGAATTACACGGAGCACAAGGACATCAATCCAATGCGAACGGAAGGAACCTGCCAATGGGCCCTACAGAGTACTGAATATATTCGTTGGCAGAAAAGCTGCTACAATGATCTTATTTGGTTATCTGCCGATCCAGGTTGCGGGAAGTCCGTATTAGCCAAATCAATCATCGATAACTGCTTGCTAGCTTCTAGTCCAGCGGTGACTATGTGTTACTTTTTTTCAAGGACAATAACGACCAGCAGAACAAAATTACTGACGCTCTTTGTGCAATACTTCATCAGTTGTTCATCCACCGGCCTCACCTTCTTTGCTATGCATTGCCCTCCTACGAGACGAAGGAGGAAGGACTTCAGAAAGATGCCGATGAACTTTGGCGGATATTTATAACAGCAACATCAGCCGAAGCATCTTGCACAACCTTTTGCATTTTCGATGCGCTTGACGAATGCTGTGACCGCGATCAACGTTGGCTGATTCAGAAGCTTAAGGAATTTCACTCTCAGTCATGTTCAACACAAGATACCTGTTTGAAATTCCTAGTCACTAGTCGCCCCTATAACCACATCCAGAATCGCTTCCGAGATATCACAGAGTCTTTCCCACATCTACATCTAAAAGGGGAGGAAGAAAATGATCAAATCCACAAGGAGATAGATCTAGTGGTGAAGATCAGAGTGGGACAATTGGCTAAAACAGCACGATTATCATCCAATACACAACAGCGACTTGAGCAGCATCTACTTCAAATAGAACACCACACTTATCTTTGGTTAGATTTGGCCATGGATGACATTGAAGATACCTTCAAATGTAGCCTATTGCCTGATCAAGAATCGATCCGACTGATCCCGGCCTCTGTGAATACGGCATATAAAAAAATTCTCCGCCGAGTCCCGTGTGACCAAGTGAATACCGTGAGAAATATCTTCCAGATTATCATCGCGGCAAGGCGTCCTTTGACAACACGGGAAATGGCCATGGCGTTGGGTATGGCTCGTTGCCGAGAATCGGGAACAGCAGCACAGGCCGAAATAAACCCAGATAACATGGGCTGGAAGCTACGACTCCTATGCGGCCTATTTATCTTCATCAACAATTCTAGAATCTACCTTATTCATCAGACGGCAAGGGAGTTTCTCATCGCAAAAGAGAATACACAGCTAGAGCGCACAGAATGGAGGCAATGTTTGAATCTCCAAAAGGCCCATCAAATGCTATCGAAAGTATGCGTGACCTACCTATACCTAGACAATCTTCAAAGGGACAATCTTCAGCTACCTGGTGACAACCAAGCCCGCATGGAAAGCAATCTATTGTTGAGTTATTCCGCAACCTATTGGACTGAACATATGAGAGAGGCGGAAAGCTTAGCAGTTGAGATTCTCCAACTAGCGGCTAACCTCTGCGAAGAAAAACAGATATCTTTATGGTTCTGCTTCGTAGAACCACAATTTCAGCATCGGTATCGGGTTGCTACTAATAAGCCACTTCCAGCTTTCTGGGCGGTGAGGTGGGGATTGAAAGATGTTGCAGAGTTGATTTGGAAAGATCCAAAGTTGAAGATCACGGATGATGTTGTGCAAGAAGCCGCAGCTAATGAAGAGAATGGAATGACGATCATGAGTTGTCTTCTTGACCAGAGGGGAGATGAAATCAAAATCACTGAAGATGTCATGAAAAAAGCTGCAGGGAACGAGAGAAGCGAATTCGAAATCACGAAACTTCTTCTCAATCGACGAGGTGAAGAAGCGAAAATCACTGATGGTGTTATCCAAAAGGCCGCAGCAAATGAGAGAAATGGAATCGAAATCTTGAAACTCCTTATCGACCGAGGAGGAAAGGATGTTATGATCTCGAGTAGGGTCATGGAATCAGCTGCGGCGAACTGGTGGGGTGGTGTCAACATGATAAAGTACCTACTAGATCAAAAGGAAGTTGGAATCAGGGGGACCAGGATCACGCAAAGCGTTTTAAGAGCGGCCTTAACGAACCCGGAAGGGGACACTATCATCAAACTACTGCAACCCAGAAGTTACCTAATCAAGAAGATCATGAGACGAAATCACGATGATCGACGAAGCCGTACGAACAAAGCTGGGAAATGGATCAGAAAGACACCTCAGCATAAAATTTCGAAGAGAACAGGAAATCAAACGTTCTGATGAGGCTGTTCAGAGGAGGCTACAGTCAATTGGTCCTATATAAAAAGACTTAAATTTCGGTTATGTATCTCTGAAGCAGTCCATACTGATTCCTATCAAATAAATTGTTGCACAAGCATCTTAGCAGTGGCACCTGAAAAATAGAAAAACAATGCTTAAGGCGGAAGCTAATCTCGCTAATGACTGTATCATGATCAATAGAATATTATGATTTGTTGAATGTGTCACTTAGATAGATGGTTTACGTATGCATTTTATTTAGTAGTTAATCATTGTGGACTGTACGACATCTTGAGTAAAATCACAAATGTAACGATACTGTAAAATATTATACAGTAATTGAAGCTGTTGGCGGTATATTGGGGCCTACGCAGTCCCATAGGGGCCAGGCGTCAAAACCCAGTTTAAGGGGGGTGTTGGTGCCTTAATGCCTTGTTTTAGCACCGCTTTCTACACCGCTCTATACAGTGTACTGTAAACCATGCATACGTCAATTGATTCAAATGAAGCCTTTGGGCACCATACAAATTAATGCATCTTCATTTTTGTGGACTTGTAAACCACCCAGGAATATGGAGATGCATTAATTTGTATGGTGCCCAAAGGCTTCATTTTTGGACTTTCAGAACGCTAGCTGAATCGGGGTACTTTGATTATTTAGGAATTGTAATAGTAACTAATTCAGGTATCCTAATTTTTCTGCCGTTCTAAAAGAAGGCATTAAGGCATCAAACCCCCTAAAACTGGGTTTTGACCCCTGGCCCCTATGGGACTGCGTAGGAGCCTGTCAAATAATTTCCTACACTAACGCCTTGGCAGTGGGGCCCGAAAATAAGAAAGCTATGCTTGGGGGCGGAAGCTGATTTCGCTAATGACTGTACCACCGCGTGCGGACGGAGAAACTGGAGGAGTTGCGTTGACTCAATATTGATATTCTTGAGTAGCAGCAGCAACAGCACGCTGAGAGTGGTGCTGGTGCTGGGCAGGACGGTGCAGGTGAAGAAGCTCGTGCTTTAAAGGGGCTAGGTTAGGCGCTCTCCTGGTGTGACCACTCGAGGTTGATTAAATATCTGAGCGTACCAAGGGACGACATTCGGAGTGGGGTATCAAGGTACAAGCAGTATCGAAAGTACAAGTGAATATACCCCGCCATGTGCCCTGGGTATCTTGTGTACGAAACGATACAAGCCACACTGACAGGGATGCTCCGGAAAAACTATTAATATAGACTAGCGTGTCTTGGCAATTAGGGTTCGAGAAAGAATCGAAGAGTGCAGGTGGTGACACCAGTTACGGGATGTACTGTAACAGTGGGTGGGCAGGGTGAATAATTCTTGCAGCGGACCTGGGATATTAGAATATTATAGAGAGACTGTTGCCTAACCAATGATACATACTCAGGAAACATCCTACACATCCTGCTACTCTAGGAGCGACTGGCTACAGTACCCTTATTTGAGCTATGAGGACGATTCGGATATTAGTTTAGCCGAAAGCTGCCGTGATTTCTTGCACTATATTGAGTAGACATACATCATTTCCCGGGAAAATACCTCTAGTTAGTTACCGTAGGCCGTGGTCAGCTGACATAAGCCTGCTGGGTCGTCCGCCGGTCGGGACATGCCGCGATTGTCTCCAGCCATTGCTTCCCTTTTCTAACCAAGTCGATGGCCGCCAACAGCTCTCCAGATTACAAATCTCTTTATGTACAGGAACAGGAGAGGCGGAAGCAGGCAGAAGATGAGGGCAGACAGGAGAAAGAGAAACGTGAACAAGCTGAAGCGCGCACCCGACCGACCAATTTCGTGGAGTTCTTATGCCATTCCCATAACCTGCTCTCTCGACCGTTGAGAGCCGACACACCATCTCGTTCGACCACAGGGAAAATACCCCTTCCTACCGGGAAATATTGCCCAACACGGTTGGAACACTGGGCCGATTGCCCAGAACAAATGTCGGAGCTCTACAGGTCCGTCTACAGCTACCTTCAATTGACACCAGGGGGGCGCCACATTCGTTCTCATCCTTACATGAGTTACAAGGGTTAGGCCGACGACTTTGTCGTAAGCCTATAAGCTGTGAGCAAGAACTCGAAGCCTATGAGCGATTTGCCGTGGAAGAACATGTCCACGACATAGTTACTGAGTTGTGCAAACTCCCCGCTGCCCGCGATGAGCTCTGCCTTGGGGATGGCATCCAGTTCAGCAACCATACTAATTCCCTGAACGATAACGATACCACTGAAGCGGATGCAAGCCAACCGTCAAGTGTACCCAACCCAAGACCTGATCAGTTCTGCATCCATCGTGTCGACGGCAACACTGCAACTCTCCTCACGACTGTCGAGTATAAGCCGCCTCATAAGCTTCCCGTCGCAACCCTTCGGATAGGGCTTCGATCAATGGACTTATGGAAGGATATGGTCAAATCGAATAAAATACCTACGAATAAGGAAGCGAAGTTGAGGTATAATGCAGAGCGCCTCGTCTGCTCCGCTATTGTCCAGGAATACCATGTGATGATTCAGGAAGGGCTCGAGTACTCCTACGTCACCAACGGGATTGCTCGTGTCTTCCTCCGTGTTCCATATGATGATCCTAGCACGCTTTATTACTTCTTATGTGATCCTAATAGCGAGGTAGATGGAGATGCTGAAGATAGTTTCCAACAACCGAAGACTTCTATTGCAAGAACCCTATGTCTGTGTTTGATGGCCTTTCGCTCACCTACGCGTGGCCAGGAATGGCGAAATTCCACACGACCAGAGCTTCCTCTTTGGACGACCGGCTTTGACCACACTCGTTCTCAGATTCCCAAAGTAGAACTGCAGCAGACCCTTGCCCACTCCGATAGCACAGTCCTGGATTACACGAGTCCGGAATCCGGTTCGGCTTATGAGCCTCCGTCATCTCCGCCGGATTCCCCAACGACAGCAGCTCGCCGATTGCCTACAAGGTCCCAGGCCAGATGTGCACCGTCGGGTGTACAGCATCGCTCGCAATCTCCAGACTCATCAGGCTCCGATTCGAACCAAGCAATAGGCCGCAAAAGGGGCATTAGCCAAGTTACATCCTCCCCATCTGCCCAACGAGCAGGTCGTCAACGGGACCCGGGGATAACCAAGGCAAACAGGCGCCATATCGCAATGCGCAATTTTGCACGCAGCGATGTTTACTCGGATTGCAGTCTGGCGGTGTTCTAGACGACTGCTGTCCAAATGTGGTGCTCCATCGTCGAAGCAAAGACGATCTCCAACATCCAATTACCTCAGAGGATTTGGTGCGTTTACTAAAAGGACAATTGGACGAAAACATTGACCGATGCACACCCCTTGGAGGTTGCGGGGCGTACGGTGCGCCGTTCAAACTTACTTGTGTCGTATATGGCTACACTGTCGTCGGAAAAGGAACTACGTCGGGGCTTTGGAAAGAAGTCTCCCGCGAAGCGCAGGTATACCAAATCCTGCGCAAGGCCCAAGGGTCTGCTGTGCCTATTTTCCTGGGTACGATCGACTTGGCGAAAATTTACTTTCTTCATGGAGCTGGAGAGATTCGTCATATGCTCTTGATGGGCTGGGGGGAGAAAGTACAGCATCGATGGAGCTGGCGCCTTGGCTTCACCGTGAAATTCGTAGATCAAACAAGGAAATCAAAGCCTTGGGAATCATTCACGAAGATCTACGGCGTGACAATGTCCTTTGGAATGAAGAACTTGGCCGAGCATTGATCATCGATTTTCACCGTTCCACATTGAAATATCGACCGACTTTGCAGCAATCACGAGCGGTAAAACGACAGCTATGTCAGCCAGAGACAGGAGATCCAAAACGTCTTCGTGCGACGTGAAACGTGTTCTTAATTATTGGATTAGTAATTCAATTATGCATGATAACGTATGGAGAATTTCCTGCCCGCATCCGCGTAAATAAATCAGGGCTTCGATCTGTATCAATTTTTTATGCCCACTTTTGCACTTTACCTACATTGCCTCAACAGAAACAGCCAATCGCCGGTTTTTCTATCCCTATGATAGAAAGAACTCGTAAAAGCATTACCAGCAATTCTCGAAGGCCAAATTTGCGTCTCCCCTCCGCTTTCTCGGGCTGCGGAATGGATGATGGTCGGGTCCTTCTCTTCGTCTGGAGTTCCTCCTCCTGGTTCCCAGGTATTACCCTATGAGCTTTCCTATTTCGCAAGATCAATAAAACTCTTAGCTTAGGTGAGCTATCGGGGTGGTAGGAAAATTTGACAGCCATAGCTATGAAGCGTTGAATGCCGGGAAACAGTTCTTTCAGATGATGGAGAGGGATGTTGACAATGGCTGCATCCACTGCCGCGCTGCATAGTTGGAATTATCATGAGCTGTTCCCCGAAGCGTAAGCCAGCAACAATAAATCGCTGCATTGATTTCATCGAGCTTTTCAGTTTGTTGGGCCCTCTCACTTAGCAGTCCTTTGTTGAAATCAAGACCGTTAATAGTTGCACGATCTTCTATAACAGATGCCCGTGAAGCTGTTGCCATTCAGAACTATTTAAGGTGTGAACTCTAGATGTTCTCGCAGAATATCGATTTAGAATCTCTAACGTTAATCCTATACCACGCGTCGAAGTATCAAAGCTAGTGTTCATGAGTGACGCTGAATGAACATATCCTTTGTCATATCTCCAGTATCCACAAGCGCCTTGCTCTTTTCTACCTCCTCCAAGGCTTCTTCATACATATCCATCTCCTTCACCTTCTGCGCTGCGAATTCCTCAAGCTCTTTTGGATTGTCAAATTCCATCCCACGCCTTGCCCACTCAGTAGCCCCCAGATGTGCACGTAACTGCGTAAATGGAAAGCTATATTGGTCGTTAAAACCAGATAAGAGAAGCATATGCAACCACATAGCCCCGGAGGCTTGCGACCACTTGACGAGACTAGAGAGTTCTCTCTCTTCATGCCCTTGCATTTTTGACTCTTCCTCCTCCAAGATACGTATATAGATCTCTAAGTATCTGAAGTACCGGGACCCGATCTTGGGCAGCTCTTCGCTCTCGCAATCCCACGTGCTGTTGACGGGCCTGTCTTGGAGAAGCCACCACGGTGCCGAGCCAAACAATTGGGCAGGTCCGATATATGACCACTCAAGGTCCACTAATCCAACGACAGTGAGATCTTCCGTGCTACGGACAATCAGATTTGCCAAGCCGAGGTCGTCGCAGATTAGTTTAAACTTGCAACGGTCATACTTTGCGTTGATAAATTCAGGTATCAGACTTCCTAGAACTTTGAACGCGACATATTTGTTCTGAGCATCATAGAAACCAACAGTTGAGTTTGGTTGATGAACGAGCTGCTTCCAATCCTGTCCGACGACATATTGAAAATACTCGGTTGTCGTAGCAAACCCTTTGGCTCGGTCGCCTAAATATCAGTTGCTTAGCCATGGCACTATGTAAGAGCTATAGGGATAAGAAGGGAAAAGGGGGATAAAAATACGTACCGAAAGTATCGACTCCTCCGTCTTGTAGGATAGTCTGTGCCTTGAATGTCAACGGTCGCGGTGGCGTAGGGCTGTGGCTTCCAGTCTGTGGCGATGGTAGGCTGCCGATCTGGTCGAAATCCAGTTTGAAAAGTTGAAGTAGGAAGTTTGCCAACTGTCTGTAGATAACCTCAATATCACTATCACTGATATCGTCCCTCATGACTCGGCTAGGTCGCTCGGCATTGGGGTCCTGGAGAAGGCTGCTAAGGCTCACACCGTTTATAAAGTCCATCATGATGAAAGGGCCTAGACCAAGTCTGTTGCTGGCAGCCGGACCCCAAGCCCGGACTGTTGGGACGGGAATAGAACTCGCGTTGCGAATGAGATTTAGAGCCGACACCTCCATAGCAACCTTCTCATCGGTGTAGTTTTCACAGACCATCCCAAAACGAGGGAAACGAACCATCCAGGCCGTGCTGTCAGTGAAGACCATCTTCATGCCGGCATTAAATGCGCCATGGTGAAAGGTACCATCAAGCACACAAGGAAGTTTATCTGGATGGAAAGTCGACACCCACTGGCAAAGACGGCCTGTTAGGTGGGCTTCATTCACCTTGTCAACCCAGAGCTGGCCCTGCGCCACGTGGACGAGATCGAGAAGGGCGTTGGTGTCCATAACGTGAAGGTAGGCTTTAATGATGGGGATGAGTGCGTGGTAGAATCCGATTTCGGTGAGAGAGCTGGTCGAGAGACGAGCGAGATGGACGAGGGGGCTATGCCACGTTTTTATGGTCGGTCTTTAAATGCCTTAGGCGTCACCGCAATATGTTCTTGGCGCAGCTTGCTTTTATCGGGGCTGGCTACAAAGGACGATCACCGATTATTTTTTCAGATTGGATCAACCACATGAAAAGAAATAAACTTTTGCCAAGACCATTGGGGTCCGTCCTGCAGCCATTCGGGGCACTCGAATCAAGCACCAAAAGCGGATCGGAACTACGAAGCTTCAAACTTTGTTTCAGGCGAGTACAATTAGAAAGTATACACAACATATATGATTAATGGCTTAGCTCTCCATCCTTAAGATAAATCAAACAAGCTGTTCCTAACACCTATTTATATAGGGATCTAACTCATTCAAGACGGAGAATATATGTAGCAATTACTAGGGGGTAAAATCCATGACTAATAGTATTGTTGAAATACCAAAAATAAAACTCAAATGGAACAAAGAGTCACCGTAGCAATACCCCCTGCACCGGTGGATCAGAAGTCTCCAAGCCATGAGTGAAAATGTGTAATCGGTAACGACAGTAATGACTGATAGGGAGGAAGGCCGTGGGTGCAACGATAGACAGCTCTCTAGCTAGAGGCGCCGGCTTTCTATTAATTGATAAACGTCAGTACATGACAGGATTGGGAATTTCAACTTCTTGAGTGTTGAGATAAAGGGTTCGTGGACTAACAGCAGCATCGGCCTCCTGCTTAGCAGCTCTCGCAGCGGCCTCGCGTTTCTCTTTCTCCTCTTTGTTCCTTTGACGCTTCTGAACAGAGGAGTTGCCGGTGTCAACCATCTGCCCGACGGCAGTGCTGCCCGAGCTAATGAGCGCGTTGTTGACTTCCTTTCGTGCGTTGGGATCGATATCCGACATTTTGTTTAAGGATAATGTGGTAGCAAAGCTATGCCAATGAAAAATAGCAAGGATATGAGTAGAGGAAACTGGGATTGATTTAAGTGATAAAATGTGTGTCGGTTTGGCGTCTTAAATAAGGTAGGGCCTAGGAAAATAGCGATATGGCGGTAGTTCAGACATGCCCGACAGCCCCTATTCTCGTGAAGTGCTTCGTATCTTGATAGTGATAGCCATGGCGTTGTTTTTGTCTCGAGTTACTTGGTGCTGGGCCCTTTGCCACGATTTCCCTAGAGATTGGATCCCACATAATTTTGGCGCTGCGCTAATGCACAAAACATAATACGACATACGACTAGTGTCTGATAGACACATATTCTAAGCACCTCATGTAGGCTGTGCAATGAAATTATCTTGTCGACCAGCTTGTCTGTTTCACTCATACAAACGGACAATGTGAGGTGATAGAGTTTGCATTTGCTAGCAATTTGTAAATGGTATGTACATTCTTTTGGGCTAGAGCAATGTATGTCTAGTTATGTCTTCCACTAAAACTGGCGTTTATGAGCGTATTTAATATAATATGTGCTCCGTATGAGCGAACGCGGGGAAATGCAGGAGGATCATCATAAGTTGTCTACCGTGGTAGACAACTTGCACCCCGATGCATCAGTGTCAAAGACTTGCCCGTCTTGCTCTTATAGGTACATATAAGTTATTCTTTTTTCACATTGTTTCGTCGTCGCTATGCCTTAGACTGTTACCTGACAGTACCTAAACAACAATCTATATTTGTTTATCGCGCTTATTTTGCGTGTGACTGGAATTTAGATAAAAACTAAAGTGGTAGAGTCTAAATTTGCATGTTCCTTTTCCTGTATTTTTATCAACATTGACCCTTACCTTACGTGGGCTGTGCAAGTTGCCTAATGGGGGTTTTGCGCATTTATGCGCAAAACCCCCATTAGGCAAGGCAAGGTAAGGCAGATGGATTACACCGATAGGCCGTGCAGTAATATTATCTCGCCCCCGATCGGACATGATCGTCGGCTGGAGTAAGCACTTGGGATGACTCGTGTGACTATGCAGCTTATTGCATTATTTGTCACATTTATGGGCTACCCCGCTTTATGCCATGAAAGTTCAACATGCATATATACTAGGTGCCGCATTGGGAACTATCAAAATTTCTATCCATCTCTTTGGACTCTACAACGACTATGTCTAAAAGCAACCGTGTATTCCAATTCGAAGGCAACGACAATGATTACATAGCCTTCCTTGAGAGTCGGCTTTCAGCTGCATTAACCCAAGGAACTTGCCAGGCTTTTATTGGCTCTGCGACTTCGTTATGCGATGCTTCTGTGACCATATCATCGGATCCTCAGCCGAGTACTTCTATGACTTCATTAGCGGACTCTCCGCACGGTACTTCAGCTATAGCATCAACATCAACATCAACAGCAGACTCTCAGCTTAGTACAACGGACTCTCGGCTCAGTGACTATCCAAATGGATGTTCAGAGTTTCGGGCTTCTTGTCCAACCAGTCCTCATTCGACCGGACGACCTCCTTTGTCTACTAGAGGTGATCTCAAAATTCTATACTATGACCCGATTCAAAACCGCGACAGCGATCTTCCCGGCAATGCTCTCTCCAAGTTGCCATCCTTTAAGCAAACATCGGTCGTTGAAGTCCAAGGCATGAAGGAGCTCAGAAATTTCATTGAGGACGTTACGAAGAATGCTCGTTGGATCAAGAAGAAGAAAGAGCTTGGATTATCTCGCCCAGAAGTCAATCGAGATATCATTGACGCGCTGTGTGGTCGACCGTTAACCTCAAACCTACGCGATGAGTCAAATTTATACCCAAATGAAGACCCCTCAGAACACAGCGCCTTGGTTATGCGAGGGTGCGACTATGGTGCGTTGACAATGGATAGAAAACTGCAAGGAAAGCTTCTCCTTCACATCTTTAAATACCAACAGCTCATATTTGTGTCCTTGTGTGTTGTCATGCTTGATATTGGAACTCCCATTGATAGTGTGGACTGGATGATGCGCCGATATATCAGTGATATAAGCTCATCCAGTCTCCGGAGACTTCGATATGGATGTAAATGGGTAAATCGTTGCATGTCTAAGTTGTTGGACCGGGACTGGGGGTTTTCAAGTTGGGAAACTTTCCTCTTATGTAAGTATTCCCATCCAGAATAACTTCTTGATACTGATCACCTCAAGTTCCCCGGTCTCTCCAACAATACGGAAGATTTGCATACACAAAAAACAGTTTCGAAACCTTCGTGGAAGATATGGGGACACCCGATTCAGCACTTCCTTTCGCTGAGAATGAACTCAGTCCGTACTGCCTTCCTTGTTTCGTTAAAGCGATCGCCGGTAACGATTTAAAGTATATTGACCTCATGAATATTGGTGAAAATGTGCTTATTGATACAGGCTAGTGGATATCTGCAACAGTTTGGGTTATAGCATCCTGCTCGTTTCTCCGATATACGAAAACTACTTCAATAATGCACCCTTGCACTTCAATCCTTTCATACATGCAGACAGCGAACCTGTCGTGAATTTCAATCCATTCACATATGCACATAACGACCCGGTGGTGAATTTTGACCCCTTCAACCAAGTATTTTCGTGATCCGAGGAAGGAGGGAAAGAAACAGAAGAAGCATACAAGTCGACAGGTAGACCAACGAGAATGAAACCAGTTGTGGAGGCTATATGCAAGAAGCAAAAGTAAGGCCAGAGCTAGCAGTTGAGTGATCAACTCATTAATTTTTCCGTATGCGATCAGCTTAGGAATTTGTTAGCGACGGCCAAGCACTGAACGGTTTTCCTACGTACCTTGTGATAGGGGGAACGGCAAAGATAGCCGCGAGCCTAGGCTCAACGGTAACATTCCCATCGATTCGTCTCATCAGACCATGCTTAAAAGCACCTCCCGGTTCGCTTCTCGCCGAATCCGATATGTTACAGATAGGTATGATGTTGACGGGGCCGGGTAACCTGTCCCATTTGAAAGATGTGTGCCACATCCATACTGTAAAGTTCCAATTCTAACAGTAAAATTAGTATGTCGCCGTCCATAGAAACTTGCAACCATACTGGAAGGCCAACTGTTCTGAGAAGAGGCTTAACGAAAGGTGAGACCTCTTTGTGCTCATACTCCAGATTTCCCTTCCCATCGTCTTTGAAATTGATGTCAGAAAGTGCTAGCGCAAGAGCATCTAGCAGGCTCTTTGCGTCTTCGCCAAGAGACGAGTCTGTCATACTAAGCCACGTTAGTACGCGATATGAGCGAGTATTGTCAAATAACGCAATAGAGTATGCAGATAAAAAAAGTGTACCTCTTTTTTCAAGCGGAAGAAGTTTGGAGCGACCGAGGTATGGATAAAAGAGTAATTGCCGTCACTTGATGACCGCGGGGTGAGAGGGGCATTTTGACGGGTCCCGTGACCTTCGGTGCCCATCGTGAGATCACAGTAGAGATCCTATTTAGATGTCAGGCATCCGTCCTGATCCTAAACATGCTTCATAGTTTTTTTTTTCTCTACCAACACACGGCATCTACCAAGTTAGTATTTTACAAAAACATTTTTCCTTGCATTCATTATCCGGAATTTGGTTCCAAGGTTGTGAGGTATGCTTACGTTATTTTTTTCTGCCTAATGGAGATTCACCGCATATATGCGGTGAATCTCCATTAGGCCAGGCACCTTTCACCACGATGTGCGTCCTTCCGTACAAGGCCCATCATCACACCACAGGTCCAGCTAGAATGTGACGCCACTGCTAACGAATTTACAATTTTGGGGGCTTTCCCAATATCTTTGGTTAAACCCAAAACTCGGGATCAATGATTTTAGACTAATATCACAATAGTTGGTATCAAGAGCCCACCCACGCGCCAAGACACCTTTAATAGCAAATCAGAAATAAGCAGCAACCATGCTCCTCGCAAAAGAACTTTTGAATTTCCTTCTATGCAGGAAAATGGAGAGCCAGACGTCTGTTACAACTTGCGACAGAGTGCCATATCCACCATCTTCTAATCATCCTCCCTGGACGTTTCTCGATACAGGAATATCCTCGGAGGGCGTTGATTGAATCACAGGAAAGGGAAGGATATAAACCCATCAAGCCCATGTTAGCGTACTCTTCCAACCGCGCAGCACACCTAGAGCCACTTTATCTTAAGTTATATTTCAGAAGCTCGTACGCAAGCAAATGTATGTCCTCTTCTCCCTTGTATTTGGCATTAAAGCTTTTACCCTCTTGAATACCTCACCATCGTGGAATCCTACACACATTGAAGACAATACGCTTTTCCAATCTGTTGCCCAATTCCACTATACCAGATCGTGATTGGCCAGCCAATTGTTTCCCACGAGTTTATACTAATTTGAAAGTCATTTTCAAGAAGGCAAACGCCCTGCGAAGTCCCCAATAATCTACTGCTCATATTAAACAGCAAACCGTGAGTCTGGACCGCATATACTATCTGGAATTATTTGTTGATTTGAAAAGCTCTTTTAGATTCTGCATAATGTGTGACGTTATACATTATGTCTACCTATGCTGTGGGGGTCGGAGAGAGAAAGCGGGCCAGCTTCCCTGTTTCGAAAACCCCTGTAAGGGGAAGAAACCGCGAGATCAGGAGATACGCCAGTGTGGTAAATGCAATGGCTACAAGAACAGATAACTGAGGCATTCAAGTATCGAGCGTTAATGTTTGAACCAAGGCTTATTCGTACTACTAAAAGCTGTAGGGCATAGTAACGTAGAACTTAGCCTTTTCCTGCTTAATTCGAAAGACGAGATTTGTATCTAACGGGGACCACGTTGAAGTCTCCTTGGTGCGCAATATCAAACCAGTACACACCCCGCATCCATCAAGGGGCGAAGTCATGTGATAACTCCCATGTAAGGAAATCATATGAGTATGATTCTTATCTGTCCAGGATTCTAAACAAAACTAATAAATTAGAAAATCCAAGCCACATATTCCGTCAACTGTAATTTGAGAAGCTGCATTTTAGGGATGGTAGACACCGAAGTGTGAAACCCTGACGATCTTCGGCCGCTTCATTTGAACTATGAATCAATTTCATGATTTGTTTTTTCAACTAAAAGCGGTCGAGGATATTTCTTTCCCATGGAATGTATAAATCAATTACAAAATCCTGTTCAATATTGCTCAAGAAGTTAGACTCAGCCAAGTGACCCAAACGATGGCATTTGGGATCGAGCTAGGCCAAGCGTGTACGTGCAACCCAAATAGACGTTGGAATTTGTCACTAATACGAAGTAGATGTCATCAAACGCAACCAGCATGAGCCCCCAATAATTCTACCGGTATCTCTGGTCAATGCGATATATGGGCCAAACGGTATTTCTACGATACGCAAAATCGAATCCGCAGTTAGAGCCGTTGATAAGTCACGTTCGAGAAAAGACTTATCATGGGACGAGATATCAATGGAATTGTGCAACCACATCCACAACAAGGATTTTTTCCAGAGCGACATAGGAAAGTTTGTCCAAGCTTCTATGCTGGTTGGTTATGAAATTGATCCTAAGAGTTATTTCAAAGGGTCAAGCGCTTTATGGGACGGGGAATCCCCGGTGAAACTGATGACTGTTGCCTTCAACGGAGAAAAGGATTCCCATGGGCATGACCTGGTGCTACTGCAAGTTTCATATAAGCGATTATCTTTGGATATGGTCAGAAATGTCACCCAAGTTCTTCGATTTTTATACTAAGGCGCATGTGGTGTACTTCAAGGCCACTTTATATATCTATCAGGGTGATGTCAAAAGTCTTGTGGATTCGTCAGAAGTATTTTTTATCTGGTCCGTATTGCGAGGAGCCAAAAATATAATACTACGAGCATGTTATAAGGGGATTTGTCTTTGTTAGAATGAATCTATCTGTTTACTTTGTTACCTCGGCGAGAATAAAGAGTTGTTAATGAGTGCTGATTTGCCCATACAAGTAGCCCACGACTGGACAAGTGGCTGGTGATATTAACGAGCACGGTGAAAGATAGAAGGAACTAGATAACACAAGAATAAGAAGACCATTGAACGGGTTGGTGAAGTCCGCAAAGTTTAAGGGCATAGTAGCCTGATGTATCAATACAAAGTACAAAGGCTGTAAAATTGTAGAGCATAGTAACGTAGAGCTTATCCACTACGAATGGCTTATTAGATTAGTAATTGTTTGTTTGATACATCTCATTCGCTGTTTACTTTTTCATTTGATCTATATCATCAAGCCAGGAAAACGAACCAAAAGTTCTTATTCGTCGAAGACACTGGCGGCATCCGCTTTTAGCACTAAAAGAGATCGAGAAGCGAGCAACCCGAGTGGTGGCCCGCTGGTGTTTTAACGAAAAATACAACTTGTTCATATGGAGTTACCTATCATCCCCTCCTTCTAGCCTAAAGAGAAAAATTGAAGACGCGTTGGGATTTTAATAAAAAAAATATCAATCGGCTAGTATAATAACCCATTGACGCTGCCCTGCTAGCCAACCTTTCTATACCCATCTCACCAGAATAGCTATTAGCTTGATAAGGAACCCTTATGAATTGTATTCTAACTTCATTGATGCGAAGACTGCTTCCTAGCTGGATTTTCTTCATTCAAGACGATTCGCCGTCCACCGGGGCAACCCAAGAAGAGCAGATCACAGAAGACAGAAACACAGAAGAAGCTATAAACCCCAATACTGGATACCAGCAGCCACAATTTCACGGTAGCATCCACTTCCCAAAATGCATCTCACTAGTGTGCTCCTCCGTATATACTAAGCGCGTTTATTTAGATACTATTTATCCTACTCCTACCTAATCGGCTCGATCTTCTATTAGTGATACCGTCATTATTCTTCTAGACCCCTTCTCTACTCTGATTCCCCCTCGCACCCTCGAAAGGTTGCCCACAAGGCCAATCCGGCGTATGTCGGTAGAAGTTGGTTATTACAATCGTATAGAGCCTTGTAAGTAAAGGCCAGGTAACTTAGAGGGGAATTCTAGAAATGCTAACAATATAGATATAACTGATGACACAGCTGCAGGGACCAGTCTTAAGCGCTCAACTTCTCGGGGAAATTGCTGATTTCGAGAGATACGAATGTGTAGTCTGGACCCCACACTCTGTCTGTATGAAGTTCTATGTCAGATATAATAACAACTCAAAAGGCTATGTTTATAGCTGTCACTACGTTAGTGGAAAAGCGTCGTCCAAGCCCCACCTGCTCAATCTTCATTACAAGCTTGGGGCTGCAAAGAGTCTCGTGGGAGCAGATGAGTGGCGCTATATTAAAGGGAAATACAGTATTGAAAGAGATGAATATTTGATTCTAAGTCGTGATAGGAATTTGTGATAGGGTTCTACCTGTTGTTTAGGTTCATACAACTCATAGAAATTATTGTTACTCCACTTTGCGATATAATGGTGTCTCGTAAGAGAACCCATCCTAGAAGCAAACGAAAATCTCGCAGATTGGACCCAAACCCATGGTCTATCTAGCCAGCGAGACCATGGACAGTCGAATAGGGTTAAGATCACCGAAAAGTCATATAATACTAAACGGTATAGGTTTAAATGCACGCCCTACATATATAGACATTCTTCCCCCCCGGGGATTTACCGAAAAAGGAAATACGGGAGACCCGACCGTTTATGCGGAAGCTGCGGCGAAACGAAATCCTTTTTGTGAAAGGATCGGTTAGAATGGAATTAAAAGTTCCTGTCTTATGAGAAGACTGTACAGAAAGCTTTATTAGGGACCTCTGTGCAGTTAAATTACAGTTGCTATATATGAGCTCACACATAGTCATGCTTACCATTGTCTAAAGGTCATATAATCTTAAAGCGGTATAGCTCAGAATGCGCACTTTACAGAGACATTACGCCGTCTACGGAGCCTGAATCGGCCCGTCGAGACCACCCGTCATATCAGTTGATTGAGCCAATGATCCAAAGTTTGCGTAATGGGCCCATTTAATTAGAGTAATTTCACATTTATGCCTGCTTCGTACCTTTTATCTCGCAACTAGCCTTTTTTGGATGGGGGTGGACTATAAAGGTGATAGATAGCTCACCCTTTTCTCAATATACCCAAGAATCCTCCAGCATTGTTGCTCACAAACTCCGTCTCCGGTCCAAGCTTCCTTCAGAGCCCGTTCAAACGTTCAAACCTACTCTGTTTTCTCGCTGTTCACTTGTTGTGAGTCTCACATTAGGCCTTTTGACTTGTCACTGTAAGTGTCTTCTTTGATCATTCCCGTCCATCAGCTTACCTAGTATAATACCCAGACGAAAGTCCACATCGCAAAATGAGCAGTGATCGGATTTCCGCACACTTAGATGCCCTCGGAAGCTCTCAAGATCAACCTACAGGTCCGGCAGAGCGTGATACTGATGAAGCAACTCGGAGTAATATCCTAGCGCTTCAGACGAATCCCACGCTCCTCGAGAACCTTGGGAAGCAGCTGGATGAACGATACGAGGAAACACAAGATATCGAGGATCTCAACTTGGCGATCGAGTATTCTCGGCTTGCGACTAAGATGACTGCTTCTGACCATCCCGACTACACAACGCGCCTTGATTTTCTGGCGGGACTGTTCGAAACTCGATTCAAATCGAAGGGATTTTGGCCTGACATTGTTAATGCGGTTCAACTCACTCATGCTGCAGTCATTGCCACAAATCATAACGACGATGAAATTGTGTGTCGCTGGTCCAACCTCGGGGAAAGGCTTGGAAGACTATTTGGCTCTGGAGGAACTATCGCCGATCTCGACAATGGGATTCGGTACCTTTCCCAAGCGGTCGAGGTCACTAAAGATCCCATTTCCTTATTCGATCGCTTGATCGAGCTCGCTTTCTGTTTAGAGCTCCGATTCGACGAATTAGCAGAGATAGAGGATCTCGATAAGGCAATTTCACTACGTCGACGGGCTCTTGAACCTACCGTTGATGAAGATGAATTACGGTTAGATTGCCAACGCGATCTCGCAAAGGATCTAGAAGCCCGATATAAAAGTATCGGACAGCTCCCTGACCTCGAAAATGCGATCGACCTAGCTCGTATTGTAATCAAGAAAATGGACATCATCGGCCCTGACTATTATTTGGTTCGTGATTCCTTCTATGAGCTCGGGACTAAGCTCGGACTTCTATACGAAAAAACAAACATGATAAGTCACCTCGATGAGGCCATTGTATGTTCTCACATGGGGGTGGGTGCTACTGAGGGACCCAAAGAGGTTTATCGCCGTCTGGAACACTTGTGGACACTTCGTTACAAGAAAACACACCAGATCAATGATTCCGAACAAGCAGCTAGGTGGGCAGAAGAAGCAGCCAGGTGGGAAAGAGCAGTTTAAAAGGATCATTGGCCCTTGTTGCTAGCTACTTTCACGATCCGGATATGGAGGCGTGTTTTTCATAGATGAATATAAATACCTCTTCAGACGTCAAGTCTGCTAGCATGCTCCAGCAAATTAATGTCGCACATTTTGTCAGTTAGGGCAGCTCATGAATGCAGAACAGTGCGCTGGTTGAAATTCGCAGATTTCCGAACACGTAGACGATGTTCTCACGAAGTTTAAACCTACGTTCAAAGTCAACTAGAAAATGTTCCATCTGAGTGGATAGGTCGTGAAGCAGACCTTCCGCAGTGACTGGTGGATTACGGCGAGCTGGCATTATCGATACGTGAGGAGATCGGCTTTTGGTCAGAGCCCTACTGTAACGCTGACTCATAAACCCCGAAGGTGACGGAACGGGTATAGGAGAGCCCGCAGACTTGATTGCTCAGAATCCAGGCCCGCTCAGACCCTGAAGTCCAGAATCATGGTCTTTGTAGAACATGCCCCTAAGTTTTTGGCCTAATGGAGATTCACCGCATATATGCGGTGAATCTCCATTAGGGCGGTATTGTGATATATAAGTCTCTAGGTCCAGTGTACTTTTAGTGTATCCAAACAAATATTTGCTCAACCCAACATGAACAATTATCTCGTACGTCTATTCTATGCCTGCAAAGGATGCTCGAATGTACGGAATTTTACTTCTTGCATATTCAAAGCTAATCAAGACACAGAGTGGACCAGAAAAAGGGCTGCATCTTTCCCGCAAGGCAAACAATGAAGACCTACCGAAGGCAAGGCCTCTCAGTTGGATGGAAGACCTAACGCTACGTCGAATGCAGAAAGCGCATATGAGGAACCACGATGTCGATGTTAGAGACGCGAAGAGCATCGCTCCTTTTGCTGCCAATCTTGATACATTAGGCCTTGTCCAAACAGAGAGCACGCAAGTGATCAAAATAAAGGAAATCAGGTTCAAGGAGACCTGTTTGGACAGCGCAATTTTGCACGTCGAGCTAGAGAAAGATGGGTGCAGAACATTGCGCTGGTTGGAATTCGGAGATTTCAACACGATCAGAAATGCAGACGTTCTGAAAATTTTTAAACCTTCGTTCCCCGCCAGAAATAATGTGATCAAAGTGTGCAGTGTTCAATACGCGGAAAGCTTATTGGATATAACAGAATTATATGTTGAGCGGAAAGTCAACATGGACCTGGAAATCTGCTGGCTGGACTACAAGGATTTCGAAAGGATCAGTGGAGCAAGAAAGGCCCTTACGGAATTTCGCGGGAAGAGTGCCACATCACCATTCATGGAAAGGCAAGAGCATGCCGATCATTATGGTCCGGGGACATAAGCAGGATCAGGTTTAGGGAGGGGATAGCATGGTAGCAGGTCACTGGCCAAGTCAACCGACATGCCGGCTGACCCTAGCTGACTAAATATATAATAACGCTGATTCGGGCTCTGCAGACGGTATGATGTCTATGTAGGGTATGCATTCTAAGCTATACCCCTTTGGGATTGAATGACCTTTCGATAGTGAGAGATATATTCCGCACAGAAAGAAGCAAAATTAGCAGATAGATCAACACTGGGGATGTGCAAAGTTAATTTGGAAGTATTCGAGGAGTCAAATCCCGAGGGACCAAGGCACGCGTGACTACTAGCAGCAGATGCGAAAACACAGTGTGACCAATCTACTTGTTAGATTACTCTTCCATTTTCATTCATCTTGAGACTGGTTTGATTAATCTCATAGCGAGGACCCTAGGGTATAAATACGACATCATCCACTCTCTGCAATGTATCCACTCGACAATCATTTTCCATTTTCTTCGGCCATTTGATTCTCACTACTTGAGATGGATCAAAACAAGAAGGAAGAACACACCAGCGGTGGCCCTCCCGTCAATTCACAGCACCATACCGAGGATATGGCCCTGTCTTTGCAAGAAAAGGTGAGTTATGATCAAGAAAATACCGGCTTATAGCTAATCATTTGACTTTGGTTATAGAGCCATTCCTCAGATTTCATTCCTCTAGGCGAGGATCAAAGAAGTGGACCAGGTATCGCGATCTTGTCTCACTCCTTGATGCCCTCACTTAGGAAAAATCTAATATGATTTCCCCTCCCCCATAGGTGCTTGTTCCGGACGGACCACGCATGGCTTATTTGGGATGGAAATAAATAAAGATTCACTTGTAATCAACGGCGACGTCAGAGGCAAGCATCCCGATAGACCAAAGAGTCACATGATCAGTGGTGGGTCAGTGAAGAATAACAGCACCCTGTACAATGGCGATATGGACCTAGAGAGTTTGAAGACTTTTGGCAAAAAGCGCTAGAACGACTGAATCGAAAACAATATCTAGCAGGTAGTCTGAGATTTACAGGGTCAATTCAATTGCCTGGATTCTGAACGTACATGAAGTTGTCTCCTCTGCGAATAAAGCCCAATCAGCATGAGAATGCCAACCACTATGCACAAGAAGTGTGATGGTTGGTGGGACCGAGCAGGGTTGGTATGACCGAGTGTTACGCACTGCAACCTAGTCAAGTTAGGTCAGACAGGATCCAGTCATACTTGCCTTATTACTCCTCAGTATCCAACGTCAACGATCTGGTCTCTCAGCCGTACTGTTGCCTAACATGCCTTACTGCAGGATAGGTCCTTTTGAGGTATCGAGGAACGGTGCCGATAGAGCTCCGAGTAGATCTCATCTGCTGACAGATACGTTTGGTTGGCTCTTGGTGGCCCATCTGGTAGTTGCGGGTCCCCACACTGATTGGTGACTAGCATGTCCGTAACACCGAGCAGCTTAAATATCTAGTATCCGCCGCCGAAATGTGCAGCGAGCGCAGCAGCATACCTCCTTTCTAAGTTTACTCACTATCCCAGCATCATGGGCTTTTCTAGTGTTCCAGTGGAAGAGATCGATATCCCCTTGGACGATATTCAAGCAAAACAACCAGACATTGCCCGATTTTCTGCCAGTGCTCTTATTTTCTGCTATTCCCCGCAACTGCGTACCTTTTGCCTTCTTCTTTGTCTACGGGCTCCAGTAGGCAAGGATGATAACGGCAACGACAAATAGAACTCATGGGCCTTCACCTGGGAGCCACCTGGGGGAGCTTGTGAGAAAACCGACCAAACGATTTTGACCGCTGCGAAACGAGAAACAAAAGAAGAAGTCAACCTGTGCGGCCGGTGCGTTTCTCGCAAGGTCTATAGGGATAGCTGGACACATAAGGGAATTCTGATGGCCAGATGCACAATACCCATGGATGTCTGTGAGCCAATCCAGCCCAAACGAATATGGTGCGACAAACAGCAGGAGCCGGTCGGTATGGATGAAGGGCCTATACAGTTAAGGGAAGACGAACATCTTGATTACTGTTGGGCCACGGAAGCGCAAATTCGCGATTCGCCTCCATACGACGAAAAGAACCCTCAGCGCCGCCAAAGAGGGCTTGTTATGCTCAAGAGCAAGAAGGAGATAATTGTTGATGCATTCAAACAGTTGAAGAATTCTCAACTTGATATGACATATGGTTTATGGTGAAATGTTACCTTTCCGAGCCTTGTATGTGTCGTTTGAACAGGAAGCTTGTTAAGAGGAGATTAGAGAAAATGGTCCAGCCTTGTTCGGATAGAGGTTGGTAAAACGGTTTTTTCTTTGTAAGGCACGGGGCCAATTCTAAATTTTTCTCAATTTTCATGTCTGCTTGATGGTGACAGAACTTCGGGCGCGAATAATGAGTGGAGACTTGAGAGTCGATAGCAGTTGAGAATGACAAACTGTCGGTTGACATGCGGCTCGACGACCAGGCTGACTCGGCCCAGAAAAATAGCAAAATCGCCGCCCGGTATTGTCGGTCAGCTCGTATTTGACATCAATAGTCTATAAGGTTATAGACCAAACGAGAATGACTGCTGACCACAAGCCCCATCGAGAAAGCAATGTGAGCATGGTCGGGGCCAATGAATGCGAACCTCTAGATACGGGACGGTAAAAGTTAACGGCAAGCAGCAGCCACAATGCGCGACCAATCCCTATATTTCGATGTTCGTAAGCTCGTAATGGTCTCTATGGTGGTTTGGACTGGGCTGGCTCCATAGAACCCACTGTAAGTCTGATTGAGTGCGACGCATGGGATGGTTGTTTGTGCTTCCAAATCAAGTAAGTACCCGGGTACGTTCTTCTTAAGGAAGATGGTCCCGGCCACGAAGAAAATACATCCGTCTTTTACACCACAATGTCTCATCGATTGTTTAATTTCTCAGGAAATGACGATGAGTATATCAGGTTTCTCGAGGCTCAGCTGATCACTGTGCAGCCATTATTCGGCGTTCCAGAACCTGGTGCTCTGGCACTTGAGCCCTCCCAGAATGTAGGGGCCTCTACAGATAGTTTTCGTTTTGTCGAATGCATGCCTCAGCTTGCTGGCCATACACAACGTCCAGCGCCAGATAAAGGAAGTGTTAAATGGAAGAAACAACTTGCCAAGTTTGTTCACGCCATTCCCATTTCGGAAACCCAATGGAACGAAGCCAGAAAGAGAGCAGGCATCGATACTGTTTTCAGAAACCAAGAGGCTCTGAAATTGATTCTGGGCTATTCCGGACGTGTTGTATTTCATGAGAACCAGGACGATATTGTCATACCTTCCTCGCTACCAACAAACTGCGAGCATCTTATCACGCGGGGCTGTCAATATGGTAGCTTCATTACTCGCTGCGTGGACGATCGGAACTTCGCAGTGCGTGTGGTTGCATATCAGAATCTAATTTTTTGCAGCTACTGTGTGGTCATGATGCGAGCTGGAGTTCCGAAGGCGATGACGAATGACCTGATGAAGCGATATACCGGTCAGGATCAAGATGATCAGATACTGGAGAAGTATCGCCATGGCGCCTTGTGGGTCAATCGATGTGCGGCAGCGCTTCTGGAGAATGGTTGGGGATATAAGAGCTGGGAAATCTTTCTCCTGGGTACGTTCTTTGGTTCCCTGCCCTGGCAAACACTGCTGACCTTGAATGTAGAGAACCGGACACCGGCTCAATTCGCGCGTTTCGCCGCTAATGACGCAACGAGCTATGAAGAAGTAGTACGACATCTAGGAAAGGCAGACATGCCACTTTGCGGAGAGGTCTGGATATCATACTGCATTCCCTCTATTGTCCATTATCTCACAAGTGGTACGATCCAGTAAGCACTCCGCGACACCATGATAAGACATAACTGACATTTCAACATAGGCTGGCAGATATATGTGAATATCTCGGTTACAACTCACGTCACTTGTCCATCATATCCTCCCACTTTAGGGCTCAATCCGATGCTATCATGTACTCGCTCACAGTACCGAATCTTCTAGAGCAGGCGCCCTCCGGGGTCCAGCCTACAGATGCTCCTGCTGACTTCCTGCAAGCAGATGATCTGCTGTAGGACAGTCATTGATTCCTGGTGCACATGAGGTCGTTAGCTTGTATTTCGCTCTTAGATTTCAAAACTGTTTGATACCTCTCATAGGTCACATGATCTGGGTGGTCCATAGTAGTAGATTAGTCTCTGCTTTCCCTATGTTTGTACATCTATCTACATACACAATAACATACATTGTGACTTCCTTTACTTGCCTGTAGATCTTAACAAAAACACACGAAAGGGCTTGGCTAGTGCCCACTGCTTTTCTGGGAATTAAATTTCGGGCAATTAATCGGTTCCGGGATAGCATACACAACCAATTCTTATTGCTACCCACGTGACTAGATGCACCCTAACTCTACGACCATCCAACATTCATCGATTTCTGGAGGCCAGCAATTAAGGCTGAGCCTAGTAGCAATTTGCAGCTCTGAAATGTTACTTGATTCTTTCGCTTCTTTGAATCTTTGAGACTTGGGACAATATATCCAAAGAGGTAGATTGATTTTACGTGGTGTTTTGTCTTACTCGGGCATTGTGCAGAATTGGCGGTGACTATTCACTGCTTATAGCCAAGATGCTCTACTACAAAAAGCCCCTCGTCGCCCCATCAAAAATCAGGCTACACCGAACGCTGACACTTTCAACCACGCTGGCTAGACATCACAACAGACTTCATATTGAACCACTCAAAGTCAGTATATATCCTCCTTTACCTGCTAGCTCTATCTTACTTAGGCCCAGTATATTATATAGATCGGAGAAGACATACCATACAAATATACCCGTGGTCATCATATACTCAAAATGCAGTTTGTTCAAGATGGTATGTTTGTTGAATTACATATAACACTGATCCTACTTTTATAAACTAAAACAAGCCCTTTCAGTATCTAGCGAACGCGATGCCGAATTCTCGAAGATACGGGAGGGGATCTATAACGTTCCGCGTGGTTAGAAAGAGTATACCAATTGGGTCAAACAATTAGCTAACTTTTGGACAGATTTTCTCATCAAGGCAGGGTCTTTGTACGAGCCTATCGATGACGAGTTACAGCGCGAGTGCGGCAGCATCACTACATCTTTCTCCCTTACTCGTGTTTATGAAGCCCTTCAAAGTTCTAAACATTGCGATCATATTTGGCAGGTACTCGAGCTTCTTTATTCTGTTTCCCGAGATACAGATATACAAACACTATGCAAAATTATGCCAGGTGTCTATCAAGTTCCCAGCGGTAAGGATCTATACCATGTCCTTATTTACTAGGAGCTGGAAATTAACATAATACAGATGTGGTAGTTATACGCATGTATGGGTCTCCAGTCATAGGAGGCATTTCCTACAGGCTCATCTCCCGAAAACTGCATAGCGAATGCCACTGCCTCTTTGCTCTCCGACAAGAACAGCAGCTTATGCTTGCTGAAATATATGGCGGTCTATGGATTTATTACGAGGGTCAAACAGAAAAACCCCGCATACTTTTGGAAATGAAGGTCTTGATGCGGGGCTGGCTTCAAATTACAACATTTCTAAATACAGAGGAAGGGAAGTTGACGATACTCATCTTGAAACTTGGGATGTATGTCGATAGCCAGGTCATCGCCAACCTCACAGGAGCCAAAGTCAAAATTGGGATCTATATCTTAACTAAAGTTCTGCCTTACGGGATGGTGGATTGGTCAGTGAAGTTCCAATTGAAAGAAAAGCCCGGTGATTGGCACAATGCGATAGCAACATTGGATGTGCTTGTCCATGCTTTGACTTTTGGTAATGCTACGTCCAATGGAGTTGAGCCGTGATTTTGGGTTTTAAGATATCTTTGGTGACATGAATCGTCGAGCAGGAATTTTGCCATTAATCAATTTACTTTTCCCTTTAAGTTCGGGCCACCTAAGTAGGAAGGGACAGTATGACCTTCGGGGGTATGATCTAAGAAGGTTCAAGATTTAGGGAGGCGATAGCATAGTACCAAGTCACTGGTAAATCAACCGACATGCCAGCTGGCTTTGATAGATTAATAACGCCGATTCGGTCTCTGTAGACGGCATAATTCTTGGGAATCATGTTACAATGGACTTGATATGAGAAAAGCAATGCAATCCGATTCAATATGTAAAAGGAGGAAGAGAGGGAACTATCTTGCTATGTAAAACATTCGGGATCTGTCACATTCGCTGCCTGATTTATCAGACATCAAGCAATAATGTCTAACTAACGTTAACTATGTAGGGTATGCATTCTAAGCTATACTGTTTGGGAATTATGTATTTATAAGAAAAAGTCTTGTGCATAAATGGCGGAGTCCGTCTAGTTCTTACATCCAAGGTTCTCTCCTATAAGAAGCCACTTGCCACCTAAGCAAAAGCAGGGTCTGCCAAACACCGGGCCTTTCAACCAGAGGCCAGCACAAACATTCTTTCAAATGGAACCACTCATAGTCAGATATAACCTCCTTTGTCTCCTAGCATGTTACTAAAGCCTACCACATAGACTATGCGTATCCAAGTTTCCTTCGACTGCGGACTTTGTAACCGACTTTCCGACGAATGCCATCCTCTCGTTCATCTCAACTCGAAAATTCCGCCAGGGGATGATGGCATGGTTGTCATCGTTATCCCTCTTGGCAAAGACCAGTTTGACCTAGCGGTCGACAAAGCTATAGTTGAACGAGTCAGATGCTGTGTCACTGACCGGAGCGATTTGCGGTTGTTGAGCTCCGATCCACTTTTCGCCGTAGAATACGGTCGTTCTTATCCTGAGACTGCGTTTCACGCTTTAACGGGGATTATATGCCAATACCATAAGGCAGCGAGTTTAGTCTACAAGTCAAATGATCAACGCTGTATCCAGTGGATCAAGAACGAACTCAATCGCCTTGACACACTCCTAAAGCATTTTGAAAAACAGATCGAGTGCCCGGAAACATATCTATAAATTTCAACGTGTTTGATATTCTTCCTTGCCCTTTACTTCCTTGTGGTATAGATCGAAGTACTCTTTCTTAGAATACGAAAGAAGTAGAGCTAACCAGTTGAAAAAAATAAAATGTAATTTTACAAACAAAAACAACGTCATGATCACCCCTGTCAAATTACGGACCGCTTTAGTTGTACAGTACTAAAATTAATTAACCAGGTATATCTTGCCAAGACTGGCCTGCGGACCCAGGGGCATGTGATCTCATTTCAATATCCCAGGATACCGAAATATATAAACTTCCCCCTTTTCCGTTATACACTCACTACCTCCCCTCTCACTCCCTTACTTATCATATATGTATTCCCAAATCGCAATGGATACATATCTACCGAACGTGTTCCAGACTGAGCTGATATTTCTAGCTGGTCACTTTGCTTCTTACACAAGCTTCGAAATTCGGGACAATTTGAAGGTACGAAAATAAATATTTAGGGGGTAACTTTCGACTAACTAAATTAGTTTCGTACTTTAATTCGTGCATTATGTGAGAAAGCGCCGAATATTGCGAATGCTATTGCCGAAGTTGTTCAAGAGAAGAAAGATGCCTCTATTCGAGAAATCTCCGAGGAATGCATAACGCCACGGAAACGAAGGCTCACCCAGGACCCCTCTTATCGTCCACCAAAATCTAGCAAACTGGATATTCAAAGCGTCGATGGCACCAGAAAGAAAATGGATTTGCCAAATACTCCACTTAACGCTTGCGACCATGCTAGACCCGGCCAAAACGATATACCCACTGGCAAACCTCCGGAATCGCCTAGACCGGCCATCGAGGACTATCCTAGGCCTATTCTGGAGTTGATAATTGAGGCAACTAGAACTCTCCACCAGCTCAGTACACACAATGATGGTGTCCCGAGGGATGTTCATAAAATGATCCTAGAGACGTTAAACAGCCAAAGCTGCAGTGCAGTTGCGAACATCGAATGGTCCGACGGCTCTACCTGGGTAGAAATTCTCGAGAGAGGAGCATCTACAAGGGTCCAACTTACCATCTTCAATATGATTGAGTATATGGGGGCATCGGAGTGGTACGAGAGCCAGATCCAACTTGCCATGAGAACAGTAACCCGTCGCCAAGCAACTATAGGGGTACTTGACCGGATTCAAGACCAACAAACATAGGGAGGAAGTCGGAGTATGTGTAGAGTTGGACCAATTACAGTACAAGACGAATCTCGCGACCAGTCTCCCAACCCCGGTTTTAGTATCTCACAGAGAGAGAAAGAAGCTAGAAGAAAAGCTCTTCGCAATCGGCTCTCGCGAGGCCACAAACTCAGCACGAAAATCGTGAAGGAGTTGGGACTAGGTATACTATTTAGCCCGTCTATCTGGTAAGGGAAATCTGATCATAGGGTACCGTTCAATTGTTAATAGTTTCAAGGAAATATACGAAAATGAGTCCTAAGGATCTTGATCTTGCGATACAAAATATCAAGGATAATCGCGAACATATGGAACTCCTTACCACCCTGAGCCCGTAGCTCTAACGGCTAGTTGATCATGGCCTTCCCGATCTTCACTCATTCTACGCGGATCTCAACGGTAAAAAGCTGTTATCGGAGTGCAAGATATAGGAGTTATAGAATGAATATATCTTAAAACAAGTAAGTACCAACATGATTATCCTTATCGATGCTACTAACTCGCACCCCTAGGACAAATTACCATCTGGAAAACTTGAAATTGCTATCAGCATCTTAATCAAAAGCATCGAAGAGAAGGTGTTAGGTCAACAGAAGTTAGATGAGTACGATACGCTTACAATTTGTGGACGTTCTAAAATATCCTGTGACATTTTCCAGCGACTTCGTCCTGATACATGGCTAAACTCTTGGACCATATACGCCGCAATGCTAATATCGGACAGACCATGGTATGTTAGATACGGCTTAAGTGTCCCATTATACGAGGATGGATCCGAAAAGAAAATAAGAGTGAAGGATCCTCTAGCAGGCTGGGCCAAGGATATTGAAGAAGATCGGCAAAAAAATGGAAATGCTCCAAATTTCTCAGCGTCTTTGGTTCATTACCGTCCTATCAACCATGGGAATCACTTTTCTCTTCTTGAAGTCAACGAAAGGAAGAGGGTTATCCGCCACTATGATTCAAATGCGAGCGAAGACATCACCAAAGGCACAAAAAGAACTTGGATATCAAAGCTAGCCCAGAAAGCATTTGGGTATCTTAGATTTTCATATCAAGAAACTGTGAGGCATATTAACCTACTGGGATTTCCACTATAGCTGACCTGTCATACAAACTCAGCCAACCCCCAACAAGACGATGGATGGAGCTGTGGTATTCGGGTGATCTGGAACTTCCGCCGCTTATCAAATGATCTGACAGTGGGGTCGTGGGATACAACCTTGAATCCTGAACAGATGATACTTCAAGTAGTAGAAGGGTTGACAGAATGTGTCGAAAATGGTTGTATGGAAAGATCTAGGCTGGGGGGGCATATCAATAGAACCGTTTCTTCGTTTCAAGGGCAACAATCAATAGTGGTGATCGATTGATCCATATATATGGCATGAAACCCGCAATGATTGTTTTGACCGTTATGGCTGATAAGCGGACACGGCCGGTGCCTTCCCCGAATAAGAACGTTTGATTTGTTTTCTTGGCTCGATTTGATATTTAAGCTTGCATATAACGGAAGAACTATCCACCGCTCCCCGGGAGATTATCCGCCTTTCGGAGCGTCCAACGAGCCCCGCGCTACTTCTGCCCAATATTATCTTTACAAGACCCTTAACAGGCGTTTACACTTCATGTGAGTAACCAGAACATATTGCATCGGCTATACTGATAAAAGGTCAACAGATTTCGGTGCTGTTCAACTACATTCGCAGTCGCTCCTCTCGCAATCCGATCCGAGCGCATATCTATCTATGGCTACGCAGGGTTCAGATGACAACTTGGTGGAATCTTTGGCGATACCTTCATCCATCAAAGACATCTACACCGAGGCTTGCGAAAATGATCAGTCTATAGCAGAATCCCTGTCAATCCCTTCTGATCGGATATCCGCCACTATGCTGGTGCAGGGCCGGGGGAGGGAGGTAATCGCCAAGATTGAAGAGCTCTCTTTGGTGAGGATGCATGATTCAGCTTCAATATAATTGGGTTCTGACTTGGAATAGAATAACCCCGTTCGAAAGGAGCGCCGATTAAAACAATACGGAATAAGACCTGCTCTCCAGGTTTTCTCCTCAGGTGTAAATATAGTTGGCCAACCCTATATGGCAATTATACCGTTTTACATCAAGGGGAAAGTGACACTCGGCGAAGAAACAGTTCAGTTGGATCACTACTATCACGTGTATGGTGAAAGTCGACTGGTGATTGAGAATAACGCGAAATTAGGGATTTGGGGGTATAAATTGGGAAGTTAGCATTGTCACCTCATTAATATACATCCTCATTAAGATACATGAGGTTTCTGGTGAGATCATAGACCGAGATTGTGCAGTGGAGTGATTTGTTCAAAATCAAAGCAAGACCTTTGGGCAATATCATCCATAATTCCGGAAACATCAATGGGTTGGTTGGAAATTTGTTCATAGAAACGGTGCGCAAATTCGGCCTCGGTACAATCCTCTGGGTTTAGCGATTCGGCTCCGTCGTCGGTGTCATCGATGTTTGTAAACTCCAAGTTCGATGGAACCGAATCTGGCGAAACAGAGACAGGGCATCCAGCGGAATTATCGGTTCTTCGGAACTTCTCTCTCCCCGATTCTATCCCCGAAACTAGGCCATGACAGAAAATCACTTAAGAAAAGTTAGCATGGAGTAGGTTAACTCGTTGAACGAAGTCAGCTCACAATTGTAGGAATTTTGCAATTGATTGAACCATGGGCTAAGGTCTCGTACTAGGTCGAGCAGATGTATCTTGCTCTGCAAAATCGTGACATATATATCGCCTGAAATTAATTTGTCCGCAAAGCCTTGCATTTCGTCATAGCGGAATCTTCGAAATTGATCTATATGCAGTCCAGCAATGGCGGAAATTGCATTGCATATGCTTGGCAAATCATTTTCTTTTAGGCGTTCGGAAATGATCTTTTCAAAAACCATATGCTTGAGACCAGTAGATAAGGCTTTCGAGAAGAAACTGTTGTTCCCATAATTGAAAATATTGATTTCAGAAGAAGTTGGAGACAAGATGTGTTTATAAATTTCCTCAAGTTTCGTCGGATAAACTTCGTGATCTAGCTGTTCGTTTGTGAATTCCAGAGCAATGGACCTAAGGGCAAGAAGTCTCAAGAGCTTAGCCTCGGGACCAAGTCCTCGATCTCCATCTATGCGCCTTATGTGCTCCAATCGAAGATCCTCGTCACAATTTCGCTTGCGAGATAGTAGGTGGCTTGGTAACTTTTGGCTAGCTTCCCACACCCAACTTGCTGATTGCTTTATTCGTTTCAATAAGTCAGGGATATGGTCTGGAGGTAGAAGAACACGTTTGGATTCCGCGGGTATAGAACTCCTGGAGGCGTCTCTGATCGGTATCAACTGGGTGGTTGGAGTGGAAACTTGCAGGCTAGCGAAGTGAGATGTTTGTGGAGACAAGACGCCTTGGTTGCTAAGTGCCGTCGTTCCAGCAACTTGGAAAGGTTGAGGTGAATGTGGAGGAGATGGCACGCTTAGGGTTTCAAAATGATCGGTTAACCCGGCAGCCTGAAGAGGTTGAGGAGATTTGGAATTTGAATTTGGCACACGTCCGGGTACTGCAACTTGAAGAAGATGAGGTGAAAGTGGAGGAGATGGCACGCTTGGTGAGTCCGTAAGAGTCGCCTGAAAACCAGGTGTCGACGGTATTAGGTTGTGCTGAAGACGTTGACCGACTCTCCTAAGCGTCAAAATGGTCTGTGCTGCATACGAGTGAAGATTGGCATCAGATGCATTGCGTATTGTCTCCAAGGCGACTAGAAGGTCCATTTCAATAAGATGAGATAGTTCAAAATAGCATTCGGGGGTTAGGCTTAATCTTTAGTTTTTACCATGAGCTTGGACACACGGTCGACAATGCGAACTTCTGGGCAAGTCTTAGCCCCGTTCGAGTGTCGAACTTCAAAATGTGGTTTGTGAATGGCCCCGATAGCATAGCTAGAGTAGGGTTCGGACCCACATTCGAGTGTTCAACATCGAAATGTGGGTCTGTTTTGATATAGCTTTTACGTATGCGCAAGGCGCGGTAAGCAGTTGAAAGCTGGGCCTTCGCTTGTGTAGTCGATCGAATGAGAGTGATTCGCTAATTACAACATTGCGCAGTCTGCCTGCATTATCACACACCTAATGCAGGCAAGTTCCTCACTGCTTTGATGGGGGCGGGATCATTTTATTGGACAGCAATGCAGTGGGGAACTGGCCCAGCCCAGTCCTACGATTGATTGATATGCCATGTCACCACCGCGTGCGGGGTTGGCACTCCGTCCAAGAAATGCGAGGCAGAGTGCTGAGATACTCAAATTGGAAACGAGCCTCTTTCTTCTTTTTTCACGTGTCAGTATCATTTCTCTAGTGACACCTATCGGTTGGATTGAATTGTCATACAGCGTAGTACATTATAGTCAACCGCTGTTGGAAATGTGGGAGAAAGGCCCGTTCGTTCGTTCCCCCGCTAATACCAATATCCAGTCCGTCACCCCTAAGAGGGAAAAAGTTATAAAGTCATTGACAATTCCTTGTCAGGTAACACCTTTCTATTAGTACTGCCTCACATCCTCTTCCTACAAAACGCCCCGCCGAAAAGCCCATCAAATATGAATTGTCCAAACCCAACTTGCAAAAAAGGCAACGTGACCGGGAGAACTCATTGCGAGTTCTGCAATACCGAACTCCCTGCATCGATGTATGAGATTAATTTGGATATGGTACGTCTCGATAATATCCCGGCAGAGCTCCAATTCCAATCTCATAAATACTAGATGGCTGCCATCGCTTATAAGCAGGCTGATACAAACCTGTGAAGAAAGAATATATCCTAAAGTCTGCGTTTTGCCCAAGACAGTGCCAATCATTACTTTTACTGTGAACAATGTGTGGAACAAAGCGATGGCTCTCTTCGATTCTTATGTTTCCTTCTCTGGCAAGCCCGAACCACATTCCTTTAGAAATGCCAGTCCTCTCTCATTCAACTTAGGATAGTTGCGCAATGCAAAGAAATCCAGCCAAAAATTGCGGGCCTTAGTATGATCCGGTAGATGTGTGCAAAGCAAGTCCTTCCATTCTTTATCATCTTGCCCCAGGCCAATTCCCGCACAAGTAAATTCCCACCAAACAGGGAAAAAGGCCGAAGATTCCCAGTCCAGAATCCCTGCCAGGTTACCATTCTCGACAATGATATTGACGTTGGTTAGGTCGCCGTGAGTAAATGTATAGGGAGCCGCAGCTGGCATCCGTTGACGCAATTTCGAACGAATTTGCTCCGGCACTTGAGCCAAGGCCAACGACATCTCAGCCCATAATTCATCGTCAGATGAAAACGGCCCGTGTCCAATGCCATAGCCATTCGGAAAAAGAAAGGCTGAGTAGATTGGCTGTCCGCCGATGCTCTCCAGTCGGTCCGAGCGAAGCTCATGAAGCTGCATCAAGTACTCAGCGGTCTGTTTTGCGACGCGTTCTTTGTCGTCCGATGTCATCTTTGGCCAAATTTCACTCAATGGTTGACCTCGAATTCGTTTGGTAAGGAGAAAATATGCCCCGTCGTCTTCTTGCCATTCTTCAACGATTTGAGGTATAGGAATTGAGGTTCTTGACGCCAAAAACCCGATATTGGGGACCTCAAAGTTTGGTGGCTCGGTAGACCGTTCTTTTAGGATCAAGTTTGAGCCTAAAGACCACACCCCTCGATTGCTGACCCCGTAGAAAAGGTTCACGTGACTCTGGTAACGACATGCGTCTTGACGTGTTTGGGACCAGCTACACGCTGAACAGGTATTTTCGGTGGCCATTTGGTAAAGAATCGATTTTTTTTGAAGGGAGGTCAGATGTTGGAGTCAGGAGCAAAGGCTTTTATAATAAGGGAAGGAAGGGGGCGATCGGCGCGACAAAGCCTTGGTAAACATGTATCATATGCGTTAATAATTTATCCGTAGAATTTGATTTATTTTCGAACGGGATGTCCTCGCCGATCGACTTCTCTAAAAGCAATAAAGCTACAAAATCCCACTTCGTACACCAGCTTAAAAAACGGTGATAGTATCAACTGCTATTTTGACGAGCTAGTCGACGGTAATATATTTGATTGATCATTTTGCGTCCGATCGAGGGGTTACTCCAAGGCAGAGAAGGAGTAACAGCGAACCAATCATGTCTGCATACACTATCGCCTTTAATCAGGTGACATTACCTAATCTTCTCTTCGGCCTTAGCCTATCGTAGGTTGCGAGGAATCCGTATAATTCTGTGCGTGTTTCTATTTTGGTGGGGTGTGTGATGTATTGCTGCAAGCTTGCTGGTTGCGAGTTAGCTTTAGCTTTAGCTTTTCTAGGGGCACTGGATAACTGCTCTCAACATGTCCTGTGTAGAAAGCGGGTTTGATTGGAGGGCGAAAGCGGGGCCTTACGAGTGAGACAATAATTCTCGACATAGTGACTGTAGGACTGAAATTATCCATATACTGACGAGACTAATATATTTTGGAACGGTGACTCTGAAGCACAAAAGGTCAAAGCGTGTTTGTTGCCTGGCGCACTGCGGGCCATGGTTGCAGGCGCTGGGTTTGCCAGTCCGCGCTTCTCCTGCAGCTGATAGTCCACCCGTCCCATGCCAATCCAATCATCGTCATCGACTACCCTCGGCCGCATCGGGCCAGGGGGTGAGTAAACTGGTGAACTTGCATACGCGCATTCTCCCGTGACAGTTCGTTTTCCGTGGCAGGCGGTGGAACCTCAACCCCCCTTGGGTGTTAAAATCAATTATGTGTCACTCGTTTATCTGCTGATATTGGTACTAGAAGAGGGTTGTCGAGTGAACTTATTGCAGAGAGTGGGCGATATCGTATTCATATTCTAGGGCGTTCGCCATGACCAACCATACCAGTCCTAAGATCATTAAGGCAGAAGGAACGGCCCACTCTCGGAGCAAGACTTGTGAAAAATTAAGCCAAGCCAACCCGAAGTGCTCATAACTTCAGTTCTGCCCTTACAATTCCTCTAGTTAGTCATGGGAAGGCGCCGTTCCCAGATCGTCTCTTGTATGCGGCCGCCAGACCTTCGACATGGACGACGACTTGTCGACAAGGTATTACGCTGAAGGGGAGATTTTACTGATCCGTGGCTTTCATATGGATATGTCCCACATTGGAGGTATTCCTCAAGAACGTAGATTTTAGCGATATGTACTGGAGACGGTTAAACATATGCTTCGTTTTAGACGGTAGTTGTTGTACTCTTGGCCTTGCTTTCTCGACGCCCGCACGTACTCCAGTATACTTGAATCGCAGCAGGACTTCTTCCCGGATATCGGTCCAAAAATAAGCTCGTCACGTCCGACCATGGTCGTTGCTCGTCTCTTATTAACTCCAGCAAAAAATCTACCTCTTCTGAGGACCACCGCGAGCGCTTGCTGCGCTTTCGCTGGGCTTTATTGCGACCATCACATGGTGATTCGTCTGATGAATGATCTTCCTTCGACAGTGCGAGTCCCATCTCTCCATTTAACGAGATCTTCTTCTACCTCCTTGGCAGTATCTAAAGAAATCAATACCCGCTCTACTTTTCTCGGGTTATAACTCTCATAAGAGCCTGCCCGGATTCGAAAGATAAGTGCGGTAATCCCACATGATTAGATGTACCCTAACTCTGTGACATGTGTCGGATTCCTGATAAATCAGGCAATGAATTTGACAGATTTGTTTCTCCTTTCCACCCTTCTCTGTCCACCTTTTACATACTGAATCGGATTACGGTGCTTTCTCATATCAATCCTATTGTAACACGATCCTTAAAACTATGTCTAAGATTGCTTTTTGAAGGCTAGTATACAGGGTTGAGACTACTAGCAATCTTCGATAATTAAAAGATACAAGTGAAGTGGGCCCATAGCTAAGGATTTATATCTGCTAGTGGGGTCTCGTTGTAGTATCGCAGATTGCTTACGGGGAGAGGAGCTCGTGATATGGTGATATATTGGGGAACTAGCTTGAATCTGGCAATTTGTAAGCTAAATAATAAACAAACCAAAAGCAACGTGTAAAGCGAGGTCATCAGAAAGACAATGAATTTCAGAGCCGCCGCTGACGAAACAAAGGCAGAATAACAGAACAGACAAATTTCCGGGCTGTGTGAGACCGGCTAATAGGAGGACCACAAAATAGGTGCTCATCATACTATGCTCCCCCAGCGGTTGGTTCGCTATCAACGTATCCATCGCACTTTACGTGGTCTTTCACTGGCCGGTGGGTTGCGGACGACGTCGCTATCTTCATCGGTACTGTCCTCAAATTGGGTTGGACTCTGTTTGCGGCGTGAATGCGAGTGACGAGCAGGTTCGCTACGGTGCCTGGAGCTTTGGCTGTGTGGACTGGAGTAGCGAGCTGGTTCGCTACGGTGCTTGGAGCTTTGGCTGCGTGGGTTCGAAGAGCGAGCTGGTTCGCTACGGTGCCTGGAGCTTTGGCTGCGTAGGTTCGAAGAGCGAGCTGGTTCGCTACGGTGCTTGGAGCTTTGGCTGTGTGGGTTCGAAGAGCGAGCTGGTTCGCTACGGTGCTTGGAGCTTTGGCTGCGTGGGTTCGAAGAGCGAGCTGGTTCGCTACGGTGCCTGGAGCTTTGGCTGCGTAGGTTCGAAGAGCGAGCTGGTTCGCTACGGTGCCTGGAGCTTTGGCTGCGTGGGTTCGAAGAGCGAGCTGGTTCGCTACGGTGCTTGGAGCTTTGGCTGCGTGGGTTCGAAGAGCGAGCTGGTTCGCTACGGTGCCTGGAGCTTTGGCTGCGTGGGTTCGAAGAGCGAGCTGGTTCGCTACGGTGCCTGGAGCTTTGGCTGTGTGGACTGGAGTAGCGAGCTGGTTCGCTACGGTGCCTGGAGCTTTGGCTGCGTGGGTTCGAGTAGCGAGCTGGTTCGCTACGGTGTCTTCTGTTGCGAGCCTTATTTGACTGAGTTGAGCTGTCGCTTTCGGTATTGATATCATCATCTTCGAAGTCATCATCTTCGAAGTCATCATCTTCGATATCAAACAACCCATGCTTTTTGCGGTAAGAATCCTCGAGCTCTTCGGCCCTTTGATAAATCACCCTATCACCGTCCAAAGCCGAGCCCGTTGTGATACGGCGGATGAAGGATCGCCCTTCTAGAGTAAAACGACCGTCTTTCCATTTGACAAGAATCCGAGTTTGTGGATAGACTATGTCTTTAGCGGGCAGGAGCAAGTTGAGAGGATTAAGACCCTGCTCATCGTCCTCTTCGACCTTCCAACCGATGCCAACCAAGTCTTCCACGTCTCTTCGTTGATATTTCCAAAACTCTTCAGGAAGCCCGTTCTTGGTCCCGGTTACCTTAGCGGTGCCGCGAGTCAACATGGTCAAAACCCGTTCTACCTGACTTGGGTTGTAGCTCTCATGTGACCCAGCACGAATGCGATAGATCGGCGTAGACCTACTTCCGTAGCGCACAAATATCTGAGAGCCAGTGCCTTTGGGCCACCAATACAATACTTTGGCTGAGTTCAATTGGCGTTGCTGTTTATTGGTTCTCACTTCTAAAGCATCAAGCCCTGTGGGTTGATGATCACTGTCAATATCAATGTCCGATTCGGCACTAGATTCTTCACTGGTCTTGTCAGCCTGGATGTCGCCAGCCTGGATGTCGCTATCAGAAGTGGAGCTGGTATCTTCATCAATCCTAATCCTAGGATTCGGTGACCCAATCCAATTCTCGGCCCACAGTTCACTAATATTCCAGGACTTAGGGAGACAATGTCGTTTGTTGAACCTCGTTAAAAGATCATAGGTGTTATTGTAAGCCTCCCAAAACTCCTCTGGGGAGCTATTGTCGACGGCTTTCTTTGCTGCTTGCTGGAAGGCCTGGCATAGGGCATTGTAGCCAGTCTCGGGGATAGTACCAGTATCAAGGTCCATGACATCATGCTGGTCGTTGGCCCCTCGAACTTTTTGGTTTAGCCTTTGAAAGAATACCGAACATTCTTCGTACGAGGGGTTGTCAGATGTAAAAAACCCCTCAACCATTCTTCCTGACTCTCTCAATGCCTCGCTTCGAATGACATCCTTGACCCAGCGACTCAGTGGCTGTAGCTTGTCTTCCATGGGAACATCTTGATCAGAATAATCGCTGTCGAGATCCGTTTCGCCATCTGACTCGTAATCACTCGCATTTGGGGCAAAGTCACCTGCACGGGTTGGACTTCTAGCATACTGCCTCCTTGGTTCGGGAGTTTTGCCTTTTTTATCTCCACCAGCCTTTATCAATTCTTGTGCTCTCGAGGATTCAGCTTGTGGAGATTCAGATCTTGTCCGCTCAGGAGTTTTGCCTTTTTTATCTCCACCAGCCTTTATCAATTCTTGTGCTCTCGAGGATTCAGCTTGTGGAGATTCAGATCTTGTCCGCTCAGGAGTTTTGCCTTTTTTATCTCCACCAGCCTTTATCAATTCTTGTGCTCTCGAGGATTCAGCTTGTTGAGATTCGGATTCGGAGCCCACTTCGGTAGGTGCGGGTGTTTGGATATCACGGGCATTTCTCCGGGCATCCTTGGCCTCCAGTGCCTTCTTTTTCTCTTTTTCACTTTTAGCCATATTCAATAATTTACCTTTTTGAACAGCGGTTCTACCGTTAAGTTTGGAGAAAGCAGAATAGATTTATACAAATTTTGATGCCGCAGTTGTGAAATATACGAACCCGTGCACATGACTAGAGGTTGCGGGTTCCAAGAACAATGCTGCAGGCCAGAAACGATGCTGCAGGCCAGAAACGATGCTGCAGGCCAGAAACGATGCTGCAGGCCAGAAACGATGCTGCAGGCCAGAAACGATGCTGCAGGCCAGAAACGATGCTGCAGGCCAGAAACGATGCTGCAGGCCAGAAACGATGCTGCAGGCCAGAAACGATGCTGCAGGCCAGAAACGATGCTGCAGGCCAGAAACGATGCTGCAGGCCAGAAACGATGCTGCAGGCCAGAAACGATGCTGCAGGCCAGAAACGATGCTGCAGGCCAGAAACGATGCTGCAGGCCAGAAACGATGTTGCAGGCCAGAAACGATGTTGCAGGCCAGAAACGATGATATTCTTTTGACTGATTTTATCTCCAAATCCCTATTGGTTATCACCTGACTAGTCCTCATTTGAGAAGGACAAACTATAGCTTGTCTCAGTTTGTGTAAATCTGCGCCAGAAAAGGGAGCTCGGTCGGTTGCTACTAAAGCTACTGATCGCTACAGAGGGCGTTGATATAGAGGACTCGTACGGCTCAACGCCTACATGCGGCAAAACTGTAATGTATAACAAGAGACATGTGAATGAAAACAAGAGACATGTGAATGAAAACGAAGCATGAAGCCTTAAGAAAAGCTAGTGTTCACTTAGTATCAGATGTAGTGTCCTGTAAGAATGCCATCATTTGTCCTAACATATTTGAGCACTGGAAACATTTGGTCTGATACCACTCGGCAACGGCCATCCAGTTCGAAATGTCCTGTTGGTGAAGATGTATGGTGGTTTGCGCTTCCTGGATTATTGAATTCTGGTCTTTGATCTCGGCTTCCGCTTGTGCTGCAGCCTCCTCGTAACGAGATGCTTTATCTTCGGACGCCCTTAGTTTCTCTGCGAGACTAAGATTCTCAGCTCGCATATGGGCAATAATATTAAGCTCCGTTTGGTTTTCTTTGCACTATGAACTCCCGTGAGCTTAATGGTTTATCCACGAGGGGCCACTATAATTACTTTTGTAGGGATTGCATAAAACTTCTGGCCTACTTCGCGGTGAAGCAGCATATAGGCCCCTACCGAGTGTTTACTCATATGCTTCTGAAAAAGATGCTCGAGAGACGGATCTTCTATCTGCTATATATAGAGACATTCGGTATCTGTCTTCAATCGTACCTCGGTAGGGTCTACTTTGATTTGAAGCCTCTTAACTGATCGGAGATGTTAGTAAGTCTGACTTCAAAGGCTCTAGAGCTTATATATATGCTGAGCGAGTCGCTTTCGGCAAATTGATCGCTAAGAAGCTCGCTTCTTGTTACCTAAAAGCTAAATTTACTTGTCTATCTCAGCCAAAAATCAGATATTAATGATAAACCTCCTAGCTGCTTTATGTATTGCTACTTCCTATGCGACCGGTTTTTAGTGTCGCAGTATTATATTTATCTTAAGACTTTCGAAGGTTTACCGTAAAATCCTCGTTTAATATATACAATCTCCTGTAAGTAAAAGACATCCCTGTAGGCCAATATTCCCAGAGTAGAGAAAGGATTCTGTCCGAACTTTCAGTTCTGAGTCGTCATCCGTGTTCCATGTCTCATGGTACAGTTGATTCCTGTCTTTAAAATATACATGCAGTACTCTCCCATCTTGGGCTTTCAGGAACCTTTTCAAATTCAGGCCTACAAGCCAACACTTTGCTAGTTCCAGCCGTCGCAAGGAAGGCAAAGGGGCATAGGACACTAACTCCAGAAACCCTGGGCTGTCTATCAGCGTCAAGCTCTCGACTTTCGCTAAAGCAACTGTTGCAATTTCGAGGATATTGTCGTCTTTAGAGGTCAGTTTGGAATGCATTCTATCAATCTTAAAACATTTCAAGCTTAATCCTGTCGCCTGAGCTGTAGTGATACCCTTAAATACCGTCTTAAGGTGAGTGAGAAGTGAGTTCCCAAGAAATACGCGATTAGAAAACCAAATAAGTTAATCTTCCTTTGCTCCGTAAAAGGAGAGCCTAATAGTATTTAGGTTGGAGAGATACCGAAGTAATACCACAAATATTTGGATATCCGTCCGCTCTTCTAAAAGTAAACTCTGAGCTCTTGCAAGTCCGCTGAAATAGTGAAAGATTGCCTTATAGGAAAATTGCTTTCCTCTGAGCTCCCACCGGAAATCCTCCTAATCTCTAGCATACTCCTGTGATATATAAATACAGGCAGAAAAATAGTCCCTATACTATATCACTAGAAAGATCAGTAATAAGCTAGATAAAAAGCTTCAAAGTCACATATATGGATCGATCAACTCTGATGTATCATAATGAAGTATTTTCACATATTGCGCTAAAGTAGAAACTGCAAGCCCCTTTAGCCTCTTCATCCCTTATTCCGAGAACTCGACTTTAAGCGTATAGAAGATATCTAGGGTGCTGATTGATCTGCAACTTTTATTCACAAGAGAAAACGATTTCAAGGAGTAGTAATCGAGGTTAACGACAATCAATCTCAATAACTCGAATGGTAGATCTACAAAAATCCCCATTTAGCCTCGAAGATAGTAGAGCCTAAACTAATCAGAGAGTACAAAGAAATGTTTTACCTACCTCTAGATAAAATAAGTATTCATACAACCATCAAGCTTTTGTGTGGTAATACATTGCAGCTACTATCCTGATCACGGAAAATGTTGCAACACTATTCCCGATACCCCAGTCCGGCTGCTAGAGATCTACCAACTCCCGTGCTATTTTCGGCTTGGTATTATACAACCAATTTCCTGTAACTAACCAACTAAGTTGCTGCTACAAAGTCACTTTTCAGACCTGCTAAAACGTGTAGGACACCTTTTAGGGTTCTGTATATCACCTGAGAGCGAAGTTTCTACTGGAATATACCACCTATAAGGATATATGCAGAAGATTCGCCCGCAGATTCGGCCGTATAGAAAGTCCGATAACTCCATCAAGGGCCTCCAATCTCAGCTCAAGGACACCCCGAAATAGTGCTGCTACAATGTGACCTGCTCTTCGGCGTTCATTGACCGCTGATCCTTGTTCTTGCGATCCCACCCCAACCGCGACACTGTCTCAAACTCGCGACAGAATCCCTGAGTTTGTCCTGGCTCGGTTCGGGCCAACATTCGAGCCGATTGGCTAATGAGGACAGAGGTCTGAGCTCCGCAGTCGATCCCTGCAAGTCATGGATAAGAAAGTTCAAGAATAAGTACGGAGACAAAGAAGCGACGTTCCACGTTCCGTGTGTTCCCCGAAATTAAAATCCTACCATAGTTACGGAGATCACTACCTAAATGAAGGCGCAGGAGCTGCCCGCCCATTCCAAATCTTCCACACTAGTGACGTTCTGCCCCCAACACCTCCCCATCGCGTTGGATGGTATTATTACTTTTTTTAATTTTCTTCCTTATCTTTCCCTATCCCCCAACGAGGCTCAATAATTGTAACATACGCCGTATGCATATCATTAGCGCGGATCGAACCGCTTGAATCGAGCTTCGCTAGAGTTTTACACCCCTGGCGACCCTAAAGGGGGAATCTCGGCCCACTTCCATGGAACCCAGTTACGCTAAAGGTCCCAGTCACCAACGGCGCGTAAATAGGTTACATCCGATTCCGTTTTTTGTCCCAAAACGCAGAGTAGGAGAATTCATGGCAAATACCAAGTAAAAGGATCTAAAGGGCGTATGTCCTATCGGTTGTTATGACTATACATTAGACCTAGACAAGGACAGAGGCTATAGACATAGCACGTTATAGGTAGTCAGCAGTTTCGTCCATCTACAACCTCGTTGCCTTAATTCCCGTGCCGGCCAAGGCGCACTACATATATTAGCTCAATATGCGGTGCCTTCACATCGGAAGTAGGTTAAGACTTTTAGGCTACCAATAAACAGGAAAGAATACTCTTACATAAACTCGGAAGAAATAAAATTAGGAACCTCACGGAGCGCGCGGAATCCATTTTTTAATACCTTAGCTCCCGGTAGAAGATATATCCGTGATAATCTCGATATTCGATTCTTCCGACAAACAAACAGAGGACCTAAATAGCCCACCTTAACCTACGTTTCCTATAGGGAGTCGTTAAGACAACTAGTCTAGAGTATCCTAAAGGTCATACACGGTCTGTTCACACACATAGAGGAGAGCCTGAAGACAATTGATCAGCTCTCGCTAACATCGGTTCTCTAGCAAAAAATGCTCCATTATCCCCTTATCATCAACACATCCAGACCCCTACTTGTCTTGATTCCATTGTTGTAGCCATAAATCAATAGCTGGGTACAAGTCATTAAAACAAGACTTAAGTCCTTGTACTTTCTCCCTTTCTAACTAAAGGCTTTAGGACAATGCTTGGCAGGTTTCTGTGGCATAGCATAATAACAGCTCAAGCTACGATTTTTGATACTACATCCCAGAAAGCGACCTTTCGCAATAGACATGTAATTTCTAATATACCACGGAATCGCTGTTAATTCTAAACTCTAATTATCCTTAATAATACTTTGACTGCTACTCTTAGTACAACAACTTCTCTACCAAGAGAAAGATATCATCGTCATATTTTATAGAGTTTACATGATCCTAGATTTAAAGTAGAATCAGCGTATGTCTTATGTAATGCAAATCAAGTTAGGCTTTACTCGAAGAATAGTTACTACAGATGGTGGCACTACCTCTGAATTTTGATATTAGGCTTCGGAAGACATAGCTTAAAGGATTTAGTTAACCTTTATCATTCAATAAAGACCAGAAGGCTCATTTCCTTTATTAATTATTAACCACTATAGGACATACAATACACAGCTAAACACAAGCTGCAAGATAATAATATTTACTTTATAAACAGTATTCAGTATCATAGGACTTGATCGGTATCACAGGTTGTTTTCAGTGTCGCAAGTCGTTTTCAGTATCCCAGGGAGATTTGCTAAGCCTTTTCAATAGTGGTGCGGATATCTTTATCTATAAATCCCAACTCTAACACCCACATATTATTAGATAAAATAATAATCCAGCAAGCTATGTAGTGGGAAAATTAGACAGGTATTAGTATCAATACTCTAGCAAATATTCCGAGACATATTTTAGGTAAGTGACATTATATTATCACCTCTGCTTGCGTCATTAGGTAATAGAGGGCATTTTTAATAATATATGTGTGCTTTTAGAATTCGTATTGCCTCTATAAGCCTCCTATAATCTCTCCAAGGTTTCCGTACCAACATAAAGATCAAAACTTCTTACTATCCTACTTGTATTTTTTATAAATCACAATAAGTCATAGCCAACGTCTCGATCCCATATACAAGGAGATTACTCCCGCGGACCATCAAATTCTATACCTTAGAGACACGTCATCCAACCTCGAGAGACTGCAGTCACGGTTGTAATGTGCAAAACGAAAATCGCCAGATTTCAAGATCTAGTTGGAAGAAACTGTATATAAAATAAGATATCTTAGGGCTAAGCTTCAGTGACATAAAGAAACCAAACAGATACTCTTATAGTTCCAAGAAACCATATTTAGTATCTTCAGCTCCCTAGAAGATACCCTCGCCTGTGTAACCGCGCGCCTATACAAGTCAGAGCAGCAGTATCTAATACTTTAAAGATCCGATTCTAGAAGTGGAACTAAGGGATATTTCTGAACTCTTAAATATATCAAGACATTAATTGGATATTGGAAGGCTCCTAGCCTGTGAATCTATGTGTTGCTGTCTTATTATACTTAGGCTTCTTTTTATCTCCTTTAGAAAATAGCAACACATATCATAGAATTTGTAACCTCACTAGCTCATTATATCTCTCGCTTATGGTATTGACTTACTAAGTCACCAAACTCTTGTATTACTATCCGTTCCTACCTTATAACCTCGAGTAGATACTCATTAACAGTTTTGAACTTAGCCTCCAAGTCTTCTGTTCCGTAAGACAAATTATCTATGGTGTACTTTATACTGTCCATACAGTACTCCATACTATCCAGACAGTGCCCCATATCGTCGAAGCGGCTATTTAAGCCATCAACCTTGTTACCCAGCGTTTACGAAAAGACACCAAGTTAGTTTATTATACTCGTAAATTCCTTCAAGATAATAGATAGCTCTTCATACAAGATAGTCTTAGTCTCCCCGGGGTTGTATAGACTAGTTGAAGATAGGTATGGCAATACATCAGCTTGGCTGCTAGACTATCAGCTCTAGTTGAGACATATAGGCAGATAAGGATACCTTATCCCATAGTCACACCCACCACAGTATAACTCTATCATCAAACAATCCCTAGACGATTCCGGGCACACCTCGGACTCAAGACCATCATTTCCTATGACCACATCATACTACTAAACGAAATGACTCAATTAGCTGTATAAATCAATGTCTGCCTATATAAAAAACGGGGGTTCGTTGGCACCAAGACAGAGCAAAGGATCATAGGTCTCCCACAGACCATCTAGGATATTAATTCCCAGAGATGCTTCATAGTCATAATCATGGTTGTAATTCGACATATTCAGGGCAAGACAGCAGAAGAATAATTAGTCTCGGATACCAGAGATAGATCTTATATATTAATTTACTCTTAAACGCCGGACTCCCAATGGCTAGGACAGCGCCACCAACTATTAGATAATAAGAGCTAGATATTAGTTATAGAACCCTATTATTGTTATCCCTATTCGACTTTTGCCCCTAGACTTAGTAGAGGCGATAATAGACATTAACAAAAGTACATAGTCCGGGATCTATACCAGTAAAAGTGGATCAAGATAAGAACCAGATAAGAAGTCTATTTCCTTCCTAGTACCAATCCCTTTTAGGAACTAATCCACCTAGAGGTCTTATTCACCACAAATATGGATGATATTATCACCCTAGTTATAAAACACGTTGGTCAAATAAAAGGGTTAGATTTATATTTAAATATTTCGCACCGTAAGGCACCAGAGAAGCATTATTCTCACTTTTACTTTCGCCATACAAAATTCGATAGATATTAGCTAGCTCGATATCAGCACCCGTGAAGATTCCACATTTACAATCCAAGACTACGGCCGGCTATGGTGTGTAGTCTCCGAGTTATACGACCAAGATAACCAATATCCATCATTATATATATTCCTCGGTAGGAAAACCAAGAATCACGCTCTTCAGCAGCTCTACCCTCTAAACAATATAAAAAGGCATAAATCTAAGGCTCCAATAAAGCTGCAATACAATATTACATCTTTACAAAGCCGCCAGCCAGTATTGTTAGTTAATAGTAACATCCCGAACACTGACAAATTCTATACTGCCAAGAGACTTAATACCGGCGTTAGCCATCCCGTTTCTTAGAATAACTATTCAGCAGCCAAAATACTACTAGTTCTGTGGTTACGGTTGATTTTTGTCTTCACAGATATAGTTTGCATCTTCATCGACAACACTACCTATCTTGACAAGGTCATACACTTTCTTATCAGTTATTTAGAGCTTCGTTCTGCGTCCTCATTTTCATCACAACATTTACCAAGGGCGATATTTGTTTATAGCCCATCGGTAACAAAAGAAGAGAGGGGTATACATAATATAGGATTACTCCACCGGAAAGTCCAAGAAAGCGGGTATAACAATCTATCAGGGTTGTTCTCCAGCTCTATATCTTTATACCTACAATATAATTTCTCTGATATCACAAGATTTCAACGAATCAAAGCGTCGATCACAGAATAGGTCGACGCCATTTCCTCCATTCAACAAGAAAATCAAGCTCGGCCAAATAGGACACATTTAATAGCATTATTTCAATCAGCCATCCAACACACCATAGAGGATATCTCTCATCCGTTTAATTTCGTAAAAGCTATGAGGAAGGATCGCCCAGTTAGTTTATACACAAAGCCACATTTAGCATATTATCTTAAGATCGGCCATCACGCCAATCTCCCTCTTTTTGTATTAGCCACCACAATTTCGTCCGCGCTTTTTATAGATTATTATGTACCCGAGATACTTAGTGGGTCCTATCTCCACATTCCAGTTCATACACTAAGGCTGACATCAGATAGCCACGAATCCCCACATAATATTTAAAACTTTGTATTGCTCTATTGTTAATACAACATATTGCATTTCGAAGGCTTTATAGACCGATATATATCCGGCAAAAGAAACTAATCTAATAGAACTTCACTTTTCGCACTTATATAAACGCTTCTCGGAGAACACAGTATCCTCAGCAAATTTACGCAAAGAACAACTCAAGTCCTTCAGTAGTCAGGTATCTCACATACAAAGCAATCATATTTGCCTAGTCTGCCTTTTACATTCCGCACAACATATTCTAGCATATAGACATACAGTATACAACCACTATACTCAGATTTTCGGAAGCCCTACCTCCGGGCTAGAATATCAGTTCACTATTAAAGACTGTCTCTATTGCCTCTACCAGAGGCCATTAGTCATAAATATTCTTCCGCCGACTATGAGCCCCACAATTCTTACCATCAATAGTAGTAGAGTTAGGGGGGTAATTCCGTTAGAGTTTCTACTTCTAGTTCAGGAACACCTACACCCATACACAATACAAGATGTGATAGACCTCGCGCTTAGCACAAGTTCCGGTCAGTTAGGCACCTTATATATATTTTCAAATCAGGAAGCCTAATAAAGGGTATTTTAGGTAGTCTTATCATCTTAGGTTTATTTGTAATGGTATGGGATGTTATAGAATGCTCGGAGCGATTCAATACATTAGCATATCAAATTTTCTGTACAAGACGCTTTTCTATCTTGCCTCTACTTCTTCACCAAATCTTTAGTTATATATCTGTCTTTGGGGATATGGCTAAATAGGTCTAATAGCTCCTACATAATAGCTGCTACGATTCACAGGTCTTCGATTCTGCCTTAAAAAGTGCTTTTAGAGAGTATCATCACATTTTTAATACCACCTAAGAAGATCCACCCGGACCATAACACTCCGGTCCGAAGGTTAGGATAGTAACTACAAGCATTTCCAGAGACACAAGTACTTTTGTGATAGGGAACTTCAACATATCCCATGACTCAGGAGACGAAAACGGCAAGTTCGACGATCAATTTAGCTCATATTCCTACTAATATAATAAGACTTCCGAATAATACGTCCCAATAATACATAAAACGAACCAACTATATAGAGAATATAGCCTTAAGCTTACCCTATACCCTAGTTTCTATAGTTAGCGCTAACTGAAATCTAGAGGAAGGGCTACCGCCGCGGCCCCATTATAAGTCGATAATTCCTGATCTTATCGTAATAGAACTAACCATTGGATTATAAGCTTTTTTACCCCAGCGGATCTATAAAGAATCGGTTCCTTTCAAGACAGTAGACTAAAGTACAATTTCGCAAGAGAGATTGTATATCAAGTCTCACACCAAATCTGGCCCACAGCCATAAGGTCTATAAGAATACTATCATTAGATACTAGAAAAGCGTAGCCGAGTGATTAGACTCCACATTTCCGCCACATCTTTCGTAACAGTTTCATACACCAGGGATTTGATATATAGATATCTACCATAAAGATAGATAGCGAGTGGAAAAAATAGAGAGATCATCTGAATGATTCAGTCAAAAGTGATAGTTATCACCTAGACGTACCTCTAGGAAATACACCTCATATCATTAATACTGTCAAGGCCATAAAGGACTATCACAATCTTATCGTCCTCTAAATCGGAAATACACAGATAGCCTGGGATGCGGTAACTACACTACTCACCTCTAGATTATTCTTTATCATTAGCTCATTGCCAGAAAATACCACGACTCCATTCTAGTGTTACAGGTCTATACGCTGTAAAGGACCGGCACAGATGGTGATCCAAGCTTTAGAAAATCTCTACCCTGATGGGCTTAGTTATATCTCAGATTGTAGATTAATCAATAGATTTAGGGGTCTAGACAGTCTTTGCCCCTCATATAGATATTACAACCGCTCCATTTCTTTCTTAACTCACCATCTAGAACACACAGTCAATATATATATATAGACCAGCTCTAAAAAGCGCTAAAGGATTAGGGGCTTCCTAGAGAGTATAGCATCATTTGCTTTAAGACAAGACCTACGGTCTTCGTTTAGCCAAAATAACCATAGGTATCCCTACCGCTAACCTTGCCAGAGCTGTAATATAATCCAGAGCCCTATCAGGGGTAGGAGACGCAAGCGCGAATCAAAAGGCCCAAAGAATATTTATCCCAAGAAACATTTACTTGTCTAAACCTATATCGAACCTAGATTATGTTTTTATCACGTGTTTAAATAATGATATAAAAAGAAATTAGGGTATAAGTATAAGACCTTTTTCTTCTGTATAAAAAGCCCATATAAAAAGGTTTATCTCATTTGAATTCCCTTATTAATTGAAGCCATAGATAGGCCTAATCCTAACAGGAACTCCCAAGTCAAATTCACGAGACGATCCCATATATTGAAACTCAAAGCTCACAAGCTTACCAAGTTCTGTAATGCGGATATATACTTAGTCATCAATCATTAGTAAGGATCGTTTGTCTATAACTTAGTTAATAATAAACTGTGACCCCCTAGTGATAAGAAGTTGGTAAGTTAGATAGTGCCCAAAAGAGAGTTTATTAAGCTAAGAGACTAGTAGGAATAGAAGTACCCTAATCTAGAACAATCGAACTTTAATAAAATGGAAAGCCTACCGGAAAGCTCCGAGAGTCGCTTGTCTAGGCTCACTCGGTACTTCGCCGCCAGATCTGAGCATTTTCGATCATTAGAGAACCTCTATAGGAAGATGGATCCAGCTAATATTGTTGCTGATAAAGAGGCTTTAAAGATCGTGTCTCCTAAGCATTATCATGGTTTTTGATATGACAAGACTATACTAGTTATTTCCAATTAGGTGAATACATACAATTTCTATATATTGGTAGGAGTAGACAGTAGATGCGATGCAGAAAAGCCTGCGAGGAATTGCCTACCATCCCATACATACCATCCATATATCAACCTTCAAGCAGTATCTCTCTCATAGACATAGGTTAGCTAAGCCTCGCCTTCGGTAAACCTCCCGTGTGAGATCTGATGGGAAAGGTGTCCTTGATATACATAGTAAGATTACATACACTTAAAAGATTGGTTTTATTCTTGAGCTAACTGGGTTTGGCCTAGCGTCATCTTGGGTGGGAAAATGTTACAGGTGGTGACACCAATTTCCGAAAGTACGGTAATTGGCCTATCAAGATTGCCGCGACCCTCAATTTCAACGATATGAGAATCGTGGGAACGTTCTGTTCTCTACAGGCCATCTTGCAATTTGCAATCTAACGATGACATAGCACCGGTAAAAATGAAGCCTTTAGGAGGCATGTTATTGGTGTAGTGACTGAAAGGATCTTCGGACGCGTCTCTCTTGCTGGCGACTGGCAGACTAATGCTGCGACACTGCTTTTGGTTTATCTTGGCCAATTGGGGACTGCCAACAGGTTCCATCTAAAGTGTCTGTCAGGAATAAGGAAGTAGGGCACGGCTAGCTAATTAAATGGCCATGTCCAAATTTCTTTTTTTTCACCTAAATCAAGGACGACTCTCTCTCAGCCAAAAGCATAACGAAAAAGTTCGCAGAGCAACACACATCCACTATCTATTCTATCTATTTATGAATTGAACCACACAGGATCCAACACGGAATTTACGGAATGGAACGATATACTCTTCTACCAAATCAATTATAGCCGAATAGAGGAGATGCCAATACGAAGAAATCCGACTTCAATACAGGAGATAACGGCATGAATGAGGACGCCGTGGGTAAAGCAAGCTTGCCGAAAAAGCCGTTCGAGAAAAGCCATGTGCACCGAATAGACGTTTCCGTTAAACCAAACGAAAAGAGCGCATCTCTTACTCTTTCCAAGAAAAGTTCACTAGAAAAGTATCACAAAACATACAATATTGACCAGGCTGGAATAGGAGTAATAGCCTTGAAAGACACTGAGAATCTCCCTATTTGTCTGATCAAGGACCGTGACGCTGGAAAACTGCGAATTCGAGGACTGAAATTTGCTAGTCACAGAAACATTCTATCCTTAATTGATTACTTCCAATCTGGAGATACACTTCATTTGGTCTATGAGTATGAGCACTTGGCAATCAGTCTTGGTTGTGTTGTAGGAAATGTTTAGTTCAGCGATGCGGATATAGCGATAGTCTGCAGGGAGATCTTAGAAGGGCTTAAATTCATTTATTCGGCTTTGAGGACTTCATATAGCTTGTTAGATTTTAGCAACGTCCTTCTTACTTAGTAAGGCGAAGTTAAGCTTGGTACGTCTTGTCCGCTCAATTTGAACTTCGCTAACTCACGAGAAGCAAATATTGGCGAAAGCTTATTGAAGGAGCATTCCTCTGATACGATTCCGAAGGATATCCAAGACGTTGGGTCAATCGTAGTGTTCCTAAGTGACCGGACCGCCGCAATTCTTGGCTTAAGCCATGACCTTGATATATCACCGCTTTCACGGCTGGCCCATTCATTTGTGCAGAGAGCTAAGGAAGATACAACCGCCGAGAAGCTGATAAAAGTCAGTACCTCGAGCTTTTTCTCTTCGTGGCATCGCTGATTTTATTAAAAGGACGAATTCCTGCATCTTGCCAACCCTGGGGGGCCTGGAGTTTGAAGCGACACTACTTCAGAACTCTGCCTTTAGGCATTCGCATCGGAAGCAAGGCTAATGAGGATAATTGAGATCCGGACGCTCCGCAGACAAGAGCTTGATACACACACAATTCATTAATGCCCGGCGGCTAAGCCGAAAGGGCAACTATCACTGATATATCAATATATGTTCTAGTGTCCATGTGCCGTGTCTCCTTCGTAGCGGGTCCTCGTTGGTTAGTAACGTTGTTAGTAGACTGGCTTGAAGGCGCTTCTTTAAGTGCTCAACATCCTATCCTTAGCAGTTGAAGCGCGTCTAGCTTTAGTCACCCGGAGGCGGTTTTCCGCCTAGGAAAAAGGATATATTACCTTTGGTAGGTATAGGTATATTGCAGTATTTCCGTCTAGGATACAGCCCACTTCCGATATCGAAAGAGGAAGCGCTCTACGGTCTCCCTTGCTTATCTATATACACACCAATCCGTCTACGCGACGTTGGTTCGTTACGTTAGAGATATCTATTTAATCTAGCTATACCGATCCGAAGTTAAGCTAGTACGCTCGGTTCTTTCCATAATAGCTACCGAGTGTGTTCCCTAGGAGTGCTGTAACCACTTGTTTGGCGTGTCTCCCGACGTTGTCTAGCAAGCCTTTGTAGTGTTTCTGGCCGGACCGTTGTCGAGGGTTCCTTAGCGTGAGAGCCACCGCTTTGTTACTCGTGAGGAGCGAGATTCTACACTGTTTGGGTCCTGGTAGTGTGCTCAATGCGTGTGCCATCGCTACCAGTTCCCCGGAGTATGGATTCTGCTCTGCTCTTGCCCCTATTGTGACTAAGAAGGTCTTCAGTTTCAGTTTATAACGAGGTATTTGCTTCTCGATCACTCCCCCAAATCCTACCAAATTGTTCCGTACCGAACTGCTTACCGCAATCTGCATAACTCCGCCCGTTTCGGTCCGTATCGCTGGGATCTGATAAGACCAATGCAAATGAGTTGATGGTCTGGAGTGTCTCCATCTCGATATTGTTCAGCGCCTTTGTTATTTGATACAACGGCGAACGGTGGTATCTTCTGCATTTCTTGAACCGCGCTGTATTCCTGCGGAGAGGGTTGGTTCCTGGCAGGATGTGAGTGTCCGTCTATATTTTCACGACCCGTCTTTAGAACTAGTGTTGTGTAGTGGTAGTGTGGGCCTCCGCCTCCGCTACGCTGGTCGCAACTTTGAGGAATGTCCCTATGATCGCTTGCGTTCATACTCTTTGGACGCGGTTGATCGGTCCGATGGCCATATCCTCGAAAGCGTGCATCCAGGCATTGGAGGCGTAGTCACCACCGGGGCCACCGTCGATGTGAATAGCTGCCGCGCTGTTGCTGGGGATAGACCTTGAAGCTGTGGTACCTTCCGAATGCTGCATCCTCTCCCGACTTCGGGTATTTAGCGGCTTTCCATAAGTTATCGTTGTCTGCAAGGAACTCATTCCAGTGCCTTTTCTTTTGTTGCGGGATGGCATCGTGGTATTGTTTTGCCGCACCTTCGGCCGTCTTTTCTAGGTGAGATTTCTTTCGCCCAGCCCGTTGCTCAGAGCGGGCGTGATTCCTACAGTATGTTTATATATGACGGAGCTGTGTCAAATCTGCTGTCCACCATCGCTTTGCGTGTGGTGACGGTTTGGCCCTCGGTGTCGAGGGATGCACCGCATCCTACACCGCATCCTACACCGCATCCTACACCGCAGACATCAGTCGGTCGGTTTTTAGTCTTACCGTGCCTTCTGATGGAGTGGCGGCCAGAGTGTCCGCCATTCTGGCATTTATCTCCTTCCATGGCGCATTTTTCAGCAGAGCTCGTTCCTGGCGCTTTGGGACCGGCCACGGGGCATCGAACAGTCTCAGCTATCCTGATCCGGTTCGTGTTTTCGGATCCACCGTGACACCGCGACAGTGCCAGTGCATGTGGTTTTCTATCGTCCGGATCTCTGTCTCAACCGCCGCTCGGATTGGCCTGCGGAAATCCTCTCGTTTTCATTTTCTACCATCTTCGAGGTGTCTATTGTGGAATATAACGTGTCGGTGAATGTGGTTGGTGTTGTGTTCGACGTTGAGAGAGTCCGTATGTTGCTCGGGTGACTGGTTGGAGGAGTACGGGCAACGTCTGTATAGGACGGGGACCTTGTGGTGGCGAAAGGGCTGATTGCATGGCGTAGGGATTGAATTTCACGAAGGATCTTATCGTGGCTGTTCTGAGAGCATATCTTGGAGTGGGATTGCGGTGTCAGAGGTCTATCTGTTAGGGTCTGTAGCTTGTGATAATTATTTGGTGGTTTGGTGGTGAATCTTCGTGTTCGTTGCGGTCGGGCGGTTCAGCATCGCGGCCCGTCCCGACATTGTTTTCTGATATAGTTACAGGAATATGTATATTCCGCGTTTAATCCTAATATAGACTAACGTATCTTGGCGTTAAGAGGTATCAGAATCAATCGAACAGCATGTAGTAAGCTGTATGTACACTGACGCAGCGAAGATTTTAACACCCCTAGCACCACACCCCCTCCCTATATTATGTAATATTTTGCCGGTTTATCTAGTTAACTAACTATGGCGTACAGTAACCTCCCCTGGCTCTCAATAATCGTTGGATAGTGTACACAGTACTCCGTACAATCAGAGCTTGATACAGGACGTCCGGAACTTGGTGTCACCATATACACTCTTTCAGTATTTTTTTGACCCTAATCCCAAAAGGTGCTAGTTCACATTAACGGTAGCCCTATATTCGGACACAGGTTCTTGATAATAAGTTACGTATCGTGTCTCGTAAGTGTATGAGTGATTCGGACAGTAGCGTTAGCGGGTGTAAGCTGACGAAGGTCATGTGGACGCTTCCCGGAGACAAAAGGGACAGATTTCCGGAAGTACTGTAAACATATTCCAAGTAGCCACCCTATGATCTAGCCAAAACAAGGCAGAGAGATTCCGTCCTTTCTATTGGACAGGAACGAGCGGTGGGTGGTGTCGCCTGCATCGGATTATGCTTTCGGCTTTCGTTTCCGTTCTACCAAAGGCTCTCGTGCGATCTGTTTTATGTGCCGTAGGGTGTCTTAAAGAATAAGAGCCTGCCCTCCCTATGACAGTTTATCTAATTCACAAATGGAGACATGGCGACTCAATACTCTATTCGTCCTGACAATCAAGCTAGCGGTTTGACTTACGAGCCCTTCGAATCCAGTTACGTACGAATGATCGTGGAAGCGGACGAAATTCCCTGGTAAGATAACATTCTTGCTAGTACAGCGCACTAGATACTTCTTGCTGGATATCTGGTAATTCCTGGGACGTTCACGTCTCTCTAAAAGTCGAACACTATCCACAATGGGCTCGCCGAAAATGAAGCCGGGGAGTGGATTCTAAATACTATCCAGAATCCTCTACTTCTCGCGACGGCATATATACTGTTTGTCTCGGGCTTAGCGATCATAGGCTGGCTGTTCTGGGAGTATCGCGGGAATTTTATTTGGCTTATTAATCGTATTTTTATATGAGTGTCACGCATTAATGATAGGAGATCTTGCCTAATTTTTGTTAGTCCTACGCTTCTTAATGCATTAGCTGGTTTTCTTACTACGATTGTTAGCTTATACACTGCCTATAATGGTGATTGGTCTATCATAGTACTTTTGACCGTGATTACATCTGGCCTGTCCGTTGCCTGCTCTCTCATTATGCTGTATATTTATAAATTTGGCAAACTACAGAGTCTGAAACGGGAACACAATCAGGTTTCTCGCGACCACGAACAGCCTCTCTATATCTAAGGATTTCCCCTCTCATACGATATTATTCCGGGGAAACGGTCAGAAAAGGATGAAGAATAACCCATGACATGAAACTTCTTATGTACATTGCATTCAATAGTACAGTCCGTCCCGAAACCGGCGCAACAACTTCACTCTTTCCTTTCCCTTATGCCAAGACACACTAGTACATATTGCGAGTTATTCCGGAAGTTCAGTGTGTATTGCTTCGTACGTGAGTTATATTGTAATTTCACGCATATATTCGTGAGCAGGCTTACCGCCTAGTATTTCCGGTATTTGATTAGTGGAGGCTTCGCTGGCAGAAACACCACTACCCCACCTTCAGGACAACGCCTAACGGTCAATCACGAATGGTCGACCCAAGATCTAGCTTACTTGTTTTCGCCATTACAAATTCTTTATTTGAGTCAGAATCTCGTTCGAACGCGAAGTTAGCGTGCCGTGTGCTGTCACAGCCGAAATGAATGCTCAGCCTCAACCTTCCCTCCGAGATCAACTTTTTAAATCCACGGCTCTGGTTTTGGAGATCATTAGAAAGCTGGAACCTACTGGACTTGTTGACCTCAGTGCCCTTGAGGAGGGCATGAGATCATTACAGACACATTACTGGGCTCCATATGGTTTTCTAGTCGGCAACTTGACGCATTCTATTTGCTTTGCTTACAAGTCTGCGATGCTATGACCAAGCAGGCCTCACCTAATGGAGACGCCTCTCATATAACGGAGATGTCGGTGACGGGCTATGGCATATATCAACTCCAGGAGGTTGTTTTGGCGTTATTCCATGCGCTGAGCACTTGCCTTAACATCATACGCTGGTACGTGGAAATTCTAGGCTATAAGAGCAATATGCTGAAATTCCAGCCAGTACTCCGGGACAGTTCAACGAAAAAACCAAGCCCGTTGCATGACCTGCATAACTTCTGCTATTCGTGACCTTGAGAAACACGAAGCACATTTCAATGGCCTGAACGAATCCGTGTCTGTTTTGCAACAACTGTATCTCATAACGACTTGTCGTTCAATGTTCCTTGGGCAGCTCCGTGACTCTGGAGTTAATAGATACTCAAAAAAGGAGTGTGGATGCATTGACCAGGGGAGTAATCGGAGGTCATCTTGGCTGGATGATATTGTCATTATCCGGGTTGGACAAAATGCGCTGGAAAATTATGCTATGTTTGGTGAAAAATTACTGGACGAAATTACACGCCGGAGAGTTCTGGAAGAAGACAAGAGCCTGGATGATATTTTGAAGACATATGAGGATGTAGAAGGACGATTTTGGGCCACTCTTCAACATCTTGAGCACGGTGAAACGCTCATTTTATATGAGACATTGACCCGGGGTTACCGACTTGATTTCAAGTGAAGTAGATCATACGGCTGTACCAATGAGATGAATACCAAGCTTGAATTGCTAAAAGGCCTATATCTCAATTTATATTGGTGTGTTCAATTTTCTTCGTTGTGTTATATATACCAGTCGGCCTTGTGACGGATCGTTCAATACAAAATTAACCAAATACGGCTTAGCGACTCCTATGACTAGGGTTTGAAAAGGCTGCTCTACTTTGTCCAACATCGAAGGCGAAAGCGGTCGATACTGTATAATTTTTCGTCTTAAGTGGAAGCGAGAGATTTAAAAATGCAGAACTAAAATCTCATCCGATTAATTTATCTGTCCGTTTCTTGTGGAAAAACACCCCAGTGCATGATTGTATCTAGATAATGAGGTACAGTCATTAGCGAAATCAGCTTCCGCCCCAAGCATGGCCATTCTATTCTCGGGCCCCACTGCCAAGACACTAAGGGAATATTTTATTTGACAGACATTAATATAAAGATTCAGTGACTGGACATAAGTAATTGCACCCCTTGGCCCCACCGCCTTCACCAATGATACCGCCTTCCTAAAGCCCACACTGTTTATAAACAGTACCATTTCAAAATAGCACGCGAGGTTGCTTTTTGGCGACTCAAAGATTGTATTCTTCATTTACTAGATCCATAAGACTAGCCCTTTAATTATGTGCTATATTAGTTAATGTAATTATAATAAAGGTTTTTTTTTTAGCTGGCAGAACATTACGTAATAGAATGGGTGTGGGGCCAAGGGGTGCAATTACTTATGTCCAGTCACTGTAACTGTGTAGGTATTGTCTGGTATTTGGAAATATAGTGAACAAATTTGTTTTTCAAATAAAACATCATACTATTATTGAATAATTTATTATTTAAGTTTAACTTTCGTTGTAGAAATACCCAGAAATCCACATACAGATAGATCCTCCATACTTCTGACAATATCTTCTAGTTTTCTAAAAATCAGTCTCTACTTTATTTTGATCTACTTTACCCGAGATAACTGCCATGTCACCTCATATGAGCGACATATCGTATACCCTGCACAGTAGAACTAGCATAAGGGTATTTGATCCCACTTTTAAACAACATGACAGAAATCTGGCCATACGACAATGTATGGTATGGATCAATGATATGCAATACTATAAATAAAATGACAAAATCCATGTATTCAACCTTGGTAATCGACAGAACAGAGAGCAAAATACTCCGTATCTCCTTGCTCCATCGGTCAAAATAAGAGCCGTGTCCACTCCCTCTGGTAGACTCAGTGCCAACTTTTGTTGACATCGATCTAAGGCCAAGGTCTAGCAATTGTAATGGAACTCTCATAGTATCGTCCGCATCTCTCGCTACAGTACGATCATCACGTCGTCTTGAAGCTTGCCATCCATGGCTCTAAGGCTCGACACTGCCCATACCGATGAGGGTATAGGCCAACATCTTATGCCCGTTTTTGCGGGCCCATGACAGCGGGGTTCGGCCGTAGATGTCTTTCGAATCAATGCTGACATTTCCCGTGTCGAGAAGCATATTGACGACGGTCTCATGTCCATTCTGTGCAGCCCATGATAGTGGTGTCCAGTTGTAATTATCTCCTGAGTCAACATGAACGTTACACGTAGCAAGGAGCAACCTCACCACCGCCTCATGTCCGTTCCTAGCGGCCCACGATAATGGCGTCCAATTGCAGCTATCTTTCGAGTCCACGTGGATGTTTCCAGTGTCAAGGAGCAGCTTTACCACGTCTTTTCTTCCGTTTTTAGCGGCCAAAAACAGTGGTGTTCGGTTATTCTTGTCTTTTGAATCAGTATAAACATTGTCCGTGGCGAGTAACATCTTGAATGGGGCCACGTTTATATTCTCGGCGGCCCTTGACAGGGGAGTCCGGCCATGATTATCTTTCCAGTCGACATTAACCTTTCCCGTGGCGAGGATCATCTTGATGACGGCTCCATCATCGTTCTGGGCTGCCCACGATAAAGGGCTTCGGCCATCTTTGTCTTTCGAGTCGGGATCTACCTTGCCGGTGTCGAGGAGCATCTTCACCACGGATTGGTCTCCGTTCTGGGCTGCCCACGATAAAGGGCTTCGGCCATCTTTGTCTTTCGAGTCGGGATCCACCTTGCCGGTGTCGAGGAGCATCTTCACCACGGATTGGTCTCCGTTCTGGGCGGCACGCGATATAGGGCTTCGGCCATCTTCGTCTTTCGAGTCGGGATCCATCTTTCCCATGGCGAGGATCATCTTGACGACGGTTCCATCTCCATTCTGGGCGGCCCACGATAAAGGGCTTCGGCCATCTTTGTCCTTCGAGTCGGGATCCACCTTGCCAGTGTCGAGGAGCATCTTTACCACGGATTGGTCTCCATTCTGGGCGGCGCGCGATAAAGGGCTTCGGCCACATTTGTAGTGTCCTTCGGAACAAGCATCACGAAGGGAAATTCTGCAGTCTCCACCCTGGGCATTGACATCGGCCCCTCGCTCTAGCAGCATCTGTGCGATTTTGTCGTGTCCCTTAAAACACGCAGCGTAGAGGGCGTTTTCGTATAATCCACCCTGGGCGTTGACATCGGCTCCTCGCTCTAGCAGCATCTGTGTGATCTTGTCGTGTCCCCCAGCACAAGCAGCCTGGAGGGCATTTCTGTACTTTCCACCCTGGGCATTGACATCGGCCCCTCGCTCTAGCAGCATCTGTGCGATTTTGTCGTGTCCCCCAGCACAAGCAGCCTGGAGGCCATTTCTGTACTTTCCACCCTGGGCATTGACATCGGCCCCTCGCTCTAGCAGCATCTGTGCGATTTTGTCGTGTCCCTTAAAACAAGCAGCGTAGAGGGCGTTTTCGTATAATCCACCCTGGGCGTTGACATCGGCTCCTCGCTCTAGCAGCATCTGTGTGATCTTGTCGTGTCCCCCAGCACAAGCAGCCTGGAGGGCATTTCTGTACTTTCCACCCTAGGCATTGACATCGGCCCCTCGCTCTAGCAGCATCTGTGCGATTTTGTCGTGTCCCTCAAAACAAGCAGCGTAGAGGGCGTTTTCGTATAATCCACCCTGGGCGTTGACATCGGCCCCTCGCTCTAGCAGCATCTGTGTGATCTTGTCGTGTCCCCTAGCACAAGCAGCCTGGAGGGCATTTCCGTACTCTCCACCCTGGGCATTGACATCGGCCCCTCGCTCTAGCAGCATCTGTGCGATCTTGTTGTGTCCCCCAAAACAAGCAGGGTAGAGGGCATTTCCGTACTCTCCACCCTGGGCGTTGACATCGGCTCCTCGCTCTAGCAACATCTGTGTGATCTTGTCGTGTCCCCTAGCACAAGTAGCCTGGAGGGCATTTCCGTACTCTCCACCCTGGGCATTGACATCGGCCCCTCGCTCTAGCAGCATCTGTGCGATTTTGTCGTGTCCCTTAAAACACGCAGCGTAGAGGGCGTTTTCGTATAATCCACCCTGGGCGTTGACATCGGCTCCTCGCTCTAGCAGCATCTGTGTGATTTTGTCGTGTCCCCCAGCACAAGCAGCCTGGAGGGCATTTCCGTACTCTCCACCCTGGGCATAGACATCGGCTCCTCGCTCTAGCAGCATCTGTGCGATTTTGTCGTGTCCCTTAAAACACGCAGTGTAGAGGGCATTTTCGTAGAATCCACCCTGGGTGTTGACATCGGCTCCTCGCTCTAGCAGTATCTGTGCGATTTTGTCGTGTCCCTTAAAACACGCAGCGTAGAGGGCGTTTTCGTATAATCCACCCTGGGCGTTGACATCGGCTCCTCGCTCTAGCAGCATCTGTGTGATTTTGTCGTGTCCCCCAGCACAAGCAGCCTGGAGGGCATTTCCGTACTCTCCACCCTGGGCATTGACATCGGCTCCTCGCTCTAGCAGCATCTGTGCGATTTTGTCGTGTCCCTTAAAACACGCAGCGTAGAGGGCATTTTCGTAGAATCCACCCTGGGCGTTGACATCGGCTCCTCGCTCTAGCAGCATCTGTGCGATTTTGTCGTGTCCCTTAAAACACGCAGCGTAGAGGGCGTTTTCGTATAATCCACCCTGGGCATTGACATCGGCTCCTCGCTCTAGCAGAAGTTCCACAGTTTCATCGTGCCCATTCAATGAAGCCCATATAAGGGGATATGTTTTTGTATCATCAGGTGTATTGACATCCCTTTTATCCACGCTAAGTATAGATCGTACCTCCTGTTCATGGCCATTGAATGCTGCCAGATGAAGTGCACTCATCACAGGAATTTCGCGGTATGGGCCGGCTACCTTCCAAAAAATAGGAAACCACAGTGAAAAGGGTTTCCCACTTATGTCGTATAATCGATGCACTCGGTCAGTTTCTTTTTGAATTGAAGTCAAAGCCATATTTCGTACGTGATCGGGCCAATGTGTTGCTGAATATTCCAAGAAACTTCCAGTAAGGGAGCCCGATTCGTCTTCATCATATTCTGAATCCTCCATCAACAAGTACCTCAAACAGATCTTAGCCATCTGATCTTCCGCATCAGTCACACTGTTCCAGTATGCAGAAGTGGGATTGCTCGAAATTTTCTTCTTAATGAGAAATTCCCTGGCTGTTTGATGGATGAGATAGATTTTCGAATTGTTCGTAAAGACAAACAGGCCACACCATCGCCGAAGCTTGCCATCAAGACCAATTGGAGCTAGCCCAGCCTGTTTGGTTGTTGGTGATCCTGAGCTAGTAGCAATTCCTAACGCCATAGCCATCTCTCTTATTGTCAGAGGACGCCGTGCCGCCACGATGATCTCTAGGATCTTCTTGACTCTATTCATTAGACCGGCTGGAACTCGACAGAGTATCTTTTCATATGCTTTATTCACAGAAGGCGGAATCAGCGTGATCCAATCCTCTGTAGGCCGGAGGCTGTCTTTGAAGGTAGTGCGGATATCATCAATGGCTAGGTGTAGCTAAAGATATGTACGGTGTTCCATTTGAAGCAGCTGCTGTTCGATTCGATGATGAAGCTCCGGTGACAGTGGCACTGTCCTAGCTAGTTCTCTCACCCGAATCCTCACCACCAGATCAATCTCCTCATGGATTTGGTCATTCTGCTCCTCCCCCTTGATATGTATATGTGGAAAAGAATCGGTGACTGCTCGAAAGTGATCCTGTATATGATCGTAGGGACGACTGGTCACCAGGAATTTCAAACAGGTTTCCTCTGTTAATGAAGATGGCTGGCGATGAAACGCTTGGAGCTTTTTAATCAATCGGCGCTGATCCGTTTCACGGCATTCATCAAGCGTATCGAGTATGCAAATCGTCTTACAGGATATGTTAGCTGATGTTGCCGCTATCAAGATCCGCCAAAGTTCGTCAACTTCTTGTCGGAGCGTCCCTCCATTCTTTTCCCAGGCCGGAATGGTATATTGTAATAGATGAGGCTGCTGGCTGAATAGCTGATGAAGCACCGAACATAGTGCCGTAGCAAGATTGTTCTGTTTATTATTGTCTTTAAAAAAAAAGTAATATATTCTCACCGTTGGATGAGAGGTCTCTGAGTAATCATCGATTATTGATCTGGCTAGGACAGACTTGCCGCAGCCTGGGTCAGCCGACACCTAGAGAAGGTCATTGCGGTTGCTCTCCTACCAACGGATGTACTCAGAGCTCCGGAGAGCCCATCGACAGGTTCCCTTAGCTCGTTTAGGGTTTATGTTCTTTTGCTCCGCGTAATTGATGATCTTGAATACTTGGTAACAACTGCGCTGCTGGTCCGTTAAGACTCTTGCTTTCTGTTCACTAAAGTGCCGTTCGTGTTGACTGTATGCTTGATCTAAGCGATGTCGGATGCCTTTCAGCTCATCTAAGTATTCCCTAGGTTAATATTTCCTCACGTAATAATTATAAAACTGCGCTAGACCAACCAGACACAACAGCACCTATTCTCTCCTCGGCTTCAATTCTGTTGAGAGAGATCCTCTGTAGAAGGTCTTTGGCGTATGTAGCTGCCACCATAGCTGCATACCCTTGCCAATCTTTGTTCTTATGTGAGTCCGAGTAATCGTAGATGCCTCGGATGACGAGACATGGGAAAGTATTCATTAGCCCCGCTGCTTCCATTTCGAAACAGAGGACGTCTTTTTCCGCGGTAAGCCGATCTCGAATCAAAGCATCCTTCATTAACTGATTGCCAGAAGCGATCAGGCTATAGTGAATGGTAGGGTTATCTTCGTCGTCGGCCCGCTCACTCCGTAGTACCAACGTTGAAGGATCAACCGCACATATAGCATAGCTTGCTTGGTTATGGATAGCTTCGGGAAGAAACAGCCTATCCGTAATTGGTTCTGGCCGTTTGTACTTCCGACGTAGTCTTATGTTCTTTCTAAAAATGCCGTTGATAGCCTCCTTGAGCTGATGCCCTTTTCTCTCGTATTGTGTTCGAATCCCCGACATTGTAGCGCGCAAAATAGCTGGTGGCTGGTTCAAGAACCGCGTATGCTGAAAACTTTGGTCCTGGATCGACTTGCCAAAGTCGTATTGAAACACACCACTCTCGCCACCGCGAGGCGTACTAACCACAACATCGCCCAAACGAATATTATGGCTGTCGCTTGGTACACTACCGCCAATCCCGACCATGAGGCCGATCCTAATGTTGTGAAAACTGTTGAGCATGTTCGTCGCTACACTGGCCGCGGAAGCTGTTCCATATTCACTATCGGGCAATACGGCGATGACAACGTTGTGTTCGCTCATCCTGCCTAGCGTATAGTCGTTGGCATCGTTGGGCGACACAAAGCTCGGTTTGTCATGCTCTTCATCGAGAAACTCTTGTGCGGCAATGTATTCCACGGGTAAGGCGCAAATCCAGCCTATAGTGTACGCCGCAGGATCTGACATGGCTTCAACGCGAGAGAAAAATTCTGAAAATCAGTTATCCGCGCGACCTTTCGAAAGTCCTGATGTTTGGTGTGCAATAGAAGCCTAGCTTATTGGGACAACATATGCCACTATGAGCAAAGCAGAGCGGAGGAGACTTGAGAGAAGAAAAGAAGCCCTGTAAGATAGAGGGAAAATCTTTGCCAACTGGGGAGGCTCAGCCCCATGATGAACACGACGTGCAGCAGCCGGCGGCTAGAGAAGAGACGCTATTGGCAGGAGCCGTCTTCTCCATCCCATCGAAGCAAAGAAATGCCAAGATCAGCCTTAGAATGCACTCATCTTGTCCAATTTATTTTGTGATGCAATTGACGGTTGTTGGTAGAGATATCTAATCAGTATAACCTTCCATGAAGTCCTATTACTGGGGAAGTCTGGTCTGTTGCATTGGCAACGGGGCGCGCCGCACCGAAACCTCCTCTTTTGTGGACCCACTTCCACCAAAAGGGGCACCAATAGTAAATCAACCCCGCCTTGACCTACCTGATTCATTAGGTCACGTGCTGTCTACCGGTATGGAAATACAATAATCCGCTCTATCAACTCGAGAGAATATTCTATGATATTATTTGGGGATAAGGAGTCACTATTCCGGGATTAGGGATAACATCAGCATCTAATCTTCGAATCATGAGGGCCATCAAAATTCTGCGTCCTTGGACTATGTCAAGATCCCACAATACAGCGGGAATAAAAAAACGGTTCGAATTAGATGTAAGGGAAAAAAATGAATTACTATGATCGTAATCTGACATTTATAAGTTGATGCAGTTTAACGGAGAATTATTCATGGAAGCAGTAATTTGAGGGCGGCAACTATCGAATGGATCTTTCATAGCCAATCGCCCTGCAATTCAATGATCACGTGCATTATCCAATATTAAGCACACTCCAACCAAAAACCATGCCTCCAAATGATGAGTACATTTGAAATGGTAATTTCGCTGTAAATTACAACTCAATACATTCAGGAGGGATTTTACAGTGACTACTCAAAAGTATTTAACACCCCCTTGAAACCCCCACCTATTACACCGCCCGCATCTTAACGATACCGCCTACCAAACGTTCACCAAGTCATGCCATAAGACGCCCAAAATACCTAAAGCACCCGTGACAAAACTCCTCTTGCATATTGAGGCCAGTTGCTATTTAGCAGGATGACTTTTATCGTGATAAGTTGGATATAATAACTACCTGGCAAATCTTAGGCGGATAATTTGACCAGCAGAATATTATATAATGATACGATGTGGGGCCAAGGGTGTGAAGACTTATGCGTAGTGACTATATATTGATGCCCGTTGAATAGATTCTGGCGCTAGTGCCTTGGCAGTGGGTCCCGAGAAAAGAAAAGCAAGTGTTAGGGAGGAAGCAGATTTCGCTAGTGACTGTATCAGATACCACGTCCGACTGTCTGGTTGTACTTGCTGCAAGAATGCATGCTGTGAGTTGTGAGCATAAGACTAAGGAACATTATATAGAGAGCCCAACCTCGAATAAGTAAGAAAAAGATGCTGAGCTAATATGCTCTACAAAATGAATCGCATACTTCGACAGCCTAAACCCGATTTGCCGGGCTCTAGCTTGGTCTTCACGTTCATCTAGAGATCTCTATAGATCACCCAGTTAAAGCAACAGTAATCCAACCTTTTCGCGATCTAAATCTATAGACGTGGGTCCATCATCGATCATACTGTCTCCGATGTTGGCTAAACAATTAGTTTTGTGTCGATGAATGAAAACAGTATATGAAACTTACCTATCTTAATACCTCCATCTGAACATAGGATAATGTTATCACAGTCGACACGCCCATAGGCTATCAGAAGCTGTTCATAGATATACTCAAGACCCCTAAGAACGCTCCTGCAGATACTAGCGAGATCGATCTCACTTAACTGTACGGCAGGAGTTAAGCCGACTTACGAAAGATTGACAGCAAATCCACAGTAATTGTAAACCAAATAAGTGGCTCTGCTATCGTAGAATACCTCTACAAGACCCACTATATTTTCGTAGAACGCAACTTGCAGTTTAAAGAAGCTAGTAAGCTTTTTGTCGGCAGTCTTTGTTTTAATCAAGACAGTTAAGTATCCAAAATAGTTACCAAGACTTAGCCATCCGCAACCCGCCTGATCGACTTTCCAATTTCATAGAATACTTCAGGGTAGGATATCCAAGATAGGATAGGCCATATCTAATTAGTATTTTAATACGTTAAGATCCCAGCATAAAGTGTAATTGAAAATCTCACCTTTCAGGATTAGGCCCATCACAATCGAGGTTTCTAAATTAGCATTAGGGATTGTTCTTAGCAATAGCTGTTAGGGAAGGATTATTCAAATCTTCAAATTGGGTCATCTTTAGCATGTTCGAATTGACTAATATTAGCTAGCTACTGATACATACCGAAGGTGGTATACTTTATCATAATTTCCATCTAGTCAAGCTTGGTTCATTTCCTTAGAGCATAAACAGTCGGTTTTCACTACCTTTCCGGTATCACAGATGGCAGATAATACCCGAAGTTATGATAGAGACACTGCCTGTCAGGTTGTGATTAGGCCGCAGCAAAAGTAAAAGCTAGTGCTTTTCTAATATTGAGCCAGTCCTCAGACACTGGACTAAAGCTCCAGATACACGCAAAACATAGTGGCAGCCATGTAAGCAGAGTCGCGGACACGAAAGCAGAGTCGCGGACATGAAAGCAGAGTCACAGACACGAAAGCAGAGTTGCGGACACGAATCGGGCACACGAAAGCACCCTCCTTTTTCTCCTCACACCAGCAGGCGTTTAAACCCCCTTTTTGCCCTGTAAAACCCTAAGGTGGACACTAGCAACTACAGAGATATGATTATAGACTCGGGCCGGTCATACCAATAAAGGCCACTCATATTTTATCATCACTAACCACCAGGAGAGATAATGAAGACATATAAATATACCCCTGGTATCTACTAAAGTAAATAAAGAAGTTTATTTTTTTTTCCTGTATAGATAACTACTTTTGCCATCACTCATTTTCCGACTATACCGGAAGCAATTTATGGAGTAGTCATCAGTTTTATCGCTTTCTTATTCCTATTATATCATCTTACTTTATGTACTTGCTCATTCTTATCAATCTCTTCTTTCTTATCTTCTTGTGTTCAGTCTTTCTTATTGTGTTATGTGATTTATACCCGGTCCTACTAGCAGTTCCTCAGATTTAGATATACATCAAGAACCCATTTAATATTCACAGCTGTTTATTTCGCCGGCACTGGTATCAGCAATATTATACAGGTCCATTCCGTTTAAGATACTAGCAAAAGAGCAGCAAAGCTCTCTCTCATTAACTTATTTCCAATATTTTTGGGCGGTGGTTACGAGTTTGCTACTCGTCTTCTTAGAATTTCCCTCCAGTCCTATAGATTTCTACATCAAACATTTGCATTAGTGACTCTATTTGAGGCTCTAGCTCATATTATAATCGTTGCTCAATCACAGCTGATTTTATGGGAAAACGAAATACAATTTTACAGTCTCCTGGTAAGCTTTCCCAGTTTCTCCAAATTATATATATACTAAACCTTAGCCAAGGCCGCCAGTATATTCCTGGCTTTGATGGTTCTACCACTAGTTAAAAAAAGGGTCTACGAAGTATTTCTTGTAATCTATATTGGATACGCGGCAACAATAATCTACGCAGTGTGGCAGTATATCCGATCAGCTAAAGAGAACTTTTGGGTGTTTCTACTAGTATTCATATACACCCTCGTTATCACAGGGCTGTTGTAGCTAATTCATATTATCTATCACAATGCAGTGGTAGGAAGAAGCCATATCTGAATGAATTTACAACCCTATATAAGTGATATCATTCAAATAACATTATCATTACCTAGACCATAGGTCATGTGTGCCGGTCAACGCATCAACCTAGATATTCCCTCCATTAGAATATTTTATATTTTTCAATCACACCCTTTTACAATCAGTTAGTAAGAGAATAATATCAATAACCAGGCGGTTTCAATCTCAATCCTACTTCAGCCCCGGTCTAGTTTCACAAAGAGACTATTCGATCACATTAAACCAAATAAAAACTACAAGACTTAGATCGACAGGCCTTTTAGCCCATCGTCTATTAATTAGAATTTAAATAGCAAAGTCGGCGACTATAGACATGCCTTTTTTATTACTACTAGTATCAGCATCACAGCTCAGTTACCATATATCAAAGAGCTCCTCGATAGCCATAAAAAGGCTCAAATATGTATATAGAGGATATCACTCCTCTAACAGTTAGATAGGATTAGTGACTATAAGAGTGCACGAGACTTACTACAGTTCCTCGTCAAACAAGATAATAGATACATCAGTACAAAGTTCTATATCAACAACACCATATACTTACACTAAGCAGATACTTTATGTCTCAATTTATGATCCACTATGTGCTGAGTCAGAAGATAATATTCAGCACATTAGTGAGAATAGACTCATCAATATACATAGCAGACACACCATCTAGAAAAAGCAGCTTAATATAGAGATAGAAACCCAAATAGGAAAAATACTAGTACTTGGTAAGCCTTATTCTCGTCATCTAATACGAACTAGCCCACTCATCACGAAATTAGTGTATACACAGGCCCAAACTCGGTATGATATCAGGAACTTAGTTAGATCACGCGTAAATAAGAACGTCGAGTTATTCGAACCTAAGTTTCAGCCTTAGGGTCAAACTGGAAGCTTACGCGCCTTCCTCAAGCCGTAAGAGAGAGAACAGAAAGGGTACAAATCGTCAGACGCTAGAGTGAATGATATAATCACAGAGTTAGGATAGACACAGTCACGTGGGATTACTGGTATTCTATATCAGCATCAAGTCGCTAGGGTTCTAAAGTGCTATATAGGAATAAACAAGAGGGCAAAATAATATAATGGAATATTGCGGCGCCCCACAAAAGCAATAGGCCAAGCCAAAGAAATTGGTGGCAGTGGTAACCATCCATCGAGCGTCTAGTTAACCAACATCCGGGAAATTAAGGGAGGAAGCGATGGGCTACTTCGAAGGCATCATGGAATAAGGAACCGGTGAAAAGTAAATATATCATGGTCTTAGACCTCTTTCACTAATTTAATAAAAGAATGTCTGGCATAACATGATACTATTATGAAAACTACTTGAAAGTCATCACTCTTAACCATATCATGACCCAATTCATCCATCGATAGAAACAATTCTAGATCAATAGCACCCACTAAGACCTACTTATCACATATCGCACATAAGTAGATCAGTGAAATTATCAACAGTGGACCAATCATCAGTTAAAAGAGACGAGGGTACACTCTCATCTTACTGCTGCTCATGGCTTTCGGTGTCATGATCACCTACGGAAAAGCCGAGAAATGCCTCTGCGAGAGATGTTTTCAAGTCCTGTAGCATCTCTTCGCGAGCAGAAAGAGCCCCCCTGAAGATAGGTATTCAGCTCTCGCTGATACTGGTTTTCTTGAAGAAGTTGTTCCATATTTTGGCTTTTCTAAGTGCCATCGTTATCATTCAAAGAACAAAGCATTTTATCAATTGCTAGATACAAATAAATAAAACGAGATTCAAGCTGGTTCGCTTTGTTTCTTTAAAGATTAAGATTGTTAGACATAACCTAACAAGATTCCACTGCGAATCGTAATAAAGTCTCTTGCTGCGATCGTATATACTCCAAGACAGAGACTTTTCTCTCGATCTGAACGCAATAATCCCTCAATTTTAGATATGTAGAAGAATCCACATTGATTTTAGACTCGAGGTGTCCGTAATAGCGTCTGGATTCTTGCTCCTAGCATAATAACTTGTCCATTAGAGAATAAAGTCGTTTCTGATAATTGAATATAGGGTCATATCCCTAGGAAAGAGAATCAAATCAATACTTGTCTAGTATATTGACTTTTTACGCTTTTTTCAACCTCGTACATACCTCAGCTGGGTTGTCCATAGACGGACTTACACCACGTTCTAACATTTCGCTGGTGAATAGAAAGTGACTAGAATTTGTTTTGTCGGTTTAAGAGTGACTAATACTAGTGTATATAAATGTTCAACAGCGTAAATACAAGAATCCAGGAACATAGATTGCAGCAAAAATAATAAATGACCCCGCTTGGGTCAGGTATAGTAAATGTAAAATCACCGTTAAACAGACCAATCAGCTGAATTCTCGAGGTCGCTATTTTGCTTAACAGTAGCCTAACTACAACCCTTGTTCCCATGTCTACCTGCGACACTGATTCCTACAATCCTATTCAAATTCAAACCAAGGCACGGCAACTAACTCTTAACCCGGAAATTTAGTGGCGAGTATGGACATTCTCCCAAGTATGGACATACTCCCGAGTAGAGACTTACTGGGGAGTAGGGACTTACTAGGGAGTATAGACTTACTAGGGAGTAGGGACTTACTAGGGTGTAGGGACTTACTGGAGAGTGGGGACTTACTGGGGAGTAGGGACTTACTAGAGAGTGGGGACTTACTAGAGAGTAGGGACTTACTGGGGAGGAAGGACTTACTGGGGAGTAGGGACTCACTAGAGAGTGGGGACTTACTGGAGAGTAGGGACATACTGGGGAGGAAGGACTTACTGGAGAGTAGGGACTTACTGGGGAGGAAGGACTTACTGGGGAGTAGGGACTCACTAGAGAGTGGGGACTTACTGGGGAGTAGGGACTTACTAGAGAGTAGGGACTCACTGGAGAGTGGGGACTCACTGGAGAGTGGGGACTTACTAGAGAGTAGGGACTTACTAGGGAGTAGGGACTTACTAGAGAGTAGGGACTCACTAGAGAGTGGGGACTTACTGGGGAGTCAATGAACGCGGGGCAATACGCGACACATTTTTAAGTGTTGCTGGTAGATTTTAAAATATCACCGCCACCCTTTGCATCCTTTAACAAATTTTCATGCCTCCTTTCCTATACCAAGCAAAACGAAAAATATAGACACAAGTAAAAATCTTCTTAGTCACCGAACGAACACCCTCGCCCTTCAAAGACTACAGTGTTATCAGGGATACACAATTATCAAGTTACAGCATCTTATATTTGAAGCAAATAATCTCACAGGAACCCGAGAGATCGCTAAGAAAGACGTGGAGAAACTTCTTAGAATATTTGAAATCGAAGGCTGCGGCAATCTAGAACCTAAGCACAGAGTTTCCGCGACAATTGGACAGGAGGTTTTAAGAAGAGCACTTGCAAAATCAAATGTCACCCGAGAAGCACTTCTGGATCCTACGAATCAGCCATATCTCATATTAGAAGGAGAGGATCTCATAACTTATATATATAGAAAACATCGTCTGAAAGCTGGCGAGAGATTCGGGGAAATTACATGGCTGGTTGATCTCTATTTAGATAGTAGGGTATATCAGCAAATATATATTTTCTTTAAAAGACTAATTATAGTATTAGATATCTCGACTAATACACTCGCCTAATTGCGTAAGAAATCGATAGCAAGTGTAAGTTTTACTATCGGCGAAATATATCGATCCCTCAGATCATACCAAATTTCACAAAATACTGCCCTAGAGCAGAAATAGTGGGCTAGACTTGGGTCCAAAGACTATTAGAAACAGATACAACACTTATAACTTGATGCTAATCAGCGTAATATTCTAGATAAGTTGTTACCATACATTAGGCTATAGAAACCTTTGAGATCTTCCCAAATCACTAGGATATTAAGACTCAAATGCCTAGATATACGTTTAATACCCGTTTACTTAATTTATAGCTAACCTCCTAGCTCCTGTATCATTACTTATACGTAATATAGGAACAATAGACACATCTTTTTAGTTCTAGATATAGATCGCTTGTAGATTCGGATTCCGTATACCATATTAAAGGATTGATGCCTTATATCTCTCTAGCAGACTGAAAACGCATCACCGATCTCATAGATTCAAAAAACCTATTTCCTCTTATTAGGATTACTAAAGATAGGGAGGCCTTTAAGAGTCGACTTCTCTAAATACTAGGAAGAATAATATCTCTCTATACGCTTATCCAAGATATACTATTTATTGAACGGCCAGCAAAGGCGCTCCACTATCTCTGTCCGCTAAAATTCAAAGGAAGCCTTAAAAAGGTCATACTAAGTCAATAGAAAATCATCGGAACTAGAGGATTCCTTAAAGTTCAGACCATAGAGATAGGCTTTACAACAATATAAGAAACCGAATCCTCGTTTTCTGTATCTATAATCTAGCTTTAGCTTTTTACTTATAGGCATTTTGTCTATCAAGAAAGCCGGCTAAAAAGGATTAGATAAAACTTCGCATAGCCCACTAAGGATATAAGCTTAAGTAAGCTTACTATATTGGCTTCGCGATTAGGATTTAAGTCTAATCAAATCACCTTACTTCGAGACAAAAATGTAGCGCAATATATAGCACAAGACTTTTTCAAGTCTGTTTGTAGGGAGGACTTCTATAATTACGAAGATCATAAGGTATAATCAATATCTAATAGATTTTAGAGCTATTTGAGGAGCCTACCTAGGTATACAGAGGAAGAAATTACTACAGCCTAATTCACGACAAACGACCTAGAACTTAAAGCGAGCCACCGATTTAACAGCCCCATATAAGATAAGTATAATCGGCAGCGAAGAATGATTTTTGCCAACCAAATGTTTAGTCCCGATCCGTTCTAATTGGAATATATAATATCACTCGGAGTAATAAAAGATATCATCAGCTGCTTCTTTAGAAAAACTTTATTTCAGCAGCTTTAGAATGAACCGCAAGCTACCCCCTTATAAAGTCTCTCGAGGATTTCCGAAGCCACACCTGAATCTATCGAAATATATATAGATTTTGAAGAGGAGCGTCTAATAGTTCAACCTATAAACTCGCCGCCTTCTGAAGAAGCCCTCTAGCTATCTACAAACTCCGGACTAGATACGATTAAAGAAGAGATTATATACGAGCCTGTAGAAATAGACCCCTACCCAAGTAGAACTCCCGACCGTGATTTTCTACTATTAGCAGCCGGTTTTAAGGAAATATCTCAACCAATAGAAACGAAAAATTTCATAACCCTTAATTAGAAGTTTCCTATAATACTTTCAACGTGGTTAAAATCATATTAAGAAATAATTATTGTCTACCTATTCGAATCACGAATTTACTACAAATTCCCCTTGACTAGCAGATACAATCTGCGAGCAACCTTGCAAGATCTTATAAGAGACTATCTTTTTGCGGTGCTTAATAAGTATAGGCTAGGAACCCCGGATATTAACATGATATTTGGAGAAGCTTTAAAAGAACGGTTAATACTGGTCGGAAAAAGAGACAATCCAAATTATAAAAAAAAGCTAGAAGGAACAATTTCAATAGATATACTTCGAGATTATATATTGAACTATAATATTCATATAGGGAAGAGAAAGGCTAATACTAAAGCCATTAGACCTAGGAAGCGTCCGAAGGATAGGACATCTGAAGAGTTATAGGAATCAGTTTACCAATTTAGACCTATAGGAGGATTCTTATGCTAAATTCTTTTATAACTGAAGTCCCCTGGGCCGGTTTGCCGAACAAGGGAGCCATCTAGAGAACGGGTATATGAAAGAAAGAGAAAAACACCCGAATTTTGCAGTAGATCATATTAGCTTTCATGAATTCTGCCATAAGACTGTGATCCGTGCATTGAAACTGTTTGACAGGTACAGTAGCTGACAAGTTCGGTTTCTCAAAGATTTGCGACAAACTGTTTGGTCTCCACATAGGATGACACCCGATATTGTAAGTCAAAAGGTTTTAGATCCAATAATTGAATTTCACTAAGCAATGGCATTATAAGGGATCCGCCCCGTTTTATAAACTAGGGATTCAACTCTAAGATGTCTAAAATATACAAACACCCCCAATAAAATAAACATACAACCCCTCATCCTATTGCACGGATTCGTTGATACGTTGACATTCGCAACATATCACCCAAAAATCCCACTCCTGCTTTGCCCAAGCAACAGTTTTTTCAAACATGATTTGATCCTTCTTCTTGTGGATAAACGCCCGCTGTTCCTTCGATAACAGAAGGTTAGTTTCCTTCAAGCAATTCGCGCATAATATATTGATATTAATACACCGCTTAGCAGGTAGTAAATAGGACCAAACGCAGACAAGATAGGACCCAGGCTTATGTGCCGTAAACTTGATCTTCATGCGCTGTGAATCGCTAGCATGACAAGATACGCAAACCCAGGAGACGGTTCCTTTCATTCTAGGCAGTGTTAGTATATATAATGTTTGCTAGATAATATAAAGACTTACGCCCAATTAATGCCCAAGATACCTCGCTTTTATAGATCTAGATCCGGTTGATATCAGGCTGAAGGATTATCAAACGCTACGAGCAAGCTAACTATAGGACAGCGCCGTTACTTAAGCTACGTTTAAAAGCTAGAGCAGTAACACTAATCCATCCGGGCACCATGATACCGCCACTTAAAGGTACATATTAGTGCGTGCCATAACTCCACAAATCTGTCCGTACTAGACAAAGCCATATCAGGTAGGTCGAGAGGAAAGCTGGCCTAGGAGCCAAAATTAAGTCTAGGAATTAGTGACACCTCGATCCAAAGAGCGTGTCGCAAAGTGTATCGAAAAGCGTGTCGCAAAGCGTATCGCAAAGCGTGTCGCAAAGCGTGTCGTAGGGTTGCGGGCTTATTACCACGTCCAGAGACTTATGGGTAATTAAATTCGCCGATCTAGCGCACAAAATCGTGCTTTTCCATCCTACCTTAAGACCAGAGATACTACACACTTTGTATCTGCATATTATTCTTCAATTCTTATAAAGGTTGAAAACATGACCCTCTTTACCTTCCTGCTTCTCGCTAGCGTCTACATACGTGCCGCCTTAGGTGGCGCTCTCAAAGTTCTTGCTTATGACCGTCAATGCGTGATATGGTCCGATGATAACCATGGTTGTACGGGATACTCGGCATCTTTTGGTCTCCTTGATGGAGATAGCTGTGCAAGTGAGTGATAATCCACAGATATACGATTGGCATTAACGAAGCCTTAGGTATAAGCGAGGTTACACATGGTACACGAACGGGTTACTCTAGATTATATGTGGATATTTGTGGCAAAATAAAAGACTTGCCTATTGCATGGATTGAGGTAAACAAGGACGGGGTTGTTAAAATTTTCAACCGAAAGGGAGAGGAATCAGGATGTAAATTGAAGAACGGATTGAAGGTTGGCAGCTCGTGTATTGCTTCCAACATATATTCATCGGCATCGGAATCATCAGCGTCGGGATCGTCTCCATCGGCATCGGAATCATCTTCGTCGACATCGTCGACATCGTCACTATCGGCATCGTCTCCATCGGCATCGGAATCATCGTCATCGGAATCATCGTCATCGGAATCATCGTCATCGGAATCATCGTCATCGGAATCATCGTCATCGGAATCATCGTCATCGGAATCATCTTCGTCGACATCGTCACTATCGGCATCGGAATCATCAAAATCATCGAAATCGACATCTTCTCCATCACCCACGAGTCAGATTCAGATCTCTAGCTGCACTACGTCCGAATAAAAGAATCATTAGGGACTAAACAAATGGGCTCAGCCATCTGACTATTATTCATGTCTTCCGCTCTTGGATTGAACGATTACTCCCTCTTTCTTTTCTATAGTGACAGGTAAAAGTCCGATAGCATTTAGATCTCTTTGGGTATGGTTTTTTCCTACGGGGTTTTCCATACCACTAGCGCGAATGCGAAAGAGACCACCTTATGTTTTGCTGCTCTATAAATGATATGTTCGGGCCTAGTGAGCTTGTTTTATAAAACCCAGCTCATAAATGTTGTAGTGGGGGACCTTGTCTCCCACTACGTATTAACATTGCCTGTCCTGTCTTTACGAAGTAGTTTTATTATGTAATCTTGGGGAGCCGGAGGATACAAGTAGTAGGAAGAGACAGATTGAATAAAAGACACCTCTACACCTCTCTAAATTGACTTCTTGGACTGCATGTCCGGGTTCCTTTGCATGCAAAGTCGAATATGAAACTGAATTGCGAGTGCTGAATCGACCCGTATGCCTCAGAGCATACAGCCTTGAGCGTTCCCCTCTTCAATGTGTATGTGCGTAATTGGTATAGACCATCGATATGGTTGTTTTTGATGGCCTAGGCGAATCATTACTCGAAAAATGCTAGCCAGCTTTGGCACCTAGCCCTCTTTTATCTAAAAGATGCCAAGCATTTAAAAAAGCACCAAAAGCCTGACCAGAATCGCTGTATAGTGTGCCGGTGAGCTACAAACATACATAGAGAGTCATATTGAGGGGATGTATGTCTAAAGTGCTGATAACCTTGATATTAGGTGCTGTGGTTTTCTTCTAAGGGCATCTCGGCCTAGATGCAGAGCCTTATAGTCGCAAGACTTTCCGCTGTCATTTTAGCGTTGGTTAGCTTTCAGATATTGAAGCTATAATAAAGAATTGTGTCTCCATTCAAGTCGGGGATACTCTACACCGTAATTATTATTTCTTACATCAAGGAAGCCAAAGTATAATCACGCCCATTCTTGACCACAGACATGGGGCTTGCTAAGGAAAGTATATCATGTGAAGAAAGATAAGTTTTTAACATTCAAGTCTCTGACTAACCAATATGCAGTCAATCTAGCACCATATAATCGTGTAAGAGTATCCAGGGATGACGAAGAGTCTGACGTCAAGCAACTCCATTTCTTGCAATAGTCGGTATCAACGATACGATCTCACCTGGTCAGTGAGAGTTATCACCAAAGCGTATGAACTCCATAAAGAGATCATCTATAGAGCTCATATCCGACTCTTCAAAACTAGTAGGCAGTGTGGTGGGAAAATAATCCTCTAGGCCCGGCAATATTTCATCGCTCAAGTCTATAGAGAGATCATCTATAGAGCTTATATGTGGATCTTCAAAAGTAGTTAACAGAGTAGGGGGAAAATGATCCTCTAAGCTCGGTAATTGTCCATCACTCAAGTTCTCGAAAGTAGCTCCCGTGGACTCTGACTGAAGCTGCCACTTCCTTTTTCGTTTAACACAATTGGAGCGGGGCTCTTCGATTGAATATGCATCAAAGAAGTGCCACCGGAGATGTAAGTTGTCAATATACTTCCTTTCTTCGCAGCATAGATAAGGGCAGAAGACTGCAGTTAAAGAGTCCGCTGACCCTAAGTGTTCGTCAATGTGATTCAAAAGAGTTGATTTTGTAACCTATTGTTGAAATCTCTCGTCGGGTTTCTTACTTTTGTCGCCTAGGTAGAATGGACAGAAACCTGGGGCCACAAGTATAGAACAGAAGGTCAGGAGACCACATCGAGGCTTAAGGCTATCGAGATGGCATTTGCAATGATTCTTCTAGGAGTCCTCGTCAAGGAAGATTTCAGCGTAAAGATAGCAAAATTGAATAAAGTTACGCGATGCGCGTCAATAGGCGCGCTTTTCGTTCTTGTAGCGCTGCTGGTACTGTATACCATTTAAGGATTTTCTTCGACACTGTAGGATATACTTAGCTCTCCCTAGTAGTGGAATGCTGTCTTTTTATCAACCTTTTTGATCTATGATACTCTTCAGGTATACTCACCCTAGTATAGACTTCTTATATATTAGATAGCAGCCTTCCTCGGGGGCCATACCAGGATAGTAAACGGTACGTTCTCTTGATATACAAATAGTGACCATGTCTTCTAGGCACTGTCGACCAAGTTCACTATCTAGAGATCCCTTCTTCAATAGATTCTCGCTGAGACGGGAGCGCTCTAGTAGATATTTCTTATAGACATCAAAAAGAGGTATTAAGTCGCGTTCGGAGAAGTCGTTCCTAGACACATACTCAGCGTATAAAGTATCCCACCAGTTTTTAATAAAATCCTTCTTCCAGGCTAGCAATCTTTTTGCTTTCTTAGTATAAAGACGATCCCGTTCAAATACAAGGTCCCTATTTTCTTCCAATTTTCCAGCAATCTCCTAGGTTATATAAGCAATTCTCTGATTTATCTTAACAATTTCATCGTCAGTTATGAATTGTGCAATCGCAGCTACATTGAGTTGGAGTGGCACATTCGAATCTCGGTGATAAGACATACTTTGTTCCATATCACGGCATTCGTAGTCAGGCTCTAAATCATAGAATAAGGCCTATATATCTAACGCCTTAACAGAAGACTGATATTTTATAAAGGTATCATGATTCTAGTAATCAAGAGCCTAACCATAAGTAGCCTAAGAAGCCTTAGCTGAAATTCCTTAGTAATGTTAAGGTTTGACGGCATAAATGTACTTACGGTCGATCTTGTTTGCAACGCCTCCTCGAATTCCATATACACGCAACTGGTCTTTGAACCCATCACACTAGGCTAGGCTAGTGAAGTTGTGCCGCAATAAGGAGAAGGTCAATACCTTCGTTAATTTGGGTCCTTTAGAGTCGACCATTCTGAAGAATAGGAGGTCCTTTACGGTTTCGTTCCATTCTAGAGTCCATGACTCTCTTCCCTTCGGTGGCTTTGCGGCAAGAACCTCTGTCACAGTAGCAAGCCCTTTAAAGGCACCATCCGCCACCCCATAAACGATTACCCAGAAGACAAAACTCATTCCAAGAACTAGATACTCCCTAAACCAATTCTTTGGCCTGATTCTTTATATTAGCCAGTTCCAAATAGAATAATTTTAACTCATATACTCACAGGGTAGTATCGTCACAATAACGCCAGCCTTTTATAAATTCGGGGTCAATTGTTACCCAACGTATCAGATGCCCCTTTGCCTTGCTCCATTTGAGATGAAATGAAAGGTACTAATAATCATAAGTCAGTTTTAATATAATCAAAGATAATAATCATCAAGACACAAACCCTATAATATAAGCATTCGTTTGACTTGCGATAAGTACTTAATTCGACAATAGCCCCTGCTCTTGTACCCGAGCCAGCAAATAAAGAAAGAGAACTTCCAGTCTGTATGCGTGCTCTTTCGTGTATATAATTGTGATGGTTATCTATAAAGAGGTGTCGAAGCAGGTAATCTATATCCTTTCCGTTGACTAGGAAGCGCTCTCTAGGCTTTATAGGGAGCTTATATCTTACTGTTAGTTCGGTTCTAATGAACTTTTATTTTTCTTATTAGCAGTAAGCTCTATAAAAGGATAGTTATTATCCCTTACGTTAAGAACGTCGTCCTTGACTTCCTTAGAAAGAGATTAAGAAGTTTCACGCTCCCACTTTAACGTAAAGCTAGTGAAGTGACCATAAGCCAATCTTTAAGACGGAAGCTTTTTATAAGATTTGATATAAAACTCTGCGAAAAGTTTCAGACGTTCAGGAGTCGGAATAGGCAGGTTAGGAAAATCTGGGTCTATAGACTCGTTACGAGAAATCCTCCATCTGCTAATAATTAGGAACTCAGATCGGTAAAATATAGGTTAAACTTACAGGGCCTAGTTGCTAACTGCATAATCGTATTTCTCTAGCGTAGTAGGCGCTAGCTTAGGGTAGCAGATAGTATTACCCTCTTTTTCCTATTCGTCTTGATATTCACGTATGAAGCCACGTGATATGGCACGTGCGAGACGCTCCTGGAGTGATTTCGGGATATTCTGTTCGGAGAACATATTGTGAGTGGTAAAGAAATTCAAAATAAAATCATGGCAGAGTGAGAAAAGAGCCTTAGAGGTTGTATTATATATTTTTCTTGGGGCCGGCATAGGCTTGGAATGAGTTGGCCCTTATCACCCTAAGGGTGAGAATTGTCACCCCGTTCTCACCTCTCTCACCCTAGTCTCAAGACTTCTCACCCATATCACCCGTACTCACCCTGGAGTGCCGCTTAGGTGCTAGGGCCAAATTGAGTATTGACTGTGCAGAATAATTGGCTTGAGTACGGCTGAGCGGACGGGAAGCCCTATTTTCCACACCCTGTGGTCGTATGTATCAAATTAGGTGTGGGAAAGGATGATAGAAAGCAATCGACTTAGAATGAAGATTTAGAATAAGTCGAGTCAACAGACTGGAGATAAGCCGCAATATGTATTTGCGGTTGGTCGTTAGAGAGAGCTGCCCGGTCGGTACCATAAGGGGCACATACATAGAGGCGACGGAGAGAGTCTAGGTCGTTCACTAGATCATATACAAAGGGAAATGATAGAATAAGATTCCCTTAACACTCATAGGACCTCCCTCCCTCTATCGCGATTCGGCCGTTTCTATCCCAGGTTATATAACCCGTGTTATATAACTAGTTAGTTATGCCTCTTTCTAGTTCAAATTGGTACATACGACCATAGGGTGTGGAAAATAGGGCTTCCCGTCCGCTCAGCCGTACTCAAGCCACACGCCGGTGAGTTAGTAGTTGGGTGGGTGACCACCAGCGAATCCTCACTGTTGTATGTTTTTGTTTTTGTTATTATATATTGAGTCTATTTCCGACAGATTCCCTTCAAACCTATCTATATGTATAGGATTTCTCTCCCTCTATTGTGGTCCGGGTCGTTTCTACCCCCGTAATACCTTTTCCGTCTCGCATCTGTGGCAGAGTCCGAGGGCCAGGTGACGAACACCACTCCAAAGAATCAGTGGGTCCAGTGAAAAGGCTGACCACGTCACGGGAGATGACCGCCCTAAAGATATCGAGCGAACCACGAGAGACGGCTGCCCAAGAGATGTCGAACGAACCATGCTCCGGGAGACGGCAGCCCGAAAGAGGCCGACCACGTCACGGAAGACCCACTATTTCACCTCGTCTCCCTATTTGTCTTGTCTGGCTCGCGATCAACACGACGTGGAGAGAAGGGATGACAATAAACATAATTAGGGCTTCGGGGTTTTAGGATTATGAGAAGGAGCAGAGCAACGATTGCAGAAAATGATGAACGGACGGCTACATCCGACATCTACCCGCACTGGAATGTGACCAATCAGATGCGATCTGTCATCATGTCCCATTAAGTGTATAACTACTCCGTACGGAGTAGCGCAATCTCATTTCAAGTTTTCCCGAGGGGCTAGAGAGACTGTTTATTCGCTATCTCCGTCCATAAGGAGTTAGAGAGATTGGCCATCCATTAACTCCGGCCATAAGGTATAAAACCCTGCTAGGTCCCCAGGAATGGGGACACCAAACCCAACAATCTTGCTTTTCATTCCACCCTCATTGAACAGACCAATATGAAATACGTGCAACTCGGTACTAGTGGCCTTCGCATCGCCCCGATTGGCGTGGGGTGCATGAGTTTTGGAAATCCCGAGGGTCGTTTCAAGTGGTCGATCCCGGAAGAAGACGCACTTCCCGTACTTAATCACTGCTACGAGTCCGGTCTCAACTTCTTCGACACAGCAAATGCCTATTCCAGCGGGATTTCCGAGGAAATCCTAGGCAGGGCAATCAAGAAATACAATTGGCGCCGTGAGAACCTCGTCATCGCAACCAAACTGTGGGCACCCGTTGGCCGCGGTACCGAACAACCGTTGGCGATGACAGACGACGAAAAGGACAACTCTGGATACGTCAATCAGTACGGTTTGAGCCGGAAACATATCTTCGAGAGTATCGATGCCAGTCTGAAGAGGCTAGACCTTCCCTACGTCGACTTGCTGCAGATTCATCGCTTCGACCCCAGAACACCGGTTAAGGAAACGATGGAAGCGCTTCATGACGTCATCAAGTCTGGCAAGGTGCGGTATATCGGCGCTTCGTCTATGTGGGCACATCAGCTCCTTGAGTATCAGTATACCGCCCGCATTCACGGCTGGACGGAGTTTATCTCAATGCAGAATCTTCACAATGCCATATACCGAGAGGAGGAACGGGAGATGTACCCTGCATGTGCCAAATTTGGAATTGGTGGCATCCCTTGGAGCCCCGTTGCCATGGGTTTCCTGGCCCGGCCCTGGCGTGACTTCTCTACTACCACGCGCGGGGAGGGACAGGGTCAAGGTTTCCTTGGCCAGTCTACGACAGAGGCAGACAGAAATGTCAACGAACAGGTCGAGAAGATTGCCAAGGAACATGGTGTATCGATGGCTACTGTGGCAATTGCTTGGTCCTTATCCAAGCCCTTTATTACGGCTCCAATTCTGGGTCTGAGTAAGAAGGAGAGGGTTGATGAAGCAGTGCGCGCCATTTCCTTCGAGCTTACTCCCGAAGAATTAAAGAGCATCGATGACCTATATGAGCCCAAAAAGGTGATTGGCCACAAATGAGATGTGCATTATTGGATTCATTGGGGGGGGAGTCATGCTATTCCAAACTAGTCCGGTGTATTAGTTAGGGGAACCAGGCCCGAGACTCGTTGATAGCTAGTGTTTAATCGAACAAAGTATCCCAGCTCACTTTCATTTTAGTACTGTCGTATCTCGTCACTAAAAGTCAAAGGAACTCTTCGATGAGATACAAGACGAATTGAAGCCCGTTTTATTTTATATCATGAGATGCGGAATTCGATTCCCGCATTTCCCCATCATCTTTTCTACTACTCCGTAGTTAGTTCTTAGCTCCAAGTGGCGTGGCGTTGCGGGTTTATCCCCACACATGTCATCAAACTGCATTGATCGACAATTATTGCACGCAATCTTTCAGATCCACACTTGTTATCCAGTTCCAACATCAGAAGTACACATCCTCCAGATCAGCTCATACGAAACAGGGGTCTTTCATTCCGCATTGCTCGCCAACGGTTTGTAGAACGCGCCAAGTCCTGACAGCCCTTAATAACCCAGCCCCAAGCATGAGCAAAAGACTCCGTAACCTCCCACCCTGTCGGATCCCAGGGGTCGCTCCAAACAATAATACCAGTTCTTCCCGAGCGCGCATTTTCACCCCCCTTCATATCAATGCACAGCTGGGTTTCCTCTTCGAAGTCTCCAGCTAAGATCAAATTATCCCTCATGTTGGGGATAGGAAGCAGGTCTAACCAGGGGTGGTGTGGGAGAGAGCGTTGAATCTGGGTGGGCTGTAGACTGGGTGGAAGGTAACTCTCATAGTCATATTGCCACGGACCAATGCTATTAAATTGGGAAATGGCATCGTCGTGTAGCTGGTCCGATGTGAGACCCAAGACCATTGTGTTTTCCATAAGCGCTCTGGTGAAATTGAACTGAATAAGGTGGAGTAGAAGATCGGTCCGCGGAGACCCCAGCATGTGATATTGGCGCGCCACCATCTCTAAACGTTGCATCGTAGCTTTTGTCGCTATTGAATGAGAGTTTAGGATATGCACATCCTCTATTTCTTCCAAGGAGATGAGTGAGGTCACGTCCACTGTGGTGTGTGTTGCTGATGCTTGTTCATTTGTCTTCTGTGTAATTGTATGTTGTTTAGCAGTGAGAGAGTTGATGTCCTGTTGATTATTGCTGTCTTCCGCGGGCTTTCCCGATTCTTTGTTCTGCAGACCTGTATGTAGGGTCAATTAGATGCATGCTTGCTATCTGATAGGGTGGGAATTAGACCTACGACGAGCTCTTTGATTTAGGCGATTTTGCAGTCTTCGGCGTGTTTTGGGGTCAGTTATACCCGACCAATCCTCCTCCGGCCATGCGGAGAGGCGCTCCGAGAACGGTCGTAAAGCGATCCGCTTTTTAGAGGGTTGCTCCATGGTCCCCCTCATTTCTGCAATATTGTGAATGCGCCTTGATGACAGGAACTTGAGGACACTAGTAAAGGGATGCAGTAAGAAGTAGGGATAGCTTGAAGGGTGAAGAAAGCAAGTCAAAAGTCCGGGTAGAATACCTAAATTATAAATTACCTTTGTACAGGAACCCTGGAACTCCACAAGGTTAAGCCAATTAGACGCCTTTATTCGCCCCACCTTGTCATCAACCTGCATGACGCTTATCCATAATCGGAATGGTATATATCCGAAGTTTTCCCGTAGACATCCATGGATCCATGTAGTTATACACTGTCAGCACCTTCAGGCTACAGAGCTGATATATTATGCCCTTGCACAGATTCGACAAGTGATAATATTGCGATAACTATGCATATCACCTTGGCATCGGATGAGGTCTACCTCGGATTCCGCCGCATCAATAATTGCGCCGGCTCTTAACTTGGCCGACGTTATCATTCTTGGTTGTAGAAATATTTTGTTTGAGCAGAAATATATATAAGGGCTCAGATCTCCCCGTAATAAATTGTACATAACAGAAAGCCACAAAGTTCCTCTGGCTACCGCAAGCCCCTTGTTTTATTTTCACTTGTGCTACGTTCCAATGCTGCAAACTTCTGCTTGGTTGGCTTCTCTCCTTGTTGTGGCAAACGCAGGAGAAACCATCAAACCCGCCACAACACCCTCTGCGAACTGTCAACAAGCAGTATGTTTGTCAGAACTTCTTCGTATTCCAATATTAACTATCTGTAGTGTACACAACTCTCCACAACCTTCGGATCTGCGGTCCACTACCCTCCTGATGATAATTTCATCATCTGGGATGCGAAACAGCAGGAGATTCACCCATCATGTCGTATTGAGCCGAGCAATGCCTCCCATGTGGCCAAATTGCTGAACGTCCTCGTTGACCACTGGTGCTACTTCTCAGTGAAGGGTGGTGGCCACTCTCGGAATGCGGGAGATTCCAATTCTGTGGGCGGTGTTACTGTGGACCTAGACCTCTTGACACAGGTTGAAGTCTTGGAAAACGGCACCAAGGCACGTATTGGTGGTGGCGCAACAACTATCCAAACATATCAGGCCCTGGAATCTCACAATTTGTCCTTCGTTGGTGGGAGAGTCGGTAGTGTGGGTCTGGGTGGATTCACACTTGGTGGAGGAACATCCCCATTCTCGAACAAGTACGGATGGGCGTTGGATAACGTTTTCGAATATGAGGTGTGTTTTGTTCTACAGCAACCCGACCAATCTGTTCATTACTAAAATCCGCATTTCCAGGTCGTCCTCGCCAACGGTACGATTACCACCGCTTCCGAGACTCATAACAATGATCTCTATTTCGCTCTCCGCGGAGGAGGCAATAACTTCGCCATTGTTACGGCATTCACGGTCCGCACATTCGCCCAAGGTCCTGTCTTCACCGGACGGACATCCTACTCTCCAAATCAAACCGAGCAAGTACTGGATAAGATCTACGACTTATTCACAGATAGGGATCTCACCAATGACGTCGACATGGGCTATGATCTATACTATGGCTACGCCGCAGGCAGTGAAGACTTCACATTGATGGGTACCCAGCGCTACGCGAAGCCAATTGAGAACCCACCGGTATTCCGCGAAATTGACCAAATCCCTACATTGAGCAGGTCTACCAGCATACGCTCCATGAGCAGTGCGTCGAATGGCTCTATTTCAATGGGTACCACCCGGTAAAGACCCATCCTTAACCTTTTACTTACTTATTTACTCATTCTTATGTGACAGAAACTTATTCGCTACATTGACCGTGGCCCCATCCCGCCCCCTACTCTCACAGGGTCTCGAGATATTTCGACAGGAGGTGGAAGCTATCAAGGCTGTGCCCGGCATAAGGACCAATTTCATCAGCTATCCGATGCAAAGGACTGCCATCGCAGCCATGAAGCAAAGAGGCGGTAATGCTCTTGGCATTGATCTCGAGCGTGACGAACCTCTCTTTAGTATGTGTTTCTCAAACGCCCAATTTGGAAAGGCTTTTGACTTAGAACACTAACACATTTTCTAGTTATTTTGCTCTCCACAGCCTGGTCGGATGCAACCGATGATGCGGCTGTTAACGAGATGACTGCAAATGCCATTCATAGGATTGAGTCAGCGGCCCAGGATCTAGGTATGGCGAACCGGTTTAGATATATCAATTACGCATCGGCCCAGCAAGCCAGCGAGGTGTTCCCCGGTTATGGCGAGGAGAACGTCCAAAGACTCAAGGAGATCCAAAAAGCTGTGGATCCTCGTGGAATCTTCACTTCCAAGGGTCTATGGAGTGGATTTGTCAAACTGCTTTAGGCAGTGTAGACTAGTATCGTCGGAACCACCTTTGGGGCCATCATACTTTGCTCCTATTTTCTTGCAGTCCGCTCGTTGATTGCGAAATAGAGTCTAGAATAAATCTGTTTTATAACCTATGCTCTTCTTATACGTGCTTCATTAATCGTGTTTATCCGTGGTCGTAAGGATTTGTGAGAAAGCCCGTAGATAAATCTTCTAAGTGGAGGGGTGCTTTCTTGAGCAACTTAGATTATTGAGATAATGGCCATAGAAAGTCACTAAGACAAGGGGGCTTAGAATGATCGTCACCTAATGGTGAACCCCGATTCGCTAGGGTTAGGAACATAAGCAACTTGCATTAGTGAAATACTTGGCATTTCTCACTAATCTTCAAATCTTTCTTCATCCAAGGCCATAGCCACACAACCCTTTTAAGGTTGGAATGATACTTGGCGTACCCACTGTAAGCACCGGACATAAGATTGGAAGTGGCACCCCATTTTGGCCAAAACTGCAGATGTATATTGGCAAGTTTAATTGTTCCTATTCCTATCTAACTGGATTCTCAAATGAAATGAGCCTAGGCATCACCAATGATGTGTCTTGGCATGACGAGGCCAGTCTTGGGTTTGTCTCCAAGGTCACAATGTACCAGTCCTTATGAAATATAAAAGCATAGGCACGTCCTACCTGGGAATATCCTATTCCAAACATTATCCTTTTCCTTCTGGTACAGACTTGAATAGCAAACAGCAGTAACATGAAGATCGTCGGAAACAGCATTGCCACGTTTGGCATGGCAATGGCTCATACCATGTCAGCCATAGCACAGAACATGTCATACGGAGCAGACAATTTCTACCACAGTGATAACGTGACGATTCACAAGATCACTTTCGCAAGCCAGTACCAGACGATTATCGCGGGTAACCTCTTCACCCCCAACAATCTCGACCGCAGTGTCTCCGTCCCAGCCGTTATCGTTGGCCACCCAATGGGTGCAGTGAAGGAGCAGAGTGCGAACCTGTACGCCACAAAGTTAGCCGAACAGGGCTTCGCTACGGTGTCAATTGACATGCCATTCTGGGGCGGCAGCCACGGTAGACCGCGAAATGCCGTGTCCGCCGAATTGTACGCCGATGCATTCAGCGCAGCAGTCGACTACCTTGGTTCGCAGAACCTCACGAACGTGGATCGCGAGCGAATCGGTGGCCTCGGTATCTGTGGCAGCGGCTCCTTCCTGATCAGCGCTGCGAAGATCGACCCACGCATCAAAGCCATCGCAACATCGACAATGTATGACATGGGCGCTGTCAACAGGGACGGACTACGGAAGGCGCAAAGCGTCGCTGCGCGTAAGGAGATCATCGCTGGGGCGGCTCAGCAGCGCTGGATCGAGGTGCGGGGTGGCAGAATTGAGGTCACGGGCGGGACTCCGAATATACTCACAGTGAATTCGACTGCGGTGGACCGTGAGTTTTATGACTACTACCGTACCTATCGTGGTGAAGTCACACCTAAGGGTACGACTGCGAATCTTACAACGCACCCGACGCTTTCGACCACCACGAAATTCATGAATTTCTACCCATTCAACGATATCGAAACAATCTCCCCTCGTCCGATGCTTTTTGTCTCCGGTGACCAGGCACACTCGCGCGAGTTCAGCGAAAATGCTTATGCCCGTGCGGGCGAACCGAAGGAGTTGTTTTGGGTTCCTCGCGCTGGTCACGTTGACCTTTATGATCGCGTGGAGCTGATTCCATTCGCTAAATTCACACATTTCTTCCAAACGAGTCTCAGCTAGAGTGAGTAGCAAACCGAGCTGAAAGATCTAAAATACTCCTCACTCGCACTGATTGGTGCATGTTGGCTCTGGTTTGGTGAATTCCGTTTCATGAGGCAATTTAGTTGGCGATAGTAGGCCGAGGACAATGCGGGTTACATACTGGAAGGGGCGGAAGCAGGAAGGCTGTCGATATCTAGCTAGTGGTTTGTATAGAATACAGATCTTCCTTCTCCCCTCTCCCCTACCGCAAAAAAGCTCGGAATAAACGCAATGTTTTTGATGGAAATTTGGACCCTTAGTTTTCCGCAAAGGCTAGCCGAGAAGCTTTGTTCAATTTTGGCATTCCGCAGCGTGGTAATTGCCCCAGTGACGGCGTCTGCCTCTTAGTTTGGTACCTTGATTGTGCTCCATAATCATCCTTTACGGAGAGGTCAGGTATGACGACACTGCTTCAGCCGATCAGGGCCAGTCTCATGTCTCCAGTGTGTGTGCGAATAGTTGACTCCCAGCTATTGGTCTACATCGTCATGGAATCCTCCTCTCGGGCCATACAGATAATCCCTTGGTAGTCCGCAACCCTGTCGCTCTTAAATGACGAAGCTGCCTTCAAATCGGTTCGAATTATATTTTATTCGGGTAACATGTGATCCTCGACTTCGCAAGGTGCTGGAGATTATGCTTACACTTCCTAACTGGATGGATCTGGACTTAGTGGGGTATTTATGTGGATCTTTCGAGACAATTCCACTTTTCTTCCGGCAATTGGTGTACGAAAAGACGGTGACTTGGCGAATCAGAGCGCATAACAGGGTCCGAGTGTTGACCCTGGGATGTAAGCAACTTGCATTGGAACCGGACTTGTGTGCTGATATCCGATAGCCAAAGAAACAATATGTGAAAGCTCAGGTTATAAAATCTTCCTTTCGTCCCGATTCTCAATATCTCCAACTTCGGTATCTATCGACATTCATACAAACTTATCGACACAATGCAAGAATACACCCACACAGGACCTGTTGATTGCAGCAAGCCAATCAATGTGGAGAACCTCAAGGGGAAAACGGCAATTGTAACTGGAGGTACATCGTCTATTGGAACTTTCTATTGAATGCAGGGCATCTACTAATTAGAAGACAGGTGCCAACGGTTTGGGAGAAGCCTATGTTCGGGCTCTGGTTGCCGCAGGGTATGAGATGATGCTAGAGAAACGAATCGTTAGCTAACAACATGTTTAGCGTCAAAGTCTGCATCGGTGACCCTGATGTTCAAAAGGGAAGCAAATTGGAAGAAGAACTCTCTGGGTATGTACACAGTCGAATCTTCATCTCTGCGCTCCACGCTCATGTATCGTCTCAAAAGGACTAAATTCATTCGCTGCGATGTCACCAAGTGGAGTGATCAAATCAACCTCTTTCGCCAAGCTGTCCTCTTCTCTCCAACAGGGAGGATTTCCCATGTCATAGCCAACGCGGGTATTCATCGCCAGGACGAAGTCTTTTTGTACTCTGGTGACGATAAAGAGCCAGAAGAACCCAAATTGAGCGTCATTGACGTCAACATCAAGGGTACACTCTATACGGCCAAATTAGCCGCACATTATTTCATTCGGCAGAATGGCACAGAAGTATCACAAAAACAGGAGGATTGCTCTTTAGTTTTGATCGGATCTGGTGCAGCATTCCTGGACTGTCCACGGGCCCCTCAGTACAGTGCGAGCAAATGGGCCGCACGCGGAATTATGCACTCGTTGAGAAGAACCGCCCATTTCTACGGCAGTCGGGTCAACATCATCTCTCCATGGTGAGCTTTAATCTCGCTCCTTAACACATACTTCTATTGCTAACAAGGCATCAAGGTATGTCAAAACGAACATTTTATCTGAAGAAGTTTTCAACCATGTATCCAACGTGGGAGTTGAGTTTGCAAAGGCGGAAGATGCAGGCCAATCCCTCTTGAGAATCCTCAGCGACGTCAACATTAACGGGCATTCGTTGTTCGTTTCAGGGAGAAAGTGGACTCATAATGGATACCTTGATCTTGATTTGGAGGATTACTCGCAGAGTCCACTAATCCAGGAGATACAAGAAGATCAAATGAAATCGGCACCTGTCTCTCTAGGCTTGTTTGCGTGAACAAGTGAGAAATGAAGCTAGAGTGACAATCCAAAACTGTCTAGGTCAAATACATTGCATAACGTCAATACTAGCAGGTTCATTTGGGACAATATCGAAATGTGCAGAATTTCAGGGCCACTAACGAAATGAAAAATATTTGCCGGCTCCAAGAATTTGAGAGGTAATGTTGCCTATTCACTAGGCGATCGGTATATTAAAGCTAACGTTGTTTTCCAATCAAGCGGCTTCTCGCCCCTCTTTGCTCTCCACCGATTAGAATTCATCACTAACTCTTCACAACCTTTGAGCAGAAATCCCCACTTCAACAGGAAGGCCGGCGTGACTTCCCAGTTTTCTGGCTCCCACGAAGGACCCCACACTAATAGAGTAGCCCCGGTATTTCTTGTATCCCAGAACGCCATCAGATCATGACACAAATCCTCATCATCAATAAGCTCTTGGATGGCTATAAGATTGTCACGCATATTGTGAAAGGGGAAGAAATCTAGCCAGGGGTGGTGAGGGATGCGCTGTTGAGATTCTGTTGGTCGAAGACTCGGGGGTATTGCTGACACCGAGAAGCTAGGCATTGGAGTGTTGAAAATGGAGATAGCATCATCATCTTGCATCCACTCCATCGTCATGCCAATCAAGCGTGTGTTCTCGGTGATTGCACGTTGGATATTTAGCCTAGAGAGGGAGAGGAGGTGGTCGATATCGGGGGAGTTGCGAATAAAGCTTTCCAGGGCTAGTGACTCAAATTGACGCATCATTGAGTACACTTGTGGGGGTGCGATAGTGCAGGTAAATTCCGTTTCATCTCCGTCGATCTGGATAGGAGTGTAGCTGGATGGTATAACTACGGCTTCGTTGCTGTGGGGATGCTCTTTGTCTTCTGTGTTTCGGTTCTGGCGTCGCATCCCTGATCATGTCAGTGGTTATGATATCACGTGATCGGAGGAAGGAGGAAGCGTACGATATATTCTTTGGTTGAGACGGTTCTGTAACCTTCTCCGTTCAGTCCGGTTTATGATACCAGTCCAATCATCCTCTGGTTTCCGGATAGCCGCCTGTTGTGACATTCGAATCAGTTCAATTTGTTGATGGTCGGCTGCCATATTTGATGACATGGAGAATGGATGTCCTGGGCGATCATGGCGGCGAGATGCTCTTTTTAAAGATGCAGGGTGCTTATGCCAAGCCTAAATATGATTGGCTTAGATATAATTAAATTTACGCTAATGCAAGTTGCTTACATGTTCTAACCTAATCTGGACTAGATTTGATAAACCCTTGGATCGGTTAATCCATTCCGTGGTTTTGGAAGGCTCCACTCGGCGGTGCTCGAGATCTCAACATGCTGTCCTCATCCATTCTATACAACTTATATCTCAGACCTAGAATAGACCGGCTTGGCACCGTATGGACTCAAGATAAACATTTACATTATTGTTACGGCCCTTACAGCCGCAACCTACCGATGGAGCCAACCAACCTACCGGCTAGCCGATCACGTGCAGCATCCAATAGCAAGAGAATTGAAGGAAAAGAGAAACCATGATCTGCCTTCATTGGATCCACCTACCAGATGGTTCGATATATATACCCACGATGTCCAGCGTGAACGATCAGGCTCCTGGCCGTACCGTTGTATTTATACAAGCTCAATCCTTTCGCGGGTATCGAGGAACGATGCCAGGTAGGGCGTCGAATAGATCACTAGCGAGGGAATTCAAGCCGGATTCTAGTTAGGCCCTAGACACCATAAAACGCGATACCGATCTGAAGACTTTGGTATTCCACATTGCCAGCTGGTCCGGGGGCAATATATATATTCGCCTTAGGGGAATTCATGTGCAAAGATATCTAGGATAGTTAACAGTAGGCAAAGAAGCCATTGGTTTTTCCCCTATGCCGAATTCAAAGAGTAAAAGACATCGGAACATAGATTATTAAGCACGATGGCTGGGTCTCTCACGAGAGTTACGAGGAAGCTATACGCAGCCGAGAGCATAATAGATCCACAATAAAAGCCTTGCGACCGTTGAAAACTTTGTTTTAAGATATATGTTGCTATGATCTTGAGCTTAAATTGCGAATATCATTGGCCCTTGAGTACGAAGTCCAAGAACCCCATACTTCGCATCATACTTTGCTTGTATACTAGACTAGACTATTTGGACACTTATTCATTGGTAGTACTAATGAGTAATTCAGGGTGAACATCCTCATCGTAAATATCACCCGTTCCCCTCTGTACACCTGGTCGGGATTCAATCCGACCTATCCATTCCTTCACATGTGGGTAACTGTCCATCTCCTCTTCTGAAATTTTGCTACGTTTCCACCCCCGGACCCAGGGATATGCATTAATATCAGCAATACTGAACTTGCCAAGGCTATTTCCAGCAAGATATTCTCGAGGATGATTAGTCAGGCGTCCAGAAAGATGTAGCTCAAGTACGTTGTAAACCCGGAGTGTCTCAGCCTTGAATCTCTCGATGGCATCTGCAGTATTAATTAATTAATGGAATGCTCTTTTTTTAAGGTCTGTATAAGTTTATAGTAGAGAGGTCGGCTCACAAGGTATGTGTTCAGAAGCAAATCTTCCAAAGTGGTTCAGTTGGCCTTGATTAGGCTGACCTGAAGCATGCCAGAAGATAAGCCACTGCATCATCTGGGACTGCTCCTTGCCGTCGGAAAAGCTGAAGTGATGGTCCTTATCTACTGTCTCGACAAGATAGAGTAGCTCCGCTGATGACTCTATGACGGGGAAAGGCTCTGGTCCGGTGTTGTCAATGAGCACGGGGATTTTCCCTATAAGACATGTAAGCAATCACACAATCCTACACTTTGGACTAACCTACCATTGGGGTTGAGCTTTAGAAACCATGGTTTCTTCTGCTCATCGGTGTCGATATCTATCAAAGAAGTTGTCCACTCTAGCCCGTAAATATCCTTCAACTCCTCAAGAAGGATCTGGACTTTGTGTCCGTTGGGAGTCAAGCAGGTGATAAGGTGTAAGCCCTGATTTCATAGTCAACATCTAGGCAAAGCGATACGACTGTGAGGGCCAAGACCTTGGCATTCTTGACCGATGCTGGGGTTATCTCTGTATACAAGCCAGCCATTTTGTCGGAAACTCAAAGTGAAATGAAGGTATCCAAATAATTGCTGATTGCCAAGGGTGGCTTCTTATCAGGCGCGTGCTTTATATTCGCCTCAGGCAGAAAGGCCTTGGCCGCCGCTATATGTTTCAGAGTTTCGCCAATGTAACCTAAACGGTTGGCCTAGTCCTTAATAGGACCCGTGGACGTGGACCCCTTGATCAAATCTATATGTACGGAGTATATGATTAGTTAATTCTGGGACACATGCTTGATTTGAATTCTTTATTGAATAAGAAGTATGTTTATAGCCCTTCTCTTTATTTGACTGTGAACTTGATAGGACTTCACGTTAATTTGACTATAGCGATAGAGAGAGAGAGAGAGAGAGAGAGAGAGAGAGAGACAAAGACAGAGTCAGGATTAACACTACCAGTACAGCTAGGTAGGTACTATTGGCTCGTGGAGAGACCGGAGAGAAAGAAAGAGGGGGGACAAAGAGAGCGAAAGAGAAAACAGCGAATGCTGAATTTCCTATTGTATCGAGTGCATGGGGCCTCGGCACAGAGCCGAAAAGCCTAAACCAAATAAAAAAGAAGGACGAACATCCAATCTCCGCCCGTGCCCGGACGAAAGCAGAAAAAATGCAACGCTAACTACGGAGAGGCGATTCTAGCGTGGGTGTTCCGTCGGAAGTCCGATTGCCAAGTGGCTACCAGCTGATCGAAGCAGGGGGGTTTCCCACGTAATCCGTGTTTAACTCGACGTGTATTGGCTAAAAGAGCACGGAAAGTTCGGACAAAGTACGTGATAGATTAGTGTCAAACTTGGGCCAAATTAGCATCAACGGCCTCTCTCCAAGTGGGCAAACCTTACTCCGTACTCTTAAACTCGTCCCTTATCTAAAGAGCGCTAAATCGCTCTGCATACGCAAAACGCCCAATGAGATAAGGTATGCTTTTTGTATTCTGCTTCAATGGTGGTATTATTTGACAGGTATTACAACAAATACCGAGTTCTGGGAAGACTCTTAACATAAACCAAATTCAATTGAAATATTATGCGGGTGTTAAAGAGCCCAATAGAAAATAAAGGGTCCGAGCTCTTTAGGGCAAGTATGTTAACATCTTAGGGGAAATGTTACCATCAGGGCCAAATCGGATTTTCTTAAAAGCACACCAGTGCTCAATTATTTTATAGTGCGGTTTGAGACAAAACAATGTTCTGTCGCCTCAAGCGCGTGGCTCATTTTAGGGCTGCATGGTATCATAAAAACAGTTGCCCCAGCGTTCCGATAACAATGTACTTTCTCCGAATTGGATTATAAGAAGTCCGTATGTCCTAGGGTAAAAAGAACTTGTCGATCTACTCTACAGCGATAACCCAGACTTTTGGAACAGAGCATCATATACATGATACATAGCCCCAAGTATGCCTGAGTCACCTGTCGAGACCAGTGATATCTCGGTGGTGAGCCAGGAAGCCATCGGTGAAAAGACCCCTGCTACTGTGCTTGCTACCAAAGATGAGAATTCACTCGGTGACAAGGATGTCGACGGCAATCCAGATGCGATTATCATTACCGGTGCTGACGCGGCTCTTCATATGTTGTCTCTCCGAGATGACTTTGACAACGTCTTAACCTTTCGCAGTATCTTACTTGCCTCCGGTCTTGCGTGTTTCCAAGCTGTGATGAACCAGATTTATCAGGTAACTTTCAATCCATTTACCATATAGACCAATGCTAATAAGTCGATACATAGTTCAAACCGACCCTCGTAACGATTCAGGGAACCTTCATCGTCCTCATCTCCTACTTCGTCGGCAATGCATGGGCTAAATTCCTTCCCCGTGGCGACAGATTGGAAGCTCGCTGGAGGGCGAAAGGCGGCCAAGGAAAGCTACCTTTGTGGATCACCGTGGCTAAATTCGTGAATACCGGGGAATGGACTCTGAAAGAGCACGCAATCTGTTCTATCACTGCTACATCAGCCTCGAATGCTTCGCCTACCTCACAGGTCTTTGCGGCACAGGATCTATTCTATGATCTTCCCATCAGCGCGGCTACTGTGATCTTGAGTATGATCTCTATCGGCCTGTTTGGATACGGAATCTGCGGGATCCTGCGTCCTATCGCTGTTTGGCACCCCGAGGCCGTCTACTGGAGTAATCTGCCTACCGTCAAGACTCTCCAGGGACTTCATTGGCAGGAAGTCAAGAACTCGAAACCCCTTAGGTATTTCTGGTATGCATTCACCGGCATGTCGATATACGAGATTATTCCTGCCTACATCTTTCCGTGGCTAAACTCTGTTTCTATTCCGGTACGTGATATTTCAGTGGTGTTTTGATGCAACCGAATGAAATGCTCTGCTTCGGGGGAATCTCATCGAATAAAAAGGTATTGACTTCAGGCTTTATTATAGTGTCTGGCTGCACAGAAGGCCACCGGTGAAACTGGTGCCGTACTCAACAATATCTTTGGTGGAGCCACAAACAACCAGGGTCTTGGCTTATTTTCGTTTTCGTTTGATTGGCAATATGTGAGATGATTCCCCTCCACTACACATTGATCTAGCAAATTATCTAACAAAAGCAGCTCACATCTTTCCAAACCTCGCTTCCTCTCAAGCTCCAAGTTCATCAGGCCGCTGGAATCTTTTCCTGCTTTATTATCATGATAGGCATATATTATGGCAATGGCTGGAATTCGCGAGATCTTCCCTTTATGTCAACGAAAATGCTTCTTAACAACGGTACCTCATACCCTATCGAAACCGTTTTCCCCGGTGGTGTTCTCGATGAGGCCGCCCTGTTTAAGAACGGCCTGCCGAGGCTCACTGGATCGTTCGCATTCGCGATGTTTATGGCCAACGCAGCCATGGGTGCCCTGATCCTTCATTGCTTCCTATTTTGGGGCAAGGATATCGTGCGGGCTTATAAAAGCGCGAGAAAGGGTATATATGATGATCGGCACCATTCGCATATGGCCAAGCATTATAAAGAGGCTCCATGGTGGTGGTATATCATCGTACTTGTTGGAAGCTTTATTCTCGGTATCATTGTGACCGTGAAAGAGAATATCACCTTGTCGCCCTGGGCGTACGTTATCTCACTGATAGTGGGATGCATTATCGCCCCCTTTGTGAGTCCAGTTCCTCGATACTACAGTCAGTGGACATAAGTCTTTGCACCCCCTATAGCCCCACCTAGGCGCCAGGGGTGCAAAACTTATGTCCAGTCACTATAATCTTCATGCAACGACTCTGATTATGACCGTGGTATAGAGTGTCATCCTTCTTTCTCGCTACGGCAATGGTATTGCTACTAATAATTTGTCAAAAATGCTGGCTGGACTTATCCTTCCTGGACGCCCGGTCGGTAACATGTACTTCGCTGCGTGGTCGCATAACGTGATTGCAAATGCGGTTAGTCTTTCTCAAGATCTGAAGATGGGCGAATATCGTGAGTCTCCCCATAGTTCTTTCAGTTACAAGAGCTGTGTTCTTAACTCATCTTTTAGTCAAAATCCCTCCACGTATAATGTTCATAACACAGATATATGGTACAATTCTTGGCGGCTTCATCAACTACGCTATTATGATCTCTATTGTGTCAAGCAATCGAGCGCTTCTCGTCGGTGGAAATGGAAACTCCTCCTGGAGTGGTGCAACTATACAGTCTTACAACACCAATGCCGCATCATGGGCCCTGGCTCCCTATATCTACAAGGTTGGGACCCCATACGGGGCAGTACCTCTTGGTTTAGCCGTTGGTGCCGGTGCTGTGGTTCTTCACCGTATCATTTATCACGTAAGTAATCCTACAGGCCTTCCTAACTATACTTGAAGCTAACGCCAATTTGAAACCTTTAGTTTGTGCCCAAAATTGGAAGCTTGGACGTTGCGGAAATCAATCTACCGCAGTACATCCAATACGCTGGTTTTATTCCCTACAACCAAAGTCAGACCTGCGTCATCTTCACCTGGATCACTGCTGGCTTCTACGTTCAGTATTATCTTCGAAACTACAAGCCCCGGGTTTTCAGTGAATATTCATACCTGATTACGGGAGCCTTTGATGGCGCGAGTCTGACAGTTCTCTTCGTCCTCTCATTTGCTGTTTTCGGCGCCGGCGGAGTTTCGCACCCATTCCCCTCCTGGTGGGGAAACAATGTGAATGGAAACTATGATTGGTGTCCTGTGACAGAGTAGGGGAAGTGATTTGAATGTTGGATCCAGTGACACAGCTGGTCACGGGAGTGTGAATGGCGCTGTTGCGGATCGAAAGATATATAGCCACATAATTGATCTGAACTTGCCTATGTGAGGCAGAGAAATGGCATAATAATTTAAAGCTCCCGGGATCTACGTGGATTTGTACCACATCCATCGTACATCGTACTTAATTCCAAGGTTCATCTCCGTCCCAAATAATAGTGGCACCACCTGTATGTAGAAAGTTGACCGCTTAGGGATATCCTATATACTCCATGCAACGTGAAGAGGACTAATGCGCTGCAAATCATGTACAACATCTCGACTGTTGACCTACTCACTATTTTCAAAAAACCCAGATACTATTTTTATGCCCTCAAAGTGCTATCATATTAAGACCTTTCGACCCTTTCTTAGCACGAACACAATCGCGGAATATGCCTCTTTGTGACAGTGATCTATTCCAGCATTGTGTCATTGTTAAATATATCACATGAAATAGATTCCTTTAACTTTTTTTAACAAAGAACATACAATTTGGAGGATATAATGTTAGCTATTTTAGGCTAGTCAAAGAGATTATAGAAGGCCTTCGTAAAGGAATTTGGATAATGGAAACCAAAGGCTTTGTCAATCTGCACTGAACAAAGAGATTTACGACCCCCATTGTATAAACCACGACTCGATGGACTCGAGGGATGTCTATAAGAATGACCTAGTCTCGCTCAAAATAAATTCTATCTTCACAACAAACAATCTCCACAGCAAATAATCTTCACAGCAAACAATCTTCACAGCAAACAATCTTCACAGCAAACAATCTTCACACTCAAATAATCATCAATATACTCCTTCTATTACTCTAAAACTCTACTCACATCATATTACAGATATCAATCCCTAGCAACCTTCCACATCGCAACCATGTCTATCCGAGGACTAGGTATAACCATGGGTCCCCAGACTGGTCGAGATCTAGTCGTCCGTCCCCAGTCTAGTCGAGAAGTAGCCATCCGTCCTACACACAGCTCATCCCGTGGAGGACGAAGGGACCGCGACGAGTATGAACTCTATGTTCAAATTTGCTATCCAGGGTCTGACGGTGTTACCATCCATTGGATGATTGCTATGAGACATCCAGGTTCTGATCGTTGCACCCGGCTCCACAGCACTGGCTGCATGGGTGATCGTACATTGTCTATTGAGCCTAACATGAGATTTGATAGCCGGTCAGTCGAACACACACACTTTCTCGGTAAGATTGAGAGAAGAGACAAAGACATTGTCATGATGGAGGCTGAGCAGATTCCACTACAGAGCTGCCAACTCTGGGCTTGTTACCTAATGCTTAGACTCGAGCGCAAGGGACTGCTCGAACGGAAAACCTATAAGCACTACATGCACTGTTACCCACACAATCGTGTTGAGGACTATGGACCTGGATATGATGATGAATGCCCGGTTCATGGACAGGGACATGAGCACGGACATGAACACGGACGTGAACATGGACGTGAACACGGACGTGAACATGGACGTGAACACGGACGTGAACACGGACATGGACACGGACATAGACACTAACTATTTATTTTTGGCTCTTTTTCATCCACAGATTTGCCCCTTTTGTTTTCTTTGCTTTCTTTGCTTTCTTTTGCCTAGGTTTTTTATTTAGTGTCTTTGTGCAGGATCTATATACACACTTGTTGCTCTTCAGTGTAAATTTGCCAATAAACATACTTGAAGCTTATTTGTTCCATCTTTTACAACGTAGATAGTATAGTTGAGACGTTTTCATAATACGTAAGTTTTTCGAGGACTGTAAATTTAAGTTTGAAGTTGATAGATACTAGCATTTTAAGAGCCCTAAAGATATCGTTTAACAAGAATATAATAAAATGGCGAGGGAAATACTGCATCGAAATCACAGACATCTGGCGCAGGCGGATTAAATCATGTAGCCATGCTACGAAGATTTATCGGGGCCAGGGTTCAACCCTTAAATAATGGTATAGTGGTTAGCATATTTGGCCTCTTCATGTAGTATAAGTTTCCTTGAATAAAAATCGTTAACTATAGCACCACAATTAAATACAAACGAAATATGGCTATCCTGATAGTTCATGGATGAATGACTTGGGATTTAGATTAGGCGGACTCTCCAGAGTGTGTGTGGTTAGGTAGAATGGCTCTGTAATTAACGTGGGAGATACAAAAAATGTCACCTTCATTTACCTTACTGATGATATTGTCTGATCTCGAATAGTGCATCCGTATGATGAAGGGAGAAGACACGTTCAATGATAGTGTACGAAGGGGTAATTCATTCACGATATGGACGTCTAAGCCAACTATCCCCAAACCAGGTATTTCCGACACTCAAACACCACGGGGAATACAACAATATGGCGATAATCGATTGGAGAACTAAATTTTATGCAAGTTCACTAGTGAGCCCGATTGAGCATTTCAAGCCCACAACTAGCCCCCTGTTCATACGCGACGCGGCTCGGCCCACTAGAAACGAAGGTCCATACCTAGTTTATCCTCCTAATTCCAATCATCGAAATGCCCGATCTGCCTCGTCGAATGCAGTGCTGATCTCATCAACGGAAGGCTGAGCCTTGCGAAAGGTTTCCGCCGGGAGCTTGGCCTTGACCTGCGACTCAAAAAGTCTCTTTTCGTTGTGCAGATTGCCCAGATACGTGCGAGCTTCAGGGCCCAATCCAGACCTTTTAAAAAGGGGGGCCTACATAAATGTCCAGTAAGTATGAGTGTTTCCAATCAAAAATGAGGACTTTGGAAAACTGCGGCAAACATACCTTTTCTTGAGCAGAGTGGATAGCATCGAGAAGAACAGGGACCATTTGCGAATAAGTGTCATAGTACCGGTCGCCTTCTTCAGGTGTCATTGTATCCTCTTCCGCCAGTTTCTCGCGGGCATCTCGAGTAGAGGTTTGCGCAACCATTAGGGATCTAGCAACACCAAGAGCGGATGGGATACCTCCGCTATAGTTATTGAGGGAGTCTTTCGCGGCTCCAATCTTTCCAGTCATAGCATTCATGTATTCGATATGCTGTGCGACATTTGCCGCGCCTGAAACCTGTGACAGTGCACAGAGGCCGCTCACAAGGAGCATGTTGACTTTAATCCACAGCATGATGGGAGGAGATGTTGACAAAGATGGATTTTAGTTGAACAAATATAGGTATGGCAGATTGGACAATTTAAATACTTGTAGGCATTCATGGAATTCTACGTATAATGCCGAAGGGAATGATCGGAGAGGTCCTATAGGGAGGAATGTTGCTCCCGAGGTTACATTTACTGCGTTCCCCTGGGAGATCTTGCATCTTGCCCGAAACGCGTGCAGGATCGATCGTAATATGACATGAGAGCGATCGGGGAGAAGAAGGATTGATTCTCTACAAACAAACATAAGCTAGATAAATGCTAGATTGGAGCCAGGCATCGAGGCATATTTACTTTACATCAAGCACCCTACAGACGCATTAGGCCGCCTGGCCTGTAACTCCCTCGCTATATATAGAAGCTTCCTCTATGCAGGTTTTGCTTTCTACTGCCTTCGAATACACCTAAAAGAGAATCAAAAAGAACATCCCAACATCCCAAGAAATGTCGGTGTGCTCGTACATGTGATGTCCCTAACATCATCTTGGGCCGAACACAACAGATCGTTAAAGGCTTCTATTGTTAGGGATAGATGCCACATAAGCGACCGACTATCCTTGTGGTACGTACTAGCCACATATTGGTGCGACGTGATCTTTCCGCCTTACCTGATCTACGCAAGGGGTAAACGAGTTATGCAATGTTACTACCGCTAGATCGGAATCCCATTGATATGCTCTTAGATCTGGAATCTCAATATTAGCTTTTACACTGCGATATTGCAAGGAAAGGAAAGATGACCACGACCGGTTTAACCAAACCAGACGCAATCAAGTATGGAGAATCATCGACAGTATGTAATATTGTTAAAGCGAAACCGATGGAAAATTCCAACATCAGGCAGGAGAAACATGTTGGGACTTCGGAATTTGGTGAAGATGGCTTCGTTCCAGCACCTGCCGTTCCACCTGTCGCTATCGTCGGCATGGGGATGCGACTTCCTAGAGATGTTCGAACAGGCGACGAGTTCTGGGATCTTCTTATCAGTAAAAGGGACTGTTCTTCTGAAGTTCCAAAGAGTCGCTATAACATTGACGCCTTCTATCATCCTGATAAGTCCCAATCAGTGAAGACAAGACGGGGATATTTTCTCAACGACGATTACATGCAGGGTTCGGACAATTCGTTCTTCGCAGAAATGCCTGGTTTCAACATCAGCGAGCTCGATCCGCAGCAAATGTCACTCATGGAGGTGGTTTGGGAATGCATGGAGAACGCAGGACAAACCAATTGGCGAGGAGAAAAGATCGGATGCTACGTGGGAGTTTTTGGAGAGGACTGGCATGAACTGACAGCCAAAGAGCCCCAGGACGTTCCGCGTGTGTATTCATTTGCGAATGGGGGATTCACTTTGGCAAATCGAATTTCCTACGAGTTTGACTTGAAAGGGCCCAGGTATTTGTCCTCATTAAGCATAATGACTCCTAACCTAGTTCCTAATATGAGATTGCAGTGCAACCATCCTCACTGCATGTTCATCTTCACTGGTTGCATTGCATGAAGCTTGCCAAGCTCTTTACAGCGGAAGCTGTTCCTCAGCCGTGGTGGCAGGAACCAACATGCTGTTGACTCCTTCTATGAGCGTGAACATGTCCGAGAACATGGTTCTCTCCCCAGACGGTTACTGCAAAGTTTTCGATGCAAGTGCAAACGGCTACGGCCGTGGAGAAGCGGTAAATGCTATTTTTATCAAACCCCTAGATCAAGCCATCGCAGGTGGTGACAATATCCGGGCCATCATTCGGGGAACGTCCGCAAATTATGATGGAAAGTCAGCAAAGATATTCGCACCCGATATAAAAAGCCAAGAGCAGCTCATCCGAGAGGCTTATTCAAGGGCTCAGATCCGTGACATCTGGCAAACAGCTTTTGTGGAGTGTCATGGAACTGGCACACAAGTCGGGGATATCGTGGAGACAACTGCCATTGCTCGGGCCTTTGAGGGCAAGGGTGTCTTCATCGGATCTGTAAGAGACAGCTACTCCCAACAGCATATATTTTGGTTTGTTTTCCAATGTTAATGTCTCCGTTTAGGTAAAGTCAAATGTTGGACACGGTGAAGGTGCGTCGGGGTTGACTGCCATTATCAAAGCCGTGTTATCCTTGGAACATTCCACAATCCCCCCGAATCTTCATTTTACGCGTCCCAACCCCAGGAGTAAGTATTCAATTACTTCCACTTGAAATTAAATTTCTAACCATCACCTAGTTCCGTTCGAAAAAGGCGGGCTCCAAGTCCCCGCTGAGCCCACTCCATGGCCTCTTGATCGCCAGAAACGCGTCAGTGTGAACTGTTTTGGTATTGGAGGGAGCAACGCCCATGTGAGTGTGACTCATACCCAATCCATTGCTTTGGCTAACAAAACATACAGGCTATCTTAGATGCAGGCCCTGTTGTTGATGATGTCGATAGAAATATTATTGACAAGCAGTCAATCCCTTATGTTCTCCCCGCATCAGCACAAAGCACCCCGGCCCTCATTTCAAGACTTGCGGGCATACAAGAGTACCTGAAGAGAAAACCACATACGACACATGATGTCGCATACACTCTTGGAGCTTGCCGCGATCATCTGTCCCATCGAGGATACCTGATCGTTGACGGCAAGAGTGGCATAACTGAAAATCAATCAACCCCACCGGCAGTTACGGGAGTCCCGCGTGTGGTATTCGCATTCACCGGACAGGGTGCCCAGTGGACGGGTATGGGAACAAATCTGATGAGTCACTTTGATACCTTCCGGCGCGATATCCGCACTCTAGACCAGATATTGCAAGAGATCGAATCCCCACCCTCATGGAGCATTGAAGGTACCAACTCACATCACATCACTCTGGGTGTCTTAATCGTGTTTGGGACTAACGAAATATCACTCAGGTGAGCTTTCGAACCCAGATGTTTCTACCTGCGTCGATAAGACTGAGTACTCTCAAACACTGTGTGCTGCGGTCCAGATCGCTTTGGTCAACTTACTAGCGAGCTGGGGAATTTCACCATCGGCTGTGGTTGGATACTCGAGTGGCGAGGTTATTGCTGCATATGCAGCGAAGGCAATTTCGATGCGTGGCGCTATCATCATCGCACATCTCCGTGGACGATGTAACGAGTCCACCTCACAGCGTGGAGGAATGAGCGTGATTGGTCTTGGAAAGGAAACTGTGAACGAATACCTGATTGATGGGGTAGTTATTGCGTGTGAGAATAGTCCTCAGAGCGTTAATATTTCAGGGCCTAGGTCACAGCTGAGAAAGGTCATTGATCGCATTGTTGAAAGGATGCCAGAAACATTCGTTCGAGAGCTGCCTGTCGAAGTCGCTTATCATTCCCGTGAGTTTCCCTTTTGTGAACAGCCTTCTTGGTACTGATAGAGTGCAGCGTCTATGATGAATGCTGGTGTAGTTTTCGAGTCGGCCGTTGCCTCTCACATTGCTCACAGTGACACGATGCTTCCTCTTTATTCCACAGTGACAGGCACAGTGATAACGGAACCGCATTGGCTAGATGCTGCTTACTGGCGCAGAAGTCTAGAATCACCGGTTCTGTTCTCTACAGCGGTTCAGACTTTGCTTGATCAGCAAAAGGATCGGAAAACTCTGCTCGTGGAAATTGGGACCCATTCTACCCTTGCTGGACCTATCCGTCAGATCGTTTCGCCTCAGTCAATTCAAGCTTATTACATCCCTACGCTTATTAAAAAGGCAGACCCGACACAATCCATCTTGACAACACTCGGGGAACTGTATTGTCATGGACACCCCGTCGACTTCGCGGCAATAAACGGCACCGGAAATGTTCTCCACGATCTCCCCGTCTATCATTGGGATAGACAAAGCATTGATTGGAAAGAAAGTCGCCTAAGTCACAATTGGAGATTCCGCAAATATCCCCATCATGAACTGCTGGGCTCTCGCATGTTGGAAGGTAGTGATATTGAGCCAGGTTGGAGGAATTTCCTGAAGGCCAGGGCCGTCCCGTGGCTTAGCGATCATCAAGTACTCGGGGATGTCGTGTTTCCCTGTGCAGGCTATATTGGAATGATTAACGAAGCAATACGCCAGTTGTTTAACACCCAAGAATGCACAATTCGCAACCTACAACTCAAGGTACCGCTTGTTGTGCCAACAACCGAGGGTCATAATATCGAAATTGTCACTACAATGCGACCATTGCGGATAAATGACCGACTTGACTCCAATTGGTTCGAATTTACCATTGCATGCTACGATGGAAACAATTGGACCAAACATAGTACTGGGCAAGTGGTGGCAGGTGCCGAGAATTTAAAGATTGATGTCCCAGGAACACAGCGGTTTCAAAGGTCGGTGAATACAAAGTCCTGGTACGGCTCGCTCGCAAATGTGGGACTACAATACGGGCCACACTTTCAAGGCTTAGAGGATATTACAGCAGATCCTATCAGCTTCGCGGCCAGGGCCACGGTTGGCGGAATATTCAAAGGAAGCGACAACGGCAATGCTGTCCACCCTACTGTCATTGACCAGTGCTTGCAAATGTTCAGTGTCGCAGCCTGCAAGGGGAGGGCAAGATATCTGACAAAACTCTTCATCCCGATGTTCATTGACGAAATTTCTCTCGGTCAAAATAGTGATTTAATGAAGGTCGAAGTCACTGGAGAAAGCTTTGCCGGAACCCAAGCCAAGTGCAGTATTTCGATGAGTGATGGTACAAACACGGTACTCGCAATGCGTGGAGTGACTCTGGCTCAATTGGACCAAGGTCTTAGGGACGACACACTTGGAATCCCTTTGCTCTCAGAAGCAGAGTGGCGTCCGGATCTTGATCTCCTTCCTGGCCACCTTCAGCTACCTAGTGAAAAGGACAGGGCCAATACAGTTGGATTGTTGAGTAGGGCTTCCACGCTGTCTATGATCTGCATGCATCGAAATATTGCCAAAGTAGAACCATGCCCAGAACACCTTGAGGGCTACAAAGGCTGGCTATCAAACCAAATCATGAAGTTGAAGACGGATGGTATATCTGCTGTGCCCGAAGCGCAATCATGGGCGCAGATGGACAGCGATAATCTGCGGGCACAGAGGCTGACACTAGATAAGCAGCTTCAGACTGAGGGACTGGGCTTCATCTCCGAACTCAGTCAGGTGGCAGTGAGAGAGATAACAGCACTTGTTGAAGGATCAAATTGCTCTTCGTTAGGCTCGAGAAAGGTCAAGCAACTGCAGAAACTCAACGACTGGATCGAGTCTCTCAGTGACCTATTGAGGTGGTTCTCTCTTCTTTGCCACGCCAATCCAAATCTTCGTATCATTGCGGTTGGCGACGAGACGGGGTCATTCACTTCTTCTGTGCTTCAATATCTTACCTCCGACGGAAAAGTCCTCTGTGCACAGTACACGCTGGCAACGACACCTGACATCGATGCCGCTCTGAAAGATCGCTTCAAAGATAATAACCTAGTAGAGTTCAAGTCCTTGGATCTCGACAAAGATCCCCTTCAGCAGGAATTCAAAGGGAGTTATTATGACCTAGTCATTGCATTTAATGTGCGCAATCCAGAATTGATACGTATAGCGGTAATAGCTAACAATAATCAAGATTGGCGCTCGGATGTCTGGCGTGACGCCAGCATTGAAGAGTATTGGAAAGCTTCTGACTCCTGGCGGACGAGTTCTAATTCGCGAACACTGCCCTGGTAAGCTGCTTTGTGTTCTCGGTGAAGTACCTATAGATTGACCAGGCTTTTGACATAATCTAGAACTACCGGTGATGCACTATCTATCAGTAAGCAGTCACAGAGCCGATCTTGACAGATATTGACAGAGAATAATTATTGACTTGCATCAAGAACCCGTCCCAAACCCAGTTGTTTGACGAGCCCCAAGTTGACATCAATGCCAAGTATATGTCAACTGAGGAGTGGGAAGGAAAACTTCGACAGGCTGGATTCGGCGGGGTTGAGACGAAGGGCGATGACGGCAAAGCGCCGTATCGTATCTATCGAAACTTGATCGCACGCATTCCACCAGAGAACCATTTGCAGGGAAACACTGTGTATCTTCTTTGTCCGAGTGAGATGCATCAATATCCATGGTTGATCGAAGTTGAAACGCATTTCATCGGGAATGGCCATACAGTGCAACGCTGTACCAAAGGGGAAGCGATACCACACGGGCAACCAGTGATCTCATTCCTCGACTTTGAGTGCCCATTCTTCTATGATACAAGCGAGAAAGACTGGATGGCGTTCCAGGATCTTATAAAATCCTCCCCCCAGATCCTATGGGTCACTCACTCAGTTGAGTTAGAATGTGCTAATCCAAACTTTTCGCTCGTCATGGGAGTTTCCCGTACCGCACGACAAGAACAGGAAATTCAATTTGGTACATTTCAGGTGGACAACTTTGATAGCTTTGCCGCAGCAGCACTACTCAAAGTATCGACGAAATTCTTCAGACAAGGGGATCGAACTGGTTTGGACGATGTCGACTATGAATTTGCCCTTCGTGATGGCTGCGTCTACATTCCGCGAATACGATGGAGCTCCCTTTCGGATAGACTGCTATACTCACCTGACATCGATGCACCCATGAAGCTGGACATTGCCTCATATGGAACTCTGGACTCATTGTCTTGGCGAGAACATGAGCTTGGCTCCCCTGAAGCAGACGAGATCGAAGTTGAGGTCAAGTTTGTTGGGCTTAACTTCCGAGTGAGTCCTCAATCTTCATGGTTGTATATGTGAGGGTGCTAAATCGCATAGGATGTGATGATTTCACTGGGCTTTATGGCAAGTAAAGATCAAATGGGAATCGATGGTAGTGGGATTGTGCAAAGATGTGGCACTGGAGTAACCGAGTTCAAAAAGGGCGATCGAGTCATGATAATGCACCCTGGGCTTTTCCGCACACGCGTGGTAGTACCTACCTCCCGATGTATCCATATGTCACCGTCGGTTTCGTTGGAAGATGCTGCCTCGCTGCCTGTGGTTTATGTCACAGCGCTGTATTGTATAATGGACATCGGGAGATTGGAGAAAGGACAGGTATGTCAGATGCCCGTTATCTATTTTACTTTTAGTTAACCTGTCTTTAGTCTGTTTTGATTCATGCAGCATGTGGAGGAGTAGGCCTTGCTGCAATTCAACTTTGTCAGATGATTGGCGCAAAGGTAAGATGTGACTATAGATATTAGGAGACCAATAACTAACACATTGTTCTTTAAGATATACGCAACTGTCGGGAGTGAGACGAAGGTACAGCATTTGATAAATAACTTTGGGATTCCTCGAAGTCACATTTTCAGCTCTCGCGACACCTCCTTCTATCCCAATCTCATGAAGGAGACTGACGGTCAGGGTGTCGATATTGTGCTGAATTCCCTTGCTGGCGATCTTCTCCACGCTTCATGGAAATGTGTGGCGGAATTCGGCAAGATGATAGAAATCGGAAAGCGAGACTTCCTAGAGCATGGAACCTTAGCGTTGGAAGCATTTGGGGGTAATCGGGCATTCTTCGGTGTTGATTTGATTCGGCTCGCAGAAAAGGCAGGGACAGTTACAAGGTACGCATCATTAGGCCTTCTCCCAACAAGTAAGATAATTATGTGACTGACTTTGGAGGGAAAGACTCTTCCGCCAAGTCCGAGACCTTTGGGATGCAGGAAAAATCACCGCAATTCGCCCCTTGAATATTTTCTCCAGCGTTGATACACCTGATGCATTCCGTCAGCTTCAGCAGGGACTTCATATGGGCAAACTCCTGGTGAGGATGCCAGAAATATCAGAGCGAGGGTTAATTTCCAAGTCGCGTCGCATGTCAATGTTCTCTCCCAGGCTATCCTATATCCTGGTCGGGGGTCTAGGGGGTATTGGACGAGCGATAGCAACTTGGATGGTAGAGCGCGGTGCCAGAAACTTGGTCTTCTTGACCCGATCGGCAGGAGCCACTAGTCAGGATCAGTCATTTCGTGATGAGCTGGAGTTGCAGGGCTCTACAGTTATTATGATAAAGTGTGATGTGACGATCCAACAACAGGTTCAAGCTGCCATAGCCGCTTGCCCTTGTCCGGTTGGAGGAATTCTTCAGCTCTCTATGATAGTTCGGGTAAGTCTCATACTCCCGTGTGCGCCAAGTTCTTGAACTGTAATTGCTGACCACCGAAGGACACTTTCATTCCAGATATGTCTCATAAGAATTGGCAGGACGTTCTTTCTTCAAAGGTAGCCGGAACCTGGAACCTTCATAACGCGCTGGATGGGAACGATGCTGATCTCCAATTCTTCGTCGTTTGTGGTTCCATAACTGGTGTTATGGGCAACGCTGGTCAAGTCAACTACTCAGCAGCAAATGCTTTTGTGTCCTCATTTGCCCAGTATCGGCTCCAAAACGGACTCCCGGCCTCTGTTGTGAATCTCGGAGGAGTCGACGATGTAGGATTCCTTGCGGCGCAGGATCCCACGCTTCGAGAGCGAATGCGTTCAGCCTCTGTGAGGTTGCTAAGCGAACAGGAAGTTCTGGATGCATTTGAGCTCGCGATATTCAATGGTGACTTTAAAGGAAACTCAAATTCCTCAGATTCGCTGAATATACCGAACAATCTGATTGTTGGCATGAGCAGCACAAAGTCTCTTGCTGATGCCACTGTTCGTCCACTTTGGGGGCAGGATGCACGTTTCCGAGCTTATTCGCATCTCGACTTCGACCCAGAAGCAACTGCCGATACCTCCAAGGTTGCCCCCAGCCTTCGATATATGATCTCCCTTCTCAAAAATGATCCCGATACTCTAGATGGGCCAGCTTGGAAGGAGCAAACAATGCTGGAGATCGCCAAGACCCTGCAGCAATATTCGACTTTTGCCCGTGGGCAAGACTCTGAGCAGCTCGCTACCATACACATCGACTCTCTTATGACAGTTGAGATCCGAAACTGGTGTCGTCGTCATTTTGATTTGGACCTGTCACTGATTGCGATAACTAAGGCTGCCACTTTTAGCGGACTAGGGGATTTGATTACTGAGACGCTACGCTCCAAGTACATGAAGAAATAGTTAGATGCGATCTTATGAAGTCCCTCTTTGTTTTATTGGGCCTATTAGCCAAGACGACATAACCATGTAGTAGTTAACGTTTGCTGGGGCGCACCAATAACCAATACCTGTATTTCTCATTCTATCAGTCTTTCCCACCCATAACCTGATACATACGACCATAGGGTGTGGAAAACAGGGCTTCCCGTCCGCTCAGCCGTACTTAAGCCACACGCCGGTGAGTTAGTAGTTGGGTGGGTGACCACCAGCGAATCCTCACTGTTGTATGTTTTTGTTTTTGTTATTGAGTCTATTTCTAGTAGATATTCTGTTGTAGTGGATAGTACTACAGTGGGAGGGAAAGCAGAGGAAGAATCATTAATTGATTAAACTGGAAATGCAGGGGTTTATATACCCTGTTAAACCCATCTAAACAATGCTCAATATGCAGCAAACAAGCTAATAAAGGCTCAGTCTGTAGCAATAGCAAACATATATGCATGGGATGATTGTTCTAGTTGAAGCTGATGGGTAGACCTCCGCAAATCCCATAAGTGGGCCCTATAAAAACCTATATAGGCGCTGGCAAAGCGGACTCTATAGTTAGTTAATCGTTGTATACGATCTTCTACCAATCGTATAAAGGTCGGGGTTTTTTTTTATTTGGAATAAAGGGGATACTATAAGTACGTATGTTAATTTTAAATATAATCTTAGGAGTTGAGACATAACCGAAAATATAAATTTTAATTTTTGATATCAGATATATATCTAGCGGGAAGCACCAACTTTCTAGTAAACCTCTATAATTTTGGGGATTTTTAATTAACGCGTGTCTTTTTATGTAGCATAGAGAGAACTCTAGTAACTGATTCTAAATGATGAAATTTAACAAAATAATACCTTAGGGATCAGGATTAGAAACAGACGTAAAACAAAGGTAATTTAATTAATCCTAAAAGAGGGGTTCAACTTATCTTATCATCCAAATCCTCGGCATATTTATATTGCTTGGGGCCTATTTAGGCCCCTATTAACCCATAGTGGGCTCGAGGTATAGGCCTAAGGACCGCAGCCCAAACCCAACCCATTTGCGGGTTGGGTTGGGCTGGGCTTTGGGCTTTATGGGACCCCCCGGTTATATCAAATATGCTATATATTCTTATTTATAAGTTGAACAAGTACATACGACCATAGGGTGTGGAAAATAGGGCTTCCCGTCCGCTCAGCCGTACTCAAGCCACACGCCGGTGAGTTAGTAGTTGGGTGGGTGACCACCAGCGAATCCTCACTGTTGTATGTTTTTCTTTTTTTTTTTTGTCTCTATTCGTTTTATAGCACTATGATGAACGAACCCCCATGCGAAACTTGTGCCAGAGCAAGGTATCTTGTCTCTAGACATTTTCGAGTCACCGTGATGAGTTTATTGCCTTTCACAAAAATAACCCTGCATTTATGGGGTGGGTAGTATAACAACGCGTATGTACAAACGATCTCGCTGAGTTCCCTAATCTCAACAATCTATTCGGTAGTGATCAAGGTAGACTATCCATTTACCAAACATGCATGCCAACTGCCAAGCAGACGTAGGACAATGGCATAAAAACCAAGGCTAGTATGATAAGCCTAGTATGGATTAGCCCTAGTTCTAGTAAGGTAGCCTGATATCATACCTCTTTACTGTTGCTGCCTGTTCGATGAACTCTCTGTTTTCTTTGATTTGTCGAGTTGTTAAAGCTTGTTGTATCTTGCTGTTCTTCACGTCGATTAAATGCTGGGTTTCAAGGAGAAGATTGCTCATCTGAGATCGTATGTGAGTATACTTCTCCATCGTCTGATTTAATGTTCGAACACTGTCGAAACCGTTTGTGGGTGATCCTATTTTTGCCGCACGCAAATCAAGTCTCAATCGTTGGCATTCAATGTCCAGTGATGAGATGTAGCTAAGAATGGCACTTTTCATCCCATCTTCGTTAATCGGCCCATCAACTACAAGATTTTCCTCGTCTAGATCTTCAGGATCTTCGTTGTGCTGTATGCCCCGATGGGATAAACTTTGTAGACTGAGATCTCCAAGCTGGTCTTTCAATGTCTGCAGGCGGTCAAACCACGCATTTAGAGCGTACAACCGTATAAGATGGACAACCGCTGCTGGTTTTCTAGGGGCACTGGCTTCATTCTCAAGGAGCATATCCTTGGCGAAGTTTTCAACATCTTGAGACATAGTCCGTCGAGACGCAGTAGGTGCTTTAGTGGATCCATGGTCCTCTTGGTCCCGATTTAGACAGAATTCCTTGAATGATTTAATGTTTTCCTGCTTTGTCAGAGGATCGAGAAAGACATGAGGATCGTTGTCTGCGCCGTCTCCATCAAATTCCGGACAAGGTGGAAATAAAATCAACACTTTCAAGATTAGTAAGTTAGTAAATTCGGCGCTGTTAAATAATATGGAAAATTTATAGCTGTTCATACCTTGTTGACATTCGGGATTGTGAGTGTCATTTGTGACATGGATGGTAATGCGCTGCAGAATGTCTAGGCCATTTTGTGAATATCGTTCCCCTTGGTCGCAGAACATGCTATCGTCCACAAATCGCTTCCGAGCAATGCGACGATTCAACACTCGGTCCTGTAGCGCCAAAACTCTTGCACGTAGACCTCTCCCAGTAGGCTGTGTTCTGTCACCCTCGGATTGATATCCTTGCACATATATCGTCCGTGGCACATCCACAGAAAATGTGATAGATTGACCCTGAAGATTGTAAATAGATTTATCAATTGAATCCCGGATTATCAGGTCTTTTGCATGCTCCACATTGGCGATAGAAAGTCGCCCTAGGTGCCCTTTGAGGATCTGGAGGTTTTTCTCATACTCAAAGGCGCCGACAGATGAAGGGATATGTTCGATCTTTGTGTTGCAAAGCTTATAAATACCCGTGCTATTTTCGATATCTTTAAACGATATCCCGATATGGTGGCTGAAGACATTAGGGTCCAAAGAAAGCCCACTGCCTAACGCCTCCATGCTTAAGCAGGTGATATGTTGTGCGCAGATAATTCGGGGGCGGGGGCGGGGGGCGAGGGCGATCCTCTGAATGGAGATCGGTACTGGAAAGATGTGATTCTAGAGCTCCCATGGATTCAGGGTCTGTCCCATCATAGCGACGATGATCCGTAACTCGATCGTTGTCGCCTATATCCATTACGAACACCGGGGACGATAGAAGAGCAATCTGAGAATTATAGCCCAGTCTATGAGGGCTATGTTCAGAAAGACGCCAGATGCGGTCATATCGTGAATATGTCAACAAGTGATCATAAGCCGGAGACAGTGTTTGCAAATACTGATCGTATCGCCCTTGTGGTGTGTCGGGAAGCCAGGCTGAAAGAACTTCTCCCAACCTTAGTGCAGTGGGATTCTGAGCCTTTGGCCCATTTGAAAATCGAGAATCATCCATTGGACCGAGAATGCGGGTAGATGTTGAGAATGAACGGAGGCTCGATTTAAACAAACAATCAAGGGGCCGCGCGCGTAAAAACATCACATGTGGAGGACGCATCACAGTGATAGTGTAAGAAGGGTATACTATGTCGATGGTAAAAGACGGTGTGATTCAGGAAGTGTCGTATCACAGGGGGCTGGAATGATTGACCAGTTGAGGGGTCAGTGCGGCAATCGCGTTAACTCGGTGCTTTCCGTCTGGATTTCTCACTTTGTTTCTACAACATACGAATATTAAATGGAATACATTACTCCGTACATAGTAGTATGTACGCACGCTTTGTTTTGTTTTGTTTTTTCATATTACGGGCTAAAAACAGCATGTTGGCAACTGCAACTGCAATTATGAGAGTCCGAGAGCAAGATTCGATTATCGCAACCCACAGTAAGACTGCGACCAGCGAACAAGAGCTGTGATCTGGGGCTCAGGGGGTATTGGATTGGTATAATTCCATTTCAGATAGTGCTCTCACTATAACCGACCGGCCGCCAACCAAGTAACCATTCACTAACTGCGCCGATAGGAATTCGTTTTGCGAGTACGCCAACTGTGGCACTTCACCGATGCCCACCATGATCTAGAGCCTGCCTCATAATTAGTAGATATATCGGAACCGATGGTTCTGAATATCCGTCAGATCTATGAAGGCAAGGTCGGCCGTGGACGCTGTGTCCTCCGACCCAGCCTGCTCCCGGTCCCTCTTGGCGTTCTCCCATACCGTGAGCTGTCGGAGAGCAAACGCCAGCAGAACCACAGCGGACATTGTCACGATTAGGGTAATATTGGCCGCATTATAGCTGGGTGCGTCGGAGGCCTGGAACAGCTGGGGGCCGATAAGATTGCCCACGCAGAACGCCATCAAGGTCAGAGCGTTGCGCATCGTGCGCTTGGTATATCCGCTGGTATTGGCGGAATTCCAACTGTAGATGATAGGAAGCATGGCCGGGCATGCGTTGAGAAGATAGACGCCGAATAGTTTGCCCACTTTATACTGTTCACTAAGGCCTGTCACAGGGAGAGCGATTAGTTAGTTGATCATTTTGCGTCATCGTCTTCCAAGGAGCATCCATACCCAGGAGCAAGCCAGCACCAAGAATACTGGGTATCGTAATGATGGCAATCATGTAGGAGCGGTGTCCAATGGCCCCGATGAGGTAGGTACCACCAATAGTGGCGATGATCGAGACGGCCCCGGATGGCATCTGGATAATGGTGGTGCGCTTCTCCGAGAATCCGAATGTCGCAATGATGATACTAGAGAAGTTGGACACAGCACCGTTGTCGATCATAGCCAGGAGAGTGATGAAGAACAAGGGCCAGGTCTGCTTGTCCTTGAACAATAGCTCTCCCAGCTGGTACGGCTTGAAATGCTTGTTTTCGACACCAGTTAGGTTCACGCGGACGTGTTCGATGGCCGCAACCTTCTCTTCGTCGTTGAGGAAGGAAGCACTCATAGGGTTGTCCGGAAGGAAGAAGATGGTGGCGATTCCAACCGCCGTAGTAAGACATCCCTGCAATTCACCTTGGTTAGCTTCCAGTGCTATCAAGATCCTGGCAGTCCAAAGCAACCTACCATGAAAAGGAACAGGATCTGCCAGTTCGCCAATGCTGTGGAGTTCACATGCTGGAAGCCATATGAGATAGCCGATCCAACAATTTGTGCCACTCCAACCTGACTGTACCACAGACCTGTCCGGCGCGACTGTTCCGGCTTGGTCCACCACATGCCCGTGATGAGGATGAGAGATGGCGCCACAGAGGCCTCAAACACACCGAGGAGGATACGAACGATCATCAAAGAGGCATAGCTTTTACAAGCGGCATGGCAGATAACGAGAATGCCCCAACAGGTGACGTTGATTCCAATATACTTGCCAATGGGAAAGCGCTGCATGAGGTACGCGGTGATTGGCTCCGCAACAAGGTATCCGACGTAGAAGATGGTTCCTATATTGTTGTACTCGTTCCCTTTCAGGTTATCCTTGATACCCATGACGGCCGCATAGTTTAGCAAAGTTTTGTCTAGATACTGCAAGAAGTAGATGCCCATGAGGATCGGCATGATTCGCAGGTCAATCTTCCACCGTAACGCTCTGCTTTCCGCTATATCGACGCCAGCCTCATGATCCCGCGCCAAGAACATCAGCGCTGCATCGCCGTCCTCATACTTCTCAGGGTGTGTGGTTGGCACCTGTTTGGTTGCCTCGAGCGCAATAGTTTCTTTGGTGTCCATGTTGCCTGGTTGGTTAACAGAGGACCAGGAGTGAGGATTCATCCTTATATCATGTTCTGCTCATAAGGTGGTCAAATATCTGTAATGTACTGGTTAGCTGAACTTCATATCAGCAGCGTAAAACATTATCTGTGGTTTATAATCATTTTTATTGGGCGAACATATAACCTGCTCACTTAGCAGAGCTCCAATACCTATCTATGCCGTGTAGTCGCCCCACACCCCTGCCGGGTAACGCTGATCTTCTACCTTTTTGTTTCCTTACTGAGGAGACGGCTGTTACTATGTCACTCTCCCTATCGCCCACAATATTCAGTTGCCGCGGCCAGCTTTTGCATTAGTCTTTGGAACGTACCTCGTTTCAGCCGGCGCTCTTTCTCAGTCTTTCCACGCAATCGAATCCATGGGGCGGCCAGGATCCCCTGCTCACACTAAACCCAAAGCCTTATGCCCAAAATAACCAATGTGAGAAGAGAACGCACGGGGCTCTGTTCAACTTCCTCAACAAGCTCACTCCCCCGGGGGCGGCTCCAACAAATGACCGGTTGGAAAGCGTACACAGTGTCCCATGATACCGGAAAGTCGCCAAGTCGGAGGGTTTGGGGGCTATAATACGATTCGTGGATAATTCGGCCCATAGGTGGACAAACAAACGAAACTTATACGTCCACAATAACATGAGATAAGATAAGGCCAACTACCAACTAACTAATGAACAATCGTAGAAGGTTCTTTATCCAACTTACGTTTCGCAAAAGTATCTTATCAACTAGTCCCTATGACTCTTCGCTTTGGACCTTGGCTTCCCGAGACTCGCCGATACACGAACGTCTACTCAATCACACTCCTCTTTTCGTCTCTTCTTATCTATCCCGCGATCTGGTTACCCGCATTACGACTACAGGCGAAGCTGAATCGTTCATATAGACCCTATCTCTCTACCCCTCCCAGGCGTGGGAATGCCTCTCAACTCGAAGTCTGTCTATTGCAGACCGAACCCAGGGTGCCGCTGAGAGACGCAAAAAACGAAAAACAAAAACATACAACAGTGAGGATTCGCTGGTGGTCACCCACCCAACTACTAACTCACCGGCGTGTGGCTTAAGTACGGCTGAGCGGACGGGAAGCCCTGTTTTCCACACCCTGTGGTCGTATGTATGATATTAAGTGTTGGAGAGAATTATAGAGTAGAACAAATTAGATAGTGGTGAGTGAGGCTGAAGATCACTATATGCAGAACTCACTTCCTCTATCATTGGGAGAACGAACATACCTAGTCAGAAGCAAGATCTAATAGGTAGATAGGTGATGTGGCCATTTGTATTTTAAGGACTTCGCAGCCCGCTCAAGCAGCCACACATGGAACTAAAATAGTATGTAGCCCTCGCCTCGGAGAAATATATTATCGAGGTACCAGGGTAGGCCTTAATGTTGGCTCAACTATACCAAGAAGAGGTCATGGGTGTTCGTGTTCTCACCAGGAGATTAGATCTCAACCTAGCTCACCCGTTAAGCCAGGGTCACTTTCAATCTCCAGATGACTATCAACTCGGTAAGAGTCTAGGCTAGCGACCGAGTCAACGGGAGGATATCGATGGGAAAACGGGGCAGTTGAATCTGATGCCACGGTCAACACCTAAGCTTAAGTTTATGTTAAGTTTGTGTTTTTTTTGGCCCCCACCACCCCGGAAGATTCACACGCACTAGAGTGCCAAGCACCGCCGGCCCGATGTCCCAATTGATCGGACTTATCTCCACAACCTCTACTTACACTCCTTTTCACACTTATATGAATGTTGCTTTGCTGGAATAATCAGTCAACGTGGTCGGCACTTCCCTATACCCATAATGGATCACCCCGAGGCCAACATCCGCCCAAGTACCGAGATCTCTCCGGCCACCATTCCAAACCCGGAAGAACAGGACCTGGAACGAACCTCAGGCAAAGCCGAAGACGTGGAAATATTGACGGCAACCAAGGAACTACCCACCCCACAAGAGCGAGATGGAGTGAAAAGCAAGGCACCAACGCCAAAAAAAACGCTCTCCTTTAAACTCGCCTTCGTAGGGCTGGCTGCCAGCCTTTTTGTTTTCCAGGTGGATGCCACCTGCCTGGGTATTGCCCTTCCAGTGAGCCACAACACCATCCCTACTCCATGCTACTCACACCAATGACTAATTTTCATCGCTAGACTATAGCAGGCGAGCTAAAGGGCTCAAGTTTAGAGTCTTTCTGGGCGAATCTTGCTTACACCCTATCTGGACTGGTCACCCAACCAGTCTGGGCCAGTATTTCCAACGCCTTCGGTCGAAAGCCACCCCTATACGTATCTATGGGACTATTTCTTATCGGTTCCATTGTTTTCGCTATAGCCCAAAACATGAGCACTATAATTGCCGCACGGGTCCTCCAAGGCCTCGGCGGTGGTGGAATTGACCTTCTGGTGATGGTTATTCTCGCGGATATGACGACACTCGAGGAGCGCCCGAAATATCTTGGCTTAATGGCCATTCCTTCGGCCATTGGCAATATTATGGGGCCTGTTGTCGGTGCGCTTTTCTCGACCTATGCTACCTGGAGATGGATTGGCTGGATCAACCTCCCGTTGTTAGGAATTGGTATACCATTGGTGTACTTCTTCCTTAAACTTCGCCCCGTCCCACTCGATACAACGCTAGCTAGTAACTTGAAACGCCTCGACTGGATCGGTATGGCGCTTGTTATCATTGCAATTACAATTTTTGTTGTACCTCTGAGTTGGGCAGGCTCCTTATTTCCATGGGCTTCTTGGCAGACTCTCCTTCCACTGTTGTTGGGAGTTGCGGTGTTTGTCATCTTCGTCTTTTACGAGGCGAGGCCCGCGGCACCTATCATTCCTTATCGAATTTTCCACTCCAAGACTGGAAATCTGACACTAGTTGGAGGCTTCATCCACGGTATAATTATGGTATCTATACTACAGTACTTGCCTTTGCTATACCAAGCGGTGGAGCTAGAGAGTGCTATTTCATCGGCTCTCTCCCTATTGCCCACTGTTATTATAAGCGTGGTAGTCGCAGCCGTCTCAATGTTGATGGTCCCATTGTTTGGAGGATACGTATGGCTTCTACGACTGTCATGGGTTGTTCTTACACTGGGAACCGGTTTGCTAGCTCTTTTCGACGTAGGAACCTCGTCATCTATGCGTTACGGGCTTCCTATTCTTTGGGGACAAGGTGTTGCGCTACTACGTCTCAATATTCTTCCTATGCAAGCTAGTGTCAAAAATGTTGACGACACAAGCTTAGCTATGGGGCAGTTTCTCGCCATTCGCTTGTTTGGAGGTCTTGTTGGCCTTACAATCTCTTCGGCTATTTTTAACAGTGTTTTCGCGGCATCAATTTCTGATGCTACCATTCAGCTGACGGGGGATTTGGCACCTTTGAAAGACGCCTCCAATGCTGTCAACTTCATTGACGAGTTGAGATCACTAGATGTATCTTTTACAATCCTAGAGCAGGTTTTGAGGGTCTATCTGAAGTGCTTCCAGGCGATCTTTTATACGATGACTGGCCTTAGTGGACTGGGATTGCTGACTTCGGTGTTTTTGGATGAAATTAATCTCAAGGGACACGCTCTTGGGAATCAGCGTTTCGAGGAATAGTCAGAGTCAGCGAAGTCATTCCTTGTATCAATATTTACTTAAACACTAATATATAGAGAGATTAGATTTTAGAAATAATCACTCCACTTCCCTTGCGAAATTTGTCAATTGCAACTCTTCACCTCCATTTGTTTCGAAGTGTTGTCTGAAGAATGTTACAAACATCCTCACACCTCTAGGCCTAGGTGACCCGTGCTATTCCTGACGGCCAGCATTAAGCATTCATCGATTCAGCTTCCCTCACAATGAGCCTAAAACTCTCCTTTTATCTATCCAGATACTCAATATTTTCTATTCCATACACTGCTGACCATTTTTAATCTATAATTTAGGTGGCTACTACCATAAGGATCCACTCTCGATCGCAGCTAGGATTGGCGAATTTCTATCACTCGGGGTTCAAGTTATGCAAACCTTGTGCCCACTATCTGCATCCTTTAGATATATATAGTCTCATAATACCACTTTCCCCTCGCTTTAATTTAATTTTTTGACTTCAATATTCTACTCTATAATTTTCTCCAATAAATAAACTAGTACATACGACCACAGGGTGTGGAAAACAGGGCTTCCCGTCCGCTCAGCCGTACTTAAGCCACACGCCGGTGAGTTAGTAGTTGGGTGGGTGACCACCAGCGAATCCTCACTGTTGTATGTTTTTTTGTTATTGAGTCACTGTATTGTAGGTAGGCTAAGGAACCAGTCAGTGTACATTGCTTATTAAGCGATCTGTAATAGTAATTCATGTATTTTTATTTTTCTGCCAGGCCAAATTCAGGCATCCAGGCAATAAATTCAAGCATTTGTCATTGAGCGCTATATACCCCGTCGTAGACCACGGTTCTGTTCGTTTGGTCTCTACCTAGGTGCTACCTAGGTATATGCAAATAGAGCATGTGACGTGCAAGTACCATAGTTTGTTTCCACTTTCAACTCACCAAATTTCTTCCTTTGCAACTCACTTTTCTTCTGCTTTCTAACCTTCTCATTTATTTCGCACCTTTATCTCTCATCGAATTAATCATGGACGACGACCACGTCCTACACTCATGGTTCCCTAAGGGGCTAGATCCAGGAGACAAGGTCACCCTCGACATGCCCAAGGGCTCGGAATGGGTAATCGACAGACTGGTCAATAAGCACAGCTACCAATGCGCAGACCCGTCTCTCGACTCTTACGCATGTGTTCTGTTCGAATGCCACAATGCTACAGGTGGACAACAGGCTTTTATGCGCGTTTACGCCCAAGTTCCACACACTTGTTATAAGGATGCGGACCGAGCTACCCGCGCCTAAGAAGCGACTGAATTCACACCCCCCGAGCTGAAGGCATACAAGTTTCTTAAAGAAAAAAGCTCGCAAAATATACCTCTACTTCTAGCATATAAGCAAGATTCTTAGGATAGTAGCTTAGGGGCAGTTCCTAGAGGGTATGATATATAGATTGTATAGGAGAAGGTCCCTAGAGAACGCCTAGGAGATTTCAAATCTACTTTTATATACGCTAGGATATAAACTGTAAGGAACGAAAGCGTGTCCGTAAGGTCTTCCTTCGAGAGTTTCCGTTAGTTAGTTGAATACTATTTAATTGCCGAGGATAATACTAATATAGAATCACTATTATTAGGAAGGCTAAGAATATAGGGTATTTCCCTAAAAGGGCTAGGCCTCGTAATCTAGTCTAGGATTCGAATACTAGAGTGAAGTACGTATAATAGATTCCCTAACTAGTCCTCTAGTGGAATACCTACCCTAGTTAAGTGGGGCAAGGAAGAAAGACACCCTATATAGCGTCTAACTTTGCCTATCTACGGGCGATTATAGGGATCACCGTTATATAACTCTCTTATTGGTTTATATTGCTGGGTAGTAACATAGACCTAGTTATATTTTATACGCGTTTACGCCCAAGTTCCATATACTTGTTATAAGGATGCGGACCGAGCTACCCGCGCCTAAGAAGCGACTGAATTCATACCCCCCGAGCTAAAGGCATATAAGTTTCTTAAAGAAAAAAGCTCGCAAAATATACCTCTACTTCTAGCATATAAGTAAGATTCTTAGGATAGTAGCTTAGGGGTAGTTCCTAGAGGGTATAATATATAGATTATATAGGAGAAGGTCCCTAGAGAACGCCTAGGAGATTTTAAATCTACTTTTATATACGCTAGGATATAAACCGTAAGGAACGAAAGCGTGTCTATAAGGTCTTCCTTCGAGAGTTTCCGTTAGTCAGTTAAATACTATTCAATTGCCGAGGATAATACTAATATAGAATCACTATTATTAGGAAGGCTAAGAACATAAGGTATTTCCCTAAAAGGGCTAGGCCTCGTAATCTAGTCTAGGATTCGAATACTAGAGTGAAGTACGTATAACAGATTCCCTAACTAGTCCTCTAGTGGAATACCTACCCCAGTTAAGTGGGGCAAGGAAGAAAGACACCCCACATAGCGTCCAACGTTGCCTATCTACGGGCGATTATAGGGATCACCGTCACATAACTCTCTCATTGGTTTATATTGCTGGGCAGTAACATAGACCTAGTTATATAGTCAGTAGTAGTATTGAACCTAGATGATTCCTTATAATGCCTTAGATAAGATATGTAAAGAGACAACTAGAAAGACCCTAAGAAGAACATCTAATAGAGAAGTTGAAATTAATGTACCTTGCTTCAAGAAGGCGGTGATAAAATAGGCTCTAACGCACTAGCCAATGAGAGAGTTATGTGACGGTGATCCATATAGTCGCCCGTAGGTATCATCGCTTGAAGCATAGGTAAACTTCCTAGAATGCTGTATGTTGACTGCTCTAAAAATCCAAACCTAGTTCTTCCTAGTAATTTGGGGAAGGGCAATGAATTTGAAACTCTCCGCGAACAACCATGCTTATCGATCGCCCATATTCTATCTAGTTTGAAAGAATTCATATATAAGGCCGGCTCTTCGGGGCTGGTGTGGTGAGCTCCTAATCACTCCAGGCATTCAATTTGGTTGAGGTGTGGCTCAAATAATTGTTCCCCATGGCGGCTCTCTATTCTACTGCACTCGACCTTTTCGGTCTTTTTGGTAGCAATCTGGCTGCGGCTGTGTCGGAGTTCGACATAAGAACAAGCTGGGGTAATCTTAGCCCCTACACCGACGCGCCGGGCTTTGGTATTCCCAAAGGATTTCCTGCGGGATGTGAGCTGTCGCAGGTTCACGTACTTCATCGCCATGGCCAGCGATACCCCACTCCATATCCTCTCGATGGTGGGACCATGGTGATGTTCTCCCAGAAGCTGGCCAATTACTCTAAAAAGAACCCGGACATTAAGGTAGGCACCGGTCCACTGGAGTTCCTCGACAATTGGCAGTTTACGCTTGGCTACGACGTGCTACTGCCCCAAGGTGCGGCTACAGAAGCTGCGGCTGGCGCACAGTTCTGGAGCGTGTATGGTCACCTGCTGTACCGTGCTGGTCTTGGTGATGCTTCATATGATCCATCGTTAAACGTGTATCCCAACGGCACGGCTCGTCCCAAGCCCACTTTTCGCACGACGTCGAAGTCTCGCATAGTTGACAGTGCTCGCTGGTGGTTGAGTGAGTATTTTCTTTCCTAGTACGATTAGAGGTTGGATCTAACAATGGCGGCTGCTTAGGTGGTTTCTTTTCCAAAGCGGGTGCCGACAGCTCTTCCTCGGAGTATGAGCTGACCATTATCCCCGAGCAGGATCATTTCAACAACACCCTGTCCCCGAGGTCTACTTGCACAAATGGCAGTTTTGTTGGGTAAGCTGCAGTTTTTTCTTTTGGGGTGGGGGGATTACATACTATATGGAGTATGTTAGAGCTAATCCATCAATAGATATAGCGCGGCTGAGACTTTCGGCAAATCGATAATAAACGGTGCTCTCGAACGGTTATCTCAGTTCTTACCCCACGGCTTCGGCCTTGATTCCATGGATGTCCAGGCCATGTTCAGCTTATGCCCTTACGAGTATGCGGCTCTCGGCCAGTCATCCTTCTGCTCTCTGTTCACAGAACAGGAATGGCGCGACTTTGAGTATTTACTCGACCTGAGTTTCTACGGCAGCCCCAGCGGCCGCGCCAACGGTATCGGCTACGTTCTGGAATTGGCTGCACGTTTACAGTCACGTTTGATCATGAGTAGCGATGCTGCTTTCAAGGCTGGTTCCCATGGTTTGCCAACCTCCGTCCCCCACGCACCTCCTCACAACCGCTTTCATATGAGCCAGATCGCGCCCTTTGGCGGCCGCCTGTTCACTGAAGTCTGGACGTGCCCTAAGGATGTAAACCTAGGTCGTCTCCAGGATCAAATGTACGAGAATCCGAATCTTTCGTCTCGGTCAGATGTGACTGGATATGTCCGTTTTGTGCTGAACAATGCGCCTGTTCCGTTAGATGGACTGTGCGACAACGCTGACAATGGATTTTGTCCACTTGACCACTTCCTAAGCAATGTGCTGACTCTGAACAAGGAGGCTTTGTACCAGAAGGCGTGCTTTGGAAATTACAACATTCCAACTCAAGTCGCCAACGGCCAGCCTATTCAGACTTGAGAGGTGATATTTCTAGCAGATAGTATACACCGGCAATGCAGCAGTTATCACACAAAAGGATGCATACTTGAATTTCTAAACTAGGTACGTATTCTAATTGCTAATATTGTAATGTTGTAATATTTTGGTTTATAGACGCGTAGTTAATAAGCGATATAATTCAATCAACGGGTAGTATTCCAATAGATATATATATAGTCACCCAACTAGTGATGTCAATCTGCCGTGTCATGCCCGTGGAAATGTTGCAAACACTGTACATATGTATCTTCTACAAACTACATTCGAGCCAATAGGAAGAACTATAACTTCAGACAAAAAAGGACCGAAGTCCTTGTCCTATGGGCCAGAGCCAGGCTACCCCACTAAGTTTGAATGGAATGTGGGGTTGAGGTACGGAGTAGTTGAAGATAATATAACTAACTAGGCATGATGCATCTATCGTACAAGGCTCTTTCCCCAGCCTCCTCTTAAGTGTTAGATGTATTTCTAATCGAAGAGAATGCTGGCTTCCTGGCATTTTATTACCTCGCTTCTTTTTGGTCTCTTTTTGGTCTCTTTTTGGTCTCTTTTTGGTCTCTTTTTGGTCTTGGTCTGTTGAATTCCAATATATATAGGTTCAATAACTTTCCTCGACCCAACATCGCGGGAAAATAATAATTTTGGTGCCACAGCCACCCTAATGATCCCTTGAACTAGCCGCTTTTGGGTGCGGGACCTGGTCTTCCCTTCTTTACGGCTACTGCACTCATAACAGCAAGGTCACTTGTTAGGCGAAGACACGCTTGCGAGGGTATTTTTTTGTAAAAAAAGAAGAAGAAAAAGCGGGGCCGGTGAATAGTCTGCCGTAGTTTTCCCCAACTTCACTCCTCACCCCCTGGTCCGCACCCCGACTCTCCGCATTTTTGCGAGACCCCCCTTCTTTTCTCTCAACCTACTTCTTCATTCTGCTCGAATTTTCTGCTCCAGCATTCTGCTACACGACATGATGAGGAGTAATGATGTTGCGGCCCGCAAGTGCGCCAAGTGCCATCGCGTCTTTTCTAAAGTCGAGCACTTGAGACGACATCATCGATCACGTGAGTATATCTTCCGAAACCATTCCGCAAGACGACACGCTGAACCATGCTTCTGTAAGATACGGGGGAACGGCCCTTTAAGTGCAAGGCCTGTGGGAGGACATACGCTAGAAGGTGCGTTTATTATCCTTGCAGTAGTCCGTCATTCATCCTGATGCGGTAGTTCGCAGTGATGTTCTCAATCGGCATATCCGGAATCATCATTTAGCACCACCACAGGATGGGGATAGCGCAGTTGTCCCGCAAAGCAGGCCTGCGACGGATGAGTTGGAGGAGATCAGACCTCCGCTGGATGCCAATTATTCTGAAGAGGCAGATACTGGAAGCGGAAATCTTCCCTCCGACAGGCCTTCCTCGTCACCGCGCAACACACCACCTGGATGTCCGACTCCACAGGATATTATTATTCATGACTCACTCAACGATAATTGGAACGAGAGACATATTGATGACGACATACTGGGGCTACAGCCCCCGTGTACCGAGGGGCTTCCCGAGTTCCTTGGAGATATCCGCACCGCGGGAGTAACAGACGACCAGCGTCGGCCGCAACTCGCCCCTATTTCAAGTCCCCGGCGAGATTTTATTCCATTTGATCCATATATGGATCCGTCTCTGGGAATAGCACAGCCACCTATCACCCGTGACACGTTCGATACCATACCTCCTGGTATGGACTTTGGCTCTGTTCTGTGGGATGACTTGCTTTTGACACCACCAGCTTCTGGATATCGGGGGCTCCATCGCCACCAAAAAGATAATATTTCAAATGAGCAGTTTGAGCAGGTGCGACGGCTCTGGCCCACAAGGCGTCGGAGAGTTACACCCTCCCCGTCTCCCATGTGCTGGGATGACATTCTTCTACATCCCGAAGATAATATCTTCTCTTCCACTGAATTGAAATCCATGGCAAGACTTAAGCCATCACCAGCGACCGGGTCACCCTGGGGACTTACCGAGGCTTGCCGGCACCGTTTAGCTCAAAGTATAACCACCTATGCCCCTCACAGTCCGGATCAAACAATAGATCTCGACCGTGATGGGCCATGGGACGGGGAACCGCCCCCTACTGATATTCTAGACCTATGTCTGGATCTTTACTTTAGTCAATTCCATGTACATTTACCTTTTGTTCACCCGGGAACATTCAAGGCCTGTGATACTCCCAGTATCCTGTTGTTTCCCATGTGCCTCGTGGGTATGATGATCCTTAACAGAAGCGCAGCTCGCAATTTGATTGCCAAGTATCTGCCAGTGAGTTCTCCTTTGGGCTCACTCTTCACTAGGCTCAACTTATACTAAATTGTTTGAGCTCCATAGGGTGCTATTCACCACTGTAGATCTGAGCTTACGTCTCAAAATCTCCGCTACTGTGCAGGCCCGGAGTTATTGACCGTTCTGGGTAGCGCTTGCCTTCTCTTGTTTGTAGCCGCCTCGACAGCTGTGGGTTCCCTCTTTTCCTAAGCCTCCTTCCATACTGACACGGGGCCAGGAAATAGCCTTTGAAGACAAACGGCAATCGCTTTACGAGGAAGCAATATCTGTCAGATTCTCCCATCTGCTACTAGCCAAACCACCCACACTGCTGCAGACTAACTAACATTAATGTGCCATAGGTGGCTAAAGATAGGGGACTTTTCGGCTCGCACGGTTATAGCCATTCTATCATACAAGCCGTGGGAGACGATGCTATCATGTGGAAAGCGTGGGCTCGGATCCAATCCGCTCAACGGTAGGCAATGTTAATGATGGCTAAGTAAACATCTAACGTTTAATTAGTCTTACGGCTTGTTTGATTTTAGCTGATGTGTACTCGGCACACATGCTGAACCTTGCGCCTATCCTTTCACCTGAGAATATCCAAATGCCACTTACATGCTGCGATGCCCTGTTCACAGTATATTCTTCACAGAAGTGGAAAGAACTCGCTGCGATCGAGGACCCGTGGAGGCAGCCGCTCTCTGTGGTGCTTGATATACATAATCTTCCATCAGGGCTCTCTGGACTGGGACTTCAAACAGCTCTTACGTTGATCTGGCTCCGTATTCTCAAACCTCGCCGCCAAGTTCAAGGACGCGCGGCCCATGTGCTTGAGCCCTGGACGCCCAACGGTACCTTATCGTGTGAAAACACGGAGGACAGCAATGCGGCATCTGTTGGATCTTGTCTGGCTTCGGCCTTTGATGTTTATGCGTGGGAATTCAAACGTGGAAATGCGAACTTGCTGATCCTATGGCATTATTTGTGCCTTCGCCTAACAAGTGACCTTGCTGTTATCGAGGATGCGGCTGGTCGGAATGGTCCTGAAGCTGCAAAGGCAGCCCTTGAACGACTGAGACCATGGGCCGAATCCCCTAGTGCCCGTCGTGCTTGCCTACATGCGGCTCAAATGTTCATGGTGATCAATAATCATCGTCGGTCAGATGGAGTGATGCTTCATTCCGAAATGGCGTTATTTAATGCAGCACTCGTCATGGGGTTTTATCTTTTCACTGCCCCCAACTTCAAATCGAGCGACGGCGCGTGCTATGACGTGTTTGAAGAAGTGGACTGGACCCATATTGGGACATTGGGTTTGGAGTCGCAGTCTCTGGACGGAGGTGTTTCCTCCCCGGTCTCGGCAGCCGCTGCGTTCATTCAGAATGGCGGTCCAGTCTGCTTCCACGGCGCAGAATACTGCAGTCCATACGGTGCCGCTCGGAGGTCTTTTATGAATGTTGCTTCCCAACTAGAAGAGGTGGGTAAATGGAATGTCCAGGAGTATTGCGACGTACTGCATGTAATTAGTGATACTCTCTTAAAACCTGACGGCCAGAATATCGCATTATGATTGCCGATGGGAAGTTGCGAAGGGCTGGAACCTACATACTGTAAAAATACGACCACAACCTCTAGCTGATGGATCGTGAATTTATATATCTATTTCTTGCCTACCGCACGTAGTATTTGGTCACATAGCTGCCATGAAATAACTATATCGGGGTTAACAAACATATTTACTTGTAGTTGAGGATCTGACCACTGGTCCTAATCACCTTTTCCATTCCTGGAGATGTCCATGTGGGGTGCAACGCACTCCGGTCTTATCCCCACCCATTAGAGAGAGTAATCAAATATTTGGCAAATTGAACTGCAACTGCAAATTGGGATTCAGATAATGATTCGTTATAGTTCAGGAATAGATACGCAACATCAATGATATGAGTTGCATAGCCTTTCCAGGGACCATTATATCTGAGCATTACGCTCAGATTGTCCAGGCTCCGATATATATAGTGCATGGCATGACAATTGCTTTGAATTCGTCGCCACTTGTGGAGATGCAACCGTCCGTACCATCTGACGCAACTAGCGCAACTAGCATCGTGCCTATCTCGTCTCGTCGGGCTAGTTTGAAAGATAGACATCGCCGGACGAACCGCGTAGCCATCAGCCTAGACATACGCCCCCCCCTGTCGGTAGGAAGCAGATGGACCATCTTAGTGCCCGATGAGGACATTTTTGCTCTTGGTCCGGTGTTTAATCTGCTGTGGGATCCCGTCGTAACCGGCTATTAACGGGTACGTCGCTGGGAAATGATGATCAATGCTGAACTTTGGCGTAGGTGAAGGCCGTTTTTCTCCTATTTATATATTTTTTTTTTACATATATATAGCCCTCTTGAAGCGCTATTTAGATTATGGGCAGCCTACAGCTTTCAGAAATTGTTCCCTCAGTAGGATAGATTCAGGTAAACTGTCACCCCCGAATGCTTGATTTAGAGCAATAGTTTGGATTCATGTTTAGGGAAGACGGGGGCTGCCTTATCTATCTAACAGAACAAGAAAGGAAATGAAATGAAAATTGCAGACTATGTTCTGGTTGTCAAAAATTATACTAAGTTCCACTCGTAGGGATTACCCAGGTGGGGTGTGGTGAGGGATGTCGATATATATAACTGCAGGGGCTGGTCTCAAAAACGAACAGCGAAGACAAAACAAACCACCAAAGGAGATCCAACATAATCGATACGATACCATGTCTCAGGTCAAAGAAAACGTTGCTTTTATTGGTAACCTACAACCTCTAAAATCCTCCGTGTTCACTCGATATCGGCTAAGCCTTGACAGGGTTGGGTGCCATGGGGTACGGCATGGCTAGGAACATCCGCAAGAGAATGCCGCCAACAGCAATACTGTACATTTACGATGTGTCGAAGAGTGTTTGTGAGCGGTTCTGCCTGGAGTTGCGAGGTATTGGGCACTCCGTGGTTGTTAATTCGCCTCGCGAGGCGGCAGAGTCGTCGCAGACCGTCATTTCCATTGTCCCGGGAGCCAAGGAAGTGCGACAGGTGTATCTTGATGCGACGACCGGAGTGATTGCCGCTGCGAGGAATCCCGATCGGCTCATCCTAGAGAGCAGCACGATCGATTCCCAGTCAAGTCGCAATGTCGCCGAGGAGCTGCTGCTGGCAGGGGCGGGGACCTACATCGACACCCCTGTTTCGGTGTGTGGAAGAGTCCCCTCCCTCACACTTAAAGAGAATTTAGTTAAATAATCTTGTTAATCTTTCAGGGCGGAGTTCCGGCAGCAAACGAGGGGACACTGTCTTTCCTCATCGGCCACAGCAAACCGTCCAAGCCAGACGAGATCTCGCAACGGTTGGAGGCAGCAGTGTCAATGATCGGCGACCCGCAAAAGCTATTCTACTGTGGCGCGCTCGGTGCAGGCCTCGCGGCCAAGATCAGCAACAACTATCTTTCATGCTCGATCCTCCTAGCAGTCGCCGAGGCCATGGCCATCGGCGTCAGGTCAGGCGTTGACCCGAAGCTACTGCACGAAATTATCCACAATTCCACCGGTCAGACTTTCATGGCAGACCATGTTCAGCCAGCTCCCGGGGTTGTGCCACATGCGCCCAGCAGTAACAACTACAGACTGGGATTCAAGACGCAGATGATGATCAAGGATTTGTCGTTGGGTGTGGAGGCTGGGTATGCGACCGGCATTCATCCTAGCGTCGCAGAGGCCGCCCTTCGCGTGTATGAAAAGGCTGCGGTGGATCCACAATGCATTGTAAGTCGTCTTTTGTCCTGCGTTGGGCGCCCGGAATTGGCTATGTACTGACTACGCAGGATCGTGATGGATCGTCGGTCTATCTTCACCTTACAAACCCCCAAAAGAGCCTGCGGAGTAGCCTTTTGGACTGGGTTTGGGTATGAGACTAGGAGAATTAGAACGTGAAATTATTGTCAAGGACAGTTCTTTACAGAATATAGGCGTTATGGATTAGGAATTACGGAAACCAGCCCAATAGCATAAGACGTGTATATCTGAGAAGTTAGTGGGGTGAAAGTAGCCATCTCCACCCCACTTTGTGGTCTTTGGCTATGTAAAACATTCAGTGCCCCAAAGGCCCTACTCAGGCAAATATTGCAATTCGTACAATGTCCAGCTACGGAATCGAGCTGCCGACCACAAAGGCACATGTCGAGCTTCTACTCCTGAATGGAGGAAGCATGACAGCCGAATACCACCGACTCCACGCCGGGCAGCCAGCAACAAAGTTCCGAATGTACAACTGGAGCTTCCTCATTCGTCATAAATCACAAGATCGCGAACTACTATGGGACTTAGGAATGTCTTCGGTGTGTTTATCCATCGTAAATATGCTGAATGCTGCTAACAACCGGGTCCCCTGACTAGAATCCCGACGATTTCCCTCCTGTCATTGCAAACGGCCCAATATTAGAGACAGGAGTCAAGGCTCCCTTCGAGTCGCTTGAAGCGCAAATAATGCGTCGCAGTGGCATCGCTGCTGACCAGCTTGACACAATAATTCTCAGGTGTGAAGATGCCCTGCACCGTTTCCCTCTATCCAAATACACGCCTGTATCCCCATGAGACAAAGGAAATTTGGTTAAGTTATCTTATAGCCACGCGCACTTCGACCACTGCCGACCCGCACGCAAAGCCTTCCCGAACGCAACTGTCTTCTTCGGTCCCGGCACGGCGGAGTATTGCTCACCAGGCCACCTCGCAGACCCATCATCCTTCTGGGATGGGCGGTATTTCGATCCGGATCGGGCAACCGAGCGGTGGAAGACGCTAGAAGGCCCCTGGGTCCCATTCGGACCATTCGACCGGGCAATGGACTTCTTCGGGGACGGGTGCTTCTGGGTCATACAAGCTCCGGGTCATATGCCGGGGAACCTGTGCGCGTGTGCGAGACTAGAGACGGGCGAGTGGGTTCTACTCGGTTCTGATTGCTGTCATTCACGGTACGTTGCCTGTGGATATGTTGCAATTCTCTTAGAGCGAATAACCGAGACTGATATGGGGTCTGCTGGCTGAATAGAGAAATCCTTGATGGTTTGAAAGAATTCGGGACATTTGAGATGCCCGATGGCAGTACATTCTGTCTCCACACGGATGTTGCCGCTGCTCGCGATACACTGGCGCGCATACGGGTGATGGAGTCAGAACTTGGGGTGCATGTTGCGCTGGCTCACGATGCTACCTGGATGGAAGAAGGAAAGAACGCAGTGCTGCTGTCGCTGCTGGATGATAAATTTCGTCATGATATTCGCCAGTCGCTCACACGACAGCTGCCGTTCTAGTAGATTCAACCTCTACCTATAAGGATGCCTTCGCCCTCAGTATGGCAGAAAGCAAATAATACGTCATGCACAGTGAGTAGATACCATAAATTAATATATCCAGGCTGAAGTATGTGCTAGCTACGCCAGACAGGAGAAGACCAAAATCACGGCTACAAGCGGTTGATTAAATCTACGTCCGGGGAAGAGCAGCGCTGGTAGTTATATAGTCCTTGTCGCCTGTAAAGCAGCTTCATTGCGATGTACTCAATGCATTCCATAAAATGGACGTAAAAGTTTATGGCTGCTCATTTTCGGACATGCTATTCATATATCTTTTGCAGTTACGTAGCTTGGATAAAGCGTGTCGTCCGACAAGTCCCCAGAGGCTCCAGTGCTTATGGATTAACTGGCGACTCTCAACCTCGTCAGCAATAGCGACACCCAAGTCTGCAGCTGAGATCCCCGTCAAGTGGCCATCCAAAACATCTTCCCCTTTTGGCTCTCCCTTAAGGGGAACGTAATCTACCGTAACCTCATATCGCCCAGTCCGGGGACCAGGTCTGTACAGCGGACTGGGCGAGACAAACGTCCACGGAAAGGATGAATTGCCCTCAAAGAACAGGAGACTCGCTCTCCCAGCTTTAATATAGTCAGAGGCCCTGTCATTATTCCGAATGGCGTGTTCGTACGTCCTTATCGTGTCAATGTCAGTCGCCGTGGCGGTGCCGGACTTTTCTGCTAGGCGTGCATTGCGGTAGGATCGTAGGTTGTCTCCGAGTGGCCCTAGGCGCTCCTCCATGTAGCAGACGTGTGCGTTGCTCTCTGCAATTTGTTTGCGATACGCAGCGAAGAAGCCTGGATAATCTGCCAGGGACTCGTGGGTCCCGGGCACCACGAGGCTGCCAGCACCGCCTACAAATACAAAGTACTTGACGGCCGCCAGTTTCACCGCGAGAATTAGCTTGCGGACGACTTCAATATAGGGCACTACAATGAATGGATGTCAGAGCGCGATAGAGCAATCAAGGAAGAGACAACTGGGCGGTGGGATAGCTTGCGTACTATACTGTAGTGCGTCCGCACCCTGGGTGTGAGGTCCGTATTCGCTGACAAGAGTATCGAGATCACGGAAGTTGTCCGCCAACTGGAGAACCGTAGATGATTCAATGTCCAGTGGACGTGGTCTGTATCTTTCATGGATGCCAAAAGACTGCGGGTTGCGCGATATACCGACGACAGTATGCCCCCGACGGATCAGTTCGGCTGTCAGGTATGATCCTCCGAACCCAGCGGGCCCGATGACGCCCACGAGTGCACTCTGACGATTGCTGGTGTCGGACATTGTGTGGAAGTTGTTTGGCAATCTGGGAAGCAGGGCTATGGGCTGTTGATGCCAGTGTATGGTGCGGGCTTCCCCATAGTTAAGAACCAGAGGATTATGTGGGGTGCGGGGGACATCCTAACAAGCCAAACCATACCCCTAAAGCGCATTCCAGAACCTGCTGCTGGTGATGTGCTGCTAATTTGGGGATGACAATTTGGCACCCCACTCAATCTGTGATCATGGCGGCCCAGGTATGTAGTAAAAGAAGACTACCCAGTCTTATGGTGCTCTGTGGGTTCAAACCAGTTTTAGGGGGAATATGGTGCCTGAATGCCTTATCTTGTACCGTTCACACCGCTCTATACGTCGTATTGTAATTATGCTTACACAATATGAAGCTCTTCATCTCATGCAAATCCAGTAGCTGTAGGGTCAGTATCCTATCCTATACGACAATGGCATTAAGATATAGTCAACTCAGGTAAGCCTTGACAAGGTCCTTGTCAACATTCTTTCACTGATGTAAAGGATCAAATTACAGTTGGAGTACTATTCTGATTCCACAACTCCATCAGTCTTTGAGATTGCCCAAACAGTATAGAGAGAGCCAAACTACACCCTCCAGTTTGCCCTGCCAAAAGGACACTCAAAACTATGCCCGAGATTAGTTCCAGCACACAGTCGCCCCGCCAGTTACCATATCCTGCAGGTTCTTGGCCCATCCCGGATCCCTTCTTGTCGTGTTTCGATCTTGTTGGTAGACTACAAGGTCCTGGTAAACTGGAGCTGAAAAAGGCTCACCCACCACCGGAAGCTATAGCCTTCCCTTGGGAGCAACGTTTCCAGTCTTGCCTCGTAAGTGACGGTATTTACGCGGCCATATACCTTGCTTCCCGGGTGATAGGATTCCATTTGGATCAGTTGCATCCTACATCAAGAGTCAGATCCTGTCTGCGTACGGTTCCTAGGATAATACGCACCTTCAGGGTCTCGACAAACCTGCTATAGGCATGGTTGTTGAAGTCGTTGAGGTCCGCAATCAAATCTATAGTGCGGTCAGTACCCTCGCGTTCAAGGCTATTAGGCTTTCTAAACTCACCCATGTGCTGGATATGTCCGCGGTACATGCCGTATCCCTTGTCCTTAGCCTCCTCATGCATGGCATGGAACAGTCTATGCATTGCCTCTCTCTCTCTCGGGCTGTGCTGGTCAAAGCTGTACATCCCTGTCACAACGACATGTCGCTCTTGCATGAAGAAGTCCGTCATCAACTCGAGGCCCGAAGCTTCAAAGATGGGTTTCGCCCGCCGCATCCAATCTAGGAGCTTCTTCCCGGACGACGGGATAATGGGTGCGTAATCCCCATGTGCAGCCTTTCCAGCACCGTCCTCCTGTAATGGCCAGCTCATGAGGGGGATGCTCATAAGACTTGGGATTCCGACAAGTACATTTCCGTCCTCAAACGGAACAGACGCGGCGTCAAGCAGACCACCGTCAGGTCCAGCGAACAATTTCCCAATGAACTCGCCAGTTGGGGCCTTGTCCTCGAGGATTCCGCTTATTTCATCAAAGTGCGCCTGGACAATGCGCTCAGGGCCGTAGAGGCCGAACCGTGCAGTCCAACAGCCTAGGTTCAACTCCTTCTGAAGTTCCTTAACACGCCAATCGGGAATAGGACCTTCTCCCTTCCAATAGTCCCGCCGCCGGCCCCGGATACAGAGGGCTTCGACGACATTACCAACCCATATAACGTTAGGAATCACTCCGTTACGACGCATGAGACCAAGGGTGTCAACCATGACTTCGAGGTCGTCGAACTCTGGCATGTTGAAGACACAAGACATGAAGGCTGAGGGCTGCGGGGTTAGCCAGATGCTCATTTTGGTCACGATGCCCAGATTGCTTTGCCAGAAAAGCCCTTCAACTGATGGTCCGTACGTAAACTTTGATAGGAATGCCGAAGGCGAGTTAGATATTCCAAATTGTCCAGTTCGAAGAAGATCGCCATCGGCGAGCATCACCTCGCATCCTGCAACGCATTGATGATGGTTCGAATTTGACCCAAAACCTGTTCCACGATCTACAGTCTGTGTGCGATATTAGCTTTTGCACAATATACCTTTATCCATTGTTTTTTTTCTTCTTCTTCTTCTTCTTCTTCTTCTTCTTCTTCTTCCTTCCTCATCGTGACTTACGTTTCCGATGACACTGCCCCATCCCAGGGAGGGTGCGCTTGGCCAGACTTTCTTCCTGTTCTCCACGCAGTAATTGTAAAGATCTGTCCATGTTACACCAGGTTCCACGACCGCGTAGTGGAGGTCGTCGTTAACTTCGAGAATGCGGTTCATAAGGTGCAGATCCAAGGCGATAGATCCGCGCACGACGGGAGCAGGCCCACCGTAACTAACATTCAATATCGTTAGTAATCCGAGTTTAAACTTGCCTGGGAAAGGTCATGGATACGTACCCCAGGTTCTTTCCCCTGGAGAATGTCCACAGCGGGATCCCGTGTTGATTGGCGATCTTGAGGACCTGGCGCAGTTTGTCCAGGGATCCCGGTCTAACAGAACAAGTCAACGCCATAAACGCAATGGAAGCCCATACCATGATGGAACTCGACTCACGTTACGGCCGCACTTGGAACCCTGCGTCGGGACTCATCATCCTCGTAGACATCATAGGGGTCGACATAATGAGCGAGAGCCTCCTCAACAAAGACCGACGCGACCCCGACGGCAGATATGAGTTCCTTGATGGCGACGTCAAATGTGGCCCTTGTGACACCAAGTGGTAGAACATTTGGGATTTTGGTCTTGGGGGTGGCAAACGTTTGTCGATGGGCTGCCTCGTACTCCGGATCGGAGTAGGTCTTGGGAGGCAGGGAGGATGTCATGATGGTGTTCGGCTATTGAGTCTGTACTGTGGAAGTAGTCTCTCTTCTCTATGCTGTGGTAATGCTGTGGGCTTTTAAAGAAATTCATGTGGGGGGTCAGATGGAAATACTGCGGAGGATCTGCCTTGCTGGACCTGCCAGTAGTGCAGGGTGTGCATAATCCTCAGATCATAGCATCTGGCGCCAGCTAATCCAATCGATAAAATATCTCTCACGTATTCTTAAATTCACGGATGTTTAGGATACTGAGTAGCCACTCCGTACACAAAAATTGAACGCTTTTGTGATTTGCACCGTATGTTGCTAGCACCTGCACAGTTCCATTTTCAAGAACTGAAGACGAAGAGAAACCTTAGTTTTTATACTAGTACTTTCATATATGGCTTGTGACGTTTATTGGTATCTTTAAGCTATAGGGTTCTCCTACAATCAAAACCGAATAGTAGTCTGAGTTACAGTATGGTTCCAAGCACTTAGGAAATTCACCTCGGCGACTCGAAAATATATATTTTACAAGTCTCTCAAGGAAGCAGTTTGAAACACTAGAAATCTTCTGGTTATACTCACCTACTAGCACGGTAAAGCGCGCATAATTCAATATACGGCTTTACGGAGTGGTAGATACAGAATTTAGGCTGCAGAATCGGCACGAGCTCGACGCTTGCTGCGCCAAGAGATAGAACTCTTTTACCCCGGAGAGCTTGGAAATCTTTCATTGGCACTGTCTATCCTCGCTTGTAAGTTAGATATGTGAACGTGGCCCGGCTGGTGCAGTCTGGCGTCGCCACGTCTGGGAATCTCTACCCCACATAGAGTGTCCCCCACCTGGTGTCTGGGCCTAGGGTACCCAAGTTGATCCCTTAAGGCAGTTAAGAGGGCGAGGCAGAGAAATCCAGTAGAGTACTTTCATTATACCAGAAGACGTCCCCATCAACCTATCCCTACATCGTTTGGTAGTGTACCTAGCTAAGGTGGAGTGATGACTTAACGTATTTCACATATGCCATAGTAAATGGGATATATTCTCCATTAATATCTCAACAACCAACATGTCATTTGATCCCTTTATTTGTAGATATTCATTGACAAGACATAGTAGCACTATCTGTCAATCTTATAGGAACATTGGAGTAGGAGGCTATGTTATCATTATTTCGAAAATTCCCGAAAATTACATTAAAACTACAAATATATATATCGTAATAATAAAGCCATAAAAACCCTTTAAATTCCCAGAAAAGGCTACGTATCACATAGAAATTAGGAAACTTTAAGGAGAAGTGCCTATAGACTAATGTCGTTGAGATATCAAATTGTAATTTATCACATTTACTATGGTGTTTTGGGGTGGACCACTCGTATGTGAAATACGTTAGTCTCATGCTCATTCTTGCCCTTTATAGAACTGAGTAAGATCTGATCTCAACTGCATGAATCCCTAAACCAAGTCAGCCCATTTGCTCCAATAGGCAAATGAATCATGGGAACTACGTACCTCGAGCATTTTCTTTGCCACATCCGGATCCGCCTGTGCCTCTCTTACCATCTGGAAAAACCCATCCCCAGCGACAGTCGTCTCCGGGTCTTTCTCCCACAGGCGTCGAAAGTTCGCGGTGGATAGCGGATCTACATATCCTCGATACTTGGCAGACCGGGCTTCGCTGTACTCTGTGAGGATTTGTTCGTCCGCCACGCCCTTGTGAATTCCAGCGAGAGCGTCATAAAGGGCTCCGACATCCGCAATTCCGCCTGTCAATCCGAGGCCGCCGCTAGTTCGAGCACTGTTAGCCAAATGCCTAGTTGAAGGAGGTAGCTATTTGCACCATCGCATCCGATGATATAGTCCGCGCTGAACTGGTCAGACTGACCAGACGGCAGCGCCACCTCCACCCAAGCTGAGAGGTCATCTTGGCCAACGGCGGTGACCCTGTGCCCCATCAGAACTTCGGTACCTTCCTGCTCAGTGGCGGCATTATATAGGATCTGGACCACGCGACCCAGCTCGAGGGCAACCATCCGATGCACGCTGCTCTCCGGCTCGATCTCGTGGTTCAGTCCGACAATGTGGGACCCATGATTTTTCCTCCAGCATACACTTCGCGGGAAAAACCCTTCCGCGCTGATGCTGTCGAGGACGCCAGCACGCTCCAGCTCAAATTTGGCGGGAGCACTGTAATGGCAAGCTCGTGGCTGGTCGTCAAGTTCGGTCGATGCTTCCAACACTTGGACTTGCACCCCTTGCTTTGAGAGAAGGACTGCAAGTAGCAAGCCGCAAGGTCCAGCACCGACGATGATAACCTGAGAGTATTAATGAGCAAATAGCGTCATAGCGTACACCAAACATGAACTTATAAACTTGCCTTCATGATGAAATCCTGGGTGTAAGTGCGCAAGTGATAGAGTCAACTCGTTTCCTTTTGGTGCCTCGATGCATATGGACTGAATTTCCCCAGCTATAAATGCCATCCATGTGGCTATGTTGGGGTTGTGGCAAGGCGGAGATTCGCACAATCCATGTGGGGGTCCAACTAGGGCCAAGAGGACCCCCGACATCCATTCCTTACATCATGGGAGTAGGTGTTATCTCATTCCTATGTGCGGCGTGCGAGCCTGTTAAGGAGCGGAGAAGAAAATATCATGAGAATTAGAAGTTCGAGTATCGCATTGTTGTAGGTTAAAGCTTTTGATTGATAGACTAAACTATAGCTTCCCTACTATAGAGAGTCACGGCAGTAAATCCTTCCCATTTCCCAGTACGAGCGATGCTCCACGTAACAACCCAGATTCATTCATATCTCAGCATGACCCTGAATGCCCAGCTTCTCCATGATGTTGTGCGTATGCCAGAAGCTTCTATAGCGTTTCCCAAAGATGTAGACGGGAATCGTAGAGATAATCAGCGCGGCACTAACCCCCCCAAAGACATAGAAGGGAGTCGCTGCACCACGGGCCGTAATCCAGTCGTTGATAAAGTAGCTGTAGCCATAGAAGAGGAAATTTTTAACCATGACGTTCGCCACGAAAATTTCGTTACTCATTTCGCGGAAGGCGTCGATCGCGTAGCTCGAACACGGGCCAACGCAGAAACAGATCCCTGCCAGTGTCAGCCCCCACATGAAGTCGATCACGTACAGGTTTCCTTGCGCTTGAGCGAGGGCACCAAAACCACAGAGGCCGCCGGTACAGATGAAGGAGAATAGAACAAGCGGGAACCTGAATTCAGGCTCGTAGACTCCTTTGTTGCGCTTCGCCATCCAGACAACTAGACGGTCCGTCGTCTTTGCTACGAGGATGGTTCCGATGACGCCGCCGATGAATGGTCCTGCCGATAGGTACCCAACTTGCGCGCTGGATAGCAAATACGGGGGCGGGGAAAAGATTTGGGCCACAACGTAGGACATCGCGACGTAGGTTGATGTGATGACAGCTGTGACCACGACGGTCCATAGTGCAACGACATTTGTGAGACACACAAGGGGACCGAATATCAGCTTCAAAAGGCTCTCTTCGCTGTACACCCCTGTATATAGGGCTAGCTCTTGCGAGAATGTTTTCTTAGCCGGGGACTGTGGGCTGTGCCATGGTTCGGCTCTGTCGGCAGCCTCGAGGTGCTCTGCAACTCCGTTCACTTGGACGTCAAGCTTTTCTCCTCCCGCGCTGAGACGCTGAGTGCAAATGCCATCTCGTATGTAGCTCGTTTCGGGCGCGAAGAAGAAGCACAGGACCGTTTGCAGACCAGAGGCGGCAATCAGAATGTGGAAAAGGTAATGCCATCCAAGATGGGCTGTTATGGGCCCTGCAATAACCGAGCTCAGGTTCGATACCGCGGATAGAGTAAACTGAACGACATTCACCCAAGCACCACGTTGGTGGACGAAAAACAGGTCTCCGACCACACTGAACGTCAGTGACTCGTATGCTGCGAATCCCAGACCCTGGATAATTCGAGCAGCCAGAAGAGTGTTGTAGCTCTGACTAGCGGAGCCGATGATACTTCCCACGAGGCAGGCGACAGAAGAGCCGAAAAACACCGGCCGCTTGCCGTACTTTGTGGCGAGGGCTGAGGTCAGCGGGCACGATGCGCCTGCAACAACCATATTGTATCCGGTGAGCAGGGTGATGTCAGTAATAGGCCGGTTGAATTCCCCAGCGAGCACCACGATACTGGCGCTGAGCAGAGGGCCAACTGTAGACGCATTTAGACAGGCTCCCAGAACCATAACCAAGAGGATCACAAATTTCTTGCGGTACGGCCAATTCAGAGGATCGTTAAGATCATTGGAAGGTTGCGGAGCGAGGATGACATCCTTGTCCTTGCCGGTGCCTCGTTTTAGTCGTGGGCTTCCGTCCCCCTCGGTGTAGAGGTGGTCGATATCCGCTAGGGCAACAGTGCCAGGGACCTGGGCCAAGCCACAGCGATCGTCAAGTACACCCAAGCCCATGGTGAAATCGTCAGTGTAAGAGATGTAAGATCAATAGGCAGAGAGCACAGCGGAGCGATAGAGAATAACCAAATAAGGACCTGCTGCCATTCCGAGGGTCGTGCTCCCAGGACCATATACAATTCTGAGAACTGGTGACTGCGGCGAAAGCCATGTGGGGTCCAGCGAATCTGGGGTATTCTATGTGGGCACAATTCCGGGGGTCATTTAAGGTTCTGAAGACTCATTGTGTTGTTTCCCAAGGTTGTATTATCAATGCTCTTTCCAGGAAATCCTAGGGATTTGTTGATCATGTCCCACCCAGGTAAGATCTGATCTAGAATTGCATAAGCTTATGGTAGTCTGCTCATGAGTCCCACAATGTCCAATGGGATTTCATGATGTTCTGAAAGGAGCTTGTTGGAGCAGGAGAGACGCAAGGAGAGTTCCCCAGATTCACCCCACATTGTGGATTGCAGGGTTCCCCAGATTTGCCCTTTCAATTCACCAATGATGTCGCGTGGGTGGAGCATATAGATCTACGGACAGATCCACGGTCTGGACAATGCCGCCGTGCCATGTTCTTCACGGATAATGATTTCGGTGCCCCATCTCTGCTCAATGAGACTGGAAGTGAGTCTAGAAATTCGATCCCGACGCGGAATCGCTGCAACTAGTCATTACTGCGAGCCACTATGCACATGGAACGCGTCCATTCCTTTTTTTTTTTTTTTTTTTTGCTATCTTGCTTGTCGCTTAATCTGCCTGACAGTAGACGATGCTCCTCTACCCCATGAATGTGACATGGAAGATTGTATTGATTGGTCCACTGACACTTATAGGTGAACCCCAAAAAGCCGCGTTTATCTTTCAAATCCATATTTTACATACATCTGCAACATTCTATCTCCAAGCGGCCTCCGGCCTTTGTCATTTGGCAGGGACAACCACGCCTTCCGCATTCACTTTGACCTGGCCAAGCATGTACCCTTCCTTCTCAGCCCTCGCCCATTCCTTTCTTAAAGTGCTTTCCGACGCGGGGCTCCGAGGGACAAACCGCAGCTTACTAGGCTTGGGAAGGGTATTCGCCCCATCCTCGTACGCCGCATCAGACACATCAACGGTGCCTACCTTGCCATTCTCCATGGGCGGCAGGACTTCAAACGCCCAGATAATACAAGCGATGGTAATAAAGAGGCTATTTTCCGCCAGGTGCATTCCCGGACAGATTCGCCGCCCGGCACCAAAGTCAAAATGGTCCCTGGCATAGGGGTCGGGATGCGCCGCGTACGCACCGGCCTTGAGCGTGTGCTTGAGATACCGGTCGGGAATAAAGTCGTCTGGATTCTCATAGCGATTCGGATCGAAGTGCAGTGCGTACTGGTTTATAGAAACGACTGTTTTTGCCGGGATAAAGTAGTCCTTGTACACTATATCTGCTGTCGTGTAGTGTGGTGATCCGATACTAATTAGCGGGTCAGTACAGAAATACGCGTAGGTTTGTAGATATCTTGTGGAAATCATCTCACTTGGTGACTGGGCGGATCCGCAAAACTTCCTTGACACACGCTCTGATATACGGCAAGTCCGGCTCGTCCTTGAAGGTAGGAATGCGATCCTCGCCAACCACTCGCTGAATCTCTTCGAATGCCTTTATCTGGGCCTCGGGATACGCTGCAAAATATTTGACGCAGCTGTTGAGGGCAGACGACGTGGTCTCGGACCCGGCTTCAATCATTGCTGGGAGCAGGCCGTTAGCTGCCAGGCAGACTTGGTGGAGGATTCATATGGGGACATACTTCCCGCCACAAAGCTCGCTTGGAGCTCGCTGATGTCGTTCTTCTCGTAGGCGGTCTCGATGAACTGTTTGACAAAACAGTCGGGCGCCTGACCCTGGTCCATCTGGGTCCGGAGGCCGGTCCAGTACTTCATCCAAATGGCCGCCTGCCGATTAAAGGACTGGAGGGCCTCTTTCCTCCACCACTGCATCCATGCCGGAAGCTTAGCTAGCACCGGCAGCGCTTCGGCCATGTACTTTCCCGGCATTACAGCTTTGCTGAAGTCGTCCATGAGACCATATATCTCGCGGATGTCTTCACAGTCCTACAGTATGTGTCAATAAAGTTTCAGATGCGAAGGGAAAGGCATAGGTACCCAAATAGGGGTGCGCCGCCCGTAAGTTGAAGTCATCACAACTGCAGGAAATACCATGTTAGTGGCTCCACCATGACTTGAGTTCCCGATTTACTGACCAGATGTGGTATATCTACGAATATGCATGTAGAAATTCTCCTGGTTGTCATTGTCGGTCAGGATATCCCAGAGCAATTGCTTTGCTTCAAACTCCTGGGACGGAATGAAGGTGTTGGATGATTTTGGGGTTAGAAGCTTGTGGACAATTGCTCGAAGCTTCCTCCAGTGAGGCGTGTACGGCATTAGTAGGAATCTGTCTCGGCGTCAGAAAGAATCCTATGAATAGAACCCTCTAGAGCTCAGGGACTTCGTACCTCATTCCACCCGAGAGGATATCGGACACAACCGGACTCGCCGCACGAGAGGAGGAATGCTGCGACTGCTTGTCGAAGATCTCTTTGACGGCCGCTGGGCTGTTGACATAGATCCATTGCTCTCTACCTAGGCGAACCTTGAAGAGCTCACCGTGTTCCCTAGCCCATTTTTGGAGCTGCCGCTGCGGGTAAACGCCCAACTGGGATGCATTTCCGGCGTCAGGGGCATCTCGCAGTCCCTTTGGTGGTCTTCTCGTGGAAATCGTAGCAGTGAGAAGGTGGTAGATGAGGAACGCCGTCGCGGCAGCCGCAATGCCAATAGTTATTAGCGCCATGGTTTGGAACTAGGCAGGATGAAGTTAACTTTCGGTGCTTGTAGGTGGCATATAAGAATCTGGTCACCCCACATGGGAGGGGCTACCTATTTCTGAATGTTTGCTTTTCGGGAAACATTGTAGCCTTCCGAGATATAACCGTAGCATCGCCTTCACCAACACACTACCCGGTGTTGAGACATTGTAAGTTATTGTCGTGAGACGCCGAAGGTAAAAAGCAGTTCAGATAGAGGCCTTCCAAACTCGATATTGCAGGAGCCCAGTGGGATACAGTTAGATGGCGGATGTGGGGTGAGATGGTCCACCAGGATCCCCCACATTGCTACTCAAGCAATTCTGAGAATCGCTGCGTAGGGTAATTTTGTGGGCTATGTATATGGGTATCCAAGTGGGTTGCCCGAAGGAATGGTCATGAGTGTCGACCATTTTCGTTTTCATTTCATTTTCATTTCATTTCACCCCTGCCTTGGATATAAAATGCCTAATCAGTTCCATACCTTTCTCAATCTCCGAGGCTCAAACAACCCCCATTGTGCCTACTGACAGGCTTTCTTCTATTCCCACTAGAACAAAAGCACAATACTACATATTCCCTATCATAGTTTAAGTAAATACATACGACCATAGGGTGTGGAAAATAGGGCTTCCCGTCCGCTCAGCCGTACTCAAGCCCATTATTCTGCACAGTCAATACTCAATTTGGCCCTAGCACCTAAGCGGCACTCCAGGGTGAGTACAGGTGATATGGGTGAGAAGTCTTGAGACTAGGGTGAGAGAGGTGAGAACGGGGTGACAATTCTCACCCTTAGGGTGATAAGGGCCAACTCATTCCAAGCCTATGCCGGCCCCAAGAAAAATATATAATACAACCTCTAAGGCTCTTTTCTCAGTCTGCCATGATTTTATTTGAACTTCTTTATAACGCATAATATGTTCTCCGAACAGAATATCCCGAAATCACTCTAGGAGCGTCTCGCACGTGCCATATCACGTGGCTTTATACGTGAATATCAAGACGAATAGGAAAAAGAGGGTAATACTATCTGCCACCCTGAGCTAGCGCCTGCTACGCTAGAGAAATACGATTATGTAGTTAGCAACTGGGCCCTGTAAGTTTAACCTATATTTTACTGATCTGAGTTCCTAATTATTAGTAGATGGAGGATTTCTCGTAACGAGTCCACAGACCCAGATTTTCCTAACCTACCTGTTCCGACTCCTGAACGTCTGAAACTTTTCGCAGAGTTTTATATCAAATCCTGTAAAAAGATTCCGTCTCAAAGAACGGCTTGTGGTTACTTTACTAGCTTTACGTCAAAGTGGGAGCGTGAAACTTCTCGATCCCTTTCTAAGGAAGTCAAGGACGACGTTCTTAACGTAAGGGATAGCAACTATCCTTTTATAGAGCTTGCTGCTAATAAAAAAAACAAAAGTTTATTAGAACCGAACTAACAGTGAGATATAAGCTCCCTACAAAGCCTAGAGAGCGCTTCCTAGTCAACGGAAAGGATATAGATTACCTGCTTCGACACCTCTTTGTGGATGACCATCACGATTATGTATATGAAAGAGTACGTATGCAGACTGGAAGTTCTCTTTCTTTATTTGCTGGCTCGGGTGTAAGAGCAGGGGCTATCGTCGAATCAAGTGCTTATCGCAAGTCAAACGAATGCTTATATTATAGGGTTTGTGTCTTGATGATTATTATCTTTGATTATATTAAAACTGACTCATGATTATTAGTACCTTTCATTTCATCTTAAATGGAGCAAGGCAAAGGGGCATCTGATACGTTGGGTAACAATTGATCCCGAATTCATAAAAGGCTGGCGTTATCGCGACGATACTACCCTGTGAGTGTATGAGTAAAATTATTCTATTTAGAACTGGCTAATATAAAGAATTAGCCCAAGGAATTGGTTTAGGGAGCATCCAGTTCTTGGAATGAGTTTTGTCTTCTGGGTAATCGTTCATGGGGTGGCGGATGGTGCCTTTAAAGGGCTTGCTACTGTGACAGAGGTTCTTGCCGCAAAGCCACCTAAGGGAAGAGAGTCATGGACTCTAGAATGGAACGAAACCGTAAAGGACCTCCCATTCTTTAGAATGGTCGACTCTAAAGGACCCAAATCAACGAAGGCATTGACCTTCTCCTCATTGCGGCATAACTTCACTAGCTTAGCCCAGCGCGATGGGTTCAAAGACCAGTTGCGTGTACATGGAATTCGAGGAGGCGTTGCAAACAAGATCGACCGTGAGTACATTTGTGCCGTCAAACCTCAATATTACTAACGAATTTCAGCCAAGGCTTCCCAGGCTACTCGTGGTCAGGCTCTTGATCACCAGAATCATGACACCTTTATAAAATATCAGTCTTCTCTCAAGGCGTTAGATATACAGGCCTTATTCTATGATTTAGAGCCTGACTACGAATGCCGTGATATGGAACAAAGCATGTCTCATCACCGAGATTCGAACGTGCCACTCCAACTCAATGCAGCTGCGATCGCACAATTCACAACTAACGATGAAATTGTTAAGATAAATCAGAGAATTGCTCACATAACCCAGGAGATTGCTGGAAAATTGGAAGAAAATAGGGACCTCGTATTTGAACGGGCTCGTCTTTATGACAAGAAAGCAAAACGATTGCTAGCCTGGAAGAAGGATTTTGTCAAAGACTGGTGGGATACTTCATACGCTGAGTATGTGTCTGGGAACGACTTCTCCGAACGCGACTTAACACCTCTTTTTGACGTCTACAAGAAATATCTACCAGAGCGCTCCCGTCTCAGCGAGAACCTATTGAAGAAGGGATCTCTAGATAGTGAACTTGGTCGATAGTGCCTAGAAGACATGGTCACTATTTGTACGTTAAGAGAACGTACCGTTTACTATCCCGGCATGGCCCCCGAGGAAGGCTGCTGTCTAATATGTAAGAAGTCTATACTAGAGTGAGTCTACCTGAATAGTATCATGGATCAAAAAGGTTGATAAAAAGACAGCGTTCCACTACCAGGGAGAGCCAAGCATATCCTATAGTGTCGAAGAAAATCCTTAAATGGTGCATAGTACCAGCAGCGCTATAAGAACGAAAGGCGCGCCCATCGACGCGCACCTCGCAGCTTTGTTTAATTTTGCTATCTTTGCGCTAAAATCTTCCTTGACGAAGACTCCTGGAAGAATCATTGCGAATGCCATCTCGATAGCCTTAAGCCTCGATGTGGTCTCCTGACCTTCCGTTCCACACTTGTCGCCCCAGGTTTCTGTCTATTCTGTTTAGGCGATAAAAGTAAGAAACCCGACGAGAGATTTTAATAATGGGTTATAAAATCGACTCTTTTAAATCACATTGACGAACACTTAGGGTCAGCGGACTCTTCAACCGTAGTCTTCTGCCCTCATCCATGTTGTGAAGAAAGGAAGTATGTTGACAACTTATATCTCCGGTGGCACTTCTTTGATGCACATTCAATCGAAGAGCCCCGCTCTAATTGTGTTAAACGAAAAAGGAAGTGGCAGCTTTAGCCAGAGTCTACGGGAACTACTTTCGAGAACTTGAGTGATGGAAAATTACCGAGCCTAGAGGATCATTTTTCCCCTACTCTGTCAACTACTTTTGAAGAACCGGATATGAGCTCTATAGATGATCTCTCTATGGACTTGAGCGATGAAACATTGCCGGGCCTAGAGGATCATTTCCCCCTACTCTGTCAACTACTTTTGAAGAACCGGATATGAGCTCTATAGATGATCTCTTTATGGAGTTCATACATTTTAGTGACAACTCTTACTGACCAGGTGACATCGTATCGTTGATACTGAAGTTGCTTGATGTCAGACTCTTCATCATCCCTGGATATTTCTTACACGATTATATGGTGGTAGATTGACTGCATATTGGTTGGTCAGAGACTTGAATGTTAAAACTTATCTTTCTTCAAGTGATATACTTTCCTTAGCAAGCCCTATGTCTGTGGTCAAGAATAGGGGTGATTATAGTTTGGCTTCCTTGAGGTAAAAATAAAAATTACGGTGTAGAGTATCCCCGACCTGAATGGAGAGACAACTTCCTTTATTATAGCTTCAATATCTGAAAGCTAACCAACGCTAAAATGACAGCGGAAAATCTTGCGACTATAAGGCTCTGCATCTAGGCCGAGATACCCTTAGAGAAAGATCACAGCACCTAATATCAAGGCTATCAGCACTCTAGACATATATCCCCTCAACATGACTCCATATGTATGTTTGTAGCTCACCGGCACACCATGCAGCGATTCTGGGGAGCCTTTTGGTGCTTTTTTAAATGTTTGGCATATTTTAGATAGAAGAGGGCTAAGTGCCAAAGCTGGCTAGCATTTTTCGAGTAATGATTCGCCTAGGCCATCAAAAACAACCATATCGATGGTCTACACCAATTACGCACATACACATTTACGAGCTGGGTTTTATAAAGCAAGCTCACTAGGCCCAAAAATATCATTTATAGAACAGCAAAATATAAGGTGGTCTCTTTCGCATTCGCGCTGGTGGTATGGAAAACCCCGTAGGAAAAACCATACCCAAAGAGATCTAAATGCTATCGGACTTTATCTGTCACTATAGAAAAGAAAGAGGGAGTAATCGCTCAATCTAAGAACGGGAGACATGAATAATAGTCAGATGGCTGAGCCCATTTGTATAGTCCCTAATGATTCTTTTATTCGGACGTAGTGCAGCTAGAGACCTGAATATGACTCGTGGGTGATGGAGAAGATGTCGATTCCGATGATTTTGATGATTCTGATGGAGACGATGTCAAGGAAGATGATTCCGATACCGATGATTCCGATACCGATGATTCCGATGCTGATGGAGACGATGTCGACAAAGATGATCCCGACGCTGATAGAGATAATGTTGAGGAAGATGATTCCGACACCGATGATTCCGATGCCAATGATTCCGATGCTGATGGAGACGATGTCGACAAAGATGACCCCGATGCCGATAGAGACGATGTCAAGGAAGATGATTCCGATACCGATGATTCCGATACCGATGATTCCGATGCTGATGGAGACGATGTCGACAAAGATGGTCCCGATGCCGATAGAGATGATGTCAAGAAAGATGATTCCGATACCGATGATTCCGATACCGATGATTCCGATGCTGATGGAGACGATGTCGACAAAGATGATCCCGACGCTGATAGAGATAATGTTGAGGAAGATGATTCCGACACCGATGATTCCGATGCCAATGATTCCGATGCTGATGGAGACGATGTCGACAAAGATGACCCCGATGCCGATAGAGACGATGTCGAGGAAGATGATGTTGATGATGCCGATGAATATGTGTTGGAAGCAATACACGAGCTGCCAACCTTCAATCCGTTCTCCAATGTACATCCTGATTCGTCTCCCTTTCGGTTGAAAATGTTAACAACCCCGTCCTTGTTTACCTCAATCCATGCAACAGGCAGGTCATTTATTTTGCCACAAGTATCCACATATAATCTAGAGTAACCCGTTCGTGTACCATGTGCAACCTTGCTTATATCTAGGACTTCGTTAATGCCAATCGTATATCTGTGGATTATCATTCACCTGCACAGCTATCTCCATCAAGGAGACCAAAAGATGCCGAGTATCCCGTACAACCATGGTTATCATCGGACCATATCACGCATTCACGGTTATAATCGAGAACTTTGAGAGCGCCACCTAAGGCGACACGTATGTAGATGCTAGCGAGAAGCAGGAAGGTAGAGAATGTCATGTTTTTAACCTTCAGAAGAATTGAAGAAGAATATGCAGATACAAAGTGTGTAGTATCTCCGGACTTAAGGTAGGATAGGATGGAAAGGCACGAGTTTGTGCGCCAGATCGGCGAATTTAATTGCCCATAAGTCTCTAGATGTGGCAATAAGCCCGCAACCCTACGACACGCTTTGGGACACGCTTTGCGACACGCTTTTCGACACACTTTGCGACACGCTCTTTGGATCGAGGTGCCACTAATTCCTGGACTTGATTTTGACTCCTAGGCCAGCTTCCCTCTCGACCCCCTGATATGGCTTTGTCTAGTACGGACAGATTTGTGGAGTCGTGGCACCCACCAATATGTACCTTTCAGTGGCGGCATCATGGTGCCCGGATGGATTAGTGTTACTGCTCTAGCTATCAAATGAAGCTTAAGTAACGGCGCTGCCCCATAGTTAGCTTGCTCGTGGCGTTTGATAATCCTTCAGCCTGATATCAACAGGATCCAAATCTATAAAAGCAAGGTATCTTGGGCATTAATTGGACGTAAGTCTTTACATTATCTAGCAAACATTATATATACTGACACTTCCTAGAATGAAAGGAACTGTCTCCTGGGTTTGCGTATCTTGCCATGCCAGCGATTCACATCGCATGAATATCAAGTTTACGGCACATGAGCCCGGATCCTATCTTGTTTGCGTTTGGTCCTATTTACTACCTGCTAAGCGGCGCATCAACATCAATACATTATGCGCGAATTGCTTGAAGGAAACCAACCTTCTATCATCGAAGGAACAGCGGGCGTTTATCCACAAGAAGATGGATCAAATCATGTTTGAAAGAACCGTTGCTTGGGCAAAGCAGGAGTGGGATTTTTGGGTGACGCGTCGCGAATGTCAACGCATCAACGAATCTGTGCAGCAGGATGAGGGGTTGCATGTTCATCTCATTGGGGGTGTTTGTATATTTTAGACCTCTCGGAGTTGAATCCCTAGTTTATAAAACGGGGCGGATCCCTTACAATGCTATTGCTTAGTGAAATTCAATTAGATCTAAAACTTTTTGACTTACAATATCGGGTGTCACCCCACGTGGAGACCAAACAGTTCGTCACCGTCCTACACGCTTGTCATATCCCGACTCGAGACACACATTGTTTCTGTTGTTAGAATAATGGACTCGGCATACCGGAGGATTGATTTATCCTTCATGTTTTGTAATTTATGTTATGTAATCACTGGACCCGGCCATGATTGACGTGATGATTGGCTTTTCGCGACGTTTTGAGGAAATATGAGGCTGTTCGCGGGGTTGCTTGAGAGATTGGAGTTGGTCTGAGGAAGCAGCAGTCCCCTCGCTTTTAAACTCGGTCGCCTCACCTTGCATATAGACTCATAATGAGATCTTTTCGGCCGAAAAGAACCCATCTGCTAGTATAGAGAGCGTCATTCTTTCAGTGAGTAAACGTAGTTCCTTAGCATCACTTCCGCACACTTCTTTCACCTCTTGCCTACTTCTTTCTTCTGGTGTCACCTCTCATCAACTTAACTTCTTTCTCTTCCAAGCATCTCTTTGCATCCACCAATCCTCTTAAGCGTCTTTCTCACCTACTATATCCTCTGCTAGCAGCTCCCTCTCTTTCAGCTTCTGTCCTGCATTGAACTGGACTCTCACTTTGCTCCGCCACGCTCATTCACAAGGTTTGTGGACTCGCCTGTTCTTTCACCTGTCTCGCCCATACATACCCGCTGCCTCAAAAGGCTCTTTGTCTCTCTTGCGCCCGACCACGCCTCAGACTAACTCACTTATTTATCTCAGATCAAGCAGCATGTCCGAGCAACAGATCGTCCCTCATAGCGCCGGCAGGCAGCTACCCCGTCCTCAGTTCTCAGTCGCAGTATCCCAGATCCTGGCTTGTCTAACTTGCATCCAAGCCAACGTCGCTGACTGGATCCGCACTGGGACCCAGTATGGATTTGGTCCCCGCTTTACGTTCCGTTGTCTTCAGGACTCCGGAGAGTCAAATGATTGCCAGCGTTGTCATCAAACCGGGACCGCCTGCGAGCGGGTAAAATAGCCCTTTCTCCCCCCTTCTTTTCTTTTATATTTCCATTTGCTGACTTCCAGTTCCTTTCGTTAGGTTCCCACCGGTATCGAGGGGCACCTTTATGAACTCCTCGCCTTAATCGCCTGGTTGAACTTGATGTGGGGATCTTACGATCCCACTAACGCGTTTTCTGACGCGTTCGTCCCGACTTGGCTGCTTCCCTCCCCTTTTCTTGCCGAGCTAGGAGATGAGATTAGACGGCTCTGCTCTTCCTTCCGGCTTCTCGCGCGAAACCACATCTTCGAGCATGGTATCCACCCTGGCTGCTCAGTATGGTCCCCTATGTTAAGCCTTCCTTTTTAGCTTCTTGCTTGCTAACTCCTGGTTTCTTATGCTAGCGTTCTCGCCGTACTAGGTACCGGAACTGGCTCCTGCACCGTCAACCCCTCCCGTCAAGTGTCGAACTGGACGGCTCTCCCGAGGCTTTTGCAGAATTTTCAATGTCCAAGCACAAGTCCACGGGCACTGAAGATCATGTCTATCACTGGTACGGGGCCGTTGTGAGCTTCCGTCGGAGGGTAATTGAAATCGTCGACGAGGGTACACTATACTCTGCTCATGAAGCAGAGTATGCGGACCGGCTTAACCGGTTTCCAGCTCAGATCCTGCCCGTGGAGCTCCGGGGCCTTGGTCTCCGCTCCTCCCGGTCCGCTCACTAAATAGCTGCTGGTTTATCGGCGGGTGCTAGCTTGGTAGTGTGCTGATTCATTGGTTTCGTGGTTTGAAAGGCGATGCCATGGGGCAGATAAGATGATTTCAATGGGGCATAAAATGCACCTCCGGGTCAAATCACCCTCGATGTGATGCCCCTTGCTCATATTTTTCTTGACGTTTCTTGACGTAGTCCCCCACCCCACTCCAGAATTATTTCTTTTCGCCCTCGGCAAAGCTAGCATGTAGTAAAAGCATGTTGTGGTAGGCAAATCGTGCCTATATCACAACAAGCTAAGCCCGAAAGTCAACCTCGGCGGCGAGATCGAGCACCTTGCTAAGCCGTAGCTTGTATCATGAACCAAGCATATCCCAAAATCAACATCATAAATCAGCAAACCACAAGCAAGCATGTATCAAAATCAGGACTCGAGTTCATAAGCAAGCATATCTTAAGGTCAAAAACCAATATCATCACCAAGCACACCACAGATCACCGCTCGAGTCCATAAACAATCGCGTATCGAAGTCAAAAACGCCTATCAACATCAAAATTCAAACTCAAAATCAAAATCAAACACATCAACATCAAATATCAAGGTCCACATCGGACCTATAAACAAGCGTATATCACAGTCAAAATCAAAAATCAACAAGACAATAAATCAACTCGTAAGGCAGGCGAAATATGACAACGCAAAAACAACATCAAAAACTCGCAATATCAATCAATAGATAGTCTCCTCCTTCTCTCACCTTCTCTCTCTCCCCTCCTTGTCCAATATTATCCATTCATCTGCATACATACTGTTTACACACGTGTTGTATTAGTTTCTGACCATTGGACTACCGATCATCCATCATGACGCATACATGCAAGTCAGGGATAATATCCATTTGAACCAACGTTTCGTTTCCCCTCAATTTAGAGACTTGTCCAGATCCAGGAAAATTGGGGTTTCTCTATATTAATGAATTTATTTCTTAGTTTCTGGACAGAAGATATACTATGTACATACCATCGAATACAATAGGTCAAATACCTAATTTACAGCTCAAGCTTAGTATAGACTAGTACAGCCCTGAGAAAGAGCGAAAAGAGTGTAAATCTTTTAGAACCCGAACTTGTCAGCTACTGTACCCGTCAAATGCACAGCTCAGATTCAATGCACGGCTCACAGTCCTATGACAGAATTCATGGAAGCTAATCTGATTCAGGGCAAGATTCGGGTGTTTTTGTCTTTCTTTCATATACCTGTTCTCCAGATGGCTCCCTTGTTCGGAAAACCGGCCCAAGGGACTTCAGTTAAAGAAGAATTTAACATAAGAATCCGCCTATAGGTCCAAATTGGTAAATTGATTAATATATCTCTTCAGATGTCCTATCCTTCTGACGCTTCCCAGGTCTATTGGCTGTAGAATCAGCCTTTCTCTTTCCTGTGTGAACATCATAATTCAAAACGTAATGTCGAAGTTTATCCATTGAAAATATTCCTTCCTGCTGTTTTTCATGACTTGGATTGTCTCGTTTTCCGACCAGTATTAACCGTTCTTTCAAACCTTCTTTAAATACCTTGTTCACATCCGGGGTTCCTAGCCCATACTCATTAATTACCGCAAAAATATGGTTCTTTGCAAGATCTTGTAAGGTTGCTCGCAGATTGTATCCGCCAGTCAAGGGGAATTTGTAGTAAATTCGTGGTTCGAATAGGTAGATAATAATCACTTCTCGATATGATTTAAACCACGTTGAAAGTATCTTAGCAAACTTCTGATGAAGGGTTACGAAATTTTTCTTTTCTATTGGTTGAGATGTTTCCTCAAAACCGGCCGCCAATGGTGGAAAATCATGGTCGGGAGTTCTAGGTGGGTGTGGGTCTATTTCTACCGGCTCGCTTATACTCTCTTCTTCAATCGCATCTGGTCCGGAGTTCGCAGATAGCTGGGGGCTTCTTTAGAAGGCGGCGAGTTCACAGGTTGAACTGTTGGACGCTCTTCTTTAAAATCTATATCTGTTTCGACAGATTCAGGCGCGGCTTCGGAAATCCCTAGGAGACTTTGTGGGGGGATAGGTTGCCGTTCATTCTAAAGCTGGTGAAATAAAGATTTTCTAAAGAAGCAGCTGATAATATCTTTTATCACTCCGAGCGACGTCATATATTCTGATTGTAACGGATCGGGACCAAACATTTGGTTGGCAAAAATCATTCTTCGCTGCCGATTATACTCCTCTCGCGTAGGGCTGTTAAAACGATGTCTCGCTTTAAGTTCTAGGTCGTTTGTCGTGAATTGGGCTGTAGTAACTTCTTCCTCTATATACCTAGGCAGGTTCCTTAAATAGCTCTAAAGTCTGTTAGACATTGATTGCACCTTATGATCTTCGTACTTGTAGAAGTCCTCCCTGCAAATAGACTTGAAAAAGCCTTGTGCCGTATGTTGCGCCACATTTTTGTCTTGAAGCAGGGTAATTTGATCAGACTTAAATCCTAATCGCGAAGCTAATATAGCAAGCTTACTTAAGCTCATATCCTCAGTGGGCCATGTATAGTTTTGTCCAATCCTTTTTAGCCGGCTTTCTTGACAGACAAAATGCCTATAAGCAAAAAGCCAAAGCTGTATTATAGATATAGAAAACGAGGATTTAGCTTCTTATATTATTATAAAATCCTGCTCTGTGGTCTGAACTTCAAGGAATCCTCTAGTTCCGATGATTTTCCATTGACTTAGCATGACCCTTTTGAGGCTTCCTTTGAATTTCGGTGGATAGAGACAGTGGAGAGCTCTTGCTGGCCGTTCAATAAATAGTGTATCTTGGATAAGCGTGTGGAGAGATATTATTCTCCCCGGTGTTTGGAGAAGTCGGCTCTTGAGGACCTCCCTATCTTTAGTAGTCCTAACATAAGGGAATAGATTTTTTGAATCCATAAGATCGGTGACGCGTTTTCGGTCTACTAGAGAGATATGAGGCATCAATCCTTTAATATGGCACACTGAATCTGAGTCCACAAGCGACCCGTATCTAGAGCCAAAAAGATGTGCCCATTGTTCCTGTATTAGGCACAAGTAATGATATAGGAGCTAGGAGGTTAGCTATAAACCAAAGATACGGATATTAAACATACATCTGGGCATTTGAGTCCTAACATCCTAGTGATTTGGGAAGATCTCAAAGGTTTCCATAGTCCAATGTATGGTAACAACTTGTCTAGAATGTCACGCCGATTAGTATTAAGTTGTAAGCGTCGTATCTGTTTCCGATAGTCTTCGGACCTAAGTCTAGCCCACTATTTTTGCTCTAGGGCAGCATTTTGTGAAATTTGGTAGAATCTGAGGGATCGATATATTTCGCCGACAGTAAAACTTACACTTGCTATCGATTCCTCACGCAATTAGGCGAGTGCGTCAGTCGAGATATCTAATACCATAGTTAGTTTTTAAAGAAAACAGACATTTGCTGATATACCCTACTGTCTAAATAGAGATCAGCCAGCCATATAATTTCCCCGAATCTCTCGCCAGCTTTCAGACGATGTTTTCCATATACACAAGTCATGAGATCCTCTCCTTCTAACGTGAGATATGGCTGATTCGTAGGATCCAGAAGTGCTTCTCGGGTGACATTTGATTTTGCAAGTGCTCTTCTCAAAGCCTCCTGTCCAATTGTCACGGAAACTCTGTGCTCAGGTTCTAGATTGCCGTAGCCTTCGATTTCAAACATTCTAAGAAGTTTCTCCACGTTTTTTCTCAGCGATTTCTCGGGTTCCTGTGAGATTATTCGCTTCAAATACAAGATTCTGTAACTTGATAATTGCGCATCCCTGATAACACTGTAGTCTTTGAAGGGCGAGGGTATTCGTTCGGTGACCAAGAAGATTTTCGCTTGTGTCCATATTTTTCGTTTTGCTTGGTATAGGAAAGGACGCATGAAAATTTGTGAGAGAGGGTGGCGGTGCTATTTTAAAATTTACCAGCGACACTTAAAAATGTGTCGCGCATTGCCCCGCGTTCATTCACTCCTCCAGTGAGTCCCCCCGTATGTCCCCACTCTCCAGTAAGTCCCTACTCCCCAGTGAGTCCCTACTCCCCAGTGAGTCCCCACTCTCTAGTGAGTCCCTACTCCCCAGTAAGTCCCTACTCCCCAGTAAGTCCCTACTCCCCAGTAAGTCCCTACTCCCCAGTGAGTCCCCACTCTCTAGTGAATCCCTACTGCCCAGTAAGTCCCCACTTCCCAGTGAGTCCCTACTCCCCAGTGAGTCCCTACTGCCCAGTAAGTCCCTACTGCCCAGTGAGTCCCTACTCCCCAGTGAGTCCCCACTCCCCAGTAAGTCCCTACTGCCCAGTGAGTCCCTACTGCCCAGTGAGTCCCTACTGCCCAGTGAGTCCCTACTCCCCAGTGAGTCCCCACTCCCCAGTGAGTCCCTACTGCCCAGTGAGTCCCTACTCCCCAGTGAGTTCCTACTCCCCAGTAAGTCCCTACTCCCCAGTAAGTCCCTACTCCCCAGTGAGTCCCTACTCAGGAGTATATCCATATACTCGCCACTAAATTCCGGGTTAAGACTTAGTTGCCGTACCTTCGTTTGAATTTGAACATTGTAAGAATGAGTGTCGCAGGTAGACTTGGGAACAAGGGTCGCAGTTAGGCTGCTGTTAAGCATAATAGCGACCTGCAGAATTCAGCTGATTGGTCTGTTCAACGGCGATTTTATATCCATCATACCTGACCCAAGCGGGGTCATTTATTATTTTTGCTGCGACCCATGTTCCTGGATTCTTGTATTTACGCTGTTGAACATTTATATACACTGGTATTAGCCACTCCCAAACCGACAAAACAACTTCCAGTCACTTTCTATTCACCAGCGAAATGTCAGAACATGGTAGAAGTCCGTCCATGGACAACCCGGCTGAGGTATGTACGAGGTTGAAGAAAGCGTAAAAAATCAATATACCAGACAAGTATTGATTTGATTATCTTTCCTAGGGACATGACCCCACATTCAATTATCAGAAACGACTTTATTCTCTGATGGACAAGTTATTACGCCAGGAGCAAGAATCTAGGCGCTACCACGGACACCTCGAGTCTAAAATCAATGTGGATTCTTCTACGTATCTAAAATTGAGGGATTATTGCGTTCAGGTCGAGAGAAAAGTCTCTGCCTTGGAGTATATACGATCGCAGCAAGAGACTTCATTACGATTCGCGGTGGAATCTTGTCAGGTTATGTCCAACAACCTCAACCTTCAAAGAAACAAAGTGAACCAGCTTGAATCTCGTCTCATTCATTTGTATCCAGCAATTGATGAAATGCTTTGTTCTTTGAATGATAACGATGGCACTCAGAAAAGCCAAAATATGGAACAACTTCTTCAAGAAAACCAGCGTCAGCGAGAGCTGAACACCTATCTTCAGGGGGCTCTTTCTGCTCGCGAAGAGATGCTACAGGACTTGAAAACATCTCTCGCAGAGGCATTTCTCGGCTTTCCCGCAGGTGATCATGACACCGAAAACCATGAGCAGCGGCAAGATGAGAGTGTACCCTCGTCTCTTTCAACTGATGATCGGTCCACTGTTAATAATTTCCCCGATCTACTTATGTGCGATACGTGATAAGCAGGTCTTAGTGGGTGCTATTGATTTAGACTTGTTTCTATTAAAGGATGAATTGGGCCATGATATGGTTAAGAGCGATGACTTTCAAGTAGTTTTCACACTAGTATCATGTCATGCCAGATATTCTTTTATCAAATTCGTGGAAGAGTTCTAAGACCATGATACAGTGGAATAGTAAATCAGTTTTAACTTTAAACTCTTCCAATTTAATTCCTAGATCCTAAGTGGAGACCCTGTTAATCCATGTAGGGCTATATTGTATTCCCTGGTAACCACTATGAGTCATTGTTATATGACAGAAATCAGGCACACGAACAATGTATGGTAAATAACAGATTGTATTTTCTCTATCGTTCTAATTTGACAAAATCCGCTTTTTATGGCTTCTATGCGGTAATTGCTTACCTAATAAAACGATGCACTTTGTATGGCAGCCGAATTGTCGAGTGGACTCGGCCTTGGTATTCGACATTATAGTACAGGGTGGATCGAAATCAGTTTCACCACCTTATAGAAATTGTTTTTAGAACCCTATTCTGAAACACCCTAATCGTTATCTGGCTTAGCGGTATTTCAAGGATTGAATCGTATGGAAATGTGTCATCACGTGGTAATGAGTGCGGTATAGTACTGGAAATATTATACCACAAATACTGCCCCTTCCTTTCTCGAACACCTCTTTCAGATATCACCACCCCATTCTTCAATGCAATTTCATCATAGGAGTCGGACCATTTACTAACAGATAGTGCGTACCAAACTAACAAATTAGATTGAGTTGATTCTACGCCAGGCATGATTTGGCAAGTCCTCAATTCTGTTGCCAATACATGATACATAGCGTGGGGCATTGCTCTAAATGATGAATGCCTTTTCGGGGAGTTCCATGGGAAATCAAAAGACTATCCCTGACCGGTGTGATCTAGGAGTACTAAAGGTCGACTTTTTCTATATGAGAGCTAATCTCAACGGGGCTTATCTGCAACCAAATAAAGTTAGCGGCAGCAAAACCGAATTATTCGTCGAAAAAAGCCCTTTAGACAAAATGCGATAATGTGATATTTCCTTAATTTCAGTATTCCTCAATTACATGAATGGGTACAAGAATGTGACTTCCTTGAGGATGCTTCGAGATGCATTCTTTGGTGATTGCTTCATATTTACCGCAACTACAGTTGTTGAGCACTTGCTGAGGACGACTAAAAAGACTCAATTTGACAGTTACATTGGCGAAAGCCTCTTTCGGGCAGCCACCCAGAACCTTCATATCACTAAGCCCATGTCTTACTCAGTAGGAGAGAGCAGAGGATATTCATGTGACTACAACTGTAACCTTACCGGGAAAGAATTCCATAATGTAGCATGGTATCCTATTGCCAATTGCAATCTTTTGTTCTGTCATTGCATACTTCAAGCCACTTGCATATCAGGCACAAAGAAAGTCGGCCAAAGAATGCTGCATGGATGGGTGTAATATAGTTACATTCAGTCTCGTGGTTGGAATGGGCTTGAATGCAGTGACCAAATGATCATAAATAAAAGGATTCCCAATCCTTGCTAAACTCCCCGCAGCATCCAAATCAATTCAATCCCCTCAGACCTGCCCTTGCTTCTTTTCTCTCATCCTCAACATCGGCAAGCAAAATGACTAGGAAACGTGCTATAGACCTTACAGGGGCAGATGGGCTGGACAATGAGAAGCGAGTAAGGCTCTTAGGGATCATTGACCGACTTCGAGAACTAGGCATCAGTGAGAATGTCTCTCTTCCTCAGGTAAGTGAATATATCGGATCCGACCATGGACTCTCACTGATCAATTGTAGCTCGTTGTAGTTGGTGATCAATCGAGCGGCAAGTCATCCCTTCTAGAAGGTTTGACGGGTCTTTCATTCCCTGTGGCCAGTGACCTCTGTACAAGATTTGCCACTCAAATCGTTCTTCGTCGAGCCCCAGAAGGGGAGGGTCGAGCCAGGATTACGATCATTCCAGGACCAACTTCGCGACTCGATGAAACCTTGAATCAAAATCTTCTAACCTTCGAAAAAACCCTGGCCGCTGCAGACTTCGGATGCCAAGAGTTCGAAGACATATTCGATGAGGTCAGGATCTCATTTTCCTGGCATTTTAGGACCCGTGTTGATATCATAACAGGCTGCTAGCTGTATGGGCATACCAGGACCAAAGGCGAAGAATTTGGAAGATGTCGAAAAAAGATTCTCAGATGATATACTCAAGATTGAGCTCTCAGGTCCAAATCATCGGCATCTCAGTGTTGTGGATGTTCCGGGTCTCTTCCACAGTGAGAAGACCCTGTACTATTTTGATGACTTAGCTAACCTCGATACAAGATCCGACAAAGTTTCAAACCGAAGAGGACCGTGCCATTATCCGGAAATTAATCGAGGATTATATGACTGACAAGCGTACCATCATCCTGTAAGTAAATACCTGTCAGAGGGTCATGGAAGAATTGTAGGGCTTACGTATCATTAGCGCAGTTATGGATGCACGTAATAACCTTGCCAACCAGGAAGTGTAAGGAAGATGCTCCCGGTTCGGTGTTGAAAGTGCTCACTTATACTAGGTTTTCAATGGCACGTGCCGCTGACCCAGCAGGTAAACGTACTGTTGGAATCGTCACCAAATGCGATGCGCTGCAGGCAGGAGATGAATCTGGTGTAAGTGTCTGATTATGTTGAGGCGAACGCCATACTGAAAACGCATCAGGTTTTGCGTATCGCTAAAAATGAGGTCGAGCGCCTCACTCACGGATGGTTCGCTGTACGAAACCGCTCCACAAAGGAAATTCAAGAGGGTGTAACTATCGAGGGCCGACATCGAAAGGAGAAAGAGTTTTTCTCAACGGAGCATCCTTGGACAGAACTCAAGAAAGATCGAGTCGGTATCAACGCCTTGAAGTCCTTTCTGGGCCACCTTTTATACGACCACATTCGCTCTGAATTTCCTGCTGTTGTGGCAGATATCGAAAAGCTTTCTCTGGAGACTCAGAAAGAGCTGGAGATCCTCGGACCTTCTCGCCAAACCCCTGCAGAGCAGAGAAGGTTCTTGACACGCCTAGCATCTACTTATCAAAACGAAGTTGATAGAGCATTGACCGGGAACTATAGTGCCGACTTGGAAGCACAAAGCCCGCTCAAGCTTCGTATGCACCTGCGGCAGCATGCAGATGATTTTGCTACATCAATGGCTACAGGGGGTCATGCCAAAGTTTTTCGTACAATTCAAGATGAAAACGATCCGGAATTTAGTAGACCAGCAGGTGACTTGGAAAATATATACGACTGGATACGACGTTACTACCTTGAGTCGCGCGGCTCTGAACTACCTGGCACTGTCAACCCTGTTGTGCTCCAGAATATGTTTCGCCAACAATCCAGTCCGTGGGAGAAAATTGCGATAGTTTATCTCGAAAAAACTGCCTCTGCAGTGCACTCCTTTAACCAACAGGTTTTTGCAAAAATCATCCCCGACAACGATGTGAGAGAGAAAATAGAAGGGGTTCTATCTCAACCCGGAGAGGAGACATACCGCCAGGCCCACAACCAGCTGCTGATGATAGTGAATGATGAACGAGGAGGAATCCTTCAGACCGTGAACCACTATTTCGCTGACACTTTATCCTCGATCCGCCAGGAAAGAGTCATAGCCAGACTTGAAGGTCTCGGGCTCCAAGACGGCTTTGGTTTCGACATGAAAACAGTATTGAAAGGTGTTCACTTGAGCAACGAACAACAAGCCGTTTTTGACATACACGATATCTTGAAAGCATACTACAAGGTGGCCATGAAGCGCTTCATGGACAACGTCGTCGTTCAAGTTTCTGAAAGATACATAGTAGGGGAGGAAGGCCCAGTGAAAATGTTTTCACCAGATCTCATCGGCGGCTTTGATGATGATATGCTGACGGATCTTGCGGGTGAGAACTTCTCCACAGCAAGCCGGCGAAACGACTTGGTATCCATGGCTGCACGGTTGAGAGAGGCATTGGACATTGCGAAACGCGCTGTGCTATGATTTCAGGTATGCTGAGTGACATTTAGTGGTTGGGGAGCCTCTCAGCAATATGTAGATTTCCCCAATAGCGCGGCTGATTCATCTCCGTATCGGGTATTTTGTGTGTAATTCTTCTGGGCATAGGTTTTTCCCACTGGGTTTTCCTATCCCCCAGCGCGAATGCGAGAAGGAATTTTTTGGGTTTTTTTTGTTCTTGTTGCACCTGCGCTTGCCTATTCGCGCGGTTTACAGTTTTTTCTGTTTATTTACGTTTATTTGAGGTTTTCTATCATCATTTCCATAAAGTGGAATTTCACAGTATAGGCTACTGCGCTACGCCTGGAAAATGACCTGTGGCTTAAAAATCCCTCAAATCAATTCAACCGCCGATAATTAGCCAAAGCATTTCCGATGTCCATTTATTTCAAGTGTGGGTCATTATGAGAATCAAAAAGTTACGTGGCACGCTGGTACTTCGACTGCCTCAAAAGAGAAGCCCCCAGCTTTGAGAGGTGTCACCGTACCATATATCCGTCGGATTACAAAAGGAACGTTCTAGAAACAACCCAGACTATTCAACGTTAATACAGAAGCTATTTTTATTTTGTCATTTACAACTGTATTGAATTACTGCCAAGACAGGGGTTCAGGGGAAGAGTAACTGTAATAAGTATAGCGTGTTTCAAGAGAGGGTTCGAGATAGATTTTCCGTGTGCAAGTGGTGAAACTAATTTCGATCCATCCTGTACCGTCATTTCTTGTCTTGTACAGTAGAAACCGATAGAATCCATCGTGCAAACAGATCAAACAAAAGAGAATCTTACATATCATCTGACCAGTTCAGTCTTGAGAGGGACCAAAATACAGCTTCAGAATTCATGTTTGCGTCTGCTGTACTGTAACAATCCGGGAATATCTTTCATTCTCTCTGTCTTGGTCAGTTTGCCACGTGCAGCCTTCGCCTATACTCTTTCGCATCCAAAAGAAGCCTGTGGTGACGCTATAGAGAATTTATCCTGGTAGGCAACTTGTTTCTCTACAAGCGAGCTACTCCCTGGGCCTGTTGGCCTCAGGCATTAACTCCCTCTTCCAGAGCCTGAGGCCGCTAAGTAATGCAAACCCTGCAAACCCTGCAAACTCTGCAAACCTTTCGAGATCTCAGGTGCTTGGAGATCTCGCTTGCTTCGTCGTCAAGTCCCTCACGTACATACGGATGCGTGCATCAGAATGTCTGCCAAACTACCTTTGATTCATCTGAATAAACCTATATCATCCACTCTGGTCTCTGACCTGAAACTTGCCCTTCGTCGGTTTGGAGCTTTCCGCCTAGCAGCACCCCCTGAAACCACGCAACGCTGTCCCAACGTTGTCATTGAAAATGCAGGCTAAACCCACTTTCCAGGAATAGCATCCATCACTGACCGCACTCTTTAGGCACGGGGCTTTTTCCGACAACCGATCGCAGCTAAGACAGATATAATGGGATACTCGCCCTTTGCTTCGGAACGTGTTCTTGGTAGGACTGAGATACCTAAAGAGAGTATCTATTTTTTCCGGAATGACGCCGAGCCGAACAATCTCAATGGTCCCTCTCGCAACTTATATCGTTCAGTCAAATCTCTTCACGAGGTAAACCGTCCTTGTCTTCTCCCTCTTATTGTGTATCGTGCTGATTTTCCTTTTCTTTAAGGAATGGACCCCTATAAGGTTGCAATTGTTGAAGACTATGTCGCAGGCATTGGATTTGAACACTCCCCTAACAGGCACGACGCTCCTCAATTCTGCCACTATCGGGATCCACTATTATGATTCTGGAAGCGATCCTGACTTCAGCGGCCATTTTAGTCCCCCCACAAAGATAGTGGAACATTAACTATTTTATTCCGGTCTCATGATAAGAACGACGGCCTGGAAATTGCGGATCTTGAAACAACAGAGAAACAAAACAGTGAAGGGGTTGGGTCGGAGGCGTCTTTTATGCACGTTCCTACTGTTGGTGATGGAGCCCCTGAGGTAGTCGTCTTTGCAGGCACTAGACTCCAGCGTTTACTCGGACGTGACCAAGTTCGGGCTTGCGTGCATAGAGTCCGCGGTCCAGGCCCGGAATGCCACAATAACTTTGGCGTACAACGATTGAGTATCGCAATGTTTTGCGCTCCCTCTAGGCCATCCACCTCACCCCCCTTGTCTTCCTCCTAGCTATGGAAGAGGGTAGGCTGGAAATACGTGGGCCTGGTTCTCTATCATATCCAGTATCTAGCCGAAAGATCGACGCCGCTATCATAACCAGTATTATTACCACTAGATACAATACGAAGAGTACTAGAGCAACAGTCTTCGAGTCAGACTCTGGTCACTCTACTGTATAGTCTGTGTGTTTCGCTGCTTCCAATCTCTTCCTTCCACCTATTTCCAGCAATTGTAGTTGGTGTTGGTAATCATCAAGGATGTGGCGAACATCACTTCCTCCCGGGACATGAAACATCTCCTGTTTTCTATATAGTTCGGGGTCGTTGCAGTTGACGTTGAGCTCTCCCTTAAGAGTCTCAAATTGCCGGCGGGCGATGGCTGAAACTTTATCCCAGTGACAGGAACAAGTTTGGAGTTTCCGAGTGTCTTTGTTGAGAGCCGCGTATAGATTAAATCTTCTGATATGTTAGATGTGCCTTGCCGACTATTAGTGAGATACTAACAGATACTTTGGCACTCCCTCGCAACTATTTTCTGTTATTATGGAAATAGGTTTGACTGAAGGGGACACTTACTGGACAATCCAGGTACGACCAATTTGAGGGTTCTCCCAGATCGCCTGCAACACACAAGACGCTTGCAATACTGCATTCATCTCTTCTTTGCCTGAATGCCTCAACTTGTCACCCGCGATATACACCCCAACCCTCTGCCCTTCTTCCGTGTGTCGAAGACGAACATCACCTTGGCCTGTGGGAACACGTATCTCCCAGCTATTGGTAACAATTACCAGCTCTATCAAAAAGTGACCTTTGATATCAGCATTTGGGAGACTCTTTTCTGTGTTTACTGCCAGGCAGGAGATAATGTCCTCTATAGGGCGGTTCGACATAGCGCATCGGATGTTGGCAGTGTAGACAAGAGAGACAACTATTTTGTCTGTGCAAAATGAAGGGTAGACCCTGCCTTTAGTACCTACTACAGCTCAGCATACCTCTCCTGGTATGACCTGTGCTGTTCCAGCAGGCGACAGACGGAACCTTGGCTTAGTGCAAGGTTCTAAATCATCTAGACCCAATTTGGATAGATTTTGTACGTCGTACAAAATTGGGCCATTTCGGGATTAGTGCAAACTCAAAATTTCAAAACAAACATGGATCGATTGTGTGTCAATGTGCCAACCCCGCTCTAGGAACCTATGCTAACCTTCAACACAATGTCGTCTAAGGTAGAGGTCAGCCCTGACCATTCCTATGTTAAGCTGGAGCTGGGTGTTCAGATTAGCACGAGGATGATAATTTCCACTATCACACAGACATGCTGTACTGGTACCGAAAAGTGGAAGCGGCTTGTCCGGTACGTGTTAGCTGAACTACACATGAAAAACAAGTCCATCAAAACTTTAGTGCATCAAGCGCAAGCTACGCTAGGACATGTGGAATCCCCCGAAAATACGATATACAACGCTCGTAGGATCGGCAGACGATGGCATGCTATTGTGTCCTGGATTTCACGGGAATCAGACCAACCGCTTACTGGAATTCTCCTTGTTCTGGAAAAGGGATACATGTAAGTATTGGAATGAATACGCACGATCTTGGCTAATCTACCAGTTAGCTGGGAACGCTATGCTGAGAGTCAATGGCGGAATGCTCTTGACAAACTCCTAAAAAAGTCGAATACATTGCGTGAAGCGAAAGAGCTAAGCGAGTTGGCTGGCAATCTCATCAAAGAAGTGAAATGTATGGTATATAACTCCAAGTATTCTACGATGCTGACACATTTACAGTGCATCTTAGCTTCGTAAACACTCCAAAGCACACGATGCTGGGTTTCAGCCGTTGTGAAGGAAGGAACGAGGCGGTTCTAAGCGACGATACCAGATCCATAGCCATGGTCTTTGAAGTGATACCACATCTGAAGGCCACCGGGTGTGCCGACTCTGCACGTCTGATGATACTTCTGTCCTATCTCGCAAACTACGAAGTCCCGGCAGATCTCCTGTGCCGCGGAGCTTCCCCTCGGAAGCGCTGGGGTAAAGATGGAGACATTGTCAAAGGAGATTCAGCTGAATTGGGCCTTTCTGATGATTTGATACGCATATGTTCCCCTGACACGCTGACGAAAGTATTGTCCAAACTCCAATCATCCTTGGCCATTGACTGGGTATCCAACTCGCGTTTCAAGTTGAGCAAAAGAGCAAGAAATGGGATGCTACATATGCTTTCTAGCAGTACTCATTCATTTTGGTGTCTACAAGCTCTCATCCTGGCGTCCCGTTCGATCCCCTGGAAGTATCTGGAGCAGACGTAATTCTACCGTCCCGATTGAGCCTCTAGCGACTAACACACTTACAGAGAACTTGACGCAAACCTATTAGTATCGCACGTTCGATACACCCTGGAACGAGCTCGACGCTATTGTAAAGTTGAGGACATGACTCCTATGGCTAGGATTGATATAGCTCTCAACGTTATTGAATCTGCTCGCTTCTCTGCTATGGAGTGGAAGCAGTCCGCGATCAAACATGCAGAAGAACTCACGGTTGGCTTAGACGACAGCTACATGCGTTCATGCCTCACGCAGAGACAATGCCTGATCCACCGGCTCTCCGGTAAGATAGATCTTGCTTTCATTTCCCTAACGGGCGGTGCCTCTTATCAAGGCAACAGAAAGCTACATGCTGCGTATGGGAATACCATGATCCAACTTGCCCTAAATCACATCCAGCTTGATCAACTTACCGAAGCAACGGAAGTGTTAGGGATATGGCAGCCGACTTCCTGGGCACATTCTGCAATGGAACAGGCTGTTCTCTTTCGTCAGCAATTGACCATGGGAAAGATATTACGTTACCAAGGCGACTTTGTAGGATCGTTGTCATACCTGGAGAGATCCCAGAACATTACGAATACCGCCAAGGATCTTATTTATCTTGAAGATACAAGTGAGCTGGCATGTAGCTTGGCTGATACGTATCTTGAGCTGGACGATCCTGCCAAAGCCGAGAGCTGTCTCCAGGCTGCGATCAACCGTCAAGCTCCAAAGCAGGGTGCATTGATCATTGCTCTTGCAGAATGTCTTTTTGCACAGAAGAGACTTGCAGGGGTAGAGGAAACGCTCTGCCGCGTGTTCCAATGCCAACTGAAGCTCATGAAGATGGATAAATTACGCCTAGCAATTGTCCAAGCTAAGCTATCTCACGTTCGGTCCCAATTTGGGGAGGCCTTCCGCTACTGGACAGAAGCGATGAGTAACCTTCGGGGATTTAACTTAGCCAGCGGACGCACAACACGCATAATCCTCCTCTCCCAGTGCGACGTTTTAAATCGTCAAGGGCTCTTCGATCTTGAGCAACAGACCCGGGATCAACTAGATGCTCTTGAGAAATGTGCTGATGCGGGTGGAGCTTTGTACTGGATTCCTGGCCTGCGTCATTGGCTGAACTATTTGGAACAATGCAATTGATCGTCATCCGGGCGTTGATGCCACATGGTAGCCCTGCCAAGCACCAGGAACGAAGCCGGCGGTTTTGTCATGGCCGGGCTTTCCAGACAGGTGTTCGCCAAGGACTTCGATCATTAGTGGTGTTATAACTAGTCCGTTTCCATCCCAATCGAGTTGGGGGGGGCGGGTGCGTACACATTTCCAAATTGTCGCAGGATTACTGTATGCGAATATTTATAATCGTAGCCGGACTACATTCTGCTTCTTCAGCCATTTTAACTGTGCCAAGTGACTGGCTCTATATCATGTCCAGTATAGATGCAGCTTAAATGATAGAAGTATGTATCGGGGCCATTCTGTGAGGTCAATTGTGACATTTAAGAGAGATGAACGGGTGAAGATGCCTCCTCCTACTTAGAGTGGATGGTATGGCATTTTCAAGTAAGATACACAAGGCAGGGTCCCACCTACGTCATGTAGGTATATAAGTATCTTTTGTATGGGAAATTCACACAAAAGATACATAAATTGTAGATTGGGTACCTGGTGAAAAATGGGTATCTAATGGGGTGCACCAACCACAAGTGCCTGGGGGTTGGGCGCTTGGCACGGTTACTGTACATTTACTTTTTCACCGGTTCCCTTATGCCATGATGCCTTCGAAGTAGCCCATCGCTTCTTCCTTTAATTTCCTGGATGTTGGTTAACTAGACGCTCGATGGATGGTTACCACCGCCACCAATTTCTTTGGCTTGGCCTATTGCTTTCGTGGGGCGCCGCAATATTTCAACATATCATTCTGCCCTCTTGTTTTTTCCTACATAGCACATCAGAACCCTAGCGACTCGATGCTGACATAGAATACCAGTAATCCCACGTGACTGTGTCTACCCTAACTCTGCGACTATACCATTCACTCCAGCGTCCGACGCTTTGTACCCCTTCCGTTCTCTCTCTCTCACGGCTTGAGGAAGGCGCGTAAGCTTCCAGTTTGACCCCAAGGCTGAAACTCAGGTTCGAATAACTCGACGTTCTTATTTACGTGTGACCTAACCAAGTTCCTGATATCATGCCGAGTTTGGGCCTGCGCACACACTAATTTCGTGATGAGTGGGCTAGTTCGTATTAGATGACGAGAACAAGGCTTACCAAGTACTAGCATTTTCCCCATTTGGCTTTCTATCTCTATATCGAGCTGCTTTTCCCAGATGGCGCGTCCGCTATGCACATCGATGAGCCCATTCTCACCAATGTGCTGGATATCATCTTCCGACTGAGCACGTAGTGGATCATAAATTGAGACATGAAGCATCTGCTTAGCGTAAGTATATAGCGTCGTCGATATAGAACTGTGTACTGACGTATCCATTATCTTGCCTGACGAGGAACTGTAGTAAGTCTCGTGCACTCTCATAGTCACCAATCCTATCCAACTGCCAGACGAGTGATATTCTCCGTGTGCATATTTGAGCCTTTTCATGGCCATCGAGGAGCTCCTTGATATATGGCAACTGAGCTGCGATGCCGATACCGGTAGCAATAAAAAAGGCATGTCCATAGTCGCCGACTTTGCTGTTTAAATTCCAATTAACAGACGATGGGCCAAAAGGGCCGTCAATCCAAGCCCCGCAGTCTCTATTTGGTTCAATGCGATCGAACAGTCTCTTTGTGAAACCAGACCGGGGCCGAAGCAGAATTGAGATTGAAACCGCCCGGCCATTGATATCATTCTCCCACCAACTGATTGTAAAAGGGTGCGACTGAAAAATATAAAATATTCCAACGGAGGGAACGCCTAGGTTGATACGTTGACCGGCGCGCACGACCCATGGTCTAGGTAATGATAGTGTCATTCGAACGACATCACCCACATAGGGTTGTAAATTCATTCGGACATGGCTTCTTCCTACCACTGCATTGCGATAGATAATACGAATTAGCTGCATCAGCCCCGTGATAACGAGGGTGCATATGAATACTAGTGGAAACACCCAAAAGTTCCCTTTAGCTGATCGGGTGTGCTGCCACACTGCGTAAATCATCGTCGCCGCGCATCCAATGTGGGTTACAAGAAATACTTCGTAGACCCTTTTTTTAACTAGTGGTAGAACCATCAAAGCCAGGAACATACTGGCGGCCTTGGCTAAGGTTTAGTATACACACACAATTTGGAGAAACCGGGAAAGCTTACCAGGAGACCGTAAAATTGCATTTCGTTTTCCCATGAAATCAGCCTCGATCGAGCAACGATTATGACATGAGCTAGAGCCTCAAATAGAGCCACTAACGCAAATGTTCGATGTAGAAATCCATAGGACTGGAGGGAAATTCCAAGAAGACGAGCAGCAAACTCGTAACCACCGCCTAAAAACATTGGAAACAAGTTAATGAGAGAGAGCTTTGCTGCTCTCTTGCCAGCATCTTGAACGGAATGGACCCGCACAACATTGCTGACGCCAGTGCCGGCAAAATAAACAACTGTGAGTATTAAATGGGTCCTTGATGTACATCCAAATCCGAGGAACCGCCAGTAGGACCGGGCATAAATCACATGGCGCAATAAGAAAGGCCGAACACGAGAAGATAAGAAAGGAGAGGTTGATAAGAATGAGCAAGTGCATAAAGTAAGACGATACAATAGGAATGAGAAAGCGATAAAACCGACGACCGCTCCGTAAATTGCTTCCGGTGTAGTCGGAAAATGAGTGATGGCAAAAGTAGTCATCTATGCGGGAAAAGATAAAAACTTCTTCATTTACTTTAGCAGACACCAGGGGCATATTTATACGTCTCCATTATCTCTCCTGATGGTCAGCGTTGATAAAAACCGAGTGGCCTTTATTGGCATGACCGGCCCGAGTGCACAATCATATCTCTGTAGCCGCTAATGTCTATGTTAGGGTTTTGCGGGGCAAAAAGGGGGTTTGAACGCCCGCCGGTGCGAGGAGAAAAAGGAGGGTGCTTCAGTGTGCGCGACTCGTATCCGCAACTCTGCTTCATGTCCGCAACTCTGCTTTCGTGTCCGCAACTCTGCTTTCGTGTCCGCAACTCTGCTTACGTGGCTGCCACTGTGTTTTGCGAGCACCTGGAGCTCCAGTCCAGTGTCTGAGGACTGGCTCAATATTAGAAAAGCACTAGCTTTTACTTTTGCCGCGGCCCAATCACAACATGACAGGCAGTGACCCCATCATAACTTCGGGTATTATCTGCCATCCGCGACACCGGAAAGGTACATAGCGAAAACCGACCGCTTACGCTCTAAGAAAATGAGCCAAGCTTGACTGAATGGAAATTATGATAAAGTATACCACCTTCGGTATGTACAGTCGATAGCGAAATCAGCTTCCGCCCCAAGAACTGCTTTTCTATTTTGTGGCCCCACTTTCAAGACATTAGTGCGCATTCTTTTACTCAGCGGTCAACCATAAAGAAATTATGTTGTTGCTGAATATGACAATACCGGAAAACGATGATACACTGTGCTTTCAGTACAGCAAAATTGCCTTGATGATCTATCACATGATATGATGTCAGAAAGGAGGCTGAGAATAATGTTTGTTTTGTTTGACATGTTTTGTTTGCTTATCAGATTGGTTATGAAACCTCCATAAATTGCTAGAACTCATGGGTATGTATAGCAGTTCAGAAAGCTTCATATTAATCTGAGGATCCTGTAACATCACGTTATCCGATATCCCTCGTATGAGTCCACAACGTAGGTGGGACAAGGCAATAGCCAGCCGGCCCAAGTCATGAGAGGAAAGGTCTTGAATTTACTGAGTGATACAAAGGTTGATCGACTGAAAAGACGAAGCAGGTTTATTATTTGGTTCCAGTGCTTCTTATTCCATTATTGTTTAAACGGCTGGATCAAGGATTATGGATCATGGACAAAGTATTTCAGTACTGAGAGCAAGGACTATAGCACAACTACATAGGGAGAGAAAACCAATCAAGATATCGAAGTAGTGAAAAAATTTAGTTGAACATGGTAATGTGGGAGCATGTTGAAACCTTAAGCCTCTTGGAAGGGGGACGTTGGGAGGTCGACTGATCAGCAAACTGATGTCCCTGGAGAAGTTTCACTATATGGTGGTATCCTCCCCGACGAGCAGCCTGGAGGGCATTTCCGTCCTCTCCACCCTGGGCGTTGACATCGGCTCCTCGCTCTAGCAGTATCTGTACGATCTTATTGTGTCCTCCAGAACAAGCAGCCTGGAGGGCATTTCCGTGGTATCCACCCTGGGCGTTGACATCGGCTCCTCGCCCTAGCAGCATCTGTGCGATCTTGTCGTGTCCTCTAGCACAAGCAGCCTGGAGGGCATTTCCGTAAAACCCACCCTGGGCGTTGACATCGGCTCCTCGCTCTAGCAGTATTTGTGCGATCTTGTCGTGTCCTCCAGCACAAGCAGCCTGGAGGCAATTTCCGTGGCGTCCACCCTGGGCGTTGACATCGGCTCCTCGCTCTAGCAGTATCTGTGCGATCTTGTCGTGTCCTCCAGCACAAGTAGCCTGGAGGGCATTTCCGTGGCATCCACCCTGGGCGTTAACATCGGCTCCTCGCCCTAGCAGCATCTGTGCGATCTTGTCGTGTCCTCCAGCACAAGCAGCCTGGAGGCAATTTCCGTGGCGTCCACCCTGGGCGTTGACATCGGCTCCTCGCTCTAGCAGTATCTGTGCGATCTTGTCGTGTCCTCCAGCACAAGCAGCCTGGAGGCAATTTCCGTAGCGCCCACCCTGGGCGTTGACATCGGCTCCTCGCTCTAGCAGTATCTGTGCGATCTTGTCGTGTCCTCCAGCACAAGCAGCCTGGAGGCAATTTCCGTAGCGCCCACCCTGGGCGTTGACATCGGCTCCTCGCTCTAGCAGTATCTGTGCGATCTTGTCGTGTCCTCCAGCACAAGCAGCCTGGAGGCAATTTCCGTAGCGCCCACCCTGGGCGTTGACATCGGCTCCTCGCTCTAGCAGTATCTGTGCGATCTTGTCATGTCCTCCAGCATAAGCAGCCTGGAGGGCATTTCCGTGGCATCCACCCTGGGCGTTAACATCGGCTCCTCGCTCTAGCAGCATCTGTGCGATCTTGTCGTGTCCTCCAGCACAAGCAGCGTGGAGGGCATTTCCGTAAAACCCACCCTGGACGTTGACATCGGCTCCTCGATCTAGCAGTATCTGTGCGATCTTGTTGTGTCCTTCAGAACAAGCAGCCTGGAGGGCATTTCCGTCCTCTCTACCCTGGGCGTTGACATCGGCTCCTCGATCTAGCAGCATCTGTGCGACCTTGTCGTGTCCTCTAGAACAAGCAGCCTGGAGGCAATTTCCGTGGCGTCCACCCTGGGCGTTGACATCGGCTCCTCGCTCTAGCAGTATCTGTGCGATCTTGTCGTGTCCTCCAGCACAAGCAGCCTGGAGGGCATTTCCGTGGTATCCACCCTGGGCGTTGACATCGGCTCCTCGATCTAGCAGTATCTGTGCGATCTTGTTGTGTCCTTCAGAACAAGCAGCCTGGAGGGCATTTCCGTCCTCTCTACCCTGGGCGTTGACATCGGCTCCTCGATCTAGCAGCATCTGTGCGACCTTGTCGTATCCTCTAGAACAAGCAGCCTGGAGGCAATTTCCGTGGCGTCCAACCTGGGCGTTGACATCGGCTCCTCGCTCTAGCAGTATCTGTGCGATCTTGTCGTGTCCTCCAGCACAAGCAGCCTGGAGGGCATTTCCGTGGTATCCACCCTGGGCGTTGACATCGGCTCCTCGATCTAGCAGCATCTGTGCGACCTTGTCGTATCCTCTAGAACAAGCAGCCTGGAGGGCATTTCCGTCCTCTCTACACTGGGCGTTGATATCGGCTCCTCGCTCTAGCAGTATCTGTGCGATCTTGTCGTGTCCTCTAGAACAAGCAGCCTGGAGGGCATTTCTGTAGCGTCCACCCTGGGCGTTAATATCGGCTCCTCGCCCTAGCAGTATTTGTGCGATCTTGTCGTGTCCTCTAGCACAAGCAGCCTGGAGGGAATTTCCGTAGCGTCCACCCTGGGCGTTAATATCGGCTTCTCGCCCTAGCAGAATCTGTGCGATCTTGTCGTGTCCCTGGTAACAAGTAGCCTGGAGGGCATTTCCGTAAAACCCACCCTGGGCGTTGATATTGGCTCCTCGATCTAGCAGCATCTGTGCGATCTTATCATGTCCTCTAGCACAAGCAGCCTGGAGGGCATTTCCGTAGATTCCACCCTGGGCGTTGATATCGGCTCCTCCCTCTAGTAGCATCTGTGCGATCTTGTCGTGTCCTCCAGCACAAGCAGCCTGGAGGGCATTTCCGTCCTCTCCACCCTGGGCGTTGACATCGGCTCCTCGATCTAGCAGCATCTGTGCGATCTTGTCGTGTCCTCTATCATAAGCAGCCTGGAGGGCATTTCCGTAAAACCCACCCTGGACGTTGACATCGGCTCCTCGCCCTAGCAGAAATTCCACGATCCTATCATGTCCATTTAATGAAGCCCATATGACCGGGTATGATTTTGTACCATTAGGTCTATTGACATCACTTTTATCCACACTAAGTATAGCATGTACCTCCTGTTCATGGCCATTCAAAGCTGCTAGATGTAGCGCACTCATTATAGGAGTTCCCCCAAGTGGTCTGACTGTCTTCCAAAAAATGGGAAACCATATTGAGAACGGTTTCCCGCTTATGTTGTATAATCGATGTACTCGGTCGGTTTCCTTTTGGATTGAAGTCAAAGCCATGTTTCGTACGTGATCGGGCTAGTGTGCTGCTGAATATTCCAAGAAACATCCAGTAAGGGAGCCTGATCTGTCTTCATCGTATTCTAAATCCTCCATCAACAAGTACCTCAAACAGATCTCAGCCATCTGATTTTCCGCATGAGTCAGGCTGTTCCAGTATGCAGAATTGGGATAGCTAGAACTTTTCTTCTTAATGAGAAATTCCCTGGCTGTTTGATGGATGAGATAGATCTTCGAATTGTTTGTGAAGACAAACAAGCCGCAAAGTTGTCGAAGCTTCTCTTCTAATTGGATTGGATCCAGCTTAGCCTGTCTTATCGTTTGCGGGTCTGAGATAGTGGCAATACCCAGCGCAATGGCCATCTCTTGTATTGTCAGGGGACGTCGTGCTGCCATAATGATTTCCAAGACCCTTTTGACTATATTCGTTTCACTGGCTGGGACTCGACAAAGGATTTTCTCATATGCTGCATTCACAGAAGGCGGTACCAATGTGATCGAGTTCTCTCCGGGCCGAAGGCTGTGTTTCAAGGTAGCACGGATGTCATCAATGGCTAGGTGCAGCCAAAGATATGTATGGTGTTCTATTTGAAGCAGCCTTTTTTCAACTTGATGATGAAGCTCTGGTGAGAGCGGCACTGATTCAGCTAGTTCTCTCACCCGAGTCCTTACCACTAGATCGATCTCCTCATGGATTTGGTCATTCTGCTCTTCCCCCTTAATATATATATGTGGGAAGGAATCGGTGATTGCTCGAAAATGATCCTGTATATGATCGTAGGGACGACTGGTGACGAGGAATTTCAAATAGGTTTCCTCTGTTGATGAAGATGGCTGGCGATGAAACGCTTGGAGCTTTTTAATTAATCGGCGCTGATCCGTTTCACGGTATTCATCAAGTGTATCGAATATGCAAATGGTCTTGTAAGATATGTTAGCTGATGTTGCCGCCATCAAAATCCGCCAAAGCTCGTCAACTTCTTGTCGGAGCGTCCCCCCCATTCTTTTCCCAGGTCGGAATGGCATATGTCAATAGATCTGACTGCTGGCTAAATAGCTGATGAAGGACCGAACATAGTGCCGTAGCAAGACTGTTCTGTTCATTATTGTCCTTGAAAAAAAAATAACATATTCTTATAGTTGGATGAAAGGTCTCTGAGTAACCATTAATTATCGATCTGGCGAGGATAGATTTGCCGCAGCCTGGGTCAGCCGACACCCAGAGAAGATTATTGTAGTTGCTCTCCCACCAACGGATGTATTCGGGGCTCTGGAAAGCCCATTGACAGGTTCCCTCGGCTCGTTTAGGGTTTATATTCTTTTGCTCGGCGTAGTTAACTACCTTAAACACTTGGTAACAAAGGCGCTGCCGATCTGTTAATACTCTTGCCTTCTGTTCACCAAAGTGACGTTCGTTTTGACTGTATGCTTGGTCTAAGCGATGTTGGATGCCTTTCAGCTCCTCTAAGTTATGCCCAAGTCAATATTTGCTAACAAAATCATTAAAAGACTGCGCTAGACTAACCAGACACAACAACACCTATCCTCTCCTCGGCTTTAATTCTGTTCAGAGGAATTCTCTGTAGGAGATCCTTCGTGTATGTAGCTGCAACCATAGCTGCATGCCCTTACCACTGTTTGTTCTTATGTGAATCCGAGTAATCGCAGATACCCCTGATGACCAGACATGGAAAAGTATTTATCAGCCCCGCGGCTTCCATTTCGAAACAGAGGACGTCTTTCCCTGTAGCAAGCCGATCTCGAATCAAAGCATCCTTCATCAGCTGATTGCCAGAAGCAATCAGGCCATAGTGAATAGCAGGTTTATCTTTATCGTTAGCCCGCTCGCTTCGTAGTACCAACGTGGAAGGATCAACCGCACACATAGCACAGTCAGCTTGGTGATGGATAACTTCGGGGAGAAACAGCCTATCCGTGATTGGTTCTAGCCGTTTGTACTTCCGACGAAGTCTCATGTTCTTCCCAAAAATGGTGTTGATGGCCTCCTCAAGCTGATGCCCTTTTCTCTCGTATTGAGCTCGGATACCCGCTATTGCAGCGTGTAAAATAGCTGGTGGCTGATTTAAGAACCGCGTATGCTGAAAACTTTGGTCCTGGATCGACTTGCCAAAATCGTATTGAAATATACCACTCTCGCCATCGCGAGGTGCACTGACCACAACATCGCCTAGACGAATATCATGGGTCTCACTTGGTACACCCCCGCCAATCCCGACCATAAGGCCGATCCTGATGTTGTGAAAACTATTAAGCATGTTTGTCGCTACAGTGGCCGCGGAAGCTGTTCCATATTCACCATCAGGCAAGACGGCAATGACAACGTTGTGCTCGCCTATCTTGCCTAACGTATAGTCGTTGGCATCGTTTGGCGACACGAAACTGGGTCTGTCGTGCTCTTCATCGAGAAACTCTTGTGCGGCAATGTATTCCACGGGTAAGGCGTAAATCCAGCCCACAGTATACCGCGCAGGATCTGACATCGCTTCAACGCGAGAGAAAATGCCTGAAGTTCAGTTACTCGCGTGACTTTTCGTAAGTCCTGATGTCTGGTGTGCAATAGAGGCCTAGCTCATGGGGACAGCATATGCCACTATGAGCAAAGGTGAACGGAGGAGGCTTGAGAGAAGGAAAGAAGCATTATAAGACAGGGCAATGTTTGCCAACTGGGGAGGCTCAGCCACATGATGAACACGACATGCAGCAGCGAGCGGTAAGAGAAGAGATGCTATTGGTAGGAGGCGTCTTCTCCATCCCATCGAAGCAAAGAAATGCCAAGATCAGCCTTGGAATGCACTCATCTTGTCCAATTTATTGTGTGGTGCAATTGACAGTTGTTGGCAGAGATATATGACGAGTGTGGCCTTCCATGAAGTCCTATTCCTGGGCAAGTTTGTTCTCCTGTTATTGGCAACGGGGTGCGCCGCACCGAAACCTCCCTCAAGGCCAAGTTTCGTGGACCCACTTCCACCGAAAGGGGCACCAATAGTAAATCAACCCTGCCTTGACCTGCCTCACCAAGTGACGTGTTGTCTGGCGGCATGGAAATACCATAATCCGGTCTTCCAACCCCGACGTAATATTCCATGATATTCTTTGGGATGTGGAGTCACTAATCCAGATTAGGGAAAACATCAGCATCTAATCTTCGAATCATCAGGGCCGTCCGAATTCTGCGTCCTTGGCCTAAGTCAAGATCCCACAACACAGCGGGAATAAAAAAAACTGGTCGAATCAAATGCAAGGGTAAAAAAATGAATTACTATGGTGGTAATCTGACTTTATAAATTGATGCGGTAAAACGGAGAATTATTCATGGAAGCAAGCAGTAATTCGAGGGCGGCAACTATCGATGAATCTCCCATAGCCAATCGTCCTGCAAGACAAGGATCACGTGCATTATTCAATACTGAGCACACCCTCACCAAAAACAATGTAAATGTTGAGTATATTTGAAATGGTAATTTCGCTGTAAGTTACAACTCAATACATTCAGAATGGATTTTAAATTGATGCCCGTTGAATTAATTTTGGCGCTAGTGCCTTGGCAGTGGGTCCCGAGAAAAGAATAGAAAGTGTTAGGGAGGAAGCAGATTTCGCTAGTGACTGTATCAGTAGCTTTCTTTTATATTATGACATGTACAGTAGATCAGAGATAGTTGCCCTTTCGGCTTAGCCGCCGGGCGTTAATAAATTGTGTGTGTGTGTGTATCAGTAGCGAAGGTGGACTGTATGTATCAGTGGAAAAATCCGGCACCAGACGAGGAGACTGTACATACCAAAGCTGTATGAATATAAGGTATCAATAATCGGTACTGTACATCTGGCCGCACCACTAGCGGTACCAATTTGCGATTTGCCCAAGAAATGTCGGGACGGGCCGAGACGCGAACCCCTGAACCGCCCGACCGCGACGAACACGAAAAGTCACCGCCACGATTGTCGAGACCGAGACGCACCACCAGACCGCCTAAAAACTATGGCCAAGATCAAGAGATCGACATCCAACAGAGAAACGCGCGCTCCCAGCGGAAGAATGAGGCCCAGGGCAAGCCTGTAGCCCAACATGAAGCGGTAACTTTGGACGATGCCTTAACCGAGAGCGACGACCTGGACGTCGCCGACCTGGTGAAAGAGCTTGTGAAACTCAGGAGAGACATCAAACGGCGAGATGGTTTGCATAGAGAAGAGATGCAGAAAGTACAAGAAGAACTGCAGAAAGTCAAGGAAGAATTCAGCGCCGCCCTTGCAGAAGTTCGACACGAGCTACAGACCCTGACAGATAGACCCCTTACACCGCAACCCCTTTCCGAACCATGCCCCCAGAACGGTCACGATGAGATCCTTCGCGAAATCCAATCCTTACGCATTGCAATCAGTCCTGCAGACCTCACCACGGGATCCCCTTCCTATGCAGATGTTGCCCGCACTCCCCCAACCAGCTACCCGAGCAACGTACGGACTCTCTCATCGTCGAACACGACACCGACCACCTTCACCGACACGTTGTATTGCACGATAGACACTTCAAAGATGGTAAACAACGAAAGTGAGAAGATGTCCGCAGGTCCGATCCGGGCGGCGGTTGAAACAGAGATCCGAATGATGGAAAAGCACACGCACTGGCGCTGTCGCGCCGTCACGGTGGATCCGAAAAACACAAACCGGATCAGAATTGCATGTCGCGATGAAGCTGAACACCAGCTAGTCAAGAAAGTGGCGGAAGCAAAGATCGGCGAAGGAGCCCGAGTGCTTCGTGACGAGCTTTACCCGATCAAAGTCGACAGCGTCAACAGGGCCGCAGTTCTTGACGAAAAAGATGAGATCCGAGCTGGAGCCACAGTGGCCTTCAGCGAGGAGAACGAAGTCACCGTTGCTAAGATCGCGTGGCTCAGCAGAAAGGAAAGCGCAAAGGCCTACGGGTCGATGGTTGTTTACCTAACCAGGGGCACTGATGCACGGAGGCTCCTCGCCGACGGATTCTTCCACGCTGGGGGAGAATCCGGCGTGACTAGCACCTTTGAACATCGTCCACGACCGACGCAATGTTACAATTGTCAGGAGATTGGACATAAAGCATTCCAGTGTAAGAACGTCCAGAAGTGTGCAAGATGCGCCGCGGAGGGCCATCGCCATAGTGACTGCAACCAAACGGTTCTAAAGTGCATTCCGTGTGGAGGCCCGCATGAATCGCATAGCAAGAACTGCCGGAAGCTCTATCCGCCGCGTCATGAGTAAAACCTTCCGTATCATCCAACTGAACGTGAGAAAACAGGGCGCGGTGCATGACAGCTTGATGAATGACGAACAAACCCGAGACGCAGCGGTGTTAGCGATCCAAGAACCCCAAGCGAGGAGAATCCACGGCAGGCTCTTGACGACCCCGATGGGACATCACAAGTGGACGAAAATGGTTCCTTCCGCCTGGAGGGAAGGCAGATGGGCGATCCGAAGCATGCTTTGGGTCAACAAGGATATAGAAGCGGAGCAAGTGGCTATAGAATCCCCGGATCTGACGGCGGCGGTCATCCGACTCCCCGAGCGACTGATTTTTATGGCATCAGTTTACGTCGAGGGGGAGATGCCTCGGCGTTAGTTAGCGTGTGTGATCACCTAAGAAAGGCAATTGCAAAGGTGCGGCGAGACACGGGCGCTGTGGTAGAGGTCATGATTGTGGGAGACTTTAACCGCCATGACCAACTCTGGGGAGGAGACGAGGTGTCCCTGGGAAGACAGGGCGAAGCGGATCCAATCATTGACCTCATGAACGAGTTTGCTCTCAGCAGCTTACTCAAACGAGGTACAAAGACGTGGCATGGTGGTGGATGGAGCGGGGACTGCGAGTCGACCATCGACCTCGTCCTGGCCTCTGATAATTTGACAGACTCAATGATCAAGTGTGCGATATATGGGACAGAGCACGGCTCGGACCACCGTGCCATTGAGACTGTGTTCGATGCACCGTGGTCAGCCCCGAAGCATCTGGAACGACTTCTGCTGAAGAACGCACCATGGAAAGAGATCAATGCCAGAATCGCGAGTGCTCTGGCCGCCACTCCGTCGGGAGGCACGGTGCAGCAGAAGACTGACCGACTCATGACGGCGGTCAGCGAGGCGGTACATGCTTTGACTCCAAAGGCAAAACCGTCACCACACGCGAAACGATGGTGGACAGCCGACTTAACACAGTTGCGCCATATATACACATACTGGCGAAATCATGCTCGCTCGGAGCGTCGGGCAGGACGAAAAGTACCGCACCTGGAAAAGACAGCCCAAAGTGCGGCGAAACAATACCACGATGCCATCCGCAAACAAAAGAAGAAGCACTGGAATGAGTTTCTCGCAGACAACGATAACATCTGGAAAGCCGCTAAATACTTGAGGTCGGGAGAGGACGCGGCATTCGGGAAGCTACCGCAGCTTGTTAGAGCAGACGGGACTACCACCACGGATCATCAAGAGCAAGCAGAAGAGCTGCTGTCTAAGTTCTTTCCCCCACTGCCTGACGTTATTGACGACGAGGGGACCAGACCACAAAGAGAGCCGGTGGAAATGCCTACTATCGGCCTAGAGGAGGTAGAACGACAGCTTTTTGCGGCGAAATCATGGAAGGCGCCGGGCGAAGACGGTCTACCGGCGATAGTCTGGAAGATGACGTGGCCCACGGTCAAGCACAGGGTTCTCGACTTGTTCCAGGCGTCATTGGAAGAAGGCATGTTGCCGAGACAGTGGAGACATGCGAAGATCATACCGCTCAAAAAGCCGAACAAGGAAAACTACACTATTGCGAAGGCATGGAGGCCAATTTCGCTCCTCGCAACGCTGGGCAAAATACTGGAATCCGCGGTTGCAGAAAGGATCTCGCACGCTGTGGAGACACACGGCTTGCTCCCGACCAGCCATTTCGGAGCCCGGAAGCAACGGTCCGCGGAGCAGGCACTTGTACTCCTACAAGAGCAGATCTACACAGCGTGGCGTGGCCGACGGGTGTTGAGTTTGATCAGCTTCGATGTCAAAGGCGCCTACAACGGGGTGTGTAAAGAACGACTGCTCCAGAGAATGAAAGCGCGAGGCATACCAGGTGTCCTGATCCGGTGGGTCGAAGCGTTCTGCTCGGAACGAACGGCGACCATCCAAATCAATGGACAAGTGTCGGAGGTCCAGAGCCTTCCACAGGCTGGCCTACCTCAGGGCTCGCCCCTGTCCCCGATCCTATTCCTCTTCTTCAATGCAGACCTCGTACAAAGACAGATCGACAGCCAGGGCGGAGCGATGGCGTTCGTGGATGATTTCACCGCATGGGTGACCGGGCCGACCGCCCAGAGCAACCGGGAAGGCATTGAAGCAATTATCAATGACGCACTCGACTGGGAGAAAAGGAGCGGAGCGACTTTTGAAGCAGACAAAACAGCCATCATACACTTTGCTCCCAAGGCTTACAAATTGGATCAGGGACCTTTCACTATCAAGAGACAAACCGTTGAGCCCAAGGACCATGTCAAGATCTTGGGCGTCCTCATGGACACGAAACTCAAGTACAAGGAACATATTGCGAGGGCAGCATCCAAGGGCCTGGAGGCCGCGATGGAGCTTCGACGACTTCGGGGTTTATCCCCAGCGACAGCACGACAGCTATTTACATCGACGGTGGCGCCGGTCGTGGACTACGCGTCCAATGTCTGGATGCACGCGTGCAAGGATAAGGCCATGGGGCCGATAAACCGCGTCCAAAGGGTAGGAGCGCAGGCGATTGTAGGAACATTCCTCACAGTTGCGACCAGTGTAGCAGAAGCCGAGGCCCACCTTGCCACTGTTCAACACCGCTTCTGGAGACGAGCCGTGAAGATGTGGACGGACATACATACCCTGCCAGAAACCAACCCTCTCCGCAGGAACACAGCACGGATCAAGAAATTCAGAAGATACCATCGTTCGCCGTTGTATCAAGTAGCAGACGCGCTGAAGAACGTTGAGATGGAAACACTGGAAACCATCAATCCGTTCACATTGGCACCATGGGAAGTACGCGTACAGGTTGGCGTTGAAGCAACTCCGCAGTCACCGACCGTACCAGGCGGGTCAATGCAGATCGCAACCAGCAGTTCAGCACGGAACGAGCTAGTCGGGTTTGGGATGGCGATCGAGAGACAGCCACCTCGGTATCGAAAACTGAAACTGAAGACCCTTTCCGTCACATTGGGTGCAAGAACAGAGCAAAATCCGTTCTCTGCGGAGCTAGCAGCGATGGCACATGCGTTGAACATGGCAGTTGGTCTGAAAGACTACAGGATTACGCTGCTCACGAGCAACAAAGCGGCGGCTCTGACACTAAGGAATCCTCGACAACAGTCAGGCCAGGAATTCGTCTGCCAACTGTACAAGTTGATGAGAAAGCTACGGAGAAATGGAAACCAGATCAATATCCGGTGGATCTCAACGAGCGAAGACAATAAACTGCGGGGTCTGGCTAAAGAACAGGCCAGAGCCGCGACACAAGAAGATGCTCTCCCGCAAGAACGCGTCCCGAGAATGAAGTCAACAACACTAAATATCGCACGATCCCAAGCAGTCCCCAGCAATGACCTGCCAGCGAACGTAGGGAGACACGCAAAACGAGTTGATGCAGCACTCCCAGGCAAACACACCCGGCAGCTGTACGACCGATTATCTTGGAAAGAAGCGAGCGTGCTAGCTCAACTCCGAACTGGCATGGCAAGACTCAATGGATATCTCTATCGAATCAACGTGGCAGACACGGACCAGTGTGCGTGTGGACAAGCGAGAGAGACCGTGGAGCACTTCCTATTTCGATGTCAAAAATGGACGGCGCACCGGACGGAGCTACTACAATGTACCAACACCCACCGAGGAAATATATCCTTCTTCCTAGGAGGAAAGTCGCCTTCCGATGATCAGAAGTGGACGCCGAACTTAGAGGCAGTACGGGCCTCAATACGATTCGCCATCGCCACAGGCCGACTCGAGGCCACCTAACCATACTGACGAACATAAATCACCCCCTTTCGCCGATCTAACCCACCAACCACCTCGTGTTACCAATGGTAGACGCGCTTCAACTGCCGAAAATAGGATGTTGAACACTTGGAGAAGCGCCTTCAAGCCAGCCTACTAACCAAATTACTAACCCACGAGGATCCGCTGCGATACAGACATCTGAGATGACATATATTGCAAGGCTTTATGTATGGGCTCTGAGGAGACACAGTACTATATATATTATGACATGTACAGTAGATCAGAGATAGTTGCCCTTTCGGCTTAGCCGCCGGGCGTTAATAAATTGTGTGTGTGTGTGTGTATCTGCAGGAGCGTTCTCAGGGGTCTTGAGTATATCCATGAACAGCTTCTGATAGTCCATGGGCATGTCGACTGTGACAACATTATCCTATGTTCTGATGGAGGCATTAAGATAGGTAAGTGTCACATACTGTTTTCATTCGTCGACACATAACTAATTGTTTAGCAAACATCGGAGACAGTATGATTGATGATAGACCCACGTCTATGGATTTAGATCGCGAAAATGTTGGATTACTGTTGCTTCAACTCGGTGATCCACAGAGATCTTTAGATGAACGCGAAGACCAAGTTAGAGCCCAGCAAATCGGGTTTAGGCTGTCGAAGTATGCGATTCATTTTGTAGAGCATATTAGCTCAGCATCGTTTTCTTACTTATTCGAGGTTGGGCTCTCTATATAATGTTCCTTAGTCTTATGCTCACAACTCACAGCATGCATTCTTGCAGCAAGTGCAACCAGACAGTCGGACGTGGTATCTGATACCTCATTATCTAGATACAATCATGCACTGGGGTGTTTTGCCACAAGAAACGGACAGATAAATCGAATCGGATGAGACTTTAGTTCTGCATTTTTAAATCTCTCGCTTCCACTTAAGACGAAAAATGATATAGTATCACTTTCGCCTTCGATGTAGGACAACGCAGAGCAGCCTTTTCAAACCCTAGTCATAGGAGTCGCTAAGCCGTATTTGGTTAATCTTTTATTGAACGATCCGTCATAAGGCCGACTGCTATACACCACGAAGAAAATTGAACACGCCAATATAAATTGAGATATAGGCCTTCTAGCAATTCAAGCTTGGTGTTCATCTCATTGGTACAGCCCTATGATTTACTTCACTTGAAATTAAGTCGGTAACCCGGGTCAATGTCTCATATAAAATGAGCGATTCACTGTGCTCAAGATGTTGAAGAGAGGCCCAAAAATGTCCTTCTACGTCCTCACAATATCTTCCAGGCTCTTGGCTTCTTCCAGAACTCTCCGGCGTGTAATTTCTTCCAGTAATTATTTACCAAACATAGCATAATCTTCCAGCGCATCTTGTCCAACCCGGATAATGACAATATCGTCCAGCCAAGATGACCTCCGATTACTCCCCTGGTCAATGCATCCACACTCCTTTTGTGAGTATCTATTAACTCCAGAGTCACGGAGCTGTCTAAGGAACATCGAACGACAAGTCGTTGTGAGATACAGTTGTTGCAAAACAGACACGGATTCGTTCTGGTCATTGAGATGTGCTTCGTTTTTCTCAAGGTCACGAATAGCAGAAGTTATGAAGGCCATACAACCGGCTTGGTTTTTTCGTTGAACTGTCCGGGAGTACTGGCTGGAATTTTAGTATATTGCTCTTATAGCCTAGAATTTGCACGTGCTAACTAGAGTATGATGTTTAGGTAAGTGCTTATGGAATAACGCCAAAGCCACCTCCTGGAGTTGATATATGCCATAGCCCGTCACTGACATCTCCGTTATATGAGAGGCGTATCCATTAGGTAAGGCCTGCTTGGTCATAGCATCTCAGACTTGTAAGCAGAGCAAATACATAGAATGGGTCAAGTTGCTGACCAGAAACCCACATAGAGCCCAGTGATGTCTCTGTAATGATCTCATGCCCTCCTTAAGGACATTGAGGTCAACAAGTCCAGTAGGTTCCAGCTTCCTAATGATCTCCAAAACCAGAGCCGTGGATTTGAAAAGTTTGATCTCGGAGGGAAGGTTGAGGTTGAGCATTCCTTTCGGCTGAACATTCCTTTCGGCCGTGACAGCACACGGCACGCTAACTTCGCGCTCGAACAAGATTCTGATTCAAATAAAGAATTTGTAATGGCGAATTCACATTCAAATTCACATTCACATTCACATTCACATTCACATTCACATTCACATTCACATTCACATTCGCTATCACTAAGCACCCTTTTTTGGTACTGTAGGTGAACATTAGGAATCGGCTCCCCCTCCTTCAGAAGATGAAAGAACGATTGGTTGCCGTACGCTGGCTTTTCGGCGGAAACAGTTCGTATAAAGGCTTCTATGAACTGCCGAGAAGCACGAAGTCTCCATTGGACCGCCTATTTATGCGCGGCCTGTCTGTCCTCTCCGAAGAGGGCTTCGAGTTCAGTAACAATAGGCCATCCAGACCACTTAATTCTCCCGCGCAGCGCATCGGAGAGATCCCCGAGACCGGTAAGGTGGGATACCCCTAGGAACGAGGGGAGGTCTCTGACTGCACGTTTCTGACTCGATTCTCCTGATGGCTTTCGGGGAGCTAATCGCATATCCCGATAGGCGTCGTCAATTTTGCTCCATGTCCCGGCTTCAGCAGTTTCCATCCGCTCGTGGTCCTCATAGATAACACCAAACCATGGCATCATTGTGCGCCTAAGGCGCGTGGTTGGTCCTGTAGAACCATATGGGATCACCGGTAGTGTCAACCGGACATCTCCAGCCTAACAGATTGCCCCTACAAAGGAGGTTCCAAATTGTTCTTTGTTTGCTTTCCCCTACATCCAAGGGTAAATCACAATTGTGTGGCCGGACGTCTGGGCATCTAGGTGACTCGCAATCTTGGACCACCATTCTTCAAGATGCAAATGCATCTTAGGGGGGGGCTATAGTGCAGTTTTCGCTGTCCTCATTGGTAAAAAGATCCTTGCACTGCGTTCCCACTACGTCCAGTTACTAGGGAATGGCCAATGTTCAAATCAATATGTGTGAACCCTGTCTCTTCTCCTGGATACGCGCTTTTTGTGTAGTAAGGGAAGGCCATCAATCCCCATGTATGATCCGGACGAACCGCGACATACGTCGCGTAGTAGCAGACATCTCCCCTATCTCCCACTGAAGGTTATAGCGTTCTTCCGGAGGGCGGTTTTCTAAGGCTTGCTTGACTCTCTGGAAGGTAGGATCCGAAGCCCCCAAGGGCTGGGTGTAGATAGTCTCTATCGTGGACAGGGCTGTGGCATTGTCAGGACTGGGACTAGGGCCGGCCATCTCAGGATCGTAAGGGCGACAGCTAGTTCAAAGTAGCAACTCAAGCAAATTGAGCACTGTGTGGGAGTCGTGAAAGTCGAGTGGAGGAATAGGCAACTTTGAATAAGTTTTCTTGACTTCGCATCCAGTCTGTCTCACTTCTAGATCTCTTCGGTCTAATAGAACCTTCTCCCGAGGGTAAAAGGACCTGCCTTCCATCACTTGACGCCACCTCACAACGTGCTCTTTCATCACCTATCTCGCATGTGACGCCACGTCCATCCGCGTTCTTTCATCCTACCGCTTCTCCTCTCTCGGCTCCTTGGTTTCTTTCATCCTCCCCTGACACCTCTCGCTTCTTAGGCTGACCTCTTGACTTACTCTCTTAGTTTAGAAACTCAGTAATCATGCCTGAGCGTCAGCGCGCCCCTCGCGATAGCAACTCTTCCCGTCAGCACGTTCGTGCTCAACTCTCCACCTCTGTCCCGCAGTTCCTCTTTTGCCTTACATGTGTCCAGCTCAATATCGTCAATTGGACCCAGGCGGGGACCGGGCTTGGTTTCGGGCCTCGCTTCCAGTTTCGCTTTGTTCAGGACTCCGGCAATTCAAATGACTGTCAGAACTGTGCCCAGGAAGGTTGAACTTGTGAGCAGGTAATGTAACCCCATTCAACCCCTATACCGACTATCCTTACTGACTCCCAGTCCCCTATCTAGGTTCCGGTTGGGATCGAAGGACACCGATACGAATTGCTCTCCTTGATAACGCAGTCTACCTTTCCGTCAGGCTTCTAGGCGAGCGCCATCATCCAGGCTTCCATAAACAGCCTTTCTAAAATCAACCTCACTACCGGATCAAGATCGCATTCACGTACACTATGATATCCCCAATTGAAATCGGCGTGTTCTGGATACAACCCAAACAGCGAACCCTCACGCCCTTGACAGGGGTGTAAGCTAACGAAGGTCACGTGGACGCGTTCCGGAGACAAAAGGGACAGATTTCCGGAAGTACTGTAAACATATTCCAAGTAGCCACCCTATGATCTAGCCAAAATAAGGTAGAGAGATTCCGTCCTTTCTATTGGACAGGAACGAGCGGTGGGTAGTGTCGCCTGCATCGGATTATGCTTTCGGCTTTCGTTTCCGTTCTACCAAAGGCTCTTGTGCGATCTGTTTTATGTGCCGCAGGGTGTCTTAAGAATAAGAGGCTGCCCTCCCTATGACAGTTTATCCAATTCACAAATAGAGATATGGCGACTCAATACTCTATTCATCCTGACAATCAAGCCAGCGGTTTGACTTACGAGCCCTTCGAATCCAGTTACGTACGAATGATCGTGGAAGCGGACGAAATTCCCTGGCAAGATAACATTCTTGCTAGTATAGCACACTGGATACTTCTTGCTGGATATCTGGTAATTCCTGGGACGTTCACGTCTCTCCAAAAGTCGAACACTATCCACAATGGGCTCGCCGAAAATGAAGCCGGGGAGTGGATTCTAAATACTATCCAGAATCCTCCACTTCTCGCGACGGCATGTATACTGTTTGTCTCGGGCTTAGCGATCATGGGTTGGCTGTTCTGGGAGTATCGCGGGAATTTTATTTGGCTTATTAATCGTATTTTTATGTGAGTGTCACGTATTAATGATAGGAGATCTCGCCTAATTTTTGTTAGTCCTACGCTTCTTAATGTATTAGCTGGTTTTCTTACTACGATTGTTAGCTTATACACTGCCCATGATGGTGATTGGTCTATCATGGTACTTTTGACCGTGATTACATCTGGCCTGTCCGTTGCCTGCTCCCTTATTCTGCTGTATATTTATAGATTTGGCAAACTACAGAGACTGAAACGAGAACATAATCGGGTTTTTCGCAACCACGAACACCCTCTCCATGTCTAAGGATTTGCCCTCTCATACGATATTATTCCAGGGAAACGGTCAGAAAAGCATGAAGAATAACCCAGGACATGAAACTTCTTATGTACATTGCATTCAATAGTACAGTCCGTCCCGAAACCGGCGCAACAACTTCACTCGTTACTTTCCCTTATTCTAAGACACGCTAGTACATATTGCGAGTTATTCCGGAAGTTCAGTGTGTATTGCTTCGTATTGAATGTATTTCATACTTATCTAGAAATGTTATTGCTTCGTACGTGAGTTATTTTGTAATTTCACGCCGAGAGTGGCGAAGATTGATCGACCGTCCTCTGTCGATATCTCTATGGGGGGGAGGTATGTAGTGGGGAGGCCGATCAGTACACATCACCCTCGCCTTCTTCCTTTTAATGTTGTTCAATCGGTATGGTATGTAAGCTAGCATTGGGATTCGAGGTTACAAGTAATAGATAGACACAGATGGATAATACACATTCCTACACCTCTCTGAATTGACTTCTGGGGCTGTATGCCTGGATTCTTTTGTATGCAAAGTCGGGTATGGAACTGAACTGCGAGTGCTGAATCGACCCGTATGCCTGAGAGCGCCTGAGAGGATACAGCCTTGAGCGCTCCCCTCTTCACGCGTTAGTTAGTTAGATAAACCGGCAAAATATTACATAATATAGGGGGTGTGGTGCAAGGGGCGTTGAAACCTTCGCTGCGTCAGTGTACTCCTTACTACATACGGAAACCCGCCTCCGCCTGTTCGATTGATTCTCATACCTCTTAACGCCAAGATATGTTAGTCTATATTAGGATTAAACACGGAATATCCATATTCCTATATCTGTATCAGAAAACAATGTCGGGACGGGCCGCGATGCTGAACCGCCCGACCGCGACGAACACGAAGATTCACCACCAAACCACCAAATAATTATCACAAGCTACAGACCCTGACAGATAGACCCCTGACACCGCAATCCCACTCCAAGGTATGCTCTCAGAACAGCCACGATGAGATCCTTCTTGAAATTTAATCCCTACGCAATGCAATCAGCCCTTCCGCCACCGCAAGGTCCCCGTCCTATGCAGACGTTGCCCGTACTCCTCCAACCAGTCACCCGAGCAACGTACAGACTCTCTCAATGTCGAACACAATACCAACCACTTTCACCGACACGTTACATTCCACAATAGACCCCTCGAAGATGGTAGAAAATGAAAACGAGAGGATTTCCGCAGGCCCAATCCGAGCAGCGGTTGAGACAGAGATCTAGACGATGGAAAACCAAATGCACTGGTGCTGTCGCGCTGTCACGGTGGATCTGAAAACACGAACCGGATTATGATAGCTGAGACTGTTTGATGCCCCGTGGCCGGTCCCAAAGCGCTAGGAACGAGCTCTGCTGAGAACTGCGCTATGGAAGGAGATAAATGCCAGAATTGCGGGCACTCTGGCCGCCACTCCATTAGAAAGCACGGTACGACTAAAAACCGACCGACTGATGTCTGCGGTGTAGGATACGGTGTATGCCTCGACACCGAGGGCCAAACCGTCACCACACGCAAAGCGATGGTGGACAGCAGATTTGACACAGCTCCGTCATATATACACATACTGGAGGAATCACGCCTGCTCTGATCGACGGGCGAAAGAAAGATATCTCACCTGGAAAAGACGGCCGAAGGTGCGGCAAAACAATACCACGATGCCATCCGGCAACAAAAGAAAAAGCACTGGAATGAATTCCTTGCAGACAACGATAACATATGGAAAGCCGCTAAATACCTGAAGTCGGGAGAGGATGCAGCATTTGGGAAGGTACCACAGCTTCAAGGTCTATCCCTAGCAACAGCGCGGCAGCTATTCACATCGACGGTGGCCCCGGTGGTGACCACGCCTCCAATGCCTAGATGCACGGTTTCGAGAATATGGCCATCGGACCGACCAACCGCGTCCAAAGAGAAGCGCAAGCGATCGTAGGGACATTCCTCAAAGTTGCAACCAGCGTAGCGGGAAGCGGAGGCCCACATTGTCACTACACAACACTGGTTCTGAAGACGGGTCGTGAAAATATGGACGGACACTCACATCCTGCTAGAAACCAACCCTCTCCGCAGGAATACAACGCGGTTCAAGAAATGCAGAAGATACCACCGTTCGCCGTTGTATCAAGTAGCAGATGCGCTGAAGAATATCGAGATGGAGACACGAGAGACCATCAACTCATTTGCATTGGTCTTACAGGGAGAACGCGTGCAGATCCCAGCGATACGGACCGAAACGGGCGGAGTTATGCAGATTGCGGTAAGCAGTTCGGTACGGAACAATTTGGTAGGATTTGGGGGAGTGATCCAAAGCAAATACCTCAAGACCTTCTCCATACTAGGGGCAAGAGCAGAGCAGAATCCATACTCCGGGAAACTGGTAGCGATGGCACACGCATTGAGCACACTACCAGGACTCAAACAGTATAGAATCTCGCTGCTCACGAGTAACAAAGCGGTGGCTCTCACGCTAAGGAACCCTCGACAACGGTCCGACCAGGAACACTACAAAGACTTGCTAGACAACGTCGGGAGACACGCCAAACAAGTGGTTACAGCACTCCTAGGGAACACACTCGGCAGCTGTTATGGAATGAAGCGAGCTTACTAGCTTAACTTCGGATCGGTATAGCTAGATTGAAGATTGAATAGATATCTCTATCGAATAAACGTCGCGTAGACGGATTAGTGTGTATATAGATAAGCAAGGGAGACCGTAGAGCGCTTCCTCTTTCGATATCGGAAGTGAGCTGTATACTAGACAGAAATACTGCAATATACCTCTACCTACCGAAGGTAATATATCCTTTTTCCTAGGCGGAAAACCGCCTTCGGATGACTAAAGCTAGAAGTCGAACTTAGAAGCAGGTCGAGTCTCAATACGATTCGCAAACGTCACGGGCCGACTCGACGCCACTTACTCATATCGACGAACACAATGATACTCTTCCCCGAAACTAACCCACACTAACAACCTTATGTTAGATATGGTAGACGCGCTTCAACTGCTAAGGATAGGACATTAAGCACTTGAAGAAGCGCCTTCAAGCCAGTCTACTAACAAAGTTACTAACCAACGAGGACCCGCTACGAAGGAGACACGGCACATGTACGCTAGAACATATATTGATAGATCAGTGATAGTTGCCCTTTCGCCTTACCCGCCGGGCATTAATGAATTGTGTGTGTATCAATTGTCTGCGGAGCGTCCGGATCTCAATTATCATCCTTATTAGCCTTACTTCCGATGCGAATGCCTAAAGGCAGAGTTCTGAAGTAGTGTCGCTTCAAACTCCAGGCCCCCCCGGGTTGGCAAGATGTAGGAATTCGTCCTTTTAATGAAATCAGCGATGCCACGAAGAGAAAAAGCTTGAGGTACTGACTTTTATCAGCTTGTCGGCGGTTGTATCTTCCTTAGTTCTCTGCACAAATGAATGGGCCAGCCGTGAAAGCGGTGATATATCAAGGTCATGGCTTGAGCTAAGAAGTGCGGCGCTCCGGTCACTTAGGAACACTACGATTGACCTAATGTCTTGGATATCCTTCTGAATCGTATCAGAGGAATGCTTTTTCAATAAGCTTTCGCCAATATTTGCTTCTCGTGAATTAGTGAAGTTCAAATTGAGCGGACAAGACGTACCAAGCTTAACTTCGCCTTGCTAAGTAAGAAGGACGTTGCTGAAATCTAACAAGCTATATGAAGTCCTTAAAGCCGAATGAATGAATTTAAGCCCTTCTAAGATCTCCCTGTAGACTGTCGCTGTGTCCGTATCGCTGAACTGAACATTTCCTGTAATATAACCAAGACTGATTGCCAAGTGCTCATACTCATAGACTAAATGAAGTATATCTCTAGATTGGAAGTGATCAATCAAGGATAGAATGTTTCTGTGACTAGCAAATTTCAGTCCTCGAATTCGCAGTTTTCTAGCGTCACGGTCCTTGATCAGACAAATGGGGAGATTCTCAGTGTCTTTCAAGGCTATTACTCCTGTTCCAGCCTGGTCAATATTGTATGATTTGTGATACTTGTCCAGTGAACTTTTCTTGGGAAGAGCAAGAGATGCGCTCTTTTCGCTTGGTTTGACTGGAACGCCCATTCGGTGCACATGGCTTTTCTCGAACAGCCTTTTCGGCGGGCTTGCTTCACCCACGGTGTCCTCATTCATGTCGTCATCTCTTGTATTGAAGTCGGATTTCTTCGCATTGGCATCTCCTCTATTCGGCCACAATTGATTTGGTAGAATAGTATCTCGTTTGGTGCTTGACTCCATTCCGTAAATTTCGCGTCGGATCCTTTGTGGTTCAATTCATAGATAGATAGAATAGATCGTGGGTGTTGCTCCGCGAAATTTTTTTCGTTATGCTTTTGGCTGTGTGAGAGAGTCCTTCATTTAGGAAAAAAAAAAGAAAGAAATTTGGACATGGCCCTTTAATTAGCTAGTCGTGCCCTACTTCCTCATTCCTGGCAGACACTTTAGATGGAACCTGTTGGCAGTCCCCAATTGGCCAAGATAAACCAAAAGCAGTGTCGCAGCATTAGTCTGCCAGTCGCCAGCAAGAGAGACGCGTCCGAAGATCCTTTCAGTCACCACACCAATAACATGCCTCCCAAAGGCTTTATTTTTACCGGTGCTTTATTATCGTTAGGTTGCAAATTGCAAGATGGCCTGTAGAGAACAGAACGTTCCCGCAATTCTCACATCGTTGAATTTGAGGGTCGCGGCAACCTTGATAGGCCAATTACTGTATGTCTATGAGGGAGATACCGCTTGAAGGTTGATATATGGATGATATGTATGGGATTGTAGGCAATTCCTCGCAGGCTTTTCTGCATCGCATCTACCGTCTACCAGTACATAGAAATTGTATGTATTCACCTAATTGGAAATAACCAGTATAGTCTCGTCATATCAAAAACCATGATCATGCTTAGGAGACACGATCTTTAAAGCCTCTTCATCAGCAACAATATTAGCTGGATCCATCTTCCTATAGAGGTTCTCTAATGATCGAAAACGCTCAGATCTGGTGGCGAAGTACCGAGTGAGCCTAGATAGGCGACTCTCGGAGCTTTCCGGCAGGCTTTCCATTTTATTGAAGTTCGATCGTTCCAGATCAGGGTGCTTCTGTTCCTACCAGTCTCTTAGCTTAATGAACCCTCTTTTGGGCACTATCTAACTCACCAATTTCTTATCACTAGGGGGCCACGATTTATTATTAACTGAGTTGTAGACAAACGATCCTCGCTGATGATTGATGACTAAGTATATATCCGCATTATAGAACTTGGCAAGCTCGTGAGCTTTGAGTTTTAATATATGGGATCTTCTCGTGAATTTGACTCGCGAGTTCCTGTTAGGATCAGGCCCACCTATGGCTTCAATTAATAAGAGAATTCAAATGAGGTAAACCTTTTCATACGGGCATTTTACACGGATGAAAAAGGTCTCATATTTATACCCTAATTTGTTTTCTAGTTATTATTTGAACACGTGATAAAAACATAATCTAGGTTCGATGTAGGTTTAGATAAGTGAACGTTTCCTGGGATAAACAACCTCCGGGCCTTTTGATTCGCGCTTGCGTCTCCTACCCCTGACAGGGCTCTGGATCGCGTCACAGCTCTGGCAAGGTTGGCGGCAGGGATACCCATGGTTATCTTGACCAAACGAAGACTGTAGGCCTTATCTTAAAGCAAACGATGCCATACTCTCTAGGAAACCCCCGATCCTCTAGCGCTTTTTAGAGCTGGTCTGTATATATATATTGACCGTGTGTTCCAGATGACGAGTCAAGAAAGAAATGGAGCGGTTGTAACATCCACATGAGGGGCAAAGACTGTCTAGACCCCCAAACCTATCGATCAATCCACAATCTGAGATATAACTAAGCCCATCAGGGTAGAGATTTTCCAAAGCCTGGATCACCATCTGTGCCGGCCCTTTACAGCGCACGGACCCGCAATACCAGAATGGAGTCGCGGTGTTTTCTGGCAATGAGCTAACGACAAAGAATAATCTAGAGGTGAGTAGTGTAGTTGCCGTATCCCGGGCCATCCGTGTACTACCGATTTGGAGGATCACAAGATTGCGATAGTCCTCCATGGCCTCGACAGCGTCAATAGTGTGAGGCCCATTTCCTAGAGGCACGTCCAGGCGATAACTATCACTTTTAACTGAATCATTTAGACGACCTCTCCATTTTTTCCACTCGCTATCTGTCTCCATGGTAGACATCCACGTATCAAATCCCCGGCGTACGAAACTGTCACGAAAGATGTGGCGGAAATGTGGAGTCTGATCACTCGGCTGCGCTTTTCTAGTACCTAATGACAGTATTCTTGTAGACCCTATGGCTGTGGGCTAGATTTGGCGTGAGACTTGATGCGCAATCTCTCCCGCGAAATTGTACTTTAGTCCACCGTCCTGAAAGGAACCGATTCCCTGTAGATCCGCTAGCGTAAAAAAGCTTGTGATCTAACGGTCAGCTCTACTACGATAAGATAAGGAATTATCGACTTACAACGGGGCCGCGGCGGTAGCCCTTCCTCTAGATTTCAGTTAGCGCTGACTATAAAAACTGGGGTGCATGGCAAGCTTAAGGCTATATTCTCCACACAGGTGGTTCGTTTCGTGTATCATCGGGACGTATTATTCGGAAGTCTTATCACATTAGTAGGAACGTGAGGCAAATTGATCGTCGAACTTGCCGTTTTCGTCCCCTGAGTCATGGGACACGTTGAAGTTCCCTATCACAAAAGTACTTGTGTCTCTGGAAATGCTCGTGGTTACTACCCTAACCTTCGGACCGGAGCGTTGTGGTCCGAGTGGATCTTCTCGGGTGGCACCAAAAATGCGACGATGCTCCCCAAAAGCACTTTTTAAGGCGGAATCGAAGACCCGCGAATCGTAGCAGCTATCGTGTAGGAGCCATTGGACCCATTTAGCCATGTCCCCAAAGACAGATATACAACCAAAGATTTGGCGAAGAAGTAGAGGGAAGACAGAAAAGCGTCTTGCACGGAAAATTCGACATGCCAAGGTATCGAATCGCTCCGAGCATTCTGTAACATGCCATGCCATTGCGAATAAACCTAGGACGATAAGACCACCTACAATATCCTCCATTAGGCTTCCTGATTTGAAAACATACACAAGGGACCTGACTGACCGGAACTTGTGCCAAGCGCGAGGTCTACCACATCTTGTATCGCGCACGGGCGCAGGTGTTCCTGAATCAGAAGTAGAAACTCTAACGGAATTACCCCCCTAACTCCACCACCATCGATGGCAAGAATTGTGGGGCTCATAGTCGGCGGAAGAACATCCACGACTAACGGCCTCTGGTAGAGGCAATAGAGACAGCCTTTAATAGTGAACTGATATTCCAGCCCGGAGGTAGGGCTTCCGAAAATCTGAGCACAGCGGTCGCACACTGTATGCCCACATGCTAGAACGTGTTGTGCGGAACGCAAAAGGCAGACCAGACAAATACGACTGCTTTGCATGCGAGATACCTGACCACTGAAGGACTTGAGTTGTTCTTTGCGTAAATTTGCTGAGGAGACTGCGTTCTCCGACAAGCGTTCATATAAGCGCGCAAAGTGAAGCTCCACCAGATCAGTTTCTTTTACCGGACATATATCGGGCCATAAAGCCTTCGAAATGCAATACGCTGTATTAACAGCAGAGCGATACAAAGTTTTAAATACTATGCGGGGATTCGTGGCTACCTGATGTCAGCCTCAGCGTATGAAATGAAATGTTGAGACAGGACCCACCAAGCATCTCGGGTACGTAGTGGTCCATAAAAAGCGCGGACGAAATTGTGGCGGCCAATACAGAGAGAGGGAGATTGGCGTGGTGGCCGATCTCAAGATAATACGCCAAATGTGGCTCTGCGCATAAACTAACAGGGCGATCTTTCCTTGTAGCTTTCACGAAATCGAACGGATGAGAAATATCCTCTACGGTGTGTTGGATGGCTGATTGAAATAATGCTATCAAATGCGTCCCATTTGGCCGGGCTTGATTTTCTTGTCGAATGGAGGAAATGGCGTCGACCTGTTCTGTGATCGACGCTTTGATTCGTTGAAATCTTGTGATATCAGAGAAATCATACTGCAGGTATAAAGATATAGAGCTGGAGAACAACCCTGATAGATCGTTATACCCGCTTTCTTGGACTTTCCGGTGGAGTAATCCTATATCATCCATACCCCTTTCTTCTTTTGTCACCGATGGGCCATAAACAAATATCGCCCTTGGTAAATGTTGTGATGAAAACGAGGACGCAGAACGAAGCTCTAAACAGCTGACAAGAAAGTGCACGACCTTGTCAAGACAGGCAGTGTCGTCGATGAAGATGCAAACTATATCCGTGAAGACAAAAATCAACCGTGACCACAGAACTAGTAGTATTTTTGCCGCTGAATAGTTATTCCAAGAAACAGGATGGCCAACGCCGGCATCGAGTCTCTTGGCAGTGTAGAATTTGTTAGTGTTCGGGATGTCACCATCAACCAACAATACTGGCTGGCGGCTTTGCAAAGACGCAACATCGTATCGCAGCGTTATTGGAGCCTCAGATTCATGCCTTTTTATATTGTTCAGAGGGTAGAGCTGCTGAAGAGCGTGATTCTTGGTTTTCCCACCGAGGAATACACATAATGATGGATATTGGTTATCTTGGTCGTACAACTCGGAGACTACACGGCGTAGCCGGCCGTGGTCTTGGATTGCAAACGTGGAATCTTCACGGGTGCCGACATCGAGCCAGCCAATATCTATCGAATTTTGCATGGCGAAAGTAAAAGTGAGAATAATGCTTCTCTGGTGCCTCACGGTGCGAGATATTTAAATGTAAATCTGACCCCTTCATTTGACCAACGTGTTTCATAACTAGGGTGATAATATCATCCACATTTGCGAACAAGACCTCTAGGTGGATTAGTTCACAAACGGGACTGGTACTAGGACGGAAACAGACTTCTCACCTGGTTCTCACCTCGTTCTCACCTCGTTCTCACCTTGACCCACTTTTACTGGTATAGATCCCGGACTACGTACTTTTGTTAACGTCCATTATCGCCTCCACTAAGTCCAGGGGCAAAGGTCAAACAGGGATAACAACAACAGGGTTCCATAACCAATACCCAGCTCTCATTATCCAACAGTTGGTGGCGCTGCCCTAGCCATTGGGAGTCCGGCGTTTAAGAGAAATCAATACATAAGATCTATCTCCGGCATCCGAGACCTATTATTATTCTGCTGCCCTGCCTGAACATGTCGAATTACAACCACGATCATGACTACGAAGAATCTCTGGGAATCAATATCCCAGATGGTCTGTGGGAGACTCATGATCCTTTTCTCTGTCTTGGCGCCAACGAACCCCCGTTTTTCACTCAGGCAGACATTGATTCATACAACGAATTGAGTACTTTCGTTCAACAGCATGACGTGGTCATGGGAAATGACGGCCTTGAGTCAGAGGCGTGCCCGGAATCGTCTAGGGATCGTTCGATGACAGAGTTATACTGTGGTGGGTGCGACTATGGGATAAGGTATCCTCACCCGCCTATATGACTCAACTAGAGCTGACAGACTAGCAGCCAAGCCGATGCATTATCTTCAACTAGTCCGTACGACCCCGGGGAGACTGAGACCACCTCGCATGAAGAGCTATCTATCACCTTGAAGCAATTTACGAGTACGATAAACCAACTTGGCGTCCTTTCGCAATCGCTGGGTGACAAGGTTGATGGCTTGAATAGCCGCTTCGATGATATGGGGCACCGTCTGGACAGTATGGAGCACCGCATGGATAGTATGAAGTACACCATGGATAATTTCTCTCGGGGAACAGAAGACTTGGAGGCCAAGTTCAAAACTGTCAATGAGTATCTGCTCGAGGTTATAAGGCAGGAACGGATAGTAATGCAGGAGTTTGGTGACTTGACAAGTCAGTACCGTGAGCGAGAGATATAACGAGCTAGTGAGATTGCAAATTCAGTGACATGCGTTGCTATTTCTAAAGGAGATAAAAAGAAGTCCAAGTATAATAAGACAGCAACACGTAGATTCACAGCCCAGGAGCCTTTCAATATCCAACCAATGACTTGACACATCTGAGAATTCAGAAACATCCCCTAGTTCCACTTCTAGAATCGGATCCCCAAAGCGTTAGATACTGCTGCTCCGACTCGTGTAGGCGCGCGGTTGCATGGGCGAGGGCATCTTCTAGGGAGCCGAAGATACCAAACACAGTTTCTTGGAACTGCAAGAGTATCTGTTTGGTTTCTTTATGCCACTGAAGCTCAGCCCTGAGATAGCCCATCTCATACGCAGTTTCTTCCAGCTGGATTTTGAAATCTGGCGATTTTCTTTTTGCACGTTGCAACCGCGACTGCAGTCTCTCGAGGTTGGATGACGTGCCTCCGTGGCATAGAATTTGATGATCCACGGGAGTAATCTCCTCGTATATGGGATCGAGACGTTGGCCCCGACTCATTGTGATTTGTGAAAAATGCAAGTAGGATAGTAAGAGGCTTTGACCTCCACGTTGGTACGGAAACCTTGGAGAGATTATAGCAGGCTTATGGAGGCAACACGAATTCAAAAAGCACGCAAATATTATTGAGGATGCCCTCTATCACCCAATGACGCAAGCAGAGGTGACAATATAACGCCACTTACCCAAAATGTGTGTCGGAATATTTGCCAGAGCATCGACACCAATACCCGCCGAATTTTCCCATTGCGTAGGTTGCTAGATTATTATTTCATCCAATAATATGCGGGTGTTATAGTTGGGATCTACAGATAAAGATACCCGCACCACGGTTGAAAAGGCTCAGCAAATCTCCCCGGGACACTGAAAACGACTTGCGACACTAAAAACAACCTGCGACACCGACCAATTCCTGCGACACTGAATGCTGTTCATAAAGTAAATATTATTTTCTTGCAGCTCGTGTTTAGCTCTCTACCGCACCTCCTATAGTGGTTAATAACTAATAAAGGAAATGAGCCTTCTGGTCTTTATTGAATGATAAAGGCTAACCAAATCCTTCAAGCTATGTCTTCCGAAGCCCAATATCAAAATTCAGAGGTAGCGCCGCCATCTGCAGCAACCATTCTTCGAGTAAAGCCTAACTTGATTCGCAGTACATAAGACATACGCTAATTCTGCTTCAAATGTAGGATCACGCGAACTCTGCAAAATATGACGATGACATCTTTCTCTTGGTAGAGAAGTTGTTGCACCAAGAGCAGCAGTCAAAGCATTACCAAGGACAATTAGAGTTTAGAATCAACAGCGATTCCGTGGCATATCAGAAATTACATGTCTATTGCGAAAGGTCGCTTTCTGGGATGCAGTATCAAAAATCGCAGCTTGAGCTGTCATTACGCCATGCCACAGAAACCTGCCAAGCATTGTCCCAAAGTCTTTAGTTGGAAAGGGAGAAAGTGCGGGGGCTTGAGTCTCGTCTTAATGACTTGTACCCAGCTATTGATTCATGGCTATAGCGATGGAATCAAGACAAGCAGGGGTCTGGATGTGTCGATGATAAGGGGATAATGGAGCATTTTTTGCTAGAGAACCGACGTCAGCGAGAGCTGATCAATTGTCTTCAGTCTCTCCTCCATGCGCGTGAACAGACCGTGTATGACCTTTAGGATACTTTAGACCAGTTGTCTCAACGACTCCCTATAGGAAACGCAGGCTAAGGTGGGCTATTCAGGTCCTCTGTTTGTTCGTCGGAAGAATCGAATATCGAGATCATCACGGACACACCTTCCACTAGGAGCTAAGGTATCAAAAAATGGATTCTGCGCTCTCCGTGAGGTTCCCAATTTAATTTCTTCCGAGTTTACGTAAGAGTATTCTTTCCCGTTTAATGGTAGCCTAAAAGTCTCAATCCACTTCCGATGCGAAGGTACCGCATATTGAGCTAATTCATGTAGTCCGCCTTGGCCGGCACGGGAACTAAGGCAACGAGGTTGTAGATGGACGAAACTGCTGACTACCTATCACGCGCTACGTCTATAGCATCTGTCCTTGTCTAGGTCCAATGCATAGTCATAACAACCGACGGGACGTACGCCCTTCAGATCCTTTTACTTGGCATTTGCCATGAGTTCTCCTACTCCGCGTTTTGGGACGAAAAAAACGGAATCGGATGTAACCTAAATTGTAACATCCAATGTAAGCGGGGTTTTACGCGCCGTTGGTAACTGAGACCTTTAGCGCAACAGGGTTCCATGGAAGTAGGCCGAGATTCCCCCTTTAGGGTCGCCAGGGTGTAAAACTTTAACGAAGCTCGATTAAAGCGGTTCGATCCGTGCTAATGTTATGCATACGGCGAATGTTACAATTATTGAGCCTCGTTGGGGGATAAGGAAAGATAAGGAAGAAAAGTTAAAAAATTAATATTTTGTACCTTCCAACGCAACGGGGAGGTATTGGGGGCAGAACGTCACTGTAATGGAAGATTCGGAATGGGCGGGCAGCTCCTACGCCTTCATTTAGGTAGTGATCTCCATAACTATGGTTGGATTTTAATTTCGGGGAATAGACGGAACGTGGAACGTAGCTTTTTTGTCTCCGTACTTTCTGTCCTCATTAGCCAATCGGCTCGAATGTAGGCCCGAACCGAGCCAGGAAAAACTTAGGGATTCTGTCGCGAGTTTGAGACAGTGTCGCGGTTGGGGTAGGATCGCAAGAACAAGGATCAGCGGTCAATGAACGCCGAAGAGCAGGTAATATTGTAGCAGCACTATTTCGGGGTGTCCTTGAGCTGAGATCACATTGGAGGCCCTTGATGGAGTTACCGGACTGTCTATACGGCCGAATCTGCGGGCGGATCTTCTGCATATATCCTTATAGGCGTTATATTCCAGCAGAAACTTCGCTCTCAGGTGACATACAGAGCCCTAAGAGGTGTCCGTCCTACATGTTTTAGCAGGTCTGAAAAGTGACTTTGTAGCAGCAACTTAGTAGGTTACTTACAGGAAATTGGTTGCATAATACCAAGCCGAAAATAGCACGGGAGTTGGTAGATCTCTAGCAGGCGGACTGGGGTATCGGGAATAGTGTCGCAGCATTTTCCGTGATCAGGATAGTAGCTGCAATGTATTACCACACAGAAGCTTGATGGTCGCATAAAATACTTATTTCACCCAGAGGTAGGTAGAACATTTCTTTGCACTCTACTCTAATCAGTTCTATCAAGGCTCTACTGTCTTCGAGGCCAAATGGGGATTTTCGCAGATCTACCATTCGAGTTATTGAGATTGATTGTCGTCAACCTCGATTACTACTCCTTGAAATCGTTATCTCTCGTGAATAAAACTTGCAGATCAATCAGCACCCTAGATATCTTCCATACGCTCAAAGTCGAGTTCTCGGAACAAGGGATGAAGAGGCTAAAGGGGCTAGCAATTTCCACTTTAGCATAATGCGTGAAAATACTTCATTACGATGCATCAGAGTTGATCGATCCATGTATGTGACTTTGAAGCTTTTTAGCTAGCTCCTTACTGATCTTTCTAGTGATCTAGCATAGGGACTATTTTTCTGCCTGCATTTATATACCACAGGAGTATGCCAGAGATCAGGAGGATTTTCAATGGGAGCTCAGAGGAAAGCAATTTTCCTATAAGGCAATCTTTCACTATTTCAGGGGACTTGCAAGAGCTTAGAGTTTACTTCTGGAAGAGCGGACGGATATCCAAATATTTGTAGAATCACTTCGACATCTCTCCAACCTGAATACTGTCAGGCTCTCCTTTCACGGAGCGAAGGAAGATCAACTTATTTGGTTCTCTAATTGCGTATTTCTTGGGAACTCACTTCTCACTCACCTTGAGACGGTACTTAAGGGTATCACGGCAGCTCAGGCTACAGGATTAAGCTTGAAATGTTTTGAGATTGATGGAATACATTCCAAGCTGACCTCTAAAGACGACGATATCCTCGAAATTGCAACGGCTGCTTTAGGGAAAGTCGAGAGCTTGACGCTGATAGATAGCCCGGGGTTTCTGGGGTTCGTGTCCTATGCCCCTTTGCCTTCCTTGCGACGGCTGGAACTAGCAAAGTGTTGGCTTGTGGGCCTGGATTTGGAAAAGTTCCTGAAAGCCCAAGATGGGAGAGTACTGCAAGTATATTTTAAAGACAGGAATCAACTGTACCATGAAACATGGAACACGGATGGCGACTCAGAACTGCAAATTCGGACAGAATCCTTTCTCTACTCTAGGAATATTGGCCTACAGAAATGTCTTTTACTTACAGGAGATTGTATAGAATCATTGAATTAAACGAGGATTTTACGGTAAACCTTACTTTGAAAGTCTTAAGATAAAATATAATACCGCGACACTTAAAACCGGTCGCATAGAAAGTAGCAATACATAAAGCAGCTAGGAGGTTTATCATTGATGTCTGATTTTTTGGCTGAGATGGATAAGCAAACTCAGCTTTTAGGTAACGAGAAGCGAGCTTCTTGGAGATCAATCTGCCGAAAGCGACTCGCTCAGCATATATGTAAGCTCTAGAGCCTTCGGAGCCACACCTACTAACATCTCTAATCAGTTGAGAGGCTTTAAATCAAAGTGGACCCTACCGAGGTGCGATTGAAGATAGATACCGAATGTCTCTATGTATGGTAGATAGAAGATCTATCTATCGAGCATCTTTTTCAGAAGTATATGAGTAAACACTCGGTAGGGGCATATATGCTACTTCACCGCGAAGTGGGCTAGAAATTTTATGCAATCCCTGCAAAAGTAACTAGAGTGGCCCCTCGTGGATAAATCATTAAGCTCACGGGAGTTTATAGTGCAAAGAAAACCAAACGGAGCTTGATATTGTTGCCTATGTGCAAGCTGAGAATCTTAGTCTCGCAGAGAGACTAAGGGCGTCCGAAGATAAAGCATCTCGTTACGAGGAGGCTGCAACATAAGCGGAAGCCGAGATCAAAGACCAGAATTCAATAATTCAGGAAGCGCAAACTACCATACATCTTTACCAACAGGACATTTTGAACTGGATGGCCGTTGCCGAGTGGTATCAGACCAAATGTTTCCAGTGCTCAAATATGTTAGGACAAATGATGGCATTCTTACAGGACACTACATCTGATACTAAGTGAACACTAGCTTCTTCTTAAGGTTTCTAGTTATATATTACAGTTTTGCCGCATGTAAACGTCGAGATGTAGAGTCCTCTAAATCAACGCCCTCTGTAGCGATCAGTAGCTCTAGTAGCAACCGACCGAGCTCTCTTTTCTGGCGCAGTCTTACACAGACATGAATTCTGAGACAAGCTATACTTTGTCCTTCTCAAATGAGGACTAGTCAGGTGATAAACCAATAGGGATTTGGGGATAAAATCATCCAAAAGAACAGGATCGTTTCTGGCCTGCAGCATCATTTCTGGCCTGCAGCATCATTTCTGGCCTGCAGCATTGTTTCTGGTCTGCAGTATTGTTTCTGGTCTGCAGTATTGTTTCTGGTCTGCAGTATTGTTCTTCTAGTCATGTGCACGGGTTCGTATATTTCACAACTGCCGCATCAACATTTGTATAAATCTATTCTGCTTTCTCCAACTTTAACGGTAGAACCGCCATTCAAAAAGTAAATTATTGAGTATGTCTAAACGTCAGAAAGCGAAAAAGAAGGCACTGAAGGCCAAGGATGCCCAGAGAAATGCCCGTGATATCCAAACACCCGCATCTGGCTCCGAATCCGAATCACAACAAACTGGATCCTCGAGAGCACAAGAGTTGAGAAAGGCTAGTCGAGATAAAAAAGGCAAAGCCCCTGAACGGACAAGCTCTGAATCTCCACAAGCCGAATCCTCGAGAACACAAGAATCGAGAAAGGCTGGTCGAGATACAAAAGACAAAACTCCCGAACCAAGGAACCGATATGCTAGAAGTCCAACCCGTGCAGGTGACTTTGCCCCAAATGCGAGTGATTACAAGTCAGATGGCGAATCGGATCTCGACAGCGATTCTTCTGATCAAGATGGTCCCATTGAAGACAAGCTACAGCCACTAAGTCGCTGGGTCAAGGATGTCATTCGAGGCGAGACATCGAAAGAGTCAGAAAGAATGGTTGAGGGGTTTTTTACGTCTGAAAACCCATCGTACGACGAATGTTTGGCATTCTTTCGCAGACTAAACCAACACGTTCGAGGGGCCAACCAACGGCATAATGTCATGGACCTTGATACTGGTACTATCCCCGAGACTGGCTACAATGCCCTATGCCGGGCTTTCCAGCAAGCAGCAAAGAGAGCAATCGACAATCGCTCCCCAGAGGAGTTCTGGGAGGCTTACAATAAGACCTGTGATCTTTTAACAAGGTTCAACAAACGATATTGTCTCCCTAGGCCCTGGAATATTAGTGAAGCGTGGGCCGAGAATTTAATTGGGTCGTCGAATCCTAGGATTAGGATTGAGGAAGATATTAGCTCCACTTCTGATAGCGGCATTCAGGCTGGCGACATCCAGGCTGGCGACAGCCAGACTGACGAGACCAGTGAAGAATCTAGTGCCGAATCAGACGTTGATATTGACAGTGATCATCAACCCACAGGACTTGATGCTTTAGAAGTGAGAACCAATAAACAGCAACGCCAATTGAACTCAGCCAAAGTATTGTATTGGTGGCCCAAAGGCACTGGCTCTCAGATATTCGTGCGCTACGGAAGTAGGTCTACGCCGATCTATCGCATTCGTGCTGGGTCACATGAGAGCTACAACCCAAGTCAGGTAGAACGGGTTTTGACCATGATGACTCGCGGTACCGCTAAGGTAACCGGGATTAAGAACGGGCTTCCAGAAGAGTTTTGGAAATATCAACGAAAAGACGTGGAAGACTTCGTTGGCATCGGTTGGAAGGTCGAAGAAGACGATGAGCAAGGGGTAAATCCTCTCAACTTGCTCCTGCCCGCTAAAGATATAGTCTATCCACAAACTCGGATTCTTGTCAAATGGAAAGACGGTCGTTTTACTCTAGAAGGGCGATCCTTCATCCGCCGTATCACAACGGGCTCGGCTTTGGACGGTGATAGGGTGATATATCAAAAGGCTGAAGAGCTCGAGGATTCTTACCGCAAAAAGCATGGGTTGTATGATATAGAAGATGATGATATCGAAGATGATGATATCGATACCGAAAGCGACATCTCAACTCAGTCAAATCAGACTCGCAACAGAAGACACCGTAGCGAACCTGCTCGCTATTCGAACACACGCAGCCAAAGCTCCAGGCACCGTAGCGAACCAGCTCACTATTCGAACCCACGCAGCCAAAGCTCCAGGCACCGTAGCGAACCAGCTCACTATTCGAACCCACGCAGCCAAAGCTCCAGGCACCGTAGCGAACCAGCTCACTATTCGAACCCACGCAGCCAAAGCTCCAGGCACCGTAGCGAACCTGCTCGTTCCTCCAATTCACACAGCCACAGCTCCAGGCACCATAGCGAACCTGTTCGCTCCTCTCATTCACGCCGCAAACAGACTCCAACCCAAGTTGAAGAAAGTACCGATGAAGATAGCGACGTCGTCCGCAATGCACCCGCCAGTGAAAGGCCACGTAAAGTGCGATGGATACGTCGATAGCGAACCAACCGCTGGAGGCTGGAGGAGCATAGTATGATGAGCACCTATTTTGTGGTCCTCCTATGAGCCGGTCTTACAAAGCCCGGAAATTGTCTTCCTGTGATTCTGCCTTTGTTTCGTCCCCGGCGTCTCTGAAATTCATTGTCTTTCTAATGATCTCGCTTTACACGTTGCTTTTGGTTTTATTTATTGTTTAGCTTACAGATTGCCAGATTCAAGCTAGTTCCTCAATACATCACCATCTCACGAGCTCCTCTCCTCGTAAAAAGTCCGCGATACTACAACGGGACTCCACTAGCAGATATAAATCATTGGTTATGGGCCGGCCCACTTCATTTGTATCTTTTAATTATCGAAGATTGCTGCTAGTCTCAGCCTTGCATGCTGGCCTTCAAAAAGCAATCTTAGATATCTTAAGAATAGTATTTTAATGGGATTGATATGAGAAAGCACCGCAATCCGATATAGTACAGTGTGTGTGTGTGTGTGTGTGTGTTTTTCATCTACCCTGACCCCTCGCAAATTGAAAGCGATATGTAGGATACAACAACTATATATATCCGAGTATGTACATGTAGAGTGATCCACTTCCTGAAAACGAACTTAGAGCCTTGTCAGGGCCTCTCGTGGCCTAATTGCCGCTCCCATTGTTAGGCTGCCCTTGTGGCGCGTGACTGCAAAACCGCTGTGACGCCTTAGCGAAGTCCAGCACGGCATTGACCGTTTTGGCTCGCGAGACGGTGTCTGGTTTACCTTTCTCACCTTTAGTTGAGCCTCCCAGCAGACTCGACGCACTATTGAACGCGTCCCCGACTTCTCTTCTGAGCTTCCTCTGCAATTCCCTTAGTCTTAGGCAGTCCACTTCGTATTTCATAATAGTAAAGAAAAGCGAAACGAAAAAGGGTCCAAGTACTAGACTACGGCAGGGATCACGGTTGTATAGAAATCGGCCATAACGGCCAAAACAATCATTGCGGGTTTCATTTTACAGCCATATAGATAGATCAATCGATCACCACTATTGAGTGTTGCCCTTGAAACGAAGAAACGGTTCTATCGATATGCCCCCCCCAGCCTAGATCTTTCTATACAACCATTTTCGACACATTCTGTCAACCCTTCTACTACTTGGAGTAGCATCTGTTCAGGACTCAAGATTGTATCCCACGACCCCACTATCAGCTCATTTGATAAGCGGCGGAAGTTCCAGATCACCCGAATACCACAGCTCCACCCATCGTCTTGTTGGGGGGTCGGCTGAGTTTGTATAACAGGTTAGTTATCGTAGAAACCCCAGTAGGTTAATATGCCTTACAGTTTCTTGATATGGAAATCCGAGGTGCCCAAATGCTTTCTGGGCTAGCTTTGATATCCAAGTTCTTTTTGTGCCTTTGATGATGTCTGCAGTCGCATTTGAATCATAGTGGCGGATTATCTTCTTCCGTTCGTTGACTTCAAGAAGAGAAAAGTGATTCCCATGGTTGATAGGACGGTAATAAACCAAAGGCCCTGAGAAATTTGGAGCATTTCCATTTTTTGCCGATCTTCTTCGATATCCTTGACCCAGCCCGCTAGTGGATCCTTCACTCTTTTCTTCTTTTCGGGTCCATCCTTATATAATGGGACACTTAAACCATATCTAACATAGCATGGTCGGTCCGATATTAGCATCGCGGCATATATAGTCCAAGAGTTTAGCCATGTATTAGGACGAAGTAGCTGGAAAATGTCACAGGATATTTTAGAACCTCCACAAATAGCAAGAGTATCGTACTCATCTAACTTCTGATGATCTAACACATTCTCTTCAATCATTTTGATTAATATGTTGATAGCTGTATCAAGTTTTCCAGATGGTAATTTGTCCTAAGGATGCGAATTAGTAGTGTTGAGGAGGATTATTAGGTTGGTACTTGCTTGTTTTAAGATATATTCATTTTGTAGCTCCTGTATCTCGGTCTCCGATAACAGCTTTTTACTGTTGAGATCCGCATAGAATGAGTGAAGATCGGGGAGACTATAATCAACTAGTCGTTGGAGCTGCGGGCTTAGGATGGCAAGGAGTTCTATATGTTCGCGATCATCCTTGATATTTTGTATCGTAAGATCAAGATCCTCGGGGCTCATTTTCGTATATTTCCTTAAAACTATTAGCGATTGAACGGTATCCTATGATTAGATTTCCCTTACTAGATAGACGGGCTAAATAGTATACCTAGTCCTAACTCCTTGACGATTTTCGTGCTTAGTTTGTGACCTCTCGAGAGCCGATTGCGAAGAGCTTTTCTTCTGGCTTCTTTCTCCCTCTCTGGGATACTAAAACCGGGGTTGGGAGACTGGTCGCGAGATTCGTCTTGCATTTTAAGTGGTCCAACTCCACACATACTCCGACTTCTTCCCTGTGTTTGTTGGACTTGAATGCTATCAAGCACCCCTATAGTTGCTTGCCGACGGGTTACTGTTCTCATAGCAAGTTGGATCTGGCTCTCGTACCACCTCGATGCGCCCATATACTCAAGCATATTGAAGATAGTAAGTTGTACCCTTGTAGATGCTCCTCTCTCGAGAATCTCTACCCAGGTAGAGCCGTCCGACCATTCGATATTCGCAACTGTATTGCAGCTTTGGCTGTTCAACGTCTGCAGTATCATTTTATGAACATCCCTCGGAACACCATCATTTTGTGTACTGAGCTGGTGCAGAGTTCTGGTTGCCTCAATTATCAACTTCAGAATAGGCCTAAGCCTAGGATATTCCTCGATGGCCGGTCTAGGCGATTCCGGCAGTTTGCCAGTGGGCATATCGTTCTGGGCGGGTCTAGAGTGGTGGCAATTGTTAAGTGGAGTAGTCGGCAAATCCATCTTCTTTTTGGTGCCATCGACGCTTTTTTTATCTAGTTTACTAGATTTTGGTGGACGATAAGAGGGGTCTTGGGTAAGTCTTCGTTTCCGCGGCGTCATGCATTCCTCGGAGATTTCTCGAATTGAGGCATCTTTCTTCTCTTGAACAACTTCGGCAATAGCATTCGCAATATTCGGTGCTTTCTCACATAATGCATGAATTGAGGTTCGAAACTAATTCAGTCAGTAGAAAGTTACCTCCTAAATGTTTATTTTCGTACCTTCAAGTTGTCCCGAATTTCGAAGCTTGTGCAAGAAGCAAAGTGACCAGCTAGTAATATCAGCTCAGTCTGCAACACGTTCGATAGATCTGCATCCATTGCAGTCTGGGAATACATATATGATAAGAAAAGGAGTAAGAATGGAGGCGGTGAGTGGGTAACAGGAAAGGGGTACGTTTATATATTTCAGTATCCTGGGATATTGAAATGAGATCACATGCCCTGGGCCGCAGGCCAGTCTTGGCAAAACACACCCGGGGAATTAATTTTAGTACGACTAAAGCGGTTCTTATTTTGACAAGGGTGGTCATGACGTTTTTTTTTCTGTAAAATCACATTTCATTTTTTTCAACTGGTCAGGTCTACTTCCTTCCTATTCTAGGAAAGAGTACTTCGATCTCAACTACGGGGAAGTAAAAGGTAAAGAAAAATCTCGATCACTTTGAGATTTATAGATCTAATTGAGGGCACTCGATCTCCTTTCGATAATGGTTTAGGAGCATTTCAAGGCGATTTATTTTGCCCTCGAACCAGTTGATCACCGTGGATCATTTGACATGTAGATTTAATTCGCTGCTTTATAGTATTCGTTTACCATCCGTGTCAAAGCATCAAACGCAGTCTTAGGATGGGAACGACCGTATTCTGCGGCGAACAATGGATCGGAGCTCAACACACTAGAAGTCTTTGCCTTTTCTGTGCAAAGCCTTTGTCTCCTAATCGAAATGTCACATAATCCCAAAATGGCGTATACCCTACCCAGTGTCCAGGTGGGCCTAAACAAGAGGGGATCCGGTAATTCTTTCACCCAACTACGTTCTCGTCTGCTAATTAACTTGGCGTGAAATGTCTTGTCTTGTTGTATGTCAACCAGCCGGTGCGCTGTATGAGATAGATAGTCAGTTTGAAATGTGCTATTTGGCAGAAGAGAGAAAGGAAGACTAACAGTTGCAATCCGCACTCCAAGCCAAAGACATCGATGTGCTCTAGTAGTCGAATGTTCTTCTATATACAGTCTGTTGTCTTCTCCAGAGGCCCCTTCGAAGAATCTCTCTGGATAGTAAAGCCGGGTCCATGTTTGTCCTCTGATCAAGAAGTCTTCTGGTAGCTGTTGTATAGATGACTCATGAAGTGGGAATGCCTCGTCCTCGACCTTCGAAATGATCGTGTCGGGTTGGAACAAGGAATTCAGATACGTTGCCAGTCGTGGCCACGGGACTAGCGGTCCCAGTTGTTGTATGGCCGCTGGGTTGTGCGTGAGACACCACACAAATGCCATTGAGATGTGCACACTTGGACACATATTTGGGTCCCCGATCTCACCGAGCATAACAATTAATGTGTGAAACGCGAGAGAGCTTGCCTGGAGTGCAAGCTGCGACGAGAGATCTATCACTCCATATTTACTCCCATATTGGAATATCGCAGAGATATTGCAAGACATGAGTTGCACACCTTGTCTGCCTACCTTGCTAATCTCGTTACTTAGAGTAGCAAGGAACACATTCGCCCGATAAACAAATTCCTCAACCGGAGCTTGCATGAAAAGTGTGCCGTGTGTAGTCACAAACGAGGTGATCAAGCTTTCATCGGGCGGCACACTCATAAGAGGACTGACTAGCTTGGTCATGCCGTCAAGAGCATCAGAGAATGCGTGCACACTCGTCAATGCTTTCGTGTAATGAAAGAACTGCCGAAGAACGTCCGGGCGAGCTAAAACAGCGAGATGGTGTTGGATGCGGCCATCTTCTGGACGTCGGTCTGCGGCCTGATTGTACCAATATCTTGATATCTCTGCCCAGCGCTTGTGGTCCTTCTTGTCGGATTTTATAACCATTCGAAACCGTGCTAAGTCACCTAAGAACTCCATCCAAGTCTCATTGAAATCCGAGACGCGTTCTAACAGAACTGTTATCATCGAGTACGAGAAGTAGATAAAGTTGAGCATGTACTCCATTGAGCCGGGAAGTTTCTGAAGCAAGAGCGACAAGAATGAAAGCATTCCATAGCGCCACATGCGTGCCGGCACCGCATGCTTATCAGGTAAGGCTTTAAGAATAGGACTAGCTGACGGGTGTTGGGAGGCGAGTAAAAAGTCATGATACTCGTAGAGTAGTGTTCGGTGTAGTGAGACGAGTGACTGCCACTGAGCCTGTGATAGTTCGGTTTTTGAGTGCCATTGTTGTCCGCCGATTTCGATGCATTTCTTTTCTAGCATGACAAGTCTGGCATATATTCCTCTCACTTCATTGACCAGTTGCCCCTCGGTAATCACCGGTTGCTTGGTCGTTTCTCGAGGGCCTTCCTGAGCACCTGAGCCTGCGTGGCATTGGTCTGCTGGTCTGCTGTTTTCGAGAAACGACGCATTACCTGAGACACCGTCGATATCATGCATTTCAATGGCCACTGCTCTGAGGGAAAGAAAGGGTCAGTAAAGAGAATTTTGTAAGTGCAATATAACTGACGATCGTAGTTCAAATTCTGAAGGGGTGCAATAAGGGGGTAGAGTGTTAAGAATATGATACAGGTTCACTGTTGTGGGCCAAAAAAAACTCCCAGGGCATACGAGATACCCTGGCATTAGACTAGGACCTTACGGCGATTACTGCTGGCCTATAATTTCCGGTTTGTTGGCTTTTTCGTATTTATTGGCTAATATGAAAGCCAAGCGACAGTAAAGCAGCCAATAAGACTCGTCCAGCCCATTCCGAGATTTTAACAGAATATAGTATATAGAAACAATTCTCGTAATATAAAGCAAATATGTGCGAAGTCCATGTCCCACAACGGTATAGCTCAGAATGCATACCCTACATAGACATTATTATTTGATGTCTGATAAACCAGGGAACGAATGTGTGTGCACCAGGGACCAATGACTGTCCTACAGCAGATCATCTGCTTGCAGAAAGTCACCATGAGCGCCCGTAGGCTGGACCCCAGAGTGTGCATGCTCTGGAAGATTCGGTCCTGTGAGCGAGTACATGATAGCCTCGGATTGGGCCTTGAAGTGGGAAGATATGATGGACAAGTGAAGTGTCTTGTAACCAAGATATTCACATATATCTGCCAGCCTATGTTGAAATGTCAATTGTGCCTTATCATGGTGTCGCGGAGTGCTTACTGGATCGTACCACTTGTGAGATAATGGACGATAGAAGGAATGCAGTATGGTATCCAGACCTCTTCGCAATGTGGGGTGTCTGTCTTTCCTAGATGTCTCACTACTTCTTGATAGCTCGTTGCGTTATTGGCGGCGAAACGAGCGAATTGAGCCGGTGTCCGGTTCTCTGCATTCAAGGTCGGCAGTGTTTGCCAGGGCAGGGAAACAAAGAACGTACCTAGGAGAAAGATTTCCTAGCTCTTGTACCCCCAACTATTGTCTAGAAGCGCTGCCGCGCATCGATTAACCCACAAGGCGCTATGGCGATACTTCTCTAGTGTCTGATCACCTTGATCCTGACCGGTATATCGCTTCATCATGTTATTTGTCATCGCCTTCGGAACTCTAGCTCGCATTATAACCACATAGTAGCTGCAAAAAATTAGATTCTGATATGCAACCACACGCACCGCGAAGTTTCGATCGTCCGCGCAGCGAGCAATGAAGCTACCATATTCAGAACCCCGCGTGATAAGATGCCCATATTTTGTTGGTAGCGAGGAAGGTATGACAATATCGTCCTGGTACTCATGAAAGAAAATAGGTCCAGAATAGCCCAGAATCATTTTCAGAGCCTCTTGGTTCCGGAAAACAGTATCGATGCCTGCTTTCTTTCTGGCTTCGTTCCATTGGGCTTCCGAAATGGGAATGGCGTGAACAAACTTGTCAAGTTGTTTCTTCCATTTAATACTTCCTCTGTCTGGCTCTAGACGTCGTGCGGGGCCAGCAAGCTGAGGCATGCATTCGACAAAACGAAAACTATTCGTAGAGGCCCCTGCATTCTGGGGGAGCTCAAATGCCAGAGCACTAATTGGGCCTGGAACGCCGAACAATGGCTGTACAATGGGCTGCACATTGATCAGCTGAGACTCGAGAAATCTGATATACTCATCGTCATTTCCTGGGAAGTTAAACAATCGCTGAGACATTGTGGTGTAAAAGACCGATGTATTTTCTTCGTGGCCGGGATCATCTTCCTTAAGAACGTACCCGGGTACTTACTTGATTTGGAAGCACAAACAACCATGCGTCGCGCTCAATCAGACTTATAGTGAGTGCTAGGGAGCCAGCCCAGTACACATCATCACGGAGACCATTACGTGCCTAAGACAATCGAAATATGGGGATTGGTCGCAAATCTTTTACCGTCCCGTCTCTAGAGGCTCACCTTCATTGGCCACGACCATGCTCACATTGCTTCCTCCATAGGGCTTGTGGTCAGCAGTCATTCTCGTTTGGTCTATAACCCTGCAGACTATTCATGTCAAATACGAGCTGACCGACAATACCGGGCGGCGATTTTGCTATTTTTCTGGGCCGAGTCAGCCTGGTCGTCAAGCCGCATGTCAATCAACACTTTGTCATTCTCAACTGCTATCGAATCTCAAGTCTCCACTCATTATTCGCGCCCGAAGTCCTCTCACCATCAAGCAGACATGAAAATTTAGAAAATTTTTAGAATTGGCCCCGTGCGTTATAAAGGAAACCCCGTTTTACCAACGTCTATCCGAAGAAGGCTGGACCATTTTCTCTAGTCTCCTCTTAACAAGCTTCCGATTCAAACGACATGTGCAAGGCTCGGAAAGGTAACATTTCACCATAAACCATATGTCATATCAAGTGAATTCTTCAACTGTTTGAATGCATCCACAATTATCTCCTTCTTACTCTCGAGCATAACAAGCCCTCTTTGGCGGCGCTGAGGGTTCTTTTCGTCGTATGGAGGCGAATCGCAAATTTGCGCTTCCGTGGCCCAACAGTAATCAAGATGTTCGCCTTCCCTTAACTGTATAGGTCCTTCATCTATACCGACTGGCTCCTGCTGTTTGTCGCACCATATTCGTTGGGGCTGGATTGGCTCACAGACATCCATGGGTACTGTGTATCTGGCCATCGGAATTCCCTTATGTGTCTAGCTATCCCTATAGACCTTGCGAGAAACGCACCGGCCACGTAGGTTGACTTCTTCTTTCGTTTCTCGTTTCGCAGTGGTCAAAATAGTTTGATCGGTTTTCTCACAAGCTCCCCTAGGCGGCTCCCAGGTGAAGGCCCATGAGTTCCGTTTGTCTTTGCCGTTCTCGTCTTTGCCTACTGGAGCCCGTAGACAGAGAAGAAGGCAAAGGGTACGCATTTGCGGGCAATAGCAGAAAATAAGAGCACTGGCGGAAAATCTGGCGATGTCGGGTTGTTTTTCTTGAAAATCGACCAAGGGGATATCGATCTCTTCCACTGGAACACTAGAAAAGCCCATGGCGTGGAGATAGTGAGTAAACTTAGGAAGGAGGTATGCTGCTGTGCTCGCTGCACATTTCGGCGGCGGATACTGGATATTTAAGCTGCTCTGTGTTACGGATATGCCAGTCACCAATCAGTGTGGGGACCCGCAACTACCAGATGGGCTACCAAGAGCCAAATAAACGTATCTGTCAGCAGGTTAGATCTACTCGGCGGTCTATCTGGCACCGTTCCTCGATACCTCAGAAGGACAACAGTACGGCCGAGAGAACAGATCGTTGACGTTGGATACTGAGTACTAAGGCAAGTATAACTGGATCCTGTCTGATATAACTGTGACTAGTTTGTAGTCTGTAACACTCGGTCCCACCAACTATCACACTTCTTGTGTATAGTAGTTGGCATTCTCATGCTGATTGGACTTCATTTGTAGAGGAGACCACTTCATGTACGTTCAGAATCCATTGGCAATTGAATCGACCCTGTAAATATCAGACTACCTGCTAGACATTGTTTTCTATTTGGTCATCCTTGCGCCTTTTGCCAAAAGTCTTCATCAAACTTTCTATATCCAAATCGCCATTGTACACGGCGCTGTTATTCTTCACTGACCCACCACTGATCATATGGCTCGTGGTTCTATCGGGATGCTTGCCTCTGACGTCGCCGTTGATCACAAGTGAACCTTCATCTATTTCTATCCCAAATAAGCCATGTGTGGACCGTCTGGAAGAAGTACCTATAGGGCAGGAGATATTAGATTTTTCTTAAGTGAGGGCAGCAAGGAGTGAGACAATATCGCAATACCTGGTCGACTTCTTTTATCCTCGCCTAGAGGAACGAAATCAGAGGAATGGCTCTATAACCAAAGTCAAATGATTAGCTAGAAGCCGGTAGTTTCTTGATCACAACTCACCTTTTCTTGCAAAGATAGGGCCACATCTATATGGTGCTGAGAAGTGACAGGAGGACCACCACTAGGATGTTCTTCGTTCTTGTTTTGATCCATATCAAGCAATCAGAATCAAACGGCCGAAGAAAATGAAAAATGATTATCGAGTGAATGCATTGCAGAGAGTGGATGATGTCGTATTTATATCCTAGGGTCCTCGCTATAAGATCAATCAAGCCAGTCTCAAGATGAATGAGACTGAAAGAGTAGCCTAACAAGTAGATTGGTCACACCGTGTTTTCGCATCCGCTGCCAGTAGCCACGCGTGCCTTGATCCCTCGGGATTTGACCTCTTCGAATACTTCCAAATTAACTTTGCACATCCCCAGTGTTGATCTGTCTGCTAACTTTGCTTCTTTCCGTGCGAGATATATCTCTCACTATCGAAAGGCCACTCAATCCCGAAACGGCATAGCTCCGAATGCATACACACCCTACATACATATTATGCCGTGTGCAGAGCCCGAATCAGCGCTGTTATTTGTTTAGTCTGCTAAGGCCAGCCGGCATATCGGTTGACTTGGCCAGTGACCTGCTACCATGCTCTCGCCTCCCTAATCCCGATCCTTCTTACGCCCCCGGACCATAATGATCGGCATGTTCTTGCCTTTACATGGATGGCGAAGTGACAGACTTCCCGCGAAATTCCGCAAGGGCCTTTCTTGCTCCACTGATCCTTTCGAAATCCTTGTAGTCCAGCCAGCAAATTTCCAATTTCCCTTTGACGTCCAGCTCAACGTGTAATTTTGTTATATCGAATAGGCCATTCGCGTATTCAACACTGCGCACTTTGATCACATTCGTTCTGTTGGAGAACGAAGGGTTAAAAGTTTTCAGAACGTCGTCTGCTTTTCTGAGCGTGTTGAAATCTCCAAATTCCAACCAGCACAATGTTCTGCACCCATCGCTCTCTAGCTCGACATACAATATTGCGCTGTCCAAACAGGGCTCCTCAAAATGGATTTCCTTTATTCCGATCACTTCCGTGCTCTGTGTTTGGACAAGGCCTAATATATCGAATTTGACAGCATAAGAAGCGATGCTCTCCGCGTCTCTGACATTGACATCGCGGTTCCCCATCCCCGCTTTCTGCATTCGACGTAGTATTGGGTCTTCCATCCAATAGAGAGGCCTTGCTTTCGGTAGGTCTTCATTGTTTGGTTTACGGGGGATATGCAGCCCTTTGTTTGGTCCACTCTATGTCTTGATTAGCTTTGAATGTGCAAGGAGTAAAAGTCCGTACATTCGAGCGTCCTAGGCAGGCATAGAATAGATGTAAGAGATAATTGTTCATGTTGGGTTGAGCAGATATGTGTTTGGATACACTAAAAGTACACTGGACTTAGAGACTTATATATCACAATACCGCACTAACTGAGGCCAAAACTCAGGGGCATGTTCTACAAAGACCATGATTCTGGACTTCAGGGTCTGAGCGGGCCTGGATTCTGAGAAATCAAGTCTGCGGGCTCTCCTATACCCGTTCCGTCACCTTCGGGGTTTATGAGTCAGCGTTACAGTAGGGCTCTGACCGAAATCCGATCTCCCTTGTTCACATGTCGATAATGCCAGCTCGCCGTAATCCACCAGTCACTGCGGAAGGTCTGCTTCACGATCTATCCACTCAGATGGAACATTTTCTAAGGTTTCTGGAAGCCGATGTCTCTCCAGCCTTTGCAGAAACTAGCACAACCAGTTCAGTGGATTTTATTTTACGTGGTGTGAGTTCACGCTTATGGATCCGACGCCTACAAACCATCTTTGAATGGTCTTCTCTGGCCTTGAGAGAGGAAGAATGGCTACGAATGCAAGGATTAGACCGTGCACATCCTGGGAGCTAGGTCCGCGGTGTATGGTCCATGCCGTCTTTCCTTCGTCACCTAGGGCAGTCAAATGATCACAATGCTTGTAGTGCCCTTCAACAGGGGCGAAAGATTAGGAGGTTTGAGATTGAGTTTGGTGAAGGAATTGCAATTTTGTTAGCTCCGGTCTTGCCTACTTTCCGCCGATTATCCCTTGTCGAAGAAGCCAACGCCAAGCAGCTTCTGAGAGCTAGCTATATCAACATTCTTAATAACGCACAACAACTTCTGCATTTCAAGTCCAAGTATCAAACATTGGTAATAGCTCATATCCTTTCCTTTCCTTTCCTTTCCTATTTCTCACGACTAATACAATTCTGCGTCTAGGCAACACGTAAAAAGTGAAGGCCAATGATCCTTCCTAAACTGCGTTTTCCCACCTGGCTGCTTCTTCTGCCCACTTGGATGCTTCTTCGGAATCATTGACCTGGTGTGTTTTCTTGTAACGAAGTGTCAATAAGTGTTCGAGTTGGCGAAAAACCTCGATGCGTGCGTAAATAGCACCCACCGCCTTGCGAGACCATACAATGGCCTCATCGAGGTGATCTATCGTGTTTGTTGCTTCGTATAGAAGTCCGAGCTTAGTCCCGAGCTCATAGAAACAATCTCTAAGCAAATAATACTGAGGGCTGATGACCGTCATTTTGTTGATCGCAATGTGAGCTTCGTTGATCGCATCCCGAAGGTCAGAGAGCCCTCCGATATGTCTGTATCGGGCTTCTAAGTTGTTTCCGAGATCGCGGATGCAACCTAACCACAATTCATTTTGATCATGGGTACAACCTAACCACAATTCATTTTGGTCATGGGTAGTCTGAAGAGCACGTTGACGTAGTGAGATCGCGTGATGAAGATCTTCTATATTTTCCAATGTGTCATATCGGATTTCCAAATTGAAAGCGAGCTCAACCAAGATATGGAAGAGGGAAGGGGAATCTCTAGTGGCCGTGGCCTCTTCAACTGCTAGGGAAAGGCAACAAATAGCATTGTTGAGATCGGCGGTACTTCCTGTAGAACCAAACCGTCTTCCGAGCCTTTCCCCGAGTTCGAACCAGTACAGTACAAAAGCATTACCATTTGTAATGCCAATTTGTGCAGTACGAGTAAGTTGAATCGCTCGATCAAGGTCAGGTAAAAATCCCGTGGATTTGAATCGAGCTTCGAGTAGTCCCGCCAGAAGATCTAGGCGCATTCTGTACTCAGGGTGGTTGGAAGTAGTCATCTTAGCCGTAAGCCAAAAATAGTCGATCGTTAAGTTGAGATCAACGATATCCTCTGTCAGTTCATATCGTAGATACAGTGACATCCCAAAGTCCTCGAGGAGCTCGGGATTAACAGCGGCCCGAAGTGCTAGAAAGCCAAGCTGAAATGCTTCATCAACATCACCTGTCGGGTTTGTAGGCTCAACTGGAGCGTGGAAACTGCTTTCTAGGGCGTATAAGCGTGGGAAAAGCTGATCACCGCTCGTTTCGCGATGTTGGCTTTGGTCTAGGTGTTGGAATCGAGATTCGAATAACCCCACTAGACGATGTAGGTGCGCTGCATAGTCGGCATAGGAAGTCGTTTTAGTCGCCAGCTGACAGCACTGTACTGCTGTGTTGAGTTCAAGCTCATTGGGACTTTGTGTTTGCTGGTATCGAGCATCCAGCTGCATCCCAAGGTTTTGTAAGAGTGCAGGATTAACAGCGGCCTGAAGCGCTAGAAAGCTAAGCCGAGCTTCTTCATCGATATCACCCGTCGGGTTTATAAACTGATGTTGAGCGTGGGAACTGCTCTCGAGGGCGTCTAACTGTAGGAAAAGCTGATCATCGCTCGTTTTGCGACATAGGATTTGGGCCGGGCAGTGGGACCGGGAATTGAGCAATTTCACTAGACGATGTAGGCGTACTTCATAGTCGAAATGAGTAGGCGTTGTAGTCGCAAGGCGGTAACACTCCATCGCTGCCTCGAGATCATTCGAACTTTGTGTTTGCTGATATCGAGCATCCAGCTGCATTCCAAGGCTCTCTAAGTGGGCGGAATCAATAGCGGTCTGAAGCGCTAGGATACTACGCCAAATTGCTTCATCGATATCACACTCTGCTGAGCTTCTAGATTGATCTTGCGTGCGTCCAAGGGCATCCGAGGGTGCGGGAATCCGGTCATTGCTCATTTTGAGAGATTGGTTTTTGGCTGGGTATTATATGAGACAAGCTTATAGACGGGAATGATCAAAGAAGGTACTTACAATAACAAGTCTTCGCAGCAAGTGATTTTCGAGAAAACAGATTGAACAAAGTTGAGGCCGGAGTCACGGAGTTTGTGGGCAACGATACGGAAGGATTCTCGGGTATGTTGAGAAAAGGGTATGGTGAGCTACCTCAACGTGTGAGATTCGACACATTTATAGTCCACCCTTATTTCGAAAAAGGTGCAAGGTGCAAGGCAAAGGATACGAAGTAGGTATCAGGTCGAAAAAGGTGCAAGGTGCAAGGTGCAAGGTGCAAGGTATCAGGGAACTTACGCCTATTACGCAGCCCTTTAGATCATTGGCTTAATCAACTGATATGACGGGTGGTCTCGACAGGCCGATTCGGGCTCCATAAACAATATAATTTCTATGTAGGGTAAGCATTCCGAGCTATACCGTTGTGGGATTATATGGACCTTCAATAATTGTAAGCATGACTATGTGTTATCCCAAAATTGCTGCTGAGCTTTGCTTTCTTTCAATCTCGTGTCGGTACTTTAAATGCAGGAGTATATAGCAAAGAGCTTTCTTCGATTTAAGGTCCGTTGCCGATTGTTGTAAGACAATCGGATCATCGCTCCTCAAGGGAATGAACTTTATAATCCCATAACTCTCCATAACCCGTGTAACACTAGCTGTCTAAATATGTAGGGCGTGCATTTAAACCCATAACGTTTTAGTATTATATGACTTTTCGCTTTGCCTGAACTTTTCGTGATCTTAACCCTATTCGACTGCCCATAGTCTCGCTGGCTAGACTGGCCATGGGTTTGGGTCCAAATTGCGAGATTTTCGTTTGCTTCTAAGATAAGTTCTGTTAGGAGACACCATTATATCGCAAAGTAGAGCAACAATAATCTCTATGAGTGTTGTATATGAAGCTAAAAAACAGGTAGAACACTATCACAAATTCATATCACGACTTAGAATCAAATATTCATCTCTTTCAATGCTGTATTTCCGTTTAATATAGCGCCACTCATTTGCTCCCACGAGACTCTTTGCAACCCTAAGCTTGTAATGAAGGTTGAGCAGGTGGAGCTTGGACGACGCTTTTCCACGAACGTAGTGACAGCTATAAACATAGCCTTTTCGGTTGTTGTTATATCTGACATAGAACTTCATACAGACAGATCGTGGGGTCCAGACTACACCTTCGTATCTCTCGAAATCAGCAATTTCGCCGAGAATTTGAACGCTTAAGACTGGTCCCTGCAGCTGTGTCATCACTCAAATCTGCATTGTTAGCATTTCTAGAATTCCCCTAAGTAACCCGGCCTTTACTTACAAGACTCTATACGATTGAAATAACCAACTTCTACCGACATACGCTGGATTGGCCTTTTCGACAACCTTTCGAGGGTGCGAGAGTGAATTGGAGTAGAGAAGGGGTCTGGAAGAATAATGACGGTATCACTAATAGAAGATCGAGCCGATTGGGTGGGAGCAGGAGGAATAGTATCTAAATAAGCACGCTTAGTATATACGGAGGAGCACACTGGTGAGATGCATTTTGGGAAGTGGATGCTACCGTGAAATTGTGGCTGCTGGTATCTAGTGTTGGGGTTTATAGCTTCTTCTGTGTTTCTGCCTTTTGTGCTCTGCTCTTCTTGGGTTGCCCCGGTGGACGGCGAATCGTCTTGAATGAATAAAATCCAGCTAGGAAGCAGTCTTCGTATCAATGAAGTTGGAATACAATTCATAGGGGTTCCTTATCAAGCTAATAGCTATTCTGGTAAGATGGGTGTAGAAAGGTTGGCTAGCAGAGCAGCGTCAATGGGTTATTATACTGGCCAATTGATATTTCTTTATCAAAATCCCAACGCGTCGTCAACTTTTCTCTTTATACCAGAAGGAGGGGACTAGAGGTAGCTCCATATGAACAAGTTGTATTTTTCGTTAAAACACCAGCGGGCTACCACTGGGGTTGCTCGCTTCTCGATCTCTTTTGGTGCTAGGAGCGGATACCGCCAGTGTCTTCCACGAATAAGAACTTTTGGTTTGTTTTCCTGCTTGATGATATAGATCAAATGAAATGTAATAGCGAATGAGATATATCGAACAAACAATTACTAATTTGATAAGCCATTCGCATTGGATAAGTCCTACGTCAATATGCTCTACAATTCTACAGAGCACAATTTTACAGAGCCTTAGTACTTTGTATTGATATCACCAGCCCATAGGGTTGGCTGGTGATAGGGTTGACGAAGCTTCTGACTTCGCGGCTTCTTCCCTTTACCAAAATAGGCAAGCGCGCCCCTCTCCCTTCATCCGGTGAATACATGAAGCTTCAGTTCTTAGGCCCACGAGAATGCCGGGGACATCGATGTCGGAAATTCTGTTCTCTTGGTGGGTCCTTTTCCATTGTGCAGTGGCCTTTGGTGACCTTGTTAACACATGGAAATGGCACCGTTTCCTCGCATCCACATCCATATTTGTATGTATATTGACAACACATAATAGATGACTGCCTCACTTGTAAGCCATATTAGCCTGTCGTCTATACACTCTGGGTTGATAACATGGCGAACCTCAATAATCAGGAATTATACAGCAATGCGTTGGTTGCTTCAACGGAGATGTGAGGCTGGAATTATTTAGACGAAGCAAGTCAGGACAGATCCAAAACCAGAGAGCGCAGCCTCTTGTAAGGGTAAACCAACAATAGTGCAAAGGAAAATAATCGAAATAAAAATGTTCGTGTTTCAATCCAGATAAAGGGCAAGGGATATATGTAATATACGAAAGGTTTCTCTTTCTAGATACAGAGCCTATGCTACAACGAATAGGGCTTCAATTAAACTTGAATATCAACCAAGTCTGACTTCTTAAATTACTTTGGTGATGGAGACAGGACCTCCGGCTCCTTAACACCGCCTGTGGTATCGTATGCGGCTTGATCTGAGCTTCGGATGATGATCTTAGTCCCGGCTACTGATATTGTTTTGGTTCTTTTCTAAAGCCGACTAGTTAGCTACCTTTGAAAAAGATGGCTTAGTCACTGCCACGCCCGTATTGTTATTATGCTACCCTTTAATTGAAATTTCCTTCTTCAAATATAGAGACGGAAAGCAACCACTGGTATAGGGTATAGTAGTATAATTATTTGAATCAAAACGCTGTAATTCGGTTTGATTATACTTGTATGTATTAGATGGGGGTCTTAAACGATTAGTCTTTATGTGCCGGAACCTACAGATGATTTTGTAGAGCGAATGGATCGGTATCCACTAGTAATTATGAGAAGAAATAAACTAAGATGTTCTTGAGCTCGTAAGACCGAAGAAGAATCACCTACTAAGAAGAAAGGCCTATTTATCGTTTTCGGTAATTAAGCTTTATTTCTCAACTTTGCTGCAACCTGGCTTGAAGTAACATAAGTGGCCGCGAACTTCTTGCTATTCCTATAGGAGAGAAAGATATACGCTCTTTAGGAACTCCAAAATCCGAAAATGCTTTTTTAAGAAACTACTGCCGGCGGTGGTTCTCGAATCTCTAATTGGACGGTAGGATGGCACGGACCTAGATCTTCTAACCAATAGAATACTGCTGGCGGCTGTTTTGAATTTTCTGTGGTGAAGTTGGCTCTTTACTATAGTACTGGATCAGCAAGGGAATTGCGAGGGGAACCAGGACGCAATTATACCTTGTGGCCGATTTTTAATTACATGTGAGAAGATACATTCTTTCAAGACCCTTGGATACCACCGCACATAAAAGATGCCGATTACAGGTTATATCTCCGATATCTAGTTAAGGCTCTCCAGGTATTAGTCACAACCTTAGATCAGGGAGTCCAATTGGTCGAACACAATAAATGTACACGTGCTAGGGCCAATCAGCACTCATTAATAATTCTGTATTCTCGCCAAGGTAACAAATTAAACATGTAGATTCATTCTAACAAAGACAAACCCCCTTATAACATGCTCGTAGTATTGTATTATTGGCTCCTCACAATACGGACTAGATGAAACATACTTCTGACGAATCCACAGGAATTTTGACATCACCTTGATAGAATACACCACATGCGTCTTAGTATACAATTCGAAAAACTTGGGTGACGTTCGTGACCATATCCAAAGATAATCGCTTGTATGAAACTTTCAGTAGCACTAGGTCATGCCCATGGGAATCCTTTTCTCCGTTGAAGGCAACAGTCATCAGCTTCACCGGGGATTCCCCGTCCCATAAAGCGCATGACCCTTTGAAATAACTCTTGGGATCGATTTTATAACCAACCAGCATAGAAGCTTGGATAAACTTTGCTATGTCGCTCTGGAAAAGGTCCTTGTTGTGGATGTGGTTGTACAATTCCATTGATATCTCGTCCCGTGATAAGTCTTTTCTCGAACGTAACTTGTCAACGGCTCTAACTGCGTATTCGATTTCGTATATCGTCGAAATATCATCTGGCCCATATGTCGCATTGACCAGAGATACCGGTAGAAGTATTGGGGGTTCATTCTGGTTGCGTTTGATAACATCTACTTCGTATTAGCGACAAATTCCAACGTCTATTTGGGTTGCACATACACGCTTGGCCTAGCTCGATCCCAAATGCCATCGTTTGGGTCACTTGGCTGAGTCTAACTTCTTGAGCAATATTGAATAGGATTTTGTAATTGATTTATACATTCCATAGGGAAGAAATATCCTTGACCGCTTCTAGTTGAAAAAAAATAAATCATGAAATTGATTCATAGTTCAATTAAAGCGACCGAATATTGTCATGGTTTCACACTTCGGTGTTTACCAACCCCGAAATGCAGCTTCTTAAATTACAGTTGACGGAGTATATGGCTCGGATTTTCTAATTTATTGGATTTTTTTATAATACTAGGCAGATAAGAATCATACTCATATGATTTTCTTATATGGGAGTTATTACTTGACTTCGCTTCTTAATAGAGGCGGGGTATACGCTAGTTTGATATTGCGCACCAAGGAGACTTCAACGTAGCCCCCCTTAGATACAAATCTCGTCTTTCGAATTAAGCAGGAAAAGGCAGTCACCATCGGGGAATCGCGGCTACCAAAAATATATAATTATACCAACAATTTCCCTCGGATCTCCCTACCACCCCTCCATACTATCATGACGACCAGCGAGCTTATAATATCTCCACTGTAAAGATAGAGGCGGAAATAATAGAAATAAACTGGCTCTAACCAATGGAGACAGTGAAATATGCCGCTTATAGATTGAAGCATACCAGTAGATCTGCGATATCTCCTAATCTAACTCAAGGAGTGGTGAAATCCCCCCATAAAACCTCAATGAACCAGAAATTACACTCCTCCCTCAGAGACACCAGTGCACCTAATCTCAAAGGCAGATCATATCTATAGGCATGTTCTATCTGCCCTCCATTTATCCGAACAAACACATCCGTCTGAATTCGTTTGGCTAGTTTTGCTGCGTATACGTCGATGTCGTCAGCATATTGTATATCCCAATCTAAAAATTGCAACATAGCCTTTCCTGCCGGCCCGTAGAGAGTCGAGTCTGGTGATGTCTTTATCATTCTAGTATAAATATGAGCGATTGAAAACATAATGCCCCGGTTAAGGAATAAATGTTGACAATTTTTCAAAAGTTCTTCGGTACATAGGATAGCAAAATATCTTGCGCCCAATTTTGTAACGACCACAATCGGCACTGTAGTGGTTAGCTAGAGCCCAATCCTATTTGATAAGTCAAACAAACCTTGTGTGTCAGCAACATGGAAAATTGTCCACGCGGGGTTGATATTTGGAAATGGAGGCGTAAATTCCGGGAGATGGAAACCGGGGGATAACACGTCTTCCTTGATAAGAGTGGCGTCGAGTTCTGGCGTGCCAGGTGTTTGGGGGCTGGACTGGTCCATGAAGAAGTTTGCTTTCTGTTTTGAAGAAAGCCGTTCCTACGCCTTTCGAGATAATGTGATCCTGAACCATAGCAAGAAAGAATATCGGACAGCAGATGGGGGCCCCAAACCATTAGACTTTATGTGCCTGAATATGAAGATGATATTGTAGAGTGAATAGATCAGCATCCCGTAGTCATCATAAGAAGACATGAACCAAGATGTTCTTGGGCTCTCGAGACCGAAGAAGAATCACCTGCAAAGAAGACAGGCCTATTCATCCTTTTGGTTATTAATCTTTGTTTTCTCAACTTTGCTACAACCTGGCTGGAAGCATCACAAGTGGACGCGAACTCCTTCCTATTCCTATAGGAGAGATAGGTATACACTCTTTGGGGACTCCAAAATCTGAAGATGCTATGAGAAACTACTGCTGGCAGTGGTTCTCGGATCTCTAATTGGATCTACGCGAGGCGGGATGGGTTAGCACGGACCTAGATCTTCTAGCCAATAGAAACTGCTGGCGGCTGTTTTGAATTTTCTGAGGTGTAGCTAGCTCCTTACCATACTACTGAATCAGCCCTTTTGATGGCTCATGCACCAACGTGCCACTTCATAGCACTGGTCCGTGTCTAAGTGATCTATGATGATGCATCAAGGCCGTGAGGAGTGATTCGGCGTAATTCATGCACCAGCTTTCTATAAGTAGGGGTCTCTGGCATTCGAGTTTGGTATCTATTCAATTTTGCTCTACCGTATCCGCACAATACTCAGATCATTTTTAAACAAGCCTTTCTTATCATCCAAGATGAAGTGTGCAAAGTGCGGTTTCAATAACATAACTCACCCGGAGCCCTTCCCCTGTGAGAAATGCCAAGCAGAAGTTCCAGGGTCTCAAAAGGTCTGATTTCGCTTTCCTTCTTTTCTAAAACTGTCCATAATGTCTGCCTTGTGCATAGCTGAGCTCGATAATACAGACTCTCCAGAACGGGCAGCTTTCGGGCCACGCTATGAATGACGAGGTATCCACGGGACTGCCCCTTTGATGTATCGTGGTACTGGCGAGAGACCTCCTTACTGCAATGATTGATATCATGCTTTGGTCCTTGGGCATCCTATCCACAGTTCATTCTTTACTCTGTCGCACCCTGACCGTGTATGTACTACGTACCTTGCGACAGGCATCTGGCGATAGCCCACAGTCATTCTTTAAGCATGAAATTATTAGCAAATTAAACACCTGATTTCATGAATATCAAATCAATTACACTGTCCTTCTGTATTCGCTTGGTATCGTTGTTGCTGGAGTAATCTACCGGCTGCTGCCCCCTAATGTCGGATCCTTACAACTTGGCAATGCAAATTGACGGAATTCACTGACTCCCGGTATGTGGCCATGTGGTACCTCCAGTTTGATCTCAAATGCTAGCCTCGCAAATGGACAAATAACGTAATTAATACTCATCATTCCATCATGCCCTTAGCTTTGGCACCAACTCTCGGCGTTCGTAAAAGTATTGGATTAGTCAGCCCTAAATAATCCCGTCTCTCGATTGCCCCTGATTTTCCCCAAAAAGACGCTCGATTTTGTCTGACAGAAACAAATCGCCTATATTTAGATATTAATGAATCGGTTGCTACATTGATCATGATGGGAAATGCTGTTTCAGAAACTCCGTGTACACTGTGCAACAGTCTCATTGGCAAAATCCCAATATCTACCAACCGACATAGCCGCTGGCTTAAACATATAGGTCAAGGGCTCAGCGGCATTCATCACATGCATGGGGGGCGGGGGGGGGTCACTTTCAGGTCCTGGAACCTCTTGGTTTAGTTGCTATCTGCCTATTTCCAGCTAATCCCACACAGTTCATAATATGTACCGCACTGGAACCCCTTGGTGAGTGGTATTCATGTATTTAGGACAGGGTTCCCCGCTCAGTCCATGTAGCTCTCCAGTCTAAGGTAAAGCCCCACTTTTACCCTGCGATTTCAAAAAATCAAAATAGTTTCTGGTATCTCACAGCTGGGAAACTTCTGCAGATCTGCATTAATCGAAGGGTCGCAATAGTTCTCACCATGTGAGCTTTCCGCAGCCGAAGCGCGATATGTTTCCCTGTGTGGTTTGAAAGACGCACCGGCACAATTGAAGGTATGCATGGCCCCACCTAGAGGATGATCGAGAGTCACTTAAAATATGTGGAAAGTTGCCAGCGAATGGGATCCCGAACGACAAATCCAATATGCAAACTTAGAGCGGGGCCGTGCTAGTTGCACCAGCACAGGGCAGGGGCGGTGAACAGCTGCCCTCCTCGACTATAACTAACGATAAATCCCTTTTCCCCTTCTACAAAACATGAATTTCTCAGCTTTCCCCACGATGTCTGAAGAATCATCTAAAGGTTGCATCGCATGTGGTTGGACGCTCGATCAGCAAGAGCAGTGCTTTTACTCGAGCCATGTCAAACTCTTCTATGGTGCAAGTAGGCGGGGAGTGTGGTCGATCGGGTCTGATGTTATTTTAAAAGAACGCCCTGACGAAGGCCCGAAAACCGAAGTGATCACCCTGAATCACCTTACATCCTACTCCAATATCCCGGTTCCAAAGATCCTACGTGACTGGGTTGACGGCAACGGGCGATACTTTGTACTTCAAGAGCGGATACAAGGCCAAACGCTCGAGAAGGCCTGGTCTTCGTTATCAAAATCTCAGAAAATGGATATCGCAGATGATGTTATTAGAATTCGAAAGCAGCTTCGATCCTTTAGGTCAATATCTATACAAAGTATTGATCAAAGTCCTTGTTTTCCGGGTCTACTCTTTTCTGACCGCGAGCCACACGGACCTTTTCACTCCGACAACGAACTCTGGGATGCTATAAGCCTTACTCTCCACGATCCACCTACCAGATTGTTCCCTCAACGAGCCCTAAACAATCTGAAGAAACGTCTGCCTAAATGTGAACCCTACGTTCTGACTCATTGTGATCTTAATTTGGGCAATATCATGGTGAAAGACGGAGGGCTGGCTGGGATTCTTGATTGGGAATTTGCTGCATATTATCCTGTATGGTATGAATACGTCTCGGCCTCTTGGGGGTGGACAGAGGAGGACGCCGAGTGGAAAAGGATTCTACGAGAGCGTATGGGTGTACATGGCGAAGGATATGATGATGCGAAGGATTTCTGGACTGATCTGCGTCATCTGAGAAAATACCCGAATTTGGATGAAAAGGGCCGAGAAGTTTTGGATAGGTTGTCTTCGTATTAATGGCAAAGGGACAGAAATAGAGATTCTACCCGAATTAAGCAAATGTACTAGCGTTAATACAATGACGTTTTGGTTGTGATAAATGAGACATCCGCCTTGTTTATCCAGGGCCCTTTTTCTAGATAGATCAGCCTTCTTCCTCAGCTATTCATTAATCATGATCTTTTCTCCCCGAGCTTTGCTATCACTTGGGCGAGGGAGATGATAACCTTGTATGGAAACAGGGGTATCAGCGGGCTGATGTACGGCCGGCAGTCTAGTGGGCTGCGAACGCTTTGGTCCCCCAATACACCCAATCACCGGCGCGTTGAGCTTCCACATCACGCATCACATGGTGCCTTTGCTCTCTGGTCTTTGCTAAGGGGCATGGGTCTAACAGGGTTCTCCTCCCAGACTACACGTAAGGTGCATGAGTTCTCTCCAATTTATCTTCTTGTGTACATTTCAGTACGCCCGTCTGACTTAAGATACCCCTGACAACCAACAAAAGCCAGGTACATTCTTATAACCACACTCAAGCAGAATGGATATATCTTCGGCTCTTGAATTACTTCGGAATGCCCCTAGCCAATCTTTAAAAGATCACAGAAATGAAGCCGTTGCGGCTCTTCGAGAAATTGAAGCGCGTCTGAGAGATTTTGATTCCCCACAGTGAGATCCATCCTTCCTCAAACCTTCACGGCGATGTTTAATATATCTGATAGTCATGAAGCCGTGCACGAGGCCTCTTCCGTCGAGCAACCCGCCGTAAGTAGCCCGACCAAATCGACAAAGCTTCTAAATGCCTTGAACAAAGTCTCAACTTGGGTGTGGGAATCCATTCATCTTCAACCAAAAGACGTCTTAAATATCAAACGCCCACGTGTCCGTGATAGGAGGCTTGCCGATGTCCGCAGAGTTGAGGGGGATCACAAGGCTGAAGAAAAGTACAAATTATTGAGGGCTCTGGCTCAGAGGTCGCTTGCTCTCCAGGGTGAGAAGTCTGGCTATCTGGATATTGAAAGGTTATGTGAGATTGTATCTTCCAGGGGAAAGAAAAGAGTCAACATTGGACGTCAGGGCAAGATTTCCAAATATGTGACATATGAACTGGCTATCGAGGAGGAAGATGCATCATTTGCCATCAGAGCAATACAAGCTGGCATGAGACAGTTAGTGATGGAACGACTGCTTAAAGAAAGGCTTGGCGATGGGGGGCAATGTTGCACTGCATCGGGAATATCTGCCTTCACAGCTCTTACCGTCACACCTTTCAGGTACCTCAACTACGGGGAAATTCCAGAGTTTCTGGATAATTTGCTCCAGTTAACTTCAATGGATTTGTCGGTCAAGGAGGACGAGCAGGAGATAGACCATTCTTCGCGACCCTCCATTGCAGATATTATTAAGAAAACTTCAGTATGGTACGACCAGCTGCAGACATATTACAATAGTAAGTCTGATGGTGTCGGTATCAACTTTTGACTGATATTCTCCTTAGAAGTCGTTGATATCCGGGCAGACTTGGAAAACTACCAAACGAACAAGCGGATGCGTATGCAAATCAGCTCTTCGGCCTGTGACCATATACCTAAGCCCAATGGACAATCTCAGCTGTCGGGCCGGCTTATTACACCTAAGCAAGCTACAATACAATGTGCTATTAGATCACCTTCGCCTTGCCTCGGCGAAAATGGAAATATTCACTTCCGATGCACTGGTTCAGAAGGAAGTTCGGGTTCATTTGAAGAAGAGTTTGACACCCCTGAGTCAAATCTTTCAGATTCTTCCCAGGACATAGGCCCAGAAACCACAGATGCTGAGTGCACTTCTAACATTACAACCCAAATACGCAAATCACTATCAGCCCGAATCGCTCGAAGTGGCACCAGCCATTCCTGGTCAAGCATGCCAGAAATGACCGCGTGGGCTGATGTACCACTGATAGAACCAGCACCACTCCAAGCACTCCAACCTGATTCTAGTAATTCTTGGGCGAATTTACCCGCCATGGCAGTAGGCCATGTTCCCAATACTCGCCCTTTAATCAATGATATCCCTCAACCCGATGCCAGTGACGCCTGGGCAGATTCAACCGCGATGATAGCAGGCCACGTTCTGTCCAACCGTCCTTTGTTGGAAATCCCTCAACCCGATGCTAGCGATGCCTGGGCGAATTCGACCGCGATGGCAGCAGACCATGTTCTGTCCAACTGTCCTTTGTTAGATATCCCTCAGCCCGATGCCAGTGACGCCTGGGCGAATTCAACCGTGATGGCAGCAGGCCACGTTTCATCCAGCCGTTCTTTGTTCAACAACGTCCCTCAGCCCGATGCCAGTGACGCCTGGGCGAATTCAACCGCGATAGCAGCAGACCATGTTCTGTCCAACCGTCCTTTATTCGAGATCCCTCAACCCGATGCCAGTGACGCCTGGGCGAATTCAACCGCGATGGCAGCAGACCATGTTCTGTCCAACCGTCCTTTGTTAGACATCCCTCAGCCCGATGCCAGTGACGCCTGGGCGAGTTCAACCGTGATGGCAGCAGGCCACGTTCCATCCAGCCGTTCTTTGTTCAACGACGTCCCTCAGCCCGATGCCAGTGACGCCTGGGCGAATTCAACCGCGATGGCAGCAGACCATGTTCTGTCCAACCGTCCTTTATTCGAGATCCCTCAACCCGATGCCAGTGACGCCTGGGCGAATTCAACCGCGATGGCAGCAGACCATGTTCTGTCCAACCGTCCTTTGTTAGGCATCCCTCAGCCCGATGCCAGTGACGCCTGGGCGAATTCGACCGCGATAGCAGCAGACCATGTTCTGTCCAACCGTCCTTTGTTAGACATCCCTCAGCCCGATGCCAGTGACGCCTGGGCGAATTCAACCGCGATAGCAGCAGACCACGTTCCATCCAACCGTCACTTTTTCCCTCAACCCAATTCCAGCGATGCCTGGGTAAATCCCTATACCCAGATGCTTGAGAACACATCTCTCGACCTATGTATGAACAATGTTCCTTATTCTGGTGCTAGTGACGCGGAAGTACCAAAAACATCAACAGTTCAAGCACCTCAAACTAGTTGCAGCAACTCCTGGGCAAATTCGGCCGGAATAGCGGCAGTCCAGTTTGTTTCCAATCGTCGCAATGTTCCCCATCCTGGTGCTAGTGACGCCTGGTCTGTTGTATCTGCGACGGACTCAGCACTAACGCAAACCTCTCATTCTGATTCCAACGCTCCTTGGGCGAATGGGGCAGACGTGACATCAGTCCAGCACCCTGCGGAAGTGCCAGGAGTCACTAAGAAAACACAACCCATGACTGGTGGGTCTTCGTTGCAACCTCGAGATCAATCAAAAAGTCGGCAATATTCTCGCGTGGTGATGGTGAATTGACTTTCATTTTGTTTTCTGTCAGGCCAGATACATGAGACATGTAGTAATAAAAGTATATATACAAGAACAAATTGCCTCCAAAGCCAACGGTCAATTAGTCATACAAAATAGTATCAAATTGTGCTTAACAGAATAAACAACGATGTACCCCCTCCTTCTTCGGTCAACTGCATTTCACTATCACCGGAAACAACAACATAATCTCCAGGCGATAATGAACCTTGGTTTATTTTGGGAAATCCATTATTATGATCCATGTATTCCAGCCCAACAATCACTAAGTGCTTTCCAGGAAATGGTGGATCGAGCTTCCCTGCCCTTTTTGTCCAAACGACAGGATAGTAATCCACTACGGCACGCCAAGGGTCGTCGGGAAAGGTGATGCCGGTTTCGCTGGTAATTGACTGCAATTTTGCTTTATCCTTCAAGATGACTTAGTATTCACATTCTCATCTGGGGCACTGAGGCATACTTCGAGCAAGCATTCCACGACAGGGCGCACATCCTCTTTGCTCCTTGGTGAGACGAAGAGCCAAGGGTATCGATCATGAGATGTCCGCGTTATCTGTGATCTGACTTTAGCAGCTGCAACAGCAGCTGCATTCTCTAATGGCGACGTATACGGCATAACGAGAAAATCCGAAGGGGATATTTGGCGCAGTCTGAGGTTCTTCTAAGAAATCGTCGAGTCCAGTTGAAAAACAGTTGTGGAATATTCGGGTTGAAGGCACGATTTGAACAATGTAGTTAGGTTGTGAGAAAGTGGGCGAATGCCTGAGGGGTGATGGCGGGGATTGAAGCGAAAGTCGGGCAGTCATGCGGTAGTGTTGATCACATGATAATATCACATGATAGTATCACATGATAGTATCACATGACCAAAATGAAACTCACCCTAACAAAGTGATGACAGAATGCGAAGGAGGGATAAAGCTTCAATCAGAAAAGTGATGTCTAATGCATTGATAATTAAATAACATTTACCTTTCCCTCGATCTTGGACGTGGCCTCTAAGAGGAATGATTGGCACTACCCAGCTTCCCTTGCTTCTCACCCCGACAAAGGCAATTGTTCACTATATGCTTCGACTAAGTATACGACAGAAGAGAGCAAATGGTTCAAAGGCTATTGTCAGGATTTCTCGTTCGTAACTTAGCTTTAGCAACTCTCTGCTCAATCCAACCTCACATTACACAATGCACTTCGACGTCTCCGTAGACCTCTCTCCTCACAGCTATCCACTATACCAGTCAACCTCCACCTTGTGATGGAAAAGAAGACACCATCCTCATCACGAGCTCCGTGGGCGTATTGATCCAATCTACTAAGTGCCTAGTATCATGATAAATGCTGCGCCAAGAACAAGCTGCGGTAACGCCTAAGGAGGCACACTAAGCATGCACGACCAACCATAAAACCGAGGCATAGTCCCCTCGTCCATCTTGCTCGTCTCTCGACCAGTTCACTAAGTGGGATCCTACCAAGCTCTCATCCTCCGCATACGAGCCTGTCTTAACCTTATCGACACCAACGCACTTCTCGATCTCGTCCACGTGGTGCAGGGCCAGCTTTGGGTTGGCATATTCACTGCGACGAGTCCGGACAAAAGTCGCTGCTGAAACGTCCACGTTTACTTTCTCTGTTCTTCTCGACTGATCCTTCCTCTTCTGAACTTGGATGCTCCGGAGGAGTTTGAGGCCGACGACGCTTTCCCGCACCCGGCCGTAGTCGATTGGTAGAACCTTGCTGAAGTGTCTGCGCTCTCTGTTCTTCTTCAGCGCGTGAGAGAAAGTCACATAGCTGTCTCGATGTTATCGTGAATTCTCGATCGAGCCTTATATACTCTCGCGAGAGGTCCTCGGTCCCGAAGTCCCATAATGATAGTCGGAGCGTCGTTGCCTCAACTGGAAGTCCAGAATCTGTCCGAAATGGCTATAGATGTTAGCATATAATTTTCAAGAAGACTGGCGCGCAAAGGGAATGTACCAGAGCCTCGATCACAGCGGTCGCCTGAAGCTCCTCTATACCATCCACGGTCGTATATGTTGGTCGCCATACGGTGATAGTCGCTTTCTTAGACCCTTTATAATCAACATCGAGGGCAATCACGGCGTTCACGCTTCCATCGGTGTTTAGGATGTACTCGTCTGCTAAGTGCGAAACGCGTTGACTTTTTTGCGAATAGCATACCTCAATAATAACACCTGGATAGCGTGCCCGCCGGTGCTTAAAAGATGCATCTGGTTCCCGTTTGGAATAACTCTGCTTTCCATCCCTTATCTCATCAGGTATTATAATTCGGGAAGTGGCAAGGTGAACGACCTCATTCGCAAAACTAGCGGAGGGGTCTTCGCTTCGTTGGAACTGCTTTAGTTGCCGTGAAATCTCCTCGACTATCTTTGCACAGAAAACATCATGGAGAGGACTTGGCATTCGGATAGTTAGGTAGGAACGACAAGGGTCGTAGTCGTACCTATAATACAGCTGAATAAATGCCTTAAAATAGCGTCGCTTAGTAGTACTCACCTAACTTTGTCTTCGATATATCCTCGGAGAGAGTCGTCCCCATCTAGGACATGTAAAACTTCCGTATATTCGTCTAAAGCGAGCCGGTGCTGCCACCAAAACTGTGGCCTATGGCCTGCACGATGGAGCTTGAAGTAGTTTAGTACGCGTTGAGTGGTTTTCGACTTTTCTTTGGTAAGCGGCGGTGTTAGGGGAGACTCAAGGAAACTCCCCGGTGGAGTAATTTCAGTCGCCATGAGAGGTGTCCATATCCTTAGGAGATAGGTTGTTTATGTGGCAGATAAGAGGACAAGCAGTTAGTATCACGTGTTGATAAGATAGGCAGATGTCATATGCCTAGGCCCTCAGGTGACTACAGCTCGGGTCATCGATTAACTCAGAGGTCAGGTCACCATTTAGCACATGACTGTTTATGTCACCTGACATTCAGTGACCCGACCTCTGAATTCTTCATACAGTAGAATTCGAAATCAGTTTTAACTCTAAACTCTTACTTTTTATGCCCCGGACCCTAAGTGGAGACACGCTAATCTAATTTTAGCTCTTCCCCTGTTAATCCATGTAGGGCTGTATTGTATTCACTGGTAAAAGTTGTCACGAATAATATGCGATTTACTGTATCTATGAAAATGTGAGGATCGTTTGTGCATTGCTGTAATTAAATCACGATCTCATCACTATTTAGACATCCAATTTCATGATACATTCCAAAATCTCGTTGCTTGCTTCCTAGTCGCCTGCAACTTGATTCACTTTTAAATCAGTGCCTTCGCCACTTTCCATGTGTGCTATGATGCTTAATTCAATTTTCAAAATTATCGGTCTCATGTTGAAGAATTTGCACTCGCTGATTTATGATCTGACTGTGCATTGTCTCCAGAGGATTTTGAAGATGCGCTGCCTCCCCCGGAATTTGCAGAAAAGTGTGAAGCGACAGATCGATCACCGGCTGACTGAGCACGGGATGCGAAACTATTTGACGACATGTCACCGCCAGATCGAGCCTAGAAGAAAGGTTGGTCTCGCTCGAGAAAAGGATATGACGAGCCGCAATTTAATTACCTGGGATGACTGAATTCTGGACGAATCTGACTTCGTCATAGAATGCGAATGCGAAGGCATTTTAGTATAGTCGCAAATTTGTTGATCCTGCGTTATGTTACCCCCAAGACCGCAAGAGCGTACATTGCGTTATGTACTGCATATTTATGTTCAAACCCCTGGGCTGTCAAAGATGAGTGGTTGTGTCATGTGGGCCTCGCCACTTCTACCCCAATGTGCTCCTTGGTTATTCGACTTTCGTTGACGTCAAATAATTTAGTAAATTCGTGTTTAGAACAGCCGCATATCGATGTGATGACGAATGTGTCGTCGAAATTTACTTAGTGATGACGAGTTGACCTCTGTTAAAAACATTTCGTCTAGCGTTTCCCTAAGAAGATACTGGTGGCGTAAACTTTCTTTCTTCAAACTTTTGCACCACGCGCGACCAACTAGCTCATTGAGTTCAGCCCGATAATGAAGCCCAGTAAGGCGCTCACTTTCCAGGAGTATGACTAACTAGTCAATATCGAAATGAGTAAATCGCTAATGAGAATCAGATTTCTAGGTTCGGATACTGTCGAGCTTTACACTCCAACAAGCTCTGAGTCATGGAAGATTCACCGGAAGCTTGTGGTATCAAAATGCAAAGCTTTGGAATCAGCATTTACTCAGAACTTCTCGGAGCGCACTTCTGGGCAATACACCTTCAAGGAAACAACCCATGACACTGTTGCACGGTTCATTGAATGGACGTATAGGGGTGATTACTCGGAGGATGAGCTCACGCCTATGGACGTACCCCACGCAGAGAAGCCTGATCCCAATTCCCCTCAGTCAGGGCTTACGAGCGACGAAAACAAAACTTTGCAGGCACATACCCCCTTATGCCATCTAAGAGTCTACATCTTTAGTGACACTTATTTGGTCAGTGAACTCAAAGACCTGTCATTTGAGAAGTTCACAGCGGTTGTGAGAGACATAGGAAGACCAAAGAATCTGGATGAACAGCTTGCGGTCATTGATTGTCTGTCGTTGGCATTTTCGAAGTTGCCCCTCCACGATAAGCTTCCTGCATGGCTGGCTCAATATGCTGCTTGGTGCCTAGAAAACTTACGACTTCAGACCAAGTTCCATGAGTTGCTCCAAGCCATCCCATCACTAAGTTATCGCATGATGGATACTTTAAACCCGGCTAAAGAGGCTCCTTGGGATGTCAAACCCTTCAAATACCGCGTCCCCTCCTACGATGCCAGCGGTTTGTTTGAGGACAACGACTACTGAGATGAGAGAAATGGGAGGGTATTACGATCTTTACTTGCTAATTATCAAGTTCTATCACTTCGTTCAAGAATGAAATGATCTTTATGGGAAGGGGTGAGCGGGCGCGCTAGTTTCAAACGCATTACATTTCGTGGGTGGGGGAGAACATTGTGAGTACTGTTCCCATGGCTTGAATTCATGAGCTCGTGGGAAATAACCATACAATAGTGGTAGGAACTGCCATACGTACTAAAATTTTTCGTGCCTCTGGGGGTCTATCAGCATGACTGGACGGGCGATGTTGGCGTTCACAAGAAGCCCAATGCCGATTCGACATTACGATAGTAAAGGAGGGCTATAGGGAGCAAAAACGAAAACTATGTAGCAAGCGTATAACATTTTCCCGTAAAATACATTTAGCTGTGTCTTAGTACAGTATTGTAAAGTACACCCACCAGTTTAGAAAGCGGTCTGGAAGGCGGCGTCTTTGCTTCATATCCAATCAGAACTCACAACTGTCGGATTTATTTTCCGGGAATCAAGTCACAAGTATAGCTGATTTCGAATACTACTGTATGGATAACACATTCTTTCATCATTCGGAGAGAATTGAACAGATGTGCCTAAGAGCAGGGGTTATATTAGTATATCTACCTCCATATTCACCTGATTTTAACCCGGTTGAAGAGCTCTTGGCAGAGCTAAAGGCGTTCGTCAAGCAAAATTGGAAATTATTTGAGGACGACCCTAGTCAAGGCTTCTGCGGGTTATTGGAATGGTGTGTTGACACTGTGGGTGCGCGAGAGAAAAGCGCCAAAGGCCATTTCCGACATGCAGGCCTGACGACCGAGGAGCTAGGACGTTGAGAAGGACGATAATGCACGATGTCGAACAAGCTCTACATTACAGTATTCATAGAGATTATCATATATATATAGAGTAAATAACTTCGAAAGCTAAGCAAACATCCTGTCGAGATCTGCTATGCATTTAGAAACCAAGTCGCATCTTCCGCTGCAAGCATTCCGAGGTACCATAAAGCCAGGAGTACCGATAATTCTCCTACACCTCCACCTCTCCAGGGCACAGCAGTGGAGACCGCCAGGCGACCACTTCCCTCTAAACGCTTGATAGCAACAAGCTCCGTATTCGTCAGAATATAGCCGTACCGGGCATTATGCTGGCGCATGTAGAAATTAACCTGAGCCAAGACTTGCTTGTATTCACGCTGTTCTGCCAAAGTCTGGGAATACCGCCATGAAGCCTGCCATTTCCAGGATACCTTCAAGTCCCCTGGAGCTCGGTTGGAACTCGAAGCAGCACCGACCGCTATGAAAGCAGTATCGGGTCGAAACAGATCTATTATAGACGCCGCACTTCCTCCATCGAACGTGACTGGCGAGAGTCGTCGCGTCGCAAGTTCGGATGCAAGTTGCTCGAAAGCAGCCCGAAGGGACCGCCTTATACGGGGTAAAATTAGTTCAGCAAATCGTAGCTGAAACTGAGGCTCGTCTCTTATTGCTGCAGGTGGAGATGCGATGGGATCGGACTGAATCTGTTTCGATCGCAACGGAACACCATATCGCTGGATGATTGTGGAGTAGTTGAATTCAGGCCAAGAAACTACCTGGGTGATATCCGCTGCACCATAGCGAGGATTTGTCGTATTGCGAGATGGGGCAGTGCCACCTACGGGAATCGGCGGAAGGCCAACGGAAAGGTAATCCAGCAGAGTTTGGAGTACCATTTCAACGTATGTGCTCTTATCTAATATTCGCGGTCATTCAGGATCCATGGTTGAAATCCCGCCCGGAAGATGCGGGGTAGATTTCGGTTAGATAGTTCTTCCGCTATTCCGCTCGTTCTGGCTTCCTCACGTGAATTTGTTCGTAATCAGTCAGGGAGCTGGCCGAAGTCGACCACACCTCGGTAGGTTCTTAAAACAACAATGCGCCCCAGCAATCAAGGCTCGCTGGATGTTGTCCCTGCCAACATACGGATTGTTAGAGAAATAGATCGTTCCGATGCGTCTTCAGTGTTTGAGATAGAACTCGAAGGGCGGAAATATGCTATGAAACTTGTAAGTAGTCTCAGCTACTTGCTCTTGGCTTGTTACTAACGACTCAGTTTCACGACAACGGGGATCCAGGATTTGCCGAGAATGGTCGAGACCTGAACCGATTCCGCTGCGAACTAAACGCCTACATGAATCTTCGGGAACACGGTGTCTGCGAGAGAGGATTAGTCCCATACTTCTACGGCCACATTGATCGAATCGACCCTACCGCGTTCTATCCAGCTTTTCAACATTTCGCGCACGATAAATATCACCCCAAAGCAATACTACTCGAATACCTTCCGAATGCCGAAAGTTTGAATTGCGAAAACTATTCTGAGGCGTGTTATCGCAAAGCAATAGAGGGCATGAAGCAGATACACGCTGCTCACGTTCACCACCGAGATATATACCCCAAAAATATACTCGTTGTTCCAGGCGTTCAAAAGCGGATGGTATGGGTCGATTTCGACGTCGCAACTACGTTTTCGATTGAGGGGCCAGATGAACAGCGGTTGAGTGAAGAAGAAGATACGCTTGTTGCAGAGTTTGGGGAATTCTTGGTTTGTCCAGCTCTGGCTCCTGTCATGTGGATGAAACTAACTACCTGATTATCTAGCGAGCAGACCAAAGGCAGGGGCTCTGTAAGAATACCAAGTGGTATTAGTGCATTTAAGCTAGATGAAAGGAAACCATTGAAGGTTGAACTAGCAATTTTCTGATACTTCTTCGATTTTCAAGCCTGCGTGCCGAAAATGACCTCTAGCACTCTCTTCTTTTGCACCGACCACATTAATACACCATCCAAGAAAGGCATCAAAGCCTTGATCGGGGTCTACTTCATAATAACTCCAGTTTCGTTTAATAAAGGCTTTGAGTTCAGCGAAAAACTCTTCAATCGGATTCAAGTCCGGCGAGTAGGGTGGCAGATAGACCAATTTTACTCCTGCATCCACACACATCTGCGTTATCCGCTCTGAATGATGAAACGAGGCGTTATCCATAACCAGAACAGATTTAGGTTCGGGCCATCTTCCGCAGTGCTGAAGAAGCTGCGCTATGAAGTCCTCGAACACGGTGGCATCTGTGGACCCGCGGAAGACACGCGAGAAAACAATTCTATCCTAGGTATACGTAGGCAGTATCTGATATCGCTGGTCGCGGTGAAACTGTGATACCTACATAGGGGACACACTAAGTAGTGACTAGCCTATGCGCCTGAACCCAACCCTTTTATTATATCCGGATTTATCTACGTAAACCAGCTGATAGGACTGAAAATCCGATGAATTATGTAGATACCATTCTCGTAAATCGGCATTTCGCTCCCTCGCTTGCTGCCGAGTGCACTTTTTAGACCAACTGTTGGCAACAAGGGCTCGTCTGATGCTGGAGGTTGTGACTAGGGTGCGGAATTCATCCCAGAGGAAAACAGCCATCTCATCGAGGTATAAGCCGGGGTTTTCAGACAGGTGTTCGCAGAGGGCTTCGATCATCAGTGGCGTTACAGTCCGTTTCCGTCCTATACGAGTTGGGGTTGCATGCACACTTCCAAATTGCCGTAAGTTTGCGCGAATATTTATAATCGTAGCCTGGCTGCATTCTGCTTCTTCAGCCATTTTAGATGTGCCAAGTGACTGGCTCTCTATCATGTCGCGGATGAGATGTAGCTTGGATGGTGGAAGCCTCGGAGCCATTTTGTGAGGTCGAGTATGACGTTCTAGAGAGATAGTCGGGTGAAGATGCCTCCTGCTTGAAGTGGGTGGGTATGGCAGAGAATTACCATTGTATGGCATTTACGAGTAAGATACAGTGATATTCGAAATCAGTTTTAACTCAATTCTCATACTCTTTACCTCCCAAGGACCCGCCCCACACTCTAGTCCATATTAGGAAACCATTCCGCCAACCTCACATTTGCCCATGTATCTTTGACGAGTCAGTGTAAATTAAAGTAACCTCATTTCTTGACAATCCCACAACCCATCACAGCTACGCCACGAGGGCCGCCTAATACTGCAAATAGCAACAAGGCCACGACAGGCTTTACCAGGTGAGGCTCAATGTTCATCATTCGGGCAGTTTGGAAGAATCTCAGGGATCAATCAACATATATCTTTGTAGTAAATATAGCCTGCATATTGCTTTTCATTGCGAGGTGTCAGGGCAAATGAAATACATCCATTCATGCGTCTATACCAGCGGCAACAACGTATATCATAAGTATGTACGATATTGCACACTGAAACTTTCCACGGCATTCAAAGTTCAAAGTTGGTCCGGCCCTAGTGCTTTCTGGTACCCGGCTAGCGCCCGCCTAACCATTTGCTCGGCCTCATCTGGCTTTCCTCAGGCTCTAAGCACTATCCCGAGGCATTAGGCAGCGTGGAGCGTTGCAATGTGGTCCGGCCCTAGCGTTTTGTCGTACCTAGCTAGCGCCCACCTGATCATTTGCTCGGCCTCGTCTGGTTTTCCTTGGTCGCTGAATAGTATCCCGAGGCAGAGCGCAGTGTCGAGAGTTGAAATGTTGTCCATTCCTAGCGCTTTTCCGTACTCGGCCAGCGCCCACCTGAACATTCGCTCGGCCTCATTTAATTTGCCTTGGTCGCTAAGCACTATCCCGAGGGTTTGGGCGGCGTCAACGATTGAAATGTGATCCAGGTCCAGCATTTGCTCATACCCAAATAATGCCTGCATAAGTGTTTGGTCAACAGCGGTAAGCCGAGTTTATTGTATTGGTAGTTGAGGCTTGGTCGGGGCGATTAGGGGAAATTGTTGTCTGGGTAGCCCGGGCCTGGTGTGCTGGAATTGTTTGTAGAGGTAAAAAAATATCACCGCAAGATTTTATGACTTATCACAGACGCGCCAAGAACCTAACGCGCTCTTACAGGCACACATCGACGATTGATTGGCCAATGAGATGTGATTGCTCATGCATTAGAATGACTCCACGTGATATAACTGCTGAGAGGAACCCTTGGTGCTTACCGAGAGGGAATTAACGCCCGGCAAATTGATACGCCCCCACCCCTGGAGACCACCACTGACCTCACTCAGGAACAAGAGCCATAATTGACAGTCGGAAATATAATTAGAGACTTCTTTGCCTTTTCAGACCTACGCGGCCGAGTAGACCTTGCCAACTCCTAGACTGCGACATTGCCCGTCCATGGGCATTTTGAAAATTGACGCCCATCGCCCATCATTATGCAATATTAAGACGCTAGAAGTGTATCCACCTTAATGGGCATTGTCGCAGTCTACCAACTCCCATGGGACCAAAAAAGGTTGGTCCCATGTCCTGGTCTCACGCGAGCATAACTTTGCCAAGGATTTTCTATTTCGGCTGTATAAATCTGCTAGGTAATCAGGTAAATCTTTAATTATAGAAGGAATTTCTATATAACTTGTATGTCACGTTTTTCTGTATGTTTGCATTGTTTACAGTCCCATGAGAGCGGACTAATTGTGACTCCCATATCTTGGCACTCCCATGCAAGGCTGGCGGGAATATATCCGAATAAGGACTAGTGCGCTTGAGGTGGGGCCTCGGGAGGGAAAGAGAGTGAGACCTGAGTTAAAACTGATTTCGAATATCACTGTACTACCTATTTCAAAACATTACCTTTACCGCTTCCTTAACTCATTATTGTCTTATTGAGTTTTATTAAGGCGGATTGACCCTCCCCTCCCCTCCCCTAACCTTCTATGTAGGTGAATGCTTAGTCACGATTATGTGCTAGTTACCTATTTGCACTGGGATACTTTATATGTGTAAGCATGGGCAAATCAGAAGGGCTGTAGCGAGTCTCCAAGGCGACAAAGCCACAACAACGAATTAACTGAAGACATAGTGTCTCTTTTGGGCTGTATGCAGATGCCAAGGATCGAAACGTTTCAGGTTCAACTTGTAATCCAATCATATCACGCCTCCGTGTCACTATAGGAGGTCAGTGCGGGCATCACGCTACCAAGGGTGATTCTCACCCGCTTGTCAGCCCGGTTCTCACCCTGTCTATAACACACTCACCCTTCTCACCCCTGGTCGCGCGACCGTAAAGCGGCGCTCACCCATTTCTCACCCAGGCGACACCCACCGAACTATTGACCGTACTTAAGCCACACGCCGGTGAGTTAGTAGTTGGGTGGGTGACCACCAGCGAATCCTCACTGTTGTATGTTTTTGTTTTAGTTATTATATAAAAGTCCCTCTTGCCGCCGTCCTCGGAGCTAGAATAGAATATAGCTGGGCGACGAGGCGCCATCTAGAACACTAAGTCGTTTTGGCATATGCACACGGCTGACTTTCCATGGTCCAACTCTGGGATCTCTGAACGCCAGTCCTGGCAGATCTTAGGCTTCCACACCTCTGCAAAGTACAAGTCCAAACTCTCAGCAAGTATGTAAATCGAACGGCAATCGTGTGCCTGAAACCTCCGATATCTTGGCACCTGCACCATAATATCCAGGGAGAGTGGATATCGGGATAGCGAGATTTGGAATATGCTTTATGATAAGTACTTCAGGAAGCGATCTGTTTTATTGGACTTTGCTAATTGATGTAGAATGTTTTGTAAGTTGCTCAGTTATCCCGCGCCTGGGGAACTGGAAAATGTAGGAATGGCTTTGATAGTACATATTGAATGTTTTCAGTTAACATGTAGTACCCTCCTATAACTAGACTCAGAACAAAACCTTTCTTGAAGCATTGATTCCTTCAAGATCCCACCGCTGTGGTGCCGTCTTCTCCATCCACACCGACCAGTCTCCCCAAAAAGCCGGCCGCATAATCTGTGCATACTCCCAGTAGTCAGGATACCACCCCGCCGATTCCCAGTCAAGAATGCCTGTGACCATGTTCTGCTCGTCTACCATCACGTTGCGTGGCGCAATGTCCGCATGAGTGAACACCGAGCGCTCTGACCGAGGCAACATATCCAGCAGTTGATTCATATACCGACTCCCTCCACAGCGGAGATAGCGCTCGTATATTCTCGCACGTAGATCCAAGTCGCTGGTAAGTGGGCGAACGGGATTTTGCAGATCTTCAAGCATCGGGTCATGGGATGGAGAGCCATCTGCGGCACATTGATACGGCCCCTCAAGCGCTTGCGGACGAGCGATATTTCGGATTTTTAAGATTAGATCCCAAAGTTGAAGACATATTGACTCTTTAGCCTCGTCGTCTAGGCTGTCCCATTTCTTCTGTAGGGGTATCCCGGGAATAATAGTCATCGCAATCAACCCCTTAGGTGCATGAAAGTTGGGGTTTGAAGATTCTTCCGTTTCCGTTTCCATTTTAGCTTCATCCGCACTGAAATCGGTGAAAAGCACTTCAGGGACCGGAACCTCGGTGTTTTTAGAAACAAGTCTCATTGCTTCGGCTTCCGCAGATCGCACTCCAACCCCTGACTTGGTCACCCAGGAAGCGTCCCATTCAATAACAAGTCTGCCCATTTGCTTATCGAGCACATGGATCAGTTCTTGCTCATTTTCAAGGCTGAGTGGATCCACAGATGAGGGACATGGTAGTAAAGTGTTGCCCTTCTTGATATATCGGTGCCCTATGTGAAGATTCCGATCTTCGTAAAGAACCTCATCAGTTGGAGATTCGGTCATATTGTGGATATTCCCTTGACCGACAGCCAAGTTGAGCTGAGCAGTGATTACAAGGTGGAAATCTCATAAAGATCCAAGTTGCTTCGGTAGGAACAGACCCCTTCACTCCACAGCGGGTCCCAATGAGCTCTGGCACAGTCACGTGCAGGTGTCCCGGGGGTAGAGATCACCCGCTCCGGCTAGGAGTATAATAACCCCGAAGCTGTTCCCCAGTTATGAGGAATCAACCTTCCATTATTTTTCATTCTGTGTATGTGCTGTTAGTAGGCCTGTAGAGTAGAGCTTGACCCCGAGTGGTTGTGTTACTCGTGCTCGAGTACGCAGTCAAGTTGTTTTGTCGCAGCACCTGATCCCCGATTTCCTACAACAGTCTACCCTATAATCGTGCCAAGCCCACCACCAATTTTCACCCGATAACAAATTTCACGAATTAAGTATCTTTTGTATGGAAACTTCATACAAAAGGTACATAAACACGACATAATCATAACCCCAATTTTCTCATCCCTCAAAATAGTTAGGAAACATATAGGAAGATATATATTGTGTAAATAAGCCCTCAATTACTTAGTATCAATTCTAGTAAATTTAATAATGTATGTGTGGAGTAAACGAATGGTTAATCTTTTACATACAAGTTCTTATATATGGTGATTTCCAAAAAGTTTCCTACACTTCCATACTATATATTTAGAATTAATTATAGTTGTAGATCGGTTAAGCCTGATTTATTTTAATAACCTATCTGTTTAATTTTCCTTAAACTAGTCTGCTCATTTAGAGAGTTGAGGTTATGACTATGTCTTGTTTATGTACCTTTTGTATGGAGTTGCCATACAAAAGATATTTAATTCGTGAAATTTGTTATCGGGTGAAAATTTGCTATCGGGTGCCACCGGGTAGGTGGTGGTGGGCTTGGCACGATTATTGTACAAAATCTCACATAACTACATTAAATTAGGGCATAAAAGCTGAGCGGGACTCTGGTTTTTCACGGGTCCCGTTCAGCTGCGGGCGGCCCACAGGTTTCAACAGCGCTTATATAATCACCGTGAGACACCTGGGCACTCCCAAGCTGCAGCACCTAATTAGCCACCTAGGCAGTATACGAGCCATGTCATAGGCATTATGTGGTCCATACATTACCCCGGGATGTCCGGAATTACGTAGGTCGTATTTCGGCTATGCGCTGGATATTTCCCCTCCCCAATCCATGTCCCAGGTGACCAGCACAACGCAGTTGCACCTAGCGTACGAAGACGTATAGGGGTCAGGCGTCAAAACCCAATCTTGGGGGGGATGTTGATGCCTTAATGCCTGGATTACCACCGCTTCATACACCGCTCTATACAGTGTACTGTAAATTGTTAATACATCAACCTGCCTAAATGAAGCTTTTTGACACCATAAACACACGTATTTCTGGGTGGTTCAAGTCCGAAAAATGAAACTTTTGACCTCCATACAAATCAATTAAACCAGCCAAAAATATGGAGATGTCTGATTTGTATGGAGGTCAAAAGCTTCATTTTTCGGACTTGCAACCACCCAGAAAATGGAGATGCATTGATTTGTATGGAGGGCAAAAGCTTCATATACCCTACCTAACAACGCTGTACGTTGATTATTAAGGCACGTGTAATAGTAATTCATGTATTTATTCTTTTCTGCCGTTCTAAAATAAGGCATTAAGGCACCAAGGTCCTCTAAAACTGGGTTTTGACGCCTGACCCCTATGCGTCTTCGTACCTAGCGCCTTACTTTTCCCAGGCCAGTCAAATAGCGCAATTCTTTCTACTGAAATTTTGATTGGGAGATGAGTCTCTCTCTCTTGCCATACCTTGTTATTCACTTTATGATTGCATACGTTGACCAATTATAGGATGTCGATCCTATGTAAAAAGGGCAGGATCTGACAACCTGATGCACAAGATGGGTTATTGCTTTCAGCTCAATGTTCCCAAAAATAGATATCAGAAGTATTCAAGTACCTAGGTACCTAAGTACATCCCCACATACATAAATCACAGATCCAGTCTTTCACTTGGGGTGGGGTCGTTCTTTCAGCGACCTGATAACTCAGACGTCCAAGCTGAACACAAACAATAACAATACATAAGCTATTTAGTAGGTATTTTGCAGTAAATGCCCAAACTCACAGGTTATAAGGTACTGATGCTTATGTCTCTAAGAAATGAGCCACTATCCATCCGCGACGACGCCCATAAGGACCTTCGCTTTTAGGGAGGTGTGCGAGGTCAACGGTCGCACCTTCACCAGGAGAAAAGGCACACAGCAATGGACCGAGCAGACCGCTTCAACCAGCAGCTCTAACCAATCTCTTCCATCGCCACCCCTCTACCTATCTCTCGTTCATCAGCGACAAGGTCAAGGAGAACCTCTGCATTGGGCACTTTTTGTTTCCCGTGAGAACCAACCTGGATATATCTATCAGGTCAAGGGAGACGCAGAGTACATGAGCTACCTGCCTTCTAATCGAGCCGTTAATATTGTCCAATCTGGCTCTTTTTTTACATCTATCATCTAGCCGCTGTAACCGAAGAGCAGCAGGCGGTGGTGAGCAATGTCGCAGCGGCAGAGGTTCCCCCCAGAGCGAAAGATCGCAAGTCTGTGACAGAGAACTGCCAAGGTTGGACTTTTCGTGTTATCACCAAGCTGGTTGGATTAGGGTTGGTTCCAACTGCGAAACTTGATATGGCAAGGTCCATGCGTGAACCGGTCTAAGAGAGGCTTATGTCATCAGGGTTGTTAGTTGTACCTGAGGAGCCAGAGACTTTCATTAGTTGCTTTTTATTTCCTACAGATGCATGTGCGAGGAAAGTGTGTACGTTCACTTGTTACGATTAAATGACCCATAATCAAGATGATCGCCATAACCGGAAAGACAAAACGAACCCAGACTACTATACGGGGGGTTTACAGCAACCACTAGTCAGGCAAGGTGCAAATGCATACTGATGTAAGCCACCTACAGGGATCGCGTATTCTCGCCAGATTCGGCATAAGCAGGTGTTGCATGTTATCCTGTCTAGCCATCTATAACAGAATTCTCCGCATTTATGCGAGAATACTTTATAAAGAACACCTCCTCCCTGTGTAGACGTCCTTCGTTACTAGACAAAATCTGCTTCATCATGAAAATCTCGCTTGCTCTCTCTGCTCTTGCCTTACTTGCTTGCCCTGCCGCTGCTGTCGACCTTGATCCAACAGAAGACTGTGGCGCGCCCTTTAACGCCTGGTGGACCCAGTGCACCCGATCTGCCTCCAACTGCTGCTACTACGCAGCCGAAAAGGCCAATACAACCTGTCCGATGACTCGTGCAAGACATTATGTCTTGCTAGGACGGTGCAGGTCGCTCTTCGAGGGCAGCGCAAGACCCTACAACAAAACCGACTGTGTCACCGCCACCCTCTCCGGCATAGCTTTGCTTATGGGGGATCGTGACCTTAGCTTTCCTGTCAGTTGTACTATTGATGACATCAAGGACATGCCCTAGGGATTCCGGCGTTTCCCTGTAGGAGGCTTCGTGGAGAACCGTCCAGGAAAAGTCATGATGGGTATATTGGCAATGTTCGTGTACAATTTGAGGGAGGAAAGGTCCCGACAGCGAATCGGCAGTCTCCCGCGGAGACAATGATTGACACCCTTGTTGTTCACCCAGTCATTAGCATAGTCATATTACTGTCTGAGGTAATATGGCCATGGAATACATTGCCCTGAAGATTTACATCCGCAGCCCTGAGGTGATCGGGAAGTCCAAGGGTGGTAATAAAAGAGATTGTAACAAAGAGATAGGGTCAATAAAACTGCAAAAGATCATATAACATGAAGTAGATCGCTTCTCTCTTCCTTCTTCTCTTCTTGTTGGGTGCCTGGGTGCCTTAGGCACCCATGGACCCACTATCAGACAGATCCACCTACATAGTAGATAGTTTTCTCTCTCCTCTCCTCCTTCTCTTCTCTCCTCCGTCCATCTTAATCATTCCGAATCTACAGATATTGTTTCTTCATACAATCCTTCTTAGATTCTACAATACTTCTCTTCTCTCTCTGTCCACTCTGCTCCCTACGAATTCATATGCATTGTTTCTCCATTGAAACTTTACATCGTAGCATCCTCCATCGGGTACCCTGTCTTGGCGCAACTCCTAACCCCCGTCAACAGTAACTCGTAACTAGCTAACGGATCTTTCTTCCTCTGCTTCTAGGGATTCGATTCCAACGGTTTCTACCTCCTACCCTACCACCACCACCACAAGCACTTCCCAGATGCACTTGATTTTTATACCAGGTGAGAACTCCAGCGTTACGTCAACCCGTTACCCCGTGGTTATTTTGACTCGCAATGAGTGGAAGACCTCACCAGTCCATTGACTGACGCAGGGAAGCTTTTTTTCTCCTCTGCCTTTAGGAATCTCTACATTATCTGGTCTCAGCCTACCTTCATGAACGCTTCCAATTATCTCGCCACATTGCCCTGTCCGCCTTGCACCAATGGACTCAGCTTCTAGGAGGCGAGAACTATACTCAATCTCTATGTAGGTAGGGTAGTACAGTAGAATTTGAAAACTGATCATCGCTGACTTCAGGACTCTCCCAGGTGTGCCTAGTCTCGCAATCTACCGAGTGTGGTAAAAATGGTTTCAAGACTGAGCCGATATGCTCTAGGCCTCGTGGCCACGGGCAACAGCGGAAATCCCACCGCCGGTGGGTCAGCTATCCGCACTATGCAAAAGATGGCGACGTTTGGCATCCGCCGTGCTGTTTGCTGTCGATCGTCTTGCACAAATTTGAAAAAAAGAAATCTTCTTCAGACTAACCTCCAGTACAATCGTTCCTTTATTCACATTGTCTATCACTTGTCGCATTATCTATCACCATCCTGCATTACTGTGACACATACACCAACGATTTAATATCCCCAGCAACGTCCTTGACAGCAGTCCGAGCAGCTTGCGACCAGGCCGTCATTTGCACCCAGCCATGGGTCATGTCTAATGTGGATGTCAGAACGCCACAAAGTGTCTTGAGGTGCAGACTTTTCTTACCATCATAGTGTCTCCACATGACTTTGACACCCGCCTTTTGAAGCTTGCTCGCGTATTCAACTCCAACATCTCGAAGTGGATCGAAGCCGTTTGTGTATACACATGCGGCAGACAGATCACACAGCTGGTTTGTTTCCTGCATCCCTGGACTGACGTATCGGGAACTTGGAGGTATTCCGCGTGGGAGATAATGATCGGCAAAAGAAAAGATGCCATTACACTCGAGGTAATAACCTGAGTTATTCTCGACCGCAGCCGGCGTATCAAAAGGTACCCTTGCCTCGGGATAAAAGAGAATTTGCGCATCCAGTGGCTTTTTGCCGGCATCTTTGCGTCTGAGCACTATTCCAGCAGTCATGTTTCCACCGGCGCTATCTCCGCCACCGAGCACTGTTTGAATGCCACGTTCTCTACCGAACTCACCCTGAAGGGCATCAATCACTGCATCATACTCGTCTAGCTGGACTGGGAAGCGAAATTCTGGCGCAAGTTTGTATTCAATAGCGTGGATCTGAACGCCGCTGGCTTCTGCAAGCATTCGCAGGCCATTCTCAAACTCGTCGACTGAGCCGACGGTGTAACCTCCGCCATGGAAATAAATGAGGGCGACTGCTTTGTTAGATGCGCGGTAATCCTCTCCACTACTCGGATAAAGAACTCTAATGGGAATTGTGCCATGTGGTCCTCTTATGGCAGTAAACTCCACGTTGTGGATGGGGTGAACCTTGTTCAAAGGCAGGTTGTGGATACCAAAGACTCCTAAGTGTTTGCAACGTTCATCGTGGAAGTCTTCTTGGCCACCCAGGTGCAGGTCTGGAAATTGTTCGAGAAAAGAGGAGACTGATTCGTTGAGCTGGGAGCGGCTCCCCGTCTTGGGGATATGTTGCTGAGCCATTGTGATATAAATGTTCTATGGAAAGAATGTCTGGTGTGAACTAAGAGTAGTGAGATGCAAAGAGGTGCCCTATATATCTGTGATAATGTGGATACGCCATATGGGTGGACGTTCAGTACCGACCCATTGGCTGCAAGTGATATCCCTAAGTGGAACATTATGAATTCATAATGAAGCCATGACAAGGTTTTCTGGAAATTACCTAGGTGTCAAGATACCTAGGTATACCTAGGTAGAATGCAGATAAAGAAACCTGGTTCGTGCTAAAGCTCGTCCTAGACTACCAGAAAATGGCTATTCTCAGCTTCAGGTGAAGCAGGGGCATACTAGCAGCATTTTGCCGAGACCTATGGCTTACCCTATTCCGGAGTTAGGGCATCCGACCTCATCCGCCCTAATAGAAAGACAGACAGGGCGGTGTTGCGACGTACTTCTGATGCAACATTTTGGGTTTTGGGTGATTCCAATGACTACCAAACGGCGGAGCAAATTCTAATAGCGGCATCAATGGATTCTTTCACACTGAGATGCAAGATAATGACGAAAATAATGGCTACAAAAGAATGGCTCCGCGACAATGGGTCGTAAATCATATGAATTGGTCCTGGTTTACCTGCACCCAGTCTAGCGGCGGTGTAGCTATCGTGCTCTCTGAATGTCCTAAGCAATTTCAAGGATTGCAAACAATCGGGAAGGTCATATTCGTATTCAACATTGTCCTATATCTCAGTTTCATTTCGCTCATGGCCCTACGTTGGATTACGAACCCGAGGACTTTCAAACTATGTTTTACGGAAGGGCCTGAATGCGCATTCTATGGCTCATTCTGGTTAAGCTTTGCGACAATGTTCATATGCATGCAGCAATTTGGCAAACCGAACGTCCGAGAATGACTTGTGGTGGCTATCGGAGTATTATTCTGAATTTATGCCGCCATGACTCTGCTCAACTCTACTCTACACCTCTCCCTTGCCTTTAAATACACACCTGTCGTCGCGGTGGAGATGAGCCCTGCGTGGTTTCTTTCTATCTTCAATGCCATGCTCACAGATACTATCGCGGGATCCATAGCGCCTTCGCAGCCGCCGCCTCAGCGAATGCCTATCATCGTTGCCGGAATTGGGTACCAAGGCTTGGGTTGGACTGCTTCAGTCCTCCTTCTGGCCTGGTTCATCGGTCAACTTCTAGAGAAGGGCTGGCCAGAACCTTCCCAGAGACCGGGCTTGTTCATGAGTATCGGATCTGCCGGGTTCACTACTGTTGCGCTTATCGGCACAGCCCGTGCGGTGCCTGAAGGCTATGGGTATTTGCAACACATCCGATGGCCAAGGAAATCCTCCAGGTACTCGCAACATGGGCTGGTATCTTCCTTTGGGGTTTTGCGCTGTGGCTGTTTGGGCTCGCATTCTTTGTCTGCATGGCTGAGGTTATCACGCGTGAAAATGGTCTATGGGTGATACCTATGAGGTTTACCAACACGTGGTGGGGTAAGTATACTCCTCAAAATTTGACATTGCAGAATTATTGCTGATTATGAATCCCATACATGATAATAGCCTTCATCTTTCCTAATGTCGGGTTCACGCTAGCAACCGTGTATTTGGGACAAGAGCTAGAGAGTAATGCTATACTATGGTTTTCAGTCGGTATGATTATTTTGCTTGTTGTTTTCTGGTTGTTCGACCTATGTTTAATGATGAAGACAATTTTGATGTCAATCTGTGTCGACTCTCGAATTCGCCTTGAAAGTTACAATATGTCTGTCACATCCAGTGAATGTTAGTAATTCTGAAAAAATGTGTATATATAGAATATCCTTAGGAGTAATTATAGTATGTCATCCCATGGAGGGATACTTTACATTTCCTGTTCTTGTAGAGGATCCTGAATCAATCAACCATTTTCAATTGACATTATATTGATTCCGCTTGACCTTATTGGTCTTCTCGGCATACTAGGCTATACAAATATAAGGTTATTGTGCCATCTAGTGAAAGCGAACCTCTGAAATATCAAAAGACTTATCCAGAAGAAACAAAAACCCCCGATTTTTATATAAGTAATGATTACTATCATTGCTGTTTTATTATTTTCCAGTTATAATTCATAAAGCAAAATATCAATATCATCTAATGGAATTTTCCTCCAGAGACGTAATCAAGTATAGTAGGACAGTAGAAATACTAGAAACAGATTGATCTTCTCAGTACTATGCGGCCGCTTTGATTGATGCTTCGGTACGCTCTTGCAACCTCAGCCCGAGGTCCTTGTCACCACGACTAAAAAGGCCTACATTCAGTGTTAGACTTGCACTATATCGGACCGGTCTCTTCGAATATAACCAGTATAGTACTTACCATAGACAGCTTTGCGTAATTCGAGGCACTGAACATTCTTGACGCTGGAGACAAGATTGCTAATAAGCTTATCCTGGTGACCAGGGCTGCGACCAATAACCTCCCACAATGCTGCGGGCTGGACAAAGTCTGCTTCAGTGATCTCGCTAGAATAGGCCGAAACCTCTCCCGCCCATTTTTCATGATCAGTGTGTAAGTACAATGCTCCCGGGTTTGATGCTTTCACGTCTTGGTAGAACTTAATGGGTTTGATTGTGGAGCCAACATAACTAGGATCTCCGCCATAGTTGTGGTCAAATCGCATTTTTCCGTCCCTCTGGAAAGGACAGTAGACTTGGACCTGGACAGCGTTGGTTGGGAGCTGCTGGTAGTTCACTCCAAGTCGGTAGCGGGCCGCGTCGGGGTATGCGAAGAGTCGTGCTTGTAGCACTTAGTCACAAGCAAGTTAGCCTCGAGAATTTCTAGGAGAAAGACTTAATGCCCCTCCTACCTGGATCAGCGGATGGTGCAAATCCTGGAACCATCGTTGATGGCGAAAATGCAGCTTGCTCAATATCCGCAAAATAGTTTTGCGGCTGTTCGAGTTCAGTCACTGCATGTATCCTGGAGAAAGGTCAAATACTTACATTGCGGTTCATAGTAAGACGACCAATCTGCTGTAGAGGGAAATCCTTATGCGACCAGACCTTGGTCATATCGAAGATATTTACTTCGTATTTCTCGGCCTCTCCAGGGGTCATCAGCTGGACATAGACATTCCAGACAGGATAATCGCCTCTTTCGATGGCTTCAAACATGTCCTGAATCATATAGTCAGGGTTCTCTCCGGCAATTTTTGTAGCTTCTTCCCGGGTGAAATTCTGTATTCCTTGCTGCGTATGAAGGACATTATCTAGGTAACAACCGAGCATACTGTGTTGTTGAAAACCCAATCAAGGTTTCCCTCGTCCGTGTAGAGCTTCATTGACCATCCGTGCACATCGCGAGAGGTATCAGCAGATCCTGACTCGGCTCCGACGGTTGACACGCGCTGCAGCACCGGCGTTTTCTTCCCGACCTTGTTGAGAAAGCTGGCGCAGGTAAAATCAGAACAATCACGGGTGGCTTCGAACTCGCCATAAGATCTACAAATAGTGTCAATCCGTGAAAGTTTTCGGGGGAGCCTTAACAGCTTACCCAACAGCTTTTGCATGGACGACTCTATGCAAGGGTCCAATGTCAGTTTACTATACGGGCCTCAAAGTAACCGATCGATTGGACAAGACACTAACCGCTCCGGGATTCTCTCACGCGAGAAATGAGTCAAGGTCTCAATGAGCCGAGTATCCTGAAGCAATCCGAGCCCGCCGCCCTGTCTATCCCGCATCAGAACAGTCGCTTTGTTGCTGGCAAAGGGGCAGCCTAGGAATAGTCAGACATAAACAAATCCAATACTGAAAATGTCTTGTACCTTCGGCCAAAGTGTAATATTTGTTGTCGCCCATGCTGAATGGAAATTGAGGGTGATGGTAATAGTTTCAGATGAGACAGAAGAATTGTGTGTGTGTGATTATTGAGTTAGGCTCGCTCGAGGGTTGCAGATTATATAAGTATGTAGTCTCAACCCCAGGGAAAGCTCCCATTTTGATTTGAGAGGCTTTGAATTCAAGTTAGCTCTTAGTATCACGCTTACACTCATTGGAGCTTTGCCATCGACAGCTAGGAAGGGTCCACTGCCGTTGACCCCTAGCTTCAACACATATATTCCTCTTTGTAAAAGATGACGCAGTTAAAGTTGATGTAAGAAGCACTACCTGGGTAAGTCGCAACTTTAAAGCGAGGGCAAACGTCTCATTGGTCGAATACCACTACCAAATCTGGTTAGTGGAGATCCATCCGCGCCGGAACCTGGATCCGTGGACCCACTATATTTGACCCTCGGATCTCAACCTTGGAAGTCTTGAAAGCTTGTTAGGGCTTAGCGTAGGTGTGGTCCTCATGTAACTGGATTCTTCAATTGAGATTGACTCCCTGTAAGCCCTGTGCCCTTCAACTTCCAACTACTCTGTTAAGGAAGCTCCTACATTCCAATTCCGTTGAGGTGGCATATGTTATTTACGGAGTCTGGACCAATAGTTCAGCTCTAGAATACTATATTAGCCATCTGTATGGATCCGGAGCTTGCGGATCCCTTCTCGGTGTATTTCCATAGAGCTGGCCAAGAGAAAAATCAATAAAATTTATTTAGCGCGTATTTACCGAGTACAAACTAGGCTGTACCTAGACGTGGATGCAGCAGATGTCATGCCGAGGTAACCCAGCGGGTCCATTGGTGACACTTTTCTCTCTGTGTCCCTCATTAACGGAAGCCTGGGAGACGGCCCACTACGTGCTTCCAAACAGCCAACCACCTGGTGTAGAGATTTTCCAATCTAGTCGGAGCTTTGTAGGTCTCTCCGAAATACGACCCTCTTGGCCGGCCAGATACTACCAGTTAAAGTAACCTAATTGCAGAGCTCTCGGCGTGTTTAAGATGTGTCGCACGGGCGAGAGTGCAAGGTGATGCTAGGTGTAGGACTCAGGACTCAGAACCGGCGCAACTCATCCCACGCACCCCCAATATGGAAATACTATCAGACCAATGGGGGATTATTACGCGAGTCTGGATCCCTGCATACGTGGAACTGCTACCTAGGTACCTTGCTCCTTGCACCCAACTCTGGTTGGAACTGGGGTGCGAGACCTTTATACCAGAAATTCCATTACCTCAATTATAAAAGGCTTGTAGAATTCGTCTCTTGTCGACTGAGAAAGCCATCCTTTTTTAAACCTTCAATCATTTGCACTATCTTACCATTGTCCTCCATTTATCATGTCTGTTCAGGACAATGCCAGATTCGACTTCATTATCGTTGGTGGTGGTACTGCCGGCAACGTTGTGGCCGGCCGCCTGGCTGAGAACCCCAACGCTAAAATCTTAGTTGTTGAAGCTGGTGTTGGCAATTCGAAAGACAACGAGGAAATCAGAACACCTTCAAACGCTATGCAACTTCGAAACAGCCAGTATGACTGGGCCTACAAGTCAACCATAGTCAAACGAGAAGACTATGAACGGATTGAGAAGCCCAACACCCGCGGCAAAGCCCTTGGTGGTAGTTCGTCCCTGAACTACTTCACCTGGGCTCCAGGATCCAAGGGGACCTTTGATATGTGGGAGGAGTATGGTGGAAAAGAGTGGACTTGGGACCCGCTCGTTCCCTACCTGCGAAAGAGTGCGACCTACCATGACGATGATAAGGCATACGCGCCAGAACTGAAAAAGATCGGCGAAAACGGTCCGATCCCAATTTCCCACTCCGAACTTATTCCAGAGATGCAAACTTTCCGTAACCTCCTCACCAATGCGTGGAAGTCCACTGGTCAGCCAATCAGCGAGAATATCTTCGACGGTCAAATGGTTGGCCTGACCTACAGTGTCAACAGTATTTACAAGGGTCGTCGCTCTGGTAGTTTCCTTTGTGTTGACAAGCCAAACATCACAATCCTTCCCCAGGTGCACTCGAAGAAGCTTATTATCGACAAGGCTGATAAGACCTGCAAGGGTGTGACTGTTATCACGAGCTCTGACCAAGAGCTAAACCTATATGCTACCCGTGAAGTCATCGTGTCCCAGGGTGTCTTCGAGTCTCCTAAGCTCCTGATGCTTAGTGGTATCGGGTCGAGTGCAGAGCTGAAGAAGCACGGTATCCCGGTGGTCGTCGATAACCCTCACGTTGGTCAGCATCTCCTAGATCACCCTGGTGTTCCTTTCGTCCTTCGCGTCAAGGATGGCTTCGGTATGGATGACCACATCCTACGCAAGGGCACCCCCCGTAACAACCAGGCCATACAAGCCTACCAGACCAATCACAGCGGTCCATTAGGCTCCGGCTTCCTTGAGATAGTCGGATTCCCCCGGATTGACAAGTACTTGGAAAATGACCCCCTGTACCGTCAGGCTAAGGCCTCGAACGGAAATAATGACCCATTCTGCCCGTACGGCCAGCCTCACTTCGAGCTTGACTTCATCTGTCTTTTCGGTAGCGCATTCCAGTGGCACTATCCCACACCAAGCAAGGGCAATTACATGACCGTCATGGTTGACCTTGTCCGCCCTGTCTCTGACCCCGGTGAGGTCATTCTCAACAGTGCCGACCCGCTGCAGCAACCCAACATCAACTTAAACTACTTCAACAACGACCTCGATATCATCGCCCTCCGCGAGGGTATCAGATATACCTACGATGTCCTGAAGAACGGACCCGGCATTAAGGACATTATTGAGGACGAGTATCCCTGGGAGATGCCTCTGCATGACGACGAACTCATGAAAATGGCCGTGCTGGACCGCTGTCAGACCTCCTTTCACCCTTGTGGTACTGCTCGTTTGTCTAAAAACATCCAGCAGGGTGTGGTCGACCCCAACCTGAAGGTCCACGGCATCAAAAACCTCCGTGTGATTGACGCATCCGTTATCCCTGTCATTCCTGACTGCAGGATCCAGAACTCTGTTTACATGGTTGGTGAGAAGGGTGCAGATGCCATCAAGCGTGACCACGGCGACTTGTACAAATAAGCTAGGTAACTGGAGTGAGTAAGCCTTTAGCATAAAGATCTAATGTTATGATCTTTTTGACTTATGAAATTGTCCGTAACGAATTAGTTTAGTGAATACCTAGGTAGTTGTTGAGATCACCTGAAAAGCTATGGATTTCAAAAGACGACAGAGGAAAGGGGATGGCAGAGCCATGATGATAAGAATACAGGCCAGCAATAGTCAAAATTAAAGGCACATGGCGAGAAGTCAGCAAATGCTGTCAAAGGAGTACAGCGGAGTTATCAGCATACTCTGACAGAAAAAGTAAAGAACCATCAAGGAAGATGCAGAGAAACGGAGTGATTCAGCCTGAGCTTCATCGACTCGACGACATCTGGCATATTCAAAGCTACTCCGATGCGGTTTCCCTCGTGGATCACATCAGCAAATAGTATTCCTGCAACATCTCTGTCGGCAGAGATCACGAAGCTGCCAGCATCGCCATCCTCCAGGAAATCGCCATCCACACCCGTGATAACATATTCTTCGGTGATATGGGTTGCCATTGATATTTCAGCGCCATCGATTTCATATCGTGGCCCTTTCCACTGACAGACGCTTTTCGCACCATTACAGATGCCCCCAGTCACCTGCGTGGTACGACCTTTCTTGAAGTAGTACTCATCAGTCTGTAGTTCACCAAACTGTGTGATAGAGCTGTTAGGCCGGGGAAGAAAGGTTGCAGATCCACCAGATAGGAGATTAGTCGACGTGGGCCTCTGCTTCCGCGGGATGTCAGGTACTATGTTCGGGCGGAAGTACCGTTGCTGGGCTTCGGTTGTAAGCTCGACGAATGCCCAATCAAGGAACCGTTTGCCATGGACCAATAGTCCTGATGCAAATCTGACTTTGCCGAGAACGTGTGGCATAGACTTCACAACATTTTGTGTCTGGATCAGACTAGCGTCGGCGATGTCGAGGTCCTGGAGCCGCTGCCGAGAGGCTTCTCTGGGTTCTTCTCCGGCGAGAAGCCGCAGCTCAATGGTCTCTTCGATCCGAGCCTTCTGGGATGCGAGGCTTTCTCTGTGGTGCTGAATATCCGCGAGTGTACGGTCTCGGTCCATCTGGGCGATAGACTCGATGATGGTTGCATTTTGGTCGTCAGGGGGGAAATTGGCGGAAATTCCAGTGCGATCAACCTCATCGCGGAAGGGAGTGTGTGCTGTTGGTCTCACAACATGGTAGTTAGTTAGAAACCCAAAATGGGCCCGGTCGTCATATCTTAGTTCAACAAAACCGCCCAGAGTTCCAGCATTCTGATCACCGCTGATTCCAATTGAATCACCCATCGCCACCCAATCTCTGTCATCAAACCGATCTCTGAATGAGATGGAAGGATCATGTTTCAGGAGATTAAGGGTTCCCGGCAGAAACTCCACGTCAACAAGCAGAGCTGACACCTTCAATGAAAGTTGTCCGATGATCCGGGCCCGGATTTCGTACCAGTTGGCCATAAGTAGTGGCTGGATGAAAATCACAATTCCAGGTCGCGCCAAGCGAATGTCAGGGCCACCGACGTTGAACGGGCAAATCATTTGCCAGTTCTCCCCCACTGCAGAACTCATCGTTTCCACAATACTGTGCTTGAGCGTGTGAAAGGCGGAAACCACTGCACTTGTTGAGGCAATGGGATACAGATGAGGTGGAGAGAAGTGGTCTCCGTTGAGAACCTCGACGTGCACATTCGTAAGGGAATTCTTATGAAGCAGCTTGACAAGGCTGTCTTTGATAGGCCCTAAGCGGATGAAGGTTGACCCATCACCTGACACCGTAACGCGCAGCAAAAAGAAATAGCTGCCTGTAACTCGTGCTTTCAGGGTGTGGTGGAAAGATTCTGTGGGTATCCGGTGTTGACTGAGGATTGCGTCGATCTCAGGCCGAAGATGTCGTGTTGGATTTTCTTCTGCAGTGAGAAATTCGGTCTTCATTTCCGAGTTGTCATGTCCGTGGAATGTGTTGCTCCGAAAGGGGTCTGTGCGATAACGGAACTCCTCCAGCCTCATTTCACCTTCATTGTCCTCTGACTCCCTCAGAAGCCGACGCCTCTTCCACGGGCTTGGCGGGCCCGAAGAGGCGGGACTTGGAAACTCGGGCTTGTAAGTGGACATTCTGATCTGAAAGAAAACAAATGGATGAACTGAACATCTCTGCTGATGAAGTTGGGAGAGGAAAAAAAGAGAAAAGAGAAAAGAGAAAAGAGTTGAGTGGGCTTCCAAGGTGAATTCTAGCTTTTCGGACCGCTCCTTCCACAATACTGCCAGATGACATGTACGTTCAGATGTCGGCAACCTCCCGACATTGATTATCGTACCTTGCCGTCTCAAATTTCAATGACTTCTGAAATCCGCCGACGAGTTGCCAAGTGAGGCAAAAGTCAGCACGATTGCATGCAGACCATAACACCAAACCAAAATAGAATCCACGCCTTAGGGTCCTTAATAGTCTCTTTTAATTAGACCGAGAAAGATTTTTGTCACCACCGTCCCGATCCTGCGCTATGCGTAGAAATAGCACCTGTCTCCCCCGAGCGTTGAGAAATCATGCATCCTTGGGCCCATTCGGCATCAGAAAAAACAATAATGCCACCCCGGCTGCAAGAGTTATCCCACCATGAATAATGAATAATACGTGCCAGAGGGCTATCGTGAGTGATGTGTTTTTGCTAATCCCGTATATCAGACAACAGCCTAGTACTTGAGCTAGTCTATTTATTAAAACCTATAACGCGGTTCGGGCATTATTTTCTGGCTTGCGGTACTAGTATATACTCGTTATTGTTATAAATGCTGGGGAGATAGTACCTTCGCTGAATCCGAGAAGAAAACGTACAGCAGCGAATCCGCCAAAGGTTTGAGGTGCAGCTAGACATATGTAGATGATGCCCTAGATAATTCTGTATAAGTAAACGCTGTTAGCATATGAAATGATATGACACGAAGGCCGGATGAAAACTCACACGGTGGTACCGACGAATTTGTTTGATGGAAGTCGACTTATTAGATAAATAAAGGGGTACTCAGAAACTAGTTGCCTAATGTAGAAAATGGAGCTTGATTATGAGTATTGCGAGCTGGTTATGTTGAGATCTTCGATTAAGCCGAAGACGCTAGTATAACTCAGACTCTACTTGTTAAGATATTGGAGGAAAAAGATGAAGCATATCTAGGTTTGCCTATTAGCTAGTGTATGGCTGGAATGAAGGACGAGAACCACTTACTAAAGGCAGAATGACTGTGTTAATCTTGCGTAAAACGGCTTTCTCTTCCTCGGCAGTGTAGGAGCCTAGGAGCCCCGGAGCTTGACTAATTTACCGGTCATTCGATCGGACTCCTTATTTGCGATATCCTTGCTGAAGTTGTCTATTGGGATAAATACCTGACAAAGGCGGTTCAGTGCAGTGATTTCAGGTCGATTGGAGACCAACCATTCACTAAATATATACAAAGAGATGTTTTATATCAGAGACAATCCCTAGGTTTCCCCTTAGCTATAAAAGAGGATCCTTATCTCCAATCAATTCGGTAAAAGATTACCGTGTGGAGTTGGTCGTCGGTCCGATAAAGACGGCAATCTGCCTGTTAACTTGCCGATGTAGTTAGATCCGATGATCCCCGTAATGCTTAATCATGTCACCTCTTTTAGGAATATTTAACCTCTTGATCTCTTGAATGAACAGTATATCGCAATATCTTATATCGCATCAATTCATCATGGCACAGAACCTCCCTAGCTCCGATATCAAATCGTGGACCCGCCCGGCACCTAAGGGATACAAATTCACCAATGCCAATATTGTTGATGTCGCGTTAGGCACAATCATAGAAAACCAGACACTTATCGCTACGGATGTGAAAATTGCCTATCTAGGCCAGGAATCATCCGCACCCGCACCAACAGAACTCGAGACCGTGGATTGCCAAGGCAAATATCTTAGTCTAGGCCTGTTCGATGTATATATCCATTTATATGCAGTCTTAGGTTTCAGTGACTTATCTAAAGCCTTCGGAAATCTAAATAATATATATCTATTACGGCAGCTATATACCGTATCTAGACCTGGCAGTGACCCTCCGGGTGGTCCATTACCTTGGACCCTCCACCCGCCCCTCCGAGGGTCAGGGTCGCTCACGAGCGACCCTGACCCTGACCCTCTATATATCTACTGTGTGATACTTCACTTCCTACCATTCGGTGCCATAAGTATCGGTCCTGCATGCTGTTCATGAACAAATGTTTAAGCAGCAACATACTAGATGGTTATGGCACGAATTTAGCCGACAGTGTAGCTAGTAGAGTCCAGCATGCTCACTCCTTGAGAACAAGGGGACTAGGTTGAAAATGGTATAGCTTATGTTCAAATCAGCTCGCTAGTCATCGTATTCTGCCTTTGATCGAACAAAAGAACCAAGAGAGTAGGTGTTTCAGAACGAACGCTACGATCCAATAACAGTCAACTGCCGCTGAGCTGTGAAAGTCTGTGCGGTGGTCGGGCGACGGCGGGTGATCCCTGCAGTCACCACCGGTGCGTAGACCATCAACTGTACTTCCTTCTTTTTTTTTTAGAAATTAAGCACCATCTTGCAGTCCATTTCTTTCCATCAGTAAGAAGCAATTCTCCGTCGGATTCCATCAGTTCTCTTTCGTCTGGTGCCAGTTTGCAGGCGACCCGGGCCGCACATGCGTTTGATGTAATGGCTGCTTTCACGGCATCGAAGGACCTTTGGCAGTCCTCCGTCCAATCCCACTCCTTTTCCGCCCACGTTGTCCGGACAGTCTTCGGTAGATCCTCTGCCGTCGCCGGAGGGAATTTCTTCTTCGGCGCTCTCTTCTTGGCAGTCAAATCCCCATCGCAATCTTCCAGATCGGGCGGCGGTTCCTTGGTTTTATATGGTTTCGCGGGCACTTTCTTCAGGTATGCACTCTTCATGACCATAACATGCTCTGACCTCCCCTACTTCCGAAGAGAAACCGAAGAGTTTCATTACGAGGACGTGATCCCAACGGAACCGGCCCCGGTACCCACCGTGGCCGGCCCTGAGCATCGAGATGCTGAGAGGATCGTCATGTTCCTGTCCTTTCGGCTTTCAGATGCCGAGACCAGATACTCGAATCCGGAAAGGGAGTGTCTCGCGATAGTCAACTGTTGTATGTTTTTGTTTTTATTCGTTTTATATTTAAGCCTATTCTCGATAGATAGCCGTGCTAAGCGCCTAATATACCTATCTACTGGTTATTAGTGCACCCTAGCAAAGGCAAAATAGAGATTAAGTACTCCGGGGTCTTTTATATGATTTACTAATATGAAAGATAGTTAGTTAATTTCTAGATTTTACGTTTGTAAGGGCCATTAGACCCTTAGTACGGCTATTCCCTCTATCGCGATCCGATTGTTTCTACCCCTGGCTATATAACATATGCTATATATTCTTATTTATAAGCTGAACAAGTACATACGACCATAGGGTGTGGAAAATAGGGCTTCCCGTCCGCTCAGCCGTACTCAAGCCACACGCCGGTGAGTTAGTAGTTGGGTGGGTGACCACCAGCGAATCCTCACTGTTGTATGTTTTTTGTTTTTACTCTATCTAAGGGCTACTACCTCAGCTAATGAGGGTATCTGAGGCATAGCGGGAAAGTAACATACCGTATCGTAGAGCCCTGAGGGCTAGGGCTGTATATGTCCTCCAGGAAGTATCATCAAAAACAATACTTTAATATCACATATCGTTCATATGGAGATTTTGTGCGTCAGACGAAATCTTCTGACTATATATAACTAACAAGTGGTAGATAAGATATTTTGATTTGACTAACTTTCTATCAACCTACTCGGTGAACGCGGTTTTATTCGAGCTGACTTTCTTACGAGTAGGAGAAGAGAAGAAATGTTTTGTAATAAAATCATTGGGAATTAGACGGTCTTTGAAATGCTCTATCAAACACTCATCTAAGACACCAGGTGCCAGCCAATTCTTCAACCAAATTGTAAATGATTGGATACATTCAATGGTCCCACACTCCCACATCATTTTCCGAGAAAGACGGAAATGGCATATATTTCACTCGCATTTTTCCCTGATTTCTCTTTGAAACGCTGATCAAAGATCTTTGAGCAAGTCCATACTCACCCAATGCATGCCTTCCAGGGTCCTCAAGTGCATGCACTCTTCCTTTCACATTATCAATCTTGTCATCTCGCCTAATCTGAAAACTGGATTTGTGCCTCGATCAAACAGTATGTTTATGATACCTGGCGTCTTTCTCTCGGTTGCATAGGTTAAATCTGTGACCCGAGTATGATCAATGGCATCGGCCAATGCCTCCCTATCGAGCAGTAACGGTACCCCCGGAGGTTGCTGCTTTGACTAAGATAATTTAAGCATTCTCATTCAGGCTTCTGAGCCAAGCATTCTCGGGGAAATGTACTTTAGACGTAGACGGCCTTTTGCTTGTTGCGAATACAAAATAGAGTCTACATGCTTCACGAAATCTACCTTTCACTATAAATCATATACAGCTCTCTACAATTGTTATGGGTACTATGATTTATGAAATACCCATATAGGTCTTGTGAGCCTATCCCCATACCTACATACCTGGTGTTTTTGAAAGTCCTTGATATATATATCTGCGTGGCTCGATCAGAGCATTATTCTTGGGAGTATAGGTAAATAATCCTTTTCTGGATATTACAATTAGGCTACCCTGTTTATAATGTTCAGAATTTATACGCTACTAATAACCAAGCAAAACCTGCTTCTGGTTGTTGATATTCCTTGATCTGAAAAATTGCATTTAGTATGGTGTTTTGGGGGTGTCAGGGTTAACGGTAAGTTATTATGATAGCTCAGCATTTTATCCATCCATTTTAGGTTAGTGATGCTAGCGTGGGAATTCCCATAGGAACTATGGGCATGTATGGTGGGCCGAAGATTCTGGGATGCCCATGGGAAATGTCAAGGTCTAATAATGCCACGCCTAGTAATTCGTCGATACTAATACCCTAGAAACCACGCGAGATATTATATACCGTTAGAAACCGAGTAAATCACCAGACTCGTTATATACAATAGTAGGGTGATAGTATTAATAGGGCGGGGTTTATCTAGAGCCCGCTTCTTCAAATTGAACGAGAATGCGGGCTACCCGCTATTCTCTCTATCGAAATTTGATATATATTATAGAACACTTAAAATGCAATCTATCGGCGTGAAGTTCATAAAAAGACCGTGAGAGATCTCGACCACACCCTAGGTAGTCTCAGCCTTTTAACTGCAAAGTTAACGTAACCTGATCTTCTTCCGTCGCCAATTCACCACTCTCAGCCATAGCCGCGTCGACCATATGCTTCACAACCGACTTTAGCTTGCCTCGCTGGCATGTGATAGAGAACTTGACCTTAGAACCAGAAGTCATACTACTGCCGTCGCTGTTAGAGGACCTGTCCTCTTGACTCCTCCGGGAAGAGCTTCTCTCACTTGAGTCGCTGTAATATGAGGGCCGTGCGGACTCAGTCGAGACCACCGCTATTTTGGAAGCACTATTACCCTCCCAGGGATTGCTTATAATAGGCTCGACTCCATCTAGGTCCATCATGCTGTCTAGGATAACCTGCTGCCAGTCGACATTTTCGCCGTCCCAGGCAATAGCAGCACTTTTGCATGTTGCCTGTGCAGGCCCGAGGGTATCTATTGGAGGGAATTCCGCGGTGACATTTTCCATAGAAGAACTGATCCCGTTCGGGAAAGAGATCGTCGACGAAGAAGCTGAAATTTTAGGCGAAGTGCCCAAGATTGACTCGATAGAGATTTCGTTCTCTATCAACGCAGTCGCAGTATGAACGATGTCGTGGATTGGCGAGACACAAGTGGCGGGTATTGGCAAGACCAGGGCTGCATGGGCGGGGACATCGAAGGTACCGACATCAGTGGATCCAGTAGATCCCGAGCCCTGTCGTTTAAGTCGGCGCATCAGCAACGCGTACCGGTTTTTGAGCGCCAACGGAGCGCGCGCTTCAAGAAAAAAGTCGGCCATGAATTTCCAATTGCGACCGTATCGATCAACTAATTCCAGCAAATGAGTTTCCTGTGCGAAGGGGGTCAGCGTGTCCTAGATTTGTTGTGACCCGCAGAGCTCGGTACCTCTTCTGACGTCCACGGACTATGATCCAGCTCCGGGTTCAGTTTTTCCTTCCATCGCTTCGCACATTGATCTCCATTCCGAGTGACGACTTCGCCTGCAACCAGGACCCAGCGAGTAGCATGTTTGGCGACCCCGTTGCGGAGCCGCTGATCTTCTGCTGGTAGCCAGTTGCCTTTTTTCAGGGATTTCTGAGGAGAAAGCTGGGTCGAGGTATCCATGGCGAATTGTGGTTCTCCCAACCCCTCGCCGTTGGGTGAGAACCGCCCTGTGATTTATATATATAAAGGATTGGAAATCTTCCGAATTGCCTAAATCCTTACATGTTGGTTCGTGTTACTGGTGGTTCTTGACTCCGGTCGAGTTGTTTCGCCACTCGTATCTGTCGCAGGTGCCGAAGGATCAGATTCCCTGCAAGAATATTCTGAGACTTGTGGTCTCGGCCCGCTTTGATCCCTCCCGCATGTATATCTCCCGGTGGATCTCCGGTTCTGTGCCATTTGCCATTTGTATGTTTGATTCCGCTGAATACAATAAGTAGTTTCTGTAATCTGCTCAAAGGTTTGTTTTCCTTGTCTACTACTCAAGCAACTATTCTAGACAAGTGGTGACTTAAAAGACTCGAGCTTTCGACCAATCACATCAAATTTGGCATTGTTTTACTTGAAGAACCCCTGCATCCCCATTAAAACATTCGTATGCCAGAGAGAATGCAGCCTCGCGTACGGTAGTGGCAAAGTGGGCCTACATAAAGAAAAAAAGGTAGATGTAACATTCAATCATATTTTACATGAGATATCGGACCTCTCAAAACTCCAAAGCTCGACAGTCTAAACTGTTATATAAACACATGTGTAATTATGCCGGTCGCGCATTTTGATCAGGGTGTGTTCATGTACTGAGGCTTAGGATTTCAAATTTTATATCGTGCTTCTTATTACTCCGTGCTTTGAGCACGAAGAATGACCTTGAATCCCACCCGTCTTCTATTTCGAAGTGGTGAATCAAATCAAATGACTAGAGTCATGAAGCATAGCATAGGTGCTTTTATCTTTTTATAGTACATTCCTGCAACAGACTTTTTAGTGTATAGCCCACTAAAATCCAGGGTATCTCACACGTGAATACAATCTAGTCGAAGTGGGACAGCGATTGTCACCGATTATTGGACAATTAATACACTTATCTACGGATGAATAGCACACGAATCATGCATATCAGCATATAGGAAGGTCACCCGGAGCTAACTAACTATATAAAATCCGAGTAAGATAAGCGAGAGGCAATATAGCGGTGAGATCTGGTAGAGCCGTAAGGGATTCCCTAAATAGGTAATTACAGCTTAACAATATGCTACACAAATTTAATCTATTAGTTAGAGTAGTGTGATCGGACATAGACCCTATTTAGCAAATAAGGTCTTAATTGATTTAGTGTAAGCCATATATTAGCGTATTATATATTTATAGAGTACATATGTAAGCACTTGTCTCCTTCTATCAAAGAGGGTCCCTATAAGGAGGACCTTAGGAAATCTACGGAGTAGATGTTCGAGTATAAATATTATAAATATAGCAAGGAAAAAAAGGAGAATATATATTTCGCCTCAATTTTAATTCTATCTCTAATTCTAATTATATACATTACGAATTTGTATGTATCGTGAAATAATGCCCTATAACGTAGACCCCCACTAATGGTACTTTCGTTTGCACGATGCCTATGTTGTAGGTTTGGGTAGGCCACGTACGCTTCACAATTGAAAAGCAATTATAAAATTATGAAATTACCATTAGAATTTCGTGATTGGGCACGAAAATTTCGGATTGATCCCTGTAGAACTGTGGAATCGTCGTTGAATGCTAGAATGCTATTCTAAGACCCCTAGTCCGCCTCCCGCTTGCACGGCGCTATCGAAACCAGGTACCGATTGAACTGCGCATCCCTATCAAGATACTCAAACTCATCATCAAACAGGTTCACACTCACTTCAATACCACCGTGCTTCTTATTCCTCGGAAGCACATGCGCCAGTCTCACACGCGCAGCATATTGTCCATGTAGAACGCGAAGCGCCTGCGGCATACCGCCATTACTGAAATATTGATCCCCAAAACGGATCTCCTCCAACGGCAAGAAAATGATATTTGAAACCAAAACATCAGAAGAGTCCGGCCTCTCCACAAAGCGACCCTGCACGCGCGAGAGATCGCCAGTCTCTCGCAACAAACCATACGCATCCTGAACAGCCTCTCCATCCAACCGGGCCGCACCCTGCCGAATAGCCTGTGCAATGCGACCGAGTGAAGTCGACGGCGCCAGGAGCTCAGTTAGCGGCATGCGGGCCGTGTTCATCAGGAAGCAATTGCCGAGGTATGCGGGCGGGAACCCTTGTCCGAACGTGCTGCGCACATCTACCGGGGTCTCAAACACAGAGATATCATCCCGGAGTGGGGCCGATCGTGCTCCGGCTGCTGATACCCGGGCTTTCATCAGGACCCGCCAAAGGAGCGCTTGGATGGCGTCGCTGATGGAGAGCGGAGGCGCGCCGGGGAGCGAGGATTCTGCGGCGCATTCTTTCTGCAGGGCCGCGAGATCCGGTCCGGAGAGAAAGACGACCCTGTTTAACATCTTTCGCTCGCCCGTGTCTACTTCTTCAATCACTTTCTGGGTTTTGCCGGGGTTGCCATCTTGGCCCAGGTCCAAACAGACCAATGCTCGCAGCCACGGGTCGTCGGGACTATTTTTCATGATCCGCTGGGCAGTTTCCCTTTCCCAGATCCGATCCGGCTGGGCGTGATCTCGGTCGATGGACGTGTACGGCGAGGGCGCGACTTGATTCCCTTCGTCGCGACCGCGCAGCTCGCGGAAATTCTCAGCCCACAGCTTCATCAACCCGATCATGGCGCCAGCATCCATTGTCGAGTGCGATACCGTCAAAGCGAGCAGAACGCCCCCGGTGAGGAAGTTCGCTTGTGCTAAGAAGATATCGGCACCTGCGACGTCGACGTCGCCTAGAAATGGCGCATCCAGCAGGAGAATTTCTTCGGGGAAGATATCACTCGGGAACCCGGCGGCTTTGAAGTCATTGTATGACCAGTCTGTTTCAAGTTTGAGATACCGCAGCTGGTACGGGAGTGGGTCGTTTAGTGAGTACTGTCGATGGCGCATTTCAATTTGCCCTGGTCGCCATCCTGGTGTGCTGGGTGATTGGCGGTAGGCCTTGCCGCTTGCCCATGGTTCTTGGACAAAGGTCTTGTGGAGTGCCTGGTGGAGATCGGTGAAGACGAGCTTGTCGTCGGCGTTGGGATAGAGGGGAAGGGGGAATACAAGGCGGACGTAATTGAGAGGTGGAACGAAGTCTAATGGACTCACCGTTTGTCGGATTTCATTCTCGATGGCCATTTTGGAGGAGTTGTATCTGAGTTAATTGGTTTTATTTGAGAACAGACTACGCTTCGCTTTATACTCTGGCATCGAACGGGCCTCTCCCGGCTACGAGGAGGTTGGCTTCTACGATGGTCTCGATGTTTCGAGCTTCCAGAGTTACGCTAGGTAGGTGGGTGGTTTACGTGACTCCGTTATTCACATCAAAATGCTCGAATATTCGTGCACGGGATCGGAGTCAACCAGAGTCATTTATGGCTTATATCCTAATTGTGATTTGCACTCATTATGCTAAAAGTCTAGATCTAGATATTCTATCAAGGTGTATCAGAAATAAATTTAATCCTAAGGTTCATCATCAAGAATTGCAAGAATGATATTATCGAGACATTCTTCAAATTTTGGGAATACGATAGAAGCTCAAAAATGATACTATGAGGTCAAATGAGGAAATTATGCCTTTTTTGTGCTTCCTATTTTGGACAAAATAACGAGATATAGCACGTAAAGTCGTGTTTGTTAATAATTGTTCTCTATCCTAAAAGAAAATGCAATATATAAATCAATCCATCTAGCCCTATACAACCCCAAAACCACCTACCTCTCAACCACATACATCCTATCCGAATTCTCAGTAAATACAAAAGCCTTAAACAAAAAAAAAAGAACCTAAGTATCTAAGCCTTATTGACCGCATTCTTGCTCATAGCACGAACCTTATGGCCATACTTGTAAAGCATATAGGGAACAGGCGCCATAAGAGTAGCCAGAGCAGCAACAATAGTCACCGACCAATGGGGACCAATTCTCTCGTACATCTTGACAGAAGCAGGGCTAAGAGCACCAGCGACGACGTACCGCGCAAAGGTCATGAATCCAAGTGCCGACGCAGCATACTGCAGGTACACGAAGATGATATACATGTATGTCGTCGTGAAAATGCAAACAAGGGCCCAGCCGAAGACGCCGGAGGCCACGATCGGGGACCAGATACTGATATCGGCCTAGAAGGTAATGTTAGTAAATATCATATGAGATGGTGTATTAGAAGAACTTACGTAGCAGGTCCAGGCCATCCAGAAGAGAGAAACCGGCATCATGATAGATGCGCCTGCCATGGCCCAGTAGAGCGATACCTCGGGCTGCAAAGCCTGACCCTCAGCCTCAGCCTGTCTTGCGGCCTTCTTGGTCATGGTATACAGAGGAGGAATCATAGCCAGAGCAACAATAACACCGGGAATCATGGCGATGAAGATAATGAAGGTCAAGCTAGTGCTGATACCGTACACATTGGCAAAGATGAAGGGGTAGCCATTAAGGAAGGTAAACAGCACGAAGTAGAGAAGGACTAGGTAGAAACTGAAGATAAGAATGATAGGCTCAGTCCAGATCATGACAAAGGGCCGGGAGACGTTGGTGAGTAGACGCGGGCCTAATGCGTTTGAAGAGGTAGACGCATGGGCAGCGCGGTACCGGCTATCACCAGTCAGTTCGCGGAGGTGCTTCGCGCGCCATTCCAAAAGAATAGGGCTGAAGGTCTCAGGCTGGGCAAGTGTGACTACGACCAGAGCGACGCCGGCAATGATCATCGAGATCCAATCGGCCCACACGTAGCCGATATCCGGCGTGTAGGCGCCGATCACGGGGCCTAGGATCGGGCCCGAGTAGGCGGCGATAGTGACGAGGGGCAGGCCGAAGGGGATCTGCAATGGATGCCAGATGTCGCCGACGGTTCCGCCAGCTACTGTCATTGGGGCAGCGGCGAATAGAGCACACAGGAAGCGGAAGGTAAGGGCTGCGCCATAGCTCGGTGCCAGAGCCTTTGCCATCACGAACAGAATTACGAGCATTAGTGCGGTGAAGTAGACCACATTGCGGCCGAAGGTCTCGGAGAATGGACCGGCGAAAAGAGAGCCAACGCCGATTCCAATGAGGAAGATACCTTTTGATGGATTTGTTAGAACGCAGGATATCCAAAGAGAGGGAAAGAATAAACGTACCGGTTGTCATGGATCCAGCCATGGCGTTAACACCGAAGTGCGCATCGAAGGCGTCTTGAGTGGCACCCTCCACCGAGGAGGGGACTGTCATGGCGATAGCAACCAGACAGCAGGTCAACATGACCATCCACTTGCGAAGCATAGACCAGTTGAGCGGGTTACTTGGATCGTTTTCCCTCCACCCAACCACGAAGACAACCTCGCCGTTGTCTCCTAGCCGAGAAACCTCCACACCGGGTACAAGGGGGGGCATCGTCGAAGACGGCTGGCTTCTCTGCTACTCCTGCCTCTGGGTCTGATCCCAGAGACGGCGACGAGGTACTAGTGCGCACAGACTTGGCTTGACTGTTGGCCAAGTCTTCCTCTGCTTCCCGGCGAAGACGGCGGTACTGGAACCAGGACTCCATATCGATATTCTTTTTTTTTCCTTCGAAGAAGCTTAAACTGAACCGTTGCAATGAATCGAAACCGAAGAAACAAATAGTCGCAGATGCCGGATTCTTCAGGCACAACCTCACAGGCTAGTTATCGTTCAATGTGGGATCTGTGAACTCTCAATTCCCACGGCAGGAGGGGGGATACATATACTGAGTCCCCCATCACATAGTCACGATAACCCCGTTGAATCTCGAAGTTGGCCGTGATCGGACACAATTTTTTTTTTTTGCCAACTTCGCCTTTCGGACACATAAAACCGCTAAGAGGCCTAGAATGCGGCGCGTTATCGTGCCGACGACAGGGGTTGATGGCATTCATTGGTCGAGAGCCCGTTGACTAGAGAGCCCGTTGACTAGAAGGTGGCAAAATTGACTCCGGAACAGATCTGACTTTTTTCAATTTTTCAACTTTTCAACTTTTCTTTGTTTAAATGTTCTCAATGTGACCCTTTCTGGTATGTTTTTGATGTTCGCCACTTTTGAGACGGAAATGATTAAGAGGCTAACTTACTCTTGTTTGCTACCTCTAACTAACTAACTAGTTAGTTAGTTAGGTATTGGTCTCGGAGTTCCAGAGTCAGGTCCCAGTCAGGTCCACTTAAACGGAGTCAGGGGCAATCTCAACTAGTTTGTGTGATTGGAAAGCTCAAATTTATGATCCGGAGACATATATCAATTGAAACAATCGGATTGCTGAATTCATTTAGAACAAATGAACACTCTGATTCGACCCATTTAGAATCTAGTCTAGCTAACGTAGTGTAAAGGTGATCAACCAGTAGAATTATAATTCTACATGCATAGTAATTTGAATAAGCAGAGTTGGCGATCGATGTTCCGTTAACGTGCTTATCCAGGTGGTGTATATTAATACCTTAGGTATCTCCCCGAAAACATTTGAAATCGGATAGACTGACTACATAGGTATATATATGTACAATAATATAGTGTTTTCGTAGCATGCCCTCCACATAGGTCCCAACAACGCAAGTGCAAGTAATTGGGGGTTTAACTTAAGACAAATACTTTATTGCAGCTGCAACCAATCTCGATATATAAGAAACGCATAAACACAACTTCAAACAATAAAACTCAAAAACAATCTTTATTTAACCCCAAACCGGAGTTGTCCTTGCCCTTTGTTGCACCAAAATAGCTCTACATCGTGTACGGGGTGAAAGCTGCATGATTGAGCTCACACAGCGACCATCACAGGCGTGCTCAAGCCCGATGATTCTTCCAACACCTCACCATCATAGACATCCTCGACCGCATTCGCACTGAGTTGGGGAGGGATGTAGCTCTCTGTGGTTGCGGTCGAAGCGACATTGATGGTCTTCGAGACCTCGGGCCACCAAGTCTCTAAGTTCTTGTGGTACCAGTTGACCGAGGCCTTGAGTCCCTCGGAGAAGGGCACACGCTGGTGCCATCCCAATGCAGCCAGCTTGCTGCCATCGACCCAGTAGTCAGTGTCGTTAAAGGGACGGTCGGGGATCCAAATGAGTGAGCGTGTGAAGTCTCGCGGGCTGAAGCCGAACAGTTCAAGTGTGCGAACGGCGACTTCAAGGTTGGTGATGCCGTGGGATGATTGGATGTTGTATGCCTCGCCGATCACACCCTTGTGCAGCAGGGTGTCAAAGCCGTCGGCAGCATCGGCTCCGTAGAGGTAGCGGCGAATGTTCAAGCCGGTGCCTTGGATTGTTAGCGGCTGCTGCTGCATCAGCAGGGTGCAGAAGCGGGGGACGATTTCTAATCTCATGTGTCAGCATGTTTCCGTCCCCTTGAAAGTGTCCGAGGGGTGTAATCCTTACTCTCGGGGTATTGACCAGGCCCGAACACGTTGTTGCTTCTCACAACGAGAGCTGGGATGTCGAAGGACTTTGCGTATGCCCAGACATACATCTCGGCAGCAGCCTTGGAGGCTGAGTATGGGTTGGTGGGCATGAATTGCTTGGTCTCATCACATGCGGACTCCACAACATCTCCATACACCTCGTCGGTGCTAACGTGGAGAAATCGGTTCACCTTTTGGGGCCCCTTGTGGTGACGAATGGCTTCAAGGAGCTGTTGAGTACCGACAACATTGTTGACAGTGAAGCTGAGGGGATCGTTGAATGAGTTCTGGACGTGCGAGCACGCAGCGAAGTGCATCACACAGTCAATGTTGTGGTCCAGAAGAACCTTGGCGAGGGCCGCCTGATCCGTAAGGTCGCCTTGCACAAAAGTGAAGTTGGTCAGAGAGTCCAAGCAGTTGACATTGGACAGAGAAGCGACAACATCGAGCTTGTCAAAGCAGACGATGTTGTATTCGGGGTACTGCACCGCCATGTGGCGGGTTACCCAACCTCCACTAAAAGCCATGTCCATGTCAGTGATGTACAATTGGGGTAATGAAGAATCTGCTCACATAAATCCTGCACCACCAGTGATCAAAATGCTCTTGATGTCGCTCCGAGGCTCAAATCGGGTGGTTCCGATGAGACGTTGGCCCTCAATGTCATTCGCACTAGCTCTGGCAGGAGCGAGCGAAAGACCCTTCTTGAGAGGAGGGGACGCAGGAGGGGTAAGGGCACGAAGAGCAGGCATTTTGTCCAGGAATCTAACGGATTGTATGAATTCAGTGATTCTTGAAATTTTGCGATGAAGACGAAGATGCTGCTGCTGGTGTTATGGCTAATTCGATTTTTCTGCGGCGCGCAGGCCCTTGAAATAGTTCAACGTCCGAATACATTGGCAATAAACAATGAGGCTGCGGTGACTCCAAGAGATATCCTCAGTCAGGCATATGGATAGATTGGATGTGGTTGTCTCTCGGTCCAAGTTGATGATTGGGGGCGACTTCGTTTTCCGATGTGTCGCGGCCCGTGACCCGGAATTACTCCGTTCGGCGCGACTTGGTAAGATTTGTCGCGTTGGTACTAATCTCACCATCTCTGGGTCCAATCACCCCTTTGCATCCAGAGTCATGGAAGAGAAAAGCAGATTCAGAGTCAGAGTCACATTTGAATGTTCTGACTTAAGATGAATACGAGAATCATCTATTGTGAATACTATAAGATGATCGAGGGGGAACAGCCTTTTTCTTTTGGCAGCAATCAATTGAAAAAGACACTGATACATCTCAAGATGGGATCAATCGCTCCATCTGAACGTTTCCTGATTTTTGGTGAGTGGACTTGGCGATTCGGATGTTCAAGACTGACCCCATATCTAGGAAATGGCTGGATTGCCAGTCAATTCAAAGAAATCCTGCAAGCACAAGGGAAAGCAGTCTTTGTATCAAATGCTCGAATTGAAAACCGTGAGCAGGTGATGAGGTATGTTTAGAACTCTTATCTCCAGAAGATCCCACTAACCCACGCAGCAATCTCACCACACACAAGCCCACGCGTGTCATCAATACCGCTGGCGTACGAGGAACGCCTAACGCCGATTGGTGTGAAGACCACAAGATCGAAACCTTCCGCTCAAATGTGCTGGGTGCGCTCAACGTGGTCGACAGCTGCTACCAGCTAGGCATCCACGTCACGCAATTTGGATCGGCATGCATCTATAACCTGCCGGAGGACCAGGTCCGAAGCCGTGCACCTTTTTCAGAGACCGAGGAGCCGTTCTTCAAAGGCGCTTGGTACCATCGGAGTCGCTTGCTAAGTGAGCAAACCATTGGCCACTATCCTAACCTTTTGCTCCTCCGAATGCGGATCCCGCTAGCTGCAGACCTCCACCAAAATAACCATGTCGCGAGGCTGCTGAAGTATGATAAGATCTTGGATCTGACTGGCGTGAGTATTCTTTTCCATTCTTTGCGAACAGAATTTATTGGCTAACTTCATTTCGATAAGTCTGGCACCTGTCTCCCCAACTTGCTTCCGGGTGCTGTAATTCTCTCAGAGAACTCCGAAACCGGAATCTACAACTTTGTAAGTAAAATAACATCCTGGCTCATCTTGTCTCTTCGGTTGTATTAATGCCCTCTTTCAGGTCACGCCCGGCGAACTCAGTAACGTTGAGGTCATGGAAATGGCCAAGCAATACATCCGGCCCGACCTTAAATGGGAAACATTCGAACTGAAGGACATGCTGGCAACTTTGAAAGCACCACGTGCGATTTGCATTTTGGATGCAAGCAAGCTGCAGACTAAACTGCGAGAATATGGCTACGAGGTCAAGGAGCGCCGCGAGGCACTCGAAGAGATCTTCCAGATCATGGCGAAGAGGGGACTGTAGGCTTGGTTATCTTGATACGTAGTTCTTGATTGTTTGCAAATGTCGCAAGATCTCGTCCAATATAAATGAACACATCTGCTTTTTTTGGTCTTAAACTTCAAAAATTACAAAATCTGCGGCCTGCATCGCCTTGGATAGTCCATCTTGTAACTCATTCACCATTATCTGACTTCAAAAAAAGGATTGATCACGAGATAGATGCACCTGGACACTATCACAAGCCTTGACCAAGAAATGATTCAATTTCTGTCAGGAATACAGCAGAACTTCGATATCCGGCGAGATCGGGAAGCTGCAATGTACTATGTATGCTACAGTTGGTACAGTTGTCACATCACGGGCTGTGATTTCGCCGGTCGTGATTTCCACGCGAAGGTCCTCTTCGTGATCTCTTTCCACACCTTCTTTTATGTCTTTTTCGGGAAGGCATGATGATGTTAGCGGCCAATACTACCTAGGTAGCTATTTATTCTTGATCCTAGTCAACGTTGATAAAAATAAAAACCCAATATGCAATATCTGTTGATACTGTACATTTTATCCATATTCAGGGCAATAATGATAATATGATATTGATATGTCGGGGATCAAACTCGGCCTTCTGGTCTGCATGGAAGGGCCTTTTTGGTAGTATGCAGGACTATGCCATCTAAATGACTGTTCTTTTTCTTGTGGTCTCTCGTCTCAAATAACACATCCAAGCCATTATCATCCCGTGATGCTCATAATTGAGTGCCCTCAGAATGTAGTAAGTATATAACATTCACATACCTTGGAAATCTTGGCGCTGAATCAAATTTTCGGTATCAATAGATCAATACTATTACGAAGACGCATAGGGGTCAGGCGTCAAAACCTAGTTTTAGAGGACCTTGGTGCCTTAATGCCTTATTTTAGAACGGCACAAAAGAATAAATACATGAATTACTATTACACGTGCCTTAATAATCAACGTACAGCGTTGTGAGGTAGGGTATATGAAGCTTTTGCCCTCCATACAAATCAATGCATCTCCATTTTCTGGGTGGTTGCAAGTCCGAAAAATGAAGCTTTTGACCTCCATACAAATCAGACATCTCCATATTTTTGGCCGGTTTAATTGATTTGTATGGAGGTCAAAAGCTTCATTTTTCGGACTTGAACCACCCAGAAATCCGTGGATGCCTTATGTTTATGGTGTCAAAAAGCTGCAGGTTGATGTATTAACAATTTACAGTACACTGTATAGAGCGGTGTATGAAGCGGTGGTAATCCAGGCATTAAGGCATCAACATCCCCCCCAAGATTGGGTTTTGACGCCTGACCCCTATACGTCTTCGTATTACTATCGTATTATACCATTGTATCAATATCATTCGTATTATACCACATACTTTTTTGTTTCAACGCGTCTTTATCCCCTCGACTTGCCTTCCAAGGTTGTATTCGTCGTTACATAGTTATGTATCCCCTTGACTTGCCTTGTATTGAAACAACTATTACTGTAATTTGTTACTAATTTCTTACTTTACATTCATCCAATCAATGTCTTCATAAGGAGCTTCACCAGTCCCAAGTTGTCTTCGCCTACTCCGTCCATCCACGGAGTCACGAGTCGGGTTCAAGTACCCCACCGTATAGAGTCGATGGAATACGAGACCACAGTCAAACCCCCGCCACAATATTCTTAGGCCACTCTGCTCGCCCCCCCCCAAGTCTGTGGTCGAGAGCGATTGGGCTTGTTAGTAAGAATGACTCTTGGACGGGCAAGCTTGTATCCGAATTTCGGAGTCATTGACTGCGGGAGAAATGCACCAGGTGCCAATGCCTTTAACCACGGCTTCAGCAGGCAATAGATGCATCAACATACAGGGTAATTTCTTTCTCCTTGCAAATAAAGATATTTGGGCCAACGAGGTAAGTCGCCGACGCCTCTATGTGGATGTGGGGCTTTTACAAGGGCCTATCGAGCTGACCCAATCAGTATATCAGTTTTTGGAAGCCATTAGATCACAGTCATGGTTGCACCCACTTCGATTGAGCCCATTGCGGTAGTGGGCCTGTCATTTCGTCTACCTGGCGGGATTCACGACGTGCAGGACCTCTGGGAGCTTCTCGAAAGTGGAGAACGCGCATGGATCGACATTCCCAAACAGCGATGTGACGAAGATGTAAGTGATCATACCCAGCAAAAAAAAAAAAGAAAAGAAAAGAAAATCACGGTAGCTGACGATCGAAAGTAGATCTCTGAGCATCCTGGCAATCACCGTGGTGGGCACTTCCTCTCTGGCGATGTTTACAACTTTGACCATGACTTTTTTGGTCTTTCAAAGTCTGAAGTCGCTGCAGTCGATCCACAGTTACGCCTTCTGCTACAGTTAGCATATGAAGCTCTCGAGAGTGGCGGTGTTTCAGGCGAGAACATCCTGGGAACCGCGACGTCAGTGTACACAGCAGTCTCCACCACAGAATATGATCGGCACTTGAACAAGGACATTGTGGAGTTCCCAGTCGCCCATACAAGTGGTGTCAAACCTTCAAATTGCATCTCGCAGTTCTTGCGCCTACATGGCCCCTCTTTGACATTAGATTCGAAAGACTCTGAAGGTCTCGTTGCGCTTCACTTAGCATGTCAAAGCCTGCGCAATGGCGATTCGGAAATGGCTCTGGTCGCTGCATCCAACTTGCATCTTCTTACAAGCACTGGGCAGAGCTATCCGTTCGACGAGCGTGGTGATGGGTACGGTCGCGGCGAGGCCGCAGTTGCCCTGGTTCTGAAACGATTGGATGCCGCCGTCCGAGATGGAAACCCAGTGCGCACCATCATCCGCAACAGTGGCATCGGCCAGGATCAAACCAGGCTGGCTCGGATGACATACAACCGTGCTGGGTTGATGCCAGAGGAAGTTGCCTATGTCGAGGCACATGGGTCGGGCACCAAGGCAGGCGACCATGAGGAGCTAACTGCCATCGCAGAGGCCTTTGGAGGATCCCACGATCGCTCAGTTCCTCTTTACGTTGGCTCCTCCAAGGGATCCATAGGTCACGGCGGGAGTGCAGCTGGTTTGTCGAGCTTGATCAAGGCAGCCGTCATTCTGGACAGGGAAGTGATTCCCGCAGTCGCCGGGTTCTCCAATCCTCAACAAGGTCTCCCGATGGATAGGATTGCTATTCCAACGAAGGCAGTACCTTGGCCCACCCACCCTGGAATTACTCCTCGTGTCTCGATTAATAGCATTGGGTCGGATGGTGCGAACGCTCACGTTATTCTTGAGCGAGGATCACTGAACACCCACACAATATCCACGTCTAGCGCACCTTGCCCTCGTCTTTTCAAATTTTCGGCCAACAGCTTGATTTCATTGAAGGCCAAAGTTGCCGCATATGAGAGCTGGATCAGCCGTCACACTGAGGATACCCCGCTGGCGGATCTCTCCTACAGCCTATTACACCGGCGCTGTGACATGTCTTATCGTTTCAGCGCAGTAGCCGACGATCAAGAATCTCTGTTGCAAATTCTCAACCAATCACACTCCGTCCCCATCACAAAATCACTAGCTTCAGAGCCCGATATTGTCGCTGTTTTCAGTGGCCAAGGATCACAATGGGCTGGCATGGGTCGAGAGCTACTGTTGTATGAGACCACAGCCTCTACCGTCTTTCGGGATTCCTTGCGCCTCTCCCGAGACATCCTTTGCAAATTGGGTGCCAGGTGGGACCTTGAGGAGGAACTTCTTTGCGACAAAGCAGTGTCCAGAATCAACGAAGCTGAGCTATCCCAGCCTGTCACTACGGCCATTCAAATCGCTCTTGTTGCTCTCCTCCAGGCCTATGGGTTGAAATTCCGCGCCGTCGTAGGCCATTCAAGTGGTGAAATAGCCGCGGCATTTTTGGCAGGTCACATTTCCCAGGAGAGAGCGTTGACAATCGCCTTCCACTGTGGCTTTTTAGCTGCCGCTGCAAAACTGAAGGGGTTGGAACAAGGTGCGATGTTGTCCGTTGGTCTCAGTGAGGATGAAGTTGCACAACATCTCGACAATTTGCCAACAGGAGAAGCCGTGGTTGGCTGTGTCAACAGTCCCAACAGCGTGACTATTTCAGGTGATATGAGCGCCATTGATGAGATTGATAAGCGCATCGCCCAAGCTGACGATGGAACCTTCCATCGCAAAGTGGTAGTTGAGACAGCGTACCATTCGCACCACATGAGTGCCGTGGCCGACTACTATCGGTTCCGCCTTGATACCATGAGCACGGAGAGCTTAACTGCTCCCGTTGAAAAGGTGGTATTTATGTCATCTGTCACCGGACAAGTGAAGTCGTCTGGATTCGACGCAGAGTATTGGATCTCGAACATCGTCTCACCCGTCCGTTTCAGCGCTGCTATTCAAACACTTGCCAAAGAGACACTTCGCCCAGAATCACACGTATTCTTCGTGGAAATTGGTCCCCACCCGGGCTTGGCTAGTCCAGTTCGACAGAGTCTCAGTCACCCAGATCTGCCTAAGGTTTCATTTGACTACCATCCGGTGTTGCAGCGCAAGCTAGACTCTATAACCAGCGCGTTGACTCTGACGGGTAAGTTATTTGAACGCGGCGTCAATGTCGAATGGAATGCCGTGTCCGCAATGGCTCATGGCGCAGACCAAGCAGCCGTACTGTATGATCTTCCGGCATACTCGTGGGACCATTCCACCCAGCACAGCCAGGAATTTCGCCTGACTCAAGCTTATCGTTTGCGTGATGAGCCGTATCATGAGCTACTCGGTGTGCCAGTTCTTGATGCAACTGATTCTCAACCTCGCTGGAGGCATTTCATTAGCCGGACATCGCTGCCGTGGCTTGCCGACCATACCATTGATGGCGTTACCATGTTCCCCAGCGCAGGGTACATCTCTATGGCTATCGAGGCCGTGACGCAGGTTTCACGCCGACGCTTCCCAGTTTCCTCGCTTGGAACATTGGTGCTTCGTGACGTCGAATTCAAACGAAAATTGTTTGTGCCAGATGATGCACAGCGCGTTGAACTCCAATTGAGTCTCCAGCAACACCCTGGCGCGGATGTTGCTTTTGACTTTTCGATTGCTGCCCTTTCCGACTGTACTGGTCACTGGCATACTCATGCCACCGGTATCATCGAGGCAGAGTTCGCCGAACAGGATAATACCACAGCAGCATCCACAAAGGGCACAGGATTCCCCCCAATGCCAAGCACTAGCCACATCATCCCCCACCAAAACCTATATAGGGACCTGGACTCTGTAGGCAATACATATGGTCCTGCCTTTGCGGGTATCAGCTCCATCAAGGTTGCGCCCGATGGATCGCAATCTTCTTCATCCTTGATTGTGCCAGATGCGGTGGCCATGGTGTCTGATGGGCACCGGAATCCGCTCATTATCCACCCATCGACACTTGAAAGCATGTTCCAAACAGTCTTTCCGCTACAATCCCTTCGTAGCGGCCCTGGGCCTATCATGCCAAGCCATATCAGTGAGCTGCTAGTCGCGACATCGTCCCTTTTGCAAGCTCCGGGTTCAAGTTTCGAAATATCCACGCTTCTGGACCCCATCGAATCTGACCCAGCCAGTTGGAGTATCTCATCTGCGTGCGGCCACAACCAGGTGATTTCAATCTCCGCTCTAAAGCTCCAAAGTCTGACGAAACCCCCAACCAACATCAAACGGCATGAAGATGGCGATATTTCTGCAAATATCTGTTACGAGTTACGCTTGCAACCCGACCTCGATCATTTGCGAACTGAAGACATGCCCCAAAACCCTTCATTTGCGGACATTGTCGGACTGCTTGCCTCAAAACAAGACCAGTTATCTGTGATCGGTCTTGGCGCTGGGGTTGATCTATCGGAAGACTTCACTGCTGCTTTCGAGTCTCCGAACAACAAAATCACGTCTTTCGATTTTATCGACACCACACCAGGTCTTTTCGACGAAGCCGCTACGCGTCTTGAGAACCCCTTGGTACAATTCCGGACCATGTTCCCCACCAGCGACCCCAAGATGCGTGGACTTCAACTCAGATATTATGATCTGGTTCTGGCTACTTCGACCAAATGGTTGGGTCAGGCTGAAATGCTGGTCAAACCCAACGGCATTGTACTTCTTCGGCTCAATCAACGCGAGTCCAAGGAATACATATCACAGAACACCACCTCGACTTCACTGACTGAGCAAGTTGTCTACAAAGATGACGCCCGCGGTAGACTTGTTGTTCTGGCACTACCTCCCAAAGTTCAGAATATGCCGGCCATGCACATCCTCACGCATTGCGTGCCTCAATATGCTCCGGTTTGGTCCGTTGCACTGGTTCGAGCATTGCAGGCCGTCAACGAGAATGTTACGATCAATCAATTGACTCGAAGTGCCGTGGAGGATCTTCAACGCACTAGTGCACTAGGAGACACATGCAACGACGCCGTCCTAATCATTGACGACCAGCCAGAGCAACCTATTCTGGCAGACCCGGTCGCTACGGATGCAATTACTACACTCTTGGCAAATTCTTCGCGTCTCGTTTGGCTCAGCCCTGATGTACCTCCGTCTTTCCATCAGAACGAGAGCCTTGCTCGTACTGCGCATGTGGAAAACGATGATCTCCGTCTTACTACCGTCCATGCATCCTCACTGTTCCTCGCAAGCGACCTCAACCAAGCACGCCTGGTCGACATTGTGGCTGGAACAATTAATCAGGTGTCAAACCTCGGCATGCCCCTTACGGAACGTGAATATCGAGTTCGCAGCAATGGTGCCGTCATGGTTCCACGCCTACACCGCAGCGAAAGGCTCAACTGGGCCATCTACAATTCTGGAAATTCAAGAGCTGAGCCTCAGTTTCAAAAGATTGCTAGCTGTGAACGACCTCTGGTGCTTTCTCCGGACGGTGCCGACCTGTTTCTGGAGGACCGAGAAACCTTTGCGACGCACATAGGTCCAGACTCAATTGAGATTGAGGCCCAGAATCTTGCCATGGGAGATCCCAGTTCTCGCCCGAAGATAGGTGCGTACGCAGGTTTCGTCACCAACGTTGGTTCCGATGTTATTTCACTGGCTCCAGGTGATCATGTAATTGCCCTGGCCCCAGTCATAGGTGCGACTCGACTGCGCATACCAGGAACCCTCGCTGGCCGCCTGCCTATGAAGTTGCTACCATCCGACGCTGCTGCAATGCTTTTGGAAGCCATGGCAGCTTCATATGCTATCCGCGAGGTAGGTGGTATGCTTTCGGGCCGGGGCACTGTACTGATCCACGGAGCCGGCACTGCGGTTGGTCGGGCGGCCATCGGAATTGCCAGATCAATTGGCATTCGCCTCGTTGCAACTGCTTCGAACCCCACCGAGGCTCGATTACTCAAAGAGAACCTGGGCATTGATCCCTCGGATGTATTGGTGACGCGTGCTTCATTCCATCGACGCTTACCCCGAGATATCTTCCCCGAGGGACTCGACGCCGTGATTCATGCAGCGGGCAATTCGGCGCCAGCAGAAGAAGCACTTACCCACATCAAGCCATTCGGCAGAGTGGTGGTCATTGGAGATTCCTCGTCATCGATATCGAGCAAGCTTCCGCCCAACGTGGCTCTTCATTTTGTCGACATTGACAGTCTTGTCCAAGCTCGTCCCAATCTAACTACCACCCTTATCTCCCAAGCGACAGCTGCATTCCAGCATATACCGATGGGGGGCTTCAATCTAGCTGTCCGCGACGTGTCGGAAGTCGCAGATGCACTGAAGACGCTGAAAAATGGCACTGCCTCCAAGGTTGTTCTTCAAGCCAGCTCCGAGTCAACTGTCCCAGTCATTCCCTTCTCAGAAAATGATCCCTGGTCCAATCAGAACGCCACATATCTCATTGCAGGCAAACTAGGAAGCCTGGAGCGGAATCTCATGATGCAGATGGCGCGTCGCGGCGCGAGGCATGTTGTTCTGGTGTCAAGGGGACTTGTAGACCCCAATGACACAAAGACCCTCCAAGCGAAACTGCAGGCCATTCAACCAGGAGCTTGTCTGTATATCGCCCAAGGAGATATATCTTCCGAGTCCGCCATCCGAGAAATTTCTTGTACACTCGCCAGTCGTGGTGCGCCCACTGTTCATGGAATTATTCAGACCGCCGCTGCCGAAATTGTAAGTTGACCCAATCTTTCCCCATACTTTCATCCATCTTTTCTTGCTCTGCGATTTTGATCCATTTTCGGTGAACTTTGAAGTCTATGCTCACACTTTACCACAGGAATATCACGAAGGTGAAATGAATGGAAAGCCTGCCCTTTACCGTGTCTTTGCCTCTCCCAGTTTGACATTCTTCCTTTCGATATTATCGGCCAAGTATCTCCTTGGAAACAACATCGATGCCAGCAACACTGGTGTCGACGCGTGGCAAGATTCCCTGGCTCATCAGGAGCAGTTGAACTCGTCATCTCAGACCAAATTCATGACAGTGAACCTCGATTGGAGAGAGGACAATTTGTCAGTGAACGATGATGGTGCTCCTGAGAATGAAAACCGGCGGGTGGGTCTCAAGCCTATTCAGGTGGAACATCTTACCCGGTTCCTCGATTACATCCTCGGTGCTGCTGTTGAACCCAATGGGGCCGGAATTTCCCAGGCTGTTATTGGTTTTGACGCCGAGTCTTTAGCCGGTGCAACCGCACCCAATGGACCCATTCACTCCGCCTTGTTCCGTGAGGCACGGCGCGGCATCAACGAAGCCCCTATTGGGGGTGGTGATGACGAAGAAGAGCAATCATTCGAGCAAGTCATCGCCGCTGGTAGCGAAGAGGCTGTGGCCGACTTTATCTTGCGGGCGATAACGAGGAAAATTTCCCACTTACTTTCGGTCGATGTGGGCAAGGTCGATGAAATCCTTGCTCTGGGCTTGGATTCCCTGGTTGCTGTTGAGTTGCGGAACTGGATCTTGAGACGGTTTGAGGCGACGTTGCAGTCGGCTGATGTGCTGGTAAACCAAACCCCGCGTGCACTTGCGGAGAAAGTTACCGCTCGATCAAGCCTGGTCAATGCTCTTGCTTAAATATATATACAACAGAATCAATGCTTTTAACCGAGGACATCAAAATGCCGTTTGAGTAGGTCGTCAATATGGAGATATAGGGGTCCGGGTATAAAGGTCAACCTTGGAATGGTGGTTTTATCTATTTTACTGAATCTGTGTGTTGGCGGTTCGAAGTTGTTCAACTGGGCTTTCGGTTCAAAATTCCGAAGCGGGTTAGCGTTTGGTCGAAAATTCCCAAAAGGGAAATGTTGGTCGGAAATGCAGGAGAAGACATGTGCATTTCGGACCACGTGGAACTCATCTCGTCGTTAGAGAAGAGATAGCCAAGGCCATGAAATAGCCATGGTAAATCTATTCTCCGAGGTCAGCTCCGATCAGGATCAGTTTAAGCCTCAGGGGCATGTGGGGACATTGAGGTGAACGGGCTGAAGGGACTGAAGCGTATGTTGTAGGGCAGCAAGACGACTTCCTGAACGAAGCAGGAGAAAAAACAAAAAAACATACAACAGTGAGGATTCGCTGGTGGTCACCCACCCAACTACTAACTCACCGGCGTGTGGCTTAAGTACGGCTGAGCGGACGGGAAGCCCTGTTTTCCACACCCTGTGGTCGTATGTACTAGTTTATTCATCGGAGAGAATTATAGAGTATAAGTCATTTAGAATCAATTGGTAGGATATAAGAATGACACTCCATCATACACTGACGTTGGAGATCACGTGACAGGCATGTGGGGCCGCATGTGATCCCGTTTGACAGGACTTCATAGTTGGGACCAACCTCTAGGTATGCGAGGGGGAGATAAAGTGACTGGGTGTTTTTAGACAACGCCTCTAGAGGAAAGGGAAGCGTACTTACTCTGGCCGTACTTGAATCATAACGAGATGTTTCGTCGGTGTTATCAATTAAACTCGAGGCAGCACTATATACAGGAAGTTATCTCCTGGAGAGATATTGCCAGTCTGCAGGCATCGGCATTGAACGATGATTATGAAAATAGGCTCAAAGTCCTTGCCATAACACTTGGCTTTTCCTTTTTCTTTTTTGTTTAACATCAATTTAACATTTTGCTGTGTCTTTTTTTTTTATGGAGATGCCGGTTAAACTATGCCACACTTAATAGCTTTGCGCGTTCTCTATTCTTCGAATCCATGAGTAGATGCATAGAATAACTTTGCAACAAAGGCGCCAAAGCTTAAGGCCGAGTGGCTGTCAATTTCGTTCGCCTCTTACTCTGAGGCCAAACTCCAATCATTTTTATCCTTAAGATCATTTCGTGGCCAGTCAGGATAAGGCTTACTATGTTTATATATAAAAATATAGGATAGGGAGTCACTCCGATTATTGTACTCCACACTCGCAATTATGACGATTGTTCTTTGAGTAGTACATGAAACCAACTAATTGTCTCGTAGAAGGCAAGAGTCATTAATGGTAAAGTTCACGTAAAATTCTGATACATTCTTCATGTAGAATTGGAATTATCCGCACAAGTCCAAGGCTGAGAGCCTCCGGCTTTAAGTGAGTCAATGATACTAACAACCGAGCCGTAAGTACCTGCCACTGTCATGAATGTTCCGATCACAATAATAAAGGTACTCCAGCATGCCATAAGCTTCCACTTCCAAGTTCGATGGGGAGATTTCCAGTTATCATAGAACCACATACAGCTGGTGGGTTGGTAGGCCAAGGAAGCACCTAGCAAAGCTCCGATTAAGGAGACGAGACTGTTGAAAAATGGAATGCCACTAGCGATCAGGTAGGCTATGATTGTAGAAGCGAAGGTGCAGCCAAGCCATGTACCCCAGTGGACCAAGCTATTGGCAGTCAGATGATGTGAGCCTCGCAAGATGCGAACGAAAGCATATTTGCTCGGGAGCTGGAATTTATTAGCTCCGATTCAGCTTACAAACTAGAGACCGCACTTACGTGCAGGACAATGGTAGTAGACGCAATGAGACCAGGCAAAGCGATCCCGTAAGAGATTTTCTTTATAATCGGACCAGCAGAGCCTAAAGCAGGCGAAGCTACCTCGGAACCGCAATAGTAGTATACCACGACTCCAATGACAAGGTATATAAGAGTTGAGCCAATCTGGCTAACAACGAGCGATCTAGTGAAAAGCCTCGGGTCTCGCATTTCGGCGGCGATGGAAAAGTAGGCGGGCGTGGCGGAGCATGCAAAAATCAGTGATGAGACAGCCGTAACTCCTTGTGGGAAGGTTGGAGAATTGAATATCTTGAAGTCTGAAGACCAAGGGCCCATTTGAGGCGCAGATGATGGTCGATCCTGGATGCCAACGCTGATGGTTACAATCAGAACTTAAAAGGTATTACTGTTAGCATTGAAATAGTTGACGGATCTTGAGCCACCAACCGGCAACCAGGATGCAAACCAATCCAACCCACGCAATCCAAGTGATCTTGCCAAGAGTCCGAATGCTGGCAAGTAAGAAACCTACAATCGCGGTAATAGCAACGAAAATAGCAGTGCACGCTCCATGTTTGGAGACAGCATTCAAGCTGATGGAAATACCCAGTATACCGGATCGCATTACTCACAAAGACAAAATGCAATCCCAAATACCTCCCTACCGACCTTACCAAACATCAAGCCGCCGGCCTCGTCTATGCCGTAAACCCCGCGATGCTTTATTTTGAAGACACCACCATATAGCTTGTCCACGTAGCAATACCTGCAACGACACAGCAGAATGACTCCGGGGGCCATCCCGACTTTATCGAAAACTGAAGGAATAGAAAGAACACCTAAACCGATCTGGGTCTCCATCATCAAGGCAACGGTTTCTAACCATCCAACCTGTCATTGTTAAGCGTGATCCTGAATGTGTAAATCTGAAGGAAGTTTACATTGCGATAGTTAGGTCCGCCTTCAGTCACCTCACCGAACACGGCATCATGGGTGATATTTTTTCCAGCCAGAATCTCGCCCATCTAAGAAGGCACATGAGTCATGGGTGGTGATGCCTCAATATCATCTGGAACCTTGTCCTGTTTTTCAGCCATGATATATAGATAATGGGAAAAGATCTTTTGCCAGAAGGCTAGAAGGAACGTAATGGAAGCAATCTGTATACCTGTATCACTCCTTTATACAAGAAATGAGACGCCCGGATGCACTAGTCTGGCTCCCGGCCTCACTGATAACGTTATCCAATGAAGATGGTTGATAACGGACATCCATGATGATTACCAGGCCCACTTGGTAGGGTCTTTCTCCCAACCGGACTTTCTGGGTGGCGTAGTTAAACGCCAAAAGACAAAGGTCATGTCGGAAAATTTCTCGCCGGAATCGAAGCGGTCGGGGTCTCGGAAACCTGCAATATGCCTAAAGATAGTTAGCATATTCTGTTTTGTAATAGGTGTATATCACATATCACATACATATCCCCGGTTGACTCGTCGTAGATAATCTTCTGCAGAAGAGGGAGCCCTGGCTGCCATCCATGACGCTTCAACTCTCTTAGGTTTGTCAGTTTCACTCTTAACACGCTAAAAGGGGATTCTGTAAACATACTCCCAGATATCGCGGAACTTCGTGCGGACAGCCTCGCGTAACCGCGCCGATTCAGGCCTCCAGAACTGATCCGTATCAAGTGGCTTCCCGCTGACCATTTCCCACACAATATGTGTTATGTAGCCGTCTGGAACCACGCCGTCCTTGCCTTGCTTTCCTTCTTTGTAGGCGAGGAGAGCTGGGACCACAGTACAGTGTTGTTTACTGAGATCCTTCAAAGCTTGTAGCTCCAAATGCTCACGGGGTGGAGCTGCCTGTTGTTGTCGAAGCCGGGGGAGCTGGGACTCTGTTCCGGGGTTGGGAATCTGAAAGTAAATTCTCATGAATGCCTTCTTGCTACTGTCTGTCGCACTGTAGCAGAGGTACTTGAACACGGCGAAGGAAGGTCCACCACCCAGCTCAAGTTCACAGTCGGTCATTCTTTGGAAATCCTCGGTGAGCTTCTCCTCGAGAACCCACTTCTGAGGCGAGTGAAAGTCACTTGTGTGCCTAAGCAAAGATCTGAATATCCCATGATAGACATGTTGGTGTGGAGATTGATGACAAGAGTGCAAAAAGAAAGAGGAAAAACTGATCAGAGATTAAAGTTTATGAGTAGAGTGAATAAAATGAAAATGAGAAGGTGAAGGAGTAACAATGACTTTATTGATTTCTCAGCCTCGTGGATCAGGCACCGAAAATTTCATTCATTCCAACCTTGGAGGTTTGTGTCAATATCATATTGTTGTTTGATCATCCCATTGATACCTGATTGTGCAGACTTGTTTGCTTACAGACTGAGTGCTTTGTTTGTCAGATTCAGGATATCAATGGCCTGCTCTTCATATATTGAGGGGATTGTTAGTTCGTTATAACAGTTATACCTCTTCCGGGGCTTGCACGACCACATCCTTACAACCTTATGTACCCGGTAGCGCTGGTAGGTTATTATCCCTCATTAACCCAAAGAGCACTTAAGAGCCTCCTTACTAAACTAGAAGATACTGAGCTCTTTAGGAAAATGTTGCCGATCGGACTTCCAACAGCAGTTACGTCGTTTAAGTTGCCAATAGTTCCTGTTCAGCTTAGCTCGGTCTTAGCTTCCTCGGATTATATTTTTGACACATCCCCGTAAGGGTGGTTGCAGCCATCCGTGCCCAAGGTAATGTTGTTGCCACTGTCGGTAAAGATCTTGACCGATTCCGTGCCGCTATCCAGAGTCTGGCATCTTTCGAAGCCTCCAACCTCTTTTCCCGCGCCTGAACAATGGGGTGTAGTATAATAAGTGACGGACCACAGAGCAGACGCTGGCATGGCCAGTCCAAGGGCGAAAGGGGTTTTGAGATGCATGATTCCGATGTTTAGGTGAAATATAGAATATGAAAATACCGATTTAGGAGTCACGATACTTGAGAAAACCCATTTTATAACTCCTTCCAAGTCAGAAGTGCTTACAGTATTTACTCAAAAGAACAGCGAAATTAGTCACTATGGTGAAGGGTCACTCCATTGCTTTGTCAGACACTCGAGAATCTGTTTCCACAATTTTGCTACACGCTAGAGATTATGTGTCCAGCTCGCTCCTCCGAAATTCAACACATTGAATAAGAAAGAAGTCAATGGTACATACTGGCGGACCTGTGAATTACTATATGCGGTCAATTCTGCCTTTTGAGGGTTAGCGCCTCAATACAACGTTCTGTAAGCTCCCCTCCTGGCTGCCTGGACATAAAAAGACCGACGTCGGCTTTCCCACCTTTTTCCTTTTCTTTTTCCTCCTTGTCCCATCTATCTTGCACTCATCGTCGCACCCTTTCTTTCCTATTCCCACCGCCGACCACTACGCCTTGACTTTCAGCCCGACGCACTGCCCCTTTCATTTTACCGGAGATGCCGCTCAATCCGACGCCCAGCTGGCAACGACTGTCCCACAGGAGCATAATCGCTAGACTACAGCCGGTAGTGGTATCATGTATCCTTTCATTTCGATTATCTCACTACTTCCTTGGGAAGGTGATTGTGCACCATACTACAAAGCTATCTAGGTCTCCCTCTGTCAGTGTGCCTTCATCCTGATTCCGGTGGCCTCCTTCACATCGGCAAAGTGCTGCTATACCCTCGATGCCGTATAACCCTCTCTGTCCGCCCCATTTGAGGTTGCATTATACAGCCCCGTTGCGGAAAATTGGTGTCCGGTTGCCTGGCTACGAATAGTGTGGAGCATAGTCGCCGTCACCATCGGTCTCTCACGTTTCTATCCACCAGTCGATGAATATTCGAAAGCATAGCCCGGCGATGTGGGTCAATAGCCAAAATGCCGCGCGCCCCCTATCTATGCTGCATCTTATGGCCGTTGCCAGACTCCGACTTCGGAATTCATCAAGCCACGGTTACCGACCGAGCGACGATCGGGCTAAAAATTGTCTCATGGCTAGTGTGTACGTACATTGCAGTGATTATCAGCTAATAGCGCTGGATTGTGATCGTTGTTCGTAAATGATAGCGCTTTGGGTCATGTAACTGGCGTGATCTTGTGTCCTTTGAATGTGATGGCCGGCATTGCCGGGACTGGTCGGGATCATTGGCAGAGATAGATACCCATGAATTATGACGATATGGCGCAGCCTTGCAGCTGGATAATGATTTCGTGAGCCGAGCCCCAAAGAATCATATAACCAGACACCATGTCACCCAATGGGCCAATGGCAACGCAGGCTCAGCCTCAACGCGAGGCCTGACGACATCCGCAGACAATGTCCGTAGGTTCGTTTCAATGATTCCGAGCAAGGTTTTCCAGGATCGAGGTGGTTCCTACGCTGCCAAACTTGACTCATGGAAGGAAATGACCACTTCAATGGTTTTTTCTAGCATGCACGTGTTGGCACAGAATAAAAAAATTTCATATACTGCATCATGTCTACATTCAATGAGCTAACTTATCCACCGAGTGCAGCTGCCACGTGTCGCTTGTGGAATCATCTTTCAAAAGCATTGCGCGTATTTTCTTTGAAAGGCTTCCCACCTGCACCGGATCCCCTAGTAGACGCATATCTTGCTGAATGTTTTGATCCATCTCTGGCAGGTACAATAAAGGGAGACTCGACGACTTCCATAAATCTAGCCTTCTTTGTTTGCTTTGCAAGACGACCATAACAAGGAAAGTGATTGTCAATAGAACTAAAAATGCGGGCAGTGTTATCCAGACCCATCGAATATGGATTTGGGTCTCCATGACCCAGGATTTGCCGAGGGCATGTTCTGTTGAAGACCTCGTGCCTCCTGCCATTTTTGCGCTTTCGACTGACGGTTGTACCGTCCGCACATGGGCGGTCAATCCATCGGCAATCCTCGCAAATAGATCAGGCGTTTTGAAGCTTATAAAGGGTTGGGTAAACTCAGTAGTGGATGGACCGCTTTCGATGGAAACCAAAGTTTCAGAGTTCCCCCAATCCTGAATACAAGACAAATCAAATCCAGTCCTGAACTCAAACTTATCTGCTAGCCATCTTTGGAGACCTCCTTTTCCTTCATCATGGACGGTGAAATTGGCTGCTGGTAAATTTGTTTTGGCTGGAAGTCGAAATGTAACTGGATATGTAGCCTCAGCTTCATAATATGTATCTAACACTGTCTCGTATGCCTGACCGCCTTTCACCCCACCTGAATAGGTTTTGACACACCAATATAACGAGCAATGGGAAGCAGTGGCGTCTGAAAGGTTTGCAACCCCAGCGACACGAATTGTGGTAAGGTTCAGGACCGCATTTAGCCAAAAGCTTCTCGATCTAGGAGGCAGGTACTCATCACGGTAACCCTCAATATTGGCGCCGGTTGAAACAGACCCAGAGTTCGTGGAAAAAAACGGTATATTCGTATAACTGAGATTAAGCCCAGTGGGTAAAGAATGATTGAATACACTGTAGTCTGTGTAGCAGGGTACCGGGTTGGAGCTGGAAGACAGTAGATGTGAGACATCGCTGCAATGGGAGCAAAGAGCAAGTGATCGAAAAGGAGGGATGTCGCAGTCGCCTGTTGGACAATCAGGCTTGACTCTTGCGGAAGTGTTTGACTGGCCAAGCGCGGCATTGTAGATAGCGATCGACTCTTCATTAATCTCCCAACCCATTGCTTCTTGATTTGAAGTTCTTTGGGCCATGACTTGATATGACCCTGCTCGGGGCATAGACGCAGGAATGCTAGATGGTACAAGTTGGTTTCTGACAGTGGCCATCTGCTGTACGAAAGGCCCCACACCGATAGACAAGATCGTGATAATGGCGCCAACTGCAGCAGAACGTCTGTAGCGATAGTGAGTTGGGGTACTTAGACTTGAGATCAGGCAAAATAGAAATAGAAAACATACTTCATTCTCGATATCCATATAAACGCCGCACAGCCAAGCGGTCCTCGGCTGGCCCAGTCGTATGTGTCCATCTCCGCAAGTGGCCTGTAACCAGTGCTGAAATGAATCCACTTAGATTGACTCAGGCATGGTGCAGCTGCTCCGACGATGCACGAAGTTAAAATTTGCGTGATCCATGACAGAACCGAGTTAATGGTTATGCCGTACGGCCATTCAGGAAGGGATTTTCCATCGTAGAGCCGAAGCAATACAATGACAGCCATCAAAGCAATTAAGCTTCCAGTGCAAAAAGGGCTTCCCAAACCCAGTAATCGTTGACTTTGCTGGACCATGACCAGGACCGCTTGCACTGTTGCTGATCTGTTCCTTCGCCAAGAGACGGAGCTTTGGAGTTTTTCTGATCGTCGACGTACGTACTCTGTTCGGGTTCCAATAATGCCATTTCCATAGGTTGTTCCATGGTTCCCAATGGTTATTTAGGAATAGGCCGTGGAGGTCAAGAATAAATAAGATCCTATCTGTAAGCCTGGAAGGGTCATCCTTAGTGAGGCTGAGTTCTATTACCCCTGTGGCAACCCACTTGCTACGCCCCAGCCCCTACTGTTTTTCGGCTCACGAGACCACCTGCAGGACCTCGGCTAGATACTATGGCGTTCTGCCTCCTCTTCCTCCTCCTCCTCCTCCTCCTCCTCCTCCTCCTCCTCCTCCTCTACTCCTCCTTCCACTGTTCGTCCTTTTTAGAATACAGCAGTTTTCGAAAACAGTTTACCCCTCAGACACTCACACTTTGTTGTCGGCCCGTACCCGAAACAGGCTGAAACTTTATTAGGACAAGTGGTAAGATATTGTCCACTTACAGATCATTTTAATTTGCCGACTAAGCGGATTTGGCCTAGCGTTATCTCGGGAACGGACTGAGAAACAAGTATACATGCCTGAGGGGTAAATTGTTTTCGAAAGTTGCTGTTCAGCATCGCGCACTAGGCAAGGTGCTGGAATCAGTCATCGCAGAAAGAATCTCATACGCAGTGGAAACCTACTGCCTACTTCCGACCAGCCACTTTGGGGCTCGTAAGCAGCGGTCCGCGGAGCAAGCAGTCTTACTTTTGCAAGAGCAAATTTCGTCATGGGCAGGTAGACAATCCAGTGGACATGACCTGTCTAGAATATTTTTGCGAATGTCTAGGTCACTAGAGCTCCTTTGTTCCTAGGAGCAAGTGGCGGCAGCAAGAGCGATAGTCCGTTAGGAATCAAGAGAAAAAGAAAAATCAGAATAAAACACTAAATTGGATTTACAAACCATTTGACTGGACTTTTCTGAGATATTCCTCAATATTGTAGAACCAAAAATAGAGGGTTGGATATTTCCCGCAACTATGTAGAGATGGCATCGTGAATGCGGGACTTGACGAGCTGAATAGTGGCATAGCCGCAGAATAGTAATGCCAATAAATGTGGCCACACTGTGCATTTGCCTCCCAACTAGAGGCGAAACAACCAGGATCGACCGCCACATTGATAACGCCAGCCTTTCGTTGAGAGGACAACGGTCAAGAGTGCTGGGTGAACGACTGCATTGGGATGTGGCTAGCGTGGTGCATTTTATTAAGGTGAGCTGCTGACTTAGCTGCTCCAACTTTGCTTAGGTGTGAGCAACCTTGGAAGCCCTTGAGCTTATATAATAATCAGGTCGTGCTCACTGAGCAAGTCGGAGTACTCAGGTCACGCTCAGTGAGCGAGTTCATCGGGCTTATGTAATGATAACCCGATGCTCAGTGAGCAACCTTGGAAGTTTATTGATTATATAATACCCAGGGGCGTGCTCAGTTTTACTCAGTGAGCAAAAAGCGGCTAGGGGTGAGCACTAAAGCGGAAAGGGAAAGCCATGTCGCGCGGCCTAAAATCCGATGTATATGTATCACATGAGCATCCACACAAACGAAGATTCATTTTCTTTCGCATCTATTTTGAGGCAGTCAGAGTATATCGACACTATTCAATCCAAGCATGAAGGATCGTTTCACTCAACCGTAGCCCACCCAGAGAACCATAATATGAAGACTTGCCGTAGCCTGTAATCAAAGAGTTAGGTGTTAACAAGAAAGTGCTTTGGGTTTCGTAATCCTTTATGTTTGCGAAGGGGAATAACAGCCAATGTTCAGGGCACTCAGGTGAATAGGGCATTCAGGTGAATGGACTGAAGAGTAGGGCGGCAAGAGGGAATTTCCGAACAAGTAAAAAAAAAACCGGGTGAACAAAAAACATACAACAGTGAGGATTCGCTGGTGGTCACCCACCCAACTACTAACTCACCGGCGTGTGGCTTAAGTACGGCTGAGCGGACGGGAAGCCCTGTTTTCCACACCCTATGGTCGTATGTGTCAGGCTATGTGTGGAAAAGGAATATAGGATGCAGATAGGGACTACTTTTAGCCCGCCTATATATGTCTCCATTATATTAATCGGTTTTTCTTTTTGGAAAGCTCGGTGATTCTAGCGTCGAAATGTATGATATTAACGATAGGTGCCTCAAGCACGCATATATGTAGTAGTGTAAGGAGGGAGGGACTATCCATGTAGATGGATGCCTCTCTCTCTCTCTCTCTCTTTCAGTATCTTACTTGAGCTATGCCAGAGCATGTTATGACACTAGTGCCACTGCAAGATTGTGAAGCATATCCTGTGATAGTGATAGCGTTGGCGGCAGATATGACTGCAACGAGAATATATAACCCCTGTCTCAGCATCATCTTGTAGTATGTATGCAAATATTTCGGATGTAGGGAATTTTGCGAATCCGATATTTAACTATCGGTCAAGGTTGACGTGGACTTGCTCAAACACTGGACGTCTGGAGAGTTTATATACCTCTCCAGGGCTGTTCTAAAGTCATCAAGCTAAATTTGATATACTACTCGCACTCGGGCAAAGCCCGAGCTATCAAAGGATCATTTTAAACTGGAATTTATCCCTGGATGTGCATTATTAGTCTCGGGCACTCCTCCTATCGCTAACAAAAATTCTAGTCAACTTGTTGCGGATTCCCTCGAGGCGGTCTACAAGTAGACTCGGCCTATTTCAACCTTCTCTATGCCGGTACTATCGGTGTTTTCTACCAGTCTACGGCAAACCAGGTATGCAACGGTCCTTCTAGAGATATAGAATCAGGACCTCGTTGGTCAGCTTGCCTTAAAGGAGGGTAGGTCTCACGATATTTTGGCGGAGGAGCTGCTTGGCTTGACTGCCTACATTGTGTTCTAGGTATGTGAACCTAGACGTCTATTATCACCTACGATAGAAACCGGATGACCTTAGCTAATAGAATATCTTATAGCGAAACGGGACTTATTAGAGGGCCTTACTGCTAGTACTTATAATAGTACAAATATCCCTACTATGCTTGCCTAGGAAGGAGAGGGGGCGTAGGTTCTAGACCCTCTAGAGGGCTAAGATTGGGACCGGTATAATAAGTTGCCGGTTACTATAGACGTAAGTATTTTTCTTTTCTTTTCTTTTCTTTTCTTTTTTACGGCCGAGATTCCCCTTATATACGGATTTCCGCTCTTTAACTTTCTAACCTTTTTAAGCTTAATATCTACCGCGAGAACCTTAAATCGTTCGGTATAATTTAGTATAAGAATACTCGGGATTATCCTATAGCTACTAAGACGCTAGTCGAAGAATAGTCGGACTAAGGGTAGCTTAAGATCTTACTATATATAAGGTTATAATAGGGGTAAAGGTCCTAGCGGAGGAATATCTAAAAGCTAAATAGGCTAATTTAATAATAAGCCTTACTAATATTATTTATTCGAATATAGGGAGTTATATATTAGTTATAGTATAATTATAACTACTACTATTTAGGAGGGGTACTTACTCTATTTATATCGTATTTAATATTAAAGGCTATAAAATTATAGCGGTCTTCGTTATATATATCTAATTATACTTAAATATCTATTACGATTTCGACTGTAAGAACTACTTAAGTAAGATATTATCCGGCGTAATATCTATAATTAAGATAATCCTTATATATACTAGTAGTAATATATTAGATTATATTTACGAATACGTATTTAGGTCGATAAGAAGTAGAGGATAGGAAAATAATTCGAAGTACCGTAAATCTAGAATATATAACCCTAGCCTATCTTAACTATTACTATTTATCTCGAGGAAGTACCGACGGACTTCTAGGGTAAACACAGTGGAGTTTTGCTCTTGAATAGAAGATGATTCATCAACCTTAAACTTGCCATCACAGTCAAGGTAGATCATAGCAAAGTGAACATAAGGAGGGAACGATGAGCGGGTCATCATTGGCTTAATCGAATGTTAGTAAAAAGGAATCCCCGGCCGAGGGATACCCAACACATACACACGCACGCGAATCAAAATCACAATCAATCGATCTCAGCGAATTTGCTTCGTTTCTGCAGCGCTGGCCCAAGGAAATACAACATGAACATGCCCGCCACGCAGCCTACTGTAAGGCCTGCCAACAAAGTCGTCCCCCCAGCCACACCCAGACTATCATACAAGGGCCCAGACCACATAATGGCTGCAAAGGCAAGATATGCACGACACAAATCATTCATTGCAAACAAACTCGCACTATAGCGCGTATAAGCGACGGCAATATAACTAAATATGCACTGAAGGACCAGCGCCATGCCCGCTACCTCTATGAACAGACCTATAGTCGGCACTATCCAATGGATCGATTGTCGCGAAGTCCACGCAAACATAAATAGTCCAACAGGCACTATGAAACTCCCAAGAAGTGCAGGAATGAGCCGCTTTTCGGGTCGAGGGGATATTCCCCGGCGAAAGTCCGCGTTCAGGCAGTAGTGAATGAACAGATAGTAGAAGGGGAGAACCAAGATGGGGGCCACAACCGAAGCCAGGAAGATCAGGCCAAGCTCCCCGAGATTCATCTTGTAGACGTCAATGTACACAATCGGAAGAACTTCGAAGTAAGAGTAGAAAATAGCATAAACTAGCCCGATGTATACCGTGGAAAAGAGGATGGCGGGGTCCTGCGCATGAATCTTCCAGGGAATGATCAGAGCATCGTACATGACCTGAATAGGGGAGACGTTCTTGACCTTGATCTCTGACTGAGATTGGAAGGATGGGTTGCCTGTCAGTTCTCTGAGGTGTTTTGCACGCAGGTGCAGGATGGCTGGACCGGAGGTTTCGGGCAAGAAGATAAGAAACACAAAACAGCAAGCCGCGGCCCAAAGGACCTCCCACATGGACCAGTGCCAGCCCTTCACGGGAACACTGAACCCAGAGATTACCGGGGCTATAGCTGGTCCTGCGATGGAGCACAAGCCCCAAATGTATAGCCCATAAGGCAATTGCACTAGCCCGGTTACATCAGCGATAGAGGCCCCTCCAGTGGCCAGCCCCGGGGAACCAAAGAAGCCCTGGAGAAACCGGAGGACCAAAAACCCCGGTACATTGTTGACAAGCGCAGTGGGAACGCTGAGGATAAGAAATATCGTGATGGAGACCACATAGGGAGGGTTGCGACCGATGGACGGAATCTCTGACAGGGGACTCCAGATCATAGGACCTGTGCCATACCCCAACACATACGTCGACATGCCCAGTACGCCCACGGATCGCGACACGCCAAACACGGTCATGAACTCCCCCTCTGCAGCTGCAAAGATAGCGACTGACATGTAGACTACGAAGGTGAAGAGATTCACTTCGATGTATACCAGTAACTTTGCGGCAAACGACCAATTATGCGGATTGTCCAGGTCTTGGTCGGAGTACCAATCGACCTGAATCGCCCCGTCGGACGTGATAGTTGGCTCGATCCATGGAGACCGCTGCGATTCTTGTTGCTCCAGTTCTGGCTGATTGGACGGAGAAGGTGCCTGGGAGCCTTTTCTCACCATCAGTTTTGTTGTCTCTTACCAGAAGTTGAGACACATTAACCTACTATCAGCAAATATGGAGTTCTCCTGGGCGTATATCTCCTTTTTACTCCCGGGGGAGTCAGAATAATGGAGTGGGGTTTTGCTGCCACCTGCAGCGTCTTTGTACGGTGGTGGAAGCTCGAAGCCTTGTCTTTTTTCGGTGGGTTGGAATAAGCGTCCTCCCGAGAGCCAGCGGCCGATCAGGCCAATTGGCGAATTGGTCAGGATGTGAGCCATCACGCTTCATGAAGGCAGGGAGGGAGGAAGGAAGAGGGTGAGTAGGTAGTCGGATTCATTCTAATCTTTTTACTCTTTTTTTAAAAAATATTTTCTTACTTTTCTTGAACAAGGAAGCAAGAGACAGATGCTGACATTCCATTCCTGGGCAATACCCGAACCCTTACAGCTATAGAGTAGACATTGGAAAGATGCTACCGTGGTTGAAGGAGAACCTGCATTGCCCTCATGATCCAGTTCCACATATGTAACCCCAATGGTAAGGAAGTTTGATTATGATGCATTCTATGTGCAGTCATGAAATTCTATGTGCATGACTCATAACTAGAGAACGGTGAAAACAGTGAATCATGATAGACCATAGCAATCAAAAGATAGGAAGAAAAAGAAGAAAAAAAGAAAAAAAAAGAAGAAAAAAAAAAAAGAAAAGATTCTAGTTCAAGGACGCGAACCAGAATAATGCAAAATCTAATCTCTGTGTAAATAACCGTAAATATATAGCAATATGCAAGGTTGTATTCTTGGAAGGTTGCGCAAGTGAAATATGGTGCGTACCTTTGTACAACATACAGAGCATTCCGAGGTTCCAGGGCTGATCATCCTGCTGATAAATATGCCCCGGCCCGCCAGTATCCACATATTTTGAACTAAAACGTCGATCATTGCTTCATATGTCTAGATCCCACTTACCCCCTTACCCCCTTACCCCCTCACCACCTTCACCTTCATCGTCGTCACCGTCACCGTTACTAGGACATATGTAGGTATGCAATCAGATTTCAGTCTGTTACTTGGTTTGGTTTCGTAATGTAGATCTCCACTAGCCGTCAGCAGGTTTCTATTGAGTTGTAGCGCAAACGGAAGTAGTTTCTTGGGGTTGCCAGTGGTGATGACCACACTGCGCTTACTGAGAGGGGGGCCTTCCCGCCTGTGACTCCCTCAAGTGAATCAGTTGTTCGCACCTGCAGGTACCATTATCTCCCACTCGTTCCAAACTCGACTTTTCTTCCAACCTATCCTATCCTATGTACAGGAAAATCTTTCAATGTATGAACATATTGCCACCTGACTGTAGAATGTAGATGGGCTCTCTCTGATTCATGCTAGAATTCATTCATGTATAAGGCCCCAGCAGCAGGTTACTAGTCATTGCAAAATTCTATAACGTATTCGGCAAGCGAGTGGCCACCCCAAAAACACATAGTAAATGCGATAAATTACAACTTGATCTCTCAACAATAGTTGTCTATAAGGGGTTTACTTATAAGTTATTATCTTTAAGGTGACATCTAACCTCTTAAGGGAGTTTATTGAAATATAAGACGTCGTGATTGCAAGATATATATTCTGGATTCTTAGCAACTTAATTTGCAATACCGCGATACTATAGCATTTTAATCTCTTTAATATTGGTATATACAGAATGTAGAATCCTGATCACCTGCTATCGACAAAGAAAGGGACCTGAGATGAATCTTGTTGTCGAGATATAAAGTTACAAAATATCACATTTACTATGACGTTTTTGGGGTGGCCACTCGCTTGCCGAATACGTTACGCACTATCCTTCTTGACTGCCTAAGTAAGCAATACTTTATTTTTAACAGGTGGCTAAGCATTTTCCAATATAAATATATCGACAAGATAGAAGTATCTAAGAGGTCCTCATTACATATGATACCACGAATTTAAGACCACCAGCATCGATAAGGGGAGGTAGAGACCGACTTGCCTTCTCGATCTCTCAGCTTACGTGAGACGTAAGCTGTACCCTCACCTCTCTGTTATTCACAGCTCGGAATGCTGCGGTTTGCGGGCGTGCTTGATATCGCCGGCGATCTTTTCAGCGACCATGTCTGAAGCACACCAGTCAGTTAAATATCCTGCTTGCATGACAAGACTCCAAAGAGGATGACTTACAGACAACGCCCAGAGGAAGACCAGGAGGCAAGAAAGGGAAGATTGATGCATCTGCAATCCGCACTATTCGTCCCTTAGTTAGCAAGCTCTCCTAAGTCCAGCGGAAAGGTGAAGTAAACAGAAAGCAGACAAAGAGAAGTGCAAATGAGAAGGAAGAACCGAGGAAGAAAAGAACGTACAGTGATTAAGACCTAAAACGCGACCCTTGGAATCTACCACTGCGTTCTTGTCCCCCTCTTTTCCCATTCGACAGGTAGACGCCGGGTGGGACATGGAGGCAAAATTTTGCTTCAGGTAATGATGAATCTCATCATAAGTCTTCACGTCGGATCCTGGTGTGACCTCGGACCCGACGATAATGTTTTGTTGAAGGACGGGCATTTGCAAGATTTGTCGGACACGTCGGAATGCTGCAACAGCAATTTCAACGTCGGTGCTGGAGGTGAGCCATCGCGGGTTAATCACTGGGCTATCTTTCATTGAGGTTGAATTGATACTGATAGTTCCCCGAGACATGGGGGTCATGAGAGTGCAAAATAGCATTGCATAGTTGTATCCATCGGTCGGGAAGCCCATGTCGACAGGGAAAGAGATGAAGAATGCCTCCGGCCAGTCCTTGGGGAAGCTGGCGAGATCTGTTGACGAGCAGTTAATAAGGATATTATCTATCGGGTATGCTTAAAGGAAAATGGGCTGACCTGATTTGGTGCTTGCAGAGAAGTTGCGCAGGTCCAGCGGAATGTCGGCGAAACCGCCGAAGTCTGGCCCTGGGCTGGAAAGGAGTCCATCTTGTTGCCCTTGAAACTCTTTCACGGCCTCGTCATATTGGTCCTTGTATTTCAGGGCCGAGTTGGTCTGCACATCGACCTTGTGGCCGATTCCAAAGCTGATGTGATCTTCCATGTTTTGCCCTACACTCGGCGCATCGAGGACGACGGGAATTTTGTGCTTCTTGAGAAGATTTGCGTCGCCGACGCCCGAGACTTGGAGCAGCTGTGGGGTCATCAATCCACCTGCTGTGATTATCACCTCACGCGCAGCAGACAAGAAAAAAGTAGTCTCCCCCGGGATACTTGCACACCGGTCGCGGTTTTGTCACTAAACGAGACCTTTTCTGCCAAAGTACCATTATACAAGAATAGGTTCTCACGTTGGCCCAAGATGGGCTGCAGAAAGGTCTTTGACGATGACGCCCGCTTACCATCAGTATGATTGATTGTGTCCAAGACCCAGCTGCTCCCAAACATATCCCCAGACATGAAACCTCCGACGGGTAACATACCCGCTTGGTCAAATGCCTTCTTGATCCAGGTGCTGAAAGGCTGACCGTAGTTAGGATATGTGACGTCCAGGGGCCCCCCATGTCCAATATGGCTGGTATCCAGTTCCGGAGTTGCGTTAAGTCGTCGCTTGCTGGAGTCAATGCCTGTGAAGTTTAGGCTCTTCTGGAAGTATTTGGCTACATTTGAATAAGTCCAGGAATCATCGCCAACCTCGTATGCCCACTTCTGCAATGCCCCCGTGCTGGTGGCCATATAGGCCATCAGGTTAAAGGCAGAGTTGCCGCCCAGCTGTGAAGGTCCGTTAGTATCCATTACACTCGTCTCTCGTTCCAATTCCTTGTCAACGTACGGTCTTTGCATTTGTGAAATGTTTCACGCGGCCATCGGCGCCTTCCTGTGGAACGGTATCGAATCCCCAGTCCAGGGAAGGGGGGATATTTCCCTTCAAGAAGTCTGCGGCGTATCCTGGAACTTCACTGTGGTTGCCAGTCTGCTCATAAAATGAACCGGCCTCGACAATTGCCACAGTGACTGAAGGATCTTCGGACAGGCGCGCGGCCACAGTGAGACCCGATGCACCACCGCCCACGACGACATAATCCACAAGTTTGTCATCTGCAATAGGATATCTCGTGGGATCTCCCAGGACATTTTCGCCCAAGGGAACCTGGTACCATGGACCGTTTGGGTAGCCGCGGACAGCAGATGAAAATGCCCATAAAGACAAGAAAGCCTTAGTCAACACAGTTGGAGCCATGTCTGATGTTGTTTGCTTTATTACTCTTGATGAAGCTCACCTGCCAGATGCCCGGGTTGTAACTCCCTCTGGTTATATGACTACTTTAGTGTTATACATGAGAAACTTTGATTCAATTCCAGATCATGAGATAGTAGCCATCATCTATTATATCACGACTACGCCTCTGAATTCGGATCATGACGACTTCCTTTGGATTTCAAGGTGGCACCCTGAAGCCCCATCTTTCAAACCTTATTGATGATTTTGACGTAGTAGAAACTAGCTACCTTAACCAGGGTGGGTAAATAGCAGTCTAAACTCGCTTCAAAAAGATTCTCTATCCGGCGACCATCGCACTTTTTATCTCACTTACTTTCCATTCAGACTCTTTCCAAGGTCCTCTGCTTTCGACAACATCGGCATGAATGCGACCTTCCAAGGTTTCCGCACATGATTCTCTAAATGTCGCAGTTCATAGTGTATGAAGTGATCATTTCCCAGATTAGCTTAGACATGCCTCGAAACAAGAAATCTATGGGGTCGGTGTTGAGACTTCATTTGCAAAAAAAAAGTCCGCTTTAGGTATGCTCTACCAGCTAAGATGGCCACAAAAATAATTCGAGATCTGATCGAGCATAGAATAAAGTGTAACTAGAGAATCCATGGTCAATACCTACAGCAATCAAAAGGTGGGTCATCATGGCTGACTAGTAGATCCACACCGCCCCGTTGTATCAGATGTGGATAAAATGTCTGCAATTATGTCTCAACTTAATCCACTGGAACACATTCTTGGACAAAAAAAACTTGGAAAATATGGTGAGCGAACATGATTCTTGCAATTTGAAGCTAATTATGTCTGTAAATGCCCAGACGAGAAGGAACCTTGGAGGATTGTAAACCCTGGAATGGGACCCTCACCGTTCCCATCCCTTACGGCAATACCCAGGTCTACACCACTATCTCGGGATTTTCCGCTTCAGACCATTTTTTAAGTTGCCAAGATTCGCGTACCGTTCCGAAACTCTGAAACCTAAATTCTTCCTCATTACATACAGGAAGGGTCTGTTATAAGCGCCTCGCAATCAATTCGGTAGTAGATTTAACCACTTCCTGAATACATTGTGCGGGTCATATTCCTGCTTCAGCATTTGCAATCTCGGCAAGTTCTCGCCGTAGACCTCCCCTGCCCGGCCGTCATGCGAGTAATTTGCGTACGCCCGGGCATGGGCACCCGCACCAGCACTCTCACCGACCTTCCGCATCATGCCGCGCTGGATGATACGCATGGTCTGATCAAGTGCCGGGTTATCCCACCGGAAGACACACCCGACATTATAGTAGGGCCCCCCGAGTAGCGAAGGCCGTGGCATTCTTGGGGACGCGCAGAACCTGTTTCTGGGAGACGAGCTCGAATAAAACCGCCGTCCGAGCTGATTCTGGGTATGTTCTGAGCATGTCGGTATAGTCGGCCCATAGTTCCTGGAAGAAGGACACCTCGAGCGGGAGTTTGACGAAGGCTCCGCTGAAGGATTTACGACCACCGTACGTGGCGAGAGGGTTTTGGATCGAGTTTAGCTCACAGTAAGGCATCATACCACAGCTGTTTGAGATAGATTCAATGGAGAGGATGGGTGCGAAGTATCTCTCTGCTCTGGAGCGAGGGCCGTTGTAGAAGATCGCTGCGACAATGCTGGTACCGCAGAAACCGAAAAAGATGCCTTGATCTCCTGTATTACTAGGCTCTTCGAATCCATTGACAAAGTCAATGATCTGGGGGAGGCGGTCGGGGTTCCAGCTCAACATGCCTGCGTATACCTCGTTGGCTTGATCGTAGCCCTGGAAGACGAACTCGGTGACGACTCCGAAGTTCTGGCCCGCACCGCGGAGCGCCCAGAATAGGTCCGGATTAGTTTGTTCAGAGGCTTCCAGGATGCTGCCATTGGCGAGGACTACGGTAGTTGCGAGGAGATTGTCGATCGTGAGACCATATTTTCCTGTGAGCCATCCATACCCCCCGCCGAGCGTCAACCCGCCCACCCCTGTGTGATTCACGGTGCCTCCAACGGTCGCTAATCCATGAATTGCCGCCGCCTTGTCGACATCTTCCCAGATGGTGCCACCCTGTGCCGTAATTGTCTTTCGAGCGGGATCGACCACCACATGCCGCATACGTACAAGACTAATCACGATTCCGCCCTCCGTCGCAGAAGAGCCGCTGGTTGAGTGACCCCCGTTGTGCACCACCAGGGGAATTTGACGATTGCTTGCAAACCTAACTGACAGGGATACTTCCTCTGTAGTCGTCGGTAAGATCACGGCGGCCTGTTGCTGATTAGCCAGGGTTTTGTCTTTCAATAGGTAGTTTCCTTACAGCCTTTTTTTCACACGTGTCACTCCAGCGTCTGATACTCTCCAAATATCCGTCAGACTCGGGCGTCAAAATGACGGCATTAGTGCCTTCAAGGTGTTTGCGCAGTTCTTCCATTGTGCTGATTAAATCTAAGGGACCATAGACGAAGGTATGATGTATCCGCGCTTTGTATGGTTGATGGGATGCGCAGACAATGGGCCTAATAAATGTGCAAGGAGCCAGGCCGCGTAATTGTGCCGGCCGATATGCAAAATCTTCTGCCAGAGAATATGTGCCAAAGGCTCTCTGTTCTTCGCCCCTTCTTCCATCGTGCCGTATTCCGCATGGGGTTTACAGTTCATTGTAACCCAATGCAAGCCCCTCGGGAGAGCATAATCAAGGTGTCACTCATCATACCTCTTTTTAAAATTGCTGTCATGCGAGTCTTCTGACCGCCACAAACACCAAAAATAAAAATAAAGATAAAAAGGGATACGAATTCATCGGTTGGCAGGGTAAGTTCCCAACAAATCGCGCATCTCATCTAATACATATCACTGGCCCCAATGTGGGAATGGAGTCAGAATTCCATCGCAATGAAAGGAATGTCTCCACTCAAAGTGACCGGCTATGCGTATGTCACCTAGGATATTTGCCCCAAGAGTAGATTGCTCTAAAAGAAAACGAATAGAAATTGAACGAGATAAAATATCGAGTAGCTACTTATCTCTAGAGGTCCAGGCTACAAGGCAGATGTCTAGTCTTGTCTTCTACGTTATCGGCTAGTTTAGAAGAGGCTTATGAGATCTTCCCTAGCCCTAAAGCCTACATCGTCACTTCTATAGAACATTACTGTAGTCTATAAGCTTTGTAAGACAGACGAAGGGTTTCCAATTCAGTGCAAATATCATTATCATCAACTCCTCCAGGCAGCATAGGAGCTCATTTACTGAGGTAATGGTTCAGCCATGCCACCGCTTGGCTGAAGGCTTGTTCTTTGGCGAATTTGTGCCGGCTCTTGTTCATATCACAGCGAACCGCGAAACCGTGCTCCACCTCCGAGAAGATGCTCAGCTGATAAGGCACATCCAATGTGGCCAGAATTTCTTCGCTTTCATGACGTTTCCCAGGCGGAAAAAGGTAGTCATTGGCTAGGACATGTAAATCAGCAACTAGACACAAAGGCGAGCGGGATATAAAATCAGAAAAACTGCATAGACTATAAAACACCCACCGGCCGCCGCAATACTCAATGGACCTTGAATTGCCTTCAACTCATCCGGCTCAATAAACGTTGGATGGGCAATGAAACCGACATCAATCTGGCCTGCACGTAAATAGCGGCAGACAAACTTCCCTCCATAACAGTAGCCCACGCCTCCAACCCACTCGCAGCCAAAGGAGTCTCGCATCTCCTTTAGCACTTCATTGATAATTGGATCAGTGTGTTGAGGGAGGTGACCTTGAAGCCAGTCCATGACGCTGAAGCTTTCTGGGTGGTCCACGGGGACCGGGTCCCCCTTGAAGAGATCCGGCATGACGACGAAATACCCATTGGCTGCGTATTGGTCTGCAATTAACTGGGAGTTCACAAGTTCGAGCCCAAATATATCAGACAAGAATAAGATTGCATTGCCAGTTTCTTTGTCCGGGGGTAGGAAAGATATGCCTGGACTGATGCGATTCAGTTAGGAGGAAAATTGGGGGATGGTGACATGAAGGGAACAAAAACCGGCATACTGTTCCCGATAGACGTGATCTCGCCTTTGCTCTGACCCCCGTGCAGCGAGCCACCAGCGCAACACTGTGAGGGTGGTAGGGAGGTCATGATGGATTAATCCGTGCTTCAAGAGGGCAGCCTATGGATACAGGCAGGGAATGATTGATGAGTATGGCGTTGAACTTGACTTCTTGTGTATCTTTATCAGAAAGAACTTGCGTGGTATTACACAGAGCTGGTGCCCCAAATGTGGCGTATTTTCCAGTAGCCAAACAGTAAAATGCATTAGATTTGTCTCATGGTTCAGAGATTAGCCCTATGCGTAGATCCTTTCCCTCTCCATGATTCTAGGCCGACCCTTCAGCCAGTGCCTCGATGTGAGGCTGGTAGCCATACAAGGGAGTGAGTGCACGATCCCAGCACCATAATGGGGCCCAGGTAAATGCAACCCTGCGAAGCAGCGGCCCCAATCCATAGGACATTTTGCCGGTGTGCAGTGAGGCAAAAGTACTGGAAAACTCGAAAACGTAGCGGGCCCTCTCTTCCCTGCGTTGACGGTATTCTTTCAGACACATCTGTAGCGCCTGCGGGTGGCCTGACCGATCACGGAAGTACGAATTGAGCACATTGGCCAACTCGCCTGCATCTTCGATTGCTTGGCACGCGCCCTGGTAATGCATCATTGAGTCAGTGGGAGCTGCTGCAGAAGTGGCGGTGTGACAAATACCTGGCCGATAAAGGACGTCATGGAATGTGCGGCTAGATTGAATTAGCCTCGAAGGCCGAGAAAGTCAGGGACTGGGCAAGATCATACCGTCGCCCACAAGGGCTACCCGTCCAGTAGCCATGGCGGGAAATGCTGTTTCCTCGAACACGTCACTAGCTGTCACGCGTTCGGCCAAATCCACCACTATGGGGTTCAAGTTAGGACCACCATGGATACATTCTGGGCAAGGGGGAATTACCGTCGCGCACCGTACGGTTCTTACCAAACGGATGAAATCGGTCGCCATAGACGTCATTGATCATTTTCTTCGAGGCTCCTTTCCAGCTTGACCGACTAGGATCTTTCAGTTCCGATGACTATCCACTATCAGCCGGGAGAGGTCATGCGTAAATGTAAAGGTAATACGATACCTTGACTCCTACAAACCATTGCCTGTTTTCAATACATGGCCACGAGGTCAAAATGGCGTCGTCGTAAAAAACCCAAGTAGCAACACCCAAATCGTGCGAACTCAAATGTTGCAAGGGCTGGGTATAACCGGTCATGTGTGTACGACCAGTAAAGCGGATGGTGGTGCCATCCAGTCCGTCCTTCTCAGCCAAAATGCGTCTGGTTGCTGACCTAATGCCATCTGCACCTACCACTACTTCACCAGTTATCTGTCGACCGTCGGCAAGGCTCACCTTGACCGTAGGCTCAGTGGGCAGATCTTCAATATCGACTACCTCTGCATTGAGTAAAACATTCTCTGGCCCCGCACCTTGATAAAGGGCTTGGTGCATTGAATGTCTTTCAATAGAGTAGAGGCTGTACCCAAACTTGCTCTCAATCCATTCCCAGTCAACGACATTCCACAAGGTATTGTCCCGGAAGATTTGAATCTTGCGAAGAGGCTGTCCTTTGCGTCGGATTGCGTCCATGTGTCCCAGCTGATCCAAGATACGTAGGCAGTTGGGTGCAAGGGAGATCCCTGCTCCGACGGGGGTGATTTCGGCACTGCGTTCGAGCACTTTATAGCTGATTCCAAGCTTTTTACAGATACCCGCCAATGTCAGGCCTCCAATTCCTCCACCTACAATGATGACCTGGGCATCTGTAGTTGGAGCGACTCGAGTCATGATATGTAATGTAGGAAGTGAGTAGGATGTCTTCAATGTAAAAGACCCTTGCCAGGAAAGGAAAGAAAGATTGGTTGGACTCAAGGGGTATTATGAGAATACCTGATATATATACATATATTCATGTATTATCCGTCGGCACGGAAACATTAAAGATACCTGACCAGGTAAGTATGCATGCCTGACAATGTGGAGCATGAGTATAGGGATGTATAAATAGGTATCCTTGGATCCAGTCTAGTGGCAGGGCGCTTCGGAAGAGTCTGCATACCTATGTAGATCTGGGTCCGGAAGCCAGAACAATTTAATCCAAAAGAATGATGTGAACTTGGAAACAAATAGCAAGCTATAAAAATATAGTGTTTGTGGTTTTGTATCCGGTAACGCCTTTCATTCCAAGAGTAACTTCATTCCGTGGCGCGGATACGATGTTGTAACATTATGATTGAGTGATGTAACTATAAATAAGTAAGGACATAGGGAAGTGATATCACGTTGAGTGATCCATAGATGGCGTATTCAAGAATTATCCGCACATTATTTGAAGAAAATCTAACACTGGCCCATGGTAAAATCAGCAGGACAATAACCTCACTATTCTTCTCTGCGACTGAGCCTAATAAATGCATCCCCTAAAAGCCACGGACTTCCCACTTTACTGAAATCCAACATAGAAAGGTTCATAGGTAGGTCATCATTCTCCAAGGCGAGATCATAATTTTTGAGGAGATGAGAAACCAGCCCTTGGGCGATAATTCCGGCCAGTGCCTCCCCTGGGCATCGATGACAGCCAGCACCGAATTGCATGAATGCGACCTCCTGTGGGTTGTTCAGATTCCGAGTGCCAGAATCGTGCCCTAACCAACGCCTAGGAAGCCACTTGTGTGGATCGTGGTAAATCTCAGGGTCATGGTGTGTAAGGTAAGGAGATATGCAGACAATCCAGTTGGGAGGGACCGTATACCTGCCTTCATCCAGGTCCACGGGGCGATGCGTGGTTCGAAACATGTGGACCCCTGAGTAATGACGACCACTCTCTTTGATACATGCCAAAAGCTCAGGAGTGTGGCGTGCATCCATATCATGAGCGTCCAATGCCTTGCGCACCTCAGATATGTACTCCGGATTGCGAAGTAACTAAAGGTAAGGTATATATTCGTCAATGATCCGAGCAGCACTTCATGGTGATTTTGGTAACTGACCTCTATGATTGTCCATGCAATGCTGGCTACTGTGCTTGTATGGGCAGCGAACATCATCACTGTATGATGTGAAGGAAGCCAGTCGGCGAGGTGGGCGGTTCGTGGATCCTCCAGGGTAAACGAAATATAGTCCAAGGAGTCCTTCCATGCTTGAGGATCCTTGCGCCGCTCCGCAAGCTGTTGTTGAAAGATTCGCCTAAATCGGTCTCTGTGTTGTTGCAGTCGACGCGATGGTGGATGGGGGACCCAGTCGGGCAGGAGCATGTTAAGAGGATGACCTATATCTGTCTCCATATGATGCACTATATCGTAAAGCTCGTCCAGATGGTTCTCGTAGAAGTCTTGACCCATTAAGCACCGCACAATCACTCGGTGCACAAAACGGGAGGTCTCTTCGAAGATTTGGACCCTATCTTGCTGGCTCCAGATCTCAAGCACCTTGTCAGCTTCCTCCTCGACCAACTGGGTGTAGTGATCCAAAGCGACCTTCCGATTCACGCCGCGGTTCAACGAGGAGACCAAGGTCCGGAAGTGGTCAAAATAACCTGGTTGAGCGATTTTCCTAAGAAACAAGCCCTGGAACGGATCATTAGCCTGGTGAAATTTGATTCAGTTGTAATGGAAGTCCTACAATGCCACCACCGAATGACCATGTGTCCTCCTTAACGTCGGTATACATGCGGTTATATCTGGTTCCACGCAAGTAGATGAGGTTTGCAAAGAGCAGTTTAACCTGAAATACAGATCCACATTTCTTACTTGCTTTCTGTATGAAGCTTACAGGATCTTTCAGAAATGCAGCTGCGTCGCCGATGCGCGGTAGTCCAAAATTTGGGGCAGGAGGACATTTCTTCCCATCCTCAGAATTCAACGAAAGGAAAACGAGTGACAAAACAAATGTGACGGTGCAAACCAATGCGCAGCCAAGCTGCTTCTCCGAAAGTCCGGATGAAGATAGGACGTGTGCGATCATTTTGTCTGTTCGTGAAGGCACTGATGTTCTAGATAAGAATTGGGTGGAGGAGAGAGAAAAAAAGCGAGACAAGGGAACAAACCGCGCGGTCTTTCTACGTGAGAATTGTGATTAGACGGCTCATTCCTCTCGAGCACCATATCCACATGCGTGAAAAAATGAACATTCTCGTGTAACGATATTCCCTACACCCTATGATGTGATATACCTAGGCGTTCCATCGATCAGAAATTCAAGAAATATCCGTGGGCCGGTCAGCCGTGTGCGGCCCTGAAGATAAGCAAGGGCGTATGAAATAAATCAGGGTGGAATCATTCATACTCGGGGGAGATATCCGCTGCTCTACGATTGGACTTCTACGGTGATCCCGAATGACGTCACCTATGCAGCGCTCCATTGCTCATTCTTGAGGTTGCCTAGTCGCTCGATATAAGTGAGGCAAGGTTTGCAGAACTAGAGCAGAACCCGAGGTTGTATTGGAGTATTTGGCAATGAGACATCGCGGGGCAGAGATAACGGGCCGTCCCATGACACTTTCAAGGCTGGAAGGCCTTATTAGAAGATTTGATTATTATTTGGAGGGATATAAAGTACTACCTGAATAGGACATGAGATTCATTGACCCAAATTTACCGGCTGTGCACTTATCTGGAGTGGGACGGAGGATTTCTTCACTGCGACATAGATTAGGCCATTCCATGCTATACGGAATTTGAACGAGACATTCCGCCCCTTTCATGTACCACACTATACATTCATAGATCATAATATGTATCCGTTTCCAATCCTGACGTGGTATCAAGCATGACTAGCACACTAGATAAAGCCTGGGATCTCTATTGTTGCGAATGAACGAGAGTTCTGTCGTCTTAAAACATTCCCCAAAGCCTCTTCACAACTGTATGACTTGACTTTATCTCATTTGAGAACCGCTCACTATGGTATCAATCGCGCCGAGAGATCTTCGAGGATCTGAAGATTCAGGCACAACGAGTAAAGATATCTCGCCGCCGTTTTCTTCTCGCCCCTCAGAATCGTCCATATCCTCGGTCCATGGCCCCAACCACGCTGCTATCATAGGCTATGCCTGTCGCGTTGCTGGTGCAGATCGTCCAAGTAAACTCTGGGACAACATTGTCGAACAGAAAGACCTTAGGCAAGAGATGCCCTCTAATCGATTCCATATTGAGAATTTCTTTCATCCCAAAGGAACAAACAAGGGAACGGTAATAACATCACCCTTCTAAGCCCACCGACTTTGGGCGATGTTGATCAGAGCACTGCTGACTGCGATATATCATGCCAGACAAATACCAAGCATGGTTACTTTCTTGATCAAGATCTGGGGGTGTTTGATCGTAGCTTTTTCCGCATTTCCGGCAAGGAAGCCGAAGCTATGGACCCCCAGCAGCGCCTCCTTCTTGAAGTGGTGTACGAGGCGCTCGAAGATGCCGGCCTTACTTTGGATGAAATAGATGGATCAGACACCTCGGTCCTATGTGGCTCATTCACAAATGACTACAATGCCATGCTCACTAAAGATTTGGAGTACTACCCCAAATATACTGTGACGGGGACAGGAAACGCCATCCTCGCCAATCGGGTGTCCTATGCTTTCAACCTTAAAGGGATGAGTCTCACAATCGATACTGCATGCTCTTCCTCTCTGGTCTCCTTCCACTTCGGCGCCCAGGCGATCCAGAATGGAGAATGTGACATGTCCATTATCGTGGGCTCAGCGCTCCATTTTGATCCGAATATTTTCATCACCATGACGGACTTGGGAATGCTGTCCGAAGAAGGTCGCTGTCGGGCATTCGATGCCGATGGGAGAGGTTACGCCCGAGGAGATGGAATATGCGCCGTCATCCTGCGCGGACAGAACAAGGCGCAACTGTATGGAAATCGGATTCGCGCTGTTGTGAAGGCCACCGGGTCTAATCATGATGGAATGACACAGGGGATCACTCTGCCTTCCCCAGAGGCACAGGTGGACCTGATCCAACGAACCTATCAGTCCTGTGGGTTAGATCCCGCCGACACACAATATGTAGAAGCGCATGGTACCGGCACTGCTCGCGGGGATCCGCTGGAGATGAGAGCCATCGGTACATGTTTTGCCTCCAAACAGCGCAGTCAGCCCCTATACGTTGGATCTATCAAGACCAATATAGGACATACGGAAGGGGCATCCGGAGTCGCCGGCCTGATCAAAGCCACAATGGCCCTTGAAAAGGGGAAAATCCCACCAAATATGCATTTCAAGAGAGCGAACAAAGAAATCGCATTTGACGACTGGGGGATTCAAGTGCCCACGGATTTGATCGATTTCCCCACCAACAGTCAGGGTACGAAGAGAGTCAGTATCAATTCCTTTGGCTATGGTGGCTCCAATGCACATGTAATTCTCGAAGCATTTGGTCCATTTCCCGACAACATCGTTCAACCAGGCTCGACGGTTTTAAAAGCTTTTGAGGCCGATGTCATTGGTCGCCCGTTCCTGGTGCCATTGACCTCGCACTCGGAGAAAGCAGGGAAGGTGTGGACTGACAGCCTCACGGCTTATCTGCAAGAAAAGCCGGAGACCCTCGTGTCCGATTTGGCTTACAGTCTGACCAATCGTCGAACCCTTCATGAAAAACGATCCTTCGTTATTGGAACGAGTGCAGTGGACGTCGTGAACAAGCTGGAAAATGTGCCCCCGTGGACAAGGGCCAAGCAAGACCCTTTACGACTAGGATTTATTTTCACCGGCCAGGGTGCTCAATGGCATTCAATGGGCCGCGAATTGATTTCCAAGGTCTCGATATTCAGGCAGACTTTGGAGAGAGCCGATCGTGTTCTATCCAGTCTACCCGATGGCCCATGTTGGTTGATCGTGGAAGAGCTTTCCAGGACAAAGGAGGAGTCCCGGCTCGCAGAAACCGAATTATCTCAGCCTGTTTGCACAGCGGTGCAATTGGCGATTTTGGAGCTCCTGAAGAGTTGGGGGGTTGTTCCAGCAGCATGTGCTGGACATTCGTCAGGGGAGGTAGCAAGTGCATATGCGGCAGGCATTTTATCTTTCGATAGCGCAATGTGTGTCGCATATTATCGCGGTTTGCACATGTCAAACAAAGCGCTACAGTTAGGAAAGGATAACATCCCAGGGGCGATGTTAGCTGTGGGATTAGGGCAAGCTGAAGCTGCCTTGGAGATCAGGGACTATCCAGGCCGAGTGGTCATCGCCGCAGTGAATAGCCCATCTAGTGTCACTCTATCTGGAGACGAAGATGCAATTATCGCTGTCAACGAAGGCTTGCAAGCTCGAAATGTTTTTGCACGTCGCTTGCAGGTAAAACAGGCGTTCCACTCCCACCACATGAGCCCCCTCGCACCGGCATACGAGAAAGCGCTAGTCGAATGTTCCAGTTTTGTAGTAAAGCCCTCTGAAACACGGATGTTCTCCAGTGTTACTGGCCGAGTGGCCAAATCAGACAAGATGGGACCAGAATACTGGGCCGCCAACATGACCGGCACTGTTCGATTCTCTGACGCCTTGGTCGGAATCCTCCTCGATGATATGGAAAATGAAAACCTCGATGTCCTGATCGAGATTGGACCTCATCCAGCACTGAAAGGCCCATCTAAGCAGGTGATGAAGAGCTTAAACATGGATCTGCCATATTTTTCATCTTTGACACGGGGAGCCCCAGATTTTGAGGGAATGCTGGCTTTGGCTGGCCAGCTCTTTCAACTGGGTTACCCGGTCGACCTGTCGGCGCTTAACAGTGATATTTACCTTACCGAAAATGATGTTGCACATCAAATATCCTCTGCTCAAAAGCTGCCCGACCTGCCAACGTATGCATGGGATCATTCCGAGCGGTTTTGGGCGGAGACCCGAATCATCCATGAGCATCGTCTACGTCCCTATCGGCATTCAATTTTGGGCACCATTATGCCCGGCTCAATTGAGAAGCATACCCGTTGGCGGAATTACTTGAGGGTTCGAGAGTTACCCTGGCTTGGCGACCATGTGGTGGATGGGAAGGTCGTCTTTCCGGCAGCAGGTTATATGAGCCTTGCCATTGAAGCTGCCATCCGATCGAAGGGGGAGGTTGGTGATTTCAATGGTCTAGCCTTACGGGACATTTCCATAAAAGCCGCGTTAGTTCTTGACGACTCTGATATGGGTACCGAGGTGATCCTGGATATCCGCCCTCGAACCACTTCCGCCAAGTCGAAGTCCAATACATGGCTTGAATTCTCCATTTTCTCCTATGCTGCTGGTGGTGAGGCATGCACAGAGCACTGCACAGGTCTGGTTTCAGTTGAGGATCATGCGAACAGGCAGATGTCACTAGAGGAACATGAGCTGCGACAGAAGCAAAGCACCTCGTGTTCCTCGGCACGGGGCTTCTACCGTCATTTGCATGACCTTGGACTGCAGTATGGTGCAGGCTTCAAGCTTTTGACTGGGAATATAGAGTGTGGCTCTGGTTTTGCTTCCTCGACACTCACATTCAGTCCCGAGAAATATGCAAGTCAACCTGCAGATGTGACTGTTCTTCACCCGACCATGCTAGATGCCACGTTCCACACCATATTTGCTGCTCTCGAGGGTCTTATGGGAAAGGACCTGGACGTAGCCTTTGTGCCCACCTTCCTCCAATCATTGGAAATTTTGCCCGAGATGATACCGATCAAGGATGCTAAGGGACCGCAGGAGGTATGGGTGGCATCATCAGCTCATTTCTCTGGCCCCCGAGCTGCCGTCAGTGATTTGGTAGTCTACAATCAAGACACCGGTCGGGCATTGGTGTCTGTGGCCGGTCTCCGACTGACCTCATTGAGTAATGGGGATGATACCAATGACCGCTCTTTGTTCTTCCGTACACGATGGCAACCAGCCTTTGATCAACTGATGATGTCGTCTTCACCGGCTCTACACCAGGCGGGCCTAGAACACTTGCTCCATCTCTTCGTGCATCAGCACCCGAACACAAGGATACTCCATGTCACCTCTGATATTGAGCATACCAGGGAGATTGTAAACTTGTTGACTGACAATAGCAACGAACGGCGTGTGTTCCAGTCTATTACAGCCGTTGCGTGCAACAAGTCATTCGATGATCAATTCCAAGATGAGCTAGCGGTACTGCAAAAAGAGCGGCCAGGTTTTGTTCTTTCAGAAGCACCAGAAGAGCAGAGTTTTGACTTGGTGATTGTGAGTAATGCCAAAGATCAAGACGTTTTACCTTACATCAAAGATGACGGCTATGTTATCACCAACGGTTGCATCATTGATCAATCGAAACTGAAGAAGCTTTTCGATGGGCAAAACATCAATGTGTGGCAGAAGAGCACAGAGACTCTATGCTACCAGAAACCAATTCTCTTGTGTCTGTCATCCAAGCCTTCCCGCCGTACGCTAGACCTGGTATCGCATCTCAAAGCTAAAAACAAGCAGCGTTCTATCTCTTCTGTCTCGATCGCTGAGCTACCTAGCAGATTGAGCGAGGACTCCGACTTGGTCATTTTGGCTAGCTTAGACCAAGATCTGTTTGCGCAGATGAAGCAGGAGGATGAGCTCGAGTTCAATGCTACCAGGGAAGTGCTCACCCGCCCAGACATGAATGTCCTATGGCTGCTTCATGGAGCCACCTCCAACGTGACGAGCCCTATGGGGGCTTTAATTATTGGGCTGAGTCGGAGCGCGCGGTCCGAAAATGCAAGCTTGCGGCTGCTGACTCTGGATCTTCCTGATGAATGGGCTCACGAATCGGTTGTGACGTTGATTCCTCAACTGTTGAATCCAGCGATCCAAGAAGAAGAGTTTTCTCTTCGGGAAAATGTCCTTTCTATTCCTCGCATTGTGAACGATGACGGCCTTAATTCAAGGGTTCCAGGAGGCGTGGCTTCAGGAGCCAAGGCGGAGCCCTTCAATTCCGAACATCCCATCAGGCTGGCTATTGACCAGGTTGGTTTACTGGAAACGCTTGTCTGGGAGGAAGATCATGAGATTATCAACGAGGATCTCGCGGCAGATGATATTGAAATTGATGTCCGCGCTTCCCCCATAAATTCCCGAGACGTTGCTGCCGCTGTGGGTATTCTCGATGACTATATGCTAGGCGACGAGTGTGCTGGCATTGTCCGGAAAGTGGGTAAAAATGTCAATCCTGCAGATTTCAAGTCTGGAGATCGCGTGTTAGCTCTGCGGCCCGGGAGGGGAGCTCATCGTTCCGTCGTCCGAAACCCTGCCTGCCACTGTTACCGGTTGGGTCAAATGCCCTTCGAACAGGCAGCCGCCGTGCCTTTAATTCTGACCACCGCATACTACTCTCTTGTCGATACCGCAAGGCTACAACCTGGCGAAACTGTTTTGATTCATGCCGCAGCTGGCGGAGTCGGCCAGATGGCAATTCAGATCGCCCAAATGATCGGTGCCAATATCATCGCCACAGTTGGCTCTCCCGCAAAGCGGGATCTACTGATCTCTCAGTATGCTCTGGCTGAGGAGAATATTCTGAACTCTCGAGACAATAGCTTTGTCGACGGAGTTATGAGGCTGACCGACGGCAGGGGCGTGGATGTCGTCCTGAACAGTCTGGCTGGCGAACTTCTTCACGCGTCTTGGAACAGTTTAGCCACATTTGGCCGCTTTGTCGACATTGGAAAACGTGACATCCATGAGAACACGACTATTGGGATGGCGCCATTTCGACGAAACGTTTCGTTTTCCTCAGTTGATTTGGTGACCATCTACAAACACAATCGACAGTTAGGTGCTCAGCTGCTCAGAGACTGCTGCAACCTGGTCCACGAAGGCAAGATTAAATTACCCGAGACAATATTCACACTTCCATATTCAGAAGCTGTGAGGGGTTTTAGAATGTTGCAGATGGGCCAGCACACTGGAAAAGTGGTTCTGGTAGCCAACAATGACGAGGTCGAGGTTGCGGTCCGCCCGGCGACTTGGAATACCCTAAAAAATCAACTCAGTCCAACCAAGACTTACCTCATCGTTGGTGGCTTGGGAGGTTTGGGACGCAGCCTGGTTGAGTGGATGATGCAGCGACAAGCCAGAAGCCTGGCCATCCTCTCGCGATCCGGTGAAGATCGTGAGGAGGCAAAATCTACAGTTTCATGGCTACGAACACGCGGTGTCAAGGTCGCCGTGTACAAAGGGGACGTCGCCAACCCCACCGATGTACAAAACTGCATCAGCAAGATTCAAAATCTAGGCGGCGTGATTCATGCTGCCATGGTTTTGGCCGATGCCCCGCTGCAGAGCATGACTTATTCTCAGTGGCAGAAATGCGTTCAACCAAAAGTTCAGGGGGCGTATAACCTACATAACGCGACAATGGGTATCCCACTCAATTTCTTTGTATGCTTCTCCTCCATTTCCGCATTTTTCGGCGGTAAAGCGCAGGCCAATTATGCCGCTGCGAATGCGTATCTGGACAGCCTGATGGGCTATCGCCGACAGCTTGGCCTACCTGCTTCCACTATGAACTGTGGGCGTATAACTGGGCACGGTGTTGCAGCTGAAGATGCCGCGCTGGAACGATTCATGGAGGATATAGGCTATGATGGGGTTAACCGACAGGAGCTGCTCTACCAAGTAGAAAATGCCATCTTCTCGCACAGCCCCTCGCAAGTCTCTTTGAATGGAGTTGCCTTGTACCAGACCCTGACAGGCGTCACTCTTGCACGTGACGATGTATTTTGGGCCAAAAGATCTATCTTCAAAAATCTATATCGCAACCATGACTTCAACGTGCAATCTGGCCAGCGAGGAGCTGGAGGAGAAACGAGTCTGTTGGCTGTATTTCAGCAGGTCACAGATCCTCTGGAGCGATTCGATCTCATTCTGGAGCGATTTGTCAACAAGCTGTCCATTCTACTTGGTCTGTCGCCCGAATCACTCAAGCCGGCAGATCCAGTTTATGGACTAGACTCATTAGTGGCCATCGAGCTGCGCAACTGGTTTACTAAAGCCCTGGGAGTCGACATAGCACTCTTTGATGTGCTTTCAGCCCCATCTATCAGAGCCTTGGTAGATAAATGCGTGACTATCTTTGGTACGCAAGAGCGCAAAGCTCCTCGGTCCGGGCCACAGAATACAAGTGCTTCCTCACCACAAGTTGGCGCTACGCCGCAGGCTCTGAACGTCCCGAAAGCAGACTTGTCGCAGCCACTCCCCCTGTCCACCTTTCAGACCCGCTTATGGTTCTCTCACATGCTCGCTGCAGACAAGTCCCTACTGAATCTTCCAGTTGTCATGTATCTTCATGGAGTGCCTGATCATAATATCCTTGAGAAATCAATTTCGGAGCTGATTTTCAGGAATCCAATTTTGCGGACCGCATACCAGGAGGGAGAGGAGTATGGCGAGCAAAGAGTAATGCACGATCGAGAATTCATTCTCAAATGTCAAGATGTATCTGAAAACGAAGATGCAACCCAAGCCCTGAAGCCCCTTGTTGCGGCTCTGAAGATGAAGCAGATGAAAATCGAAGAGGGGGAGGTGATTGATGGAACTTTGGTCAAAATCAATGAAGATGACTTTGCCTTAGTGCTCATAATGCACCACATCTGCACGGACCGAAGTAACACACAGCCATTGATAACGCAGCTATCCGCAATTTACGACACCCTTGGTCAGGGAGGAAACATCAGCACTATCCCAAGTCCCAAGTTGAACTACGCAGACTTCACTCTGTGGCATAATGACTTTCTGTCAACGAGCTCCATGAGTTCGGAAATCGAATTTTGGAAGAATCAGCTATCTGGAATGCCTTCCAGCTGTGAGCTGCTACCATTCGCCAAGTCGGAACGGCCTTCATGGGATGATTATGGCCGGGCGACCACCACGGCAGAGGTAAGCCCAAGTCAACTCAAACGTATGAAGCGGATCTCCTTGCAGTCCAAAGCCAGCCCATTCCAATTTCTCTTCGCCGCCTTCCGGGCCTTTCTCTACCGCTACACTGCGGACAAAGATCTGACGATCTTGATGGTGGATGGAAATCGACCCCATGCGGACTTAAGCGACGTGCTGGGATTCTTTGTCAACGTGACCCCGATTCGGTGCCAAAGCACATGTGAGGGCAGCTTCGAAACTCTTTTGTTATCTACAAGGGACCGTATTTTAGAGTCCATGTCCCACAGTGCTGTGCCATTTGACCTGATTGTCACGGAAACCCAACAGAATAGAAGTACTAGTCACTTCCCATTGGGCCAGGTTATGATCAACTATCAGCAACCGGATGGCCAAGAAGTTTATCAGACTAAAGACTTTGTCTTTCAGAAGACTGAAGCACAAGATATGGTTTCTGGTTGTGAACTGACTCTTCGAGCTCGAGAAGACCCGGATAATGCCCTTCAACTGCAGCTGGAATACTCCACCACGTTATATGGAGACACCGATATGCACGTTTTCCTTGAAAACTTCAAGACTTTCCTCTCGAGCCTCATTCAGGACCACCGACAGCCGATCGATGAAGTCATTTTATCCGGTCCCAAGGAGATTGAGCGACTGAGAGACGATTTCTGGAATGGCAATTCAGGGTCTGATTCTCGGCAGCATCCGAGCCTAGCTGGACAAATCCTCCATGTCGCAGAGATGCAACGGAATGCCATTGCCATCACGACGTCGGAGGGTCAGGCCATTACTTATAGTTCTCTGGTTGACTCCGCTCGTCGATTGGCCTTTTCGCTACAGAGTGCAGGTATTGGGCCTAGGCAACGCATTGGGATACTCACCACCCCGGGTATTGACATGGTGACCGCCATGCTGGGAGTTTTGTTCAACCGATGTGGTTATGTTCCAATGGACTCCACCATGGCTGTGGGACGCCTGGCATTCATCACTGACGATTCCGGCATTGATTTACTGCTTTTCGATGAGGCGTGCAGCATCTTATCCTCCAAAATTCGCTCCCAGGCTGAAGGACATTATGATACGATGAGCATCAAGAAAGCCACGAGCTCGCAAGGGCTGGCAGATCTTCATCAGACTTTGCATGGTGATCCTTTCTATGTGATGTATACTTCGGTGAGTTGACCCTACACGGCAAGCTGGAGAATGACCGAAAGCGCTAACCATTGGCTGTCCAATGATTTAGGGTAGTAGTGGTACACCCAAGGGTGTTCCAATTTCCCAACAAAATGTTCACGAAATGCTGGCAGCGATGCAGGAAAAGTTCAAATTTTGCCCCGACGACCGGTTTCTACACCAGATCTCACCTTCTTTCGACCTTTCTGTGGTGGAGCTTTGGTCATCGCTGGCCATCGGCGCTAAGCTTTGCATTGCCAGCATGGGGATACGACATGATCCCGTGCTTCTTGGTGAATATATGCGCCAAGAGTCTGTGACCGTCACTTACTTCACCCCAACTCAATTTGCTCTGGTGATAGAGCATAACGGTGCGGCCTTGGCGGCATGTCCCGACTATCGTATTGCATTGCTATGTGGAGAACGATTGCCCTCACGCCTCGCGGATGCATTCTACCGGTTGCAATGCCCGGCAACTCTGTATAATGCTTGGGGCCCAACTGAGGCAGTTGTCCAGACTACTCTCCATCCGGTCCGCTGGCCGGAGGATGATATTATTAACATCCCCATCGGCAAATCTCTTGGAAAATGCCGACATTATATCGTGGATGGGTGCATGAATCCCCTACCGGGGGGCTTCATCGGGGAAATTTGCATTGGAGGCCCCCAAGTAGCGACCGGGTACTGGAATCGCCTCGAGGTCAACCGTAAGCAGTTCATGGACAACCCATTTGCCTCTGCGCACGATAAGAAGCGTGGATGGACGACCCTCTTCCGAACTGGAGACTTGGGCCGTTTCCTGCCTGACGGAAACCTGGAATTCCTGGGTCGCATCTCCGGCGACAAACAAATTAAGCTGCGTGGATATCGAATCGATCTTGGTGAGATTGAACATGTCCTGCACCGGTCTACATCACCGGATGAGGCCCAAGGCGTTGTCGATCTTGCAGTCGTGGCCTATTCAACAGGCGATGACTCCAGCTCAATGACAGACGACCGCTGGCTTGTCGCTTTCATTGTTCCCAAGCAGCCTATGACAACTGTGGTTGACAAGACCAGATTCGCCACGCTTCTGTCCTCACGCGCCAAGTCTTCACTCAGTCATTACATGCTTCCCAACGTGTATCAGTTTATTGAGAAACTACCAACCAACTCCAGTGGCAAGACAGATAGACGAGCCCTTCTCGGACTTGATATGGATTTCATCCGTCCAGATTTGGATGGCACAGCCTCGATGAATTCAAGTCAGAAGTCCTCTTTGCACAGTGGCCAAGCCCCGGCGGAGCAGGTTAGTGAAAGTACCATCAAGAAGGTCAATCAAATCTGGCAGGAAGTACTCAAGCTGGACACCCCTGTCCAACCGACGGCCAATTTCTTTGAAATGGGGGGCTCGAGCATTCTTCTCCTCCGTCTCCAATCCAAGCTCCGAGCAGCAATGAATATCTCTCTCAGCTTGCAGGACATGATTGGGGGACCGACGCCAATGCAACTAGCCCATCTGGTACATGGAAGGGCTCTTGGATCCACTACCTCCCATGAAGGAAATATAGATCACGTCGACTGGTTCATGGAGACTAGCCTGCCAAACCATACTCGTTATTATCCTTTGGCTTCCGGGGTAAAGTCCGATATGACTAATATACTCCTCACTGGCGCGGATACATTTCAGGGGATTCATTTGTTGGCCCATCTGCTTGTTCAGCATCCTGGGGTGATAATCCACGTCTTGGGCATGCATTCCCCCTCGACCATGCCCGTATATTCACGTTGCTATTGGAGAGCAGATTGATCAACGAAACACTAACGGGTGAGCAAATTCTCACTCGTGTTCATGTAATCAATGGATTCTTGGGTCAAGAGTCCAATTTTGGGCTCTCACCCACTGAATTTGAGCATCTTGGAAGGTCGATATCGACCATCTACCATCTCGCCTCAGAGGTCTCCCTGCTCAAATCCTTCCACGACCTGAAGCATATCAACACTACCTCTATCCTTTCCCTCATTGAGCTATCCCATCTCGGAGGGAGCGACATCCACTACCTATCGACCTGGAGTGTTCCCCACCTCCAATCCTGGTCTGACACTCAAAGATCCCTTCCCTCCATTAATATCCTCGAAAACAACGCAGGTCATTTTACTCCTCAGCCCACAAGCCAGCATGGCTACTTCAAGTCTCGCTGGGCAGCTGAAATGCTTCTCACAAGAGCGGCAGATCGAGGCTTCCCAATCACCATCTACCGAGCCTCCAGCAGTACCGGCAACACTAGCACTGGCGTCGCGTCCTCCCAAAATGACTTCGTCCGAGGCATGATTCTAGACATGATTCGCCACAACGTCATTCCAAAGGCCGGAACAACGGATCATCCTTTCGTGGTCGATTTCGTTCCCGTGAACTACCTCGTGGATGTTCTCTCCCGGCTTTCGGTGCAACGGAGGAATTCTCAGAAGGCCATTTCCCCAACTCGAGGTCTTCAAGTCTTCCACATCACCAACCCTAGGCCCCTTCCTCTGGATCAACTTCCGGCTCTGGTAGGGCTCATCCGTGGCGATGATGACGCGGGTCAGATTGGGCAACATGTCAGCGTGGATGACTGGCTTGCAAACTCAACCCAAGGCAATGCTGGTGAGGACGAACAGTTACGCCGAGAGGTCCTGGGTGATTATTTCCAGCAGGGTCATAATATGTTTGTGTTGGATCGAAGTTGCACTGATGCTGCACTAGCCGGTGCGGAAGATTTGGTGATTTGCCCGGCCATAGATGAGGCATATCTGCGGGCATTGTGGAAAGAGTGACCCACATGACTTTGCTAGGCATTCATAGTTGTTCTAAACTGTAATGCTAATTTTGTACTTTGTTTGAAGAATAGTCGTTCCCTTCGGGGCTACATTAATATGATTATCATTTACCTCAATGCGATTAAATTTTGCAGCCTGTATATTAAGCTCAGAATATTTGCGAATCCGTACATTAGGAAAGGAGTGGCGGAACTAAAAAGCTCGCTGATCTGGAAAATGATAGAAATGCCTCACCTGCAACCCCTATAGAAAGGGAGGATGGGTATCAAGAAATTAGGAAGTCGGGGCTTAGAGGAGCGAACCGCTACATACGCAGGCGCACATGGTGATTGGCACCTAAATCAAAAGGGTTGTGTAGTTGTAGATTGTTGTCACTCATACACAAGATCCAATGTGGTAAAGAGGCAGTACCGGCGTGCAAGGGCTAACTATGTAGACGGTAAATTAGATTGTAAGACAGTAAATGCTCGAATTATAGCCATAGAAGACTCGAGAGTAGGGGAAAATTCAGGGGAATAATCTCGGGGTCAAAATGCTCCATTTGCATGTCAATGTTTCGAAGGGGTGATCTTTACGAAACCAGGCATTGAGACCATAGAAGAAACGAATTTCTTCATTTTAGCACTGGACAAATGGCCCTTAGTTACGCAGCGGTATAGGCTCCAGCTGCCAAACCCCTATTTCCGGTAAATGTTGATGCCTTGGTGCCTATATTTGGCCTGCCGGCCTGAATTAACGTATTCAGCAAGCGAGTCTCGTATTCACCAAGGCCCACTATTTAAATAAGGGGGATGATATTGCCAAATACACAATGCTATCGCCCTAAAAGTCAGCCCTGGAAGTATCGCTTGATTAACCAGTTTAATTGTGACCCGACCACTTTCGTAACAAGTCTTTCATGAACTCATAAATTGGAACAAGAGTACAGAAATAAGTTTATATGAAACAACCGAAAATATTAGGCAAGGGTTGGGCCCATCCACAAATGGCTGATTGTATAAATCCCTATCTCACATCTAGGGAGTTGTTGAATAAGTCTCCCCATAAGGGCCGTACCCCCTTTAACAACCACATCAAGGCCCATATAGGTTAGTTATAACTGTGCTTAGTTAGTTAACAGCCGGGACTTGTTTGTGTTCATCCACCAACTCCCTTTACTACTACATACTAACTTTTAAACCTGGCTACAGCGATTAATCGGACCTAGTCTGCGAGCATCGAAGCACCATACTGCTGAGTTCCAAGTTCCAAAATAGCCTCATCAGCCTAGGGCAACATTAAAGTCAGCCTGGCCCGTTTGGAGGGTGATTCTCTGATATTATTAGTCCACTTACAGTCGTCATGTAGCGAACCGGTCTCGGCACGGATGAACGGATACTAATGAGGCCGCGCGTACCTGTATACGATCCACGGGCTGCGAAGAGCTCCTCGATCGGATGAGCTGTCGTGTTGATATAAGACTACTTTTGCGCAAGGCGATATAAGTCGGCCTCGCCGTTCTGTTGGCTAACCTTGGTTTGGGATTCAATGGGATCCGCAAGTGCCAAGAAAGCACTGTTTCAGCCTGATCAAGACTATCCAATAGTTAATGCTGCATAAGCGTAGGCGACAGAGGGTCAGTGCAGTGGTCGCGCGACGAAGGGTGATTCTCACCCGCTCTCACCCGGATTCTCACCCTATCTATTGCGCACTGACCCTATCTCACCCTAGTCGCGCGACGCTAAAGCGGTGCTCACCCTAAACTCACCCGGGCGGCAGCCACCCGACTATCTGCCGCATATAAGCCACACGCCGGTGAGTTGGTAGTTGGGTGGGTGACCACCAGCGAATCCTCACTGTTGTATGTTTTTTTTTCTATTTTGCTATTTTGAAAAAAAAAAGTCATGGTGAGTATGCCCGTCTGTCTACGCATGGACAGTAAACTTGCTCTTCTTCCTTAACTTGTCTCCATACATGAACAAATACCAAAATCCTACCACAAGGGGGATGCTTAACCCTCCAAGCAAGGTGCAACCCTTCCCTACCCCCAAGTTCAGATATAGCGGCCGCCCAAAAAGCACCGCACCCGCCGCGAATGAGCTTCGTAGCGCATCGTTGGCCGCAAACAGGCTTGCCGCGTACTCCGGATAGCTCAACGGGAGGTGTAGGAAGATACCCAACCCGACAACAAATGAGCACCCGCAAAAGATGACGACACCGAGTGTCGGCACGGGCCAGGGAACCGATGCACGCGCCGCCCATCCGAAGAGAAACATGCCGATTGGAATGCCTAACACGCCCACGAGGCCGGGGCGTAGAAAGGTCTCCTGAACGTCGAAAGTGCCGAGTCGCTCGAAGCGGCGCTGGACGAAGACACGGTACCAGCTGCAGTACCAAGTTGCACCGATGATGCATGCGATGAGAACGCAGACAAAGACCACGCTAGTCTCGCTAATGTTGAAGCCGTATTCGGTAGGATATACAATGGGGATTACTTCGAAGAAGGAGTAGTAGATGCCGTATGTAAGAGAGGTCTGAATCTCCTGTCAGTAAACCATCACAATATCCAAATCAGCGCAAGCTTTGAACAAGTAGAACCTACATAAAAATTCGCAAACGCAATGGCAGGGTCCTTGAGGGTGATCTCGAATGGTTTAATAAGCGCAAGCTTCACTAGTTGGCTGCGCGAGACGCCCTTAGACCGCAAGGAATCGACGGTGACAAATCGGTCCGAACCGGTCTCTTGCCGGAGACGTTTGGCTTTGTAGAACAGTAGTGTTGGTGCCGATGTCTCGGGAAGAAACAACACAAGCAGGACGAAGACAAAGCCTGCGAGCCAGACTATCTCCCACATAGACCAGCGCCAACTAGCAACCTCCTTGTTAGTAGGTTCTGACAGCTAGATGCAAGACAGCCTTACCCTTTGACAGATACGGAGAATCCAGATAGCAACGGACCAAGCGCAGGGCCACAGTACATAGCACCGGACCACGCCGCCAGGGTGTACGGCGCATATACAACTGAAAACTGCAGTTTTCCGTCAGCTTTGTTGTAGTTATAGATGCCGTCGAGCATACCATGTCACTTAGGGACGCTGCCCCGGTCGCCAAACAGGGACTGCCAAAGAAGCCCTGTAAAAAGCGCACGACTAGGAACCCCGCAAAGCTTTTGCATATCGCGGCTATGGCCGACAGGGCAATGAAGATGGCGAATGTGATGATGTAGACGGGGTTCCGGCCAATATGCGGAATTTCACTCAACGGAGAGAAGAGAAGGGGCCCAATGCCATCTAATCCCCCATATTAGTATTTGATCAAGTACTTTCAGTCTGATTGAAGATATATTGACAACACTCACAACCGAGGACGTAGAGAGCTAGGCCCAGGGAGGCGACGGCCTCTGAAACGCCAAACTCTTCCATTACCTGCCTGTGTCAAGTCAACAACATAACCCCTTCGTTCATATGATAGATGTGTGCTAACGTACTCTTCGCTCGGGACGTATATTGATGATCCACAGTATACTGTGAATGTGTAGATACTACCAACACGCCGATTAACAACTGGTCAGCTAAATGGGTTGTGTATCTAACTCACCAAATAAGAAACGCCACCGCCACCTTTCTTGTTGTCGACCAGTTGTGAGGGTTTTCTATATCCTCATCGGATACCCTATTTATCATGTAAGTATGCACGTTACGGTGTCCACAAATAAGATGGATAAAACCGTTGCTCACCATGTCACTGGAATCCAGAGTTCCTCCTTTTCCTCTTTGTTCTCAGCGAAGCTCGAGTTTTCGCCGGTACAGTACTTATGCTTTTCGGTTGGAAATCCAATGACTTTGTTTCCGGTAACTAGTCGAGCAAATGCACCTAGTGCTGTTGTCCGAAAGAGATACGCCATCTCGTTTCTCTCTCTGTCTCGATTGCACGAACGATATGATGATTAAAACACAAGTGCACACGGTAGGCCAATAAATAAGAGAAATATTTCTTGCACTCTCCTTAAATTCTCCGAGAAGAACCAATTTCCGGTTAGGCAATTCGGAATCATCTCAACGTCGGAGTTTGTATGACCCACCATTAGGCTATTCGGGATTATCCACGTCCAACCGCAACAGAACTTAGTTATGAACAGAAATAGGGATCCAGATTTTTCTACTCGATGACATTCATCTACACCCTTTGGTTTGTTTGTATCGGTGTTCAGGCGGCGGGAGCAGTGTTACCCCGAGTGGCTCACGTTTTTGAAGTGCGACGACTGGGCTTCCACTACTAAATATGAACACTAAAGTGCATACTCCCTACTTTTACATTGTTCTAGGTGTTCCGAAAAAATACCCTTTATCAGCTAATACGCTCTTTGTTCCGAGCTTTTCCACCCCGCAGTGTGAGCGAATACCTTCTTAGTATACTTGCGCATACCATCAACGATTGCAGGTATACGGAATATAGTTAATTGAAGATGGGTTGGGTTGGTGCTTCGTCTCAAGAAGGTGAAGAGCGGAATTTGTTCTCAACTGAAAGTGTTTTTAAGCATATTTCGTTTACCCGATGGAGGTGCAGGTATATATGGTGCTCCGACCAAAATGCACCATTGAAATTGCCTTAGGTCATGGTTCCTATTGCATTAAACCACTCTCCGTCAAATAAATTAGCAACCATGGCATCCTGTTCCGCGAGGAGGTCAAATCCGGTGCTTGGTGGCAGAGGGACAGAATCCTCTCGCATAAGAGCATTGGCGATAACTCGCAGCTCATGCAGGATATTCTTAGCTCTGGGCCAGATATCTTCGTAGTGTTTGAGCGTGCCCAGGCAGACTCGTATGCGCGACCGCGCCACCTCAACCTCTTGTGGTGTGAATCCCGACTTGCAGGCGACCAGGTAGGCAATCGTGCAGCACGCTATCATACAAATGAGAAAGGGCGAGAGCTGAGCGGCACCTAGAGGCAGGATGGTCAAGCACTGGTTTTGATTGCGGACGGCTTGGAATAGCTTGTCTGAGTGTGTTCTATGATTGAATGCGCCCGTAGTTATCGCGCTAGAGACTAGAGGTGGTGGAGGTGTGCCACAGCTTGACAAATCTTCAGCGGGATCGTGTTGGAGGTTCGACAACGGCCGATGAATATACGCCAGAGCTCTGTGTTGTTAGTATAATCATCGAGCATTCTTTCTTCGGGGATGCATACGTGTACATCATCATGTGAGCTTGGAACATGAGCTGGTCTAGGAGAACAGGCTGTACGGCAAGCTGCCATTTGTCGGACGGAAGCATGACAAACCAACCGACGACAGAGGCCTCCAAGTCGCTACAGAGGATTTCCGCCTTGTACGGGTTTTCGTATTGAGTTGCCACTCTCAACGAGGAGACAAAAATACGCGTTGCATCGATAAGATAGGCAAATGATGAGAAGCGTATGGTGTCCAGCGCGTACTCTCGGTTTCGGTAATCGGTGGAGGAGGGCGTCGTTCGTGGTATATCCTAGGGTTCTACTATTCAGTAATCGAAATATATGTCACATCACACGGAAACAATATTACCGTGGAGCAGTAGTTGAGGTCATCACAAGGCAGATCGACATCGTGGTCCGTATCATATATCGACGTAATGAAGTCGTAGCGAATAACGGAAAAGTTCTGGTCGGACAAATAAAGCATCCACCATGTCCGCCTCCAGCTCTCGGCGAGCACGGGGTCGCTCTCGGCGGCCACATCGGCGAAAGCTTTGGTGTTCATGCCGATCAGCCTGGCTTGCTCAATCGCCTTTGCCAGAAGCGCTTCGGAGGCAGCTCGTTCGGCACACATGCTCTTGGTCAGTGCCATTAATAACGTCGTTTGAACTACGAATCCATCCACCACATCAACAAGTTGCTCGTCTAGCATGTTCTCTCTTTGCGAGGAAGACTCCCCGTAAGATGAACCAATATATTGCATGACGGCGAGCAGTGCTCGCAGGCTGGAGCATCCTGATGCTAGCTTCGCTTGAAGATTGTGCCTCGGTAGAACGAAGGGATGGCTGCGATGAAAGTATTCGTAGTATAAGTCTAACAGGGTGTTGTCCGCGCCCATGCTGTTTTCAACTTCGATGGCCGAGGCGAGTGGTACCTGGGTTGGAGTGAAGATTGAGGAGTGGTCTTCTTCGAGTACGGATGCACGTGTATCGGACGGTGTCAGCGCCTGAGAGGCAAGGCATGATATTGTGGGCTGCTTTCTCCTGGATTGCACGGCCTTGTATCTACTCAAAGTGTTAGGTTATACTGTATCGACAGAACACCAAATATAAACAGTAAACAGCCCTTATGAAGATGACGCCGGAAGCAAACCAAAATGTACCAAAGCTAGACCCCGAAAGTCACAAGTCATAACCTAAACCGACTTCCCCGAAAACGAAACCAGAGCATGCCGAGACTCCGTCAAAGGCCACAATCCCTGAGCAAAACCAACCGCCCCAGCAACAAGAAGCACATAATAAGCAACCGTCCACCCAATACCCAATCCACCACCGTTACCGCTGACCCCAATTTTGACATCATCAGAATCCTCTTTACCCCGAGTCATAGGAGGACCAATAGTCTCACCCGCCTCAACCCGTCCCCAGAACCGCGGCAATCCACACCAGTTACAGAAACTATGGATGAGAACCACGGACAGCAACGAGCCCGTCCGTAAATACACGAACGTCGCATACCAGCCGAAAATAGTGGTGTAGCCGAACTGGAAGAGTGACCGCAGCAGCGCAGCTATAGCTGGCGTATCTGGGTGCGTGAGACCGAACTCGTAGAAGTGGTGCACGTGCGCGATGCCGAAATACAGCGGCGCCAGGAACACGATTCGGCCCGGCGAGGTGTGTGCTAGTAAATGTAGCGGGACCATCGCGGATCGGAACATGACTTCTTCGGTGAAGGGGCCCTGGGTGATATTAGATTTGTTTGTTTGATACAAAAAGGACAGAAAAGGAAAAAGGAAGTGCTTACCGCGACATAATTCCTCCAACCAATCCAGCCACCCAGACATTCGGACAGACTACTACGACGGAACCAGAACTTCCATTCGCCCTCGACAATGCCACGCTCAAAGAGCGGACCGATGAATAGAATGGCGGTTAGGAGAAGACTGCGAAGGGTCTCTAGCAGGCCGACGGGCCACCAGCCGAGGAGTCTGGCACCGGCATTGAGGGAGGAATTATCCTCTTCGACGATGAACCAGAGGACCAGGACGGAACTCACGATACATGAGCCCGTGACGGCGCGGATGCGGGCGCGGATCACGGACGGGGCATCGCGACTGAGACTTGGGGATGGGCGGGTTGTTGGGGAGAGGTAGAATGGGACCACGTAGAGTAGTGTGAGGAGGACCTATATGGGAGTTAGATAGGATTTAGAGATATAAGTTTTTTTTTTTTTTTTTTTTTTCTTCTTTTCTGATGTTTCTAGGAGTTCTACATACAGATAGAAAAGCGACCGTGTGCTCTGACAAGGCAGGTTCATCTGGTTTCGTGTTAGTTGGGATATTTCTTTTTTAGATTTACCCCTGACCTACCCTGCTTGGAGTATAGACTCCTGAGCTGAGCCATTATCCCTAGAGGTGCCATGATCGGAGGAGGTTCAAGTTGCTATTTATGGATTTTTCAGATGAGAAGAGAAAAAAGGGATGACTTGGTTTCTTTGTTCCTGATACCGTACAATTTGACAGGTGATGATTGGATGGAAATGGTATAATACAGTATGGTACTGTCATCACACACTTCAATGTTAATTTGTTGCGATTGTTCTTTTCTTTTCTTCTTTTCCTCTTCTCTCCCTTTTGATATTGATTCTATATATATATATAGATATATATCCTCGAACAGTATCTAAGAAATGAACAGGGGTTCATTAAAAAAGCAAAACTCGATTCGAACTGGTGGACCGTGCAAAAGAAAAAAAACAAAAAAAAAAAAACAGGATGTGAGCTCTCTCATCCCAACCCCCTTGAGTCTCTTCTCATCTCAAATGTAAGTCAATGCGAGGGATCGTGGACGGTTATTCTCCGATCACGAGGGAAGCAAAGATCTATTGGCAATGAGCATATGATTATTGTTCTGTTCTGCCCGTTCTGTCAGGGAGATGGGCTATTAACTAGTGGCAGTTCATCACTGACAACGCACACCAGCTCCACTTAAAACAGGGCGATTAAATAAGGAAAGATGTTTCAAGGAGTCAAGTGTGGCTCTGGCCGGATACTCCATTAATTAAGGATTTATAGGACTAATAGGATAGGATTTATATATATATATTAAAGATGATAGCCGAGTATAGAGGAAATATCAACACAGTCCAAATACAAGAACAAGAACAAGAACAACCACCACCACCACAATCAAGAAGCAAAAAAGAAAAGAAAAAATCAATTGCATGAATTGCATGAATTGCTATTCCAATTGACCAGTACTTTTGATTTAGGCCAATCGTTAAGAGCCACAACTGTCAATCCCCTGCATCCCACGGTCTAAGATCTCACTTGCTTAGACGCTCACCGACAAAATTCCTCCCTTCCCCCAAGTTGTCTCACCTTCCTTCTGTGACTTTTGCTTTCTTTACTTCTCGTTCTGTGCTTTTTGGTCCCTTTTTTTTGTCCTTTTTTTGTTTTGAAACGTTTTAATGATTGTTTTCCTGCCAGTCACTCTTTTAATGGCCTTGGATGTTTGAAACGAACTAATCTCTGACGAACCTACGCTCTTTTTTTTGATGAATATCAGCCTATACAATCCTTGATATCCAGGGTCACCACATTCCTTACCTCGAATACTCGAATACTCGGAAAAACAAAACAAATCCACTCATTTTTGACATCTTGTTTACCAATTTTGGTTCGACAATCGCCTTCGACTTCGCTTGTGCTTTTCGATCTTTTCAATCAATGCTCTTAAGGGTCTCCAAATAATGTCTTTTCCCGTTCGGTCGACCTCGCCGCGCGCGCGAAGGGCATTACACGAGCGTACTCCCTCTCACACAAACGAAAAATCACCAACCCAGTCATTACGCATGGTTCCGGATGAAGACCTCGATATGTACACCGCTACCCCATTCCCAACCAAGCCCGAGCAGATTCTGTTGCCGCTCCCCGGCAGACAACAACAATACATATCAGACACCGGTTTCAGCTATTCAGATCACCACCTTGGACCATCCACGTCGGCGTATTCCCCACCGACCTTCAGCCAACCTGCACCCAACAGCCCCAGAGATCACTCAATTGGTAGCTGGGATGTGTCCTCCACCGTGGATACCGGTAACTCACCTCCGCAGTTGTGGGATGATGACCCATCCTCGAGCAAGTCATCGCTGCCAGACGTTTCGGGAAAAGCACCAGACTATGGATCCGAGAGTTCAGAAGCCGAGTTCTCCGACGACGATATGATGGTCTTGCCGACGACCACCCCAACGATAAAAGCCGTAGTCTCCGAGCCATCTATGTCGCCAAAGTCCTCTGCCGAGTCCGTAACGGACTACTCCAGTCCTATTCTCGAACAAATTGGGGCCCCATCAAGCCCCAACTTTGTTATGCTGGATAACTCGAGCATGAACTTCCACCGTCCGGCTACAGCATCCTCGGAGTCAGACCCGCGAACGAATTCACTCTCTTCATATAACTCCCGAGGAACCGTCGTCAGACACGTCGGCTCTGCACCCTGGTTCCAAAACGCCTTCCAACCAGCCTCATCCGAGCAATCCTATGGATCCCCGTCATTCCACTCCAGTCCGCCCGCTCAGTCTATAGCCTCATTCCACTCGAGCCCGCTGGCCCAATCCATAGCCTCGTTCCACTCATCATCCAGGGCACCATCAGGCGGCCGTTCTCAATCAGCAACATCATCTTCTCGCAGTCTCCGCTCCGCTTCTGACTTGCAGGCAGCCATCGACAATGGAGTTCCTATTCAATACCCACGTATTCGCGCGCCATCATCTTCAAGCTCCCGCGCCGGTACATCAGCTCCATCAGAACGCGACTTCACCCCTGGTCCTGCCTCCGGACGTTGCAATCCTCACCTGGCATCAGGACGCTGGAACCCGCATCTCTCAACAGTCTCGTCCATCTGGTCCGCCGACGAATCAACCAATCTCGCCGGAGAACCAGACACAGACTCAGACCGCGAAATGGCAGAGCCAACCCCACCGCCACAAGCAGCCTTAGCAACAGAAAACACCAGGTCCTCCGTCTGGCTCGTCAACCCGTCAAACGACAGCGAAGACGAACGTCTCGACAGCCTAACCAAACTCCCCACCCGCCCAATCTTCTCCCAAAGCCTCTCCTCGGGTTCGAAACGGAGCAACAGCACCCGCAGCCTCCAACGCCCAGGAACAGGTTCAAGCACAATCCTCAACATCCTCCCAACATGGGCAAAAGTCTACTACCTCCGCGAACCAATGGGTCTAAACTCCACTCTCTCAATGATCGACCCTAGTCGTCCACCATCAACCAGACCCGGAACTTCAAACTCCAGCGTCTTCAATTTAGTCCCAGGCCCCCTCAACATCCCCCATCCCCGCTCCCCAGAACATACCCGTTCTCCCTCCCCAGCACGTTCTCCCTCCCCACAACGCAATCCCCAACCAATCCCCCAACGTCGGCTGGAAAGTGACCCCCGCGATCCACGCGCCCACTGGGTTCCATCTCCCCAACCCGAAGACGGCGAGTTCACCGGCAGCCATCTCCACCGTCTCCGACACAGCTGGTCACCACATCTCATACCCGACCGACGTGTCCTACAACGCTCGACAAGTAGGTGGCGTCCGCCCTCACTCGACTCGCGCCACGAGCCTGTTCTCGGCCGTCGAAATATACAGGTCTATTCGTTCTGTCTGGGATTTATTTTCCCGCCTGCCTGGTGTGTTGCAGCGTTCCTGCCCCTGCCGCCTAAACCGAAGGTTGCGCAGATGGTTGAGTTCGAGGTTGCGTCGGATGTTGGTAATGCGCTCGAGGCTCAGTGTGTGAATTTGCAGCAGAGGAGGAGGGATAATGCACGTTGGTGGAGGAATCTTAATCGATGGATGATTTCTCTCGGGGTGGTTATTCTGGTTATTATTATTGTGCTTGCTGTTATTGGCACTACCTCGGGCTTTTAGGGCTTTTATTTACACAGCGATCTTTCTTTTTACGCTTTTACGACTTGGGGTTTTTCCCTTTCATCATTTGACACTATCTTTGATGCTTTTCTTTTTCTTCTTTTTCTTCTTCTTTTCCCCTTGGTGGTTGAACTCCCCCATACCAGTCGACTGGTTTCTTTTCTCTTTGCCCTTCTCGGATCCTGCAGACACTTTCTCCTTACTGCGATCTCTTCTCTTTGATTATTGACTATTCAGCCTTCCCCCCTTTGCTCTTCTTCTACTTTTTGATTCTTTCTCTTCTCGGCTTGCACATTTGTTCTGAACGACTCCACGACTTCAACGCACATAAATATCCTCTTCTGTTTTACATTTTTCTGCTTTCAACATTGGCCTACTGACCTGTGGTTTCATATGTTTGCTGGAATTGCGTTTCTATGCATGGCGACTGCCTTGGTTTGCATTGCTATACATCAGCGTAATGGATATATGTTTCTTGTTGTTATATTTGCCTTTTATTTGATTGACTCCAAATATTGAATCTGGTTTTACCACATATATATATATACACATAGTTATGTACTCAACTGTATGGAAAGTAATAGTAATCGAACCAAAGCTTGCTATTTCCTGCGCAAACCATCTATAGACACCTCAAACCTAGACGAGACCAATCTCGACCAAGTCACCACTATTAAATAGAATAAACACGAAACATTCCTAATTATCTGTTCTATAAAGCCGATTCAACGGCTATTCAATCCCCCCTCTGTTCAATGAATCCACCACTCGCACAGTTCGCAAACCAAAACTGCCAACTCCCACCTACAACTTCCGCCCAATCTTCTGCTCGACTGCAGCCTTCAAGTCCTCACCCGTAGGCATCTTAACCGTACTTCCCCGTCTACCACGGGACTCAATCTCGGCCTTGATCTCAGCAACAGCCTCGTCAAAGTCACGCTCGGGATCATTCGGCAAGCCGAGGACAGGCGGGCGCACGGACTCGGTGCTAGCCGTACGAGCGACGTGGGGACGGTTGCGGCTCTTCAGCTGCGAGACGAGGTATTTTCTAAGTGGAGAGAACGAGGCGAAGGCGACTAGGGAGACGGCGCAGTTGACGATACCGTAGAAGTAGACCCGGGACCAGACGGTGACGGACTTGTCGAAATTGAGGATGATGAAGGGGATGACGGTGAAGGAGAGGGTTAGCTGTGTTGCTAGCCAGCTAAGGATGTCATAGTAGCGCTTGTTTGCGGTGGGTTTGGTGCCGTCCGGTGTGAGGAAGAAGGGGCGCACGTAGCGGCGGAAGTCTATTGTGTGGTTAGTTATGGGAGGAGGGATTGGTCGATGGAGACGTCTTGGTGCTTACTCTTTGCCACGGTCTGAACGAATGAGCCCAGTACAAAGGTCATGTAGTATCCTGGGTGGAAACCGTGCCAGAGGGCACTGGTAGCGAAAGTAGCCATGCTGGCGCGGAAGCCGGGCTTCTTGCCCTTGGGCGTGACACGGAGGTAGATGTAATTGCGCAACCAGTGGTTGGTGTTCTTGTTCCAGTTGCCCAGGTATGCGTGCGAGTTTTGCGCAGTCTCCATAGCCCACGGATCGACGTTCTGGAGTCGGTTCCAGAAAACCTTGCCTGTTTTCGGGTCGAAGCTGTTGTATCCCATGCCGGATAGAATACAGGCACCCTCAGTCAGAGCCCAGACACCGTAGTATTTGGTGCGAGCAGTGAAACCAAGCATGTGTACGGTGAAAATGCGACGCAGGAGGGAATACTGCAAGAACTCGTCTGAAAGTACAAAGTCGGTGGTAAAGTATGAGCTCAACTGGATGAACGCGAAGATCCAGACCAGTCCGGCGACGGCCTTCATTGCGGCAGGTCTTCCACTGCGAGGGATCTTGCGCTTCTTTCTGGTGGGTGGCACCTTGGATGGGTCAGTGCCCGGGGGGACTTCGAAGAGCGTAGTATCGATCCAACGGCGGTAGTCCACATATTCAAAGGAAGGACCAGCGAAGAGAGAAGGGAAGAAAAAGACGTAACCCAGATAGTCTATAATACCCGGGAACTTCGTAATAGCAGAGTATTTCTGCGGATCCGAGAGTTGGTCCTTGGGCAGACGGCCGTCATGGACATTCCAGCAGAAGGAGGTAAGTTTCATGACCATGACCATCTGCGCTCCAGTAATGTCAACGGCCGATTTGTCGTCCGCCCTCTGACGCTCAATGTGGTTGATTGACATGTGACCCATCAAGTAAACGAACCCAATCCACGGCATCAATGATCCATCTACGTAGTAGGCAATCGCATAGGTGGCTGCGGCACTGTATAGTAGGGTGCGTAGACCATCCCAGAGGTCAAAGAGTCCAACAATATAGAACAGCGACACGGCGATAATAAAGACATTCTTTTTCCAGGGTTGGCCATCGGGGATACGTTTGAGGAGGGCGGCCAGTGGGTAGGAGAGGAGGAATGAGCCGATCAGCTTGACTGGAGCTGGAGGTCAGAAATTGCTAGTAATGTCGGGAGCTTATAGAAATGGAAGATCGTACGCTCATCAGTTGATGCGCCAGTCAATTGAGCTGGTACCTCAAATACTGCAAGAAGAAGAGTGTTAGTTGAACCGAGGAGCTTTGAGAGAGCTTTGTAGGAAGTAGACATACTCTGATCTACATAAGGCAACATATTGTTGACCTTGTAGAGGAGAAAACAGACAAAACAAGAAGAAGAATCAAAAAATCAGACGAGAGTTGAAGAAAAGAAAGAAAAAAAGGTGAAGAAGAGGAAAAGACAAGAAAAACAGCTTGTCATGTGGAAAGTTGAATTTCCACTCCCCCAACAACTTCCCGCCCTCTCCACATTCAACCCTTCGATCTTCAACAGCTTCAATAGCTTCAACAACTTCAATAACTTCAATCAGGATCTAATATAATACGTTGAGAACTTAATTCCTGAAATCTCACCCCCACCATGGACGTCGTTGCGGCAGCCTCGGGGTACATCTCCAAGATGGTCACCGTGGGTGAGTCCGCAGGAGCGTCGTCATCCAAGATGAAGATCTTGCTTCTTGATAGTGAGACAGTGGGTGATTTTACCTAGCTAACAAAATAATCATCTAGATCGCTAACTCCTATCGTGATAGGTTCCTATTGTTTCGACCGCAATTACCCAATCCGCCCTCCTGAATCATGAGGTCTACCTCATCGACCGTTTAGACAATGCCGCGCGCGAGAAGATGCGACATCTACGATGCCTGTGCTTTGTGCGCCCATCACCCACCTCTATCCAGTTTTTGATCGACGAGCTTCGAGAACCCAAATATGGAGAATATTACATCTATCTTAGCAACATTATCCGCAAATCCGCCCTCGAGCGGCTTGCCGAAGCGGACAGCCACGAGGTCGTCCAGTCGGTCCAGGAACAGTTCGCCGATTTCCTCGTAATCAACCCGGACCTCTGCTCTTTAGGGATGGGTTTTCCATTGCAACGGATCTGGAGCCATTCGCCGGACTTATGGAATCCGGATTCACTACAAAGAGCCACCGAGGGGGTCCTAGCTCTGCTTCTCGCCTTAAAGAAAAATCCACTTATTCGCTACGAGAAGAACAGTCTATTGGCCCGGAAATTAGCGACGGAGGTCCGATACCACATCACGCAGGAGGAGCAGCTATTTAACTTCCGCCGGACGGATACACCGCCTATCCTGCTCGTTCTTGACCGCCGCGATGATCCTATCACCCCGTTGCTGACTCAATGGACATACCAGGCGATGGTACACGAGATGCTTGGCATCAACAATGGCCGCGTGGATCTGCAGGATGTGCCAGATATCCGACCAGAACTGAAAGAGGTTGTCTTGGCTCAGGACCAGGACCCATTCTTCAAGAAGAATATGTATCAGAACTTTGGTGATCTGGGCCAGAACATTAAAGAATATGTGGAGCAGTATCAAACCAAAACTCAAAGCACTGCGAATATCGAATCCATTGCGGACATGAAACGTTTTGTGGAGGATTATCCCGAATTCCGCAAGCTGGCAGGTAATGTCAGCAAGCATGTTACCCTGGTGGGCGAACTCAGTCGGCGTGTCGGCGAGAATACCCTCCTCGATGTGAGCGAGTTGGAGCAGAGCCTGGCATGCAATGATAACCACTCCAATGATCTTAGGGTATGTTCAAATGTGAAGAAACTAAATTTGCTTTTCTCACGAACTCACTCTTCCCTAGTCACTACAACGAATCATCGCGCTGCCAAATGTGCCCTCAGATAATAAGCTGCGTCTGGTGGCTCTCTACGCCCTTCGCTATGAGAAGCAACCCAATAACGCGCTGCCAATTCTCCTTGATCTTCTTGTCACAGCAGGCGAAGTCTCCTCTAACCGCGTAAATATTATCCCCAAGCTCCTCGCCTATCACCACTCCCTCCAAGCCCCACCAGTCGCAGGTGGGTTCTCCGACCTCTTCGAATCAACCTCCTTCTTCTCTGGCGCAAGCAGCCGCTTCAAGGGCCTTAAAGGTGTTGAGAACGTCTACACACAACACTCTCCCCCGTCTGGAAGTTACTCTCCAGAATCTCATCAAAGGCCGCCTGAAGGAACTGCAATACCCCTTCCTCGAGGGCAGCGGACACACGCGGGACAAGCCGCAAGACATCATCATCTTTATGGTTGGCGGCACCACGTATGAGGAGGCCAAGATGGTAGCGCAGGTCAATGCCAGCTCCCCGGGAGTGCGAGTCGTTCTCGGCGGCACTTCAATTCACAATAGTGCCACCTTTTTGGAAGAGGTTGACGATGCAGTGGGTAGTTGGCCCGAACCAGGACCCTCGACGGCTGCGGGACGGCTGCGACGGGAGGTGGGACGATAATTGTGTGTAGCTTGTGTGTATATGGGTAATGGAATAGCATTGTATCAAGTAAATCCTGCAAATGAGAAGTCAATTCTATAAGAAAAAAAGAAAGAAAAAAGAAAATAGCTGACGGCAACTTATTTTCGCATTTGTCGCTGTTGCCTTCCGTAGAGAGTGAAGACCCCCATATCAAAATGCGGAGAGATTCATCTTTCCTCTTTTCTCCCCACATATCTGCCGGCCACACCTCAATGGAGCAAACATCCCCAAAAGGAGGACTTTCCTCACCATCACGCGAACCAAGACTCCATCTCCCTTCAACAGCCGATCCACCAGGTCCCCAAAATCCCGCCAAACCCCTCGTATGGCTGGTATACCTCCCCCAACCCCCACCAACATAAAAAAGCCCACCCAAACACAACCTAACACACACCCCTCCAGATCTTCGGTGCAACAGGGCACATGGGCCGTTCCCTAGTAAAAACCGCCCTTGGCAATAACGACCTCGTAGCAGCCGTCGGACGCACCTACGAGAATAGCCCAGCAGCAATGAAAGAGCTCGAATCCCCCAACTGCATCGGGCTACTATGCGACGTACGAGCACGCGAGACCGTAAAACGCGTAATCGACCAAACAATATCGCACTTCGGCCGAATCGACATAATCGCCAATTGCTCCGGCTACGGCGTCATCGGCGCCTGCGAAGACCAAGATGAATTCGACATCCGAAACCAATTCGAAACAAACTTCACAGGAACACTGAACATGATCCAGCTATCTTTACCGCATTTCCGTCACCGTCGCGCAGGCAGATATCTCATCTTCAGCTCGACCTCTGGTGCTCTCGGCGTGCCGGGGCTCGGCCCATACTGTGCTTCCAAATATGCCGTCGAGGGCTTGATGGAGAGTATGTTGTACGAAGTGGATAGCTTTAATATTAAGGGTACCCTTGTTGAACCGGGTCATATGCGTCGGGATGATATCGCGGATTTGGTTTCGCCGCAGGTGCCCAACCCTTCGGAACATCGGCTTTCTGCGCCTTTGCCGCTTTACGGTCATTTCTTGGTTAAGCCGCCCAGTGAGCCGTATAATACGACTACGTCGCCTGCGGCACATGCCCGCCGCATGCTTATGTGGCTTGGTGATAAGCAGCCGGCTAGTGCTGTTAAGGCGGCGCATTTGGTTTGGCAGCTTGGGCATTGCTCTTATCCGCCTCTGAGGTTGATTTTGGGTACATATGCGGTTGAGAGTGTGCGGGATCGGTTGAAGTGTATTATTGAGGAGATTGAGGATTGGAAATATCTTAGTTTCCCCGTGGGTGATGCACAGTTGCCGGTTAGAAGTGAGCGTGAAAGGTCTTCGTTTCAGGAGGGGACTGAAGGGGGAGTGAATTGGGTAATGGGTGATTCTGTTGGAATATTTTCAATGTCTTATATGTTATATGATACCCAATATGATACATGACCTGGGAAAAGGGGTGGAGGGTATTACTTTGAGCAAGCGAGAAGAGAAATCTCTATATAATATCACAAATAATATACAAATCTATCCAAGATGGTAATACAAATCCCACATCACCAACATTGAATGTATAGAAAGGGGGAAATCAGAAAACAACATTAACAAGTTTACCCCCCTTAACAACAATAACCCGCCGTCTCTTCTCCCAATCATTCTTCTCCTGAAGCCACGACTTCCCCTCAGCAGTCTCCAACACCCGACTAACAATCCAATCCTGTTCTTCCTGCGAAGGGGCATTCTTGCCCTGCGATGCTGTCGCTGACTCCATGCGCGGAATTGTTACCGCACAGCGGAGCTTTCCGTTGATCTGGACGGCGACCGTTTGACCGCCGCGAGAGGAGAGGGTTTCGGCTTGGTCTGGTGTGAGGAGGGTACTGGGCCAGGGTGATGAAAGGACCGATGGTACCGGTGTGGTAGAGCTATTTGTGGTTGCGTGTAGCACTTCCCATGATTCAGAGGCTAAGGCTGGGGCGATGGGGGCTAGTAGACGGAGGAGGGATGAGATGGATAGGTATAGAATGAGAGGGGAGGAGGCGGGGGTTGAGGCCAGGGTATTGGTCAGCTTGGTTAGGTCTGAGATAACTGTATTTAGACCGTAGGGGTTGCTTTCGATGCAGGTTGTGACGGATGCGATGGTGTTGTGGGTGGCTAGGACTGCGTCTGCGTCGGAGTCGCTTATATCCTGGAGTGATGATGGGAGGGGAGCGGCATGGGTAGTGAATGATTTCAGGTCTGCTTCCGAGACGGAGAATGATGCCTCCGTCAGGGTCTGCTGGGTGTCTTGGACAAGTTTCCAGAGTCGGTTGAACCAGCGCTCGACGCCGACGACCTTGGTTTCGTCCCATTCTAGAACCTCGCTGACTGGTGCGGAGAATAGGATGTGTGCGCGAGTAGCATCGGCGCCATACTTTGATGTGGTGGTTGTAGGGTCCACGCCGTTGTACTTGCTCTTGGACATCTTTTCGAAGGAGATACTAGGGGCGACTTGGGTTCCCTTTATCAAAGGCTTGTCTGGATTGGTCAGGTCAACTTCCGCCGGAAGAAGGAAGCGGCCGGTCGAGGGCTCAGTGAAGGTCTTTCCGTGGACCATACCCTGGCTGAGAAGCACTTTGAACGGCTCTGCGGGCGCAGTAGAGTTCTTATTTGGGCTCAGCTCAGACTGAGAGAGGAATTTGTAGATGAATCGAGCGTAGAGAAGATGCAGAATGGCATGCTCAACACCACCGATGTACACATCCACTGGTTGCATCACTGCAGGAGAGAATGGAGATTCCTTGTTAGCAGAGTCCAAGAACCGCAAGAAATACCAAGACGAGTCCACGAAGGTGTCCATGGTATCTGTGTCACGTCGAGCGGGACCATTGCAACTGGGGCATTTTGTGTGCAGCCATTCTTCTGAGGATTCCAGGGGGTTTCCCTTCTTTCCCTTAAGCCACTCTCCCTCGATCTTCGGCAGCTGCACTGGAAGATCCTTGTCGGGCACCGGCACAGGGCCACAGTCCCCGCAGTGGATAATGGGAATGGGTGCACCCCAATATCGCTGGCGACTGATCAACCAATCCCGTAGGCGCCAGCTCTCGACGAAAGCAGCCTGGCCGACCTGCTCCAGATCCTTGACAATCAGTTTTGATGCCTCCTTGGAGTGTAACCCTTGGTACTTTCCGCAGCGCGAGGTCAGGAATCCCTCTTGAGTGAAAGCCTTTGTTTCTGACGGAATAACACTGCTGTTTGTCTCATTGCCACTTGGCTCAGCCTCAATAACAATAGGGATCGAGTCGGTGTTGATATTTTCCTTAAAGAACATCATGTCCCTGGTATCATGGCCCGGAACACCCATGACTGCTCCCTCGCCATAGTCGCTAAGAACGTAAGGAGCCACAAAAACAGGAAGCTTCCTGAGCAAGTGGGGGGTTTCTGTATCGATACTGCATAATGGATGAGACACCTCAATGTCGGACAGCCGGTATCCTGCTTTGGAGTCTGGTGCAAGCGACGATGCATCACTCAGAAATGTGCGAAGCGCCCCGTCTTCCTCCGCGGCCTTCAACACAATAGGGTGATTCAACGAGAGTGCCAAATACTCCACACCATACAAAGTGTCCGGCCGGGTAGTGAATACATTCACATCCACTTGGGCATCCCGTCCGATGGTCACAGGGAATGTAACCTTGGCACCATAAGACTTCCCAAGCCAATTGCGTTGCATCGACAGGACACGCTCCGGCCATCCCCCGGCAAGAGAATCAAGGTCTTTCAGAAGTGCTTCCTTGAAATCAGTGATCTTAAAGAACCACTGCTTTAAGTTCAGCTTCTCAACCTTAGCCCCAGACCTCCAAGAGAATCCATTGGCATCGACCTGAACAAAAAATCAGATCAAATCAAAAGTTCACCCTCTGATCCCGACTCACCTGCTCATTTGCCAAAACAGTCTTATCAACAGGATCATAATTGACCAAGGCTTCCGCCTGATACGCCAAATTCTTTTGATATAACATCAAAAAGATGCGCTGAGTATGCTCATAGAAATCCGGGGAGCACGTAGCCAGTTCCTAGCAATAAGTATCAATTAGCCATCCATGCCGACCAAACCCGCTGGATCCAAGTAACCAACACCAACATACCCGATCCCAATCAAACTCCGCCGAAATACACCTCAACTGCTCCTTCATCTTCGAAATATTCGCCTGCGTCCACACCGCAGGATCAATTCCTCTCTCAATCGCCGCGTTCTCCGCCGGCAGTCCAAATGCATCCCACCCCATAGGATGGACCACATCATGCCCGCGCATTTTATAGAACCGCGAGATCACATCGGAGATCGTATATACGCGCAAATGGCCCATATGTAGCGTGCCGGACGGGTATGGGAACATGGATAGGATGTAGGATTTGGGTTTCTCTGTTGTGTTGGGTGTTAGGTGCGGCGCCCCACGGTCGCTTTCCCATTTTGCGTGCCATTTTTTGTCGAGTGCTGGCAGGTCCAGTCGGCGGGTCGAGGTGCTGGATAGTCGGGTTAGGGTGTAGACTGGTGAGAGGGCTCGGAGGGTTGGACGCGCGTGAATGCGGCCAGGCGCGATGGCGCTGGTTAATCGGAGTCGGGAGAGGGATTGCATAGCTAGCCGATCATTATGTGGCTGATATGTTTGGAAATTGGAGAGTATTAATTGGAGTAATTGGCCATGTCTGCGATTTGAAGGTGTGACTTGTCTCTCTCACTTGCGCATCTTCAAAACTTCCCCGGAGCCTAGGTAGCTTTAGTCCCGATTTGGACTAGCGCACCAGCACTTATATACTTCCAAGGTTTGGACATTGTAGAGATTGGAAGATGTCGAGGTCCTTTAGTATATCTGTAAGGCATTGATTTTTTTTTATGTTCAATGAATATGCAATCGCTATACACCATACACACTACTCTATTCTAAGTCTATATCCTCAAAATATCACCGCTCCTGTCAACGCCACCACGGAAATGATCCGTAACCACTTTCCCGCCGAGAATAGTCTCCTCGACAAGCCCCTCCACATGCTTGGGTTCAATGCGGCCGTACCAAATCCCCTTACCCGCCAGCGGGTGAGGCTCTGAGTAATTTCCCACAGTCATCTTCGGCGGGATATAAACAATCACATTGCCTGCGTATTTATGTCCTCCAACATGACTGATCAGACCAATATTAGCATGATTGGGGCCATCCACCGTGGTCCCATCACTGTCCGCGGAGGTGAATCCTCGCGCTTGCAACACCCGCTTGAACTCGCTTTCCAAGGCGGGGGGCCATGACACCACAGCGCATGTCGCGACCTCCATGTCCGCATATCAACACTGTCGGGGAGTGGTTGATGTCGATTACTCCCGGGAAGTTTGATGTTAGGTCCGGAGATCGCGTCATGTCTGCTTGTTTGGCTGCGGGGAGAGAGGAGTGCATGTCGTGGAGTCGTTCGGGGAGGAGATATGCGCGTACGAAGGTTGTTAGATCGGTTGTTTGGTCGGGCGATGAGGCTGAGTTCACGGGTATTGAGGGGATGTACTTGAAGCTGGGGAAGAGGAATGCTGAGGCGGAGGAGGGAGAGGAGCTTGCAGCTGGGGCAATAGATGAATTCGTAACCAAGACATTGTTGAAAGGCTAGAGTGAGGAGACCTCGTATTAGCAAGAGTTCGCGCATCCATCATCGGGCTATATGATCCACTCACATCAAGATATGGCCCGCCACGACCTAGCAGGGTCTTCAGCCCTCTCACGAGGTTGCCCCAGCCTTTATTTTCACCATCATCCTCAATGCGACTCGTCCAGTCTGGCTGTCCGGTGCAGATGAGAAGCTGCTGCGTGTAGGCAGCCATCGTTCCATTCAAGACTTGTTCATGATCGATCGGTAACCCCTCCGGCAGGGCGGGCGTGGGTGGACAATTGCAACTTGGTTCGGGGCATGTCTTGGTAACAGGGAAGGGAGGGGGGATTTCTAGGCGTGCGCGGAGTCTGCTGCTGCGCTGGGGGGTACTGGACAGTAGACGGATATTTTGGCAGTTGCGATAGGTTCGCCCGCTCCAGGCGCGCGTGAGCGATTGCGCGAGTATTGGTTGCATTAAATGTTATGGCCTTGTATGAGTTGGTAGAAGGGGGTTAAATTCAAAGGACAAAAAGACACAATGTCCAGAAATTGGGAGAGAGGTGAATCTTGAAATGTCCGAGTGCCGAGTCCGACTCGGAGATTATCACTCGCGTTTGATTCGTTGGATCTGCAGATCTAAACAATTCCCAGGTTATTCTACGATAACATCTACAACATAGCTATTTCTGTATAATGTTGGCATTTGAACTTGAATGTTTGGTGAATGGGCTTCCTGTGATTTTCCATGGTATCTAATAATTCTGGTAGGCTGGTGCGCGCAGTGCATATATCTACTCGCGCAAGCCGGTCAGCTTGGTTCCTTCGCCTGTAATGATCCCAATCGGGGGTTATCAAAATCGAATATTATTCGGTAGCAAGGCTTTGCAGGTCCCAATTCTTCATTATGGAGATTGTGTTTTGCAAGCTTGTGCCAGCTGGCGATAGCACACGGAAACAGAAGTTCGGAGTCCCCCGCACTGGTCATGCGACAGTACGATATATGAATCCATATACCATGTATGCAAACTCCCAGCCAAATTTCATATTGATTTGTTTTGATCGGTTTCATTGATCGAAAATTCGAGTAGGCAATTTTGGGATCGACAGTAGGTTGGAACGATAGCTGGTAGTTATATCGTTGGCATCCCGCGAAAGTATAATGATGTATAGTCTTGTCTTCCTGCGATCGAAGGGTGTAACTATAACATTAGTCGTATCGTATAAATGCAATTCACAGATCATCGATGTTAGTTTTCCGACACCCAACGTAGGACACTACGTCGCAGCAATTGTCTCGTGATCTGCAGTCTAGTACTAACTGCGAGCAAACGTGTAGCGAAAAGAGAAATGATCGGGTCTCCGATCCAGGAGACTGGTGAATTAAAAAAAAAATCCACTCGTCCAGTTTGATTCTGGATGCGGTCATGCCTTCCGTATATTGTATGTCTATGATCTGATCCGGAAGCTCAGTGGACCCAGCGATCTCCAAAACCTCCTCGCGAGGAGACGATGTACATTACACCAGGACTACATCATGAGTTGCTCTGGAAGTAGCGGGGCCCGGAGTTGGAGAAGGTGGCACAGAGGCCGAATTTCGGCAGAAGAACGGAAATTGTTCGGCATTGGCTTCCGTAGGAAGAATACGGGGTGCTGGGGGGGGGAATTGGGGTGTTTTAGTACCTTGTGAGAAAGGATGTCGATTAAGACTGTAGGTTGGAGATGCTTGATTATTGTAATAATTTGGGAGATCAATTGGGGATGGTTCTGTATGGGCTGTATACCTTCTTGGTAGTTGGTAGTTGACCTTGGATTTACCCCTCATTATGTCAGCTCATTATGTCAGTTACCCCGCTGCGGGGTAACACAACTTTTGGTGGGCTGACAGGTTGGGGATGAGATTAGGGGATGAGAATAGTAGTAGACTACCTAGGTATTATTATAGTAGAAAGAGATATACTATGCAGTCTATGTAGTGTATGTAGTGTATGTATAAATATAGGTAACTGTATACTACAATATTAAAAAAGTGTCCCCGCACGTTCATCCCTTAAGAGTAAAATGTATGCTTAGAATAGTACAAATGTAGCAATAGAACATAGTTAACTAGTAGCTCATACATTCTACTCAAATATACATGTGGATACATGGGATACATGGGATACATGACAAGCTATGTGAGTCTAGATATGATTGGTTATGAATTGTTGAAACACCCGTGGATGAGTACAATGTTGTATTTTCTGTCCCTCGTGCGGAGAGATCTCCAAGTGGATTCCCCAGTTCAGTCCCGGCTTTCACTTACTACGTCCCATGTTACCTTTTGAGGGGATGTACAAGAACTTTGTAGAGAGAGGGGGAATATATAACCAGCTCCATTTGCTGTTCGGTCTCTTCTCATTCTATCCAAACTATCATCCATTCAACTCTTCTCTTACCTTTTTCTATACTCTACTTGTAAGTATTAACTATTCTTTTACTCCTTTTTACTATTTCCCCTTCCCTTCTATAGCCAACATCTCTTGGCCTGCAAGCTTCCCCACTTCTCCTACCTTAAGAGCTTCCCTCTTCCCTCCTGGTTTTGTCCAACGCCACATTGACCTCATCAACTGTATATAATGCGTATAACAGCCCACTGACTATTTTCTTTTTTTTTAGCAACTTCTTGAAAACATTTCATAATCCTTCACAATGGTATTTATCCGCTCTCTTTCCCGTCAATTGCGACGACCCTTCTTGAGCTCTCTCAAACCATCGGCTGCCTCCAACCCATTCACTCGGGTTTCACCTTTGGTTGGCTCTATTTCCGGTGCACGTACACTAACCGCGACTTCGAATCTTCAGGGCAAAGTTCTTTTGGTTCTTTACGATGTAAGTCATTCTCAATTCAAACTATACATACTTCGATCGCTGACTCTTGTGATATAGGGTGGTGAGCACTCCCAGCAGCAGCCTAAGCTCCTCGGTACCACCGAAAACGAGCTCGGCATCCGCAAGTGGCTCGAGGAACAGGGTCACACCCTGGTGACCACCTCCGACAAGGAGGGCGAGAACTCCACCTTTGACAAGGAGCTCGTCGATGCTGAAGTCATCATTACCACTCCGTTCGTTTTCTATCCACGCACTTCCGAAAAACTCACCACTAATAATAAACCAGCTTCCACCCCGGTTACCTCACTGCTGAGCGTCTCGCCAAGGCCAAGAAGCTCAAGCTCGCCGTCACTGCCGGTATTGGTTCCGATCATGTTGACCTGAACGCCGCCAACACCACCAACGGCGGTATCACCGTTGCGGAGGTCACCGGCTCCAACGTCGTCTCCGTCGCTGAGCACGTCGTCATGACCATCCTCCTCCTCGTCCGGAACTTCGTCCCTGCCCACGAGCAGATCAAGAACGGCGACTGGAACGTCGCTGCCGTCGCCAAGAACGAGTTCGACCTCGAGGGTAAGGTCGTCGGTACCGTCGCTGTCGGGCGTATCGGTGAGCGTGTCCTCCGCCGTCTGAAGCCCTTCGACTGCAAGGAGCTCCTCTACTACGACTACCAGCCCCTCTCCGCCGAGACCGAGAAGGAGATCGGTTGCCGTCGCGTCGACGATCTCGAGGAGATGCTTGCCCAGTGTGACGTTGTCACCATTAACTGCCCCCTGCACGAGAAGACTCGCGGTCTCTTCAACAAGGACCTCATTTCTAAGATGAAGCCCGGTGCTTGGCTCGTCAACACCGCTCGCGGTGCCATCGTTGTCAAGGAGGATGTCGCTGACGCCCTCAAGTCTGGCCACCTCCGTGGATACGGTGGTGATGTCTGGTTCCCCCAGCCCGCCCCCAAGGATCACCCTCTCCGCTACGCCGAGCACCCCTGGGGTGGCGGTAACGCTATGGTTCCCCACATGTCCGGTACCTCCATCGATGCTCAGGTCCGCTACGCCAACGGTACCAAGGACATTCTCGACAGCTACTTCTCCGGCCGTGAGGACTACCGTCCTGAGGACTTGATCGTTCACAAGGGTGGCTATGCCACCAAGGCCTACGGTCAGCGCAAGTAAAGAAAGTCCTTGCATGACGCAGTGTGAGGTATTCTCTGGCTGAGTGGCTTCCTTTTATATTTCATGTTTATATATTCATAACAGTCCCATTTGCTCCGTAGCATGGGCGATGCTGAAAAAGGTAGCATCTTTTCACGATACCAATGAATAATATTTATAACCTTTTACTTCCTTTTTTCCACTTTTGACTTACATTGACTTACATTTGAGATTTCTGTACTTTCTGTACTTTCTGTACTTTCATATGGAGTACAACGCAGAGTTGTGATGATCGGTGGAGCCATGTCGATCTCACCAGATTAATTGAGTCCAGCCCTTTGGTGGAGTCTAGAACGTGTACTCCGTAGGACATTCTTCAGGGCTAAGTATGTAGTATACACAATCCATATCAACTTCTAAATAACCCAAGTCTATCTACATACAATTCCAAAAACAAAAGAAAGGCAAAACAACTCTATTCACAAAAGTAGCCATACTCGAAACCAAACACACAAACCCAGACCATGCAGGCTTTCCAAAACATCCCTAGACAAAAACCCCAACCCCCAAGAATGCAAATATATGTATATACAAACGTGATCTTCAACAAACTCAAAGTCTCCCTCCCCGTCCATGTCCCCTCCTCTCACTCCCCTCCGAATCACTATCATCCATAAACCCCTCTTCCAAATCCCGACTCAACCGACTCTGCGTATCAGCCCGATTATCACGTCTCTGTTGTTGCAGCATACCCCGCCTCACAGAATCCATATCCATCCCAACCAAGACCTCCCCTTCCTCGTCGCCAATACTCTCCGTGTCATGGTCAGCTACATGTGCTCCCCATCGCCATCGAGAGGGAAGGAAGAAGTGCATCACTTTATCGGCTATGCGATCGCGTAGGGATAGTGTGTGTGCGGATATACTGTGTAGCGGGAGGTATTGCGAGTAGCGCTGGTGGTAGCGGCGGAAGAAGGGGATTATCACGCAGGAGGCTAGGATGTATATTGATAGTGCGATTGCGGCTGGGATGAGGATCGTCTGTTTGGGTAGGTTGGTTGTTAGTTTGGATTTTCTTTTGGTCTTAGTCGTGGACACGGTGAGTGCCCTGGAGATGACGATGATGGTGTGTGTGTGTGGTATGCGCGTCGAGATAGGGGGTTTTATGAGCGCACCTTAGCAAAGACACTTGTTGATCCCATGCTGAATGCTGGGATATTAGGCTGCGCCGAAGAGAGGATGGTAAAGTGGTGAGGGTTGAGGGGTGAAGAATTGCGGAGTTGAGGTCCGGGGGGTCCCACGGTCCTGAAGACCAACGCGTGGCAGAGGATCGGCAGATCGACAAGCGGCTCGGGATATGAGCATCGTCAACTTTTGTCTTGAAATATGCTTTTTATATATCAAATCACTCTTGTTACTTAAAATAGTATAGTATAGATAAACTACCTAAGTAGACTAACTAGACTACACATACGTAATTAACCACCTTAACTGTTTTTTTTGACCTGATCCCAAGATATTGGAAGGTCTCTGCCGATGTTGGACAGGGTACCTCGAACGGTTGCTGATAAATTCGAGGGCTTCTTTTGTTTTTGCCTCTTTCCCATTCAGTCCCTCAGTTCATCACTTGCTATCACGAATAATCAACAGCAGGAAGAGCATCTGGGCAGCTGTGACCGTGTTTATGCGCAGCATAAGATCTTCTCGCTGGCAAATCCTTCATTTCTTTTGGTCTCTCCCTTTCCTCCTTCTATCGACTTCAGCTCAGTTGCTCGAGTTTCAACTTCTTGGTTGCACTTGCAATATATATCACACCTTCCTCATTGTGACTACAAGGTGATTATTCTTCAACTAACTCTTGATAAAATGGTTGACAGTATGAGTGAATCCTAAACTTCAATACATAGATGCTTCATTACACATTCACTTTGAAACTCCGTTCATTCCAAGTCCATGCTGCTTTGGTAGACACTTCTGGGCATATCCTCCCGAGGTCCAAGTATAAGCTTACGTGATCTCGACGATCACGTGCACGGTCGGGGAGTTTCTCCGGGGCCCCCTAATATCAATAGACTGATTAAGAAGAACGCTCGGGCTTTGATCCTGGCGTCAAACTGGACTTGACATTTGCAAAAAAAAAGCTTGCATGTTAATTTCCTTTTCTCCTATTTTGCTTTCCTTGTGGGGTGAGTGCCTTGAAGAAATCCCCTTACCCCTCAGTCTCACGCGACTCCGCTGTCGCAACGGGTATACTAACTAGCCAGGGAGGGACAAAACAGAGAGCCACTTTCGCCCAATTTGAATGTCATCGCCTTCTCCCATATCCCCTGCGATCGACAGCGACTTACCGCAAATCCGGACATCCTTATTTAATACCGTTTCTAAGAGTGTTGGAGGGGTCCTTATGCTGCGCCCTGCATCATCTTAATCTCGCCCGCCAAAATGCCAAGTTCACAAGCCGACAAATCTAGGCAAATATCGAGTGGAAAGTCATTCTTCGGCCGAAAATTGTACAAAGAGAAACCGACCGAGGATCGATACGATAATTATGCTGGTTCCTATGATAGCCTGGCACCTCCGCCAAGCGCCGCCGGTTCACGCTCGTCACGCCATTCAAAGCGGTCTTCAATTCAATCCGTTGACTTGACCCATGATTTGGACCCAGGCAGTATTGCACACACCTCAGGCGTCATCACCTCTATCCCTTTTGAAAGCCTCCCCACCGATACTAGGACCCCGATTCCAATCGACAACATGGCCCGTCCGGGCTCATCGCGCCATGAGCCTTCGCCCAACCATCTGGGTAAAGCTGGAGGTGATTTCCATCAATATCCCACTGTGACCTCGACGTCTGCGCCAAATGGGTACGCTCCACATCCTTCTGGCCCTCGTCCGCCCCCCGCACGGCTCAAACAATACCTTGACCAGCAGCAACTCCGGCGATCGAGGTACCAGACAGCAACAGCAACAATGGGGACGACCAGGTAGCTCCGCAGCGAATAGCGGGCCTAACCACAACTCCTCGTCTATTGATTCGTCCTCCAACTCCCGCACCTCCCTCGACCAAGCCAGCATCTACTCCTCCGTTTCTTCGAACACGCGCGGTTCGAGCTACTTCTCCTCGGACAATTCCTCTCGCACTCTCACAACCTCGCATTCTAGTGACCGTACTACTATGCTCCCCAGCTCCAGCTCGGGGCGCTTGTCAAATGCGGGATCCTCCCACCAGGTACCCGCCGCCGTCCCCCGGCCACAAGATAACTACCTTACTCGACCGAGAGATGACCGCATTGTGGACCAGCTGTTTCTAGAGCTGATGCAGAAGCGAGGATGGCAAAATCTTCCCGAACAGGCCAAACGGCAGATGTTGTCGTACCCCGCTTCAAAGAAATGGACATTGGTACATCAGGATCGATTGACAGAGTTGCAAGGAGAGCAAAAAAGACGACAAAATGCGCGACAAACTCATGGCCATGATGGCTTGTCTGGTTTGCTTGAACGCGCCGATGAAGAAGGTAGCCCGGAGTGGTATGTGAAGAAGGTGATGGATGACACCATTACGTCCAAGCAGCTTGCTAGTTTAAGTGTCAGCTTGCGGACACAGCCAATCAGGTATGTAATGCCTCTTTTCTCGATATCGTACATATCACTAATAACTACACAGTTGGGTGAAAGCCTTTGTTGAAGCCCAAGGTCAAATTGCTTTGACCAATGTCCTCTTGAAGATCAACAGAAGAAAAGCCTCTGGTCCTGTCCCGGCTCCCCCGACAGGCGATAAGGATCTAGACCGGGAATACGATATTGCCAAATGTTTGAAAGGTCTCATGAACAACAAGTATGGCGCAGACGACGCTCTCGAGCATCAAAATGTGCTAGTGGCACTCGTCAGCTCATTATCATCGCCACGCCTGAATACTCGGAAGCTTGTCAGCGAAGTCCTCACTTTCTTGTGCCACTGGGGTGATGGACAAGGCCACCAAAAAGTTCTGCAATCCATGGACAAGGTCAAACATGATCACAACGAAACTGGTCGCTTCGATGCTTGGATGCGTATTGTTGAGGTCACCATCGACGGCCGTGGAAAGATGGGAAGTCTGGTGGGTGCCAGCGAAGAGTACCGCAGCGGAGGCATTGGCATGGAGAACCTCCTTATGGAGTACGCGGTCTCAACCATGATTCTCATCAATATGCTGGTGGATGGAGCAGAAACGGACCTCCAGCTGCGTTGCCACATTCGCGCCCAATTCACATCATGTGGAATCAAGCGTCTGTTGACGAAGATGGAGGGGTTCCAGTATGAGGTTATCGACAAGCAAATCGAGCGTTTCCGCGAGAATGAGGCTATCGATTATGAGGATCTCCTCCAGCGGGAGGGCAGCAGCATGAAGGATAGCATCGAGGGCGAAGTCAAGGACATGAGCGATCCCATGCAAATTGTCGATGCAATCACATCCAAGATCAACGGCAGCCGGTCTCATGACTACTTCCTCTCGGCTATGCAGCATATGCTCCTCATTCGGGAGAACTCCGGCGAGGAAGGGTTGCGTATGTTCCAGCTGGTTGACGCCATGCTGAGCTACGTGGCCATGGACCGGAGGCTGCCCGACCTTGATCTCCGGCAGGGTCTAACCTTCACTGTGCAGAGTCTGCTAGACCGGCTGCATACCGATGCTGAGGCAAGACGGGTCTATGACGAGTCTCTCGAGGCCCGGCAGATTGCGGAGGCTGCCATTGCTGAGCGCGATGAGATGCGAGCGCAGGTCGAGCTCGGCGCAGAAGGCTTGGTTTTGAAATTGCAAAAGCAGATTGATGAACAGGCTGGTATTATCGAGCTGCAGCAAAGGCAAAATGAATCCTTTAAGGCCGAGGTTGCAGAAGTACAACGACTGCGTGCCCAGGAATTGCAGCGTAATGAGCTGGAAACCCGAGAACTATACCTCATGCTCCGAGATGCCCAGGATATCGCCGCTGCCAATGCCCGAAAGGCCAACAATCCTGAGACGGTGGAGGTAGCAGATCCATCCCAGATGCCCGGTATCATGGACCGTGAACGACTCATGGAACGTCTGGAACGCCAGCTCGAGCGGACTAAGACCCAGTTCAAGTTGGAGGGTAAGGTCTGGGGCGAGCATGGACCATCTGATCGACTCCGTGAGCTGCGCGAGAAGATGGAAGGCGAAGATGATGATAGTGATGACTTTGCTGAAACTACCCGCCGAAACCTCGACCCTGGTGCTTTGGGATCTGTTTACCGCAAGCGCAGTCATATCCCTACAATGGACTCGACTCTGGAAGACGAGGAGGACATCCCACTAGATAGCAATGGCGAGCCGATGTACGAGAGGCCTCGTCTGGTGGAAATGCATCGTCCGCGCTTAGACCCTGCCCAGGCTACCGGCTTCCTAGGCGAGCTTGCTTCCAAGATTCCCAAGTTTGACGCTGAAGATCCCAATGCCGTTGAAGGGGAACAGGTACCCAGGCTACAAGACAATGAAGCTTCTACAAAGCCTATGCCGCCGCCTCCCCCCTCCAGGGGGCAAGATTGTTCCTCCGCTCCCGCCGGGAGTTGTGGCTCTTCCCCCACCTCCGCCGCCAGGAGGCAAGATCCTTCCACCTCCACCTCCGCCAGGGGGCTTCTCTCTTCCACCTCCACCCCCACCAGGGGGCTTTGCTCTTCCACCGCCACCTCCTCCAGGTGGAAAAGTTGGTCTGCCTCCCCCTCCGCCGCCTGGTGGAATGGCTCTCCCACCGCCGCCTCCGCCAGGTGGTGCCAAGGGTATTCCTGGATTGCCGCCTCCACCTCCGCCCCCCGGTGGAAGAGTCGGATTGCCTCCGCCGCCGCCTCCAGGTGGCGGTGGAATGATTCCACCTCCTCCCCCTATTCCTGGAGCCAAGGGCCTGATGATCCCCCCCGCCCCCACCACCAAACGCTGCCTTAGGTTCAGGCTGGCGACCGGCATACATGGCTGGAGATGTTTCGCCGTCTACAATCCACATGCCGTCCATTCGACCTAAGAAAAAGCTCAAGGCGTTGCATTGGGACAAGGTCGACACTCCTCAGGTGACTGTTTGGGCTGGTCACGCACCGACTCCTGAACAGAAGGAAGAGAAATATACCGAGCTTGCCAAGAAGGGTGTCTTGGACGAGGTTGAGCGATTGTTCATGGCCAAAGAAACGAAGATCTTCGGAGCCAGCACTGGTGCGAAGCAGCGCACTGCCAAGAAACAGATTATCTCGAACGATCTATCCAAGAACTTCCAGATTGCTCTGTCCAAGTTCTCTCAATACCCGGCCGAGGAGGTGACTCGCATGATCATCCACTGTGACAAGGATATTCTGGATAACAATGTTGTTATGGATTTCTTACAAAGAGACGAAATGTGCAGTATACCAGAAAACGTCGCCAAGCTTATGGCGCCATATAGTAAGGATTGGACGGGTCCTGGCGCCGCTACTTCCGATCGTGAACAGGACCCCTCCGAGATCACTCGCGAGGATCAAATCTATCTCTACACTGCATTTGAGCTAAATCACTACTGGAAAGCAAGAAACAGAGCGCTTGCACTGACTCGCACCTACGAACCAGAGTACGAGCACATCTCCACAAGGCTACGGGAAGTCGCACGAGTCAGCGAGTCCTTGCGGGACTCTGTTTCGTTGATGAACGTGCTCGGTCTGATTCTCGACATTGGAAACTTCATGAACGACGCCAACAAACAGGCCCAGGGTTTCAAGCTGAGCTCCCTCGCCCGGCTGGGTATGGTGAAAGATGACAAGAATGAGACTACCTTCGCCGATCTGGTCGAGCGTATCGTGCGCAACCAATACCCAGAGTGGGAGGGCTTCCTCGACGATATCAGCGGTGTTATTGGCCTGCAAAAGATTAATGTCGATCAGCTCCGCACTGACGCCAACAAGTACATTGGCAACATTAAGAACGTACAGTCGAGTTTGGACGCTGGCAACCTGAGTGACCCCAAGAGGTTCCACCCCCAGGATCGTGTCAGCCAAGTCGTCCAGCGATCGATGAAGGATGCTAGACGGAAGGCCGAGCAGCTGCAGCTTTACTTGGAAGAGATGGTGAAGGCTTATGATGATATCATGGTCTTCTACGGTGAAGACAATGCAGACGAGAACGCTAGACGAGAGTTCTTTGCTAAGTTGAGCGCGTTCTTGATCGAGTGGAAGAAATCCAGAGAGAAGAACACATCTTTGGAGGAATCCAGAAGGCGCACAGAGGCATCTCTCGCCCGCAAGCGAATTAATGTCAACCTCGCCAACAACACTCCCACCGCGGAGGCCGCGCAGTCGCCTGCCTCAAGTGGTGCTATGGACTCATTACTTGAGAAATTGCGTGCTGCAGCACCTCAAGCCAAGGATCAACGAGATCGCCGTCGTCGTGCTCGTCTAAAGGAGCGGCATACCGTCCGCGTAACGTCGGGCTCCAAGCCACCACCTGATTCGGGTGAGGCGGAAGAAGGCGAAGAGGGAGCCGAAAGCACGGCTAATGGCGAAAACAATGACGAGAACGGTCTTCTCAGCCCTCCAGCCACCGCAGATGAAGATGGCAAGGAAGCTCAAGTGTCTGAAGGCGAAGACGTTGCCGACCGTGCCGCCAGCATGCTTCTCGGTCTGAGAAGTAATTCCGATGCAGGCGGTGGCGAGCGCCAGAGACGGAGAAGAGAGAGCGCAGATGAAGAGCGTCGTAATCGCCGCATGAGACGCCGCAATCCCGCCACAAGCGGGAGCAAAGATAGCGCGGATGGCTCTAGTGGCCTTGCTACAGTTCAAGAGCCTGCTTCCCCTGAGCAGACAGACTCGATAATCCCAGAGGACCAACCACTACCTAGCCCGCCCAACGAGTCTCAGCCTCCGCCCTCGATTGTCGTATCGGAGCAAGGCGAGTCATTATCACAGGATCCCTCGATTGACGGTTCTCCTCACAAACCAACTGATTTGTCGAATTGAATCAGTCACCTACAGCTGATTTAATTTAATGTTTTATCGATTCCCATTGATGATGCATGGAGCCAACCCCAAATGGTCTCCATCGCCATCAATATCACCACTACCACTACAACCGCCTTTGATTGTATAATACCCATTCTTTACCTACACTACTTTTTGAGCCGCCCTCCTTGATTTGACGAGTCGAGCATGGTGTGATGATACCTTTCCTTGTTTCTTCTTTTCCATTTCCTCCTAACACTATCTCTTCATGTGCAATCATTATCCGATTTCTTTTCGTTATCTACTTCCCGCATACTACCCTGACACCGACACCCCGTCTCTCTCCTTGTACATAACCTCTTTCCCCTGTCTTCATCAAACGCTATCTGCCATGGAAATGTCGCCATGATTGGAGGGCGTATCATTGAATTGCATATTGAGCTTGATGTTCAATGTTTCCTGCATTGTCACCTTGTTCTTTACTTTCCTACTTTCGGAGCGCAGGCGTGATCAAGTTTTATATCTGCTGTGTATCCTTGACTACAGGCGCATTAGATGGACTGCTATTGCTTGTGCCTTTTAGGATCATTTAAATACCCGCAGTTAGACACAATCTATGTTCTATCTCTTCAATATTCCAATGTTGTCACACTTGTAGTTCGTACTCGTATCTTGTATAGTTCTTATCGATCACGTGTATATCTATCTTATCGCCAGATAAACATTGGACCAACATTTTGGACATTTGAACATTTGAACTCTCTCTCGACATCTACCAATATTTCGTTGGTTCAATCTTGCGCATGCGAGCATATCGCCGAGTACTGCGTTGGGCTTCTCCCTTCAGCACATCAACGAGCCGATCATGGCAACCGATATCAAATAGATCTTATATCCGACGTCATGGCTTTTTCTCCGAATTGCCAGGTCCCCGGCGGACTCCCGGACAAGCTCGAGCATTCTCGTCGACCAGCCCTACTAGATTCATGCTAGACGGAGACTCTACAATATATGCGCTCTCCACTGCAACCGGACGAGCAGCCATTGCAGTCGTTCGCGTATCAGGTCCCGCCTGTACCTCGGTATGGTTCCGCAAGACAACCCCAAATCACCAAATCACCAGAACTAACAACCCCAATTAGATATACAAAAGTCTCTGCCCAAACCACCCCCTCCCAAAACCCCGCTATGCATCCTTGCGTACCCTCTACGACCCAACCCAACCCCCAACCACAAACACAATCCTCGACGCCGGCGCCTTAGTCCTCTACTTCCCCTCCCCGCGAACGGCAACAGGCGAAGAAATCCTCGAACTCCACATCCACGGCGGCCCAGCAATAACAAAAGCAGTCCTCTCAGCAATCGCCCAAACAAACACCCCAGAACAAACAGTCCGCTACGCCGAACCGGGCGAATTCACCCGTCGCGCCTTCATGAACGACCGTCTAAGTCTCCCTCAAATCGAAGCCCTCGGCGACACCCTCTCCGCAGATACAGAGCAACAGCGCAGACTGGCCGTGCGTGGATCCAGCGATGCATTGCTGAACCGGTACGAGCGGTGGAGACAGGGTTTGCTATATGCGCGCGGTGAACTGGAGGCGTTGATTGATTTCTCGGAGGATCAGCATTTCGATGAGTCGACCGAGGAACTTGTTTCGTCTGTTGCGCGTCAGGTGCGCGCGCTGACCGTGCAGATCGGTTTCCATATTGCTAATGCGTCGCGTGGGGAGTTGCTTAGGAATGGCATTCGGGTTGCGTTGTTAGGTGCGCCGAATGCCGGGAAGAGCTCCTTGCTTAATCGGGTTGTTGGGAAGGAGGCGGCTATTGTTAGTACGGAGCAGGGGACTACGAGGGATATTGTTGATGTTGGGGTTGATCTTGGGGGATGGTATTGTAAGCTTGGGGATATGGCGGGGATTCGGGCTGAGAGTGGTTCTGGAGATGGTGGGAGGATTGTGATTGGGGCGGTCGAGAAAGAGGGAATTCGGAGGGCTAGAGAGAGAGCTTTGGAGTCCGATGTTGTTATTGTGGTTGTTTCGCTGGAAGATACAGCCACTGGGGTTCGGTTATTCGTTGAGCCCGAAGTGCTTGATGCTGTTAATGACTGCGTGGAGGCGGGAAAATGTCTCCTTGTAGCCATCAACAAGTACGATAAGCTACACTCCGCGTTGGAAAGTGGTGTGCCGCAGTCATTGTCTGATACGATCCACGACATCTTCCCTTCGGTCCCGATAGACCGCGTGTTTGCCATTTCTTGCGAGGAAGCCAAGCGGGGAGCATCGTCTCTCCATACCACTACAGATCCCGGGAATCTACAGGTCTTTCTACGTGGACTAATTACGACCTTTGAGCAGATTGCCTCACCCCTTGGCGTGGATGGAGATCGGGAGTATGATATTTCATATTGGGAAGATTCTCTAGGTGTCACGCATCGCCAAAGCTCCAATCTTCAAAGATGCCTTGATCATCTGGATGACTTCCTATCTCAAGCTTCTTCTGCTGGATGTTCTGATTCCTCGCACGAGAAAGAACTGGGCTCCCTTGATTCCCATGCTGAATCTGAAGTCGATATCGTCACTGCTGCGGAACATCTGCGCTTTGCGGCCGATATGTTGGCCAAGATCACAGGAAAAGGCGAGAGTGGAGATGTCGAGGATGTGTTGGGAGTTGTCTTTGAGAAGTAAGTACTGGAGGATTTTGGTCTTGGTCTTCTGGTCTGGATGGTGAGCTGACTGTCGTAGATTCTGTGTCGGCAAGTGAAGAGTCCGATTCAAGTATGACTCCAACGACGAGTTTGACCTGCAACGCTGTCTCATGATAACCTCAAGTGTTTGGCAAGAGTCGTGATATCCATTGGTTGCTGATTGCAATTGAGGCGATTGAAATGATTGCCGAGGGTGTATTGTCCATGTACATTCTGGACAGCCTAATTCTGGCCAGACAGAAGCTTGGGACACGGACGGTTGGCTGGGAAATTGTACCCTCCTCGACCCATCACAGGAGGCAGCATGATGAATGATTTAGGCAGAGATAAATGCTGGAATAGCTTCAACGTGTAGATAGGAGATGTATCGAAGAAGGAACAAGCCGATGGAATGTATGAATAGCTCGATAGAATAATAATGTATACAATGATAGAACAAGAACCACTACCGTTCCAACAACTCGATACTTATAGGAAAGCCAAAAGGACATCCTAAAATTGTCTGCCTTGGTTGCCGGGGCCCCATTCAACATCCCAGGCATCCAACGAACCCCGGGGTCATTTCCGAAACACACTCCTATTGTCCTTGTCAAAGACGCAGAGAAAGTCTGTCTAACATGAAAGATCTATCTGAGTCAGGGATCCGGATAGGGACTCTCCGTAAGGTACCTAGGCTACTTGCCGTTGTGTCTCAGTTAGGGCTATGTATCCGAGGCCGAAATATAGTAACATAGCACGCCGTAGATTATTATTACATTGAGGCTTGGAATTTATTCTTGTCGTCATGGATGCTACGGTATCATGAAGGATTCTAATGCTGAGACGAGCTTCAGCTGTTAGTCCTATAGAAATGCCGAGTTTGAGGTTGAAACATGCTTCCTAGTGGTCGATGGTTTGGGATTACGCACATTTGGGATATTTTGATCTTTCTATACTTGTGTATTTTCTTTTTATTGTTTCTTTTTTATTTTCTTTTACTATTGGTTGTATTATCTCTTTATTTTCTACTGGACTAAGATATCGGGGGGTTCAAATGTTTCAATTGTAAAACTCATGTCAGATCTAAGAATAGCGGGATAGCTGCATGGAGAATTCCCTTCTAGAAGGATTGTATAAATCCAATCAAAAATAGAAACAGAAAGAAAAGAAAGAATATCAAAGACAAAAATGCCCCGGAGAATAAAATAAGAAACCCACGTTGTGTTCGTGCAGAACTTCGTCATCCCATTACCCTGTCGTTGGGGCTGACAAGTACCTTGCATCCTTGGACTAGAATGTAACTGGACTATCTAGTAGTCCTTATTTTGCTTATAAAAGAGAATAATAGGGTCTATAATAAGCTAATAGGCTGGTAGGGGGAGTGAAGGTGGAGAGTATAGGCTGGATAACTACCGATGTCTGGTTGTGCAGGATGTGCAGGACGTGCAGGATGTGCTATGAATAGCTTCATTATCCCTGTCGATCCATATGGTTTCTTGCTGTAAGGTCTGTTTAGCTTTATTTAGTGATACTTGTACCCTGTTAAGGGTTTTGTTTAACCATGCTTTTTTGTTTTGTGTTTCTTTCATCTTTCTTTGTGTTATTCCTTTAGTTTATCTATTGTCTAAGCCTTTCCATATATATATATATATATATATATATGTATATATTTGGAAAATCATCTAAACTTAATATACAGAGTCTCATCTGGCATAGTATTCTAAGTTCTATCAATAACATACGAACTGGAAGATAAAAAGATTGGAATGTTATTTGGAGATGGAAGCTATTCTACCCATATTGCAGTATTGCAATATTGCACATCACACTTCTTCCCTATAACAAATGAAAAAGAAACCATTGATATCTTCTTTCCCTCTCTGAAACCGAACTGACCCTCAAAGTCCTTCATACCATACTAAACAGCCCACCATAATTGCAATGGCAGGTTGACATTAGTATTCATGATGAGAGAAACCTAGTAACTGACATAGTCAGAACCAGGGCACTCGTAGTACTCAATGTAAAAGTCACGGAGAGCACCGAGACACTCAGAGGGGTTGAGCAAGTAAGAGCAGGAAGGATGTTGTTCGGCATGGTTGTAGAGGTGAGAGACCTCAGGAAACTGGGCCCGGCATTGGAAGCAGAAGAAGGGATTTCGATCGGTAAGCTTGTTGCCATAGAAGCCATATTCGGGAGTCTCAAAAGCGAGGGTACGAATTCGGTCTCGCTTAACACAACGACCTTCTTCAAGGTGGTAAAGGAGACCAGAGAATCCAATCCAGTTGGTTGGACAAAACCAGCATTCATAGATTGGGAGACCCAGAGGGTTTTCGTGGTCTTGACGTACTGCAGGGCGCAGATACATCGTGGTTGAGGGTGTGGATGTGAAGAGTGGTGGATTGGAAGTGAATCGATGGTCAATGATATGGTCGAATATCGACAGACGATCGATAATCGATGATGGATGATAGAGGACGGTGATGAAATGTGAAGGAGTGAAAGGGAAGAAGAAGAAGAAGAAGAAGGAGAGGTGGACTTGTGCCCGTTTTATAGTGAAGAGTGTACTTGCTGTTTTGGGACGCGTCTTGACTACGCTGTTTGCTATTTCAGCTATTCCAGCTATTCCAGCTTATTATATTATTATACTCCTAGTATATTGGATAATTCTTATACTCACATCAGCTCCTTTCAGCATTAGGAATTATAAAAGCCATGGCTTGAACGGTTGACACTGAAGAGTCCTACACATAGCTTTGCCTTGCCAGATTTACACCATAACCATAATCAATATGTGTATTTCTCAATAATTTACTACTGCCTCGATGTCTCTCAAACAAACCCTACTTGTTAAAAGTATTCTATCAAACTCTCCCAACCTGCAAACGCAATATATCGAACCTGTCCGATCACACAGTGACCCGCAATCCACGTTGATCCCACAACTGCAGCTAGAGCAAGCCCACCCACAGCGTAAAAATCCCAGTTATTGGCTTTAAAAGCAGACATTAGCATATCGGCGGTCTGTAAGTGCATAGGTCGCAGTTCCTTACCATCTTTGAACCGTAGCTCGTTGTCGTACATGACTTCCTCGATAAGATCGGCCGCATGGTACTTGCGACGACTAGCAACATGAGCAATGCGCTGTAAGCGCAGCACATTCTGGCTGTATATTTCGTTTTCGGATTTGAGAATCTTCTTGGCTTTGTCGTAGATCTTGTCAGATGTAAAGTCAAACTTATTTAATGACTCGACACCTCCTGCGACGAGCCGTGTGGAGTTGGCGATTTGGTCTGAGAGGATACCCATTGATAACATTGGCTTGTCTTGATAAAGACCCTCATTGGCACTAGATCCTCCACCGTGAGTGAAGTAGAGCTTGGTTGATTCGCTGGCCAGGATGGCACGGTGAGGTGCGAAGAATGAGAAAACCCAATCCGGATGTTTGTTGTCAAGTAGATCGCCCAGGATGGTTTTATTCGATTTGCCGGTTTTGAATGAGAAGCGGGCGCTAGAAAGTTTCCAGCTGTCAGTAGAAGGGGAGATTTGTTCTCATTAATGGTGTAAGTTCTTACCTGCGGTCAAGGTCTGCTCGACAGGTCTTGCCCATAGCCCAGACCACACCGTCGATCAACCCACCCTCTCTGAGACGATTTACACCCTCCAGTATCTTGGCAGCATCCTTATGGGGCAGGATGATATGAGTCCCAAGGGCGATATAGATCACTGATGTATGGCTGGCCAGAAATGCCCCACGCTCCTGGTCTAGTGGCAGGTAGGTTGGACTCAAGAGAGGACCTACAGGAGCAGCGGTTGGAGGTAGATCGCGCGGGATCTCCAGCCCAAAGAAAGAGTTGACAAAGAAGAGATAGTCTGGTTTGCTGGGCTTGTAAGGTGGATGAAAGACACCGTTGTCACTTCGCATCTTCTTGCTCCATTTCCCTGCACGTATGATAGTCGGAAGATCCGGGACGAGGAAGATCTCATTCATAATGCGTAGCCACATCGGAGCATTTTCAGAGGTCATGGTCCCTGGAAGCTGGAAGCCTGGTTGGCCGGGGATGTACGAACAAGGTAACTGGAAGAGAGGCATATTGGGAGCGACGATTGCAACCGGGAATTTGTACTCGAAGTGAATATCGTTGGCTGCTTCAACGAAGAAATCCGCAATTATCATGTCCGGTCGAGTGACGGGATCATCCATGATCGTTTTTGAGGCCATGGTAGGTTTGAGGCCAGAATGAGTCAAACAGGTATTTGGATCTCATGGCTTGTCCAATACCCTTGGTGATATCCCAAGCCTGCATACGTCGATAGTGACCATCGAGTTGCTCGGCGGTTGGCCCAGGACCTAATTGATGAAGCTTGTTGACAAAGTCATACTCGGGTTTCACCCAGAGTGTCGCAAATTCAATTTCGTGGCCACGGTCCGCCAGGACCCGGCCAATTTCTAGAATAGGAGCTATGTAGGTTCTTTTAGTATCTATATCTGTCACATTTCGTGTGAATTTTACCGGCATGCGTGAATCCCCCGGTAGTAACCACCGGCAAGATCTTTCGAGATGGATGTACTTGAGACTGACTCATTGTGAGAGAATGAGAGAGCAGAGAAATGAAGCTTGTTCCTTAAAATTCAGGATAGAAATGGCCCCCAAAATACGATGTCCTTTCCTCAGGCCACTACGGACTTGGGGATATCCAAACGAATCCCGCCGAGTTGATTGGACTATAGACGGTTATATACTTGGATTTTGTGTTCTCTACAATCTATCTACGTCTATGTAGCCTTTTTAATAGCCCCAGATTCTCCCGGGGCTCTTTTCCGTACTCTTCTCCGTAGATCAGTACGGGCACATTGTCGTTCATTCGCCTCTACTACTTAGGTATATACAACATACAACTCCGTATCCCAAGTTGGAAAGTGTGACTCTACCCCCTGAGTGAGTATAGATTAAAATAATTCATGTTCGTTGTATTAATATCGGTTGTCGATCGCAATTCCGGCTAGGATCTGCTTAAATCCAACGGGGGGAGCAGCCCTTTGGTCAAAATAGAATCCATAGTCACTTAGTTTATGTTTCAGCTCTTAGCTAACCTTTTCTATGGGTTTTTATTTAATGCATGAACACCTGGATATAGTATAGTATACGGAGTATACGGAGGACTGAAGATCAGATCGGTGGACGCGCGTTAAGCCGGACAGTCTCCGACCTTTCCCCGTCACCTCTGAGGGTTGAATGATTTTGGTGAATTTATAGAGCTCTCACTTGAAACAGGGGGCAAGGTTAAGGTTCGTATGTTGTATAGTCTTTTTTTTCTTTTGGCTTAATCTATCCTACACAGTGGGTTGTCTATCAGGAGGTTCGACTATTTATTCAAAAGACCAGCGCTATTTACTTTGAATCGGTACTCTCACTCTTTCACCTCCAAGATGCCCACTTTTCTCTCTTATCTGTCTCTACTCTCCTTCTCGCTGTCTACAGCAGCCTTTGTTCACCCTGGGGCGCTTCACACCGCGTCGGATTTCGAGCGCATCCAGAAACATGTCGTTAACAAGGATGAACCTTGGAACACCACATGGACTTTATTGACTACGAGCGGTTATGCTCAGTCAACTTACCAGCCTAACCCTAAAGAGACGGTGTATCGAGGTGACAACGGCGTCGATGGGCAAAACTATCCGTCCCTGTATAAAGACACTGCGGCCGCGTACCAACTTGCCGTACGCTGGAAAATCTCCGACGATACGAGCTATGCAGATGCCGCAGTCAACATTCTGAATTCATGGGCTGTCACGCTGACCGCCATCGATGGTACCAGCGACAAATTCCTGGCCTCCGGTATTTATGGGTACCAGATGGCCAATGCAGCAGAGCTGATGTCTGATTATTCTGGTTGGGACAGCAGTAATAAGACTGCTACTGCGACCATGTTGACGAATGTATTTGCCTCGATGAACACGCGGTTCATGGAAGAACATAACGGTCAGGACAATTATCACTACTACGCCAATTGGGATCAATGTAACCTCGCATCTCTTCTTGCTATCGGTATCTTCACCGATAATCAAACCATGTACGACTACGCGTTGAACTATGTCCGCACCGGCCCTTCCAACGGGGCTCTCCCTGTTTTTGCGGTTGCCAATTACACGGAATCTGGCTCGGGCAAGGTCCTGACACAAGGACAAGAAGCTGGCCGGGACCAGGGCCATTCCACACTGGACCTTGTGCTTCTTGGTATCATCGCCCAACAGGCGTTTAACCAGGGAGATGACCTTTTCGCCGAATACAGTAACGAAATTCTCAATGCGTCAGTATTCTATAGTAAAATACCATTGGCTTCAAACATAATTATTGACTGATTAATCTAGGGCTGAATATGTCGCGAAGTACAATGTTGGCGATGAGGTGCCTTACACCCTATACCAAAGCTTCGAGGGAAATCAGACTGTTATTTCAAACTATTCGCGGGGAACTGTTCGTCCCGGTTTCGAGCTGCTCTCCGCTCATTATGGCCAGACAAAGGGCCTCGACTCCTCTTGGACAGATGCCTACCGAGATTTGGTGAATGCGAATTCCACGGACGGGGTTGAGGGTGGTGGTGGAAATTACGGCTCGACGTCAGGTGGCTTTGATGTGCTTGGGTTTGGCTCGCTACTATATCGGATTTCATAGGGGAGAATCTATGGTATGTGGTCTTCCTTGGTTTCGTATTTAAAATAGTTCGACCAGTTCAGGTGGTGTTGACTTGTAATTTATATACTTCGGAGACAAACACTGCAAACCAGGTAGTATAGCACGTGACTCTTTTGCCGATATCGGTCTTGATCTTTTACATCTCAGTCTCACTCAGTAAAGAGTTAGAATAGTTAGCAATTGGATCTAGGAAGAGAATAGGATCTTTTACTTCATATCTTATATATATATATATATATACCTTTTACATATACCTGGAGAACAACCATTCCATACTATACAACCTTGTATGTGTCGATCAACCCCGCCATTCCCATGTTGATCTTGAACCCTCGAATAGATTGGAGCCTACTGTTGTAGACAATAGTGATATACCTAAGTCTGTGAGTACGTAGTATTTACTTAGAAATATCATTTTGGTTCTTCAACTTCCGAGATAGTGACTCAATGGCCCATACCAAATTGACTCATACCCCCGCCACAGTTAGGACCTATGTTGTATACAACATAAATCAGCCAATTCGGCTTATGAACGTAGATCCGGTGAATATATTCTGCTACACGTTCAAATTCTAATAAATCCCTGTCATTTGAACATATAAAAAGCCCATATCCCTTCTTACTTTTCCTCCAAGGTTGATCCACTGCGGTCCACACTTTTTGAGGTTTTTCCCTCCCGTTTCTCTCTTTCTCTTCTACCTCAGCCCACCTTAATTAATCACATCATGCCTTCCCGTCAAGAAGTCTCCTACTTTGGAGCTGGTCCAGCCCCTCTCCCGACTTCAGTCGTTGAAGCCGGCGCAAAGGCATTCGTCAACTTCAACGATACCGGTCTCGGTCTCGGCGAGATCTCCCACCGCTCCCCCGCCGCCAACAAGATCCTCAACGATGCCAAAGCAAACCTCTCCGCTCTCCTCGATATCCCTGATAACTATGAGGTCCTGTTCATGCAAGCCGGAGGCAGTGGCGGGTTCAGCGCTGTCGTGCAGAACCTGGTCCCCGTCTGGATTGAGCGCCGCCGTCGCAGGGCCGAGGCCGACGTGAAGAAGGCACAGCCCGATGCGGAACAGGCTCAGGTTGATGAATTGGTCTTCCAGAGACTTCAGAAGGAAATCGAGGAGGAGCTGAAGCTGGATTACCTCGTGACTGGATCTTGGTCACTCAAGGCTGCCCAGGAAGCGAGCAGAATGATCGGCTCGAAGTACGTCAATATTGCTCTTGATGCTCGCAAGGCCAACAATGGGAAATTCGGAAAAATCCCCGCGGAAGATTCCTGGTCCTTGACTCCTACCAAGAAGGAGGGCGGCAAGGGTTCGGCGTTTGTCTACTTCTGCGACAACGAGACCGTCGATGGTGTCGAATTCCAGCAGCTCCCCAAGTCATTGGAGGCTCAGGGTCAGGATGCCGAAGATGAGCGTCTCGTCGTCGCTGATTTGAGCTCCAACTTCATCAGCCGCAAGGTTGATGTCAGTAAATACGCTGTTATCTTCGTATGTTGGCTTCGATTTTTCCCTCGTTATGAGACTAGTACACTAACAATATATACAGGGTGGTGCACAGAAGAACATCGGTGTTGCCGGTATCGCCATTGCCATCGTTCGCAAGGATCTTCTTCCCCCCCAGACTGCGACTCCTCCCCCTGCTCTCCTCCAACGGTTGAACATTGGCGGTCTCCCCGGCTCAACCGTTCTCGACTACGCAACCCTCGCAAAGAACAACTCCCTCTACAACACCCTCCCCATCTTCAACCTTTGGATTGCCGGTCAGGTCATGGCCGACCTGGTGGCCCAGTTTGGCGTCCAAAAGGTCAGCGGGCAAGAGGAAATCGCCAACAAGAAGGCACAGCTTATCTACGGTGCTTTGGACAAGTTCCCGCAAGTATACCAGGTTGTCCCTGATGTTAGCGTCCGCAGCCGCATGAACATCTGCTTCCGTGTCAGCGGTGGCGACGATGCAAAGGAAAAGGAGTTCATCGCGGGCGCTGAGAAGCGTCTTCTCCAGGGCCTCAAGGGTCACCGCAGTGTAGGCGGCATGCGTGCCAGCAACTACAATGCGGTTCCATTAGAGAACGTGCAGAAGTTGGTGAAGTACCTCGAGGACTTTGCTGCAGAACAGTAGATCGTGTTTGGATATAACATCGGTGTTTGAGCGAATTCAACCTGGGGCTTTGGGCCAGGAATGTGTGATGGGTAACGAAATAGGACGCTAGAATGTGTCCAGGACAGTTGTGACTGTTTATTCAACATAACTCCCAGTGTATCCATGCTATATATATGCTTTAATGACAAAATGATTCCGGTATTGGTACAAAATGGTTCAAAAGCCCAAGAGAAAGTATTCAGAGCTTCCACACACACCAGTTTTTGAGATCAAGTTCCTTGATGACTCCTTTTAGGGGGCCCTGAAGCTCTTGGCCTTGTGCCCACAGCTTGGGCCCAGCCATGTAGCTGATGAATCCCTCAGGACCGGAAACCAAAATCAACTTGCTCTTGCTCTTGCTCTTGCTCTTGCGAGAATCGTTCGTGGAAGTTGGTGCAATGGCACCTCGGATATCTTCCTTTCTAATAAAAGTGTTCTCCTCATCCAAATAGTAATCCACGGTGACCTGTCCGGGATACTGGGACTTGAGCGCCTCCAGCTCTCGTACAATAATAGAACTGTCTTCCGTTCGCACACCATCCACAACATTTTCCGACATAGTATCCTGACTATTCGACGAGCCAAGCCACCCAGGGAACCAGCCCCGGCGTGGCTGCGGCTTCAGGGAGTCACTGTGACCACCAGCGCAGTCATCCTTCAACCGATTCGCCCACAAGATGTGGATCTTCGGCCGATGCTCAGTGTGCTTGCGATTCAAAAGAGAATATGCAGCCTGCAGAGCCGGCGCAATCCCCGTCCCACCAGCAATAAAGAGAATATCCTCCGTTTCTTTCGGTATAGCACATTCGATCTTGGGTCCACGCATCTCGACGTCAGCGCCTACATCGATGTTATGCAGATAGCGCGAGACCTCTCCAAAGGGATCCTTCCGAATAAAGAACCGCAGGCAGCCCTCATTCTCGTCGTCGACGCTTAGCGATGTCGCCGCCGTCGTGGGTAGTGGCGTGTAATCTCGTCCGATTTGTAATTGTGGTTGTTTGAACATCACACTCCAGACTCCTGTCTGCCATGCTTCCTCGTAAACATCGTAGTTGCTGTCGCTAGGTTTGCGTGGTCGCAGCGTGAAGAGGCTGCTGGTTGCTGACACGGGCTCGCGTGATACAAGGCTGTATTTGGTAAATGTTTCAGGGTTCAAAGTTGCGGAAGATGTATTTTGAGATCGGATATAGGCGCCTGTACCTGCTGCTGTTGCGCCCACGAAGACGATGCTTAGCCAGCGGCGTGAGTTGGAACGGGAGGACTTTGGTGACGACGTTGGGGTTGCCGAGGTTGAAGCATAGCGTACAGGCCGAGCTACAGCTCCGAGACCTTGACTGCTTCTACAGTATAAAGAGGATAAGTTGTTCATATGGAAGTGCAAGTGAAGGAGAAAAAAGAAATCGCGGGGAGGCGGAAGTCCGAAAGTCGAGGCCAAGAGAGTGCCGATTGGGCGATCGACAAGAAAATGCACCCCTTTAGCGGTTTCTTCTTCTTCACTTCAACTCACACTTTGGGGATTTCTTCTCTCTACAGATTTGACATTCGAGACATTCTCGATATTCTCGATATTCTCTTTAGGCAATGGAGACTCCCCTTAGCCACTCCTGACGACATACCTTTCCGCCATCCTCCCCCATATCTCTCTCTCTCTCCTTGACGACCTATAGACGCTAGACACGCTAAACACAAAGAGAATATGCCGAATACATATCAAGGCAACAAGAATGGCAGCCTCGCTGCGCCTCGAGATTCACTAGAACTCGCCTCCCTCGCATCCTCATCCCCCGGCTCCGTAGGCGGGTCATCACGCTCGTCTTCCCCCGACGGCATCTCCTCATCCCGCAAGCTCTCCCTCGAAGACGAAGACCCTCTCGCAGAATCGCATACAGATGCCGAGCTAGGAACAGGCCGCCACAGAGCTCAAAGCTCATACTCCATCTCCTCGGCTTTCGATTTCGGGGGCACTCTATTCCCGCTGTCGCAAACACAAGGTGGCTACGCGCCCCTAGGTACTCCGTCCGCAGACAGGCCAGGATTCACAGATGGATCGCTGGAACGGAATAAGACATTGACATACCTGAACGGATTGTCACTCATTGTCGGGCTGATTATTGGATCTGGTATCTTCTCGTCGCCGAGTCAGGTCAACGCCAACGCGGGGTCGCCGGGTGCCTCGCTCATCGTTTGGGCCGTGGCTGGTCTATTGGCTTGGACGGGGGCTGCAAGCTATGCAGAGCTGGGAGGGGCAATTCCATTGAATGGAGGCTCACAGATATATCTGTCCAAGATCTTTGGAGAGCTGACGGGCTTCCTTTTTGCATGGTGCGCTGTGTTAGTACTGAAACCTGGCTCTGCGGCGATTATCTCTCTCATTTTTGGCGAGTATGTCGTTCGCGCATTTGTGGGCGCTGATGTGGGCGACGTCAATCCTTGGATCAATAAGGGTGTTGCATTTGGAGGACTTGTCGCAGTGACTCTGCTCAACTGCATCTCCACCAAGTTCGCCACACGCATTGGTGATTTCTTCATGTTCTTCAAGTTCGTTGCTCTGCTGGGTGTCACCGTCATTGGCATTATAGTCGCGGTGACTGGCTTCTCGGCTGGAGGAAACGCAAGCGAAGAATGGAAGACAACAGGATGGTTCGAGGGAACCAACACCGAGATCTCTGATTTTGCAGTGGCCCTGTATGCAGGTCTCTGGGCATTTGACGGCTGGGACAATGTAAGTTGAGACTCAGCTCTTTCTAAAATGCTCCCACTCACATATTGCAGACCAACTACGTGACAGGCGAATTCAAGAACCCAAACCGCGATCTGCCACGAGTTATCCACACGGCCATGCCACTGGTTATCCTGTCCTATCTGCTGGCCAATGTCTCATATTTCCTCGTTCTACCTCACTCAACCATTGAGGCAAGCAACACCGTCGCCGTACAATTCGGCGCAAAAGTGTTCGGCGCCGCCGGGGCCCTGATTTTAGCTCTCGTCGTCTCAGCCAGCTGCTTCGGAGCCCTCAACGCAACCACCTTCACAAGCGGCCGTCTAGTTTACGCAGCCGGAAAGGAAGGCTATCTCCCCTCGGTATTCGGCCGCATCGGTCTCCACGCCTCCCCCTCGCAAGGCCCTTCAGCAAGCAGCCGACTACGTCGCCGCTCCTGGGCCCGCAAGTCCCTCTCCCGCCTCTTCGGCGATGACTCCAGACTTGGCCTCACGCCAATCTATGCCATGGCCTTTAACAGCGCTCTGACTGCCATCTACATCGTCGTCGGCGAATTCGGCACCCTTGTCACTTTCTACGGTGTAGCCGGATACACCTTTTACTTCCTCACCGTTCTCGGCCTGATCGTCCTCCGTATCCGTGAACCCCATCTGGAGCGTCCCTACCGCACTTGGATCACCACGCCCATCATATTCTGCTGCGTGAGCCTGTTCCTCCTCAGTCGGGCTGTTATCTCCGAGCCCCTGCAAACCCTCATCGTTGTCGCGTTCATCATCACCGGCGTACCTGTCTACTACTGGCGTATCTACCAGCGAGATGGTCGAATCGATCTTCCCAGCTGGAAATTCTGGAAGCGAGGTTCTCGATAGGTTCGGGGGAACTCTCCGTCCGCTCCGTTCTTCTTTGCTCTTATGATTGTGATACCCATGCATATATATAGCTGGGGTGTGTGTGGTACGAAGTGAAAGCTATGCTTGGTGTTCGTGTGTGTATTGGCGCTTGCAATGGAAGCCTTTTTTTGGCGACGATGTGATGACCTAGCTCTAGGCGGGTGCATTTTGATTGCTTCATCTTCTTGCTGGTTTCAAGATGCCCCATGCCGCATCTACTTCTACCTTGTTTTATTACTAAAATCTACTGCGCTGCATACTACATGTCGCATACTATATATAATGTTCATTAATGTTTGCATATTGCAATTCTTCATACACCAAGTCCATCCCAAATAGAAGCCCGCTCGAGAACTGCCGCTGGCTGTTCATCGTTTGCTTCGGCGTCAGACACCGCGAAGAACAGTGGTCCCAAGCAATGATCTGCTGGGTGGTAGATTCGTGTAGAGATGACCGTTCTGTCATTGACAAACACTTCTAACACACTGGCGTCAAAGTAGGCGTGTACTCGAAGTGTCTCTTCAACCTCTTCGCCATGCTCATTCAAGAAAGTAAATAGCGTGTGCGGAGCAGTTTCATAGCCGTGGTTTACTTCGGTGTTGTCAATCAAAGGTCGATGGATTTCGAAGGTCTCACTTCGTGGATCCCAAGAAAGGGTCGTGCAGTTTTGACCATCTTGAAGAACAGTATCAGTATATATACGAGATAGACCCAGCGGACCGGAATGTCTTACCAGAAGTGTGTGGAATCTTGATACCCACACGGGCACATGATTTACTAACCGAAAATTCGGCATCGATTTCCCATTTAGATGTTCCCAACAGCATATCACTTTGTGAAGGCGTTGTGGACAGGGCTACCCCTGCGAGATGTCTCTCCCGGGCACTTTGTCGCAGCTGCGTGAGTCGACTATCTGGGCTGATCTTCATGGTATGAATCGTAAAGGTACCAGAACCAGGTGCATCGGGGACAGCGTCGATTGAAGTAATCGAACTCAACTGCGAGATTCGTGCCTGCTTGACATGTTTCAATGTTATCAATCCCACCACACGAGGAAGAGAAACCAAGCCGCTGAATCCTTGGCGATGGCGCAGAGAGTCAGACAGGTCCTCTTCCGTGATCCAGCCATAGACGATACGTTGTGAGGTTTGAGGGTCGTAGAACGAGTTAGCCGCATAATAGCATCCGTGATCGAAGATACCAGAGAATGCATATGAGGCCAGAGGACTGTCTGTGGAGATCGATTTCTTTTCCCCGTTGGATTTGATAGACATCCAGAGCTGGGCTCGGGCCACTCGTTTCTGGCGTGCTTCTTGGACCCCATCTTGGTTCGAACTATCCAACGGTACACAGCCTTCGGCCCCCATGATGATGAAATCCCGACAAGTGCCAGTGTCATTGCTCAGGGTCATCAGATTAACGACTTCCCAGTTCATGCCATAGTCGCCAGACCAGCGAGATGGTCGTAGATTGAGGCCGACGTCCATCAATGGGCCAATGAAATCCCATTTGGTGAGATCTGTTGCTTGGACAGTGTAAACAAAGACGGTGGGAGTTTTATTGGAGATTCCTCCTGATATAAAGCCATATAATGTTGACGGTGTGTGTTTGGAAAGAGGACCATCAGCCCAAGTGGTGAGGAAGGGATCTCTCCAGCCCGTCACGTTGAGATGTGAAGGTGGGCCAGTGAGAACCGGGTTGCAGTCCTGTCGTTCCCAGGTCTCGCCTCCGTCTTGCGAAACAGCTACACTGAGAGTCTCACTTCCGAATGTATATGGTAACGTATAATGAATTGGGAGATGTCTCACGGAGGTATATATGATTGTGAGAGCTCCCACCTGTCCGGAGATATCAGTTGGCTGTAGACATCCGGTAAAGACGCCCAAGCGATCGTATTCAGCAGAGGGTGTCAAGATGGGATCAGTGGATGTCTTCCATGACACCAGGTCTGGCGATGTAGCATGGCCCCAGGACATATTGCCCCAATCATTCCCGTGCGGGTTCCATTGAAAGCTCAAATGATATAACCCTGTTTCTGAGTCATATCCCAATCCACTAGGATCATTCATCCATCCTGCTGGTGGTTTCACATGAAATGATGGTTTCCATTGTGAAGAATTCTGAGGCCATTTCTTCTCTTCATAAGTTTTGCAAGGATATTGTCCAGTGTTTTGCTGATGTTGGAGGACAAGCATGTCGGACTCTGTAATGACTGGAGCAGACATATTGAATATTTGATCTGATGCAAAAATTAAAAGAAAAGAAGAAAAGAAAAGGATGTGTCGTCGTGGGACGAAGTGGAGGAGATAGAGATATACTCCCAAGATATACTCCCAGGATCTATTGCAGGGTTAACTTCAGCCACCAAACACATCCAGTAGTACCTTATTATAGCCTGAGGTTGTAACTCCCAGAAAACAAAAGACTTGATCATGGAAACACCTGATCTTCAACGAAGATTTCCCGATTCGGGGGTTAATCGGAAATAGATTCGGCATTTGCAGGAGGATTATCGGCGAAATTCCCATAAAATCCAATTAAACTGGCAAATAAGTCGAAGAGATGATCAGAAGATGGTCCGATGGGGTAATTGAGTATATCCAAGTCATGAGAGATCTCATTTCATCACTTTGCAGGTGAAATTGACTGAAATTGACTGAAATGGGAAATCTCGGAGAAACTCGAACAAAAATAAATCCGGGGGCCTTAGGGTTTAGGGAAAGAAAATCCGGGGGATCCGGGGAACATCTCCCTTTCCCCTATCCTCCTCTCTCCTCCTCCCCAAACATCCAACATCCAACACATTCAACACATTCAACCATGAATCGATATAGAACCAATTAATATATATCCATGGAAAATCTGTCTTCAAGGGTGTGGCCTTATACGTATCATGTCTTACAAATGTGGTTCAACGGAGACACAACATGTCGACTACTCCAACAGGGACTCACATCGAAAGTCAGCCATCAATGTTCAATTAATCTTCGCCTGTACAGTATTTGGTGCCGCCTCATTCTTGTTTGGATTCGATGACAAGATTATATCACCGGTTGCTGCATTACCGGGTTTTGTGGGTGCTGCTGCATCATAACAAAAAGATCCAAGGATCCAAAGCTGATTCCAACGCAGGTGGAGAAATTCCAAGGACCTAACCCAGTCACTGGGAAATATGTTCTCACGGCCCGTAATCAAAATCTGGTCTTTTCCCTTCCATTGGTGGGATCGGTGATTGGAGGTCTACTTGCTTCACCAATGAATTTCCACCTTGGTCGCAAATGGCCGTTGATTATTGCATATTTCGTCTCTGTGGGTGGTGGATTACTACAGGTCTTTGCTCCAAATTTGGGGGCCTTTGTGGGAGGTCGTTCTATCAATTCGGTTGCCTTGGGTATTATAAATGCAACTGCCCCTTTGTATATCTCCGAGGTATTGATCCTTTACCCCCCTGTTCGATGTTCAATCTCGCTTATTCTTACTCTTAGGTGGTTCCCGCTTCTATACGAGGAAGATGTGTCAGTTCAATGAACATCTTGAATCTAACGGCTGGCGTGGTAGGTACCACGGTGGTCTTCAGAACGGAAAAGATCCATGGGAATCTCTCGTACCAGATCCCACTGGCTGTACAGTGTGCTCTGCCTGTGTTGCTCATACTTTTGACAGTGTCCCTTCCAGAAAGCCCACAGTGGCTGACCGGGAAGAGGAAGATCGAAGACGCTCGACATAGCCTACGGAAACTGCGTGGGTCCAGCGATGACGAAGTTGAAGATGAACTCCGTCTCATGAGGCTCTCTGAAGAGAGCGAGCGCCAGCTACACGCTGAGACCAAGTTTTGGCACATATTCCAGCGACAGCACCTCAGACGTACCCTGACGGCGGGCTCGTTCTTCTCTCTTAATCAAATATCAGGCATCATTCTTTCAACAACATATACAACTGTCTTCCTGACAGTGCTGGGAATTGCAGATCCCTTCTCTTTGACAATCATCGCGTCTTGTTGCACATTAGCAGGCACCATTGCCGCACCCTTGGTCATCGACCGTGCCGGTCGACGTCCCACAGCATTCTTTGGAATGGGGATTCTGTTCGTAATTGACGCCGTGGCCGGTGGCCTAGCCTTCGACAGAGGAAACAAGAAAGCTACTATGGCCATCGCCGCTTTGTCCTTTATATTTAATTTCTTTTGGGCATCTTCCTTCTTCTCACTGTCAAACCTCATGCCCTCCGAAATGGCAACTCCCAAACTCCGCCACCATACCATGGCCTACACAATTGCATGTGCGCAAACAACCGCCGTCATCACCACTCTCGTCGTGCCGCAGCTAACTTCGGCGGATGCGGCGGACCTTGGCGCGAAGACTTATCTCATCTTCGCTGGTTGTATGGCTGCCATCATTGTGGTTTTCTACTTTTTTATGCCGGAGACGCGTGGCCGCACTTTTGCCGAGATCGATGAGATGTATGCAGCTAAGATCCCTATGTGGAAGTGGAGGTCGTATGAGACTTCATATGAGCTGAGGTCCCGTGCGTCAAAAGGGTTGACATGATCCAACTATTTATGTCTCTACTCTAATTGAAGGTTGTAATATACTTGCAGGGTAAATGCTCTGTGCTCTTCGCATTATACCATGGACATATAAATAAACTTGGGTATAGTTAAACTCGCTCTATTGGCACACTGCAGAATCCAGTCAAAAATGGGGTTTCCATGTACAACGTGAGTCAATGAGTTCTAAAAAAAAAAAAAAAAAAATCATATAACCCATTCCATACAATTGGAAAAAATCAAAAAGCCCCCTGTAACAGCTTCAGTCATCGTTGCGGCCACTCCGGGGCTTTGGGTTCCATAATCTGGAGCGAGCGTAGATGAGCTCTATACTTCTCCAGATAAGGATGGTTTCCACCACGGAAGCTGGTCATAAGTAACAAGAAGTCTTCCGCGAGACTTTGGGGCGTATAAGTCGTGGTCGATGGTATTCTTTCAGTGAAATTGACGGGCATGTTCATGCCAACCCCGTAAGACGGGCTTGTATTGCATAGGATGTTTGTTGCGCAGATTGCGATATCGTACAGTTTTTCGGTCTAAATATTAATTTGTTAGTAAGGAGACAATTTCACAAGCCGAACCCATTTACAGATTATAGATGAGAATAAATTACATACCAGACCGATGCCATGGGCTTCCATGGAGCTCAACCGTAATGACTGACACAGCTGAAGAGTGGTCTCAGCAACGGATACGGCATATCCGAAGGTTAGCTCGGGATGTTCCGAATGGGCACTCAGAAGCCCGTGAGTTGAGGAAAGGAGCCAGACACGGTTCTGGAGCCATTTCTGGGTGATAAAAACGTCGGCTGCTTGAGTCTCTCGTAGGCCCATGGCAAATGTGGCATTGCTAGTTTCGCCACGGCCGACCTTGGCTCGCTCGAACCAGTCATAGCCGCGATATCGTTCAGCCTGGTTGACTCGATTGAGATTTTGATGAATGGCGAGTGCCTTCGCTTTGGTGAGCCGCTGACAGTAGCCGTTGCTACTATCGCATCGGCGGTTCCAGCAGTCGATGACATCTTCGTCGATAGCATCGAATAGTTCCATCATTCGTGCGAGACCCATCATCCCCTCAGCATCTTTCTCGTTGTGGACCATAATGCCGGAGACGACGCTATGCGTGGCGCTGTGGATAAAGTCATGCACTGACCGCATGGTGAATCCCGGCTTCCCCCAGAAGGTGATTGGGTGTCGCCGTTGCAAAGCATAGGCTCTGGAGTTCATAGTCAGCGAGTCGATTTATAAGATAGTTGGTCGTTTCTCGTTTCTTACCTTTCGGTAATAGAGAGGACGAGGTACGTCCGTAGCCGCTGGCCTTTCTCTTCCCCAGACAGATCCTGATAAGACTCGGGATCATTCAACCCCAGCGTGGCCGCAAGATCTAGTGCCTCCCGAATCCGGAGCCACGCGGCGTTGTGCTGGTTACTCCCAAACAAACAGCCAAAGAGGAAAAAGCTGGTTAGGACAGCTTCGATGGTTGGGTTCTCGCCAAAATCCGAACAACTTCGCATTTTGGTCGCTTCGTTCATCATGGCTCGTGCCTGCAGAGCTCGAGATGAGGTCGTCGGCCGCTCGTTGATCTCAATTGGTTGTGTGAGCGAGAATGCACATAGAGACAAAAGCATGGCACCGAATTGAGAGTTCTTGCGATGTTCCTGTGTGATCATCGAAGTGTACAGGGATGATCGGTTGAGAACGGGTATGGTCGGATGTAGTCGATCAAAGTAGACGTCAATCCAGGGGATCATATTTGCTTCGTTGATTGTGGACGGCCAAATTGCATCAGTCTCCTGGGTATCTGAGTGCATGGACCCCACAGTTGGTGAGTATGGCATATTTGGAGCTTCCTGCGGAGGCATTCCAATGGTGCCAGCATCGGGTACTGGTTGAATGATAGACGGGAGAGATGGCCTGAGATATACATTACTTCCTGGATATTCGAAAACAGGGACCTGAGAATCCAGATTATCTGGAAGCCAGTACTCGACATCATTTCGATCGTTCCAGCTCATGGCGCCGGCGCTGTTGCTGTGAGAATCTATAGATGGGGTTTCCTCACCCCAGGGTGCCATTGGAGGTGGTATACCTGAAGGTGGCAGTCCTCCGGCCCCTTCAAGGGGAATCGTAGTTGGACCATGAGTTGGGGTCCAAGCTGCCCCGGGCAAAGCACCGGCTTGTCCGGACTCCACCGATGAGGTTGGAGTTTGAAATTGAAAGCCATTTTTAGATTCTTCTTGAGGGGTTATAACAGTTTGCTGTTGTCGAATTTGCGACACGCGACTTTATCCCAGTCAGTGATATTATTCACAGTCACGGGTGATTACTCACTGCCCGGTTGGTCCGCGCTTCTTCTGTGGTTGAAGGAATGTGCACTCGAAGCCCATGGACTCACAAGCCTTGCAGGGCTGTGACAAGCTACACTGGAAGCAAGTTAGTATGTTCATATGTTCATATGCTCATTAGAAATTTTGATACATAAAAGGGGGAGGGGGAATGGGATGTCTTACCTTGATCTTGCGGAATTTGCATTGGTCGCACGCTCTCTTGGCGATAGCCGATTTATGTGATCGTATAGCACCAGTGGCAGTGGGCGTATTACCCGTAGGAGATCTCCTTGATTCCATAACTCATGAAGTTCTTGAACTCGAGCTATATCACAGGCAGAGATGAGATTAAAAATCTAGTGAGAGGTTGAAGAAGAAGGTTGGACCCACATCCAAATTGGCCCCCTTCCCCGCCTCCTCTCTCTTCTTCTTCTTCTTCCTCTTCTTCTTTCTCTTCTTCAACATATTCTCAATTCAAAAAAAATAAAAAAAAAAAGATATCATATCCAAACATAACTCCAAATTATTGGGGAATATAAAGAACACGACAAGATAAAAAGACTGAAAATTACTCCAAATATCCCCCGCAGTGGTATTTGACGAGAAGTGTGCCACATTCTCCACTTGATAAGAGTGGCTCTCGGACAGCAGAGCAGAGCAGACTAGCTGACTATATTAAGCTAGTCTTGACCTCCAATAAGACTACAATTGACCCCAATTTAGAAAAATGGGCAGCTTACCGACTTGGAAAGAGATTGTCTTCCAGAAACGGCTCATCAGAGACCAACTCCTTGCACCATACTTAGTCGATGTAGCTCAACGTCTGCCGCAAGTACAGAATCCCGAGGAACGTACTCGGCTAGAAGATCCCTCGGTCCAAAAGATCACAAATATTGACAGTGTCATCTCTCTGTTGGAATGTCTGGAGAAAGGAGAGTTCCAAGCAGAACAAGTGATCAAGGCATATATCCAACGGTGTGTCTTTTATTGAGGGTTGAAACAGCCCACATACTAATATCATCGGTAGCGCTGTGGTAGCACACCAATTGGTATATACCTCGCATCTTCGTTTCCATTTCTATTCCCAACCAACTCACTGATCAAATCCGGCATGGATAGACAAACAGTTTGACCGAGATTCTATTCGAAGATGCCATAGAACAGGCAAAGCAACTAGATATTGACTTTGCAGAGACTGGAAAGCTCAAAGGTCCCCTGCATGGAATTCCAATCACGCTGAAAGATCAATTCAACGTCAAAGGCGTTGACACGACCCTGGGATACGTCGGTAGGTCCTTTGCCCCGGCCCAGGAAGACGCGGTGATCGTGCAGATCTTGAAGAAAATGGGTGCCATCATCATTGCGAAGACAAACGTTCCACAGAGTATCATGGTTCGTTCGTCTGAGATTTATCACTGACAGTATCTTATTCGGAGATTGACTCTATCTCCAGTGGGCCGAAACCGAGAATCCTCTCTGGGGACTCACGACCAATCCTCGCAATCCGATTTTCTCACCCGGTGGCTCAACTGGTGGTGAAGGTGCTTTGTTGACATTGCATGGATCACTATTTGGATTCGGAACTGATATCGGCGGAAACACAAGAATCCCACAGTCTACAGTGGGCTTGTATGGCTTCAAACCAAGCGTAAGCACCAACCGCCATGAACAAGCTGCCTTTCTCCCTCTTTTCACTGGTGAATACTTATGATCCCCAAAAATAGAGCGCTCGGCTCCCCTACCAGGGCGTACCCGTCTCTACTGAAGGCCAAGAACATGTCCCATCTGCCATTGGTCCGATGGCCCGAGATCTCTCGTCTATCTGCTACATGAGCCGTCTGATAGCGAACAGTCAGCCCTGGGATCTTGATCCGCGATGCGCTCCTCTTCCCTGGAATGACACTGCATTCCAAGAACTCCAAGACCGACCTATGGTTGTCGGCTTGATACTGGATGATGGCGTGGTAAAAGTCCACCCGCCTATTGCGCGCGCCTTGTTAGAACTCTCAGAAGGGCTTAAAGCACAAGGCCACGAGGTTGTGGTCTGGGACACATCTGACCATGCCGGCTGCATTGAAATTATGGATCTCTTCTACACGGTCGATGGGGGTGAGGATATTCGACGGGATGTAGCCGCTGCCGGCGAACCGTTTATTCCTCACGTTGAAGGGTTGGTTAACCGCGGTAAGGCTATCTCGGTTTATGAGTATTGGCAGTTGAACAAACGGAAAGCTACCGCGCAGAAGAAATATCTGGATAAATGGAATGCGGTGCGGTCTCCGTCGGGTCGGGCTGTCGATGTTCTGTTGGGTCCTACCTTGCCGCATACGACTGTGCCTCATCGGAAATTCCGTTGGGTTGGCTATACTAAGATTTGGAATTTCCTGGACTATCCGGCTTTGACTTTCCCAGTGGATAGGGTGAGAGCTGAGCTGGATGTGTTGCCTTCGGAACCCTACGTCCCCAGAAACAGTCAGGACGAGTGGAATTGTGATCTTTACAATGCGAAACAGGTGGATGGATATCCGGTGAATCTGCAGATCATCGGGAAGAAACTCCACGAAGAGAAGGTACTAGGGGCCGCTACAGTTATTGAGAAACTCTGGAAATGTCATGTCAACAAATCCAGTTGAGTTGTCTAGGACTCCTCTGTAGATATAAGGGATGAAGAATGGGTGAACATATGGTTATACACTTGTTCTATACATCTAATTCTACTATATATAATCTCTTGTTATTTGGGTACGTCAACTTGATTTTCATCTACTAATGAAAGTGGTAAGAGAATCCATGTTTTATATAGGAAGTGAATAGGAATCCTATAGTATAAGGTAGTTCTATTACCTACTACTCGGCCTAGTTCGCTAATTCGTCCTTAATTGCGAGCTTTTCTACAAGGTCCTCACGAGCATTATCTAAGCATACAACGTCAGTACATTTCTTAGTCGCTATACATCACGGTGTATAAATATTCAAACTCCCCCAGAATACTAAAAATGTAAGAGTGGTGTGTGTAGAAGAGAGAGTACACTATTTATTCTAGGAGAGCCCCAAGACTGCCTAATTCTTACAGGTCTTCCTAACGCGACATCAAATGAGGGAAATGCATGATTAGTTCTTAATTCCTCGACTTTGCTTTCACTGTGTGAATCGCTAGATAAATTTTTTATAGACATAAACTCATTATGCAGCTGCGATACCTGCCTCCAGAGTCACTTAAATGACGAACGCCGTGGGAATACGCAACAAGACAAGCACACAAGCACACTGGAGTCTCAAGCCTTGGGAGGCTCGAACAGATTGGGTTTCATGTTGATCTTGCAAAGCTTCGCCACACAGCCGCTCAGTTGAAGCAGTGACTGCACACCATCTAGGATACGCATATGCGTGAATCCAATCTCCCGAATGAACTCCAACTTGGAATGTTCCGACAATGTGGGGATGGTCTTGGTGACTCGGAACATGGTACTAATGATATCGTGAGAAGAGTAACCCAGGGTCCTATAGATAAAAAAAAAAAAAAAAAAATGGTTAGAAACCACCAGCACCTTGAAGTAAACACATTAATAACATACCATAGCTCGTTCAAACCTTCCAGTGCCACATCCACCTTGCCCTCCCAGCAAGCCTTGATCATGGCCTGAACTTTGACCGGGTGCGGGCTGTCAACTACTCGGAAAACATTATCTCCGCTGACGAAACCGAAACCGGACCAAGTACTCTGCAGGTTGTTGATAGCCTGCCGCATGTCACCCTCTGCACTGAAAACAAGTGCAGCAATGCCATCCTCGGAGTGCTGGACCTTCTCCGCCTCGCAAATTTGCATCAACCGTTTCACAACCTGGGCATCTGTCAACCGAGCATAACGGAGAATGGCGCAACGGGATTGAATGGGTTCAATGATCTTGTTCGACTGGTTGCAGGCAAAGGCAAATCGTGTGGTGGAGGAATAGATTTCCATAGTACGGCGCAGGGCTTGCTGAGCACCGGCGGTCATGCTGCAGAGATATGTGAGTCTAATGGTCAAAATGAAACTCTGACGAGAACAAACCTATCGGCTTCATCGAGGATGACCAATTTATGGCGTCCTTGTGGCAGGGTAACCTTCTTTTGGGCAAAACCTTTGATCCGATTCCGCACCACATCAATACCTAGACCACACAGCATCAGTATCGACTCAGTCATCAAAGCAAATATGCCAAAACTAACCTCTTTCATCACTTGCATTCAGCTCCAGAACTGCCTCCTTGTATGCATCTCCCAGCATTTGTCGTGCTAGACATAGTACTGAAGTGGTCTTTCCAATACCCGGCATGCCGGAGATGATAACGTGTGGCATATTACCATCTTTGGCAATGATCTTTAACCGTTCCACTGTTTCAGTATTGCCAACAATATCATCGAGGAAGGTTGGGCGATATTTCTCGACCCTATAAATCAAAAGGTTAGCTCTGCCTGATCTTCTTGCAGGGAAAACCTACCAGGGAAGCTCATAGTCCACAGGGGCACCAGCAGTATTTGGCTTGGCACCATTGTGAGAAGCAGTTGAAGATTCAGCTTGAACCATTGTGAGCAATTTGGTTGATTTCAAATTGAAGAGCCTTGGGAAGTGCAGTGAAGGAGAGACGCGAAAGAAGAGCAGCGCGTGTGGAAACGCGATAACGGGGCTTATCAGTTGGCCTGTGCACTTCAAAGTATTGAGGTATTGAAGCTATTTAAAGCTGTGATTTTACTCTTTTGTATATAAGATAATTAGTATAAGATAATTAGTAGTCAATTGATCATACTACCTTCACTGCTACACAGTCAGTTTTGTTCAACAGTGTTGGTGTTGTTGTGGTCGTTTCTTTTCTTTTCTCATTTACTTCATTCCGCACCATTCTTCCTCTCTTCACCCCCAAACAACCATTATTCTTAATACCTAGAAGCTGGGAAATGACTACGCTCTCTCTAATTTACACACCCTGACACACACGGTTGGAATCAACCAACTCCTCAAAACGTCCACACTTCCACACTTCCTCTCCGCGACGCGCACACGGCTCCCCGCATACTTAAGAACCTCCGGCCAAACACATCACAAAAAAAAAAACACAGACCACGGTGTGTACAGTCATGCAAACACAAACATCTGGAATGATGAACCAAAGTTCTGTCCGTCGCAACCTATTCCATGGGAACCTCAGCCGCCGACCTGCTTCAGTAGGACCACCCAATGGCGCAGTTCCTCAAAATCACAACGGCCTTTCCAATCGCCCTTCGCACCGGCTAAAGTCTACATCGTCAGACTCGGGGCCAAATACTCGACCATTCAAAACTGTGGAGAACAAGGATATTGTGGTTCGGGACAAGAATGGCAGTTACAAGCTCGAGATTCCGACATTGCCGCAGGCTCTGGTTGGAGAAGATGGAAAGGAGCTGGCTGAACTTGCGCCGAAGGATGGAGGATTAATTTCTTCAGATCCTACTGGGTATGACAAAGAGAGTATGTTTTTTTTTCTCTTTTTTTTTTTTTTTTTGACACGATGATATTTTCCGCTATGAAGTCAGTATAGTCTGCTAATACTTGACTCAAGAGTTCGAGGCAGCTCTTGTGGAGATGATGGTTCGGCATCGGACCAGACAATCGAATGGTGAACCTGATGGTAAGCTAACAATCTGATATGAGTCTAACGGTTATTTCTGTGGTCATATACTGATCTGAAATAGAGATTCTAAATATGGTTCACGAGAGTCTACGCAAAAAGGCAGCATCATTGGATGACGATAATTGGATGTTTGAGCCTGAGAAGTACTCGATTTCTAACTAGACAGGACTGCGCTTGCTGCATGCATCTTGATCTCATTACATTATCAGTTGGATATGTTTTCCTGTAAAGGTCTGCTTCAAAAAGACCCACGCATCTGGTCTCTTAATCAAGCTCCATGCTCGACGGTGGTGCCTCAACCTTCTTCGCAGTTCTGGATGCTCCGTTGCCCCCTGACTTGTTCTGACCTCCTCCAAACAACATACCGCTCATCATGTCCATCAAGGGGTTTCCTTGCCGGGGGATCTTGATGGCGAAGTACTGCTCACCAATCTGAGCCAGAGCATCGTCCCAGATACCAACTTCCCGAATTTGTGTCGCATAGTGTGCAGTGAGCTGTCGGAAGAGATCGGCACTTCCGCGCTGGATGGCCAACAGCAACATGCTGATGAAGTTCACCAAAGGAAGGGCAGGGAACACTCGTGCGTCGGAGCTGGCACTGCTAACATCTTGCACACCGAGCTGAGGATTGGCTGCTGCAAGCCGTGAAGTGAAAATAAGCAGGGCTTTATTCGCGCTGCGGATATTTCCGGTGAGGAGGTATGGGAAGACTGCGCGTGACGCATAGATCGCTGCGGTGTGTGGCTCATCGCTGGTGTACCACTCATATTCGAGCTTTGCAAGGATCTCGGCTGATTCGGAAGTTCCTAGGATGAGATGTTTCTCGGCATCGTATGGCTCGTTATCTGAGGGACTAGATTAGAATGTGTATCAAATCTTGCGCTCTAACAATCACTCACCTTCGGCGTATACTGAGCCAATAGCATGATGTAAATCCGGATCTCCTCGTTCAAGTGGCCCAAATTTCGCACTCCATCCAGTCATTTCTTGGATGAATCTCTTTCGTGTAGGTTCGTCTGACGGGAATTCGCGCAGTAGCTCGATCAGGCGCTCTGCAGAATAAAAATATATAGGTTAGCAATGCTAGGTCTGTGGCAGCTACTGAGGCAACCTGAAGCACTACGCTGTAGTACTCAAAACCCCCAGCAGTAAAAAAAGGATATTTGATAGACTCACTCTTCCGAGACCGACCCTCTGCATCATCAGTACCACCTGAGATCTCCCATTCGGCTTTGTTGTATACCTCGAGCACCAACATGATGGCCAAATCTCCACCACTGGCCGATGCGCCCTGCTGAGAACCAGCTTTCAATAGCTCCTTCGCGCCACCAGCTAGGATCTCTGCCGCAGCATCGTAGTTGGACTGCTTGATATACCGGGCAGCAATAACACGTAGTTGCTGATGAGCTTCGTAGTAGGCGCCATCGGCAATCCTATAGACAGCAACAGATAGTCAGAATGGGATCTTTTGGGGTCCAAGGTGGTCTGAGGTGGTTACGGGCTGGGATTCTCACTTTTCTCGCTGGCGGGCGATGACCTTATCAATCCGGGATGACATTGTTGATTAAAAGGAAGCGCTGATCAAATAACCCAAAAGAAAAAGTCGAATCGAAGACGCTATCAAAGCAGAGTGTGTAGTGCAAGAATGTTCGGGGGGGGAGTTGGTTGAGAGAGAGACTTGGTGGGGGGGGGGACACGGCAATTCCAGAGATCCCTAGAGAAGAATGGCATCTCCGTCATCTCCTTCCGAATTATCTGGTTTTATAGCTGAAACTACCAGCTTTGTTTTGACTCAACATTTGTTATTTCGGCTGTTTGGAAATCTGTTCGTCCTATTGACCCCCCTGTTTCCGGTTGATAGGGGGAATATTTACGATAATACCCACGCCATTACGGACTCTTCCCTAACGACTACATAGTTATACAAGCTATCTCACACTAGGTCGCGACAATCTATATCAAGGACCAAGCCATTCGCTCTTGGTTATTCGACAATGTCAATCACCCAATAGTGCGACAAATTCATGATGAACCGATCTACTTTTAACATCCAACCCTTGCACCGCTTCGGCGGCGCAAATACCTCTATCCGGAGACCAAGGGTAAGCTGAAGACCTCTATGTCAAACAAATGAAACTGAATAGCTCACTGGATGATAGGAAATTGCTTGCTTCTCTTATGATGACCAGCGTCGGTTTTCGCTAGGCGATACGTCCATGGCCTACTACTACACGCCGGCTCTCCCTGCAGACCTGAACAAGGGCTATGAGACATTCCAGAAGCTCAATGATGTTCCCGATGAGCACTTGGATGCTTTGCTTGATACCCTTGTTGCCCATGAGAAAGAAACAGAAAAGAAGTGTGATGTAGACATTGTCACATGGAGAGGAATGATGACCAAGGTGTGTGTGAATATCATCAAATTTCAACCCAAATTCTGACTTCTGACTTCTAAATACAGATTCTAACAGCTCCATTTGATAATATGAATGGGTTTGTAGCCCTGATCTATTATCAACATATCGTGCTGTTTCTCTAACTCCGAACCATCTCTAGCTTCGAGATGAATGCAACTTGTTTCCAGGTACTATATCAATCTCAGTCAAGACTGTCTAACTTTCATGATCTAATATCTATTATAGGGCACCATGTCTGTATATTTAGCTACCTAGGTCGCTATATAATGTGCTGACTTGTACTAGTTTTATCGAAGAAAACAACGAGTATAAGAACCAACAGAAAGAGATCCAACGCAAGCGAGGATCGCCACCTGGAATGGCACCACAGGAACTCATGATGTATTGGGGTATATAAAACAACCTATGCAAATCTATGCCTAAACTAACGAACAATCCTAGGCTACAAATTCGAAAAGTTGGCTGTACTTTCGAAGACGTGGGATGAATCAACTCGTGAAGAGATCGAAGGCCGTGAGAACGAAGTTGTCAACAATGCAGCGCAGTATTGTTCCGTTGTCCGCACCGGGATTGGTAACGTGCGTATGATTCTCGGTGGAGAGGTTGATGCTAGTATGTTTCGTTTACCTTGGTTCTCGTCGCTAGACCCAATGCTTACTTCTTTTTCCCCCTAGTCTGGGACAGCAAGCCATCGAGAAAAGAAAGCCCCATTAACTGGGTTGAGCTGAAAACATCAGCTCAGATCCGCAATGAACGCGATATGATAAAGTATGAGCGGAAATTGCTCAAGTTTTGGGCTCAGTCATTCCTGCTGGGTGTGCCTAAGATCATCGTGGGATTTCGTGATGAAAATGGCATTTGCCATAGCTTGGAGGAACTGGACACAGCCAGTATTCCCGGGAAAGTACTGAGTGTCGGCCGGCGTTCTTGGGATGGAAATGTCTGTATCAATTTCACAGGTGCATTCTTGGAGTGTGAGTGTTTCTTCGTGATTGAGTTTATAGCAGTACTGACACACTTTCTAGGGCTTAAGCAGACCATCAACCAGGAGGGGACGTGGAGAATTCGGAAGAAGGAGAAGTCTCCGGTTATCGAGGTCTATCAAGTTGAAGAGCAAGGACATGGTGATATTCTCTCACCTGCTTTCAGGGCCTGGCGATCGACCACTTCAGCATGATTAAAATAGTCCAGTGTATGCTAGGTAGTGCTAATGTACTTGTATCGCTTGAGTTTATCAAATGTTATACCATAAGGAAGGTCTCTTATATTATTCTATTTTGGACTACGCAAATGCAATATAACTCATGAATCAGGTTCGGTTTCAGTGGGTTGGATCCCCTGCACTTCCAATTCCTTCTTTCGGAAATATTCATCTCGCTGTGCTCTCTTACTCGCGGACTTGAGTCCCCTTTTATGTTGATGACTATTCAGATGAATATGCCACTGGTCCTCCGACGCCATAGTCTTCTGGCAGACATCACAAGTATAGCACTTCCCGATTGGGTCTGTCTGTACACGTTTTTGGGCCTGAGCCTCCTTTGCACCGAACTCCGCCGTGGCTAATTGGGAAAGCGATTTGGGTTCCGGAGTCGGCTTGTTTTGCTGCATCAGTTGCACAATCTCCTCGGACGGCTCGGTGATGCACTTGCTCCAGTCACTGACATTGGAACTGTCCAGGAGATAAAGCCGATGCGTCTCTCCGGCTTCTGTGAGTGCTTGCCAGAGTTTATTGCGGATCCATTTGACCTGCGATGTTCCGTACTGTCGTGTAGCGATCCGAATTAATTCAAGAGAGTTCCGTTTGAGATCTTCGATCTCTTTCTCGCTTGCTTCCCCGTCCCGGATAGCCTTGAAGTATGGCGCCAATTCCTTGAATCCAATGGATACCCAGACTCCACGTGTTTGGTCAACTTCGATCCCCTGCGAGGCTTTCTCCTGCAAGTAGTCGGACATCTTCTCTGCCTCGGTCATCAAGCCCTGCTTGACCATGTCATCGACCCGCGCATCCAGGCGCGCATTGAGAACCTCCTTCTCGGCATGTACCCAAAATACCAATGTATTCTCGAATCGTAGCAGTCCTTCCTCCTGGTCTATCGCTTTTCTTTTTTGAGAAAACTGCTCTTTATAAATCTCCGAGGCTTTCCGCCCTGTCTGGAAATAAATTTCCAATGACCGCCGGATTTTCCGTGCATCTTTCGGATGCCATCGCGCAGCCATGACAGGATCCACCTCACGCAACTTCTCCAGGAGAATTTCAGGTGACGAATCCAGAACCGGCCATTTCGTCGACGTTGAGCTGAACTCCGTGAGCTGTTCCCGCTCGCCTTCGTCGTCCACCCCTTCGCCCACAAGCTGTTCTTTGAATAGCACTGCTTGGGTATAATAGTGTGTGCCACCAACAAGGATGGGGACCTTGCCACGGGCACGGATCTCTTCAATGACTCGCAGAGCTTCTCGCTTGAACAGCCCTATGCGCCATGCTTCGGCGTCTAGGTCGATGCAACTGAGGAGGTGGTGAGGGATACCGTTCCGTTCTTCTGTCGGGATCTGATTCGTTATGATCGGCAAACCGCGGTACATCTGCATAGCATCGCCATTGATTATTTCACCATTGAATCGAGAGGCTAAGTCCACTGCAAGCTGTCTACAGCTATCAGTCATTGTGTTCAGAGGAAGTGTGGGGGGGACTTGGGAGCCATTACCTTTGACTTGCCTGTGCCTGTTGCACCGACAACAGCTATGAGGGGATTCATAATTCTTTGCCTGTGCCAAATAGGTCGAGAGACTGAGAGCATACCGCGATGCTCATTGCGACGTGGTGGGGGAGAGGAAGAAAAGGTTGTTATCGGTTATCACGCGGGTTACCTCATCCATTGGCGCGACCCTCCAGATCGTCTCATATTGCATTGAGCGCTAGTTAATTAGCATCAAATCAGTTGAGATCACTCATTTTATCTCTTCTTCCTCCTTGTACTCTCATCCAATTTCGTGGTTCTCTCATTGCTTTCCTTCTCCCACATTCGTCATGGCGGATATCAATTCCACTCCCCCAAACATTGAGGTACAAAACCTCTCGTACAAGTTCCAAGATGGCTCTAGTGGACTGGAGAATGTAAGCATGAGTCTACCAGCTGGAAGCCGCACTCTATTGATCGGGGGTGAGTCAAACCCCGTCCCCATTCGAGACTAATCTCGAAGACTAACCCAAAACACACAGCAAATGGAGCGGGGAAGACCACCCTCCTCCGCCTCCTATCAGGGAAGCGCCTTGCACCCAATAACACCATCGCCATTGGCGGCAAAGACCCCTTCAAGGACAGTCTAGACGGCGTCACCTACCTGGGAGTCGAGTGGGTATTGAACAGTATCGTCCGCACAGACATTGACGTGCCGACACTGCTCGCCTCCGTTGGCGGAAATGCTTACCCGGAACGCCGGGACGAGCTGGTCGATATCCTCGATGTCGATCTGCGCTGGCGCATGCATGCCGTCTCGGACGGAGAACGTCGCCGTGTGCAGCTGGCTATGGGCTTGTTGCGGCCCTGGCAGGTCCTGCTGCTCGATGAGATCACTGTCGATCTGGACCTTTTGTCCAGGAGCAATTTCCTGGCTTTCCTAAAGCGGGAGACTGAAACCCGTGCCTGTACTATTGTTTATGCTACTCATATCTTGGATAACCTCGCCCAGTGGCCTACCCATTTGACCCACATGCACTTGGGTAAGGTGAAGGCGCTGGGTAGTGTGGAGTCGTTCCATGAACAAGTCCCTGAGTGGACTTCGGAGAATAGCCGCCTTGGAGAGCTAGTTCTCAAGTGGCTCAAGGAGGATATGCAGGCCAGAGGTCCCCGAAATGGTCGTGGTAATCAGGCCAAGACCTATCAATCCCTCGAGGGTATTGGGGGGTATGGACTGGAAAAACATGACTGAGAAAATAATCTGGAAAACGATTCGACGCTTTTTTTTTTTTTTTTTTTTTTTTGGCTTTCGCATGCAAGCACTGGATGTCAGGAGTCATTTAACGTGCCATTCAACAACAATTGGGTTCAACCACAAGGCATAGACGGGGTTTATGGATTGGCATCTGCATCTATAGGGAGGATTTATTCAACATTTTGGGAGTTTTCAACCACGACTCATAAAACGGGGGCCTAAGACTCATTTTGTTTTCTCTTTTTGTACAAATTCATGAGGCACGTTCGAGATAGTATCTATGCGTGTGGACGTGTCCTTGCCTGCGCCAATTCGAACTGATCCTTAATATCCCTCCTCTATAGCACTGGTATAATAGTTACACCGCGTAAGTGCAGATAAAAATAGACGAACGTGGATGCAACTACGGGGATGTGACAATATAAACGATGGGTATCTTTACAGGAAGAACTTAGAAGGAGATTTCAAAAACACATCGAAAAGGCATCTGAACCATCATGACTCATAAAGGGGGGCTACTTGAAGTAAAACCATTCTGCTTTTGTATGATCATGAGAGCATGTTCGAGATAGCATATATCCGTGTGGATGTATCCTCACTTGCCACCGCCAATTCGAACTCATCCCTACTATCCACCTCTACAGCCGGCACTGGTCGCCATGATAATTGAGTAATTGTCTTTGAGGGGGAGGCCACTTTATCAATGGTCACGACGTGCTGTGCTTCGAGCGTGTCAGCAGAAATTCGGTGGATAGAGATGACACCGTTATCTTCGCCAACAGCAATAACATATGTGCCTTTGTATGTTGCGGGCAAGAAACCAATTGCTGAGACCGCCGATGTCAGGCCCACGGTCGTTTTGCAGACGAAAGTGTCCTCAGACTTTTGCCAGATCTTCACGGATTTGTCACGTCCTGCCGTGGCAAAGACATGGTCCGTTGTAGCTGGGGCCCAGGCTGCACCTAAGATCATGCGAGAGTGACCCTTGGGGTTTACGCTGAGGTTTGTAAATGTAGTTAGGTCTGCATCGCTCCGCTGGAAGACCGCCCACTGGCGATCTCGTCCAACACTAAGAAGATAGCGATCGTCACTCGAGAATGACAGGTCCGTGATGGTCAATGAGTGCGCAGTGAGAGAAGGCTTGATCTCGTGCCAGTCAGACGTATCGTAGAGGCGAATTACTGCATGGTCAATCGAGCTGGCTTTGCAGGCGGTAGCAATGAGCCTGCGGTCATGGCTCACTGCCACTGCCGAAATCTCATAGCCATGGCCATAGAGCTTCTCATGCTCCGGCCACAATGTGTAACGAGATAACTGATCCTCCAGTGGCGGGTGGTTGGCAGCCAGCGAGGCAGAAGCGATTAGCGCCTCAGTTGGGGCTTTTTGCTCGTCCTCCTCCACTGGCGCCTCATCTCCAAGTGCCTTATTCGAGAGACCCAGCACTGGGATTTCAGCAGTGTCGGGGAGGTCCTCATCATTCGATTGTTTGAACCCAGTGAGTCTCTCGAGTAACTGAGCAATTGGTTTCGGCTCATTGAACACACGTAGGAGCTTCTCCTCTGCACCAGTCACAAACTGTGAGGGGCCCAGTGTGTCAACGCAGTTCAAATCGTATCCATGAATCTGAGGGCGTGAAAACTCATGCCATGAACCCGTATTTTCGCGCACCCACTTGGCATGAAGCCGGGTGGTTTGGTCTGAGCTAGTTGAAAGCAGGTAGCCTCCAGTGGGCTCCCATTGTACACCGTTCGCGGAGCGCACATGGCCCGAAATACCGAATCTCTGTATCCAAAGATCCGAGTCGGAATCATGTCGCCAGACTCTCCAACTACCTGTGCGGCCAAGACTCACCACCTGCTTCCCGTCCGGTGACCAGAGCCCAATCCAAAAGCCACCTGCACTACCAGTCGCGGTGGTAGATCCTTTTTGGACACTGATCTCTCCCATTCTCTCTGCGGACATCCAAACGCCTGATGCTTGGTCTTGTTCCCAAATTGTGATGGTATTATCAGCCGATGCCGAGAGAAGTTGCTGCCGCTTCGAATCAGGATTCCATGCAATGGTATAGATCCAGTCTTCATGTCCAAAGAGAAGAGCTTCGAAAGTAATGGAGTATTTCGATCCTGCAGCCTCGAACTCATGGGCTTTGTTTGATAGCGTAGGTTCCATTCCTCCAAGCAAAGGATCGGTATCATCTATCGGAGCAGTGGCACTTGCTTCACCCCGACGCAGTCGCCAAAGACGGATGTATCTGTCTTGACTTGCAGACGCTAGCAGAATATCACCGTTGCTCTGCTTGTCCTGGGTGAACGAAAGAGCCTTGATCCAGGCTTCGTGTCCCGCAAGCACAGCCCGGCGCTTGAACTCTGGCTGGCTGATGGAGGTTTCCGAGACGTAGATCTGAACCTTGGTCGTTGTACCTGCAACGGCCAACACCAATGGCATATCTGAGTCGCCTTCAAGTCCCTGCAATGATAAAGACAACGGGAAGAATCGTGGTGTCATTGTGATCGTTTCAAGTAGCTCGCACTTCAATTCGTGCTGCGCATTTATTCTCCAGATCCGAACCGTCCCATCAGCCGCTCCAGATGTGATGATGTCCGTTCCATCGGCGACGGCAATTGCATTCACTGAGCCCGTGTGGCCCTCAAGGGTAGATGCAAGGACATATTTGTGGGGATTGGCATTGTCTTGTTGCCATACCCTTATTGTGCGGTCGACGGAGCCGGTGACGATAAATCTCGTTCCTGAGGCGGGGCATGTGTAAAATCTAACGACACTGACTTTGTCGGTATGACCAACAAGCAGGGAATAGATACCACGCTCAGTCTTGTCCTTGACTAAGTGTCAGCTCTTCCTTATTATCAATGCGCAGCTGTTTTCAATGGACCTACTAGAGGATCCCATAAGGCGACATTGTTGTCCGCACCGAAGGCGAGCACGCCTGTCTGCACATCCCAATCCGCAGCACCAGGGTGTCGGTTTCCCCCTACGCTAATGTAGTCTGTTTCAACGGCGACCATGGAGTATTCTGGGGGCTTGTGAACCCTTTGTCTGTCTGTTGGTGCTGTACTAGGAATTGGAGAAAAGCCGCAAAGAAATTGCGGGAGGATTGGGGCTTATCGATAAGAGGCTCGGTCTCCGCCTAGCCCCTCCATCTTCAACAGACTCAACTTGGGATCTCTTTCGTTTCCAACAAGAGAGATAGAGAGATAATTGCTATATTCTCTGTATTTCCCCTCATCTGCAGCGCCATGGCTGGTACTTTAAATGCGAGCCAAGGGGAATTCCCCATTCCTATTACTGTTGAGTTTACGTACGTCAAATCTTTCCTTCGATTGATCAACCTCTGCTAAGAATTGATCTCGATAGCGGCGGCTTAGAATTGCTATTCGGGAATGAGCGCAAGCATAAGGTCGTTTTGCCCGCTCGTTTAGAGGATGGCAGCAGGCCAAACATCTCATACTTGCTTAAATACCTCGTCGACAACCTCATGAAAGATCAGAGAATAGACATGTTCATCATGGAAGACAATGTGTATGTGAATATAACTTTGTGGGTTTATTCAAACAGTATTAATGATGTCGACAGGCGACCAGGTATTCTCGTCCTCATCAACGATGCCGATTGGGAACTCGAAGGCGAAGAAACCTATGAACTTCAACAAGGGGACAACATTGTTTTTGTTTCGACTTTACATGGCGGTTAAACACGATGGATGGATTGTATTGATGCTAGCAACGACGACTAAGACAAAAGAGAAACTGAATTCGACGTGTGCCTGGAGGAATTCAACCTAGACCACATCTTCAACATGCTGTTGTGAGATCCGTTCGCGCTCACGTGGTGTTCGGATTCCACTGGGTGTTCGATGACCACTCTGTGGGGTTGCTTGACCTTCAGGGGTACCAAGCCCTTGCGTCGGTGATACCACCCCGCTTGGGGGCACTGGAATCTTCAAGTCCTCTGGTGAGGCCGGGATAATCTCTTCGGGGAGGTCAGGGATATGGATCCGCTGTGCCTCGTTCTGATAGCTCTCGGGGACGATCTGGAAAAGTGTCAATTAACCATAGATAATATCCAACCTAAAGTCCAATTTACCTCAATAATTTCATCGCGAGGGAACTCAAGGAACGGAATGTCCGCAGCATTGCAGGCCATGAGATAGCCATATAAAACCCTCAAAACACTTTCATGTGCAATTATGAGTAGATCGGCTTGCTCCCTCTCCAATTCAAGGATAATTGGCTCGAGGCGAACAGCCAAGTCATGGTATGACTAGTGGAAAGGTCAGCAGCTACAAACGTTTGAAGGGTTTAGGCAAGTCTCACCTCTGCCCGGGGATAACGGTGGTGGTAGGGATCAAGCTCGTGCTTAGCAACCTCGTCCCCAAACTCTGCTCGGATGCGATTTTCAGACATCTTCTCACAGACACCAGGGTTCAGTTGGCTCAATTGAGATCTCTGCCGGATTTTATATCCGTTTTCATGGAGGTATTTCGCGGTTTCAACTGTCCTGCGTCGTGTGGAGGTCCAGACTTTCAAGGGTCTCGACTCATAGCCAGTCTCTCCTCGCTCGATCATTGCTTGCTTTTCTTCTTCTCGGTGAGCTAGTAGACGTGCCGTCATTTTCTTGGCGTAGTCTTCTCCTTGTTCTGATAACGAGGCATCGGCTTTGTATGAATCTACGTCTAGCGAAACGCCAGCCTAAATAGAACATTAGTTTATGCATGGTAGCTATGGACAGTAGATTACCTACCCGGGCAAAGTACGTGCGTCTCGATTTGATGTGGAGATTCAGAAGATAGAACACTATGCGGTTAGAAAGATAACCGAAGCTTCGATTGTTGACAATCAGTCTCTCGCCGGCGTTAATCATCTATATTTGGTGAGTAATGGCAGTCCGACAAAATCAAATTGCGCGTACCTTGATATAGTTCAAGTCCTTCTCCTCCATGGTCTGAAATTGAGGGATGCGAGAAGAGATACGGTTCAAGTAATGCTTCACGGCATCTTCTGATTTCCATGAGACATACTAGCCATGATTATTAGATTTTTTCATTCAATGCCAAGATATACATGAGACTCACATCAGGGGATGATATCTTGACTCTGCGAACATTCTCTTCAATGAGATGTTCGTCGTCACACCAAGACTCAATGAACAGGGTCTGGTAAAAAGAAAATCAATAATTAGTATAACGTCAAGTATTCAAACGACTAATTCTGACTTACCTCAATATCATGCTTTGCAAACTCCTTTGCAAGCGAGCGCCGTCCTGAGGCTAGCGGGTTGACGGCATCATATATCGCTATTTGACCATTTTCATGGTTCAAAAAGTGATAGATGTCTTCTCGGCATTTCCTCACAATCTTTTGGCGTAGAAGAACAGATTTGGCAGTCGCTAAACAAAGATGTTAATATCGTTCTGGTAAACCGGGATATCATGCCTACCATTGACATAGAAATAATCATCTGGCATGTCCTCGCCAAATGGAATTGTTGCACGACGATAGTCGCCCAGGTGGAAGATCCTGGTTTTAACACCAAGCCTATCAATTGCGTCAGGATACCTCTCGAAATGGGCAAGTCACAGGAGTAAAGCATACCATCGCAGGTATCGTGCCAAGGCTACTGAGATGTGCCTGTCATGTATTTTGAAATTAGTCCACTGAGCAACACTAATATCAATGGTAGAAAGTATCATACGTTTTGCCTCTGGCAGGCAGGCCGACGGTAATGATCACAATGCGGCCCGAATGGAAAAGCCGACCAGATTCGGTGCTGTATAGCTGGGCCGGAGCTAGATCGGCCTTTTCCGGCAAGTCATGAATTGCATCGACAAAGATTGACGATTTGCGGCGGAATCGTGGAGAGTTGGCCACTATCTCAGCGGTGCTATATGATGTTAGTTCAATCCCACTATCAGGCCTCACTCTTCAACTTCACTAAGACTAGATAGGGGACATGACTCCTTTTTTTTACTTCCTTTTGCTAGTGCTGTCAAGCAGAAATAACATAAAAGGCAATTTTCAAGGAAGAAAACATGAAATTGTGAAGCGGGAAAGGTAAGCTTACAGTAAGGTGTCCATGGTGGGATGGCGAGGTGACGCAATCTTGATATATCAAGATATCAAAAGATTCAGTATTGAACCTATTGGGATTATCGAGAGAGAGAGTGAGAGAGAGCCCTGAGATAGATCAGAGATATTTCGAGTCACGTCAAGCAGATGGCAAGATAGTGAAGCAAGGGAAACAAGGAAAGGGTACCTGAGAGGCGGTATAGGTAAATCGATCAACGCCCAGATATCAGGTGCAGATCATCCATATTGTTGCCTTGTTTTTCAGGCTACAATGTGCAAAGCAGTCCAAACGAAAACCGATTCAGGCACAATTCAACCCTAAATGGAATGAAAAGAAAAAGAAGTCCTTCAAATATCAAGTAATATCAGTTTAGGCCCCTCAACCACCCTCAATCAGCCTCCAATCCCTCCTCAATACCTCACCCAGTCTTGCCCTGGACCGGGAAAGCCCGAAAAGGCTTATGTAACATCCCGGCGAACGACAGCAACCAAAGACGCCGAGGCAGGTGACTAGCATTTTTCACAGCTTGGAAAGTCTTGAATTGCTTCCCCTACACTCCTGAGCGCATCAGATCCAGCCCTTTTTACACTATTTTATCAAGGTCATCTGAGACGTTTGTTCGTCCCAGATCCTCGGGCTGGTCTCAATCCCTTTTATTCTCAATTCTTTGTGTTTTTCCCCCGAGTCTCAACTGAGACCGACTAACACGCGTGACGACACCTAATATATTCGTCAATTATCAGATTTCCAACCAAAATGGCCGATTACCTATCATCCCTCTCCTTTCTCACAGAGAACCCTGCCGCCGCGGCCATCAACGATGCATACTCCTCGTTCTCCGACCGAAGGGCTTTGCTTAACCTGCCCAACCCCGGCACTGTCGATAACCTCGCCAGGGAAGTGCAGAAGGATGTTCTCTTGACCAACTTCATGTTCTCCGGTCTCCGGGCAGATCTGACCAAGGTCTTCGGCATGTCCCCTCTGTTCCGTGTGTCGCATGCGTTCTCTATGGGCTCAACCGGCAATCTGCCTCCATATGCTTTCTCCGCCATGTACGGAAGCCCCAGGGTAAGGACAACTATTCCATGCGATCCGTGTGTCGATCCCTGCGATTCTCAGTACCTAACATATTATTATCCGATAGGTGTTTATGCAAGGTAACTACGGAAGTGACGGTGCGCTCGCCGCCGTCGCCAACTACCGCTGGAACCAGGCCCTTGTCACCAAGACCAATGCTCAGATCATGAACGGTGGTACCCAGGGCTTGGTCCAGATCGATAACGACTACACTGGCCGTGACTTCTCCGCGTCCCTCAAGGCCTTCAACCCTTCTTGCCTCGAGGGTGGTCTCACTGGTATCTTCGTCGGCAGCTACCTGCAGTCTATCACCCCCAGTCTCGCTCTTGGTTTCGAGGCTATTTGGCAACGCCAGGGCATCACCGCTCGCCCCGAGACTGCTCTGTCCTACTCCGCCAAGTATAAGGGTGAGGACTGGATTGGTACCGCTCAGCTGCAAGCCCAGGGTACTTTCAACGCCACTTACTGGCGCAAGCTGTCCGAGCGTGTTGAGGCTGGTATTGACATGAACCTCCAACTCCAGCCCTCTCCCGCTACTCTTATGATGGGTGGCCCCGCTCGTGACGGTACCACTGCCATTGGTGCCAAGTACGACTTCCGTGCCTCTTCGTTCCGCGCCCAGGTTGACAGCACCGGCAAGGTTAGCTGCCTTCTCGAGAAGCGCATTGCCATGCCCATCTCTCTCTCCTTCGCTGGTGAGATCGACCAGGCCAAGGTAAGCGACATTCGTCTTTCTCATCACAACCTCAATACTTGATACTAATTTCTTTTTTTTTTTTCTCTCTCTAGCAAACGGCTAAGCTCGGTCTTGCCGTCTCCCTTGAGCTTGCTGGTGAGGATGTCATGGAGCAGCAAGACAAGATTGACCCTGCCAGCATGATTCCTCCTCCCTTCTAAATCTCTCCTCTCGCTTCGCCTGAGATAATAACCCTTTCGCCTCCCATGTTTTAGTAGTTCTTCCCTCTCCATGTCTGAAATGACATATGTTGTCTCCCTTCCTCGGTATCTCCTCTTGAATTTGGGTTACTGGTGCAGGTGACCAGTTGTTTGGCGCCATGGAGATTCCAACCTTTTTATTTGTATAGATTCACACTCCGGTTCTTTGATTTCCTTTTCCATTACCACCTGATGCTGCATCTCTGTTTGGCTTGTGGTCTGATATCTTGTGTCTCCTTGCTGTCTTTCCAGTTCATTTCCTTGCATGACCATGTTTTGGGTCTATGGGATTGCCAGGTCTGGGATGCACGGCTGTGCCTGCAGATGGCTCTGGGTATGTTTTTCGCATCATAGACGGGCCAATGTAAAACAAGTTTTTTTTTATTTAGTTGAATCAGTTGCAAATTGTTTCATTGTAATCTTTCTGATTATTTTCTATTCAAAGGCTTCGCTAGTGAACAGATGCACCTCTTTGTTCCATGGATATCAATGGATAGGTGTTGAGATTGCCACCCAGGTCAGACCATTAAATATATAGGTCTCAGTTCTTTGAACCATAAATTCTTCAGACTAATATATCTAAAGACAGAGCTCTATTTTATATATATATATATCTCTCTGTCCAAGACAAAGATATCAAACAAGCCCTTAAAAGACACACAAATAAAAGCGGAGAGGGAAATAATCCCGGATAATGCCGGTATATACCCAAAGCGGTGACCGGGACAAGCGACGGCATATCCTCCAAGACCACAACCAATCAGGAGGAATCAACCATCCAACTTTGCTCCACTATATGCTGTGGGCACGAAGACAACTCATTCAATTGGTTGCCGACTCCGGAGTGCCGCAGTGGCCTCATGCATCTCCTCGAATGGAACCGTTTCTGCTTCGTTTCTCCACTCAATTGGACTAAGTTTCTCGGTAAAGTGGATTCATTTGATATGTTGAGTGTCTTCCATGTTTCGCTCTCGAAAATGATACGGGTTATTGTGGAGTGTATGTGTTTTCGGTAGAAACTGAAGCAGTACATAGTAAGGAGTGTATGAAAAGTATAAAAAAGTATAAGAAGTATATTGTACCACTAGTTATTAGTTTAGACATACAATATACGTAGTTAAAAGAGAGGTGTTATATTAACTAGTTAGTACTTTCTCAGAATGACATGTGGGATCCTCAGCCACTTACTCCATACCCCCAAGTTTGAAGGACCTAAACGGAAAGGTCAGTTGGGAGGTCTTGATGGACCGTCAACCCCGTTCCCTGCTTCGAGTGTGGCTGGGTCTGATTGCTGCCTTGCGATTGGAAGTCCCCGTTGATAGTCGGGTGTTCGGACGCTCATTATCAGACTGCAATGACATCATATTCCTCCATTCAACCCTCTTTTTAGGGCTTTACTTTCTCGTAATTCTCTTTACCGGGTTGTGTATATAAGAAATATAAGAAATATAAGAAAAACTGGCCAGTTATCTTGGAGGCCTGGGATGCACCTAGGGATGTATGTCCCGGATAAATGGCTGACCCGGGATGATATGCTAAACGAATCAAAACACGACAATGAAAACGAAAATGAGAAAATGAGAAAAAGAGACAATTATAGTTTAGAGGAGGCCCGAGTGTCTCGGCCCAATTGAACAGGACTCTTTGGTTTTTGGGTAATATACCTCCAACGTACGGAGGACATGCTGTTCCCTTGAATTATATGGATAATTTCCTTTGGAAATGAATGTGGGGAGTTGTGTCCACAAGGCAAATTCGTTCCCTTGAAAAGGATTCATTGGTAGATTCGAGCAACTTCTAATAGAATCGGGGTTTTTTTTTCGCATTTCGTTCTACCTGTTCCATAGAGGTCTTGCCCAAGGTTCATGGTGTATACCTATCCGGGATGGATTATAGGTTGGCATAATGTAGAATCATACAATATAATAATCTATTCATCCCTAAACAATGTGGATATCTGTTGTGGTTATTGTGGAATGAATGTGAATAGATATAAGTGCTTTTTGTATAATATACAACATACAGATCGGTAGATTTGGATCGTCATGAACATGGTAGATCTATATTGTAGCCATAGTGTAGGCAGATTAGACCCAATTTCAAGCTTGAACCAATAACCTCCAAGATGATTCACATATTTTATGTTGTACTTGCAAATTCCTTGGATAATATGATATCCATCCTATAGCAATAGCAATAGCAATTCCAATTTCAACCCCTGGGAAGACTCATTATACCCGTGTATATATTTATTGTATCTCTCTATTTTGCTGAGAGATTAACCCACGTGTCTGACAGAGAGACAAACGGAATGCCGTTCCTTGCTTCCATGCTTTACGATCCGTACATGCCGATGGTGCACTATTGGGGACATTCCGCCGGTTTCCTCCCGTGCATATGCATCGACATTTTAAACCCCATGCCAGTGCCAGCCGGGAAGTTGCTTTTTTGCCAGGAACACACCGGCTCCTCATCCCGGGTCCGTGAAACGAGAGTGCTACTGCTATGTGTATTGTGCAATTTTATACAATTCGAGTATGTATATGATACGAACATCCAAGGCTTCAAGGTATGGATCATTGAATTGCATCCACTCTGTTCCTCCCAGGACTAGCAATTTGATTATTAGTGGTTGATAGTGAGTTGTAGTCAGCAAAGAGCTGGAATATCCACCTAATTAAATTGTTCGCCGAGACCCGATGGACATTTCGGAATCCCGAGTTGTAGATATGTAGTCATGGTTGTACCGGTGCATGGTTCTGAATATGACACGGATTCCTCATTTTTTTGGTTTTTTGGTTTTTTTTTCCTTCTTCTTTCTCTTTCAAGTTGACGGCATCAGACCCCTGCTGAGGGGGCGTCATTTTATTTTTTTTCTCCCTCGTGTCAAGATTCACAGTCGCATGACTTTGAACCAAACTGTGGCGATTCCGATCCCCAAGCCATGGTCACCTGCTCTAGGTCTGGTGACGTCGATGAGGGGAAAACTCATGTAGTTTAGATGTTTTGATATAGGGAGATTTCAAGAGATTTCAAGAGATTTCAATCTTAGATGGCAAATGTTAAGATTGGGATATATATAAATCGATCTATAACGTTTTATTTCAGATAGTGTGATATGCTACTCTGCTCGTACTCTGTACGAAGTAAAATGATTGATAAATGTGAAATGGGAAATGTAAAATACTTTGAAATACCATGTAAATACCAATACCAACAAAAAAAAAACACTAGTACACGGTAAATGGACCGTGCGAGGAGCCCTGGTAAGCTCCTCAACGTTAACCTTTTGAGCCAGGTGCATCCCTACAGCGCAGGGGCCAAGTTCAATCGAGGGTACATCCTTTTTTTAGTACCTGAGTCGGCTGCTTGCTGCCAGGAACATTCCTAACCCCCTTCATTAAGAACGGGTTCTTTTTCCACTTTATCTTTTGTTTTTTTGGGGGGACGTGGAAGGGGTTTTTTTTTCCTTCTTTTTGATATTCTATGGGCTTCCCTTTTTTGATATATCATGTCTGTGGATGCCGAGTCGGGGTTCATCTACCGGACTAGGTTGGTACAAGAGGCTGCATGGACGGGACTACGGCTGGAATCCCAATGATTGTCCCGAACTGGGCGTCGGCTGAGATAGCTTCGACTCACATGCCAAGGGATCCCTGCACACGGAGTACGGAGTATACACTTCAAGAGATCCTCGAAAGAATGGAAGTGGAACGGGAGGCCCCTTTTCAATTCCGATGGATATTCCGGGCCGAATAGCTTTTCTGATTGACTATGTATGTTGTATATGGCTTTCTGAACTGCTCGGTCTAGATCCCAATGATCGGTGTGTTATTTTAATTTTGTTTTATTTTATATTGGAATGCCCCTGAAACTAAGCAAAGAATCCGATAGAAAAGCTAAATGATAGTTTAGTTAGTCGAGTATATAACTAGTCCACATAGTTATATAACTATAACTATTAGTTAACTATTAGTAGGTAACTACCTATGGGTATACGTTGAACCTGGAACGGGTCTAGCTCCAATTGCAGCTTGGACCACTTGGACCATCTTTCGGCCCAAGCTTCTTTTTTTTTTTTTTGGTTTTTTGTTTTTTGTCGAGGTCAGCTGGTCTCGTGATAGAAAAAAAAAAGATTACAGTACAGGTAAATTCAACCAATGAAAGTGGTTCCAGGGAAAATCACCGTTGGGTCACCCGACATCCTGTTTCTATTACCTGGTTATTTTTGGGGGGTATATAAGGTGTAATAGTTATTAACAGATATAGTATGTACTCCGTATACTACGGAGTATATATACTATGTATATATAGCTTGAAGGTATATTCCCACTACCCCGGAGACTCCGCTTTCTCCAACAAAAGTCTTTTTTTTTTTTCTTTCAATGTTTCCCGAGTTTTTCGTACATTCGTACACCGGCTTGTATGGGTAAATACAGTTCATGACAACTGTACCTATGATATCATCTCCCGAACTTGGGTAAATGACAGTAAGTTACAAATACTTATACTGTAATGGAAGATATAATATATAACTATATACCCATACATAACATAACATACCTTAATATAACTAACTAGTTAACTAACTAGAATATATGTAACTAACTACTCCGTAGGTTATAAGAAATTAAATCATTAAAATAAAAAGGAAATTTTTTAAAAAAGAAGAGTATAAACACCTATCAACACCATAAACAGCAATGAGAGAAGGTCGGATTTGAACTTGAACTTGTAGCTCTCCCGCCCCTCTCTTTTTTTCCCTCTTTCCCCCCTCCCCTTCCCGAATTGCTCACCCCGTAAGACATTGGCTTTGATTCTTGAGATCTATTTCTCCTCTTATTTATTTGTTTCTTTGAATTAAAAAAAAAGACATATCTCCTCCCAAAAGAAAACAAAAAGAAAAACAAAAAGAAAGAAAAGAAAGAAGAGAGAAAAAAAAGGGAAAAAAAAAAAAGGAAATTCATTCCATCAACGTCACCTTTTTCTTTCGCCCTGAACGCCCCCAATTTTACCTAACCTTTCCCTAGTCTAACCCTCTAACCCGTCTTATTCTCACTCGATTCGACTTTATTGGTTGAACATTCTCTACGCCAAAGTTCCCAAAAGTTGCCCTTCTCCTCTCTCTCATTCTTCTTCCTCTTCCCTACTTTTTTTAACTTGACATTCTTGGCTTTTGGCCATTTTGCTTCCCTTTTCCCATCGGTCCTTCCGCCCCTCCCCTACTCCACCCCGGTTTTAAACAACGGTCTTCCTCAACTTCACATATCCATTTCCCACCATGTCACAGAATCGACCCGGGTTGTTCCCGACTTTGCGCATGGGTGGTAAGTTATTATCCGTTTTTTTCAATCGCCTTACAAGTCTGACCATTCCCTCAAAGAGGTCATCCGCGAGAAGGTCCAAGATGGACTCACCGGCGAATCCAAGGAGATCTCCTACACTCAGTGCAAGATTGTGGGCAATGGTTCTTTCGGTGTTGTGTTTCAGACCAAGATGGCTCCGAGCGGGGAAGATGCTGCCATCAAGAGAGTCCTGCAGGATAAGCGGTTCAAGGTAAATAAGTTCTCGACCTGAGATCGGTGTCGGTGTCGGTGTGTGTGTGTATGTGTGTGTGTCGGATCACTAACCCAGTCTCTCTCTCTCTCTCGCTCTAGAATCGTGAACTGCAAATCATGCGGATTGTGCGCCATCCTAATATTGTCGAGCTCAAGGCCTTTTACTACTCCAACGGCGACAGGGTATGTGTCTCCTGGGTGTCCCGCCCGATCGTCTTTCCGTCCCCCCGTTCCCGTGGGCTGACCGTGCCCCGGAATTTCCCCTCAAATAGAAAGATGAAGTCTACCTCAACCTCGTCCTCGAGTATGTCCCCGAGACGGTGTACCGCGCATCCCGTTACTTCAACAAACTCAAGACTACGATGCCTATGCTAGAAGTCAAGCTTTACATCTACCAACTCTTCCGGTCGCTGGCCTACATTCACTCCCAGGGTATCTGTCACCGTGATATCAAACCCCAGAATCTTCTTTTGGATCCCGCAACTGGTGTTCTGAAGCTCTGCGATTTCGGATCCGCTAAGATTCTGATCGAAAATGAACCTAACGTTTCATACATCTGCTCTCGCTACTACCGGGCACCTGAATTAATCTTTGGTGCCACCAACTACACAACAAAGATTGGTACATATCCCTTTCTCTCTCTCTCTCTCTCTCTCTCTCTCTCTTTTTTCCTTGCACATTCATTATTCAATTTCTGACATCTTTTTCTCTCCCTCTCTAGATGTTTGGTCGACAGGTTGTGTGATGGCAGAATTGATGCTTGGACAACCCCTCTTCCCTGGCGAATCGGGCATTGACCAGCTGGTAGAAATCATCAAGATTTTGGGCACCCCAACTCGGGAACAAATTCGCACCATGAACCCCAACTATATGGAGCACAAGTTCCCTCAAATCAAACCCCATCCCTTCAACAAGGTATTTACTACGCCGTACCTCCGGTTCTCTCATGGTGCTGACCCCAAATCAGGTTTTCCGTAAGGCGCCACCGGAGGCTATTGACCTCATCTCCGCCCTTCTGGAATACACTCCGACACAACGGTTGTCTGCGGTTGAAGCGATGTGCCACCCCTTCTTCGATGAGCTCCGCGACCCGAACACCCGGCTACCGGACTCCCGTCACCACAACAACCCCTCCAAGGATCTCCCCGCCCTTTTCGATTTCTCACAACATGGTAAAATATCCCCGCGCGAGAGATGAATCCCCTTACTAATCCTACTTTTAGAACTTTCGATTGCCCCTGATCTCAACGCCCAAATGATTCCCCCTCACGCTCGTCCAGCCCTCGAAGCTCGTGGCCTCGGCCTCGATACCTTCAAACCTCTTTCCAAGGAAGAGATGCTTGCACACCTCGACTGAGTTGACTAGTGCGTGTGTCCTCCGCCCTCCGCGAGGGATACGTCTGTTCATTGTGTCGCCATCTGCACTTTGCATGAGATTCGACCTGCCAACCAAGTTCCATCATGATCTCGAATAAACATCTTGAATTGAGACTGCACTGCCTTGTCTTTTTCTTTCTTCTTTTTTTTTTTTTGGGACTCGATATGGCCCCAACCCCGGACATGGTGGAACCTTGGGAACTGGTGAATGAGCAGGGAATGGTATGAAGTGGGAAAAGTGCATCCTTTTTAATGGCTGGGGGAGCGGAAACCATGTTTCTTCGGGGGTGGTAAGGGTTGATGGTTTTCACGCAATGGGAGGTCATGGCCTGGAGTTTATTTTGAGGTGTCTGAGACAGCTCTTGGGAGGAAAAAGTGATACCCTTTCTGTGCATGTCTGCCTTTGGGAGTCGGAGACTGCCTAGTTTCATCGGTCGAGGGGAAGAACCCCCAGACGCAGCAAGTCGATATCTCGACCCCGGATATGGAGGGGTTCAATCTTCCCACAAATGCATCGGAGATCTTGAAGATTTCTTTGGATACACGTTTTAGGGAGGACCCTTCTATGATGGTCAATCTCTCGTCTTGCAGCGCTAGAATCCCCATTCGTTCTTCTCTTTTGCGTCCTTGCTTTCTTTTTCTTTTTTTTTTTTTTTGTTCGCAATATCCTTGTATCAGATTCATCGGGCTCGGCTGGTTCCCCGGTCCTCCGACTTACCGGCCATGAGCTATATGTCATTCCAGTTCTCAAGCAGACGATCTTCTTTGCTTTTCTTTTCTTTTCTTTTTCTTTTTTTCCTTTCCGGTAGTACTTCGTAAAGAATAAATAGGATTTGAACTGTGTAATTGTGTAATTGTGTAATTATGTAGAGTATGTATGTATACTTCGTATTGGTTGTAGAGATACTTCCACGACGTAGACCGGGTCCCGGAACTTCAATTTCCCCTTCCCGAGCTCCCCCATTCACCTCAAGCTAGCTGTCACCCTCGCTTTCCATTTTCCCAGGATCGCTGTCTCTACGATAGAAAACCTGGTATTACACAGGCTCATTGGATTGATTCCAGAACATAATGGCCGAAAACGACCGTCGAAACCAGGGCTACAGGGGTGGGCGCAAACGCCGTTACAGAGGTAAGAGACATGGATCTGACAAGCTTACCGGACAGCACGCTAACATGACTTGCGATTCTCACAGATGATGATGACTTTGATCGGCGCCCTCAAAGGCGCAGATATGAGGAGCCATTGTTCGTCCAGGTCAGACGACAGTTGTTGACCATCGCGGAATCGGTACGGGCCTCTTTTTTTTTCCCTTCTTTTCCGCGCCGCGCGCATTGCGCTCTACAAATGGTTGATATGAACTAACGCTTGTGTCTCATTGATAGGCTGCTCGCAGAGCAGAAGATGACGTCCAGGGTATTGCGAAAACAGTCACGGATAACTACGACGACGAGGAGATCCGCCGCGACTTTGTCAACATCTCCCTTGATCTGTACGTGTCGGTATACTCAATTCACCGTGGAATGTTACTAACCTGAATATGTGCTAGCGTTCTCGAACAACCCATGAAAATCCCTTTTATCGCCGGCACGGTCCTGGTCGCACATAGTCTCAAGCCTGAGCTTGGATCGGAGGTTTTGAGCAAGGCAGCTGAGGCCTTGCAGAAGTATATTGATATTGGCGCATGGCGTGAAGTCAAGCTTCTTATTCGCTTCCTCGGTATTCTCCAGCCGGTCTATGAGGGTGATGGCATCTTCCCTCTTCTGGAAGAGCTGTTTGCTCGTGCAGTCGATCTCCAGACTGCCTCTTCGGAAGATGTAAGTTGGATTGGGTTGACTTTCTGATGATGAACCTTGCCTAACAGCTTTTCTCAGCTTCTTGGCCTTGAATTGGTGAAGATTATTCAGTTCACCATTCCTTATGTCATGCTTTCCCCCGCCACTGGCTTTGAGGCCCAGGCTTCCGCGCTTCTGGAGAAGACCGATATCATCGCATCCACGCCCCACGCTCTCGTCGATTTGGTGAACACATTCAGCCCCGAGGAGAACCAGGATGCAGCTGGCCAAAGCGTTATCAGTTTGATGCAGACTCAGCTTCAAACGGAGGCTCACCAGGGCTGGGAGCTTAAGTGCCTCCCTCGTCCTTGGAATGACGTCCATGACGCCGAGACGGATGAGCCCAAGTCTTTCGAGTCGGTGACTAAGGTTCCTTTCCCCACAGTCACTGTGCCTAACCCGGTACCAAACGGCGCGCGTCCTCTCTTCCCGGAGGTCTACCTTTCGGTGTATGCCAACCAAGAAGTAGACACCGTTCCTGCCACCACAGACATTTCCTCTTCGCTTATTCGGGATGCACTGGTTGATACCATTAACCTCCTTGACTTTAACCGTGTTGCTACAGCCAAGTTCTTGATCGATATCGACTGCTATTTTACCTCTACCACATTCGTGAAGCGTGCCACGCCTTTCGACCGAATGCGCGAACTCATTGGGGAGGTGCAACCGTGGAAGCCCGAGGATGTGGCAGTGGATGCAGTGTTCTCGCAGCTATTCCAATTGCCAGCATCGGAGCACAAACTCGTCTACTACCACTCTGTTCTCACCGAGTGCTGCAAGATTGCCCCAGCGGCAATTGCGCCGAGTTTGGGCCGTGCTATCCGATTCTTGTACAACAACCTGGAGACAATGGATTTGGAGCTCAGCAACCGTTTCCTAGACTGGTTCGCTCACCACTTGAGCAACTTCGGGTTTACATGGAAATGGAGCGAGTGGTATGTCGAAAACGTCACCTTCCACCCGTTGTACTCAGCAATCTAACAATTTCACAGGACCGACGATCTTGATCTGCCCGCCATTGATCCAAGAATGGCGTTCATTCACGGTGCTTTGGACAAGGAAATTCGGTTGAGCTTTGCCCAGCGCATCAAGGGAACTCTCCCCGATCCCTACCCCAAGTTGATCACAGCAGGCAAAGAAAAGGATACTCCCGAGTTCAAATATTCCTCTGAAAGTAAGTTTATCTTGTGCTCAAATCGGCAGAAGGACAATTGCTAACTTGAGTTTCCAGTGGCGCCATACTCCAAAGAAGGACAAGAACTCATGCAGCTTATTCGGAAGAAGGCTAGTGACGAAGAAATTCAGCCCGTCATCACAGCCATCGAAGACCAGGCCAAGAGCCAGGGCGTCGATGACCCCAAGATCCCTTCGACAGATGCATTCGTAACCTCACTTTGCTTCGTCGGATCCAAATCGCTCTCTCACGTCCTGTCATGCATCGAACGGAGCAAAGATCGCCTCCTGGCCATCGGCGCGGAATCTCAACACGCCCGCTGCCAAATCATCACCTCCGTCATGGACTACTGGGTCGACCAGCCCGGTATTGCCATCAATATCATCGACAAGCTGCTTAACTACACCATCCTCAGCCCGCTCTCCGTCCTTGAATGGGCCCTCTCCGAGTCTGTCGCGGCAGGAACCATCCTCTCCAAGCCTCATGTCTTCGAGATGATCTCCGCCACCGTCGGCAAGGTCACTAACCGCATGCGCCAGATCGTCGCCGCGCGCACCCAGCCCGGCCTCTACGAGCCCCAGCTTACCGTCATCGACGAGACTCTCGCTCGTGAGCGTACCGACATGCAAGCCCTCTTCAAGTACATCGAGGATTCCATCGTCTCCATCGCTGCTGGAAGCAACGACGAACAGATGGAGCGCGGTGATGGTAGCGGCACTCTGCCCGAGGACGCCATCATCCGCCAATGGGGCCGTCGCTGGCTCCGCGTGTTCCGGAGAAAGGCTGCCGTCGAGGAATCATTCATCTCAGATGCCCTGGCTAATGCTACTCCCCTCGGTACCCAGGCCCCGCCTTTTTCTGAGCGAGAGGATGCTGCGGATGGGGATTTGGATATTGCCGATGCCGATGCCGATGCCCAGTAGATGTTACATATGAATGGCATCTTAATCAGGATATCGGCTTATGCATGCTGCGTTCTCGCATTTGATCTCTCTGAACTGTTTCATTAAATGATTTATGTCCTGGAGAGCCTTTTCTTTTTTCTCTCTCTCTTCTTCCTTGTCCTGTACTGTACACTTTAACTCCGGGTCTTCAAACCAGGCCGACAGAAATATGAAAGTTTCTCTCCGGTTATTCCGAGTCATCTGCGCCTTGTCGACCTACGTAGTGAGTTGTATAGAACTAATTTCAAAGAAACACTCCCCAAGACCTCATTGATTCAACCGTACCACCCTAGCACGGGAATATCTCTCCAAAATACATATCAAAAGTCATGAATCGTGTACATCTTGGTAAACCCTAAAGGAAAAGAGTAGGAAAAATAGAAGAAAAAAAAAAAAAAAAAAAAACACATATCCAACTGGAAGTCGGATCCCGTTCCTGTATATAGCGCAATTCTCAGGACAGAAGAAAAATGAGACAAACCAAAAAAGTGAAGAGTAATTAACAATAGAAATCAGCAAGTAATAAGACCAGGGATATCAAAAGGGGGGTTGTGCAGTACAAAGTAATATAGAAAGAAAAGAAAAGTCCCGAGACGAAGCCCAATCAAGGCCCATGATGAATATGGCCATGACCATGACCATGACCATGTCCGTGGGCATGAGTCCTGCGGTCGATATAATAAGGCTCCCCGTCATCACCATCACTGCTAGAAGCATTATACACGGAGAAGCCATCCTCAAAGCTCCCGCGGCGCATCTGCATCTGCATCTGCATCTTCGACACACCCTCTTCGGACTCAACAGACTGTGTTCGATCCATGGAGTCACAACTACTCTGTGCATCGGACCGTTTCGTCGTCGAGATCCGTCGGTCCTTGCCACGGCCCTTGATGCCCTTGTTACTGTTTTTGTATAAACCGGCGAAATATATCCATAGCTCGCGATCTGCCGCATTCATGTTCATCGCTCCGTGCTCGCCCATTTGTGAGAAGCGGACGGTGAGATTGTGGAGTGTGGCTGCGTGGAATTTGTTTTGGTGGGACTGTTTTTGGGTAAGCGGTTGGTTAGCTTGGGTTTGAACGACGGTGCACGAAAGAAAAGAAAAATGAAAATGATGGATGCTGACATAGTAGAAGGATAAGAAGGGGAAAGACAAGAGACATACCTTGAGATTGCCTAACTGGGTAAACTGCTTGCCACATTCGTCTAGACGGCAGTCAAACCGTTTAGATTGATCATGGGTGAGCTTGTGAGCGCGGACGTTGCCTCGCTGAGCAAATCGCTTATGGCAGATTTCACATTGGAAGGGCTTTTCGCCCGTGTGTCGGCGCTGATGGGTCTATATATTTTTTTTTTTTTTTTTTTTAGTGTCTTGTCTCGTGTACCGTAATCGCATGGCGCGGCAGGCTGATGTGCTTACCTTGAGGTTGCCTTGCTGCGAAAAGCGTTGCCCGCAGGAGGGCTCCTTGCATATCTGCCACACCCAAAAACGGTTAGTTGCTGATCCTAACCCTAAATTTGATTTGAAAAACTATGGGTGTACGCACAAATGGCTTATCACCTGTGTGTGCCCTGATGTGGATGTCCAGGTGTGTTTTCTGCGCGAAACTTTTGCCGCAGCCTGGGAGGTTGCAGTTGTACTTGCGCTTCTTGCCTGAGCGCGATAGCTGACCTTCGTTGGCATGGTAGCAGCGCGGTGGGGTGGGTGAGGCAGTCGGGTAAGATACAGGATAGGCCTGTGGTACCGGTGCTTCCAGATGTTGGAGTGGTGGCAGCGATTGCTGGGTTGGTGACGAAGCATGCTTGGCCTGAATTGCCTTCATCAGGACATCCACATTGGTTGAGAAGGCGATGTCAGCGGGGGTTTGCTTCGCCTCGTTTGGCCCGACTGGTGAATCGTGGCCTCCAGTTGAAAGTTGCAGCCGTGGACCATGGTCGGGAGTAGACTTTACTGTCTGAGTGATGGCGTTCTTCGCCGGGCGAATCTCTGGAAGAGACTGTAACGGCTCCGTTGTGAGGCGTAGTGGTTGCGGCTGTATCGGGTGCTGACTAGGGACAAAGTATTGCTGATAGGGATTCGAGTGTGCATGTGTGTGACCCACGGAGTGACCGAAGCTGTAAGGCAAGCTACTTGGTGTCTGGTAAGGCAGCGAGTACGGTGCTGTCTGAGGCGAATAGAAGGGGAAATTTTGGCTCAGGGTCGAGTCCATCGGGCGTCTGTGGGCAAACGCACCCACGGCATGGCCGGGAAACTCGTAAGATACGGGCTCTGCAGTCTCCATCTTGGTATGTTCGAGGTCTTTCTTCTTAGTATCTTTCAGAAAAACAAAGGATACCTTCTCCTTTCCGGATCTCTCCTAGATACCCAGGTATCTCAATGTATACTTGTCTTCGGGATTTGGGGGTGGGTGTGATTTTTTTTTTCTCCCCTGTGTAGTCTTTGAATATGTTCTGAAACCCAACCTCCGGTGATATTTGGGTTCTGGCTGGGGAGTTCTCAGGAAGAAGCAAGGATAGGGAAAATAGACAAACCGGCCGACCAAAGCGCAATCAGTCTATAGATCTGGATCTGGATCTATATATGTATATATATAGATATGGGATGGAGGAAAAGAAATAGCAAATATATGCAGGTCATGCCGTGAAGAGGGTGAATATAATGATTGACAACTAGCGATGATCTTCCGCATCGACCGTGGCGCCTCCCCGATCTAGATATATAAGGGCCCCCCCAATGCCAATGGCGGGGGCGACAAGGGGGGAGTCAGCCGGTGAGAAGATAGTTGAAAAGCCCCATTTTGTCTGTATGACGTTTAGAAATTGATAAATAATAATATAATAAAAAAAGAGAGAGTAAAAAAATAAAAAAGGGGGGGCGAAAGAAGAACAGTTCGGAGATCCATGTATAACAACATACCAAATGTGTTGAATTCGACGATCTCCAGGAGGATCCTAGATGATTGAAGCGACCTGACTCCACCGGGGGAAATAATAGAAATCAAATCAAATCGAGTTCCGAGGGTTCTCTAGAGCCCTGGAGAGCTCCTGGGGAGCCCTGGCCCTGAAGCCCTGAAGGAGCATACAGGTGCATTGCATCCCATTTGAGATGCATTTGCTTTGGACGCATCGAATTCCTGTACCACGAGGAAAATAGTAAAATTCTCATTAGTGGTAATGTATTTCGACCTTCGGTGTGAAATGTGTGTCAGTCACACAGGGAAATAAAATAAAATTGATATATACTCACAGCCGCGACTGGCGACGAAAGCCTTGTTTCTCTTTTTTTGTTCCCTATACTTCTTCCATGTTTTTCCCCGTACCCTGTACACCTTCTATAACTGATCTTGATGAGGAGACTGACATCTGTCAGACTCCAAATCTCACAAAAAAGAAAGGAAAAACACGCAAACCCATCGTGCTATGCATCTCTCCCCTCGAGGAGAGACGGGCCGGGCCTTCAAATCGCGGAAATTCCCAAGTGGGCCGTGATCGACCTGCAGTCGACATGTAGATTATTCAGTCGATCTCGAAGTCAGCAATCGCTCAATGGCCAGCTGGGCCGTAATTACGAGTATCAGGATGCGCCATCCCGATAGTCGCCAATAGTGTCCGATCTCAGCCCATCGAATATCCCAGCTAGCCGCCTAAGGCCCTGGAAAATTCAGTCGGGTGATCTGATTCTCTTGGGAAAAGCCAATCAAGTTATGTGCTTCTTTCCCATCGAGTGCGATCTGGCTCTCTCTCTCTCTCTCTTTTTTTTTTTTTTTTTTTCTTTGCGGGAGGAAAAAGAGAATTGATTTTAGCCCATCGGAGAAGTTCGCACGGGGCTTTGGTCTGATCTCGATGAACTTTGGATTTTCCCCTTAATTAGGGTAAAAATGGCTTGGCTCATGGACCATGTCGATCATGGCCTCTCGTGGGATTAGTTGGCTCCATATTGACGATCCGAGAAGTGACAGCCATGTCCCATCTGACACGAGTGGGCAACCCTGCACGTCCTGCGTCGAGATGAGGTGTCGGGACTTGTAATGGTTCCTGCAGGGATGCGACTAGTCTTCACGAACTACTTCCTGAATGGGCGAAGGTACCTAGCCTGTGCATATGCGTTAAGCCTAGTTCGGGGAGATTTTGGATCAGGGGGAGTTGATGTGTATATTTACCTCCTCCGTACTCCATCCTCAGTACTCCATAGGTACCCACCGAATAATCCGATAATAATCTGATTATTCAGACTATTTCCAATCTCTTTAGTACAACATATGTCGTATATCCATGGATTTCAGAGGCTCTGTGATGATTCAGACGGACAAGGATGGTGTTGTTGGGAAGTTCAGCTTGTGTCCGTGCTGCTTACATAATATCTACTCCGTACAAAACACAATCTCAGGGAGAAAATGGCAATTTTGGAATTGATAAAAAGCAAGTTCACGTATACACTAAAGTGTATATAAGAAAAAGGGGGAGGAAAGGGGAAAGATAAATAGAAAACAAATTCAAACAGCCCATAACCAAAGCAAAAAGAAACAAAAAAAACAAAAAACATCATAATGCGCCCATAAGGATCAACCCTTTTCATCGTCCAGTGTACGCCGAGTATCTGGAAAAGTGCAAAAAAAGTCAGCTTATGATCTGAAACACAAAAAATAATAAATAAACGAAACAACTCACCTCCAGATTCGTGCACGCATGTCTCCACTGCCGGTCGCGAATAGGTTGCCAGTAGGACTGGGTGCAACCGAGATGACTAGTCGGAAGGTGAAGAATTAGAGAAGATGATCACCACCGGCTGAGATTGAATGAAACTCACCAGAGTTTTTGTGGCCTTGAAGCATCATCTGGGCATTTCCAGTCACCGGATCCCAGAATTGAACACCACGGTCCTTGGAACCACTCATCACCCAAGCACCGTCGGGTGTCAGACACACACTGAGAACAAAGTCCTAGATAGTAGTAAAACAAAAAAAAGTTAGCTTCTGCTTGTGTCTCTCGGGTTAATCTCAAGATCTAACCTTGTGGCCCTCGAATGTACGAATACACTTGCCACCCTTGATGGCACTGTGAGGGTGCATGCCCCGGGGAACGGTAAGCTCCCAGAGCTTGATAGTCTTGTCCAGACTGCCACTGACAAGGTCACGGCCATTGGGCGCGAATGCGACCGAGTAAACACTGTCCTTGTGGCCATCGGGGTTCTCCAGGCGCTCCACCAGGTATCCAGTTGTAGTATCCCAGACGCGCACGCTCTTATCCAACGAACCTGCAGCCACGTAACGGCCATCCGGAGACATGGCCACAGTAGTGACACCATCCTCAATGCTGAGGGTGTAGACAAGCTTGCCATCGAGAATATCCCAAAGGCGCACGGTCTTATCCCCACTGCCAGAGGCGATGAATCGACCGTTGCCAGCAAAGTCCAAAGAGTAGATGTCCTGCTCGTGTCCACTGAAAATGTGCTTGATGGTGCGCTGGTTGATATCCCAAACCTAAAGCGCCAATCACATTCAGTCAGCGATCTTCGCACATGCTACGGGTTCCATATAAACCGAAAACTTACGCGAATCTGCTTATCCTCGGCACCGGTTGCAAGATATTTGCCATCCGGACTGAAGCAAACGCTGCGAATGTACAGGTCGCCGTCCTTGTCGACATTCTCATCCTGAAGAGTGGCCACATTCTGACCGGTGGTCACGTCGAAGATTTGAGCCGAGCGGTTGCAGCCGGTCGCCAAGTACTTGCCATCCCGGCTGAAGCGCACACAGCAAACGACACTATCGTGATTCAAATGATGCACCAGCTCCACATCGAGGACACGCTGGACCTCAGGGTTGAACACGGCGTACCAATCGGAACCCTCACGCTTCTGCGACGGAGGTAAATCATCGGGATTCCAGTTTGCCAGCATGTTTCCCGGACGTTCGGCAGTGCGGCCGAGAGGGGGGTTCGGAGGAGTCGGGCGAGGGATCTGAGGGGATGCACGGGGATCCGGGTAGGCGATGTGCGTTTGCTGGGGGGTACCAGGGCCTGGGGGAATACGGCCACGACCCTGACTTTTACCGGGGCCTGGGGATGCAGTGGGAGGTGGAGGCGGTCCATAGCCTGGGAGATTTAAACGATCCAACGGGTCAGCGGACTGGGCGATGAGTCTCATAAACACGGCGACATACCGTTCACAGCAGCGCCAGCCGGATATCCTCCAAAGGAGCTCTGCTGGGGTTGCGGTGCGCCAGGCTGAGCGACCGAAGCAGGCGGTTGAAGGGGATGCTGGGGAGGCTGCTGATCCTGGGGAAGGGAAGGTGCAAGACCGGGGCCACTACCTGATGGGTTGGTCATGATACCACCAAACAGATTGCTGGGGCCGTGGCCCAAGGCAGGTGGCTGGGAAGGAGCTGTATGAGCCGCACCGGGTCCGCCGATATGGGAAGGGATGGTTTGCACGCCACGCGCTTCAAGTTCATGTCGCAGCATTCGAATCTCAGATTCATAACTAGAAAAAGAAAAGAAGATTGTAATGTCAGAGAGGAGTATTGGAGCTTTCAAGAGAGGTAAAGGATACATACTCTTGCTTAATCTTGATCTGCGCCTGTTCCAGTTGATAGACCTTTTGACGGATCATCTCCATCTCTTGGAGTTGACCAGTCACTGCATGATCTGTCAGTTAGATAACATTTCAGCGAATGTCGGAACCCATGGAGCGCAGTCATTTGGGGGAGGGGGGGGTGTTTGTATAAAAAGGATTGGAGAGAGAGAGAGAGAGCTCAAGGCACCAAATGGCCTGAGTATAAAGAGAGGGGTAACAATGTGTCAGAGGGGACAGGTAACATACACTGATGCTCAAATTCACCGGTGTTTCGTGACTGGCTCTCAAACTCCTGGCGCAGTTGATCCAGCAACTCCGTCAGACGGGAGTTGGGAGCGGGCACCATGCCACGATGAGCGTTGTACATGGTAGGATATTTTTTTTCCCCTTCTTGTTTTTCTAAAGTCACAGAGAGAGGGACAAGAGCGATGATTGGATAGTAGCTCTGGGTCAGCAAATGAGATCGCGACCAAGGATTTGACCTGGACTCAATGATCTTGATCACTGAGGCTTCAATGCTTGGTGGATAGCACCACGCAGCTAGCCACAGCGATAGCGGGCGATGCAATATAAACTGGGGAGATGAGAATGGAGGGGAAGGGTGTAGTGGTAAGAGGGGTGGAAGAGGCTGGCAGATGACACTTTAAAGCGGGAAGGTTTGAGTTTGGGGGGAAGGCGGCAGTGGTTGACGCGAGAAGCGAGTTGATAGGCGAGAAGCGCAGCGGGTCTTACCGTCGACTACTTTTGACTAGTTAACAACTAAAGATACAAATTTATTAAAGTAGATAATTACATCTGTAAATGAATAAAACATTATACACTATATGCTCAATAATTCTGGGAGTTTTTTTTTTTTTTTTTGGCTCTAAGTACTTTTTTCAGATAGTCTAGTTAACTACCTAGGTAGTTACTATAACTGTTAGTTGCACGTTGTACATCCATGGATGGGTCCAGATCATGAGGTTCACATAAAACCGGTATTATTCCAATGGCTGAAGATACCCGAGAATACCAGGGAATACTTGGATCTACACCGGCAAGTGTGGGCAGTGGAGGTACCTCTGAGTACGGGAAGCAAAAGTGGAGCTGGTCCGTGCAGTACCAATTTAGTATTGTCATTACGGAGTACAAAGCGGAGTAAGGGGTTCTTTGGTCATTATTGCCTGATCCATCAGGCCACAGAAGGCCATAACCACAGAAGGCCATAGCCACAGATAGCCACGGCATGATCTTCCAGGCATCAAGGCATGAACTGTGGCAAACCAGGGGTAACTTTTAGTGACTAGGTAGACCAAGGTAGTTAGGTATGTATGTATAGAAAAGTGAAGATATACCAAATATATATACTATAAGATAGAGAACTATATTTTATATATGCTGTATATAATATAATCCCAACATCAGACCATTCCCCCTGGATCAATTGGCTTATTAAGAAAAGAAAGAAGAAAAAAAAAAAAAAAAAAAAAAGGTGGCATCGCAACGGCTGTGGCGGTTCCGCACTGGTGTGACTACTTTGTTATTCGCCGCGTTATCTCCTTTTTCTTTTTTTGTTCCTTCAAGTACCACTTCAATTCTTCCCTCTCTCCTTTCCCCATCCTATCTGTGTCTTCAATCATGGATATCATTCTCGAATTATGGGACACCTTCATTGGTGATCGCCTCTATTCGACACTCCTCCCCCGCCTCGCTCTCTTCGTCCGTCTCGCTGCCGGCCTTTGTCAATGCGGCCGCCAACACTTCAATGGCCCTTTTTGGCCCGGAACCTTATGTCTATGAACAGGCTACACAGATGATCTACCTGGAACCTTCGAAATACGCATACCTGAGTGCTTGGCCTAGGAACAATGTCTACCGTCAATTCACGAGCTTTTTCTTGATTACTTGGTAATGCGCCAATCATGCCACTTCTTTTCCTGTGTCAACACAAGAACTAACAATCAATTAGGCTGTTTGGTCTGCTCGTCTACTTCTTGGTCGCAACGCTTTCATACATCTTTGTCTGGGACAAGACAACCTATAACCACCCCAAATTCCTCAAGAACCAGATTGGGTTGGAGATCAGACAGGCCATGGCCGCAATGCCCCCAATGTCACTGTTGACAGCTCCTTTCTTCGTTCTGGAGGTCCGCGGATACGCCAAACTTTACGACACCACCGCCGAAGAGCCTTTCCCATACTACAGCCTCATCCAAATCCCCTTCTTCATCTGCTTTACCGATTTCTTCATCTACTGGATCCACCGCGGCTTACACCACCCCCGTGTCTACAAGACCCTACACAAGCCTCACCACAAATGGATCATGCCGAGCCCTTATGCCTCGCACGCCTTTCACCCGCTCGATGGCTGGTCCCAGAGTGTCCCGTACCACGTCTTCCCCTTCATCTTCCCCCTGCAGAAGTTCGCCTACGTCTTCCTGTTCGGATTTATCAACCTATGGACCGTCTTCATTCATGATGGCGAGTACGTTGCCAACAGCCCCATCGTGAACGGTGCGGCCTGCCACACCATGCACCACTTGTACTTCAACTACAACTATGGACAGTTTACCACTCTCTGGGACCGTCTGGGTGGCAGCTACCGCAAGCCCAATGAGGAGCTTTTCCGCAGAGAGACGAAGATGGACGACAAGGAGTGGAAGCGCCAGGCCAAGGAGATGGAGTCGATCCTCAAGGATGTCGAGGGCGAAGACGATCGCAGCTACTCCGCCGACAAGAAGAATCTTTGAAACGGCATGACATTCTTCACGACTTCACAACGATTGGTTCTAGACTACAGGGACCATTCAAAGCCCATTGCAGACTCCCCGATAGACGGGACTGTATGTCTTGGCTTTCTTAGCCTGGGTTTTGGATTTGGACTTTCTACATCTCCCTGTCGTTTCCCGTGCCATTTTTTACGCTAATTCAAGTACATTAATTCTCCTTGCGCACCTCTTACCTGTTTTAATATATTCGAAACTGACCGGCGGCACTCTGGCCTACTGGTTATTTTACCCCATTCTGTACATAATGTTCGGGTTTTTTCTTTTTTTTTTTCTGTGGGCAGTCGAAATGCACTTGGTTAGGACTTTTCTGTACATTTATTTTTCTTCTATGTGATGCAAGTTCATGGGTTCATCTTAAAAGCCGAAAATTGATACAGATGCATGATACTTTCAAATCTACGAAACAAGAAACAAGAAATACCAAACTAGTTCAAAGTTATGCAATAAGATGGAAATTAATATTGAGAATCATAATCCATATCCATTTTTGGTTTCCGTCAAGTACTCTAGCCCCGAATATTCAGACACTCCTTGGAAGAATGGCCGGCCGAAATCTAACAGACCAGACCACCTGGTCTTCGCGAGGCAAAGACCAAGACTGCGATCACTCCCACCTATGAAAACAAGCCATTTGGTGATGATCCAACATAGGGGAAAGGGCTTCTCTGATGGAACGAGAATGATGCGCACCTTAACACTCACTACCGGAGAGCCTGTATGATAACACTCCGCGATCCGTCAGTCGCATGAAACCCATTCTCAGCCAAATCCTGCTCTTGACTCGGCCAGACCTCCGCACTAAACTGACCGGATTCAGCAGAAGCAAGTCGCTTGTGAAGAGCAACCACTCGATCGGCCTGGTGAGAATCCCCACACTCCAGCACCGTAAGCTTGGCCTTCAACTTGAATGCCAGAGTGAGAATGCGGTGGTAGAAGATATCCTCAGGCATGCAGTCTTCCACCCCGGAGCCCGAGTGTGGAGGTACAAGTGCCAGCTTTGGCTCGAAGCGCCGTACACTGCGCGCAGTGGTGCCGTTGCGGAACTCCATTTTGGATATGTAGGGCGGGTTGGAGATTAACAGGTCACACTCACTTTCTTGGTCGGGTGATGGGATGTCCAATCCTCCAAAATTGGGGGGTTGAGTTTGGAGTATGGACTCAATGGACGGTACTGAATCGTCACTACCATGTCCGAGGACATCGGCGCGATAGAAGTGGATGTCTGTGCCTGCGGTGGGTGCCAATTGGCTCAATTTCACGTTATGCTCGAGGTTCTTCTGGGCTAGTATTAAGGCTGTAGGACTGATATCCACTCCCGTTATCTCCAGCTGGAAATGGGGGGCCAGTAATGCGTGCAGAAGAAGTGGTATGCAGCCTGTGCCAGTGCAAAGGTCAATGACACGCAAGGATCTCGTCTGATTGGAAGACTCGGACTTGTCATTGCGGTCCAGGGCCATTTGACGGACTAATTTGGCCGCTTGGTATGTATATGATTCAGTTTCTGGTCTACAAAACGTTGTCAGCAAGAGATATGGCTTTTAAATAGAATAAAAAATTCTGATAGGCAGACCTTGGGATCAGAACGCCTCTGCGGCAAAGAATTTCCAAGTCACCGAATGGTTGATCTCCAAGGATGTATTGGAGAGGATATCCTCTAGATCGCATCTGACACATAGATCTCAAGAGGCTTCTCCATCCCTCTTTGGAAAGAGCCTGGCTATCACGTACTGCTCGCTCGCGTAGCCAGCGAAGTTCGTTGCGAGCAGAATCGATTGTGCGGCATTCTTTGAGGAGTACAGGAAGAAGATAATTTTCCCGTTGTGCTTTTCTAATGACAGAAAAGGGGATTCGGGGCATTATGGGAACAACATCAGAGTTGTTGTCAGTCCAGGACCGCTGATGCCAAGAGATTCCGTCGATGCCAAGACTGTTTTGTGACTTTCGTATGTGAGACTTCCCCAATATCACACTCATCCTCCATGCAACTATCTCTACTGTCTCTTGTCACAGAAGTTCGGCATGTTCGGCGGTACTGCAATAAGGCGTCATTGACAATTTACTCGTCCTTCGTAGCTGCAGCATATGATGCCTCCTCGCGGTTGGCAGCCATTGATCTTCGAATGTTGATGAAGGGTTTGGGTTATGAAAGTGCAGGAGATAGGGTAAAATTCACGATGGTGGGAGAAGTGAAAAGTACATCTTAAGGATCTAAGGAGCGAAACACTAATAGGATAACTAAACCAACATTAGTACTCCAAATGTAGTTAAATCACCGAATGCCCATTTCATAACACATAAAAACTAGATAATTGAGAGTATGACGGAAAAAGAATTCTAGGTATAGCCTGCCCAGACTCCAAATACACCCATAGTATGCAAGACATATACGGAAGAGGAAAAAAGATTTGTGAATCAAAGGCCTTAAAGAGCCAAAAGAGCTCCCACACCAGCAAGGCCCGCAGCCAGATGTTTTGGCATAGCGGTTGCCTTAGGGATGGCCATATTTCCGGAGGCAGACGCAGAGCCAAAGAGGCCGGATCCTCCTCCAATGCCTCCAATGCGAGCAGCGGTGCCACCAACCGGCGCATTAGTCACTGAATTCGAGACTGCAGTGGCACCGGGGACGGAATCGGTGCCAGTCCCGATCTCCAAGATATCATTCTCGGTGGCGTTGAAGTTGGTGCTGGCGAGGGAGATCTCATTATTGGCGAGATCGTATACCACATACGCACTGCGCAGGAACGTATCTCCCAAGACTGCTGTGCTGCTTCCAGCGGGAACAATACCGAAAACGCAGGCCCGTTTGCCGTTTCGGAAGTAAAGACCGCCAACATCGATGACCATCTCCTTGATGCCCACGTTAATCGTCGGGGATGAGAACGTGTAACTGAGGGTAACGTTGTCATCTGCCATGCTGCATTCAACGTAACCAATGCCACTCTCCGATTCGTAAGAGACCCCGAGATCATCGTAGATGTCCTGAACAAGGGCGTCTGGAAGGTACGTAAGGGAGCTTCCCGAGTCCAGCAACACGCCCACTGGAATGGAACTGGAAGAGTAGGTATTTTCACCAGAAGAATTGGTGAGGGACAATTTAGTGAGCGCAATAATGAACTCCGAGTATAGTCCACGGACCTTCTGGACGGGGACTGTTTGTAGGGCGCCGTGATATTTTTTAGTGTTGACTCCACCAAACAAAATCGAGCCGGTGTTCGCATCTAGGTCGTTCAGCCAGAGACTGTAGGCATTTGATTGGATTATTCCTTTGTCGACCATCGCCTTGGGCAGGTTGGCATAAGCCGAGTCTCCATTTCTGCCGACCTGAACTTCATTCACGGTGTATCCTATACCCAGCACACCCTCTGTATACAAACAACTTATGTTAGTTCTGTGATCCTGGTATATCTGACACAAAATCACTCACCTGGGGAACCAGATGCAAACCCAGTGCCAAATTGGAAGTCTTTAATAGTTGTGCCTCCGATGGTAAGAGTGTCGGTCACATAGTCTCCAGCGGCACCGGAACCATCGGCATAGCTGATATTGAAGTCCGAGTTCACAAAGGAATATGAGGAGGAAGAGGATGAGTCGTAAGTACCGGATTCAGCGCAGACGTTTTTGGTGGATGCACAGAGAGTAGAATTTGGCGTATTGCACCATAAATCACTACTTCCGGTGTCGAGAACCAGACGTACAGTCTGTTCGGGGGTGCCTAGAGTGACATTACAGAAGTATAAAGTTTCCTAGGTAGAAACATTAGTATATATTCCGTCAGATTATATATTCTCTAAATATAGATAGATATGTGTACCTCATTGTCCAATGCCTGACTGACTGTCGACCGTTTCCTCCTTGCTTGATCTCTAGCGACGGGGTTGGAGACATCGTTTCGTTGAATATCCATTTGTACCACCGCGGGATTATCTCGTCGATGGAGGGTTATGCCCCAGACTGGCATCACCAGGCCAGTGACCAATAGGATCCAACTATTTTTCATGGTGCCGATCGTCCTCCCCGAATTCGGCCCGAATTAGTGATTTCGAACGGTTTAAGAGACGATATTCCCAAGTGGGTTTGGATGAGGATTGGTGAACGGTAAGAGTAAGGAAGAAGTTGAGAAAGGGAAAAGCAAAAAGAGTCAAGAAGATGAAATGGTCATGGAGATCCTCGGCTCCAACTATTACTAGTATTACTAGTATTAGCACTAGTACTGTCATAAGAATACTAATACTAACACTAATAGTACTATAGTTAACTAGTTATAATAATAGTACTATTAGTAGTTATATAGTGTATTAGTTAGTAACTATATAGTTAGTTAGTTAACTAGTTAACTAGTTAGTTATAGTAGTTATAGTTATTAGATATATTTATTGTATTAGTAGTTATATAGTGTATTATATAGTACTATTAGTATACATATGTATAGTTAGTGTATGTATTAGATATACTGTTGCCTGAACGGGTAACCCGGAAGTCTCCCAAGTGCTGTCGTCACCAGATATAATTTAGTAAAGGCCTTTTATAATATACTCCATATATATAATAGTAATCTAAAAAGTTACCAGTTCTTATCCTTATTATATACCCTTATGTTGTAGGTATACCCACATATAGCACACGTACAAGACATACGTAGTAGAGGCGATGACGCGGTTGACTCTCCACTTTAGTCCATGGGACTCTTACACGGAGTACTCCGGATGGTATATACAACATACTCATAGTAACATAGATATTCATACTATTAGATATTGTACATTCTTACTATAATCTCTCTATTGTAATACACTGGCCACTTATAGACCCATCGTTTCCCGAATTTGCTGCATGGTCACCCGACTGTTGGCCCGCGCTGCTTCGGCGCCTTCCTCAGCCACTGACTCCAGGTAACCAGTCTGATCCTCCATGATCGTAATATACCGATCTCGGATTTCTTGCAAATGATATGCGATCCGGTCTGCAACATGTTCCTTGAGTGACCGGAGACTGGTGCTGTGGAAGTCAGTCGCAATCTCCTCACATGGTACACCTTCCAGGTGGCTGAGGATCTCAATAAGATTAGACACCCCAGGCCGACGCGTCGGGTCGTAGGTGATGTTTGCTTCCGAGTCGGTCAGGGCTACCTTGACTTTCTGACGGATTTCAGCCGGCGAATCGGTAAGGATAATCCGAGATTTCTCATCGGCGTGCGATTTGGACATCTTGGAAGTGGGTTCCTTGAGGGACATCACTCGCTTGGCAGGAGCTAGTCAAGTTAGTGTCTGGTCTGTTCCTTCTGTTCCTTCTGTCCCTTCTGACATGGGCAACTGTTATCTTACATATCAATGCCTCTGGGATGGGGAAAATTGGCCCGTAGAGGTGGTTGAAGCTGTTCGCGGTATATCGGGAAAATTCTAGGTGCTGTCTTTGGTCTTCCCCAACTGGGACATGGGTAGCTCTTGGGTGATCGTTAGTTAAAAAAAATCGCCAATGTAAACGAGAAACATACCTGTGCACAAGGATATCAGCAGCTTGTAGTACTGGATAGGAGAAAAGACCAAGTCGCAGCTGTGCCCGTGCCGTCGAATCATCCAGTGTGGCATCGTCGGGCAGTTGTAGCTTGCTCTGGACGGATGTCAATAGAATGCCCATATGTAAAGAAAAAAAAAGCGATAGGGCCGCTCACCTTCCACTGTGTCATACGCGACAGATACCCCATGGAAGCCACTGTACTGAGAATCCACATCAACTCGGTATGTGCCGGCACCTGATGAAATGTCAATATAAGTCTCGATTGTGCTTAGCAGCTAACAGTTAGAAGACGGAACCTACACCGGACTGGTAGAATATTGTCGAGCGTTTAGGATCCAGGCCCACAGCAAGCAATGTTGCAAAGGCCTCTTTCCGCCATCTCTTCAATCGAGCTGGATCTTGCGGTACTGTCAATGCATGTAGATCAACAATAGAGAAAAATAACTTGGTTCCTTCGGCTGCATCCTGCTGGAGCTTTACCCATTGATGTAAAGCTCCTAGATAATTTCCCAAATGAGGCACCCCAGTTGGCTGAATCCCGGAAAATATAATGGGCTCTTGTGCTGGCGTGCTGTTTGAGCTATTCCATCGATCGCATCTCCTTTGGAAAAGGGAGAGCCTGCTTGGGCGGATATGGAGGTGCTTTGCACGCAATGACCCCAGCGAGGTAAATTCATGTCGCATCGCGTGGGTAGACATCTCCAACAAACACTCAAACGGTGCGAGAATGGGAAATTTCAAGTGCAATCACTTCGTACTGTACTTTCGTAGACCCTAATGCCCCCGAAAAACGCGACACGCGAAATGTGTCACGTGACCAATATCGTGTCGGATGAAACTGCACTGGGCATCACCTGGGTGGGCATTGTCTACATCTATGACAACCAAATTCCACATATTCCACAGGAATATCATATCGAAGTGGTAGTACGTCTATTAGGGACCCGGTTGGGGCGAGCAACCTCCTTGCAGTATATACAAGTTTCCTTTCATCTGGGCTGAAATGAGAATAGTAAAACAGTAAAATACATATGGCCTAGATCAAGAAGGCTTTTGAAAATAATGAAAACAGCGCCTGTAGCAAAGACACCAAGTCCAGATGTTCACGGGTATACAAGTTCAACAGTAGATTACCATTCCATCTATAGACGCTTGCGCTCAGCGAATCGTTCACTGTTCAAAGTATCGAATATCGTGCCTGGGGCCGAGTTGTCCTTTCGCTGACCGAATTGTGCGAGCTCGGGGCGAAGAGCTTCTTCCACCTCGGCAACCGAGTCATCCATGGTCTTACCAGCATCTAGTACAGAAAATATGGTTAGTACCCTGATCATTAAAGACGCTAGCTATCCAGGCGGGTGGGGGGAAAGGGTAGCCCATACCAAGACTGTCGTGTTCCCAGACATTTGCCTTCATACCGACTCCATAAAATGCGTGCTTCCGGAGAAATGCAAGCCATGCCTGTACCGCTTGTGGGTTTCCATCCTTGATCTGAATCAATCGACGGAGGGTGATTCGTTCAAAGTTCTCTTGACTCTTCTTGTGCACGAAGTTGCTTCGGGGTACGGTCCAGCGTTCAACGATGCGGGGGAGAGGCACAGGCCCGGACACGGGGAGGTTGAGGTAGTAAGCGGCACGAATGGCAAAGTCGGTGAAGAACTCCACGTTACGGACACTGTATGATCGCAATTGAAGGTCGCAGACTGGAAGGCCGTATTCCACCTTCCTCCGTAAGGGCCGTAGATATATAGCTTGCACGCTTCGTGGAAGTCGGCTGTCCTCGCCGAATGCTCCTAACCGTTCAGACCTAACCGAACTGTGAGCATTCATCTTTGATCTATTTTTGATATTGAGCCAATTGAGCCAATTGCCTTGGATACTAACCATTCTTTCACACTAGACTTGGTGATTTGCTCGGCTTCGGTCGGTCTGGATTACCTCAATTAGCGACAAAGCCAAAATACTAGATTCGAAGGGTTTCTTACGCTACTGGAGCAGTCGACGCAGGGGCGGTAGCGGCGGGAGTCGCGATGGGTGTAGCAGGAGTAGGGGAAACAGGGGCAGCTTCTGCAGGAGCAACTGGTGTAGAGGTCGGTGTTGGGTCTTGAGCGGGTGTCTTCTCTTGCTCCGGCGGAGTTGGCTGGGTTGGGGATGATAGAGAGCGGAATGACACAGGGGCCTTTCAAGGAGGTGTTAGCACAGCAATCATGAATCGCAGAATAAGAACATACCCGGAGGCGCTTGCCCACTCCAATTAAAGAGCGCGATGTGTATGAGAACATTGTTAATGGTTGATTTTGAGGAAGATCCGTTGCTGGCGGATGGGTTTTTTTCGGGGAGCGAGTCCAGGGCGGTGAGTGAGGAAGGATATAGAGAAACTGAAACTACAATGGACGGTGATATCTCTATATTATACTATTATACTATTATACTATTATACTATTATACTATTATACTATGCGCTAAACTATTGATATAACAAGAATAAATATAAATATAGATAGACCATGATCTACAGAGTAGAGATTGATGATTGATCCAATTGTGAGTAAAAACGACTTTGTACAACCCTATGTTACTGTCGATATTTATAGTGTTCCCCCTAATAGATGATCGACTCTCTTACTCTAAGCTTTTAAACAGGATATTCTCTTTGATGAGTTAGTAGATGTGGTTATCCTCCAAGGCCACTTATCTCAAATGTTTTCTATGAATCGGATCATTGCGACCCCCCGCCAAACTAGCGACCTGGGCAATGGAACCATGTGACTCCGCACTTGGAAACGTCCCTTCTTTTTTTTTTTTTTTACTCCTACTTTCCCACTTGATATATATATATATATATATATATATATTCAAACTTCTTCTTGTATACAACACTAACGTCTGCAAAAATGACAAAGATAAACCTGTCCTCATTTGAGCGGGCCAACGAAGCGGTTTCTTATCTCAGAACCAAGTTGCCAGAGACCCTGCAAAAGCCTCAGGTTGCAATTGTATGTGGTTCAGGGCTAGGAGGGCTTGCAGATACTATTCAACCCGAGTCACGGATCGAATTTGACTACGCATCCATCCCCCACTTCCCTCGCTCAACAGGTTGGTCATCTTCTTCGGGCTTAGAGAGGAGGTTCTAACATTCCACAGTCGTTGGTCATGCTGGAAAGCTGGTTTTTGGTCTTCTCGGCCAGAAAATTCCTGCGGTGTTGATGGTTGGCCGGGCTCAGTCAGCTTAAGCCCTCATTCTGCTTGTAATAGCACAGCTGACCTTGACCTAGTTACTACGAGGGACACTCGATTGATCAGGTGGCATTCCCAATTCGAGTCTTCAAGCAGTTGCAAGTGAATACGGTTGTCTGTATGTTCTACATGATCCTTAATAACCCGAAGATTGACGTTATAGAACGAAGATTAATGATGTTTGGTAGTGACCAATGCGGCCGGAGGTTTGAATTCTGAGTATGCTGTGGGAGATATCGTTCTATTGAACGATGTAAGAGAAATCCTCGTCAACGGCATCGCGTGGAGTTATTCTAACATCGGGTTACAGCATCTCTTCCTCGCAGGTCTGGCAGGAACTCATCCATTGAGAGGAGCCAATGAAGATGAATTTGGAGTGCGATTCCCGCCCCTGTCCGACGCCTATGACCTTGAGCTCCGTCGCCACGTGCATCAGTCATGGAAGAAAGTCATATCACCGGAAAGCAAGAGAAAGCTGCACGAGGGTGTATATGCATTTTGCGGGGGCCCCACGTAAGTCACCTCAACACAATCCCTTCAAATCCGATTCTGATAGCATCAAGTTACGAGACGAGAGCCGAGAGCCGGATGCTTCGAATACTTGGTGCCGATGTGGTTGGTATGTCCACAGTACCGGAGATTGTTACCGCCAGACATTGTGGCCTACGAGTGCTTGCATTCAGTCTGGTCACTAACAAGGCCGTGTTGTCTCCTGTACCTCGCGGAGATGACGATTTGCTCCAGAATAAAGCAGCAGGCGAACTGAGTGCCCTTCTAGAAGAGGGCATGGCAGGACACGAAGAGGTTCTTGAAGCTGGCCGCGCGGCGGCCATTGACATGCAGGTAAGATCGTTGCATCAATCCTTGGAAGACAATGAAACTGACATTGACCCAGAAACTGGTTGTCGAAACCCTCGTGGATGTCTTTGATAGCGTTTAAGACTGGGCTTGACACAGAACGCATATGATGATCTCAGATCGTGTGAGGATCCATGTCTAGCTTGTTAGGATCCCAGCAGAGGCCATTTTGTTGAGATGTCAGCCATGGCTAACATGGGGTTGTTGCCATCCCTGGCATAGTTTGAGGAAAGTAAAGACCGAAATTTCACTTGTTCTTCCGGGTTCTCTTTGCCTGTAAGTCCTTGTAGAAGGACTTCTTTCCGCTTGTTTTGTTGGCTTGAATGTCCCTGTATTTGGCCTGGAAGCGCTTGGTGCCACGTTCGAGTGCCAATGTTTCCTCAACAAAGTTCTTCTTGCGGTCCTTCTTGGTGATACGATTGCTGAAGAACTCGGTAGGGCCCTCGATGATGGTTCCAACCTGAGAATATTCTGGCGGTTTGGCCTTGCCATTTTCCTTCTTGTAGTGACGCTTGGGATCAAGCACAGAACGCATCCGGATGAGCTGCAGATCTCTCTTAAGCTCCGAGGTCATTTCTGTCTTCGGGAGGTTGAACCACTCAGGTCCAGCAGTAGGCTTGTCCTATCGAAGGTGAGGGTTGTTAGCAATTGCCCACAGATATCGCACACCAAGAAAAGATAGTGATTATGACGAATGCTCAGAGTAACTATGAATAAAAAGGCTCTCACTGGTGCAGCACAGCCCAAGACGGACTGGTTACGCCGCATCAAGCGCTTTGCGTTGGGATATTTTCCTCATAGCAAAAAAAAAAAAAAAAAGGGAAGATAGGATAGCAAGGAAGTAACTGGGTGACTCACGGTATTCACTTTCTTGATCTCAGCCGCGCGAAGAGAGTTGGCCAACTCCTTCTGCTTTTGATCGGTGATCTTTGCAGCATCGACAGTAGCAACATCATCTCCCTGGCGAATGTATGATTCCAGTGAGGACCCCGGTGACAACTTCGGGATTCTAGAGGGAGGTTAGCCTAGATCTTAGCTTATTAATGTTGAAAAGGTTCCCATACCTAAGAGATGCCAGATCATCAGTCTGGGTGGTTAGGGCATTGGAACCCTTCAGTCGAGTCTCTGCCTCAAGAAGCAACTGCTGGATCTGATCATCAGTCAGGTCTTCCTGAACATCCACACATGTTGAATCAGCCATCCCTGTTGGATAGGGAGGGTAGAAAAAAAACAAGAGCGATTTAAGATGAGGTGGAGAGAATTTATATTTTTTCTTAGCTTTGCTTGCTGCTTCCCGGAGCCGGACAAACGTTTATGAGAAATTTCTGCTTAGTGCGAGAGTGGAGTAAGGGTCATGTGATTGAACATACTTTTGTTTGTAGTACCTGGTACAAACTAATAGTGTTATTTAAGTGGTGGTAACAGAAGTACCCAGTACTTATTATTAAAGTACTCATTAAATGGTACTCATGTATTGAAAGTCAAAGACCCCAAGGGAAATCACCTATCAGAGGTATTTATCTACTAGTTATACTATGTGTGTATACATACATATATACATTCATTGTAATAGAGTAATCCAATGCTTTATAACCCTTCTACTATTTTAAATTAGGCCTGATTATATCCAAAAAGAAAACCCCTAGTTATATAACTATACCTAGGTACACCTAGGTACACCTAACTAGTTAGGTATTATATACATCGAGCTCGGAGGGGTGGCCCCGGGGAACGTCAGACAGCTCAACACCTTTGGCAACGCGCCTCGACGAACACAACTAGCTTCAAATAGTTTCTGGCTGCGTGATATTTATCTGATAATCGTTTTTATTATTGAGTCCATTCGTTCTTTGTTCTTATATCTGCCAACCCCGCCTTCCCCCGTATCTCACCTCACACCCGGTCGCGTCGCATCCTCTCGGTCCGTCCAGTGCACCATCCACCCGATACGCACCCAGAGGCCCATATAGTGCAACCCCGAAGCAATCATGGAGCAATCCCCTCAAGGCTCTGCGCAGCAAGGCAGACAACAACCACAGCCGATTTATGATGTTAGAAATGGGGGTCATTATGGTAAGTTCCTTCCAAGGTTATCACTGCACCCAAAAACTACGCGCCAAAACTGCGCACCGAGGTCCATTACAGGGCTAAGCTGCTGGTTTTGTTGCTTCCTCTTCGGCTATCCAATTGATTGAAGGGGAGACTAACGTCGGCCATTTATCTATAGGTGCTAGCGCAGCGGTATGTCCATCGCAGTGAGCCGCGCGGGCCTTATCTTCATTCTATGACGATCGCGCGAAGTGTTTTGAGTATCAACTAATCAAATTTGGGTGAAAATAGCTTTCGGCGCAAGGTTATGCGCCAGTTGCCGAGTTGTACACTGGTACCTGGGCCAACGTAAGCTCCTGAGATGACCAAACACATATCGAGCTCCAGTACTCACCAGAACTAGGTAAACCAAGGCCTTCAAGGAACCGCGCGTGATATCCTGACGACCTACTGGCAGCATGTCATCAACCACCTGGAATCAGACAACCACGACTACAAGATCCACCAGTTACCGTTGGCCCGTATCAAGAAGGTGATGAAGGCGGACCCGGAGGTCAAGATGATATCTGCAGAGGCACCCATCTTGTTTGCTAAGGGCTGTGATATTTTTATTACCGAGCTGACTATGCGTGCCTGGATCCACGCCGAGGACAACAAACGTCGTACCCTCCAGCGATCCGACATTGCCGCGGCTCTGTCCAAATCGGACATGTTTGACTTCCTCATTGATATAGTTCCCCGCGAGGAGGCAACTTCTCATGCAAAGCGGTCGAGTCAAGCTGCCGGCACTGCCCCGGGACCATCTGCTGCCCCGGGTCAGCTGCCCCCTGCCCCGCATGGAGTTCAACCGCACCAGCACATGGGCCCTGCCGACTACGCTTCCCTTGGCCAGCACGGTATGCCTCAGGACCAGGAGTACCGCCCACAACCTGCCATGTACCCCGGAGCCGTTCAGTCAGACCCAACTGCAGCATATGGTCAGCCTCAATCCCAAATGTTCGAGGGGATGTATGCCTACCCGCATCTCCCTCCCCAGCAGGTACGTAGTTGTCAAATGTCTCATCTTTAGCAGACAAGCTAATTTTGGTCGTCAAGTGAATGTGTCATCAGCACATGGTCCAGTCCGTCATTTTAATTTAGTTCACGCGCGTTTTCAGGCGAATTTTGGTCCGTTTCCTTTTTCTTTCTTACTGTTTTTATTTGATTCTTTTTTTTTTTTTTTTCTTCCCACACATGGCAAGGTCAATGCTGTAGAAGTGGTGATTGAGTGACTCCTGATTCCGATCTTTTCCGATCTTTCAGGAACCTTTTATATTAGCACGGGTTTTGATCCTAGCTAGAAAAAGAGGAAACCACATGTGACGTTATGAAGATTATGTGTGATTGGCTTTGTTGATTGTAGTATCATATATGTTCCTATATCCCGTACCGGTCTTGGAGTAAGCCGAGGTTACAATCCATGAGATAAGAGACATCCTCAGGCCGTCCAAAGTTGTTTCATATATGGCCTTTTGACCAGTTCTGGATATGGCAAGGTACGCTTCTAGCTGTATTTCTGTACTTACGCTCTCTCAATAGGTCCCAAGGGGGTACTTCATTGTTGTAGTTGAACATTGCATTACACATAACACACTTATAGATTTATCCAGTCTTCTTAAAGCGTGATGAAAGAGTCGCAAACTTATCCACCTTGGTGGGAGCTTGAATACTGCGTGTGAGCCTATTCATAACTAGTTAGCAGGTAGTTCACAGCAATGCGGTTGTAGATTTTGAACTGTACTTTTCGAGCAAAATGGGCCCCTGCATGGCATCAACTCGTCCATATTTCTTGTTCCTCGTGGAAATATCGTAAAACTCGTCTGCACTGTCCGCTTGCATCAACTGCACGGTTTGCTGTAACTCGTCGAGGTTCTCGCGAAGAATTGGGACGTTTAAGCTGTCCACGAATTCGGCGAGATATTCAACATCTTTTGCTAATGCTGCCACTCCGTTGGGATTGATTTTCTTCACATCTGGGGACAATGGTTGCGCCTGTATGGTCAGTCAGCAAGTCTCTGTTTCGACAGATTGGGTCCATAGAAATCTCACCAGAATCATGTTAGCAGCATGACTAAGGGCATCGAAATAGATGAGCTCCTTGATTTCCGTTGGCAGGCCCAACAATGTGGAGTTCATGATGTTGGACAAGAATCGAGTCAAGGTTTGCATGTAATTGCTTGGCTCTGTGGGAGGTGTAGGGGACATCCACTCGTACTCTGCGGTCTCGATAAGGTCGTCGATTTTGGAATTGACGACCTCGAAGATACGCTTCTCAGCTGCTTTCTTGTTGCTTTTGAACTTCTCGGTAGCCTTCAGCGCGATTGAGGTGCCGGTGGAGTTCTGTGATCGGGCTGCTGCCAATAAGAGTTCCAGCTCGCGGCAAGCTAGCTCGAAGTGTTCCAAGTTAATAAGAATCTGAACGATTTGGCCTAGATATTGCGAGGACAGGCGCTCCACTAAAGTGTCACAGACTTTTTGCGAAAGGAGGTCATCCAGATCCTGCTAGGTTAGTTGTCAAGTCATGGAGTTTGAGCGTACACGTTGGTTCAAGCTCACATTCTTCAGTGTCTCATCAATCACATTTGTATTTGCGAACCCATCATTTGCAAAAAAGTAGAACTGGTTCAGGAAATTCCGGATATCAATGCAACACAACGGATACATTCGGGAAAATGGTAATATGCATGGGAACCTAAGCCAAATGATCAGTTACATCTAAACAAGGACCAATCGGCCCAGGCTGATTCCCAACTTACACTTGTTCCTCGCGAGGTTGTTCCGGGCTGTACCAGCTAACATTGAGGACCTTGTCATGCTCCTCTTCAGTCTGTATGGGCATAGGCATATAATCATCCGTTGATACAATCTGGTAGTGTCAGCAGTTAAAATAGATTGATAGGGAGAAAACAGCCCTACCTCCTGGAAATCATCACTGAATCTCTTCTTCAAAAGTTCAGCATATTTGCCAAAGAGCGTCAACAAGAAGTCATCAAAGACCCGCACGGGGAAGTTCCACGTCTGTAATATGGGTATCAGCTATTTGAGGCCAAGATAATATAGTCGGGCCTACTCACATTCATCGTCTGCATAAATAGAGCAATCAGATTCTTGATGTTGAGAATGCTTTCGGCGTTATCAACTTCATGAAGTGCTTTCAATATCAGCACTACAGCCGCTTGGCACATCGAATCCCATAGCTCGTCGATCTACTCAAAGGCATGGGTCAGATAATTCCTTGAGGGGGCTAAAGGGAAGGGGATACGGTTACTTACATCGACGGATGACCTGAGATCAGGGGCTCTTTTCATGGTGGCCCGTTCAACAATGGCAAACCCGGCCATCTCTTCCAAAAGATTGTGCAGACTAGAACCATCTTCATCAACAAGAGTGATAGAAGACGGAAGCAAGAGTTCCTTTTGTCTTCGGCGGGTGGTCGCGTATTCAATTCGGAATTTGTCCATATGTCCCAAAGATTGATGGATATGCAAGCACTCGAACAGCGGCGTGAAGTCAACTTGAAGATCTTCATTCTGGAGCAGGTCATACTCTTCGTCTTCATCAGACACCAATTCGATTGCCGAGTTCAAATTGAAATGCTCTAAATAAGGGATTTTATCCGCTCTTTGTTTTTGTCTTGTTTTCCGTTGGTCCGTGTGAAAGAGCGCAATTTCCCCGAGGTATTGAGACATTTCTCGGATGCGGTAAAGCCAGGTGTTGAGATCTGACATCACTGCTTCCGCGATAGCTCTCTGTGTCGCTGGAACTGAGCGTTGTATCATGACTGCAATCTTGTATTGCGTCACCCCCTTCAGATGGACATTTTGTAATTCCTCCAGTGCGCGCAACGCGGCATAGTGGTTCTTCTTTGCCAAGAGGTCATGGACCTGGTTGGCTAGACGCAGAACCTCCAAGCAATCCTGAATGGCGCGACTAGTCTCATCGATGTTTTGCCGGTGGCCACGCGACTCCACCAGTGCTTTCTTCTGCTCGGCTAGGCGTTGGGTACTGGTTTGAATAGATTGGTTCAAGTCCAGAATCTCTGCTGTCAAGCTCACTGTCCCCTCTCGAATCCGAAGCAGTGAATTGACTGATGAGACAAACTCCTGGTGATTTGTGTTGCATATGCTTTCGATTTCGGACTCCTTGTCACCCGCAAACCGGGACAGCGATTGCAGCAGTTGTGGAGTGCGGTTTTCAACACTGTAATCTCTGATTGAGGGAATGAGTTGATCAAGATAGTCTGTGTCAGAGGGTGAGATGATAATCTATGGACAAGAAGTCAGTTTGTTTGGGTAGACTCTCCAACGTGTATAGGCTGGCTCACTTGGTTCAGGACATGTGGCTCATTGAGCATTGGAGCCATAGGTGGCATAATGGCTTAGCCTCATAGCCAGATGAAATCCTAACAGTCTTAATACTTCACACCTGTTAGGCTTGCAACCTTATCCTTATAGGTCCTAGGTAACTAGTTGAACGTCACAGGCGGTCAGATGTTCCATCTGCCACCAATATGCATGACCGCTTTCGAGAGGCCTCCCTAGGTAATCGAGGCTAATCCTACTTTGCACTAGCGTAAACTTTGGCCAATATCACATGCCCAGGTGTATACTACCTAACCTGGAACCTGCGCGAGACATCACTCTTCCAAGGTAATTATTTCTAACACCTTTTTTTATACACAACGTCCCAACTTACTTGTTCTTTTAGCATTCCTAACACAACTTCATCAATCTTCTCACCAGCTCAGAGACTGTGGGAACAGTACGTCAGATAAACACTGTTAGTTATACAGTAAGACAGAGAGCAGCGATCACCACCATGCTGAAGGTGGATGCAATGGCTGTTATATTCTCTATTGGGGGTCTGGTCTGTATAATGACCCTTTACTATAATAGTATCACTGACATAGGATCACAGCAAGTCATTCCATAAGACTCAGTATGAGAGCGTATTGGAGACACTATGAGATTGAAGGCAGACAGAGAACTCTATAACCAGCCTGTCTAATGACTAGATATATGCTGCGATGCATGCTCAACGACTCACTCCCCAACGGTTTCTTAATTGCTTTGTTTGCACCGTTCGACGATCAAGTGACTCCATTTGTTGGCCCTGGGACAATTAACAAGTACATAAGTGACTTGTATCCCCTCGTCAACACTCCTTTTTTTTCCCTCTCGCAACAATTTCAATTGCTCATCTGTGGCTACATCGCGCGAACCCTACCTATTAAGTCGGACAACTTGCTACATTGTATGTGGACTGTCTTACAACACGATTGTCGCTTTCCCGCTCATCTTCTCATTAGGATTGAACATGGAGAGGCCTTCTCCAGCTCGAGGATCGCCATCGGCGCAGCTTACTGCATTCAATGCGATGGGCTACGACCCTCTTGGTCACCGAGGGAATCCTGTTTCGTTGCCTGGGATGGAGACAATCCGTCCAACTGCGTAAGATACTAGTTGTTGTTTTATTTTATACATTGACGATCAAAGTGCTAACACGGTCAACGCGCGTTACAGTGATCCGTTTGCTGGTTGGTCCAATGAGACAGGGTCTGCGTCTAGCGTTCCTTCATCTCAAACCACTACCGCAGGCTCTGCTTCTGGCTACCCCTATCCAGCGCACGCTACCCTTGACCAGGCAAACACTCAGTACCAGTACTCGTCTGTTTCGCCTCGGCTAGCTCGCACAATCAACACATCTCAAACTGTCATCGGACAAACCCCAGTTTCTTCAGCTCATCCCACAAACCCTGGTCCTGGTGGAATGCGATACTCGCCTTCCCATGCCCAGACATCTCGGTCGCTGGATTACATGGCATACTCGCCTCGTTCTTCGACTAATACTCAGGCACGTCTGGGAGCATCTCAGTATCTGCTCTCTCCTGTTCAGTCAAGCATTGCCAACGCTCGGTACTCCCCATCGCGTGAAGATATCACGTTTGAATACAAGCCGATCCCGGATTTCTTATCTAGCTTGCTCGCAACCACCCAGGATTCAGTTCGAGATGTCCCTGTTTCTACCAACAACGCCTTGACCCATATTTCCCGTGGTAGCCAAGCTGGTCGCTCCACTGGTACAACTAACCTGTCTTCGCAGCCCCTCTCCGGTGGAACTCATAACGTTACTGAAAAGCATCGAAGCTTTATCGTGCGAAATGTCCCTGTCGACACCGCCCACCGCTCGATTGTTATGATGCTTCCCGTAAGTCGCAATACCAACCTTCTCATGGGATAGACCAAAGCTGACTCTATTAAGATTGACGAATACCCCTCCCTTGAGGATGTTTGTCTCAAGCAAGTTGAGACCCAGGGTGCATTCTCGTTTTCGTTTAGTGACCTTCGAGAGGCCATCCGCGCCATGAACAAAATTCGCCAAACTCGTCCTGCATGGCGCGTCATGCCTGCCAATTGCAAAGATCTTGCCAATTTTAAGGGAACCAACGGAGCTAATACCTCTTCCTCTGTTCATCAAGATGGTGCATTCCTGCTTTCTGTGTACACCATCCAAAACCAGTGGCTCACGGAACCTATGGAGGATGTTGTTCGACAGGTCGTCACTTCTCTTGGGACCCCGCGTTCTTGCAAGCTTATTGAGAACGGCACAAACATGGGTCGATACCAAGTAGAATATTTCAACAAGCGTCACGCGACTTATGCTTTTTCATGTCTCGGTGGATTCAAGCTCGAAGTATCTTTTTTTCTTTTTCTTCTTTCGCCTTCATTTTTGCTTTTATGTTCCTTGAAAGTGGAATGCTAACATTGGGTTCGTGCAGGGTTTTCGTTTCAATGTCTCTATTGATACACAGGAAGAGATTCCTGCTTTGTCTCATATTCGAACTACCAGCTTTGGCTCCCCTCAGAGCCCCATTACGCCGTATCGCCACGTATCCAAGGTGAACGAACACGTTGAGAAGGTCGATGTTTCCCCGGCCTTTGAGGAGGGTCAGACGAGCGCAGAACACGCCATTGATCTCGACCGAATCAGGCAAGGACTAGATGTTCGCAGCACTGTAAGTTTTCACCTATCTGCTACATGACCCGATTTCTCACATATTGCCTCGTTACAGGTCATGATCCGCAACATTCCTAACAAGATAACATCGGTATGCTTATCTCCATCTTCTTATGAAAATATTCAATGGCGAATTCGATCTGATCATTCAATAGGATCAGTTGAAGAGCATCATTGACGAGTCCAGCTATGGGAAGTATGACTTCCTCTACCTACGCATGGGTAAGTGCTTCTCCACGATTTATTCTCCTGTTCAGGCTAATTCGATCCACAGATTTTACCCATCATTGCAAGTAAGTTCTGATTGCTCATTGTTGGCTTTCAATGTTGCTTACCCTTTGTCCTTCTAGCGTTGGTTATGCTTTCATGAACTTCGGAGATGTGAGTGTTTTTGATAGCCCTACTTTTGTCCCATGTCCCTTTTCATCCCATGTTCCCTTTCGTCACATGTTTTTGCTAGCCCTACTTTCATATGTCCCTTTTCGTCCCATGTTTGCTTTCGTCCCTTTTCGTCCCATGTTTCCTTTCGTCCCATGTTTCCTTTCGTCCCATGTTTGCTTTCGTCCCTTTTCGTCCCTTTTCGTCCCATGTTTCCTTTCGTCCCATGTTTCCTTTCGTCCCATGTTTCCTTTCGTCCCATGTTCCCTTTCGTCCCATGTTCCCTTTCGTCACATGTTTTTACTAGCCCTACTTTCATATGTCCCTTTCGTCTGATCTTTTTACTAATATAATATATAGGCAATTGACATTATCGACGTGAGTTATATCATGGGTCAGTGTGTGACATGTACTTACCAGTATCTATTAGCTCGTGCACTCTCGACAGGGCAAGACTTGGTATGGTCCTCCCCATCTTCCCCAGGAAACTGCACGTTTGCTGACTCGAGACAATTACAGGCCCGACTGCATCTCCGAGAAGAGAACTGAGATTTCTTACGCCAGTTTGTATCCCATCCATGGCCAATTGGAATGATGTCTAACCAGTTTCAATAGCACTCCAAGGGAAGGAGGCTCTCGTGAACAGGTTCCGAAACAGTAACGTTATGACCCGTCCTCCCGGAGAACGACCTCGTGTGAGTTTAATCTTTTTTTTTCTTTTCTTTTTTGTCCCACTCCGGTACCGATATTGACTGAATATATAGCTCTTCCATATCGACGGCCCCCGCGCGGGCACCGAAGCAGCCTTCCCCGGTCCCAATGATGCCAGTAAGCTCCGTCGTTCAGTTGCTAGCACTACTCAGCAAGGTAAGAAGAGTAAGATGCCTTACCCTCTGGCTTGTGGGCATGTTCTGACCCTTCCACAGGCCTCTTTGCACCTCGAACCCGACCTCCCACTACGCCTCACACCAACCGTACGCGACCCCAATCGCAGTCCTTCAGCCAGACTCCACGAGGTCGAGGATCCATCCGCACTCCCCGGCATTCTGGTGGACGATCGGTGCAGCATGTCCCTAGCGACTTTTCTTCGATGCGGGCAGAGGACCGTCAATTCATCTCGCCGAGGAATTAAGCCTTATGAGCTCATCTACAAGAAAATCAGTTGCTCTTCCTCTTGCTATTTCTCTTGCTCTTGACTTTCACTTTCACTGTGACACATATGCAGCTGTTGAATGGCGAATCATTTTCGAAATATTCAACCGATCCTTCCACTCCAGTCCGACGCCCCCCAGTCATCCATGAAACAATGCGCCAGCCCAATTACCCAGATCTATTTTCAAACGAGTGAATCAGAATCAGATCCCCCTCCCCCCCCAAAAAGACCAAAAACCCGAGAAAAAAAAAAAAGCTCAACCTCGCGAGATACCCAAAGAATGAACACCACAATGCCGTTCACAGAGCCCCAAAACTCTGGATACTGAAACATCGCATCCTTGGTTTATGGGGTCTTTCTACGTCCCTTTGTTTGATCCCATCTGCCCCAGACAGGAGAGGATATCATTCGCAATATCCCAAGTAGGTTATGTGTGGTATCCCCATTGAGAACAGCATGAAATATTCCTCTACCACACAGAGGGAATCAGAGGCATCTACAGTTTCTCAGAATAGCTGGCACAGTCTTTGCTTGCTCTGCTGATGACATGTGCCTTTGTATTGCATATTCCGAAGAGAAATTCATCTCATTTCGGAACTGTGCTTCTGCGCGGTGTTCGCTCTAACCTTTCTTTCGTTATTCACGGTCAAACTCGTTCATTTATGCTCACATCTATTCTCTACCTCTCCTGTGTTTCCTGCGTTGCCTGCTTCGATCCTAACCCCCAATCTCACCGGAGATCACTTATTTGTGACCGACAACCAACATTGGCAACCATCCAAAGGCGCTGCTGCGTTTCTTACGTTTCCTCACCTCGAGCCTCTGGTCTGCGGTTTCTGCATTTTCTGCGGTTTCTGCGGTTCCTGGCAGTCTTTTTTTTTTTTTTGCTTTTCTTGTTTTTTCAATGCGCGTTGGCTTTTGCCTTTTGTTTTTTTTTTTTTTTTTCCCTAAAAAATCTAGAAAATCCCAAAAAAAGTTGGAGATAGGAAATTAGTCAAATGGAATATTTTCTTTCGATTATATTTGGATTATATGAATGAATACGATGTACGATGTACGATGTACGATGTTGTAGAGACAGTAAAACCCGGAAACCCGAACCACACCCCCTTGACTTTTCTCCATCTTCCTTCATCTTCCTCCATCTTCCTTAATATACAACAAAATGGACAAGGAAATCCTGGCAGTTCATTCAACATTACATCTAATCTTTCATCGCAACAAAAATCAGCATCGTCGAACCAAATGGTGGAAATGGCTATCCATTTTGAAACGCGCTACCTTGGATTTCGCCCGATCGGGGGTAATATCCCACCTGGCCACCATAATCCCCAGATGTTACATGTATGAAGAAAAGAAAAAGCAAAGGGAGGATCAAGTTGAAGGCAAACTAACTGTTTTCTTAGTGCTTTTTCAACTGTCGTTGCCGATAACCAATTCTCTACCCTGGGAATCGTACTGCTAGCTGCATTGGCGCGACTGTCCAAAATCACGGGGATCAGTCATCAGCTGAAGATGCAACCTGTGAGGAAGTCCAAGATTATTCCAGTCGCAAAGGAAGATCTTGGGGAACGCATTCATCGAATTGATACTGTGCCACTTGTCCCAGTCAAGATTTCCCTGTCGGATTCCACGGCTTCAGCCAAAGAAAAGCCCACGGAAAAACTTCAAGAAGTTTCCAAAACGAAAAAGAAGAAGAAGAACAAGAACGCCATCGATGATTTGTTTAGCGGTTTATTTTGAAACTTATATATCCTTTTATGTACAATATCCTTTTTGGGGGTGTGTTTTTGTGTGTTTTACGGAATTGCAAGGGATTTATGTCCAGTCATGTATTTTCCAAAGGCTAGAAAGATTGTTTTTATGAACGAGATCGAGAGAAAATAACCTCGCCCAATAAATTGACAGCAACATGATTGGCAGTGGCCCACGCCATACTGTAGAGATATTTGGGAGAGAAAACAGTCCAGATGAAAAGATGCGTCCGGAGGACTGTACAGGCGGCCATAACTGAAACCAAGGACATGGCAACATGGAAGGTCAATAGTGCCGAGGGGTTTTGGTCTGGATTCTTCGGCCGGAGACGATGGCTCTGTGAAGCCCACCAAATAGGTCCTGTCCAGTTGCTCGCAAAGGTGAGAATCCCTACCAGCACCACGCTGTAGCTATCAATACCATTATATCCACTAGCAAGGTCCACAGAGGAGATTGAATTAGAGCCACCAAACGCGAAGAAGGTCATATATTGGAAGATCAAGGTTGTGATTGTCACTTCGATCCCTGTGAGGTTCATGGAAGAGAGAATGCCAGCCTGAATTCGGAAAAGCAGGAACAGGGGGACGTTAGTGGCACGGGACTGCGTCATTAAGAAGAGGTGCAGAGCTTCATGGATTGTATCATGTGCTAAAAAGAAAAACAAAAAGAAACAAATTTGTTGTTAGTGACGACTCCAACTCCAAGAGGCAATCGAGAGCATGTGTGGGCTTACCTCGGGGAACTCTTGATCGGTTTCCAACGAGCGCTAGCAGGACAACGACAGCAAGTCCATAAAACACAAGCCTGGCATGTAAAACCAATGATAGACTGTAGGGCCATTCCTTCATGATTTGCAAGATGAACGTCTCATCGAGGAGTTCGGGGGATTCCGAAGTCACAAAGTGCAATTTGAACGTAAAGGCCAACACGGCAGGGGCCAAGGCACTGAGCTTCAATATTCCAGTGATCGGTATACTCCTGAGAAGATGATGGCCAGCATCCACGTACGTGAGGATAAGAAGACCCCAGAAGATTTCTGGATGGCGTGTAAAGAAGGTGCGAGCAATATCAGGCTCGGCCGCGAATTTCTGTCCCGTTTGGTTCCACCGTCGCAAGAGCCGTTGGGTGATTGCGAGCATAAGAATGATGCATTTGTCAGACCAATATATCAATGGTCCAAAGCGGTTGCGTAAGATCGGTCTTGTAGATGATTGCGATTGCGATTGCGATTTGATATGCAGGTAGACAATCCATCCCGAGCAGATCCAATACCAGAACTGTTGCTCTTCTTCCACATAGCTACTCGCAAACATCATCATCCCACAGGTGATGATCATGAGCATCAAAAATATCCCGGAAGATCCGTAACGCGTGCATTCCTTATATGTGGCCGGAAGTACAAGCAGGCCTGCAACCCCCGTGATCAACAGGCCGAGAGTGAGTTTAGAGACATCGTAGTTACTGGCAGTACGGCTCATGACCTCCTGTGCAATCCTTAAGAACTGCAACAAAGCGGTATCAGCCGTAGCGTAAGGATCATCTGATTCATCCCTGGTGGAGAGAAGTTGTTGGACTCGAGTCCAAGCACATTGAGCTCCCTCAATACCCGATAGAACTCCTGAAGGGCAGGATGTGGTGCCATCGGGGCCAAACGTAGACCCAGGGAATGTAGTTGTCAGCGTGTTCAGCAGCTGCTCGGCATTTTGATATAAGATTTGAAGTCTATGAGAACCTGTTTCCGTGTCAGTTCCTGAATCAAAAAAAAAAAAAAAAGAAAGAAAAGAAAGAAAATAGGTTGTTGTTGTTGTTTTCGCTTGGCCAGTTAGGAACAGAGCACATACCATGATCCCACATCTTTAAAAGTTCTGGAATGAATACACCAAGACTGTTTAAAGGAATTGGGATACCAAGAAGTCCCGCCAAGGTTGGAGCAATGTCCGCTTGCTCAACCGTCCGGTAGTACTGCATATCGTCTGACGGTTCCACGGGGCTTTCTCTTCGGCCACCCAAGGCTTCAAACTTGGGTGACATGAAAAGCAACGCGGGGGAGGTTTCCCCAGCAGAGGACCCGCCGTGGTTTCCAGCCTCATTCATGCCATGATCTCCGCACAACACGAACAGTGTGGATTGAAGATGGTCTTGTTGCTGCATTGCAGTATAGATTTCAGTCACCACGGAGTCCATCTCATGCTGTTTCGGTATCATGAAAGGACTAGGAGTTGAAGATTAGAGAGCAGGTGAAGAATAAGATAAGGAGCTGTATTTACCTTTTCGGGCCAGCCTTATGTCCTATGTGATCCAGACCCAGGTAATGCATGATCAAAGCAGACCAGTCATCCTGGGCAAGCTCGTTTGGAACGTGTCGAGTCACATTATGATCTACTTCCGTGAAGTCCTGCGAGAGAATAATCTCAGTTTCAATACTAATACTGCGGGTACACAATCACCTAAAGTACAACTGACCGACACGAAGAAGCTTGTAGTTCCATCAGCCCGGTCAAACATCCCCGGGAAGAGCTTGAGCCAGGTGTCGTCCCCATACATCACAAGCCGTCCTCCTATGGCCTTTAATTGCGCCAACCAGGTGTCTTGGTATGCCAGTGTTGATGTGGTATCTGACTCTGCGATGTTGAGAATAACATCCAAGAAAGACGGGACTGAACCAGTTGTAATGGCTTTTAATCGAGGCATTGTAACAGTCGGAGCGCTCGCATATGCAGTGAATGGCAGTGCAGCACCGGACCGGATCAAGCTAGTATCAAGTCAGTTCCTGATTTCAAACAATTAAATATTGGGTTTTGAAAGTGATACTCATACTCACCTCTGTGTAAACAAGAAACCCGAGTCATTCGAATATACAAAGTCGCTATAAGTGAACACCCTTGTTAGTTACTGGGGATATCTCGGAGGTGAATTGTTTCGAATTATACCTCCTTAGCGCATCTACCACCATGAAGATAACTTTATCAAAGACCGCAGGTGCTGTGACATTCTCGCCTGTTTCATCAAAATTCGCTAATCCAGGGATCAACGGTTTATAAGGGAAGAATCCTGAAGAGAAGGTGAGTATGCCCACTGGAATCAGCAAATTGGCAATGACTGTCGCCCAGCTGCTAAAGCCCACCATCTTGCAAATTGGACTTGGCGTTATAGCTCAGGGCAACTTTTATGTCAGAGAACCTCAAATTAGTTGGTTAACTGCACATATCGCGAAATTGTTTGGCCGAGGAGATAGGTGGTGTTCAAGATCTCTCATTGGTCACATGATTGGCGTCTCCATAGTTACCTAAGAAACTTTAATATCTTCTTCTCCGGTTGTAGCTTGGAGGTCATGTGACCTCAGCCCCTTAGCTAGTGGTTAGCTCCTATCTACGGTTACCTATCTAGTATGTTGTAGGTGGCTTGAATTATCATCATTCACATCGGACCATACTGTACCATCTCCCCTCCTGTATCTGTTGTATCTGTACAACTACCAGTTTGGATGGCTCTAGGATCCCTCTCCCGGTAGTCATGTGATGTCGACCAGAATGTCCGTCCCGTCATTACTGAACTTCTTGTATGTAAGCAGGACTTATTGGTGTCCATTTGTAAGCACCACTTGCTCTGCATCGTAAGAATTTAGTATCAAGCTATATTGCCCTTCCTAAGTTCGATATTTATAAGCCCGGTTAGCTAGTAACTCTTTTGATTACTTTTAATTAGATTATTATATAGTCGCTTACTCTAAGCCTCTATACCCCCGAGCGAAGATATATAAGAAGACGATGGGTTAATTTACTAAACGTAGTATAGGCCTACTTTCTATCTCTTCCTCTCCTCTAATCTAATATAAAAAAATAAGTGGTATAGCGACGAGATATTACTCTTTTATAATCCAATTCTGGCCGTTACTACACGCTAGCGATCTCGATGGCCTTAGGTTAGCACCTAGGCTAGCACCTAGTTTAGCATCTAATTTAGCACCTATCTTAGCACCTAGTTAGTGTAGCATCTAACCTCTTGTTCGCAATTTCAGGGGCTCTACCGTCTACAACAGTCTACCCTATAAAGATTCACCCACCTCCACTAATTTTTACTGGTACACAATTAACTAGCGTAGTATTTTATATGACAATCTTACAAATGAATACTATATCAAAGTATTATCGTATATAGCAATCGGATCTTACTCCCTTCTTAGACGGAAGAAACTTTCTATCATAATACGTATAATATAGGATTCACTAGTTATATAGGTATAGGGACTTCTAAAGTGAATTGAATCTGAATTGAATTGAACTATATTATAAGATTCTGCAGTGTCGCAGTGTTAGGGCGCATAGAAGCACCGTTCGGCTCTAGATATATTAATAAGTGATGAGAGATATCTTGGGCCCATAAATAACTTACATTCATAAGAGGCTGGATTGAGAGCCTTCGGCTGGACTTTCCCGTCAGTTGTAAGTAGATCGAAGCTGCGATTCTTCGGTCGCATAGGGCCGGCCTGGGCCCGGAGTCGAATGGAGGTGCCGGAGTTTCATACGGAAAAGCTCCTTGGGAATTTGAGTAAAAGATTGAATGAATCTGTTTGTCGACATGGTGTATCTGAGATTGGGGATGTTGGATATTGAATGTCAATAGACGTGAACTGTCTGGGGGATCCATCACCACACCGCCTTCTCGAGTAGGATTGTAGGATTTAGGATTGTATACTCTGGTATACTCTGGTATACTCTTCTATTCATGAACTAGAAGTTGACAAGACTGGAGGAAGGCATAAATCAGTTAATTAATCTTGACTATGGTTGTTTGTCGGTACATTAGTAGGGTTCTTTTTCCCCCACTGATCAAAATCCAAGTAATATCTCAAGCCTGTAATGAAAGGTTATGGTATATCAGGTGTAGACTATGAAACCATATGTACGTGAATCGCAGGTGTAATCGTGGACTCCCAAACGCCTTTTTCTTTTTTCTTCTTCTCCGCCACACCGTTTCGTCAAATAATCCAATCCATTGCCCCTCACTCGGCACGCGCTTCACTTCCTCTTGGGACCTTTCTTGGCTGTAGATAGACGTTTTTGGAAGACAATCGAGTTGCGAGGCTTCTGGTTGCGCTTCTGCACACGTGCCTGCTTCTTCTTGGAGCTCTTAATTGTGTCGATATCCATTTCTGTATTAGGAAGAAGGTAAGTAAGCATTATGTGGTTCAAGGCCAAAAAACAAAACAAAAACAAAGGTGCGATTCCAAAGTTGAATTGCCATAAGACTAACCTTCGCTGTCACCAGTCTGGGCCTTGGCTGCTTCGGCTAAAACAGAATATGAGATAAGTCGGTATCCTTGGAAAAATGATGGGTAGTATACATACCAGCCTCATCCTCGGCTAGGTCCATCTTTGATTTCACAGGGGCTTCAGGTCGTGGCTGTGATGCAAGCTCCTGTAGTTTGGCAGCGAGTCTCTCGGTTCTGGCATCGACCAGTGGGCCAAAGACCTTCTTGCGCAGATTGGCTCTGTTGCGCTTGGAAACGCTGGCTCGGACACTTTTCGCCATTTTATGAGGATAAGAAGGGGAAATCAACCAGACAAACAAGATAAACAATATAAACAAGGTCAATAAAGGTATGAAGACTTGAGAGGATATAGATGAATAGATGAATTGATGTCCGGGTGGGAAATAAAATGATCAACTGATAACACAATCAACTTTTTTTTCCGCCCCGATAGGCTCGTCTTATGTCATCCGGAGACCGCACTTCCAAGGTTCACCTCACCTCCGAGGGTCTTGTCGACTTTGACCTCACCCTTTTGTGACTGGGGTTTGTGACGTTTCCCTCACATTTCAATCCAGCCAAGAGATGTATCGATGCAGAGCCCTTACAATTGGCCTGGCTGAATTGGACCCTTGTCTATCGAGGAACCCCGAACCAAGTCCACCTTGATTGCTTTCGCACTTCTCTTATATGTGAAGCAGTCATGTCGACCATATCGTCAGAGGTTGCAACACTGACAGCCTTCATTAAACCCCTCACAAATCCACAACTAAAAGATTTGTTGAGGTATGAGGGCCTCCAGGTATCTGGGTTGAAGGTAGCCCTACAGCTCCGCATTATTCAAAGTTCGTCAATTCTCCCAGACTCTTATTATGACTTGTTCATTCTATCCTCTGCATGGTCTCCAATCTTTTCTTCAAGCCTTTGTGGCATATCCCCTTCTTACAGAAACCCGTATATTGACCAACAAAATAGGAATCGAATCCCTTGCGGAATCTGACCCTGTCAGTTTCGATGCTCTGGCCAGGCGCATCCGCGCTACTGCTTTCCCAAACACTGTGCCGTATCAATCACCCACTAGGCCACAATACCAGCCATCGCCTGTCTCTCAATCTCCTGCACAGGCTCGATCTGCACCGCTTGGGGTTTCCATGTCACCTCACCCATACTCCTCTGGTGGGAGTGCTCCTCTCATGAAACCTCCTGTGGCCGCTCATAAATCTCCAGGTCCTTTGATTTTCAAAGAGAGTCCATTTTACACAATCCTCGAGCCCTTGACTGCAGTCGTGGAATGTAAAGGTATGTTACTATGTTCTTTTGAACCTTGTGGGACATCTATGTCTAATTTTATCCAGTTCGCGAACAAACACGGGATAGTGTTGAACTGAAGGTCATGCTATCTCAGCAAGTTGCCTACAGGCTGCAAACGGACTCAAATCTTCGAGTGATGGTTTATTGCGCCGGTGATTCGGGCCTCACACAATACACCAAGTCGGACATCGCATTTCCACATCAGGTGGAGCTCAAAGTAAACCTCGATGAAGTCAAAGCCAATCTCAGAGGTCTGAAAAATAGACCAGGGACTACACAACCTGCAGATGTCACCAACTGGATCCGCAAAAAACCCAATTATCCAAATAATATTGTCATGACTTACGCATTGACACAAAAGGTTGGGTCCCATTCCGTTTCGACTCGGTAGAGTAGGTGTTAGACTGTTTGACTAACTACTTCTTACACAGAAATTCTTTGCGCTTGCCAATCTCGTGAAGCAGCATCCCACTGATGATCTTGTCTCGCAATTGAAGACACGCAAACTCATCTCGAAGGAGCAAGTATTACGCGAAAGTAAGAACCCCTTCTGGTTCTCTTCCTTGGGTGATACTATGCTAATCTAGATATACAGTGAAAAATCGCGCGAATGACTCAGACATTGTCGCGACATCAAGTGTCATGTCACTTAAATGCCCTCTATCTACCCTGCGCATACAGGTGCCTTGCCGCTCTATTGTTTGTACACACAATCAATGCTTCGATGCATCTTCATTCCTTGAATTGCAAAAACAAGCTCCAACTTGGATGTGCCCTGTGTGTTCCAAATCGACCAGCTTTGAGTCTCTACAGGTTGACCAGTAAGTCCACATCCCCTTGACATATCTGTTTATTTTCCTGACTGATTGTGTAGGTATGTTGATGACATTCTTCAGTCAACGTCACCAGACATCGACCAAGTCACCGTTGAACCTGACGGTGTATGGTCAAGCCCCACTGACTCCGACACGACAAAACCGGGAGGGATGACTCCCGCGTCAGATGACGACGACGACTTGATCGAGATCAGCGAGCCAGGAATGCCCGTTGTAAAACAGGAACCGGGACCCCTAAACTTCGCCCTGGAGCGAACACCTGCGCAGTCGCAGTCGCAATCACAGTCGCAGTCACGAGAGGCATCAACCCCGTCCTCCGCAATGCGCATGTCCAGCAAAAAGCGACCTATTGCTCAGGTCATCGACCTGACTGAAAGCGGTGATGAAGATGAAGAGTCTCCTGTTCCACCTCCTAAAAGACTAGCTTCAAGTCTACCATCCCGAGCTTTTTCTCGTCAGGAGTACCACATGCCGCCTGCCAGCAGCCCTCTGAATGGCGGGTCGTACCCACCGTGAATTCGGAATCTTTTTTTTTTTATTCTATTCAGGCTTGTGTCAAGCTGAGGACCAGAAAAAAAAAAAAAAAAACATCTGTTGTTTCTCTTTCTGGTGCATATTTCCATGGAGTTTCTGGCAGGGGGAGTCTTCAAGATATCACAAGTGGCTATGTATCCAAGAGGGATTGTATCATTCTAGTTTTAACCAGCCAATTAGCCTGGAAATATATTGTGAACTATTATTACTCTTATTATTATTATTTTTTTTTTCAAAATAACATACAATACATATAGATAGTATTTATATTTTGTTGTATAAGAGTTGTATAGATCAAGAGGCCAATATCTGGTGGATTCCGGCCTGCGGAGGTTAGCTTAGACTCTCCAACTCCCCAACTCCCCCAATTTCAATTCCTCTGACCATCAACGCATCCTCATTTCGTACATCAACCGGATTCCCTTGCTCATTCAACCTTTGAATTTGATCACATTTGACTCTTTCATAATGTCATTCGATTCAACTTCCCCGTTAAATACTGATTCAAATGCCCGCGTCTTCAGCTCCTCATGTTTTGACTTCCTACTCATAGAATTGGTGCCAATGGCCGAGCGTATGGCAAAGGATCTTGCGACCGAGGGAAAGGAAACTGAAGACGAAGAGGTTAGAGAGACGACATTCTTTCGTCTAGAGTCTCTGGGTTATCGTGTTGGGCAAGGCCTGGCGGAACGGTAAGCACGAACATCTCCTTTTGCAGCCCCTTTGCTTTTCTCTTGCTGTCCTACGGCGTGCTAACTCTGTATCTATCTCTATAGCTTCGCCCGAGACCGTCCTCGATTTACCGATAATCTCGATGTGATCAAGTTTCTCTGTAAGGATCTGTGGATGGTCCTATTCAAGAAACAGGTGGATAATTTGAAAACGAACCATCGGGTATGTGCAATACAGAGAGCATTGTAGTCTGGGAAGATACGACATTACTGCACTTGCACAGAGGTCTCCAATAAAACTAATGTCGATAATCCATAGGGTGTCTATGTTTTGACCGACAGCGCGTTCCGGCCATTTGGTAGGATGAGCATGGCGGTACGGAGTGAAGCAATATCCATGGCGCAGGCAGTAAGCATTCCCCGTTTGCCTAATTAAGGTGGATATCTTGGCTTACAGATTGACCTAGTACCTCTGGTTTCCTTGTGGTATCATCCGGGGTGCGTTGGCCAATTTGGGTATCAACACCACCGTGCAGGCCGAGACCTCAGATCTACCAGGTGCAACTTTCCAGATCAAAACTCTCCAGCCTCGGCCTTGAACATGAACATGGTTGCACCTGGGCCTGGGCTAGCCTGTTGCTCAACCAATTTACGCCTAATCTATGACTTATGACAGTTCCATCTTGCAAAGACCTTGTGGTTCCGGTTCCTTCAATTTACTACAAGGATCTTGGATCATTCCAAAGTCTCTTGGTTACATGAGACAGGATACTGCAAACGCGCAAATATGGACGGTGAAACCTGTACTTCTTTCCATTCGCAGGTTGGTTACTATATTTGTGTGTCCAACCTGACCCATCTGATTTCGGACCGTACACTATTCGTGTCTGCTCATTGTTCATAAACTCGTGGTCTCACATTTAAAGCCTATCTTTCCGGGAGAAGATTGATTAGCAACGCTCTGCCATTTTCCGGTGTCATCGCAGTCGTGGAGAAACCTGCGAGAAGTCTACCGACACAAAGAGATCCACCCGACATACGTGGTGGACAAACCGACCAGGGGAGGGGAGGGAACCTTACTTTGGTGTAGAGTTCTTGGCGAACTCAACGCCCTTCTCGATGTTGCCCTGGAGTCCCTTGATGCAAGCCTCAAGGAGCTTCTTCTCCTGCTCGGTCACACCGTCAAGAATGTTGATGGCCTTCTCGGCGCCGTTGGGCTAGATCGAACATGTCAATTAGTTGTCTTAACACACTGGAAAATTGAAGACTTACACCAAGTTCCACAGGAGTGGAGAAGAACTCAAGACCGGTGGCCTTGGCAATCTCATCACCGCCAGCAACACCGGGCAGGTAGACGAAAGTAGGCTCAACAATGCCCTTCTCGCCCTTGGCAGCCTTGATGACAGCCTCGGCGAATCTAGTATCTGTCAGTGACCGTGGTAGCCCGGGGTTAACAGGACGAAACATACCTGAAACCGGCAAAGGCCATAGACAGAGTAGCGGAGCCAGTACCTTCCTTGGCCTTGACGACCTCGTCACCACCGAATTGGACACCTGTGAAATATCAGCAAATGCCTCCCACAGAAAGGACTGTTCACATACGGGTGACAAGAGCCTCGTAACGGTCAGCAGGGATCTGGAAGCTGGGGGAAACCTTGCTGAACAGAGGAACAATGGTCTCGCCAGAGTGGCCACCAATAACAGGAATGGTGGCATCAGCGGCATTCTTCACGCCGGAGAACTCCTGGGTGAAGGTCTCGGCACGAACGACGTCCAGGGTGGTCACACCGAACAGACGCTTGGGATCGAAGACACCCGCAGCCTTGAGGACCTCAGCGGCGATAGGGACAGTAGAGTTCACAGGGTTGGAGATAACGAGGATGAAAGCCTTGGGGGCAAACTCGGCGATGCTCTCGACGAGACCCTTCACAATTCCGGCATTGAACTTGAAAAGGTCGTCACGGGTCATACCGGGCTTACCTAGATGTCACCCTGGATGTTAGCAAAACACCCAACACCACATCCCGATCTGTGGATCTACTAACGGGGAATACCGGCGGGGATGACAACAACGTCAGCACCAGTCAGAGCGAGCTTCAATCCATCATCCTTGGGGAGGTAACCAGTGATTTTCTAGTCCACATTTTTTTTTTTTAGTAGGCTTATTCGCAATGCTTCGGGAGTATACGTACGGCGACCGAGGAGATGTGAGAGAGATCTGCAGCCACACCGGGGGTGTTGACAACATCATAGAGGGCAAGGTCATCAACAAGAGGGCACGCCTTCAGCAAAAGGGAGAGAGGCTAAATGATGTATTAGTTGAGCTCATAATAAGAGACTCAATGAGTTGGGTGTTTGTTGGGGGGGTTGTTGTTGTTCATACCTGGCCAATGCCACCAGCAGCTCCAAGAACAACTAATAACAAATTAGCAAATGATGGATCAAAACACCAGCGAATAACATACCAGCTTTGACCATGATGAATTATTATGTGTATGTGTGTATGTGTGTAAAGAGAGGGAGAAGAAGAAGAAGAAGAAGATGATGGATAGGGGGAATATGGGGGGGAATATGGGGGAGGAAAGGAAGCTTGAAGAGGGGGACGATTTATAAGAGGGGCAAGTGCTGGGAGAGAGAGGGGCAACCCCAGATCTTTCTTGGAGAGGTCCACGGGTGTTTTTTATGTCGACATCACTTTATTGGCCTTGATTTTCGTTGGTTTAGTTGTTTTAGTTATATCTTGTTATCTCTTGTTATATCTAGTTATATTTAATTGTTTTATTTGGCTTATATTTGACTGATATTTGACTGATATTTTGGCCAACTAGTATATCCTATCCTAACTATTAATATCTTAACATGAATCCCTCAATCCCCAATACAATACTTGATCCAAATGATCTCCCCGGTAATTCTCGTTCCCTTAACCTGAACTGTTCCACCCTTCCCCCGGGCTATACCGGGTTGTCATATCGGGAAAATGCGGACTATCATCTTCTCATTAAACCAGACATTGTGACTCGGACCAGTCGGTTGTGAATATATACCCTTGGCTAATTGGCTAATTGGCTAATTGGCTAATTTCTTTTCCGTTTCCATTTCACAGGACATTGTTCTCTGTTTTTCTCTTTCTTTAGAAGGTATCAGAGAGGACACTGATTTTGTATTTTGATTTTTCTGGACCTTGGGAGGCAAGACTGCTAGATTACATGGGTTCCAAGTCCAGCATGGCGTTTTACATACGCCTTATCAAGTCTCCTCCCCCCACCCCAAAATCCCCGATCCTTCATAGTTCACAATTCAGTCTCATGTCGAGCCAAATTTACTCGGACTCCTCAGCCTTACGGGCCTTAGCGCCACGGGGCTTCTGGGCAGGAGTATCCTTCTTGGGGAGCTGGGAGCGACGGACGGCGCTAACACGGGCGACGGCCTCCTCACGGAGATCAGCACGGTAGCTGTTCTTAGCGGTCTTGTCGGCAACACCCTTGTAGATCCTGAAGAGCAGATAATGATTAGCACTGGGTTGTGACAGTAACATACACCAAACCAAGTCTGGGAGGGGGAAGAAGGAATTCCATTCCACTTACTTGCGGGTGGAGGTGCTGGGACCGTAGGTCACAGTGACCACGTTCTGAGCGGGCTGCTGGGGGTTGCTGGGCTTTTTGGTGGTCACGGCAACACCGTTCTCAGTGGCCTGGACACCGACAGCCTGAAGGTATAATAGTTAGCGCCACATACTCTTTTCTTTTGTTTTTCCTTTTTTCCTTTTTTTTCTTTTTAAGAAAACAAAGGGGAAAACACCAGCAGTGTAGAGCATAATTACCTTGTTGTTGGCATAACCGGCATACTATAATGCGCCCAGAAGGGTCCGTCGTTAGCCATGCATTCCCGGAGAGCATCATCCATTCCGTCTAATTCCCGAGGCCCGTACCTTGTAGGAGTGCTTGTTCAGCAGGTTCATGGGGTCCCGGGAGAACTGGAAGCCACCGCCGGAGTTGCGGTTAACCAGGAAGGAGTTCTGGTTGCCTATTCCCAAGATTGATGAGCTAGAGTTCGGTTTCCAAAAGCTATGACATAAAAGTTCGAAAAGGAAAAAGTCGGAGAATCGGACATACGGGTGATCTGCCAGACCAGATCGTTGGAGATGTTTGAGGCCATTGTGATGAGAGGGGATGTTGAGTTGGAGAATTGAAAGATCGAAATCACTATCAAAACCGTCTTCACGTCGATCAAATTGTGTGTGTCTCGAATGCCAAGACCTCAGATTCGACGGGGTCTCGCTAAGGCGGCTACTTTAGGAATAGCTTTGATTCCTTGATGCCTTGGTGCCTTAATACCTGAATACCTGAATACCTGAATCATGTCATCCCTCGTTGCCTATTTTCTAAGGCATAACTGACAGCATCCGGCGACCTCCAGGCTGCCAATAATATGAACGCGATGCTGACGTTGCCCCCTCCAAACTCTCCTTTCTAGAACCACTTCTAATATTCCTATGCCTTCTTCATCAACCGCTTATTGCCTGATGGGACAAGTCATCTCTTAGCTCTTTGGCGAATTACTTCTCCTTACCTCGCAGTATCGCAAAACAACTCTATACTACCGTTAGTTACTACACGCCGGAATCTTCACCGGTATCACTCACCATCATGACCTACATTCTCTTCTATTTCCTACTCTTTTCAGTTATCGTCGGCGGGACAGGTAGGTCAAATGTCTTTCCAAGTCCACAGGGAACAAAGCAATCATTCATAACAAGTTTGGTTCTAATTACACTATAGCGTTATACCTTACTCGGTCACGATGGATGCCATTAGTCCAAGTGCCTGATTATCTCTATCATCGCCTCCCATCAAGTTTTACCGCCGATCTCGAGGCCGGTCTCAGCTCGTCACAATTCGACATTACTACCAATCTTGCAGGCGGGGATTCGAGGGCTGGCTTGGACCAACAAGCAAAGACCGAGGTGATCAAAATTATGAAGAGCCGAAAGGTCAATTTTGATGAAGCACGGCGAATATACACGGAGAAACGATTTGCAAAGAATAACATCGGGCCTGACGGCCGGCCAAGGGACCCCAAATTCGTCTCTTTTTCGTGATTAGCCTACAACCATGTCGCCAATCCTAAAATGTTTCCTTGGTCATTGTGAAAGCGGACATCTTGCTAGCAGAGTCCGTACAAACAGGTCATGTCTTTTGCCCAGTAATATCTCATCTGTGCTATCGGAGCACTTGGGTTACTACGGCTTACCACTTCGGCCGGTAGATTTCTTGTGTCTGTGAATGATCCATGGCAATTGAAACCTATTAAGTTGACGTGCTATCAAAATAACAACAAGTCTGTCTGTTTTTCTCCGTGTCCAATAGACACTTAATATTACATGTGACCATCCGGCACTGCCAACAGCCAGTCCGCGTCAATGATCCAACCCCCCACCCCGGCTAAACATGTTCGAGGTAGCCACACAAGATGAGAAGATCAAACACACGGACCACCGGTTTGGTTCTTGGGTCATCAAATCATGTCAAAAAAGGGAAGAAAGGTAGAATTCTACTTCCCGTAGTAACGAGAATAGTGACAAGGGCTCATAGCTTTTGTGGGGGAGATTGATTTTCAAAGAAGATCGAAAGCCACTGGGAATCACCGAGCGCCTCCGTATCCAGGCTGTTGGAATCCCGGTGGCAATGAAGGCGCCCCAGCTGGTGGTCCAAATCCAGGCGGCGCAAACCCAGGGGGAGTTGCAGCCTGTGGGACGAAGGGCGGCTGGCCTGCACCATTGAATCCAGGTGGTAAAAATGATTGTGGGCCGCCGTAGCCAGCTTGAGAAGGCGGGGGTCGGGCTGGGAGTCCGGGGGGGTGGGGTATTGAGTGAAGGGACGGGAGGTGGAACATGTCGGTTTGGAGGGGGAGCGGTCTGGTAGGGCATTGGAGGGGGTGCACTCTGGTAGGGCATAGCTGGTGGCATACCCCGATTCATGCCTAGATCGGGCGTGTGAGGCGGGGCTGTGCCCAAGGGTCGAGAGCTGTCGCCGTTCGACATAACAGGCGTTGCTGATACACCAGGGGCAGCGCCAGGGAACTGCGGAGGTTGCTGAGTGGGTGGCTGTACATTATGTTTGCGAGCCTGGGCTGCCAACATTCGCTCCGCTTCATCACCATGTCTCTCGCCTTTCCCATCCTTCTTGTACGCATACTGCACCGAAACCTGTTTGTTCATCAGGTACTGGCCATTCATGTTGGAGATGGCCGCGTCCGAGGATTCGAAATCGGCAAAAGACACAAATCCGTATCCCTTGGACAGATTATTGTCATCACGAGCAATCTAATAATGATGATAAAAGACACACTGTTAACGGTGTCCACCTTATTAGTACTGGGGAAGAACTCACTTTAGGGGGATTGACAAGATTGCCAAAGCGACTGAATGTATCAAATAGAACCTGCTCGGCAACCATAGGGTCAAGATTACCCACAAACAGCTCTGCGCCAATTTCCACAGTCTTTTGTTTATCGGCTGATGCCTTGTTAACACGAATAGGCTTGCCGTGGAGACGGACTCCATTCATGATCTTTGATGCATATTCGGCATCCTCCTCGCTGATGAACTCGACAAACCCGTACCCCTGATGTAACTGCGTGACCCGGTCTTTGGGTAGATGGACATTGACAATGCGCCCAACCTGCAGCATCAATTCCCATACTAGGCTGTCTGAGACCCGTTCATCAAGGTTTCCAATGTAAACGGTTGCCTCTTTATCTTGTTCCCTAGGTTGAGTTAGCATCAGGATCCTATAATGAGGAAAGAGGGTCTTACCAATGCCTTGCGTTCGACATGGCGCCAGTGAATTAATTGGAGAGGGGTGGGGGGGAAAAGCTCCCCCTGAAGGAAAAGGACTCAAAGATCCAAGTAGAATTGATAAGCTGTGAAATTCCCGGTGGTAAAAACTTTGGAGCAACAAAGTAGACTAATTTGAGTGGAAGTGGAGAGGTAATGAGGTATGAAAGTGTTGAAGTGAAGGGAAAGCCGGAGAGTTAAGGGAAGATCAGTGACCTTTCCCGAAAACTTTTGATTCCGCAAATCCTCCCTGTTTCCACTTCACCTATCAACCACATCTCCCACTTGTTCCTTTGGATCGACTTTGAACAAACTCCAATTTATTCTCCTTGATCTCCTTTAAATCCTCCCTAACCTCACTCTCATAAATTCACAATGGTTCAATTCTCAGAGGAGACCAAGGTTCGTCGCAAACCCGATCTGATCCTCCTTGAGACCGGTTTTCTAACTCTCTCTTTTTAATCTGTTTAGGAGCGCGTCTCCAAGGTCATCGATATTTCTCGGGTTGCAATCCACTAGTGAGCCTCGTATCACCTTCATGCCATCCTCCGAGCTAACCAGCGATAACCATCTAGTGGATACTTGCCTCTGATCGTGTATCTGGGTATGTATATACACTTGGTGTTCTTGACACAATAAGTTAACCAAAAGAAAAACCATAGGCTACACCTATAGCGAGCCCAAGCCAACACTGTTCAGGTATGTCTCAAAACTCCTTGGGTTCCAGCTGTTATGACTAACTTGACACCTAGATTGTTCTCGCCTCTTGCGTAAACTACGTGTTGACTGGAGAAATGATATTGGATATGTGGGTTGGATGGATATGGCCCAGTATATTCTTGGATGACCTTTCGATTATTCTCTCTATGAGCCCTCTGTGAGAGCCCTCTGTGAGGAATAATGGGTTTGAATCTCTGGATACCACTGTTTGAAGCTTGTGAAAGCTGGATGGTTTTGTATTTTTAAAGTCTTTGGCCGAATATTTGTCTGCTTTGGTACGGAATTGCTGTAATCCTGTGATATCTCATAGTAAACACTAAACACTAAGCTTTGTGTAAATGCAGAAGGTGTGTTGTGGTGCACATATATTCCATACGGAGTTACTCAGCGGTCACATGTTCTGACATCCTTGGAATTCTCTCTTTATCTTCTTTATCTTCCTCTGCTCTGACATCATTCTCCGTACACTCTCCCCCAGTGTCTCCATCTATCTCTGGGCTGTTCGAATTTGTATCTTTGTCTAAAGGCAGGTTCATGACTAGTCAAGATGGCTTCTCGTCATCCTTTGTGGAGACCGTAGCAGGATTCACAGCGGGAATTGTGTCAACTCTGTCTCTACATCCTCTTGACATGGTCAAAACAAGGCTACAAGGCAAGCTTCAATATTATCTTGGTTCCCCTTGGGTTATAGAGTGACTAACCCTGTTTTCATATATGTAGTCGATCGATCATCTTCCCGATTTGGGAGTTCACTACGAATCATTCGCAATATCTTCTCTCATGAGGGTGGCTATGCCGCTTTTTACCGAGGACTTACCCCCAATCTTATCGGAAATTCCACAAGTTGGGGGTTGTACTTTTTATGCTACAGCAGCTTGAAGGATACTATTCGAGCCTATCGCGAGGAGAGGGAGCAGATTCTCACATCGTCTGATTATCTTCTCGCATCTGGCAGTGCAGGTATGCACATCTCATGTCCAATTCAGCATCGTTTCTCTGTTCCTCAGTTAACCTGTGGAACTCCATAGGCGTCATTACGTCGGTCCTCACCAATCCAATCTGGGTGATCAAAACTCGCATGTTGTCAACAGGTTCGCATGCTCCAGGGGCATATTCTTCGTTTGCATCCGGGGCCAAACAGATATACCAGATGGAAGGAATACCCGGCTTCTACCGAGGTCTCATACCAGCCCTATTTGGCGTCAGCCATGGTGCCCTTCAGTTTATGGCATATGAGCAGTTGAAACTCTTCAGATCCCGGTCGATGAATACCAAGGACTCAATTGAGAGCAACCATTTGGGCCCCGAGCGGGCACTGGGTAATTTTGATTTTTTGGTCATCTCCGGTCTATCAAAAGTCTTCGCTGGCAGCGTGACGTATCCTTACCAAGTAATTAGGTCCCGGTTGCAAACTTATGAGGCCCACCTGATCTACCGTGGGGCCATTGATGTCTTTTCCCAGGTATGGGCCCAAGAGGGGATTGCGGGTTTCTATAAGGGTCTTGGTCCAAATCTGTTCAGGGTCCTTCCAAGTACGTGGGTTACCTTCCTGGTATACGAGAATACCAAGGTCTACCTATTCCGGCTGGCGGAAAATCCATGGAATACTTCCTACTAATTGTGACAGTGTCATCTACGACTAGCCAGTTGGTGGTAGTGGGCACTTGGCAATGCGGAATCTTATTGATAGAGAGAGAAGGGTAGGCCTGGTGACTAGCTCTATATATATATCCCTTTCCTCCGTTTATAGACGGGAGTCTACATCCTAATTAGGCGTAACTAGGCAACTCCTCGGCTCGCCCGTTTGCTTAGTCCCGTTCTTCCATTTATCGCCTATCCTTCGTATTCCTAATCTAACTAGGGTAGTCCTAATAGCTAACGTATTTCACACCAAGCCGCCACCCCAACCAAATCGCGTCCAGTAAATTAGCGCTTAGTTAAATCAACCCCCTACCATGCCACCAATTCGCTCTCAATCAGCTAAAAATTTAGCAGAGCAAGAGGGTAGGGTTTTATTAGCTATCCAGGCTATTAAGAAGCAAGAAATTCCTACCATTGCTGCTGAGACGATCCAGAGGCTCTAGCGCCTAGGGGCGTTCTTTACGAACCCACTATCGCTAGTTGACGACCGCCTCTGGTACGCGGCGATAGTGGTATTTAGGTTCGACCTTAAAGATCCCGCTTACTAGCCGGTTGGTTAGGAATACTAGTATGTTACCAGCCAGGTTTTTGGAACAAAAGAGTGCATTTAACAAAAATATTAAGTACAGAGAAGAAAAGAAAAAGAAGAAAAAGAATCTATAAAGACAGGACCATAAATGTTGTGGGTGTGTCCTATAATATCATATTTATTTATTTATTTCATTTATTTTATTGTTTATTTATTTACTTTAAAACAATTAGATTATAAGAATAATACTTAGACTTCGGCAAAACCCATTTTATAACCCATTCTTGGCATGCCAAGGACCCATCGGAACCCATCGGAACCCAAAATACATAAAATATGCATAAAATCGGTATAAATATACCTAATTAGGCAAGTCTTGGCACTTTTATGCCTAAACTTTAATTTTGGGTTCTTGGCATTGGGTTTTGGGTCGAAGGTGTCGAACGAAGGAACAGGGTAAGTGACTTGATACCAAGATCTTACTATATCGAGTAAGTGGTAAAATGAGTGTGTTTGTTAAGAAGTGCAAGGTCTTCTCTCTAAATATCCCTAAGTACTTACTAATAAGTAAGAAGTAGGTCCTACTTATATATAAAGAGAAAATCTAGTAATAATAGGACGGGTAAGGAGTCATTCTAGTCGATATACCCCCCTAAGAGCTACCTTCTAGTACTCTAAAGTTCTTTCTATTAAGTAATCTATTTATCGACTAAATACTAGATATTAACTAGCCTAAGTACTTCGATAAATACTTTATAAGCTTATTTTAAAAGAAGTTTTTTAAGAATCTAATATTATAATTAAAACTAACTATATAAAAAAGCCTCTTTTATTATATAGCTATCTTATTAGCTTTTAAAATAGTAAGTAGCTCTATCTCTATAATTAATATTATTACTATCTTCTACTTACTTATCTTTTAGTTAATAGTAGCTCTAAAAAGCTTATAAAAGAAGCCTTTTAAACTTTTCCGATTAATATAATTATTAAAGAAAGTATTACTTAAGAAGAAGAGAGTAAACGCGGAATATATAAGATAATATTTAAGAATAAGAAACTAGGTATTATAAAGATATTAGATTAATTAATTTATTACCTTTTAATACTTAAAACCTAGGTTTATAAAAAACTCGGCTAAGTAATTAGCTACCTTTATTATATCTAGGTAAGTAATAATAGTTAGATAGAGAGTAGAACTAAGCTTTTATTAGTACTTATAGATCTACTCTTTACTTGTTACCAGCCAATTCTTAATTAAAAGAGTGCATTTCAACTAGAACAATAAGTATAGAGAAGGAAAAGAAAAGAAAGAAAAAAGAAATCAACAATAGGACTAAAGATAATATAGGGTGGGTCCTAGGTTAAGGGCGGAAACAATCAGTAGAAAACTCTATAGGCGGAGTCAACTAGCAGAAAACTCTATAGATCGTTATATAACCCCCGACTAAGAATATATTTAGCCCCTAAATACCGGCTTATCGTTATCTCTATAGTCTTTAAGGAAGACTTCGTCTTTAGCTACGTCTATCTAGGCTTATAGGCGTATTAGGGGTCCGGGCTTTAAAGGGTAATTATTATAAAAATCCTAAATTTTCTAAGGTATATACTTAAAATTCCCTATAAGATACTATTATAGATCGAGGTTATAGCCGAGCTATTAAACTTAGTATTATAACTTCTAGTAATAAAGATATAAATCGATAATCTTATCTACCTCCTATTTATCTTTTTTAGAGATCTTAATTAGTAATAGCGGATCTAGATACTATCTATATAATAGTTCTAATAATAAGGCTTTTCGAAGCTTATTAGGATTAAATATTAAATAAACTCTAATAGATTCTAGAAGATTAAGCTTATAAGTATTTCCGATCTTTTTAATAATTTTATAAGATCCGCTAATAAGATAAAAAAACTTCCGATTTAGATAATTAAACTACTAATCTTTTATTATAATAAAAATCTAATTACTAATATCGAAATCCTCTTCTTTCTAATACTTATTTACTTATTAAATTATCTATTATTAAGACTTTATAATCTAATTCTTTATCTTTATCTAGATATCTTAAAGTTATAATAATATATTAATTATATCCTATTTATTATTTATTAGATTACTTTAATTCTTTTAGTTAAAAAATATAATTAGTTTATAATCTTTTTTAATAAAAAATAGTAATTATTTTATAATATTCTATAAAAGAATTAATATTATAAAATCTATTATTAATAAAATCTCTAATTAATTATTTTAATTTTATTTAATATATAATTATAATCTCTAGGCTATATATTAATTTATAATTTTATTTTATTTATTAATTTAGAAATAATAAATAATTAATAACTTCTTTTTAATTCTAAATATTTAATAGAATTTAATCTAGAATTTTAAAATAAATTATTCTTTTTAATCTAATATAATAATCTCCGGAATATCTATAATTTAAATTATATTATTAATAAATAGTTAAGTTATTTATTTAATATTAATATTTTTATAATAAAGAATAAAAATTAGTCTTTTATTTAGTCGATTAATAATTATAAAAATAATATTATAATTATAATAATCTTTTAGGAATAAGTAGAAATCTATTAAAATATATTACTAGAATCTTTTAAGAATAAATAAAAGATATAATAATTTAGATATATAATCTCGCTAAGCTTTTATTTATTTATAAATTAAATAGTTTTTTATATATTATTTTATATTATTAGCTTATTTTAGTTAATAATATCTTAATAAAATAAGCTTTTTTAGTTTCTTAATTCTAAGATATATAATTAATAGTTATTAATATATATTATTAAAAAATCTTATATATAAATCTCTTTTATTTAAGATCTTAAATTGTCTTTTAAATAAGAATAAATCTTCTTTAATTATCTACTTTTAATTATTATTTTTCTTAATAATTTATTAGAAATCTTCTAGCTTATTACTTTTTTAATTAATTTATTTAACTTATTTAATAATATTTATTATAGATCTTATATTAATTAGATTTAAATTAATTAGATAAATACTTTTTTCTAAATAACTTCTTAATAAAAATATTATTTATCTATTATTATTAGTATAAAATAAGTCTTTTTATAATAAGATATTAACTATAATATTCTTCTTTTTAAGATAGTATTTAATTATAAAGTAGAACTAAAATAAGAACTTACTTTATCTTACTTACTATTAATTTATTTATCTTATTATTATAAAATATTTAAGAGATTAATAATCTATTAAGATCTTAAAATAATCCTTTTATATTAAATCTTTAAATTTAGATTACTATTTTTATAATATATAAATAATTATTAAGAGTTTTTTATTTTATATTTTATAATTTAATTTTATAAGCTATATACTCTTTAAAAAGAAAATTATTAGATACTAAAAATTATTATTTTTATAATACTAAAAAAGAACTACTCTAAATACTCTATTAGAAGTATTAGTCTTAATCTTTATTTATTAAGCTAGATTATAATAATAAAGAATTAGTATAATTATTAATTTTTTTTTAGTAATATAAAAGCTATTTTATACTAGGGATCTCGATGGCATTACGCCTCTCGATAGTCCTTACGGAGGGAAGCGTTTAGTAGTAATAGTAAGCGATCCCCTCCGGGGGCCCTTCCAGGGGACCCCTCCCGGGGGGAGGGGCGGCCTTCGGCCGCCCGGAATAGAGGTATCAGGCCGCCTAGTTAATAACTCTCTCCTCTATATATCATCTATTCTTATCTCTCACCCTCTACCATTCCCGCACGCTTACTCTGGTCGCTACTACACGCTAGAGATCTCGATGGCCTTAGGTTAGCACCCAGTTTAGCACCTAGTTTAGCACCTAGTTTAGTAGCCAGTTTAGCACCTAGTTTAGCACCCAGTTTAGCACCTAGTTTAGCACCTAGTTTAGCACCTAGTTTAGCACCTAGTTTACTACCCAGTTTAGCACCTAGTTTAGTATCTACCTAGCTAACTATATAGTTAAGGATATAGTAGATGCCTAAGGCTATCTATCCTATAGGTGCCACGTGACCGCCACCTAATTAGGAGCAGATCGGTCTATATCACGTAATCTAGCTAGTTAGGTACCTAAGGCCATCTATCCTATAGGTGCCACATAACCGCTACCTAATTAGGAGTAGATCGGTCTATATCACGTAATCTAGCTAGTTAGGTGCCTAAGGCTATCTATCCTATAGGTACCACGTGACCGCCACCTAATTAGGAGCAGATCGGTATATATCACGTAATCTAGCTAGTTAGGTGCCTAAGGCTATCTATCCTATAGTACTACGTAACCGCTGTTTAATTTAGTCTAGATTAGTATATATCACGTAACGTGCGAGGCCCTTACGTAATATTTATTCTGCCGGTTGGGATTCTACCGGTTCTTAGCGAATAGATTTTCGCCGCCTAGACATCCTAGATATCTTATAGATTTCGACCTAGTGTTTGAGATCTAGGTCACGTGACGTACGAGGCCTTACGTAATATTTATTCTACCGGATAGGATTCTACCGTTTCTCAGCGATCAGTTTATACCGCCTAGACATCCAGATATCTTATGGATTTCGACCTAGTGTTTAAGATCCAGGTCACGTGACGTGCGAGGCCTTACGTAATGTTTATTCTGCCGGATAGGATTCTGCCGTTTCTCAGCGATCAGTTTACACCGCCTAGACATCCAGATATCTTATGGATTTCGACCCAGTGTTTGAGATCCAGGTCACGTGACGTGCGACCCCCTTATGATACTAGTTGCTCCGCTTCGCTCCGCAATTATTCTATCTATTTATAAAAAATATCTTACTAAATAAATTAATATAAAGATTTTAAGATAGTATTATATCTTTAAATAAATTATTAATAAAAATTATAAAATCCTAAAAATAACTAAATCTTTTTTATAATTATTAATACTTATTATAACTAAATAATATTAATCTAGAAAAGATTAATTATAATATTATCTATATTTATAATAAAACTAAGGAACTTTATCTTCTATATTAAGAATTTATACTTCGGTAATACTATCTAAAGACCTATTTTCTATAAATATTAAAATATCTCTCTTACTTACTATTAGTACTCTTTAAAAGTCTTATTATAGATTAAAATATTATTTATAAAAATTATAGTATATTTATCTAGATATTCTTATAATATATTATTTATATATTATTAGAATATAGTAGGTTTATTTATTAACTTAAATAGCGTAATCTTATATTTAAATAATCTATATTATATATAAAAGATAATAAGCTCTTCTATTTTTAATATTAGACGAATTCGGTAGAAATCTTATTAGATATTAAGCTTTATAAAAAACTTTACTTTATTAGTTTATTATAAGACTTTATTAATTAATAATAATAGATAATAATCTTTTTTTATAATAATATTTAATCTTTAAAAGTTAATATAAAAATAAAAACTATTTTTAGATTTCTTTACTATTAAGATTAGAGAGATATATAATATTAAATTTAGAATAATAAATCCTTTCTTAAGATTCTTTATAATATATTCTTTAGCTTTTTTTAGTTTATAAAGAGATAATTTATAAAAAGAATAATATCTAGATTATATTTTAGTTTTAAATATAATATTATAATTAACTTTAGATTTATAAGATAGTAATTTATCTAATCTTTTCTTTAAAAAAACTTTTATAAGATTATAATACTCTTTTAATAAAGTCCGGAATATCTTATTAATTTTAAGATCTTATATCTAAATACTTTTAATATTAATAATATAATTAATCTTATAAAAAGAGATTATAAAGATTTTAATTTTTTTATTAATTTTATTTCTTATATAAAATTAATTAAATCTAATATCTTTAATTATATAGATATTAATACTAATAAAAAACTACTCTTTTTTTATTAATATTTAAATCTTTAGAACTTTTATTTTATCCTCTAAATTTTAAATTATCTTCTATTTTTTTTTAATCTACTAATATCTATATTAATATTCTTAAATATATTAGAGTTATAAAGATAATTATTAATCTTACTAATCTTATTATCTAAAAAGATAATTATATTATTCTATATTAGCTTAATAAATAAGGTCTATTTTTAATAGCTTCTTTAAGATTTTAGTTAAAAAAGAAATAGTAATCTTACTTATAACTTTATTAAAAAGACTTTTTTAATCCGGTTAAATTATTTAGTATTATTAATAATCTAAAAGAATATTATACTTAATAAATTATATCCGCTTAAGGATTATATTATATTATCTAAGATTTATAATTAATATTAGGATCTATTATTATATTCTATTATCTATATAAACTATAAGAATAATAGCGTATTATATTAATTTAGCTAGCTTATTATTAAATCTATATATTAAATATTTATAGCTAAGTCTTTATATCTTAATTCTAAATTGTTTACTAAGTAGTATAATTATTATTATATTAATAAAGATATATTTATCTACTCTAGTATTATCTAATATTAAGATAGAAAAAGAGTAGCTATTATATATAAGTTATATATTAAAAACTAAGCTATCTCTAGGACTATTAATTAACTTTTATAAGTCTAATATAAATAGTAATACTTTCTTTTTATTTAGGAGAGAGATTTATTTTAGATAAAAGCTTTTTCTAGATTCTTTTTATCGCTTACTTCGAGTTCTACTATTTCTTAAATCTAAAAGGTAATAATAATTATAATAATTATAATAATAAACTAATTTAACTTTTTCTTTAGATAATTATAGATTATATATCCTCGTTCTTTATAATTAAAATAATAATCTTTTTTTATTAAAATCTTTTATTTAGATATAAAAAAACTAATAAAATTAGTATTATCTTTCTACTTTATATAAAAAGTAGAATTTGAATTAATTATAGTAGTATTTATATTACTTCCTAAAAGTAGATTTATATAAAAGTAAGAATTTATTAAGGGTATTGATACTACCACCCCCCTTGGATAATACCACCCCCCTTTAGATAATACCACCCCCCCTGCCTGAAAATTCAGTACCGCCTTCCTAATCGGGCACCGCTTTTACCTCGACACCTACACCTGCCTACCGACCTCCTTACCGCCTTCGTGTCAAACTCCCCCTAATACTATTGGACGATAGCAGATACCTACAATTTATATGTAAACATATAGTAAAATCAAGTCACTTTAGTCTCATGTATGTTGTAGGACTCGAGTAGCAAATAATCTAATAATGCAATTCTGGTTTATATATATTAACCTACCTTCTCCCAACTCATTTTTTCATCTATATTTATACTAAATCATCCGTTTTAATCCTTTTTTTTCATTATTTCTATCCTATTTTTATCATTCTAGTAACTAAAATAGCCTCTTTAGGCCTAGTATACCTTGATTCGTTAGATTCCGACCCTAGTTCGGACTATAAGATCGTCCCCGAGTCCCTACCGGCGCTACTAATCACCAGGTCTCCCTCTCCGTCTATTCCCTCGATTTCGATACCTCTTCCCTCTCTTAACTAATAGTTTAGCTTACCGGAGGAAGGAATTACAGCTATTAATACTTTCGCGCGCTAGTATAGGTACGTAGTATTAATACTTCGTTTAAAAACTATAAAGATAGGGGTAAAGAAGATAGACTATACTATAACCGCGGTCGTATATACCGAAACCGGGGTCCCGATAGTATAGAGCGTAAGCGTTAATTAACTATACTTATAGTTAACTATCCTTTCGCTATTTCCCTTCGGCTTTAGGATATAAATTAGTAGGTCCTAACTATAGAGAATTATATATATAATTATAAACTATCGCCGCTATTAACCTACCCCGCTTACCGGAAATAGGAGGTTTTTATAAAGGCTAAGGATCTCGAGAAGATACTAAAGTAAGGACTACCTACCCGTAAGATTATAACTAGAATATATAAGGATCCTAATTCTTATATAACTTCCCGTAATATATATAATTACCGGAAGAAGGTTTAGAGCCGATTCCTTTAGGATCGTACCCCGCTTTAAGTATTAATAATAGAGCTTTTAAAGGATAGTAATTAGATCTTTTAATATAAGATCGATAATAAGAGCTACGTTACTACTTTATTTTATATATATAAAATAAATATCGCTATACTAAAATTAAATCCCTAGGTAATTTCTATAGATTATATATATAAGACAAATCGATATAGTATACTATTACTTAATATTATTAGGTTCTTTACTACTAGTTTAACCTACTATCTTAGCTTTACTTTTATAAAGGATAAGAAGGAGGATAGCTATAAAGTTATCCTATAGTACCTTACTAAGGCCTATAAATCCCTTAGACTAGATCCCCCTATATAATCCTAACCGATAAGGAGTAAGCCCTAATAAACGCTATTAAGGATATCTTCCTAAAGATAAAGAATATAATCTATTTATAGTATATTAATATAAATATTATAAAGAAGGTACGCCCGCTACTTTCTAATTAGCTTAAAAAGGCTATATAAGAAGCTCGAAGCTAGGCGGATTTAATCTAGGCGGATTTAACCTAGGCGGATTTAACCTAGGCGGATTTAATCTAGGCGGATTTAACCTAAGACTCCGCTCGCTACCGCCGTCGTATAAAAGACTAAGAAGCTAAAGAGCTCTAATAGAAGGTTAACGAAGGCTAGAAGAAGATACTAAAGCGATAGAACTAAGTCGTTTTTATCTTAATAATTAATAATTTTAATATATAATAGGAAGTATTTAAAGAGAGATATACCGATCCAATTTTTAGTCCCCTTCTTAACTATATATAGGCTAAATAGATTAAGGATTACCCTAAGAAGTTCCTTTATTTTTATATAAAGTAATACTTTTATCTTAATAAAATCGCTACTTCTCGGATAGAGGGAGCCTATTAGCTTCTAAAATAGGATCTTCTAGTATTAATAAATAATTTATTAGTAATTCTTTAGAACTTTAAACGCGTTATTAAACTATAATTTAGTCGAATTATAAATAAGATCGAGATTAAGAAGATTAAAATACTTATATATTATTAACCGCTCTATTTATAACTAGTTAAGAGGATCTTATTAAAAGCGATATAGTATATAAATAATATCTATAGACGATACCTACTAGAGGGACCGGAGAAAGTACTAATTCCTAGATTATATAACTATAACTTAAAGTATACGTCTAGATTCCTATATATATATATTATCTAGTAGTATAATAACAATAAGAAGAGCCTAGAGCCTAATTTATACTACTAATACTAGTATTTATATAGTATTTCTATATCCCTAATTAACCCTCTCCTTCTTATTTAAGATCCTCTTTAAGTTCGATAACGGGGACGTCTATAGGGAGCGAGAAACCTAATTACTATTATCTAGTAAAGTACCTCGAATATTCCCTCTTTACTAGAACCCCTAATCTAGGATCGATCTACCCGGCGAGAACTATCGGTATTCGAATATACGCTTTTGTAAGAAGATAGACGGGGACGGGGACGAGGACGTAGGCGAGGCCGGGGACGAGGCTAGGGATAAGGCCGGGGAGCTAATATAACCGTAATAGAGGGTAGTAAAACTAGTAGTATAGGCCGAGGACGGGGTCGAGGACGGGGCCGGGGACGAGGAAACGCGCGGGGAAGTGTATAAGCAGCGTATTCAATCTGTATAAGTAAACAAATGCTTAATTCAATGAGAATGTGCAATTTTTTCTAATCAAAATGCATGTTTTTTTACTATATAAACCGGAATTCCTATGGTGGTAGTAGAATTATATAGTAGAAAACTCTGCACTGGCAGAAAGTATGGCAGAAACTAGGGTCGCACCCGATTAGGAAGGCGGTACTGAATTTTTAGGCAGGGGGGTGGTATTATCTAAAGAGGGGTGGTATTATCCAAGGGGGGTGGTAGTATCAATACCCTTTATTAATTTAGTTTTTTATTATAAATTAATTTTATATAATATACTCTAATAACTTATATAAATATATTAAATAAGATTATCTCTTAGTTAATAATTTATATAATCTAGATTTAAAGTAGGTATAAGAATTTAGAATATAGATCTTATTTCTAGTTTTTAATTATAATAGTAGCTTCTTTTATAAGCTATATAAATTTTATAAAGAAATTAGTAAAATTATCTTTAGACTTTATCTTTAATCGGTAGTAAGTAGTATATACTTCGGCGTATTAATTTAGATTTATAAAAATAGTCTTTAAATAGATAATAATATCTTTTATATCTTTATAAAGAATATTAATATTAATATTTATTTAGAAGATAATATATAATTAGACTTTATTTTTATATCGGCTTTATATATAAAGTCTCTAATAAATAAAAAAAGGATAATAATCTATATTAGCTTTAAATTTCTATTAGATTACTATTTCTTATATTTTAAATCTTACTTTTTTATTATTATTAAGTATTAGTATATTAGATATCTTAATTATCTTTTAGATAATATTAGCTTTTATAATTAGTACGCTAATATTAGTTATATTTAGATTCTAAGTAGAAAGAAGATAAAAAGCTAAGTCTCTATATTTATAGATTATAAGATCGCGATAAATAATTATCTTATTATATTTAATTATAAATTTATTAATATTAATTCTCTTATTAAGAAGTTTTATAATCTTATTCTTTAACTCCTAGTTCTCCTATTTTAATTATCGATATTAATAAATAAGTTCTTAGAATCTCTTTTTTAATAGAGTCTTTTATAATTATTCGTATATAAAGAATAATCTTTCTCTTATATTATTATTATCTTTATTATATTTACTAATATCTACTAGTCTCTTAGTATATAAAGTCTTTAGCGTTAATATATCGATTATCCGATTATCGATCTCTTCTTTATTAAGTATAGTAGTAACTAGCTACTTACTATAATTTATAAGATTTCGTCGGGTCTTAACTATTCTAATTAGTTAAATAGGGGTTCGGTTCGGATAGTTTAGCTATACGATACTAAGGAACGGAAAGTAGGGTAAGCTAGACTAAGATCTACTATAATAGAGATCTATATAGTCGTACTACTTATTAGATTTAATTAGTACTTATTATTATATTACTAGCTAATTCTTAATTAAAAGAGTACCCGGTTCTTGCCAAACAACCCAACCCCCCTGCGGGTGTTGGGTTACCACACACTAATACAAACTCTTGCCTAATACAAATTTTAAAGAACGCATCAAATGTTTTTGTATTTTTCCTACCACATAACGCCTAATAAAATCAGGTAAAAATATAAGAAAAAAGTTAAATAGTAGGTTTATTATCTATAGGCGGTATCTATAGTATAAAACGGGGTCCTAGTGTCGGTATATCCTCTATAATTACTTACTTCCGACCCTGCTTTTTTAATCGCCTATCTTCTTAGGCCTACTCCTTTGATTTACGCGCCCGGATTATTCGATTTGTATTACCGGTGGTTAGGGGGCCCCCTAAATTAATCTACTATTTAGTAATCCGGGTATCCCGGTAGACTTTATAGCGTAGAAGAGTAGTATTATCCTTAGTAAGCTAGGTAGTAAGCTCTACCGAAATCCGCGTACTTTAATATAATAGCCTTACTCGGTATCGAATAGCTATATAAAACTCGCTATCTAGCAATTCTATATCTACCTCTAATTTACGAGTACTCTTATTTATATAAAAGATATCGCGGGGTAATAAATTAGTAATAGAGCTAGGAAAATCTACCTCTAATCTATTATCTTTATTAAAGATAACTAGATTATTACTATAATCTACTTCTTTTTTAAGCGGATTAAGTACTATTATATAGTTAAATAGGGAAATACTATAATAAATAAATCCTAATTTAATTACTTTAATTATAAGGGTATTATAGATAGAAATAATCTCCCGGAAAAAGTCCGTTTTACGGTCTACCGAACTACCCTATTAAATAATAGTATTATTATTCGATTAGTAGTAATATTTTAAAGTAAGAAAAGGCTTACTATCTAGTAGTTAGTATAGATAGATTATATAGGGTATAAAATAGTAAGGAATAATACTATTTTCCGCTATAAAAATAATAAATTCTAGGGTCCGGTAAGAACTATAATTATCTATTAATAAAAGCTATTTATTATCCTAAATAGTCCGGTCTTTTATAGCTAAATTAAAGATCTTAAGCTATTAAATAGTAGTTTAATTAGTAATATAACTATTAGGCGTAGTTACTAGGATATAATCTATAAGAAGGTTAGTATCTTTATACTAATTCTCTATATAAAATTTACCCCGAACTAAGAACTAAGGTACTATCTTTTAACCGTCGGTAGTAATATATTTAATACCGGTAATACCTTCTATAATACCTCTATTTAGTAAATATAGATTCTAGCTTTTTAAAACAATTTTTTAAGGCTTTCTTTAGCTAATTTAGAAGCTAGTTTTATTAAAGTTATAGATATCCCGTAGCCTTAGTTAATTACTCTTAATATACTAGTTTAAATATTTATACTAAGTAGTAAGATAACTAAGATCTTCGGCCTCTATTCTCTTCTTTTCTTTTAGTTTTTATTTTATAAAATAAAGATTATAAATAGATAGGATATATTTTAAAAACCGGTATATCTAGTTCTTATCTACCGGCGAACGCGACGCGTCTTCGCGTAGAATCATCGAATTTATATACCCTTCTATTATCTTAGCGGTAGGCGGAGAGTAAGTATTATCTAATATAGTAATCTAGCTAATTAATACTTACTCTTAATCCGAATTTAAGACTAAATTAGTAGTATAGCGCGTCGAACGAGAACCCCGACCGTAAATACGGTTGTAGAACTAGGTATAGGGAACGCCGAATTCTCGCGCTAATAGTGCTATTTTTAGTTTTTTTCTAGTATACTATATAGATAGGGCATTTACTAATGATCTCTCCAAATCTAGGTTTTTTTTAGGCATATTTGTAGGGTATAAAATGGTAGTAAAAATGGTGGGTGGTATAAAATTTGTATTAGGCAAGAGTTTGTATTAGTGTGTGGTAACCCAATACCTATAGGGGGGTTGGGTTGCTTGGCAAGAACCGGGTATATTTCAACTAGAACAATAAGTATAGAGAAGGAAAAGAAAAGAAAGAAAAAAGAAATCAACAATAGGACTAAAGACAATATAGGGTGGGTCCTAGGTTAAGGGCGGAAACAATTAGTAGAAAACTCTGTAGGCGGAGTTAACTGGCAGAAAACTCTGTAGATCGTCACATTACTTACTATTTTAATAAACTTTATTATTTTATTTACTAAAAGTAGGATTTTATACTTATAATTATAAATAAGATTATAATAGGTCGCTATAGAAAAGATATATAAATCTTAGTAAAGCTAGAGCTTATACTTAGCGATATCTCGGAGAATCTTAATCCTAAAAAACTAAGCGGCTTCTTCTATTTCTTAGAGCTCCTAATAGTCTTTAAGATCTTATTTTAATTAAAAAGCTTACTAGTCTTCTATAAAATCTAATTTTAGACTTAGACCTTAGGCCTAAAGCCTAATCTATAGTAGGCCGGGGGTCGAATCTTTAGACTTAAAGCCTAATCTTTAGCCTATTATAAGCCCCTATTAAGCCCTTATTACTAGCTAGTTCTTAATTAAAAAAAATATATTTTAATTAGAATAATAAGTATAAAGAAAAAAAAAAAAAAGAAAAAGAAATTAATAATAGGACTAAAGATAATATAAGATAGGTCCTAGATTAAAAGCGGAAATAATTAATAGAAAACTCTATAGATAAATAAATATAATAGAACTAACTAACTAGTCTAAAGATAGAGCTAGTTAGTAGAAAACTTTATAAATAGAGTTAACTAATAGAAAACTCTATAGATTATTATATAACCCCCGACTAAGAATATATTTAGTCCTTAAATACTAGCTTATTATTATTCCTATAATCTTTAAAGAAGACTTTATCTTTAATTATATCTATCTAGACTTATAGATATATTAGGAGTCTAGACTTTAAAAGATAATTATTATAGAATTCCTAAATTTTCTAAAGTATATACTTAAAATTCTTTATAGAATACTATTATAGATTAAGATTATAGCTAAGCTATTAAACTTAATATTATAACTTCTAATAATAAAAATATAAATTAATAATCTTATCTACTTTCTATTTATCTTCTTTAAAAATCCTAATTAATAATAATAGATCTAGATACTATCTATATAATAATTTTAATAATAAAGCTTTCTAAAGCTTACTAAAATTAAATACTAAATAAACTTTAATAGATTCTAAAAGATTAAGCTTATAAGTATTTCTAATCTTCTTAATAATTTTATAAGATCCGTTAGTAAAATAAAAAAAAAACTTTTAATTCGGATAGTTAAGCTATTAATCTTTTATTATAATAAAAATCTAATTACTAATATTAAAATCCTTCTTTTTCTAATACTTATTTATTTATTAAATTATCTACTACTAAGACTTTATAATCTAATCTCTTATCTTTATCTAAATATTTTAGAGTTATAATAATATATTAATTATATCCTATTTATTATCTATTAGATTACTTTAGTCTCTCTAATTAAAAGATATAGCTAATTTATAATCTCTTTTAATAAAAAATAATAATTATTTTATAATATTCTATAAAAGAATTAATACTATAAAATCTATTATTAATAAAATCTTTAACTAGTTATTTTAATTTTATTTAATATATAATTATAATCTTTAAACTATATATTAATTTATAATTTCGTTTTATCTATTAGTCTAAAAATAATAAATAATTAATAACTTTTTCTTAATTCTAAATATTTAGTAGAACTTAGTCTAGAATTCTAAAATAAACTATCCTTCTTAGTCTAATATAATAATCTTTAGAATATCTATAATTTAAATTATATTATTAATAAATAATTAAGTTATTTATTTAATATTAATATTTTTATAATAAAAGATAAAAATTAGTTTATTATTTAATTAATTAATAATTATAAAAATAGTATTATAATTAAAATAATCTTTTAGAAATAAATAGAAATCTATTAAAATATATTACTAAAGTCTCTTAAAAATAAATAAAAGATATAATAATCTAGATATATAATCTCGCTAAGTCTTTATTTATTTATAAACTAAATAATTTTTTATATATTATTTTATATTATTAGCCTATCTTAGCTAATAATATTTTAATAAAATAAGCTTCTTTAGTTTCTTAACTTTAAGATATATAATTAATAGTTATTAATATATATTATTAAGAAGTCTTATATATAAATCTTTTTTATCTAAGATCTTAAATTATTCTATAAATAAGAGTAAATCTTCTTTAATTATTTACTTTTAATTACTATCTTCTCTAGTAATTTATTAGAAATTCTTTAGTTTATTATTTTTTTAATTAATTAATTTAATTTACTTAATAATATCTATTATAAATTTTATATTAATTAGATTTAAATTAACTAGATAAATATCTTTTTTTAAATAATTTCTTAGTAAAAATATTATTTATCTATTATTATTAATATAAAGCGAGTCTTTTCGCGATAAGATATTAGCTATAATATTCTTCTTTCTAAAATAATATTTAATTATAAAATAGAACTAAAATAAGAACTTACTTTATCTTACTTATTATTACTTTATTTATCTTATTATTATAAAATATTTAAAGAACTAATAATCTATTAAAATCTTAAAATAATCCTCTTATACTAAATCTTTAAATTTAAATTACTATTTTTATAATATATAAATAATTATTAAGAGTTCTTTATCCTATATCTTATAATTTAACTCTATAAATTATATACTCTTTAAGAAGAAAGCTACTAGATACTAGAAATTATTATTTTTATAATACTAAGAAAGAATTATTCTAAATACTCTATAAGAAATATTAGTCTTAACCCTTATTTATTAAATTAGATTATAATAATAAAAGACTAGTATAATTATTAATTTTTTTTTAGTAATATAAAAGCTACTTTATATTATTCTATCTATTTATAAAAAATATCTTATTAAATAAATCGATATAAGGATTTTAAGATAATATTATATCTTTAAATAAATTATTAATAAAAATTATAAAATCCTAAAAATAACTAAACCCTTTTTATAATTATTAATACTTATTAGACTGCGACAACGCCCGTTAAAGTGGAGACACTTTTAGCGTCGCCAAGACATATGCGGGTACTCTTGGCAAAGTGGATACTGCCAAGATCTGGTTATGTACATAAAATAGCCTAATAGGGTAATCTTTGCATTAATTTTGCATAATGGTGGGCGATGGGCGTCAAATTTCAAAAGGCCCACGGGCCGTGGACACTTTCTAGTGCCCATGGACGGGCGATGTCGCAGTCTAATACTTATTATAACGATCTACAGAGTTTTCTACCGACTGGCTCCGCCTTTGGGCTAGTCAGTTGGTTCTACCGTATTTGCCCGCCTATAGAGTTTTCTACTGATTATTTCCGCCCTTGACCTAGGACCTACCCTATATTGTCTTGTAGAACACTAATGGCACAGCAAAAAGTCTAATGGCACAGTCCACTAAGCCCTTTTGGTCCTAGCTTTCTTGGCACCCATCTTTCGGTCTAGGTGTTACTTATTATGGTATCACCATAGTAAAAAGCATAGCCCCTAAATCACCCTAGCCACGATCAGCTCCATGATCGGCCCCGGCCCCATAATAATGCTACCGTTAGATTATATGATCATGATTGCTATTTGCTAGTTTATTTGTATAGTTTATATTGTTTGCTAGTAAATAAGACTATGTTTAGATGGTTTTAATAGGCTATATATACCTAGGTTTTCCTAGATTTTAATCCTTCTTCTACATTTTCCCCACTCTATATACTTCATTTTTTGCTATATTTTATGCAAAAAATAGTGAAGAAATAAAGGTTTTACTATAGGAGATCGAAATTAATAGACGATAATTAGTATATAGAGATTTTATTATAGGTACTAAGGCTTAATTAACCCTATCCTATTATATGATTTAATAGTAGACAATTATGATCATGTGATCTAAATTATTATGGATAATCATTATTACGTGATCTTATGGTAGACAGTCATGATCACGTGATCTATTGGTAGTATCATTATGGGGCTGATCATGGAGCAGATCAAGGAGGAGATCGTGGAGCACTATGTGGCTAGGGTGGTTCAGGGGCTGTGTTTTTACTATAGTGATACCATAATAAATAACACCTAGACCGAAAGATGGGTGCCAAGAAAGCTAGGACCAAAAGGGCTTAGTGGACTGTGCCATTAGACTTTTTGCTGTGCCATTAGTGTTCTACATTGTCTTTAGTCCTATTGTTGATTTCTTTTTTCTTTCTTTTCTTTTTCTTCTCTATACTTATTGTTCTAGTTAAAATGTACTCTTTTAATTAAGAACTAGCTAGTAATATAATAATAAGTACTAATCAAATCTAATAAGTAGTACGACTATATAGATCTCTATTATAGTAGATCTCGGTCTAGCTTATCCTACTTTCCGTTCTTTAGTATCGTATAGCTAAGCTATCCGAACCGAACTAAAATCCTATTTAACTAATTAGAATAATTAAGACCTAATAAAACCCTATAAACTATAATAAATAGCCGGTTACTACTATACTTAATAAAGAAAAGATCGATAATTAGATAATTAATATATCGACGCCGAAGACTCTATATACTAAGAGACTAGTAGATACTAGTAAATATAATAAAGATAATAATAATATAAGAGAAGGATTATCTTTTATATACGAATAATTATAGAAGACTCTATTAAAAAAAAGATTCTAAGAACTTACTTATTAATATTAATAATTAAAGTAGGAGAACTAGGAGTTAAAGAATAAGATTATAAAGCTTTTTAATAAAAGAATTAATATTAATAAACTTATAATTAAATACGATAAGATAATTACTTATCGCGATCTTATAATCTATAAATATAAAGACTTAGCTTTCCGTCTTCTTTTTATCTAGAATCTAAATATAGCTAATATTAATATACTAATTATAAAAGCTAATATTATCTAAAAAATAACTAAGATATCTAATATATCGATACTTAATAATAGTAAAAAAATAAGATTCGAAATATAAGAAATAGTAATCCGATAGAATTAATATAGACTATTATCCTCTTCTTATCTATTAGAGACTTTATATATAAAACTAATATAAAAATAAGACCTAGCTATATATTACTCCTTAAATAAGCGCCGATACTAATATTCTTTATAAAGATATAAAAAATATTATTACTTATTTAAAGACTATTTTTATAAACCCGAATTAACGCGTTAAAATATATATTATTTACTACTAATTAAAAATAAAGCCTAAAAATAATTTTTACTAATTTCTTTATAGAGTTTATATAATTTATAAAAAAAGCTATTATTATAATTAAAAATTAGAAACGAGATCTATATTCTAAACTTTTATATTTATTTTAAATCTAGATTATATAGGCTATTAACTAAAAGATAATCTTATTTAATATATTTATATAAATTTATTAAAGTATACTATATAAAATTAGCTTATAATAAGAAGCTAAATTAATAAATTCTTACTTTTATATAAATTTATTCTTAAAAAATAGTATAAGTACTATTATAATTAATTTAAATTCTACTTTTTATATAAAATAAAAAGATAATACTAATTTTATTAGTTTTTTTATATTTAAATAAGAGATCTTAATAAAAAAAAGTTATTACTTTAATTATAAGAAGCGAGGATATATAATCTATAATTATCTAAAAAAGAAATTAAACTAGCTTACTACTATAACTATTATAACTATTATTATTTCTTAGATTTAGGAAATTATAAAGCTTAAGGTAAGTAATAAAAAGAATTTAAAAAAGCCTTTATCTAAAATAAGTCTTTTTTTTAAATAGAAAGAAAATATTACTATTTATACTAAACTTATAAAAATTAGTTAGTAGTCCTAGAGATAGCTTAATTTTTAATATATAATTTATATATAATAACTACTCTTTTTTTATCTTAGTACTAAATAATACTAAAATAAATAGATATATTTTTATTAATATAATAATAATTATACTATTTAGTAAATAATTTAGAATTAAGATAAAGAAGTTTAACTATAAATATCTAGTATATAGATTTAATAATAAGCTAGCTAAACTAATATAATATATTATTATTCTTATAATTTATATAGATAGTAAAATATAGCGATAGATCTTAATATTAATTATAAATCTTAGATAATATAATATAATCTTTAGATAGATATAATTTACTAAGTATAATATTCTTTTAGATTATTAATAATACTAAATAATTTAATTAGATTAAAAAAGTCTCTTTAATAAAGTTATAAATAAGATTACTATTCTTTTTTAACTAAAATCTTAAAAAAGCTATTAAAGATAGATCTTATTTATTAAACTAATATAAAATAATATAATTATTTTTTTAGATAATAAGATTAGTAGGATTAATAACTACTTTTATAATTTTAATATATCTAAAAATATTAATATAAATATTAATAAGTTAAAAAAAAATAGAAGATAATTCGAAATTTAAAGGATAAAATAAAAGTTCTAAAGACTTAGATATTAATAAAAAAAAGTAGTCTTTAATTAATATTAATATCTATATAATTAAAGATACTAGATTTAATCGACTTTATATAAGAAGTAAAATTAATAAAAAAACCGAAATTTTTATAACCTCTCTCTATAAGATTAATTATATTATTAATATTAAAAATATCTAAATATAAGATTCTAAAATTAATAAAATACTCTAAATCCTACTAAAGAAGTACTATAATCTTATAAAAGTTTTTTTAAAGAAAGAATTAGATAAATTACTATTTTATAGATTTAGAGTTAATTATAATATTATATTTAAAACCGAAATATAATCTAGATATTATTCTCTTTATAAGCTATCTTTTTATAAACTAAAGAAAATAAAAAAGTATATTATAAAAAATCTTAAGAAAGGATTTATTATTCTAAATTTAATATTATATACTTCTCTAATCTTAATAGCGAAGAAATCTAAAAATAGTTTTTATTTTTATATCGACTTCTAAAGATTAAATATTATTATAAAAAAGATTATTATTTATTACTATTAATTAATAAAATCCTATAATAAACTAATAAAATAAAGTTTTTTATAAAGCTTAATATCTAATAAGATTTCTATTAAATTTATTTAATACTAAAAGTAAAAGAGCTAATTATCTTTTATATATAATATAAATTATTTAAATATAGGATTATACTATTTAGATTAATAAATAGACCCGCTATATTCTAATAGTATATAAATAATATATTATAAGAATATCTAGATAAATATATTATAATCTTTATAAATAATATTTTAATCTATAATAAGACTCTTAAAGAATATTAATAGTAAATAAAAGAGATACTTTAATATCTATAAAAAATAGATCTTTAGATAGTATTACTAAAATATAAATTCTTAATATAAAAGATAAAATTCCTTAACTTTATTATAAGTATAAATAGTATTATAATTAATCTAAAAAAGATTAGTATTATTTAGTTATAATAAGTACTAATAATTATAAAAAAGGTTTAATTATTCTTAGGATTTTATAATTTTTACTAATAATTTATTTAAAGATATAATACTATTTTAAAATCTTTATATCGATTTATCTAGTAAGACGTTTCTTATAAATAGATAGAATAATATAAAATAGCTTTTATATTATTAAAAAAAATTAATAACTATATTAATCCTCTATTATTATAATCTAGCTTAATAAATAAAGATTAAGAAATACTTCTAATAGAATATTTAGAGTAGTTCTTTCCTAATATTATAAAAATAATAACTTTTAATATCTAATAGCTTTCTTTTTAAAGAGTATATAGTCTATAAAATTAAATTATAAGATATAAGATAAAGAACTCTTAATAATTATTTATATATTATAAGAATAGCGATCTAAATTTAAAGATTTAGTATAAGAGGATTATTTTAAGATCTTAATAGATTATTAATCCTTTAAATATTTTATAATAATAAAATAAATAAACTAATAATAAGCGAGATAAAATAAGTTCTTATTTTAATTCTATTTTATAATTAAATATTATCTTAAAAAAAAGAATATTATAGCTAATATTTTATCGCGAAAAGACTTATCTTATATTAATAATAATAAATAGATAATATTTCTATTAAAAAGTTATTTAGAAAAAAATATTTATCTAATTAATTTAAATCTAATTAATATAAAGTTTATAATAAATATTACTAAGTAAGTTAAATAAGTTAACTAAAAAAGTAATAAGCTAAAGGATTTCTAGTAAATTATTAGAAAAAATAGTAATTAAAAGTAGATAATTAAAGAAGATTTACTTTTATTTAAAAGATAACTTAAGATTCCGAATAAAAAAGATTTATATATAAGACTTTTTAATAATATATATTAATAATTATTAACTATATATCTTAAAATTAAAAAATTAAAAAAGCTTATCTTATTAAGATATTATTAGCCGGAATAAGCTAATAATATAAAATAATATATAAAAAACTATTTAATTTATAAATAAATAAAAGCCTAATAAGATTATATATTTAGATTATTATATTCTTTATCTATTCCTAAAAGACCTTAATAATATATTTCGATAGATTTCTACTTATTTTTAAAGGATTATTATAATTATAATATTATTTTTATAATTATTAATTAATTAAATAAGAGACTAATTTCTATCCTTTATTATAAAAATACTAATACTAAGTAGATAGCTTAACTATTTATTAATAATATAATTCGAATTATAGATATTCTAAAGATTATTATATTAGACTAGAGAGGATAATTTATTTTAGAATTCTAGATTAAGTTCTACTAGATACTTAGAATTAAGAGGAAGTTATTAACTACCTACTACCCCTAGACTAATAGATAGAGCGAAATCGTAAATTAGTATATAGCCTAGAGGTTATAACTATATATTAAATAGAATTAGGATAATTAGTTAGAGATTCTACTAATAGTAGATTTTATAGTATTAATTCTTCTATAAGATATTATAAAGTAGTTACTATTCTTCGTCGAAAGAGGTTACGAACCGGCTATATCTTTTAACTAGAGGGACTAAAGTAATCTAACGGATAACGAATAGGATATAATTAATATATTATCGTAACTCTAAGATATCTAGATAAAGATAAGGGATTAGATTATAAAGTCTTAGTAGTAGATAATTTAGTAAGTAAATAAGTATTAGAGAGAGGAGGATTTCGATATCAGTAATTAGGTTTTTGTTATAATAAAGGATTTCTTAGACAAAGGATATAGGTAAACTAGAAAATTGTCTATTACGTAGAGAGAAGAAGAAGAGAAGAACTATCTAAACTAAAGTTGCGGGGACCAAGTAGCTAGGAGCAAATATATAAGGTCACGTGACCTCGCAATACCCCCTACGACTAGTAATTTAGTCTATACTAATCTATAGTCCTAAATTCTCTTCCTAGAAACTCTCTAAAAAACTAGTAAAAAATAAATACCCCCTATTCTTACTATATAAACCGAAAATTAAGGCTTATAAGTAATTAAACCTATCTATTAAATCTATCTCCGGAATATAATTTTAGAGAGGGGCTTAGTAAAATCATCCGCTACTATTTTTATAGTTAGAATCTTAATAAATTTAATATTACTAATAGTAACCTCCTCTTATAAGCGGTAATACTATATAATATACTTCGTATTTATATAGAACTCGGGATTTAAAGCTAGTACAATAGTACTATTATTATCTATAAAGATATAAATAAGCTTCTATAAGAAACTAGATAATCTAATCTCGGTAAGTAGCTAAGAAAGCTAGATTACCTTCTATATCGCTAAAGCTTCTATAATATATTCGGATTCTATAGTAGATAATACTATATATAACTACTTCTTTAATATCTAAGATACTACGCTACCGGATATCTTAAAGATAAATCCCGAAGTAGAGAGCCTTTTTTTACTATAAGACCTAATCTAATCCGCGTTATAGTAGCCGATTAGATAATCTTAATAAGCTATAATAGAGTTTTAATTTACTAAAGAAAAAGTAATTAATAAATACTTTAAACCTACTAGATATCTAAAAATCTATTTTAAAACTAGAAAGTAAATTAAGCCTAGATTCTTAGTATACTTAGTAAGCTTAATTACTATAAAAAAGATATTTAAATAAGTAAATATTATTAACTAGATTAGAGTACTAATTTTAGTCTAATATTTCTTAATCTTAGCTTTAATAATTATACTATTAGAAAATAGAGTAAAAATCCGCTTCTTATCTATTAGCGTAGTATAAGAATTATAGTTATCTAGACTAAAATACTATAAAATCTTATTAATATAATTAGATTAAGAGAGATAAATTATCCCTCTATTAAACGCTAATCTATCGATCTAATTATCTTTACTATAATATATATTAATTATAAAGTATCGTTCTAGAAGGCCTTTATTAGACGTATTAAAATACTTACTAATCTCCGTCTTAAAGTCTTAAATTAGACGAATCGATAGAGATAAAATAAGTAAATTATTAATATAGATTATAATAAAGATAGGGTCCTTACTCTTACTATTACTATATTTAATAAAAATCAAATAATTAGACTAAGTTCGGACGAAACCTAAGGAGATTATAATATTATAGAATAGTCTATACTACTCCTTAGGACTTTATTTTAGTCTATAGATTATCTTTATTAGTAATCTAATATTATCTAGATACTATTCTTAAAGATCCTTAGATAGCTTAATTTTAATTAGTTTTTTTAGCTTTATATAAAGAAAAGCTATTATAATATTAATATAATAAATCTACTAGTCTTTTACTACTATAATAATAATAAAGATCTTAAAAGATATAGGCTTAGTAACTACTATATAGACCTTATAGAAGTTAAGATCTTTAATTTATCGGAAACTATAGGCTACTAAATAAGCTTTATAAGTACTATTATACTTAATCTTAAAGATCTAATATAATATTAGTAGCTTTCTTTTTAAAGTCTAAGAAGATTATAGAATCTATCTCTAAATACTATTTTTAATTTACCTACTTAGCTTCTTATATATTATAGCGAGCTATTTATCCTTCTTAATATAAGCTATAGCCTCCTTCTATCTATTAAGCTTAAAGCTAATATCTTTAGATATTAGTTTAGAAGATATATATTAATCTTTAAACTTTAATATCGCTATAAAGAATAGACTAATTAAGATATCTAGCGTATTAATAAAGAACTATAGTATATTAGTATTAAAGAATAATCGACTAGTTATACTATTAATATAGGTTTAGGATAGCTTTAAAAGCTAGGTCGATCGACGCGGAGGTCCTTAAGACTAACTAGTAGATCCTTAGGAAGTTAAGATATAATCTAGGTTTTTAGATTATTAGAGACTAGATTTAAATAAGAGAAGTCTAGGTAATAATCTTATAAAAAGTCTTACTTCTTATCTATAGCCTACCGGGAAGCTAGTTATAGGATATCCTAATTTATAGCTTACTAGAAAGCTAGCTATAGCCCTATAGGGGCTTATACCCTACCTACTTTAAAATAAGGACTATTTTTAATCTTTTATATCTCTACTTCCCTTCTTAAGCTACCTACTATAATAATATTATTATTAGAAAAGTTCGGATTAAAAGAATTCGGATTAGGGAGGTTATTAATCGCTAGAAGTTATTCGACTATAAAAAGATTAGATAAACTAGTAACTTCTAGAATATAGTATTTTATAATTATAAGATCTATAAGACTTAATAGTAGGCTTACCGGACTAAAAAGATTTTTATCGTTAAGATTATCTTTTACTAAAAGAGATAGTAGAGTACTTAACCTAAAATAGAAAGATAAGGATTATAATACTTACTTATTATAAACCTAGAATCCTTCGGACGGCTCTAAGAAATTAATTAAAATATAATAATTAGATAAGACCTATAATAAAAGCCCTTAAGACGCTAGATTAAGATTATAAATAAGCTCTAGTAAAGCCTCCGGAGTAGGGTTTTTATTAAAAATAATATTCTAAAAATACTTAATCTTTTTTATTCGAATATTATAAAGAACGTAGTAATTATCTTTATTATAGATAATTAATCTTACTTTCTCTATATAAATATTAAACTTTATAATCCTCTTTTCCTTCGGAATTAAAAACTAATACTAGTAATTAAAGGCCTAAAAATAAGATAAATTAAGCTTTTTATTATATAAAGCTTTATATAGAGATATATTAATATAAGAGATATATAGATAATTTATTATATAATTAACTCTACTAATTAGATAGCCCTAAAGATATTTCGGAAGCTAGTATTCTATTATTATAGTAACTAAAAGCTCGATAAGATAATAGTTCTTAATCTTAAGAACGCTATTAAGCTACTTAGTATAAGATAGAGTTAGATCCTAGATTATATCTTTAAATAAAATATAAGTAGTAAGTAGCTTATACTTAGGAGTATCGTTACTATAGATCCTTTTTATAATATAATTAAATTATATCTTTAAATAAGTCTTAAGCTAAATAAATATCTTAGTAACCTAAGATCTTAACTTTAAAAGATAGAGCTAAATAAACCGCGTAGCGTTATTAGTAAAGATTATAAAGTAATATTTATCTTTATAAGATATAATAAAGATCGGTCCCTAGATATTAAAATAAATAAATTCTTTAAACTTTAATCTAATTATTCTCTATTTACCGAAAGATAAGATATAGCCTTTATCTTTAATATAGAGAATATAGAGAAAGGTAACCTTCTTATCCTTTAATAGCTTAACTCTTTTAGAATAAGTTTCTATCTTATAAACTTAGTTCTCTCCTATATAGTAGGCTTATTAATAGGCTAAGTTAATAGAGATAGTAGCGGGAGAACTATCTTTCTTTATTATAAAGATAGAATTTAAGAATCTAATTAGAAGATTAGACTAAAGATTAAGTATAGTATTAATCTTATAAATATTATAGTAATTTAATTAGTAATACTTATCTTTATAAGTAGTATATCCGATAATTAATTAGCCGGACTAAGCCTAATTTCGAAGGCTAAATATTATAATACCTTTCTAGATTAAAGTACTAATCTAATCTTTATTAAGAGTAGAGATAGAGATTAGACTAGCTTTTAAAGTAGGTACTAGCTATATCTTATAAAGAGTTAATATTCCTATATTATCTAAGATTAATAATAATAAATTAGTTATCCGAAGGATAATATTACTATAATCTTTAATATAAAAAGTATTATTAGTAGTTATTATTACCGATAGAATATACTCCTAGAAATTAATAAAAATAGAACGGTAAGATATTATATAATAAATAATACTAGAATTAATTATTTAGTAGAAGATATTACTATTATTAGTAAATATACTATTAGTAGAAACGGAGTAAATCTTATACTAATTAAATAAAATAAGGATAAAAAGATTATTATATCGTTTTATCTAATTATTAATAGGCCCTTATTAGGGCTCCTAAGGATAGGATACCGGAGTATAAATAGCGTTTATACTATAAGGCTACTAATACTAAGTTAGGATAACTCTACTATAGGTATTTATAAGGCCTAGAATCTAGCTAGATTATAATATAGCTACCTACTAAGGTTAAAATCTTTATTATAGCTAAGCTATAAAAATAGTATTAGAAGAAGTACTATTCTTTAGAATATAGTTCTTTATAAAGTAATTTCCTATAGAATTATAGAATTTATAAAAAATAATATTATTCTTAAAATCCGTCTTTAGCTTCTTATCCTTCTATTTCTTATCCTTAAATTTAAAGTCCTTAGGCTTATCGCTTTACTAAGATTTCTTCTTATCCTTTTTCTTCTTATTATTAAAAGAGTCCTTAGAACTAAAGGAAGTAATATTAGCCGAAGTAAAAGTAATAGATAGAAGATTACTTAAAATAATCTTTATCGAACCCTTTATTAATATAAATTATTAATATATCTTAACTATAAAATTTAGATTATTAAGATTAGGCCGAAGAGTCTAAATAAAAGTCTAATAATATAGATTATAAGAGATAATCTTAATAAAATAATTTAAAATAGTATAATTATCGAATTTCGGTTTATATTATATAATATCGAAAATTATCTTTTTATACTTTCGAATAAATTCTTATAGATTATTCTTTTTATATTAAAGATTTAAAAGATATTTAAAATACTTATAGTTAGTCTATTAAAAAGGCGAATTAAACTTTATCTTTAAAGCCTAAAATATATCCCTCGCGTTTTTAATATAATAAATATAAAAGATAGGAATTAGTTCTAAAATATTTATAATTATATTATAAATATATATATTATACTAATCCTACTTATTAACTTCCTTTTTATATTTAGAATAAAGATAATTATTATTATTTTAACACTCTTTAATAAGTTCTTAAATAATAGCGTTAGTAATAAGATCTAGACTCGCGGCTCTAAATAGAGTAAGTTCCTATATAATACTCGAAGAGATATTAAGATAATTAGGATAAGTAGGTTTAATATTCTCTTTATTTATAACGCGAATATACGCCTTATTATTCTCCTTTAAGGCTATATATAAACTCTACTCCTAGGTAGCTTAGTTAGACTCGCCCTTTAACTTTAGAATAAGCGTTATAATATCGATCTTATTTCGACGATCGTAGTCGAATTTAAAGATCGATATAGCGGAAATAGAGATATAGCGACGCGTACCTAGCGCCGATAATAGGGGGGAACCTTCGGGGGTATTCGATATAGTTCCTAATTAATAATAGCTATTAACTATTAAGTTAAGACGGCTAAGGTATTATAAATTAGATAAGAATCTAGTCCGGTTAATAATCGCCGTAGATCCTTAAATCGTATAGCGGAAAGTAGGGCGGTCGGAAAATTCGACTAATAGAAAACTCTAATTCCTATAAAAAGCTTCGGTACGACGTAACGGCACCGAAAAAATAGAGGAAATAGGGTATAAAGCTAGCTATTAAACTAATAGCTTCACAGCTAGGAGCTTATAACCTCTTAGACAAAGGATATAGGTAAACTAGAAAATTGTCTATTACGCAGAGAGAAGAAGAAGAGAAGAACTATCTAAACTAAAGTTACGGGGACCAAGTAGCTGGGAGCAAACATGTAAGGTCACGTGACCTCGCAATAGGATTAATAGCTTAACCGCCCGAATCGGAAGTTTTCTTATCTTACTAACGGACCCTATAAAATTATCGAGAAGATCGGAAACGCCTATAAGCTCGATCTTCTAGAATCTATTAAAGTTTATCTAGTATTTAATCCTAATAAGCTTCGGAAAGCCTCGTTATTAGAACTATTATATAGATAGTACCTAGATCCGCCGCTACCGGTTAGGATCTCTAAGGAAGATAAATAGGAGGTAGATAAGGTTATCGATTTACGCCTTTACTACCGGAAGTTATAATACTAAGTTTAATAGCTCGGCTATAACCTCGACCTATAGTAGTATCCTATAGGGAATTTTAAGCATACGCCTTAGAAAATTTAGGAATTCTATAATAATTACCCCTTAAAGCCCGGACCCCTAATACGTCTATAGGCCTAGATAGACGTAGCTAAAGACGAAGTCTTCCTTAAAGACTATAGGGATAATAATAAGCCGGTATTTAGGGGCTAAATATATTCTTAGTCGGGGGTTATATAATGATCTATAGAGTTTTCTACCGACTAGCTCCGCCTTTAGGCTAGTTAGTTGGTTCTACCGTATTTACCCGCCTATAGAGTTTTCTACTGATTGTTTCCGCCCTTAACCTAGGACCTACCCCACATTATCTTTAGTCCTATTATTGATTTCTTTTTTCTTTCTTTTCTTTTTCTTCTCTATAGTTATTGTTCTAGTTGAAATACACTCTTTTAATTAAGAACTAGCTAGTAACACTTATTATAACTAAATAATACTAATCTTTTCTAGATTAATTATAATATTATCTATATTTATAATAAAGCTAAAAAACTTTATCTTCTATACTAAGAATTTATATTTCGGTAATACTACTTAAAGATCTACTTTCTATAGACGTTAAAGTACCTCTTTTACTTACTATTAATACTCTTTAAGAGTCTTATTATAGATTAAAATATTATCTATAAAAACTATAGTATACTCGTCTAGATATTCTTATAATATATTATTTATATACTATTAGAATATAGTAGGTCTATTTATTAATCTAAATAGCGTAATCTTATATTTAAATAATTTATACTACGTATAAAAGGTAATAAGCTCTTCTACTCTTAGTATTAGATAAATTTAGTAGAAATCTTACTAGATATTAAGCTTTATAAAAAACTTTACTTTACTAATTTATTATAAGATTTTATCGATTAATAATAATAAATAGTAATCTTTTTTTATAATAGTATGTGCGACACTAAATTCTGCCAAACCTTCTGCCAGGTGCAGAGTTTTCTGCCATATATTCTGCCACCACTATATCATTCTGGTTTATATAGCAAAAAATGCATCATTTTAATCAGAAAAAATCGTACAATTCATTCATTTCTATATTGATCTACTCTACAAATTGATTATCCTGCTTCTTAGGCACCTCCCCGCGCGTTTTCCTCCACGTCCACGTCCCTGTCCACGTTCCTACGCGAGTATATGTTCAAATCCCGAGGGATCTTACTAGGTAGATCGATCCTATTCCTAGGTAAGGGGATCGGGGGAAGACTGGGTGATTGGCTCGGGATTGGTACTTAGCACTGCGGGTAGAGACTCGGGGACGATCTCTGGCTCGGAATCCGAGTCAGAAAGGAGGTATTCGAGGCCTATAGAGGCCATATTGATGATGAAAATGGATGAAAATGGATGAAAATGATAGGTTTTGGGATAAAAATGAAGGTCGAAAATGGGGTAGAAGAAGGTAGGTTAATATATGTAAACCAGAATTAGAGTATCAATTTGTTTGATCCTATATATAGAGTGCTATATGACAAAAGTGACTTAATTTTGTTAGGGATTTACATACAAAATGCAGGTACCTGCTGTCTTGGTACAATTGTATAGGGAGTTTGACACGAAAGCGGTGTATAAAATTGGAAGGCGGTGTGGAGACCGTTAGGCGGATCTAGGTGTGAGGTAGAAGCGGTACCCAATTAGGAAGGCGGTACTGGATTTTCAGGCAGGGGGGGTGCGAGCATCCGGGGGGGGGGTGCCAATATCAATCCCCTATAATTAATCTTATAGAGAGAGGTTATAAAGATTTTAGTTTCTTTATTAATCTTACTTCTCGCGTAAAATCGATTAAATCTAATGCCTCCGATTATATAAATATCGATATTAATTAAGGACTACTCTTCTTTTATCGATATCTAAGCCTTTAGAACTTTTATTTTATCCTCTAAATTTTAAATTATCTTTTATTTTTTTTTTAACTTACTAGTATCTATATTAATACTTTTAGGTATATTAAAGTTATAAAAATAATTATTAATCTTACTAATCTTATTATCCGAAAAAATAATTATATTATTTTATATTAGTTTAATAGATAAGATCTATCTTTAATAGCTTCTTTAAGATTTCGATTAGGAAAAGAATAATAATCTTACTTATAACTTTATTAGAGAGACTTTTTTAATCTAATTAAATTATTCGGTATTATCGATAATCTAAAAGAATATTATATTTAATAAATTATATCTACCTAAGGATTATATTATATTATTTAAAATCTATAATTAATATTAAGACTTATTACTATATTCTACTATTTATATAAATTATAAGAATAACGGCGTATTATATTAGTTTAGCTAGCTTACTATTAAATCTATATATTAGATATTTATAACTAAGCCTCTTTATCTTAATTCTAAATTACTTATTAAATAATATAATTATTATTATATTAATAAAGATATATTTATCTATTCTAGTATTACTTAATACTAAGATAGAAAAAGAGTAGCTATTATATATAAATTATATATTAAAAACTAAATTAACTTTAGAACTATTAATTAATTTTTATAAGTCTAATATAAATAATAATACTTTCTTTCTATCTAAGAAAAAGACTTATTTTAAATAAAGATTTTTTTTAGATTTTTTTTATTATTTATTTTAAATTCTATAATTTTCTAAATCTAAGAGATAATAATAATTATAGTAGCTATAATAGTAAGCTAGTTTAACTTCTTCTTTAGATAATTATAGATTATATATTCTCGCTTCTTATAATTAAAATAATAATCTTTTTTTATTAAAATCTCTTATTTAGATATAAAAAGACTAATAAAATTAATACTATCTTCTTATTTTATATAAAAAATAGAATTTAAACTAATTATAATAATATCTATACTATTTTCTAAAAATAGATTTATATAAAAGTAAGAATTTATTAATTTAGCTTTTTATTATAAACTAATTTTATATAATATACTCTAATAACTTTATATAAATATATTAAATAAGATTATCTTTTAATTAATAATCTATATAATCTAGATTTAAAGTAGATATAAGAGTTTAGAATATAGATTTTATTTCCGATTTTTAATTATAATAATAGCTTCTTTTATAAGCTATATAAACTCTATAAAGAAATTAGTAAAAATTATTTTTAGGCTTTATTTTTAGTTAATAATAAATAATATATATTTCGGCGTATTAATTTAGATTTATAAAAATAGTCTTTAAATAGATAATAATATCCTTTATATCTTTATAAAAAATACTAATATTAGCGTTTATTTAAAGAGTAATATATAGCTAGATCTTATCTTTATATTAACTTTATATATAAAGTCTCTAATAAATAAAAAGAGGATAATAATCTATATTAACTTTAAATTTCTATTAGATTACTATTTTCTATATTTTAAATCTTACTTTTTTACTATTATTAAATATTAGTATATTAGATATCTTAATCGTCTTCTAGATAATATTAGTTTTTATAATTAATACGCTAATATTAATTATATTTAGATTTTAAGCGAAAAGAAAATAGAAAGCTAAGTCTCTATATTTATAAATTATAAAATCGCGATAAGTAATTACCTTATTATATTTAATTATAAATTTATTAATATTAATTCTTTTATTAAAAAGCTTTATAATCTTATCTTTTAATTTTTAGTTCTTCTACTCTAATTATTAGTACTAATAAATAAGTTCCTAGAATCTCTCTTTTAATAAAGTCTTCTATAATTATTCGTATATAAAAGATAATCCTTCTTTTATATTATTATTATCTTTATTATATTTATTAGTATCTACTAGTCTCTTAATATATAAAGTCTTTAGCGTTAATATATCGATTATCTAATCGTTAATCTCTTTTTTATCGAGTATAGTAGTAATTAGCTACTTATTATAATTTATAAGGTTTCGTTAGGTCTTAATTATTCTAATTAATTAAATAAGATTTTAGTTTAGTTCGGATAGCTTAATTATATAATACTAAAGAATAGAAAGAAGGGTAAGCTAGACTAAGATCTATTATAATAGAGATCTATATAGTTATACTATTTATTAGATTTAATTAGTACTTATTATTATATTACTAGCTAGTTCTTAATTAAAAAAGTATATTTTAATTAGAATAATAAATATAAAGAAGAAAAAGAAAAAAAAGAAAAAATAATAAGACTAAAAATAATATAAGATAGATCCTAGATTAAAAATAGAAATAATTAATAAAAAATTCTATAGATCGTTATAGCCTTTATAAAAGCTTACGATTATATAAAAAACTAGTCTTAATATTTATAAAGCTACTAAATTATTAAAATAAATAACTATTTTTTATAACTATTTAGATTTATCTATTAAATATTACTATATTATTACAATAATAGGTTGGAAATTCTATAGAAATACTCTAAATCTAAAGCTAATAAGCTTTATATTCTATTAATTACTAATAGAAATCGATATTTATTATTTTATAATAAGATTATATTAATTTAAGTATTTATTAATTATAGACTATTAGAAATATATATTTATAATAGAAGAGAGTATATATATATTCTAAAATAAATATAAATATAAATAGAATCTCTTATTCTTATTTTAGTAGAACACTAATGGCACAGCAAAAAGTCTAATGGCACAGTTCACTAAACCCCTTTAGTCCTAGCCTTCTTGGCACCCATTTTTCGGTCTAGGTGTTATTTATTATGGTATCACCACAGTAAAAAAAACAGCCCCTGAATCACCCCAGCCACGATCAGCTCCATAATCGGCCCCATAATAATGCCGCCGTTAGATCATATGATCATGATTGCTATTTGCTAGTTTATTTGTATTGTTTGCATTGTTTGCCAGTAAATAAGACCATATTCAGATGGTTTTAATAGGCTATATATACCCAGGTTTTCCCAGATTTTAATCCTTCTTCTACATTTTCCCCACTCTATATACTTCATTTTTTGCTATATTTTATACAAAAAATAGTGAAGAAATAAAGGTTTTAATGTAGGAGATTGAAATTAATAGACGATAATTAGCATATAGAGATTTCATTATAGGTACTAAGGCTTAATTAACCCTATTATATGATTTAATAGTAGACAATTATAATCACGTGATCTAAATTATTATAGGTAGTTATAATTACGTGATCTTATAGTAGATAGTCATAATCACGTGATCTAATAGTAGCATTATTATAGGGCTGATTATAGAGTAGATTATAGAGGAGATTAAGGAGGAGATCGTAGAGTACTATATAGCTAGGGTAGTTTAGGGGCTATTTTTTTTACTATAGTGATACTATAATAAATAATACCTAGACCGAAAGATAGGTACTAAGAAAGCTAGGACTAAAAGGGATTAGTAGACTATACTATTAGACTTTTTATTATACTATTAGTGTTCTACTTATTTTATTTTCTATATAATTAATATTAAAAAAAAGCCCCTTTCTCTTTTTTTTATATTCTTATTTAATATATTTAGTAACTTCTTAGTACGCGAATTAAAATAAATTATTCTTATATTCTTTTATATACTCTAATATAGCTTTTCTAACTATAATTAGAAAAGCTCTCTTAGGATAGTAGGTATATCTACTATTATTTCTAATTATAATTAAAAAAACTTTTTTAAGATAATAGACTATCTACTATTATTTATAATCGCGGTTAAAAAGACTCTCTATAAATCCTTAATATTATAGTAATATAAAGATATACTATAGATATCCCTCTTCCGACTAGATAAAATATTTTTAAAAAAATCGCTATATAATAAGCTAAGAATAGACTATTAGTAGATTATTAATAGGTTTTATAAGTTATTAATAAATTATTAATAACTTTATAGACTATTAATAGACTATATCTATTTTATTTATATTATTTATCTAATAAGAAACTAGTAAGTATTTTTTATTTAATATCTATTTTCTTTAATAATAATCCTAAAGAATATTTTAATTATAATATATCCCCTCTTTACTATTCTTATCTTTTATTATTATATTTTTTACTTATATTATAATATCTTAAAATTAGTAATCCGAGTTTATATTATCTTTATATAATATAGAATTTAATAATTTAATATATTTTACCCTAACTAACTACCCTACTATCTTTTTTAGTAACTAATAGACTTTTAATATACTCGAAAACTCCTTCTTTTAACTACTTATTTTTTTATAGCCCCTTCGATATTTAAATATATTAGACTTAATAAAAAAAGACTATATATATTTTATAATAAAATAAATTATAATAACTAGGTAGAATAGTAGTTATAAATCGATTATAAATCTAAAAATAAGATTAGTTAAGACTTAAACTATCTTTTAGATATTTAAAAATACTATATCTAGATTATATATAATATAAATAGTACTATAAAAATTATATATAAGTATTATTCCGCGATCCTTAAATACCTTTATATTATTAAAAAAGATATTAATGGAAAGAATAAGTATTATAATATAATAATTATAATAAGATATCTTAAGACTTTTTTTTATATAAAAATAATAAGTATAAATTAATAGAAGAAAATAATATTAAAATTTATTTAAAAAATAATATATTTATTTAAATATAATATTTTACTTTAAATTCCTAATTTTTATTTATTAAGAATATATTAAGCAATATAATCTTTATATAAAAAGAATAAGAATATAATATTCTCTAGTTTCTTACTTTTAATCGGTTTTTATTCTATTTAATTAAATATTATATCTTTTAATACTTAATTTTAAAAATTTAATTAGCCCTAAATAATCTAAAACTCCTATTAATTAATACTATTTATCGCTAATTATCTATTTAATTAAAAAATAATAATAATCTATATTTAAAATACTTTTAGTGAAATTAAAAGATATTAATTATTTTAGATTATTAGATATCTCTATTTAAATAAATATTTATAGTTATTACTAGCTATTTTATTAATATAAATTAGATATACTATAAAATTCTTTTTAGATTTAAATCCTTTTATAATATTTATATAAATATAAATATAAATAATATTCTCTTAGAGATCTTTATTAATTATTATATTTAAAACCGAATCTTCGGATTAATTATAAATAATATATTAAATAATAAAATATTAATTAATTTACTATAATAAGCTTTATCTCTAAATATTAATATTATCTAAATCCTTTATCTTATATATATTATTTAACTTAACTTAAATCGGCTTTTTAATTATCTTAAAATAGTTCTACTTAATAATATTATAAAGATTAAATAGACTAACTATTAATTAGTCTTAATAAAAACTAATATATAGACTTAGAACTAGGAAATTTCCTATATTTTAAATAAGATCCGGTATCTAATAATATATATTTAGATAAGCTCCTAATATTATAACGCGTTTATAAAACTTTAATCTTTAGAGTAGGGGCTTATACCGATCTAGGATATATAAATTTAATAGAACTTAATATTTTTAATATTTTATTAAATAAAAAGATTTTATAATTTCTTTAAGATATTTTATATAAATTATAATTATAAAAAAATAATACTAAATATTAAAAAATAGCGTTAGATTAATTATCTTTTTTATATTATTAAATTATTCTTTAATTATATACTCGCGTTTTTAAAAACTCGAGATATTATAGTATATCTTATATTCCGGATCTATAATATACTTTTTAAGTATTTCGAGAAATCGATAATCTAATTAAAGTAGAAGTATATATTATAAAAATAATAAATATTTACGTCTTTTAAAACTAATTAAAAAAAGCTTAATAAATATTATATATAAATAGATAATATTTAAAGATATATTTATATAATTAATATTATATTAATCCCTAATAGTAGATTCTAATTCTTTTTTTTAGATAACTAAAATAAGAAATAGTATAATATATATTATATCTCTTTTTAAAAAGTATTAGTTCTTTATTAAAAATATCTTATAAGCTTTTAAGATCCTAAAAGCTCTTTTATTAGAATAAGATAAAGCTTATTATTATATAATCTACTAAATAGTTATAAATTTAAAGCTAAGCCGGTAGAAAATAAAATATTTTAATATTTTAATAATAGTATATTAAATTTTTATTTATTTAATTAAATACTAATTTTCTAATAGATATTACTAATTTTAAGCTATTTATATTCTAAAGAGATTAATGAGACCGATTTCTAGTAATAAATACTAGTATAGAAAGACTTTTTAATATTACTTATAATATTTATTATTATTATTATAATTAGATAAAATCTAAGATTATTTAAGAACTAATAATATATCTTTATATATTAAAATTTAAGCTAAAGATATAAAAAGTAAAAAAGCTTAAAAAGTTCTTTTCTTTAAATAAGATTAAAGTATTAAAAAAAGAGAAGAATAAGAGGCTTAAAGATATTAAAATAAATAATATAAAAAAGAATACTAGGATTTTAAAGATCTTATTAATATTAATATTAATACTAATAAAAAAAATAATACTAATCTTATTAAATTATAATTATTAGAGACTACTCTCCTATTATATATATTAGAAAGAAAGAGGAAGATTATAGCGGATAATAAATTTAAGAGCTACTAATATATAATTAAATTAAAATTATAATATATTTTATTAATATTATATATATAATACTATTAGTTTTTATTTATTTAAAAGTTAAAAACTATAAAAGAATTACTAAAAATTATAGATAAAAAATATATTAATTATAAAGTTATAAGAAAATAATATATTTATACTATTTATTAAAAAATAGGCCCCTAATAAGCCTTTATAATAGGTTATAAGCCTAAAAAAAAAGCCTAAAGCTTATTATAAATTTAAGAACTAGGCCTAAAGCTTAATCTATTTATAGGTTAGGCTAAGTTAGACTTTAGACTTTATAGGCTTTATAGAAGTTTAGAGCTTACTAATACTTTATCTAGTAGAAGATAATAATAATATTATCTATATAAAAAAAATAATAATATCTTTATTTATAAATAAATAAGGATCTTTAGATATAAAGATAAATCTAAGCTTTTTAAGTATATATATAGCTTCTTATTATTATAGACGTAGCGATTTTCTAAGTCTATAAAGTACTTTTTATAATCTCTAGATATTACTTCTATTATAAAAGCTCTTAGATATCTAAATATAAATAATATTATTAAGATTATTATTTAGAAATATATTAATAATATTAAATTATATTATATTAAGATTAAATATAATAATAAATATAAATATAGCTTTTATTATTTAAGTAATAAGTATTATTACTTTCTTTTCTTTAGAGTTAATAGTTTAAAGATTACTTCTTATATAAATCCTAGCTTTTAGTTTAATTAAAAAGCTATTACTATTAAATTTATAGATAAATACTTAGATTAAAGGAAATATCTAAATACTTTTATTTTATAAATATAATTCTACTTTATATATTCCCCTCGTTTTAATTAATTTAGTTTTAAGTCTTATAATAATAAAGAAGCCTTTAGTAAATAGATAATTTAGTATCTTTTTTTATATTTATAGCTTTAAAAAAAGATTATCCTAATATCTATTTAGCTAAAAATAGCCTACTAAAAAACTAATTATAAATATTATAAATATTAAATTAAATTTATTCTTAAGGCTATTATAAATAAGATAGCTTACTATATCTAAGTCTTTATAGACTCGCTTTTATTATCTATCTTAGAGTATATTAAATAATATAATATCTCTTTAGATAAATACTCTTAGTAGAGTAGTAATTCCTAATATTTTAATTTTAAAGAAAATATTAAATACTTATAAAATTAATAAATTATATTAATTTAATTATATTTAATAAAATAGTACTATATTTTAATTATTTTATCTTTATAAAATCTATCTTTATAATTTCTTTAGAATAATTATAATAAAAAACTTATTATCTAATATTGTGACGAACCAAGTCTATAAGCTTAGTAATCGATCGATGATGACAAAGCAAGAGAGTATTCAATTCAAGATACTAAAGGTGGGGAGAAAAGGAAGGAAAGAGAAGCAAGATCTGGAGGGCCCTAGATATATGCCAGATCTATGCAAACGATGCAAACCCCGTCCTTCTCGCTAAAGCAAACAATAAAGAAGACAAAGAAAGGCTATTACCCGATTAGGCTTAGTAGCTATCAAGCTATAACCTAATTAGGCATAGTAGCATAGTAGCAAACAAAGGAGTGGCATGTGATTATAGATTAGATGAGAACGATGTACGATGACGTAAGACGTCAGTCGTGATATAACCCCGGTGTAAAAATCGATCTAGTCCCTAGATCACGATTCACAAAGACTATCTAAGATTGCGTTAATATCCTTAGACTTAGTATTAGGGTCGAGAACCGTAAGATCTATCCGATCGTTATTATTCGAAGTTAGCTTTGATATTATAGAGATAGTATAACCGGTAAGCTATTGAATAATGCTAATAAATTCCGTATACGTACGCGGAAGATTTAGTTATTAAGAAAGGCGAGTCCGAAGTAAGCTATAAAGACCTTTATAGAAGATAGAGATCTTTATAACGTCGGGCTAATCTTATCCTTTTACTTTATAGAGAACCCGTTCGAACTTAGCGATATAAACGGCGAGGGATTCGTCGGGAGACTATTTAATCGAAAGAAGATGTCGACCAGAATAACTCCTTGCCCGTCCCGTCATTACCAGTTTTTCTCTTTGTATATAAGTAGGACCCACTTCTTGTTGTTAGCAAGCCCTTAGCGGTCTATAGTACTAGTTTCTGACCTCGGTCAGATAGGATAGGCGGTCTGTGCTTCTGCCGGAAGCCAGAAGGGCGGTCTAGAAGTCTAATAGAGGTCAGAGTTTTTAGCCAGAGGATTCTAAGAATTATACTTATTTTACCACTTACTCGATATAGTAAGATCTTAGTATCAAGTCACTTGCCCTATTCTTTCGTTAGATAGTTATAAGCCCGGTTAGCTAGTAACTCTTCTTTATAAGATTACTACTTAGTCGCTTATCTAAGCCTCTAATAACCCCTAATACCCCTAAGTAAGAAGTACGTAAGAAGTTAATAGGTTAATATACTAGACGAAGTATAACCTAATCTACTTCCTACCTCTTCCTTACCTCCGAATAATACGAAGAATAAGTATTATAACGCCGAGATATTATTTTTTTATAATAATCTTATTTCCTTAGATACTAACCGCGGTATCTATAAAGGAAAGACGATCCTTAGATCCTCGCTCTAGTAGCGAATCTAGTTCTTAGATATAGAGAACTCTAGATAGAGCCTAAAAGTATAGTAATATCTAGATCTATTAACTTCGAAAGAAAGCTAGATTTCCTCTCTAATAAATCCTAAATAATTACTTAAAACTAATAAGAAGTACGCTAAAGATCCTATAAGTAGTCGCCTACTTAGCGAAGTATTTATAGATTATAATACCGACTGCTATAACTATAAGTAAGACTTATTAGATTACTAAATTATTCGAATATTACTTAATAAAGCCTCTAAGAGAATAACGTACGAATAGATCTACTATATCTATTATTATTATCGCCGACGGTAATAATTATAACGTTTGTCTATTAATCCTCTACCTATCTCTACTAAGACTACGCCGATACCTATACTTCCCCCTTCTTCTCCGATACTAATATATATTAACTCCTCGCTATTCCGGCCTATTACTTTATCCCTACCTATAACCCCTAGGCGTCCGATACCTCCCTCTCCCCGGGTTAGAATCCTAAGAACACTAGTCCTAACTCCTATACTACGCTGTTATAATTTATATAGGGTTTAACTTCCGGTATACCTTTAAAGGTACTATTTATATAGTCTATATAGGGTATATAACTAGCGTATATAATAACGTACGGGTATCCTATATAGGTATCGGTCTAGCCTAGAGGTACTTAATATGTTCGATATTAGGGACTTAGTCGTAGAATACTATAAGTATTATATACTTTTTTTTAATAATAAGGTTTAAGTTATAATTAATAGGATTAAAAAGTGCTATATATAGGGTACGGTATTTAATAAGATAGACCCCTAGTCGCTATTAGGTACTACTTCCGATAAAATCAAACGCCTTTTTAATATAAATAATACTAATTCGGTTTACTTTCGTAAGTATATTACGTAGTTAAACTAAGCCTTAATCTTTACGTTTATTTCTATAACCCGAGATAGCCGTCTTAATTAAAGTAAGGCCGTTCTAATATACTCTATCGAGGGTACGAACTATTATTTCTCTAGATCTTTATAAAGTAATATTTATATCCTTTCGCTCTAAGTAAATATCCTTACTAATATACTTATTTCTATATAAGGCGAGAGGCCGCTATATATTAGGCTTTATATAATTAATCTAAATATAGCGGATAATATTTATTATAATATAAATCCTAACCTCTAGACTACTAGATACTATATTATATCGAAGATTAACTACTAGATTAAGATAAATAATAACTTTATACTACTCTTCCGTCGTATAAGAACGGCTTTAGAGGAATCTAATTTACCCTAATTATATTTAAACTTTTAGCTATAACTTATACCTAATCTATAAGATAGGCGCTAGTATAACCTACTAACGTCTATCTATAAGATTAGTACCTTTCTCCTAGAATTAAACCGCCTTTAGTATATTAATATTAAATTAGTCTATAAAAGCCGACGTAATATATATCTATATCTTTATAAATAACTATATAGCTATATAGGCGCCGAAATCCCCGCTATTTCCGACTTAGTATAAGATATTAATAAAATACTAGGTACGAATAGACGGCCTTAATATCTTACTTTAATTTATTAATCCTATCTATTATACCTTCCTTTTTATTATATCCTATTTTAGCTAGAGGATAGTATAAGGTACTATCGTACGTTATATCTTTATAATATAATATAGTCTAGGGTATTAAAGGCTTATAATAAACTTATTTTATAGATATAAGCGAGGTTTCTACTCTATATCTAATCGAATTCTTTTAATATTCTTTACTATAGTAGGTCCCTTTTTTAGTAGTTTATAGTTAATCTTTACTTTATAATAGAGAAAGAATATTTAGAGTTTTATTCCGCCCTATAAAATTAGAAGAAGTTCTATATAAAAGAGTATATTAAGTATATATTCTTTACTCTTTTACTTCTTTCTTTTTTTATAATATAGTTTAATAATAACCGATATAGGATTATCTAGTATCGCTATAATACTACGGAGTAGGGTATTCCTATAAAAAATCTTAGCCGTCTTATTATTTTATTCTTTTTATATAAAGATAGCCCTTATAATTAGTCGAATTTATTCTATAACTCTATTACTATTATATAGTAGTATAGTACTTCCTCCCTATTCGTTACCTTTATAGCGAATCTAAACTAGCTAAAACTTTAACGGAATCTATTTAAAGATAATAATAATAATCTAATATAACGATACTAGGACTAAGTAGATCTAATTATTTATATATTTAAAATAAAATATAAGGAATTAATAGATAATATTCTTAAGTATTAGATCTTCGGCTATTACTATATATATATCTTTATTATTAAGTATTAGAAGCGCGGCCTATCTTATTCTTATATTCTTTTTTAGATCTCCGATTTCTAATATAATAATCCGCGCGTTATTAATAAATTTATCTATACTAAGCTCCTAAATCCTACTAAAGACCCTAAGCTTTTTAGGTTAATAACGACTTATATATTATATAGTCTCTATAGAGATCTTAATCCTAATACTATTTATATAGTTAAATAGAATAAATAGAAGATATACTCGAAATCCTTTCTAAAGCTATATATTAATAAGACGGTTCTACTAGATTATATATATCCTATTTATTAATACCGTTAGGGCTTTACTTACTAAGTTAAAAACCCTTTAATTTATAATTAAGAAATCTAGGTTAGTAACGAGAGGGTAGTTCCTTATAATCCGTTCTTACTTCGTAAATACTATATATATATTAATATTAAGGTCTATATTAGGATATTTACTATAAAATACCTCTATAAGTATTTATATAAGGGTCCTAATTATACTATAGCGGAACTTACTCTCGATAAGGCTAAGGACTTAATCTCCGGCCGGTATATTAGCTTATCTAAAGCTATTTAGCGTTTATTAGAGTTTAATATTAAGTATATTAAATCTTCTATTTTACCTTTAATTATTTATCTATAGGACCGGTAATCTATATTCTTCGATAAAATCTTAGGCGATATAAAGCTTAACTAGCTATTAAATAATTCGAAGATCCTATTAACTAAGTTCTTCCGTTAGTATACCGAGTATCCTAAATATCCGCGGTATATCTATTAAGAATTCCCCTATTATTTCGTCTACTATATAAAAAAATAGTATTTACGTTAATTATCTAGTAAAATCTAAATTAGCTATATTTATCTATTAAGCCTAAGCCTAGGAGATATCTATTTCCTTCGCTATCTCTTTATATCTATCTTAAGACTAACTAGTTACGAAGACTTTTATACTTATAATAGAATTCGATATCCTACTTTTAAAGAATTATATTAGGCTAAAGGCCTTCTTTAACGGAATAATAAATAGATTAAGTATTTCGAAGATACTATTTACTTTTAGATATAATTATATCCCTATCTCCCTCTAATTATCTATTATTAATCTTTTTATTAAACTAGTAAGATCTTTTATATTATATTTATATCTACTATTCTAAATACCTCTTTAGATAGTTCGATAGTAAGTCGGATTTAGGAATAGTTTAAAGAATATTTCGGAGATAACCTTCCTCTCTGTATTCGCTAGGTATCGAATCTTTTTAATCTACCTAATAATAGATTAAATAAGGACTTAGCTTTTTAGTATATCTAATAGGATCTTACGTTTTTTAATAAGACGTTAGAAGAGTATAATCTTTTAGCTTCTATAAATAATTAGATCTTTATCCTTACTATTTAATATAAAGAGATATAAGAGGAATTATTATATAATCTTAATTAATAACGCTATAACTTTAAAGCCCGCTAAAATTAGATAACGTAAGGTTAGAAAGCCGCTTTTAATAATATTATTAGATAGATTAAGCGAAATCTAACTAACGCCCGTTTCTTCTTATATAGATCTAACGGGATAAGGAAGACTTTTATCTACTATATATTAGCCTCTTATTTCCGATAGCGTTCGCTTAATATAGCGGTACTTTATATAGTATCTATTAGTATTATATCTTTACTTTTTAAAGATAGCCGAATAGTATATAAGCGCTTTTATATCCTAATACTATATAATAAGGTATGATAGAAATCTGACGTATTGAAATGTATGGACCTCAGGGCTGATATGGAGAACTCTGCATTTTCTACATAATAGAAACTGCTGTTTCTGTGCGGTTATGACTAAGCTAGATTACATAATCTGCTATGGTATAATACCATGTAAATCCATGTATACAACCTTGCAATTTGACACACCCCCCAGCTCTTAAAGCCTACATTTTCTTGGCTTTTAGAGCTGCCAATCCTTCATTTTCTTCACTTCTTTTCTACTTCTTCTGGATGAATCAGATGCCTGATTTCTCTTATTCCAATTATCTCTCGGAAGAGATGCTGCTTCTGTCTTGGAAGCGCCTTTGTAAGTCTATCTGTAGGTATCGCTGCAGTTGGAATCTAGTCTATATTGACTCTGTCTATACTAACTTCCTGCTTTATCTAGGATCGATTGATATCTATATACCGTAGCTTCGTATATATCGTCGATCCTTCCTCCGTAAGTAGATCGACTGTCTACTGATTGTCGTATATAATGGATAAGGGATGATCTAGTTGGAAGCTAAGTGCTTTAAGGACTCTACGCTACTATTGGACGGTTTTTCCGGCTTCTGCTAGAGTAAGAAGCTCTGCCTTAGTTGTCGATATTATTACCGTCTTTTACTTCGATGCTTTCTAATCGATTAGACCGCTATATAACTTATAGATATAACCTTCTAAACTCTTCCTATCTTTATTATCTCCGAACGAAGTATCGCTTATAAATTCAACTGACTTTATAGTAAACTAGAGACCCTTTGTTTTATCTAAACCGAGGTTTTTGTTTTATTGTCTAGTACTATACTCGATAGCCTAGAACCTAGTTTTATAGAGATATTAAATCACTCGGTTAATAGTATCGATATACTTCGGACCGGGGTTTGTTAAGAACTTAGCTAGTTTAGCTATAGCCTTTAAAGTATCTAGCCGGGAGATAGTAGTAGTATACTAAGTAGATCTAACCTTAGCCTAGAAACTATAAATCTAGTTTAGTAATACCACTTTATCGAATAGAAGAAGGGGTTTAGTAGCTAGGGGAGATCCTACTTTCCTAGTAGTAATTAAGCTATATTTAGCTACTATACTTTTAATATAACTATCTTAGTATAGCTAGAGTTTTATCTAATCTCTATCTCTAATAATACGGATATTTAAGAACTAGTTTGCTTCTAGTTCTCGTAATTCCTATTGCTTCTTAATATCGTTATCTAGCTTAGCTACCTATTTAGTATAGTAAGGATCTAGATAGTTTATAATAATAATATTGTCTATATAGAAGAAGACGATAATACTATTCTTAATAAAGATATATAGATCTTCCGGTACTAGGGTAAGGCCTAGTTTTACTAGTATCCTTATTACTTCTTACTACTATAATCTTAGTAATATTCGTAAGCCGTAGAGAGCTCTATAGAGTAGCTAGTATTAACCTTATACTTCGAATCCTTACGGATACTTAGTATAAACCTTATTTTAGAGTACTAAGTTTAGGAATATATTAACTACGTCTCTCTATATTATATCGAGATTAAAAGCTGCTATTAAGGTAAAGATTGCTCTCGCTGTTTTAATAGCTAGGGTAGCTACCCTTTTCTCTTCTATCGATATCTATTAAAGATTACCTTTGATATAGATTCTCGCTTTGAACTTCTCGAGAAATCCATCTATATCAAATTTATAGGTAAAGACCTATTTTAACGGTAGTACCTAGATTCCTTTTTAATTCGGAATTAGTACTTTAGTATAGGTCTCTTTCTTCTTAAGCGTCTAAACTTCGAAGCTTGCCGCTGTTATAAAACCTTCTCCGAACTAGTACTTCTTGATCTATGCCTAGTTTTCTAGTAGCGGGGGAAGTTTATCTCGGTAAAGCTTCTTATCGAATCTTTTGCTTATACCTATAGAGAAGGTATAAAGTAGGCTTAGTAGATTATTTTGATTGTTATTGAGAGATAGGTATGTAGTATAATCTGGATCCGTCCTTGGTCTCCTAGATCTGCTGCCGGTGATGACGTTTGATATATCGATATCACCTAATATATCTCTTAGTGCTCGTTGGGATGATGATGATGCTTGGGAGGACTCTCGATGGGACGGTGCTAGTGCCGGTGAGTAGGTTATTTCTCTTTGAAGCTGTCTCTCTATCTCTGTTTTGTTATCACTCACTTCTATATCTATATCCCTATCCACCCCCTAGTTTCGATCGACGGGATCACGGAGATCGGATCTGGCGACGATAATGGTACTTCTCTGGGTCCTGGGTTCGATGGAATCGATAGATTTGGGGATACTAAGGCTGGTTTTAATAGTAATGATGATGATCTTAATGGTAGTGGGGAGGATGGTATATCTGGGAAGCTTCTTAGTAGGCCTCTCTGTGGATTTGTTTGCTCTCCTATTGTTTGTTCCCTTGGTCTAATCATTAACTATAGGGTAGGTAATCTAGCTGCTTCCTTCCTAACCTATAGTGGGGTTCTCTGCCTAACCTCTTTATTATCTTTATTATCTATATTAACTATAGCATCAGCTGCATTATTAGCTACATTAACTATATTATTAGCTGTATTATTAGCTATATCAACTACATCAACTGTATTATCTCTAGCTTGCTTAGTGTGCTTAGTTTTATTATATAGTGCTATCCTAGCTATCGATCTCGGTATCTCTATCTGGGTGCTGATCTCAGCCTATACTTTATTATTAATAAGTACCTATAGCTAGTTCTAATTATTAATGCCTAGTCCGTCTATTATAGTACTAATAGTATCTTCTTCCTTAGGTATCGATTTCGAATACCTCCTTAATTTATCGAAAACGGTATCTCTGACGACGTCTACCCTTCCGTTGCGGCCTTTGTATAGGAACTATATCTTATATAGGTTCTTCGAGATATACCCGACGAGATATCCTATCTCTACTCTCGGTACTATCTTATCCGACTATACTCTCTTAATAATCCTCGAGTACGTTAGATAGCTATATAACCTTATATTTGAAAGGTTGATCTCTTAGTAATAGATGCTATCTAGTGCGGTATACTTTATTAGTTCTTTCTAAGGTATGATCTATTGATTCTTTCTAGTATTATCTTTGATCTATATAGGAGTCCTATTTAGGATATATGCCGCTGTATATATTACCTTAGGCTATAGGTTCTTAGGGAGATCTATATTATTAATTAGAACTCTAGTAGTTCTTACTACTATCCCCCTAGATCTCTCGGTAGGACTATTTATCTCCGGTAAGCTAGCTAGCGAATACTTAATTATATATCTCTCGGCTTCTATTATTGTTTTAACTTTAAGACCTATACTCCGCTTATTACTATAGTAGAATACTCTAATCTCGATCTTTAGCTAGTTCTTAATTAATACTAAGAACTTCCTAATAATGATCTAGCAATCGTTCTTCTTAGTATAGGTAAAGACAAAATAATATCTAATGCTATTAAGGTAAAAATACGTTAACTAAATATACCTATTATAAGCTGCTTGATTCTGTACTAGGTCGAAATAGACCCTTCCGAAGATACTATATGTCTCTCCTATCTTCCGGCGAGAGATCTACTTCGGGGTATCTACTAATTAATAAGCTTTATATACCTACGTTTCGTTCTTACTAGGGTTGCTTTTAATAGTAATCCCCTTAGTCATCTCTACTAGCTTAGTAAGACGTTGCTAACTAATATAGCCTAGGTATTTATACTAAGTTTAGATTAAAGCTTCTAACTTTAGCTTACTTGCTAACTTCTTTATAGTAAAGGCTAATCCTTTTCTAGTTAGTTGTTTTAACTATATTAACTTCTAATCCTAATATACTTAGTATACCGGTTTCTTAGTTGATTTAATATAGTTCTTCCGGAAGTTTATTACTAGCCCCGCTTTTATTATTAACCTATTAGATATTAGATTACTATAGAAATTAGGCGAGTACTTAGCGTTATATAACTTTATTTTGACTACTTTTCTATTAATAGGGCTGATACTATAGATCACTACAATGCCTACCCCGTCGATACTCGTTTCCGTATCTCCTATCCTAACGCTGCTCTATATATCTTCGAAAGTTTTAAATAACTCCCGATTGTTGTATATATACATCTACGCTCCGGTGTCGACTACCTATCTCTATCTAATCGGTTCGGTATCGAGGATTTAGGTGGATATAACGGTAGAAGTTGGAATTTGCTTACTAGCCGCCGGCTTGCTTGCCTAGGGCTTACCTACCTTTAGTACGCCGGCCTATAGCTTAGCTGCCTAAGGTTTGCCTATCTATAGCTAGCCTATCTAAGGCTTGCCTACCTTTAGCACGCCGGCCTATATAGAGAAGAACCTATATAATAAGTTATCCTCTTTGTTATTAAGGGTGGTATTTGCTTGCTACGCTGCCTTCCCCTATAGGTTTTCTTAACGTTTCTTATTAACCTAGGCTTTCTAAGTAGGGTTAGCCTTTATAGCTTTCTCCTATTTCTGCTTAGCTTCTTTGTTTCTAGTATACCTAGAAGGCTTATCCTTATTAAAGATATCCTAATACTTCTAAGGTAGGTGCCGTCTATAGTTCTGTCTATATAGATATAGCTTTAATTTAAACGGTAGTTCTTCTTTAGCTAACTTCGTATTAGCTGACTTTTTATCCGAGGTTTTTAGCTTAGCTTCTTCGTAGCCTTACTATATCGAAAAAGTAGCTTTAGAGATACCCCTTTAATTAGTAACTAGCTTACTATAGGTAATCTTCTAGTATACTCGATACCGGTTAAGAAGCTTAGTAAATCCGATATCTTCTTTATCTTATAGTCTTAGAGTCTATATCTCGTAGAATCTAGGTAATATCACTAAGATAGTATTAAGGAACTAAGTCGAAGCGTTATTTGCCTCTATTATTCCTACTCTTTTATAGCTTAATTAAACTATCTTCTAGTTTAATAGCTATTTATCGATATTTATATTTTTATCTAACCCTCTATCTAGGCTTCTCTATTATTAATAGAGCCTAGTAGAATAGATCGGATTATACTCCGAGGCGAACCTTTCTCGAAGGTTTCGGAGTAGACTATATAGAGTCTTATAGTCTATAATAAATAGCTAGAAGTTTATATAAACGCTATTCCGGATTACCGTTATAATCATACTTAACCCCTTCTTTTCCTAGGTATAGAGCGTATTCTTTATCGACTAGTTCGATTAAATCACTTTATAAGTATCGACCTATTTATCGCTATACTTTTTCTCCGCTTCTTCAATCGATATAATCTCTACCGGAGCTTTCTATATCTCCGGTTCTTCTTCCTTACTAGGATTATATAGCTCCCAAACGTCAAATTGCACTACAATCGATTCGATATTAGCGATCTATACATCCTAAGTTTCGGTGTCCTTAAGGATAACGCGGGAGGATGGACCCGCGGAGAGATAATCGGCTATGATTTAGACAGATTTCCGATTTTTCTTCGATTCAGGGGTTGCTTCGTCGCTAGGTAGATGACTTTTCTTCTGTCACTTTGACTACCTCAGTATCGATAGAAGCAGGGTTGATCTTTGAATTGATTAATGGAACAAAGCCGGGCTCATAACTGATAGAAATCTGACGTATTGAAATGTATGGACCTTAGGGCTGATATGGAGAACTCTGCATTTTCTACATAATAGAAACTGCTGTTTCTGTGCGGTTATGACTAAGCTAGATTACATAATCTGCCATGGTATAATACCATGTAAATCCATGTATACAACCTTGCAATTTGACAAGGTAAGTACTTATTCTATCGCTAAATATACTATAATAATAAAGTTAATCTCTCTAATATAATTAATTATCTAGAATAAAATTCCTATAATATACCGCGATATCTTTAACGCGGTAAATAAGATATTTTATAATATTCGTAAGACTAACTATCTTAGTATAAGTAAGTTATCTTTTAGAGGTATTCCTATTATCTTTAGTAGTAACTTCTAATAAATACTACTAATTAGCGCTTAAGATAATAATACCCGCGCGTTAATTATTTAATCTACCCTATAATATATATATATATATAAGATAGTTCGATCTATATTCTCTCTTTAGTTAAAAATATACGCCTCCGGTTAATAGATCCTCTAAATATCTCTCTTATTTAATAATTTTCGTAATTTTATACCGATAAAATAATAGAGGGATTAATTCTTATACCGGATTATCTTCTCCCGAATATAGGCTATAATAAAGATAACTTTATAAACTTGATTTATCTAGAATATAACTTATATTAGTTAGCTAATATCGATAATCCGGCTATCTTTTTACGTTCCTATTAATTCTTTATAGAACGTACGATTTTAATAATAAAGAATCTCGATATTAATACTTTTAATAAATCGATTCTTCCCTTGGTCTCTAGCTATAAATAGAGTTTAAAGTCTATAGACTTATATAATCTTAATACCGGTCTTAACTCTAATATCGATCTACGCTATAATTTAATCCTATAATATCTATATACTCTCTCTTTAAGTAGTTTCCTACTAGGTAATATTTATATAAAAAAAGGTACGCCGGTTATACTCCTTTAGAATATTAATATATAGAACGGCTTTTATAATAATACCCGCGCGATTATAACTAATATCCGTCTGCTTTATCTTAAGATATTAATTATAAGTAGTTTATATCTTAGCTAAACCCGCCTATTCTTTCCTATAATATTAGTTTTAAAGGATAATAACTATACCTTTATAGTTAATCGGATCTAATTCCTTATATAGCTTATATTTATTATAACTATTAATAAGTCGTAAGGTTAATTACTTACTAAGGTTAAGGTCGATCTCTATATATCCCCTTTCGCGTATAATTAGCTATATATTACCTTCTCCTATTTATTAAACGCGAGTTAGGTCCGGATCCTTTTATATCCTAATAATAAGGAGAAATCTATTAATAATATAGTTTACTATAAGGTAATTAACCCTTTTTTATAACTATCTACTATTTAAAATAATATTAAGGGCTCTCTCTCTTATATATTAGTATATCGCTAGCGAGCCCTAGCTTTAGGAAGAAGACTATAGTATATTATATTATACTATAATATATTATATTTTATTATTATATTTTATTAAGGACTAGCGTAATTAAAATTGCTTTTTAATATTTATATTCCGCGTTTTTATTTTTTTAGCTTCCGGCTCCTCGCTTCTATTTAAGATCTCTCCTCCTATTTTTTTTAGATTTTAAATTATCTTTCTCTCTTATTTTCTAATTCCTATCTTTTATTATATTTATCTCCGGCTCTTTTTCTTTATCTAATACTATATAAAATACTTATTATTTCTTTATAGATATTATTATAATCGATAGCGCTTAAGCTAATCTAAAAGCTATTAAAATATATTATCTTATCTCTTCTTAAAGGCCTACCTACCCTTATCTTTATAATATTATTAATCCTTTAGATAGTCTCTCCTTAATAGTTAACTACTATAACTGGTAGAAGATAAGTTTCCTTCCTAGTATAATAGCAATTATTTAGGGTACCTTATCCGTCTATATCTCTAAGGATATAGCCTTATTTATCTCTATCTATATAGACTAATTTATTCTATATATATTCCTTCTCTAATCCTATTAGTAATCTATAACTAATATATATTATTATAGTATTCCTAGTAAACCTAACGATCTAGATTATAATAGATATATACCCGCTATAACTAATAGGTCATTATCCTTCCTTAATATCTTTATCGCTAGAATAACTAACCCTAGTAGTAACCGTATCTTCGTACTTAATACTACTATTTATAATAATAAAAGACCCTATATATAGGATAAGAAACCTAATATATTAATATCTTTTAATATTATATATATTTTACTGAAAACCGACCGCTAGTAGAATTTCCCTATACTAATAATTAGGAAGTAGCTCTAAGCCTCTAGTAATTAGATTAGATATAGTACCTACTAAAACTAGTAATATCTTTATATAGTAATATCCGCTCTCTTCTTTATATCTAGAATTATATTTACTATACTTTTTATTTTTATTTCGACTATACTAAGCCGACGTTATTGTTATATACTTAGTAATAGTATAGCCGAGGCTCTATTACTAGACGAGCTATTAACCTTAGGGACTACTATATTATATAATAAATCCCTTATTACTTCCCCTTCCCCTCGTCTAAATATACCTTTTTTATAAAACTAGGCGGCTTCTATATCTTCTTTACTTAGAGAATCTTTACTTTATAAAGATAATAATCCTATAGAAACTAATAAGACTCCGCGTCCGGAGTCCTTAAAGCGCCTATAATCTCCTTTTCTAATCTTAGAACCGGAGAAGAAGAAGAAGAAGTCCTAGAAGTCTAAGAAATCTATAGTCCCTATAGATAATAATAGTTATACTAACTATTAGATTATAATTAAAACTGAGACCGATAATACGTCTAAGAAATATAAGCGCTATTAGGGGATTTAGGATATATATAGGGGTTTTATTATATATATATAGACTTATATAGTAGTAGTTATCTCGGTATATAACTATAGGTCTTTACCTATTACTAATACGTCGGGTTTACTATTACCTAATAAATATACGCTAGATACTATATAGTAAAGCTAATTAGGCTTCGATTTACTCCTTATACCCTCTATACTTTTAATAAAATTCTAATATTATCCTACTTCCTATATATTATCTATAGATATATACTAATATCGTAAATAGAATTTGGGTTATTAGGACTTACCTTTATATAAAAAGCTAAATATCGCCCCCTTTTCGTTATATAAAGTTATAATATAGCCCCTTTATTATATCTAGAATTAGTACTATTAATATATACTTACCTTCGTATAAAAAGAATAATATCCCCCCGAATACTTCTATAAATTTATAATATAGTCCTTATATTATACCTAGAATTAGTACTATTCAAACTTACCTATATATAAAAAGTCGAATACCCCCCTTTTTAATCGTATAAAAATAATAATATCCCCCAAATAGTTCTATAAAATTACGAAATAGCCCCTATATCATATATAGAATTAGGGACATTAAAGTATACCTTTATAAAAAAAACCTAATTACCCCCTATTAATTGTATAAAGATAGTTAGAAGCGCCTATCGGATTTAGCTATATTTTAATATTAGGTAATACCATTATTAGTATAGGCTATAATGATATAATGATATTTCACTTACTAATAGTAACAAATAATGACGGATAGGGATTTTCTTCAATACAAATTGTTAGTATGGGACTACTCACCGGGGTACAGCAAGGGAGGAGGCCGCGCTATGCGCGGCCTAAAACCTTGTTATTAATACTTACTATTCTAAGTAAGTACTCTTTAATAGAAAGAAACTAAAGAGTAAAGCCTTATAAAAAGCTTTTATAATATTTAATAATAAGTAAGAAGCTAAACTAGCTACTTCCTCTATTAATTAGATAATCTCTTTATTAAATAAGACTTTAAAAAGATAGCTATAATATATATATAGAGAAAAGTACTTCTTCGCTATATACCCCTACTTCGTTAAATTAATAAGGCTAAATAATTAGAAACTAGATCTAATTATTATTAAAAAATTAACCGCTAATATAAAAAAGCTAAGTAAGAAAGTAAAAAAGAAAGCTAAAAAACTTTTTATAAAACTTATTAAAAAAAAAGATACTACTTAGTCTTATTATATAGAGATTAGAGAAGATAATAAAAGATCCTTTTTAACTATATTAAATAGTTCTTAATTAAATATAAAAAAGTAAGTTAAAAAATCTATATCTTCTCTATTTATATCTTCTTAATAGGTACTACTTATAGTACTACTTTTATAAGATATCCTTTTTTTAATTAATACTACTTTCTTAATTAATCTAAGATTGTCGATTAAAAATCGCTAGTTAGTTAATTTAGCTACTAATAAGTATATTATTAATAATAAGAGCCTTTTTATTAAATTTAAATCTCTTAATAGCTTATTAAAGGTCGGTAATATAATAATTAAGTTTTATAAAATAAGTAAAGTTTAACTTCGGACTATAGGCTATTTTAATAATCTTATAACTCTTACTTTATTAGAAGTAGAGTTCTTATCTAGTTTTTATTATAATCTTATTTTAGTTATATTTATAAAATAGAAAGGATATAAAGTTAATTTTAATAAACTTATTATTATTAATAAGATAACTAGAAGGATCTTCTCTTATTTAGAGGAGATTAGTAATTTCTTTATACTTTTTTAAATAGATTTTATATTCTTAATAGTATTTACTATTATATTATTTAATACTAAGCGTTCTTCTTTATTACTTATTTTAAAAGTAATAGCTTCTTAATAATATTAATATCTTAGTTATATATATAATAAGCGAGTTTAACGATTTATCTAGATAATAAAAAAAGTATAGATTATTCTATCTATAATTATAGAATATAAACTAAAGCTTTATAAGACTTACTAACTCTTTTAAATATTATAGTAAATCTTATACTATATTTAAAATACTAATTTTAGTCTATTTAACTAGATATACTTTAATCTTATAATATTATAAGAAGCTTATAATAATAAAAAATAGATCTTCTACTTCTATCTTAATAAGATTTATTTTTATTAGATATAAAGCTATAAGCGAAAGAGTAGTTATTAAGAAGTAATTACTTAATTTATTTTATAACTATAAATCTAGTTTAACTTACTAATCTATATATTTTAATTGGATAATAAAATCTTTATAGATAAAGATATTATTTATTTTCTATAAGAGAATAGGATAATTATCTAATACTTTATTATTAGTATTCCGGAATAAAATAGTTTCGCTAAGCGATCTAGAAAGATAATTATCGCTAAAATAAAAATACTTTTTAAAGATTTATAGTTTTCTAAAGATCTCTAGCTAGAAGTAGTCTAAGCTATTATATATATATTTAATAAATCGCTAATAAAACTTAACTTAGAAAAATAGATTATTTTATAGTAAGAATTCTATTATTAGAGAATAAGTATTTTTATTCTTATTAATCTTTTAAATTTATAAGTTTATAATTATTATATTTATATAAGAATTTAGAGAATCCTATAATTAGATAAGATATACTAATATATAGAAATAAGCTATTTAATCGGATACTAAATAAATAATATCTAGAAAGTCTAGTTCCTCTAAATAAATAGTTATAAGTTTATTTATAATATTACTTTTAATAAAACCCTAAATTATAAGAAATATCCTTTAGAACTACTAAAGATTTATTAAAAATAGATAGCTAATATTATTAATAAAAATAAACTTAATATAAAACTAAAGTAAGTAATTTACTAAGTAAATATTATATTAATTATATAAAATAATCTTTAAGATAGGGAGTAAGATAATACTCCTTAAAATCCTCTAAAGTAAAAGTAAGATTATACTTCTAAAGATAGATAAAAGAAGAAGGGTCTTTAGTATTATTATATAACGCCTTCGCTATTACTAAGTACTATTCCTTTACCGGAAAATACTCTATAAAATCTATAATTAATTAAAATCCTACTTTTATAAAATAAAGAAGCTTCTCTAATTATTTTATTATTAATAGTTATATCTTATATATTTATTATACTAGATAATAAGTCTTTTATTATAGTTATTCCGAAGAAACTATAAAGATAGATTCTATAAAGATAAGATAATTAAGATATAGTACTATTTTATTAAATATAACTAGACTAATATAATTTATTAGTTTAATAAGTATCTAATACTTTCTCTAAAGTTAAAATATTAGGAATTACTACTCTATTAAGAGTACTTATCTAAAAAGATATTATATTATCTAATATACTCTAAAATAAATAATAAAGATAAATTTATAAAGACTTAGATATAGTAAACTATCTTATTTATAATAGCTTTAAGGATAGATTTAAACTAGTATTTATAATATTTATAATTAGCCTTTTAGTAAGCTATTTATAATTAAATAGATATTAGGATAATCTTTTTTTAAAGCTATAGATATAAAAAAAGATATTAAATTACCTACTTACTAAGGGCTTTCTTATAATTATAGGGCTTAAAGCTAAATTAATTAAGATAAGGAAAATATATAAAGTAGAACTATATCTATAAGATAAAAGTATTTAGATACTTCCTTTAATCTAGATATTTATCTATAAATTTAATAATAATAGCTTTTTAACTAAGCTAAAAGCTAGGATTTATATAAAAAATAATCTTTAAATTATTAATTCTAAAAAAAAGAGAGTAATAATACTTATTACTTAAATAATAAAAGCTATATTTATATTTATTATTATATTTAATCTTAATATAATATAACTCGATACTATTAATATATTCTTAAATAGTAATCTTAATAATATTATTTATATTTAGATACCTAAGGGTTTCTATAATAAAAGTAATATTTAAAGACTATAGAAAATACTCTATAGACTTAGGAAGTCGCCGCGTCTATAATAATAAAAAGCTATATATATACTTAAAAAGCTTAGATTTATCTTTATATCTAAAGATCCTTACTTATTTATAAATAAAGATATAATTATCTTTTTTTATATAGATAATATTATTATTATCTTTTATTAAATAAAATATTAATAAGCTCTTTAATTAAAATAAGATCTTAAAGACTACTAAAAGCTCTAAGAAATAAGAAAAGCTATTTAATTTCTTAGGATTAGGATTTTCTAAAATATAATTAAATATAAGCTTTAGCTTTACTAGGATTTATATATCTTTTTTATAATAATCTATTATAATCTTATCTATAATTATAAGTATAAAATCCTACTTTTAGTAAATAAAATAATAAAATTTATTAAAATAATAAGTAAAAAGTAGATCTATAAATATTAATAAAAGCTCGGTTCTACTTTTTATCTAATTATTATTATTTATCTAAATATAATAAAAATAGCTAATTACTTAGCCGAGTTCTTTATAAATCTAGATCTTAAGTATTAAAAAGTAATAAATCGATTAATCTAATATCTTTATAATATCTAGTTTCTTACTCTTAAATACTATCTTATATATTCCGCGTCTACTCTCTTCTTTTTAAGTAATACTTTCTTTAGTAATTATATTAATTAAAAAAGTTTAAAAGGCTTTTTTTATAAGCTTTTTAGAGCTACTATTAACTAGAAGGTAAGTAAGTAGAAGATAATAATAATATTAACTATAAAGATAGAGCTACTTACTATTTTAGAAGCCGGTAAGATAACTATATAGTAGAAGAGGCTTTTTTATATAGTCGGTCTCGATTATAATATTAGACTCTCGATCGACTATAATAACTAATAAACTATAGATTTACTTACTAGAAAGTAGTTATAACTTCGTACTAAATTATAATATATCGATATTTATTATTATTAGCTTTATTAGGAAGTTAATAAAGGATATATTACGATATAGTAGGTAGCTACTACCGATATATAGATAAATAGCCTTATAAAACTCCTTCTAAAGTAAGCTTACGAAGTATTTATCGAAGTACTTAGGCTAGTTGATATCTAGTACCTAGTCGATAAATAGATTACTTAATAGAAAGAACTTTAGAGTACTAGAGGGTAGCTCCTAGGGGGGTATATCGACTAGAATAACTCCTTATCTATCCGTTATTACTAGTTTTCTTTTTATATATAAGTAGGACCTACTTCTTATTATTAGTAAGCCCTTAGCGGTCTATAGTACTAGTTTCTAACCTCGGTTAGATAGGATAGGCGGTCTATGCTTCTACCGGAAGCTAGAAGGGCGGTCTAGAAGTCTGATAGAGGTCAGAGTTTTTAGCCAGAGGATTCTAAGAATTACACTCATTTTACCACTTGCTCGATATAGTAAGATCTTGGTATCAAGTCACTTGCCCTGTTCTTTCGTTCGATAGAAGATAGTCCTCTATTTCTTAAATCTTATTTAGGTTATTATAGACGCGGCGGAGAGAGTCGAGGATTATATTATAATCGTAGTTACCGGAATCTTATATAGAGGAAAGCTAAGGGAGAACTATAGCTTAAACTTAACTCGAGAGATTAAGATAAACGTAATAAAACTAAGCTACCGAATCTTCTATAATAGGTCCGTCGATAGCGAGTTTAGTACGGATAGAAGTATCTTACGTATCGTACTTAATAGCGAGACCGGAAAACTTCTCCGGATTAGGGAGGGAGGACTTAGGACGTTTTAATAAAGGAGGTTTAGAGGCGGCGGCGGCGGAAGCGGCGGCGGCGGTTTAAAGATCGGAGATTAACTAAGCCTAATTCTAAATTTAGGTCTAAAGGTTGTCGATTATAGAGGTAAATTTAGCTCGAAGTTCGGCTCGGAGTTAATCGGGAGTTAGTTAATCTATTTTAACGGAAGGATCGAGAAAGGAAGCGAGGTAAGAAAAATTGTACTTATTACCTATACCTAAGAAAGTAGAGAAAGAAGAAAAAAAATCCGGGGAAGAAATCTAGGGGTAGAGTCTTTTTTAAGAAGGGAATAGATAGTCTCTCGTACTTAGCTTACTATCTAACCCGGAGTAGCCTAATCTCTAGATCACGTACTTAGGTACGTCCCGTTACCGAGCTGTCTATAGAGAGAGATACTTCGAGCTAAGAGTGTACTTATAATAAGACCTCTATATAGCTATACGAAAGCGCTATACCCGATTCTTATCTATAGGCCTTTTGTAGAGAGGACCTTTAGTATAATATAACGAACTAAGTCTATAAGCTTAGTAATCGATCGATAATAATAAAGCAAGAGAGTATTCAATTCAAGATACTAAAGGTAGGGAGAAAAGGAAGGAAAGAGAAGTAAGATCTAGAGGGCCCTAGATATATGCTAGATCTATATAAACGATACAAACCCCGTCCTTCTCGCTAAAGCAAACAATAAAGAAGACAAAGAAAGGCTATTACCCGATTAGGCTTAGTAGCTATCAAGCTATTACCTAATTAGGCATAGTAGCATAGTAGCAAACAAACAAAGGAGTGGCATGTGATCATAGATCAGATGAGAACGATGCACGATGACGTAAGACGTCAGTCGTGACAAATATAATAGATATATAAAATATAACTATTAATAATAAAGTAATTAGAGAAGCTTCTTTACTTTATAAAAGTAAGATTTTAATTAATTATAAGCTTTATAAAATAATTTCTAATAAAAAAATAATACTTAATAATAATAAAAATATTATATAATAATATTAAGAATCTTTCTCTTTTTATTTATTTTCGGAAGCATAATCTTACTCTTACTTTAAAAGATCTTAAAAAGTATTATCTTATTTTTTATCCTAAAGATTATTTTATATAATTAGTATAATATTTATTTAGTAAATCGCTCGCTTTAATTTTATATTAAATTTAATTTTATTAATAATATTAATTATCTATTTTTAATAAATCTTTAATAGTTTTAAAAAATACTTTTTATAATTAAGATTTTTATTAAAAATAATATTATAAATAAACTTATAACTATTTATTTAAGAGAACTAGACTTTTTAAATATTATTTACTTAATATCTAATTAAGTAATTTATCTCTATATATTAATATATCTTATTTAATTATAAGATTTCTTAAATTCTTATATAAATATAATAACTATAAATTTATAAATTTAAAAGATTAATAAGAATAAAAATACCTATTTTCTAATAATAAAATTCTTATTATAAAATAATCTATTTTTCTAAATTAAATTTTATTAGTAATTTATTAAATATATATATAATAGTCTAGATTATTTCTAGCTAAAGATTTTTAAAAAAACTATAAATTTTTAAAAAATATTTTTATTTTAGCGATAATTATTCTCTTAGATCGCTTAGCGAAACTATTCTATTCTAGAATACTAGGGATCTCGATGGCATTACGCCTCTCGATAGTCCTTACGGAGGGAAGCGTTTAGTAGTAATAGTAAGCGATCCCCTCCGGGGGCCCTTCCAGGGGACCCCTCCCGGGGGGGAGGGGCGGCCTTCGGCCGCCCGGAATAGAGGTATCAGGCCGCCTAGTTAATAACTCTCTCCTCTATATATCATCTATTCTTATCTCTCACCCTCTACCATTCCCGCACGCTTACTCTGGTCGCTACTACACGCTAGAGATCTCGATGGCCTTAGGTTAGCACCCAGTTTAGCACCTAGTTTAGCACCTAGTTTAACACCTAGTTTAGCACCTAGTTTAGTAGCCAGTTTAGCACCTAGTTTAGCACCTAGTTTAGTAGCCAGTTTAGCACCTAGTTTAGCACCTAGTTTAGCACCTAGTTTAGCACCTAGTTTAGCACCTAGTTTAGCACCTAGTTTACTACCCAGTTTAGCACCTAGTTTAGTATCTACCTAGCTAACTATATAGTTAAGGATATAGTAGATGCCTAAGGCTATCTATCCTATAGGTGCCACGTGACCGCCACCTAATTAGGAGCAGATCGGTCTATATCACGTAATCTAGCTAGTTAGGTGCCTAAGGCCATCTATCCTATAGGTACCACGTGACCGCCACCTAATTAGGAGCAGATCGGTGTATATCACGTGATCTAGCTAGTTAGGTGCCTAAGGCCATCTATCCTATAGGTACCACGTGACCGCCACCTAATTAGGAGCAGATCGGTGTATATCACGTGATCTAGCTAGTTAGGTGCCTAAGGCTATCTATCCTATAGTGCCACGTGACCGCTGTTTAATTTAGTCTAGATTAGTATATATCACGTGACGTACGAGGCCCTTACGTAATGTTTATTCTGCCGGTTGGGATTCTGCCGGTTCTTAGCGAATAGATTTTCGCCGCCTAGACATCCCAGATATCTTATGGATTTCGACCCAGTGTTTGAGATCCAGGTCACGTGACGTGCGAGGCCTTACGTAATGTTTATTCTGCCGGATAGGATTCTGCCGTTTCTCAGCGATCAGTTTACACCGCCTAGACATCCAGATATCTTATGGATTTCGACCCAGTGTTTGAGATCCAGGTCACGTGACGTGCGACCCCCTTATGATACTGGTTGCTCCGCTTCGCTCCGCAATTAATAATAGAATATTAAATAATTATTTTATTGTTTTATAAAAAGTAAATAATATCTTTATTTATAAAGATTTTATTATCTAATTAAAATATATAGATTAATAAGTTAAATTAGATCTATAATTATAAATTAAATTAAATAATTACTTTTTAATAATTATTTTTTTATTTATAATTTTATATTTAATAAAAATAAATTCTATTAAAATAAAAATAAGAGATCTATCTATTATTATTATAAGCCTCTTATAATATTATAAGATTAAAGTATATTTAACTAAGTAGACTAAAATTAGTATTTTAAATATAATATAAGACTTATTATAATATCCGAGAGAGTTAATAAGTCTTATAAAGCTTTAGTTTATATTTTATAATTATAGATAGAATAATTTATACTCTTTTTACTATTTAAATAAATTATTAAATTCGCTTATTAATTAAGATATTAATATTATTAAGATATTATTACTTTCGAAATAAATAGTAAAAAAGAATTCTTAATATTAAATAATATAATAATAAATATTATTAAAAATATAAAATCTACTTAAAAAAATATAAAAAATTACTAATCTTCTTTAAATAAAAGAAGATTCTTTTAATTATCTTATTAATAATAGTAAGTTTATTAAAATTAACTTTATATTCTTTTTATTTTATAAATATAACTAAAATAAGATTATAGTAAAAGCTAGATAAGAACTCTATTTTTAATAAAATAAGAGTTATAAGATTATTAGAATAGCTTATAGTCTAAAATTAAACTTTACTTATTCTATAAAGCTTAATTATTATATTACTAATCTTTAGTAAGCTATTAAAAGATCTAAATTTAATAAAAAGATTTCTATTATTAATAATATATTTACTAGTAGCTAAATTAACTAATTAATAATCTTATTTAATATATTTATATAGAGTTATTAGAGTATATTACATAAATTTAGCTTATAATAAGAAACTAAATTAATAAATTCTTGCTTTTATATAAATCTATCTTTAGAAAGCGGTATAAATATTATTATAATTAATTCGAATTCTACTTTTTATATAAAATAAAAAGATAATACTAACTTTATTAGCCTCTCTATATCTAAGCGAGAGATCTTAATAAAAAAAGGTTATTATTTTAACTATAAAAAGCGAGGATATATAATCTATAATTATCCGAAGAAGAAATTAAATTAGTTTATTACTATAGCTACTACGATTATTATTATCTTTTAGATTTAGAAAATTATAGAACTTAAAATAAGCGATAAAAAGAATCTAAAAAAAATCTTTATCTAAAATAAATCTTTTTCTTAAATAGAAAGAAAATATTATTATTTATATTAGACTTATAAAAATTAATTAGTAGTCCTAAAGATAGCTTAGTTTTTAATATATAATTTATATATAATAGCTACTTTTTTTCTATCTTAGTACTAAATAATACTAAAATAGATAGATATATCTTTATTAATATAATAATAATTATACTACTTAGTAAGTAATTTAGAATTAAGATAGAGAAGTTTAACTATAAATATCTAATATATAAATTTAATAGTAAGCTAGCTAAATTAATATAATATACCGCTATTCTTATAACTTATATAGATAATAAAGTATAGCGATAGATCCTAATATTAATTATAGATTTTAAATAATATAATATAATCTTTAGATAAATATAGTTTACTAAATATAATATTCTTTTAGATTATCGATAGTACTAAATAATTTAGTTAGATTAAAAAAGTCTTTCTAATAAAATTATAAGTAAGATTATTATTTCTTTCTTAACCGAAATCTTAAAAAAGCTATTAAAGATAGATCTTATCTATTAAATTAATATAAAATAATATAATTATTTTTTTAGATAATAAGATTAGTAGGATTAATAATTATCTTTATAATTTTAATATATCTAAAAGTATTAATATAGATACTAATAAATTAAAAAAAAATAAAAGATAATTCGAAATTTAGAGGATAAAATAAAAGTTTTAAAGACCTAGATATCGATAAAAAAAAGTAGTCTTTAATTAATATTAATATTTATATAATTAAAGATACTAGATTTAATCGATTTTATATAAAAAGTAAGATTAATAAAAAAATTAAAATCTTTATAATCTCTTTTTATAAAATTAATTATATTATTAATATTAAAAATACTTAAATATAAGATCCTAAAATTAATAAAATATTTTAGACTTTACTAAAAAAATATTATAATCTTATAGAAGTTTTTTAAAAAAAAAGATTAGATAAATTACTATCTTATAGATCTAAAGTTAATTATAATATTATATTTAAAGCTAAAGTATAATCTAGATATTATCCTCTTTATAAGTTATTCTTTTATAAGCTAAAAGAAGTAAGAGAGTATATTATAAAAAATCTTAAGAAAAGATTTATTATTCTAAGTTTAGTATTATATATTTTTCTAATCTTAATAGCGAAAAAATCTAAAAGTAGTTTTTATTTCTATATCGATTTTTAAAGATTAAATACTATTATAAAAAAAGATTACTATCTATTATTATTAATTAATAAAGTCTTATAATAAACTAGTAAAGTAAAGTTTTTTATAAAGCTTAATATCTAATAAGATTTCTACTAAATTTATTTAATACTAAGAGTAAAAGAGCTTATTACCTTCTATATATAGTATAAATTATTTAAATATAAGATTACGCTATTTAGATTAATAAATAGACCTATTATATTTTAATAGTATATAAATAATATATTATAAGAATATCTAGACGAGTATATTATAATCTTTATAGATAATATTTTAATCTATAATAAGACTTTTAAAAAGTATTAATAAAGAGGTACTTTAATATCTATAGAAAATAGGTCTTTAAATAGTATTACCGAAATACGAATTCTTAATATAGAAGATAAAGTTCTTTAGCTTTATTATAAATATAGATAATATTATAATTAATCTAGAAAAGATTAGTATTATTTAGTTATAGTAAGTACTAATAATTATAAAAAAGATTTAATCGTTCTTAGGATTTTATAATTTTTATCGATAATTTATTTAAAGATATAATACTATCTTAAAATCTTTATATTAACTTACTTAGTAAGATATTTTTTATAAATAGATAGAATAATATAAAATAGCTTTTATATTACTAAAGAAAAAATTAATAATTATACTAGTTCTCTATTATTATAATCTAGCTTAATAAATAAAGATTAAGACTAATACTTCTTATAAAGTATTTAAAGTAATTCTTTCTTAGTATTATAAAAATAATAATTTCTAATATTTAATAGCTTTTTTTTAAAAGAGTATATAGTCTATAGAGTTAAATTATAAGATATAAGATAAAGAACTCTTAGTAATTATTTATATATTATAAGAATAGCGATCTAAACTTAAAGACTTAATATAAAAAGATTATTTTAAGATCTTAATAGATTATTAGTTCTTTAAATACTTTATAATAATAAGATAGATAAATTAATAATAAATAAGATAAAGTAAGTTCTTATTTTAGTTCTATTTTATAATTAAATATTATTTTAAAAAGAAGAATATTATAGCTAATATCTTATTATAAAAAGATTTATCTTATATTAATAATAATAGATAAATAATATTTTTACTAAGAAATTATTTAAAAAGAATATTTATCTAATTAGTTTAAATCTAATTAATATAAAGTCTATAATAAATATTATTAAGTAAATTAAATAAATTAACTAAAAAAATAATAAGCTAAAGGATTTCCGATAAATTACTAGAGAAGATAATAACTAAAAATAAATAATTAAAAAAGATTTACTTTTATTTAAAGAATAATTTAAGATCCTAGATAAAAAGGATTTATATATAAGACTTTTTAATAATATATATTAATAATTATTAACTATATATCTTAGAGTTAAGAAACTAAAAAAGCTTATTTTATTAAGATATTATTAGCTAGAATAGATTAATAATATAAAATAATATATAGAAAACTATTTAGTTTATAAATAAATAAAGGCCTAGTAAGATTATATATCTAGATTATTATATCTTTTATTTATTCTTAAAAGATTTTAATAATATATTTTAATATATTTTTACTTATTTTTAAAGAATTATTATAATTATAATACTATTTTTATAATTATTAATTAATTAAATAATAGACTAATTTTTATCCTTTATTATAAAAATATTAATATTAAATAAATAACTTAATTATTTATTAATAATATAATTCGAATTATAGATATTCTAGAGATTATTATATTAGACTAAAAAGGATAATTTATTTTAGAATTCTAGATTAAATTCTATTAGATATTTAGAATTAAGAGAAAGTTATTAATTATCTACTATTTTTAGATTAATAAATAGAGCGAAATTATAAATTAGTATATAGCCTAGAGATTATAACTATATATTAAATAGAATTAGAATAATTAATTAGAGATTTTATTAATAATAGATTTTATAATATTAATTCTTCTATAAGATATTATAAAATAGTTATTATTCTTTATTAAAAGAGATTATAAACTAGTTATATCTTTTAATTAAAGGGACTAAAATAATCTAATAGATAATAAATAGGATATAATTAATATATTATTATAACTCTAAGATATTTAAATAAAGATTAAAGATTAGATTATAAAGTTTTAATAGTAAATAATTTAGTAAGTAAATAAGTATTAGAGAGAGGAGGATTTTAATATTAGTAATTAGAATTTTATTATAATAAAAGATTAATAGTTTAATTACCCGAATTAAAAGCTTTCTTATTTTATTAGTAGATTTTATAAAATTATTAAGAAGATCGGAAACGCTTATAAACTCGATCTTTTAGAATCTATTAAAGTTTACCTAGTATTTAATCCTAATAAGCTTTAGAAAGCCTTATTATTAGAACTATTATATAGATAGTATCTAGATCCGCTACTATTAATTAGGATTTCTAAAGAAGATAAATAGGAGGTAAATAAGGTTATTAATTTACGCCTCTACTACTAAAAGTTATAATATTAAGTTTAATAGCTTAGCTATAATCTTAATTTATAGTAGTATCTTATAGGGAATTTTAAGTATACGCCTTAGAAAATTTAGGAATTTTATAATAATTATCTTTTAAAGCCTAGACCCCTAATATATCTATAAATCTAGATAGACGTAGCTAAAAACAAAGTCTTTTTTAAAGATTATAAGGATAATAATAAGCCGGTATTTAGAGGCTAAATATATTCTTAATCGGAGGTTATATAATAATCTATAGAGTTTTCTACTAGTTAACTCTATTTATAGAGTTTTCTACCGATTAGCTCTATCTTTAGACTAATTAATTAGTTCTATTATATTTACCCGCCTATAGAGTTTTTTACTAATTATTTCCGCCTTTAATCTAAGATCTATCCTATATTATCTTTAGTCTTATTATTAATTTCTTTTTTCTTTCTTTTCTTCTTCTTCTTTATACTTATTATTATAGTTAAAATATACTTTTTTAATTAAGAACTAGCTAATAATAAGGGCTTAATAAGAGTCTATAGTAGGCTAGAGGTTAAGCTTTAGGTCTAAAGATTCGACCCTTAATTTATTATAAATTAGGCTTTAGACCTAAAGTCTAGGCCTAAAATTAGGCTTTATAGAAGACTAGTAAGCTTTTTAATTAAAATAAGATCTTAAAGACTATTAGGAGCTCTAAGAAATAAGAGAAGCTACTTAATTTCTTAGGATTAGGATTCTCTAAAATACCGCTAAATATAAGCTTTAGTTTTATTAAGATTTATATATCTCTTTTATAGCGACCTATTATAGCCTTACTTATAGTTATAAGTATAAAACCCTACTTCTAGTAAATAAAATAATAAAGTTTACTAGAATAATAAGTAAAAAATAGATTTATAAATACTAATAGAAGCTTAGTTCTACTCTCTATCTAACTATTATTACTTATTTAGACGTAGCGAAGGTAGCTAACTACTTAGCCGAGTTTTTTATAAATCTAGGCCCTAAATATCGAGAGGTAATAAATCGATTAATCTAATATCTTTATAATACCCGGTTTCTTATTTTTAAATACTACTCTATATATTCCGCGCCTACTCTCTTCTTCTTAAGTAATACTTCCTTTAGTAATTATATTAATCGGAAAAGTTTAAAAGGCTTCTTCTATAAGCTTTTTAGAGCTATTATTAACTAGAAGATAAGTAAGTAGAAGATAGTAATAATATTAATTATAAAGATAGAGCTACTTACTATTTTAGAAGCCGATAAGATAGCTATATAATAAAAAAGGCTTTTTTATATAATTAGTCTCGATTATAATATTAAATTCTCGATCGATTATAATAACTAATAAACTATAGATTTACTTACTAGAGAGTAGCTATAACTCCGTACTAAATTATAATATATCGATATTTATTATTATTAGCTTCGTTAGGAAGTTAATAAAGAATATATTACGATATAGTAGGTAGCTACTACTAATATATAGATAGATAGCCTTATAAAACTCCTTCTAAAATAAGCTTACGAAGTATTTATCGAAGTACTTAGGCTAGTTAATATCTAGCACTTAGTCGATAAATAGATTGCTTAATAGAAAGAACTTTAGAGTACTAGAAGGTAGCTCCTAGGGGGGTATATCGACTAGAATGACTCTATACCCGTCCCGTTATTACTAGTTTTTCTCTTTATATATAAGTAGGACCCACTTCTTACTTATTAGTAAGCACTTAGGGATATTTAGAGAGAAGATCTTATACTTCTCAACAAACACACTCATTTTACCACTTGCTCGATATAGTAAGATCTTGGTATCAGGTCACTTGCCCTATTCCTTCGTTCGACATATAATTAAAATAATAATCTTCTTTTATTAAGATCTCCTATTTAGATATAAAGAGACTAATAAAGTTAGTACTACTCTTATACTTTATATAAAGAATAGAATTTAAACTAATTATAATAGTACCTATACCGCTTTTTAAAGATAGGTTTATATAAAAATAAAAATTAGTTAATTTAGCTTTTTATTATAAACTAATTTTATATAATATATTTTAATAACTCTATATAAATATATTAAATAAGATCGCCTTTTAGTTAATAGCTTATATAATCTAGATTTAAAGTAGGTATAGGAGTTTAGAATATAGATCTTATTTCCGGTTCTTAATTACGACAGTAGCTTCTTCTATAAGCTATATAAACTCTATAAGGAAATTAGTAAAGTTATCTCTAGGCTTTATCTTTAGTCGATAGTATATAGTATATATTTTAGCGTATCGATTTAGGTTTATAAAAATAGTCTTTAAGTAGATAATAATATCTTCTATATCCTTAAGGAATACTAATATTAGTACTTATTCGTGGAGTAATATATAGCTAGGCCTTATCTTTATATCGGCTTTATATATAAAGTCTTTAATAGATAATTCGAAATTTAAAAAATAAAATAAAAATAATAGTTTTAAAAATCTAATCTCTAATAAAAAAGTATTCTTTAATTAATATTAGTATAATTAAAGATATTAGATTTAACTAATTTTATAAAAAAGAAAAGATTAATAAAAAAACCAAAATCTTTGTAATATCTCTTTATAAAACTAATTATATTATTAATATTAAGAATATTTAGATAGAAGATCTTAAAAAATTAATAAAATACTTTAAATCCTTCTAAAGAAATATTATAATCTTATAGAAGTTTTTTTAAAGAAAGGATTAGATAAATTATTATTTTATAGATCTAGAATTAATTATAATATTATATTTAAAACTAAAATATAGTCTAAATATTATTTATTTTATAAGTTATCTCTTTATAAATTAAAAGAAGTAAGAGAGTATATTTTAAAAATTCTTAAAAAAGGGTTTATTATCCTAAGTTTAATATTATATATTTCTCAAATCTTAATAATAAAATTTCTACAGAATTTATTTAATACTAAGAATAAAAGAACTTACTATTTTCTATATATAATATAGATTATTTAAATATAAAATTATACTATTTAGATTAATAAATAGACCTACTATATTCTAATAATATATAAATAATATCTTATAAGAATATCTAGATAAGTATACTATTATCTTTATAATAAATACTATTAGTATAGCAAAAATCACTTTTAGTATAGGAGTCTAACCTAATTAGGTATAGAATACCTTAGCGGTCATTTTTAGTCTAAGTATTATTTATTATAATATCGCTATAGTAAAAAATAAAGCCCCTAAATTACCCTAGCTATATAGTACTTCTATAATCTACCCTATAATCTATTCTATACTCGGCCCTATATTAATTCCCTATAATGATACCCCTATAATTATACCTCTATTAAATCATATAATCTAGATAGGGCTAATTGTTAGGGTTAAGCGGGCCTTAGTAGCTATAATAAAATCTCTATATACTAATTATCGTCTATTAATTCTAATCTCCTATAATAAAAGCTTTATTATTATATTTTATTTTTCTCTCTATTTTAATTTAATAAAAACGTTAAATTTAATATATTATTATAGTACTAAGGCTCGATTAACCCTAACAATTAGCCCTATCTAAATCATATAATATAATAGAGGTATTATTATAAGAGTATTATTATAGGGAATTAATATAGGGCCGAGTATAGAGCGGATTATAGAGTAGATTATAGAAGTACTATATAGCTAGAGTAATTTAAGGGCTATATTTTTTACTATAGCGATACTATAATAAATAATACTAGGTAGTTAAAAACTATAGCTAATAGGAGAAATATCTAAAGTAGTTTAGTAGAAAGTATACCGTAAGTAAAAAAAGTATGCCTATAGTCCTTCTCTTATATTATATATATAAAATAGTAAGCTCCTCTATTTTTAGTATTAAATAAATTTAGTAAAAGCTTTATTAGATATTAAGCTTTATAAAAAACTTTACTTTATTAATTTATTATAAGATTTTATTAATTAATAAAAATAAATAGTAATCCCTTTTTATAATAATATTTAATCTCTAGGAATTAATATAAAAATGAAAACTACTTTTAAATCTTTTTACTATTAAGATTAAAAAAATATATAATACTAAACTTAGAATAATAAATCCTTTTTTAAGATTTTTTATAATATACTTTTTTACTTTCTTTAATTTATAAGAAGATAACTTATAAAAAGAATAATTTATCTAATCTTTTCTTTATAAAAACTTCTATAAGATTATAATACTTCTTTAAAAGAGTATAGAGTATTTTATTAATTTTAGGATTTTTTATCTAGATATTTTTAATATTAATAATATAATTAATCTTATAAAAAGATATTATAAAGATTTCGGTTTCTTTATTAATCTTTTATATTTTATAAAATCAGTTAAATCTAATATCTTTAATTATATTAATATTAATTAAGAAATACTTTTTTTATTATAAGTTAGATTTTTAGAATAATTATCTTTATTTTATTTATTAGATTTTAAACTATCTTCTATTTCTCTTTAATTTACTAATATTTATAATAATACCCTATAGTATATTAAAGGTATAAAAATTAAAATAGTAGTTAATCTTATTATCCGAAAAGATAATTATATTATTTTATATTAGCTTAATATCTAAGATCTATTTTTAATAACTTTTTAAGATTTTAGTTAAAAAAGGAAATAGTAATCTTATTTATAATTTTATTTAAAAGACTTTTTTTATTAGGCTAAATTATTTAGTATCGTTAATAATTAAAAAGAATATTATACTTAATAAATTATATTTATTTAAGAATTATATTATATTATTCAAAATCTATAATTAATATTAAGATTTATTAGTAGAATACTAATAGTATAGCAAAAAGTCTAATAGTATAGTTTACTAAACCCCTTTAGTCCTAGCCTTCTTAGTACCTATTCTTCGGCCTAGGTATTATTTATTATAGTATTACTATAATAAAAAATATAGCCCCTAAATTACCCTAGCTACGATTAGCTCTATAATCGGCCCTATAATAATACCGCCGTTAGATTATATAATTATAATTACTATTTACTAGTTTATTTATATTATTTATATTATTTACTAGTAAATAAGACTATATTTAGATAGTTTTAATAGGCTATATATACCTAGTTTTCCTAGACTTTAATCCTTCTTTTATATTTTCCCTACTTTATATACTTTATTTTTTACTATATTTTATGTAAAAAATAGTAAAGAAATAAAGGTTTTAATATAGGAGATTAAAATTAATAGACGATAATTAGTATATAGAGATTTTATTATAGGTACTAAAGCTTAATTAATCCTATTATATAATTTAATAGTAGATAATTATAATTATATAATTTAAATTATTATAGATAATCTTAATTATATAATCTTATAGTAGATAGTTATAATTACGTAATCTAATAGTAGTATTATTATAGGGCTAATTATAGAGTAGATTATAGAGGAGATTAAGGAGGAAATTGTAGAGTATTATATAGCTAGAGTAGTTTAAGGGCTATATTATTTATTATAGTAATATTATAATAAATAATATCTAGACCGAAAAATAGGTACTAAGAAGGCTAGGACTAAAAGGGTTTAGTAAATTATATTATTAGACTTTTTATTATACTATTAGTATTCTATTTTTATTATTATTATTAAATATTAATATATTAGTATTAGTTATATTTAGATTCTAAATAATAAAGAGATAGAAAGTTAAGTCTTTATATTTATAAATTATAAAATCGCGATAAGTAATTATTTTATTATATTTAATTATAAATTTATTAATATTAATTCTTTTATTAAAAAGAATTATAACTTTATTCTTTAATTCTTAGTTCTTTTATTTTAATTATTAGTATTAATAAATAAGTTCTTAGAATCTCTCCTTCGATAAAGGCTTTTATAATTATTTATATATAAAAAATAATCCTTCTCTAGTATTATTATTATCTTTATTATATTTATTAGTATCTATTAGTCTTAGTAGTTCGGTAGGTTAAGGTCTTTAGAGTAGATATCTCGAACCTAGGCGGAATCCCCTACTAGAAATCTCTATAAGCGGATAAGTATAGTAGAACTACTAATTATAACTAACTAGTTAGTTAGAAGAAGATACTTATTAACTCGGAATCTTATTAATAGAAAGAAAAAGGATAGGCCTAGTAACTAGCTAGTTATATATATATCCTCTTTCCCTATTTATAAATAGAAGCCTATATTTTAATTAAGCTTAGTTAGATAATCCCTCGATTAACCCGTTTATTATATCTCGTCCCCTATTACCTCTAGCTTATTAATAGTTAAATAGCGGCCGCGGTAATCCCGATAGATATAGCTTATTAAACAGACTTTTATTATATCCTATCCTTTCTCTATTTATAAGCCGCGTAGTAGCTTATAATCGTCCTCCTCTAGATATTCGATTACCTAATTAAAGGAGAATTATAAAGATTCTACTAATAATAGCGGATTATCTAATAAGATTTATAATAAGTCTATAAATAGCGTTATTTTCTTATAATATTCCTAGCTACCTAGCTCGAAATCCTAATTTTCTAGATTAAATCTTAATATTATATATATTATATATTATAGGTATTTATTTACTAGCGCTAGCGGGTTAACGAAGAAGGCCCTAAGATATTAGAAACTCTAGAGAGACTTATAACCTCTAGACTAGATTTAGTAATTATCCTTAATGATATCCGTATATATAAGATTATTAGATTAGTATTTATCTAATACTAAGCGGTTATTATTAGGATATATAACCTAAAACTCGTTTTACTCTATATATCTTATTTATTTAAATAAGTTTAGCGGCAGTCTAGTAGAAGTCTATTAGTTTTTATAAGATATACGCGAAATTAGAAGCTAGATATTATATTAGATTATTATTATACCTAGTTTATTTAATTTAGTACTATAATTTATAATTATAGGTCCTATTAGCTAGGATCCTCTTAATCTTATACTCTTTATAGTCTTTAATAATTATAGCCCTTAAGAGGTCTTAAATTTATCTAATAAAAGGTTCTATTATACTAGCTTTTTATAATTTCTTAGTATAATAAATAGGATAGATTTTTATTAATACTTTAGTAGATAATATATTATAGTCTATAATAGACTATAATATTTCTAGTAGGGGAGTAATATTAGATAAGCTTATATCTTATATAATTAGGTTATATAAGATATAATAAAGGATATACTTAGCTAGAGAAGTAATTAAAGTCGGTAAATATATTAATTATTATTATTAATCTTTTTTTTAATATATTAGCTAGTAGGGAGAGTTAATCCCTTATATAGCTAGTTAGGAGGTAATAGTAAAATAAGATATAGCCCTTTAGTAATAATATATTATCTTACGATAATATAGAATAACTTTAATATTTATAGCGATAGTACGTAAGTTATAATATAGATTACTATAGATTATATATCTAAGGATTACTTAGATAGTACTAGTAAAATATATATAACCTCCTTTTATACTATAATATATATATCTTATATAATATTAGGATTATATAATACTAGTATACTAATATACCCCTTTAATCCTTATAATCTTTATAAGGATTATTAGTATATAGTATATATATATATAATAATAATACTTTCTATAGTATCTATATTAGTTTAGCTAAGTTAGCTAGATCTATTAAAGCTTTATATAAGATATTATTAATATTATTTATTAAGAAGTTAGTAAGTATATATTTAGAGGGTATTTATTACTAGCTAGGTCTTTAAATTAAAGAGTATATTTAAATAAAATATTAAATATAAAGAGAGAAAAAAGAAAAGAAAGGAAGAAAGAAATCTATAAATAAAACTAAAGATATTATAAAATAGATAGGTCCTATAAATATAAGACGAATATAAATATCGAATAAGGGCGGAAATCTTTAATAGAAAACTTATATAGATAGAGTTAATTAGTAGAATCTCTTAGATTATTATATAACCCCTAATTAAAAATATCATAAGTCCCTAAATACTAGTCTATTATTATCTCTATAATCTTTAAAAAAGACTTTATCTTTAGCTATATCTACCTAGGCTTATAAATATAAAAAAGATCTAGGGTTTAAAAGATAATTATTATAAAAATCTTGAATCTTTTAAGATATATACTTAAAATTTCCTATAGGATATTATTATAGATTAAGATTATAATTAAATTATTATATTTAGTATTATAGCTTCTAATAATAGAGATAAGAATCTATAATCTCATCTATTTCTTATTTATCTTTTTTAAAGATGTTAATTAATAATAGAGGATTAATATATTATTCTAATAATAACTCTAATAATAATACTTTCCGAAGCTTGTTAGAATTAAATACTAAATAAATTTTAATAAATTCCGGAAGATCGAGCTTATAAGCGTTTTTAATTCTTTTAATAATCTTATAAGTTCTATTAGTAAAATAAAAAAGCTTTAATTTAGATAATTTAATTATTAGTTTTTTATTATAATAAAAATATAATTATTAATATCGAAATCTCCTTCTCTCTAATATTTATTCGCTTATTAAATTATCTACTATTAGAATTTTATAATTAAATCTCTTATCTTTATCTAGATATTTTAAAGCTATAATAATATATTTACTATATCCTATTTATTATTTATTAGATTATCCTAGTCTTTCTAGTTAAAAGATATAATTAATTTATAATCTTATTTAATAAAGAATAATAATTACTTTATAATATCCTATAAAAAAATTAATATTATAAAATCTATTATTAATAGAATCTCCGACTAGTTATTTTAGTTTTATTTTATATATAATTATAATCTTTAAATTATATATTAATTAGCGATTTTATTTTATTTATTAGTTTAAAGATAATAAATAGTTAATAACTTTTTTTTAATTCTAAGTATTCGATAGAATTCTATTTAGAATTTAGAAATAAACTATCTTTCGCTATTAGATATAATAGTCTCTAGAATATCTATAATTCTAATTATATAATTAATAAATAATTAAGCTATTTACTTAGCGTTAGTATCTTTATAATAAAGAATTAAAATTAGTCTTTTATTTAATCGATTAATAATTATAAAAATAATATTATAATTATAATAATCTTTTAAAAATAAGCGGAAATCTATTAAAATATATTACTAAAGACTTTTAGGAATAAATAAAAGATATAATAATTAGATATATAATCTTATTAAGTCTTTATTTATTTATAAACTAAATAACTTTCTATATATTATTTTATATTATTAATTTATTTAGATTAATAATGTCTTAATAAGATTAGTTTCTTTAATTTCTTAATATTAGAGTATATAATTAATAGCTATTAATATATATTATTAAGAAGTCTTATATATAAATTCTTTTTATCTAGAATCTTAAGTTATTTTTTGAATAAAAGTAAAGAATTAGTATAAAGATATCCTCTTTCTATAATCTAATATCCCTTTTTAGTAATCTAATATCCTTTTATCTAAAAATATTTAAGAATACCTAATAGTTTCTATCTTATTCTTTAGATATTAATTCTTTTTATTAAACTTTTTCTAATAATTTTAAATTCTAGTTTATATAATAAAAAATATATCTTTCTATCTAGAAAAAAAAACTTATTTTAATAGATTTAATACTTTCTATTTTAATAAAATTATTTATTATCTATTAAACTATTTTCTTTATAATAGTATTCTTTATAATCTAACTATATCCCTAACCGCGATCCTAACCGTAATTATAATCCTAAGTAGTATCTATCCTTTAACCGCGACTATACGCGTATTAAGATATATTATAAATCTAGTCTTAGCTTATTTCCTATAAAGATAGATCTTAGTAGATAAAGAAGCTTTCTTACGTTTAAATTTAGATTAATAGATCGGTAGAAGACTAAATAGCCTAGATAGCCTAGATACTCGCGGAGTTATATATATCTTAAGATTATCTTTAACAATATATATAAAAAGAATCTTATATAAGTAGGGATAGATTAATTAGAAGGGTTATATTAATATTATATAATAGAAATCTATCTATATTAAATTATATAAGTAAAATAACTAATATTAAGAACTCTTACTTTCTAAAATAATAAAACCCGCTATTTTAATAATCTATATAATAATAATAATTAAATATAATATATAATATATCTAATACTCGAAGTTATATAATCTTTATAATATAATATTATATAAATCTATATATATAATCTTATACTTTAATATATCTCTTAGCTCTTAAAGCCTATATTTTCTTAGCTTTTAAAAGCTACTAATTTCTTTATTTCTTTACTTTTCTTCTATTTCTTTTAGATAAATTAGATACCTAATTTCTCTTATTCTAATTATCTCTTAGAAGAGATATAATATTATTTTTACTTTAGAAGCGCTTTTATAAGGCTATCTACTAATATAACTATAATTAAAATCTAGTCTATATTAAGTCTATCTACGCTTACTTTTTATTTTATCTAGGATTAATCGTCGATTAATATCTATATACTATAGCTTTATATATATTATTAATCCTTCCTTTAGTAGAATACTAATAATATAGCAAAAAGTCTAATAGTATAATTTACTAAACCCCTTAGTCCTAGCCTTCTTAGCACCTATTTTTCGGTCTAGGTATTATTTATTATAGTATTACTATAGTAAAAAAAACAGCCCCTAAATCACCCTAGCTACAATTAGCTCTATAATCGGCCCTATAATAATACCGCCGTTAGATTATATAATTATAATTACTATTTACTAGTTTATTTACATTATTTATATTATTTACTAGTAAATAAAACTATATTTAAATAGTTTTAATAGGCTATATATACCTAGATTTTCCTAAATTTTAATCCTTCTTCTATATTTTCCCTACTCTATATACTTTATTTTTTGCTATATTTTATATAAAAAATAGTAAAGAAATAAAGGTTTTAATATAGGAGATTGAAATTAATAGATAATAATTAGTATATAGAGATTTTATTATAGGTACTAAGGCTTAATTAACCCTATTATATAATTTAATAGTAGACAATTATAATTACGTAATCTAAATTATTATAGGTAGTTATAATTACGTAACTTAATAGCAGATAACTATAATTATATAATCTAAATTATTATAGATAATTATAATCACGTAATCTTATAGTAGATAGTTATAATCACGTAATCTAATAGTAGTATTATTATAGGGCTAATTATAGAGCAAATTATAGAGGAGATTAAGGAGGAGATTGTAGAGTACTATATAGCTAGGGTAGTTTAGGGGCTATTTTTTTTACTATAGTAATACTATAATAAATAATACCTAGACCGAAAGATAGGTACTAAGAAAGCTAGAACTAAAAGGGATTAGTAGACTATACTATTAGACTTTTTACTATACTATTAGTATTCTACTTCCTTTATTAATAGATCGACTATCTACTAATTATTATATATAATAGATAAGGAATAATTTAGTTAAAGGGGATTATTAACGGTACCCCCCCCTTAGATCCTTATACCCCCTTTAGATTATAGTACCCCCCCCCTACCTAAATATTAAGGAATCAATATCACCGCTTTCTTAATTAGATACGATACTAGATTTTGCTATATAATTCTACTAATATAGAGTTTTCTACTATATAATTCTACAACTACTATAAGAATTCCGGTTTATATAGTAAAAAAATATATATATTAATTAGAAAAAATTATATATTCTTATTAAATTAAGCATTTATTTACTTATATAGATCGAATACGCTACTTATACACTTCCCCGCGCGCGTTTCCGGCCCCTTCCCCGTCCTCGTCCTCTAGTCTCGGTATTACTATTAATACTTTTAGTAATAGGTATAGTTATATTAACTCCCTATCCCCGTCCCCGTCCCCGTCCCTATCCTTATCCTCGTCCTCGTCCTCCTTCCTATAATAATATATACTTAAAGCCTAAGGGGTCTCTCTACGTAGATCGATCCTATATAAGGGGGTCTACTAAAGACTAGGTACTTTACTAGATACTTTACTACTAGGTACTCTACTAGATAGTACTTTAGACAAAATTATAGGTACTAGCTAGCCGCCCTCGGCGTCGAACCTAGTATAGATCTCGGAGGAATAGTATAAGATTAATTAGGGATATATCTTTATCTTATAAATACTATTATTAGTAAAATAGTAATAGTTCGAGACTCTTTCCTTTATCCTCGTACTACTTAATAATATATATATAAGGGAAACCGGCTATATTCTTTAAATTATAGTTATATAATATAGGGATAGGCGGTTTAGTATCTCCTTCTAGAAGATACCGGGAATATATCTACTATATAAGCGTTATTCCTTTAGAGGAAATCCGGCTAAAGAGTAGCCTATAAAGAGATTAAATATTCCGTACTTTTTTAATCTTACTAGTCTTAATTTTATAATAAATTATTATATATTATTTAGTAATTACGCGCTAAAAGCTTAGAAGATTAATAAGTAAGTTATTAATCGATATTTAGAGGTCCTACTTTAAAAGCTAATACGCTAACTCGGTATAGGAAGTAGTAATCTTATTAAGATAAAGATATTAAGATATATAGTAATATAGAAACCGCTTAAGGTAGTTATCTAACTACTCCTTTTAAATATATATAAGAAGAGGCCTAAAGATAGGATTATTATACTTCTTCTAGAAGTATTACTATCGCTAGTTTATCTCTTTAATAGTTATAGTATATATAATCCGGTACTAACGTCGAAGTATATACTACTAGCTCTTTTTAATTTTTTACCGGATTTCTTTATTAGTTTAGCGCCGCTACTAGGCACATTACTAAGAATCCTACTAGGAATTATATCGAGCTTACGCGATTTAATTAGAAAGGAGTAGACGGGCCTTCTTTATAATATTACGATTAATATACTAGAGATAGACTATATCTTTTATATCTAAGAAGATAGAGGTAATTACTTTTATTAAGATATCTTCTTTATCTATAAGGATCGTACTAAGATATAGAAGGTTATATAAGTTATAAACCTTAGCGAGATGTTAAAAGATAAGCTCGTAGGAGTTATTATACTTATCTTTTATAAATATAAATATAATATAAAAAGTCGATCTAGTTAAAGTAAAGCTAATAATATTAAGAAAGAGGAGGCTATATCTATTAGTCTTATAAGTATAATCTATAGAAATTACCTAGGGATTTAATTTTAGTATAATTAGACCTATTTTATAGATATAAAATAAAGCTATTATATAGCTCTTATTATTAATATCGTACTTAAAAACCTAATCGCCGTCTTATAGAAGTTCTATTAAAAGCGCCTAAAAAAAGGTACGACCGGTAAGGAATTCTATATTAAGCTTCCGTCGGAAATTATAGAGATTACGGTATACCCGGTTCTTGCCAAGCAACCCAACCCCCCTGCGGGTGTTGGGTTACCACACACTAATACAAACTCTTGCCTAATACAAATTTTAAAGAACGTATCAAATGTTTTTGTATTTTTCCTACTACATAACGCCTAATAAAATCAGGTAAAAATATAAGAAAAAAGTTAAATAGTAGGTTTATTATCTATAGGCGGTATCTATAGTATAAAACGGGGTCCTAGTGTCGGTATATCCTCTATAATTACTTACTTCCGACCCTACTTTTTTAACCGCCTATCTTCTTAGGCCTACTCCTTTAATTCACGCGCCGGGATTATTTGATTTGTATTACCGGCGGTTAGGGGGCCCCCTAAATTAATCTACTATTTAGTAATTCGGGTATCCCGGTAGACTTTATAATATAGAAGAGTAGTATTATCCTTAGTAAGCTAGGTAGTAAGCTCTACCGAAATCCGTATACTTCGATATAATAGCCTTACTCGGTATCGAATAGCTATATAAAGCTCGCTATCTAGTAATTCTATATCTACCTTTAATTTATAAATACTCTTATTTATATAAGAGATATCGCGGGATAATAAATTAGTAATAGAGCTAGGAAAATCTACCTCTAATCTATTATCTTTACTAAAGATAATTAGATTATTACTATAATCTACTTTTTTTTTAAGCGGATTAAGTACTATTATATAGTTAAATAGAGAAATACTATAATAAATAAATCCTAACTTAATTACTCTAGTTATAAGGGTATTATAGACGGAAATAATCTCTTAGAAAAAGTCTATTTTATAATCTACCGAACTACCTTATTAAATAATAATATTATTATTCGATTAGTAGTAATATTTTAAAGTAGGAAAAGACTTACTATCTAGCAGTTAGTATAGATAGGTTATATAGGATATAAAATAATAGGGAATAATACTATTTTCCGCTATAAAAGTAATAAATTCCGGGGTCCGATAGGAACTATAATTATCTATTAATAAAAACCGTTTACTATCCTAAGTAATCCGGTCTTTTATAGCTAAATTAAAGATCTTAAGCTATTAAATAGTAGTTTAATCGGTAATATAATTATTAGGCGTAATTACTAGGTATAATCTATAGGAAGGTTAGTATCTTTATACTAATTCTTTATATAAAATCTACCCCGAATTAAGAACTAAGATATTATCTTCTAACCGTCGGTAGTAATATATTTAATACTAGTAATATCTTCTATAATATCTTTATTTAGTAAATATAGATTCTAGCTTTTTAGAACGATCTTTTAAGGCTTTTCTTAGCTAATTTAGAAGCTAGTTTTATTAAAGTTATAGATATCTTATAGCCTTAGTTAATTACTCTTAATATACTAGTTTAAATATTTATACTAAGTAGTAAGATAACTAAGATCTTCGGCCTCTATTCTCTTCTTTTCCTTTAGTTTTTATTTTATAAAATAAAGGTTATAGATAGATAGGATATATTTTAAAAACTAGTATACTTAGTTCTTATCTACTAGCGAACGCGACGCGTCTTCGCGTAGAATTATCGAATTTATATATCCTTCTATTATCTTAGCGGTAGGCGGAGAGTAAGTATTATCTAGTATAGTAATCTAGCTAATTAATACTTACTCTTAATCCGAATTTAAGACTAGATTAGTAGTATAACGCGTCGAACGAGAACCCCGACCGTAAATACGGTTATAGAACTAGGTATAGGGAACGCCGAATTCTCGCGCTAATAGTGCTATTTTTAGTTTTTTTCTAGCATACTATATAGATAGGGCATTTGCCAATGATCTCTCCAAATCTATGTTTTTTTCAGGCATATTTGTAGGGTATAAAATGGTAGTAAAAATGGTGGGTGGTGTAAAATTTGTATTAGGCAAGAGTTTGTATTAGTGTGTGGTAACCTAACACCCGCAGGGGGTTGGGTTGCTTGGCAAGAACCGGGTATTAGGGAGGTATTAGGGTCACTCTCTTAAATCCTTATTAGTACCTAGGAAGCCCTAATACCTTATTTAAGCTACTGTTGAACCCTCAGGCATGCATGATTGTTTGCTACAGACTGAGCCTTCTTTTGTTTGCTATTTGTTATTAATGTTCAGATGGTTTGCAGGGTATATAAACCCCTGCATAATTAGTTTTAGCAATTAAGAATCTTTCTCTTGCTTTTTCCCACACACAGTAGTAATCTTACATAGATTGCCCATCAGGTTATAAAGCCCTTTTTCTACCTCTGAATCATTATTTCATTAATATCTATTAAGGATAGTGCTAGATAGTACTTACTTTGTGGTTATTTTGTCAAGATAGCAACCTACCTACCTAATAACAACAACTAGCATGATAAAGAAGACGTCTTGGTTATTGACCAAGCTATCGGTCTGCTAGATATTAGAATATTCAATCTTTACAAAATCACCCCTCCTCTTAAAGAAAGAGAGGATCTTAATAAATAGATCGATAAGGTTGAGAAGATCTTAGAGAGCTATAATTTATATAATTTGATTAAACAATCGATCCCCTAGCCGAGTCGAAGAGATCTAAATAGCTAGAAGTAGAAGACTCTTTCTAAGTAAGTTCGTACTTAGATATCTAGTAGTTTAGATAGCGACTTAATAGAAGAAATTAATAGTCGGGGAAACCCGATTATATTCGTAGATAAGTTTTTAGAGGAGATTCGGAAGTATCTAAAAGGTAAAGGTTATAGTACTTTAAAAGTAGCTATAATAACTTTCCGGTCTATCTTACGGAAGAAGTTTTTATTAAGTAATAAGTTTATTATTATATTAAAAGTAATATATAAAATATTAATAGATTTAAAATCTAGAATTTCGCCCTACTTTACTTTATAGACGATACTAATAGAGCTAATAAAGGTACTAGAGTTAAATAGCTTTATAGTTAGAAAGGATAATAAACTAAACGCTATTAAGAACCTAGTTACTATAATTACTATAATCGATTTTTATTATTATAGTATAGTAATTTAGGACTATATTAAGTCTACTTCCGCCGATTCCTTTAGTATTATATTAGCGGTTAATAATAATTAATAACGACGTTAATCTAATAATCCTTTAAATCCTTTAAACCCTCCGAAGCCTTAGAATCCTTAGAATACTTATTTAATAAATTTACCTCTAAAAGATATATCTCCTTAGGAATATATTAATAAATAGAGAGTATATAGACCTAAGAGAAGCGATAACGGCAATTATTCTTACTATAGGATAATAGGCTATAGTATATCGTTATACTAGAATTTATATCTTAATAAATGTCCGGAAGGATAGGTTCTAAGACCTAGAATCTAATTTTTTAAGAATAATAATCGTAGAGGCAATTCGATAAATTCTATTTCTATAGAGTTTAAATAGGATAAAGCTTAATAGATCTAAGGGCTACCGATAGATAGGACTAAGTAAGTAAACCTTTCTATATCTAAAAATACTAGCTTTATTATAATATTAATAGCCGGCTTACTAAATAATTTTAATCCTTCTTTTATACTTATTAACTAGAGCTATAGTTAGGTTTAAAGAGATCCGGAACTTTCTTAGGATTAAGATTTAGATAATAATAATAATATCGAAGAGGTTTCGTTTTAATAACTAGGAGATTTAACGATAGATTAATTGATAATAGCTATTTAATTTATAGCTATAATACCTAGATATCTATAGATTTTAGATATAAGTACTTCTAAGTATATTTATAGTAATTAATCTACCTTTCTAATAACTAAGAAATATCCGAAAGGATAAAAATATAAATAATTAACCTCCGGTAATAAAAAGGTTAAAGCTAAATATTATAGCTTAGTTTAACTAAGTCTTTATATTAATTATATTATAATAATATACTATTAAATTAGTATTTATTACGTTTACCGAGTAGGTTAATATAACCTCTTTTTCTTTAGTACTATAGAGAAGGAGTTAGGAATTTAGTAGAATAGTAAGTTAAAAATCCTTTATAATAATAAAGATAAGGTAATCGGTTTTACTAAAGACTTTTATAGGGTACTATTTATTTAATTAGCCTCTCCCTCTCTTAGTACTATAGTAATTTCCGCGGAACTAGCCTATAGATATTTAGGCTATACTAGTTCTTATAAAACTAAGATTAATTAGATAGATCTAGATTGTGATATTTAAGATTAAGATAGATCTTTTAATTATAAAGTATATAGTCTTAGTAAGTCTAAATAGATTATATTAAGGATTAATTAGGCGAGAGCTATAAAGGCTACCTATATATTTTATATCGATTTATAGCCTATAAACCTACCTAGATATAATCTAAATAATAGTAAAAATAATCGATAATATACTATAGTAATTACGGATAATATAACTCGTTTTTGTTTTATATTATATCTTATAATAAAGGGTAAAGCGTTACCGGTTTTATAATAATTTATAGAAGATATTTACCGGAGGATAATATCTTAGACTTACGAATAGCGTATTAACGGGGGGAGAGAGTTCTTTATCTTTATTACTTAGGTAAGAAATAAGATAATAATTATATCTATTTCTACTCCCTACGCCTATAAATAGAATAGTGTTTCCGAATTTATAGGCTATTACCTTCTCTAAATCATAAGGATAATAAGAATTAATACCGGTTTACTAAAGGAATTATAGACTAAGGCTTTAAATACTACTTACTATATTATAAATCGTCTTTAAAGGAAAGGAAATAATATACCGATAATCGCTTAGAGGAAGTAATTAAATATACGAACTCCTAATAATATAACTCTTTCTTTTCTATAGACCTAGTATACTAAGATATATATTTATATTCCGAAGGAGAGGAGAATCTAGAGCTAGAAAATAGAGCTAAAGGCCTAGATAGGCTATTTTAGAGAAAGACTACGGGCACACTTTTTTTGCTTGCGGCACACTTTCCACTAAACTACTTTGGGTATTTCTCCCGCTGGCCACAGTTTTTAACTACCCAGTGTTATTTATTATGGTATCGCCATAGTAAAAAACACAGCCCCTAAATCACCCCAGCCACATAGTACTTCCATGATCTGCTCTATGATCCGCTCTATACTCGGCCCTATATTAATTCCCCATAATGATGCTCCTATAATCATGCCTCCATTAAATCATATGATCTAGATAGGGCTAATTGTTAGAGTTAATCGAGCCTTATTTGACGTTTTCATTAAATTAAAATGGAGAGAAAAATAGAATATAATAATGAAGCTTTTACAATGGGAGATCAGAATTAATGGACGACAATTAGCATGCAGAGATTTTATTGTGGGTGCCAAGGCTCGCTTAACCCTAGCCTGCCATAATCACGTGATCTATACCTAGCACTATAATCACGTGACTTGTACCTAGCACCATGTAAAGGCACTATGATCACGTGATCTATACCTGGCACTATGTAAAGGTATCATGATCACGTGATTTAATGGGTGCATTAGTATGGTGCATTATTATGGGTGCTAAGGCTCGATTAACTCTAACAATTAGCCCTATCCAGATCATGTGATTTAATGGAGGCATGATTATAGGAGTATTATTATGGGGAATTAATATAGGGCCGAGTATAGAGCGGATCATGGAGCAGATCATGGAAGTATTATGTGCCTGGGGTGATTTAGGGGCTGTGTTTTTTACTATGGCGATACCATAATAAATAACACTGGGTAGTTAAAAACTGTGGCCAGCGGGAGAAATACCCAAAGTAGTTTAGTGGAAAGTGTGCCGCAAGCAAAAAAAGTGTGCCCGTAGTCCTTCTCCTATTTTATTAGATACGAAAGAGATAATAATTATATCTACCGAATTTATAATCCTAAAACTAGGAAGATAATAAGATATAAAGACGTTATTTTCTAGGAATAAAAATAGGGAATTCCTTACTTTAATAATCGGGATATTATCGTTAAAAAAGAGGTAATTAATAGCCCTTTAGATTATAAATAAGGAACTAGATTACCTATTATTATAATATAACGTCCTAGGCAAATTTAACAAATTAATTAACTATCGAAGCTTAATACCTAGGTACTACGGATTACTAAGTTAGATAATAAAGATAAAGATAATTAAACTATATATTTTACTATACTAAAGGCGGGTATAAAGATAATATCTATACTATTACCGTTAGCACTATCTCCGGTATCGTTATTACTAGATCCTTTATCCGTACCGACTCCGCTATAACTAGCGAGAACTAGATTTAGACGTTAGTTAAACCTACTAAGACGCTTCGAAGATAAAGAATAGAATAAGTAAGAAAAAGCTTTATTAGCTATTAGCGTAATAGTAATTAATATTCCCTAAGGTTTAAAGACCTAGCAAATTAAGATTCTATATAACTAGATAGAAGTATTAAATTCACTATAGAACGAGCTATAGTAATAAGCGATAAACCTATAGATTAAGAAGCTTAATCGTACTAAAGCCTATTAAACTATTAATAATCTACTAAAGGGAAGTACTATATTACCTAGTAAATAGGTTTTTAATATTAAATACGATAAAGAAGACTTTATTACTAAGTTTAGAGCTCGATAGGTTATCTATAGTAATAGATAGAGACTAGGTTTCGACTTTAACGATACCTATATATTTATTATACGGCTAAAGAGTATAAGACTATTCCTCTCTATAGTAATAATTCGGAATTTATTTTAAGAATAGATTAACTATACGACTACCTATCTTAATATCCTAATTAATAAGAGATACGTCTTTATAAGATTATTTATAGGGTATAAGATACTGGGTAAAGTTTATATAATTAACTAGGCAATATATAGTTTACGTTAGTCCGCTTACCTATAGTATAAAACAATTAAACAGTAATTAGAGAGTCTTAAATTCGAATAACTACCTAATAAAAGATATATTCTTTAGTATAAAGAGAAGAGTATATAGCTTTTACTATATATTAATAATACTCTCTATACCGTAGTATCTAAGGAAGATATTAAATAGTTAAATCAATCGATTACTTTTAAAATTAAGGTAATTAGGGAACCTACTAGGTTTCTAGGTTATAGTCTTACTAGATCAGATTATAGTATCTAGATAGATTAAGCTACTTATCTTAAAGACCTCTTATAAACAGTAAGCTTAGATAGGGTTAGCTCGATATACTTACTAATAAAGGCGTCCTATTAACTACCTTTCTCTATAATAAATAATAATTAGGATAGTTATAAGCTAATAATTAATAATAATTAAGATAATTAAGAAGTTTTAATATAAGAAAAATCTATATATAGAGAGGATATCGGTAAGATTAGCTAGTTAACTATAAGAACTAGACTAAATATAGCCTTTACTATAAATCGATTATAAAGAAGAACTACTAACCTAAAGAAGTAAGATTTAGAAGCTTTATCTTAGCTTTTACGCTATCTAAAAAGCGCTCTAGATTATAGAATTTAATTAGTAGTTAGGGAAGATAGTTTAATTAGCTACGTTAATTCTTTATATAACGACTATAAAGACGGTAAATTAACTAAAGCCTATATTTTCTACTATACCGGAGTACCGGTTTTATAGAGCTCTTAGAAGTAAGATATTATTACTACCGGAAGTACTATTATAGAGTATATTACTTTAGATAGTATAGTACGGGAAGTATTATATCTAGTTAAAATCCTTTAATAGCTAAATCTTAAAATTAAAGATAAAGTTTAAGTCCCGATCTATACTAATAGCGACAATATAGTTACAATCTTAAAGAATAATACTTTTAAAAAGAGCACTAAGTAGTTAGATATAAAATACTACTTTATAAAGTATACCTAGAAGGCTAAATAGATTGATATTAGAGTCATTGATTTAAAGTTAAATCTAGCTGATATATTAACAAAGGCCTTACCGAAAGTTAATTTTAAAAGATTAAGAGAGCAACTAGTTACGAAGAAAATTAAGAAGGAAATGACGACAAATTAATAGAATTTGATACTTAGAAACTAATGATTTTATATATGATTTTACTATACAAACCAGAATGATTTTTCTGATTTATTTTTGATACTTAGTCTAGGGGGGTGTGTTGAACCCTCAGGCATGCATGATTGTTTGCTACAGACTGAGCCTTCTTTTGTTTGCTATTTGTTATTAATGTTCAGATGGTTTGCAGGGTATATAAACCCCTGCATAATTAGTTTTAGCAATTAAGAATCTTTCTCTTGCTTTTTCCCACACACAGTAGTAATCTTACATAGATTGCCCATCAGCTACTACTATATAATCTTACGCTTTTAGACTAGCTCGTTTTATTAGTAGATAGGATAGGTTAATATAAGAGATAGACTATAGTTATAAGATAAATTCTCTACTATAATATACTAAAGTTAGGTATTAAGCTAAAGCTATAGGGAAATAGTAAATAAGTACTTATTACTAAGTATTATAGATCTCTATTAACTAGAATCCTTCGGATCGCGAATAGAATTATTCGTATCGCGTAGTACCGCGCTATACTAGTTATATCGGAGCCGAATAGTCTTCTTAACCCCCTTCTTCGTCTATTTTAAATGTATAGAGACTAGTATATAGCTATATTATCGGGCGAAGTTGTTAAGTATAGTATACTTAGCCTCCTCGGTCTCGAACTACTAGTCTAGAGGGGGAAGTAGTAAGGTAACGGCGAGCTCGGTACTTAGTAATATAGGTAGAGACTTAGTACTTAGTAGTAGGGGTAGAGACTCGGTACTTAGTAGTATAGGTAGGGACTCGGTAATTAATAGCGCCGGTAGGGACTCGGGGACGATCTTACGGTCCGAACTATAGTCGGAATCCGACGAATTAAGGTATACTAGGCCTAAAGAGGCTATTTTAGTTACTAGAATAATAAAAATAGGATAGAAATAATAGAAAAAAAGGATTAAAACTAATAATTTAGTATAAATATAGATAAAAAATAAGTTAGGAGAAGGTAGGTTAATATATATAAACTAGAATTATATTATTAGATTATTTACTACTCGAGTCCTATAATATATATAAGACTAAAGTAACTTATTTTTACTATATATTTATATATAAATTATAGGTATCCACTATCGTCTAATAGTATTAAGGGGTAGTTTAATATAAAGGCGGTATAGAACCTTAAAGGCAATAAGGAATACGGTAGGAAGGTATAAGTGTCGAGGTAAATATAATACCCTAATTAAGAAGGCGGTAATATTAATTTCTTAATATTTAGGTAGGGGGGGGTACTATAATCTAAAGGGGGGTATAAGGATCTAAGAGGGGGGTACCGTTAATAATCCCCTAGTTAAAAGCCTAGTACTTCGAGGACTTAATATTATTATTTGTCAAATTGCAAGGTTGCATACATGGGATGATACCATGGAAGGTTATGTAATCAAGCTTAGTTATTACCGCACAGAAACAGCAGTTTCTATTATGTAGAAAATGCAGAGTTCTCAATATCAGCCATTTTTACCCATATAGTTCAATACGCCAGATTTCTGTCATTATTAAATAGTTTTTTTAGCTTTTATTAGAGTAAAAAGCTTTATTTTAGTTATTAATATTATTATTATCTTTTATTTCGATACTTTTTAATCGATTAGACTACTATATAACTTATAGATATAGTCTTTAGAACTCTTCTTATTTTTATTATCTCCGAATAAAGTATCGCTTATAAATTTAATTAATTTTATAATAAATTAGAGATCTTAGTTATTACTTTATTATTCTCTAATATTATATTTAATAACATAGTATCTTATTTTATATAGATATTAAATAATTTAGTCGATATATCGATATATTTTAAACTAAGATTTATTAGAAATTTAGTTAGTTTAGTTATAACTTTTAAAATATTTAGCTAAAAGATAGTAGTAATATACTAAGTAGATCTAATCTTAATTTCGAAATTATAAATCTAACTTAATATAGCTATTTTATTATATAACTATAGTTATTTAGTAGTAATTAATAGAGATCCTACTTTCTTAATAATAATTAAATTATATTTAGCTATTATTCTCTTAATATAGCTATTTTAATATAGCTATAGCTTCTTCTAATCTCTATTTCTAAGAATATATATATTTAGAAACTAATTTATATCTAGTTTATATAATTCTTATTATTTCTTAATATTATTATCTAACTTAGTAGCTTATTTAATATAATAAGGATAATTTATAATAATAATATTATCGATATAAAAGAAGATAATAATATCTTTTATAATAAAGATATATAGATCTTTAGGCCTAGTTTTACTAATATTTTTATTACTTCTTATTATTATAATTTTAGTAATATTCTTAAATTATAGAGCGTCTTATAAAATAGCTAGTATTAATTTAAGATATTAAATCTTAGTAGGTACTTAATATAGACTTTATCTTATAAAACTAAGTTTAAAAATATAGTAATTATATCTTTTTATATTATATTAAAATTAAATATTATTATTAAAGTAAAAATAGCTCTTATTATTTTAATAGCTAGTATAGCTATTTTTTTTCTTCTATAGATAACTATTTAAAGTTATCTTAAATATAGATTCTTACTTTAAACTTCTTAAGAAATCTATTAGTATTAAATTTATATATAAAAATCTACTTTAAAGATAATATCTATATTCTTTTTTAATTCGGAATTAGTACTTTAATCTTTTTCTTCTCTAATATTTAAATTTTAAAGCTAATTATTATTATAAATCCTTTATTAAACTAATATATCTTAATTTAGGACTAGTTCTTTAATAATAAAAGTAATTTATTATAATAAAGCTTTCTCTTTTTATTAAATTATTTATTTATATCTATTATAAAAAAATATAAAGTAAGCTTAGTAGTTCTACTTAGTCTTTAAGAGATAAATAGATTATATAATCTAGATCTATTTTTAGTCTCTTAGATCTATTACTAATAATAATATTTAATATATTAATATTATCTAATATATTTTTTAGTACTTATTAAGGTAATAATAATAATATTAGGAATAGCGAGTATATTATCTTTTATTTTTATATCCTTATCTAGCCTTTTAATTTTAATTAATAATATTATAAAAATTAGATCTAATAATAATAATATAGTTTCTTAGGGTATTAGATTTAATAGAATCGATAGATTTAAGGATAATAAGACTAATTTTAATAGTAATAGTAATACTTCTCTAGATTCTAGATTTAATAGATTCTCTTACTCTTAAGCTATAATTCTAATAGATATTAATTAATTAATAGATATTAGAAATATATATAATAATCTTAATAATAGTAGAGAAGATAATATATCTAAAAAGTTTTTTAGTATAGAATCTATTTACTCTTCTTTTATTTACTTTTTTAGTTTAATTATTAATTATAAGATAAATAATCTAGCTATTTCCTTTATTATTTTCTCTATCTAATCTCTTTATTATCTTTATTACTAGCTATATTAATTATATTATTAGTTATATTAGCTATATTATTACTAGCTTACTTAATATACTTAGTTTTATTATATAATATATTTTATATATAAGCCGTTATTATAAGCGAGCTATTATCTTATTTAAAATATATCTAATAATTAGTATTTAGTTAAATTATAAATTAATTATTTATTATACTACTAATTTACTTTTAAAACTTTTAGAATTTAATAAAGTAAGAAGATAGGCTTTTATTAGCTATTTAGGCTATTAAGAAGTATTATTACTACTATTATTTATATCTTTAATCTATTATATTTAACTTTATATAACTATTTTAAAGGCTATATCGAATAAAATATTATATACGCTAATTTATATAAATTAATAAACATTAAAGAGAAATTATTTAAAAAATAGATTTTTTTTATAGATTTATATAAAATAGTCTTTTAGTCTTTTATAATTTAAGAAATAGCGGATCTTCTTTTTTAAAAGTATAAAACTATTTTAGTTCTTTTAGTCGGTAAAAATTAGATTATAAATTTTATTAAATAATATCGTCTCTTATCCTCTTAGATTTTAAAATAATATAATTCTAAGCGCGTAAAATATAAAGATTCTAAAATTATTAAAAAATAGTTTAATTTAGTTTAAAAAATAATCTTTTAATTTAGAATTAATCCTAATAATATTTATAATTTTAATAAGACTAGTTTCGCGATAAGATTAATAATAATTATAAAGATTATAATAAAAAGTAAATACTATAATCGGCGAGTATTTTTATAATCTAGAAATCGCGAGTAAGTAACTATTATTAAGTATTTAAATACTTCTAATTAAGCTTTTTTTTTATATATAATTTTTAAAGATAAAGTCTTTATTAAATTATAGTTTAATAGGCTTCCGAATAATTAGTAGTTAAAATTTAGTCTTAATAATTAGATTTTAGATAAAATTAGACTTCGTTAGCTTATAAAGCTCTTTATTCTAGCTACTTCTTTATAGACTAAAAGGATTTACTAGCTTTTAATTCTTAATAACTATAAAAGTTATTTAATATCTAAATTTAATAAAATTTATAAATAAAATAAGATAATATTAATTTATATACTAGCGTATTTATCCTATCGTTTATAACCTCTTAATATAGGTAGTTTTATAGTCTTAAAATATATTTATAGTCGGATAGTTAAAATAAAAATATAAAGCGGGATTAATTATATTAATAAACTTAATTTCCTTTAAAGCCTACCTCTCTACCCGAATTAAAGCTTTTAAATTAGAGACGATTTAAAATAGCTGTAGAGTAGCTAGTTTAGTATTATTTAAACCTAATCGGGTAATCTCGAAGCTTAATATCTAGCTTTAAATACCCCCCTTTCTTTAGCTAAGATAATAAATTAAGCCGGAATTTTATATCTAAAATACCGGCTATAAAAAAGGACTTACGTCGGTAAGTTTTATTAATTAAAACTTTACTTTATACTAGGTCTTAAAGCCCGCTTAGTCTATTAAATTATATATTAAATTAACTTATAAATAAAGGGCTTCTATCTTATAATATAAAATACTATCTTACTTACTAAAGAAAATAAGGATTTACGCGTTATTAATAAGAAGTAGAAGTAAAAAAGAGCTAGATCCTAAAGATAAATATCTACCGGAGAAGGCTTATTTATTTAAAAAGTTTCTTAATTAATTACTAAGCTAGTAGAAGCAAATAAAATACCTCTTCTTAGCTTTAATATATTTAGTAAATTAATTAATTAGCTAAATAAATAATCTTTTTAGGATTATAGAATATATAGATTACTAGAGTATAAAAAAGAAAACTATTAAAATAGGCTAGCTAGTTAGTTTAATTAATTTAATTATATTATAGTTAAAATAAATATATTTAAATTTAATAAAGATAGATAGGATAGCGGCCTAGTTATAATAGCGGCTTATATATAAAATATATTAGTATTATCTTAATTATTAATCTAAATATCTCTATTTAAGTACTAATCTTAGCTTATATTTTTTTATTAGTAAGTATCTATAGTTATATATCTAATCTATTTATTATAATACTAATAGTATCTTCTATTTTAGATATTAATAGTATCGATTTTAAATACTATCTTATTTTATTAAAAATACTATTTTTAATAATATTAATCTTTCTATTTCGGCTTTTATAAGAAAATTATATCTTATATAGATTCTTAGAGATATATTTTATAAGATATCTTATCTCTACTTTAGATATTATCTTATCTAATTATATTTTTTTAATAATTCTCGAGTATTTAAGTAATTATATAATCTTATATTTAAAGGATTAATTATCTAATAATAGATATTATCTAATATAATATATTTTATTAATTCCTTTTAAGATATAATCTATTAATTATTATTAATATTATTTTTAATCTATATTAGAGTCTTATTTAGGATATATATTACTATATATATTACCTCTAGTTATAGATTCTTAGAGAGATCTATATTATTAATTAGAACTTTAGTAGTTTTTATAATTAATTTTTTAGATCTCTCAGTAGGACTATTTATCTTTAGTAAGCTAGATAATAAATATTTAATTATATATCCTTTAGCTTTAATTATAATTTTAACTTTATAATCTACGCTTTATTTATTATTATAGTAGAATATTTTAATCTTTATCTTTAATTAGTTCTTAACTAATACTAGGAATTTTCTAATAATAATTTAGTAATTACTTTTTTTAGTATATATAAAAATAAAATAATACTTAATACTATTAAAGTAAAAATATATTAATTAGATATATTTATTATAAGTAGGTTAATTTTATACTAGGTTAAGATAAATATATCTAAATATATTATATACTTAGCTTATTTTTTAGTAAGAGATTTATTTTAGGGTATTTACTAATTAATAAGTTTTATATACCTACTTCTTATTAGGGTTACTTTTAATAGTAATCTCTTTAATTATCTCTATTAGTTTAATAAAACGCTATTAGCTAATATAACCTAAGTATTTATATTAAGTTTAGATCGATATTTTTATCTTTAATTCTTAGATTAACTTTTTTATAGTAGTAAAAACTAAATCCTTTCTATTTAGTTATTTTAATTATATTAATTTTTAGTCTTAATATATTCTATATATTAGTTTTCTAGTAATTATTTTAATCTAGTTCTTTTTAAAGTTTATTATTATCCTTACTTTTATTATTAATCTATTAGATATTAGATTATTATAAAAATTAGATAAGTATTTAGTATTATATAATTCTATTTTAATTACTTTATTATTATCGACTATATTAATATTATAAATTACTATAATACTTATACTATTAATACTTATTTTTATATCTCCTATCCTAATACTATTTTATATATCTTCGAAAGTCTTAAATAATTCTTAGTTATTATATATATATATTTACGTTCTAGTATTAACTATCTATTTCTTTTTAACTAGTTCGGTATTATAGATTTAGATAGATATAATAATAATAATAGTTAAAATACTTATTTATTTATTAGCCGCCGGCTTATTTATTTAAGGTCTATTTATCTATAATATACTTACTTTATTTAGCTTTATTATTTATATAGAGAAGAAGCTATATACTAAGTTATTATTAAAGATAATATTAGCTTACTATAATATCTTTTCTTATATTTAGATTTCTTAATATTTTTTATTAATCTAAGTCTCTTCTATTTCTATTTAGTAGAACACTAATGGCACAGCAAAAGGTCTAATGGCACAGTCCACTAAGCCCTTTTGGTCCTAGCTTTCTTGGCACCTATCTTTCGGTCTAGGTGTTATTTATTATGGTATCACCACAGTAAAAAACACAGCCCCTGAATCACCCTAGCTACGATCAGCTCCATGATCGGCCCCGGCCCTATAATAATGCCACCGTTAGATCATGTGATCATAATTGCTATTTGCTAGTTTATTTGCATAGTTTGCATAGTTTGCTAGTAAATAAGACCATATTCAGATGGTTTCAATAGGCTATATATACCTAGGTTTTCCCAGATTTTGATCCTTCTTCTGCATTTTCCCCACTCTATATGCTTCATTTTTTGCTATATTTTATGCAAAAAATAGCGAAGAAATAAAGGTTTTACTGTAGGAGATCGAAATTAATGGACGATAATTAGCATGCAGAGATTTTATTGTAGGTGCTAAGGCTTGATTAACCCTATCATGTGATTTAATGGTAGACAATTATGATCATATGATCTGAATTATTATGGATAATCATTATCACGTGATCTCGTGGTAGACAGTCATGATCACGTGATCTATTGGTGGCATCATTATGGGGCTGATCATGGAGCAGATCAAGGAGGAGATCGTGGAGCACTATATGGCTGGGGTGGTTCAGGGGCTGTGTTTTTTACTGTGGTGATACCATAATAAATAACACCTAGACCGAAAGATATGTGCCAAGAAAGCTAGGACCAAAAGGGCTTAGTGGACTATGCCATTAGACTTTTTGCTGTGCCATTAGTGTTCTACTTCTATTTAATATCTTTATTTTTTATATATCTAAAAGATTTATTTTTATTATATATTTCCTAATATCTTTAGAATATATATTTATCTTTATTTACTTTATATAGATATAATTTTATACTAAATAATACTTACTCTAGCTTTACTTCTTTATAGTCTTATTATATTAAGAATATAGCTTTAGAGATATTATATTAATTAATAGTAGCTAGCTTATTATAAGTAATTTTCTAATAAACTCGATACTAATTAAGAAGCTTAGTAAATCTAATATCTTTATTTTATAGTCTTAGAGTCTATATCTTATAGAATCTAGATAATATTATTAAGATAATATTAAGGAACTAAGTCGGAGCGTTATCTACTTCTAGTATCTTTACTTTTTTATATCTTATTTAAACTATCTTATAGTTTAATAGCTACTTATTAATATCCGTATTTCTTTCTAACTCTTTATTTAGATTTCTCTATAATTAATAAAGCCTAATAATATTAGTTAGATTATATTTAGCTATATATTATTATTAAAGGTTTCGAAGTAATATATATAATATTTTATAGTCGATAATAAAAGATTAATAGTTCGGATAAATACTATTTTAGATAATTATTACTATTATATTTAATCTTTTTTTTATTAGATATATATATAATATTTTTAATTAATTATTCCGATTAAAATATTTTTAATAATTTAAACTATTTCTCTTTATACTCTTTTTTTATATCGGCTATTAAGATAATCTTTACCGATACTTTTAGAGGTTTTATTTCCTTCTTTTTATTAGGATTATATAGCTCTTATATATTAAATTAAATAATAATTAACTTAATACTAGCTAGCTATAAATCTTATATTATAGTATTCTTTAGTATAATATAAGAGGATAAATCTATAAAGAGATAATTAGCTATAATTTAGATAGATTAATTATTATTAATAATTTTATAAATAGATTTACGATTTATTTTTAATTTAGGGATTATTTTATCGCTAGATAGATAACTTCTTTTTTATCGCTTTAACTATCTTAATTTTAGCTATAATAGGATTAATCTTTATTAGAACGATTCTAGACTTATAACTAATAGAAATCTATCTATATTAAATTATATAAGTAAAATAACTAATATTAAAAACTCTTATTTTCTAGAATAATAAAACCTACTATTTTAATAATCTATATAGTAATAATAATTAAATATAATATATAATTTATTTAATATTCGAAGTTATATAATCTCTATAATATAATACTATATAAATCTATATATATAACCTTATATTTTAATATTAGAGCTTATATTTAATAGTATCTCGGAGAATCTAAATCTTAAGAAACTAAGCGGCTTCTTTTATTTTTTAGAGCTTTTAGTAGTCTTTAAGATCTTATTTTAATTAAAAAGCTTACTAGTATTTTATCTAGTAAAAAATAATAATAATATTATCTATTTAAAAAAGATAATAATATTTTTATTTATAAATAAATAGAGGTCTTTAGATATAAAGATAAATCTAAGCTTTTTAAGTATATATATAGCTTTTTATTATTATAAATATAGTAACTTCCTAAATTTATAGAGCGCTTTCTATAATCTCTAGATAGAGAAAGACTACGGGTATACTTTTTTTGCTTACGGCACACTTTCTATTAAACTACTTTAGGTATTTCTCCCGCTGGCTATAGTTTTTAACTACCTAGTATTATTTATTATAGTATCGCTATAGTAAAAAATATAGCCCCTAAATCACCCTAGGTATATAATACTTCTATGATCTGCTCTATGATCCGCTCTATACTCGGCCCTATATTAATTCCCTATAATAATGCTCCTATAATAATGCCTCTATTAAATTATATGATCTAGATAGGGCTAATTGTTAGAGTTAATCGAGCCTTAGTACCTATAATAATGTACTATACTAATGTACTATAATAATATACCTATTAAATCACGTGATCACGATGTCTTTATATAGTACTAGGTATAGATCACGTGATTATAGTAGGCTAGGGTTAAGCGAGCCTTAGTACCTATAATAAAATTTCTATATGCTAATTATCGTCTATTAATTCTAATCTCCTATAGTAAAAGCTTTATTATTATATTCTATTTTTCTCTCTATTTTAATTTATTCTAGTTTATATAAAGATATTTATTTTCGATCTTAATATTATTATTTAGAAAGGTAGAAATAGGCCCTAATTCTTTAATTTTAATATATTATTTTAATTATAGTAGAATACTAATGGCATAGCAAAAAGTCTAATAGCACAGTCTACTAAGCCCTTTTGGTCCTAGCTTTCTTAGTACCTATCTTTCGGTCTAGGTGTTATTTATTATAGTATTACCATAGTAAAAAACATAGCCCCTAAACCACCCTAGCTATATAGTGCTCTACGATCTCCTCCTTAATCTGCTCTATAATCAGCCCTATAATGATGCTACTATTAGATCACGTGATTATGACTATCTACCATAAGATCACGTGATAATGATTATCCATAATAATTTAGATCATATAATCATAATTGTCTACTATTAAATTACATAATAGGGTTAATTAAGCCTTAACACCCATAATGAAATCTCTATATACTAATTATCGTCTATTAATTTCGATCTCCTATAGTAAAACCTTCATTTCTTCACTATTTTTTGCATAAAATATAGTAAAAAATGAAGTATATAGAGTGGGGAAAATGTAGAAGAAGGATCAAAATCTGGGAAAACCTAGGTATATATAGCCTATTGAAACCATCTGAACATGGTCTTATTTACTAGCAAACAATGCAAACTATGCAAATAAACTAGCAAATAGCAATTATGATCACATGATCTAGTGGCATTATTATGGGGCCGGGGCCGATCATGGAGCTGATCGTGGCTGGGGTGATTCAGGGGCTGTGTTTTTTACTGTGGTGATACCATAATAAATAACACCTAGACCGAAAGATGGGTGCCAAGAAAGCTAGGACTAAAAGGGCTTAGTGGACTGTGCCATTAGACTTTTTGCTGTGCCATTAGTGTTCTACTAAACTTATAGTTATAAAATCTAAAAATATATAGAAGAAAAAATCTTTTAATAATCCTTATTATAAATATTATAAGATAATAATATCTATACTCTAAATAATTCTAATATAAACTATTATAATATTAATATAAAGAACTATAATAATATAATAAAAGACCCTAAATATAAAATAAAGGTTTAAATATCTTATAAAGAAAATAATATTCTATATACTATAAAAGATACTAAATTAGAAAATCTAATTCTAAATATTAATAATATAATAAATAATTTTCTTTTAACTACTACTCTTCTAAATAAATCTAATACCTATAAAGTATAACGATCTATAGAGGTTTCTACTAAAGTTTCTACTAGTTAACTCCGCCTTTAGACGAGTTAGTTAGTTCTACCGTATTTATCCGCCTTATAGATATTTCTATAGATTATTTCCGCCTTCGATATAGGATCTACCCTATATTACCTTTAGTCCTATCTATAATTCTTCTTTCTTTCTTTTCCTTTCCCTCCTTATACTTAATATTTTAGTTGAAATATACTCTTTTTATTAAAGAATGTTGAACTCCCAGGCATGCATGCATGATTATTTGCTACAGACTGAGCCTTCTTTTGTTTGTTATTAGTTGTTTGCTACAATTGAGCAATGTTCAGATGGTTTGCAGGGTATATAAGCCCCTACATAATTAGTTTTAGCAATTAAGAATCTTTCTTCTACTTTTTCCCTCTCAGTAGTAATCTATCATAGATTGCTCATTAGGTTATAAAGCCCTTTTTCTACCTCTAAATCATTATTTTATTAATATCTATCGAAGATAGTGCTATAATAGTACTAGGTTTTGCTTTAGAACTTTGTTTTTAAAGGATAGTATTATATACTATACCTTACTTTTGTTTTGTTAAGATAGCAACCTACCTACCTAATAATAATAACTAGTATAATAAAGAAGACGTCTTAGTTATTAACTAAGCTATCGGTCTACTAGATATTAGTATATTTAATCTTTATAAGATTACTTCTCCTCTTAAAGAAAGAGAGGATCTTAATAAATAGATCGATAAGGTTAAGAAGATCTTAGAGAGCTATAATTTTATATAATTTAATTAAATAATCGATCCCCTAGCCGAGTCGAAGAGACTTAAATAATTAGAAATAGAAGACTCTTTCTAAGTAAGTCCGTATTTAGATATCTAGTAGTTTAGATAGCGACTTAATAGAGGAAATTAATAGTCGGGGAAACCCGATTATCTTTATAAATAAATTTTTAAAAGAGATACGGAAGTATATAAAAGATAAAGATTATAGTATTTTAAAAGTAGCTATAATAACTTTCCGATTAATCTTATAGAAGAAGTTTTTATTAAGTAATAAGTTTATTATTATATTAAAAGTAATATATAAAATATTAATAGATTTAAAATCTAGAATTTCGCCCTACTTTATTTTATAAATAAGGCTAATAGAGCTAATAAAGATACTAGAGTTAAATAGCTTAGTTATAAAAGATAATAAGCTAAATACTATTAAAAACCTAGTTACTATAATTACTATAATTAATTTCTATCGATATAGTACGGTAATTTAGGACTATATTAAGTCTACTTCCGCCGATTCTTTTAGTATTATATTAGCGGTTAATAATAACTAATCTTAACGCTAGTAAAATAATAATCCTCCGAATCCTTCGAATACTCCGAAGCCTTAAAATCCTTAGAATACTCGTTTAATAAATTTATCTCCGAAGGGTACGTCTCTCTAGGAATATATTAATAAATAGAGAGTATATAGACCTAAGAGAGATAATAACGGTAATTATTCTTATTATAGGGTAATAGGCTATAGTATATCGTTATACTAAAATTTATATCCTAATAAACGTCCGGAAGGATAGGTTCTAAGACCTAGAATCTAGTTCTTTAAGAATAATAATAATCGTAAAGGCAATTCGATAAACCCTATAGAATTTAAATAGGATAAAGCTTAATAGATCTAGGGACTACCGATAGATAGGACTAAGTAGGTAAACCTTTCTATACCTAAAAGTACTAGCTTTATTATAATATCGATAGCCGGTTTACTAAATAATTTTAATTCTTCTTATATACTTACCGATTAATATATAATAGAATAGGACCTAGATAACTAAGATCTAGATAATATTAATAATATCGAGGGGTTTCTAATTTAATAACTAGATTAATCGATAATAGCTATTTAATTTATAGCTACTATATATATATCTATAGATCTTAGATATAGGTACTTTAGAGTATATCTATAATAATTAATCTATCTTTCTAATAACTAAGAAATATCCGAAGGAATAAGAATACGAATAGTTAACCTCCGGTAATAAAAAGATTAAAGCTAAATATTATAGATTAGTTTAACTAAGTCTTTATATTAATTATACTATAATAATATATTATTAGATTAGTATCTATTATATTTACCGAGTAGGTTAATATAATCTTTTCTCTTTAGGTACTATAGAGAAGGAAATAGGGATTTAATAGAATAGTAAATTAAAAACCCTATATAATAATAAAGATAGGATAATCGGTTTACTAAAGACTTTTATAGGGTACTATTTATTTAATTAGCCTTATTCTCTTTTAGTACTATAGTAATTTTTATAAAACTAGCCTATAAACGCTTAGGTTATACCGGTTCTTATAAAACTAAACTTAACTAGATAGATCTTAGTTATAATATTTAGGAGTAAAATAAACCTTTCGACTATAAGATATATAATCTTAGTAAATCTAAATAGATTATATTAAGAACTAATTAGGTAAGAGCTATAAAGGCCGCCTATATATTTTATATCGATCTATAGCCGGTAAACCCGCCTAATTATAACCCGGAAAATAGTAAAAATAATCGATAATATATAATAGTAATTACCGATAATATAATATATTATTATTTTATTTTATACTTTACTATAAAGAGTAAAGTATTACTAATTCTATAATATTTTTTTTTATAGAAGAAATTTAATAGAAAATAATAATATTTAAATAGAGAATTAATAGAGGAAGAGAGTTTTTTATCTTTATTATCTAAGTAAGAAATAAGATAATTATTATATCTATTTCTACTCCCTATATCTATAAATAAAATAGTATCTCCGAATTTATAAGCTATTATCTTCTTTAAATTATAAGAATAATAGGAATTAATACTAGATTACTAAAGAAATTATAGACCGAGGCTTTAAATATAACTTACTATATTATAAACCGTCTTTAAAGGAAAGGATATAATATATTAGTAATTATATAGAGGAAATAATTAAATATATAAACCCCCGATAATATAACCCTTTCTTTTTTATAGACTTAGTATACTAAGATATATATTTATATTTTAAAGGAGAGGAGGATCTAGAGTTAGAAAATACAGCTAAGGGCCTAGATAGGCTATCTTATTAGATACGAAGGAGATAATAGTTATATCTACCGAATTTATAATCCTAAAACTAGGAAAGTAACGAGATATAGAAACGTTATTTTCTAGAAATAGAAATAGGGAATTCCTTACTTTAATAATCGGGATATTATCGTTAAAAGAGAGGTAATCGATAGCCTTTTAGATTCTAAGTAAGGAACTAGATTATCTATTATTATAGTATAACGTTCTCGGTAAATTTAATAAATTAATTAACTAGCTTAATACCTAGGCGCTAGAGGATTAATTCTACTAGGTACTATAGATTACTAAGTTAGATAATAAAGATAATAATAATTAAACTATATATTTTACTACGCTAAAGGTAAGTATAAGGTTAATACCTATACTATCTCCGTTAGTACTATCTCTAGCTTTATTATTACTAGATCCGTTATCTACGCCTATTCTAACTCCGCTATAACTAGTAAGAACTAGGTATAGACGGCAATCGAATATACTAAGACGTTTTGAAGATAAAAAATAGGATAAGTATAATAAGGTTTTATTAGCAATTAAATCGATTAGATTAGTAGTAATTAATATTCCCTAAGGTTTAAAGACTTAGTAAATTAAAATTCTATATAACCGAATAGAAGTATTAAATTTATTATAAAGCGAACTTTAGTAGTAAGTAATAGATCTATAGATTAAGAAGCTTAATCGTATTAAGGCCTATTAAACTATTAATAATCTACTAAAGGGAAGTATTATACTACTTAGTAAGTAGGTTTTTAATATTAAATATAATAAAGAAGACTATATTACTAAGTTCAGAGTTTAATAGATTATCTATAATAATAGATAGAGACTAGGTTTCGATTTTAATAATATCTATATACTTATTATAAGGCTAGAGAGTATAAGACTATTCCTTTCTATAGTAATAATTCGGAATTTATTTTAGGAATAGATTAATTATATAACTACCTATCTTAATACTCTAATTAATAAGAGGTACGTCTTTATAAGATTACCTATAAGGTATAAGATACTAGATAAGATTTATATAATTAATTAGGTAATATATAATTTACGTTAATTAGCTTATCTATAGTATAAAATAATTAAATAGTAATTAGAGAGTCTTAGATTCGAATAACTACCTAATAAAAGATATATTTTTTAGTATAAGGGGAAGAGTATATAGCTTTTACTATATATTAATAATACTCTTTATACCGCGGTATTAAAGAAAGATATTAAATAATTAAAATAGTCGATTACTTTTAAGATTAAGATAATCGGGGAACCTACTAGGTTTTTAGATTATAGTCTTACTAGATCGGATTATAGTATCTAAATAGATTAAGCTACTTACCTTAAAGATCTTTTATAGATAGTAAGTTTAGATAGGGTTAGTTCGATATACTTACTAATAAAAGCTTCTTATAAGCCGCTATTTTCTATAATAAATAATAATAATTAGGCGGTTTTAATATAAGAAAAATCTATATATAGAGAAGATATCGATAAGATTAGCTAGTTAACTATAAGAACTAGGCTAGATATAGCCTTTACTATAAATCGTTTATAAAGAACTACTAACCTAAGGAAGTAGGATTTAGAAGCTTTATCTTAGCTTTTATACTATCTAAAAGGCGCCCGGGATTATAGAGTTTAATTAGTAGTTAAGGAAGATAGTTTAATTAGCTATATTAATTCTTCGTATAACGACTATAAGGACGGTAAATTAACTAAGGCCTATATTTTCTACTATACCGGAATACCGATTTTATAGAGCTCTCGGAAGTAAGATATTATTACTACCGGAAATACTATTATAGAGTATATTACTTTAGATAGTATAGTATAAGAAGTATTATACCTAATCAAAATCCTTTAATAGCTAAATCTTAAAATTAAAGATAAAGTTTAAGTCCTAATCTATACTAATAGCGATAATATAGTTATAATCTTAAAGAATAATACTTTTAAGAAGAGTACTAAGTAGTTAGATATAAAATACTACTTCGTAAAGTATATCTAGAAGGCTAAATAGATTAATATTAGAGTTATTAATTTAAAGTCAAATCTAGCTAATATATTAACAAAGGCCTTACCGAAGATTGATTTCGAAAGATTAAGAGAACGACTTATTATAAAGAAAACGACAAATTAATAGAATTTGATACTTAGAAACTAATGATTTTATATATGATTTTACTATGTAAACTAGAATGATTTTTATGATTTATTTTTGATACTTAGTCTAGGGGGTATATTAAACTCCTAGGCATACATACATGATTATTTGCTATAGACTAAGCCTTCTTTTGTTTGTTATTAGTTGTTTGCTACAATTAAGCAATGTTCAGATGGTTTGCAGGGTATATAAGCCCCTAGATAATTAGTTTTAGCAATTAAGAATCTTTCTTCTACTTTTTCCCTCTTAGTAGTAATCTATCATAGATTGCTCATCAAAGAACTAACTAGTAATATAAAGAAGCTATAGATAGTAATAAAAAATATAAATAGTATAAAGCCTACCTAGTATAACGATCTATAGAGATCTATAGAGTTTTCTACTAGTTAACTCCGCTCGTAGAGTTTTCTGCTAATTATTTCCGCCCTTAACCTAAGACCTACCCTATATTATCTTTAGTCCTATTATTAATTCCTTTTTTCCTTTCTTTTCTTTTCCTTCTCTATGTTACCAGCCAATTCTTAATTAAAAGAGTGTATTTCAACTAGAATAATAAGTATAGAGAAGGAAAAGAAAAGAAAGAAAAAAGAAATCAACAATAGGACTAAAGACAATGTGGGGTGGGTCCTAGGTTAAGGGCGGAAATAATTAGTAGAAAACTCTATAGGCGGAGTTAACTAGTAGAAAACTCTATAGATCGTTATATAACCCCCGACTAAGAATATATTTAGCCCCTAAATACCGGCTTATCGTTATCTCTATAGTCTTTAAGGAAGACTTCGTCTTTAGCTACGTCTATCTAGGCTTATAGGCGTATCGGGGGTCTAGGCTTTAAAAGATAATTATTATAGAAATCCTAAATTTTCTAAGGTATATATTTAAAATTCCTTATAGGATACTACTATAGGTTAAGGTTATAGCCGAGCTATTAAACTTAGTATTATAACTTCCGGTAATAAAGATATAAATCGATAATTTTATCTATCTCTTATTTATCTTTTTTAGAGATCCTAATTAATAGCGGCGGATCTAGATACTATTTATATAATAGTTCTAATAATAAAGCTTTTTAAAGCTTATTAGAATTAAATACTAAATAAACTTTAATAGATTCTAGAAGATCGAGTTTATAAGCGTTTCCGATCTTCTCGATAATTCTATAGGGTCTACTAATAAGATAAGAAAGCTTCTAATTTAAGCGGTTAAATTACTAATTCTTTATTATAATAAAAATCTAATTACTAATATTAAAATCCTTCTTTCTTTAATACTTATTTACTTATTAAATTATTTACTATTAAGATTTTATAATCTAATTTTTTATCTTTATCTAGATATTTTAAAGTTATAATAATATATTAATTATATCTTATTTATTATCTATTAGATTACTTTAATCTCTTTAATTAAAGAATATAGCTAGTTTATAATCTCTTTTAATAAAAAATAATAATTACTTTATAATATCTTATAGAAAAATTAATACTATAAAATCTACTATTAATAAAATCTCTAACTAGTTATTCTAATTCTATTTAATATATAATTATAATCTTTAAGCTATATACTAATTTATAATTTCGCTTTATTTATTAGTCTAAAGATAGTAGGTAATTAATAACTTTTTTTAATTCTAAATATTTAATAGAACTTAGTCTAGAATTCTAAAATAAACTATCCTCTTTAGTCTAATATAATAGTCTCCGGAATACTTATAATTCGAATTATATTATTAATAAATAATTAAGCTATCTATTTAGTATTAATATCTTTATAATAAAGAATAGAAATTAATCTCTTATTTAATCGATTAATAATTATAAAAATAATATTATAATTATAATAATCTTTTAGAAATAAGCGGAAATCTATTAAAATATACTACTAGGATCTTTTAGAAATAGGTAAAGAATATAATAATCTAGATATATAATCTTACTAGGTCTTTATTTATTTATAAACTAAGTATTTTTTATATATTATTTTATATTATTAATTTATCTTAGCTAATAATATCTTAATAAAATAAACTTTTTTAATTTTTTAATTCTAAGATATATAGTTAATAGTTATTAATATATATTATTAAAAAGTCTTATATATAAATCTCCTTTATTTAGGATCTTAAGTTATCTTTTAAATAAAAGTAAACTTTCTTTAATTATTTACTTTTAGTTATTACCTTCTCTAATAATTTATTAGAAATCCTTTAGCTTATTAATTTTTTAGTTAATTTACTTAATTTATTTAGTAATATTTATTATAGATCCTATATTAATTAAATTTAAACCGACTAGATAAATATCTTTTTCTAAATAATTTCTTAATAAAAGTATTATTTATCTATTATTATTAATATAAGATAAGTCTTTTCGCGATAAGATATTAGCTATAATATTCTTCTTTCTAAGATAGTACTTAATTATAAAATAGAACTAAAATAAGAACTTACTTTATCTTATTTATTATTAATTTATCTATCTTATTATTATAAAATATTTAAAGGACTAATAATTTATTAAGATCTTAAAATAATCTTTTTATACTAAATCTTTAAATTTAAGTTATTATTCTTATAATATATAAATAATTACTAAAAGTTCTTTATTTTATATCTTATAATTTAATTCTATAGATTATATACTCTTTAAAAAAAAGCCTATTAAATACTAAAAGTTATTATTTTTATAATACTAGAAAAGAACTACTTTAAATATTCTATTAGAAATATTAGTCTCGATCTTTTATTTATTAAGCTAGATTATAATAATAGAGGATTAATATAATTATTAATTTTTTCTTTAGTAATACGAAAGCTACTTTATATTATTCTATTTATTTATAAGAAATATCTTATTAGATAAGTCGATATAAAGATTTTAAGATAGTACTATATCCTTAAATAAATTATTAATAAACATTATAAAATCTTAAGAACGACTAAACCCTTTTTATAATTATTAGTACTTATTATAATTAAATAATACTAATCTTTCTTAGGTTAATTATAATATTATTTATACTTATAATAAAACTAAAGAATTTTATTTTTTATATTAAGAATTCGTACTTCGGTAATATTATCTAAAGATCTACTTTCTATAAATATTAAAATATCTTTTTTACTTACTATTAGTATTTTTTAAGAGTCTTATTATAAATTAAAATATTATCTATAAAAACTATAATATACTTATTTAGATATTCTTATAATATATTATTTATATACTATTAGAATATAATAGATCTATTTATTAATCTAAATAGCGTAATCTTATATTTAAATAATTTATATTATATATAAAAGATAATAAGTTCTTTTACTTTTAGTATTAAATAAATTCGATAAAAATCTTATTAGATATTAAGCTTTATAAAAAACTTTATTTTACTAGTTTATTATAGGACTTTATTAATTAATAGTAATAAATAGTAATCTTTTTTTATAATAATATTTAATCTTCGGAAGTTAATATAAAAATAAAAACTATTCTTAGATTTCTTTATTATTAAGATTAGAGAGATATATAATACTAAACTTAGAATAATAAATCTTTTTTTAAGATTTTTTATAATATACTCTTTAGCTTTCTTTAATTTATAAAGAGATAGCTTATAGAGAGGATAATATCTAGATTATATTTTAGCTTTAAATATAATATTATAATTAACTCTAGATCTATAAAATAGTAATTTATTTAATCTTTTCTTTAAGAAAACTTCTATAAGATTATAGTACTTCTTTAGTAGGATCTAGAGTATCTTATTAATTTTAAGATCTTATATCTAGATACTTTTAATATTAATAATATAATTAATCTTATAAAAAGAGATTATAAAGATTTTAGTTTTTTTATTAATCTTATTTCTTATATAAAATCGATTAAATCTAGTATTTTTAATTATATAGATATTAATATTAATAAAAGACTACTTTTTTTTATTATCTAGATCTTTAGAACTTTTATTTTATCTTTTAAATTTCGAATTATCTTTTATTTTTTTTTAATCTATTAATATTTATATTAATACTTTTAAATATATTAGAGTTATAAAGATAGTTATTAATCTTACTAATCTTATTATCTAAAAAAAAAATTATATTATTCTATATTAGCTTAATAGATAGGATTTATCTTCGATAGCTTTTTTAAGATTTTAATTAGAAAAGAAATAATAATCTTATTTATAATTTTATTAAAAAGACTTTTTTAATCTAGCTAAATTATTTAGTATTATTAATAATCTAAAAGAATATTATATTTAATAAACTATATCCGCCTAAAGATTATATTATATTATTTAAGATCTATAATTAATATTAGGATCTATTATTATACTCTACTATCTATATAAATTATAAGAATAGCGGTATATTATATTAGTTTAGCTAATTTACTATTAAATCTATATATTAAATATTTATAGTTAAGTCTTTATATCTTAATTCTAAATCGCTTATTAAGTAATATAATTATTATTATATTAATAAAGATATATCCGTCTACTCTAATATTACTTAGTACTAAGATAGAAAAAAAGTAATTATTATATATAAGTTATATATTAAAAACTAAGTTATCTTTAGGACTACTAATTAACTTCTATAAGTCTAATATAAATAGTAATACTTTCTTTTTATTTAGGAGGGAGACTTATTTTAGATAAAGACTTTTCCTAGATTTTTTTTATTACTTATTTTAAGTTCTATTATTTTTTAAATCTAAGGAGTAGTAATAGTCGTAGTAGCTATAATAGTAGACTAATTTAACTTCTTCTTCGGATAATTATAGATTATATATCCTTATTCTTTATAATTAAAGTAATAATCTTCTTTTATTAAGATCTCTTACTTAGATATAAAAAGACTAATAAAGTTAGTACTACCTTCCTATTTTATATAAGAAATAGAATTCGAACTAATTATAATAGTATCTATATTATTTTTTAAAGATAGGTTTATATAAGAGCGAGAATTTATTAATTTAGCTTCTTATTATAAGCTAATTTTATATAATATACTCTAGTAACTTTATATAAATATATCGAATAAAATTATCTTTTAGTTAATAGTCTATAATCTAGATTTAAAATAGATATAGGAGTTTAGAATATAGATCTTATTTCTAGTTCTTAATTATAATAATAGCTTCTTCTATAAGTTATATAAACTCTATAAGAAAATTAGTAAAGTTATCTCTAGGCTTTATCTTTAGTCGATAATAAATAGTATATACTTCGATATATCGATTCGGGTTTATAAAGATAATCTTTAAGTAGATAATAATATCCTCTATATCTTTATAAGGAATACTAGTATTAGTATTTATTTAGAGAGTAATATATAGCTAAATCTTATTTTTATATTAACTTTATATATAAAGTCTCTAATAGATAAAAAGAGGATAATAATCTATATTAGTTTTAAATTTCTATCGGATTACTATTTCCTATATTTTAAATCTTACTTTTTTACTATTATTAAGTATCGGTATATTAGATATCTTAGTTATCTTCTAAATAGTATTAGTCTTTATAATTAATATACTAGCGTTAACTATATTTGGGTTTTAGGCGGAAAGGAGATAAAAAGCTAAGTCTCTATCTATATTTATAGATTATAAGATCGCGATAAATAATTATCTTATTATATTTAATTATAAGTTTATTAATATTAATTCTTTTATTAAGAAGCTTTATAATCTTATCTTTTAACTCTTAGTTCTTCTACTCTAATTATCGGTACTAATAAATAAGTTCCTAGAATCTCTCCTTCGATAGAGTCTTCTATAATTATTCGCGTATAAAGAATAATCCTTCTCCTATATTATTATTATCTTTATTATATTTACTAGTATCTACTAGTCTCTTAGTATATAAGGTCTTTAGCGTCGACGTATTAATTATCTAATTATCGATCTCTTCTTTATTAAATATAGTAGTAACCGGCTACTTACTACAATTTATAAGGTTTTATCGGGTCTTAACTATTCTAATTAGTTAAATAGGGGTTCGGTTCGGATAGCTTAGCTATACGATACTAAAGAACGGAAAGTAGGGTAAGCTAGACCGAGATCTACTATAATAGAGATCTATATAGTCGTACTACTTATTAGATTTGATTAGTACTTATTATTATATTACTAGCTAATTCTTAATTAAAAGAGTATATTTTAACTAGAATAATAAGTATAGAAAAGGAAAAGAAAAGAAAGAAAAAAGAAATCAATAATAGGACTAAAGACAATATGGGGTGGGTCCTAGGTTAAGGGCGGAAACAATCAGCAGAAAACTGTGTAGGCGGAGTCAACTGGCAGAAAACTCTACAGATCGTCACACTCTATACTTATTATTCTAGTTAAATATACTCTTTTTATTAAAGAACTAGCTAGTAATATAATAATAAGTACCTATTTAATTTTTAATAAGTAGAAAGACTATATAAATCCCTATTATAGTAGATCTCGGTCTAGCTTACCCTACTTTCTATTCCTTAATATCGTATAGCTAAGCTATCCGAACTAAACTAAATTCCTATCTAATTAATCGGAATAGTTAAGACTCGACGAAACCCTACGAACTATAGTAAGTAGCCGGTTACTACTATACTTAATAAAGAAGAGATTAACGATCGGATAATTAATATATCGATACCGAAGACCCTATATACCGAGAGACTAATAGATACTAGTAAATATAATAAAGATAACGATAATATAGGAGAAGGATTATTCTTTATACGCGAATAATTACGGAAGACTTTATTAAAAGAGAGGTTCTAGGAACTTACTTATTAATACTAACGATTAAAGTAGGAGAACTAGGAGTTAAAAAATAAGATTATAGTATTTTTTAATAAAAGAATCGATATTAATAAACTTATAATTAAATATAATAAGATAATTACTTATCGCGATCTTATAATCTATAAATATAAAGACTTAGCTTTCTATCTTCTTTCCGCCTAGAATCTAAATATAACTAATATTAATATACTAATTATAAAAGCTAATATTAATTAGAAGATAATTAAAATACCTAATATATTAATACTTAATAATAATAAAAAAATAAGATTCGAAATCTAGAAAATAATTATCTAATAGAAGCTTAAAGCTAATATAGACTATTATCCTTTTTTTATTTATTAGAAGCTCTATATATAAAGTTAATATAAAAATAAAACCTAATTATATATTACTCTTTAAATAAGCGCTAACGCTAATACTTTTTATAAAGATATAAAGGATATTATTACTTACCTAAAAACTATCTTCGCGAATCTAAATTAATATATTAAAGTATATATTATATATTACCGACTAAAGATAAAGCTAAGAGATAACTTTACTAACTTTCTTATAAAGTTTATATAGTTTATAGAAAAGGCTACTATTATAATTAAGAATTAAAAATAAGATCTATATTTTAAGCTCTTATATCTATTTTAGATCTAGATTATATAGATTATTAATTAAGAGATTATCTTATTTAATATATTTATATAAAATTATTAGAGTATTGTTGAACTCCTAGGCATATATATATGATTGTTTACTATAGACTAAGCCTTCTTTTGTTTGCTATTTGTTGTTTGCTATATACGAGCAATATTTAGATAGTTTATAGGGTATATAAACAAACCCCTATATAATTAGTTTTAGCAATTAAGAATCTTTCTTCTACTTTTTCCCTCTTAGTAGTAATCTAGTAGAATACTAATAGTATAGCAAAAAGTCTAATAGTATAGTTTACTAAACCCCTTTAGTCCTAGCCTTCTTAGTACCTATTTTTTAGTCTAGGTATTATTTATTATAGTATCACTATAGTAAAAAAAACAGCCCCTAAATCACCCTAGCTACGATTAGCTCTATAATCGGCCCTATAATAATACCGCCGTTAGATTATATGATTATAATTGCTATTTGCTAGTTTATTTGTATTGTTTATATTGTTTGCTAGTAAATAAGACTATATTTAGATAGTTTTAATAGGCTATATATACCTAGGTTTTTCTAGATTTTAATCCTTCTTCTATATTTTCCCTACTCTATATACTTTATTTTTTGCTATATTTTATATAAAAAATAGTAAAGAAATAAAGGTTTTAATATAGGAGATTAAAATTAATAGACGATAATTAGTATATAGAGATTTTATTATAGATACTAAGGCTTAATTAACCCTATTATATGATTTAATAGTAGACAATTATAATCACGTGATCTAAATTATTATAGGGTAGTTATAATCACGTGACTTAATAGTAGATAACTATAATTATATAATCTAAATTATTATAGATAATTATAATCACGTAATCTTATAGTAGATAGTTATAATTACGTAATCTAATAGTAGTATTATTATAGGGCTAATTATAGAGTAGATTATAGAGGAGATTAAGGAGGAAATTGTAGAGTACTATATAGCTAGGGTAGTTTAGGGGCTGTTTTTTTTACTATAGTAATACTATAATAAATAATACCTAGACCGAAAGATAGGTACTAAGAAAGCTAGGATTGAAAGGGATTAGTAGACTATACTATTAGACTTTTTGCTATATTATTAGTATTCTACGTAATCTATTATAGATTGCTTATTAAGTATATTATATAAAATTAGTTTATAATAAAAAGCTAAATCAACTAATTCTTATTTTTATATAAATCTACTCTTAAAAAGCGGTATAGGTATTATTATAACTAGTTTAAATTTAAATTTTACTTTTTGTATAAAGTATAAAAATAGGGTATTAATATATTTGCCCCCTCTTTAGCTATTCCTACCCCCCCCTACCTTAATATTTAGGCATCCGCTAACCGCCCTTCTTACCGCCTTCCTTTTTAAATTACCGCTTTCTCTAGTTAAGTATAGTACTCCTAGTAGTACCTCTATTTACTATATAAACCCCTAATAAAAATAAGTACCCTTTATAAAAAGTAAAGATTTATAGAAATTAAATTTAAAATTAATATTGCCTCGTTAAACCTACCTTTCTCTCTACTAATTCCTACTTCTTCTCTTCTTTATCTCCTATCTATTCTCTACTTTTATAGCTACTACGAGTCGCGGTACTGCTTAACGCGCTAGTCTTATAACTCGAGGTCGTAGCGTAGGAATAACTCGTAGTCGTAGTATAAGAATATCTTATGGTCGAGGCGCTAAGGTACTTAGGCTAAGCCTAAGGCCCGAGCTGCTATAGAGATTTGATATAGACTAAGCAAAATAGGGGGTTATATACGAATAAAAGCTTTAATTATATAGGAATAAGCATTTTTTTCTTATTATAAATATGATTTTTTACTATATAAATTAATATTCTAAAAGTAGAGATTTACCTAGTAGAAAAGAATTCTACTATAAAATCAGGTAGAATCAGGTAGGGGGGTAGGAATAGCTAAAGGGGGGTAGGAATAGCCAAAAGGGGGGTAGGAATAGCTAAAGAGGGGGCAAATATATTAATACCCTAAAAATAATATTAATTTTATTAGTCTTTTTATATCTAAGTAAGAGACTTTAATAAAAGAAGATTATTATTTTAATTATAAAAAGTAAAGATATATAACCTATAATTATCCGAAAAAGAAGTTAAATTAGCCTATTATTATAACTACTACTATTATTACTACTTTTTATATTTAAGAGATTATAAAGCTTAAGATAAGCGATAAAGAGAATCTAGGAAAAGTCTTTATCTAAAATAAGTCTCTCTTTTAGGTAGAAAGAAAGTATTATTATTTATATTAGACTTATAAAAATTAGTTAATAATTCTAAAAATAACTTAGTTTTTAATATATAATTTATATATAATAGCTACTTTTTTTCTATTTTAGTATTAGATAATACTAGAATAAATAAATATATCTTTATTAACTTAATAATAATTATACTACTTAGTAAGTAATTTAGAATTAAGATAAAAAGACTTAATTATAAATATCTAATATATAAATTTAATAGTAAGTTAACTAAACTAATATAATATATTATTATTCTTATAATTTATATAGATAGTACAGTATAGCGATAGGTCTTAATATTAATTATAGATTTTAGATAATATAATATAATCTTTAGATAGATATAATTTATTAAGTATAATATTTTTTTAGATTATTAATAGTATTAAATAATTTAATCGGATTAAAAAAGCCTTTTTAATAAAATTATAAATAAGATTACTATTTTCTTTCTAATTAAAATCTTAAAAAAGCTATTAAAGATAAATCTTAATTATTAAGCTAATATAAAATAATATAATTATTTTTTTAGATAATAAGATTAATAAGATTAATAGTTATTTTTATAACTCTAACGTATTAAAAAGTATTAATATAAATACTAATAAATTAAAAAAAATAAAAGATAAATAAAAATTTAAAATATAAAATAAAAATTCTAAAGATCTAGATATTAATAAAAAAAGAGTAGTCTCTAATTAGTATTAATATTTATATAATTAAAGATATTAGATTTAATTAGCTTTATATAAAAAGTAAGATTAATAAAAAAATTAAGATTTTTATAATCTCTTTCTATAAGATTAATTATATTATTAATATTAAGAGTATTTAAATATAAGATCTTAAAATTAATAAAATACTTTAAATCCTATCGAAGGAGTATTATAATCTTATAAAGATCTTTTTGAAAAAAGATTAAATAAATTATTATTTTATAGATTTAGAGTTAATTATAATATTATATTTAAAGCTAAAGTATAATCTAGATATTATCCTTTTTATAAATTATTCTTTTATAAATTAAAAAAAGTAAAAGAGTATATTATAAAAAATCTTAAAAAAAGATTTATTATTTTAAGTTTAATACTATATACTTTCTTAATCTTAATAATAAAAAAACCTAAAAATAATCTTTATTTTTATATCGACTTTTAAAGATTAAATACTATTATAAAAAAAAATTATTATTTATTACTATTAATTAATAAAGTCTTATAATAAACTAATAAAGTAAAATTCTTTATAAAACTTAATATCTAATAAAATTTCTACTAAATCTATTTAATACTAAGAGTAAAAGAGCTTATTACTTTCTATATATAATATAAATTATTTAAATATAAAATTAGGCTATTTAGATTAATAAATAGATCTACTATATTCTAATAGTATATAAATAATATATTATAAGAATATCTAGATAAATATATTATAATCTTTATAGATAATATCTTAATTTATAGTAAGATTTTTAAAGAGTACTAATAGTAAATAAAAGAGATATTTTAACGTTTATAAAAAGTAGATCTCTAGATAATATTACTAAAGTACGAATTCTCTATATAAAAGATAAAGTTCTTTAGTTTTATTATAAGTATAAATAGTATTATAGTTAATCTAGGAAAGATTAGTATTATTTAATTATAATAAGTATAGGAATAAATACGGCGTCTTTTCTACTAGACTATAACAAAAACCTCGGTTCCTATTTAGAGCCTAGGGAGGCTATATCCTAGTTTAATAATAAGTTTTAATAATTATAAAAGAAATTTAGTTATTTTTAAGATTTTATAATTTCTACTAACAATTTATTTAAAGATATAATACTATCTTAAAATCTTTATATCAACTTACTTAATAAGATATTTTTTATAAATAGACTAAATAATATAAAGCTACTTTCTTACTATTAAAAAAAAATTAATAATTATATTAGTTCTTTATTATTATAATCTAGCTTAATAAATAAGAGTCGAGATTAATACTTCTAATAAAGTACTTAAAGTAGTTTTTTTTAATATTATAAAAATAATAACTTCTAGTATCTAGTAGCTTTTTTCTTAAAGAGTATATAATCTATAGAATAAAAAACTCTTAGTAATTATTTATATATTATCGGAATAGCAATTTAAACTTAAAGATTTAGTATAAAAAGATTATTTTAAGATCTTAATAAATTATTAGTATCTTAAATATTTTATAATAATAAGATAGATAAACTAATAATAAATAAAATAAAGCGAGTTCTTATTTTAGTTTTATTTTATAATTAAGTATTATTTAGGAAAGAAGAATATTATAGCTAATATCTTATTATAAAAAGACTTATCTTATATTAATAATAATAGATAGATAATATTTCTACTAAAGAGTTATTTAAAAGAAAATATTTATTTAGTTAATTTAAATCTAATTAATATAAAATATATAATAGATATTATCGGGTAAGTAAAATAAGCTAATTAGGAAAATACTAAACTAGAAGATTTCTAATAGATAGCTAAAAAAGATAGCTAAAAAAGATAGTAATTAGAAGTAGATAATTAAAGAAGATTTACTTTTATTTAAAGAATAACTTAAGATTCTAGATAAAAAAGATTTATATATAAGACTTTTTAATAATATATATTAATAACTATTAATTATATACCTTAGGATCGAGAAATTAAAAAAGCTTATTTTATTAAGATATTATTAGTTAGAATAGGCTAATAATATAAAATAATATATAAAAAACTACTTAGTTTATAAATAAATAAAGACCTAATAAGATTATATATCTAGATTATTATATTCTTTATCTATTCTTAAAAGATTTTAGTAATATATTTTAATAGATTTCTACTTATTTTTAAAGAATTATTATAATTATAATACTATCTTTATAATTATTAATTAACTAAATAAAAGACTAATTTCTATTTCTTATTATAAGAATACTAATATTAAATAAATAGCTTAATTATTTATTAATAATATAATTCGGATTATAAATATTCTAGAGACTATTATATTTAATTAAAAAGGATAGTTTATTTTAGAATTTTAGACTAAGTTCTATTAAATATTTAGAATTAAGAGGAAGTTATTAATTATTTATTATCTTTAGATTAATAAATAAAGCGAAATTACTAATTAATATATAGCCTAAAGATTATAATTATATATTAAATAAAATTAAGATAACTAGTTAAAGATTTTATTAATAATAGATTTTATAATATTAATTTTTTTATAAAATATTATAAAATAATTATTATTATTTATTAAAAAGAGTTATAAACTAGCTATATTTTTTAATTAGAAAGATTAAAGTAATCTAATAGATAATAAATAGGATATAATTAATATTATTATAACTCTAAGATATCTAAATAAAAATAAAAGATTAGATTATAAAGTCTTAATAATAGATAATTTAATAAATAAATAAGTATTAAAAAGAAAAAGATTTTAATATTAGTAATTAGATTTTTATTATAATAAAAGATTAATAGTTTAATTATCTAAATCGGAAATTTTCTTATCTTATTAATAAATCTTATAAAATTATTAAGAAGATTAAAAATACTTATAAGCTCGATCTTCTAGAATCTATTAAAGTTTATTTAGTATTTAATCTTAATAAGCTTCGGAAAGTCTTATTATTAGAATTATTATATAGATAGTATCTAGATCCGCTATTATTAATTAGGATCTTAGAGGAAGATAAATAAGAGATAGATAAGATTATTTATTTATATCTTTATTATTAGAAGCTATAATATTAAGTCTAATAGCTCGGCTATAACCTCGATCTATAGTAATATCTTATAGGGAACTTTAAGTATATACCTTAGAAAATTTAAGAATTCTATAATAATTACCCCCTAAAGCCTAGGCCTCTAATATATCTATAAGCCTAGATAAACGTAGCTAAAGACGAAGTCTTCCTCGAGGACTATAGGGATAATAATAAGCCGGTATTTAGGGACTAAATATATTCTTAGTTAGGGGTTATATAATAATCTATAGAGATCTATAGAGTTTTCTACTAGTTAACTCCGCTTATAGAGTTTTCTACTAATTGTTTCCGCCCTTAATCTAGGACCTACCCTATATTATCTTTAGTCCTATTATTTATTATAATATCGCTATAGTAAAAAATATAGCCCCTAAATCACCCTAGCTATATAGTACTTCTATAATCTACTCTATAATCCGCTCTATACTCGGCCCTATATTAATTCCCTATAATAATACTCCTATAATTATGCCTTTATTAAATTATATAATCTAGATAGGGCTAATTACTAGAGTTAATCGAGCCTTAATATCTATAATAATATACTATACTAATATATTATAATAATATACCTATTAAATCACGTGATTATAGTGCTAGATATAGACTAAGGTACTAGATATAGATTATATAATTACGGTACTAGACCTTATAGATTACGGTAGTAGATATAGATTATATAATTATAGTACTAGGATTAGATTACGTGATTATAATTACTAGTATTTATTTGTATTATTTGTATTATTTATATTATTTACTACTAAATAAGACTATATACTAAGGCTCGCTTAACCCTAGCCTACTATAATTACGTGATCTAATTATAGTACTATAATTACGTGATTTAATAGGTATATTATTATAGTGTATTAGTATAGTGTATTATTATAAGTACTAAGGCTTAATTAACTCTAACAATTAGCCCTATCTAGATTATATAATTTAATAGAGGTATAATTATAGGAGTATTATTATAGGGAATTAATATAGGGCCGAGTATAGAATAGATTATAGGGTAGATTATAGAAGTACTATATAGCTAGGGTGATTTAGGGGCTATGCTTTTTACTATAGCGATACTATAATAAATAATACTTAGACTAAAAATAACCGCTAAGATATTCTATACCTAATTAGGTTAGACTCCTATACTATTAGTGATTTTTGCTATACTAATAGTATTTACCTATAATATTAAAAATATACCGGCTAATATTAAACCTATAATAGAAAGATAGGTTTTTAAGGTTTTAATTAATAGCTAGGTATTAATTCTTTAGAAATATTTTCTACTATATATAAAATAGAAATATAATATATAATTTTAATTATAATAGTTAATAAAGGCTAGACTATTTTATAATATAATATTAAAAATAGTTTTATATATATAGATATAGATACTAATATATATACTATTTTACTAACTAGTATATATAATAATAAAACTAAATATTATTATCTATTAAAAGTAATATATAGTCTAAAATAAAATCTAAGATTATAGTATAAATACTTATTAAAAGCTTTATCTATATTCGGGTTTAAAGTATTACTAGCTAGTTCTTAATTTAAAGAGTATATTTTAACTAGAATAATAAGTATAGGGAAGGAAAAGAAAAGAAAGAAAAAAGAAATTAATAATAGGACTAAAGATAATATAGGATAGGTCCTAGGTTAAAGGCGGAAATAATTAGTAGAAAACTCTATAGATTGTTATATAACCCCCGACTAAGAATATATTTAGCCCCTAAATACCGGCTTATTATTATCCCTATAGTCTTTAAGGAAGACTTTGTCTTTCGCTACGTCTATTTAGGCTTATAGACGTATTAGGGGTCCGGGCTTTAAGGGGTAATTATTATAGAATTCCTAAATCTTCTAAGATATATACTTAAAATTCCCTATAGGATATTACTATAGGTCGAGGTTATAGCCGAGTTATTAAACTTAGTATTATAACTTCCGGTAGTAAAGGCGTAAATTGATAATCTTATCTATCTCTTATTTATCTTCCTTAGAGATCCTAATTAGTAGTAGCGGATCTAAATACTATCTATATAATAGTTCTAATAATAAGGCTTTTTAAAGCTTATTATAATTAAATATTAGATAAATTTTAATAGATTCTAAAAGATCGAGCTTATAGATATTTCCGATCTTCTTAATAATTTTATAAGATCCGTTAATAAAATAAGAAAGCTTCTAATTTAAGCGGTTAAGCTACTAATTCTTTATTATAATAAAAATCTAATTATTAATATTAAAATCCTTCTCTCTTTAATACTTATTTATTTACTAAATTATCTACTATTAAAACTTTATAATCTAATTCTTTATTTTTATCTAGATATTTTAGAATTATAATAATATATTAATTATATCTTATTTATTATTTATTAGATTACTTTAGTCCCTCTAATTAAAAGATATAGCTAGTTTATAATCTTTTTTAATAAAAAATAGTAATTACTTTATAATATCTTATAAAAGAATTAATACTATAAAATCTACTATTAGTAAAATCTCTAACTAGTTATCTTAATTCTATTTAATATATAGTTATAATCTTTAGATTATATATTAATTCGCGATTTCGCTTTATTTATTAGTCTAAAAATAGTAGGTAATTAATAACTTTCTTTTAATTCTAAGTATCTAATAAAACTTAATCTAGAATTCTAAAATAAACTATCCTTTTTAGTCTAATATAATAGTCTTTAGAATACCTATAATTCGAATTATATTATTAATAAATAGTCGAGTTATCTATTTAATATTAGTATCTTTATAATAGGGGATAGAAATTAGTCTCTTACTCAGTTAATTAATAATTATAAAGATAATATTATAACTATAATAATCTTTTAGAAATAAGCGGAAATCTATCGAAATATACTATTAGGGTCTCTTAAGAATAGATAAAGGATATAATAATCTAGGTATATAATCTCGCTAAGCCTTTATTTATTTATAAACTAAGTAGTTTTCTATATATCGCTTTATATTATTAGCTTATCCTAGCTAATAATATCTTAATAAAATAAGCTTCTTTAGTTTCTCGATTCTAGGATATATAGTTAATAGTTATCGATATATATTATTAAGAAGTCTTATATATAAATCTCCTTCGTCTAGAATCTTAAGTCGTCCTTCGAATAAAAGTAAATCTTCTTCGATTATCTATTTTTAGTTATTATCCTTTTTAGTAATTTATTAGAAATCCTTTAGCTTATTACTTTCTTAGTTAACTTATTTAATTTACTTAATAATATTTATTATAGACTTTATATTAATTAGATTTAAACCGACTAGATAAATATCTTCTTCTAAATAACTTCTTAGTATATAAAGACCTACTATAAAGGGTCTGATAAAGGGTATAATTAGAGTACTAAGGGTATATATAATACGAATTACTACTACAAAGTAATTATAACTAATACTACGTATATATTTTAGAATACTAATAGTATAGCAAAAAGTCTAATGGCATAGTCCACTAAGCCCTTTTGGTCCTAGCTTTCTTGGCACCTATCTTTCGGTCTAGGTGTTATTTATTATGGTATCACTATAGTAAAAAACACAGCCCCTGAATCACCCTAGCCACGATCAGCTCCATAATCGGCCCCGGCCCTATAATAATGCCACTAGATCATATGATTATAATTGCTATTTGCTAGTTTATTTGTATAGTTTGTATAGTTTGCTAGTAAATAAGACTATATTCAGATGGTTTCAATAGGCTATATATACCTAGGTTTTCCCAGATTTTGATCCTTCTTCTGCATTTTCCCCACTCTATATGCTTCATTTTTTGCTATATTTTATGCAAAAAATAGTGAAGAAATGAAGGTTTTACTATAGGAGATCGAAATTAATGGACGATAATTAGTATGTAGAGATTTCATTGTGGGTGTTAAGGCTTGATTAACCCTATTATGTGATTTAATGGTAGACAATTATGATTATGTGATCTAAATTATTATGGATAATCATTATCACGTGATCTTATGGTAGATAGTCATGATCACGTGATCTAATGGTGGCATCATTATGGGGCTGATCATGGAGCAGATCAAGGAGGAGATCGTGGAGCACTATGTGGCTGGGGTGGTTCAGGGGCTGTGTTTTTTACTGTGGTGATACCATAATAAATAACACCTAGACCGAAAGATGGGTGCCAAGAAAGCTAGGACCAAAAGGGCTTAGTGGACTGTGCCATTAGACTTTTTGCTGTGCCATTAGTGTTCTACTATAATTAAAATAATATATTAAAATTAAAGAATTAGGGCCTATTTCTACCTTTCTAAATAATAATATTAAGATCGAAAATAAATATCTTTATATAAACTAGAATAAATATATCGAAAAATTATTAAATAAATTTAATATAAACTAAAAACTAGTTAAAATTCCTAGATAATCTAGTTTAAAATTAATTAAAAATTTATATTAAGTATCTATAAATAATATAAATAATTACTAAAAGTAAATAGGATTATTACTATATCTAGTTCTAAAAACTAGACTAGATATAATATTTACTATAATTTATTATTTAAGATTTATAAGTAATCCTAATAAAGGATATTTTAATACTCTCTTTAAAATCTAGAAATATCTATGATATATCCCTACTAGAGGTTTATATTATAATTATATAGGAAATAATCTTATTCTAAAAGGATATTATAATACTAATTAGGGAAATAATTTAAATAATAGAAAATCTACCTTTATATATTTATTTAGTTTATCTCCCGAAATAGGAATTAATAATCCTATATTATAGAATTCTTAATTATAAAAAATAGTCGCTATTAGTAGTTACGAAGCCGAATATATAGTATTAAGAGAAGCTACTAAAGAAGCTATATATTTAGGAAATATATTTAATTATCTTAACGATAATTTATATCTTAATTATATAATATCTATTCTATAAATTCTAGTAGATAGTTTATCTACTAAGAAACTATCTAAGAATCTTAAATTCTATAAAAAAGCTAAATATATAAAAATAGTATTTTACTTTATAAGATAAGCTATATTAAATAGTAAAATAAAATTAATTTATATTCCTATAAAATATTAACTAGCCGATTTTTTAACGAAAAATCTATATCTATAATTATATAAAAGCTTCGTAAAGTTAGCTAATCTATATAATAGCTAATCTATATATTTAAATTAAAGATAAAGATTAAAGGGGTATATTATATTTATTTATTTATAAAAAGTTTATTAATTTTAAAAGCAATTAGATTATAAGAAATATAATATAATTATTATAAATAAAATAAATAGAACATTTATCGATTAATTAGAATATAATTAGAATATAATTATTTATAATATTAAATTAATTAATAATAAATATTAAATAGAATTATAATTATTGATTAATTATATAAATTATTATAAATTATAATAATTAAATTTGTAATATTAAATAGAATCAATTAATTATATAATTAATCAATAATAATTAATTAAATTTGCAATATTAAATATAATCAATTAACTATTGATTAATTATATAAATCATTATAAATTATTATAAATATAATATAAATATATAGTAGATAATACCTAGATCTTAGTTTTTTATCCTTTATGGTTTTTTCCTATAATTATAATACAATTCTTTTCTACAACCGATTTGCAACTGATTTATAATTGATTTACAACTGATTTCTAAAATTCTTTTCTCTTAATTTGACTTCCCTATAACCTCTTATAGATATAATAAAGGATATACTTAGCTAGAGAAGTAATTAGAGTCGGTAAATACGTTGATTGTTATTATTAATCTCTTTTTTTTAATATATTAGCTAGTAGGGAGAGTTAATCCCTTATATAGCTAGTTAGGAGGCAATAGTAAAATAGGATATAGCCCTCTAGTAACGCTATATTATCTTACGATAATATAGAATGACTTTAATATTTATAGCGATAGTAAGTAAGTCATAATATAGTTTACTATAGATTATATATCTAAGGATTGCTTAGATAGTACCGGTAAAATATATATAACCTCCTTTTATACTATAATATATATATCTTATATAATATTAGGATTATATAATACTAGTATACTAATAATTTTTATAATTTTTAGAATATCGACTTTAAAAAAACGACCGAATTTTTTAAGGATTTTATATAGCTTAGCTATGTAATTATCTAATTTCCGACTTAGTTTTTATATTATTTAGTCCTTAGTTATAATAAAAATTATATTACTTATATCGAAATCTAAATCCCGCTTTACTTATCGGCTTTACGCTTCTATATATCTTAAGCCGATTTTAAATTAGGTTTAGTCTAGATCTAAATATCTTCTATTAGTTTAATAAATTCCCGAGTATTTTATTTTAGGCTAGTTTTTAGGAGTAGGCCGGCTATTTACTAGTCCTATAATATATAGGGTTAATATCTATATTCTATAATAAATAATAATATCCCTATTAAATCCTATAAAAGGGCCGCCGCTACGAAATCTACTATTAGTAGGATTTCCGACTAATTATCTTAGTAGTAGTCGACGAATAGTCTTAGTCGTTACGCTATATATTAGTTTATAATCTCGGTTTAACTATCTATTTATAGATAATAGATAGTCGATAGTTTTCTTTTTACGCTTAGGATTCGATAGAATTCTTCCTAGAATTCTAATATAAATTATAGTCCTTAGTCTAAGACTACTAAGGCCGGTCCGATATTAGTAACGATTATAGTAATCCTAGCTTCTTATTATACTAAGGTTTTGTTTATTTATAAATTAGATAGTTTTCTATATATCTATCTACGTCTTATAATCCTAGCTAGAAGTATTATTATCTAGCTAAATTAGCCGTTTTCTTTTTTCTAGTATATACTATTAACGCTTAATAGTATATTTTATTTAATAAATATATATATAGGTTATTATCCTTTAGTATAACTAATCGGCTATTATAAGTTAGTAATCCTACTAATATAACTTTATATAGCGACTCTATATTTATCGCCTCTTTCTAATATTACGCGAGGTTAGGTTACTCCGTATTTACTATTCTAACCCGTTCTATAATATCTATCTTAAGTACTAGGGTATTTATCGGTATAAAGATAGCTACTATTAGATCTTTAGATTCGCTTATAGTTTCTACCTCTTTATTTAGTTAGTCTAAGGATAGTAAGGTTTATATTTCATAATCGATCGAGCTTTTTAGTTTATTCTTTCGGGATAATATATCCGCTATAGCGTTTTCGCTACTAACCGATACTTAATAGTAAATCTAAATTATATAAGTATTTAAGCCTACTAGGCTTACTAATTATTTAGTGTTTTTTTTATTATAAAGTATACTAAAGACCGATAATTAATATATATCTTAAATAGCTTATTCTTTTATAGCCTTTCTAGCTCGGCTCTCTATTCTACTAGCGCTTTTATAATCGCGAGTATCTTCTTATTATAGATATTATAGTTTTACTTAATTAATAAAAGTATTTTTTAAAAAAATAATATTAGATACTACTACTTATCTATATCTTTTTAGATAAATATACCTCCTACTATTTTATTTAAAATATTAATTTTAATCTAGGTTTCCGCTATTAAATCGCAATAATATAGTACTAATATCTTTATTAAAAGCTCTTTTAGTCTTTTAAAAGCTTTTTAATATATTATATTTATTTATTTATAAAAACAATTAGATTATAAGAATAATATTATTATTATAACAATAGAATTATAAGAAATATAATATAATTGTTACAAATAAAATAAATAGAACATTTATCAATTACATTAAAATATAATTATATAATGATTTATAATATTAAATCAATTGAATAGAATTAATATTGATTAATTATATGAATTATTATGAATCACAATGATTAAATTTGCAATAATAAATAGAATCAATTAATCATTGATTAATTATATGAATCATTATGTCGAACGAAGGAATAGGGCAAGTGACTTGATACCAAGATCTTACTATATCGAGCAAGTGGTAAAATGAGTGTAATTGTTGAGAAGTGCAAAGTCTTCTCTCTATATATCCCTAAGTGCTTACTAATAAGTAAGAAGTAGGTCCTACTTATATATAAAGAGAAAATCTAGTAATAACGGGACGGGCAAGGAGTCATTCTAGTCGATATACCCCCCTAGGAGCTACCTTCTAGTACTCTAAAGTTCTTTCTATTAAGCAATCTATTTATCGACTAAGTGCTAGATATTAACTAGCCTAAGTGCTTCGATAAATACTTCGTAAGCTTACTTTAGAAGGAGTTTTATAAAGCTATCTACCTATATATTAGTAGTAGCTATCTACTATATTATAATATATCCTTTATTTACTTCCTAATAAAGCTAATAATAATAAATATTAATATATTATAATTTAGTACGAAGTTATAGCTACTCTTTAGTAAATAAATCTATAATTTATTAGTTATTATAGTTAATTAAAAGTCTAATATTATAATTAAGACTAACTATATAAAAAAGCCTCTTCTATTATATAGCTATCTTACCGATTTTTAAAATAGTAAGTAGCTCTATCTTTATAATTAATATTATTATTATCTTCTACTTATTTATTTTTTAATTAATAGTAGCTCTAAAAAGCTTATAAAGAAAGCCTCCCGAACTTTTCTAATTAATATAATTACTAAAAAAAGTATTATTTAAGAAAAAGAGAGTAGGCGCGGAATATATAAAATAGTATTTAAGAATAAGAAACTAGATATTATAAAGATATTAAATTAATTAATTTACTACTTTTTAATACTTAAGGCCTAGATTTATAAGAAACTTAGCTAAATAATTAGCTATTTTCGCTATATTTAGGCGAGTAATAATAGTTAGGTAGAGAGTAGAATTAAGCTTTTATTAGTATTTATAGATCTACTTTTTACTTATTATTTTAGTAAATTTTATTATTTTATTTATTAGAAATAGGATTTTATATTTATAATTATAAGTAAGGCTATAATAAATCGCTATAAAAGAGATATATAAATCTTAATAAAACTAAAGCTTATATTTAGCGGTATTTTAGAGAATCCTAATCCTAAAAAACTAAGCGGCTTCTCTTATTTCTCGGAGCTTTTAATAGTTTTTAAGATCTTATTTTAATTAAAAAACTTACTAATATTTTATTTAATAAAAGATAATAATAATATTATTTATATAGAAAAAGATAATTATATCTTTCTTTATAAATAAATAAGGGTCTTTAAATATAAAAATAAATCTAAACTTTTTAAATATATATATAGCTTCTTATTATTATAAATATAGCGACTTTCTAAGTCTATAAAATACTTTCTATAATCTCTAGATATTATTTTTATTATAGAAGTTTTTAGATATTTAAATATAGATAATATTATTAAAATTATTATTTAAGAATATATTAATAGTATTAAATTATATTATATTAAGATTAAATATAATAATAAGTATAAATATAGCTTTTACTATTTAAGTAATAAATATTATTATTCTTTTTTTTTTAGAATTAATAATTTAAAGATTATCTTTTATATAAATCCTAGTTTTTAGTTTAATTAAAAAGCTATTATTATTAAATTTATAAATAAATATCTAGATTAGAAAAAGTACTTAAAACTTTTATCTTATAGATATAATTCTATTTTATATATTCTCCTTATCTTAATTAATTTAGCTTTAAGTCTTATAATAGTAAGAAAGTCTTTAATAAATAGGTAATTTAGTATTTTCTTCTATATTTATAGCTTTAAAAGAAGATTATTTTAATATTTATTTAGCTATAAATAGCTTACTAAAAAACTAATTATAAATATTATAAATACTAGTTTAAATCTATTTTTAGAGCTATTATAAATAAGATAGCTTATTATATCTAAATTTTTATAGACTTATCTTTATTATTTATCTTAGAGTATATTAGATAATATAATATCTCCTCGGATAAGTACTTTTAATAAAGTAGTAGTTCTTAATATTTTAACTTTAAAAAAAGTATTAAATATTTATAAAACTAATAAATTATATTAGTCCGATTATATTTAATAAAATAATATTATATTTTAATTACCTTATCTTTATAAAATCTATTTTTATAGTTTCTTTAGAATAATTATAATAAAAGACTTATTATCTAATATAATAAATATATAAGATATAGCTATTAATAGTAAAGTAATTAGAGAAGTTTCTTTATTTTATAGAAATAAGATCTTAATTAATTATAAGCTTTATAAAGTACTTTTTAGTAAAAAAATAGTATTTAGTAATAATAAAAGTATTATATAATAATATTAAGGATCTTTTTCTTTCTATTTATCTTTAGTAGTATAATCTTACTTTTATTTTAGAGGATCTTAGAAAGTATAATCTTATTTTTTATCTTAAAGATTATTTTATATAATTAGTATAATATTTATTTAGCGAATCGCTTATTCTAGCTTTTTATTAAGTTTATTTTTATTAATAATATTAGCTATCTATTTTTAATAAATCTTTAATAGTTCCGAAAGATATTTTTTATAATTTAGATTTTTATTAAAAGTAGTATTATAAATAAATTTATAATTATTTATTTAAAAGAACTAGACTTTCTAGATATTACTTATTTAATATCCGATTAAATAGCCTATTTTTATATATTAGTATATTTTATTTAATTATAGGATTCTCTAAATTCTTATATAAGTATAATAATTATAAACTTATAAGTTTAAAAGATTAATAAGAATAAAGATACCTATTCTCTAATAATAAAATTCTTACTATAAAATAATCTATTTATCTAAGTTAAATTTTATTAGCGATTTATTAAATATATATATAATAGCCTAGACTATTTCTAGCTAAAGATCTTTAAAAAGTTATAAATCCTTAAAAAGTACTCTTACTCTAATAATAATTATCCTTTTAAATCGCTTAACGAAATTATTTTATTTTAAAGTATCGATAATAGAATATTAGATAATTATCCTATTCTCTTATAGAAAGTAGATAATATCTTTATTTATAAAGGCTTTATTATCCGATTAAAATATATAGATTACTAAATTAAACTAGATTTATAGTTATAAAATAAATTAAATAATTACTTTCTAATAACTACTTTTTCGCTTATAACTTTATATCTAATAAAAGCGAATCCTATTAAAATAGAAATAAAAGATTTATTTATTATTATTATAAGCTTTTTATAATATTATAAGATTAAAGTATATCCGGCTAAGTAGATTAAAATTTATATCTTAAATATAGTATAAGACTTATTATAGTATCTAAGAGAGTTAGTAAGTCTTATAAAACTCTAGTTTATACTCTATAATTATAGATAGAATAATTTATACTCTTTTTATTATCTAGATAAATTATTAAACTTACTTATTATATATATAATTAAGATATTAATATTATTAAAAAGTTATTATTTTTAAAATAAGTAGTAAAAAAGAATATTTAGTATTAAATAATATAATAATAAATACTATTAAGAATATAAAATCTATTTAGAAAAGTATAAAAAAGTTACTAATCTCTTTTAAATAAAAGAAGGTCCTTCTAATTATCTTATTAATAATAATAAGTTTATTAAAATTAGTTTTATATCCTTTCTATTTTATAAATATAACTAAAATAAGATTATAATAAAAACTAGATAAGAACTCTACTTCTAATAAAGTAAAAGTTATAAGATTATTAGAGCGGCCTATAATCTAAAGTTAGATTTTATCTATTCTATAAAGCTTAATTATTATATTACTAATCTTTAATAAGTTATTAAAAGATTTAAATTTAATAAAAAGGCTTTTATTATTAGTAATATACTTACTAGTAGCTAAATTAACTAACTAATAATCTTTAATTAATAATCTTAGATTAATTAAGAAAGTAGTATTAACTAAAGAAAGGATATCTTATAGAGGTAGTATTATAGATAGTACTTATTAAAAAGATATAAATAAAGAAGATATAGGTTTTTTAACTTACTTCTTTATATTTAACTAAGAACTATTTAATATAATTAAAAAAGACTTTTTATTATCTTCTCTAATCTCTATATAATAAGACTAAATAGTATCTTCTTTTTTAGTAAGTTTTATAAGAAGTACTTTAGCTTTCTCTTTTATTTTCTTATTTAGCTTTTCTATATTAATAATTAATTTCTTAATAATAACTAGATCTAGTTTCTAATTATTTAGCCTTATTAATTTAATAAAGTAAGAGTATATAATAAAGAAATACTTTTTTCTATATATATATTATAGCTATCCCTTTAAAGTCTTATTTAATAAAGAGGTTATCTAATTAATAGAGGAAGTAATTAGTTTAGCTTTTTATTTACTATTAAATATTATAAAAGCTCTTTATAAAGCTTTATTTTTTAGTTTCTTTCTATTAAAAAGTACTTACTTAGAGTAGTAAGTATTAATAATATTTATAAAAATAATCTATTATTTTATTATAAATACTTTAATATATTATTAATAATAAAATTATAGTTTATAAGATATTAATATTTATAAAAAGTTATAAATAATATTTTTTTCGGACTTAATAAAGTCTACTTTCGCTATTTTATACTCTATATAAAGATTTTTAACTTTTAATAATTATATATTAATATTTATATCCTTAATTAAGATAAAGAGTAGCTTATTTTATTATCTCTTAATAAATTATATTTATATCTTACTAATAAAAAAAAAGTATTTTTAAAGTATTTAAAAAAGCTTTTTTATATCTTTTATATCGACTATTAAATTTTATAACTCTAGGGAAAAAAGGTATCTTATTCTCTTAGAGGCTTTATTAAATAATATTTAAATAATTCGGTAATCTAATAAGTCTTACTTATAATTATAGCGATTAGTATTATAATCTATAAATATTTCGCTAAATAGACGACTATTTATAAGATCTTTAGCGTACTTCTTATCGGTTTTAAATAATTATTTAGATTTTATTAGAGGGAAAATCTAGCTTTTTTTTAAAATTAATAGATCTAGATATTATTATACTTCTAGACTCTACCTAGAGTTCTTTATATCTAAGAACTAGGTTCGCTATTAGAGCGAGGATCTAAGGATCGTCTTTCCTTTATAAATACCGCGGTCGGTACCTAAGGAAGTAAGATTATTATAAAGAAGTAATATCTCGGTATTATAGTACTTATTCTTTATATTATTCGGAGGTAAGAAAGAGATAGGAAGTAGATTAGGTTATACTTCGTCTAGTATATTAACTTATTAACTTCTTATATACTTCTTACTTAAGGGTATTAGGGGTTATTAGAGGCTTAGATAAGCGACTAAGTAGTAATCTTATAAAGAAGAGTTACTAGCTAACCGGGCTTATAACTATCGAACGAAGGAATAGGGCAAGTGACTTAATACCAAGATCTTACTATATCGAGCAAGTAGTAAAATGAGTGTAATTGTTAAGAAGTACAAAGTCTTCTCTCTATATATCCCTAAGTGCTTACTAATAAGCAAGAAGTGGGTCCTGCTTATATACAAAGAGAAAATCTGGTAATGACGGGACGGGCAAGGAGTCATTCTGGTCGACACATTATGAATCATTATGAATATAACATAAATATATGGCAGATAATACCTAGATCTTAGTTTTTTATCCTTCATGGTTTTTCCTATGATCATAATACTTTTCTGCAATTGATTTACAATTGATTTCTAAATTCTTTTTCTCATTTTTGACTCCCCTATAACCTCTCATAAATCTAAAAGGGGCTGTAAGGTAATTTATGTATCAAACCGTCGGGCTGTCAGGTGTACGATAAAATACGAGCGACAGTTTGTGAGGGACCTTCTAGTAGCTCCAAGTCTACAGTGACTGTTCAAAAGTGTTAACACCCCTGCCCCACACCACTGTGATTATATAATGTTCTGCCGGTCAGAAGATTTTCTTCAATACCATTATAAATCAAAATCTCTGGCTTTTAATGATTGTTTACAAAAGGCTAGATATCATTTTAGGACAATAAACCAAAATATCCAGATATATGACATGAACTCAAGAGAGTTGAGGTCTACCAGTTCATTTCATATAGGCGGTATAGACGATTAGGGAAGGCGGTATATGGGTGGGGCTAAAGGGGGTGTTAAAACTTATGAACAGTCACTGTACTAGTAGATCGAAGTAAGTTACTAGTAGGACAAACCTGACAACCTGACAGCTCGCTAGGCCGTAATTTATCTTTGTTACCTTCTATTAGTAAATATAACCTACTACTACCCCCTATAACCTAGTTACTAGGAGCAACTGGTAAATTACGACCTGACAACCTGACGACTACTCCGCCGGCCTTACACCTGAAACCAGTATATTCTTACAGAGTACTAGTTGGAATTGCATTGCTTCGTAGTAGTATTGTATATTGTCTTTGGCCTCTAGCAACCCCTCATGAAGGCCCCTTCGTAGTCAGATCAATATTTTTAGTCTTCCTACCGGACAAAAAGGAGAGTCGGTAAGATCACCGCTCTCCTAGGGGGTGGGCATTAGCCCCCGCCTAGCCCCCTCTCCCATAGTTAGATGACCAACCCTTGGGATACTCAATTGATACCATCAGATCTTTACTGTTTTCCCATCTATATCTCCAAAGGAGACGATCATCCCGTAGCTGAGGCCCCGGTCAACCTGGAGAGATCTACAGGAAGGAGTCTGGCCCCAAGGGGTGGGACAGATTTCGGTCTGTTAGAGATAAACAAAGCATAGACATTTAATCTATCCACCCATCACCGTGCTAATATCCTAAGAGAACAACATAGGTGCCCCTGGCTTGACCTAGGGACCGCAGATCACCACTAGACCCGTGTGAAGAAGTAAAGATATGCGGTTTTCTTCATCGTCTCGATATCTTCGAACTTGACAACCTTTTCATCATTGAACATCACCCATGACAGGCCATTTTGACCTGACAATGTTTTGCGAATCACGGCAACATAATGCCTTAGCATGTGTTAGTCTAACCCAAGGGAACGAGAACGGAGACATATCAAGCCACTCACCCTGCATGAACAGATGTGCCTTTGTGGCATACAATTGACCTTAACTCATAGCGAGCAGGTAAGCTGGTGAGACCAACCGGGCCACTATGAGACTGTGCATCGTGATCGCCGACACTCGGCTCTTCCCTTTCCACCACATCATCCGGGTGAGTGAAGACCCAATCAAGTGCCCTGTTAACATCACCGTCGGTCGCAGCCAATGCCCGCTGGGCACGAGACGCCTCAATGCCCATATCTCCTAGTTGGGCAATTTTTGTCACTTCTTGCTCAGTAGAACTAGAGGTGCCGACTCGATCGAGGACCAGCGGTTCATCAATGCCTGGATCTTCCATGTGGGCAAATAGCCAATTCATGGCAGTTTCCGGATCTAAGTTACCAGTGGCATGTAGAGCTTTCTCACACCTCACAGCAGGGAAACCCATGCCCATTAGTTGGTCAAGCGCTTCCGGATTTGGGACAAATGCGGTGGATTCTTCAATATCCGGAAGTTGCTCCTCACCCGCATCATGCTCACCCGCAAGGTAGGAGCTGAAATCTAGTGGGTTATCGTCGACCAGCACAGGGATATCCAACTTTGTAGGGACCCAGTTGACGAGCTCAAACCGACGAGCATTGACCACCAATTCTCGAGGCAACGTTTTGAAAGACGACTGCTTCGAAAAGCCACCTTGGCTGCCACAAGCAGGACATGTAAGCTCGACGACCTCCGCCGAAGTAAAGATGTCTAGACACTCTGACAAATCCACAGATTCATATTGCTTTCCTGTTTCATCAGAAATGGCGACAGGACGTGCGGGAACAGCAACCGAAATGTTATCTTGCTCATCCACTTTATAGCGGACTTTCTTGCAATGCAAACACTGAAGACGCTGCTCAACTTGGAAGCGAAAGTCCTGTACCGGGTTAATCTGCGGACTGGTGTGTTTCGATAGGCTGACCGATTTGAATAGGTGAAGAAGAAATTCAAATGCATCCTGCTGTCTCATGGTTGCAAACTCCTCATGGCCTTGCCCAATAAGATACTTGAACATTGCTGGTGCTAGACCTTTCTGATGAGCGACTTCTGGGATGTCCGCTGACAACATACCGCGAGAATCAGGTTCAGAGTACCGGCCTGAGAGTAAACCATCGGCAAGCTTTTGTAATTGTGTCTCAAGATCCTGTGCTGGTGCTTGGCAGAGTGGTGGTTCTTCCGACAGCCGATAGTATCGCTCACGAAATCCAGCCACGGAAAATATGCATTGCATGATACTGGAGAGATAGCAACTGTTTCCGAGATTCGCTAGGCCTGTAAATGCAGGCCCAAAGACTGGAGCCAGTTCCCGGCCATCCTCGGTCGTCATGGAAAATTCCCACTTTAGATTGTGCTCGACCTGCATCTCCATCAGACTCTTCTCTGTCTTCTCACGTCCAGCCAAGTAGATTCCCCAGTGCGCAAGGTGGGTCGCCAGTTCAGGGTCTACTCTTTCTTCATTGCACTTGTAGCAGTAGACATCAGCGGAGCCTTCTGCCGTGATAGAGCCGAGCTTGACAGCCACAGCATGTGATGTTGAGTCTGCGTGAGTAAGCCCATGTGAGTTTCCTTTGCTTCCACCGAATTGACTTCGCCCGCAACCCTTGTTCCCACATTCCAGGCACAGCCATAGGTTCTCGCCCAGATCACACTCCGAGCAATTATTTGAATCTGCAATTTCGTTAGCACCACCCCCAGTTGAGTATTGCAGGGAATCAATACCCGTCGACGCGGCTTGCATGTTGTCTTGTTGAACTAGACAGAGTGTATGCTCGCACGGAACAAACTCTTGCTCCCAAGCTTTGACTTCTTCCTTTTTTGAGAAAGTCATTGCGGTCATAACACCTTCAATGACAGCAGGAAGCTTGCCACTGGCTTTGTCCACATTGTCCTGAGAGCATGAATAGCACACCACTGACGTAGCAATGTCATATCTATCCTCTTCTGTTTCGGCTGCGATGGAAAGCTTTGAAATCTTCGGCGGAGGCTCGTCGCGCTGTAAATCAGAGGTGTGAGAATCATTGGTCACAAGCTCAGGGAGTGTTTGGAGGTTGTACCTGCACTTTCTTGGGGGTCCTTCGAATGTTCAAAGCCAATGAATGACCAAATCTCTTGTAATGAAGCAGGGCATGGTCTCTGTTTCCAGAACATCCACCATTGAAGCAATGGAGACAAACATTTAGACCAGCATCGTCGTCCTTGCAAGGTTAGAGTCGGTGGAGTAGCATAGGGACCAAGGGGGCTGGCATACAATAGAATCAAAGCACTGGGTGCAATCTTCTCGATAAACCGCCTGGGAGGATCCTGGTGGATTTAGATCTATAAAGGAGTGTTCTCTATTAGCTCGATTTGCGATTATCAAGGTGATGTCACAAACCCGCAGCACCGGTATGGACACAAGTGGCCATATCCAGAGAGGGTATCTCGGGAATTCAGAACGAAGCGCCAACAATATTTCTTGGATTTTTTGACGGAGACTTCAGAAGATGTGACAGTATCCCATTGAAAGTAAAGATGACAAAAGAGAGAATATCAGATACCGCAGATCAAGCCAAAGCTACGATGCGTGGGGTTGCTCCTCACCGCCTGCACGTGCTGTTATCAATGATATCCTGAGGCACCAAGTCATGTGGTGGGGGGGGCGTTATGCCACTTAACGCGTTATTTTTCTCAACACGCGTTTCCAACCTTGTCCTACAACTACTTTGCAACTTGATCTGGACTTGCTCTGTCAAGTTCAGTCTTCTTTGCTTCTCTCCATCTTCTACTTCTTCTTCCTCTTTTTGTTTCCCCGATCCATCCCTTCATTCTATCCTTTTCAGTATTTTCCCAATACTTTTTTCTCGACTGTGTCAATTACAGAAATTTGAATTCATCATATCATGGCTTCCGATGCGGCATCTCAAGTCACTATTGGGGCTCTAAGGTTTGTATCCATTTGATACAAAGATCTCTATATTTGTTAATCGAGTGTTTAATTAACAGTGCCATCTTTGATGAAACCAAACCCCAAGTACAAGAGCCGATTGTTCAATGTGTGCAGATCAAGGCATTGCCAGCTCAGCCCAATCAACCGGAACGTTACCGGGCTGTTTTCAGTGATATTGCAAACTATGTTCAAACCATGCTTGCTACTCGTATGTGTTGTCCTTTCGGTACTCCTTATAACCATCGGGCTTACTGACTGCCCCAAGAAGCCAACTCAGTGGTGACGGATGGGTCTCTCCGCAAGGGGTCTTTTGTGCGGCTCAAATCATTTCAATCAAACTCTGTCAAGGGAAAGAAGTATGTGAGGGAACTCTATCAATTTTGATTGTGCTGACTATTGTAGAATCCTCATCATCTTGGACCTTGAAGTTCTAAAGGAACTGGGTGAGGCTGAAAAAATCGGTGAACCTAAGCCACTTGAAGTCAAAGCCGAGGAGGAGGAAGTGGGCCAACCGACAACAATATCCAGTAATGGGTTTTACGGCTCCAAGATGGAGGGTGCACAGGCTCAGCCAAACAGCCGAGCCCAGCCAATGTCCGCCCCTATGTCTACTTCCTCCGCCCATGCAACAATCTACCCAATTGAAGCCATCTCCCCGTATTCCAACAAATGGACGATGAAAGCGCGATGCACGAGCAAGTCCAACATCAAAACATGGCATAACAAGAATGGTGAGGGTAAACTGTTCAGTGTGAATTTGCTGGACGACAGTGGTGAAATTCGGGCAACCGGTTTCAATGAACAGTGTGACATGCTCTATGAACTCTTCCAGGAGGGCAGTGTTTATTACATTTCGTGTCCCTGTCGGGTCCATCTTGCCAAGAAACAATTCACAAATCTCAACAACGATTATGAACTCACATTTGAGAGAAATACCATCGTTGAGAAGGTAACATCTCTTTCTTTACGAACCAAATGTGTCGCTCACATTTTATTATTATAGGCCGAGGAGCAAAATGATGTCCCTCAGATTCGATTCAACTTCACCACTGTTGCTGATTTGCAGACTGTTGAAAAAGACACGACCACCGATGTTATTGGTGTGCTGAAGGATGTTGGAGAGACCTCCCAGATTACATCGAAAAGCACCGGCAAACCGTATGACAAACGTGATCTTACGCTGGTCGATAACACAGGATTTTCTGTCCGCTTGACAATCTGGGGTGTAACTGCAACCAATTTTAGTGTGGCGCCTGAGTCTGTTGTTGCCTTCAAAGGTGTCAAGGTTTCTGACTTTGGCGGAAGGAGTCTGAGTCTTCTGAGTTCGGGCTCAATGACTGTTGACCCTGACATTGGGGAGGCTCACCGACTCAGAGGTTGGTATGACGCTCAAGGCAGGTCGGAGAACTTTGCATCCCATGCTTCATTGTCAAATGCGACCAACTCCACTGGCAAAACAGATCGGCTCAAAACCATTGCGCAAGTTCGTGAAGAGCAGCTTGGCATGTCTGAAACTCCTGATTACTTCTCCCTGAAAGCAACTGTGATCTACATCAAGCAGGATTCCACCTGGTGCTACCCTGCTTGCCTTTCTGAAAGTTGCAACAAGAAGGTAACGGAACTTGATCCAGGACAGTGGCGGTGCGAAAAGTGTGACAAGACCCACCCCAAGCCAGAGTATCGCTTCATCATGCCTATTAGTGTCAGTGACCATACTGGCCAGCTTTGGCTTAGCTGTTTTGATGACACTGGAAGAAACATCATGGGCACAACGGCCGATGAGTTAATGCAACTTCGCGAAGACGATCCAACTGCTTTTGGTGAAGTCTTCCAGGGAGCCAATTGCCAGACCTGGAGCTTCAGGTGCCGAGCCCAGATAGACAATTTCGGCGACCAGCAGCGGTAAGAATGATAGAATCACAATAATTTCAATGACGTGAACTTCATACTAATTATGCCATCCAGTGTGCGATATCAGGTCTCATCATCCCAAGCAATCAATTATTCGGATGAAGCCTCTCGCCTTGCCAACATCATTGACTCCTACAGCATTGAGTGAGTACAGGCGAAGTAAGGAAATATCCTTGTCCAGCTTTGTACTAGCTTTACTATTTCTACATGCACTCAGAGATTTTTTATCAATATTCATGTGTACTTTTTTATGCTGCTCGAGCTACGCCATGATCATTCCATTCCATTTAGTTATGGCTTCTTACTTTCCACATGTTCTTTGTCCATTTAGTATGTTTTTTTTTTTTTTTTTTTTTTCTCTCTCTTTTATTTCAATATTATACTCTTATTTATGAGTCTGCAATCCGGGCTATCACCGTTTTCAGGATGAGAAACATGCCCATGGACCTCGGGATGTTGTTCTAGGGTATTGTAAGATGTAAAGCGGTAAGCCAATAAGGGCGGAATTATATGGCAATATGTCATTCCCTTTTTTTTTTTTTTTTTTTTCTCCTTTCTGTTTTTCTGCTGGAACAATCCAGGCAGAGAATTCAGTCTGCTCCTCTTTATCTTTTATTCCAATAATATCTTGTTATATCCTCTTTCTAGAATCCTCGTCATGGGTAAGCGAAGCCATCTCGAGGCAACTGAGCAGCGACCGAAGAAAAAGTCCAAGTCCGAGAAGCCCGCAAAAGCTTCTAAAGATAAGCAGGAAAATGGAGATGAGAAGGCTGCATCTTATTCTGATGCGTCTGCTCTATCTGAGATCCCTCAGTCAGACATTGACAGTTTCTTGACCGAGAATGTGATTAAAATCTCTGATCCCTCCTCACCCGACTCCTCCCAATTCCGCCCAATCCTTTCGTTTGATCACCTGCCCGAATGTGATGCTGGTCTGTACACCCAGTTGAAGTCGTTCCCTGCGCCAACACCGATTCAGTCCACTACCTGGCCTCTTCTTTTTGCTGGCCGTGATGTGATTGGTATCGCAGAGACTGGAAGTGGCAAGACCCTGGGTTTTGGCTTGCCGTGTCTGAAGAAATTGATCGACTCCAAGCAAAGTAAGCCTTGTCAACCCAAGGCCGTGGTTATTTCACCAACGCGAGAGCTTGCAATGCAGATTTATGACCAGCTTGTTAAATTTGGCGGCACTGAGAAGACTCAGGTGACATGCATTTATGGTGGTGTGGGTAAAGATGAACAGCGTCGGGCTCTTCAAAGGGCCGCCATTGTGGTTGCCACCCCTGGCCGTCTCAAGGATCTCCAGAATGACGGTTCGATTGATCTTGGAAAGGTCAACTACCTCGTCTTGGATGAGGCAGATCGCATGCTTGACAAAGGATTTGAGCAGGATATCAAGGACATCGTCAAGCCAATGCCCGTCTCCAGGAGACAGACTGTTATGTTTACGGCAACATGGCCACGGTCGGTTCGAGATCTTGCAGCAACCTTTATGAAGACCCCGGTGACTGTTACCATTGGCGGAGACCCATCTGCGGATCCCCGAGCCAACACAAGGATCAAGCAGGTCATCGAGGTTGTTGATGGCCGAGACAAAGAGGGTCGACTCGTGCAACTGCTCACTAAATCCCAGCGTGGCCATCCATCGCCCGAGAAAGTCCTGGTTTTCTGCCTCTACAAGAAGGAGGCTATGCGCATTGAGAATCTCATCAGAAACAAGGGATTCGCAGTCGCCGGTATTCATGGTGATTTGAACCAATCAGATAGGTTCCGAAATCTTGATGCTTTCAAGAAGGGCAATGCTACCGTTCTTGTCGCAACCGATGTGGCGGCGCGTGGTCTAGATATCCCAAACGTGAAATTGGTGATTAATGTGACCTTCCCCCTTACCGTTGAGGACTACGTGCACCGAATTGGAAGAACTGGACGTGCTGGGGCTGAGGGCCTTGCCATTACCATGTTTACTGAAACTGACAAGGGATTGTCTGGCGGGTATGTTACTCATATTCTCCTATCCTTTGCACAACCGCCCCTTCAGGGCAATGCTAACTGTGAAACAGATTGATCAATGTTCTCAAGGCAGCTAAGCAAGATGTGCCCGAGGGGCTGTTGAAGTTTGGAACAACAGTCAAGAAGAAGCAGCACGACGTTTACGGTGCCTTTTACAAGGACGTTGATATGGACAAAACAGCGACAAAGATCACATTTGACGATTAATTGGGTTTATTCCGACTTGGTACCTTTTCTGGAGAATCTGGAGGATAAAATGTGACGAAGCTTTATCAATTGACCCATCAAATATTCCCTTTCAATATAGATTCTGTGATTATTATTTTTTTTTTTCGTTAGGCGTTAAGAACAAATCAACATCAGATCAGATCAGAGTACTCACATGAGGAGAACATAGCTGCCACTCAAGGTACATGCTTTCATAATTCCCAATTCCAGGCCAAATCGGCCCAAGAATAAGCTCGCCAGAGCACACAGAATGAAGCTAGCAGGTCGAATGGCCACTTCACTCGTGTACAGGCTACATCCATTTCGATGGAGGTACGATTTGATAAAACTGTAACTCCAAGAGGTTCGAACCACCATATTCACAATGTTGGCCAAAACCAATCCATACGCACCCAAGTTCCCTACTTCTAGGAACATATAGGCCGCCAAGGCATAGCAGGCAGAAAAGGCACCCATCCACGCTGTTTGCTTCCGTATCTGTTGCGAATTTGCTGCAGATGACACAAACGCTTCAGTGATCCCATTAAATGCCAAAAATGGAATATAGTAGCAATAGACGGAGAGCAGGTCCCCGGTTTTGGGGGAAGTCCATTGACGGCCTCCCAAGATATGCAGCAATTGAGGAACCATCATTGGGCCTAACGGGAATATCAAGACTGACATCAACTGGTATGCTCGTAGGATATCTACGAGGTGATCTCTGGTAGTGCGAATATGAATATTCTTCAGCTTCCCGCCCTCATCGCGGCTCAGTAGTGCTGAGAATAAGTTCCGGCTGCTCTCTTCCAGTGGCTGGAAGATGATCCGTGCAATGAGCCCCCCGTAGTTGGACGCAAGAGAATATATGCCCTGATCTTCTAGCCCCGAAAGGGCAGCAAGAATCATAGTGTCGCCCTGTGTGAGTAAATGTTTCACCATAGATTGGAAAAAGACATTTGCGGCAAGCGACGTTAACTGGCGTGAGAACCGCCCCAGAAAGTAGTTAGAGGGGTCACTATAAATGGTTACTGTGTCGTTCTTTGTGCTATAGCTTGGACCAGATCAAGCCAGCCTTACCTGGATTGTATACGTGTCAATAAGAAAGAGAAGCGGGTTGTGTTGGTTCCTCTGAGTAAGGCCAGCGAGTAACCACATATGAGTGCCAGCGAGTAACTGAGGTGACCAAGAGCAAATGGTAGCACACCGAGGTCATAGTTGACTTGAGAAGCATATATGAAGGTAGAGGATGTCACCGCACTTCTCAGAAATGCCGCTGGCATTTCAACAACAGCACGTTTCTCATAAAACATATGTTGTTGCACCACCGAGAAAAAGGGCTCGATACTAAGTTCCATGAGAGCTGCAGCTCCAATCAAGATGACACTGTGGTAAAAGAAGGCAGTCTCTGATGCTTCCTCTGGGACAAAGCGCTGGTAAAGCATAGCGAACATCAGACTAGAAGGAATCCCAAGGGCGAGGCTCAAGTAGGACACGTTCACCACTGCTTGAGACGCCACAGATTGCGAATCCGCCGCTACAGCATCTGCTTCAATGGAAGAATTTTTGTCGGGCGAAGATGGAATAGGCTGTCTTTGGATGGCCATCCGAATGCTTTCCCTCGAGAAATACAGGATGGAAACCTGGAAGAGCTCCAGTTGTGCTGCTATTCCCAGTACGACCGGTGAAAGGTTGCGCAAAATCAACTGGTTTGAGGCAAAGGTAAAGATCCTGGACGCCAATTGTATCAAGATCAGAAAGCTTGTGCCCGTGGCTGACGACGCCAGAATCTTGCCCATATGGGTATCGTCAGGTTTAGCCATGCCCGTGATTTAACCCAGCTATGACAGTGAACGCAATAAGGTGTACTCAAATCAAGGAAATCAAGACTTCAAGCCGACCTCGGGAGGTGTAAGGTTCATATGGGAAGGGGTTGTAAAGGAGAGGGAGGATGTAGGATGTGAAAAACATAGGTGGGGCCTAGGTACTGGTAGGGCCTACGGGCCTCTTTCAAGGAATGGGAGAGATATTTGCCAGATGAAATAAGGTCAATACATATGTAAAAGAGGATAGTTTTCATATAGATATCTACAATAAATAAATCTAGAAATCTAGAAATCTACTTAGAATTCTACTTGGCCCAGTATACTTGCTTACAAGTAGCTTCCAAGGTCCCCTGGAGTCCTACTGGGCTAGGTATATATAGTCAAGTGTGTCTACCTAATTGTGAAATTTCATCTCAAAACAACCCTCTATGATGTTTTTGATATGCAAAAATTTTCATGGCAAAGGAAAAAGAGGCACTATAGGTCAAAATCCGCAAAGCACCGTGCTTCCTCCGAGTCGTCCTGATCCATGTCAACTTCTGTCATCATATACAGGAAGCCTTAGAGATCCCTAGCCACTGAGATGTCAATGATCGTTTGCAAACCAATATGTTTCCAGGTGTTGCCGTCTTCAGACCATTGATCAGGAAGGCTCTTGAACGTTCTAGAACGGAGGCAGATAGAATGGATAGCCACCATTCTTGGTTTTGAAGACACTGAGAAGGAAGCTGTATGTTGCAAAAAGAACAGTTGCCCAGACCAAGACAGCCAGCTGCTGACCCTTGACATCTTCCATCCGGGGAACCTTTAGTGCGAGTGCGATCGTCGCGAAGGAGAGAACGGCGTCTGTGCGACCAAAATGTTAATCAAGGAATCGGCATGGGGATAACGCCTCAGTATCAATGAGCCTCATGATTATCACTTACATATGATAGCGACAATTTGAGTCTCCATCCCGAACTGGTTCTGGAATCCACCAGCAAAATAGCTAATACCACCCTTGCCATCAGTAGCAACATATGGAACCTTTCGGATGTGGTTGAACATTTGACCACTTGTGAACAGAAGAATAGCGATAAGGCTGATTGCAGCCCAAAGGTTTCGGTTCTGGATAACTGGTAGCAGGTAGGGAGAAAGGACCGCAATCGCGGTTACAACTGCCATCAGAAGTGTGATCGCTGATACAATCCGCATGTAGTTGATGGGTCGAACTAGTTGAGGCTTAGGGCCTTCAGGCAAATGACGTCCAATCCAAGAGTAGAGCTGGTCGGCTGAGATTGGGCTGTTTGGGATTGATGTGTTAGTGAGATAGGGGCTCGGCGCAAGAGCCTTGATAGAAAAACCTACCCTGTGAAATCAAACCGGAGGGGATTCCCTTCAACCTTGGCAAAGGGACCGATGGTAGGAGGGAAGACAAGGAGTACGGGTGCAGTTTGCAGCATGAGCTGGTTAGGTTAGTCGTATGTCATATAGCTCAGTCTCGAGTACAGATACCCTACCTTTTGGAAAACAGCCTTGCCATTATCAAAGTCCAGTGTTCCAAAGACTACCTTGAGGTCATCAGGCTTGGTGCCCTTGGTCCAGCTTCGGGCGATCAGGTCCCATTCAGATTCAAAGTCGCGGCATAGGATGCAGCCAAAGCGAGGATCCGTGGCAGTCAGGATAACCACAGCATAATAATCTCGACGTGCCGAGGTGAGGTCTTCATATGATGCACTGTCCAGATCAACAGGCCCCGAACGAGACAGGGATTGGTATCTTGCAAACTTGTCCGGTGTTGAGCTCGCAGACAGGACGCCGGACACGACCGAGAAAAGGAGAAAAAGGGCCGTCCAGAGCTTCATTTTGACATTCCAAGGAGCTGGACAGCTTTAAAGAGGTTAGTTATAAAGTGCAATTGATTGAAAAATTATCAATCGGTTGCAATTGAAGATGTTTGAACACGTTGAGGTGATAAAGTCCAGGTGTCCACTATCAACGTAATCGGGGGCATATCAGCTTACTTAATATACTCGGGGCGACGCCAAAACACCGGCGCGTATCTTCCTTTTGAGACGATTTATATCATATACTTTTCCACATATCTTACCTAGGTATTTCTTTTGATCTGGACAGACATAATTTAATTTATGGGCCTTTCCCTTCTATTTTCTTATATCGAAGGGCTGCCGTCTTATTGTGGACACTGTCGTCATGGCAATGGCCAAAGAAGCATCCGCCTTAGATGTATGTGGTTTTCCTGGATTGATGGGCATTTGCTCAAGATTCTAACTTGACCATGCAGTTTGAAATGTCCATGAGAACTATGCGTCTAGAGAAGGAGTATGAGAAGACTCTTTCGGATTCCGCTCGTCTTCTGGACGGCGAGAGGGATCGCGTACGACGTATGGAGCTCTTGCTCTCAAAATTCGAGAACGAAACTCTCCGATCCCAGCTGGAAGAAGCAAATGGACATCTTTTGGGACTCACAAGTGCTGATTCGGAGGCATGTGCTCAACTTCAGGAGGCTTGCCAGGAAATTGATCATTTGGAACTTCAAGCACAGGCATCCTCGGGTGAGATTAACCGACTCAAAGTAAGTCTTAACTCGATGTAGGGGCTGGATGCATAATCCCTCATGTTGACAGCAACAGGAAGAACTCTTGGCCCAGAAAAATAGTTCGACCAGTTACAATACTGTCCTTGCAGAGAAACTTCATCTCTCCAGAGATCTTTCAACTCTACAGTCAGAGCTTGAGCGGTTCAAAGCGCAAAATGCATCGTATCAAGCTATCATTTCCGAGAAACATGAGTTGGAACGGCAGATAAACTCTCTGGAGCTTCAACTGGACAATGAAAAACATGCCCACGAACGTACCCAGGCCAAGGGATCACAGCAATTGACAGAGATCACCCAGCTCTCTGCCCGAGTTGAAGAGTTGCGGAATGAGCTAGCGGGAGAATTACGAGCCAAACAGCAGCAGGAACGAGACAACCACCGTCAGAACTCGACATGGGCCAATCAGCGGGCGGCGTTTGAAGGGAAAATCGATTCGCTCAAACAACAATTGCGGTCAACCAAGGACAAGCTCCAGGAAGCCCAGATTGAAATTCAGCAGCGACGCAGCCTCAAATCACACGCAGGAAATGACTCTGAATCCAGTTCTCGTACAGTCCCACTTCAGCGCCCTGGTCCGAGTGGCCATGCCGGCGTGACGATTGCAACCCCTGGGGCTGTTCGTGTGCAAGAGAAATTGAAGAGGGATTCGGCCATGCCTGGTGATAAGTCGGCGTTTTCCATCACTCCCTTCTTGAACCGCACAGGGGCACCTGCGGATTCGCCAATGAGCTCAGTTGGAGACGAAGACGATATTCTTGGAGATACCGACACTCCTCGTGGACCACTTGGCAAACAAAGCACTTTTGGGGAATCAAAGCGTATGGGTTCTGCCCTCCGGCGCCAGCTATCTCCAACAGAAGACCGCATTCCAAGTACCAAATTCACCAAATCAAGGGCACGTGATGGCGCAATTCCTGCCTCAGCGGCGGAAAACGAGGTCAAGAAACCAGTCCATCGCTTAGATCACAGAGTGCCATCCACTGAGACCGATGAATTACATGAGCAGTTTGAGCATGAACAGGCCAGGCCAAAAAAACGCAAACTTGGTGGTCAGCGGGATCGGAGTTTGTTCGATGAGGAGGATGAAGAAGAGCCTCAACTCAATAAGAAATTTGGGCGAAAACTTGCAATAGGAAATGGTCGGGCTTCAACGCTGGGGAGTAGACCACAACCTGGTACCACTAGTCTACCACGGGCGCTCGGTCTTGGGGCAGCTCCCATGGGATTTTCTCCCTTGAAGAAAGATCGCAGACGGTTTTAATGGATATATCAGAAGAAATATTCATTTCTATTGGTACAGACTGGTACAGACTCTAATAGTGCATTTTATAGCTAAGTTATATATGTATGACCTCGGGATGTATGAAGTAACTAGAATATTCTTAGTTAATAGATAAGAGCTGCCCTACTCAAGGGTTCGGCGGTCGTATCTGTTTTGCCGGCAGAACTAAAAAGCCTTCTTGCTCTCAGGGCTCCAATTATTTCCCCTAACATTATTCAATTCGCATTATGTTTGCTTTACGTTTAATTCGATTTTCACAAAATGCCTGTCACCGGCGAGCAATTGGTCAAGCAAGACATGCATCATCCAAGCGCTGGCAAGCCCGGCAGCAAAAGGACCAGTTCACCAGAGAGGCAGCTGTCCAAGGGCTGAAAAGCCGTGCTGCTTTCAAATTGCTGCAGGTAATCCAGCACTGAAATTACTCTATTTTTCCTGGATTGATCTAACACACTGGCATCTGTTGTTAGATTGATGAGAAATACCGAATCTTCAAGGCTGGGCAGACAGTTGTCGACTTGGTATGCTAGTCGTTCAACCTGAACTTGAATTGTTGTTTAATTCGTTGCATTTAGGGTTATGCTCCAGGGTCATGGTCGCAGGTGTGTCGGCCATTCCTCTTTTGCCTTTGACTTGCCTCCCCCCCTTTTTCTGTCAAATGGGCCGTAATTAACTGCCAGAGAAGGTTGCTGCAAGCCGTACACAACCGCATGGTCGAGTCCTCGGCGTCGATATAATCCCAGCTCAACCTCCAAAAGGAGTGTCGACAATCCAAGGCAATTTCCTTGCACCCGAAATTCAAACATACATCCGAGACTTTCTCCGCAGTCCAGACAGAGGCAGGCCGCGCCAAACCGGCTTTCTGGACGATTCCAGTGTCAGTCTATTGGAGCCGAATTCGGATACTGGATGCACTATCGAGGCAGAGAAGACAGATATGAGGGGCGATAAAATACTTGAAAGAACGGTAGATGTGGTTCTTAGCGATATGTCCGCTCCCTGGCACCAGACCTCCGGTTTCTGGAAACGAAGTCTAAGTGCTCCTTATAATAGGATGATGAACACCAGCGGTGTCAGTTTCAGAGATCATGCTGGAAGCATGGTATGAATTCTTGTTACTCAATTGATAGGTGTGAACCTCTTCTGACTTTACGCAGGATCTCTGCCACGCGGCTTTGAGCTTCAGTTCGGATGTTTTGAAGGCAGGCGGTCATTTCGTCTGCAAATTCTATCAAGGCGCCGAAGACAAAGAACTAGAGCAGCAGCTGAAGGAATTATTCAAAAAGGTTCATCGTCTAAAACCCGAATCATCTCGCAGTGTATGCTTTGCCCTACCCAATTTATACACATCCACCGACTAAAGCAATTGGCAGGAATCTAAGGAGGCATTTTTCGTTGGCCTAGAGCGAAAAACGTGAGACTAGAGCTATGTCGGACTTGCATGTCGGCAGATCACAGCGTAGCCGAAGAGCCGAATCGCGCTGTCTGCCTAAAGGATCTCGATCTCCTCATTGTCAGATGCCTCATCCCAGTCAATATCGGCGAGTGCTGCTTCCGCCTTCTCCTGAACCTTTATATGTGTCAGTTTGGGATTGAGACGTTTTCCAGACACCGACTGACCTCCTTTAGTCCACTCAATTCTTCGACATATCCATGTTCATTCAGAGCTCTTCGCACGAGGTCCCAACCCTGCTCGCGGTATGCACCGACAACTTTGTCCGAGCATGCACTGCAGCTTGGATAACTTTTGCCGGTGACAGACAAATTCTCGAAATTGGAGAGAAATCCTCGTATTTGGTGGGGCACGATGCCTAAGGGATGATCATCACGCTCGGTATTGCGGGCCATGGGGGCTGGTGCGGCAGCGCCTTGGGGGTGCTGAAGGAGTGACACAAAAAGCTCCACCAAAAGTGCAGAAGCTATAGGAGCCACTCCAGGGCGGGTCACTGTACACTGTTGGTCCAGAGTCTGATCTTTAATAGACTATCCTGCAGTCAGCTCTGTATAAAGCGGGCCCCTCCTTTGGATATTCTTACATTAGCTGGTGCTACCACATCGTTGCAGAAATAGCACCCAAGCTCGGCTGGTTTTTCATCTTTCATGACACCATGGCGCATCACCACGAAGGAATCAAACCCTAGGGCTGCATTCATCACAATTTTCCCTGCCGCCTTCCCCATCACCGTGGGCAGCCATCGTGACTCTCGGGTGTCCATAAGGAGAAAGATAGCATCGTGTTCATCAATGAGTGTTTTGAGACGATCAAAATCGGCCCTTGTTACCTCTTCGTCCACCATAGGATGGCCTGCCATGGGCACCGAGAGCGCATGACCTGTAGTCTCTACTCCTGGATAAATTTGGGTCAAGGCTTCGGATGCCCGATGTGCCTTTCGGACGCCACCGTTCAAGCAGTCTTCAAAGTTGAATAGTGGCTGCCGAACAGGGTTAGAAAATGAAACGGTCCCGTTGTCGACGAAAGTGATCTTCTTCACGCCCCACCCCTGTATAGATGATAATTAGAACATGTGTTTCCGAGCGCGGAAGTTGACGTCGACATACCAGCAGATTCCGGGAGACGTAGCTACCTAATGTACCGGCTCCTAGCAAGAGACATTTCGTGTGTTTGATTTTCTCAAGATCGAGCGTCGGGCTGATCCGCCATTTGATAAGCTTGAGGTTGAGATCGACCGACTGATCTGCTAATCTTTAGGGGGAAAAATTAGCTCCCTTGATCAAGTTTTCGGGTTGGGTATCTCCAAATTAACGCCATACCTCTTGGGATCCATGTACTCTGTAAGATTGACAATTCTCCCGGCCAGTTTCCCAGTCGAGTTACGTTCCCAGCCGGTCACTTTTGGCAGCGGCAACGACTTTGGGGTTTGCAGTGATTTCGGGGTCTGGACATCTTGTTTTGAACTTGACTCCAAATGAATTATTGTACTGCGCCCCTGATCACGTTTCGCGTGCACGTCGCGATAGCGTATCAACTGCACCCGTTCGATGCCCCATCGCTGCTTGATCAGAACGAGCAGGTTTCGTAACATCCAGCCTGGAGCCTGTTCATAATTTGATGGGTCTGAGAAACAGAAATAGCGGTCTTCAGCAGCGACATTCTTGAAAAATCCATTTTCATATTCGGAAAGTGACGCTATCTGCCAGTTGCTATTTGATGTATCGTGTTGCTGGGTACTATTCGTCTCGGAATTGCCTGAGGATACGTTATCGGAACGCTGTCTGGCTCTTCGAGCCAAAAAGAACCCTCGTTGTCGATGATCCACAATATATGACCATGTTTGCACTGCCTCCACTAAGTCAGTGCTCTCATGTGGAGATAAGTGTTTCCCCTTCAAGTTGTCAATATCATGATCCTGGTGTGGCTGGGGTACTTGATCTGATGGTTGAACAGGGACCCATTGAGGATCTGAGTGGATTGCTGGGAAAGCAAACCAGTAGTGGAACTTGTATTTTTTGAGGTCTGCAAAAGATACAATCACAAAGCTGCATAGTAAGGAGGGGCATGAAAGGATTGTGCCATCGTGAATGGCATCCCACATCTTTAAGAGTTTTTATTAGCATTATATATATCTTTCTCTCTGAGGCAACTGGTTATGGTTATTCCTACCATTTGTCCAGTTTGATGGAGCAGCTGGGATCTGTCCATGTTTCGATATTCCTCAACTGTATTGACATTTTTGATCATGCCCTCTGCCCTGTAGTGGCCAGCTGGAACCCTAGGTCGCTGTTAGAAGGGACCTTTTTAAACAATTTCGTTTTATCTTACTCGCTGCTGGTGAGGGCATTTCCATGGATTTGGATTCGACAGGACGCAGCCTCAGGATCAGAAGGACGGATCTCGTATAGTCCTAGAACGGGCCGGGCAGCGTCATCTAGTTTGTCATGGTTGATCTTATGGGAAGCCAGTGAAGTATAGAAAGGTAATTCGATGTCGGAAGCAAACGGTGTGTACTGCATTTCGGAGGAACAGATAGAAAGAGAAGAGATTATCAAGTCCCTGAATGATACAGACTTGGAAGGTTGGATGTAATCGGTAAGTTGGGGGAAGAAGTGTAAAAGGAGGTGAAAGGGTCTGATGTCACGAGGGGGGGGCTTATCGATAATCCAAAGGTTACTTACCTGTATGCTTTATAAGATCAACAATAGTGGATTTTAAATCTACATATGTGTATATATATGTGTATATATGATATCTACTTGCTAGTATATACATATCTCTCTCTACTCTATGTACATATTAAATGGATCAGGGTTACAATCATACCTCGTGAGATGAACAGCTGACCTATGCTGAACACGCGATCTACATAAACATATCCATGGATATGCCTGGGGTATGGATACTGTACACTATTTAGAATACATATAACTATACATATGTATATAATACATACCTACATAGATACTATCTCTTCGGCCTAACTTTTGGAATTCCAACTTGGGAACATTCCCTCTTAGGCCGATAAGATCAGGCCGATAAGAATCGCGTCGCGACTTTCACTTTGCTCTGCCCCACCTGGGACACTCTGCTTCTTCTGCTTCTTTTCTTTCCCACTTTCCCTCTTTTCCACAGTACAAGTATTCAACACCTAAAAATGCTCATCGGCTTATGTGGAGGTCAGCAGATAATTTGCGCAAATCAATCCTTTACCCCCACACCGGATGAACTAACGAGGGTATACACCAAAAGGCATTTGCGCTGGCAAACATGCGATTGCTGAGTACCTGATTCAGCAAGGGTTTCAGCTTCTTGAACTCGCCAGCAAATCTCAATCCCATATCTCTAACTCGGGGGATGACCTGCGACTACAAGCGTCAGAAATCAAGAAGAAAGAGGACCCCAAGTCGCCAGAACTTACATTTCAAGATCCTGACTCTCTACTCGACTTTGCAACAAAGAGATGGCAAGATCGCTGGGTTACCACAGACATTGCAGATGCCACTACCCTAGATAGATTCCTCTTGCGCCCCTTCTTCCTCCTTGTGAGCGTCGATGCACCAGTTAGCCTCCGATGGAAACGATTTGCCGACAGGTTCGTGATGCTACGTGTGACTGATGCCTGGGAGCTGACTGTTTACTTTACTTTTATAAACAAAAAAGATGTTGGAGAAGACAACTGGATCCGCCCGAGCTTGAAAAGTTCGTAATGTGGAATGACCATAATCTTTACGATAAGGATATTGGGCGTGTTTACTTGACCGACAAAGCACAGTTGCGTCTATTCAACTCCTCTTCTTCCATCGAGGAGCTACACTCGGCTTTGAAGTCCCTCGACCTGGCAGACGAACAGCGGCTAAGGCCAAACTGGGATCAATATTTCATGCAGCTGGCCTCTCTTGCTGCCCAAAGGAGCAACTGCATGAAAAGAAGAGTGGGATGTGTGCTCGTTCGGGAGAGTCGTGTCATCAGCACGGGATATAATGGGACACCACGGCATCTCCAGAACTGCAACCAAGGTGGATGTACGATGCTGGCCAGAACTGAATAATCCCAATGGCCCTATTGTTCATCTCGCTCACTAGAAATCCTTATAGGTCCACGGTGCAATCGCGGGGATGGAGGAGGAGTTGGTCTCTCAACCTGTCTTTGCCTCCACGCCGAAGAAAACGCGTTACTGGAAGCAGGCCGAGAGCGGATTCGAGAGGGGGCCATCCTCTACTGTGATACGTAAGTGTACTCCATTCTTAACTGAACTGTGCCAAAGATAAAATCTCACTGAATTGTAGATGTCCCTGCCTGACATGCACTGTCAAGATAGCCCAAGTTGGAATTTCGGAGGTCGTCTACTCTCAAGGGTACAACATGGATAGCGACGTAAGTCAATGCTTGTTTGTTTCAAGGATTCCAATTAATCGGATTTGAATCTACAGAGTGCAGCTATCCTACAAGAAGCAGGCGTACGACTGCGGCAATTCCACCCGGTAGCTAATCTTCCTTCTACACCCCCACCTCTTTTATACATAACTGACTATAAACTTACAGCCTACAAATGGACTCATCTATCTTCAGGCGTCGGAGAGACCAGTCACAACCGAAAACCAATAACCTACAATACGACAGTGAAGGCACGGGGCAACCTAACCTTAGGTGAGGAGAAAAAAAAAACACCTGTATCAATAACTAAACATTTGCACCACCCCAGGGCTATGTCAAAGTTATTATACGAAGTAACTGGCCCAGATGATATTGTAATTAAAGAGGAGGTCATTGATGGAAATACACGTCCTAGGGCTATTATTAAGAAAACACCTCCAGAGCTACTCCGTATAACTATACATACTATGCACGTTCTAACTATGTATGACTCACAGGTACTTATTAAGCATAAAAAGAACCTAGATTACATAGTAACTTTACGTTTTAAAGAGGTACCTCAATGTACCTCTTTTCTCCGCATTTTGACCGGCAGAAAAAAAAAAAGGTATGACTCAGCGTGCGAATTTTGGCGGGGTCCTCAAGAACCCCTCGACGGTCTTTATAGCCGGACCGGCTTTCTTTACTGTTGGTAGCTCAACCTCGATAATCCAATACCTTGCACGCTGCTAGCTGCGACCACCGTTGTGATTTTGGCCCAGATTCCTACAGCCATGCCTACCGTCCACTTGCTGGACTACGTTGCGGAAACATCCGATCCTTGGTCAATGCGATTAACCAAGTCGGATATGATGTCGAATGGGTCAAATCCCCGGAGGATGTGAAGAATGCTGATGTTAGTCAACGGCCCCGGACCAATTCCACCACGGTTGGCTCAGGATTGTGCCATTCTAACCATGGAATTTTAGAAACTGATACTCCCCGGCGTTGGCCATTTTGGCCATTGTCTCTCCCAACTGGAGAAAGGAGGATTCTTGGAGCCTATTCGACAGCACATCGAAGCAGGGAAGCCTTTTATGGGGATCTGTGTTGGTCTGCAAGCCCTTTTCCAGGGCTCAGAGGAGGACAATGACGTTCCAGGGCTTGGTGTGATTCCTATGCGCATTCAAAAATTCGACGATACCTCAAAGAGTGTACCGCACATTGGATGGAACTCCGCAATCAACACTGGATCTGATGGCACAAAACACGAAAGCTTTTATGGCCTGAGGCCGACCAGCAAGTATTATTACGTCCACTCTTATGCGGCCCCCTACAACCCGGGTGTATTGGAAAGTGACGGCTGGTCTGTGGCTACAGCCACATATGGCGAGGAAGAGTTCATCGGTGCTATTAGTCGGGGTAACATATTTGGCGCCCAATTTCACCCGGAGAAGAGTGGCGTGGCTGGGCTACGGGCCATACGCGCATTCTTGAATGGTGATCAATTCCAGTCGCTCTCAAAGGACCTGGTCACTGGCAAAGAAAATGGGCTCACTCGTCGCGTTATTGCTTGCCTTGATGTTCGGACAAACGACTCTGGTGACTTGGTTGTCACCAAGGGTGACCAGTATGATGTCCGGGAGAAGAGTGGAGCAGACGCCGGCGGCAGCGTTCGTAACCTTGGTAAGCCTGTTGATATGGCTAAGAAATATTATGAGCAAGGAGCGGATGAAGTGACATTTTTGAACATCACTTCTTTCCGAAACTGTCCTATTGCTGATACGCCCATGCTTGAAATTCTGCGACGAACATCGGAGACAGTCTTTGTGCCTTTGACTATCGGCGGAGGAATCAAAGACACCGTCGATACTGATGGCACCCGGGTCCCTGCTCTGGATGTGGCAACGATGTATTTCAAGTCCGGGGCCGATAAAGTCAGTGTTGGCTCCGATTCTGTCTTTGCCGCTGAGGACTACTACAACGCCGGTGAGAAATTGACTGGCCAAACAGCAATCGAGACGATATCCAAAGCCTATGGAAAACAGGCTGTTGTGGTGAGTGTCGACCCCAAGCGGGTATATGTGGATAAGCCAGAAGACACCCACCACCACACAATTAAAACCCAGTTCCCCAACTCAAATGGGCAAAGCTTCTGCTGGTATCAGTGCACCGTCAAAGGTGGCAGAGAAACACGCGATATCGATGTGCGGCAACTTGTACAGGCTGTTGAGGCCATGGGAGCTGGTGAAATTCTTCTGAATTGCATTGATAAAGATGGAAGCAACAGTGGATTTGATATGGAATTAATCAGAGATGTCAAGGCTTCAATCAAGATTCCCGTCATTGCTTCAAGTGGGGCTGGAGTACCTGCGCACTTTGCAGAGGTCTTCAACAAAACCACCACTGATGCAGCATTGGGGGCAGGCATGGTAAGTTCATATTCTTCCAAGTATCTTCTCTCTCGCAACGGCCTTTCTAATCCTGTCCCAGTTCCATCGCGGTGAATATACTGTGACTCAAGTGAAAGACCACCTGCAAACTGAGGGATTCCTGGTCCGCCAATTTGAGGCTGAGATCTAAAGACTCGGCTGTATCGAAAGTGTGATATTTTCACATGGGGGCACCTTTTGCAACTTTTATGTTTTTATACGAGAATAGAAGATGGAGATCATGAGGATGGAGCCCATCAACCAAGATTAGTATGTATACAGTTCAAATAAAATTCACATATACAATATGTTTGAGATAATGAATTCCATGCCCTGGATACTTGGACGGCCTCGGTGCCACAGAGTATAGTAAACAGTGCTAGAATGATTCAGATAGTGGACAGATATAATAACTAACTAGTTATATATACCTAACTAACTACCTAAGTAGTCATAGTTAGTATATTATTCCGGGGCTTAGAGGGTCACGTGGTAACACCCACTGATCAAAAGCGGTCTAGAAGGCGGTGGAAGCAGGATCCAAATCATCTGACTTTTCCTCACTTGCCACTTCACCTTCTCCTCTCCCCTCAGTCAATAACCTGCGTTGTGCTACGAAAAACAAAAAACACCGTTCCCAACCTCACCATCTCCGCGCGTCCATTATTTCTCCTAACTTCCTTACGAAATTTCGGTCTTCTGTTTTACCATTCGATGGTATTCGGTCTCGTGATCAACCACATTACCTAACAACTGCGACACGGTCTCCAGGGCTTGTTTGACAGTGGATTTGCTCATTCCTAACAGGGTCTCTCTATAACTGGATTTGGTGTCTACAAGGATCCCCAGACAGGTCCAATCACACAGGTCAGGGTGCTAGGGTGGCTCTACGAATCACTTGAAGGACAGGGCAGACCATCAATCTCTCTTGAATACACCTTTTTTTATTCAGCGCCAGTGTGTTCCTTCGATCATCGTATTCATCAATTCTTTGATCTCCATTTGTATGCAGTGACCTGAACACTCACCATTCAGCATTCAAAAAAGATTCATTCACACATTCCATTGTCTCAGTGGTCTATTGATCCCTGCTTTCTTTTTCTTAAAAAAAATTATCTCGTGCTTTCTCTGTCACTTGAACAGATAAAATCTGTTTCTGGACCTTTTCTTTCTTTTTGTTGTGACTGGTGATACACCAGTTTCACTTCATCTCACGAGTTTTTCTTTTCCCTCTATTATCCCCTATTCTCACTGTACACGGCGGCGGTGCCTCTAAATCTGGTTCTTATACACCTGCGGCCATCTTTGTTGCATCACCTCCCCTCCCAAATTGAATACAATGTCATCGTCCGTTCATTTCAAATTCAAGTCCCAGAAAGAACCCTCAAGGGTCACCTTCGATGGCACTGGTATTTCGGTCTTTGAGCTCAAAAGAGAGATTATCAGCCAAAGTAGATTGGGCGATGGGAGTGATTTTGAGCTTTCGATCTACAACGAGGACACCAGAGAGGGTATGTTACTCTGTTCAAATATGCTTCATTTACTCCTTATTAACAGGAATTATTCTGACATTCAACAGAATACGACGATGACACCACCATAATCCCTCGGTCGACTTCCGTGATCGCCCGCCGATTACCCGCAGCGCGCCCAGGGAAGGGCGGTGCTGCTCGTTATGTTTCAGGCAAGATGCCAGTCAATGCTCGCAGTGCCCCTCGCAACGAACCCTCGATGAGCCGAGTAGCACCCGGAACGGGGCAATCCGTCAACAACAACGTCCTCGAACTCAATAATGCACAAACAGAAGAAGAGAAGATCAACGCTCTTTTCAACCTACAGGCTAGCCAATGGCAGGAGCAACAACAAGAAATGGCAAAGTAAGAGCACTCTCAACCGGATTCTCGATTATATTGGAGATATTGATTTCATTTAGCGCAACACCCGTACCGTTTGGTCGTGGCAGAGGGAAACCCGTCAATGTACCCGACCACCCCCCACCTCCAGGGTATCTTTGCTATCGTTGCCGGGAAAAAGGTATGCACCTCTAGCTCAATCACCACACCCACAGACCGCTAACCTTTTATACAGGCCACTGGATCCAAGCATGCCCTACGAATAACGACCCCAAGTTTGACGGCAAATATCGAGTCAAGCGATCAACCGGCATACCACGCTCACTTCAAACCAAAGTCGACAAACCAGAATCCCTGGCCCCCGATGGCTCTACTGAAGACTCAAGGAATACCGGGGTTATGGTGAATGCTGATGGTGACTTTGTCATTGCCAAGCCAGACAAAGCAGCCTGGGAACTGTATCAAGAAAAGGCGAAGGCATCGGCCGCAGCAGCAGCCGAAGCAGCAGCAGCCGAGGAGAGCAAAGCGTTGCAAGCTCGAGGTCTAGAGTGCCCAATTGACAAGAGGATGTTTTTAGAGCCAACAAAGACACCATGTTGCCAGAGGACATATTGCAATGATTGTATTTCAAATGCCTTGATTGAAAGTGACTTTGTTTGCCCGGGATGTGCTACTGAGGGGGTCCTACTTGATAACCTCACTCCCGATGATGAATCTGCATCAAAGATTAAGGAATATGAAGCCGACAAGGCTGAAGCCAAGAAAGAGAAGGAAAAGATCCCCGCAGGCCCGGATGGTACTCCTATCCCCGAAATCTCCGAAGCCGAACCCAAGGAATCTTCCGCCAACAAAGAGCAGAGCCCGCCCAATCAAATTCCAGAGACAGCGCCCACACAATCCAAGAAAAGACCTGCTGAGGATGAGCCTACCAGCCGACATGAAACTGCAAACTCCGAGCTGGGTAATGTGCCAAAGAAACAGAAGGCAGATGACGGTCATTCCGACGTCCCACCTCAGGCTAATAGCGTTCAAGACGGTGCGCCTGGTGTTGCTCCAGCAAATTTTAATAATCAGGAGATGCCCTTCAACGGCTTTGGACCAATGCAAGGCATACCTATCATGCCTTTCTCGGCTCCTGGGTTCGGTAATGAATCCATGGGGTTTATGAATCCCATGGCGATGGCGCCTGTTAATGGCTTTCCCAGTAGCATGGGCCCGGGATGGAATCCCATGAACATGCCTTTCAATTCCCTTCAAGCTGGAATGTTCGATCAAAGCAATGGTGGGATGCCCAACGGATTTCCCAATATGTTCAATGGTGACCCTTCAATGATGTTCCCCATGCCCCAGAATGGCTTCCAGGGATCAAACTCTGGAATGAACAACTTCTCAAATCAGCAGCGAACGGCTTTCAGCACACCATACTCCCGGGAAGAAGATTCACCCTATTTTCGTCAACCTGTGAATCCGCAACGTCATCAGGCTCGAAACCGACGAGTTCGGCCTAGCGATTACAGGGAGCTCTGAATAGCCAAGTGCTGACCATGGCTTATTCGGATTTGTATTATGGCTTTCCTAGTACACTGTGAATATGCATATTATCTAGAGCGGTCTTTCCACCCCTTTCCCCCCTTTCTTTCTATGTTTATTTCTCATTCTCTCATGTCATCCTGGGAGGTTTCTTTTCTCTTTTTTTTTTTTTTTTTTTTTTACCTTCTTCAGAATGTGTACTACTACTACCATAGCCGCAATAAGAATAATCCAACCTTTAATTGTTTTCTCTCTTAAGCACTCCCTAGGGGCTTGACGGGGCTTAGACATGAATATATATGTATAACCTTCGATCTTACAGTTTTCTCCGTTGGGTATTAATACTCTGATCATTTTATAACACACACCTATAGAATTGAACGACTAGAAATCATGTATACGATATGAAAAGAAAAAAAAATCAGAATAATAATAACTAATGGAAAAAAAATGTGAGGACATAATTAATATTGATAACCGTAGCCTAGCTGGATTCTGCTGACTGACTTTCTATCATATTACGGATGAGATAACTAAGGGGTATGGGATAGTACAAGTTGATGGTATGGTAAGAGATGATGTATTCCACTACATATATATGTAGTCTCGAAGCTAGCTACGGTAACATATGGTACCGTATAAAGATAAAATATGAGGCAAAACAGGAAGAGTCGAAGACACGGAACAGATCAAAACTCAGTTTTTCATCTCAACATCCTCATTTATAGCGCCCAGAGCGCCAACGGGTCCGTCGGACTCCTCCCGGTCATGGGACTGGGCAGAGCTTTCCTTCGAGTGGGTTGGGGATCTAAAGGCTGCCCGGCGAAATAGGTAAACGAGCAGCCCAAGAGCACGCTCGTAGTTGTTATCCCGCACAGTAACAACGTGCTCGGACCACTAGTAGAGGTTAGAACCATAGGAGGGAGTGGATTAGAAGAGCTTACCTTGGAATCATTCGAAATTTTAAGAAACCAGAACGCTGACCCGTTTGATGCCATTCCATACACGGTCGAGTCTCTCTTTGGGAATCTCTTCCTTTCCCGATGGATACAGTCGTTTAGACGGGTTAGCTTCCTGATATATAATATGATAGATATTGTGAGATACTTACCCATATAGCCTAGGGCCTGGGCAACGCCGCTGTCGATATCGGTCTTCTTGGCCTCCACAATTAGGATATTGAGGCATATAGCCTCGTGTACTCCGTACCAGATCCCGTAATCTGGACGATTCAATTCAGATTCAATTCAGATTTAATTTAGATTCACTTTAGAAGTCCCTATACCCATAACCTTATAATCTAGGTATTCAGACATCTTTAAGCATCTACAACATTAGTAGATCTAAATTACTACTGGCAATATGAACCAATCACAGAGTTATGTGGCCGATGGCATATTTAGCCGGTAAATACGACTAAACACAAAGATCCCTAGAAGGTCGCAATACATAAATACTTAGGTACTTGAATACGGACGTGAACATGACCTTATCGATGATTATCTGGTGAAATCCAGACGACAATCAAGCAACCCAACCCAACATTTATCCCCTAAGCGCAATACGGTCAATTAAACTGGATACAGTCATCGACACAGATACAGTTAAACCAACAAAATGGTACTTAGTTCTTCTCTATCGGACCGTGGACTACATGCTATCATGTCTCATATTGGTATACTAGGGACCTCGTCGCCATTTGGGAAGTTACGATCACCGGCTAATAAGATGAATAGGTTCTAGAATCGGGAGGTCGGCTGGATAACAGTTGATCGCAAAGTATTAACCACGACCTCGACCGGGTAAAGAGTTAGCTAATAGTTTCACTTAGACAAGGCCGACGTATTCGCGAATAACAGCCACTTTTAAAAACGCTGATCGCCATTACTTCCGGAGCGGAGCGGTTGGAGGTATACCTTCAGACGAATTCCTCGAAGGGTCGACTAATGTGAAAGAATTTGTGGAATCAGAAAAGCCCCGATTGCACATTGACTATACCATATAACTTCCCAGTAACTAGTTAGTTATTGTAGTTAACCAACTAGTTAGTTACATAGTTAACTAGTTAGTTAGTTAGTATGTAGCTAATTAGTTATGATCCTCCAGGGCTCCAGGGCTATTAGCCGGCGATTACTAAGTTTCTGCATGGAATATATGCTGTAGTCAGGTGACTGGGGGAAAACGCCCAATTCACACCGTCTCTCTCTCGACTTCTACCGTCCACATCCATCCACATCGTCCAACTTCCCTCACTTTCCTCTGTTCAACATCAAGACCACTTGAATTCTTCCTTACCAAAACCAAAAAACCCCCAAAAAAACCAACCGTCTTCATCGTGTCTTCCCCACTCACTCCAAATTTCAAATTTCGATCTAGTTCGATATCTTGACCTACAACCATCCATCAATCCCTCCCAGAACAATTACCTGAAAGATCAACTATCATGGCGAAGTATATGAATAACCACAGTAGTAATTCCAATCAAATGCAGCGGTTCCTCGACCAAGACTCCCAGAGCACCGTTCTCGCTACTTGCTACAGTGCTGAGTCGTCGACCTCCAAGGTCCACGGCTTCCACTACTGCACTACCCTGGGCGCCGGTAAGTATCTCGTAACCCCCAAATCGTATCCATGTTGCTCGAGATCTAATATTGAAATTTAGGGGTACAGTGGTATCCCTGAGGTCCCTTCGGGGACTAAACCGTCTCTTCTAAGTCCTCCCCACGACATCCTCGATTCCCGCGCGGAACGAATCTGGCCTGGAAATAAGCCAGAGTACAAGGGGGAGGCGACGCATAACATCCCGGAAGAGTGTGAGAGACTCTTCTGTGACAGACTGTCTGCGACATTCCTGGGTGAGAGGAATTCCGTGGGACAGGAGTCACTGGGGATGGATGCGTTTCAAAACATCCAGTCAAATCAAATCGGGAACCAGCATAGTCAAATCCAGCGATGGATAGAAGTGTGGGATTACTCTAGTGATGCTATTTACCGCGGATTTGTGGCTGAACACAATAAGGAGCGGACATTGTTCGTTTTCTTCGAGGACCGTGCACTTGAACATGGCCTCAAGTCAGGGTATGTATACACTCCTTGTGTTTCTTTGGACAAGTCAAGGCTTTCCCCTTTTGTTTAGTGGCAGGCCTGTGTATGTGTTTTTGATTCATCCGCTGACTTTTGCCCTCAGCTTGATCGCTCTGTTTGAACTTGCCGATATTGCCACCTTTGGGTGCTCGCAAATAGTTGCCTGTGTCATTCGTTCCCAGCGCACAAATGAAATGGAGCTCGTGCGAAGTCTAGGATGGTGTGGATTCAACCTCACCACCTTGACACCCTGGGTCCCATGCGGTAACCAAGGGTCATGCCTTAGTAATAAATGGCTCTTCTTGGTTGCTGAAGTCTAGGGATAGTATCCATGATTCGTTTACATCGGTTTGGATAGGGGTTTATATCTCTCTCTCTCTCTTTTCTTTCTCTTTTTTTTTGTATGTTGATGCTTGAGCTTGTTGCGCAAGGCAGATATCCCTTTTATTCTGAGTATCGAGTATTGCTTCATTATTTTCATTTAGTTTTCATGCGTACTGTGCTTTATTACGATATATAGTTATATATATTGTATACACATAGTATATGTTCTAATGAGAATGTCACTTTCCCCCGCTTTTGCGGAATCAAAAGCCGCATGGATAAGATAAGAGATAAGTCATATATGACCTCACCTAAACTTCACCTCTTGACCTGGGTATCACTCCCACATCTTGGGAAAACCTTTTTAAGGTCCTCCTCAGAGTGAAGCCTTCTGCTTAAACAATACCCCAAAATGTCGAAGGAGCGCGTCAAGTCTCTCCAGTTCCCCAAATTCCTCCTTCCTGCAGTGTTTTCTACAAAACGTAGTGCGGGGCTTTCTCCAACGGACCACAGACCCCAAAACACAAAGACCGAGAAGTATCTCGACGGCCATGTTTCCTACCTGCGCTGTGCAGGCTGTGCCTCACATCTGTGCTGGACCTCCCAAATTATTAGCAAAGGGTTCACAGGTCGCCATGGCCGTGCCTATCTTGTGTCGGCGGAGCCAGTAGCTACTGCTGTGTCGGTCAGCGCCTCGTCTTCGCCAACAACCTCTCTCCCCAATACGATATTGCAGCGTCCAGTTCCTCGTCAGCTTGTCACGGGAGCACATACAGTGAGCGATGTTAGCTGCACATTCTGTGACTGTGTCTTGGGTTGGAAGTATGTTGCAGCGGAAGAAGAATCACAACGGTACAAGGTTGGCAAGTTCATTCTGGAAACTAAGAAAATCGCCGCCTCTTCATGCTGGGAATCTTCACCTGGTGTGGATCAGACTCTGCAAGCCGATCACCAGCATGAAATCGAGTCTAGCCCAGCAGATACGGAGTTTGACAGCCAGGACGAAGATGAGTGCGAGGACCTGTTCGCTGGAATATGGAGCCCTGGACTTGCTGCACGCCGAAGAAACCGTGAGATTAAACGTCGTCCTGCGATGTGGGGAATCTCATAAGCCGTAGGAAATCTGGGGGATGGACCTTGTGGGATGAGGCCATTGCATAATGTGATATGATACCCTTTTGCACAGCCTTGTCTTTTTTTTCTTCTCATTGGATATGAATCCACTATAATTCCAGCAAACAAGAGCTCGCGATCTATGATCTATTTTCTTTTTGAAAAGCCCGGCATTTCTGCACGGAATCTGATTCATTGAATTCATTAACACCCTGGTAATTTAGATGGGTCTTAGGACGTATAAAAGAGAAGGAACATTCCGGTTTAGTCAGAGGACACAAGAGCATCTTGTTCACGAGGAAGCATCATCAACGCGGGACCGCTTGGAGCCATTCTCCGCAGATTCCTCGGCAGGCCTTTTTGAGGCAGTTTCAGGTTGGTCGGATGTCTGCTTTGCAGGCTTACGTTTGACAAAGGCAGACAGATCTGTTGCTCCCTTGCTAGCCGCATCAAGCTGAGCTTTCTGGTCTGTCGCAGACTGACCGATAATCTGACCCAGAACTCCCTTTAGCATAGCCTCGTTGGCTTGGTCATTCTGCTCGATTGAGACAGGTGGTCGGCGTAGATCAACAAGCTGATTTAATTCATTATTAACAAGTTCGAACCATATATAGAAAAGACAGACAAGAGAGAAAACACTTACCCTTTGCTCCATCTCAGTGACGATCTCCTTGACATTGGTGATCTTTCGCTTTGTCGCAGTTGCCTTGTCCTCATCCCCATCTTTATCGGCCTCGAGTTTCTTCTCCTCCTGGGCCATTCGGACCTTGCAGCTCGCAATGGCATGTTCCATTTGGGTGGCAGCTTCGTTCCTCATCTCTTCATCAACTTTGGGTTTATCATTTCCTTCCTCCTCGCCACTTTGTTGGACTGATGCGAATTCTAGGGCGAGGGAGAGCTTGTAATGGCACTCAGCAACAGAGGGATCTTCTAGAGGATATAGCGAGTTCCTCAATTCGAGAACAGTTCTCAAATCAGTAACCGCTTCGCTGAATCTTTCTGCTTCCAGTGAAATTTCAGCTTGAAGATCGTGCGTGTCTGCGATCCTTTCTTTGATGTGCTTGATGTCCGAGGACACCACAGTCGATTTTCCTTTGCCCCCATCATTTTCCTCTGCAGCACTCAGCTTCTTGAGGTACAGAACACGGGCAAGATCCAAGACCTCAAAGGCATTGGCGAAATCGTCGTCTTCTTCTTCATCCTCCTCGGCTTGCTCAGCGGTCTCCTCATCCTCGTCCTCGGAGTCGACAAAATTCTCGTCTCCTGTAAACTGGAAGAATGGCTTGGATTCTGTGGGCTCTGGTTCTCTATCTGCGCGCTTGGCGGAAGTCGACTTCTCCGTCATAGAATTGGCGATCGCGTCTTGAACAAGGGGATCACTAGTGGATTTCGATCCAGCGGAAGATGTATTTGTTGAAGATGCGGTGCCGGATTGCGGCTGCTGTTCACCGGCTACCTTGGAGCCAAGGACATCACTTTTACTCACAGCCACATTGTACAATGACTTTCCGTAGGCATAGAGTAAATCGGCATTCTCGGGGGACAATTCGCCGTTGAGTTCGGCCTGAAGCTCAGTAGCTTGGGAGTACAACTCGGAGGCAGAGTCATGATCTTTGGTCGCATCCTTTGCAGCAGCCCGTGCGATTAAGTCATCGAGTTGAGTTCGTTTCTCTTGCTCCGAGACGGGGGATTGAACGCCTTGTGGATCAGCCATGATGCATACGATTTTAGTGAAGAATATTGAAAGAGGGAAGAAACAAATTGAGAAAGAAAAAAGATAGTCTTAACAATTTAAAAATTAAGACTAAAAGTGGGAGAGTCGAGTGAAGTGAAAAAGAGAGAAAGAGATTGGAAGAAGCTTCTTTAGCTCCGGCGCGCGTGTCACGCGTCTTCGATTTAATTGACTTCTCTCTCTCTCTCTCTCTGTCTCTACTCTCTCTCTCTGTGTCTCTGTACTCTCCCTTCTTCTCCCTTATTATGCATTTTATCTAAATCTTTACCAGAGACTTTTCTATTCTAAATTGATCCTCGCTTGAGCTTCGGAACCGATACCAAATTTATCTCTTTCGCGTTTCTTGAAATCTTGACACAATATGGACGCCTCAACACCGCGACATCCTGATCGCTTCAAAATGGCGACAGGGGACCCTATTCCTTCTTCTTCGCCTGCATTTGGCACACCAGCACGTCCATTTCGAATACCCAAGGGAAATGCGCCTCCCTCCAAAACCTCCATTTTACCAATCTTACTCCCTCCATCAACCCTACGCCCAGTAGCCTTTCGAACCTTCACTCGCAAACATAACCTCACAATATCATCATCTGCGCTTCAAACACTAGCAGTGTTTGTGGGCAAGAACTGTGGCTCGGGATGGCGCGAGGAAGGCTTAGCAGAGCGAGTTCTGGATGAGGTTGCCAAGATATGGAAAAGAGCCGGCGGAGGCGTAATTGTTGAGGAAGGGAAAGGGGCTTCCCTAAAGACAATACTGCAAACCCTCGAGGGTAGTATGAGTGGTGGAAGGGTTGTTGTTGGGAAAACGACTTCCCAAGATGGTTCCTTGAAGGCATCCACCCTGGGTGTAGACGATGGGCGGGTTGAAACAGCGGGTGATACCTCTAAACAAGGGACTGCCGAGGAAGACGACACACAGCTGTCACTTCACCCAAGGCATTGGCTCAAGGTGATTGACGCTTTTGATCTTCCGCGCTTGACGTATAACGTCGACAAGAAATACTTCGAAGCCATGAAGTCAAAGCCATCCTTGTTTCCATCACCATCTTACAAAACTGCACTATTCCGAGACCGATACAATCTTGTGTATCAGCGATTGCTCCGCAATGAATCTTTTCAAAGTTCATTGGGTGTCGCGGGTGTTCCTTCATTGCAACGTTCATCGTCCAATATTGCCCACCGACAATCCTATAAACTGACGCCAATCGCAAATTTGCTCGGCAGAAGTGGAACCTCGCATCTACTATTAGGATTGCTTGCAATTTCCCCCACCGGAGACTTATCCCTGGTGGACTTGACTGGAAGTGTAGCATTGGACTTGAGCCATGCCCGAATGATACCCGAAGATGGCGCGTGGTTTGCGCCAGGCATGATTGTGCTTGTCGATGGCATATATGAAGAGGAAGAGATGGTAAAAGGTGCTGCGTTGGGAGGAAATACAGGAATCGGAGGTGCAATCGGAGGCCAGTTTGTCGGTATATCAATTTGCGGACCTCCCTGTGAGCGACGTGATATCTCGTTAGGAACAAGCAACCGCCACGGCAGCGGACAGCTGAGCTCTAGTGGTGGATTTGGATGGGTTGACTTTCTCGGATTGGGAAGTGAACGTGCCCAGGGTGCACGGATGAGAAGAATTCAGGAAAAATGCCTACGGGGGACCAGGATGCACCAGAAACAACCAGGCTCAAAGTCGCTATCATAAGCGAAGTCAATCTAGACAACATGAAGACATTGGACGCCCTGAAGAAGGTCTTCAGCACCTACAATGATCTGTCTCTTCCTGAACGCCCACAAGCCTTCGTCTTGATCGGTAATTTTTCGCAGAAAGCTATCATCAGTGGAGGTGGCCGAGCTGGGAGTATCGAATACAAGGAATACTTTGACTCATTAGCGCTAGTCTTATCTGATTTCCCCGCGTTGCTACAACACTCGACCTTTTTATTCGTGCCTGGTGATAATGATCCTTGGGCATCAGCATTCTCTGCTGGTGCAGCCTCAACAGTACCACGGCAACCCATCCCGGAATTGTTCACCTCTCGAGTCAGACGTGCATTTGCAACAGCGAACTCAGAGTTGAATAGGTCACAAGCCCCCGAACCCGCGGGTGATGCAATTTGGACCTCAAATCCGGCACGTCTTTCGTGGTTCGGGCCAGTGCATGACATCGCCATCTTCCGAGATGATATATCGGGAAGGTTGAGACGCAGCGCTGTCAACACCACCCTTGACACCGAGTCAGATGTTACAATGCATGAACCCTCGAGCAGTACTGCTGGTGATGCGGTCTTTGCTGAGGACAAGAGCCAGATCGAAGACATGGGCCAGCAACAGGGAACCAAGGCTGCAACCGCCTCGTCTGGAGCGTCAATGGCCCGCAGACTCGTCAAGACCATTCTGGACCAGGGAACAATCTCCCCATTTCCGCTACCATTGCGGCCCGTCCTATGGGACCATGCCTCAGCCCTGCAGTTGTACCCGCTGCCAACCGCATTGGTACTTGCAGACCCCGAGGCTGCACCGTTTTGCATGACCTACGAGGGCTGTCATGTCATGAACCCCGGGCGCCTGCTACCAGAAGGTGGTGCTCCCATGGCCAGATGGATCGAGTACGATGTGTTACGCAACCGAGGGAAGATCAGGGAAGAGCGCTGTTAACCTAATCGGAACGATTTACTTAAATTTCACGCATCATGAACAGAAATACATTTAGATGCTATGTCATATTGAGACCTAGGAATACATCGTGAAGAGAACATTGTAGTTGCTCTTGCATTAAAACGGAAAAGGCTCAAATCAAAGATAATTGAGCTACGCCGAAGTCCTGGGGAAGACGGGGATGGTCATCATGGATCATCACAATGCTTAGTCAATGGTGATGACATCGGTATTTCCCATTGTCTGCGGAGCGGCAGATGTCGAACCTTTGATGTGCAATTGTTTCGGAATTTGCTCAGGTTTGACTTCCACTTCTTTGTCGAGTTGAAGATGCGGAGCATTAAGACACTCGTGCAGCTCGAGTATGAGGTTCCCAACCTTGTTGATACTCGCTACCGCTCCATCTCCAAGGCCATTCCAGCCATCGCCTTTGGACTGGTAGAGTTTCTCTTGTATAAAAGCTGCGACCTGGCCCCGGCCAGACTGGTCCATTCCGTTGGCATCCCTTAACATCCAGACCAAGTGGTCCTGGTGCATCATTGCACTCAAGTGGAAACGAGACCTCAGCCGAGGATAATGAATCAGGTATACAGTCGGTTTACGCGCGATGACCTGCACAATTGACAGATCTGTCTGATTCGACTGAGGAGTTACCTGATCCAATGACCGCAACAGAGGAAGTGTGGTAGCCAAGAGCTGGAGGGTTGATTCAACGCCGGATTCAGTGAACCGCTGGTTCAAAGCCACAGTGAGGGGTTCTTGAATGCGACAATGAGGACTGGAGCTTTCGAATTGGATGCCCAGCTTCAGTTGGAAAATGGGGGTAGTCTTCGAAATAGCATCCGCAACGTCAACGTAGTCAGATAAAGAAGGTCCCTTGGCGCTCATATCAAAGAAAGCGGAGAATTTGTTCTCGGGCCCGTAGGCAAAATCAATCCGCGACAAGGACAAAGATCGGGGCTCCATTCCTTTCCGGATGAGGGATTGGAGAATAGAGAGAACACACTCAAGTCGCTGCAAGAGTTCAAACAGACAAGCAACGACAGGATGCCCAGCTGGCACAAGCAAACGAAGCGCGAAGCCAGAACCCTTGTCCTGAATAATCAAAGAAGGATCCATACTTGAGACAAGTGGGACTAAGGATTTGATGCGGGTTTTCAAACTGCCGTGAGCCATAATTATGACAGAACGGGTCTGGCTGTCGATTCCATGGAAAACCAGTCGAATCATTTCTTTGAACTGCGACTGTTTCTTTGCCCCGAAGGGCAAGGTGACCCGGAAAGCAGGTGGAAGTGTGGACGAGTTATAGTTGAATAAGAGATCCGGGACTGTGAGATCCGTTTCTAGCTGCAATTCTTTGAACGTTGGCCAGAAATTCATGGCTGGCAAGTCTGCTAGATAACGCGCATTTGCATGGATCGCCAGGATTCCAGTGATCCCATGGACCAGCTCGGCGCATGTTGTGTAGTTGAGTCGTCTCTGCGGAGGAACGAGAGTTTCACTGACCACGTGGGCCTGCGGAGCAGCCACGCTATGATCGCCAATACCATGAAATTGTCCCATTTTCGTTGGCTGGGTTGGCCGAAGTTGAACAAGCCACCAGCGGTCACCATCCATGCTACTGGTCGCTGCAGCGACCCAGTGCCGGTTCCAAAGCCGATGGGTGAAGAACGCGGTCCGCATTACACCAGGAGGGAACAGCTTGCGGGGATCAAGCCCAAGTACTCTTTGGTTCACAGGTTCGAGGCCGAGTGCCTTTGTGCCGGAGTCAATCTCATCCACTGCAGTGGTACATCGCAGGCGGGCGACACGAGATAATATCTCTTCTATCGATGATTTATAGAGCCCTCGATCACCATCGAGACGTTCCAATACATGTGGTGTCCTACACATGGTAATGGACCCTGACATAGGTTCGATAGAAACCCGAAGAGAACGTGAGGCTGTGAGTTGCACATCAAGGCGACAATCTCCAGGTTCCGTTGGTGATAGTTGAGCCTGTAGTGATAGTGTGTGATTCGAGAAAAGAACATGCTTTTTGAGGGTGGTAAATGCGGCAGAGAGAAGATGTGACGTGTGTAATGCAATGACACTTCTCAGAATAAGCTCCATAGATAGATCTCCTGGGTTAAACCTGATGGCATCGCTGCTGACCTGCTGGCCGTCACGCATCCATCGGAAGCCGAGATGGGATATCCCAGGCTTCGGGTCGCTAGAACTGCCACCGCGGTGACCACTCTTGACTCCGATTTCGAGCCAGCTCTTTGGCCCCGATCTCTGAGGCCAGTACTGAACAACAAGTGTTCGATGTAGTAGCTCGATACGCAACGCATCTGCCCAGAGGCCCCGAGAAAGGTCCACGGCCTGCTTGAAAAGAACGTTGATTTTGTTCGTGAGAACGAGACCATGGAGAAATTGGAAACATCCCGCCAAACCATCATCACGGAGTAGATCGTTAATCTTACCATCAAGTTCATTGAATATTCGACCTTTTGGAATAGGCGATGATGGCGAGAAAAGGAAGCGAATGTCCACGAAGAAAAACTGTGAAGTCTTTGACTCTTCCGCGACTGAGAGATCAAGTTCAAATTCACCAGAAGTTGTGAATGTCACCCGGCCATCATGGACCCGGTAATTGCGCAATGGCGGAGGCACTGAATCGTGTAATGCCAATCGCACGCTAATGATTCGATTGAGTTTAAGTAGCTTTTTGAGTGTTGCTCGTGCTGTCAGTGGCGTAGGAGGTTTATAACCGAGCTAGGTAGGATGTTAGATTGTTACAGGTTGCGAATCCATTGGGGGGACTCACATCTGGCAAAGAGGCGACTCGTCCCTTTGATAACACCTCCACCGCCGTTTTTAAATCCGGGTTGGCGACTTGTGCTCGAACAAGATCTCGTTTCACTTCACCGACATACTGGAGAGCTGCGTCGTATGATTGGTGTCGTGTGCGAATGAATCCTTGGATATCAATGAGTCTGCTGACATCTGCAGCCTGGCGGCTCCATTGCGAGAGGACTAGGAGTTTGATGAACTCGGCTCTCTTCGCATGAGCAAAATCCAAGAGTCGCAACTTCTTATGCACATTCTCCGATGACTGGTTGCCGGCTGGTTTTCCATTGGTTGATATCGAACCACCCGAGGCTGGCACTTGTATCGTAGCCAATTCTGTAATCAACTCCGAGAGCTCATTCCAACATTCCTGTACTGAGCGATTGACCAATGTCCCGAACGGAAAGAACCCTTGTGTAATATGTGGCAGTTTGAAAGGCGATGTCGGGACGATTTCCACTGCCTTATCTGCGAGCATTCTTGGATGTTGATTCGAAGCAGCAATCCCGCTCGATGCGCCGTTGACGTAAACTGATCCATTCATACCAGAGAGTTGATCAGGTTTATCGGCATTATCAAATGCATTAGGTACACCATTTCTGGCCTCATTGAGGCCCGGTCGGCGGACAGATCCCTCAATGTTGACATTGTCCATGACGACACCGGGCATTTCTGGAAGCACAGCCTAGCTGCTTGAGTGTCCGTCAAAGCTTCCCCCTCCTCGGCCCTCTGCACGGCGCGGAACAAGCGACGCAACACAGACACTGCTCCGGGCTCGATCCAGTCGGCGCTGGGGTAGGAAGCGAAGCCGAAATCAAAGATAAGGCCACAGGTAGGTCCTCAATCTGATGCCATGCGTTTCACGGGCCGTGCAAACAGAACGCCACGCTCATAATCGGAGGAGCTTGACGTACGGCTTTGGCTTCAAATGGGCCTCAAACGATCGGTCGAGGCTCGGGCGAGGATGGCAACGGATTGGGGTCGGAATCAGTGAAAAATGCTCCGGATCGCACAGGTTTCAACTTCGACCTGTCTAGAAACTGGCTGTGACGAGGGGCGCGATCGGGGATCTTGATTATTTCAAGGATAATAGCAGGGTTGTCGCAATGCGAGTAATGTAGGAAAACAATCTGGTGGGCTGAGGAAACGAAAGGTAGAGTGACGGTTAAAGTAACTGAGACGAATTTTAAAGTTTCATAGATCGTCTGGAGAAGAAGCACCTAGGAAGAAAATGAGTGCGCAGAAGAGGACTGGGTCAATAATAATATCTCAAGCCCAAGATGATATGATGAAAGCGCGATGCGCTGCATACCGCCTTCCATTTGATGCCTTAATGCCTTAATGCCTTAATGCCTTCATGCCTTGGTGCCTGGTATTATGATGTATCACTCTGGTCAGTATGGTAATAAATCCATGTATTATTAGAAGTACTGCTACAACAACAACAGTACAATTTAACGCTGGCCTTGAAGTTCTCATTGACTTCTCAATACCATACCTTGTAAGAGCCTTCACCCCCAGCAAGTCCACATTCACCCTTCCTTCATATGTCCTCACCTCTTTAATCCCATCACCCAACACTCCAACACTACTGCCTGGGCATTGTTAACCCAAGTACTTTTAACTGAGCTGTATCACCTTACAATACTGTATGCTTTCTTGTTTCGTTCTTTTTCTGGTCATGAATTTAGCTTTCCCTCGCCAGCAATGAGTATACAGGAGAACGTTGAGTCTCAATATCCAGGTGATGACACCCGGCCGACCAGCAACAGGGAGCTTGCTGGCTGGTATTGCTATGGCTGGGCGGCCGAGGTCTTTGTCGTTTGTGGCATGGGTATGTGTGCTTCCGCTTTCATAAATGTTCGTCCTAGACTTTATCTGATCTGAGAAAGGTTCATTTCTTCCGATAACGCTGGAGCAAATGGCTCGAGATCGGGGTGTTCTGCTGTCTGACAAAACCACACCATGCAGCGAAACCTGGAGCCCCTCGCTGCCACCACCAGGCTCAGATGTACCAGTATATCTCCCCCAGGTGTCAGATGGTGGCCAATGTATCATCTACTTCTTCGGCGCTGAAATCAACACGGCAAGCTTTGCGCTGTATACCTTTTCACTGAGCGTGTTGGTTCAGGCAGTCCTGATAATTTCAATGTCAGGGGCCGCTGACCATGGAACCTATCGCAAGAAACTCTTGATTGTCTTTGCTTTCATTGGCTCGATTGCGACCATGTTGTTTTTGGTTGTGGTCCCCAAAGTTTACCTCCTAGGTGGACTGTTTGCAATCATCTCAAATACTTGTTTTGGTGCGTCTTTTGTCCTTTTAAATTCGTTTCTACCTGTTCTGGTCCGCCACCACCCATCGCTCAAGGAAGGTGAAGAGTCGACGCCGTCAGGTGACAATGTGACGAGCCCCAGGGGCGGCCCTTTGTTATCGTCGACCGGGGATATTGACCGAACAAACGTGAATGACTCCACGCCGCTACTCCGGCCTAACAGGGAAACCACAAAAACGTCCGCTGCCACTATCACTTCCCTGGAGCTTAAACTCTCCACTAGAATCTCATCCAATGGTATGGGTATAGGCTATATCGGGGCAGTGATTCTACAGATGTTTTCTATTTTAGTTGTTATGGTGGTGCGCCCACCAACATTCTCACTACGCCTTGTACTTTTCTTGATTGGGCTATGGTGGTTTGTTTTTACCATCCCGGCAGCTTTGTGGCTGCGCACTCGGCCAGGCCCGCCTTTGTTGGACAGTGACGGCAAACCACTCCATTCGTGGATCGGATACATGGCATATGCCTGGAAATCTCTTGGAAAAACAGTGACGCGGGCGCGGCAACTGAAAGATATAGTGATCTTCCTTGCTGCCTGGTTCCTTCTCAGTGATGGAATTGCCACTGTCAGTGGTACTGCTGTACTGTTTGCAAAAACCCAACTGAACATGAAGCCTGCTGCCCTAGGACTGATCAATGTGATCGTCATGCTTGCAGGAGTGTTCGGTGCATTCTCTTGGAGCTACATATCGAATTTCTTCAATCTACGAGCCTCGCAGACAATCATTGCGTGCATTATCCTGTTTGAGCTCATTCCGCTATATGGTCTTCTTGGGTTCATTCCTGCTGTGCAACGCGTGGGGCTTGGTCTTCATCAGTCTTGGGAAATGTATCCTTTGGGGGCCGTTTATGGCCTTGTCATGGGTGGACTGTCATCATACTGTCGAAGTTTCTTCGGGCAACTCATACCCCCAGGTTACGAAGCAGCTTTCTACGCGCTTTATGCAATTACCGACAAAGGGTCTAGCATTTTTGGGCCGGCCATTGTTGGCGCCATTACGGATCGCTATGGTGAGATTCGACCGGCGTTTGTGTTCTTGGCGGTTTTAATTATTGTGCCACTCCCACTTATGCTTTTGGTGGATGTTGACCGTGGAAAACGAGATGCCTTAGCGTTGGGAGCCGAATTGGATGGCATACCACAAGGATCTGAGTATGGGACCATATCTGACAGTCAAACCATAGAGGATTCGATTGAAGAGTGAAGATTAAAGTACGGAGTATGTTTGACTGTGATTGTGATGTTGACGAGTAAGATAATTGCTGTTTTTCCTATTTCTGGAGTTCATCATTTAAAGAATAGAGCTGAGTCCACTACTGCTCTGGTGTCGGGCTTTTTCTGATGCAGATATGCATCGAATATAAAGACGATAATAAGACACTAATAAGACACTAATCATTAGCTGACTTTCCAAATGACCAACATCTTGAATAACATGAACAAGAATGACTTATAGTGGAAGATTGTGGATCTAACATAGTCCTAATGAGTTGTATGCTCGAGGCACCCATCGCCATCTAGATGGAAGGATTCCTACTCGCGCTGAAATCGATGGGGATCCAAGCCTGTGACCAAGATGAACAAATCCTGAATGACGAAAAGTTCTCAATCCGTTCTCATCAACCTGAAGCTGGAGCCAAGGTGGGAAAGCCTCTCCTTCCTGGCCATGCCTTCCTTCCTTCTCTTACCTTCCGCCTCTCTCTCAATCTCATCTCTCTCTTATCTCTCTCTCATCTCTCTCTCTTGTCTCTTGTCTCTTGTCTCTTGTCTCTTGTCTCTTGTCTCTTGTCTCTTGTCTCTTGTCTCTTGTCTCTTGTCTCTTCTCTCTTCTCTCTTCTCTCTTTCTCGCCTTCTCTCCCTTCCAACTTCCTTTCATCCAATCGAAAAGGTAAGGATGACTCATTCATCGAAACTTTATACAAAGCTTACCAAGACTAATTTCGCGCGCCAAAATGTCAGCACTTCCCGACCTCTTATGAAGGTCCCATCACCAAGGCCCAAACAGACATGTCAAACAACTCTGTCGCCATTGACCGCAAGTGCTTCAGCGCACTTCCGGAGGATACCATCGTCGTTGCGGTTCGTCATTCCGCAGTATCCACAAAGTCCACAAAATCATCAAAGAAAAGACGGAACCAGGTATTGAATACCTACATTTCAAGGATATACGGCCAGAACTTGCAGAAAAGTTCTCATCAAAGTCCGCCCGGGGGTTTCCAGTCCATAGTAGGAGCATGGACATATATCTTAAATGTAACAGAAAGCCTTCCTAGCTAGTCCTGTCAATAACTAAGAGTTAATAACTAAGTAAATAAAGACCACTTGTCAACAATGAAGATATGTGTCAAATATCAAGGGCATGTCTCCGTTACCATTGTAGACTATTACTACAACATACATATGCATGTATAGTTAACTAGTTAACTAGTTAGTTATTATAATAAGTGCCATGTACTTTCAATCTCCCTATAAATTGGGTTGGTCACCCAGGTACCAGGTACCTAAGGGAAAAGGTCCGCCCTTGCAGCCCTGCATAGCGCATAGCCCAGTCACAAAGCTCCACCTTTAGTGAACAAACTGTCCTCAAGTTCCCATTCCCTTCCCCCTTCCCCCTCTCCCCAAATAAAACCTTCCCTCTCTGGACCTTTTAAGCTTGTCTCTATTTTTCTTTTATTCAACCTTGAGCATTTTGGGCTTTTTGTTTGATTTAAGAGTCTTTTCTTCATTATGCGGTCTTTCGCCCCACTAGTCCTAAGCCTCCTTGGAGCTACAGCAGCAGTTCACGCTGCTGAGCCCGAAGTTGCCGACGCTGACGCCAATGTCGTCACTTTGACAACTGATACCTTTGATGAATTCGTCAAGGAGCACCCTTTGGTGCTTGCTGAGTTCTATGCGCCTTGGTGCGGTCACTGCAAGGCCCTTGCCCCCAAGTATGAAGAGGCTGCCACAGAGCTGAAGGCCAAGGATATACCTGTGGTCAAGGTGGATTGCACCGAGGAGGAGGAGCTGTGCCGAACCTACGAAGTTGATGGCTACCCTACTCTGAAGGTCTTCCGTGGCCCCGATTCACACAAGCCCTACGCTGGTGCCCGCAAGTCCGACGCGTAAGTCATTCGGAATTTCGGGTTGTTGTCTTTTGGAAATTAACACGTTACTCCAATAGAATTGTTTCATACATGACCAAGCAGTCCATGCCCGCCGTCTCGAACGTGAATGAGGAGAACCTGGAGGAATTCAAGGCCTTGGACAAGATTGTGATTATCGGATATGTGGCTTCTGATGACAAGGCCGCAAACGAGAGCTTCACTTCGTTCGCTGAATCCCAGCGTGACAACTTCCTCTTCGCTGCATCCAACGACGCTGCTCTCGCTAAGGCCGAGGGCGCCAAGCAGCCCTCGATTGTTCTCTACAAGGACTTCGATGAGAAGAAGGCCGTGTACGACGGAAAGCTGGAGGATGAGGCCATCCTCGAATGGGTTAAGACCGCTAGCACTCCTCTTGTTGGTGAGCTTGGTCCCGAGACTTACTCAAAGTACATGGCGGTATGTCTAGCTTCTTCTGTCCCGCATTTGAGCAAGAAAATAAACTGACTTTCTACAATGATTAGGCCGGTATCCCCCTGGCTTACATCTTCGCCGAGACTCCCGAGGAGCGCGAGCAATTCGCTGCTGATTTCCGTCCCATCGCTGAGAGCCACCGTGGAGCTATTAACATTGTTACCCTTGATGCGAAGCTCTTCGGCGCTCACGCTGGCAACCTCAATCTTGAGCCTGAGAAGTTCCCTGCTTTCGCTATCCAGGACACTACCAAGAACGCCAAGTACCCTTACGACCAGAACAAGAAGGTTGATGCTAAGGATGTCGGCAAGTTCATCAAGGACGTTCTTGACGGCAAGGTTGACCCTAGCCTCAAGTCCGAGCCCATTCCCGAGACTCAGGAGGGATCTGTTACTGTTGTTGTTGGCCGCAACTACCAGGAGGTTGTCATTGACAATGAGAAGGATGTCCTGGTCGAATTTTACGCTCCCTGGTGCGGACACTGCAAGTCGTAAGTTCTGATACAGTTCGTCTATTGTTTGTCCCATCTCTAACTCACTGTCACCAGTCTTGCTCCCAAGTACGACGAGCTTGCTGCCCTGTACGCCGATGTCCCTGAGTTGAATGAGAAGGTCACCGTGGCCAAGGTTGACGCCACTGCCAACGATGTGCCCGATTCCATCACTGGCTTCCCCACTATCAAGCTCTACCCCGCTGGTGCCAAGGACTCCCCTATTGAGTACGCCGGTTCCCGCACTGTTGAGGACCTCGTTACCTTCATCAAGGAGAACGGCAAGTACCAGGTGGACGGCCTGGCCGATGGCGCCAAGACGCCCGAGGAGCGTGCCGAGGTCACTGCGGCCCCAAAGGCCACCGAGTCTCCTGCATCCGAAGAGAAGGATATTCACGATGAGCTTTAAGCGCTCACTCGGTTTTTGAATGTGTAACTTCATATGTTGTATTCTTTGTCTGAACTCGGACTATATTCGATGCCATTTATTCCCCGTAGATTGTTGTTACCAAAGTCCAGACATATAGTGGTGTAGAGTAAATCAGTAAATCATTCTAGCATTCTATAACTCTACTAATATTATCAATTCTATACATTCTATCCTGTACAACAAACATGCAACATAGATTTCGGCCAAACCCTGGAGCTCAGCCTTGCTGATCAATCGCGTCGCGTGACACGCGTCGATCTCTTATCGCCCCGGAGCTCCCGACAACTTCCCAACGTTCTGTGATCAATTCCATTAATCTTCAGATTTACCCATTCACCATGGTCAGCCCTGCCATAAAACGAAAATCGGAGCATCTCTCCGGCCCTGACTCGAAAAAACCAAAAGGTGGAAGCATCACTGCATTTTTTGGAGCTCCAAAGCCGAACCCCCCCGAGCAATCAATCAACTTCAACCCCAACCCCACGGTCAAGCAGCTTTGATAAGGCAAAATGGGTTGCTTCCCTGACGCCAGAACAAAAGGAACTATTACAGTTGGAAATTGATACCTTAGATGAGAGTTGGCTCGCTCACTTGAAGGATGAAGTGGTCAGCACTGAATTCTTGAACTTGAAGCGATTCCTGAAGAAGGAGAAAGATTCCAATGTCAAGGTCTTCCCGCCGGAGGAGGATGTCTATTCTTGGTAAATCGGACCACATTCTATTTGGGCCAAATCCGTATGCTGACCAGGCCGTATATTGTAGGTCCCGACACACCCCCTGCACAATGTCAAAGTGGTCATCATTGGCCAGGATCCGTATCACAATCACAACCAAGCTCATGGGCTATGTTTCTCCGTCCGTGCCCCTGTGCGAGCCCCGCCATCATTGCTCAATATCTACAAGGGTATCAAGATCGACTATCCTGACTTCGAGTCACCGCCCGATAAGGGAGGGCTACTCATACCTTGGGCTGAGCGTGGCATCCTGATGCTCAACACTTGCCTTACTGTTCGTGCTCACCAAGCCAACAGTCATTCCAACAAGGGTTGGGAGAAATTCACCCAAAGGGTTATCGACCTCGTTGCTCGAGTACGAACTAACGGCGTCGTCTTCCTTGCTTGGGGCCGGCCTGCCGGAACCAGAGTAGCAAAAATCAACAAAGAGAAGCATTGCATCCTACAATCCGTGCATCCCAGTCCTCTGAGCGCGCATAATGGCTTTGTAAGTGGATCGTTCTCTATCGACTTGTCCTTCAAACCCCTTTTTCGCTGACAAGATGATAATGTAGTTCAAAAACGGGCACTTCAAGAAGTGCAATGATTGGCTTGCTTCGCGATACGGAGAAGATGAAATCATTGATTGGAGCTTAGTACCGTCCAAAAATCCTCGGTTGGCTCCTTGTGTCTCCGACAAGGAAGATTCAACCGCTTTGGCCAACAAGGTGCCAGTTGAGCCTCAATCTGGCAAGACTGAGGATGTCAAAGTCCGGCCTGGCAAGGTTGATGAGTTTGATGATGATGACGATGCCATTGAGGCCCTAATGGCGGCTGAAGCGGCTGAAAATTCTTCAAGTCTAGTTTAGGCTTCTTCACCTGCATGCATGCATGCATGTCATCCTCCTGGCCGAGAAGAGTCCTGCGTTGGCTATGTTTGTTTCCATGTTGTTTCAGCCGGGGGATACTTAAGGAGTTCAAAGGTTCAAGCGCATCCATGGCATGTCAGATAGATTTCGGACCCATTTGTATAATGTGCACTAGCTAATTGTCATTTTAATCCATCGATAGTTGCGGAGCGAAGCGAAGCAACATACCCCAAACAAACGAATAAACTAGATGCCAAACTAGATGCCAAACAAGATGCTAAACTAACTGATACTTCGGTCCGCAAGGAGTATCTAGAGGCCTAAGGCCATCAAGATCCCTAGTAGGAAAATACATACACGACGTAAGCTTAATTAAGCTTCCGAGGTCGCTCATTATCGATAAGAGCAATAGAAGAGTACACTGCCACCGTTTCTTTACATATGAAAACGAGTTTGAAGCATATTTGTTGCTCAGTACTGTTTATTAGCATCAGAGGCAGGCAAAAGCCTCCTATTCAGAGCAACAAGGAAGAATCCTCGCCGTTGGTGGTTTTTCTTGATTTCTTTGAGGAGCTTAGGGTTGTTTATGATAGAATGGCCTATCTTTTACCTGATTTAAACCCTATTAAGGAGGTATAAAACTAGACAAAGGATTATATTAAGAGAAAGTATAGGGATCTGCACTAGTAAAAATGAGTGGAGGTGGGTGAATCTTTATAGGGTAGAGAGAGAAGGTTTTGAAGATATGAGCTCATTGTGTTGGCTTCCATTCATATATGGATGGATATTCTGCCTCCTATATTAATTCTGGTTTACATAGTAAAAATACCTGCATTTTATTAGTAAATTTTGTTATATTCTGCCTGGCTTGCTGCTGGATGTGTCCAAGTCTACTTACTATATGGAGTGAGGTTGTTTGATATAAAAGCGGTGGAAGAAAGTGGAAGGCGGTGTGCAGAGTGGTTGACCGATCCAGGTGTCAATTTCTATAATTACCATATTAGGAAGGCGGTACTGGATTTTAAGGCAGCGGTGAGATCATCCAAAGAGGAATTAACAACAACCCCTAGGAATATTAGGGGAATTAGATAACTAAATCTATACTACTTTTTGTTTTTTCTTAAAAAAAAAAAAGAATTGCACCTCCGTAAATGGTTTTCTTAGATGGAACTCACTTGGCTTCCGGATATCCCTCAGTCGCGGAATCGCACTCGAGCCTTGAGAGCTTGTCCCACGTGTCAACGATCAAAGGTGCGTACACAATAGGAACATTGAATCCAGCAATTCCTCCATCTAACACTGTAACAGAAACGGTGCCGACATTTAATTTCCAAATGGGATTCCTTCAATGATCTGAATCGACAGTCATCACCCCAATTGAACGATGACCCTGGGAGGCACATCCACAGAGATGACTTGAATCGCGAACAGCTTCCTGTACCCTCGCACATAGACCCAACGCAGGCAACATCCGATAATCCAACTTCGTTTTCGGTCCCTGCCACCGAGCGATTTGTGGGCGATCTCAATCCCGAATCCCTAATTCGGGAGAAATTAGATGGGCCGACTGGGAGCCCTCTTCGGGATCGTATCGGGCTCTGGATCAACTCCCCAGCTGCGCAGAAAGCGAAGCCTCGGAGCGTACAGAGAGAACAAGTCACAAATGAAGGATATGAAGCCAATGCCCCAGTACAAAGGGCAATCGATGGCCAAACCATTGCATCATTACTTCACCAACAGTTTACCGCGGGGATGCAAGCATGCGAACAACTACCCCTCGCGACGCGCCAGTCTTTGTCCGCTATCTACTTCTCCAAAGTTAATCACATTGTGCCAATAGTTGATCAGGAGGTTTACCAAGCTCAATCAGAAGGGTCGGCGTCGGTGTTCCTTGAAAAAGCCATATGCCTCGCCGCAGCAAAGACCCACGCGGCCAACTCCCACTTACGCCTTGTGCCAGGCGGCCCAATCCTCCCGTCACGCCAATTCTGTTCTGAGATTTACAAAGGATTAGTTATCGCTATGAATGCAGAGCTAGAACCGGATCGGTTGACACGGATCCGCGTGCTTGCACTAATGTCTTTGCACTGTGAGGGCCTTGAAGGGGCCGAGGCAGCAGCTTCACACCTCTGTCAAGCTATCCACCAGGCCCAGACAGTAGGATTGCATCTCGGCCGGCCAAATCAAACCTCCACCGATTCCCTAACTAAGCTCTTCTGGTGTCTATGGACATTGGACAAGATGCATGCAAGTATCGGTGGCCGGCCGGTTCTTTTAGCTGACCGCGACATCGGGATCGTGAAACCCAATGTCAGCTCTCAGGCGTCACGAGGGGCCTTTGAGGTGTGGCTTGCTGTGTCAGATCTGCTCGCAGCTGTGATTTCGTTCTACCGACCCTCCGCAGAAACTACTAGCGGGTGGGAAGAGGGATTCCCTGCATTTGAGGATATTGTGGGGGAGGACACCCAAGGTGATCTGGATTTTGCTACACTAGGTATGTCTCATAGATATATTTGCTGTCTTATCCGGGCTCCGAACTAACCGCGAGCAGGATTCTTGGAGCTCTATTACCATTCTGTTGCTATTTTGTCCTGTCGGTATAGACCCACCGAGAACATTGATAGTACCAGGCTCTCATCGGTCAGACAAGGACTAGCAGCTGTTCGCATTCACTCCATCGTCGCATCGGAGTGTGCAGATGACCTACCACCTCTTCCAATCGTGCCATACTCCGTCACCTTGTCGATGGGTGTTTCGTACCGACAACTCCGCTCGAGCAGACTCATTACGCACCTTGACCGAGCGAAAGCTAGTCTTGAGGCGTGTCGTTCTGTCCTAGAAAATCTTAGTCCTTACTGGTATTCCGCCGAGGCGATGGCCCGGCTGGGCCAAAAAGCCCTGCGCCAAATTCAAGGCAAGCCACAATCATCTCGGACAAAACCTGTGGGTTCACCTCTTGTAGCAGAGTCCTCGCACAAACCAATCAACACCGGCAGCTCGGTATCAAAGGGGCTAGAAACAATCAATTCCGCACCCCAGGGCAATGATTCCTCTCCCCGAGCCAAGAGGCAGCGCAATAACAGCCATGGAATTGCAGGTGTATCTCCGGCGCCGGAAAACGCAATGGACGTCCTTCAACCTCCGGTGGACGATCTGGATACATCTATGCAGGATGGGTTTGCAGACATTGACACCTTGTTTGGAGATTTCCTAGATATCTCTTTACCCACTCATTTCTGGGATCCTATCTTTATGGAGATTCAAGGGCAAACGAATGATCCGTAGTCATAATCATCATCATTATAAATATATACTATGTATAAAAAAAAAAGATAAAAAAAAGACTATACATGATGTAGCATGAATTTTAGTGCCGAGCAGTTCGCCTGTGCAACCTTCCAATAGGTAGAATATACCCGGGGCACACGAGGAGCCGTTCATCGTATTTACATGTCAGAGACTGACGGTAGCCAAGTCCGAGTTGGCTCTCGGATATGGTATTCAGTCTGAAAGCTTCGTAGGCTCATGCTCGGACATACCGTTGTCCGCCAGATGGGCGAAATCAACGGCCTTTGTATCAGTATCAAAGCCCATCATGTTCACGTTGTCGACGTCAAAATCAAACCCCTTCTCCTGAGCCGGGGCACCATTGTGTTCGGCATTGTCATCAACAAAGAAATCGGTATTGCCCGGATCGTCAAAGTTGATGAGGGCATCAAAGTCATTCTGGGTAACCTCGGCATCATTCGCCAGATCCATGAGTTCGGTGAGACTCATTTCAGAGGGCATAGCAAAGGCATCACGATCCTTGTGGCGGTTGGCATTCGGATTAAGGTTATTTGTGCTACCGTTGTCGCTTCCGTCGGAGTGCGGTGGCGTCGAAGCGAAAAGGTCTCCGGTAGATCGTCCGCCCGCGGAAGGACCGGAAAGTTTAGGGTATGTGAGGTCCGGGATCTTCTGAGCAAGGGAATCCGGCGGGGGCGTCAGGGTGTGCAGACGGGAGGGAACGGTAGTGGTGGTGGATTGGAAGGGGTCTGGAGATGCGGTAGGTTGGTCGGGGGGATGTGATGAGGCGGAAGAAGACTGGACATCTTGGGGAGAGACGGTGAGCTGAATGCCTGCTTTGCGGATTGCGGCTTCAAGGAAGGAGGTGGCGAAGTCTGCAGAGGCGTATATCTCACGTAGTCGCTGGAGGATGCGCATGCATTGATAGAAGCGTTGGAGACTGGTCATGCGGATGCTTGGGTCCGTGGACTTGATGTCGAGGAGATGGATGATGACTGCTGGTAGGAGGACTGTGACGCCGGTGGTGGGGTAGTACCGGGTCAGGTCGAGGCAATGCAGGTCCTGGGCGATGGCAGTGATCTCGACTGCGGCGAATCGCACCTTGTTCCGGGACATGTCTTGGAGTTCGGCGTCTGTGGAGGGGTAGGGGATGGCGGGGAGGACTTGTGGGCGGTGCAGAGCGCTAGATGTGGTGAGATAGACCATCTTCAACAAGGCACGGTGGGAGTGAAGCACTTCGTCTGCTTCAGATAGCTTCGATCCACTCGAGGCGGCATATTGGGTTTCGACGGGGAGATTGGCCAGCCAGTCCTCCAATTCCTGATCACAACTTCGTACCTCGAAGGTCTCCGCAGTGGATTTCTTCGGGACGAGCATCATCGTGGTTTCCATGGTACCACCAAACTTATGGCTAAGAACCGAATACTGGGCAGATAATACATGACTGACACAGAGACAGAGCTTCGCTTTCTCGATGAACATCAATGCGAGCTCGCGCTGGTGGCTGACATTCTGGAGAATCTCCGAGTTGCCAACGATCGCCACGATCTCGGGGGAGAAAGGGTGGAATTCAAAATCATCGAGACTCAGCATGGGCACATCACAATCGTCATCCTTGACACGCATGGGTCGTCGCATGCCCAGAGCAATTAGTCGGTCACGGGTGTAAGTGCTCCACCAGATCCGCTTCCACATACGTTGGCGACGCACATCCATCCGCGAGTTTCCGGGATCCCGATGCAGGCCGATCGTGTGGGCCAAAGACAGGCTAACACCCATCCAATGCCAGGTGTCCTTCTGGTCATCAGGGGTCTCATACCAGTAGGTCATGAGCAGAAGCGACTGCACGAGCGAGATGCGGTCCACCTCGTAGTCGAAATCGTACAGGAGACGGGCACGTTGGAAAAAGACCTTTCGGGCAACCTTGCGGGTCTGGTAGCCGGCGGCCTGCAGATGTTTCATATCAATGAAGGCCACACCGGCGAACATGACGGCCTGGAAAAGCAACAGACTGATGCGGTGAATTCCATCGTTCTGGACGATATTCTGCAAGAACTCCTCCAGGTCGAGCAAGGGCATATAGGTGTGAACATAGTGGATATAGCTCTTCAATAGTTCGTTCCGCAGTGTCACGTCGGGGATAGTCAAGGCACCCTTGACAGCCAAGTAGTCAATATCCTCTTTCTGGAGTCGTGCGGGGAGTCCTCGGATGTAATCCGGTAGGAACCCACTGGCAGATCGTGTATTGCCAAAATTGGGGTCCAAAAGTTGTTGGATTTGCGATGTCACATTTGCTAATGGCATGGAGGCGGGAACTGCTGGGTTCGGGGCCATACGGCGTCGATAGTGGTCATCAGATCCGATACGTTGAGCCTGATTTTGATCTGTGTGTTTTTTTTTACTCGTCAGCCAAATGGAGACCTTAGAAGTTCGGAAGGAATTGACGAACATAGCAGATGAGGCATATGTTGGCCCTGGTCAAAATCCACCGAGGTCTGCGAAGGAGACGTCGGCACCAAATCGGCCAACCCTGAAATATCACTAAGTCGATGGAAAGGATTCTCCTCTGAGGCCTCCGGAGATTCGGAGTGGTTCTCTATTTCAACGCGAGATTTCCTAGATCCCACATGTCAGTGAAACTCATTCGATAAATTGGATTTCAATTCCACGAACTTTCTGCGTTTACTCTCTGTGACCACACATTCAACCTGATCTAAACGGCAATTCGTGCATGGAGAGCCATTCTCAACCACGTCACATCGCACTTTACGGGCACGGCAGCAGCAGCAGGCTTTTGAGGCGCGTCTCTTGACGGGACGGTTATGACCGGAGAGTCCGGCCGTGGAGGCCTTTCGTTTCCCAGATTCGGTATCAGTCATGTTGTGTTATTGTGTCCGGGGGCGAATGGGGGACATTCGAGGTATATGGAGACAAGACACTGAGCATGTGATATAGAGAGCTGAAAGGGGAACGATGTGTTAACATGTGAAGAGGGTAAAAAAGAAGAAGAGAAAAAGAAAAAAGAAGTCCAAAGTAGAAAGAAATAGAGAGAGGAGTCGTTTTATTTTATTTAAATTGCAAAAATCCAAAATAAGTCATGTCCCCCCAGGTTCCCACAGTTTCTCTTACTCTCTTACCATGGTTGAATCCACCAACCAACCCAAGGTTTGAGGGGGAAGAGATCCGCTGGGAAATAAATTATAAATTACCGTGTCCCCCCATGTATTACCTAAATTACCTGTATTAACTGTATTGTCAAGATTACCCAGTTAGGTAATATGCCGCTAACCCAGGGGCTAAGGCCGTCAAACTGGGGTACTTCGGATACCGTTGCGGCCTTTGTTTGGCCTTTGTTGGGTCTGTACCATCCCTCGGCCCGGTCACGTTACGTGGCGTGGGGACTCCATGTGAAAGTCTATCGGTCTATGATATCATTCTCTTCAAAGCATATACACCCTATGTTACAACATATATAGTCGACTATATACTCATGCTATGTTAGTATGTTAGTATATTTATATTGTATCTTATATGAGATTGTTAAACAATTCATATTAAATCTCTTAATATATTGTTCACTTTTATTCTGGACAACCATATTCTGACTCTTATTCCCTCTTTTCAAAGTGGGCCCCCATCCTCCGAGAAACACCGACCAACAAAGACAGAGCTAAAATCAATCAAAGCAATCAAAGAAACCCCCGTGAAGATCCTAGATTGTGGGTCAACATAGGAAAAGGGGAATTTTCAGGATTTTCACACTTTCCCCCCGACCCAGACTTTTCAGCCAAGCCAAGACTGGAGAAAGTTCTCCAGTCTCCGACAAGCGGAGCCTGTGGAGGGATATTAACCCTTTTGAGGGTATCCTAACGTCTGGACCGATAAGTAACTAATATCAGCACTCTAGGTAGGTTTCTTATATGTATATATGTTGTACACCTATATTCTGGACTATGATGCTCTATACAATATACATATATGTATATATCATGTAGGATCGAACTACTTTGTATATGTCTGAAACTATATGGTTATAGAATTCCATTCTTGATTCTCTTACATATAATATATCAGAACCCGGCTAGTTATATGTTGTACCTACGTAATAAATAGCACGGTCCTAAAGGCTCCATTTTGACGCAGCTCTGTCATATTATTAATCTTCCAGTCTAGGCCTTCAACAGGTGGAACACTGTTTTTCTATGAGACAATTAAATGAGTGTACTTTTGTACAATATGTATATGTAGTATAGTTATGTAGTAGTTAACTATGTTATGCTTTGTACAGAGTACTCGGTGCTACCGATTACAGTGTTTAGTTCTTATAGTTTAACTAGTTATTTGACTCGACATATTATTGTATTGCCCCGGAATAATGACGATAAACAAGCCGGAATCTGTAGAATACCCCTGAACGGGCCCCCAAATGAATTGATGTATATCCCGCACCGTGTTTCACACGGCCTGCCGACTTAACCCTCACGTGGACCCCAAGTGCCGATTTCCGGAAGAACGCATGTAACATTCTCCAAGTAACTACATACCACATACCTAGTTACTCTATATCTTCTTTTGCATTTGTCCATTCCATTTGAAAATATTCAAATAGCCACAATGACGCCATACCCTCCAAAGCCTCAAACCGGTCCCTCACGAGGTTGAGAGCGGATCCAGTGGGACACCAATTTATTTATTTTTATTTTTATTTTTAATTACCGGATCTTCTTAGAAATTCTAATTCTGCCCCGGCATATTCCGTTCCCCCCCAGATTAAAACCCAAGAAATCACCAGATCCTGGGGTAAGAGGGTAATCGTGACCTTGTTCCTCTTTGGAATTTCCGAAAGAAGGAAGTTGGGGGACTTCCAAGGGCAAAAGGTAAAAGCTTACTCCGTACATGCTCAGATACATTGCCGACTTTGCCATCCGAATCGGAACTCGGTTCCAAGGAAGCGGAATAAAAAAACTTTTAGATGACAATACAGAGTAGTACAACTCGATAGAATCCAAGGCGGAACATACATATGTACCCCTCAGACATGTCAATAATATGGTAAATAACTAAATAACTAAATAACTAAATACTAAATAATTCAAGGAAATACACGGCAGTGCGGCATAATTCCACCCCACGTTTTTCCTAGTCCGGGGGAAAGCCGAGTCTCAGCCACCTCATACTTTGCCCCTCCAAATGCGGGGAGAATAGGAACCTTTCAATGAATCATTGGCTATGGATTGATAATATACTATCTAATATAATAGATATATTATATATATTTGTATATATATACTCCGTATATATGTATTAATGCTATCTTACGCGTGACTAGGCCTAGTCCAAGTCTTCCCCCGTATTCATCACCCGTGGACCCCCCCCGCTAGAAATTGCCATTTCCGGGGTGTTTTTTTTTTTTTTTCTTTCTTTCTTTCTTCTTTTCTTTTCTTTTCTCTCCTTTGGTAAGGAAGGTGGCAACGATGGATGAGGTGCTTTTTTGCTAGGCCTCATAGCCTATAGATAGCCGCTGGCCCCACCATCTCTCATCTCTTAGTGTCTCCGCTGTTCATCCAGGAGTTGGCTATATATGCTGATTTCTTATCTGCTCATAGTTATACTTGAAAATAGGGAACTGGACCTAGGAAAAAATACCCAAGAACTACTGACTTGGCATCCAAGATCCCTCTGATGTCCCCCCCAAGTGGCACAGCAAAGACTCCAGTCACTTACTCACTGCCTAGAGTGATCTTGAAAATCATAAAATGGACCCTTGGGACTCGTTACATCATTTCATATCATTGATTGAGGAATCCAATTCCAATAAACACCCCTTTAGTGTGGACCAATCTGAATAGACACCGAGAAATAGAAGTAGACATAAACATCATAACACAAATTCAGGTAAACCGCAAATCACAACTGCTGTCGGGGAATAAGATAGGAATGACCCATGAGGAAAAAAAAAAGTAACAAAACAAATAACCGAGTAAAAGTCATAAACCATCCCTAAACACCGCCACGGCCCATCCTCTCAATAGAACTCATGATCCCGCCTCGGCCAGGAGTAGGCATTGCAATGCCAGATCTGCCACCGCTATTACCACGAGAATGACCGCCGGGAGCACCAAATCTGGGTATCCTCTTTTCCGTAGTGGCAGGAGGACGGATGCTCCCAGACACAGAACGACTGACACTGCGACGGAAGTCGTCAGGGGTGACTTCACGAGATGGCTGAGCTGGTTCGTCAATGTGGTCATTGTGCACAGAAGATGCCACAGAGGGCTCCCGGTCTCGAGCCTGAGATGGGGCAGGCGTCTGTTGCATGGCTAGCCACTCGTCAACAGCAGCAACAAGCTCGCCCTTCTCGGCGCGTTCAGACTCCAGGTTTGCACGAATTCGCTCGGTATCGTCCTTCAGAGCAGCCATTTCTCGCTGCAGACCCTTGATCTGGGCCTCCATGACACGCTTTTCGGCCTCGTGCTCGTCATTCTCGCGAGCAAAGTAACTGTTGTTAGCCGCGCCCATTGAATCGGATTGCGCAGTATCACGTTCGACACGGAGATGTTCATTCTCCTCCCGTGCAGCAGTGAGCTTCTTCTCCGCCTCACGCAAACGCTTCTCCCACCGAGACTCATAGCTCTTTTTCAAGGCCGCAACCTTGGTCTCATGCTTGCCCTTGTAGAGCACATGAAGCTCACGAGCGACCTTTTCCACGGCATCCTGAACTTCGCGAGCAGTATCCTCAGCCGAGTTAGAAGACTGGTGAGACGAGCTAGCCTTACTAGTGCTAGACACAGCCGCAGCACGTGCAGCGGAAAGCTGGCTTTCGAGCTCGACAACTTTGCCTTCCAAAGTCTCTTTGGTTTTTTCGGCCTCTTCCGCCTTTCGAGACAGACGGTCACGTTCACGCTCTCCCTCCACTAGTTCGGAGCGGGCAGATCGCAGAACAGTTTCCATCTCATTGACTCGACGTTCCCACTCGGCCTGTTCCATCTCCAGTACCTCCTTGCCGGCGGCTTCGTTGCGCACCTCTTCCAGCGCTTCACCGACTCGTCTCTCCGCGTCTGCCACTGCTTGCTTTAGGCTGGCAACCTCGGCCTCTTTGCCACTGAGAGTGGCTTTGAGCGAAGATATGTCAGACAAAAAGCCGGACTTCAGTGACTCTAATTCACGGGGAGTGACCGTGGGAATGGATCGAGGGGTAGGTGCAGCCGGAATATCAAAGTCCAGCAGTGACGACATCTTCCCGGGAGATCGAATGGATTGCCGGGCAGGTCGCATAGGCGAACGCCGCGAGGGGGAGAAACGAGTACTTTGCATGGACTGACGAGGGAAGAAGTTCATTTGATCAGAGAAATCAAGCAGATTGGTAGAGTCAACCGGATGAGCCATGTCCCGAGGGCCTCTGGGTCTCGGTGTGGGCGATCCCATTGGCGAATTCCCATCTAGATAGGCACTCGCTTTGTATGCCCTGCGCCCTGTGCCCGGGGTGGTTGGATCGACACTGTGTCGATGCCCGTCCCGAGTGGGGGCTGGGCTGGGGGCGACATTGTCTCGCATCGACTTCATCGGCGATTGGGCGCGAAGCTTTGCAAATGTAGTCATATCAGGCATGGCGGAGAATGTGCTCAAGCAAGTGTCATCCATTGAGTCGTCGACCATCGAATCCTCGTGGGAGATATTCTCCTTGTCGCCATCTTCATGAAGTACTGTGCTCATTCCCTCATTGTGTCTCTCCTCTATCATGCTGTTGCCAATTGCTGATCGGTCATGCACGGCACTTGTACCGGAGAGGACGCTCTGGTCATGGAGAACACTTGGCTCTTCGGCATCGATGTGAATCGCTGGTGCATCTGGTCGACTCACCATACCCTTCTTATGGCGCTCGGTCATCTGTAAATCATCCAGATCCTGGGGCGTTTGGTCATAAGATCTTTTGCGGGGAGTTGCTGCAGCCGAGCGCTGTTCACTCACTCCAAGTGATGCACGAGAAATCCGGCGCGACTTATGAAGATCGAGGGTGCTTTCCTTGGGACTCGGTCGGAAGGACGAAGTAGGTACTGGAATAGGTGAAGAGGAGTTAGATGCTACCGGTGACTTCACATGTGCATGTAGCTTGGGAGAATCAGCTGTCTCTGCTGCTTCGTCGCGGACGGGCAAGCTCCATTCCGCAGCAAAGGATGAACGCTTAGATCCCACCGGTGAGTCTTGTTTCACCTCGCGCAGCTTCGGCGAATCAGCCGTCGTCTCTAGTACTTCAGGGCCGGTGGGCGAGTTCGGTGCCACGATAGGCGAAGGATACTTAGACACCATTGGTGAATCTTGTTGCATATCATCTAGCTCCGGTGGATCGGCTGTTATGTTTTCTGCCTCATGCCGGAACGGCGAACTAGCGGGTTCAGGCAATAGCCGTGATTTAGGAATTGGCGAGTCATTCTGCATTTCGCGCAAGCGATCAAAGTCGACCGTCTCTTCCCTCGCATCAGGGCGGAATGGGGAGCTCGCTGGATCCTCTAGAGCTAGCCGCCTTCCCAATCCAGGAGACATAGGCTGGACCTCGGGCAGTTTTTGAAAACCCACTGTCTCTTCTCGGACATGAGGTCGGAACGGGGAGCTTCTGGGGCTCTCCTCCTCTAGTGGCTCAAGTTGTGGGTATGGCAGAGGAGACGACTGTTGCTCTTCGTGCATATTTTGGAAATCCACTGTATCTTCACTCGCGTCGGGACGGAAGGGAGAGCTCATTGGCTCCCCTAGAGCCAGCCGCTTGTCCAAGCCAGGTGACATGGGTTGCACTTCACGCAACCCGCGGAAATCAACTGTATCCTCTGCTGCATGTGGACGGAACGGAGAGCTTACAGGGCTCTCCTCCTCTAGCGGTTCAAGTTGCGGGTGTGATTGAGACGAGGTCTGTTGCATTTCGCGCAGCTTCTGGAAATTCACGGTATCTTCGCGTCCATCAAACTGGAACGGTGAACTGGCACCGTGTTGATATGAGTCGGCGTCATTGAAATCGTCATTATCGTGTTCATACTCGTTCTCGGGTTCGTTAGGGTAGTGGGCTTCGTTTTCATCATAGGCATTCGGACTCGGCGCGGCGTGGCTTGTCCGTCCTTTCTTCAATGGACTTGAAGGGGCAACATGCTGTGAGGGCTGATCAAGGGTCTTGTGAAGAAAGGGCGAAGAATTCGCCATTTGAGATTGTGCGCGCGCGTTCTGGTAGGAAGATGAGAGAGGCGAGAGTGGATTTGACATTATGAAAGCAAGAGCACCTCTGGGGAAAGAGAGGGGGGAAAAGGTTAGTCGTAAAAAGTCGTCTCTGGACTGTTTTCAGAGCCAGTTCGGTTGGGCAAAAAGAAAGCAGAGTAAGGCAGAGTTTGTGTATACAAAAAGAGTTGCCGTGTTGACGTTGCTGGGTAAACAAAACTAGGCCTAATTGGGAAAGGTGCATCCAAACTATCTAATCGGAGCGTCGGACTAACTAACTAGTTAACTACACCATACATAACCTCTCTCGTTGACGACGTAGTTCAGTCATCTATCAGTGATACATTTGGCTCATGGACGTCGTATGAAGTGCAACATATTATGAGAGAGAACAATGCCCAATGTCTTGTTCATCATATTGTAATATCTATGATTATATCTTAGAACTCTATATAAGAAAAAGCACCCCATTCGCTCTTTGTTTCCTAATCCGACACTATTGACCCTTCTGTGTACGCATCATCTCTATTGACAATGATATGAACGATGTCATCGTGTGGCTGCTCTGGAAGAGCAACATAATGACAAACCGCCGCTGGCTCCACGGTCACTGATGAGCGTTTACCGCACTGGAGGAACCACAGCTGTAAAGCGCCGACCAACGCAACGAGACTACTCCCCCACCAGGCAAGAGCAGTGCAACCAATCTCAGCCCCGGAGCTGTAAAGAAAGCCGGCAATCGGAGGAGCGAGAGTTCGAGATGCAGCCCCAGCGGAAGCAGCGAGGCCATTGATTTTGCCCATGACGGAGTCTGAGGGGCTAGCTTGCTTGATGAGAATCAAGAGGATAGGATAGTCGATAATGGACAGGATATTGCGAACGATCAAACAAGCATAAATACCGACATAGATGAGCTGGCGGGGTAAGAAGACCAGGAAGGGAACCATGAAGTATGCGATTGGATGGAGCACCGTAACGATGACAAAGAGCCGCCAGATTCCCAGGTAATGTGCCAGCATGGGGAAAATGATGCTTTGGATCACGAGGGCGATGATGCCATCGGTGGACATGATCACACCCACAGTTCGAGTGGAAAGACCGACTCCGCCCGGAATGTCAAAGGGCGAGTGGTGCAGACGTGACGATCCTCGCGGATCCTTATCCTGCAAGAAGATGGGCAAGAGATGGTCATACGTCATCGAGTGATAAGTAAAGATAGCCAACGCAACTACAAGCATAACGATTCGCCGGGTGAAAACTTTGGGCTTTGGTAACTTCTTCCACGTAGGAGAGGAGCCATCGGCTTGTACACTCCAACTCTCATCATTATGCAGGTGAACCCGATTAAAGGTCCCGTAAGATTCCGCTCGCAGGTCCACGCCAGCATTGGCAGTTGCGCCAGATGTAACCAGAAGCGGTTGCTCAGCTGCTTGGTCGAAATGTCCATAGGCCTCGCTGGGTTGCATGTCTGGATGAGTCTCTTGCAGGAACAGCCAGCTGCCGATAATGCTAAAGAGAAGTAAGACACAGCAAACGAGGTTGGGCAAAAGGTAGGGAAATTTGCCAAAGAGACCATCGGCTGGGAAAAGGGAGGGAAACCCTTCAGCGGGCTTTGCTAGCAAGCCTCCAATAGCTGAATGGAATTAGCATTTGCAGTAGAATTATATCCATATGAAGACGAATGCCATACATACCTGGGCCGATAATCGTTCCAATTGACCAAACAAAAGGCATGATGGCATACGCTCGAGCTGTATGTAAGATTAGCCTCCGTCCAACTCCGCTAGATATTACAGAATGGCGATAGACTCACGTTCATGCTCAGGTCGCCTGACAAGCTCACCGACCATTGTCTGAATTACTCCAATATTCCCATTCAAGGCTCCACCAAGAGCTCGACCAGCGAGCGCGACCCAGAAGTTCGGGGCCATCCCTACCAGGATCAAAGAGGCCATAGTTCCCACGCAGCCAGATATAAGGATGGGCTTCCGGCCCACACGGTCTGAAAGAGCACCCCAAAACATACCGGTCAGAGCCTCTGCCAGCGAGAATGCAGAAATCAGAATACCGGCATAGAAGGAGGCATTGTTGCCATTATCCATGTGGAAGTCCTTGACCATCACCCACGAATAGGGGAAGATAGACGTCAAGGCGATGGGCTCTGCAACCCGACATATTGCTGTTGCTGTGTTAGTCATTGCCAAGTACGAGCCTACCTAGGTAGGACATAACATACCTAGGAGGAAAAGTTGTGCTGTTGGAAAGCTGTCGGGCGAGGGGTGAGATCTTGCCTGTGGTGTCAATGCCATAGTTCTTCAGAAGCAGTTAAGATCTTACGGCAATCCACTCCGGCAGTGTCTATCAGGTTGATCTTGTTATCCACCGCACAGCTCGTACCTTATGAGCGGAGCGGGAGGTCTTGCTTTCCGTCTTGCTTCTTCTTTTTTTTTTTTTTTATCTCAAGACTGTCGACTTCTGTATTTTCCTTGGGAGTGTATAAACCAAAGACAAGGTGGAAGGAAGAAGAGGTTAAAAGGTCGGAGAGGGAGAACCTTGGTAAGAGACTATTTTTTCCACCGCCGAGAACGGACAACATCTGACCCTGAACCCTAGTTACCTAAAGCAATTAAGGATTCTTAATATTTTATAAATAGCAATATAAATATGTAGTTGGAGAAATAAATGTGGATTTATCTTAACTTCTGAGAATCTTGTTTTGTATATTTTGTACATGTAATTTAGTACCTCTTCCCACGTTGTGATGAATGAAAACTCTTTGGGTGGCGAACCATATTTTGTTCGGGTATCTCGGTAATGGTCGAGGATAGTGGATATTGTCCAATAATAGCTAGCTACCAGGTTAAGAATACTTAGGTATAATACATATGTAATAATCCATGGATGTCATATAGCTACGATGTGAAGATAAATAAACAACAATGGACCTCGGGAGTTTTCCAAGGTTTCCCCACTCTGCTTTCTTAAACCCTTCTCGGCCAATCACAGGTCAGCGTAATTTGAGTTAGACCCCGCAGATCAGCCGCATATGTAGTACTACATACGATGTAGTTAGGTACTTCTTTATTGTGCACGTTTACAATCCTAAAAAGATATTCAAAATATATTGTAAAAGGGTAATTGAATATATCGCCCCTTCCATCATTTTAAGCCAAATGGTATCAAATTACTAAGATACATCGTCAAGGAAGCTACATTAGCGGCCGACTTATTCAAGATTATACATATACTTACGGACTGATGTACATAGTTGTCATAGTTGTATGTAGCTACCCATCGACATATTCCTTGCATAGATAGTTTGAAGAAATCAGAAATCTCACTATTCACCGATCTGAATGCTAAACACAAAAGGATTTCTATCCTTGGCCAGAAAGTATGAAATGATGATATGGAAGGCCGAACGTGGCAGAAAAGGGGAGAAGGGGGGAGGGGCGGAAGAAAAACAATGAGCATAGAAAGAGATAAGCAGAGATGATGCCTTCACCAGTGACCAATCCCCTGCGCCGGCTAATCCACACATGCCATGCGGTCCGGATTGTATCTAGATACCAAACAAAGCCAAACTGAAAAAATAAAAAATAAAAAAAAAATAAATCAAAGGTTTCACAAAGTAGCTTCCGGATGCGTGGGGGAATTGGTGATCTCGACAGAGCGAGTCTCAAGTTCCTTAGGAAGGGTACCAGAATGGTCACGAGACTCCTCACGAGACTCCTCACGAGACTTCTTAACGATAGGCGCTGATTCGGGGTTCACCTCTGTGAAAGGCTGATGGACCGACGGAGTGGCACTTGAGGAAGAGCCCTCTGTTTGTGGCTTGCTGGAGGTATCCTCAACGTGTTCCGCAGAGTCATCCACTTTCTCCTCATCTCCAATCACGGCAGCTAGACTGCGAAAATTGAACATTGGCTCAAGAGAGTTCGTGTTGCCCTCTCCAGCAGCAGGACCGCTTGTGCCATCCTCTGGAGTGGTTTCCATGACAGAAGAGAACGACGAAGAGGCACTGGAGACCTGTCGCAGGTGAGACTGTCGTGACGGCTCAGACTGATCCACCGACTGGCTTGCTGGTGCTGCTGGATCAAGCAGTGTAGGGCAGTTCGTTTCTTCTGCAGTCGATGGCAGTGTACGGTCAACTCCCTTGCCTTTGCTACCAGCTGCGATTTCTTCACCAATGACACCCTCGCCTATGATAGAGGATGAGCTACTCCCCTTACCTAAATTGGATTCGCCAAGGACATCCAAAGCGGAGGCGCTAGCATTATTGCTGTATAAGCCATTCTTGCGAGCCACCTTATCCGCTTTCTTGGCCTCTTTCTCCTTCTCCTTCTCCCTCTTCTTGGCCTCCTTTCTTGCCTCTTTCTCCTCCCGTTTGAGACGCTCGTCTTCACTGGCCAAGCTCAGTCGGATAGCTTCCATCATCATCATTTCCTCAAGATCGTCAATTCGATTGCGCCTTGAGCTTGATCGACCAGCAGCCGGATTACCCGCACCTTCTTCGGTAGAAGCAGAATCTGTGTCTTGTCCAGTTGCTCGAGGCGTCCGATCAGCACCCGTACGCTCCGTCAAGAAAGCCAACGCATTGAGGGCGGGTGAAGCGGTCCGGCCGCTATACCCTTCTCCACCAGTGGCTCTTCGCATCCCCCGCCGTCCGATGCCAAACCCACGCGAGTCACTCCCAGATGTACTGGGGTTGATCAAATATGCCGCCGTGTGAAGGGCAGTCGCAGCCGCAGATCGACGTGCCGCGTGGGCTCGTGCATTTGATAATTTGGTCGCCCAGTCCGGTCGAATCCTATCGGTTGTAACCACTGTGGGGTCAGTGGCCGATAGTGAGGTCGCACGGCGGCGACCTGGAACGGCGGCAGTGGCATATGATAAGGAGGATGTGGAGGATACTGGAGAAGTGAAGTTAGGGAAGAGCCGGGCACTGGGGTCTGCAGCATAAGTCAGGCCCCGGCGGAACGAGGGCGGTGTATAGGTGACTCCGAACTCGGGCTGGACGCAGAAGGGGCATGCCGAGGGCTCAGAGACCAACTGGGACTCGGTCGACTCCGCCTGCTCTCCCTCAGTTGAAGGTGCATTCGCGCTAGGCTCTCCATGCTCGGGGGTGTGCGGGTCCGGGCGTTTGATCTGCACGAAGCACTCGGAGCAAATAGGTTGATCACAGCATCGGGTACGGTTTAAGTACGGCGGATAGTAGAGGAAACAGATAGGACATTCGCTTGCGTCTTTGTACAAATTGACTTCGATCGGCTGTCCGTTGACAAATGGGTCCTTGGGAAGCTGCAGTTCCCGGGGCGTTAGATCTGTCTGTGAGTTATGCTTAGAGGTCGTCAAAGCAGCCAAGGTCTTCGCCCTTGTTCGGAAAAGAGGGGAGGTGGATGTCCCGGATGCGATCGGAGATGCGGAGGGTAATGACTGAGGAGGGTTGGAGGACTGCGACGCATCTGAATTATAAGATTGCGACCTGGACGTAATCGGCACTGTGAGATGCTGAATATTTGTTGGATCGACGGAGGCTTCATCCGGGATCCTGGACAATTTGTACTCCAACTCGGGCGGGATCTCGTCGGGCTGGGGAATGGGCATCCCTCGTGCAGCCGCCATAATCTGATGCTCAGCCCACGACTCCGAGAAATCATTCAGACCTCTCCAGAAGGGAGCCAGTCGGCGTTCGATCTAACCCTGCTGTCAGCCTTGACTAATTCGCATCGAGGGGGTATTTCAGGCAAACCTACCATCAGTTGGCGCACCACTACCTTATTGTAGTCTTCTGTCCCCACATACACGCCCTGTGTCACGAGATAACCTCCATCGACATGCTCCTCCTTCATACTACGCTCCCTCTCTTCGAGACGCGCCACCCGTTCCTTCTCCAAGCGGCGGGCCTCGCGTTCTTGCTTTGTCTCCCGCCGACGTTCCAATGTGGTCACCTCTCGATCATGATTGCTGATTCCAAGAATCGAAAGGTCAGGTCTACTGCCTCTTGCTGATCGAGAACCATGATACGGTCGACTTGAGGCATCGGAAGCGCCCGGGGATAATTGACTTCGACGACTTGATGGGGCTGTGGAGCGCGACTCCTTGGTTTGGGAGTTTCCCATATTGGGAGTCCAGATAGATGTGAGGATGTGAGGGGAAAATATTAATTCACAGTCACGGTGATCCAAATCGGAATATGGCGGGAAAGGCCCCCAAGGGGGTGGGGGTGTTATATTGGGTGGGCAGTAGAAATGGGGAATGGGGATAAAAGGTAAAGGAGAAGAGGTTAAGGCCGGCAAGTTGGAAGACTAATTGTAATAGAGTGGAGGTAAGAGGAGTAACTCTCAGAGCAGAGCGGGGGGGATATTGTGATCTGTCCGGAGTAACTGGGGAAGTGAGATCGGGTGAGGACCCCAAGCAACAATTCAAAGTGTTTAACAGATTCAAGAGATTCCAAAAGAAAAAAAAAAAAAAAAAAAAAATAGATACAACATAGATAGATAGATAGAAAATATCGGATGTGGCGGATGTTATTTTTGTGTTATTTTGGATTTTATCTCATAAGTGGGCAACATATAACTAACGGAGTACTTGTTTTTCTCATTTTAAAGGTCTAGACTATACCTAGGTAGTTATGGTATTACTAGTTATATAACTGACTACAGTTAGTTATAGTTAGAGATACATGGTTATGGTTATCTACTATATGTATATCAATGTATAACTATCAATGTATGTTATAGTATGTTATATAGTTAAACAGGTTAGATAAATAGCAAGCTTTTTACTACTCAACCCAGGATCATCAGTTGATCCATCGTCATCGTCAAGTCATGGGCAGATTACACAGTCCACTCCACTTCCACTTTGAATGCGATGTATACTATACATCATAGGCCTTAAGATGCTGCACTTTGCAGATCTAAAAGATTACCTAATTGACTAACTACCTAGGTAGTTATGTGATTGGGAAGGTGAAGTCATTGGATACATGGATGTCCTTAGGGAATTGCAGGCAGAAATAGCCAATTCAGGCCAATTCAGGCCAACTTGTGATCTCCAACCTCGGAACTATCTCAGCCAATAACCACACATCCCTAAAAAGGCGGTGGCATAAAATCAGTCTGTACATTATTTTTTTTGCCCAAAAAAAAAAAAAAAAGATCGAAGAGCGGTGTTGAAGCTCTTCCCCAATTTACCTTGTAATCTTGACATCCTCCACAGGTCATGCATCAGTGATACCTCTACTCTTTTTTCATCTACTAAGCATCCTCTGGCAATGACTGAAACAACCAGACTGCATATCACGCCTTTCACCCAGGATATCCTTCCGTCTGTGCTGCCAGCCTCTATTCGCAACTTGGCCACAGAAATATCATTCCACGAGATTTCCACCTTCCCCGAGAATAACTACGGATACGTGACTCTACCAAACATGGAAGCCGAGAAGATCAAGAAGAAGTTAAACGGCTCCATCCTTAAGGGCAAGAAGTTCAAAGTCGAGGCCGCCCGCCCTCAAAAGAGACATCGGGAGGAAGAGGATGTGGTACCTGAAGCCCCCTCTAGCGCCAAGAAGAAGACCAAGAAGACCAAGAAGGAAACGCCCGAGGATGGTGTAGTGGAAGGCTTTGAGCTTCCCGCAGACCGCAAAGTGAAACGAGGCTGGACCGAGTCCAGTGATGCCAAGCAAGAAAGACGAAAGTCGGAGAAGAAAGAGAAGAAGAGCAAGGAAGAGAAATTACAATCCAAGTCCAAGTACACCGACAAATCCGAATGCCTGTTCCGAGCAACGATCCCACCCAACCGAGCATCTGACGCAACTTCCGACGATAAGAAAGCAAAGAAGAAAAAGAAGTCCAAGGATAATGTCATCCATGAATTTGAGAAGACGGTGACCCAGCCAAGCTTCCTACGCACTGCGGAGGAAAGCGCAGCGCCTACGGCTACATTTGAAGATGGAAAAGGCTGGGTGGATTCCACCGGGAATCTGAGAGAACCTGCCAGTGAAAAGATCTCGAAGGATAATTATCGGCCTGGTCAGATCCCAGGAGCCAAGGAGAAGCGCCGAGCTGCCAAATTGGCCGCCAAAGAGACAAGAAAGCCTTCGCGCAAAGAAAAGACTCCAGAGGAATCATCCGAGTCTGAAGATTATACCTCATCGAGTGGCTCATCTTCAGACGAGGGTAGTGACTCGGAGAGCGAGGTGAATGAGAGCAAGGTCGATGAGAATCCTGAAGATTCTTCTTTATCTTCTGACGGAGAGGATGTCAAGCGGCAATCCCAAGAAGAGACCTCCAAGTCCACAGAGGCTAACGACGGTGATTCTGATACACCGAGCCAGCCGGACTTGGATGAGATACCCACGGAGGCTGCGCAAGAGGTGGAACAAGATTCATCTGCCAAGGAGGTCCACCCCCTTGAGGCTCTTTTCAAGCGGGCCGCCCCGACTGCATCCGATAACCAGCCAGCTCATGAGGCCGAGGCTGGATTCAGCTTCTTTGGCAATGACATTGAATCCGAGGACGAGCCTCAAATGGCTGAGCCTCAGACACCTTTCACACCCTTCACAAAGAACGACCTACAAAACCGAGGTCAGCGCAGTGCAGCTCCCACTCCCGACACTACTGCGGCCACCCGGCATATGACGTGGAACGAGAGTGAGGACTCGGATGACGAGGACGTTTCGATCGACAGTCCTGTCACAAAAGCCCGCGTGGAAGCCGGTGCAAACATGGAAGAAACCGAGTTCGCCAAGTGGTTCTGGGAGAACCGCGGTGACAACAATCGCGCCTGGAAGAAGAGACGACGTGATGCTGCCAAGGAGCAGAGACAGAGAGACAACCGGAAGAAGGGAATCAAGGGAAAGTCATAGATTCGAAAAATCTGAGTTTTGTGGGAAGTTGAGTGATGTGTATCTAGACTCTGATGTGGTACTCATACCATAACAAGGCTGCCAATAGCCTTTCAACGACAACAAATACCATGTAATTTAAGCCAAACTTCCCCTCCAAGTTTGATCAAATATAAACATAATATATATATATATATATATATATATATATAAAACATCCAGACATCTTCGCCGCTCCAGGGCTGGTCTTTGTTGGATTGCGTACATAGTCATGTGACCATACATCGTCATTAAACCCAAGCCAAACCAGGACTTGTCGCATCGTCCACTGTGTGCCCAGGATGTCTTCTACCTGGTCCTCACAGCGCAGCATACAGCTGCTGCTGCTACTCTTTACATTTTTGTCTGTCACATCATTGGTAGCAGCATCCAGTAAGTGCTATCCTTCCCTCTCCTCCGCCTCAATGCGCCAAGTGGGAGATCAAATGGCTACCATCTTTGCGTCGATATTTATGTGATACTAATACGCAATGCCTACAGCACCAACTTCGTTCTGCAAATGTACATGTTTCTCCAATAGTACGATCATCCCCCTCAATCCCGCCAAGTCAGAAACCTCCTCCGGCATCGACCACGTCCTCCGCTTTTACGAGCGCGACTCTCTCAGCTCTGAGATTGAACATACCGATGAATACATCAAACGAGCTCAGAAATATCGATCCCTGAGCTGCAACGATTGCAATCGCAAGTTCTGTCTGGACTACGAGCTACCGACCTGCAAAGGTGCGAAGGAGGAAGATGTGTACACAACCTGCTTCCGTAAGTGATTTGCCGGACCCGTGGATCAGCCGAGAGGAACCGAATTGGATGCTATAAAAGAGATATGCTGACGGGGTCTTGCGATATTAGAGCGAGATTCACGGAAAGACGAGGCGGTAGTGTTTATTTTCATTTTTGCTACAGGTGGACTGCTGGCTTGGGCTGCCTGCAAGCCATGGATTGAGCGATATGTCGAGGTAAGCCAATGCCAATTTGGTAGATCTTTGTGGACAAATGTACTAACTGATTTAGGCTGCACGAGAACGCAGGTCGTATATACCCGTTGCTGAATCCGATCGCTAAATAATTGAATTTGAAGAATTTGAAGAATTTGAAATAATATTGCAGAAATCTAAGCAAAGTGCCTAAAACAGAGAAGTTGAGATCGACATATGATGGATCTAGGAATCATAGGATCTCGATATGATATCAGGAGGAATGGATATAAAAGATGTACTCTGTAGGGAGTACACCCTACATCAAAGTATCAATTCAGGGGTAAATAATCAATTTACTCCATACACACGCAGCTTATCTCGTATAATCTACTCGTATAATCTACTACAACATAACTAACTAATGTTGTATAATCTAGTTAACTATAACCGGAGTACGAAGTACGCAGTCATATTACAAAGTCGATAGATCTATTTTTTTTTTTTTTTCTTAGCGCTTTTTAGACCGATCCTATCCCCACTATCTGAAACAGGGAAGATTGGATGGATAACCAATAGATTGGAGTAATTCGAGGTGGAATGTGGTTTAATAGGGTTTAATAGGTTTTTAATAGGCAATTGAGGATCCTTACGGAGGAGTATATACCAGAATACCACATTTGGATCGGCTAACAATTGGATGCTAATTATCAAGTGGATTCTTGGACTCTCTCCATGGGGGGTTTTTTTTTCCTGAATTTTTCCTATTTTTCTCTCCTTAAATTACTGTGTCTCCCTCACTTTTAAAGGCTTGATCTATTTCCTATATTCCAGAAATAATATACATATAATTGTCGGAATATGGCAATCTTCGACTCCGAGAAGCGCCCTCGAGGCCTTCGTGTGCCCTCGCTCGCAGCACTGAAGTCTTCAGCAACGAAATCGCAATTCTCTTTCCAAAAGAAATCCGACTTGCCAGCTGATTTGCCGTCTGACGAATCAATCTCACCTAAACCGACATCCTTTCCTGCCCCTCCACCACCAAAGCCGGCCCCTCCGCCGGACAAGGAACTACCAGCTCCCCCGAAAGTGGACATTCCAGCCTCATCCAACAACCCATACTTCCCTCCAATTCCCGGAAATGCAATCCCAGAACGACGCCCAGTTGAACGGGTCCCTGTCCCAACGCAGTCTCCTCCCCCTCGGATGACAGGTATGCGGACCAAGAAATCACAGCCTGATTTCCACACGCCTCAACAACAGCCAACCCCAGTGACATACTCTCCCCCACCTCAAGTCCCGACCCTAGTCCAGGCTCCAGCTCCAGCTCCAGGTCCTGCTCCTGCCGATGAGGCCAGCTCCCCTCTGCCGACAGACTTCATCCCGACCCCAGATAGTGTTGAACCGCCACTATCAGTCCCAGAACTGTCGCGCGAGGAACTGGCCCCCCTCACCCTTTGTCCCTCCGGATGTTGAACCCGTGGCGCCGAAGTTGAATGAGATCCATCTCACATGCTACCAGCAGCATCGCAATATGCCCGTGGCGCAGAATACGTGGTGTCCGATGCCGTGTATGACATGTCAGAAATTTGACATTGAGATCCGGCATCGCTGTGTGTTTTGTTGCTTGCGCATCTGCGAGTCGTGTTACCAGATCCTGCAGAAATGCAAGAATCGTTCGGTCGAGGAGTTGGTTGATAAACTCGTCTAATTTGTTGATATCCTTGTCATATCGGGTGCACTGGTATAAATGATCTTGAGAGCATATATTGCATAACCTCCGCAGGAAGTACAGGTCCTGCCAAGGCTGTTAGCTATGTTTTCTTTTTCTTTTTCTTTTTTCTATTTTTCTTTTTCTTTTCTTATCTGTATACCTTTTTTTTTATGATACCAAGAACCTCGTGTATATTATGGTTTAACAAGGACGACTGAAGCATGTTTATAATGAATACTCTTTTTTTCCCCCTCAGCATTCGTGAGATAAATGTGACATTTCGTAGAGATACAAACCTTTCCGTAAGAGGTTGGGCTATGTGCTAGGTACCATACCAAACCGTCAGCTCATTGTTGTGTCAAGAGGATTCCCAGATGGTACAAACGACTCTGATAGATCAATCGTGATCCTCCTCGGTCAGGCCAGGACACCCTTCCAACTCAAGATCAGTTTCGTATGCATATTTGCACCAGAAGCAATACCGATATTTCTCGCGCAGAAAGAGGACCAGCTTGTGTAGCCGCTCAGCTGGCTCTAGCGCATTGAAGGCATCGAGCTCCTCATCGTCTTCTTCCAACTCTATCTCCAGTGTGGAGGTATTCTGATCTGGTTCATTGTCTAGTGCACGGTCAAGCGCCCTTTTATCCTCCCGGTCCATAGTCGAGTCATCGTATTCTGGCAGGCGTAGTAGATTGGGGAAAAATGATGAGGGGAGTGAGGACTGGAGAGCATGGCGTGCCTGGCGGTCACTATCGTTCCGTTCGCGCTCGCGGATAAGACCGCGGTAGAGGACATTGATTTGGGATGTGAGCTTGATTGGCTTCTTCTTTGTCGCGGGGGCGTCGGGTCCGTCCCGTGTTTGACTAGGATCTGTGGAGTCATCTTCTTCTTCTTTGCTGGACTTGGCCGAGGACCCTGTTCCTTGTTCTTTCTCTTTGTCGGTGGTAGCCCCACTCTCCGATTCCCCATCCAGCCTCTCTGCAACTTTCTGCGCCGCGCGCACCTGCGCTTCGATACGTTTCAACTCACGTTCTTCACGAACACGATCCCGGTAACTTCCCTCTTCATGTTTGATTCTCTTTGCTGCTTCTTCTGCTTCCTCACGGAGCTTGCGCTTTTTCTCCGTGTCCAACCCGATTCCGCCACGGTTTTCTTTCAAGGTTAGGTTTAGCGGTTCAGCGCGTGATTTTAGGAAATTGGCAGTGTTGGTAGTGCCAGAGTCATTGTCATTAGCAGCAGGTTTGCCCAGTACCCCACCAGGCTTGAATCCAAGCTTTGCCATCATTTGAAATCCTTTGTTGGTGGGGTTGAGGGTGCTTGTGGCCAAGGCTTCCTCTCGGCGGGCGGCTTCCCGAGCTGCGCGTTCGGCTTTGGATGGGACTCGGCCTCGAGCTTCAGCCTGTAAATGGAAAAGAATGTTAGAATTGGGTTGGCATTTAGCCGGAGACGGATATGGCGTTGAGGTTAGAATGTGGAGGACACGGATACGGTACCTCTCGTAGTTCACGGCGCTTTTTTTGGGTGAAGGTCTCCTTTTGAGTGGGTTCCTCAATGACCATATTCATATAATCATCTTCATCATCTGAAGCCATTATGCCAAGAGTTGAGGTATGGTCTAGAATTCCAAATAAATGAAGAAGAGAGAAGACCTGGGGGGGGAGGGTACGGGTAAGGATGCTACCGATACATAACTCTGTGATTGGTTCATATTGCCAGCAGTAATTTAGATCCACTCTTACTAACTAACTATATAAAACTAATGTTGTATGTTGTCGTTATTAATTGAAGCCTAGGTATACCTAGGTAGGGACTTCTAAAGTAAATTAAATCTAAATTGAAATTGAATTGAGTCTGAATAGGATTGAATTATAGAGAGGGTACATGTAACTACTTAAGGAAGAATTCAAAACATACCTAGGTACATGTTCAATACAATACGCTCAGTTCAAATTGAAATTAGCGTATATGTTTCAAAAAGACGGTGAGGGAATAACTAATGACAGAGATAACTGACTAGTTAGTTAGTTAGTTAGTTGGTTGGTTAGTTAGTTAACTAGTTCACTAACTAACTACCTAATCAGGTAATTATGTGCCAGTGGCAGATCCGCAGGCGGAAAGAAAACGCTTTGGGCTTTTGGTTTTGTGGGGAAGTGGGGGCTCTCGTTAATTCGCATGGGGCTCTTCGATGTACTTTGGAGTACATTTAGTCCATTCTTACACACCTGTACATACTATTATATGCACTATTTTCTATTTTCTATTTTCCATTGGGTATAGACTAGATAGATTACAGTAAAAAAAATCATTTCTGTACTATTTTATTGGGGAACAAACAAAATGAACTTGTATGGTGTAGCATAAACAAAGAAACTATCCCGAGTATCTATCTAGGTACATGAGAATAATCCCCTCTGGAACTTATCACTTCTTTGTTTAGACCCTTAGATTGAATGGTTTCAGATGTCTTTCAATGTCTCACGGTCCCTCTTACCCTAAAAGTGTGTGTTGTAAAAGTGTATCTGACTAGATAGTTGCTTTAGTACCATGCTTAGGTAGCAAAATCACTTCTAGGAACACCTAAATCATGGAACTTTTGTGCCTATCACCTACTTCTAGGACCGACAAGTCTGTTGATCACTAGAAAACCCCATGTATTATGTCTTTTATGCACACCATGGACACTGTCCTTTCCCGAAAAGCTCCCTTGCGGCACATGTGACACATCCCCGCAAGCGTCGAGTATGCATATCTCAATGAAGCAACAGTGGAGCAAGGGCTTTGTCCTCATTTTACCCTCCCACAGCACTTGGCTGTGCGTTGTCACCGTGACTTCGATGGACAAGGGTCGGCTTTTCTTTTATGTCCGCGGGGCCCTTTATAAACCATGACATCGACCGGTTCACAACCAGACTGTCAGTCATCATGGCTAAGTTCTTTGCTATCTGCACTTTGCTATCCCTGGCATCAGCTTCTACAGTGGTAGATTTAGGCTATGCTAGGTACGAAGGTCATACACACTCTGGAGTCACACAGTGGCTTGGTATGCGGTTTGCTGCTCCTCCTGTAGGAGATCTACGATTTGCTGCCCCGCAGGATCCCTTGTCGATTGAGGGAATACAGCAAGCCACTAAGGTATGTACCTCTTGTTTTTAGTTCTTCATAGATAGATAGCCACTGACCATTCACTACTAGCATGGAAGTATATGTATCCCCACGGTGGCACGTGAAGGCCGGGCAGTCCCACCAGGAACTTCAGAGGACTGTCTCTTCCTTGATATATATGCTCCCACAGCTGCAGTAAAAGGTTCAAAGAAACTGCCTGTCTTCTTTTGGATCCAAGGAGGAGGCTTTGCAGTTAATTCAAATGCCAACTATAACGGCACTGGGTTGATCAAGGCATCTAAAAACAATATGGTGGTGGTCACCTTCAACTACCGGGTTGGACCCTATGGATTTCTTGCTGGGGAAGAGGTTGAACGAGGAGGCAGTCTAAACAATGGTCTGAAAGACCAACGCAAGGCACTGAAGTGGGTTCAGAAGCATATCAGCAAGGTAGGCCAAGTCGTCCATTCTTCGTTCTTCTCGTGTGGTTTTTGTTGTTTGATATCTGGGTTTTGACACTCTTTCTAGTTCGGTGGAGACCCCAAACATGTTGTCATTGGTGGTAGTAGTGCAGGTGCTGCCTCGGTGACTCTCATGCTCTCGGCGTATGGTGGAAGAGATGAAGGCCTGTTTATTGGAGCTGCTGCAGAGTCACAAAGTTTTGCCCAGATGCTCAACGTTACCGAAAGTCAATTTGCATACGACGCCCTGGTAACTGCGACTGCATGTGACAGTAGTAAAAACACCCTGGCATGTCTGCGCAACCTCGATGTCAGTGCTTTGCAGGAGAAGAACGTCAACAGACCCAACCCAGGAGCAAAGGGGAAGCCGTTATACCTGTACGGTCCCACAATCGACGAGGACCTGGTGCCAGACTACACATACCGTCTCTTCCATGAAGGCAAATTCATCAGGGTGCCAGTAATATTTGGCGATGACACCAACGAAGGCACGAAATTCGTTACCAAGAGTATCTCCAGCGTTGACGAGGCAGATACGTTCATCCAGAACCAATTCCCAGCAATAAAACAAGCCCATCTTGCCAGGATCAACAGTATGTATCTTACTCCAGACCAGACGGAAAAATTCCCTGGCGCTGGGTCCTATTGGCGACCAGCAAGCACGGCGTACGGCGAAATTCGCTACATCTGTCCCGGAATTGATCTGTCTTCCATTTACGCAGCGGCAGGTGTCCCAAGCTGGAACTACCACTACGCAGTTCAGGACCCCGGCAACGAGCACTCGGGATTGGGCACACCGCACACCATCGAAGTGAACGCAATCTGGGGCCCGGCCAATACTGGGCACAAAGCTCCAGCTTCGTACTACACCACCAACGCAGGTATCGTGCCTGTGATGCAGGGTTACTGGTCAAGCTTCATTACGTCTCTGGATCCAAACACCAAACGGCTTCCTTCGAGCCCGAAATGGGAGACTTGGGGTAAAGGTGGTGATGGATATAAGCGGATCTTCATTCGTACCAACGAGACCAGGATGGAGACGGCGCCACAGGAACAGAGAAACCGATGTAAATATTTAACCAGCATTGGTCTTGATCTGAAGCAGTAGCATATAGTATATATACCCCTTGGAAGGAAATCAAACTGCGAATAACCTTGCACCAGTCAATTCTTTACTAAAAAAATAAAAAGAAATATGGACTAGCGAATTGTGTAGATATCGCGGATCTCGATGAACTTGACTTTTATTCCCAGCCTTACGCCAGATGAACAATGATGTATGTACCAGCCCAACAGGATGCACAACCAAGTGTGAAAGAAGAAAGAAAAACAGACGTAAAACAGGAAGTTGAAATACAAATTGCAAAATGCAAGATTACCGTCTGCCACGCGCCCGCTCGTACTCGTTGGCGGCACGGCCCTCCTGGCTCTGAATATCCGCAACAAGACGCTTGTACTTCTTCTCGTACTCGGAGTCGCGCTCCTTCTTCTCGCGCAGCTGCTCGCGAGCAACGAAGCTGGCATCCTTGCGAAGCTCGCGCATGGCGCCCTTGCGCTCGCGTTTGAACTCCTTCTTGAGACGGTTGGACTCGGCACGCTCGCGGTCGGGATCGTAGTGCTTGTCTGGGTTGAAGTTCTCCTCGAACTTCGGAATGGCTGTCTTGATGGCCAGGGGTTTGTGGTCGTGTAGGAACAGCGGGCGACGAACGAGACGAGCCTGTGCGAGGTGGGAATCGATCTTATCCAGGGTGCTCTGGATGGGCTCCCGCGCTGCCGCGTATACCTTGCCCTTGAGGGATTGGCGGAGGTACTGCAGAACGGCACGGACCGGTGTGAAGATCTCGGTGAAAGCAGATTTCTCGGCCCAAATATCGGAAGCGGAACCAAGGAGAGACACGAGAGTGGTGAGGAGGGAGACCTTAAGCTCCTCCTGCGCCTGAGGATCAGAAGGAGAAGTGGTCACATCGCGGAATTGCAGCTTGCGAGGTGTGACCTTCTTGGAGGGCACGAGTTGAACAGATTCCTGTGATTTTCTGTAGGGGAAGGCTCCGAACTTGACAGTTGGCTCTGCAGGAGTAAGATTGCAGAGAGCATTTAGAGTGTAGTTAATAAACTCGGGCATATATCTTTTGGAGGTCTTTTGATATTGGAGGCAAAGACTTGCGGCAAATGTACCACTTGCAAGGTCTGCGAGCGAGGTGGTGGTGCACTGACCCAGGTACCGGGCCAGACAGAGTTGAGCGGGTGTGGCTGTCGTATGGAAGTGATCTGATGTGGGGAAGAAGGTTGGGATGCCAGTAAGCAGGATAAGGTCGCCAGGCAGCAGATTGAGTGGGCGTTCCTTGCCAATCTCACGAAGTTGGGCTCGGCATGCGATTGTCACATTCAAAGGATGGGTCTTGGCCAAAGAATGAATGTGACGAATGATATTCTCCAGGATGGCAAATGGAGGCTGCTTAGTCTTGTTACCCATGTAAGAAACATGTTCAACAAGAACTTCAGCAAATCGGCCAAGCTTGTCCTTGTTTCCAGGTCTGAGCCGGGGATGATGCAATGCTCGAATGCGCTGGATGACCGTCGGGATTTCCTCGACAGGCACGTTCTTTGTGATACCAAGGAAGCTTTCGTGGTCCTTTGGACAAGGATACGTGAATGCGAGTTTTCCGTTTGCTTCCTTGTTAACTTCGACAGCAGTCGAAGCGGCGGCGGAATCCTCCGTCGGTAGCGTCATTCCATTGATGTGCTCGTCCTCCCCATCTGGCCCGTCAGACTCATCGCTCAACGAACCTTCCTCCTCTTCCATGTCACTGTCACCCATGTCAAGGCTGGCATTTGAATCTGTCTCGACTAGATCTTCGTCGATGATGAAATCATCTTCATCTTCAACGCTGAGTTCAGGGCGTGTTTCAGTGGGGTAAGTCGGAAGGCCGAAATGCATAGCATCGTCAATTTCTGACTCGTCATCCTCGGGAATTTCGTCCTGATCCATGCTGTCCTCATCATCAGTGAGCTGCTCTCCACGCATACGTCGGAGGCGGTCGTTCTCAAGCTTCTTGAGTCGCTCGGCCTCTTCCTCCACCTTCTCCTCTTCGGTCTTCGTGCGATCTGTGGGCTTTGATCGCTGATCGAACGTCATTTGCCTGAGGCGCTGATCGTATTCCTTCTCTGGATCCTTGCTGTTTTGCGACTCTTCAAGCATGGCAGCACGCTCTGGGTTCATCTCTGAGAAATCCTGCTTCGGTGCCTCTGGCTTGGCCGCCTTGGCTGCAGGTTTGACGCCCCGCAGAGCCTCGAAAAGATCAGGAAGTTCCTTATCCAGAGCTTCCCGCAGGTCTTCATCATCATCTTTGGCCTGTTGCCGTTCCGCTTTGTAGAACTTGGACTTGGCAATGACTTCTTTCATGACCTCGGCCTTGGTCTTTTTGCGCCCTGGCTGTTCTTCGTCTCCATAGTCGATAAAGTCCTCCTGGTCCTGGTCCTGGTCCTGATCCTGAGTTTCGTCGCCATCGGGGAAACGCTTCCGTTTCCGCGACGCTTCCTCGTCAGATTCCGCGTCATCCAAGTCTCCAGCCTCGAAGTCGTCTTGGTTCGGTCCATCGAACGACAAAGATTGACCCATGTGAGTAAGCTGCATCTCATCATCATCGTCCTCGAGGTTGAACATGGACTCCTTCCGCATCTTTCTCTGGCTCTCTCGCGCAAATCTCTCGGCGGCCCGTTCCTCAGGTGTCATAGTGGGATCATTCTCACCGAACCGACGATCGATAAGTCCACCGATCTTGTTTCGGCTGTTCATCTCTTTCAGAAGAGTGGCACGTCGCTAATCAAAGTCAGCTTTATAATGGTAGTACTTGAGGAAAGTAGATAAACCTACTCTTTCTTCACCCAGTGATTTGGTAACACCTGGGCGAGCGCCACCTCCAGCGGTCGTATTGCCGTCTCTGGTTGTGACATCAAACTTGCTGGATTTGTTTATCGTTTTGATCTCGAAAGGGTTGAACCGATCCCGAATGGCTTGCAAAGCGACCTCGCGCTGGTTGCGATTCTTCGCACCGACTCCGGTCTTCGCATTTTGTCGTTTTTCTTTCTTGGACTTCTGAGGACCAAGAACCCCATTATCACGGAGCGAAGCCTTCAGCTGTTTTAGCTGAGAAGGTGGCATTTTGCGTGATTGGGTTTGAATTCGAGAGTTGGGATTTTTTTCCCCGTCGTGATTCTCATCAAAAAAATCAGGTACACCGCCTCCGCGGCCTGCGCCGATCAAGATTCTGCCGATTGTGTTCTCCGCATCTCTCCAACTCTCACAACCACTATGGCTCCCTTTTCTGGGGATGGTGTGCTATGGCTATGCCTAGGTATGGACGCATCTGCCCGATGAATTGAGTTCGGCTCAGATGATTAACTTATCTAGGCGTTTCACTGTTCTTTGCCATCCGCGGCATCGCTACAGACCTCCGCCAAGTCGTCGATCTTACAGAAATCAAACATGTTGAAAAAGAAGACAAGATCATCAGCGAGGGAACAGAAGAAGGTGCATAGATACCTACTTCCAACATGTTACTGTACTAACGAGTTCTATAGCTCTGAAGTTAGACACCCTCTTAAAGCTTTCTCAAAGCACAAGCCATGACCTCCGAGCCGCGTACGCCAAAACAATGTTCTCTCGAACCACTCTGCGCGCCAGCTAATACGTTCTAGGGCTTTGCGCATCATTTCAGAACGATCTACCAAGGGGGATACTCGTGACTTGCTATTGGAGGAACTGGCCTCCAAGAACAAAGTGCACCAACGACGAGCTCTGAATGCATTGAACTTCTTAGTTTCCAACCGAGCCCGTATGCCACCCATTCTACCGCATTTTAACAGTCTATGAATGTTCATATTGTTTTACAGTCACTCGAACCTCCATTTGCAGTCGACTCGCCGACGTATCCACCTTTACCGCCATTATCAACTGCCTTTGCAACTTACTAGAAGAACATGTGGAGAAGACGTCTACGACCAATTCGCCCATTTTGCCAAAGACACGGCCGATGGGAGAGAAGAAGGCGCTGAACATTCTGAATGTCCTGTTGCCAGAGAACATACCCGATGCACTGGAAGCGGGGATCATCAGTCGATGGCTCTGCAGATATCCATTCCCGTGTGCAATAGCTGAGCCTTCTCGCCGGCGGGACGTGGTGATCCTCATGAAAACATGGTGGTCAGATGACGTAGTCATGAGCGCGATTTTCAGCACGCTTTCCTCGCACCCCGATGGGATCAAGCAGCTGCGGAAACATGGACTGATGGGCAGCATGATTGAAGAAAATGACCATGACGACGAGGATGATGCGGATAGTGATGTTTGGATGGTAGATGCGGATGAGGCAGGGGGGCTCCTTTGGTCGAACTCCTTCGCGTAGACTTCAGGAGGGGAGTGCCGAAGAGCAAGCGCTTCGACGACGCAGGAGAGAAGCTATGGTTTTGAGCGACGGTGGACGGCCAATTGGAAACGACGACATAATCCAACGACCTATTGATTGATCGCGGTGAGTGCGTGCTCTTTATGATCTTCAACTTGTCTACAACAGACAACCCAGTTTCAAAACTACATATGTAGCCTGCTAGCTACTGTATTTTTATGTCCATGATACCCCCCACACCAGAAAGATGATATGCAATGAATTTCATTTGAACCTCAAAATAAAACTAAAGCCCCATCCACGCTGATTTGGCCAAGTGGTCAGTCTTCTTCCGACTGTTCTTGATCACACCGAATGCCTTTAGTTCCGAGAGAGCGCCATAGAACAAAGACATTACGACTCGGTCATCGCATCCACCAGACTCTCCAGTTTCAAATACACCATAGAAAGCCTGCCAGAGATCATGGACGTTCACCAGAGCGCCCGAATCAAGGTACAACTGATAAAGAATTGCAGTGGCAGGTTGCTTGGCCGAGACCTTGGTCACAGTGACATCTGACGAAGAAAGCAAATAATCAAAGGGAGTAGCTAGGGCGCGCTCGATTGCAAAGCGCGGCCGAGGGGCAAATGTTTCCTTTAATGGATTTCGTAGATCAAACAAGAAGGCTTCATGTAGAAACAGATCTTGTGGGTTGATAAGGGTTTCTGCGAGATGCACTTGCAAAAGAGCAACCAGTCGGTCGACGATGTTGGTATATTCCACGGCTTGTTCCGAGAGATCGGCCTGCCCTTTGCTTAGCCGGATCCGCTGCTGGACGACAGTGGTTTTTGTGACAGTGCTGTTGATATTGTATCCACTGCGCAGTGGACCGGAGTCCAGGCACGTTTCCAATAAAGTCCTGAGATCTTCTTGGATCGCATCGGCCTCTGGACTCATTATAATCCCCTGGAGACGGACGAGGAGTTCATCCAGTTTATCAGAATCCAGAGTCTTCGCCGTGGCGACCATTTCTTCCACAATAGCGGACTCAGACAGTTCGCCAGAGAGTGCGCGAATGGAAAGGTCCGACACATTGGTTTTTTTCGCGCTCTGTGTGTATTGAAGGCAGGTATGTACGACGCGGACTGCCTGGAACATGCTTTGCATTCTTTGCTGGTTTGCATCCAGGTACTTGGGCGTTTCTTGAATAAGATATTCGTCATCTTCTAGCATATCTCGGACTTGCTTGATAGAGCCCTCTTCGACTAGATCCTCACAAAACCTTGAACAGCATTAGTGGAGTTATGACTTGAGAATCGGAGACACTTACATTCGGAATGATGGTAGGTTTCTGATGGCTTCACAAAGCTTGTTTTGTGCAAGAATGGTAGACTTCGGGTTGGCTAATAGCACTGCCAGAGGATTTGCGAAGAAATGAGACATGTATGCATACTGGATGAATTAGATGTCTGTTTTTAAAGCTATTGGGGATAGTCACCTTGACCATGCGACTGAATGCCTCTGGACTTTGGAAATAGTCACTTGTGTTTTCAAACAGAGTGCTGGTAACGTTGCGACCTAGCCAAAGATTGGTGTCTGGGTCGGTCTGGAGAGTCTCATAGATGCGGTCGACACAGTTTCCGGCCTCTTGGACCTCAAAATGCTTTCCCCGAAGGAGAGCAACACACGAGCGAGGCAGTCTGCCTTCAAACAACTCTACAGAGGTAGAGATGCCTAGTAAGACTGTGAATGGTATACGGTCAAGCCATGATCTAGTAGAGGGTCAGTTAGGGGATCGGTCAAAGTCTGGAATATCAATCGCACTTGAATAGAGACAAAAGGTCGGTCAAAAGGCCAGGGTCAAAAGCCTCGCTATCTCGAAAGGCTAATACTAATTTCTTGGTTCCCTTTCTCTGCACATAGTCGTGAAGAAGGTCTAAATCGTAACCAAGAAGTCGAGGTCCCTGGTGCACGGCGGTTAGCACAATGATTCAATGTTTTCAATGCGATCACGTACAGCACGATCTGTAAGGAACTTTTGATATCCATCATTGCCATCCGTGTTTGTAACGGTAGCTCGGATAATGTTTTTCAACGTTGTTTTCAAATTGGGAGCATCCCCTGATTCCAATACCACGACACTGCCTTCTTCGGTCGATATCAATTGACCATTAAGCCGTGATAGCAATCTGCTGAGCGAAGATACATTTGAACCAACCGTCACCAGAGCCGTAGGAATACATCCATCACATCTAAAGCCCTAGTTAGAGCATGTTCGTGGATCGCAATGGGATAGGGACGTACGTCTGAGGTGAGGTGTCTCTGACAAAGGACAACACATCCGTCAAAACCCCGGCATCGACATCCTCGAGGATATTCTTGAGTCCTGGTGAGTAATTTATCACTATGACCACCCACTAATTCACCTGACTGACCTGAATCTTGTGTTCTTGCTTCGACCATAGCTCCTGATAGGCATCATATCGTAATTGGACGGACTCGGCGTTCTCGTCTCCGTTCAAAAGGGGCACAAACCGCTGTCGATCAGGCTGCTCGTCCTTGTGGGCGGTTGACGAGACTTTGCGGCGCTTCGAAAGTCGCTCGCCCGCTGATTTTCCATGTTTGGGCGGTTGGTAGATATACGCACCCTGCGATGATTTGTTAGCGCGCAACCTCAAGGTCCATACGAGAACTCAAGACAAACCAGATTTTGGGACTTGTCATTCGACAAGCCCAAGGCATCGTTCAATCCATCAGCATCCATGCTGCTGCTTAAAAGGACTTGGTTGTCGCAATGGGGATGACTTCAAGGGCGGAAGCGCGACAAGACGCTAAACCCAATCAGGTGATAATTGGTTCTCTCCCGAACTTGAACTTCTTCACTTCTCCAACTTTTTTGGTCGCATTCGATGACCGATTGACTTCAGACTTCATGCTGCGCCAGGCTATTCAAGGAGCCCGATGGTGTCAGCATGTGGCCCGCAACCCATCGACATGCGCTCCACGCCGGGCCTTCTCCGCCATAGCTCCGCGGCGTCTTAAATTTGGCGGACCGAACGACAAAGTCACATTCTACGAACAAGAATCCCTCGAGAGCAAAACACGACGCAAAATCGATCCCGAAGCCGAAGATAATGAGGAGCGAGATGAGGTCAAAAAGGAGCTCGCGAAGCTCCAGGATGAATTGAATGTTTTGGAGGAGGGACCTTTTGCTCCCAGCAGCCCTTTCATCAAGAGTTTACCAGAAGAAGACCGCAAGATTGCCCTAGAAGCCCTGAGAAAATTTGACGAGGAAAATCCTCAGCCTGCAGACGAGCCTGGATTGGATCAGGTTTTCGACGAAGAGCTTGATGATATGCTACGGGAGGAGTTTGAAGGCCTCGCCATGGAAGAAAAGAATTGGGAGGATGGCGTCAAGAGTCGGCGAAAACTAGCCGCCCGGCGATCTGTCGCAGCAAAGCGTGCAGGGGCAGAGTCTCATCCTTACGCTATAAAGTTCAACAATTCCCTACGACAACTCCAAGGAAAGATGTCAGACGAGCGGGCTCGACAAGACTTATGGAAGTGGTACCGACGATGCAAGCAGACTATCCCAGGATTTCTAACAATAATGCCTGAGGGGGCACTCGAAACAATATGGGATGCACAAGCAGCAGGAGAGACTGACCAGGCTACACGCTCAACGCATTTGCAAATCCTGGTTCGGGACGCTAAATCTATCGGCCAAGAACTGGCTACGCCTCAAATCCTATTTTATATCACATCTCTGCATAAAACTGGCTCCACTAACCTCGCACTGGAGCAATGGGAGGCATATCAAGCAGAGCTGTCCCAGAAGAAGGAGGATTTGGAAGAGTACTGGAAGCTCGGAGTACGATTGTTTGCTGCAGACAACAACCCACAACGAGCTCAAGATATTGCTTTGGCTTTCCTGGCAAACGATCGAACTCGTCAGCCGCGTGTACTCATTCCTGTCATTGCAGCGTGGGGAAGATTGCCCGGAAAGGAGGCTGAAGTAAAAGCCTGGGCACTTTATCTGCAGTTGAAGACATTCTTGGGCTCGGATATGATCATGGAAGACTATGATCAAATCAGCATTGCCCTTCTCACGGCTGGTCGATTGGATACTGCAGTTGCAATCTTCAAGGATATGATGGTGACCGGAAAAGACCCAGCCAATGACTCGACTGCTTTGTACAAAGCCGCGTTGGGTCTGGCGGGTAATCTTCATGCATCCAGCATCAACGAAAATGAAGTAAATAAGGTCTCTTTGTCGGCGCTCAAGGTGTTGCCTCGCCAGTTCCAGAATCGGTTCTTCTATGCCAGTTGGATGAAGAAGCTCATTGGTATGGGCGAGGTGGACTCTGCTGCTCTGGTCATTGAACTTATGTATGAGCGGTGTGTCAAACCTGATAGCAAGCACTTGAATGGAATCATTGCGGGCTGGCTCCGTGACGGGAACACAAGTGCACGCGACAAGGCAGAGCGACTTGGCTGGGCCATGATCCAGAAGCGCATCGATGTTGTATGGAGGCGATACCAACCAGCCGATATTTCCCCTCAGCTTCGAGTCAGATCTGGGGAGACAGAGTCTGTACGCATGCCCCAGTTTATGCAGAGAGAGGTCCCGCCTGCGACCATCGAGACCTTCTCTATCCTTCTTCTTCATTACACACGCCGAGGTGACGACGGCATGGTTAGATACTTGGTCAAGTGTCTTGGGGATGCCCATATCAAGCCGAACTCTTACTTCATGAACCACCTTTTATACGCAGAGCTCAGAAAGCAAGACGTGAAACAACTTTGGATCAAGTTCCAGACGATGTCTACCGCCATCCGGCCCGACGTAGAAACGTACGCCTGCCTCTGGGACTGTGCCAAGCTGCAATACGACCGCGGGCGTACTGCCTTCGATGTGGGCTTTCCATCGGCACGTCAGCTCTATGCCAACATGATATCCTGGTACTCCCAGTTATCTCCTCGCGCCCAGAAAAACACCCAAGCACAGATTCCTAGAGCTCTATTTGATCAGATTGTGCGATGTTTCTGTCTCTCCAAAGACCTCTCCGGCACATTGGTCGTCATACACTCGATGCATTCAGCCTTCGGCTTCGCACCTGATGACACGACTGCCCGCATGATAGTACTTCAGATTGCACGACTTGCTGGTGTACCGGCCGACACTCCGAAACGGCGCCTCCGCCGCTTGTCTTCGACACCACGAAGCAAAGAGAATATCGGTCAAGTCAGCCGTTTGCTAGAACTGTTGGGTGATCGCAAAGCTGAAAACCTGCGGTTGCAAGGATTGAGTCTTGAACAGCTGGATTCACGTGAGATGGAACAGTATCAACTAGAGATCATGGCCAGTCTACTACGGATCGTGATGAGCCGAGCAGATGCCTTGGATCCAGTTCAAGTCGAAAATAAACTCGAGGTAGCAGCGAAGGAGATGTTGGCTGAACATATCGACTTGGGCCCGCCCTTGGGGGTAGACGATAGCAAGCTTCTATAATTGACTATATGTCAATCAAGCGAATTCCATTGCATGGGAAATCATGGCGTTTGACGGGTTGTCGGTTTTGTTTTCCCCCCGAATCAATTAGGGTTGTGTATACTACTTTGTTATTTAGACATAATGTACTTAGATCGATGTAGCCTTCACACCATCTTTCCTCTCTACACCTTGATCTTCCTTTTCCTCCTCTTCATACCTCCCTCCCCCTTTCACTCCCTAAGCTCAATGCTTTTTTCCTTCCCTACCTGCTCCAGAAAATTTCACTCGATTTGTCACGCCAATCCAGCTGTTCTGCCCAACCCTCTACAGCTAAACGACGGGTCAATATCTAACCGTAAGTTACCTCCATAAACTCCCGATTCGATTGAACCAATGACCGGAAATCCCACACTCTCAATGTCGGCGCAGAACCTGTGGGCTCTTCTTGTCCAGACGATGAGACCTAGCAGGGACCCGTCTCAACCAGCCCTCGATCCACGAGCTGTGTACGGGACCACGACCTATAACAACACCCCATTCCAACTAGGCAGACACCATCCGTCTCATATCCCGATCCGGGATACACGACCACAAATGATACCTTACGCCAGTCACCTACAACCCGAGTATCCCGAATTCCCAAACTTAGGTTATGACCCGTTTCCGTCGCCACCGCCAGGCCTAGAAGAGTATACGGCTGCTCAATTATCTGCCCTCGAGAATTCGTTCCGAGGACTGCAATCTCCAAGTGATCCAGTGGACTCAACTGGCCCAATCCAACCCGAGGAGCTAGTTTCGCCTACCCACGTCCATTGCAAGGGAATCCTACCTGGGCATCACAAGTCTGGGGAAACCCAACCCTCGACAAGCTTTCCATCCAAGACAAATCGACCTCAAACACCCAGTCCTCATGTTCTTACTCGTGACTCAACCTCTGGTCTGGCGGATATGGACTGTGATTCAGAACCGAGAACCGAATCTGAACTAGAACCTGCATCTGAATCAGAGAAGAGAGTGGCCTATCAGAGTACCAACCAAAAGCGATCCCGATCTCAGACTTCTGACCCAATCCCGAACAAGAAGGTGAGATCCGCTCCTGATCCAACTCCCACCGAGCCTGCCCGGGCGCGATGGAAAGAGATTTGCACTAGATCAGTGAGCAAACATCCGGATTTAATGAGGCACCTTGAGCAAAGAGAAACCGATCCTGTGTATCGCTACTATCATGAAATCATGGATACCTCTAGCAAACAGTCCTCATGGCATTGGGATTGGAAAACGGAGAAGGACCTGCCCGCAGATCTTAAAGGGATGGAGAAGGAACGCTTGACCCACAAACAAATCGAGACACTGCTTTTCTTTAAACCCACCATCCGGAAAAAGTACGAAACAGCCTTCCGATGGAGAGGTCAAATCCGCACTGAATACGCTCACCTTCTCGAAACCGTGGAGAACGGGAGGTTCAAATTGCCTGTGCAGCTCGTTCATTCGTGTAACCCGTGGTTAGTCGGACAGTATCTCTTCTGCAAGGTCTCTTCAGAGAACCCATCCTCGAGGCAGATCACCTTATCCCCAGCGAAGTCTTCCGCCATTCATCCCGAGCTGGCTAGTCCACCCATTCCTGCTCAGTCCCCCCAAGTCCCTGGCAGTACTCAGAACGATGTTACGATGCCCGTGCTACTACATGAATGGCGCATGACTCAGCGGGGCCGAAATAACCAATCCTCAGTCAATCAGACCCTGTCCGCTATGTTGACAGTGCAGTGCGCAGAAGTGACAGCACTCCGGGATAGGATACAAAGCTATGATACACTCCTAGAGGACCATCCGGCTCTACAGTCCCAAGTCAAGAAGTGGTCACCTCTACCTCAACCCACTCCGATGTCTACCTTTTTCCTACCTAAAGCTTTATCCGGGACCCGAGTCCACTCGAGAACCCCTTCGTCAAACCACTCCTGATTCAATTAACCACTAAGCCTTTTTTTTGGTGTTCTGTCATGTATGTTTGATAGGGGAATGTGATTGTCTTTGGCAGAGAACTAGGGGATTGTTACCCTAGGCCTTGCCCTTCTGTTGTTACTCAAAAAAACCCCCAATGTCACATATTTCCCCCGGATTAGTTTGCAGCTGTTCGTCAAAAGGGCAGCTAGTTTTGTACCCTGTAGTCAGACTACCTGGCAGCATTACCTCGCAGCGTATTGGAAAATGTAGTATTTCTCAGACTGATATCATCCCTACCTCCTCTACTAGACATGCCCGTAGTCTATATTACCTAGATAATGTGCGTACTATAGGGTAACGAGGCAGTCACATGACTGGCAGATGTCCATATAAAAAGTCGTTGAATTTGAGCATCATGTTCACTTCGGACTTGAATCTGGCCTGTTCGTGGTATATTGATAGGTTTTCTGAGTATTCAATCTCTCACCCATGACTATAACTGGTATAATAATGTAACTCCTGAACCCGTGGCCCAAAACCCTAGCAGTGAGAGTGTATTTTGAACCCCAGATAAAAGTACAAAGAAAAAAAAAAAAGGAAAAACAAACAAAACAGAAAAAACACTCATATCTATTTCTTGCCCTTGGCCTTCTTCTTTGTGTTTGGTGGAGAGGCAGGCGTATTCGAGGAAGTTTCAGCCTCCACAAGAACAGCATCGTCATCACTGCCCTGGACAGAAGTACCGGCGGTAGAGGTTGTGGGTGGTGCCTCAACGGACTTGGTCGTGGTGTTGGTAGTCTTCGCCTCTTCGGTAGAAGTGGCCGAGCCCTCGTTCAATTCCTTCATAAATCCCTCCTGGATACTCGTCTTCTTCTTGCTCCACCACTGGCGCTCCTCTTCCAATTTCTTTTGTTGATCGTCCATGCGCTTGCGGTAGAGATCGTTATTCATCATTTCGTTGGCGGACTGGAAGATAGTCTGGCCCCAGCCGGGGACATAGGCATTTGCCTGTTTGATTTTGATTAGCAAAGCACAAAAGCATATACAATCATTTGTTCGCTGAGAACAATGGTTTATCGGCGACGGAGAACGGAGGTTATCATACCTCTGAAACCACATCCTTGACCTCGTCTTCCATCTCCTTCTCCGCGCGCTGGAATCGCTGCCAGAGATCATCCCCGACACTACCACGTTGAACGAGTGTTGTGAGAGCTTGCTTCTGGCTGCGAAGTGCCATAATGCGACGGATGTCTTCAGCTGCGCGACGGAGAAGAGAAGCCTTGAAGATAGAGTCGGGGATGGCGGGGGCCTTCTTCTCTTTTGTGGAGGTTGATGAGGGTTCAAGGTGGAGGAGAGAGAAGTAGATATCGCGCTGGAGGTGGGCGGGGAACCATGGTTCTAGAGATGCTGCCTTGTCTATAAGGATTCACAAATCATATATTAGCATTCAAGGACAATCAGACACGTCGGTGCGTGAGATGGTTGGATGTTGAGAGCTCAACGCTTTCTGGGGATATTTCACATACGGGACTTGCGCTTGCGGTAGAGGGAGGAGAATGTAGCAAGCGATCCCAAGAGAATGCCTAGGTACGCGATTGGGACGGCGAGACTGAGCCAGTCCACGTCGAACATTGCGGTGAAGTGGTTTTTGTGACAGGGGTATAGGGATTGAAGGTCCAGGAAAGAAGAAGACGAGATAGAAATATTCAATCTGTACCAATGTGAAGGTGAAATAAAGAAAAGAAGGGTCTTGAAGTTGCGAAATGTGGTGTTGGTCAAGCTCAAAAGGCCAGGGTGTTTAGTGGGTCATGTCACATGTTCATTCTGTTGTATAAAAAGTTGTAGACAAGAGAAGAGTTACAGTTACAAAGAAGAAACAACGACATTTTAGACCATTATTCTCATAGTCTACATACATTTCCTCATGTCAAATAACCCACTAAAACTAGTTTTTGCATAAACAATTAAGGAAATTGGGTAATTGACACATTTGCTCCCCCCTCCCCTATCCATCTCGCCACAAAGAAGAAAGAAAAAACAGAAAAAACAGAAAAACAGAAAAAAAGAAGAAAAAAAGAAAAAAGAAAAGAAAACCATCGCCAGATCAAAGGGGAATATGAACCAAGTCAAAATATTGACAAAGTAAGAAAAGGGACAAAAAAAAAGAGAAAAGGGTGAAAGTAAGGAATTACCCATCAGTCAGCTCTCACTGGAAACTCAGGTTGGCCAGGATATCCTTGGTTTGTTGGCTGATAGGCCCGATCTCCTGCATCGCTTGCATGTCTTCTAGGACTGCATTGTATGTTTTGCCGAGACCATCGGCGACGCGGGTACGGTTCCATTCTCCACGCATGTGCCACACGTAGTCCATCAGATTGGTGTTGATTTGCTCCAGCTGCTCCACTGAGAACCCGCTGGTTGACAGGGTTAGCTGCGTGTGTAGACGCTCAACAACCTCAAGATCAAGGACGAATGGCTCATGGGGTTCTTCGCTCAGGATCGATTGCAAGTTAGCCGAAGCATTAGCTGCTGGCATGTTGGGTGCATCGAACAGCGGGGGTTGCGGCTTTGACTGCGACTGGCTTCCATTCAAACCACTGTTCTCCTGGGTGTCTGCATTGCTAAGCAGTGAGTCCCGGGGATTGGGGGAAGGCTGACTGCTGTCATTTTGCTGGGTGTCGGGCAAGTGGTCTTCCTGCGACACGCGATCGGGGTATTGAGTAAGGTCGGGGTATTCAGTTCTCGAGACATGAGGGCTTTGAGTGTGGTCATGTTGATTCGACAGATGCTCAGAGGATTTCTTATCAGAGGTCGTCTGAGTAGTGGATGCTTCATTGGTGTAATCAGCTGGCTGAGATCCGGGGGCCATTGGAGTCATGGGGCCTCGCTGAGAGAAGCTGGAAAGACCGGATTCTCGACGAATCTGTTGAGAAGGCGCGGTGTGGGAATAAGGAGGCTTCGGCTGTGCGGAGGGCCCGAATGAGCTTCCCTGGGTGTCCTTGCTACCCGAGTGATCATCAGAATTGGACATGAAAACGTCGCCGTCTGCATCTCCATGGGTACCATTGCTCGCACCGACAGCATGGGAACCAAACTCATTGAGATCCGAACCACCGCCGTGATGATCTCCATTGGCGAAACTCTTGAACTGGGGCGTGGGGGTCACGGGACGCGAAGCTGCTTTTCTATCATCCTCATTGTCGGGGAAAACCTCGCCGAGTTGAATCGGGCCTGTCGACAGGCCCGATTCAGTGTTGCCGTGCGACTCATTGGTAGGGTCAGGGATGGGAATTGCGTTCTCCTCTTGGGCACGTTTCTCACGCTCCGCAGCCTCTTTTTCGCGAGCCATCTCACGCAGATAAACCTGCTCACATTCTGCCATAAGAGCTGGTTCGGCTACCAGAACACCGGCGATATCAACTTCGACATTGGTCAAAAGTTCACTTGACCGCAAAATGCGTTCCGGGTCACCAGTCTGACGAGCGTCCTTGACCATTCGCTTGACATCCGCCACAAAGTCGATGGCACGCTTGTAGTATCCGTTTGCAAGGCGTTTTTCAATCGTCACAATCTCCAGGTTGTAGTAGAATTTCCCAGTGGCGGTTTCACGGAGACCCAACACACCATGTTTGTCGTATGCTTTCTCATAAGGCCGGAATGTGTTTTGTTGATCCGGGGGAAGATCACTGGTAACAATGTTGGGATTTTCTTCCTCCCACAGATATCGGATTTGCGATTCATCGATCACGCCCGACCTGAAACGCTTGTACCTCTTGACCTGATCCATGATAGGCTGAATTCGGGTTTTCAAAAGATTCAAGGATATGTAATCTTTCTTCCTTTGAGCCTTGATCTCCTCCTTGCTGAGTCCTGCCTCGGGTTTGGGAGGTGGAGGTGGCGCGACTTTCAGTTGTTCAAGCTGACGAAGTTTGCGATTTTCGGGGTTGGGGAATCCTTTCGGGGGAGTCTTGACGAATTCGATGATCTTTCCAAAGAATTCACGACGCGCATCATTATTTGGAGCAGATAGATCATACAGGTTCTTCTTGGAAAACCCAAACATGTTCTTCAATAGACCCTCGTCCAGTTCCTCTTCTTGTGATTCAAGAATGCCAAGCAAAAGAACTGGGTCAGAAGGAGGCACCGACCGCAAAAGACTCATGAACGTAGAGATCACAGTAGGCCCGACAGTCTGGAACCACAGTTGAATGTTGGGAATGTAAATCACACTCGGCTTGTGTCGCTTGACCTCGGTAAAGAGCTGAATGACAGCTGCCTCTGGGGAGCGGGTTGAGTCGCTCAACAAAGTGGGGAGATCGAACGCCTGCACATGCAGGCCCTCAAACACATGCAGTAGTGCGGCTGCGAGGTATTGCTGGCCCATGCCGTGGGGCCCCCGAAGAAGGAGTCGGGGTCGGAAGACACGCGAGCGATCAAACTCTTGCAAAAGGAGCTCTCGGGTGAAGCCCGCACCATCATCAGGCTCCTCATATTGGGCCTCCTCGAGGGCAGTAAGTTTCTTTCGCTGTGGAAGAATCTTGGACAGCAATGATTTGATTTCGGACAATGGATGACGAAGCAGGGGTTCAATGTTCGGAGGGAGGGCAGTCGCACCAGATGAGGTCGACCGCTCTGAAGAGGGCACCATCTTCTTGATTGCCAGCATGAAATCTTTGGGGGCCACATCGATTGTCTTCGGATCAATCACGAGCTTTTGGTCAGATTTGTAGATTTGGGGGTATCTTCTTTGTACGGCATTGATTGCAGCCTCGGTGCAAAGCGCGCGCAGGTCAGCACCGCCATAACCCTTGGTCATATCCGCCAATTCATCTTTGATGTTGCTTGGAAGAGGAGGATCCCATTCCTTGGTGTGAATGTCGAGAATAGCACGACGTGCCTCGATATTAGGCAGCGAGAAATAAAATTCGCGGTCAAAACGACCAGGGCGGCGAAGAGCAGGATCAACAGAGTCAGGTCGATTGGTAGCACCGATGACAACTACTTGACCACGACCATCCATGCCGTCCATCAAGGCAAGTAGGGTCGAGACAATGGAGGCATGAATTTGTTCTTGTTTGCTGGATCTCACGGGAGCCAAACCTGGTATAGAGTATTAGCGATTGTCAAATATGCGTTCAGAGGGGCCTCATTTACCGTCAATTTCATCAAAGAAGATGATACTGGGCTGGTTCTTACGGGCTTCTTCGAAAAGAAGCCGAAGTTGTCGCTCAGCCTCACCGACCCATTTGCTCAGTGCATCCGCACCCTTTCTCATGTAGAACGTGACCTTGCGTCCTTCTGAGCTCACGCTGTTGGCTAAAGCACGAGCCATCAGCGTCTTTCCGGTACCAGGGGGACCGTGGAATAGAACACCGCGAGGAGGAGTGATTTTGAAACGCTGGAAGATTTCCGGGTACAGCAACGGCAAAGAAACCATTTCTTTCAACTGGTCAATGTGCCCTTGCAAACCACCAACATGGTCAAAGTTGACATTCATGTCAACCCCCAGGGGATCGGCGTCAGCCAAAGCCTGCTTGTTATTGAACTTGCCAAGGTTTGCAGGTGTACCGGCCGAGGTCTGACCAGGGTCAGCCGACTGGTTGTGGGTGGCTGCAATTCCAACGCCAGGAGCACGATTTGGCTGTTGGGCACCTTCATCATCGCTGCTATCGCTGTCCGCTCCTCCGACTGCAGTAGGGCCACCAGGAACACCGAGAATTGCTGAATTGCCACCCCCACCGAATGGACCCAACGTGGAGAACAAAGTGCGCTGCCAGCCTCCACCTCCACGGCCACGGCGGGATGGAGACCCGGTCACTTCGTTGTCGCTGTCTTCGTTAGGTTGAAACATTTCAGGTCGAATAATGCGATAATCAACGTCCTTTCGATTGCGACGCGGTTTCTCGTACACGGCCGCTTGCTTCGCACGGCGACGGGCACGGCCAGTAAGGTCTTCCAATTCTTCAGCGAGTTCTTCTGCCTCCTCTGAGGGTGCGCGGGTTCGAGAAGGCCGTTGGCGTAGGCCAGGGCGCCGACTGGCAGAGCTATCCTCGGCATCCTCGCGAGCTCGAAGTTCTTTGCGAGGAGAGGCACGCGATTCAGGCTCCGAGTCTTCCTCCTCATCATTCGATAGCTCTTCCTCTGGCTCGAAATCACTTTCTTCATTTTTGCTTTTCCGTTGTGAGCTTCGAGACGGCTGCTTACGGCTGGATCGACGTAGCTGCGATTCTTCATTTGTCTCTTCATTTGTCTCGGCGTCTTGCGTGGTATTCTCCTCGCGAAGCTGCTCGTGGGATAGCCTGCCTCGTCGCCGGGTTGTTGGGGGTTCATCAGTGTGTTCGGAATGATCAATCTTCGCGTCGCCATTTTCCGATTCAGGGACAACGTCTTCATCCGGCATTTCTTCGTCAATTGGGTCGTGGTCTCCATCATTGACTGGCAGTGTATCACCTTCAGCGCCGCCTTGAGGCACGTCACTTTCTAGTACCTCCATTTGCGAGCCCTGAATAGTCGTTTCGTTGATGACATCTTCGACATCCTCATGTCCTTCGGCGTCTTCATCCTCTTCATCAATGATCGTGCGCTTGGCCATGCGATCGACTCTGGAAACGCGGCGAGACGGCGATGGAATTTCAGCTTCTGGAGTATGTGTACCTCGCTCAACGGTGTGTATGTGACGACCAGAGTTGGTAAGGGCGTAGATATCCTCTGAAGCGTCACGGGTCCGGCGGGTTACACGTTTAGAGAAAGCCAAGTAATTGGGCGGGAGTTTCAACTTGATCACGGTGCTCTTGCGTGGAGCAGGAGCTCGAGTCTCATTCTCATCATCATCGTTGAGCGGGTCTTCTTCCGAATCGGGTTCCTCGTAGTGCGGGCGACGGCTCTGGGTGGTTCGTCGACGTGCCGTTCCTCTGACATTGCGTTCAACCTCCTCCTCCGATTCTTCTTCCGCCTCATCGAAGTCAAAGTCTTCGGACAGGTCTTCCTCCGAGGTGAGACCGTCGTCTGAGGTGCGCCGTCTCTTCTTTGAGGCCGGTCGCGACTTTTTCTTGGGGCTGGCCTTTGACTTCCGGCCGGTCGAACGCGAGTAGTGAGCGTGGTCGCTGTAGTCCTCGTCGTCGGAGTCGGACTTGTTGGCAGCCTCGAGCAGGGTACGCTTTGCGCCACGAGCCATGACGGAGCTTTGGTGATTAGGCGATCACTTTGAAATCACAGAGTCAGCACAAACCGCTCCAATTTGAGAAGTACAATGAGAGCATAGACAAGGGGTTCAGATGCCCTGACAATAAGGAAGATATAAAGATGCAAAAAGGCGGATTGTTGATGTTGCGCGATGCGGGCAGGAGGGACAGCACTTACGAATGGTTCAGTTGTCGCCAGCAACAGCTGGACCACTCGATCGAAGGGAAAAAAATCTGCCTGTCACAGCAGCAACCTTGACACTTTCTTCCCCGACAATTGCTGGTCAGTATGTTAGCGGAGACGGCACGATGGTGGAGCGCAATTGGGGCAGAGGTGGAAGGGTCTCACGGACTCGGGAACGCGTGGGAAAACAAAGGTGTTGGAAATCTGTCAGCCACCAGGATAGATGCGCAGTACACAGAAAGAATTGTTGAAAGTAAAAGAGAGTAAAAGACGATGGGAACTCGAGGAACAAAGACTTCAGGGAAGAAGGGCGGAAAGGACTCGCGCTCATTGGGGCTGACTGCCTGAATGTATCAGCCACTTATTGTGGCGCCCCCTAATTAGTCAACAATGCGCACGTGCCACCATCTCTCAATGGGGGGAATTGCTTCAATAGCCATTGTCACCCTTCAGCCCATGAATCAAGCCCCCATGAATCGAGCTATTGTAGTGCTCCATTCTTCTCCTGAATTAGCTAAATGGATACTTTCGGCCATTTTGATGCCCCAATATGGCACTTTCAGGATTGATGGAGGCGTGGGAGAATGACATGATACAATGATGACAGGAGGTGTTAGAGGGCAATTTGGGACATGAAGAAGACGAGAATAGGGCCCTTTGTTTTTTCCTTTTGGTTGTCTTTTTTTTCTGCGACGCTTTCGACCGGACCTGATATCATGTGCCGCTGACTCAGCAGTGGCTCGTGCTGCCTCTGAAGCCCTGGGGATCTACAATCTGGACAAGCACCAATACCCATCCAGCCAATTGAGAGTACATATCGCTGTCTTTCTTGTGCAATTTGACTTATTCTCGATCTTTCAATTGTTATAATGACTTTTCTATTGACAGCATTTCACTTATGTCTCACTACAGCACCGATGAATGCCATGAAGACTCTCCAATATATACAAAACTATACCTTGGCAATGGCTCTTGCGTTGCCATCGTGATATCAAAGGAACCCCCCCATTTTTTCTCTAACTAGATCTTTTTAGAATAGCAATGGATCCCGTTGGATATCTGTCTATAGTTCAACGGTTGAATCTTCAACTTCAAGCAAAAGTTGTCAACGGCATCATTTCACGAGTAGCCATCTAGTCTTTTCCGGTAATTCTCCTCCATTTGGACAGTTTTGACGCCGAGTCAACATGCTCAGTCAACAACATGCTCGTCCTTCTCGACCTTTTTGTCTTTTAATAAGTAAGCGCGAGACAATATGAGAATATAAACTCCATCCGGGTACTGGAGAGTCAATCTAAGCCTAGTTATCTCTAATCTTGTCCTCTAGTGAGCTCACATCCTCGATCACTTCCTTGCGCATGTACCATTTTGGATCCTTTTGTAATGATTCATAGGCAAGTTTTATATGGCCACTGGAAACGCTGTCTTGCCAGTTGTATAGCTCCTACTCCTGATACCAGAATTTCTTCCGGAGCGCCTATTGCTCTTCGTCGGCATTTCGCAATTTCAGGAGTGCCCGACCCTTTTTTTTTTTTTTTTTTTTCAGTGTTTCCTCCCGTTGAGCGAGTTCATGGACATGATAATCACGCATGATAAGCTTTACGAAGAGGTCGACATGACAACGGGCTGTTTTGTTGCCTTTGCCGTACGGAATTTGGTTTGCCATCGGCGTTGTTGGTAGTTGTACGTGGTTTTCAATCCACAAAGACTCTGTTTCGTAGACCATACGTACTGTACTGGAGGGAATATCTTGGAGATGGATCATTCGGTGGTCATGCGCCGACGCCCGAAAACATCAACTCTGTGTGTTAGAAGTAACTAACTCTGGAAGAAACCGAACTTCGATGAGCAAAAAAGCTCTCGGCCACCTTTTATCTGGACTTGTTTTGGATAAGCTGTATGATCATGAGAGAAAGAGAGAGCGAGAGACGGTATAATACATCGACACCTGAGGAATAAATGCCAAGACCACTATACCCGAAATGGAACTCGAACTTCAACATCATCCTGGCTCATCTCCTCGGATATCAACGAGCAAGAAGACACCTTAAAAATCACACTATGTTCTCGCAATCAGCTCGTCGGTTAACACCGGCTGTGATGTCTTTTCAATCTGCTCGAGCTCCCATGAGCCGACGCACCTTCACCTCCACGCAAGCCATATTCAACTCATCACAGAAGCCAAGTGCATACAAGGAAGGGGTATGTATATGTTTTTCTTCAAGCCCGCAGGATTTAATTGGGACCTTCTAATGTTCTATATAGATGAATCAATATCGAACCTTTACTGGCCCCTTCGCCAAGGTCTTCTTGGGGGGGCGTCTTCGTCTATCAAGTCCTTTATTGGACCTGGTTGAAGTTGGAGATGGATGAGATTAAGGTGGCGAAGAATGGTGAGACCAGCGAAAATCAATTAATCAGTACTCCATCATGCATGTTGCTTACCTTTCTTGCAGAGAAAGTGGCCGTGCTTGAGAAAGAGGCCCGGGAGATTACTAGCACTCAGAAATGAATCCGATCTTGAGAGAATCTTGAGAAGACATGTACCATATTATGTTTCATTGATGCGCAGCACCATATTATATTGTGGCTTTGAATAACGCCATGACACTTCCAGATTTGGAGAAACATTGTCTTGGTCATGATCCCAATAAACCAAACATTGCAGAATATCTTTATTATATTACGAGAAGCCAGGACTCCAGTATTCAAACTGGTATGTCATGCCGCGGCATACTTGCGCTTCCGCCCACCAGTTGTTGCAGCCTTCCGACTGTGGTCAAACGTCTGTACCGCAACATCCTTGGACTGATCCATCTTGTCCTCCTCGAGCGACGAAGACGGGAATCGCCAGACTTGACCCCTCTCCCCTTTCTTGAAATGCTCAATATCAATATGATTGAACCTCTCATCCAGGGCCTCGGGGCCATGGTTCTTTAGTGGGACTCTGTGGTTACAGAAGCCACACCAGAAATGCGACTGGCCAGCCAGATCGAGCCGGTTATTGCCAGCCGAAGCTGCGATGTGATATTCGTGAATCCCATGCTGACGCAGGTGGTGAGTATATGTGTCGGCTCGACAGAACAACCGCTCGCACGAGGTGCCTGTTCGCGCATCATGTTCTGTGCAGAACCAACTTGGCACACCGAGATGTTGGGAGCTCTCATGGCGCTTCCAGTCGGCTTTGCTGCCGAAGGATTTGGCGCAGTGGGGGAATGTACAGCCGTAGGGTCGTTCGTGACGCTTCTGGTGTTTTCTGATGACGTTTGTGGTTAATACCCTGGTAAGAATACGGAAGGGTTCGGGGTGGCTTACTTCATTTCACAGCGCAGCCGGGTCTGCTTTGGGCACGCGTCACATTGGAACCAGCCACGTTTTTCGCTATCAGGTTCCTGCGCGGTGACTTCGTTGTCATCGGATAACCGTTCCAAGGCCACCGAAAGCACCTTCTGCAGCATTTGCCTCTGAGGCTGAGAGAGCTGAGCGGCGTCGGTTTCAAGGTCGATCCCCTCGTCAATATTCTGACTTGATCTCCGCCCACGGTTGTTCATCATCTTCGTCATGGCGTTGATTAAGTTATCAGCTGCGTCTGCAACCGATCCATCGGGCCTGGTGATACCGCGTTCAGCGGACGAAGCTTGACTCGTTCTTGATAGACCTAGGGAGCCAAAAGCGGGAAATTGAGAAGATGTCGAGTCTGCAAGAGGCGGCGTAGTATACTGAGGGGGTCTCGGTGCGGCAGTACCAAATGTGAAGATATCAGGCCTCTGTTGGGATATGGAACCGTATTCCGGCTCCAGATCGGCGATCGACTGGACGGACGCTTCGTCTTCTTCCTGCCCTAATACCGACTCATCTCTTGAGCTACGGTCGTCGAAGCTCTGCTCCGGCTGGTCGAGGATGACTTTCTCATACCAATCCATGGACCTGTTCATAAATTAGTGGTTGGAACATTGCATGTCTCATTCTAATCTCACTTTTTCAGGAGTGCCTCCCCATCCTCCTCATGATGCATCCGGTTCAGGTGTTGCTTGAAGTTATCGAGACGCGGCCACCTCTTGTTCGGACGAGGGCAGTTTGCTCCGAAACACATGTATGTCATCTTGGGCCCACGCTCGGGCTCTTTATTGTGAACGCATTTCTTATGACGAGCAAGATCATTAATGGTGCCGAACCCGTCCTTCCGCGGGCAATTTGGCACGTCACATTTGAACTGTTTCTTATGGCGAGCCTCATGTTTTCTATGGAAGTTAGTTTCCTGCCATCAATCACCATTTTCAAATTGAAACCCAAACGACACACCTTTTGTCCGAAGGACATTTCCCAACCCACTTGCACGATGGATGCTCGCATCGCATAGAGGCATCAACCAACTGTGCCGGCGAGCTCATGAATTCCGATGTGTAAGATGGCTCAGACACAGACCCATACTGAGGATGATCAAACAAAGACCCCGACTCGGTGGACATATTCTCTGTCATGTCGATGTGAGGGCTCGAGGAATCCACGCTGTACGAAGAAGCAACCACAGATTGCGTTGCACAGCTGGTCGCTCCGTACCCGGAATCCGTAGAGTGATAGCTATCTATGTACTGGCTCCCGTTCTCGGAGGGTTCGCTATATCGATGTTGCGAGAAGCAGCAATCCTGGTCGGGCATATGGGCAGGCATGTTCATATGTGAGATGGACGAAGCGGGTGGAACGCCGGTGGCCAGCAGCGGATTCCAGGCATCTTGGTCGCCTGTCAGACGGGAGTGAGTGTATTGGGAGTAGTATGAGTCTCGGGAATGTGAAGACCATTGGCCTAGGAGTGGGTTAAGTGTTGGATCGAGTGATCCCAGTTGGAGGTCTAGTAGTGGGTTTGTGGCATCGAAAGGAAGTGAAGATTTAGTATCGGACAGATCATGTCCTTCGTGTCCAACCATGATGCCTTGTAGGACGTCTGTGGAGTCATTCCAGTCCAGCTGTGTTTCCTGAGGATGGAGTTAGATTATGATTCATTCATGTGGAGAGCTGGGGTGTTATAGAGCAAGCAGGGCACGAACCTCCATTGCTATATAATAATAATAGAGTCTTTAATATAAGCGAAGAAAAATTCGTAAAGTCGAGAGAGAGAGAATAAGCCAGTCAAAATGGGAGGGGCACAGTATTAAAAGGCTCACGATGCATGCAAATGCCAAACCCTACACGCGAGAGACACGCAAGCTCCACACCCTCGCCCCGAGCCGGTTGACTTCACCACGCGATAGGCGATTCAAGGGTTGGAATGTGTTAAGCGAACATGATTATTAGGAATATGCCCAAAAAAGAAAAAGAAAAAGAAAAGAAAATAAGAATCTACATAAAAATGTAAAAAGGAAGAAATTGCTAAAAAAATAAAAATAAAAAGCAATACTGAAAATACTGAAATTTGAAAGGTAAAAAGGCTAAGACAAAAAAAGTTCACCCTCGCGTGTTGCCAGCGTGGAATGCAACATGTCATCCCTTGATTGCACAGCCCCTTCACCCGGGTAAATATTATAATTTGTATGGAGAACGGAATATACAGGAGGTAATATTATGATGATATCTTCCATAACAATGAGGCTGATAATTAATATCCAATAACAGATCATCAACACCTTAACCCAGGTCGTCCGATTGACGATCCGCTATACTTCCCCCCTCATCCCCCGAGGTTCCCGGGGTTGATTCAGCCCACTTCTAATATAATCTCAGATAAATCCATAATTTACACGTATCACACCCACACACCCACGCACATAGAAAATGTCGTTAGTCTCGCTGCACGAGGCATGCAAGACAAATCCAGACAAATCCAGCCCCTCATGGAGATCTCGAGATAAGTCTCTAAAGGGGAGGAGGGGCTGCAAGGGAGCAAGGACCGGATTGGGCTGTGACAGGACAGACGATCGACATAGCTGATCGACGGCGATACTCGCTTGCCATGTTCGTGCCGCAAGGGATAGTTAAAATAAGATAAATGCGCACGTTTATACGCGATATGGAGTAAATGTTATGCAGTTTCAGATTTAGGAGTTAAGGAGGGCTGTCTGACTTTGAAACGAGAGTATTTGAATTTATAACCTTAATCGGATAGATACTCCGTCTCGTCTTGTGTGTCCTGTATGTCCACAGATGTTCACTCCAGGCCCGGGGGCTGCCCAGGTGGGGTACACTTTATGTCATGAACCGTGGAACCATGTCTTAAGTGGGAACAGCCTAGTACAAAAAAGGAAAAGCCAAAACATAAATCTGATCTCTCATATGCCATGCACATCGCCGTTTAGCAAATACGCCATTCGGTCTGAAACGGAATTCCTGAGCGCCCCAAATATGTACAGAGAGATATTGAGAGTACATGTTAAAATCATCATCATAGTCATCATTCCAGAAATGCATAAGACTGGGACCTGCTTGCATAACTCTGCTGATGCTGGAAAAAAAGGGTACAGGAATTCCTTCTAGTGATCATGTGCTATCTATTACGATGCAGCTGATGTGGAAAAATAGATAGCAGAACGGAGAAGGGGAATAAGCAGAAAAGAAGAAAAAAAGGAGAAAAAAACAAAAAAAAAAAAAAAAAAAAAGGGGGAAAGACGATCTCAAGGGAGCATCGTATTTATAATCACATTCGGGAGGGACATCCAGAAGAGTAAGTCGCAGAAGTGTAGGGGATGTTGGACTCCATGGGTTGATAAGCCGGGTAATTATCGGGATACAAAGAGGGATGAGGGAGAAACTGAGCGAGAGGATACGAGTGTTGCATGAGATCTGCCTCGGGGGATCTTGATCTCGGCACAGTGTTATAAGGCGGTGGGTACGTTACCGAGTTCTGATGCAGGGGATAGACCTGGGCCTGAGCGGGGTGGAGTGTAGTTTGGTCAAATTGATCTGGCGTCTGCGTGTATGCTGAGAACTGATCAGGGATGAGAGAGTCTGTCATGGACTCGGGCTCCATGGAAAGTTCGCCGCCAGAGATGGTGGAATAATTTGTCAGCGGGACGTTGTTGATTGAGAACGCAGGGTTGGCGGGCGTGCTAGTGTTTCGGATCGCATACTGCGGCTGCAGATGGGTGGAGGCCGTTTCGGGTCCTTCGTGTCTAGGGTGATATGGCGCAACAGAGGGATAGGTTGCGGCCAATGATCCGCGATTTGTCTCCACTTGGCTGGGGTTGGCGACATGGGTTTGAGCGTTGCTCGGCTTCGCTAATCGCAAAACGGGCAGGGCTAGTTGCTCCAGGTGTTTGCCAAGGTGGACTGACAACTTTCTCCACTCACTACAGACATTCCCGCAGAAGCGGCATGGTTCCTGCTGGGGGGCCTGTGCGGTGTCATGCCGACATTCTTCGACCATTTTCCATAATCGATCAAGCTCTTGCTCCCTTCGGCTATTCGGAACAGCCTCAGCATCCACAGTGCTAGAGGCTTTGCCCGTCTTTTTGATCTTGGGCTCTGGCATTTTGTGTTCCCGCACCAAATGCTGAACAAAATTGTCCTTACGATAGCATTTGTGGCTGCACTCGGGGAATGTACAAGTCCACCACTCCAGGTGCCGGTGTTTCTCATTCTCATGGCGAACCCAGTCTGCTTTACGCTTGAATGACTTGGGCTCGGTGCAGTGGGGGAATGTGCAAGTAAATGGCTGCACATCCTCGTGAACGTGTTTGGACCAGTCGGACGGTTTTTGGAATGTTTTTACTTCGAAGCAAATGGGGCACTCAAACCGGGCGGGAAGACGAGTGACTGGCGGAAGGGGCACTCCGGGAGGGAACTGTGTCGCGGCCCCTGTGCCGTCGCCTGGAGAATACTGTTGCTCGTGTCCATAATTGAAACTTGTAACTTGGAACTGGATTTGTCCTCCCTCAGGATCGTTGGGGGCCTTGGGGTCCTGCAACAGAGTGGGTTGCCCTCCCTGAACAGTACAAAAGTTGTCGGATTTACACATATGGTTGGCAGCTGCAATAGAATGCTTCTGTTGCAAATCAACCAAGATCTTGTATCGACGATTTTGCTCATGTGCTAGGCGGTGAATCAAAGCCGGCTCAAGCCTTGGATTCAACTGCATGATCTGCGATCTGAATCCTTCGATTGTCGGCACTGGGAGACTTTGAACAGCAGGGAAATCCATAACCACGCCTATGTTATTGCTGGTGTCCATGTCATTCTCATCTTCGGCGCCTCCGGTTTCAGGGCCCAGAGGTGTACTTCTGGGTGTTTGGTCGGTGTCCGAACTGACTCGAGGCGATGTGATGTTTGGAACTGGTGGTCCACCATGAGCGGTCATAAGATTTATTAGCCCGGGGCTACTTGGTCGGGGGATCTCGCTTCTGCTTCGACCTCGACCCTTAAATTGGATGTTCAAGGAACTCCTCTCCGGATTTGGCGAGGGTGCAGGCGATACTGCTCGGACAGGCTGACTACCCCCGATAGCCGTCATTTGGCTGGTCATTGAAAGAAGTGCGTTACTCAAGCTTGGCGACCGCGAATGGCGACGGTGCAAGAACCCATTTCGTGGTGAGGAACTCGGTTTTGCCGGTGTGTCCTCCGTATCACGATGAGGAAGCCCGGGGTAGCTATTAGATTGACCAATGGAAAGGTCAGATGCTTGGCGCTTCAGAATTGAGGATGCCTGTAGAAATTGACGCTTAAACAGACTGGTGCGTTTCTTGGGTTGTTCGGTGAAGGAAAAGTTCTCGAGAGATGCACCAACATTGATAATGCTATTGTTATCAATGGTTGCTGCGAGCGATGCCGTTTCAAGATCCCGCACACGTCTGTTAAAAGCTATCATAGCGTCGGTAGAGCTGTCCGGCTGCATCGCTTCCGATCTGGGTGTCGCATCGCGAGGGGGATCATGCCAGGGATAAAGACGGACACTTTCCTCAGCTTTTATCGGAGAGAAAGACGAGTAGACATCCGGGGTGCTGCGATCATATCTGCCAGGTTCATCTGCATCGGCTGTGGGCTCGTCGGAGTAAGTGCCAATGCTTGCTTCATCTTCGCTGATGTCGTCGCTGCTCTCATGAACTAGTACACCGGGTCCAGGGAATGATGCGTCTGTGGTGTGGGATTTTAGGTTGAAATAATCTTCTTGTTTCAAAGGGTGGTCCCCGGTACTCCTCGCTCGAAGTCTCCTGGAAACATGGTGTAGGCGTGGAAGCGGTGGACTAGGTGAGTCCCCACCGGCATCGCTGTTGGCTGCGCTTACCGATACAGACCAGTGGGAAATGTCCTCATTTTTCTCGTTCCGTTCTCGCTGAACATGAATATCATTAGGGCTTGGTACAAATTCATCTCCACGGGACCTTGGATCAATGCCAGCTAGATGGGTTGATGGGTTTGGAATCCATCCGCCGTCCTTAGATCGCTTCACGGGAACAGACGAAACCGAGTGACGATCGCCATCATCTTCGTCTTCCAGCTCGCTTGGATTAGCAGATAGGTGTGTAAAGGACTGGCCGAGACGTCCTTGCGGTGACGCGCTGCGTTCCTCGGGCGAATCGCCTCGAGTGAAAGTTGTAACCTTGACGACGGGGCTTCTTCCCCTAGTTGCGCTCGACGCCAGCTCGGTGGTCGACTCCTCGTTGGTCAAGACACGGAGTCTCGATGGCTCGGCGGCTGTGTTCAAGACACCGAGGCCAGCCTGATACGAGGTGGGGATTGATTGTTGTACGCTAGAATTGCTATAAGGCTCTAGACCTGCGGATGGCGAAATCGGGTTCGGGTTGCGGTCCGAGCTCGTCCACTGAAAAGCATTCGGTGCCATAGACGAACCCCATGCCGGATCAACGGGCGCAGTACCCTCCCCAACCCTATACGATGGTAGGTTTTCATTTTGCCATGTCGAACCACTATCCAGTTCGATATCTTTTGGTTCCACGAAGACACTTGTATCAGAAATAGGGGAGGTACAAGTGCTTCGGTCCGTATGATCATTTGTTCTTGGGTCCAAATAGCCCTGGATTGTGGAGTCGATCCGAGTGTCCTCATGGGGGGATGAGCTAGGTCCCGCACTGTGCCCAGGACTTCCCCGCGATGGCGTTGGCGTTAATCGAATGGCACTGGCTTGAAAGAAGACTTCCTCCGGGTCGGATGCGGCTGACAGGTAAGGATCCGGAGCATATCGATCTTGAATCGCATCTGCTGGCGATTGCCCCTGAGCGCTGAGTGGGGAGGCGCGCGACATATTCAAATGGCGGTCAATTAGCCTAAGATTGACCGCGAAAATGAGGGGAGTATCAAATCAAGTCGATTTAAAAAAGCATCGAGTGGGGAGGGTGTTCGGTATAATCTATGGAAGCAATTTTGCGATTATATTGGAGTTTGTTGCCCAGTTGTGTTTGGCGTCCTGTTGTCATGTCCTGTATAACCTAGTCCTGGTATGGTCTTTTTGACCCTCCCAATACATAAGGTAGTGGAGACTGAGACTGAACAGACGATGCCCCAAATAGTTATAGTTGAAATTGTACTTGAACTTGAAAACCAAGAAACAAAGTAAATGAAGATGGAAGATTAAAGAAAAAAAAGAAGAAGAAGAAGTGATGGGGGCCGAAGATCAGTCGGAGATGAGGGGGACAGCTGAACAAGCGCCGGGCGCATCCCTCCACTTATGATTTTATGCAGGACTAATAAGAGAATCCAGTATAAGAACATATATATTAATATATTATCTCTCTTAGTCAATGGCACAGGTAAATGCCTGTCAGCCTTGTTTAAAAGAAGAAACAGGAATTCTCCCTCAAAAAAAAGCGGAGCATTTTTTTGGTGTTTTTTTTTTTTTTTTTTTTTTTTAGAGCCTCACGAGGGAACGGCTCACAGCAAAGAAGCCCCCTTGTGGCTGTGCAAGTTGTATTCTTTCTTTACATCATGGCCTATGAAGTAGTAACTAGTAATGGAGTCTATGGTATTTCCACAAGTAGAAAGTATACATAACTAGGGTAATATGTTTATTATATACGCGCCCTAGCCACAGCATTCCCATTTCTATTCTTATCCTCTCTGAGCTCAGCCTCCCGTGGGGGTCCATCACAACATTATAGGGCTGAAAGTATTGGATGAACGTATTGGATGGGTTAGCTAAATCAAGTGAATTTACCCTTTGACTTTGGAAAGAAATCACTCGTGAAACTGGCTTATGCAGCATTCACATTCCTAGGTTCTATCTATATATCTGACTAGTGTCAGTACATGGGGCATAATAATAATAGATCCCTCCCTACGCGCCCATTAATATATTTATAAACCACATGGTTTATAAACAACCCCTTTGATGAACATGTCAAGATACCATCAATTTCTGAATCCTACCTAGTTACAAACAAAACTGCAATAAGTCTTCAATAACTTCAACCTTCGGTTAAGGTTTGTACCGAATGTATGGTGAAAACTCCTTCAACCAAAGATGCAACGATCAATCACGATCACAATTCTATACGCCCAAATGACAGGTTGGTCAGTAACTGATTTTTAGTTCAATTCTACCTAGTTGTAGGTAGATTTGGGCTACTGGCGTCTGTGTCTTAGATCTCCCATGACGTGCCCCGCAGTAACGACTCAGCCTCAATAATAAGAAAGGATAAGAAAGCCCCACAGCTTTTATTCTAACCACAAAGATTCATATCTTATGACCTGTAAGGAGTCAAGATATGTAAGGAGTCGTACATTGGCCTAAAATCATGAGGTTTATTCTGGCAATGGTGTACTAGTTCACAATTTGGCTGATGACAACGTTGGAAGTAAGGCACTATTGGGGATAACTAGTGAGGACGGGGCTGTGGAAGTATTTATACCCGGACATATAGATCCTGGTTAGGCACCTTATTCGCTTTTAGTATAATACTTCCTTCAATATAAAAAGACCACTCCGTATTCAAAGCCCAAGAACATGTGTAAACTATATTTTCAGATTGTCCCCCAGATAAGATAGGCTTTTCGATAGCAGCCTAAGCCCTAGAGGGTTGTAAGATCCGGGGTCAGCACGAGAACAAGATGCAATTGGATGGTTGAAACTCCATGAAACACATACTCTCGGATCCTTATCTTAGATCAGATCGGATCAAGTCCTCTTACTGTCAATAATTGATCTGACAGTCATAGAAATTGGAGGGACTCGGGGATTTCCCGTGAGCGATCCAAAGCTCCCCAGTGATGCAAGAGAGTCTTAGCTGCTGCCATAAAATAGATAAGATGTTTGGAAATTGTTCTAGCTATTATGAGCCATGTGAAAGTCCATTCTACTAGAGAATATATGTGCTGTGGACCCCCAAATCCAAGAATTCAGGATTGCGATCCATTCTAGCTCTCATCATGGCCGACGGTGTAAGTATATTGATTGAAATGACCCTTGCACACAGCTGACATGGTCATATAATATAGCCAGTATACAATGCGTCTACCCCAACAGGCGGAGATCCACTCAAGGTCGATGTAAATGCTCAATATGCAGGCGTCGAATGGAACTACACCTACATCATATTCTGCTCGTTCATTGTTTGGTTGATAATCCCCGGGATCGGTCTTCTATACAGTGGCCTCGCACGCAGAAAATCAGCGCTGGCATTACTCTTCCAGGCGTTCATGGTTGTGGCTGTGTATGTTGAGGTCTGCTCCAAACCCCACGTGTACATGTGCATTGTACTAACAAAGATTCCACCAGAACAACCTTTCAATGGATGTTCTGGGATTACTCTTTGGCCTATGCTCGAGATGCAAGTCCATTCATTGGGACCTCTAAGAACTTTGGGTTGAGAGGTGTGATGGTAGCACCATCACCTGGCTCGGCTGATCTCCCAGAGATTGTATTCTGCTTTTATCAGCTTCTATTCTGCGCGTGCACGGTAAGCAACACCTGGCAATTCAATGTCGAATTTAAATTTAATGGAATCCCGCGGAAGGTCATGATCGTTGTCGGCGGTGCATTCGAACGAGGCAACATGATCCCCTCGCTGATCTTCAGCTTCTGCTGGGCGACCATCGTCTACTGTCCCCTAGCCTGTTGGACTTGGAATAGCAACGGGTGGCTGTATAATCTCCCGTCGCTTGATTTCGCCGGTGGCGGCCCAGTTCACATCGCATCTGGTTGGTCGGCATTGGCTTATGCCTTTGTCCTGGGGAAGCGCAAAAATATCGACCGCCCTTCACAGGCGAAACCCCACAACACCACCTTAGTCTTCTTGGGGACGGTGTTGATCTGGTTTGGATGGTTCGGGTTCAACGTATGTCACACCTGTGCCTTTTTTCTAAACTCGAATCTGACAGTAGTTATTTATTAGGGCGGCTCTGCCCTCAATGCCAATGTGCGGGCAATGCTAGCGGCATTTAACACCAACACTGCGGCTTGCACAGGAGTACTAGGATGGGTGCTGGTTGACTATATCAAGCACCGCGGGAAGTTTTCGGTAGTAGGATCGTGCGAAGGCGCAATCGCAGGGCTAGTTGGCATCACGCCAGCGGCCGGATTTGTGTCTGTGTGGCTTGCGGCCCTCATCGGGTTCCTCACGAGTATCGTTTGCGCCCTCCTCCAAGATATCAATGAGTGGTTACACATAGACGAGGGGATGGATGTATTCAAGCTGCACGGTATCGATGGGATGGTGGGGGCCTTCCTTACCGGGATCTTTGCGTCGCAGTCTATTGCGGCGTTGGATGGCGTGACCGAGGCTACTGGAGGCATTGACGGCAATGGAGTGCAAGTTGGAAAACAATTAGCCGAAGTGTGTGCTATCTCGGCATATTCTTTTATTGTCTCGTGTATCCTGCTCTACATTCTCAAGTTCGTACCGGGGATGCAGTTGCGGGTGGATGAGGAGGCGGAAGTGGTTGGCCTGGACCGCGCGCAGTTTATTGATGAGCAGATTGGTGAACGGTTGCTCCTGGACGATTTATGCGGGTCTTCATCACCCACAAGGGTGCTTGATGGGCAGGTTCCTGTAGTGGTTGACTCTCAGGAAACGAAGACGTGACAGGGTTACAGCCCGTCTCGTGACTCCAGCCTCCATAATTGTATGTAGAACATACGTATAACTAATTAACCTGTCTCGGATCCATTAACTTAATGTTTTCTAATTTTATTTTTTTATGTCCTTTTGTCTATCTCTTTTATGAATAATATTTTAGTGAGAAATGTCTAAGAAAAACAAGCTTGTGATTTGCAATTTGTGTTAAAATCCGAGCATAAAGTGATACTAGGTAGTATCCATATACCAGTCAGTACTCTCATACATGGAGAAGGCTTCTAGCCACAGGGAAAAAATATGAAAAGCCTTGGCCAAGACATATACCCTGCACCAGACTGACGCAACGAATCTCCGGCTTCCAAGACCGGGGAAGGGAGGGGCTGACGTATACTTTCCCCTCTCCCCAGCATTCTAGTGTAAGCCCTGTAAGCCCTGTAAGAGGGTCCTTTTCAACCTACATTCCATGATGACGAAGCTGGAATACATATCCGCTTACAATGTATATGTAACTAACTACCTAACTATAGTTAGTTAATAAATGATGAAGTTGAGATACATGTAGTCAAGACCCAAGTGGAACCGTCCCATGTCAAGATTTAAAACCGTTTAGGTTGCATGCCGCAGTGAGACGTGTACACATCTGCAGGAGTAAATAACCTTGAAGGTATATGTGGTACATTCGAGATTGTACGATGTTGTAGATCCTTCGATGTTACTATAGATGTTATAGTTAGTTACTAACCTTGGAAGTTATCCTAGTTCTGTTATAGTTAGTATGTTGTATGTATGTTGTATCGTACGATGAAATGAAAATAAGGGAAAAGAAAAAGAAAAAGAAAAAAAAGAAAAAAAAGAAAAAAGATTATTTGGTCACAGGAAGTTACGTTACCCACTAGTTACTCCACTTTCCCTAATTTAGACCAATCTGGGCCCTTTTCGTCACTTAAAATTCCTAGTCCGGCCCGTCATGTTTCGTACCGCCCCGGAGTCGTCGCGTCCAGGCCGCTTTTGGCACTCTCCTTATCTTTCTTGGCTGGAGTCCCTCTCTCTCCTCTCTCTCTCTCTCTCTCTTCTCTCTCAAGTCTTCTTTACTTCCTGTCATTCGTTTACCCCATATTCTTGCTCTTTAATTTGAAGAATTGTTCTCTTTCTTTTTGACAAGTCTGTCATGATCTGCGAATAATCAAAAGTCCAAATGGGCAAATGTATGCAGACCCACCTCAACTTTCATGATGCGGCAAATTGACCTTTCTATTAGGGCGTTATGGTGTTGTCCTGGACGCAGGCTCGTCTGTATGTCGACCTATTTTGGGAGGCTCGGGGTCAGATCACTAATCAACCGTATAGGGGACTCGCGTACACGTTTACCGATGGCTACGAAATGCCGCTGCACGAAAGCATGCCCATGTAGAGGAGTTGAAATCGCTGCCGGAAATCAAAACCAAGGAGGAATGGACGAAGAAGATCCACCCTGGTGAGTAGTTCTCGAGTCAATACCAACCAACAACCCAACACTAACCCACCTGCGCAAAAGGTGTTTCTTCATTCGCCAATAGACCTGAATTGGTTGGATCAGACCATCTCGCTCAACTGTTAGATCACGCCAAGGAAATCATTCCTGCCGAGGATGCCAAGGATACTCCCATATTTCTCCTCGCCACTGCGGGCATGCGACTGCTAGGAAACCTCGAGCGACAATTGCTTCTGGATCAGATCTGCTCTTATGCTCGCGATAACTCTGACTTTTTGCTTCCGGACTGTGGTGTTCACATCCAGGTGATTCCGGGTGTGACCGAGGGACTATACGGATGGATTGCGACAAATTACCTGATGGGATCCTTCGATGCCCCGGAAAAACACGACCACGGAAAGGGACACAACACCTACGGATTCCTCGATATGGGTGGCGCATCGGCCCAAATTGCGTTCGCTCCAAATGTTACGGAGACAGAAAAGCACGCCGAGGACCTCAAATTGTTGCGATTGCGGAATATCGATGGATCGGTTCAAGAGCACAGGGTGTTTGTCACTTCGTGGTTGGAGTTCGGCGTGCACGAAGCCCGAAGACGCTATCTAGATGCTTTACGGACGGCAATTGGGCCGGATATCAAAGAGTTGCCTGACCCTTGTCTTCCCAGTGGATTGCGGACTACGCTTGATGGCAAAGTCGCATCGGCAAGCGAGACGGAAACATACCTGCTAGGTACAGGCAAATTTGACGAATGTCTCCGTCAGACATTCCCATTGCTGGATAAGGATGCTCCGTGTGCGGATGAACCGTGTCTGCTAAACGGTATCCACGTTCCAGCTATCGACTTCGATGTTAACCATTTTATCGGGATCAGCGAATACTGGCACACGACTCACGAAATTTTCGAGATGGGATACAAGGACAAAGCATACGACTTCAACACATATCAAGAACGGGTTCAAACGTTCTGCTCTCAAGACTGGGACGCCATTGAGCATGGCCTTGAGCAGCATAAATGGGGAAAGAAGGTTGATCATCAAAAGGCCCACGAAGTATGCTTCAAGGCATCATGGATCATCAATATGCTACATGATGGCATTGGAGTTCCTCGCGTGGGTTTGGAGGATACAATTGGCTCTTCGCATAATGGAACTAAAGAAGTCCTGGCTCATGGAAAAGAAAAGGGCTATCTTGATGCGTTCCAGGCGGTCAACAAGATTGACTCGACCGAAGTGAGTTGGACTTTGGGTAAGATAGTCTTGTACGCATCCTCTCAGGTGCCTCTAGAGATCGAAGAAGGTCTCCCGGTAGGCTTTGGCAGCAACCTCCCCGGGATCCCGGCCGACTTCCAGTATCCCAGTGTTCAACTACTACCGGATTCAGACAGCTTCCACAGTGAGCACTGGCATGACGCACTATTTGACGGTGATTCCCCCGCCGGATTCCAGGCTTCGTCCTCTTCATGCTCATTGTTGTCATGGCCGGTTTCTTCTTGTGCGGACGCAGCCGTCGATCGCGGATCTTCAACCGCGTGAGCAACGTGTTACGCCGTGGTGGACCATCGCACCCCAATCACCCTAAGAAACGAAAGGGACTCAAATCGATGTTGCCATTCATCAACCGAAGCGCCCCCTCTTATGAGCGAGTTCTCGAGGACGGTGCTCAAGATTACGAGCTTGGTGCCATCGAGTCCGATGGGAGCGAGGATGGTGGACGTCTTTCCGAGGCAGACTCGGCTAGACTGGGACCACCGAAGCGAGCGTCGAGCTGGGGCAGCAACAGCAACACTCCCAGTTTCAAATACGCGTTAGATAACAGTTCGACCGGGACAATTGGTCTTGGGATCAGCGGTGGTGGCGGTGGCTCAGGCATTGCTATGGATCGAGCAGGCTTGGTAGTCAGGACGGAGAGCAGGGACCACCTGGCTCCCATTGCTTTAGGCCCTACAACCAACGGACGTCGATCAAGAGCTGGTAGCCCAACAAGATCCCACCAAAAATCTCCCAGCATGACCCCCCTGGCCGACGACTAACGCGACATATTCACCTGAACCGAATTATGCATAATTACTTACACTGCATTGCATTTTCAATTGGAGTTTGACTTGTTTGACATGCGTCGATTCATTTCGGTGCTGTCTGATTTCTTTTTTTTCTTTTTTTTTTTTTCCTTTCTTTTTCATATGCAAAGGAGGTTCATGTTTTTAACGAGTCGCGTGCGTTATGGCAGCCTGCTTTCGATTCTTCATGTCATATTTCAAACACTGTGCTCTGGAGTACCTTTTTGTTGGTTGGTTGCGGTGCTTTTGATCTTAGGCCGGTGATTTACACGTAATGAGGTGTGTACTATTAGTGGTTGAGAATGTTTTTCCTGAATATAGATTAATACATTTCCAAGGTCTATCTTGTATTTGGATTGTACATCTTAGTGCTGATTAATATTGATCAATTGATTCCAAGGTTAGTTATGCTACCTAGTAACTAATACCTGGAGGTAGGCAATTACATAGATGTTCGCAGTCCAAGTCATGTTGATGCCAGTAATTCCAGGCAAAAGGAAATATCACATGACTGTATTTTCACCGCCTGGCAAAAAATGATGTAGAGAGAAACTGGCGCAAGTAGCTTCTGATTCACTCGTTGCATTGATTCACTAAGCTTGTTCAATATTCTTCCAGAACACTTCGCCTATGCCGTCGCGATAAAATTTACCATCCCATACACCCTTTACTCTCGGCAACTGCCACCACCGTCGTCACCATGCGCTTGACCGCTGAGCTCATTCAAAGTTCCCTAACATACATCAATCCGCTCACAGATCGTGAGCTGGATCTCCGAGGTGCGTTCACCCACTACACACCTGCCTGAAAAGAACAGGTACTACACTTTTGATAAGAGCTGGATTGATATCGTCTGTTTGTGTGGTCGTGTAGGTCACAAGATCCCCACAATTGAGAACTTGGGTATCGCCAAAGTAAGTGCTGTGGTTCTTCCCAATCCTCGAGGCAGATTTGTCTCTGTTGTCTCTCTCCATATCGCTGCTAGACCTATTTCTGAGTCCAGTCCTCAGTCAACTCAGTCATTCCTTGCGAACCCGATGTTGACAGCTCCTAGGATCAAGATACGATCGACTTCACCGATAATGACATCTCTTCCCTCGGAAACTTCCCCCACTTCCCTCGCCTCCGCACCCTCCTCCTCGCCCGCAACCGTATCAATCACATCCAACCGGCACTCGCTACTTTAGTGCCTAACCTGACGACTCTGGTCCTGACCGACAACAATGTGTCTGAACTTGTCCACCTCGATCCCCTGCGGACCTTGGGACGGCTGACACACTTGTCTCTCGTCCAAAACCCGGTGACACGCAAAGAGGTTTGTCTAGTCCTTCATGCATATGCTAGTTATATTTGGCTATATATTATATGGCCTGGATTCTGTTGGAAGTTAAGCTAACTGGTTCTCGTAGAACTACCGATACTGGCTCATCTGGCGCATTCCCTCCGTTCGCTTCCTTGACTTCCAGAAAGTAACTGACGCCGAGCGCGCCACGGCTAAAGAGCTCTTCGGCACCTACGAGGAACCCTCATCCCTCGCATCCAAGATTCTGGGTGTCAAGTCCCGCACCTTTGACGTTTCCGCCCCGGCTGAACGCACCCCCGCCGAAAAGGGGGTCCGAGTACAACTCACGGACAAGGAGCGCAAGCGCGTTGAGCAGTTGATTCGTGACGCGAAGAGTCTGCAGGAGATCACCAAGTTGGAGAAAGAGCTTAACGAGGGACGGATACCCGGTGGAGCGGATGTCGATGGTGATGAGGCCATGCACATGTGAGAGATGATATCTGGCTCTCTCTCTCGTGGATTGTGTCGTGGATCATGAACATGCAATCACGTTTTGTTGTCTTTCTTTTCTTTGGAGCTTAGCTTTCTGGGTTTCTTTTCTGACCGGGTGGGGTTTAGTGTGTATCGTATCTGGGTATTCCTTTATTCATGTGCCTCTAGTCTGGGATCGAAAAAAAAAAATCTCAGCTATGAATTGTGAGTATATCGAATTGAAAAAAAAGAGTATTTGGTGCTTCAAGAGAAAAACATCATGTTAGACTATCAGGCTGTATCTGGAGTAACAATCATCGAGGTGCCCTAAACAGCATTGAGCCTACGAGTTCGTCTCTGCGACTTCACTACTATTGTCTTATATAGCTTCAATCCCTGTAAAGTATTGATAGACCAAGATGTAATCTCAAGGCAAAAATTATATGATATTAAGTCAGATAAAGTCCTATGTACGATTTTGCTTCAGCCTTAAAAATATATACATCAACTCGATACCAACTTGGGGATCATTCATACCCAGGATCAAAGATCCTCGCCTTGTAAAATTCAGCATCATCCCACCCTCTCTTATCCGTCACGGTATTGGGTGCGCTCTCATCACTAAACGACACATACTGTCCCATATCACCTTTTGCCCCGCGCACCCAGGCATACTCCCCAGAAGAATGCTGAACCAGAGACTTAAGCTTATCGACCCCCATGAGAACATCAAATTCCGCACTGGTTGTGTTGTACTTATACGCAGCAGCAGTATGCGTCAACAGCAAGATGTCATCATCCTTGTAACTGGCAGAAAGGTCGTGACCATTTCGCGCCCTGCCTTTCACCTTAGGCAAAGGGATTGGTTTTCCATCCCTCTGTAGCTCGATGTCCTTACCTTTTCCCACCACATCATATTTGTGAAGGTAATCCTCCCCGATGGCCCATAACTTGCTACCATGCCAGAGCACCCCATGAGCCTTTTGAACAGTATATTCATGGCTCTTCTTGATCTTTTTCAGATTGTTGACATCTGACGCATCAGTTGGAACATACAGCGTCAGCTTATGGGAGGCCGAGCTTGCGGCAACAAATGCTCCTAGATAAGGGATTCGTTCGAGGGAATGCGGGTTGCCATCAGGTGTTGCTGACCAGATGACGTCGTCTATCGTCGTGGACTTCTGCCCAGATTTGATATCGATCATACCAACTTTGCCTCCTGACGCAGCGACCAGGGCAACCAGGCCCCGGTCAGCCGTTTTGCGGATTTTGACTTCAGAAAGGTCGGCCCAAACATCCTTTTGCCAGGGCCATGGGTTCAGGTCGGCAGTGAAAGACCAGTGAATGGCGTCTTTGTTCCATTTAGACGCATCTCTTGGGAAGATGCGAACGGACTTGGAGTGCTGGTCGGTAACAGCCAGATGGTAGGCTGTTGCGAAGGGAGCTGCAATGGAGAGACAGAGGAGAGTATTTTTAAAATGCATCGTTGTGATGATGATAGATGTTGATTACACCACTAAGGAACAAGTCACTGGAAAGAAAGTAGACAAGGAGGGATCTCATGAATTTATATCTTCTCCAAGCTTCTACGGGATGATACTATCAATTTGATTGGGGAATTGCTTCGCCATACAACTATTGGGAAAACCATGCTCGTAAAGCTCGTATACAGGCCAATGTGAAGCTCATTCTTGCCATCGACTCGGGCAAGATTCAACTAACTTCCGCGGAAAATTAGAATGAAGCTATTCTTAGATTCTCAGATCGGGGCTACTCCCAAGGGCGGGATAGGGTTTGGCAGGCAAGGGCTGTGCAATACGAGTTCTTCATTCTTTACAACCTCGGTATAGCGACAGGGATAAAACGGAACATAGCTCGTATAATGCAGATCCGATGGGAGATCGAATTAGTTAACCAACAATCACTTACCATTCAAGCTGTGTCCCACATAATACGAGCCTACCCCAAATTCCTTTAACATTTCATCCCGCGTGTTGATCCGAGCGGCCTTTCATGCTTGAAAGCTATTTTCAACATGCAGAAAGGGCTTGACTACTCTAACTGGACTAAGTCTCGTATTCTATGGCGATCACATAATACGAGTAAAGCGAGGGGAAAGGCCCCTTTACGGATATGTGTATGGTTACACTTCATCTGCGGCTAATAGTCTTGACACTCGCTGGATCAAAGTAGTGGACTACGCTATAACTTGTGTCTTCCCCGAGAGCTGGAGTCACTCAAAATTGCTGGTCAAAAGAAAACCAAAGTCCCATCATGCGGTATTATTATTAATTAGTCTTGACTACCCTTCTTTCTTTTTGCTTCACCGTCACCATCGCAGCAGACCCTCGTTAAGTATTATGGAGATCGGTACATTCTGGCCTACAAGGTCTAGTTTTACTGGATCTGTCATTGAAAGAAGTACGGAGTAGTTTAACTACAATATTGGTGGCGGTGCCGAGATGTCATAGTCGTCATGACTCATGATTGTTGAACTACAGTACCTGGTACCTTACCTATTAAGGCAACTGTAATAGTAGTTAACTAGAGATAGTTAGTTAGTGGAGATAGATATCAATACTACATGCTTAGTCCAATATGTCCATCCAATCATATTCAGGTTCAACAAGTTCAGAGTCCCCCTGGACTTGAAGAAACGCCACATCTTCACATTCAAGTCAATGTATAACATTCGACTGTATACAGTTTACACAGACTATAGAGATAGAATCCCGTTGAAATCCTATGCATATCACCCTACCATATACCCTACAACAGCTGCATCGTCCATGACAATTTCGGCAAAATGGGTCCACTCTACGAAGTGGATGAAATGCAATCCCCACTCAAAACAATCCAATCTAATAAACCAGCTAGGGAGCTAGAGAAACTAGAGAAACCGGAGTAGCTTTATAGCCATTCAGAACTAGGCCCATATCCAGTAACACCCCGAGCAGTGAATATAGCCAAGACTCCCGTTTCTTTCTTCCACCCCGCTCTTCCTTGACCAGGCCTCCGAATTTGTATACTACCCAGCTATACTCATTCAACATGCGCATAACATTAGCCATATTCTCGCTAGTTGGTGTACTCGCAGTATCGATAGCCGCTGCTACATCGCCCAATGTTGCGGTAGGCTGCAAGGCGCTGCAAACACCCCTTGGGAATTCGTTGTTCTTCGCCAGCAGCATTGTTTACAAGTACGAGGCAGCGAACTTCTGGTCGAACACGGAGCTGATGGATCCTGGCTGTGTTTTCCGACCGCAGTCCAGCGCGCAGCTTGCGGAGGGCATTGTGGCGCTAGCCGATGCCAATGCTCAGTTCGCTGTTCGGGGTGGTGGACACATGGGTATTCGGGTGGGTTTTTTGATCTTCAAGTTATTAACTGTAATAATATGTTGGTTTGACCCTGTTCTGACGGTCGCAGGGCTCCAATAACATCAATGATGGCGTCTTGATTGTTATGTCGAACTTGACTACTTTGGAGTTGTCGAAGGATCAGTCCATTGTGTCCATTGGTCCTTCTCACCGGTTAGTTCTTTGTTTCGTTCTGTTTGCACCGGTGATGGTCTTTACTTACCTCTGTTTAGGTGGAGTGATGTCTACGAATACCTACAGAAGTTCGAATTGACCGCTGCCGGTGGTCGTCTCGGCCCTGTCGGTGTGCCGGGATTGCTCCTCGCTGGCGGTGTCAATTTCTACGGTAACCAGGTTGGCTTCGGCTGTGATACCGTTGTCAACTACGAGATTGTTCTTGCTGATGGCTCAATTGTGGAAGCTAACAAGACGAGTCATCCGGATCTGTTCTGGGCCTTGAAGGGTGGAAGTAGTAACTTCGGCATCGTCACCCGGTTCGACTTGGAGACTATTAAGTCGGCCAAGGTATGGGCTGGTGCGCACACCGTGTCCGCTGAGCACATAGATCAATTTCTGGCGGTATGTCATATTGGTGTCCTTGGTTGCTCTAGGATTGGTTACTAACTGGTTTCATTAGGCTGCGGCTACCTACGCATCTGAAATCTATGACCCCAAGACGCACATTGTACCAGCTCTTTTGCCCGGCGAGACTACTCTCGCCTCCGTGATTCTGTTCTACGACAGCGACACTATCAGCTACCCCGATATCTTCAAACCGTTCACCGATATCCCGGCTATTAGCAGCACCCTTGACTTTAAGACGGTCGCCGAATTTGCCGCAGAAACAGCCGTAGTGGTGATTGATGGTATCAAGTACGATCCCCCGCTCAGAAGACTATGGTCTAGTAGCTAACCAGACTTAGTGATGTATTTGTCGCCGGAACTGTTAAGGGCACAAGCTACAAGGAGCTCCTCAGTGGAATCAGTATCATCAACCAAACCTTCTTCAACGAGCTCCCCAAGCTGTACGCGCAGGTTCCTACCGCCAACATCTCCACTATCCAGCTGGACTGGCAACCTATCGGCGCCGACTGGATGAAGGCCTCCGAGGCTCGTGGCGGGAATGCCCTCGGCCTGGACTCCGCGCATGTCTACCTCTGCTACGCGGAGGTGGTTGAGTGGATTGGGTCGGCTTATGATGAAATTGTCGCTTCCTGGGTTGAAGAGACAACGTACAAGATTAACAATGCTACCCAGAAGGCCGGCCTCCATGATGCATTTAACTACATTGGTGATGCTGCTGGATTCCAGTCTATCTTCCCTGGCTATGGTGCGGAGAACCACAAAAGGCTCCGTGATATTGCGAAGAAGTATGATCCTCGGGGTGTTTTCCAGACTCTAATGCCTGGTGGATTCAAGGTTTAGGACATCCTCGGGATGTGAATGATTCTTTCCGTGGATGGACAGAATATGCATATAGAGTATATACTGGCAGGATTTGCGCCTGTTACTGTTATACAATACTTCGAGGTTTCCAGAGGGTGATAAAATCCATGTTTCGCGTGATGCAACTGGCATTTGGGTTTGATGGCGAACAAATGGACTAGTATCTTAAAGATACCGATTGCAATTTAGTATGGGCAGATACAACTAGACAATGAATTCCCGGAGTCTTTCTTTGTTGAGAATTTCTGCTTCCACCAATCTCCCCGTCTCGGTAATTTTCCCATTGACTTGCTCATAGCGTACCAGCGCGGGAATGTTGTTAGTGCCCCACGTTGTCCGGTAGACATTCCGAGGGTTAATCCATCTGATAGATATAAGCTCAATGTATCAGATGACATGATTTTCAATATAATTTGGAAAGAAAATATCATAGGTTTAGGCACGGCCATGGTAAAACTTACTCGGGCTTTTGTCCAACCTCGACAATAGCTAATTCTGGCGCATCATCTCCGGAAAACGCGTTGTTGATATGGGGCAAGGCATCCCGTACGTCTGGGCACCAAGGTTGTTTGGTAATTGGATCTGGTGAAGATATGAAGGCAAGGAATAATTTCGAGTCCGGGCTCAATGCCAGCTCTGTCGCCGAACTTGGCAGTGTGAAATGTTTGGTGATTGGCATTCTTGCGACTGTGGATACCGTTCGAGATTGAGTGCAGAATTTGAACAAGAGGTATGGCCGAGACAATGGGATTTTCGAGATCCAAAGTCCAGGCATTTACAAATTCCCCGTTGACATGAGGTGTGGCCTTTGTTGATTGCATGACTAAGCGCATGGCAATTCCAGCGGTGTGCCTGACGCAACAATCAAAGGATTATGGATATTGCTCGATATCACCAATGTCATCAATATACAATGGCCAGACGGAGAGTATCTAGTTCCAGTCGCCTGGGGTGACCGACAAGAACGTGAATGGATTGTTGGTTAACTGAACGGAGTGTGTTTCACCTGCGAGGCTGATCCTAGGGAAACCACAGACGTCGGATTCTACGTGTAAAGGACGTTTTAATAGAAGCTTGAAAGAATATTAGAGGGTAGGCTTATGATCTCGTGCGTGCACATATCAAGGTTATCAGTGTGAGCCACATAGAGCACGGATTAAACATAGGCAAATCCAGTGGCCCCTAAAAGGTAGGCCCGCGTATTTAATTGACCTGGTCGGTTTCATCTTCGGCCTCCTCATCATTTCCGTCATCAAACAGTGCCCGTGAGGCATCCGTAGGCTCCCCAGGCCACAAGGTGGCATAGAGGTCACGCGCATCGGCCCAGTCTTCATAAAGACCATCAGAGCTATAGATAATTAGCATGAATTATCTGGACGGGTATAACATGCAGCATACCCAAGATCAATATTTTTCGGTGCCAGCATCCAAATCCTGAGAAGGATGCATGTAACGACAACATCGTATGGCTTTTGAGCAGTCTTGCAGAAAGTCCACTCGCCCGGCTTGCACAGGATGAAGGGTTCATGAGCCCCATCTTCAACCCCGTTCAAGTCTATGCCTTTTTCAGAGTCCACGAGCACCGGTGTAACTTCGTCTTCATACTTGGTTGGGCCGCTGAGAGGAATCCGGGCTTCTTTGATGATATTGGGGACATCTTGGATGAGCTGGGCCCAGGCCTTTTGCCATTCAGGAGTATCCCAGCCACGTATGGCATAATAATGCGTGTAACTTTTTCTTGTTAGTAATGTAATCTTTTTGGATGATGGATGGACTAACCCCATGGTTGAAGATGAGAGTGTTGTGGTAGTTTGTGTAGAGGAGTAAGTCGAGTTGTTGGAACGAAGTTGGAATGAAGTTGGAATGAAGTAGTTACCTGCTGGGACATTACATCACTTCACAATCCCCCGATCTCTTCCTGCTTTGGAGATAAAAAAAAATAAATAAAAAAAGAAACAAAGAAATGATGAAGAGCAGTGCAAGCCCAGGTGATCACTATTTTACAATTTACTGCATCTTTTAAGATGAACCAAATACAATCTTTGGCCTGAACAAACAGGTGTCTCAGAGCTTCCATTGCTCTAAGCAACCCCATCTTTATCCTCGTTCCCCCGTCTAACACAACTGTCTTTCAAACTTTCACAGAGATGGCTGAAGTGAGTATATATGAGCCTACTATCTAGATAACTTTAGGATGATTACGCTAACATCTCTCCTCTACCACCTAGTCAACAACTGATGAGCAATGTTTAGCTCCAGAGCTTCGTCAAGCTCTTGATGACTTGAAAACGGTTGTCCATGCGACAAATTGCTGTCTGACGACTTCTCGCTTTCTGGGCTCGTTCTCAAACATCAGTACCCAGCACTCGGAGATCCAGAGAGCTATCGAAAAAGTGACCCAGTTTGCACGGGACCAGGAAGAGAGGGCTGATCAGGCTGTTCAAAAAGCCCAAACGGCATTTGAAGCTCTGTCTCCTGAACACCAAAACAGCTTGATCCAGTACTACGGGGAGGATCTCAGTTTCTACCTTGAAATCGCCATTTCTCCAGACTCGTCGCATACACCTGCATCCCCTTTCAGGGAATTCCAGGTTTTGCTATTTGATATTGAAAACCTCCATCGTGCACTTGCCCGGGTACGTGGAGTGGAGGCAAACATCACCAATGTCTTTTCTAGGCTACCGTCCATCCAACGACTGAGGCGGGAAAACCGGGACGAGGAAATTCGGCTGTTAGAGCTACGCAGCTCGGCTGAGATTCAACTTTGTAGGCAATTCCTTGTCTTGGATCGGGAACAACAGGACATGCTCTGGTTATGGTATCAGGATTCTATGGGGATCAGTGCGACCCAGAGAGATGACAATGCGAAAGACCCTTACTCGGCTAGGAGTTGAGATGGAGACAGCCATGAGAATGATGAGATTGTCAATTCGAACAGTATCTCAATGTGCAATCATCATTGAAGCACGCAAACCCGCAAATAGGGAGAAAGAATATCAGATGCCTACAGTTTCCGATTGGTAGTATCATGCCTCGAATCGCCGACACATAATTCACCCATCAGCCAGATATGGGCTCTGAGTCAAACCACTCCATTTATCTCGTATTCTTTAATCCATTCAGATATTCGCCAATTATTGGGAGAGTGTGGGGTAGATAACGGGCCAAATTGCCGAGTTTCGGGAAATTGTCCTTTTCCTTATCCTCTCTGTCCACACTCTTATGACCCTTCGGATAACTGTCCAAATTGATTATGGACTCTGCCTCAAAACGACGAAGAAGAATAAGACGGGTTGCCGATGAGGATCGCAAAAGAGCACCCCGAGCGTATGCATGATTCATTCGAGATGATGCGTATCCACTGACTGGCCTAGATGCGATCGCTGCAAGACCAGAAAAAGCAGATGTGTGGAGGTGATACCGGGAAGATGTCAGTGGTGCTTTACGAGGAACCTAAGCTGCAGGTTTAGAAGGTAGAGAGTCCATGGTTTTGAGAAAACATCTGTCTAACATGCGACAGGGAGAGATCGGCTTCTGTTCAAGATACTGCGTCTAGTGCCCTCACTGAACCTAGCGTACTCACCACATCAAGCACCAGCCAACCACAGCTACTACAAGATAATGTCAATCATAATGATCCGCTTTCTCCGGCATCAGTCTTGTCCCAAAGGCTCGCCGAACATGTTGTTGCAGGTCAATCCAAAAGGGCCCCGTGGCCAAACATCCTCTCCCGTCTGAGGGAGGCTTTCTCGCTAGATAGAGATGCTGCTCCCGAAGAAAGGGACATGGTGGCCATGCAGGCCGTAAGTCATATTGATATTTTGATTCTCGGTTCATGCTAACTAACGAATTCAAGCATATGATGCGTTCAAAGGCACCTCATCCATCTGAGATGGCATGTTTACATGCAGCAATTGATGCATTTCCCCCACGGCCGGTTGCCGACTTCTTACTTTCGGTATTCATTAAACATGCAACAGATACATTTTTCTATTTGGACCAGGACCAAATGCTGTCTGATATTGACCAATTTTACATGGACACCACCTCGCCGTTGAGATCTGATTTGAGCTTTGTCTGTCTTGCAATGGCAACTTTCGCACTAGGCAGCCAATGGACGCCACTAGAAAGACCAGAAGGATTCGCAGTCAGCCTACATCGGGATAATGGTGATTTAGGCCAAGTGTTCTATACCCATGCCAAAACGCTTATCCCCGACCTGATTGACCGACCCTGTCTCCGATCCATTCAAGCGCCTTTTCTATTAGGTGTCTACCTAATGCCAGCGAGTGCCATTGGATCATCCTATATCTATATGGGCTTGGCTTTGCGCAAAGCAATGGCATTTGATCTCCATCTTAACCCCGAGGATCAAGCAGTTGATAGTCGGGAGAGAGAGGTCCGGTGTCGGTTATGGTGGTCAATATATTCCCTCGAGAGGTAGGTGACAGGACCATCGTCAACCTCAACCTCACTAACCACTTCAGATGTACTACCGTCAAACTAAGCAGGCCTCGCTCTATTGATGCCAATGTAATCAAAGTGCCACATCCATCGCCTCTCCCGGCACTCGATCGCCTACAAAGATACAACAATATTCAATTCCAGATGGCGTACAGTCGTCTAATCAAGATCCTCGACCGAATTGCCGAGCCATGGTATGTTGCTTCGGCCTTAATAAAACAATTTGAACTTATATTTTATTCAAGCGGCGCTGTCACCGGAGCGGAAGAGGAGTCCGAATCCGAAGCCCTGGCCTCTGAGCTTCGACAATGGAAGAAGTCTTTACCACCAGACTTCAAGCTTGACGACACGGACCCAAAAGACTCAAGATACCGCACGATCTTCCATCTCTATTTGAATTACTACTATGCGTGGATAACCATGGGAAAAGTCGCCCTCGTAACTGTCGCCCGAACGAGGCTTCGCTGTCATATGTTTCCTGAGTCGCGCCCTCCTGATCCAAGCGATGCTACGTTGAGGCAATCTCGATATTGTGCAAAAGCAGGCAGAAAACTTCTCCTACTATTCGAGGATCTAACGAAAACACGCAACATCACTCGTTTCTCCTTCACTGATTTCCAGGGATGCAGTATTGCGACGATCGTGGCACTAGTGGCTGGGATTACGGAACGCGATTCAGGATACAATGCTCGAGTGAAGTTTGGCTTAGATTGCCTTCGGAGAATGGCAACTGGGAACATGACAGCCAAATTGGGCGTGAACTTTGTGGAGGCTGTACAGTCGATAACAAACGAGGCCGCGGAGAAGCTCCATCAGGCGTCCTCTGCGGTCAACGAAACACAGAATGTACAAGCTTCGGCGTCCATATCTGATTACAACCAATGGGCTGAATGGCTTGCCAGACTGGAACATCCTCGAGCACCAGAGCAAAGAACAATCCATGAGGTAGAGTCTTCTGTGCCGTTCTCACATCCTGTACTGCACTCACAGTCAAACGAGAATACGTCCGACTGGAAGACTGCTGGTGAACAGTATACCTCTGAAAGCCCAAACCCGCAAAACCTAGCATATGACTCAACGATGCTGCGTGAGTTCCAGCCTATAGAGCATGACCCTCTTTCGGGACTCCAGAGTGATGATCCAACGTTTCTCATGGGCTTGACTGGGATCGACGTCCTAGACTTTTCTGGGTTTACATAAATATCCAGGGACAATGATGAGGAATCATACAAACCCATATTTGATTCGTAGGTGTTTAATTCTGTCTTAACACTCACTCACAACACCAACCGCCATGCAATGCAATTCAGTGTGCAACAACATAATCATTGTACTCTCACTGGAATATGACCATCCACTAGCAACGCATCCCACCTACTTTTATAGACACGACCATCCTTCATCACACCAAGCACATGTGCATCAGGCTTATCAAAAACGGTGACATCCTCAAGCGGATTCTTATTTAGAATCACGACATCAGCATGGAAACCCTCCTTGATTTGACCTAGCTCATCCGCATATCCCATCATCTTCGCCGGATTCACAGTAGCACTACGCAAGATCTCCAGAGCCGACAAAACTTGCGATCGCAGTGCAAATTCATGGGTCTGCGCAGAGCCCAGTGGACCCAGTAAATCAGAGCCATAACACATAATCACACCAGCCTCCGAGGCAACCCTCAAAGCCTCAAGACCGGACTTCAACACGATCGAGTTCTTGGTCCGAGATTCAATGGGCAGATAATTTTTCCACCGCTCGGAAGCCATTTGAGCATACGTGATAAGCGTAGGGGTCAAGTAGACCCCCTTCTCAGCCATCAACTTAGCAGTGGATGGATCGATGAAGTTCCCGTGCTCAATACCACGGACACCATTATCGATACAATGCCGGATAGCCTTGACTGTGTATGCATGAGCCGTGACAAAAGTCCCAGCATTATCGGCACATTCCACCATGGTCTGAATCTCCGCCGCCGTAAACTGCAGATGCTCCAGCTTATCCGTTGGCGAAGCCACACCACCAGAGCCCATGATCTTAATAAAGTCTGCACCGCAACGAATCTCCTCCCGGACAGCAGCCATGCACTCCGGCATGCCGTTGCACATACGACCCAAGTTATTATTGCTATGGGTACCGCCACAGCATTCCGTAGCCTCATGCGGGCCGCGCAGATCAGCATGACCACCAAATTGCGAAAGGGCATGTCCTGAAATGAAGATGCGGGGTCCGGGGAAGACACCGTCTTCGATAGCCTCTTTCAGAGCAAGCTGGGCACCGCCACAGTCGCGGATGCTGGTGAAGCCACGATGCAGCATCTGCGAGGCTGTGTAAGGTTGGCGCAAGAGTTGGACGTCATTTGGATTTCCGAAGGCTTTGGATAAGTCGCTGAAACCTGGGACTGCGCATAGATGTACGTGGGCATCGAATAGACCGGGGCAGAGGTATTTGCCTTGGCAGTCTACTGTTTTGAGGTTGGTTTTTGAGGCTGGGATGGATGGTTCTGAGCCGACGTAGGTAATTTTGCCTTCGGTAGTTATGAGGGTTGTGTTTTCTTTGATTGTGCCTGATTCGATATCAACGATGTTGGCGTTGATGAATTTATATCCCTGCGGTGCTGCACGGGTCCATGGCTTGATGTCTGAGCCGGGAAGGGTGGCTTGTGACATGATGGGATTGTGGAATATAGTACGGAAGTATTCTGGATAAGCTGAATATATAGGATTTAATGGATTACAATGGAGTTTAAATACTCTCAATCTAAAAGAGAGAGAAGTCAAGTTGCGGGGGAGTATCTCACATTCGGGTGAATTCGACAGATTCCCGATGCCATCGGACCGATGTACCTTCTCCGCATATCCTCCAACTTAAAAGATAAGTCTCCATTTATAGAAGGGGAGAAATCCAGGGCATATCTTGGATATTTGATCCTCGTCTTTGACTGTTTTGTTGAATCTGAGCTTGTCCAAATCCACATATCTCAATATTGGTGTATCAAGGGGGCACCACTTCACTTCCACCCGTGATGGACAACTTGGAGAAACGTGCTACGAGCAGCGATAATGCCGATCCAGCAAGTGGTGAAATGTTTGAACTTCGTGGAAGTTATACCAAAGAGGAAGGGAAAGCTGTCCTACGCAAAATTGACTTGGTCATTTTACCTTTTGTACGGGATTCAAGCTGTCGTCTTGGTTCTTTTTTCAGGCTAATGATGCATACTTTTAGATGTGCTTCGTGTTTTTTCTACAATACCTTGACAAGCAGAGTCTCAGCTATGCTGGTGTCTTTGGTCTCATTGAAGACCTCAACATGACCAGCTCGCAATATTCATGGTCGAGTTCAATCTTCTATGCTGGCCAACTGGTCGCCGAGTATCCATTTATATACCTCATGAGCAGGCTCCCCTTGACCAAATTTGTCGGCGCGACTGTGTAGGTTTGCTTTCGCGGTGTTATGTACTATATCTGTTCCCATCATGTGCTAACCACCAATTCAGAATCATCTGGGGTATTGTATGCATGTGTCTCGCAGCGCCAAATGACTTCGCCGGATTTGCCACTGTGCGCTTCCTTCTCGGCTTCAGCGAAGGCGCCGTCTCGCCTGCCTTCGTGACAATCACCAGTATCTGGTACCGAAAGGAAGAACACAATGTCCGCACAGCATTGTGGATTTCCATGAATGGTCTAGCCCAGGTTCTAGGCTGCTTCCTGATGTATGGCATTGGCAAAAACCCCTCACTTCCAATCGCTCCCTGGCGCGTGCTATTTATCATCTGCGGCGCTATAACTTCTGCTGCAAGCGTGGCGTTCTTTTTCCTTATGCCAAACGGGCCCAGAGATGCATGGTTCTTGAATGCTCGCGAGAGGGAAGTCCTATCTTTACGCATGGCACAGGACCGGGATGGTGGTGACAAGTCCTCTTTTTCGGTTGCTCAACTCAAAGAGGCAATGATGGATCCCAAGGCGTGGGTTGTCTTTTGGTTTGGTGTTTTGGTATGCATGCAATCACCGGTTTTGACTTTTGCATCTCTTGTGATCAAGTCGATCGGTTATACTAATCTCGAGACTATGCTATATACGGCTCCATCGGGAGCTGTACAAATTGCTTTGTTGTGGATCGGAGTTGGTCTAGTGTTGATCTTCCCTAATCAGCGAATGCTAGTCATTCTTGTTCTTATTATCCCGCCTCTGATTGGGACTGTGTTCCTGATGAAGTTAGATGTGACTGCTCAATGGGGTTTAATTGTTGCCTCGTGGCTGGTATGTAGTATTTCTATTGACCAGACCAGGTTTCTGCTGTTAACCCTCTTTTCTTTTGCAGTCTTCATGCATTACCGCCTCTATGACAATACTTCTTTCACTTGCGGCATCGAATTTCAAGGGAAATACCAAGCGTGCTGTTGTGAACGGCATGTTTTTCATTGGTTACTGTGCTGCCTGCATTGCCTCGCCTCAACTATGGACTCACAGCCCTCGTTATACGGAGGGTGTGATAACATCCATTGTGACATGGTGTCTGCTTTTTGTGGTGGTGATTTTATTCCGCTTCTTGTGTAAGTGGGATAATCAGCAGCGTGATGAACAGGCTGCCAGTTCTAGTGTTGTTAGTGTGGATCAAGAGGTCAAACTGGACGAGAATGGGTTGCCACAGACAGACCTCACCGATAAACAAGACCGACAATTCCGATATGTGTGGTAATTAATTGCTTATATTCGTCTTGGAAAGTATTTCTTGGAGGTTAACTAATATATGCCAAATATACCCGATTGCTGAAGACCTGCCTCCTCAAGTACAGAGGCTACATAACGGCATTATTGTTGTTCAGAATAAATAGTTGTTCAATATGCGTACACTATGTTAATATAAGAGGACAATGCCAAATTACAACTGCCCCTTGATGATATCGGCCGCACGCTCAGCAACCGCATACACGGTGCTCTGAAGGTGACCGCAGACCTGGAAAGGCATGACGGAAGCATCCACGACACGAACGTTCGAGGTTCCGTAAACCTTCAGCGATGTATCGACAACACCACCAAGTTCCTTGGGCAGCATGCCAGCTGTGGTAATCGGGTGGAAGTTTGATCGGTCTAGGGAAACGAAATGTTAGCAATGGAATTCCCACCAAACTTCTCTCAGCAAGTCGAATGATAACACGTACATTTGCTGTAGATAAAAGTAGACCAGGCCTTATCATCGGCACCAGCAGCAACCGTAGAAAGACCGGGGGTGGTCTCAGCACCAGCCATATCAGCAAATGGCTCAGTCTTGAAGATATCACGGATAAACCGTGCTGCCTGTGCCTGAGCGTGAAGATCAAAGTCCAGCATGAAGTACTTGGGGTCAATGATAGCCGGTGCTGTGGGGTCTGCGGAAGAAAGGTGAACGCTGCCGCGAGAGAAGGGAACAGAGCCCCAGTATTCGCTGCTGTATGCGGGTCCAGAGGCCGATAGGAGGATCTCCGCAACAGGAATTTCATCCTTGAAGATCAGATTCCACTGGATCTTGAAGAAACGGTAGATGTCGCGGGCGTTGGTGATGTTGCCGTTGGCGGATGCAACCTGGGCTGCATAAGCGGGAAGCTTGCGAAGAAGTTCGGCTCCCAGTGCGGTGGAGTTGGGGAAGAGCTGGTCAGCTGAGGGATAGGCGACGTAGGTAGCACTCTTGTCGCTACCGTAGGTCTTCTTTGACTCGAACTTGAGGCCGTTGTTCATTTGGTCCTGCAAGTTTTCGCCGACAGTTGGCAGGTTAATCTTGGTGGCGATTCCGTGCTTGGAAAGAATGCTAGAGGGGAGGAGTTTGGGTTAGCTTCCGTCAAATGTTGAACGGGGGCGGTGTTATGCTTACTGTGGGTTTCCGACTCCAGAAAGCTCGAGCAGAACGGGAGACTTCAATGCGCCAGCAGCGAGAATTACTTCACGGGCAGCCTTCACCACGGTCTTTTTGCCGTTGGAAAGAGTGACTTCGACACCATTTGCGATGGCCTCGTCTCCATCCTTCCAGGTAATCTTGTTGGCGTGTGTGTTGAGCCAGACATGGAGGTTGGTTCTGTTCTGGTAAGGATAATAGTAGGCACGAGCAGCATCCTCACGGACGTTGAGATCAGCATCAACCGTCTTGGGATACAGACTGTATCCAACCATGTCTCCGCTATTGGCGTCCCGGTTGTACGGAACAGGGACATCGAGGTTCTGGTAGGTAGCGTTCAACTTCTGAGCAAGACCGTCGTTCAACTGTGTTGAAGTCCAGCCAACCTTCACGGGCCCAGTAAAACCGTGGTAGGCCGGGTCAAAGGCAACACCCGATCCCTCCAAGGATGGGTAATTTGCCGGGTCTTGAAATTTCTCGCTCTTTTTGAAGTAGGGGAGGAGGGTCTTCCAGTTCCAGCCCTTGTTGCCGATGGTCTCCCATGCGTCGATCTGGGCTGCCTGGGCACGGAGGTAGGCCATTCCGTTGATGGTCGATGTTCCTCCAAGTGCCTTTCCGGCACGCAGGACTTGTGAGGATCCACCGGCATATTCTTGGGCAGTGGTTTCGTAGGCCCAGTCAATGTCTGTACCGAACGCTTTACCGTATCCGAGGGTGTCGGTCACGTTTGGGTTGTTATATACGGAGCCACCAGCTTCGATGACGAGGACCGTGGTGTTCTTCTGCTCGGACAATCGGTTTGCAACAACGAGGCCACTGGTACCACCTCCAACGACGATGTAATCGTAAGTTGAGTTCGACTTGTGTGGGGCATGGGGAACAGCAACTGCTAGTGGAAGCAGGGCAAGGCCGAAGAGGCTACGCATGATTGCTATAATTCCGGTTCTAAGGGAGAGTGTTCAACAAGGAATATAACAGAACTTGTTTCCTATTGATTTCCTCGAGGCTACACGAAAGATTTATACTTTTAGGTCCCAGTATGATTATAAGCATGGCGATCCACCTCTTGATTCAGCAAGAGGACGGAGCAATTTGTCACATCAGACTAATTCCTCAAGACGCGATTTACGGTATCTGTTGCTCCGTACTCCGTATGTGGCAAATGGAAGAACAGAAGAACCCACTAGTTATCCACCTCTATCTACCTCGATCTACCACTACATACTTCGTAGGTATTCTTTTTTTTTCTTTTTTTTTTTTTTTTTCTGCAAATCAGATACATAGCCAATGGCCAAGCCTAAGCCCAAGTTGCAGCCGAAATTAGAAGTAGATCCTTCTGAAGTTACAATTGTGGATATAAAGGACAATCCTGACACCTTAAATCTCCGTTATTTCCCCGTTATAGCACCGGTAAGCCAGTTTAAAGTTCTTGTAGTGTCTCTCGATATATAAGCCCCCTGCTTGTTGATTCCATAATCTCCTTCCATCTTCCACTAAGTGGATCGATGGAAGTCTTACTCATCTTTAGTCAGGAAACAAAAAAGGTAATAAATGGATCAAAGGATTTACCTACAACATACTCCGTACCGAGGTATATGTTATAGTAACGGCATGCCGATCTTATTCGTTTCGGAATTGAGACCGAATCTCCACAAAAATAACCGGACCGGTGTTGTGTTTCACTCGTTTTTAGTGTAATAAGCTGTTTTAGTGAATAGTCGGTTATATTATGTCTTGAGGAGCTATATAATCCATGGGCTGTGCAATCCGTGGGCTATGCATATCTAGGTAACCATCGTGACTACTTTTCTGATTGGTTTTCTTTTTTGGGGAATCTGATAAACAGAAGAGCACCTGACGAACTAAGTTTTTTCTTCTAGGTCTTAGTTAGTTAGTTAGACCCTTAACTATGTTAGTTAGGAGTAGTGTCACTGTGGATACAATATACTACCCAATACGGAGAATTCTCGACCCTAATCATAGAGTACTCTGCTAAAGTACAATCGCGTGATTCAATTACAGTCTATTTTTTTTTTGTCAGAAAATGATCACCGATAACTGCTTTGAAATAAAATCGCCTCCAAAAACATACTATGTCTATGTTGTATGTTGTATATCCAACACGCCGGGCTAGTACGTGAAACATTTGGACCCCCGGATTAAGGATAGCACATACGAAGTTAGAGTCCATTTTTAGCATTCATTTAGCTGCACATAGTCCATTTCTTGTTCTGCAGGCATCGGTGATTCTAAGGAGCGTCCACCGGGAATCTATGGGAACGCAGTGAAGATCTCCCCAAATTCAACATGATCTTCAAGATCTTCGATTAAAACAAGTTCATACAGGGCTTTAATTACACTTGCAGTCTTGATGTCTTGATCCCTTTAAAGTATCTATCCATATTACTTGTACGTTGTGCCACAATACAGGAAACTTCAGCGATTATATTGATTCGTGGCGTTTTTAGGAACATTCTGAAACAGATTATCCAGTCTATCAGCATCCGTTCCCTAAAAGGTTAACACCCCGTGAATTCAAAGTATCCACGGCATCCTCATCGCCCAATCCATCAAGATCCTTGCGCAGCCAAAACGACCGGAACCCCTCCACCAATCTCTGGGTAAAAGGCGCCAACTCGTCAGCATCCATAGGGGCAAAAGAAAGCCGAATATACCGATAAGCCTTCTGGGCAGACATAGGTGTCGCAGTGAACATCGATCCAGGACAGACAAGACAAAGATGAGGCTTCTTGGCCAAATGAATCCAAAGCGCCTGTGCGAGTCGCTCGGGAGGATATTTTGAGTGCAAGGGATGGGTATCAACCCGAGTCTCAACCCACACGAACATACCGCCCATTGGCCAGATAAACTCATACATCTGCATTCGATCAACGACCTCCCATGCATCGATGTGATCTTCACTCGATCCATGGAAGAGATACTTGTTCTCTTCTAGAATCGTGCACATGGCCTGCATGCGCGTTTCATACCCGGCGCGTAGCCCTTCCAGCCACCGTACCCAACCATCCATGTGCCAGCCCGAAGCGATGTGTTTGGATGATTTCCCGGATTTATCATCCGGTTGACCAACGATCATTTCCGCTATTAGTGATTGAACAAATCCGGATGGTTGTTGAGTTGACACTTCTGTTATGCGAGTGAGACGTTCGATGATAGCCGGCTGTGCTGTGATCCAGCCTAGACGACTACCCGGTGCAATGGTCTTGGAGAATGTGTCGAGTCGCACTACCCGACCCTCTATGTCGATGGATAGATATGAGGGGACGAGTGAGTCCAGATAGGCATAGCCTGAGGACTTGCCCTCGGCGTTGTAGTTCTTGGTGTATAGATTTGGTTCTGATGATGAGCCCCGGTAATGCACCGTCTTTTCGTACGCGGATGGGAACTGCAAGTTCCAGTATGGTTCGTCCTCGATGATTATCACATCGTATTTCTGGCAGAGGGCGTAAATCTCCTTTCGGCGTTCGACAGAGAGCGTTCCACCAGTGGGATTTTGACCAGTTCTCATCATCCGGTCAGCACACATTCACAATATTTTTTTCTTGCAAAGGATATATACTCACGACACAGTATACATCAAATGAGGCCGTCTGCCACGCCGGAAATCCCAATTCTCCAACACGTCCTGTAATCCTCCTTTCCCACTAGCAAGCATACCCTGACCATCCATCACGACACTCACGACATTCAGCCCACGAGGCGACACGGTCTGGATAGCATTCATATAAGCAAACTCCTCACACAAGACACCCTCCCGCTGCTGGATCCAATCCCGGTCGGGATTCCACGTATTTGTAAATGCTTCAATAGCCTTAGCAAAACCATCGGTCGATCCACAGGTCAACAACACCTCAGGTCCACCCACGTAGGGTACATTTGGATGTAGATGGTCTCTTGTGAACGAGCGCAAAAAGGTAGTTAAAGGAGGGTATCCTTGGGCGGTGCCATATTGGAGGGCAGTTGTTAAGTCGATTTTGCGAGTGAGATCTGATGTGGGACTCTCCTTGGGGACTGTTACTCGGACGAAGGGTACGTCTTTCTTATCTTTGGATTCAAAGCGTTGGGGTAGAGCGGCTTTTGCTTCGAGTGTATCGTAGGGGAAATAGGAGGCATGTGGCAAACCTATAGTCGAATTATCGAATTAGTTATATATTATACTCTGTAGAAGTAAATGGGTTTTCTTTTTATTACCTCCAGCGAGATTAGCAATTCCAGGTGTCTGAAAGTATTTATATAACCCCTTGACACTGCTGGGTTTCTTGTTCTTCGTCGCATAAGACAAGTGATGTGACAGGTCTAATGGTGGAGCTGTCATGATTGCCGATCTAACGGTTTTGCATCAGTCAGATATTAAGGTATGAAAAAAAGCAATAACATATAACTATATAACATATATGTTATATGTATTGAATGAGATAAAAGAAGTACGCTCTCTGAATTACTGAATACAAAATTATTTTAGTCGGAATCCCCCGGTTAACCCCCCGCTGTGCTTGATAATCAGGGACTCCAATACTCTCAGTCTCCACCAGATCTAACTTCTTTTTGATATGAAACTGATTTGGTTGGCTATAAATTGGTAGATATCTTATCTGACTCTGACAGAAGTGGGACTGACTATGATTACCACGCAATAGTGATTGGATTCCTCTGGGGTGATTGGTTTCTCATATGACGAGCTCGGAGTATAGAAGTTGAACTGCACTTTAGGCCATTCTACCTCAATGGGTCTGTGGTCATGGGGCTACTTCGAGGTTGGCTTTGTCCTAATACTCCAGCATCTAACTATGTATACAACATAGGAAATTATTAGGGCTGTCTCTTTTGAATATATTCACCACTTTGTTGGTGTTAAAGCTAGAAGCATGGGAAGAACGACAGAATATAGAATATAGAATATAGAATATAGAATATAGAATATAGAATATAGAATATAGAATATAGAATATAGAATATAGAATATAGAATATAGAATATAGAATATAGGATATAGGATATAGGATATAGACGAAACGGGTGTAAATGTGATTGGTTGCCATCACTATGAAAACATTTACTTGGACTGGGCGCGTGTTTATATGGACGCGACTAGATGTGTTCATATCCGGTGAATTTCTGAAAAGTAAGATAAAGTGCTGGACTTCTGAAGAAGTCATTATGTTCTCGTCAATAGTGTGCACTAGCCCTATGCCATCGGAACTGATTCTATACAAAACCATCATTTGAAACGCGTTCTGGACATTGTAATAGACAAAATCCACAGTTGTCGCGTAAAGCATATTTCCGGATATCCGAATAGTCGGATATAAAATCTGAGATATCGGGCGCCATTGAATGAGTGACTTCCCGTTTCCCCCACATTCATATATCATATATCATAAGCACCAACTAGAATAGCACTCCTCGTTTTAATGAAAATCTTAAGATTTGATCTTGCTAATATGATTGAAGTCAACTTCTAAGCCGAACTTCTTTCGCGGTTCGCGGTGGATCAAAATTCACCATGTGGCCGGCCCACAAAAGGTTGTCAGCGATGAATTTTAACAGGACAAGCCATATTCAGCGGCAACACAATTTCCATCTCTCCTGCAAGACCCAGTTCTTTTTTCTAACGCTATAGGGCTGGTAGCCACCCGGAAAAAGAAATAAACGGGAGATGGATCCAAGAAGAACTACCGACTCAAATCTTCCGCTTCATACCCTTCACTCGTTTCCCCACCCCCTGGAGAGGTTGGATATATGATTTTGTTTAATCATGGGTGACAATGACATGAATCTAAAGCCGGTCGAGTCGGCGCGGTCACTCGCTTCGACTTTCTCGCCGATCCACGAGGTCTTTTTCGTTGCCATTGTTTGCATGGGTCAATTTATGACACAAACCAATGTCGGAGTATGTCTTTCGCCGCTTGATATTGTCGGCGATAGCTTTGGTATCGATGACCCCGGCGTTTTGAGCTGGTTCATGGCAGGGTACTCCTTGACTGTTGGCACATTCATCTTGGTGTCTGGCCGGTGCGGCGATCTATTCGGTTATCGTCGAATGTTCATCATCGGATTCTGCTGGATTGCGCTCTGGTCTCTTGTTGCAGGTCTCAGTGTCTATTCAAACTATATCCTCTTCATCTTTGCACGTGTTTTCCAAGGCATCGGTGGCGCATTGCTGATGCCCAACGCATTGGCTCTTCTTGGAGCCACTTACCAACAAGGAAAGAGAAAGAATATGATTTTTGCCATCTTCGGTGCCGCTGCCCCGAACAGTGCCCTTTTGGGATCTGTCTTCGGTGCGATCTTCTCTCAGTTGGCTTGGTGGCCCTGGACATATTGGACCCAGGCTATCGTTGCTCTCGGTTGCGCTGGATTAGGCTTGGCCGTTATCCCGTCCATTCACCACGAGACTGCCTTTGATAGCTCCTTCTTGGGCCTGCTAAAAGCCCTCGATGCGCTCGGCGGAGCTTGCGGTATCGGCGGCCTAGTGCTCGTGAATATTGCATGGAACCAGGCGCCTATCGTGGGATGGAGCGAACCCTACGTCTATGTTCTTCTGATCATTGGAATCTTGTTGATCGCCGCGTTCTTCTATGTCGAATTTCGGGTGGCTGAACACCCCCTCATTCCGTTCCATGCATTCAGTCGCGATGTCTCGTTTGTCCTTGGTTGTGTTGCCTGCGGTTGGGGCTCATTCGGAATCTGGATCTACTACTTCTGGCGATTCGAAGAGAAGTTCCGTCAGGTGACTCCTCTCCTAGCATCTGCGCAGTTTGTCCCCGTGGGCCCGATGGGTATCATCGCATGTGTTGTCACCGGGTGGCTGATGGGCCGCATGCGCCCCGGGCTGATCATGCTGTTGTCGATGACTGCCTTCACGTTAGGCAATGTTTTGATTGCCATTGCTCCAGTGCACCAGACCTATTGGGCCCTGACATTCGTTTGCTTGTTAGTTATCCCTTGGGGTATGGATATGTCGTTCCCTGCAGCGACTCTGATGTTGTCGAATGCGGTCGAGCGCAAGCATCAGGGTGTCGCTGCATCACTGGTGACTACTATCGTCAACTACAGCATCTCGCTGAGTTTGGGACTCGCCGGTACTGTGGAAGTTCATGTAGACAATGGAGGTCACACTCCCGATGATGTTCTGAAAGGATATAGGGGTGCCTTATATTTGGCTGTTGGTCTTGGTGGGTTAGGGATGTTCCTCAGTGCGATCTACGCATTTAAGGATTATCGAGATGAGAGACAATCAGTGAAAGCTAATAAGGAGGAAGCTTAGGAATAAGTTAGTGTCTAATTGTACATAATATTTGATTTTATAAAATCAACAAACTGGTCAATCAAGCTCGGTAATCTATCACCCTATACGTGAATTCTCTAGGATTGGTTCCTTCTCTGGCATTTGATACATCGACCTTCCAATTCTTTTCCCAACTACACTTTGAACCTCAGCAAAGACCACTTTCATTGCTCAACTCACCGTCGACGAGCAGTTGAAAAGGAAAAACTTGTGACGTTCTTGCATTTTTGGGGCATGCCACGGTTGGGCGGAACAAACACCTGTGTATGGAATTCCTAGTTCCGAACTCTATGTGCTTCTTGGGTATCCTTCTCGATACATAGTCGAAGACAATACACAACTCAGTCAATCCCTTGTTCAAACAAATATTCATACCAGATAGACGCGAAGTGTCGGATTATTAAATGGGACCTGCGTCAAGATAGACCTAATCCGGAAAATAAGAGGCCTCATTGTCGATATCGTGGAGTCCACTGACTCCATAACTCGATGCCGCACATAAAGTATTCCAGACCCTTGATGTACATCTCGAGTTCATATGACAAGCTTTCCATGCGGTTGTGTCGAGTTTCATCAGTGGATTGCTTGAGAGCGAGCTCCAATTCCCGACAGTAGCTATACATCAAGCGCTTACAGGCTGTATATGGTAGTCCTGTCTCGTTGGCGAGAATGTAGATGGCGGAGAATGGCCAGGTCCCATCGGTTGGGTTCGCCTGGTATACTTTCCATTCTCGCTCCCAGCTATAGATATCATTCATAACACTGACATGCCGAAATGCGGTGCTTTCCAAGGCGGCGGTCTTTTCGAGTTCGGAATTGGTGAGATAGAGCTTGGCACCGAACCTAATGAGAGCTGTGTAGAATCTAAATGGCTGTCAGGTCTCAACAAAAATATCCAAAGATAAACAACAACCACAATACATACGGTCTGCCCACATCTATCTCCCTAAATTTCAGGTATGATCCGAGAGTCTTTATCGTAGTCCTCTCTTCAGATGTCTGAGCCTGCAGCAGTTGACAAAATCCCTGGGCAACATCGCTTGCTAGAACCTCATCCATACTTCGCATGGCCATGATAGTATCATGAAGCATCCACTCAAGGCAGATACTTCTGTTGGGGCTGGATGTTCCAAGGGCAATTGTCATGACCCTGTTCCGATACGACAGCATTTGTGTAAAACTCATTCTTTCAAGTTGATCTATCTCAAAGGTCAATAGATGTCCAAACCCAACCTTCAGCCACAAGAACTCACCATCAATGAGGAAAGACAAGTAAAGCATCTTGCATGTCATGTCAATGCGATCATCTAGCGTCAATGGGAGAAAGTGACTAAAGGCGCGGGAGAACCCGATACAAAGGAACCCCTTTTTCTCCTTCTGGCTGGTGAAATTCCAATTGTTGCTGAAATAGGGCTCAACCTGAGCTTGAATTTGTTCCCATCCTAGTGGATGAGTTTGAGATTCTAGTTGACGTAGTGGAATCTCACAAGGGACATTTCGTGGTGTTGAGTACTGCCTGGCTGATTTGTTTACTGAATAGATATGGGATGAAAAGATCGGCCGATTGACAGCCAATTCCACTGTAGATCTGCTTTCATCTGCCAATCCCTTCCAGATGCATACCCTTTGAAATCTATGCATTGCAACTTATGTTGGGGGTTCATTTGAGATTTTGGTTGGCAATTGCCAGTCTCCACCACACGATGCCAAGTTGCTTATAATTACGCACGGACCATCGAAACGTGATGGGTCCATGTACGACGTGACGTCCACGTGTGACAGAACACACTTTGTTTTACGCTTAATCTCTAATTCTACTCCCAAGTTTGCTACAATATACATATATGTACGCACAATACCCAATCAACATTGTCTCCCCATTATTATCTCATCTTGAAGGCTGGACTCAATATTAGAAATCAGTACTACCCCGCTAATCCAATCATCGGCGTTTACGAGAAGAAAAGGCCAAAGACCTTTATACTGACACATGGTTCCAGCTTCGGCTTCTATTAGCCATAAAAGCTCTCTGCAGGTAGCCCTACTACGCCTCCGTGCAATCAAAGCATACAGTGGAAGTATCCCCGGCAGTTCTTTGAGTCTGTCAACAATTGCTACCACAATGAGCACACCGTCAAAGAACCGACAGCCTGCCCCATGGCGCGATATCCTTAATTCTCATCTCGAACAAACACCTGGATATGAATTCACAATTGCAACAATTGGCTACAATGCTCAACATCATCCTGTACCTCGCCTGCGGACTTGCGGCTGTCGTGGTTTCTTCCCAGAACTCGAGCTCCACCCTAAGGGCCAGGAAGCTATGGACCAGCAGGTGGAAGATGGTGGCAATCCACCCATGTTCGAAAGTGACATGCTGTCATTTACCACTGATGCTCGAATGGACAAGCTTCCTCAACTGGAGTCCTCGGGTCATGCGATTGAAGCGGTGTTCTGGCTAAAGGATCTTATGACTCAGTGGCGCATCAAGGGGACGGCATATGCAATTGGCAATCCAAGTGGAGAGGATGCAGAGGAAGAGAAGATATCTCGAAATGAGATAAGACAAGCATTGAGGGTCAAGGGGGATAATGACAGCGACATTGCAAAGTGGACATGGGAAAAGGCTGTCACAAAATACTTTGCAAACCACTCCCCTATCGCAAGAGGTATGTTGTCTCATTCCTGTACTCCCTTGATCGAGATTTAAAAGCCCTGTTTGCCTGACTCGGAATCTAGGTTCTTTCCGAAACCCTCACCCTGGACAACCTAGGTCCTCAACTCCCAGCCAACCAGATCTCAAACTAGGTCAAGAGGTTCTGGACCTCCATGACCCCGTTGCACGGGGAAATTTCCGAGTTGTCGTTATTCGACCGGAGGAGGTTGAGCGTCTAGATCTTACTGATCAAGAGGATGCCAAAAGATGGAACTGGACGTTGATTGACGGAAACGATGGTTCTCGATGGGATGAGGTCGAATTGTGGCCGTGATTACAATACTATAAAGAAATTTACTTTCTACATGTTCAGATGAACTTGTATGATGTTTTCATCTTAAAGTATAAGGCCTATGTATCTATACACATTAATGGAATATCTTGCAAGCCTCCAAGTCAAGCAAGGTCTTGGTAGTTTCCGTAGGTGTTTGTTGGAAGATGCACCGAGTGACTTGATTTGCGGTTTGCTTGATTTGCAGTCGCGTCGTTTTTGTCGTGTCGTTTTTGTCTTACGGTTGTCGCATGCTTAAAAGAATTTTTGCTCTTACCAACCTGCAACTCGGTCACGACGACTAATCCACGTCCCACACACGACAATTACCTTTCATTTCTCACTCACTTTCATCTCATTAGTGAAGGTTCGTCCCCTTGGATCTTGTTCTCTTACCCGCAGTACCCCAGCACATACCTGAGCAGAGTCCGTCACCAAAATGCCTATCAATAACCCTGCCTGTGCTGACTGCAGAGCCAAGAAGAAGCGGTGCATCCACCGTGACCAACCTGTGGAGGTCACCGGGACTCAAGCTGTCCCATCCACCATGTCTTCCTCCTCCGCTCCCCCTCCCCCTCCCCCTCCCCCTCCCCCTCCTGTCCCGACTCCCGCGGCGACTCCCGCCCCTGTCGCTCCCCCTGGTGCAGCCACCAGAAGCCGCCGCAAGGCTGCCGAGGCCGCTGAGGCCAAGGCCAAGGTACGTAACATAGACCTTCTGACTTCTCTTTGGTGTTGTCACCCAGCTAACGCATGGATATAGGAGATGAGTTCCGCCCCAGGGGACTCCAGCGATGACCTTTCCTCCGCGCCCTCCGAGACCGAGGCCGAGGCCGAGAAGGAGCCGGTGGTGAACAAACCCACCAAGCGCACTCGCCGCGCCAAGGCCACCGCCGCCGAGTCCCAGACCGGTGCCCGTGGCCTCCCCTCCGATAACCTCGACGCCGCCTGCAGCATGTCCGTCCACGCCATGTTTGCAAGCCAGCTGGAGGAGAACCTCCAGGAACTGGAGAGGAAGATGGAGGCCTTCCACGAGGCACACCGCGATGGCCTCGTCGCTCCTCAGGCCTTGAACGACGCCCACCGTGAGGCCCAAGCCGCTGGCAACAAAGTCCAGCGCACTGTCAAGGGCTGGGTTCAGACGTGGGCCGTCTATGGCCGTTGAGATGTTTTTTTTTTTGTGGGGGGCTTTTACTGGTTTTGTTCTGGGAGGATTTTCTTCGGTCCCTTGATATGGGACGTGCGTGACCAGGTTGGGATAATTCACGTGGTTTCAAGCCACGTGAGCCTGGTCGGCACCATGGGTCTGTTTGTTTTGTTTCGTTTTTCGAGAACCGTTCCTGGTGTCCCCTGGACACCTACTTAATCCATGGATTTTTCGAAGTCGAGTCATCCCTTGTAAACATAAACCCCTATAATAAATAGTCTCCATACATATATGTAGTTGTAGGCCATAATGATTAGCATAGCCCAATGTTGAACGAGTTATTTGTATGTCACGTGTGAAGCCTAGAGCTAGTAACTTCAATATACAACATAGCCAGCCGTCTTTTACAAGAAAAAATTATTTTCAAAGTGGTTTGGGGGATCTGGGGGACCTGATATGAGAACGGGTACAGGGAAGTCCCTAGGACTGTACATAAGCGAAATGCAAAGGGGAAGTTTATATTACCAATGGCCAGCTCTCGATTTCGACCGATCAGCCAACCACCGTTGCCTATCAAACATGGTGGGACCCAGCCTCCAACCAGGGACACTCCCGGTTCTTCCGCGGGAGGGATCGTCCGGCTCCCCAATAGTGTGTGTCCTGGTGTACCAGTATTGGAGTATTTGAAGTATTTGACTTTCATAATACCAGTACATACCGAGGTATTCCCCGTGATCCCCCATGATCCCCGAGTCCCCGGTTTTTGGTCCCCGACCGTTACGTGTCAAACCTGTCTTAGGAAAGGTACCCGTCACGGGTGTTGATGTTTAGAAAATACAGGGTTCTTATTATCTTTTCTATTCGGCCAGGTCTAATCGAACAATCTCTAGGTTTCCAGGAATCTCTCTATATATTTCGGTTGCTCTGGGAGACTGGACTTTCCGAAGAATGGGTGACTTGAGTACAATATACAGTATTTGGATGATCAGGATCATATTCTCATAATGATCACCATGGACTTTTTTTTAGAGCCTATGTAAGACTTGTTACCATATCCAATAACTAGTGACATAGAGGAAGCTAAAGTACTAATGGAGCACGGAGTATGGAGTACGCCATAGACTCAGTTCCCTAGGGCAACACTACTCTTAGTCTGCATAAACTGACACTGACACATGCAGTAATCCACCTCACCGCTCGAGTGATAATGGGACAAGCGGTCCAATCATTAATGAAAGAAGAGAAGTTGCAGATGCAGTTAGCCCTAAGATGTGTAGGATGTGTGGCAGGATACGTAGGATTCCTATCAAATACACATCAGGGGGGTTATTTTTCCATACGACTTGGTTATATATGTCGTATTAAATGTACCTCTGTACAGTACTCCGTTGTACCCAAGGTATGACCCACTAAACAAAGTATTTACCATACCAATACCATATTCCTTGGATTTCTCGTCCCAAGGTTCTTTTATTTCTCTGTTCAACTTTCCCCTCCTCTCTGCTTCACCGTTACTTGCACCTTTTTAACTGCAGATCATATATCATTGAGGGGTCACTGATCTCTTCTCTTCGCGCTTTCTCTGTCACCTTTTGTCTCTCCATCTCCTTATACGATTCTGGTCGAACTCACGATTTTTTACGACGAAACGAACACCCAGAAGCACACCTACCCAGTTATAATAATTTGACCGCCCATTCGTTAATTTTGAGCCTCTGAAAAGTGTGGCAACGGGGGGGGATTCAATAATTTGTTATGGCCATGGCATCAATGGATGCTCTGGGGGCCTTCACCCACATGAAAGACAATATTCCTACATGGATCACTCGCGTTTCAGAGCTTGCGACACACACTCACAAGAAACACAATGAATACTCCGAAGCTTACAGACGCCACGCAAATGTCAAGTCCCGCCGACGCAAAAACAGCTCTGTTTGCTCCATCCATACCAATGACCTCGTTCCGATCGCAGAAAGAAAGGGTCCCAGCCCAGAACCTCCAGCCCTGGAGACACCACAGGATCCATCCGAGCAAATCCAACGTTCAGGTCGCAAGCGCACTACAGATGAGGCCCCATCACTCGAGTCCAATGAAGAATACAGCACGGTAGTAAGCACGCGGCACAATGTCATCATTGAGTATGATGGTCATACACAACAGACGCTCGAGACAATTGTACGCGATATCGGGGTGGCCAGGAACAACATTAGACGAGGACAGATGTCATTGATGCCGCGCACCGGACTACGCTCGGGCTTGTTAAGCAAAGGCATGATGAATATGCCGAGTGGACTGGGACAGGCGGGGCCACTCTCTTGTGTTCGCAGCACCCGGACCACATGTGGAGTTGTCGGTATCTCTGGGACCAGCGCACTTCGGAAAGACTCCCCTTTTGACTTCGCAGACAAGCAATTGGAACTTGCTCATGCGCTTTGCGAGACCGCAGCTTACCAAGTCCTCCGATCTGGCGACTGTGGCACAGAATTGGACGGCGTGGAGGAGAAATTCAAGATGCTACTCGAGGCAGCTATCAATGAGGTCGACCGTATTATGGCAGAAAAGAAACAACAAGAAGAACACGAGCAAAAACAACAAGAAGGGACTGCCGAAGAAGGGCCTCCCAAACCGCCCCCTACTCCATCCGCAGCCCGACTCGCCATGGTTGCTGCCATTGCTGCGAATAAGCCCTCAATGACCACGGCAGGCACCATTGAAGTTGATGATAACTCATCTCTTTCGGCTGAGTCGATTGACATCACTGCATTCCGATCCACCCGGATCCGAGTGTAAACACTGACCCAGCCAACCCTTGACCTCATATTAGCGATTTAGCGTGTGCTGAAACCCTTCCAGCAAAACCATTCCAGCCAGTTGATACCTTTGATCTATTGAGACCATTTCTTTCTCTTTGATTGGCCTTTTCTTTTTGCCTTTCTGCATCTTTGATTGCGATCTGATTTGTAGTTACGGGAGCGCGCATACCAATTACTCCATTCATTCTCCTTGCGATCCATATTCTACTGTTCTTTCTTACTGTCTTTGAACTTTTTTTTTTTTTTCAAATATTGTCCTTGTTTTGGGGTACATATGATATCTCCTGCCTGTCTCTTGCATCAGCTCATGACTCATTCCCAAGGGAGCACGGCGTTGGAACCGGCGTTTTTATTGTTATTTAAGTTTTTCTGCTTCTGTCCTTGCCCATGGAGTTTCCTGGTCCTCTCTGCGTTCATTGCGTCCATTCTCAGTACATATCTAAGGCCGGAATTTGAGTTCCTTTTTTTTTCTATTTTTTTTTCTATGGATATTCAGCTTTGTTGTCAGGATTGCATGCATATAAGGTCTACAACATACGATGAAGGATATCACAAAGAATTGTATAGAGTACGACTCCGTACACCGTACGTGGAAGGCGTGATGGTCCCAACATTCCAACAGATTTGAGTCAAGTTCCGCCAATAATGTGAAATGTACAAATGAATTTGGATCCTCATCATTATCATTGTCTTCCCTGTAATAATCCTGGATTCAGCTCGGCAACATCCCAATGCATGACCGTTACCGTCCCCTGTCTCGGTACGGGAAGACAACGGCATGCATGTCTTCTAAATGATTCGCCAAGCAAAGTCCCCCAGGATGGGCTCCGTTGTGGAGTCCCGGAGCCAGTGATACTTAACCTTCCTAATGAAGTAAACAGTCTGGTCATATACAAGTTAACGAGTTAGCTTGGAGACATAAGTGGGGGGAGGGTTAGGGGTAAACTTCATTCTTTGTACAATTACAACAATGTTGTAACTATAGTTATGTTGTCTACTCCATATAACAGATAACAGAGTATCACCCGTGTGCATTGTCTCTTAGATCTTCAATGTTCCCCACGACAGCCACGAGGGCTGGGGCGGCAATTTCCTTAATTTGTTTCACGTTCAAAGTACATCTTCAAAGGATTTGTACGTATGCATGCGTAGCACATGCTGCAAAGTACGAAGTAAAATGTACATCATGCGACCCATTAAGGGTGCCTACTTTGTACTTAGTACAGAAAAGCCTTATTTTTCTACCTACGAAGAACTCCGACTTGGCTTCCGGTGTATACGTGGACATGTTACTACTATACATGGTCTAGACACATTTTCTTTGGGTCGATTGATGTGGCAGCTGAAATAATAATAATATATATATATATATAATATATAGTGTATATAGTATTATATATATGTATACTAGTGGCTTCCACCTGGCAGCATGCAAGTGCAGGGATCTTGCTTCTCGAAGGTACAAAGTACGTAACTGAATCATCTGGGATACCATCTCTCTGTATTGGTATTATATTCCTTCTTTCTCCTTTATCTCCAATGTTCCCCTGATAGTCTCACCTTTAACACAGGATCTATATCAGATCTCAATTCAATCTAATAAAAACAATGGAATATATTAAGGAAGATACTTAGTATCAAAGCTGGGACTCTTAATTCTGATATTAATACATATTGTACAGTATAAGCATAGTAATTTAATATATATTCCGTACTGAACCCCGCCCGTCTCTATGCCGATCATTTCTCGCTGTCAACTTTACCTTCCCCTTTTAGGTAGCGCGGATCATTATTCCAGTTGTTGTTGTGTTGTCGTTTTTTTTTTTTTTTTTTTACGAGATAAAAGTACGATGTCAGAGAGGGGACAAATTTGAGTCCTTGTACATGACAGAATTGTTTTTTAAGGCAGTTTGACAGGGCCTTATCCCTGTACATGACAGAAATGTGTCCTCCCCCTTAATAGGAGATTCCATGATACATTTGCAGTCTACATATCAAGCATCAACAAAAACACAAGCACAAATTACAATTACAATTGCAATCCAGAATTTGTATTTTAAATTGATATTATCGACCCCACTCCCACTAGCCAGAATTGACAGGTGTCAAAGGACATAGCAAGCCAAGCAAGCCACCACGGTATCCTACCGTAATTAATCTTGGATAACAAGGATCTTCCCCGACGCTTGACGGCAGCGGCCCTTTCTCTGTTAGTGCTGAATCCACAACAAGGATGTGAACATGGTGCATAGGCTATAGTAACCTCCTTCCGTCCTTGGCAGGAAGGTCACAGGATTCTACTAGCTTGCTAGCAGGGAAGATTCTGCTAGTTTCTATTATTTCAATTATTTCAGGGGAGATGTTGGTACTTCTGGATGTGATATCTAAATTGCGGTAGAATCCAATCTTGCTTGTATGTTGTATACTCCATACTCCGTACGTGGTGTGATGATACACAGCATAAACTTTGTGCGGGTATTTGATTTTGATGGTCAAAAGGTAAAATCCACCAATCCACCTGGGCACTCAAAAGAAGCTTACTTGCAGGGGAATGGGGTGATTTGAGTGGATTAAATACAAGTACGGAGTACTCCGTAACTCACAGAAAACTAGCTGTATCAATCCATCTCAGTCTTTTAACCAAAGTACCTATATGTCACATGTTCACAGGTACTATTGTAAAGTACCAGGTATCATTGATTGTAACTAACTAGTTATAGCACAATAAAGTCCATGCCTCAGTAATAGAGAACCAGATTGCTAATTGAGTTGTATTTCTTAATCCAGTGACTAGATCGCTTATTTTGCAATACTCGAGAACTTATGTGCGGTATACAGAGTAGAATATTGAACAATTTATTAATATAGTTATATATACCCGGGAGAGAGAAACTCACTAACTATATATACTACATAGACTTCTTTACAAGGTCAGAAGATCGGACTGTGATATTCAAGTTCTGTAGCCTCCCAGTGAGTTGTAATATATATAACTAGGTAAGGATTAGATAGTACAGTAAGGACTCGTTCAATATATATACCATTGAGCCACTAGCCAACCATCGTCATAAGAGTTACTGACTTTCTGGGGTTTGATCTCCATCCACCTTGCAATAACAGTCAGTTACACTGTGCAAAATCTATTGCCTAACAAATAACGAAGAAAAAAACATTCATAGGTCAAAAAGATCAAAGATATTGCATTGACGGGGAATCGAACCCCGGCCACTACTTATCAACCACTTCAGATGAAATGATATGGTGGAAGAGTAGTATTCTACCACTGAACTACCAAAGCTCCTTATTGGTTTTATTGCCTTGTAATGTATTCTGACTTCCTAGAATCCAAACTATTTTCCGTTTATATAAGGTGCGGGTGAAATTCAAATTGCCCACTTTCAAAGTCCACCCTCCTCCATACCTAGTAGAGTACAGTGCCCTGTGCTAATCTGGGTTATATATTATTACATGGTATACCCTAGGACTATCCAGTTTCATACCTAGCTTCCTGCCTGCCTGTCTGCCTGTCTACCTATTTGCCCGCCCGTCTACCCGTCTTGACTTCATCTTTACCGATATCCTGCCTGCTCCGCTACCAATGACACCCCCTCTAGTAAGCCAGCTTTGCAAGAACCTGGATATCATACAAAAAGTCCGGGTAATTCGGAAAGCCACCGAATAACGAGACTCTACTTGTGTATGAACTCGTCATCGGAAGTGGGTGGATGTTTTATGTAGACAGATAAGCAGGTAGGGAGGTAGGCAGGCAGGCAGGTAGGCAGGAAACCAGGTAATAAGCTGGATAATCCCAGGGTATACCATATAATATTATAACCCAGATTAATACAGAGCACTATGTTGGATATTCAATTAGGTAGGGGGCAGATCCATTGACCGCTCTGAGAATGGGTGGGATTCACCCACCCATACGGATCTTTGTAGTATATATTCGTAGGACGCTGTAGAAGTTGGAGTCGGAAAATCTCCAAATGAACAACCATCTACTCCCCTCCCCATACAACCTGTCACGACCACCAACATGGCTGGAGCGTATATTATTACAACCACTCTGGGGTATCCTATTAGGAGGGCCCACCCATTCCGAACCACAGAAACCATCAACGCCAATTCCTCTTCAAAATAACTCAAATCTCCCTCCAGTCCGCATAATATGCATTTCAGACACGCACAATGCAACCCCTCCTCTGCCACCAGGAGACATATCCACGCCGGCGACTTAACAGCCCATGGCACCTTCGATGAAGTGCAAGCGCAGCTCCACTGGCTGTCTTCTCAGACCCACACCCATAAGATTGTCATCGCGGGTAACCATGACCTTATTCTGGATGAAACGAGTGAGATGAAGTTTCTTACGCGTGAGGGACTTGGTGCCGTGAAGCGGAAGGAATTGGACTAATATGTATAAGGAGACGCACAGATTTGCATTAGTGAGGGCAATGATGATAGTTGATTTATAGCCAGCTAACATTCGTCTGAAACCATCAATGTCTTCGCCCATGTACTTTAATTTGGCCCAGTCTCGAAAGCTCGTTTTGCCGGCAAGAGATCGCGTCGAACATTTCTTGAGTTCATCCTCGAAATCTTCACAGGCATTCGCACAACGGAGGAGGGGATATTCGAGACTAGCGAGTTCTGTATCGGTGTTCGCATTCAAGGTCTCTGCTAGAGCTCCAAGAACACCAGTCAGACCCTCAAGCTCCTCCGTTAGGTCGCGTACGCGTTTTGGATGAGATCGGTAGCTTTGAACTACATCGAAGAGGGCACTGCTGGATTGAAACCACTCAGTAGCGAACAAGATCTCGAGGCCTATGAGCGGTTTGGAGTGGAAGATCATGTCCATTCTTGAATCATCACATGGTATTCTTGGACGATAGCAGAGCAGACAAGCCGCTCTGCATTGTACCTCAGCTTCGCATCCTGGTCGGTGGGTATTTTATTTGATCTGACCATTTCCTTCCACAGCTCCATTGGTCGTAGTCCCATGCGAAGAGTTGCGACAGGCAGTTTGTGAGGCGGCTTGTATTTTCACGGCGGACCGTGAGCGAGAGAAGGAGAGAATGCGAGGAGACGAATTCATGCAAGCTCAATTCAGAAGGACTTTGCAGGTTCCGTGCTTTCTTACCACCGAAGGCTGATCATCGCGTTACCCACCCATCGTTTTGGAATAGAGCATCAACTCCATAGAGAAATAATACTCTTTGGCAGGTCACAGTGTATCGTAGTAATGGAGCAGGCTTGATCTTTCGAGCCAACTGTCAACGAATGCAGACTAGCTGGCTTGCTTGTGTATATCACCCCTGTGATACTGAATGCTCTCTATGATCACATCGCCGAAAATATCGATTTACGCATCGAAGAAACATATATTTTTCTCTGGGATGATCGGAATGTATCTCCAGGTCCCTGGAACTAACTTGATGGAGCGAGCTGCCCTGATGACGAAGTTTGGTGAGCCGGCCAGGTAACCCCGCTAACTGAACTTTCTAAGGATTCAGGAACCGGACCGAATTTGTAAATCTATTGGCAATTTCGTCTAGGTAATCAAGAAGCATCGAATCGACTTGTATTTTGGTAGTAGTGACTGAAAGTCAGCATAGGGTGATGCACAAAAGACCATAAATAAGTTGATTAGCGTGTTGGTGCCTGAGGCACCAGCTCACTCTTACGCAAGGTGTGAGTACTATAAAAAAAGAAAAAGAAAAAGAAAAAACTGGTATAGTTTGATACCGCGAATCAGAGACTATAATTGAGATCGCAATTAGAAAAAACCGATGCCGGAAAAGCCAGCTTGAATTTCTGGCGGCTAAAAAAGAGAAGTCATTGTCAATGATATGTTCTATATCCTCCCACGACAACAGACTAATCCTTTCTCCTCCGCTTTCAACATGGGTGGAATAGTAAAACCCCTACCCTTTACGTTAAGAAATCAAATGCGATTAAGCTTATTCTCATGTACCTAGGTAAGTATTTGAGGGCCCATAAGGCGTACTTCTCAGACTTTCTTGTCAACCTCACTCCCCCGGGAAATATATACAGAGGTGTCCCGATATTTTGAGACAATGAGATCGCTGGTCGACGTGATTGAAATACTAGTAGCTTGCTCGCAGATACCCTGGACTCGATTCCCCTTGAGCTCAGTCTCTCATTAACGTTTTTTCTTTTTTTTTTTTTTTCTACCGCTGAAGATCAGTTTTCTATCCATTTTCCTTTCTGGTTGGACGATTACTTGCTCAATGGAAGATTGGGAGGAGCGGTGTTTTCGTCAAATTCCCGGCAATGTACCACTCCCAGTCGATTGAGCTGACCGATAATTCGCGCTGCGGTTGGCTGAGGTTGACCGTCTAGCAAGATCGCCTGCCATTGCGTAGGCTGATTGATCTCTTGGTTTCAAGCACAAATTAGTTCGATGCCTCTGGAAAACGCGACTGAAGCTGCGATACCATTGCATTGAATGGTGCTATTGAAACAAAGATCGTGAAGATAAACAACTTCAAAGAGATAAATTGATCACTAGGAGTACACGTATGGCCGATATTGTGACAAATGAGTTTGACTCAATCGCCCCCTTGCTTCCTGAAGAATTTCACTTTCTGGAGCTCGAAGCACATGGCTTGGTTATGTCCAATGTAAATACTACTTATCCCACATCCACTAGTACTGCCTTTTATAGATGAGGAAGGAAAACGAATAGTAACATCCTTCTACATAATCTAGCAAATCGTCTTGATTACATACAAAAAGAGTCAAATTGATCTATTAGACTAGCTCATTCATCAAGAACAACCATTCCCAGCCGCCGAGCAACCGCACTCATATCCACGCCACGCACAATATTCGTATTATCAGAAAGAACCTCCGAATCATTGACCTTACTACAATGATTCTTGTAGAAGTAAACTCCGTTCTCGGAGACAAATTTTGCGCGATCAAGAACGACTGTGAACGTGCCAGATTCGTACGGTAACCAGTTGTACAGATATTTTTCAGGGCCACGAGGAGTAACTCGTTTTGCAGCTGGGGGCTGATCCTCTTCTAAGAGGATATTGTGAAGGGCGCCAATAGGGAAAGGGCTTTCCTGGCTTTCTTGATTTTGCTGGGATAAACTTTCAAGAACTTCATTTTGGGCGGGGCCGATGGCCGACCAGGAATTGGACTTTGGAATGAAGAATTTGAGGGTGAGGGTTTTATTAGCCGGAAGGTAGGAGAGGACAGACGCTGTAAAGAGACGCGCTATGCTTTCGAGGAGAGAGAAACCTGCCGTGTCGCGTATATGACTAAGAAAAGATATGTGGACAACGTATTGGATGTTAGAGGTTTTGCCCTTAGGAGTATTGGTGACTATAACAATGTCGGCTTCTCTAGAAACCTGGAATGCCGGACTAAGAGAAAAGCCACTAACCGAGGTTTCTTGGCCGAGCTGGTCACGAATCTGCTCTTCTGTTGGCATATCTTGGCCAGGAGGTTCGCCCTCATCAACATCTAAGGCATATCGCTGATCGGCATAAGAAGAGACGTTAAGGAATAAATCGAGGATTATTATCTGGCCGATATCTATTTGCTCCGTAACACGCTCGATAGATAGTTCAAATGCCTCTGACCTAAGGTCTTCATTGTCCTCGGGTGAATGTTGCGCCAAGTCAGCATCAGCGCGTGTACTAGAAAATGTGCGGTTGAAGTAAAGTAAATCCGGGCCTTCGCCGATCTCCTCAGCCTCCTCGGAGTCCTCCATATTGCCCACTCGATAACTGTGCGATCGCACCAGAACGCAAAATCCAATATTGGATAGGCGATTGGGACGATTCCATCGCGCAATCAGTGGAAGAGGATTTTCGACTCCTGACCGATGTTGCTGCTTGCGACGCGCGATTTCCATGCGATTATGCTCAATGCAGGCAAAGCCATCGGGCGGGCGGTATGAGTAAATTTCGAACAAAGGCTTCACTTCGTCATCCGAGAACGTCTGCATGAGGTATTCTCGGAGCTCTTCGTGGTCGTCGTCCAGGGGAACAAGACTGTAGACCTGAATGGGAGTTTCCAGATCGGGGTCTGTCTCGTATTCTGGCGAGACATACTGCTCGAGCACGACAGGATGACCCAAATGGTCCGTGTAGGTGCGCACTTGCTGCCAATCCATCTCAGATCTTGCAACTGGGGCTATGGTTGGTGCAAATGAGCAGCGACCTTTGATGAGGAAAACAGGTTTGAAAGAGACTACTGAAGTAAACGTGGGGAGCGACGGGCTTAAATGGAGGGGAGGGGTGTTACGTAAGCAGGGAGAAGATCGACACTTAGGGCTAATCGACCAAGTAAGTTGAGCATCCGGGCATGATGAGAGGAGGTACGTAGGTAGTATGGAGGAGAGAATGTGCAAGTGTGTACTAGTAGATTGAATATGGTACTACTGGTAGGTGGAAATCTTAATATACCGAGAGAGACATAAAGTCAGGTGACTGCCCAGTAGCATGCCCTACTAGTATGAACAGCAACAAAATCAATTGAGTGTTATAGTCAGAAATTGGCTAAATTTACAGCTGCAACTAGGTACTTCTCGGGTGGCCTCGTCAAATCTACTACAGGCCCAGCTTTCCTAGCTGGTTGCCTCCCCACATTCCGTACTTGCTTTCGTCATTTGATGCACTTGTCGCAGTACCAGGAAGCGGTTTACCCGCATTGGACGTTGGGAACTTGAATTTTCCCACTGCTGCGTCTCCAGTAGTCATGGTGGTGTCTGCGAACTTCTTCGCGACAGCGTCTATCTTTTTCGGGTCCGTCTTATCTTTTATGGAACTGATCTGGTCCTTAGCGGTCTTGTGCCAATCCGCCTGAATCTGCTCAATCTTGGCCAGATGGTTGTCAATCCAGTAGGCCCATAGGGTACGCAGACCCCAGTGTTTGAGGCCCCGGGGGGTATCGTCTGGCTTAAGGGCCTATCCGTTTGGCTTGTTCTAGGAATATTGGCGGGTATATTCATGGTCGAATTCGTCCGAGATCAATTCGATGTTCTGACTGGGCTTGGTCCACTTGTCGCTAAATTCCTGCAGATAGTTCCAAACAGTAGCAGTCATCATGACCTTGTCCGCTATCTCTTTTGGCTCAACGATGTAACCGTTGCTAGGGTCGTCCTTAGGGAGGCTAGACTTCCTTCCTTCGGTAATAACCTCTTTGACTCCGTTGGGCTTTTCGTGATACATAACGAGCAGGTCAAGCGATTGGCCATTTCCGAGGAATTCAGCGGTATGTTGGACCTAGTTCATTTTGGGCCCATTATTTCTCGACCAAGTCATTCCGCCACTAGAACCTATACAGATATCATTAGTTAATATCAACAAGACGCTACACACACTCCCCTAGCCTTCTTACCTCCAAACACCTCCGAGCACCAAGTCGAGTCAGGACGTGTCCATTTCTTAGGGAAAGGAACCTCGCCAAGACCTCCATATTTGGATTCCTTTCCTCCGCACACCCACTCAAGGAAATGCTTGACCAGATGTACCTCGAAGACGTGCTCCGTGCGGAAGTCCTTCGCGGGCAATTTGCTATTGCCGTCAATGAGGTATACATTGTTCGCTCCCTTGACGGAGTTCTCCTTTGTTGTCTTTGCCGAGCACCTTCTGTTGTCGTTGATATCTTGTGAGCTGGATAGCATAAACTCGGGAAGATACCACTATTATATTCTCATCAGTATTTGCGTCTTGTTGAACCGGAAGAGGAAAAAATAAACAATTAAGGCATACCTTCGCCACACCCGTCGGCCCGTCGTTCTTTGCGTTACACCGGGGATACCTCAAATATATAAATTTCTTGTTGTTATTATAGAAGCTGAGACTTATCTTTTTAGGCTCTTGTGGGTCAGAAGCGCGGTCGAAAAGGAACGAATCTGTATCGTAGCACTTTCCACTATCTGGGGATAGGTAGATAGGACAAGAACCACTATCATCGTCACGGACGAACAGAGAAGAGACATCTCGTTTCGAGTCATCGCTGTCACTGACTTTCGTGCCGTATATTGAGTATATCACGCAAGAATTCTTTCCCCTACCCTTACTAGGGCAATTAAGGAAGTCATCGGGGATCGTGACCAGAGGGCCAAGGGTAAGTGTGTCACGCTTGGCAATGGAATAAGAAACAGGCATAGGCATGTATTCATTTCTACGCGAGGAAGAGTCTTCTACAGAAGAATTGTATGCTTTATAGCCTAGCAAAGTTCGCTTACCCTTCTCACCAACGTAGGTTGAAGGCGTGATTTGCTTCCTAGGCACCTCTACGAGCGTGACTCGGAGATCGTCGCCCTAACTAAATTCCTTAGGGGCGTTAAGCTAAGCGTATATCTTTAAACCGGCATCAATACCATAGCTAAATAGGTAGCTATTGTCCCTATTAAGTGAGTAGGAAGCTTCCGTATATCCGATTATATATCTATCTAGGATAAGATTAACGGAACACCGGGGTATCTTCTAGCGGTTATCGAAGTCAATTCTAAAGCTGTTGGAGTCACGTGACAGCCATGTGGGGCTGCATGTGATCTCGACCCACAGGACTTAGGTTTATGTTTAGATCGTAGCTAGTTTCTCTTCTCTTCTTCTTTTTCTCTCTAGAGTCTACAATATCAATCCCTTGGATTAACATCTTATTCCTACATAGCCTGTATTTCATCTAACAACTGTGTATACAGAAAACAGCAGTCCTGGTATGTGATTTTCAAGTTGTACGTAGTCTACGTATGAAGCGCCTACATAGTCATACGTAACTAGTTAACTAACTAGACTGCAACAGGTTAATTGAACTTTGATTGATTGATTGATAGGTGGGAGGATAGTGAGGGGCAGAAGTCATCTCAGCTTTGGATAGATATTGGGCTGGCGCACGCTGAGGGTATAGGGTAACACCATTCGACTGGCTACCATGGCCGATGAGGACGATGATGATACGATCTCCATGCAGAAGACCAGAACCATCGATAACGGGAACGATAACGGGTGATGACGTTGTCGAGGTCGAGAGACGTCAACATAGGTAGTTATATATATATATGTGTATATATAGTTGTGTGTATATATAGTTGTGATGGGGCCACAAAGAACATCTGTAGGTCTATATATAACACTGTCGAAGTTGAAGGATACAAGGTAGAGATGTGTTCAAATGTAATTGATCTAGAAGTAACTTCCTATCCTAGAAAGTGGTACCTAGAAGAAGCAAGAACTCCAAGCTAAGAGTATACAACTACCTTCCATCTCTCACTTCTCTCTTACTTCTCCCTCACTTCTCACTCTCACATCTCTCACACATCTCTCACACATCTCTCACACATCTCTCTCTCTACACACCCCACTGCCTCAGTTGCAATTGATGGTGACATTGTCGTGGCCAGTTGTTGGTTGGCGTGTTTGTCGACTCTGGCTGAGTTCTCGCTTCACAGCATCATTTGTCGTCATTGGCTAATACCCATCGTCTTCCACACCGAATAGTCGACGAGATGCCCTCTATTGGGCCAAACCAGGATACATCTACACCGCTTGTGATCTCACCCGCCCGCGTTCTTCTATCCCATAATATCTCACACTTTATCCTCTCACCAAGGATCGAGACTACGATCAGGAATGCGCCTTATTCTCAGCAGCGCCATGAGGCCTTCCTCTGACCGGGGACATCCGCCCGGTCAGTTTGGAGAAGACTTCGTTGCTTGGCCGGCTCGGAACAAGAACCGGCGTAGGCATTGGCGGGTATTCCGACAAGAGATGGCACCGCAACAGACATGAGAGATGTCGTCACAGGGAACGCAACCTTGGATGGTCCCGCATTTGTTTTTCACTCTCCCTGCAGATTTTGGTAAATATCATCCTTATTCCTTAGCCTGGACGTAATCTCATTATAAATAGGTCGTTACTTGGAACTGTATGACACGTTGACCAAATCCGGCGTAGACAACGAGGCCAAATCCCGTTGCCGTATTGACGCGTTGATATTTGTGGTCTATCGGACTTTATCAGAGCAAGACCTACTTCCCAACACTGGAGATAGTAGAGCCACTCTCTCTTTTGAGACTCCATTCAAGTGGAGTCCAGTCCCTGTTAATGGGGTTCCACACACATGTACTGGAACCGCCGACTACACCGTCCTCTTCGGGGGTAGAGATCATATGGCCTGCCACCTAATAGTGTTGGAGGCTAAGAAGAGATACAATTTGTCCGGAGCCGGGCAGTTATTAGCCTACATGGCCATGGTTCAAGTGAACCGAAAGAGAACTACCTGAAAGACCTAGGCTGCCAAAAGCAGGCGCTCAACTATTTCACCATTGCAACTACCTGTCAGTTTGCTCTCGATGGCCGTGGGCCTCGGAATCTCAAGGACCAAGCAATTGCTACTATTTCCTGGCAAACAGCCCAGATGCAGAGAGTTGGCTAGTTACTGGAACATCTCACTGGGCAGGGGCTGATCATGGACTTGGTCGACATGGAAATAGCCAGACAAGCACTATCGGATCACCAAAATGATATTATGCAGCCCCTGTGCAGTAGACTTGGTCATCTGCTATGTTTGGTAAACCCCCGGATGAAGAAAGCTATGTCGGTGTCCACTTCGAAGATGCCGAGATCTGGTTGATGTACATATTGGGTTATAACTGGCTGACACACCCGGACGTGTTCAATCTTGATCGTGTGGAGAACGAGGTACTTGCATTTTTTGGCTTAGTTTGTGTGTATCTCGCTGTTCTCTCGTTATAGGGATGTTACTATTGTTATAGACGGGTTGGTCTAAATCCTTTTGGGTGAAGTCATTCTTAGCTCCTATTCCTTTTCAATGAAGTTGCCGTTACGGATCCCTGAATACCTGGATTGATTTGAATTCAGTATCATTCATGTTCTATTAAACATAAGACGCAACTAAACGGATATCATCACTCATAACCCCCTGCTCCTTCTATTTAACCCAAAAGATAGACAATACGAAATAAAGAAAAAGAACAGCATATTCAAAAGACAGGAAGGACGATCCCATCTCACATCTCCTCGTAGGCACAATCCGGATGCATGACGAAAAGAACCTTGCCGTCATCTTGCTGGTCGTCATCGCCAGTTCCATCTGTGAGGCCAGACCCGGAGATACGCAGCAGGAGTTTGTCCTATAGAATAACTTTGTTAGTGACATGTACTTATGGAAATTCGCAAATTTGCAGATGTTGCCGTAGCAAAGAACGACTAACCTTGACCATGCGTTTCAATACCTTGCCTGCTAACTCGCGCTCGCGCTCGTAATCATCTTCGGTGTTGAGTTCACCCTCAATTTGCTCCAAGTACCAAAGTAGAAGATCTTCTTGCTCGACACCTTCGCCCGAGTTCATCTCGTCCTCGTGTACGCGCCGGACGATCTGGTTCAGGATCTTGGCGTACTTGTCGTAGGTGATCTTGGTCTTCTGGCGTTCCGGCTGGGCGGGGGCTTGAGCAGGTTCCACGATATCACGCATGGGGCTGTCACCCTCGTTGTCACCATCGGCCATCTCCTGGTCTTCGTCGGCGCCATTGGCGTGAGCAGGGACATCATCTTCAATCTCAACATCATCCTTCTCAACAGTCACGATACTCTGGCGGAGAAGATCGTATGCCTCGATGACGAACTTGGGGGTGATCTCCTCAACACAGTTGGCCTTGGCGACAGCCTCAGACAAACGGATCAAAGACTCGAGCTGACGAACGGTGATACGGTATGAAGAGCGACCCACACCTCCCTGGGCGTCATTAGAGCGCAGCTCCTTGTATTTCTCGACCAACAGTGTCTTCGCCTCGTCAGTAAAGACAGGGCGGAATGTGCGGGCGAACCGAATGTAGCGCTGCAGTTGTTCTGTGCTCAGTTCGGGCTCAACAGCCTCATCGCGGTTCATGTGCACGTTAACAATGTGCTCAGCCAAGTTGCGGTCAACAGACTCCTTTGGATCATCGCGGATAACAAAGAACACATCGAAACGACTCATAATGGGAGCGCTGAAGTTCAGGTTGTTCCGAAGGGTTTGCTTCGGGTCGTAGCGACCATTAACAGGGTTGGCAGCAGCGAGGATGGATGCACGGGCATTCAGAGTAGTATGGATACCAGCCTTGGCAATGGAGATTGTCTGCTGTTCCATGGCTTCGTGAATCGCGACCTGATCGGCGATATCCATTTTATCGAACTCGTCAATGGCACAAATACCACCACCGTTCTGTAAGGAAAAGGTCAGCATTGAACCCACACTTAATCGGAGCCACATTTGGAACATACCGCAAGCATCAGGGCACCTGCTTCAATGGTGAACTCGCCTGTCTCGGGATCCTTCACCACTGAAGCGGTCAAACCAGCTGCCGAGGAAGCTTTACCACTGGTGTATACTGCACGAGGGTGCAATGAGCAGACGTATCTAAGCAGCCATGTCAGTAACCAATGGTTATACGTGAGGAGTTGGCAAAACTTACTTCAAGAACTGACTCTTACTGGTCGATGGGTCGCCGACAATACAGATGTTGATATCACCACGAAGTTTCAGGCTCTCAATTGATGTCGACTTGCCAACACCACCAATCAACTGCAAAAGGAGACCCTTCTTGATTTGACGATGACCCCAGATCATGGGGGCAATTGAGTCCACAAGTCGGGAGTAAATATATTCTGAGTGCACCAGTCGCTTGAGATCCTGGACTTCAGCCGGGGTAAGACTTTGCAAGAAAGCTTCTTGGGCTGATTCATCCCCGGTATCAGCCTCCTGGTTCTGGTTCAAGGAAGCCAGAATATTATTTGACTGGCCACTCAACTGCTGCTCCGGCTTCTGGCCAGGAGTCGTTGTGTCTGGGGTAACCATGCAGGAAAGGAAAGCCAATCGGTAAGTCAGATCGCGCACGCCCAAAGACTTCAATCCAGAGACTCCGCTGCCACCGACCTCGTTACCTCGGAAGGAATTGTTATCGCGGACAGCCTCAGGACGCACACCGGGAAGACCCAACTGACTGACATCAGGAACGACAATCAAGGTACCCGTAAAGACGCAGCGTTCACCGGCCTTGGCGCGATCAACCATCTCACCACGTAAGATGACATCCATTGTGCGTGGCATACTACCAGTCGGAATTTCGTGCGACGATTCCTGAAGCTTGACTTTTTGCCAATCGACAAATGTACTCTTTCCGATATCCAGGCGCCATCCTACGCGGTTACCGCAGGTGTTATTGGGGCACTCCGTTGGCTCAGTATATTTGAAAGTTTGTTCCACATTCGGGACAACAGTCTTGCAACCTTCACAGATAAAAGTTCCCAGCGACAATTCCGGTCTAACTTCTGAAGTTCTTGTGACAGTTCCAGAGACGGAAAGCAATTTTCCGATCTGATTCGTCCGAAGTTGTCGCAGTCTGGAAACCAAAGGCAGGTTGTAAAATGCAAGGGCAAACAATTTGTCAGTTTGCTGGTGGCGAGTCTTCTCGCGGATCTGACGCTCCAAGTCGGGGTTATCTGAAACGCCCGCATATGCTGAGGCAACTGAGGTACTAGCTCGCGAAGAGGCGCTGGCAGTCATTCGGTGGGAGACGAAGTATTCGGGTTCGTACTTGGCGATAAGATTGTGAAGTCCTTTGGTGAGGAAAGGTTGGAATCGATAATATTGGCCGGCAATTGCATCTGCCAGGACAGGATTAAGGATGTGTGTGAAATCGACGTAGAGAGTTGATAGTTCGAATTTTTTCATGCCCTTAATCTGAGCAATATAATACTTGTCACTAAGAAACTCCCCTGATGAGGGCGGCGCAGACGACGAGGGTTCATCGATGTATGATTCGAGCAGCTCTTCAAATGCCTGCTGGACTTTCTCTGCCGCTTCATCGACCACCGGCGGGGGCCAGGGGCATATGGATTTCGCATACGGCTGACTGTCGAGCTTCCCGCCCCGACAACTTGGTCATCTGGGAAGGCATTCATATCACTCATAGGGCCATTGCTCTCTGAACGTCGGGAGCTGGGCAGATTGTCGGATCGGAGGTTTTGATCACGAGAAGGCGCAGAGCCCAGCTCGGACTGGATCACGGCGTCGAAAAGGGAAGACATGGCAAAGAGCTAATCAGCTAAAAATCGCCAATGCAAAAAAAAAAAGGGTATTAAGCTCCCACGTCTTGGAGGGGGGAAAAAGAAATGTGGAGAGATGATATCCTTGACTCGGTTTGCTATCTTAGTTTTTCGTGGGTCTCCTTCGCGGGTCTCCTTGGGCAACTAACGCGCGACGCGAACGCGTCTTCGGAAGAATAATTGATCCCACACCGACGCGTTAAGTGGTTTTTACTTATATAATCATATACGCTAACCCATATAAGGCAGTAGGTCCTCTCTCTTCTCCAGTGCAAATAACATTGAGTGTTCTGCTTAGCGCCCCCACTATCGGTCATATAAGGCGCACAAATGCTAGCTCCCGGGGTTTCCGAAGTCATATCCTAACTTCTGGTCTTCAATCCCCGAAACGTGTTCATCTTACATTTACCTATGAAATTAAAGGGGAATAGGGTAATTATGGACTTGGAAACTGCAGCTATGGTCAATTTGGACAGTTTAACCGTAATTATTGTCAATACTAATAATACTCCGTATAAGAGTGGCAAATCAACACCCCTTTTCATTCAATGGGTGACAAATAGGGATATAAGACAGCCCCTCAGCCAGAAGCCCACTTTTAGATGATATATCCCAAATCTCGGGTACTACCTCACAGTTCGGCATCCTCCGTAATATATATTTATTTGGAATGAAATACAATAAACTCCAAATTTGAAATTCGAGATTATTTTCAAGTACAGAGTAAGACAGTGAACAGGTCAATAAGTAACTAGTTTATGCTTGTTTCATATGTGCATATGTGCTTATGTGCTTATAGGCATATGGATCACCTTCCAAGATTGGAAATAGTTACATTGGGTAAATGGTTGATGCTTGGCGCTTATATAAGAGCTCCTCCCCGGGGTGCCCACCGGGAGGTGGTGCCCGGCACTGGAGCATCTGAAACTATCCTGTTATTCCCTCCCGGGGAATTATATTCCCCTCGCGTTGTATTACCTCGTAAGTTAGAACTATTCGGTGCTAGCGTGCTTTCCTCAGCACCCTTTCTTCCGTGCATATTCTCCGTGACCTTCTGACACTGTCATGATATAGGAACTTGACTTCTGTGTCTTGCGATGGTTTCTACCAAATCCCGAGTCCTTGGCTGGAGGAATCTTGGTAACTATTGGTTGGATATGCAGTCTTGATTGTTTCATTGTGTCGACAAAGGAAATCTACCTTTTTGCAGCTCGACATGTCTGAGAACGAACGACGGTTAGTATCGACACTGACCAGGCCCAGCGCTGTCCCGCCGTTGGGCCCGTCTGACACGGATGCATCGGGTAAGCCTCTCGGCCCGCCTTTACGGGCCAACCTCTCAACTTGCATGCACAAATCAGCGAAATCTTCTCAACCAGCCCCCTCTGCATCTGGATATGGCCCGCAAACTGCCAAACCTGGAAGGCGACGACGCGCCGAGTCAACGAACGCACCCAAGAACCAACACTTCTACTTTGTTGATCAGAACTCGTCATCGAAAGAAAAGCGCGCTCATGTTATGCGCCACCATGTACAGGAAAAAAGAAAACAGCGAAAAATTTCACGCGGGTCATCCCCCGCAGAGCAAGGCTCCGATTATACCTCATATCCGGCGAAGAAAGAGGCAGGAGCTATTGAACAGACGCGACTGGAGTCGCTCTCGACAGCTGTACAAAACCACCCAAACGGGGAAACTTCGGTATGGGAATCACTTTCCTTTAGTCAAGTATCTAGGCCACAGCCAAGGCTAGCCTATAGCCTAATCGAGGTGTAGGCTTAGCTGTAAAGACGATGGATCGGGATGCTAATTTTATGGTGTGATACAGCTACAAATCAGATTCTCAAATCTGAAATCACAACCTCATACATCCATGCTACAACACATTGGCTCGCCGATCACGATACTCGATGCTTCACGAAAGGATCCGTTTGCCAGTCTCCCAATCGAATACGACAACCTAGATATTGAACTGGCTGACTATTGGAAGAACAAGTTGACGTACTGGTCCGGGCAAAACCTTCACGTGAAAAACCAGATTTTCCGCACTGCTATGGGAAACCCTCTTTCATTCAAGGCAGTAGTCCTGGCATACTGCGCGCGGTGGAAAGCACAACTGTATGGCATGTCCGACAGCACCGAAATTCAGCGCCATGTTGGTCAAGCTGCGAAACTGATCGATGACGCTACCTCAGGCTTGGCGATAGTCAAGGCGGATGACCTTGCAATGGCCTTGGGTGGAATGGCCTTGCACGAGGGGCGTTTCGGGAAGAAACAACTGGCCCACATGTATGTTGACCGGGCGGTCCAGATTATGCGACCGAGAACAGGAACCAACAGGCCCGTGGAAGTATTTGTCCACTACGTCCGATACCTTATGATGGCAGAAAGCCCCCAGATCAGTTTGACCGAGCAGCAATGGCTGCTCACTTTTCTGCGCGGAGCTGAAGATCTCATGCGGCAACACAGCTCCCCCGAATACATCCTTCAAGCACCCCACAGAGTCAAGGCCTTTGAGATGGAAAGTCCTCTATTCTCCCTGCTGTCTAGTGGTCCCCGGCCCTCTCAAGTGCCGCATGAGTCGCGCATCTATGTGGTCCGCGATGCGCATACCCAAGAGGTCAGCCGGACGGCAGCGCTCATTTATATCACGGCTGCATTGTGGGATTTCCAGAAGTCCCCAAACAAAACTGACCGATTCCTTGGCTTTTTATCTACGGCGGTGAAACAGCACCATCTCGATCGAGATCCCGCTTGCGAAACCCTTCTGTGGTTGCTACTGGAGGAAGGACCTGATTCTGATTTACAAGATCCCGAACGGGCGTGGTCCACTGGTGAGCTGCTTCAGGCACACAAACGGCTACGGCCGGACCTCCAGTTCCAGTTTGATGAGATTCTCATGAGTTTCTTGTGTTTTCAGACACCTATCCGTGGGGTCACTGCATTTGAAGAGGACCTTCGACATAGTTCACATAGTTCTCATAGTTCACATAGTTCTCAATGATAAAAATTTCCGATTTTAACTCTTAATGCGGCTACTCTCTGTACAACATATGGTATTCAACACACAACTCAGGCACAAGTGGAATGTCTTGGCAGTCTTGGACCCGAGTACCAGGATAAGTCTAAGCGTCATTGAGTTCACCCCAGTGGATACTAAGGGGGAACCTTGGAACCTTGGAAGCTCCAGGGCTGGTTACCCCTTCCAGATTTTCAGACCATTTGATATTCGCTGCATAGTATATCATAAGGAGAAAAAGAAAAAAAGGGAAAAAACACACACACAAAAAAAAATAAAAATACAAAACCCACAAAATCTATGATCCTTTATGTTGTCGATGTTTGCCACACCACTTGGCAAAGAAAGATCGGGTCTCTATGAGTCCCAAGCGCATGCGTAACGCCGAGATATCTCCACAGCAAAACTCACCCGAGGCTAACCAAATACGTATGTACCACCCGTGTGTCGCGTCGCCCACAAGTATTCGGGAATTGTGAGATCGATCGTCATACAATTTGTTGGTTGTAACTCTTAACGTTACAATGTAGATACATCATTACAGTAGATCAATTCATCGCCTACGATTCATGATAAAGTCCAGAATGTTACATAGAAATTTCTTTTCATTTTTCCATTGAGGTGTCATAAGTGCAGCTTTAGTTATCTAGGGGCGTAGCCAAGGTTTCAAGTTTGTTTTAGGGCTCGGTAACTTTACCTACGGAGTACAACACTGATGGACTTGCGAAGGGGCCAATCTTAGCCCCACTGAACACACAGATTTGGGTCAATAGTGTAGCCCACTAGCTAACCTTAGCGCTGTGTGGCGACAAATCCCGATCTACGTGAGTTATTGGATCCAGCTTAGGTACTTTGTGTTTGGTATGAAATTATCATTTGACGATCATCTCATGACTTACTAGTGGGAATCGGTATGTCATGACACGACAGACCACAATGATGTTGATAGTCCACTAACAAAGTAGAAAGTAAAAGTAAAAAAAAAAAAAAAAGCAATTGCATTTGCAATAGTAACCAGAAAGCACAAAAGACAATCTCGTGTCTTCTTGGACTCGGATATTGATCTGTGGAGACACAATTTCCATACCCCTGGATTCTCTAAGGCCCGATAGATAAATTCCTTGGGACTTCCCCCAATTTCTGAGTATGTGCGAGGATTTTCTACCTACAAAGTATTCCTAGAAGTTTGTTTTGTCTCACAGCATCCCTTGCACGGTTACTTTAATTGATAAACATCCTTGTCAACTGAACGTCATGATCGTCGGGTAAAGGAGCTACCACATTGTACGGTGGCTCATTTCGGGTTTGCAATGTAGATGTGGCTGAGGGGTGTGTGGCGGACATCTTCCATGTCGAAGGCTGGAAAAAGATTGGATCGACCCTGAAAAAACTCTTTTTTATAAAAAGAAAATGGGTTCATTTTCATGTGATCGAATAAGAGAGACTGGGGCTGTGGATGGGGGTCATTGCTTGCTACGAACGTGGATCTTATGGTCGCATCTCGACCACAGTGGACAAAAGACTGGATTATCCACTACCCATGGATCCCATGGATTGACCAACGCTAGAATTGTGATATCAAGTGCAATTGCAGGGGGAAAAAAAAAGAAAATAGAAAAATAGAAAAATAGAAAAGAAAAAAAAAGAAAAGAAAAGAATTCCTAAATTGGAAAGAACCACAAAAAACTCATCTAAGGTGGTCCAATTATGTAGACAAATCGAAGATCCTCGCCCCTCTCCCTCCTTGTTGTTCATGGGTTTCCATGGGTCTTTGCTAAACTTTAAGCTTCCCTCTCTTCTCTCTCTTCTCTCTCTCTCTCTCTCTTTTTATTTTGATTTTATTTTTTTACCTTATCTTTTTAATTTTCTTCATACCTGGGGAGACTTAACCCCCCTCCTCCCCCCTCCCTTTCTAATCGATCCTTCTCACACGTGAAATTGAATCGTGTTTTTGGACATCTTGAATATACCATTGCGAAATACCTTCAGAATGGCCAACGATGCCGTTCACTGGCTGGGTGCCAGGGCCTCGGTAAGCCCTCTCGCACACCTAAGTAGCTAGCTTTTTCTTTATACTAACGAATACTAGGGCGATCAGCCGAAGGACACCTCGCCGTCGCTGTCTGGCCTACTCGTCGTCCTAGTTCCCGCCCTCATTTCCTTCGTTGTGATGGTGTTACTCTTCATCATCCTGCGTAAGAGCAACCGCAGAATGTACATGCCCCGAACCTACATTGGATACCTCCGTCCCTCGCAGCGCTCCCCCGACTCTCCGACCGGAGCCTGGGATTGGATCAAGGCCATGTACCAGCTACCCGACACCTACGTCCTGCAGCATCACTCGATGGACGCCTACCTCATGCTTCGTTTCCTCAAATTGTGCTCCGTCATGTTGTTTGTCGGCTGCTGTATCACTTTCCCCATCCTGTGGCCTGTCAATGCCACTGGTGGTGGTGGAAAGGCCGAACTCAACATGCTGAGCATTTCGAATATTAGCGATACTCAATACGGTCGTTACTACGCCCATTGCTTCGTCGCCTGGATCTTTGTCGGCTTCATCTTCTTCATGATCACCCGCGAGCACCTCTTCTATATTAACCTGCGTCAGGCGTACCTTTTCTCGCCCGCTTACGCTAACCGCCTCTCGTCTCGCACCGTTTTGTTCACGACCGTTACCCAGGACCTCTTGAACAAGGACAAGCTTCGCACCATGTTCGGCCGCGACAAGGTCAAGAATGTCTGGATCGCAACCGATACCAAGGAGCTCGAGGAGAAGGTCAAGGAGCGTGACGCTGCTGCCATGAAGCTCGAGGGTGCCGAGACCAAGCTCATTGTGCTTGCTAACAAGGCACGCGCCAAGGCCCTGAAGAAGCAGGGCTCGACTGAGAACCCCGAGACCGACATTGGCGATGGCCAGTTTGATGAGGAGTCTGGCTCCGTGGCTGCTCGCTGGGTGGAGGCTAAGAACCGTCCCACACACCGTCTCAAGATGCTCATTGGCGAGAAGGTCGACACTATCAACTGGGCCCGTTCTGAAATCGAGCGTCTCTCCCCCGAAATCGAAGAATTGCAGGCAAAGCACCGCGCTGGAGAAACCAAGCTGGTTTCCTCCGTCTTTGTCGAGTTCTACCATCAGGCTGATGCCCAGGCTTCCTTCCAGTCTGTGGCCCACAACCTCCCCCTGCACATGAGCCCTCGGTACATTGGTCTAGACCCTACTCAGGTGATCTGGTCCAACCTCCGCATCAAGTGGTGGGAACGCCTCGGTCGCTCCGCTGCCACCCTTGCTTTCGTTTGTGCTATGATCATCTTCTGGGCCATTCCCACTGCCGTTGTTGGTGCCATTTCCAACATCGACTCTTTGACCTCGATTGTTCCTTTCCTGAAGTTCATCGACAGTGTTCCGTCATGGATTAAGGGTGTTATCACCGGTCTTCTGCCCACTATCATGATGGCTGTCCTCATGGCGCTGGTCCCTATCATCCTTCGCCTGATGGCGAAGTTGGGTGGTGCTCCCAGTCTCGCTGCCGTTGAATTGACCGTCCAGAATTGGTTCTTCGCTTTCCAAGTGGTTCAGGTCTTCCTGGTGGTGACCGTTGCCTCATCGGCTACAAGTGTCGTTAGTGATATCATTGAACAACCCTCCTCGGCTGCCTCGCTGCTGGCCGAGAAGATCCCTACCGCATCCAACTTCTACATCTCCTACATCGTTCTGCAGGGATTGTCTTTCAGCGCCGGTGCTCTTCTCCAGATTGCTGGCCTCATCATCGGCAAGATCCTGGGCAAGCTGCTCGATAGCACCCCTCGCAAGATGTACACTCGTTGGTCAAGCCTGGCTGGTCTCGGATGGGGCACTGTTTACCCTGCCTTCACATTGTTGACCGTCGTCGGTATGTTAAACCCCGGAACTGGTGTATTCGAATTACGATACTAACTTCCGTTATAGCAATTGTCTACTCTTGCATTGCGCCGCTTGTCATGGGCTTCGGTACCATTGGCCTCTACCTGTTCTATTTCGCCTTCCGGTACAACCTGTTGTATGTGTCGAACGCAACCATCGACACCCAGGGCCGGACCTACACCCGTGGTCTGCAGCAGCTCACTGTCGGCTGCTATCTGTCCATGGTTTGTCTGATTGGCCTGTTCGCTATAGGCTCCGGTGCCGACACAATGGCTCTTGGTCCCCTGATCCTGATGATCATCTTCTTGATCTTTATCATCCTGTTCCACCTCTCGATGAACGCCGCCATGGAGCCCCTCCTCAACTACTTGCCCAAAAACCTCGAGGCCGAGGAGGAGAGTCTGCTCGCCGCGGAGAAGGGCAACGTCAATACGTTGAACGAGAAGTCGAAGGATGACGACCTGAATGGCGCCAGCGGCTCTATCTCGGCCCCCCGCGACAGCGGCGTCGCCAATGTGGACAACGGCCTCGGCAGCGTCGACTCTGCCGAGAAGGGTCTCACCGATACTTCATCCCCAGCCCCTAAGCCGAACCTGTTCACCAAGTTCCTGCGTCCGGACCTGTACCACAACTACCACCAGCTGCGCAAGCTGGTTCCCAGCTCCTCGGAGATCCCCACCTACTCCGCCGAGGTCGAGCGTGACGCCTACTGCCACCCCGCCATCACCTCGCAGCCTCCTCTTCTCTGGATTCCCCGCGACGCCATTGGAGTCAGTTCCCAGGAAGTCGCACACACCTCGCGCGTCATCCCCATCACGGACGAGGATGCCTATCTCGACGAGAAGTGCAAGATCCAATGGAACGAGGAGAAGGGCCAGCCCCCTATCTACGAGGAGAAGATTGACTACTGAACGCTTTCTCTCCATGCTCGATCTTGATGCAGTCCTCGTTAAGAGTGTCTAGTCAATGATCTGTCTCACCGGCCGACGAATGCGCCTTGTTTATATGCCTTGTATACAGACATGTCATCGCCGACCCGGTTTCTTCTGTGATACCCAGCTAGCTAGTCCACTTGACTGGCCCGCTCTACCTCGGATATTTTGTTATATTTGTCCATCTAAGATTGGTTCTGGAGCTTATACAACTCCTGGGCCTCTCGCTTTTCCTTTCTATAATCTTTAAAGTAATCCATCGGTGGTGCTCGCTTGTTGACGTCTCATGTCAATGTTTTGTTGTGAGGATTTTGGCCATAAAATTGGACATCTTATACCATGCTTGACGATTCTTGATTTCGAGTATGTATTGCGTGATGTATTTATATTCAACCGGCCACTTTTGGTTAGGACTCTGAATGATATGGATGATTTTTCCTCTTCTATCCCTCCTACTTATTGCCTTCTTATTCTCTATTTAATAGACTAGCCTGTACGTTTTTCAAGTCTTTATACCATTGACTACGCAGCACGGTCACCTTTTCTGAAGTCAAATGAGTGTAGATGTCTAGGAAACCCATCTGGGCAGTGCAATAAGAATAAAATGCCCTTCGTAGCTGAAGCTCAAACAAGCCACTGCTCAAATCCATCGTTCTTCCCCTTTCCTCTTCTTCAATGTAATTCTTTTTTGCTCTTTTCTTTTTCTTCTTCGCCTAGTCACCAACTAATCTCTTAATCTTCTTCTGAAGAATCCACATCGAGGATCCCTGATTCGACAACCCGGACCCAGCTGTGGACATGACTGTTTCCCTTGTTATTGAAAATGGAGAATCCACCGTTTGGCTTTTCACGGATTTCCCCAGAGAGACCGAGGATCTCCTTGAGCGCATCTGCATTGAACACCTGACGGATATTCTGGGTCTTCCTTTTCTGCAACTCGACCATATAGTCGTCAATGGATCCTTTGGCCACAACCTGGACGGATTCCACAACGCGCGGTTGTCCGATGCGGTACAGTCGACAGTAAGCCTAGCAGATCCAACGTTAGCTTGCTAATGGCCCTTTCAGCCTTTCTAAGATCCGAGTCCTGGCTCCCTTACCTGGTCTTGGATTGCTTCATTCCACCAAGGATCCACGAGGATGCACTTGTTGGCCATAGTCAAATTGAGACCCACGCCGCCAGTCCTCAAGGAAGAAATCATGATCTTGATGTCCTTCTGCTCGCCGAATTGCTCGATTTGTTTATCACGCGAGACGGGAGATACTCTCCCTGTAATCTGTATTGACGCTGTTAGTTATGTGACTCATTTCGTTTTCCCGACCTTGACGTACAACTACGTATTTCCAGCCCTCTTCCTCACACATGAACTGAAGAAGTCGGACGGTCTTCAGGAACTGAACGAAGATCACGATCTTAACGTTCTCATCATCTTTCACCCAGTTTGTGACGAGTTCCCGAACCGCTGTGGTTTTCGCAGATGGCATGCCATCGCCAACCCGCGAAATCCAATCATCCTCATCCTCACTGGGCTCATTCCACTCATCATCGGATGGATCTTTGCGTAGGAACTTTTGTTTGAAATCCTTTGAATGTCGCTTGCCAAAAACGTTGTTGCCCTTTGGCTTCAGCTTTGACTGCTTTCTTTTCTTTGGCGTGCCCTTCTTTGGCGAGTTCTCTGGTGCATCATCGGAATATCCGGCCTCCTCGATGGGGTTCTTGCAAGAGCTGCAAACTCGGGTGATGGTATCGAGGTTTCCGTTTTCATCAGGAAGCTCGTCGAAGCAGCCTTTACAGTAAAGGTGGTAGCAAGACGTAATAACAAAGCCCAGTTCTTCCTTCACGATCACATTGCAACGAGGGCATAGCCTGTACTTGAGCTCTTCAACTACCCCCTTGTCTTGACGGACTTTCTCCATGTGGTTGTAATATATGCCGCGAAGCTCCACAAAGTTTCCCGGAAGCCTGGGTCGAGCAACTTTGTCTCCCAGAGCGAGAAGCAAGTCGATAATGGTTTCAGATGCGGTCTCGGGCACACCGTTTTGCGCCATGTCCTTGAGCGCTTCGATCACGCCTTTGTTGAGAATGGCCTCTAGAGATTTTTGAATGAGCAGCGGGTGGCTCACAAACATTCTGAGCATTGTTATCACGGCAAAGATACATCTGCTTTGTTTTAGTTTTGTATCCGCCGTTCCTGATAGACTGTGTTAGCGGGTTGCCTCATCACTAGTATTGCCAGGCTTACCCTCAATCATCGCAATGCCAAGATCCTGGATTTCCCGGTAAAGCAGCCTTTCAGCTGCTGAAAGCTCGACCTCCACAACTCTGCTTTTGATTCCTGGGAGCGACACGATGGGCTTGCCAAGCATCCGCGTACTGTATGTGCTGCGGTGCAGCACGATTTCCAGGATGTTGTTCAACCCCTAAGTGAAAGGTTAGTTTCCGATTTCGAAGTAAAAGATTGGCGAGACTTACATTGGAATACTTCTTCAAAAAAGTCTCGTACTCCAATTTTCCCGATGTAAAGATGAAATGGAGGTATGGATACAGTTCTTCCACGCCGCTGGAATATATAGTTAGTACACATGATTCCAGTCATTTCAAACCCACAGTAGATAGTGCGTACTTGTGCAAAGGTGTTCCGCTCATGGCCCATTTGAATTTGCCTTTCAAGGCTCGGACAGCGAGAGAGGTTGCGGAATCTTTGTTCTTGATTGCATGAGCCTCTACGAAGCCGGATTAGTATCAACGTGGATATATTCTGACGACGCCATGCACATACCATCAAGGACGATCCGGTGCCAGTCAATCTTATGGAAAGGTCCAGCTCTGCAATCAAATTCTTCCTTCTTCCAGGCCTCTTGCTCTTCAGGAGACCTGGTGGTCGCTGGCGGCTTCAACTTCGGATGTGAACTGCAGATTTGCTCATATGTGGTAATCCTATAAAGTCAGTAACTGGACATAAAACAGACCATAACTCGCTTGAAATGTTGTCTTACACAATGCGCTTTGTTTCCATCGTTTTCACAGCAGCGCTCGGGGTTGCTTGTGAACCGGCGCAATACTCGAAAACGCTGCTGCTTATCTTTGGCACGCAATGGGTTTGGATTTGATTGATCCTATGGCATTCAGGTTAGGAAAAACAAACAGCCTTGACCCGTGAGGCTAGGAGTGATATATACCACTGTGCAATCAAGCTTCTCGGCACAACGATCAGGGTAGGGGCGTTTGAACGACGGGGGATCCTTTCGTGCGCGATAGTTGCTGGTGAGAAATGTAAGCTTCTTGATACCATAACCCTATAACTATCATTTGTTCTTACCGAGAACCGTCAGTGTTTTCCCGAGTCCCATCTCGTCGCAGAGCAAGCCTCCATTTGGCTCCTCCGGTGAGCTTTCGCGGTCGCGCTATTCAGGTTAGCTAGACATCATGTCTCAATACCAAGAATATCAAGCCTACCATCCATGCAGCAGCCTTCAGCTTTTTCAATAGTTAGTCCCATATCATAGTGTCGGTTTGATAGAGATTCGAACCTGATGGTGTTTCAACAGTGTGTTCAGTCCGCCAACCTTCCAATTCATATCAACGATTTTTGCCGAAGGGTCGAACTTCTTAGAGAACTCAACCAGTGCATGGACATCCCTTTTGGCTTGTGGCTGGTCCTCAATGGAAAGCTTCGAAACCACCTCATTAAGCGCTTTCGACTTATCTTTTAGCTGGGAAACAGGGATGTGCATATCGCTCGCATCCGCATTGGCATTTGCAGCACTGAGTATATCATTGCACATTAAGCTCTTGACCTTCTCATTCAAGGTTGACGAAGCTTTTGCCTTCTTTTGTCGCTTTTTCGCGGGCCTCTTTTTTGTTGGCTTGGTCGACGATTCACTGGGATCAAACTCTGAACCATCATCAAAAGACGGTTCCTCCTCATCCTCATCAGATTCATCATCCGAGATAGTTTCGTAATCTTCGTCGGAAGCTTGCTCGTCATTGGAGCTTTCGGTCGAGTCTCTTTGATCCGGCGATTCTTGCTCGGACTCGTTGGACAAATCCTTTGCTTCGGGGTCCACATTAGGGTCCTCATTGTTGTGCACTTTCTTCGAAGCAAGGAGAACTGCGCGGGGTTCCTGATTTGGCTTGACACTTGTGATGCTGATTTCCAGGTCTGGAAATTTGGCAAGACCGGTTGTCTGGTCCTCTGCCTCAGCTTTTAGCTGCATGTTGTTGACAGTAATTGAAGCCTCCTTTGAAGCTTCCATGGGAACCTCCTCAATTAGGTTCATGGTATATTCAATGGATTGGTTCATTTCGACTCGCTCTTGCGAATCAAAATTGAAGGATGGTACTGGAGATGGTGCGGGAATATAGAATGGTGAGACAAATGCGGGCACAGTCTTGGGTACAAGAATGTGTAGTGAGGGAACAGAAGGTTGAGTGAGTTGAGTGAATAAGGTTTAATGAAGAAAGAACTCGCAGGTGTGTTCGAACTCGAGGTAGGGGATGAGACAGGAGCTCGGTGAATTGTGTTAGAGATGAAGAAAGGCTCCAGTATAGCAACTTAGAGCACGCAAATGATGCCAGAGGTTGATGCGAAGAGGATGTTTAAGTCCAGGGCGACAAAAGAGCTGAGTTGAGTGGGAAGTAGAGGATGGTGAGAGAATGATGGTCGAAGGTCTGTGAATCAGAGATTATAGAATTGGAGAATCAAGGAGAACATATAGGTTGATGTTAAAAGGATAGAGCGAAGGAGTAAGAGATACGGATGGGGAACGAACTGAGTAGAGGGATATTGAGGAAGTGAACGGTGAAGACTGTGACTATGGTAGGAATGGAACAGATATTGAAGGAATGAAGAAGGGTAGTGGAGACAAGTTGAGAGTGTCTAGGTGTAGGAAGGGGAAGGGTATAAGAGGAACGATGGTTCGAAAGTAAATATATGATGCCTCGGTGAGATGTTCAGATGTTCAAAGTTGGTTAAGTAGGGTTGATGAACATCACGTTGAAGACGAAGCAGAGATGTTAAGAGAATGTACTTTAAAGGAGTCGAGGTTGTTACCCGGAAAGATGAAATTGAAGTGCTTTATGAGTTGAAGTATGAGAACACTTCAAAAGGCCGCATCAGCTATATCCTTTATCCTTTTTAGCTGCACCCTCAAAGCACTATTTTATAAAACTACTACCGAGGAGAATGTAGAGGAAGGAATCTTGATATCCAACCCATGGGAAAGCAGGATATTTACACCCTGAATCTGACAAACAAGCGCCTAGTCTGCAAGCAAACAACACGAGATGGGATCATCTCAACAATATTCTAACATGTTTGTTCGATGTCTTTTTCGATGTCTTCCTTAGTATCCTCATTAATGCCCTATCATTTTATACCCATTATCAGGTCTAAAACGATAGCAATAATATAGGTGCACTCATTAAGGATAGAGGCCGTGTAAGCGGTCGACTATTCTCTTCATAGGAATATCATGTATCCTGAAATAGTGTATTATTTCAAGTCAAAACAGACGAAAGGAACATACAGATTAAAGTACAGGCAACGAAGATAGTGACGATAGCCCTAATGTATGGGCTGTCACGATGGACCTCTAAGATAGGGCCCGGAGCTCGAGCTTCATCTATATATGAAGAATGATATTTAGGTCTCAACCTCTAGGATGGGTGGTTCTGAAATGCTTCCGCGCTCTTCACACTATATCTTTCGTCTTTCCTGCTTCGCATTCCCGTTCCCACACTGTCCTCATACATTGTCAAACCAAACTCGAGTCATGACCTGATTGATTTCTCTAGTTGCTTCGTCTCCCTAAGGGTTATAAAAGGCCTTCGTTTATTTCACACCCCACATAATTCCTCCCTCCGCATTCTCTTCACGACAGAGTTTTACAACAATGACAAAAACGAGCTAGTCATCGCGTAATGGCCTTGCCTCCCTAAGTGTCAAGCCCTAGAAGTGCTGGTTATAAAAGGCGTCTACTTCCTTCATCCCGAACATTCATCCTCTGTCCTTCTTCACCTAGTTACTAGTTAGTACACTATCCTTTATATCGCCAAACCAAATTCGAGTCTTGATATACTAGCGGGGGTGGCTAAATAACCTTTCTCGCCATATAATTTCTCGATAGTACGCAATTAGCCAAACTACTCATTCTGTTGTTGCAAAACCCGAGTCAACTTGTATTCGATTTCTTAGTCTCCCTAGGCGTGGTGGCCATAAAAGGCTTTTATTTCCTTCACACTATACTTTGCTTCCTTCATATCCCCGCTACGACACTATCAACATCTATAATTACAAATCCAAGCTTGAATTGGTCTTCATCTGATTGCCTCGTCTCTATAGTGGTTATAAAAGGCTTCTGCTTCCTTCCCACCGAACATTCATCCTCTTTCCTCCTTTATACACTTACTTGCTAGTTATATTGTCCTTTATATTATTACCTAGCCTAAACTAGGGACTTCATTTACTAGTAGAAGTAGCCAGGGACTTCCTTCTCGTTATGTATTTTCCTCAACCCTATACATCCATCTTCTTATACCCCTAAACCATCTAATTGCTTTGTTTTCTGTGGGGGTTATAAAAGGCTCCTACTTCCTTCCTACCAAACATTCCTCCTCTCCTCTCCAAAATCCCTATTTGTTGCAATGTCTTCTTAATCCAGCTTTTACTTTTTAGTTCTTACTACCCTGCATCCTTACTTGATCACCATGGAGTCCTCCGAAAGACAGAAAGAAACCAGCAAGAACAGCAGCAAGAACAGGGTCCCGGATATGCTTCATTCCAATTTAAAACTGAATGATCGCCATCTCACTTTCAGAGCCAACGAGGGGACTCAATACATGCCACAAGACACAATCTACTCAGCGGCGCAGAGTCTGCGCAATGACAAATCTGCCTTTGGTGAATTACACTGGCCGTGGACCAAAAAAGAGTTTCCCGATGAGAATGGTCATGGAATCAGAACCTGGGACAGGTGCAATCCATTGACCATCAAACAAGAACCAAGCATCAAACGGGAACCAGGAATCAAAATGGAACCAGGAATCAAGACGGAACCAGGAATCAAAATAGAACCACCGAAATTCAACAATACTCAGCAAGTTGAAGGCCGTCTTGTCATTGACCTCACAGAAGATGACGAGGATTCATCAGCTCAAAAACGTCCGATGCCACGTGCTGAATTATTGACCGCCATCAAAAAGCGCCAGAAGACGACTATGGCCCCGACTGAAATCATTGACCGCTCAGTCAAAGGCTTGTTCGTACAGGATGATGATTCCCCCCGATCTGTCTCCTCCGGCATCAGCGATCCGTGGCTTGAGCTAGGCGAAGATCACGTTTCTGGGTAAGTGTTAAGGGGACCTCTTCATGGGAATGGTAATCTGACGGACCTAGATTCGATGAATACCAGAAACAATTTCAAAGCCTGCAATCTCCTTCCATCGAACAGCAGATTGAGTTCGAAAAGCGGAGAGAAGAAGAGCTCCAACGAAGAAGAAAGATTAGGAATGACAAGCTTTGTGAGCTGACTGCAAAAGCAAAATCGGAAAATGGGTCCGAGGGTGATAATTCTTCTCGTCCTGCCTTGGAAGAACAGCCTCAACCCAAAGACCTTCAGTCCCAAGAGGACAAACAGTCAGAGTCGAAAAGGCCTGCTCGAGTAAAGCGAGTGGTTACACGAGTCTCAAAAGCGGGAATTAGAAAGTCCAAAGAAATTGGCCTTGCTCAGTTGCTTTCCAAGGAAGGGTCTCGAAAGGCTGCTAAGGCTACCGAGCCTGAATCTGAATCTGATTCTGAACCCGAATCTGAACCTGAAGCTGAAACGGCGAAGGCACCTGACGAAAAAGGAAATCGGAAAAAAGCTCGACGCCAACACACGTTATTGTCAAACGAAGAAATCCAAAGTATTTTCCGACGGGATGCTGGTACCAAAAAAGGAAAGGATCCGTTACCCCCTGGGTTTGTCTCTACGGAGAAAAACAAGCAGAAGGCCTTCAGAGAGATGCTCGCTAGTATCCCAGTTGAAGAAAAGGCTGAAGCACGTGGAGACCTATCCATCCTGAATGAAGCTACAAAGACTTTTAATCCAACAGCAAAGTCAGACGGCTTAGGAAAATGGAAGGTTAGAGGGCTGTTAACACCTCTAATGGTGAACCAGGTTTGTGTCCACTTCTTTCCACATTGACTTTAATCAAATAAACGATTAACGTTTAGAGCAGGTATTGGCTACCTCTTGGATGGTGAGTTCGGATTTCTTCCTTCGGACCTCAAATGTACTGATCCATATAGTGCAAACGCGAGACCTCTTCGGGCAAGCCGAACGGTGGTTTACTCTGTGATGTGATGGGATTTGGAAAGACCCTGTCGACACTGGGTAAGAGCAATAGAGCCAAGAGACTATGGCAAAGCACAGAACTAAGCATTTCTAGCGTGCATTGTGAATCGAAAAGTGCCAACTGAGCCAGAAGGTCCGACACTGATTGTCGCCCCGAGAAGTTTGATAGAGACCTGGTACGGCACCTCCTTCAGACTATACTAAATATTCTCGTTTAACACTGAATGTCATAGGATGACGCAGATTCGGCAACATTGTGACCCTGACGCAGTCGGGACTGTCATTGCACATTGCTCTGGTGCACGCGTGAAGACCAATAACCTCGCCAACTATTTCCGACAATGTAACATTGTGTAAGTGCTGCTTCCGACCAGAGACAAACTAAGTTTTTACTAATAATAGCTAGGTTGACGACGTACACGGATATATCCTATTCCTACCCTAATCTAAAGCTGCCCCCTGGGCTGAAGACTGAAGCCGCCATCGAAGAATGGTGGAACCAGGAATATGACCAGAAAGCAGGCGTCTTTCATGAAATCCACTGGCATAGGATTGTTCTCGATGGTAAGTCAATCATGACTGGAAATGGAAACCAAAGGAGACTGGCACTAAGTAAAGTCTACAGAAGCACATATCATCAGGAACAGGGTGACCAGAACATCGATTGCAGTTCGTTCTCTAAGTGGGAATTTCAAATGGGCTTTAACCGGAACACCTTTGCATAAGTGAGTCCAGGCTATGTTTAAAATGGATTCGAGAAGGAATTTGGGGCTGACTCTCTAACATAGCTCCGTTGATGAACTTTATGCTCTATTTGCATTCATCGATGTCCCCAACAGCCACCCATACGATGTGTTCATGCATAACTTTTGCGATGTAAGTTTTGCTTTTGCTCAAAGAATTTCACATTTAACAAGATTTTGCCAATCTAGGGGACGCACCATGCTAAAGATCGGTTGATCAATACGCTTCGCGCCATCATCCATCGCAAGACGCACGAGAGCCGTCATATGGGAAGGCCCCTCATCGAGCTCAAAAGATTAGATCTGAAGAAAGTCAAGATTGAGTTCTACCCAGCTGAGAAGCAGATCTACAGCGCAATCGCGGAGAAGTTCCTCGAGAAAGTCAATGGTGAGCTTGGAAGCCCCCGAGAGTGCAGTCAATTGAATTCACGGCTAAAATGGCTATAGCTACTCAAATGAAAAAGCAGAGGAAATGCGTTTTAACGATGATCCTAAAGCTACAGATGTTCACCAGTCATCCACTCACCGCGGAAGATTACCTCAAGCGGGTGTGTAATTTCAACAACAGACTGGTTACACAGCTAAAGGGCTGGGTGAGGGATGAAGAAAGCCAGGGAAACCCGTCCCCATCAAGTAAAATTGCGAAGTGTTGTATTGCAGGGAAATACCAAACCGGAATGCCTACAGCTCCTCTGAGGGCTCGAACACCAAGCGAAAATCTTCGACCACGGCCGCCCGGCAATTGCGCAAAGCTTGTGTCAAAGTTCGAGGATAAAATTAAAGATCTCTTGAGACGTGAAGCATACTATGAGAGTGACCATCGCACCTGGTTCTGTCCTGGCTGTGAGGGGCTCCCAACAAGGGCTATAATCACGGACTGTCAACACCTTTACTGTGAAGAGTGTTTCGACGCACTCCCCGATGAAGAAGGAAACACCGATGGTGTCGCTCGATCGTGCCGTACGTGCAGAATGCCGATCAGAAAGGCTGCATTCTACGGAATCTACGATGACTTCGACACACCTCCAGTGGAGGCTGCCGAGTCTTCTTCTCTTGGACGAGCGGGCCAGCAAAAGCGACCAGCGACGCCAGATACAAGTACAGCAAGGGAAGACCAAACCAAGAAACGCCGGATGGGTACAGGCTGTGGTTCCACTTTCTCGGAATGGTTATTGGCCGACGGAAATCTAATCGAATTTGACGGCGAAAGCGACGACAGCGAACATGGGAACCATGACGCAGCGGAAGACGAAAACCCCGACGAGGATGATGTTCCCTGTGAAGAAGAGATTGACGAAAAACAAGACTGGATAGCAGAATACGGGAGATCCATGCCAGGCGCCAAATTTGATGCAATCACGTCTCAAGTCAAGAAGTGGCTCGAAGAAGACAGCACCGCAAAGATCGTGATATTTACGCAGTATGTCAACAGCACTAGGCTTTTGAAGTACATGTGTGAAGATAACGATTGGAAATGCTCCCAAGTAAGTGTTTCGAGAACAATGAACCAACAGAGCGCATATCTAACATGGCTTCACCAGATTGCGGGTCGAATGGCCAACAGGTCACGAGAAATTCATTTAGACAATTTCCGAAATGACGATGAAACGAAGATCATGATTGCATCGATTAAGACAGGTGGTCTAGGTCTTGATTTCTCTGTGGCAAACAAGTGCATACTGGTTGACCTATGGTGGAACGAGCCTGTCCAAGACCAAGCAAGTCATCAATGAAAGTTGAAGCTCCCGGGGTTAGCTAACCTGTCGAATAATAGGCGTTCTTTCGCCTTTGGCGGATTGGTCAACAGCGAGATGTCCAATGCATCATTCTAATGGTTAAAGGGTCCATTGACGATTGGTTGAACGAGACCCAGACGCGCAAAGCCAAGCAGATCAGCGAGGTCATGAGTCAAAATGTGCTCATGGCCCGAAGCACGCTCAAAGAACTGCTGCAGATGTTTGGTGAAGTTATTGATGACCCCAAGAAGGGATTCAGGGTCGTACCGTACAAAGAGACGGCCCAAAGTGCGTCAAATCCCACGCGCAACCGCGCGTCCAAATCTACGCCCAAAACCACTACCAGAGCCATTGGCACACGAAAGGCCATTTGATCTACGCCTGTTAATCAACGGAGTTAGTTGGCCGGGATCATTACGGCAGAAGCATGGACAATGAGATGAAGAGCGAGAACGAAAGGAGAGCAAACTACTAGTCCTGAAGTATTCCAAAAGGACACCAAAAAAAGATGAAAAACGAAAATACACCAAATAACAGGAACGATGTGGACCATGGCATTTTGCGTCGCAGGAGGGTTTTGAGATGAACTGCTTATGGCTGAAATAAGCCTTTATTCTTAGTGGAGGACGTCCTTTGTAGGATACTCAGTACATTTACATAGCAGAAGCGACGCCAAATTTTAGCTGGTCAACTTGAATCTTACCCAATATCCTATTAGGCCTAATTAAGCTATACAAATGGGATACGAGAAGTACTGGATTTGTCTATTATATTGGCATAATATATGGAAAGGTCGTTGCATAGGAATTGCAGATTAGGATGCGGTTGATTATTTTAAATGGACATTTATAGCTATCTGAAAAGGTGTCTAAAAAGACATCTCGAAAGACATTTAGAAAGACATCTGAAAGGACATCGACACATTACATCTGGTACTACGAGAATGTTTACGCAGGATGCACCTTTTGTTTGGAAAGTTAATAGCAAAGATTCATCGGCTATCAATAAATTAATCACACATGCCGTGAATCATAAAAGCATATTCGAATTGAGAGCACAAATTGACGTCACGCAGCTGTAGGTCCCCAGCTTACTGGTCCTGGTCATCCTCCTGCTCCAGCTGAGGCTCTCCATCTCCCTCAGGAGTGACAGGGCGACTGGCCTGGGGCTGCTGGAAATCAAGGACGCGGCGAACGTTCTCAATGTTGGGCCGAGCCTGGACGGGAGCATTGTTACGCAGAGCAGGCTGGCGGCCAGAGCGGCGACGATTCTGTCCTCGTCTGGTGATATCCCCGAGTCCTTCATCCCTCTGAGCCCGGGTGTCAGTCAGAGTCGCATTACGCAGCCGACCATTACGCTCCCCGCGGACTTGTGTCTCGTCAGCCCAGAGGGTCTGGAAGACCTCTCGGCCGCGGCGCATGTGGCGCTCGGGAACCGGGTTGATGGCAGGTCGGACAGGTCTGATAAAATCAGACATCTCCCGGTGGAGCGGGAGGCCGAAGGCATCGGCATGGCCCAGTGAAGCCTCACGTCCAGGGAAGTTGGGGCGAGTGTCCTCCACCACAACAGAGTCAGCGGAGTCGGGAGCAGTGAGGAAGATGTTCTCTTCATCCTGGTCGATGTTGAAACTTTCCTCCACAGGGCTGACATTGGGGGTCTCCTGGCCCTCGGGGTCTTCGTAAATAGCGAAATTGAAACTAGATGGACGGTGGGTCTCCCAAACGCGCGAGTTGGGAATAGTAATGGGTTTGAGCTCAGGTAGCTCCATGGGAATAAGAGGAGCCATTGCACTGAGGGGGGAGACTGACACTCGTTGTCACCTAGATTCGGAATGATCAGCTGCTCGTCCAAATATTTAACAATAGAAAGAAGATGGGATGAAAGGGGAGAGAACATACCAGGTCGAGACAGAGGAGACTCCACAAAAGTGCAAGATGTGTCGTTAGCTGGACTTGCCTGCTCGGGTTCCGGGCTACTGTCACGCTTGCGCTTCACCCCAGTAGAGTCGGATGTAATGGAAGGGTCCGTGGCAGGGTTGTCCGTCGAGCGGGGGAATGTAATTCTGAGATGAATGTGGGAGAGTCTACCAGGTCGAGACACAGGAGACTCCACAACAGCGCGCGAGGTGTCGTTAGCTGGACTTGCCTGCTCGGGTTCCGGGCTCGGGGTTGGCGAGCTGGGAGGGAAAAGTTTGATCTCAATCTCATGGACCTAAGGGGTGGACGCACGAGAGCGTCAAACGTTAGCTTGTTGAGACACAATGGGCAACGCGCGCGAGAACGAGGAAAGGGCCGAGAAATATACTTACCCACTCTTCGTCCACGTCCATGGTGACGTACGCCTCCACCTTGGGAAACGGGTAAGTCTGCTCAGCGATTCAATTAGTATACATTGCCCTTCATGACACGAGTCTTTACATCGCGGATGTCTTATTTATTTGACTTGGAAAAGTAATTAGAGAGATCATACCCTTAACGAAGACATATTGCAATATCGTGGATTCGAAATATCGTTGGGTATCCGGTTCGCTCAACTGCCGGTTGACTCGAGCGCTTTGACGACTGTGCTTCGAAGATGTTAGTATAGGATCAAGACGGGGGGTATATTTGGCTGTTTGGATTACAATACCAAACCACTTGAAGCTATCGATATTCCCTTCGATAGCGTCGACGGTAACGACAGGGCAGAGATGGGAGAAATGGGATTTGAGATATAAACACTCGTTGTTTATTCCCAGACACGACGGAGTTTTCTATTGCTTAGTCGCTCCCCTTGCGGGTCCTGCTTAGTCGTCGACGGAATCCGTCGACGGAATCCAGCGGAGGTTACTAGATGTAATGTTGTGATCTATAACATTCACATCATCTGGGGTTATGCTTAGTCGTCGACGGAATCTGTCGACGGAATCCAACGGAGGTTACTAGACATGATGTTGGGATCTATATGGTTCACATTATCTGGGCTCCTGAAATAAGGATATTTGAACACCGGCAACACGTTATATCTATTTTCTGAATAATAACAAAGCTAAGAACGTTGTAAGTCTCCTTATTATGGTTGGGAATTAGAGGTGGTTAGTTATTGTATAGTTCGTTTTATAGATCGATGCGGGCAAGAGTTGTCACGTGCCTATCCCTCGCCCAATCAGCTCACAGCATAAGCGCCAATTATATATGGCTACGCAGAGGGGTAGAGGGGCCAGGGTTACTTTCGGATTTTAATATATACGATGTCTCAATATCTTAACTAATGCCTTGTGTATGGTAGAAAAACAAAATACCTGAATTACAACTACAGAGGCCCGCTGAATATCTACCTTAGACAGCATCTAACCTTATTGTCGTGCTCAGAATGGAGGAAGAGTACAAAGCTATACCCTAGAATATAAGTTAAGATAAGGCAATTGAAGGTATGAAAAACTTCTAATTGGTGTGTACTAGTATGATCTCCTATCGCCATGAAAACGACTTCACGATGCAATAGACGACAGCAAGCCAAAGGCCGGAGTACTAGTTATTCCGTTCCGAAAGATTTACAATACACTACCCAGGTAGTATATCCTAGGATCTAAAAGCGGTCATGATTAAGGTCAGATTGAGGCACTAAGACTGCAATTCTTTACATTAAATCTGAAAAATCCTGGCCCTTATGCCCCTACGAGCCATGGCTTTTCCCCCGAATATGCGTGTTCATTAAAAGATATATAGAGATAAGTAGATCACGAAGAAGACCCACAGACACATCGGATACAGATAGGGCTAGCAAAAGGTCTAAAGAATACGAAGAGAGCGAGACCGAGACAGAGAAGATCTCAGCCGATACGTAATTAGAGAAGGGAAATTCTGCAATCACTGTACAAATAAATGAATTATGTATTACGGCGTAGAAGGGGGCAATATGCTGTCGTGCTCAGAATGGAGGAAGAGTACTACATACTATGTAGTGAGGTACTGCTCCTGAGCAGGGAGGGATAGGCTCACTTGTTTGATTTATATGGCAGCCGTAAAATAGTAAGCGTTCAAGGCTTGACTTGAGATCGGGCCGAGACATATACCCATCGGCCCGGCCGTTCATGGATTTGAACACGAAACATTGTACAAGGATCCCAGTCTCAAACAAATGGTGGATAGATTGTGACTGGTCAGTTATCTATGGGAACAAAGCATGGGTCTACTGGCAACCAGCGAAGAACAGAGACCCAGTAAAGTCATAGGTAAAAGCCAATCCATCCACCACCTTATCAACACATATTGTCAACCCCAAGTTATAGTCGTCACGACTGTACTCATCAGATCCAGCACCAGAAGACACAGCACGGACAAATCACCCTTGAGAGATTTCAAGAACACCAAGGAAAATATTCAGGGGAGAGGGAAAAAAAGGCCCGGTAATAAATACAGCAAAATCACACTAGAGAAGCCAGAGCCAACGCAGCAAAGGCTTAAAAATGCGGAGTAGGGGGCAGTTATTGAATACCGGTATCACTTTGCCGAAATAGCATGAGCAAATACACTGAGGAACGGGGGAGAAAAGACAAGAAAATGGGTATTTTGTTCTCTCAAAAGGAAGTGTGACGTTGACGTGGGATCTGGGTGGATGGAAAATGAAAAACTAAGATCACGTGCTCCTGTACATCGGCTTCACCAAGCTAGCGTAAATAATCATAAATGGTGATTGGGCAGTGGTAAATGGTGCGTAAATGTAAGGAGGCGTTAGAAATCCTTTTTCGGTATTTTCCGTTTATCTGAACTGACCAGGACCAACCATGCCGCCACGGACATCACCGCCGTTGGACTGGCCGAACATCTCCAGAAGGTGTCTAGACGAGGGAGGACCCTGTGGGCCAGGGTTTCCAGGTCCAAAGGGACCCTGGCCACCGGGACCAAGTCCCATCATGGCTTCAGGGTTTGGCGGCATAGGAGGGAAGCCTGGGGGCGGGCCGTTCATGTAACCCGGAGGTGGCATCATGCCTGGAGGCAGACCGCGAGGGAAGCCTTGGCGCTCATTCATTGGAGGCGCGTTGCCGGGCATAGGAAGCATGCCAGGGGGGAAGTTGGGGTTCATACCGCGGCCTGGATTGGATATTCCAGGAGGAGGGCCCATAGGGCTTGGTACATTACCCTGCTGCGGGACAGGTTGGCCAGTCCATCCAGGAGGTGGCAGATGCTCGAGTCCCGGGGGTCGCTGAAGCGGCATAGGAGGCTGACTCGGGCCTTGAGGAGGCCGCGAGCCACCCGGAGTGATAGGACCACCCGGGGTCATGGGGCCTTGATTGCCCTGAGGGAACGGCATATCGTCAAAGAATCCCATAGGCGGACCATTTGCAGGTCGCCGACGGAGATGCTCGCTATCCGGTCGCTGCATGTTCGCAATGGCCGGGTCGTCGAGGAAAGTGGGCGTCTTTTGAGCAGAAAGCCCTGGCGGAGGACGTGACATGCCTTCTGGCATCAGACCTGGGGGAGGGGCAATGCCCGAGTTGGGAGACTGCTGGGGTAGATGACCCGCAGGCGGTGGACCGACTCGGACTTGCTGCATCAAACGAAGCAGGTGCGCCCTCTCCAGCGCCTGGGGATCCTTGGGGCCAACTTGGGCCATTGGATTCTCGGGGCCAGCGCCCATGTAATCGGATCGGTGGGGGTGTTCCCTGGAAGGAGATGACAGAGATAGGGCGGCATGTTGCTGCTCGGCGTGCATCATGGAGATATTCCGTTGTTGCTGGGGCAAACCCATCTCGTGCGGCGTAGAATTTTCCGAGCGTTGTCCACCAAGCATTTGTAGAATGCGCTGGAAGCCTTCTTGGTCCGCATTGTGCGATGGGAAAGGCATACTCTCAGGCACCGGCTGAGGCGGCTGTTGATAATGCTGGGGCTGAGGTGGGGCACTGAAATAAGGCATTGGCTCGGGCTCTCTGGCAGGGCTCTCTGGCATGGGACTAAAGAGACCTGCAAAACGAGATGACTTTCCAGGCTTTCCGGGAAAGGGAGAGGGTTCCTTTTTGGCGACTGGATCGGCAGAAATAGGAGTACTGACTTCTGGGGTCTGAGGCTGAGCCTTCGAATCACCCAATAGTCCGAAGAATCGTTCCATTGACTCGTCGGACATGAACTGAGCACCGGAATTGCTGAAGATCTCACCATCAGTACGGCGGAGCTCCGGCTTTTGCTCTTCAACGTGTGCTTGTCTTTTCTCCTCAGCATGTACCGGGGGTTGTGCGGATGATCCAGATCCAGCCTTCATACGCTCTTTCCACCGCTCAAAGTCCTCCTGAGTGTGTGCTCGTCGTGGTTCGTCTCGGTCATTGGCATCCAGCCATTCAGGTTCTTGTTCAAACTTGGCGCCACGGTTCCACTCACGTTCGGTGCCGTGTCGGGTCTGGTTTTGGCGCCATTCTCGGTTGCGCAACGGCGCTTTATCGTCATCGGCATCAGCGCCCTCTTGGGCCTGTTCCTCGCGGAACCAGCTCCCTTCATATTTGGATCGTGGGGGCTGTCCTTCTTTCCGAGTGGGGAATCGGCCATCTTTGTCACGGGGCACCCGTTCAGCATTGGGATCACGATGTCCCTCTCTGTTTTCCCATCGATCGAACTCGCCGTTTCGTCTAGGCTTGCGCTCCTGCTCATCCGGGCCGAATGTGCGACGTGGGCGCCCAGCGTTCCAGTCTTCTCTTTCCCCGCGCCGGGCAGTCAGTGGCCCTGGCTTGGACTCCCGTCGATCTAATTCTTTATCTGGGGCATCGCGGTCCTTGAAAAACTTGTCTCTGAAGTTGAATCGGTCGTTCTTCGTTTCATCCGAATCGTTTGGCCGCACCGCTGGTCGGTCTGTCTGATCAAACGAGCCTTTGCCGCCAATGCGAGATGAAGCAAAGGCGGTTTTCGGGGGGCCGAGCACAATGTCCTCTAAAAGCAGAAAGAACCCACATTAGCAAATGCCTCGATTGCGGATCAATCAAGATACCTGATGATCGATAGGAAAGGGAGATGATAAATACCAGAGTTGGACCCCCGAGAGATATGTTTGGCTTCAAAAAAGCTAGGTCTTCTGTTTGTGCCAGTCTCAGCCGGATTGTTAGAATCACGGGTGCCATGGGGTTTGCGTTGTGTGGTTGTTGGATCAGGTTGAGGCCTAGAGGTTGTGGTCAGTCTTCACGTTGACAGTGCGGGACAGTCGAAGAATTGCGATCATTGGAGCCAACATACATCCACTCTTCAATTGGAGGCAGACCAGGAGGTTTTGCGACAAGGGGCGAGCCGCGGAGCCATATCAGCTCATCGATCTCGTACCGTCGCGCCATGGCGGCTCGGTCTGTAAGGTTGTGTGTGTGTGTGTGGTCTTCTTCACGGCGATGATCGGTTCATTGGTTGAAGGATAACGAAACTGGATAGGGGAATCAAAAGGGATGTGCGAAGGTATAGAATATCTCAAGCAAAATATGGTGAATAGGTAACAGGCAACGTTGGGTGGTTATGGGAAAAGAGGTTGGATGAGGAGAAGCACACAAGCCACCTTGTGGCGATGGCGGTGACCAGAGTTTCGGGAGCCAACTTGACACTCGCCAGTTGGTGCACAAATATGTGAATCATCCACATTTGGGATACTTCCTATTTTCATATTCATGACCAATTTTGAGGGTCTATATTGAACAATAAATGCAGTCTATAAAAGTGTCAGTGTGCCATACAATTGGATAACATCTTTATACTTGAGGGTAGATATAGGAGTCTATATTAAACAGTAAACGCGATCTGTATGCCAGTGCCATACAATTGGATCGCATTTTATCTTTATATTTAAGGATAGTATAAGAGTCTGTATTGAAATACATTTTCATATTGATACGGAGAAATGATATAAAAGAAAAAAACAAACCATTGGATTCCCTAGTACGATGCGGAGTATTGTTTGTTGAAAACAACCGTACATACATTAACCCACAAAGCCACTTCGACATATCAAAAGAAGATACACTATCCCATTGAAAAGCATAACCTTATATTCCCAGAAGATAATCGAGATAAAAAGAAATGATTGTTTCACCCACAAGCTACATCTTAGACCACCGCAAGAGCACAGCAGCGATGATCACAGGCAGTACGCTGATTAGCTCTCCCAGACCCGCAAACTGAGGCGGAATTCTGGCATGTACAAAAGCCCCAGCCGCAAGGAGAACGGCAAATGTGTTGTACACAAAGCTCCAAATAAAGTTGAATTTGATACGTCTCACAGAGACCTTGCCAACATTCATCATGGTGAGAAGGAGAGATAGATCTGGACGCATAAGGACGACATCGGCTGCAGACTTGGCAACGTCGCTACCTTCATTCAGGTGAACACCAATGGTTGCTTGTGCGAGCGCCACGGCATCATTGGTGCCATCCCCGCAGAAAATGACAATTGGCACCTTACCATCCGAACAATTGTTTAGCAGATTTTTGATGTATATCTGCTTGTCTGCCGGAGAACTACGAGCGTGAACATTGCGCTCGGGGATTTGTAACGTTGTGGCCACGTTTTGCACGGCGCCTTCATCATCGCCTGATATCACATGAACTGACACGCCGCGTCTCTGTAGAGTATTGACCACGTGGGTTGCATCAGCTCGGAGAGAATCTTCGAGACCGAATACCGCAAGTAGTGCGCCATCGATGGCGAAGCAGAACGCAGTATAGCCTTGCGAGAGAACCGGCTGGACCAGGGGGTGCGTGGAAAGCTCTAGCCAACGAGAATTCCCAGCTTGCAGCGTTTGACTACCTAGTTTTGCTTCCACACCTCGACCGGTCACGCTTTTGAGGTTGGGGACAGCTGTTGCAACAATTCCCTTGTGGCTAAGATGATTACCGACAGCAACGGAAACCGGGTGCTTACTGTCGCCGACCAGGCCCAAAAGGAGTGATAGACTTGATTCTCCGTTTCCAAGGTAGTGTTCAACGGCTACGCTGAGCTTTCCTTGGGTCAGGGTTCCTGTCTTGTCAAGAACCACGTGAGAGGCCTTGTGGGCGACTTCGATGGCATGCGCGGACTTGAAAATCACCCCTCGTTCCGCGGCGATACCACTGCAGATTACAACCACCATCGGTACGGCAAGGCCAATGGCGCAAGGACAGGAGACGATGAGCACGGTGATGGCGTAGGTGACGGCCTGGACGGTTGCTTCGGAACCGGTCTTGCCTTGCATCGCTATGCCAACAGCAACCCAAACCACAAATGTGACGATCGTCAAGCCCACAATGACTGGAACAAAATAGGAAGCCACCTTGTCGGCAAGTTCTTGGATCTTTGGTTTAGAAAGCTTGGCTTCATCAACCATGGCGGCGATGGTGTTGATGATATTGTCACCCGGGAGGCGAGTTAGCTTGACAATTAGACTTCCCGACCCGTTGATTGTTCCTGCAATGACACGCGATTTGGGACTTTTTTCAACAGGTCGGGACTCTCCAGTGAGCATCGACTCGTTTACTTCAGATGAACCAGATGTGACAGTTCCGTCGGTTGGGATTTTCACATCAGGAAGAACTTTAAACGTGTCTCCATATTGCAGTAGCCTAACGTCAATTTCCTTGGCCTCCGAAGAGTTTGATTTGTCCACGAGAAGGGCAGTTTGGGCCTGGAGTGATCGAATAGAGATTGACTCTACCGCTTTTTGTCGGGCAAGGGTGGCGATATATCGTCCGAACATTATCAATGTAACTAGAAGGGTACTTGTCTCGAAGAACTGGCCAGTAGAGAGAGGTTTACCAGCGACGAGAAAGCCGAAAGAAACAACAGAGAAGATGTATGCCGCACTGGTACTTAGCACAATAAGAAGATCCATCTCAATGACTCGCGAAAAGAGAAGTGCCTTCAAAGCTTTAGGGTAAAAAGGCCCTGCTATGACAACCTGAATAACAGTAGCCAAAGCTAGTGAGGCAGAGCTATAGGCGATTTCTCTCTCGGGGATGGGAGCCCATGCCATGACTAACACTGGGATGGTGAGGACTGCTGATAAGAGAGTCATGAATCCAGAATGGTGGACATGCTTGCTTCCAGCTGCGAGTGCTGGGTCAGCACAGATGGGGGCAAGCTTTGCAGTCTCGCCCCAGTGTTTTTCAATGAGATCTCGTGCCCCAACCACTTCCGGGTCAAAAGAAACACGAACAGTACAATCCTCGACGAGCGATATGCCACTCACGCCTTCTGGCCAAGCCTGGTTGACGATCGAAAATGGATCTCCAGAAACAATAATATCCATAGTTGACCCATTGCTGGTGATGGTCTCGCATTTGAATTCTGTGGTCCGCTCCAAGTGCTTCATAATAAAGTCCACAGTTGAGAGATTGAGGTCCAAGTCGAATTCAGCTCGAGAGAGAACCAGACTTGTCCTCAAGTTCTTTACACCTGTCACTGTGGCAAGGGTTCTGTTGAGTTTCGTCTCGCAGCCAGTGCAAGTCATACCGGATATCGAGAGAACCACGTGCTCGACGCCTATGGCCTGGTTCTCTAGATCAGGGGTAATGCTAACAGCACCGCTCTTGTCTTTGAGCAAAGCAGGCTTTTTCGAGGTGCAGCAAATATCAGCGCAGGAACCACCCGGTGAGTTGACTTCTATTTCGTCGGTTTCGGGGGCGCAGGGGTCGGTGAAGTTGACACTGGATGTGGTAATATTAGGCTTAGAGCAAGTTTTGGAAGAACATCTTTCGCTGGTGCCGTTTTCAACACCACGTGCAACTTTGTACTTTCCACCATTCTGGGTGCTTCGACGCGGCGATCGACTTGTAGAGGTGCCACTTGCGTGGTGAGATTCAACCGAGCTGCGGGAAAGAGACTGTTTCAGTGGCCTTTCAGAGCCCCGCCCCTTTCCCAGCGAAGAGTGCTTTCGAGGCTCGCAACATGATTCCTTGCCTAGGGCAAGAAGAGCACGGCAGATACATCCGAGTGCTGTAAGCCTGGCGGCATACTGCTCTCTAACCGAGCGATGGTGACGGTCGCAAGCTCTGCGGTTGAACTTTGCACGTTCCACCGGTGTAGATGTTGAGGAAAAAGCTGCATTGCATCCAAAGTCAGTAGAGTTATATAAAAATAAGCCATTTCATTTCAACATACAGTGTCCAGCTCCTGCCATGCAATGGGTGCTTGGCCCCGTATTACACTCGCGTAAAGCCAGGCGGTCGAGGCAGGTCTCATCACAGCAGGGTGAAGACTTGCCCTCGCAGCACTCTGCCACAGTAGGTTCAACTGCAGTAGCAGGGTCGCTTGACCATGGGGCACTGGAGGAGGAAACACTGCGGTCTAACTTCACAGCTTCAGTGTTAGGGTTTCTTGCACAACAAGCTTCCTTAGAAGCAGAAGCACCAATTTCCTTTTCACCAATAGCCTCCGTAGACTGGTCGTTGCAGCAGCCCCCTCGCAAGTTTCGCGTCGAGCATTGCCCTTGCAAGGATCGGTAGGTCCAGTGAGCCAGGTCTCTTCACTTTCGGCAGAGGAAGTTGTATTGTTATTGTTGTTACTCGTTTTGTTGTTTTGTGTAACACGGTCCCCGCAAGAGCTCTGTTGACTGGATTTCTCTATTGGCGCACCGCCATAACAAGTCGCAGAGGAAGTATCGGGTTCTTTTACCTCAACCTCGTGGGTCGCGCCTATTCGAGAGGGCGTTCCTCCGCAGCAAGAGTGTTCCATAATGCTGGTTCGTTGTGGAGCGAAGGAATGCGGGGATGGGGACCCGACGGCCCACGGGGTTGTGTCTGTCGGGGGATTGGGGAGAGAGTTTGGCTTGTTTGCAGGGAACATCAACGCCAAGTCAATACCTGCTCTTCGTGAGCATTCGAGGAGTTCTACTTAAATCTCTCAAGTTTGAATTTATTTCACTTTAAATGTGACTATACTAGTATAAGCCCTAGCTGTTGAATCTACGAGACCGCATGGTGCAACCAACAGTTCCTTGTGAAAAGTGGACATCACATCTTTCTATTATTGCATTGGCTGTCAATGACTTTCACTGACGAGTCAAACGAATAACTATCAAGTCCTAAGTCACAAGGATATCCCTATCTTCATGGATTCACGGCCGCACCTCATAGTGGGGTTCCCCATTGTCCCGGTCTGGGATCGCACGCATTGGGACAATAATGTGAAAGTTGTATGTTGTATAAAGACTTCCAAAAACAATCTGCACTTGGTATACACATCCGTGTCGGGGAAACAGGCAATAGGTACTCTCAAAATTCAATGTCAACAGTATACTATCACATCATGTCCCTTCGGATGCTGGTCGTCGATTCTAACTCAGACGGTGGCGTAAAAAGCTCCTGCGGCGCTGGTTTAGCCTTCATGTAGGAGCTGCCGTCCGGTGCTTGATCCCGACTTCCAGTCATCTCTTGCGGTGATGATCGTTGTCGCCGTCGGAAAAGGAGGAACCCCAACGCAGACAGCACCGCCAGTCCGGCCACGCTCACACCGACGCCGATTCCTGCTTTCGCGCCAGTTGAGAGCCCGCTCGTATCAGACGATGCCGCTTCTGAGCTTGGAGTAGTTGTCGGGGTAGATGAGGACGTCAGGATAGATGAGGTCGCCGAGGTAGATGTGGATGTTGTCTTATTGGGCATCACGTGGAATCCCGGAGAGTATAAACGAGGTTCAGTGGGAGCAAAGCTTTCCCCGGTTGGTTTAAAAGTGAACCCGTACTCGTTGGTGTCGGATAGCGCTTCCTCATCAATGGCGACTTTCCAATTAAAAGTTCCTGAGTACGAAACGTCTATTGTGCTAGCTATTTCGCAATATTGTCAGTCTAGCATCTCATGATCTGTGTTTGGGGATCACGTACTTGAAATCTTTTTGGACCACGTAGAGAAATCGGTGTTCCATGCATTCACCCAGAGATCGGCTTCACTCGTGCCATTCATATCGCGATCCAAGACAGAAGGATCCCAACCAGACCAGTCAATGGTTAACGTAGACCCAATATAATACGTAGTAACGAAGTCTTTATTGTTTCCGCTAGGCGTTCTCCATACAGTTCGGCCTGACGCGCTTTGAGCCACCTGGGACACCGAGATCAAGAGCAGCCATACCCACGCCAGGTTGGCCATGAAGTGCAGCAGAATTGGAGCTCCCCGTTATCTCACAATGAACAAAATGACGTTGTTTCAAATCCGAAGAATCCGAGAAAGGAAAAGCGGAGGGACCAGACCTTAGGGAGGCTTATTTTGGGAGTTGGAAAAGTAAACATTTCCCAAGGGCCAACCCCTGAGAGGTGCGACATACCTAAGTACCTCTATGCACGGCCCGTAGATCATGCCAGGTTTAAGGTGCTAGAAAATCGGTTGGGAACTGGCAACCGACCAACATGCAAAGGTAAATCTAACTACGAATGACCTTTCACTTCCCTATTTGAAGATGCCACTCCCTTTCTTGTCTCGAACTCAGGAACAGTGTGTATTATGGAACTAATCTTCCCATATTGTGTGCCAAGAAGAAACTGCATCCCTTGGCGATTGGGATCTGCGGTTCACTGTGTTCCGTTACATTTTCAGCTCTTAAATTGCCCTTTACATAATACGGAGGTACCTCGATCATAAAGAGAGAGCTAGTTATATCTCCCTGGCGGAGGAACGTAGATTCAAGCATTATTTTTAGGAATTCTTAGTACTAAGAACATACCTTTTGAACAAGTACAATCATAGTCAAAGGCCCCCACACTAAATAACATCGTGAGGCTGAAAGACCCTCGGCCCTACCCGCAGCGCCCCCAAGGTTAGGGCCCACCAACACCGACTAGGTACCGGTTGGTGGGCTTGGCACGGTTATATCTCGTTACAACAGTCTACAGCGTACTATTTTATATAGTATTTTTACAAATGAACACTATATTAATTTTTCAAATACAGGGCTCTTTGTACTCCTAACTCTCAACTCTTTCAATTTCTTAGTATCTTAGTATCCTAGTATCCTATATATGTATAGGGAGTTCTGAAGTGAATTAAATCTGAATTAAATCTGAATTGAATCTGAATTGAATCTGAATTGAATCTGAATTGAATCTGAATTGAATCTGAATTGAATCTGAATTGAATCTGAATTGAATCTGAATTGAACGGCCGGCGCATCGTGGGGCTTACCCGGTGTAGTAACGATCTTACTGCGGGTGTCTGGGTTGTACATTTTCCGGCACCCTTCATTGGAATTCTACCTCGCCACATCTGGTGACACATTCGTGAACTTCGCATACAGTGTGATCAGGCTCGGGGGCTCCCGGAGACGTGCCAGAGTAGAGCGGATAGCCTGGGCAGACGATCCAATCGCATCCACCGCAAATTCCACATCAAAACAGTCAATATCGGGTGTGTCCATCGTCTTAGGGATAAAAGGTGAAGAAGGATAAGGTAAGGAACTACCTTGGAAGAGCATGGTGGATTGGGTAATTGCATCTGTCCTTTTATAATCACTGTCAGGTCAATGGTAGACTAGTCGGTACCTAATACTGGTTGAGACCAAGGCATTCTGATACTCAACCTTATTCTAGAGCAGTATTATAGTTAACTATGTACATTTATTCTAGTTATATTGTATTTGAGGATATATCACCTATATCGAGTCAACCCTTCACGATCCATCCATGGATATATGGATTGATATATAAATGAAGAGTTTGAATTCGATGACACCACATCCCCCGGGTTTGGGAGAGTCAACCCTATTGGTATTAACAATGAGATATACATAAGGCAGTAATAAAGATGCCTGAGAGGGCATTCCTTACGCAGACTTTGCGGGACCTTCTGCCATATAATATTGGCGGGTTTTGGCGCAGCCGCTAAACCCGATATCCAGAATGTACGTAGTGTCGGTTTTTGACCCAACGATTCAATCCGAGCTTCCAACCTTTTCTTCCACGGTATAAAGTCTGAAACGTTGGCAATTAAAAGGGAAGTTCTTACACTATCAACATGAACTCTGATATCTTAACAAAAGTCGTTGCAATTTCGTCATCCTTTTGGCTGTCAGGTATGTATCTATCTGTCTCCAATAAGAAAGCGCATGATACTAAACATGTCAATTAACACAGGCGAAATATTCACCTACTCTTGGGGCGCAGTGCCCGCAGTCTTGGTCGCCACTCCAACCTCCCAGTATTTGGCTGCAAAGCAATGGGTCGCATTTTACCATAGAGGTCATTCATTGGGGCCACCATTTGCCATCCTAGGAGCAGGGGGCTTTATTTGGTTGGCTTTGAAGTCCCACTCCTTGTTATACTGGGAAGCTGCAATCCTCAATATTAGTATCGTGCCGTGGACACTTCTCTTTATGTTACCAACAAACACGAGCATATTCGAGGTTGCGAATATGAAAGACTCGTCGGAAACACCCGTCCGTGATGAAACACAATTGGCTCCCCTGCTGAACAGATGGGCCAGTCTCAACACCATTCGCTCGTTTTTCCCATTCGCGGGCGGTGTTTTGGGATTGGTAGCAGCTTTGAGCTAATCTCCGTACTGCTTGTGCTGGGTGGAACAACCGAGTCTTATCATAATATGAACTCGAAGTACTTTGGCTCGATGGTCTGTTGCTGTTCACTATTTTATCCGACTGGAATCTCCTTGCGCGCCGCTCTGACAGCGGCGTCGAGGTGTGCGACCTGCTGACAGGCCGGCGCCGGGGTAGTGTGACATGGAAGTGCGACACGGAAGGGCGGCGAGTTTTAGTGGTTGTACTGGTATGACCCTGGCTGTTGGAATGTTGACCAGCGGAGTCACGGTATATATAGTAAGTGCTTGACGAAGAGGAGCCCCACGCGGAACTGGAGAGCGACGAGTAGCCAGCGGAAGGTTTGGACTTTGTCTGACTTGAGATTGTAGAAAAGCGAATTAAAAGCAGCTCAGAAATTATATAAAAACAGGACGAAAGTAAGTAATTATTTGATTAAGTAGCTACCTACGTACCACTAGACCTGCAGTACCTTGAAATTGATCAGCGGAAAGTCTTGGCACGCGCTTATATAAGCCCAACCCCTCCGAAATCGTCAGGTCCCAACCGATTCGGAATATCTGACTGACCTCTGTCGCAGAACCTCGAACCGCTATTCACATCTGCGAAACCTTTGCACAGCTGACAAGATGCCCCCAAACCCAATATCAATCGCTATCTCAAGCAGTCGCTTGACCACATCTTCCAGAACAACAAGAAATGGGTCTCGTCGAAGAAAGAGACCGATGCCACCTTTTTTGACAAGCTTTCTGCTGGACAATCGCCTGACTATCTGTAAGCAACATAGACATGACCTCGTGCTCGTCAAAATTGGTCAGATCGGAACACGTCTAACGACCAATCAGGTACATAGGTTGTAGCGATAGCCGTGTCCCCGCCAACGAGATCATGGGTCTAGAGGCGGGCGAGGTCTTCGTTCACCGTAATATCGCCAACCTAGTTCCCAATGTCGACCTGAACGTTATGTCCGTGATCAACTATGCTGTGCGACACTTGAAGGTCAAGCACATCATTGTGTGCGGCCACTACAACTGTGGCGGGGTCAAGGCGGCCTTGACACCTGCTGACCTGGGTTTGCTTAACCCATGGCTCCGAAACATCCGCGACGTTTATCGCTTGCACGAGAAGGAACTCGACGGGATCCCCGAGGAGCACGCGAGATATAATCGTTTGATTGAACTCAACGTGATGGAGTCCTGTAGGAATATCATCAAGACCGCGGCTGTCCAGCAGAGCTACCAAGAGAACCAGTACCCCATCGTTCACGGTTGGGTTTTCGATCTCGGCGATGGACTGCTGAAGGACCTCAAGGTTGACTTCGAGGCTGAGTTGGCGGATGTGCAGAAAATATACTGTCTGTCCCCGGGTGCCAGCTCGGAACATTGAATGGTCGCAATCACAATTGTCAACTGCCAGTCACGACTTAAGCGTTCGGTTTGTCGTTGCTCAGCTTGTATCTTTCAGACTTCTCTTCCGATGTGTTTCTTCCTGTCTCCATGGAGCCGTTCATATGTCTTCGTGACAGTGGGTGGCCTGCCATAGTCAGCTTTTCCTGTTCATCGATCAGTTCTGCTTCTTGTTTCTTGTTTTGCTCTCTGTGCGCAATAGACACCACGCATATCGACGATGCGGAATTGAAGAATCTCCATCCAGTTGTAGAAGAGGTAAAGAGAAAGACAGCCGTGTAATGGAATGAGCGGTTCATTGAGTAAGCGAGACAGGGGAAAGGCTACCCCAACATCTGTCTAGCAGCTTCACGGACTTGTTCGCCAGATGCCTTACCTCAACCAGCCACGAACGACGACGTGTTTACTAGACTTGGGGTTAAGGTCAACCTGGAGGTCACGACGGCATGCTTTATAGTAGTCTCGCAGGACAGGTCGCCATCAATTATCATATTGCCAAGGGTTCTGAGCACGAGTAGGTGGTGGGGATATTAAGGACGGTGCAATCTTTGGTGTTGAAGGGTAGGTATATAGTTTCCAAGGTGGCCTTGAGAGGCTAGTCAGCATCTGAAGCCGCTTTCGCTCCTGCTACCTCCAGGGCTTTGGAAGAGAGTGAGTAAGTAGAGTTGTGGGATGCTGTAGGGAGGGAGGTATCGCGGGGAACAAAAAAGGTCAGCTTAACAAGGGGATTTTGGCAAGAACTGTTCACTCGGTCCTTGCCGATCGTTATCCCAATATGTACGTCTCATGGCAGTCGAACTGCCGGGGCCGATGGTCGGTTCCGAGATATGACCGGTTCGGCCGGAAGCTCCACATTTGAGGCTAACCCTGGATTGGGACCTTGGAATTCGTTTCACTTCCAGAAAGGGAAATATCCCGAGGTCTCTCCAGTGAAATTTTGGGAAGGCAGAACGACTCGGTACAGGTAAGTACCTATGATGTAGGTAAGTACCTACAACATAGCTAGGTACTAGCTAGGTACCTAGGTACCTAGGTAGTCACTTAGGCATTTAAAGTTTGAACTCCCGAGGTCCTCCCGACCTTCCAAGGTTGGCCCCAACGCCGAGAAGAAGGGAAGTACTAAGGTGATTTTCATACAGATATTTAATTAACAATCCCATATATTTCAGAGTAGCTCATTCGATGCCTTTTCACCAGTCTATTGCACTCTATAACTAATCTATTTATGCACGTAACTTGTCACATACGACCATAAAAATAGGGCTTCCCGTCCGCTCAGCCATACTTAAGCCCTAGGAGATCAATGCGGTTGAATTAAATGAGCCTTTAATAATGTTATATTCTTCATTGAGCCCAATAGTAGATGAAATCCAAGCTTAACGATTCTTTTTGTTTCATTGAAGCCTTTAGACACTGAAACTTATTAGACCAAATCGCTTGCTCGTAGGCTCTTGAGTATATGTAGTAAGGAGATAACGATGTTATTGGTTCACAACCAAAAGTCCATCGACGGCCACAATAAACTCATCCCTCGTCATCTCGCCACGATCTAGAGAGTCCTTAAGCCCCTCGATTTATCGACCTTTTTGTCATACTCATCCAAGTCTTGGAGCTTGTCGGCCGCAAAGTGTTTCACCTCCGGTCTGATTTCCAACTCATTGACACGTTCTCTCCACCACTGAGCACTCACGCATTGCAGTAGCTGCATGCAAGGGAAACTGAAGGAGTCGAAGAATCCACTAGATAGGAGCATATGAAACCACATAGCTCCTCGGACCATTCGACAAGCTCAGAGAGTTCCGTACCTAGCCTTTTAGGCATTTTCGCTTCTTCCTTTGCCAAGGCTTCTTTAAAAATGTTCAGACAACTGAAATATCACTTTGTGGCTTCGGGAGGGTTGCCGTCCTTGAAATCCCACTCTTCATTAACCGGTCGGTCATGAAGAAGCCACCAAGGAGCTGAACCGAACAACTGCGCCGGTCCCGCATACACCCACTTAAGATCCACAACCCCGACAATTGTAAGGTCTTTCTCGCTTTTCACGATCATATTTGCTGGGCCGAAATCATCGCATATAAGTTTAAAAGGCCCATTTTCATACGCCGTATTCACAAAGCGGGGTATTAATGATCCCAGAATACTCAGTGAAGTATATTTGGAGATACACACAAAGCCAAATGGGGAGTGGAAGGCCTTAGGCAGCAACACTGTAAACAATGTCTACAACATACAAGGGAGTGGAACGAGCCACATGGAGACGGCGTATATTACACTTCACCTGGTCATTGTCGACCATATCTTGATTCTTCAACTAACTCCCATTCAATCATTATGCCTACCAGCTTCCCTACGTTGGGTTTTGGTACGGGTCAACGGGCTGCAGCCAACCTCCAAGCCCGTAGCCAAGTCATCGCCAAGGTCGAAAATATTTACAGGGACGTCGAACTTTACCCTTCTACAAATATAAACCCTGCCTCTTACGGATTTCTTGGCATCGATTGTCGACCTCTTATGCTAGATGAGAATGGAAAACACCTTGAGATCCCAGCGTCCAATCCCTCCAGTCCGATTTTCTTTGAACCACAAGGTGCTGCATGGGTTCCCGATGTTTGTGAAACCGGCCCTGAAGTCACGGCAGACCTGAGAGAAATCACTGATGAATGGGATAACGACAAGAATCATCCCTTAGTTCCGAGCCTTCATTCCCAGGTCAGGTATGTATTTTTGGGCCTGGAGCGGATGTTCTTCCAGTTCCCCCGAGAGTTCGACATCCAGGGAGATGGTGAATCCCACCCTAATCTTAGATAAGTGTCCAAATAGGTGAAGAGGTAAGATATTAAGCCATATTGCGACAAGAGATTGGTATATTGATATGTATTACGCAGTGGCGCTATTGTGCCGTCGGTTATCACCGATAGATTCTACCCAGCTATTTGGGGATCGATGCGATGCTCGCCGGCCGCTGCCTTTGTGCCAAAGAAATTGCTGTATCCTGCAGGAACACCCCCACACACTATAGTCCGCATCTTGATTGAAGAAGAGCCCAGCGAAACGCTGACCCGGGCAGAGGTGATGATCCTTACCGCAACTATGATTACACGGCTGGAAGGCGAGGATTGCCTGGAGTCCAACACTATTCCAGTGAGCACAGATCTAAGATACCCTTATATGCAAGCCAATATATATTAATTACAACACAGGTCATGGCTATCACGATCTTCGGGCGAATGAAGGCCCGAGTAATCGAAGCCCATTGCACCCCGCAAGTTCTAGTCATCAAGAAGACCGACCTTCTGGATTTTTCGACTAACAAAGTATAAGAATATGGAAATTCTGCTTGGATTCATGTGTGCCGACCTTAAGCCACCGGATTGACGATCAACATTGATCCGAGGATGACTTGCCCGAATTCATCCATTTCCTCACATGAGCCTGTGTGGTACGGACCATATGTCTTCATCACAAGGAAGCTATCAGTGTCGGTCCCGTTCCGCAGGTGTCCTTCGTACGCTCCCTCGATAGACGCAAAGGTGATAAAAAGCTCATGTCGATCCTGGAAAATCAACATGAAACTAGAGAAGTGTGGTCTGTTAGTCAAATCCTTTGATCCTATATACTTAGAGGTGTTTGAGCGTGAGAATGCTGTAACACTTACTGTTCGTTGAAGCGGGCCATCTCCCTAGAGTTGTCCATCACACACGCAACTACTTCACACGCCTCTTGGGTTAGAATGGCCTCAGTGTCCACAGTGCGCAGCCTCTTCTTCGCCTCCACGATAGCGAAGATGTCCCTGGTCTGTTTCGAGCGCAATGCACCATCTGTAAAGGCATTGAACTTCATAGTGTGGAACTGGCATCTGAAGTGCACGCGGTTCAGTACCCACTCTAGGTTGGAGTGCGTAAGGTGGGAGACTGTTTGGAGAAGGATTAAGGCGACCGCGTTTGGTGTTGCCTCGTCCTCACCATCTGGAAGCGGAAGGATACGTCGGCGCCTAGCTCTAGTTTCCTCGGCTGTGCGCTGCATTCGGTCCCTATCGTGGATCTCTCCGACGGTCATTGTTTGCTGTTGTAGACGCGCCACAGTGGAGAAAGACCCTGGCCACCTATTACTGGTGACTGGGATATCATCAATCGAGTCCCGAGTGTCGAGGAGGTGAAGGTATCGTTGCCATTCGGTGGAGGTAGCGAGGAGCTCGGCAGCTCTCTTTAGGACTTCTGCAGTGAACCCGAATGGCACCTTTTCCGAAAGGTGTTAATGCGGGAAATTGAAGGTGAGTACGAGCGCATAGTTTGCTAGTTATGAATAGATTATGAATAGATTATGATTCTTCTTCTGCTTTCTCCCCACCGTGGTCTTTACAGCTTTCACCTCACTTTGCTTTCGCCTCACTTTACTTCTACCTCCTTATATTTACCAACCTAAATGTGCTTAAACGGCTTAGATAGGAATTCATTGCTGCCCAGTAACTAAAACAAAGGATAACCGTATCGCCTTCAACACCATTGGATATTCGATTCGCAAGTCATTTCCGGCATCACGATATCAGACCTTTTCAGCGCACCACACCCAGCGAAACAGTCCGTTGGCCGGCGGGGACTCCGGGTGTTGGTGAAGGCGGTGCCACGATTGCAGGCTGGAGTTGCCAACTGGTCAATCCACCATTTGATATATGTTGGTGCCTTAGGCATCAACTCCTCATAAGGTAGATAATCGGTAGATCTTCCCTCCAACCCTCTCCCTCTCTCCCTCCTCACTTTTTGGCCTACACATTGTAATACGATAATCGTCCTCGACCGTCGAATTTCCTATTATATTCCCTCTGGAGGAGTAAGTTAATTTAAACATATAGTTTTGCCACGTTTCTCTTTTATGAACGGCTAAGGAATTCCCGAAGACAGGGATCAGAGATGCACAATTCGGGACCGGCGACTTTAGTTTCTTTGTTTCGATGTCGCCGGTCCGACACGCATTTTGCAATCCATTACTATTACCAGAGGAGTTGTACCACTCACTTCAACACGATTCACACAATTAGATCTGGGATATGTCTTTGTCTCCAGATCAGATCAGAGCTACCAAGTCAGAAGATGCTGGCAGTACTGCCCAACCTCAACATGAGAACAGTACCGAGGAACCAGAGGGGAACCCAACGGCGATGCACGGCTTCAAGCTCTGGGTTATTTTCATCGGCATATGCTTCGGTGCTTTCCTGATGTCCTTGGATATCTTCGTTATTGCAACAGTACTATTATCACCCCCTTTTTGTCCCTAGGAAATCGGATCATCTGACACCATGGATAGGCCATTCCATCTATTACGTCCGAATTCAAGGATACGTCGCAACTGGCCTGGTATCCGGCCGCCTATTCACTCACGACATGCGCATTGACTCCGCTGGCAGGAAAGCTAAGCGTAACCTTTCCCCTACGCTGGATTTATATTATATTCTTCTCTATCTTTATGGTCGGAAGCCTTATCTGTGGCTTTGCTCCGACTAGCAATAGCTTTATTGTGGGTCGTGCAGTCGCAGGTATCGGGGCGTCCGGCGTCGCGAGTGGTGGGTTTATTATTGTTCTTACGGTTGCTTCGGATAAAGCGAAACCGCTCCTTATGGGTATCTGTAGCAGTTGCTTTGCTATGGGTCTAATCCTTGCACCCGTTATAGGAGGTGCTTTCACGCAAAAGGCAACGTGGCGGTGGTGTTTCTGGGTCAACCTTCCTCCAGGTGCTGTGACATTAGTCGCAATGTTTTTGTTCTTTAAACCCCCATCTATTCAGCGCGATCGGACAGCTCTCCAGCGGATTAAGAATCTCGATCTGATTGGATGTGCAATCTTCATTCCCGCTGTCTTCATGTTGCTTCTCGCTATGATGTGGGGTGGCACGCAAAACCCTTGGGGATCGGCAACAATCATCGGTCTCTTTGTGGGGTCAGGTGTAATGCTCATACTGTTTGTTAGCTGGGAATACTTTCAGGGTGATGACGCTATGATACCCGGGAATCTAATTACCAGACGAAGCGTCACCTTTAGTGTCTTATTTTCCTTCTGTCATTTTGGGTCTCTCGGCATCCTGAACTACTATCTTCCAGAGTGGTTCCAAGCCGTGGAAGGCGTAAGTCCACTAGAAAGTGGTACGCGGGTTCTAGCTTCAGTTCTCGCTCAGATCGTGGGAACACTATCTTCTGGTATTCTAGGTAAGCCTAATACTTGGATTTCACCTGAAAGGTCACGGAGGCTAAAACTAAATAGCGCGGAAGCTCAACTTCTATAACCCATGGCTCTTCATTGGACCTCTCTTTATGTGCACGGCCGCAGCGTTGTACACCCAGTTCAAGCCATTTAATACACCATCCAGCCATTGGATCGGGTTCCAAGTCATCCAGGGTCTCGGGGTTGGTATGGCCCAGCAAATGCCCTCTCTTATAGTCCAACTAGCGGTCCATGATAAATCGGAGCTTATGCCCGCTGCCGTCTCTCTCAACCTATTCTTCCAATATCTGGGTGCTACAGTCACACAAGTTCTCGGCGGTATCGTGTTCCGTTCAATTCTGGGCAAGACCTTGGACGACCATGGTCTGAGTGCTACACAGATAGCGTTATTATCTGCCGCTGGAACTGCCAATATCCGTGGAATCACCAATGCGAACTTCCCCGGACTGTTGCGTCCAGTTTTGGAGTCTTATAACAAAGCTATTACTTCCACATTTGTGAGTGGCCCTTCCCGAGGCGATGGCATAGAGGGATTTTAGCTGACTGATGGACATCTATAGTTTGTTCCAGTTGGTACGACAGCCGCAGCATTCTGCTTTGCTTTCGGGGTTAAGTGGACGAGAATCCATGCGGTAAAGAGTATGGATCCTGAAGCGGAAGAGGTTGAACAGAAGTAGGGGTCTGGCAAGCCTGTTCTATGAGTCTCGGGGGAAAGGGTAATCCATTATTTGTGTACAACAAGTAGCGAAGTGATCGATGCTGAGATCGATGAAGCAGGGGAAAAGACTAAGCTATCTACTACGCTACGTATTTAGCTATAGGTCTGTGGTATATAGATTATAGACGCGAGTTTTGTGATAGTAGAGAATTTGAACATTCAGAAGATGGATGTAAAAAGGATTGTGTATTCTTCAAAAGATTTACAACTAGAACATGACGACTTGTGAAAATGACTTCTCCCTAAACGGTGGTATTCTCAGGCATCAACATTGTTAAGGCCTGAGGCCAACAAGAAGTGCAAACCCTGCAAACCCCCGGGCATGGCAGGAACTCTTGCGCGAGCAATGCAGCATCACCAAGAACCGCCGCGTTTCAAATGGCTTTTGTACTCTTGTCGCAGAAACTACGGCGATTCCTATCAGTATGCTTTAGTCTCAAGGACTGGATAGAGATTGCGTTGATTTCTCCTTTGTTACGCCTGATCCACTGGCCCACTTGTCACGATATTGAAGCGGTATAAGTCGAGCCCGTCCCTTTCTATCGCAAGAGCTTCCTGACCAGCTTACATAGGGACCTCAATGCGATTACGAAGCAAATGAAACTAGACACGGAAAGGTCGAAACCATTAGCAGAGATGCTCAAGGACAATTTATCTCTGGTGGGCTAACTGGGATTGTGGAACTCCTTGGTGATGGTACCGTCCTCAAATCACCATTTCCTGACGCTGAAATGGAAAACCATATCCTGGACATTGCCAAAGAAGCCAGTATCTATCATCGCCTTGGCCCACATGAAAGGCTGGTACGGATATTAGGTCACTCTAGGGATGGCCTTATTCTTGAGTATATGAAAAACGGTGACCTCAAAACCTATCTTCAAGCCCAAAACTCGATTCCGGTAAGCCTGAAGTTGAAGTGGGCACACCAAATTGCGTAAGCCGTCTGTCTCCTATATAGTAACGACATACTTCACTGCGATATCAAACCGCGAAATTTCCTCTTAGATGCGACTCTTAATATCAAAATCATTGACTTCTCTGGCTCTTCGCTAGACGGGTCTAAACCGGCATCTGGTAAGGGAACTCGATTCTATCTCCCACGATATTGGAGAGACCTACCTACCGTGGCTACAGATCTATTTGCGCTCGGGTCGACTCTTTACGAGGTTTTTCAAAGAACCAGTCCCTACGAGGAGATCCCTAGCGATCAAGTGGAAGAGTATTTTAAGAGAAATGAGTTCCCTGATGTTTCTACTATTCCATGCGGACAGATCATCAAGCAGTGTTGGTTGTCCCAAGTCGATTCAGCCGAACATGTGCAGGCTTTCATGCGAGATATAATTCGCAGCAAGCTCAACGCCGACTATATCCATCATCTCGATGGTTTAGACATTGCTCGGGGTATGTCGATTGACCAAGTAAGGTATCCTTAGGATCGGGACAGTCGATGCCGGTTTGTCATATTTGAAAGTTCTGGTCGTCATGTCGCATGATGTTAGACAGCCACGATAATGCTTAGTGGATACAAGATATTCACACGTCCTAGAAGCTGCCAACTCTTGGTGTTTTACTCCTTTTTGATAGGATACAAACTTTGATTGCACTATTTCGTCGCTAGATAGAAGAGCGATAAAGGATCACTGATGTCTGCGCAGATATTAGGAATCACGGCTATTAAGGTAGCCGTCATTTATCCTAAAGCGTCTGCCGTCTGAATAGGCGTCCAAAAGCAGGGAATTACTGCCTGGTAAGAGGCCAACGATATGCCAGCAAAATATTACCTTGGGTTTTCCGCCGGGGGCGCTACATCACATCATATAAGTTCAAACGAGAAAGGATAGCTGTATTCGGACATCCCTTCATCACTCTCTTTCCGTCGCCAAAGGATAATGAATACCACCGATTTTTGCCTCTCCCTTCCTCCCCCAGCCGTTAGCTATTCAGCCATTGACTGTAAATGCTAACAACGGCGCACTTACTTCTATGGTACAACTTGAGGAGATTGTGTTGGCAAGGAATAACCTATGTTTCTAGGTATTGGGGGTGAATCTCTCAATAAACCCCCAAACGGCCATGGACGCATTACTACTCACTTTATCAAGTTACCAAAAATAATTTAGAATATAGGAGTCTTACAGAGTACGAAGTGCATGATGGGAAACTGCAGTTATTTTACCCCAACCGCCAGGAGTGAAACTGCCTTCAAAACTCCTGGCTCCGTGGGACACAGGCTCCGCATCTCCTCCGTCATCAAAATCTTCAACTTCGCCATCTGTTCCTCTGGGAGATCTTGGCTCGCATTCATCATCTGCGTGACACGTGTCATCATCACCCCGATAAACGACTCATACGACCGGAACGGTATGTCGACTGGCACCTCATATACCTCAACGTCGCGATACCCCGCTGTCTTCAGCTGCTCCTTGAGATTAGGTGCCTTGGCCCAATCATCTGGGATAGACGGGGGACTACGGGCTGGGTCAATCTTGGTGATGGTTCTCAAGATCTTGAGCCAATCCGTCTCCGCCCACGACGAAGCCGCCAGGACGCCGCCTGGCTGCAACACCCGCCTGGCCTCAGTCAAAGCCTTCAGGGGACTTTTGGCGTTGAAAAAAGACTGTCATACAAGTGAAGCAAAATGAGCATACGAACAACAATCGGCAATCAAAGAGACAGGTTTCGCCCACTTACCCATCCCGCCGCAACGTGGCTCAGTGAATCATCATCGATGCTATGTAAATCCATGGAATCGAGGACTTGAGTATCGACCCGATTCCACAACGAATCCGAATCGTCACTGATCTTGCGGTTCTTGACTTCCTCGACTTGTTCCACCATGGCCGGCGCAAAATCCGAGCAAATCAGAGTACATGACTCGGGGAGGCTGGAGCCAAACTCGTCAATGATACGCGACATAATTGGACCTGGACCGCAGCCATCATCCAATATACCTGTGGCGGTCGAAAGCGGGAAGCGAGAATTCAAGCACTCGAGCATGACGGTGATCGGCTTCACATTCAAACCACCTGTCATATCCTTGTAGGCTGCCGCTTTCTTTCTCCAATCTTCGGGGGATGCTATTGGGGTGTCTTTGTTAGCGTGTGTCCGCCCATGGGCCATAGGATGGACGAACTTGAGACAGGCATTTTGGTCGGTGGCACGAGTTGGTGTTCTGAAATGTGGTTGCTTATTTACCGTGGAAGGTATGACTTGGGTAGTGACATTTTTGTATAAGACCTAGAGGGAGTCTTTTGATACTTCTGGCTAGCCACTTTCGGATTTACTTGGTTGTGCATCCGGCGAGTTTCTGGACTGAACGGCGGTTATGGGCATGTGTGTGAAAGTCTCCGTGTCCCGATAAAAAATGGGGCGTTCCAAGATTGGGAGATGTGCAAGGCTAATGCTTAGCAGAAAGCCTAACACGGGCTAAGGCTTACGTTGGACGGCAAGAACACTGGGCAGTGACAGTGGGCCTTAGAAATCGTATTGTAGCCCCCCGGGGCTGTGCCAAGCACCCACTACACTGTGCCAAGCCCACCAACACCAACTAGTACCCGGTGTTGGCAGGCTTGACTGGATAACAAATTTCAAGAATTAAGTATCTTTTGTATGGTAACTCCATACAAAAGATACCTCAATACAATATCCCCTAACCATTTGGACAGTTGAGAAAATTGATGTTATATTGATATTGTAACTAGGTACCCTTTGTATGGTAACACCATACAAAAGATACTTAATTCTTAAAATTTGTTATCTGAAAATCTGTTATCCAGTCAAGCCTGCCAACAACGGGCTTGGCACGGTGTAGTGGGTGTTAGTGGGCTTGGCACGGCTTCGAGAGTCCGATCTATATATAGACTTGAGTAAGATGAGTAAAGTGGATTAGACCTGATTGCTACGTTTCATCTAACCTTTACCCCACCCGCTAACCGAGTGCTTAGGAGCTTCATCCTCCGAGACCCTCTCAAATTGAATGTGCTAAAGTCGGATACTCTTGCCGAACCAGTTGGCTAGATCTAAAATTCCCGAGCTGGAAGATTGACCCCCTGGTAATCCACTTCTGGTGAACATGAAAGCCCTGACGCTCACAAGAACCTGTTCACAAAAAAAAAAGTCAGTATCCTGAGCGGGGTTATAGACCATAAGCACACTTGATCGGGCAATCGGGGGCCAAAATATGCGGACATGCATTGCGTCTATCTTGCTCCGTGGTCCTTCGGGAATAGGCACTTGAGAACGCGACCACCAATGTCCTATCTGCAGCCCGTATAATCTTCATTTCTAGTGAAAGAGATTGGCAAATTCCTTTGCGATGTTGATCTAGCCGCTACCGGACTCCCGGCTCATTCGAAGCCCATAGTCGCCGCCTTGTATGGTGGGGGCGATATGCGGATGACAACTCGAACTCGGGCTAGATGTACTTTGTAGACTACAATTGGGGCCCTCTGGGGCTGAGGTCGATGGGTCGATGAGAAGCTAACTGTAAAAGGTATGGCTTATTCAAAACAGTGTGCAACAAACGGCAATTAAGAGAGTTGTCGGCCCGGGCCTTTCTGAGCCAACCTTTGTAATATATACACACACACACACTCACACACACATATCAACATCGTTCTACTTGATCCCTTGTTATAACCAGCACGGCGGGATGATGCGTGTAGAATCCAACGGTGAAGGGAAGCTCCGAGCGGCGTGTGACCGATGCCACGAACTCAAAAATCGCTGTACGCGAACAGGTGGATCAGAGAGTCGGTGCGATCGATGTGAGAGGCTTGATATAGACTGCGTGTACAATACCAGTGCCCAGATGGGTCGGCCAAGAGTCTCTCGGCCCGCTCATAACACCACCTCAACGGGTGCCGGCGACAGACATGCGAAGCATACAGCTAAACGACGGGCGGTCCGGTCCGGACAACAACGTACCACCAACAACAACTTAACGCCCGTTGAACATGTGGATCATGTTGATCCGGCATCTAGTGAACCTCCCGAGAACCCTGAACCCGTTCTCGGCCTTCTGGATCCTTCCATTCTCCCTCAAGGTACATACGCACGCAATGAGCCTGCACTCGGAGACTGGCAGGTAGCGCAAGCTAAGCCCTGGTCAGCCATACCTGGAGAGAATGTGGACTGGTATTTACAATTATATTCTTCCGACTTCACCAATCCACCCAACGACGACGTGACAGTTGGGCATGCCCAATCATATAATCCAGTGGACCCCCGACACCGATACAAAGGAGGGGGTTCAGATCACTCCGATTCTGGGATGGGGATGTCGGAAAAGGCAACCCCGGTGAAGATCGGCATGGATGAGCTTCTGCGGTTGCAGTGCCATTTGAACGCTCTGTTGACAGGCGCGAGTGAATCAGCGACACCCCACCAGCCGGCCCTGGATGAAGTTCTGGTCGCATGTAAAGATCTGTTAGAGTTGCTTCCAGGTCGCCAATCGGACTCCAGTGGACCACCTACTCCCGGGAATCCTGTGGACAACTCTTGTCGCCCCGCATTAGACCCACTGAGGATAAACTACATTGCTGTACTGCAGGTAGCTACGTCTTACGCATATGCCCTGCAGCTGCTGGATCTCGCCGTTGATAATCTCAAGCCCCAAGCTGGGAACTTGGCGCTAGTCAGCTTGGGCATTTTCAATCTTGCGTCACAACCGGCAATGAGCACTTCCGTGAGGGCTTACATGATCTTCAACATGGTTCATCAACTGCGCGACGCTATCAGCCTCCTGACGCCTGAACACGGGGGAAGGCCGTCATCCCATCTATCATCCACAGACGGGTCACAAGTAGCCACTACAACAAATTCGATACAGGCTGCTGTGTATATGGTGTATGAGATGGAGACATCGTTACTCGAGAAGTTGTCACAAGTTATGAACAGTCCATAGTCAGGGTTAACAGTGCTCGGATTATTAGTCCAAACCATATATACTTTGAATAGTATTTATATATTTGCCCTTCAACACGGATGCTGAAATATCCGAGCCTCGACTGTTCGGAGGCAGAGCCCAACCAAGCAGTTGTAAATGGGCCACCTTCTACCCCAGCCTTCGATATCAGAAGTCGCCGGTCACCGGCAAGTTTTAGAGCACTAGTATAATCGGTCCGCTGAATGCCCTAAGCTGGCCCGGGGTTCTAACACACACGGTGTTTTATTAAAGACAGGATTCTTGGGAAAAGAAGTCTTTCTTTCCAGGGATCGACTACGCAATTCATCTCCAAACACACAGTCACCTCAACAACCCCCGGCACGATGCTCCCGGAAATGCGACCCGCCATCATCTGCCTTCACGGCCACGGAAGCAACGGGGCAATCTTTCAATATCAATCCCGGAAAATCATACAAGTTCTCGGGACCCGATTCCGCTTCCTGTTCGTCGATTCTCCCATCACAACCCCCCAGCCCGGCGTAGGAGTCCAGCCCTACTTCGCGGAAATCAAGCCCTACAGACGCTGGCACCAAGATGCCAACACAATCGGCTTGTTCGACGTCACAGCTGAAGATATTGACCGCGAAAGACGTTTGGTACGTGATAACCTGGCCGACGTGATAGAGCGTGAGCGCCAGAACGGTCCGGGCGTCGTCGGCGTCATGGCTTTTAGTCAGGGTACGCGTGTGGCGACTGCTTTATGTCTTGACCCGGAGCTTGGAGTGGATATCAAGTTCGCTATTATGATTTGTGGGATTTGTCCTTCGTTGCCGCTGACTGCTGAGCCTTTGTCGGGGACGTTGGATATTTTGTCTGTTCATGTTCAGGGGAGTACCGACCCTTGGTCGTCTAAGGGGACGAGGCTGTCAAAGGAGTACTTTAATCAGAAACTTGTCAGCGTTGTGAGGTTCAAGGGGGGTCATGAGATTCCAGCCAAGTCGCAGGATGTGGATAATATTGCTGGTAAAATTATGGTGGAATATGATTGTGACTCTGTGCCAACTGCGCCAGCTATGATATCTGTATAGCGGGGAGGCCATGATGACAGAACTTCAAGAAGAAACTCGTGATTTGTTATTTGCAACCAGCATCTTATCTTCCATAGCTTCTATATATATATATCTAGTTGCGACCATGGATTCCATTTAACCATATGTGAATTGTAGTCCTCTATTGCCCATTGACCAAGAACTTGTAGGTCGCAAATTTCGTAAACAGTCCATCCATACCCCAAATGGTCTTTCGGTGTCTCCATTCCGGGTGGTGGACGGCATCCGGCCAGTCTTGCATCTCCAACGATATCGCGCCGTGCTGAGATACCTTGCCTTCGCCTTGATCTTTCTTCAACTTCAATCCACCTACACAAACTGTCAGCTTTTACTCTAACCCACAGGGAGCGGGGTTTCTTACTTATTTCATTATCCCAGGTATGAACGTGGAGAGCGTCCTGATCAGTGTAAAGTTCCATGGTGATACCCGATAGATGCGAGGAGAGTATCGCGACAGGGTCATCCTCCTTGTCACCCAACGGCTTATGGGACAGCGCATAAGTCACATCCAATAATGACCCCTGTTCTTGAAGCTCTTTCCCAACATATTTCGGCGTTGACCAGAAGTCGAATTCTTTCCCCTCCGCGTTACTTCGAATATCTCCAGTCGGAATACCACGATCATCAACATCGAATCGCATACCAGCCACCGGGAGATGAAGTTTATGATCAAGCACTGTATCGCTGGCATTTGGTCTGAAACCATCAAGGTTAAAGAACACTTGTTGGCTGAAGTTGATCGGTCCAGCCTTCAGCAACGGAGTCACCCCAAAAGCGATCCGCCATTCATACGGCGTAACGGTATGTGTCACACAGGAAGCGAAGATACCCGGAAAACCATTCCACCGATTATCGAATAGGACGAATGTGATGCTGTTGTTGATATGCACTGCGATGTCCCAAGTTTGCCGACCCCACCCCCTCTCGCCGCCATTGTATAACGAGGTGCCGTTGTGTGCGTTCGCCGTGAGATTATAGAGTGTTTCATCCACCTCGTAGCTCGCACCGCTCAAGAACCCAGCGTATCGTCCTGAGGTTGGAATATTAGTAAGGTTTCTGGGCGGAGTGAAGGTAACGGAGGATTGCAATCGCAGGTTGGATTATGAGGGGAAGAGCTGCGGAGAGATGCAGATTCATTCTCGAATGTTGGTATAAGATAAAGAGAGATCACATACCTATGATTCCGTTCAAGTACGGATTCGACGTTTGTTGAGGGTAATCCTGAGCATCGTCCATGCCTAGGACAATATCAATCTCTTCCCCATGGGTGTTGTTCAACCAAAGGTTTGTAAGAGCAGCTCCATGGTTGGTAAAAGCCAAGCGAATGCCTTCTGCTTGAATAATATATTTCCCGTCTTCATTTGCCGGCCACAGCGCTGTGAGTGCAGCAAACGGGCTTCCGCGGTTCCAAACCGACTTGACCGCTGCCAGAATACCAACGGAAAGTTTCCAGATATTCATTGCAAGTTCTTATGAAATCTCACGAGGCTTAGAGCTGTTGGAGGATATTAAGCGTCGAATTGTCTTTCCTTTTGATCGCGAACTTGTAGACTGCTATTACAGAGCTTACACCGGCTTACGTCGCATCTCAAACCTCCCATATGAGTGCTGTGCCGCTTGACCGGCGACTTTTTGTTGCACGGCATTTGCGTACTCCAGGCAGTTGAAACGATCTGGCTCAATCAATTTCTATCACTAATATGCCACAACAGTAATTCCTTGGTAAACAAACGTGGTCTTATGACACTAGGTTGATCCTGAATAAACAAATCCAAATATTGTATACCAAGCACAAATTTCAAGTCCACCGACATGTATATGTCACTCACACATTTGCCGGCCGGACAAACTTAAGTCGACCAAAGATTCCCTCTGCGGACTTATTTGTTTGACCGAACTTCAGCCTGCCAGCGGTGTCGGGGTTGACAAGTTCGATCTCGAACGTAGACAATACAGCCGCGACGAGACATTCCAGAGTCGCTCTCGCGAAATTGGCTCCAATGCAGTTTCGTGGCCCAGCTCCAAATGTCAACATAGCGTAGTTACTAGATGCGCCTCCCGAGTTGGCTTTTCCTTCTCCAATCCATCGGTCCGGATTGAAAACATCTGCATCTGGTCCCCAGAGCGTCTTGTCGTGGTTCGTCACCTCGGCTGAGTATATCACAACGGTGCCTTTCGGAATTCGGTGGCCGGTTATCGCAGTATCTTGTTTGGCGACTTTGATAATAATGGGAGAGAAGGGATAGCACCGCAGGACTTCGTTGCAAAAGGCATTTAAGTAGGGAAGATTCTGACCGCGAGGACCATGTTCGGTCACTGCCAGGTCGGTTCCTAAGGCGTCGTGCAACTCAGCTCTCAACCTTTGCTGCATCTCCGGCCGTCTTCCAAGCTCATACATGGTCCATTCGAATGCTGTGGCGGTGGACTCATGGCCGGCAGTGAGGAAGGTCATGACATGATCAATCAGATGGTGTTCTTCAAATACACCGCTTGCCAGAGCGACAGTGACGATATCCTTTTTGCTCATGTCCTCGCCTGCCACTAGCTTTTCCTTTCTCTGTCGGATGACCCCACCCGTGATTCCACGGAGGTAATCCGACGAGTTGGAGATCTCAATGAGCTTTTTCAAAGGCACCTTCATCAAAAGGCGCATATCGAAGTATCGGCTGAGCAACCCGACCCAACTGAATAACCGGGTAGGGTCCAGAATCAATTTTCTGTAGTGGCTTCGGAGGTCATTATCGGGCTGCTGCAACGTCTGGAAGTCGTGTCCCATGCCGGCGAGCCCAATGTTATCTAATGTAGCGCGGGAAACGTATTCGCGGAAGTTTATCGGTGCGTCAGGGTTCGCGTGCAACTCGTCCCCCATGCATTGGACCATTTCCTGGGCCTTTCGCCAGAAGATATCAGTAAGATTGCGAACATGGGGCACGGTGAAAGCCGGCATCATATTCTTGCGGTGTAGCTGTGTGTCTTCGTCAGCTGTGACTTCTAGATGAGCAGCATGATTCTGTCATTGACATACTTTGAAATCCTCGTTGCTAAGAAAGCCAAGGTTGCTACCCGTGAATCTTTTGATGGCAATTTTGACCAGATTTTGGTGAGCGTAGTCGAAGGCATTGACCGTGAGCATATCTCTGATTGCCGCTGGACTTGTCGCTAGGAGAACCTCTCCATTCAAAGCTGAGTATATTCGGAGAAGGCCTTCGTTGGGAGTGTCCTCGACAATCTTCCGCAGTGGCACCCATGCATTATCCGGGAAGAGGACGGGGTAATTTCCCGTCAAAATTGTTCGATGCTACTTCATTATTAGGTTGTCTTTCGATATAATGCAAACAAGACGACTATGCATACCTTCGGGGTTGGGAGATCCCAGAAAGGAGTGAAATAGTAAGGATAGAGAATCATCCAATAAACCGCAAAGCCAACAAAGGCACACACCTCAGCGCCTAGCACTTTGAAGAGCAATGCAGTATAATATCCACCGGTGAAAGCCTGGTAGACAATTCCCACCACAGTCAGTGTAAGCATACACAGCCATATCTCGAGAAACGATCTCATCCTGAAAGTTATACTGAATGAGAGAAACCTCGTGATAATTTGTTGTGTGAATAATGTTTCGATGGATATGGTATGGTAACCGTTTATCTTCTTAACATACGCGTGAAAACGGATGTCATTTGAAACTGAGACTGGATATAAGCCTTTCTCGCTTTCTGAAAAAGTATACTAGTTGCCTGATATTCCGGTGCACCGTCGGCACGTTCGTATGCGCTCCTACAGTGCCAAGACTATGGACCGGCGACTTCTACAAAGAGTAATCATGGAAACTGGCCACTAGTTATGTGGAAGGATTAAGCAGAATTACTAGTGGAGGTGTTGATACTATTTATAAATTACGACCTACATTTCAAATCCCACTGCTCTGAGACTGTATCGGTTCATAAACAGGGCTATATATACGCTTCATGGTGAATCTCGGCTCGATATGAAAATAGTGCAATAGTGCAATATATATATATTGGCAATATTACCTGACACATCCAGTTACTCAAATACAGTTAGTTAAATAGCAGGGAGATATGGATACCAAGATCAATCCTCGTTCTCAGGTTGGTGTGTTTCCACTAAGAATTGTGATTTCCGTGGAATCTAAAGAATAGATATAAGCTAGTGATTGTATCTCCTAAACCGCTAATAGACCCCGAAATTCCGATCGATATCATCAGACTCCGCAGACGAGCTTGTATCCAGATACCTTCTTGTCCTTAAGAAGCTTAAGACCAACCAATGTTTCCCCAAGACTCTCACCTACTAATTTGTGGGGATGTGTCTTCAACTTGCCATCGTCCAGTAGCTCTTGCGCCAATGCAAACCACTCAAAACCAAACTTTCTATACTCTTCATTTCCTTCTCTACCGAATGGCTCTGGCCAACCCAGCCTTTTACCAAGGAGTGTTGGACCCAACACCCAATCCGGAACGACCGTGTTCGGCCGGGTATGGAGGAACTCAGGGAAGGGTTCCAGTGCGGTGTATTTACCTCCAGACCTGCCAATACATTTGTAGCAAAATTGCATTGTTTCTGGCTCCGAAATGCAGTCAAGAACAAACTTGAGGGAATTACGCGTATGTTTGCGAATATCATCCGCACATGTCTCCTCGTGGTAGTCGAATACTGCAGTGGCTCCGGATGATTTCACAAGTTCAAAGTTGCTTGGTGAGCAAGTCGCTATGGGGTTAAGTCCCGACCTAGATAGATGCATGAGGTCCCAAACTTCATGAAGCACGGGTGATAGCAATCTTACAGTTTGAGCAATTGGATGGCGAGGGTACCAGTGGAAGTACTACCACCATATACCAGCACATCTATTGGCTTGCTGGCTGGCGACTTGGGAGAACCAGGAACATCCAGCGACTTGAAGAGTGCGAGACCGATGGTACCAATTCCACTTCCCAGCGTTGCCGCTTGTTCAAGTGACATGTGGTCCGGGACCTTGATCGTAGTAAGATCTGTTGCGCCGACAATCTGCGCAAATGCGCCAACCGAAGGGGTGAGAGAATGCATTCCTGGAACTGCTCCGCAAATTCGGTCTCCAGACTTGATGGGTACGGCAGTTCGAACTTTGGAGCCAATGGATATGACTTCGCCCGCAAAGTCCATACCACCGATTGCGCCAGGGTATGCCAGTTTGCCAACCATTTTGGAGTCAATTGGGTTGAGCGCAACGAACGCATTCTTCACCAAAATCATGTCTTCCTCCAAGGCGGGAATTGAGATATCATCGCGTAGGCCGAGAGTGCCATCGTTAAGGGCAACAATGGCAGTCTGAGTGGAGGGTAGTCCAGGCATTGCGTGGAACAAGCAAAAGGGCGAAATATTGTTGATGAAAGTTCGTGATGTTGAACGTAAAACGATCTAATAGCTATGGACGTTTTTGGTGTGGTAAGGATTCAAAATAAATTCCTCCACTCCAGACAAGCGCATCTACTAGTCCAAATCATAATAGACTAGATAGAATCCAGAACTGTTGAACTGTCAGCTTAAGTTGCCGGTTCTCATATAATTACATTCCAACCGGCGTTCATCCCCACGGTCCGGTCCACCGGCGTATAGCGAACATTTAGCCCGAGTTTTGGCCCCATCAGCCCTCGTAAGGCAGACAGTTTGGCATTTTCTAATCTTAGCGTAACTATGCAATAAGATGGTAGGATTCATGTAGTTATTGCATATATAGATGATGGTTGTTGAACTGGTTTGAAATCAGATTGCTGAAGACAAATCCATTTCCCTTGATCAACTCTGGAGTCATTGAAGCAACATCTTATACTTGAATCAACTCTCAAGTCTACTCTCCTTATCATTGAAAATCACTCCTTTCTACTATGTCGCAAGCCAGGAATGAACCCATTGCCATTGTGGGCATGGGATGTCGCTTCCCAGGAGGTGCAAGCTCGCCCTCCAAGCTGTGGGATCTCCTGAACAACCCAACAGATGTCGCCCAAGACATTCCCTCTTCGCGATTCAACCTAGATCGCTTCTATCATAAAGTCGGTAGTCATCACGGGACCACAAACGCTCGCCAGGCCTACCTTCTGTCAGAGGATATTCGTGAGTTCGATGCCAAGTTCTTCTCTGTCCCTCCAGGCGAGGCAGAAGCCATCGATCCCCAGCAGCGAATTCTTCTGGAAGTGGCATACGAGGCCCTCGAAACTTCGGGCCATACTCTCAGCGATCTGTCCGGGTCCGACACCGGAGTATTTGTCGGCCTCATGTCCCAGGACTACTTTGCGCTGAACGGCCAGGACGTGAATTCCGTTCCCACCTACGCTGCATCTGGCACTGCAGCTAGTAACGCCTCGAGTCGGTTATCTTACTTCTTCAACTGGCATGGACCGTCCATGACGATTGATACCGCCTGTTCATCTAGCATGGTCGCTGTGAACGAAGCCGTGCAGTCCCTTCGGAATGGCACCAGCCGCGTTGCTGTTGCTTGTGGAACAAACCTGTGTTTATCGGCCTTCACATTTATCACACTTAGCAAGCTTAGCATGTTGTCACCGACCTCTAGATGTCACATGTGGGATGCCGACGCGGACGGCTACGCCAGAGGTGAGGGTGTTGCTTGCGTCGTGTTGAAGACTCTTAGCGCTGCTATTGAAGATGGAGATCACATCGAATGCGTGATCCGAGAAGTGGGAGTCAACCACGACGGCCGGACAAAGGGCTTAACTATGCCCAGTGCTACAGCCCAGGCATCCCTAATTCGAGGCACATATGCCCGGGCTGGGCTGGATCCGACAAAGGAGGAGGACCGGTGCCAGTACTTTGAAGCTCATGGGACAGGAACCAAGGCCGGGTGAGTTGAAACCTTCTGCGCATTGTTGGATTAAATCTAATATACCTTCTTTCAGCGATCCTCAAGAGGCTGAGGCTATCATGAAGGCATTCTTCCCCGAGCCTGATTCTGAAGGCGAACTCTTCGTCGGTTCTATCAAGACCGTTGTCGGTCACACCGAGGGTACTGCGGGACTGGCAGGTCTTATGAAGGCTTGTTTGGCCCTTCAAAATGCAACTGTGCCCCGAAACCTACTATTCAATAGCTTGAATCCCGAGCTTGAGCCCTTTACTAGGAATCTTCATGTTCCTACGACAAATCAAGCTTGGCCTCAAATACCAGATGGCAGACCACGGAGAGCTAGGTTAGTTGAAGAGTGGACCCGGACTCGGACTTTAATAATAATATTACTCCTTACTGACTTTTTCTACAATACAGTGTCAACAGCTTTGGCTTTGGGGGTACCAACTCTCACTGTATCCTTGAAACTTATGCAACAACGCCGAGTGGCCCAGCCCTTGAAATACAGGCAGCCACATCGAGAACATGCTGTATTCCAGCTGTATTCTCTGCGGTATCTGATACCTCGCTTATAGCACTCTTGCAGTCCACCTATGAATTCATTGACAAGAACGAAGCTATCGATATATCTGAACTGGCGTACAATTTGAGCACCAAGCGATCTGCGCTTCAGCGAAGACTTGCAATTTCTGCTGCATCGATCGAAGAGCTTCGAGAGAGGATTCAGTCTACTATTGAGGCGGCATCAGGGAAAGAACCCACTTCATCTTCCATTTTAGCTTTGCCTGGCAAAGCTTCATTGCTGGGTGTTTTCACTGGCCAGGGCGCTCAGTGGCAAGGTATGGGATCGCAGCTTATTTCATCGATTCCGCTGGCCCAAAAAACAGTGGAAGAGCTGGATGCATCTTTGGCAAGCTTGCCCTCTTACCACCGCCCAGTCTGGACTCTAGCCGAAGTGCTCACTGACAGCAATGCACCGGTTGGCGAGGCCTCACTTTCTCAGCCTCTCTGCACCGCTGTACAGATAATTCTGGTCGATCTTCTTCACGCTGCAGGGATTAAGTTCCAAGCAGTTGTTGGTCATTCGTCTGGTGAGATTGCTGCGGCCTATGCTGCAGGCTTCATCACTGCACACGATGCCATCCGCATCGCATACTACAGGGGATTCTACGCCAAAATGGCCGCCGGCCCTTCTGGAGAGAAAGGAGCGATGCTAGCTGTAGGAACATCCATCGATGATGCCAGTGAGCTTTGTCAGCTTGACGACTTTGTCGAGAAGATCTCTGTCGCTGCCCACAACTCTCCAACCAGCGTGACTCTGTCGGGTGATATCACGGCTATCACCCAAGCACAGGGAGTTTTGGAAGAGGAGGAAAAGTTTGCCAGAGTTTTGAAGGTCGATACTGCTTACCACTCGGCCCACATGCGTAAATGCGCTGTATCCTACCTCATGGCATTAACAAATTGCAACATTGAAGTCCGCCAGCCTGGGCTCGATGCACCGCAGTGGTTCAGCAGCGTCCGAAAGGGCGAGATTATGACTAGCCTGGAGGGGTTAAATGGCCAATATTGGGTCGATAACATGGTCCAGCCCGTGCTGTTCTGCCCAGCCGTTCAAACATGCATGACATCTTTGGGCAAATCAATCAACTGTGCCTTAGAAGTCGGACCGCATCCTGCTTTGCAGGGCCCTACCAAAGATTCTATTCATGACGGAGGCTATCGGGAAATCCCATATACCGGTACCTTGAAGCGTGGAAAGGACAGCATGGCAGCATTTTCCGACACACTTGGGTTTATGTGGAGTCACTTTGGACCTACTGCTGTGAGTCTCGGAGCCTTCCAGCAAGCATGTTACCCGGATACTCCATATACGATGATCCACGGTCTCCCGACGTACCCTTGGACCCATGACCAGGGCTACTTTGTTGAATCAAGACTCATGAAAACTTTCCACAACCACCCGGCGCCCTTTCATGACTTGCTGGGCGTTCAAACTCCGGATGGAACACCAGATGAATGGAGATGGCGAAACATCCTAAAAATCAACGAACTCAAATGGCTCTCGGGACACTCGCTACAAGGCCAGGTTGTATTCCCTGCCACGGCTTACATCTGCCTCGCCATGGAAGCAGCGCTGCAGCTTGCGCAGGGTAGAACAGTGATGTCGATTGATCTCCTCGATCTTGAAATCCGCAAAGCTATTGCCATCCACGAGTCCACGGGAACTGAGCTTCTCGTTTCTATGGCCAAGATCTCTACACTCGACGGCGAGTCGAGGGAAATTACAGCTGACTTCACGGCCTACTCCACAATCAGCAAAGACTCCGCCAACTTGGCACTCAACTGCTGCGGTCGTGTTCGTGTGCTTCTGGGAGAGGACTCGGAATTCCACTTCTCACCTAGACTGTCTCCCCTCGGGAAGCTGAACGCAGTGGACGTGGACAGCTTTTACAAGATCCTCCGAGACGACTTCGGATTCGGATACGAGGGACCCTTCCGTGCCCTCACGAATGTGACTCGTAAATCTGGATTTGCGACGGGAACAATTCGATGCGAGGGTTTCGATGATTCCGAAACTCCTCTGCTCTTCCACCCTGGTATGCTGGACAGTGCCTTGCAGGGCCTGAATGCTGCCCACAGTGCCCCCGGAGATGGCCGTCTCTGGACCATCGTGGCGCCGACTTTCTGTCGTCGCGTTTCGATTATCCCTGGCCTCTGCGGCACCAAAATGGCAGACAATGTTGGGATCGACTGCACTATTACCGATCCTCGAGATACTTTCGTCACTGGAGATGTGGAGGTCTTCTCGGAGGATTTCAAGGAGAAGATCATCGAGGTTGAGGGGCTCACCTTTTCTCCGTTCGCAGGAGCGACTGTGGATAACGACCGATACCTTTTCCAGGAGCCATTCCTGTGCCTTGACAAGCCCGATGCCTACGTTATCTTTGGCGACAGAGAGGCGACTCGGCAGGAGAGCGTAAAGGCTCTTGACGCTGAGCGTGCGGCATTCTACTACCTCAAGACCTTCCATCTCTCAGTCAGTATTTCACAACGCGAGACCCTTCCGTGGTATCGACAAGCTCTGCTGAAGAATGCTGAGCGGCTCTTCCATATTGTCAATGACGGGAAGCATCCGTTTGCCCCGCCCTCTTGGGTGAACGATACCAGAGAGGATATTTTCAAGATGATCGACAGGTAAGTAGTTTGTACCTTGTTACATGCCTCATTCGGATCCTCTATTAACAGTTTTATAGCTATCCCGTGACAGATGCCGATTTCAACCTGACTAAAGCTGTCGGAGAAAATATGCTTCTTCCTTCGGTACTGAATGGAGATACCAGCATCCTGCAGTACATGACGAAGGATAACTACCTTGAGCAGTACTATGTGGATGCTATCGGATTCCAGCTGCTCAACTTCCTGATTGCTGGGGTTATGGAGCAGCTTTGCTTGAAATCTCCTCGAATGAACTTCCTTGAGGTGGGCGCCGGAACTGGTGGTGCAACCAAGGCAATCTTAGAGAAGATCGGACACTCCTTTGCGTCATATACTTATACCGATATTTCGAGTGGCTTCTTCGGTCATGCTGCGGAACACTTCCCTTCTCATGTCAACAAGATGAATTTTAAGACTCTGGATATCACAAAGGATCCCACTGGACAGGACTACATCCCCCACACCTATGATGTTGTCGTTGCCTCTAATGTTTTGCACGCGACTGAGTCATTGCGTACCGCGCTTGAGAATACCCGAAAGCTCTTGCGACCGGGTGGTTACCTTGTGATGGTTGAGATCATCCGCAACGACGTGATGCGCCATGGTCTCGTCATGGGCGGACTCCCCGGTTGGTGGATCGGCGAGAACGACGGTCGTCAATGGGGTCCCAGTATTACTCTTGAGGATTGGGACCTTATTCTTCGGGAAACTGGCTTCAGTGGCATCGAAACCAATTCGCCCATGCGCGACCCAGTGGGCGTGCCCGGATCCATTATTGTTTCTCGGGCACAAAACGATGTTACCAGCCAATTGAGCATGCCGCTCAACTCAGCTCCTAGTACGGACAGAATCCCCTTTGTTGGTTATTGGCGGCAGCAGTCTGTCTGTCACACCATTCAGGGACCAAATCTGCCTCACGCTGAGGCCCCAATTTTCAGATGTCATCAAGCTGAAGAGTTTCGACAATCTGCCAGCACTCCCTGAGAGCTACCACGTTCTGTGTCTCGCTGAGTGCGATGCGAACTTGTTCGAGGACATGACGGAATCTATTTTCTCGAACCTGAAGACAGTTATAGGTTCTGCAGTCAGTGTACTCTGGTTGCTCCAAGGTCGTCGATCGAACAACCCCCATGCTGGAACTACCCTCGGTCTCTTCCGGACACTGTTCTACGAAGCTCCTGGAACCCTTTTCCAGACTCTGGATATCGCTTCCATAAATATGAATGATTGTTCAGTTATCGCGAAGTCAATGTGCCAGCTCAGGCTCCAATCGGAAATTTCCAGACGTGCCGAGTCGGATAAGATACATTGGGAGTTCGAGCCAGAGCTGGTCCTTAAGGACGGCCAGCTCCATGTCCCAAGAGTCCGTCCGCATGATGGCCAGAACGATAGATACAATTCATCCAAAAGGTCTATGATTCACGAGGTGGACACCCAGACAACACCTCTGGCGCTGGATTTCGTCGACAACTCCTACATGCTACGGGAACGACACACCATTGAAAAATCCCCACATGGCCTTGTTACCGTCAAGGTGTCTTGCTCTTTCTTGTCTTCCATCAAGACTCCAGTGGGATATGTATTTGTCAGTCTTGGAGAAGATGTCAAGACAGGAGACAAGACACTCTGCTTCTCCAACCGCAACGAGTCTATCGTGAAAGTCCCCAAGTCTTGGACTGTATCCATTGATGAGGTCGAGGTTGACGGACAATTCATGTCCTTTGTTATTGCCGACCTCACAGTCCAATGGGTATTGCAAATGCTGCCACCCACAGGTACTGTGTTGGCATACGAGCCAGATCCAGTTGCAGCATCACTGCTATCTCAGCAGTTGAGCAGACTTGGCAAAAAGGCATGTTTCCTGACGTCTAGTCCCGAAATGTCTGGCCGAAACTGGGTGTATGTTCACCCTAATAGTACCAAGAGAGCCATCACTGCTCTCTTACCATCCGACGTTACCTTGTACGTCGACGCCTCCGGAGCCGAGCCTGAATCTCAAAGACTTGGATTCAAGATTACTTCCTCCCTTTCATCGGTCTGTGACAAAGTCAAGATGTCCAGTCTGACTGCATCGGAGGCGTCCGTTCTTCCGCACGATGCCCCCGAAGCCATCACAAATCTGCTCCGTCGTGCTGCTTCCTTTGCCTCCTCACTGCTATCCGCACAAGCAACTCCAGAGGGCGCACCACTTGACATCCTACCATTGAAACGAGTGGTTTCAAACTTCGTTTCTCCAAACCCAAGCTCACTGATTTACTGGCAAGAGGATCAATACGTACCGGTCTCTGTTGAACCTATTTTCGAGCGTGATGACTTGTTCCGCCCCGACCGCACGTACTGGCTAGCTGGTCTCGCCGGAGACACTGGACGATCCCTGGCCGACTTCATGATCGCCCACAATGCTCGCAATATTGTGCTCAGCAGTCGTACGCCCAATCCCGACACAGACTGGATCCAATGGCACAAGTCAAGGGGTGCGACAGTGAATTATTTCGCAGGGTAAGTAACAGATTATTGGTTTAACGGAACTCACCACTTGGAAGAAGATTGCTGACCAGATTCCTTGCTTAGTGATATCACCAGCTTCGAATCCATGAAGCAGATATTTGACACCATCAGGCAGTCCATGCCGCCCGTTGGGGGTGTTGCGAATGGAGCCATGGTTCTACGAGACAGTTCCTTGATGAAGATGAGCTTCGAGGATTTCCAAGCAGTCCTGCGTCCCAAGATCCAAGGCACAATTAACCTTGACCGACTCTTCTCCGATCCCAGCCAGCCACTGGACTGGTTTATCGGATTTAGTTCGATCGCGGCAACAGTCGGTAACCCTGGTCAGTCGGCGTACACTGCCGGAAACTGTTTCATCAAGGCACTTATCGACCGGCGCCGTCAGCAGGGTCTGGCTGGATCATCAATTGATATCACTCGATTGGTGGGACTGGGCTTCATCGAGCGTGAGAGCCACGGTCGCCTAACCAAGGAGCACCAGGAGCGACTAACCACGCGATCTGGCACCATCGCGATGAGCGAGAATGATCTGCATCAGTTGTTTGCCGAGGCCATCTTGTCCGGACGACATGACTCGGGCCTGAACCCAGAGCTCATTACTGGTCTGGCACCCATCTCTGTTGAGCAGTCCCAGGACGCATACTGGAAGACCAATACCAGATTGTCGCTGTTGATCCGAGAGGTGGGACAGGGCGGCACTCAAGGGGGAGAAAGTGGCAACACGGTCCCAGTCCGGCAACTGTTGGAAGCGGCTAAGAACATGGAGGACGCGGTAAAGGTGCTTTCAGGTACGTAAAATCAAGTTTCAGGACTTCTCTCCTACCCAATTAAACATGATCACTGACAATGCCGTCCAGGTGCTTTCAAATCCAAGCTGCAAGCACTGAGATTCCTTTCGGATTCTGACAGCCTCTATGACACAACGCCTCTGGTGGATATGGGCGTCGACAGTCTGGTTGCTGTGGAGGTGAGATCGTGGTTCTTGAAAGAACTCGCAGTGGACGTTCCAGTGATGAAGATTCTGGGTGGTGCCTCGATCACGGATTTGGTGGAAGTTGTGGCGCAGAAGCTTCCCCAGGAGCTGCTGACTCGACTTGATCCCGAGGGGAAGCAAACCCGCGGTAGTGAGGATGTGCCAGCCCCTGCTGCCGACAATAAATCCGAAGAAACGGAGCAATTGAAGACCAACGGTATTGACAGCGACAGCGCCCACGAGGTCAACGGTGTAAATGGTGTGAACGGTGTCGATAGCACCGATGATACCATTGAGGTCGTGAACGTCACCAGTGAGACTGTGATCACCACACAGGTGGAGCTCAAGGGCACAGATGGCGTTCTCCCGATCATTATCAGCGGGCAGGAGGTCGCTTCTGACGAAAGCCGTGATATCCCCGTTTAATTGTATTAGTTCTTGTTGAACAATCTCCCATGCATGCATGTTTGTTATTTGCTACAGACTGAGCCTTTTGTTTGCTATTTACTAGCTTGTTTGATACAGATTGAGCATTGTTCAGATGGTTTAACACGGTATATAACCCCCTGCATTTCTAGTTTAATCAATTAATGATTCTTCCTCTGCTTTCTCCCCACATAGTAGCAATCTAGTTCAACAGGTTGCTCAACAGTTCTGTCGAATAACAAGGTTGAATACCGCGGTGAAATTCGGAGTACAGGGCATCAAAACCTCTGAAGAATCCCTTTGCCAAACATTGAAGATATACCACAATTCGAGGGCGTAGGGCCAAAAGACGTAAACACCGGGCGATGCTAAGGTTCGGGCTGCCAAACTAACATTCTATCACCTAATTACCGTAAGGTAAATAGCAGACAGTGTTGAGCAACCTGTTGAACTAGATTACTACTATGTGGGGAGAAAACAGAGGAAGAATCATTAATTGATTAAACTAGAAATGCAGGGGCTTATATACCCTGCTAAAACCATCTAAACAAGGCTCAATTGCAGACAAGCTAACAAATAGCAAATAACCAACAAAGGGGCTCAGTCTGTAGCAAACATACATGCATGCATTGGATATTGCTCAACAGACAGCAAGGGCATATTTGTATTATCCGCTGTATCAAAGCACAAAACCTTCCGACAAACCTCTTGTCCCAAACAAAAGATCTTCTAGAACAGACGGATCTATATTATCATTCTCCGCCAAATCCGGAAATCCTGATGCAGACAAGTCATACTCCGTCTGAAGGTTATCCATGCCAAGCTTTTCTACCAAATCACTACAGTGAGCAAGACAGTTATCTGCAATATCCCAGTCAAACCTTTGACGGTGGGCCTGAAGGGTGTTGATCATGTCTTTTGCAACATGGAGCGGCGTATTCCGATTATTTCCTTTCATTCGAAGACCGCTTCGAAGCAGGAACATCGTGGCTGAGGTAATCGAAAATGCGTGCACTGGAATCCAGAACCCTTGAAGTTGCGTCTCGTCCAGCTCTTGTATCAGATGTGTGATATCCTCGGCAGATCGTTGCGCGTGCATATGGAGCGGCGAGGGAGTGCTTTCTTCCGTCTGGGCAGAGCCATTGCTAAGATCAAGCTGGATGCGTCGGAGGAGCAATTTTACTGCCAAATAGGCGAGTCGGAAGTTCGCAGCTCCAGGAACGTCCAAGTTTGTCCCTCGAATAACAAGTCGACGGACGTCGTCAGCCAGAGACTCTTCCCAGTCACTCAGAACTTGCTCCAGGTCCATTGCAGACATTTCAGCATAAGACGCGTGTTTTGAAACGCAGTAAACATGTTCCAAATAGCGAGCAAGCACATCGGTCAAGGTTGTGAGCGCGACAAAAATAGAAGCTGCTGCTCTCTGGTATGCCGAGGCACCTGTGGAGCACAGGTCATCCACCGATGGAAATGGCACATCATATTGTGCCCGATGAACTTGTAAGGGTGTCCCATAGGCCAAACTACACCAGCGATCATGTATAACAACAAGCCACCAAATTCGAATACGGAGAGCCTTTTCCAGTGGGGAGATATCCCAGCTTGAAGGGTCTCGATTGAGTCCAAGTGCATTGGATAGGGCGACTGCTGTCCCCACCATCCCACCATTTCCGAACATTGAGGTGCTTGGTCTGCCAGACACATTGATGATTATAGAAATCACTGTTGAAAGTCCGGGTGACAGAAACAGCTCCGAATTTAAAGCCTCGTTTGCTTGATTCCATATGAATCGGATATCGGGAGTGCGTCCTGAGCGTAGCTTGGGTGAACTCCTCCAATAGACAAGGGAATTGGCGTACAGGCTGCAGATCAAGGCCGATGATATCTTCTCTTTGTTCAAAAAATATGCAGTTCTGAATGAAGCCTCGTCAAATACTGGAAAACATGTATTCGCCTTTTGGAAGAACCTGGCGGGTATATTGTAAGTCTCTAGAAGCGATCCGAGCATGTAAGAATACTAATTTTGGATACCCACAAATTCAGATATTCCTCTATATCAGGATCCAAGTATTTTTCGATCACTTCACATTTTGATGCTGCCAGCGATTGAACGGTAGCCACACCTAGTGGCCTTCTTGGTACAACATCAAACCGCACAGGCCTCATCGGTCGAGTCGATGTTGGCCTCGTGGCCAGGCATCTGTTCCGAGAAGTTGAAGCGACACACAGATAGCTCTCCAAAATGGCATTATCACCCGCAACCGCGGGGCTGACAACGTGAGAGCTATCATCCCCGGCCTCCGTAACAATATCCACAAGGTTGGGCGGATTCTCTGCACTTTGCTCATACCCTGAAGCACATGAAATCTGCGGCAGATCTGCCAATGTTGCAGGAACCTGTGGATCCACCCCAGTGCCCGAAGTCGCCAGATTTGCAGGTTGGAGCAAAGTGTGTGGCACGGAATAAGTCCGAGCATGGAGAGGACCGTAACTTCTATAAGCGAAACGGCGATTCACGTTGGCTGGCGATTTCCGCAGCGAACTAAGAACTTGTGACTGATAATTATCATCAGGACGTGGGAAGATGCATTCAGTGCCGTGAGCTTGGCACATTATACATACGTCCGAGGAATTTCGCGTCTTACATCGGGACTTGCGCTTCTTACAGGACAGACATGCTGGGTACAGATGCGACCGGTACGGTCGACCTTCCCCCTTTGGCATTATTCTGGTCGTTCATTTCTATCTCCATATTGAGCCTTGTATGAATTGATGAACGGGAGACGGAGAAGATATGGAAGAGGGGGATAGGCCCTGAGGTGGGGGGTTCCCCGAGGACATTCCCTCGGACATTTCCGGCGTAGGACACTTGCTCCCAGTTGATGGTAGGTTACCTATAAACCTTACCAAATAATGGCGATGCGATCCAGATGGAAATAGAATGGAGAAAACACTGTGTGGATTGACCGTCTCGCACGAAGAGAGGAGGAAGAGGAGGAAAGGAGACAGAGAGAAGCTATCAATACATCGAGGTTCTATCACATTGTTATGCCTCAGGCATCCAACACCAAACGATTCCTTGCGCAGCTCTTCGCTGGTTACAACAGGGGAGTTACCCAAATTGCTCCAAAATTGGTATAGTTAACTCGTGCCCAGCGGATAAAATGGATTCCTTGTATGAGTTGGTGGTCATCTCTCTGATTTACATTTTGTCACATTTTTTTATTTTATAAATAATCAGGTCGTTGGACCATTTCCCTATCCAATTCAAACCCTAGTGTAGTTGCAATTATATCTAACCATCTGAACATAGGCTCATGCTATAGCAAACAAACTAGCAAATAGCGAACATGCATGGGATAAGGTTCAACAGATATCACCATTCTTGAGACCTCCCTTTATCATAATCCGACTCAACCTAGATCAGTGATTTTCCGCTGGTATATTATGACAGAACGAGCTAAACACAACTCAAATGAACCGTAGCCAAACCGATTCCAAAACATTCCTAGGCTTCTTCATTGGCCATTCAATTTCATCAAGTTCGGCCTTTCCACTGAACAGGTCAGCGTCTTCCGATGGGATCCATCGCGTCTTCTTGAGAAATTTCCAAAAGAAGAAGAAGCCAAAGAAGAGCGGGAAGCCGATATAGGATGTGACAAATCCCGGTGTATTCCAGCCGCCTGCGATATAATCGAACCCGTTGAAGAATGCCACAATGCAGAGATATCCTAGTGTAATATAGGTAGAGTAAGGCTGGAGAATGAATGAGAGTGGAATGGACGCTTTGTCGACATTTTGCGCCTTGAGGGCTGCACGGAAGCGGATATAGGCAACGCAGATGGAACACCATGTGTATCTAGATTTGGGGGTGAGTGAGCTTCAGGTTCAGATCTGCGAGATTCTCCTGGCAGGAGGGAAACCACGTACAAGGTTGCGACTGTGGCTAAATTTTGGAACCACTGGAATGCTGTGCTCGAGCCAGATCCCATTGACAAAAAGGACAGAAGAGAGATGCTCATTGTCACTAGAAGAGACCAGATTGGGATTCCTTTCTTCGTACAGCGAAGGAAGATCTTCGGGGCCTGGTTATTCAGCGCGAGAGCATATAGGTACCTGGTCCCCATAAATACATAGGAGTTGCCCGATGAAATAGCTGCAATCAAGATCAAGGAATTGATGATGGACGGCAAGGCCTGTATACCAGCGAGGTTGACCGCAATAACCCAAGGTGACTGAGCACTCGAAGAACCACTGCCCCCCATCAAATTAACGTTATTACTAGGGCATACCATTCCAATAGCCAGCGCAGCAAGGACGTAAAAGAGCAGAAGCCGCCAAAAGACGCGTTTGATTGCCCTGGGGATATTTCGACGTGGATTCTCAGCCTCACCGGCGGCAACGATCACAGTCTCACAGCCGTTAATAGCGAATTGAGCGTTGACCAAGGTATAGAAGAATCCAAGGAAACGACCACTGGTCCCGGTACCAATATATTCCTTCATGATACCATCTGTTTTCCAGTAGTGGAACCCAAGTCGTGGCTGTCCCGGTACACCACCAAGGTCAATGCAGAGGGTCACCAGCAGCAGGCCGATAATGCCGCAAAGTTTGACACATGCACATGCAAATTCAAATTCTCCAAAGATACTGACAGCAAAGATATTCAGGGCCACCAAGACTATGATCAGAATCACAATCCACACGGCAATACTGACCTCGTCTGCACCTGACCAGAACTGAATTATACTGCATGCAGCCGATATCTCGGCACATAATGTAATCACCGCCGTGAACCAGGTGTTCCAGCCCACTGCAAACCCAAGTGCGTCGTCCACGTATCGAGCACAAAATTGGGGGATTGCACCTGGGAGAGGAAGCCAGGCGGCCATTTCTCCCAAAGCCATCATCATCATGAAACCAGCGATACTAGCAGTGAGGTAACCGAGAAAGAGTGACAGAGGGCCGGAAGTCCGAAGTGCATGTCCAATACCGAGAAATAGGCCTGTGCCTAGGTTTCCGCCGAGGGCAATGAATGTGACATGTCGAGCCTTCAGCTCTCGTTGGACGTTGCCGAATTGGACGTTTCTGAGCTCTGCGTTGGCAATATCGGGTGTTGAGTGCTTGTCAGGCAAAGGCTTTTGCTTCTGTGGGCCTCATTAGCATTCTTACAAGGGTAAAGGTGCGTAAAGGTGCGTGAAGCTACGAACCATTAGCCCATCATCTCCTGACTCGAGGTCTGCCTCGCTGGAGCTAGGATTGCGGTTCAGTGGAAAATTGATAGTCATAGCGAATGTCAGATGTTGCCATCGTCTATAGTGCTCCAAGCACTATAATTAAATATTACTCACAAGCCCGGACAAAGCCGAGGGCAAGTAGACCTAGATGATAACGCCATCCGACTAGTCAGTAGATAGAAGTCGGACAAGTTTGGCCGGTGTTTGATCTATTGAATCATTGCCCTTGAGCCACCGGTCTTGGCCGCGGCCACCCCACACAACAGCATTCGCCGCGGGCAGTTGAATTACGAGGACGAGGATAGAGAACAATCTCATTTCAGGGAAGAGTAGTGTTCAGTATTCTAACAATCATTCATTTTTATTATTTAAGATGACCGTCCCGCTGATCTCTCTCACACACTTTCACCCACTCCGGTTACTCAACATCTGATATCGCACCTACACTGCCAAGATCAATATGGGCTCCTTGGACACCACTCAGACGTTCTGGTCGAACGTCGACAAGTATCTCATGACAACGGGCGTTCCTTTCTCTCCAGTTATTATCACGAAGGCTCGTGGCACGCGCCTTTATGATGCCAGTGGCAATTCAATTCTCGACTTTACATCCGGCCAGATGAGTTCCCTGCTCGGCCACTCCCATCCTGAGATCGTGGAAGTCGTATGCAAGTATGTCGCCGAACTGGATCACCTGCTCAGCAACATGATTACCCCTCCGGTCGTCGATCTCGCTGAGCGGTTGGCTCGCTTTCTGCCAGCCCCGTTACAAAAGTCCTTCTTCCTGAACACCGGATCCGAGTCGACCGAGGCGGCTATCAAGATGGCCAAGTGCCATACTGGCAACTTTGAGATTATCGCTTTCTCCGCCAGTTATCATGGTCTCACCCAAGGCTCTGGCTCTGCCACCTACTCAGCCGGGCGTAAGCGGGGTGGACCTTGTACGCCTGGCCAGCTCGCGTTCCCTGCCCCATACGCCTATCGCTCACCTTTCCGAAAGACCGATGGCTCATATGACTGGGAAACCGAGATGGACTATGGATGGTCCATGATCGACCGCCAGAGCGTTGGCTCTCTCGCTGCGTTTATTATGGAGCCCATTCTATCCACGGGGGGTATCTTGGATCTACCTAAAGGATACCTGAAGCGCCTGTTCGTCGAGTGCAAGAAGCGCGGCATGCTTACTATCATGGATGAAGCACAGACTGGTGTCGGTCGCACGGGTCAAATGTTTGCTTTCGAGAATGAAGACGTGGTGCCCGACATTCTCACTCTCTCTAAGACTCTCGGCTGTGGACTGCCCCTTGCCTCTGTGAGCACGACTGCTGAAATCGAGCAGGGTTGCAAGGAAGCCGGGTTTCTATGGCTGACAACTCACCTTAATGATCCCCTTACTGCCGCTGTTGGCAACAAGGTGCTCGAGATCGTTGAGCGTGACAATATCTGCCAGCGTGCTGCTAAGCGTGGCGCTCAGCTGCGCGAGGGCCTTATCAAACTCCAAGAGAAATATTGGTGCATTGGTGACATTCGTGGCCGCGGCCTTCTCCAGGGCATAGAGATTATCTCTGACCCCAAGACACGGGCCCCTGGCTCTGACCTTGGCCAGGCTGTCTCCGATCGCGCTATGGCTTGCGGTCTCTCCTGCAATGTTGTAAATCTCCCGGGTATGGGTGGTGTCTTCCGTCTCGCACCCTCGGTCACCGTCACTGCCGAGGAGATTGAGGAAGGTCTTCAAATTCTTGATGAGGCCTTTGGGTACGTTTTGAAGACTATAAAGGCCTAAACAATCGATTTGACTGGTATTGCACCAAGTAAAAGGGAAAATTGTTTGACGATGTGGAGAGCTAACCTTAAGAGGTTTGTTTTCCGATATCGTGTGTCCCGTTTTCTTTACTCGAGATGTCGGTCCACTCTTTAGTTCTACGAATGCACAAATAATGGAAATAAACCCAATAAATTGGACAATTAAGTATCTTCTTAGTCAGAGCCCTCTGCAGAGTGCTGCTTAGTGTACTTACTGTATTTAACTCTCACGGTTGACGAACCTATACCCTATAAGAGCACCCTTTTCAGTCTAAGGCTCAGGCTCTATTTCTACCAGGGTCATGAGCGGTGGGTAGTAAATTATTACACCATGCGCTCCAAGATCCTAGCTAGTGTCCCCTGGCCTGTACAGGTGATTGTCGGCAACATAATCTACAATAAGAACGTCCGTAATATGCAGGGTCAAGGCACCGGCCTCTTTTCGGGCGAGGAAATCGCCGCATTCCGGCAGGAACTCTGGGAATCTGTTGATAGGCTTGTATCGGCTGCGTATGTCCAGCGTCGGGATCGAGAGGGGCCGTTCTGGGTGTGGGGCGGTGATGCACCCACCGAGGCTGATGCTGTGCTGTTTGGATGCTGTGCTGTTTGGATGCTGTGCTGTTTGGATTTGTGGTGTCTGGTTTGGTCTATGGGGCGTAAGTACACTGTTCCAAGCTGTGCCTTCAGACGTATATCTGATGATACATGCTGACTTTTCGGAAGGGCTCCGGAAACCAAGCAGATTGTGAACAGTTGCCCGGCGTTGGTGGAGTATTCTCGGGGGATTCATGACAAGTACTTCCCAGATTATCAGCTTTAGGAGTAAATTTGGAAGTGTAGCGATATCTAGTCTCAGCTATATCTTTTCGTTCCCGAGCCATTCCTCTCCGAGCCATTTCTCTCCGAATCCATTCTTCTCCGATGCCATGACTCCCCAGTTCCTAACCTATTTGTTCCGTCTATATAACTTACAACATATATTTTTATAAACCTAGCAAGATCAACTGCATCTCCAGCTCTAAAAGCCCATCCTACTTTGCATCCCAAAATACCCCCATACCCCAAATCCCCATTTTATTCTCATAATGTCAGCCGGTCCCGAGCTTGATAACGTCACTGTGCTGGACTGGCTAGAAGCAGTAAGCCAATTTTTCTTCTAGCAAAGCAGAACAACCAACTTATATCGATTAGTTCCACGGGGCGAGTGCTACCCTCAACGCCGATCAGTGGCTGGACGAATTCATGACCGACGACGTGGAGATGCAATATGCAAATAACCCCGTGATCAAGGGCAGCGAGGTGCGACAGATGTTCAAGACCGTCCTTGGCCAACTGGACATGATGGTTCACGATATCCGCTACTTCGACTATGTCGCTCCTCGTATCTATCAAGCCGCGACCATCCGGTATCTTGTCAAAGGAGACAACCTAGACACGGACGAAATCACGATTCCTGGTTTTGCCGTGTTCTCTGTCCGGAAGGACGATGCCGGACGTGTGAAGTGCTATCGGGCAGAGACTTTCCTCGAGCCTTCGGCGGTGTTTCAACGAATTGTTGAAAAGTCGGGCCGACAATAAAGGCGATTTGTGGTAATAGAGGAGTCTGTTTCTCTACAAGGGATCAGTTGCGGGCTCAGGCATAAGTCAGGCCAAAATAAGGCATTCAGGCATTAAATTCAGGCATTGGCATTGATACACCGTCGTAGTCAGAGTATGGAGAACTTAGGTAGTTAAGTATACATAGACTATATTAATCCACTTACCCACTTTTGACCAATGTCACTGTGTATTTAGTACATAAAATAAGATCTACAATCATAGAGCCAAGAGTGCAAGATGCTGAAGCAGGATTTGGGGACATGAATAAGCGTCATACTGACGCGATCGATTCTATATATATATAGATATAATATGTAGATCCATCTATTTTGTCTTAAATTACATATATCATTACAAACTACACATATATCAGTATCTTATTTGAACTTCTCGTTAAACTCCATACTAGTCGATTTCCATCACTACAACAGTCTGAAATCATCATGCAACAGGAAGTAGAAAAGCCCTCCCGGGGACCTCAATCTCAATTTGAACAAGGTAAGTTAATATCCTATAAAATGATAATTGTTTGTTAATAAGTACTGCAGGACATCAAATTCCCGTGGAGCATCAGAAAAAGCCCGGCTTACAAGCTGAAATGGAAGATCCCAAGCCCACCTCAAACAAACTCCCAACTGAGGATAATGGGTACCAGACCTATAAAGCGGCGGGAAAGCTTTCTGGAAAGAAGGCCATCATCACTGGCGGGGATTCAGGAATCGGTCGCGCAGTTGCTATTCTATTTGCTATGGAAGGGGCATCTAGTCTCATCACATATCTGCCCGAAGAGGAAAAGGATGCACAAGAGACCAAGCAACGAGTGGAAGAAACCGGACAAAGCTGTTATTGCTTTGCAACCGATATCCGGGATAAAAAGAACTGTCAAAAGGTGGTTGATACAGCCCTTAAGACCTTGGGTGGAATTGATATCCTTGTCAATAATGCTGGGACTCAAACGATGATTGACGATATCAAAGAGTTGGAAGAGTATGTATCTTCTATTTCTTGTTTCATTCCTGCTGGAATCTGCTATTAACACGTTTCTATAGGTCTCAATGGGAAAGCACGTTCGACACTAATATCCATCCCATCTTCTATCTCTCCAAGTACACGCTTCCTCACTTGAAGAATGGCTCCACGATAATCAACTGCGCTTCGGTCAACCACTACATTGGTCGCCCTGATCTGCTGGATTATACATCCACAAAGGGAGCCATCGTGGCTTTTACCAGAGGACTGTCTAACCAGCAAGTCAAGAATGGAATCCGGGTGAACTGTGTCTGTCCTGGACCAAGTAAGTTCAACATACCGAAATTGAATCCAAATATATAAGAACTAAAAGAACTAACGAGGATATACCTAGTCTGGACCCCTCTAATTCCAGCAACCATGACTACCTCCGCAAAGGAACAGTTTAGCGGTACACCAATGGGCCGCCCGGGACAACCCAGTGAGGTTGCAACATGTTTCGTCTTCCTTGCAAGTCAGGATAGTAGCTTTATCTCGGGCCAAAGCTTGCATCCGAATGGGGGAGTCGTAGTCAATGGATAACTACGGAATCACAGTGGATTATGCCCTTTCTTCCCAACCTGATCCTGACCCGGACTTCAAAAACCAGTAGCACCCTAAAAGGACATGCGTGATAGTATATTGGTCGAAGATAAATGGATATTTGACACGGTTTATTTCACCTAACTACATATGACCAGAAACGCAAGAACGCCAATGATCCAATCTGCTATTGTACAACTTCCAATGCCTCAAACTTGCGCCTGAATCTCATCAACGACCCGTCCAAGAGTCCCATTACTCCAACCGTCAACTCGCTCACGATCACACTTCTCATACAAAGCACGGGCAAGTGCTGCAAGCTGACCGGCCTCCTTGGGATTAGCCTCTGCAGCTTGGATCTGGATCCAACTTATGACACCAGAACGCGTGATCAGGGTGGTACTGCCACCGACCTGAGCGGCGCGGTACACAATGTGCAGGATCTTTCGTCGAGCTGCGGGGCCGAGGGTAGGGGACTGGTAGAGGGAAAGAATGCGCTCGAAGACATTGGCCCGTCGGTAAACCTCCATATCCTACATTCAATGTGTTAGTAATTGTGGTTTGGGAGGTGTAGAACCGAAAAGGTAGAAACTTACAGCCTCGGTGCGGAGTGCCTTGGTAAACAGGTTAAGAAGCCAGTCGATCTCCTCGAAATACCCATCATCCAACTCAGGCTCGTGCAGGAGGATTTTGTCAACCCAGTATGTTGGGATCTTCTCGACTTCCCAAGATGGTGCCTTCTGCAGGAACTTGTTGACTTTGCCGTAAACCTTGTGGAGGGGATCTATGAGAACTTCCAGACAGTTTGCAGCGCACTCGCCCACAATCCAAGGAACGGGCTTCTCCATGCCAATGTTGTTGACTGTCTCGAGAAGCTCACCGGCTAGAGTAAACACCGTGCGCCATTCAGCGTAGGTGGATTCCTTGAGTTTGGCCATGAAGCGAATGATATTGGCGAAGGCCTGTCTTCGAACTTCTTCGTGCTGAGAACAGAGGCAGAGCATCAATTCGGCGACGTGGCCCTGGTCTACTGCTTCCGAAATATCCTCTCTTTCCCATTTGTTCAGGGCATTGTGGGTTGTGCCTTCGGTGGGCAGGGATCCAAAGATCTCATCGAGGTCAACGGTAGAGGCTTTGTTGGAGGAACTAGGCACATTAGAGCCAGAGTCAATGTCCATCTTATCCTCATTGTCGACATTATCTGCCTCCTTCAGGGACTTCTTAAGAAGAGACTTGATTTTCTTAGTCTCAGTTGCTTCAACCAATGCATCCCGAGCAGCTTTGAGCACCTTGGTGCTCTCGCCCGCCTGCTTCAGATTACCCAGAAGACTTGCGATCCAAGTTCCAACGGCAGCTTCCGTGGATGCATCTCCGCTCTTGACGACAAAGGGCCATTGCTCAACAATCGCAGCAACAAGCGCGCTAGTTGTTCTAGACGCATCCTCGGATAATGACTGTAGCAGATCCAAGTAGTGAACGGGCTTTTTGGCGACACGTGAGACACAGTTATCAAAGAAGACCAGCTGTGGATGCAAAGCATCAGCCTCGGAATTCTCAAGACTAGATAAGACAGATGCAAATGCATGTGGGGAACTGTGCAGAACAGAGTTATCAACCAGAACAGTCTTGAGCAGGGTAGAGATACGGCGCGAAGAGTCCTTGTCTGAAGTATCCATCAGAACCTTGAGAATCGAGGTGAAGGGTGAGTATTGCATGGATGCTGGCTTTTGCCACCAACGTAAAGAAGCGGACTGTTGTGCGATCTGGAGGATGCTCTGAAGTTGGCTTAAAAGCGACTCGGAATCATCCGTGCTAACGTCTGGGGCCTCCAGTCGCTTTAGAACATCAACCAACACTAGTGAGACGTCAAAGCTTTCTTCCAGAGCAATGTCCGGCATCACTTCGTAATAACAGGTCAATAGCTCTGCAACAGCTTCCTGCTGGGTCAGGTCATCCTTTTCTGTTCTTCGGAAAAGCACAACGACGTCCTTGACAGCAGGGCATCGGCGAGAGAACTCGGCCAGCAACTTAGCAGAAGCCTGGTTCCAGAATAGCTGACCTTGGCCGTGATCCGCCTGGAAGATTTTGAGAACAGCCCGCAGCTTAGTGAACGCGAGAGTCAGGATTCGGACGGCGAACAGAGTGATAATCTCCGCATTCTGGTTGAGGCAGCGGGTCATAATCTTCTGGCCAAGGGGGCGGGGGAGAATATTTTCAATAACGATAGAAACCGGCGGTGGCAGGATAGGCTGCTTCTCCTTCCAGCCACAGTTTGCAGGGACAGGCAACTGCACAGTTGAGAAAAGGAAAGCGGACTCGGCCATCCATGAGGGGGTGGCCTTGGGGTCTGAAATAAACATAGTTTTCCTCGAGAAGTAATCGGCAACGAGTTCTGGGGCGACTCTGAAGATCGATACCAGCAGTTCAATCTGCAGACTATCCACATCAGGCCGAAGGCACTGAATGAGGAATGAAAGGGAACCATTGCGCACGGGGACAGAATCTCGGTATTTGTCGACGTAGATGGGGGAATCGAGGCCTAATTCAATGCATGCATCATCATCAACAGCTAAGGTCTCTGGGTCGGTTCCGGCGGGATACCAGCCGGTCTCGGGGAGGAGAACGCCGAGTCCGGCAGTTTTGCAGACATTCATCATGACTCGGTGGATCTCATTGGCGATTATGACACCTCCAGCATTAGGTTCATCTGACTCGCGATCATAGCCATAAAGCGTGACCAGTCGTTCGAGATTATGTCTGTTGAAAAACTTGCTCTTCGATTTGCGAGACAGAGCGGAGTCTTGTACCACGTCCCTCTCAATAGCCTTGATAATTTCTAGTACAGTGTCCCGCGGATCTTTCCGAATGTATTCGAGGAAAGATCTGGTGATTTTGTGCTGTTCGATGATATCATTCTTCTCGGATGCATGCTGAACTCTCAGGTTCGCTAGCAGGTATCGCTGAGCGTTGCGTCTAAGGGTCGACTTGTTGGACGCATCCTCTGAGACCTCCTGTGCTTTGTTGGGGGTCAAGAAGACTTCCAGTCGCTTAAAGGTAATGTACCGGCGAAGGTACAGCTGTCGTGCCACTGCTCCTCCGTCAAAAGTCACGATCTCCGTAAGCAAACGGAGACATGGTGAGATCAAATGCTCTTTAGACTTGGTTGCTGTGAGACCGCGGTTGAACAATCTCAGCTGGTCTTTCTGCAGCAGATGCTTGCAAAGCGCGATTCCGAATTCCCGGAACTCCAGTTCCGACGAAATCGTCTTAAGGAAGATCGCAAGAACAGAAGGGACACTAGTCAATAAAGGCTCATTGTTATTGCTGTCGCCAAATGACCAAGATTGGATGATGTCTGCAAAGCACACTGAGGTTTCATCCTCCTTCCCGGAGTTGGTGATTTGCTTATCGCAATACTCCTTGAGGACACGCAATTTCTCTGCTTTGTCGCTCTCTTTTTCTGTCTGTGCAATTGACAGAATAAACTCTTTAAACTTGATTATACCTATCTTCTAGTTAGTTTTGGTGTAGCTTTGGGTGGCTCGCGATCTGCCTCACCTTGCTTTGCCAACGGGGCATTTTGCTGGACAGCTAACAATTCACGCAATGAAGCAGCAGACTTGATATTGGACGTGACAATCGGTTTCTCTGGTTTAGGATCATCGAGCTTTCTTCTCTTCGCCCGAGAGGGATGCTCTGTGATGTGCGACATGATTTGATGGGTTGGAGTTGTAACTTATTTTTTTTTTATCGATGTCCCGATACCATCGACATTTCCAGCTTGTTGATTGGTTGAGGACTCCCCGCCCGGTACAAAAGTGTGGATACACCGCCTCTTTCTGCTAGATTAATATAAGGGCGGTGTGTTATTAGCCTCCGATAAGTGGAGACAACATCATCTCCATCCTTTACCTTTGTACTCCGTACATCTCTGGTTGTCGATTTCTCCGGGTCCTTTACACGATATCTTCGCAATGATGGCTTAGACAGCCTGTTAGCAAAGGCTATGTATGGGAATGGCACTTAATCCTGTGTTGACAGCGATATGAATAGCCCGGATACATACAACGGACTTATCCGAGTCCTACGGTGTTAGCACCCTCTATTGCAGTGTCTAATGCCGATCATTATCAGCTTCTACAGGGATGCTACACGACACTCGGACAATTAGCTCTTGGGGCGTATACTGGCGATTAACTGTGCCACCCAGGACATAACTCTCTCATTGATGAATTATCCAATGGCATCGTTATGTCCCAGTTGGTAAATTCAGTCACCCGTACACGTCCCAAAAACGGCTAGGTTGAAAGATAGGTTGGTGGTATTGGACTGTTGCCTTAGAGCCGTTCAAGATAAGTCTAGCTTATCTGGTCCATCACCCTCAGGACACTTGTTAGGTGGCCTTATGTCCCTCATGGCATCACGACCTTATATATAGTCCAGTAGTTTCCTCCTACCTCCTCTCTCTCTTCATCACTCTCTTCATCGCTCTCCCTGTCTGCCTTTTTTTATAGTGAATGCCATCATTATTTCTCCATTGAGTAGTATTCTCTAGAACACATCCCCTTTGCCTCCAACAGCCGACTCTCCCAGTCAGAAGTTAAAGACCTTCGAATCTTGTTTTCATTCCCCATCATGACATTTGTCATTCAGCCCTGTTTCCCGGAAGATGCCCCGGGCCTTGCAGCGACTATGATGGGTGCTCGTCTCACCGATCCCCACTGGAGGTGTCTGTGGGATGATCCATCTGCCGAAGGCATTATTCCTGGGGCCACCAAGCGCCTTCCTTGGAATTTAGTGACCGGCACAGAAACCAAGCGGCATCAGAAGGTTATCGATGTCGACACTGGTCAAGTGGTGGGGTATTCGCGATGGAGCCTCCCTAAAACTTTGGCAAAGAAGGGCGATGTCTGGCTTGAAGCACAGGTAGCCGAAGGGACTCCCACCGACCGCGCAGCATATGAGAAACAGTATCAAGAGAACACCCGGGATGGACAGGCTATAGGCCTAAAGGTTGGGGAGATGATGGATTATCGCAGTGCTCCTCTCGAAGAAGCGGATGCCCGAATTACGGCAAATGGGCCGTTTCTGAGTAAGATGCACACCGATATATCAGTAGCAGGCGGATTACTGATAACACTCTCCAGCTCTTGATTATTTGACAACAGACCCTTCTTTCTGGCACCAAGGTATCGGGAGTATGCTCGTGCAAAGCGGACTGCAGATCGCAGATCAACAAGGAGTAAAAACCTATGTGATGTCGGAACCAGCTGCACTGAAGCTATACCTCAACCTTGGCTTTCAACTGGTGGATACGGTATCGGTGGACTACTCCTGTTATGGCGGAATGGAGCCCATGGTCGAGTATTTCCTTGTTCGTGAGCCATCTCAGGTGGAGTCTATAAGTGTTGATGAGCAATATTTGTTATGATGCTGAGTTGTAATTCTATATATTCTCTCTTATGACCAGATGGATTGCGATGACCGGGCTTCTGTTGCGAAGGACAATATGGACTCATCTGCATTGACCGAGTATCGGTCTCTCTTGTGGTCCGATTTCATTCCATTTTGTTGATTAAGATTTAATCTCCCCGTAAAACAAATTATCATACCTTGGCACTAGTTGGCTTAGGAATGGACCAAAACAACATTTACCTCGGCCTGATAAGAAGATTCTATATATTTATAGTGAGATAGACGATATGTTTACGGTTCCCCTACGGTGTATGTCTTTCCTATATGCCATTCCAGGGTAATCAGTCGCAAACTATATATACAATGGGGAGAAAGACATAATTCCTAACAAACAGCTTTGTTATATATATTATCGTTATAACTATACTCTGCACTAGATAGGAAGGAAGGCTTGATTTGCGGCGAAGGCTTTTTGCTAGCAGGGTGCCGGTATCACTTAGGAATGCTTAGTGGTGAATGGAACAAACAATAATATCCTCATCTAGATATCATACAAGAACAAGATCGAAAACAAGTAACTCCCATACTTTAAGCTAAGTGATTGATGCAAAAACAATGGTAAAGAGATATAAGACGCAAGTAATAGAAAAACTCACGATTGCAACCATGGCTGGCATATTGGAAAGACAACAAAAATCAACCCCAAGTTCCACCACCACCACCTCTGCCCTGCCGCCGCTGGGCAGAAATACGCCAATCGTCTTCGCCAGCAAAGCGGTTGTGCAGGGGCTGGATGCGCTCCGCCTTCTTACGCTTCGACAATCGATCCGTAGGTGCAACCTTGAAGAAAGTGGGCGCTGCCTCCACGAGCCATTTCGGCTCAATAGCAGTCGTGCAGTGCATGTACTCCTTGGTCGTGAGAACCAAGGTGTGGTAGATGACGTGCTCGGCCGGTTTACCGAACATCGCGGAACTGGGGTGCATGTATACGGGCGTTCCTTCCACCAGGGTCTTGTATCCCTCCTGGGGGTCTTTACGCGCTGCGTTGCGGAAGAAGCCGGTGCACAGGGACTGTCGCACTTTCATGGTATCCCGGCCGCAAGAGACGATGCGGTGCTTGTAGCGGTTCATGATGCCCATCAGCTGCTGGCGCACATCTTGGGCGCGCTTGATCTGTCGTGCTTGAATGAAATTCTCGAAACACCAGGAATTGTTGAAGCCTGCGCTCTTCCACCCATTGTACACATTGAGGAGGGTCAGATGATCGCCGTGCGGATCGTGGAATTTGGACTTCTTCTGGTCTGCTTGTTGCTGCTTTTCTTTGGGGCGATAGAAGACAGACTGGATGGACAGCATGGCGACAATGCTAAGCATTTCATCGGAGCAGCCTGAATCCACAGATGCAATGAGCACCTTGGCAAGCGCAGGTTCCATGGGGAAATCAGCCATCTTTCGTCCGAGGCGAGTTAAAAGACCCTCATCATCAAGTGCTGACAAGGCATACAGTTCTTCGAGTGCTGTCAACATGGTGTTGGTAGGAGGTGGGTCCATGAAATCGAAGTGGAGGAGGTCGTTGATACCCATTGCCTTGAGCATGAGAATGGTATGTGAGAGGTTCTGACGCTGAATTTCGGGAATGGTTGTTGGAAGCATTTCAGACTGATAGGCAGCCTCCGTGTACAATCGGAAACACTTTCCAGGTCCTGTTCTTCCGGCACGGCCAGCTCTTTGCTTAGCTTGCGCTTGGGAAATGGGAGTCACCACAAGGGAATCCATGCCGAGCTTCGGATCGTAGGCGTTCTGCTTCACGAAACCGGGATCAATAACGTAGTAAATCTGATCAATTGTGATCGAGGTCTCCGCAATATTAGTTGCAATGACGACTTTACGTCCGCCCGGGGGTGCTGGATCAAAAATCCTACTCTGCATCTCACTAGGTAGTGCAGAATAGACAGGTAAAACGACCAGATCAGGGACACTAGGTCCCAAAGCTTTCATGCGCTCGAATAAAATCTCACATGCTGTATCAATCTCTTCTTGGCCTGTTAAGAAGACCAGAATGTCACCTCGCGGTTCGGTCAAGTGAATCTGCATGACAGTGATGAGTGCGGCATCCAGGTAATCAGACTCAGGTTCCTTGGAGTACATGACTTCGACAGGGAAAGTTCGGCCAGGAATGGAGAAAATGGGACAGCCGTGGAAGTATTCAGAAAACTTTTCAGCGTCCAGTGTGGCGGACGTGATAATCAATCTGAGATCGGGTCTTCGTTTGACCGTCTTTTTCAACAATCCGAAGAGGATATCAGTTGCGATTGTCCGCTCGTGCGCTTCGTCGAGCATGATAACAGAGTATCTCTTGAGGTCTGGATCCAGAAGAATTTCTCTCTGAAGCATTCCATCGGTCATGTACTTGATCTTGGTGTCTGGGCTGGTACAATCCTCGAAACGGATGGTATATCCAACCTCTGCTCCGAGCTTGCAGCCAACTTCCTCGGCCACACGTTTGGCCACTGACATGGCAGCAACACGGCGAGGCTGGGTGCAACCAATCATTCCATTGTTTCCATATCCGCCCTCGGCCAGGTACTGCGTCAACTGTGTGGTCTTTCCAGAACCCGTATCTCCGACGACAATCATCATTTGATTGTCCTTCACTGCATCCAGCAATTGCTTCCGGAATTTGTAGACCGGCAGACTCTCGCGTTGTTGTTTTATCGACATGGTCGTCCGCTTTCCAAAAGATGGGTTCTTGCCCATCGTCACTCTCTTCCACTCCGGTACAGCCTCGTCCGGCTTGGGCTGCTGCGTACTCCGCAGATCAGCAGCAAATTTTCGCTCTTCCGGTGCAACCATGGGATCCTGCCATTGAGCGTTCAGATCAACATCCGCCGCCTTTTCGGCCGCCTTGTCCTGTGCTTCCTGCTGCTTCAGTTCGCGCCTCTCCTTGGCAAGGTTGGTGCCTGCCATAGCAGAACGGTTCATTGAACCATCGGGAGCCTTGACAACACGAATAGGAGAAAGTTCGAGGGATTGTTTCGTCTGGCCAGCCAAGAAAGGAGGCTCCTCGTCTTTGACCTCAATGTCGACATCTTCCTCCTCTTCGAAAGTGCCTTCGCCGGTGAGCGTTGCGTTATATTCATCGTCGATATCGGGATAGTCCGCTGCAGAGGCAACACCGGAGGCTATCAATTGTCTGATCTCCCACCGCTCTGGCGAAGTCATGCGCTTTCGATTCCTCATTCGCCGACCTCCGGAACCTTCAATAACGGGCACATCGGAGCCGAGGCTGCCGCACCTATCATCTGCGAATCCACCATCGAGACGTTCCATATTTGCACCAGAAGCAAGGCGTTTCTGGGGAACAAGGTCCATGCCTGTCACTTGATCCACCTCTTTCATGGACAGTCCGATGCGAGTGCCTTCAATACTAGCGACTTTGACTTTGACTGGTTGTCCACGTGAGACCAGATCTGAAGGGTGATTGACCCGTGCTCCTTCTTGCATTGCTGAGACGTGAACAAGACCATCAACCTTCCCCTTGACGCCCTTTAGATTCACAAAAGCACCGAAATCTTTCACACCTGTAACGGTTCCATCGTAGATTTTGAACACAACGGGGTGGTCATCCAGCTCGACCGGCGGAGGACGGCGGAAATCATCATCCTCGTCACGATCGCGGTGTCTCCGACGGTCACTATGGCCATTGCGACGGCTGTCTTCCCGGTTGTTGTATTTTCCAATCGATCTACCGAACTCGTCCACGAGATCATCGTTTTTGTTATAACGCTGGGCACTTCGGGATCTTGATCGCAAGCGGTATTTGTCTCTGCGCCGTCCACGGTCGTAATCGTTGTGCTCGGGGCTACGGCTCCGCTTCCTCGTTCCACGGTCGTTTCTCGATGCATGTGGTTTGTCCTCCTTCGCTTTTCCTGCCAGGCCCTCGAGCATGGCGAAAGTGTCGTCCATCGCACCTGCTTGTGCGTCGGCCTCGTCTGCCGCTTGGCGATCTGTGTAGTCTTCTTCCGCCCAGCGCTTCTCCGTATCGGGGACCGCAAGGCCCTTGAACACGCGAGTCTTTTGCTCTAGAGCATCAAGCAAAGCCATATCGTCGTTGGCGTCAGAAGTTCCCTTGTCGTTCTCTGCTTTCTTTCCCTTGTACTTGGGGTGCATCGTGAGCACCATGCGGTCGACACTCTCCAAGAGACTTTGTGGGAATTCGCCGCCCATGTCGTCGAAAAATTTCTTGAAATCGGAAAACTTGCCGTTGCATTTGAGGTGCTGGTCGATTACGAACTCTGCGAGGGTCTTGTCGGCGATTCCGAGGTGATTCTCGAACTCGTTCGTCACGCGCGAGACGAGCGAGAACAGCTCCAGAGACTCGAGGTCATCCATGATGGGCGGTAGAACAAAAGAGATCCGACCAGATAGAAGATAGAACCAGCAAAGCTGGAGAAGTGACGTTTCAATTGGCGAGCGCGCAAAACATCTCCCGTCGCAGCAGCTCGAGATCTTGAAGGCGGAAAATTAGTGCAGCCGAAGTTGCCACCGATAAGATACGGCGGTAACTTGCCAAGACTTATAGCCCCTAGGTGAGAGTTGATGCCTGAGTGCCTTATTTAGCACCGCTTTTTACACTGCTCTATACAATCAATGTGTATGGTAAATTTATTGATACTACAAAAATGAAGCCCTTCATCTACAAATGGCAGTATCTCCATGTTTTTGGACGGTTTGTAAGTGTCAAAAATAAAGAGGATTTGTCAGATCAGGGGCTTTGTCTATGTATGGTAGGAATTGATTTAAATGGAGATGAAAGGCTTCATTTTTGACACTTGCAAACTCCCGAAAATATGGAGATGTCACTCACTATTTGTATGGAGACGAAAGGCTTCATTTGCAAACAATTACGAAGGCTTTTGTAATAGAAATTCAGGTATTGTAATCTTTCTGCCGTTCTAAAGTGAGGCATTCAGGCATCAAATTATCTATAAATGGGGGTTTGAACCCTGGCCACTAACTATAAGTCTTGGTAGGTAACTGCACTTTTTTGACGATGGTCAAGTGAGACTTCATCGATTTATGGTCACAATATAATAGTAAATGTCGGAGAAAGTAATAGTAAATAAGTCTAGAGGTATTAGGTATTATGTATTGAATATTGGAGATCAGTTTTATACATCTAATATACATATTTCTTGTTGTACATATTCATCACTCTTTGGGGATTTCTGTGTCATAGTACGACTCTTTTGAGTCAGACTCCGAGTCATCCAAGTCGGGGGATACACCCTCTTCCTCACCCTCTGCTGCCGGTGATGGCTCATATAATGAGAGATCAGCGTCGGACGACTCGCCCTCTGCAGCCTTTCCAACCTCCGAAGCAGTTTCTTCGGAGAGATTGATTTCCATTTGCTCTCCTTCACCAGATGGTTGCATCCAGTCTCCAGCAACTCCCATGCGTTCCTGCTCCAACAGCTGTTTCTGCAGAGCAATCTGGCGCTTCAGAGAAGCACCCTTCCGCAGCCTCTTGTTAGCGGAGAATTCAGTCAATGCCCGAACCATCCGCTGCTCAACAAGTTCCTTGACATGGCTTGCCAGAGTTCGGTCGGTGAAGACACCACCGAATCGGAAACTGAGCCACAGGTACAAGATAACTGCCCTATGAAGGCTCTCTAGATCATGCAAATACTCATTACTGCCAGAAACGGGCTGCTCGATGACTTCCAGGTTGAGATAGGCGATATCCAACAGTCGCCCTTCATGATGTTCGGCTACACAGTCCGCCATAGCACCGGTAACATCACGCGCACCTGAGCTTTTACGGTCCATTGGAGAAACCATGAATTTTAACTGGTCCTCGAATGGCAGCCCTTTGACAGTGTCGATAATTTCGGCGTTTTCCAACTGACTGCTAGGGTCACACAAGAAGAACAAAGGGTTGACCTTTGCAATGTCCAAGACCCGCTTGATCAGATATTCGAAAGGTACACCTGGTGGGAAGTAGGCGGCGAATTTCCGGAAAACAGATTCTGGAGGGAAGATGCCAGCTGCACTCAGCGGTGGGGGTTCCAACTTCAGAGCTTGCTGGATATATGGAAGGTCAACCTCTTCGAGACAGGAGATCAGGCCCACGTTAGGCTCCTCATTTTCACTTTCCGTGGCATTGGCTGGGCGATATCGACCAGCACGTCCGCCGATTTGTTTAATCTCGGGGACAGTAAGCCGTTGAAGTCCAGTCGGGACACGCTTGACGAGGGTGTCAAAGATAACACGTTTGCAGCTCCTATTGTTGGTTAGTATGGAAGCGCAAGTATAGCAAGTGAGCGTAGAACTCACAGGTTGAGACCCATGCCAATCGCATCACTCGCCACGAGGAAGTCATAATCATTATCTGGGTCATTGAACAGATTCGCCTGTTGGGTCCGAATCTCTGCTGGCAGACCACCATAAACGATGGCTGCGCGTCTTCCGGTGGTCTTCTCGATGTCTGCCTTCATGGCGTGTATACCTTTGCGCGAAAAGACGACTATACAATCACCCTTTTCAAGGCTATTAAGATTACCCTTCAAACTGTGCGGCATCACCTCCAAGGCGTTCAGACGTTCGTAGCGGTGGACTTCCAAATTGTCTCCCGTGAGTGCACATAGCTCCCGAATCAAGGGTATGGCGCGGGTTTCACCGCACAGGTGCAGTTCGGCTACCTGGGCACCAAGGAAAGCTCGAGTCCATGCCCATCCTCTTGACGAGTTAGCAATCATTTGGATCTCATCGATCACGCCAACATCGTATTCCTGCCCAAGGCTAACCATTTCCACGGTATTGCTGGTAATACGCGGCACCTGATCATCGTCGGGAAATTTGACATCGTCACCAGTAACGAGACTGCATGGAACCCCATCTGCCTTGAATCGATGATATACTTCTTGCGCGAGCAATCTCAGCGGACCTGCGTAGAACCCATTCTTGCTTTTCGCCAGCCGTTGTAGTGCATGGTAGGTTTTTCCGGAATTCGTCGGCCCGACATGGAGATGGATTGTTCGCTGCATTGATCGCGCACGCGGGTACCACTCGGCTGGCCATCGAAGGTCCGTTACTTCTTGCTGTGCTTCTAATATGGGTGCTGAAAACCTCGCAGTGATGTTTTCCGAATACTGCATGTATTCCACCTCCTCCCGCAGGCCCTGAATTCCAGAAGCGAGGTAGGCCTTTTGCAGCGCTACCTTTGTATGCCGAAGGGGTCCCCATTGTGCAGATGCCTTCTTATCATCTGATTTACAGGCGTTTTTAATTTGGCGCTCGAATTGAGTCCATCCTTCAAGTGAATCGCCTGATTTCTTCAACTTGCCGTATACATCGTGCAGAGTCGCATCCACCAGTTCATTGAAATCTCGTGCGGCCGCAATATCCTGTCGGGCAGACCTTGCGGCCGAAACTCCTCCTTGTGATTTGCCTTTTTTTGTATCTTTCCTATCTTTCCTGTCTGTGAAGATCTCGGGTTTGACCTTTCTTGATCGTTGCAGAATCGAGGTTGTGGTGAAGGGACGTACAGCGAAACGAGCTAAGGGTCGCAAAGTGAGGGAGCGACTAACGCCAGTCCATGGCTGCATTCCTAGACGACGGGGATTCTCCAATCCCGTAGAGAGAGGAACGATTCAAGAACAAAAGAAAGTCCGAAGTCCGTAACAAAGAGAAAGGGTAGAAGATTTAAAGAACAAGGGGACATAAGGAGAGAAACCAAAAAAGTTCCCTTATCGACTTTGATCCACTTTAAAGCTCCAATGGTGGGGAAAACCATCTTCCCTTCATATACCTCAGACGGGGCCACCTCTCCTCCTCCTTGAACTGAACCTCTATTCACTCTTCCTTACTATATCTGTCTGCCTTTTTCTTTTTTTGTACTCTTTCTTTTCTGTTCCAGTCTTGACCCTGAAGCCCCAAGTTGTGGGCTGCCCGCCATCATGGGCTCCTCGATAATTAACATTCAACGCGACTGTGGGTGCCTGCTTCTACTACCTCTTGCAAGAACCCCTGACTGACCTGATACTGTCTGGAATAGTTATACTGAACACAATCCGCAATACCGGCGGCCATGAGGTGAGCCCGACCCCTCCGATCAGCCCCTCTACCGCGGATACTGACGGCAACCCTCCCCCTAATAGTGGAAAGTACTGGTGGTCGATGAGACCAGCAAGAAATTGGTCTACGGCGCTGTGAAGGAGGAGGAAATCCTCAATTTCAATGTTTGCAGTGAGCTCGTTTTGTTCTTTGCGACTCAAGCGATCTCACTAATCACCACCACACCATAGACGTCGAGCAGATCGAACATCGACGACCGTCCAATCCCGATATGGACGCGTTGTACATATTGTCCCCGGAATCGTACGTGATCGACTGTCTAATGGCAGATTTCGAGGTGGGCCGGTACAGAAAGGCATTCTTGGTGTGGACTTCATGTTAGTGGGCTGGTGAACCGGAACCCATCGCGACGTCATTTAGCTCACACAGCTTATAGCCCTCGACCCGCAGCTGCGATCTCGGATTGACCGGTCCCAAATGGCGCGCGAGCGCATTGCGGACTTTTACACTATGAATATCAATTTCTATCCCAGGGAATCACGCTTGGTCACATTCCGGGACCCGTGGAGCTTCCCGATGCTCTTCCACCCGGGTTGCAACAACTTAATTCGGCGTCATTTGGAAGAATTGGCCCAGAAGGTAAGATATACTCTCCGAGAATGTCGATTGGGCTTGCTGACGTTGAATCAAGGTCGTCTCTCTTTGCGCTTCCCTGGGCGAATACCCTGTGATTCGGTACTATCGGCCCCGGTCTCCGACTCACGAAGCCGGAGTTATGTGCTCTCACTTGGCGCGTTTCATTCAAAATGAATTGGATCAGTTTGCGCAACATCAGCGTGACTTCCCGCCCCAAACAAACCGACCCCGAGGCGTACTACTCGTAGTAGACCGTTCCATGGACTTGTTCGCGCCCCTTCTTCACGAGTTTACATACCAGGCCATGGTCCATGATCTTCTTCCTCTCACAGATGGAGACAAGGTCACCTACAAGACGGTTTTAAATCAGGGCAGCAGAAATGAGGAGGTCAAGGAGATGGAGATTGGCGAGAATGACCGAGTCTGGGTGGATTACCGCCATATGCATATGAAGGATGTTCTTGGAAAACTGGGCGAAGACTTTGCCAAATTCCGAGCAGCGAACCCTCAGTTTGCAGACGAGTGAGTTTCAACGGGCCTTCCCCATACCAGAGTCGAAATACTAACTTGAACTTTTTTCAGTAATGACAAATCTAACGTCAACACCATCAAGGATATGTTGGGCGGACTGACAGAATTCCAACAAGGTAAGGACACCTACACGCTGCACCTCAATATGGCACAAGAGTGTATGAACTACTTCCAGTCCCGCAAACTCTTGGAAGTGAGCTCCACCGAGCAGTCATTCGCAACAGGTCTGGATGAGAACTACAAAAAGGCAAAGAACCTAGCAGCGCAACTCGTACAGCTCCTCGATGACGACTCAGTCGTACAACCAGATCGGCTTCGACTCATACTTCTGTACATCATGTATCGTGGTGGATTGCTAGGTGGTGACATTCGCAAACTCATGGCGCACGCTGGACTCCCACCACAAAACGGAGGGGTGATCGCCAACCTCGAACTCCTTGGGGTTCGTGTCGAGAAACCTCTAAAGGATGAAAAACCACCAGCGCAACCTCTTTTCAACCGACGAAACCCACCACCCGAATCAGAGGAGCTCAGCCTAAACCGGTATGAGCTAGCTATCAAGCAGATGCTCGAAGACCAGCTTCAGGGCAATCTGGACCCGACTGTTTTCCCCTTCACGCGTCCGCACACCGAGACGGACGGCGCCATAGCTGCTCAAGAAATGCAGTCACAGCAAGCCTCTTTACGCAGCGCAAAACCGACCTGGGCACGCACAAGATCCGTCGACCAGCCTCGACAACGCATAATCGTATTTGTGGCCGGTGGTGCCACCTACGGCGAGTCACGAGCCTGTCACGAAATCTCAGCGGCATACAACCGGGATGTCTACCTTGCCACAACCCACATGTTGACTCCGAGTCTCTTCCTCCGCCAGGTAGGGGACCTTGGTGTTGACCGGCGTCGTCTAGACCTCCCATACGAGCGCCCCAAACCTACTGCTCCAGCCCATCTCTTCGAGCGCGAGGCCCCTCCAGCTCCTAATCCGCCGCCACAGAAGAAGCCCGTCTCAACAGCACACCTCAACCCGCCAGCTCCGCCAGAGGCACTGATGGCTGGTATGTCAATAAACGGAAATGGAAGCGGAAGCAGCCCTGCCTCATCTGGTAGCGGAAAGCACGACAAGAAGGACAAGAAAGATAAGGACAAGAAAGACAAGGACAAGAAGGACAAGAAGGAGAAAAAATACCGTTTCTTCAAGTAGCATTTGCCTTTTCTATTTCTCTTGGTCCCACCCTGTTTTCTGTGTCCTGCTGTCCCCATCCAGCGCTTTTGTGATACCATTCTTTTCCTTGTCTTTCTGTTGGTCTGGTCTGGTCCCTAGCATTCAAGGCGCTATTGTCAGCGGTTATTTTATTTATTTCCTAAGATGAGTCCTATAAAGACTCAATTCATGGGAATGTGCTCACTGTACTACAATTCATGTTAGGTAGAATCTGGACTCCAGTTTCAACTTAAATGCCTACAAGTAAATATTCAAGTTAAGCACTCAAAACAGAAACAAATGCTGTATCTCTATGAAACTGATATCCATATGAAACCACACATCAAGGATTATACATAGAAAATTCTCTTGCACAAAGTATGCCTTTTTTACAGCCTTCGTGTACATCTAGAAAGAGCATCTAAAAAAGACCAACAAAAAAAGACATGACAAGGCCGCATAAGCCGCCGATTAGGTATCCTTGGAACAAATAAACAACAAATAGGGGTATCATTGAACACAAAAACAAGAAAAAAAAGAACATTCGAAGCATATTCCATCCATGCAACCCACCACCTAAGCCCCCTTCCCGAGATACTTCAAAACCTCATCATTTTGATAAAAAGCCTTCCTCATCTTCTCCGCCTTTTTCTTATCCTCCGCAATCTTATTCCGCACCTGCTTAGCATTAAGCTTCTGCGCCTTCACCGGCGCAGGTCTAGGCGGCAACGGATCTCCATCCCGATCAAGCCCAGTCCCCAGTCCAGCCGTACCATGCTTGGCATGGGGTTTGATAGGTTCGCGGATCCCCTCACGGCCCGATGCGCCAAGCCCAAGTCTGCTATCAGGATCCCAGCCGTAGGTAGAGAGGTATCGGAAACCTGAGCGTGTGCGGTCGAGGTGCGATGGCGGGTGTGAGTGAGCGAGACAGAACTGGTGCACGAGTGAGGCTTCGTGGGGAAGTGGCTTTTTGTCTGTTGTATTTGCTGTGGCTTTGGGGACAGGTACGTGGCACACTTCGCAGTATTCTGTAGTTGCGGGCGCGGGCCCTGTAGGTGGAGGCGGGGGGGTTATGTCTCGAGTTGGTGGCGCGGAGTGTGTGCGGATTGGTGGTGAGGGTGCGCGCTGGGTTGGTGTACTCGGTGATGTACTTGCGGCTGGTTGGCCCATCACAATAGAAAGATATGTGTCTGCGATGCTGGTGCCGGAGGAAGAGGAGGGAGTTGGGGCTGTTGTTGTGTCTAGATTGGAGGAGCGCACGAACTGAACGGGTTTTCGCCGGATGCCGGAGCTGAAGGGGCGTTGTTGCTCCGGTGGGAGGAAATAATCTTCGTCCTCAGAGGTCATGGTTGAGAATGGTAGAGCTCTTTGAAGAGGAGAAAAGGAAGAAGACGGAAAGAAGAACTGGGGGGTGGAGGATACGACCGATTAAATATGCCACCAGACACATAACTCTCTCATTGGTTCATATTGCCAGGCAATAATTTAGATCTCTCACTTCACAGGAACCGTATTGAATCTAACTATAGTTATACAATTAGCGTAGTACTTTATATAGTATTTTTATAAATGAATACTGTTGAGCAAGCTGTTACTATATGGGGAGAAAGTAGAGGAAGAATTATTAATTGATTAAACTAGAAATGTAGGGGGTTATATACCCTGGTAAAACTATCTAAACTCTACTCGATTGTAGCAAATAAGCTAACAAATAGCAAATAACGAACAAATAGGACTTAGTCTATAGCAAATATATATATAGGAGATTGTTTAACGAATACTATATTAATTTTTCAATACCGGGCTCTTTATACTCCTAATTCTTAACTCTTAACTCTTGATTTCTTACTATCTTACTATCTTAGTCTAAACTGAATCTAAACTGAATCTAAATTGAATCTGAACTAAACCTAAATTAAATCTAAATTATATTATATATATTATAATTAGACCTCCGTAAAGCCTATAGATTTAGGCCTACGAAAACCTATAAAAGCCTTTCTATATAACCTTTTAAAATTACCTTATATTTAAGCCCTATTTTTTTATCTTTTATTAAGATAATATTTAGTTATTAAAGAAGTAGAATATATATAGAGATAAATTTATAAATTACCTATTAGATAATCATATAACGCGTTATATAGATAATTTCTAAATTACAGATATTCATTTAGAAAGTAGTAGTACTCTCTTTTCAGTCAAAAATATATATCTGATATCAAGATATCAACCTTACCCTTTTTACTAATTCCCTAACTTCTAGCTGTCGTATATAGTTTAAAATTAGACTATATACTAATATAGCCTCCCTAAATCTATATGTTAAATTTAAACTTTCTATAATAAGTAGAGGGTCGTAATATAGCAATTACAATAGTAGTGACTCCGTAGGTTTTTAGGCGCCAAGACCCCTTGATTGGGCCCGGATAAAATCTGCGGAGGTCTAATTATAATGTATTGTAGAGAGGGTAGTGAAAGAAGGAAGAATTCAAAGTAATAGCTACATATAGGAAGGAAATTGGCAGATCTCTTGGCCACTGTTATATACCATTATAAAGTGTATAGTATAGAAAAATAAAGGAGAAGTTAAAATTAGTAAATGCTTCAAGAAGGCGGTAATGGACTAGGCGGTGAGATAATAACCAATGAGAGGGTTATGTGTCGGGTGGCATATTTGGCGCCCGTAGGAGGAGCGGGATTAAATGGTGGCGATAAGAGATAAGCGGAGATGGGGACGTGTACGTTGGAGAAATCCCTTTGGACACACACCTGTCCTTTCTCTTCCCATCTTCGCATCTCAATTAAATATGCCCATCCCCATCATTGCCCAGGGTCTTCGGGATGGCGTCTCGTCCATCCCGCATGCCTGGACAATCCTCCGCATAGCACCATGGGTGCTAGCCCTGGCGGCACTGAAATACTATTTCGAAGGAGCCCGCAACGGCTCGGAGCGAATGATGCGATCAAAAGTGATAATGGTGACGGTAAGACACCACATCTAACACCACCCCAACCATCCAATTGCCCAATCTAACAAACATCAAAACCATCAGGGCGGAACATCCGGGATAGGCGCAGAAGTCGTCCGCGAGCTCGCAACTCGCGGCGCCCAAGTAATCCTCCTAACCCGCCAACCACCCTCCGACCTCTTCCTCTCCGAATACATCGACGACCTACGCACCAGCACGAAAAACCCCCTCATCTATGCCGAACAAGTCGACCTCTCCTCCCTGCACTCCATCCGCACCTTCGCAACGAAATGGATCGACAACATCCCACCCCGTCGACTTGACGGTGTAATACTCGCGGGTGGCATAGCCGAGCCCTCCGCAGCGCGCACCTTAACAATAGACGGCATCGACCAAGAATGGCAAACAAACTACCTAGCCAACTTCCACCTCCTCAGCATCCTCAGCCCAGCACTGCGCGCACAGCCCGCACACCGCGACGTGCGCGTGATCTTCGCAACATGCTCCAGCTACATCGGCGGCAACTTCAGCAATTTCGAGTCCGTGGCGCGGGGGAAACAGAAGGTTGTCTCGAAACGGACGAAGACTTCCCCTGCTCTGTACGCACAGCCGAAGGGCGTGTACGCGCTCAGCAAACTTGCATTGACTATCTTCGCGCACTCGTTCCAGCGGCATTTGAATTCGTACGAGAGGCCGGATAGTCTGCCGCCTTGCACGCGGGTTATCGTTGTTGATCCCGGTCTCACGCGGACTCCGGGAATGAGGCGGTGGTTGACTGGCGGGTCGTTGTGGGGTCTTGCATTGTACTTGATTACCTGGCCTATTTGGTGGTTGGTGTTTAAGTCGCCTACACAGGGTGCGCAAAGTATTCTGTATGCGGCGATGGAGCAGCAGTATGGACGGGGTGGGGGTGGGTGGTTGATTAAGGAGTGTCGGGAGATGGATTATGCGCGGGCTGATGTGCGGAATGATGAGGTTGGGAAGAAGCTTTGGGAGTTTAGTGGGAAGATGGTTGAAGAGGCGGAGAAGGAGAGTGCTGTTATAAGGGCTTTGGAGAAGAAGGAGGTTAATATTGAGAAGCAGAAGGTTGAGGATGAGAAGGTTAAGAAGGAGGCAGCTGAGAAGAAGGGGAAGAAGGCTGAGGGGTCGAGGAGGAGTCGGAAGGGTCAGAAATAAGTGAAGATATGTGCATGTGTATATCTATTTTTTATATGTAGGTATTGGGTATGATATGATATGATTATATAGATGGAGTTTGAGGGCTATAATTCCACCATAACAAAAAGAGAAACAAGCTCAAAATTATAGACCAAGCATCACCAAAAAAAAAAAGGAAATTCGTTTCATGTATTCTACCAACTAAATCCAGAATTTTAGGATTTCTCTATCAACAAAGGCAAGACTCATTACAAGCCACAGAACACGACTACATCACCCGAAGTAAATTTACTTCTTGAGCTGAGCGACCAGCTCAGCAGGGGGCTCCTGACGGTAACCCTGGGGGTTGTTCTTAGTCCAGAGCCAGAGATCCTCGCAAGCCTGCTCGAGGGTACGCTCAGCCTTCCATCCAAGCTCGGTGTTAGCGCGGGTGGGGTTGGCAGTGAGGTTGAGGACATCACCAGCGCGACGGGGAGCAACCTCGTAGGGCTGGTCCTTTCCGACGGCGGCGGAGAAGGCGCGGACCATCTCGTAGACGGTGCTGCCCTTTCCGGTACCCAAGTTCCAGGCGCGGACACCGGGGTTGTTGGCGCGGAGGTAGTTCAGGGCCTTGAGGTGGCCGTCTGCGAGATCCAGAATGTGGATGTAATCGCGGATGGCGGTTCCGTCGTGGGAATCGTAGTCTAGGGTGAGATGTTAGATTGGGGGGGTTTTGCTAATGAGGGAGGAAGCGGGTGAGGGGAAGGAAGGGTTGCATACCATCACCGAAGACCATCAACTTCTCGCGCTTGCCAGTAGCAACCTGGGCAAGCAGGGGGAGCAGGTTGTAGGGGACACCCTGGGGGTCCTCGCCCATGATACCGCTGGGGTGGGCACCAGCGGGGTTGAAGTAGCGGAGCAGAGCACCGTTCCACTTCTTGGCCTCGGCCTCGTTGCCGGCCTTGGTGGCGTTGTTGCGCTGGGCGTTGATCACGTCGGTGATGGCGGTCTCGACGGCGAACTTGGTGTTGCCGTAAGGGTTGGTGGGGCCCAGAGGGCAGTTCTCGGGGATGGGGATCATGTCGGGGAAGCGGGTGGCATCACCGTAGACGGTGGCGGAGCTGGAGAAGACAATGTTGGTGACATTGTTCTTGACCATTGAGCGCAGGAGGTTAATGGTGCCGTAGACGTTGACCAGGTAGTAGTCCAGGGGCTTCTCGCCAGACTCGCCAACGGCCTAGATTAAGACAATTGGATTAGCTATTGGATCATGCGATACGGGTTATTTTTTGGTGTCTCATAGGATACATACCTTCAGGGCAGCGAAGTGGATAACGCTGTCAATGTCGGGGTGGGCCTCGAACACCTTGTCGAAGCTGCTCTCCTCGGTGACATCGAGCTGGTAGAACTCGGCCTTCTTGCCACAGATAAGCTCAATACGCTTGAGAGCCTCAGGAGAAGAGTTGTACAGGTTGTCAGCAACGACGACCTTGTAACCAGCCTCGAGAAGGGCGAGGGTGGTGAATGAGCCAATGTAGCCCGTGCCACTAGCGGGAGTTAGTTTCCAATATATAATAAGCTAAATAGGGAATTGTCCACTTCCACTTACCCAGCAACAAGAACTGAACCAGCAGACATGATTTAAATTCCGTGATAATTAACAGGAAAGATGGAAAATACGGAGAGGTCCGGAGTAGAAAGCGGACGAGGGGCAGCTTTTAAGGGGAAATTGGAGGTGGGGGGGACCTGGGCCGCCTCCCCACGTGGATATGTGATGATGCGGCCAAGTGGTTTGATGTGTCGTTTTTGTTCTTTTTCATCTCTTTGGTTTAGGATTAATTTCCAAATATCCATTGATCTACACAATTGAACCTCTTAATTTCCTTTTTCTCCCTTCTCCTATTCGAGGTTATTAGGCCATTGTTGATTGTTGATGCGGACAGTACATCGAAGATGTGCTGTGACCGGGAGAGGTGAAAACAGCCCTGAGTCTCGAAACGGGCAAGGATATGCAAGGATGAGCAAGGATGTGCAACGCAAAGAGAAATCACTCGAATCACTTGAATCCCTCGAATCCCTCGAATTCTCCGAAATCCCCTGAAATTCCTAAATTTCCTGCAAACAACGTCTCAACGCCGAATAGGGACATCTGCAAGGGGGACCAGTCCCCGTTCCCGGGGAATTTCAAATGTTTCCACCACATCTTATTTACTGTTTGAATATAGAACGTTGAAGTGAAATTGGTATTGGAAAAAAAAAAAATTGTAAAATAAACCGGGGTCAGGTACAATAGTATAACCTGATTTTTGGGGCCCCGTATTCCCTGTAGATGTGCTAGATAGTTGTGGTTGCATTTCAGCATTGTCATGAGACCATTGAGTACTCAAGGCCTCAGGGCTCATTCTCATTCATTCAAGTCTGGAAGAGCTGGGACAGAATTGATTAACGTGCCAAGGGTAGATACCCAAGGAGGCTCAAAATTATAATACCCTTATTGATCGAGGTATTTTAACCGAGGAGCTCAACGTCCAGACCAATGGCTCGCATGAAAAGGTTGACGTTGTTCAGACGCTGACTACCCATGTCGGCAGGGAGGGTCTTGCTGTATCCCACGGTCTCCATGACTCGGTCCCTGTAATAAATTGATTAGCACTGTTTTCGCGTATCACTATATCAAACCGGAAACACTCACTTAACGGCAATAACCAGGCGCTGCTGCTGCTCAGGACTGGCGCCAATGCCCACGGCGGCAAGGAACTGCCACACATACATATCGTCACCGGAGCTGATCGATCCAGGGAAAATGTCATTCAAGCCGAGTTCCAAAGCATCAAACAACACGTTGAACTTCACAACCCACTGCTGCCAATCGTGCTCGGAGGCCTGACCGGCCTCCTTGACGATCTCGGCACGACTGAGCAACATGGTCAAAATGCCCAAGCCAACCTTGGTACGAGCCACAGTCTGCACATGGGCTTGGTTAATGACCAATCCCAAAAGACCAATAATAATGTTGAATGGCGCCTCGTTCACGTATCCCAAAAGGCAGGGCATGACAGCCAGCGAGAACAGGTCAATGGCTTCGCGCACACCGAGCGATGGCTGGGCCTCGCCGGGCACGGGCTGAGCAAGACGGACCACATCCAGACTATCCAGGTGGAGGACAACCATGGTGAGAATAGTGACACGCTGTTCCTGGTCAATGTGACGGAAGATGCGAGGAATGGCTTTCTTGCCCTTGGGGTATGACAAGAATGCGATAAAGGGGTGTGGTGTCGTCGAGTTCGACACAATAGGTTCCATCACCTTCAATGACTGCCACAATTTCCGGTTGAGCGAGTGAAGTCTCTGTCTCCATTCCATGTGTTCTTGGATTGCCTCGGCGTCGCCTTCCTCGGGGGGTGGCGGCATCGTGCGCTCCATGTCTTCCATTGCCATCAACGCACTGTAAACACCTTCGAGATTCGTAAGGATCGACTTGCGATCACTAAGACTCAAATCCGACTGCTTCTTGGGCTTAGGTCCCTCTGAGCTATCAGGGCGCTTAATGTTCAGCATCGGCTTGGGGGCCTTAGCATTGCTAAATGAAATTTTTCCCAAGCTGCCCTCAATGATGAGCTGCTTGTTCTTGGGCTTAGCCTTTGCTGCCTCTACAGCACGCTGGACCTGCTGCTGCATTCGCTGCATGTGGTTATCGGCACTCTGGAAATTGCCCCGACGATGCCCACCGAGCCGGTTACCTGTCTGGAGCAGATAAGTCTGGGCGAAGTGACCGAGGGGTTGATGGGGATGTTGGCGCGGTGCGCCTCGAATCTGGCTGTAGACCTGGTAGTAGAAGTCCTCCGCCAGCACGGCCTCAGGGTCGGAATCCGCGATATTTCCAGCAGCCGCGACCAGCTGTTGCAACTGGATACGGGTGATGAAATTCTTATCCTGCGGGGTCATCAGACCATTCCCGCGGGACAGGAGGAAAATCTTGTGATTGCGCTTTGCCCGCTTGGCGTCCTCCACCAAATAAGTGTTACGCTGCTCTTCTGTGAGATGCATGAGTTGCTGCGGATTAGTGATAACCGGCATTCCATTGTTAGATCCCCGGCTGGGCGGCGGCCCTTGCTGTTGTTGAAGAGGTTGCTGCGGCTGGGGCAGCTGAGGGTGCTGGGCCTGGACCTGGGGTGGCCCACCATGGCGCGGGCCAGGAGGCGGCATGTTTTGCGGGGGAGGTTGGCGTTTTGCATCACATGCAACGGCCCACCGGGTGGCATATGTCCAGGGCCGCCGTAAAGCTCCGGCATACCGGGCGGTGGGTGTGGCATTTGCGGGGGTAGGTGGCCCTGTTTCATCTGTGCTTGGATGAACTCGGGAGGTACCGGAGGGAATCCATCAGGAAGCGTCTGGAGGTGCTGCAGCTGAGGAGGGTACTGAGGCTGGTCCACCATGGATCGCAGAAAGGCTTCTGCGGCTGGGGTCGCGGAAGTATGGCCATGATAACGCATCTGTGCTTCGACCTCTTCCAAGCTCATCATCTTCCGGCTCGGGGTAGCTGTTTCAGCAGGAGCGGCAGCGGGTTCAGCTTTCTTCTGCGACACACCCCATACACTAGATTTGGCTTGCAAGTCTGGAATATAGCCAGGATCCGAGTACTTCTCATAGCCTGAGCGCTTAGTGGTCTGCTGGGGGGGCGGCCTGCTGAACAGGAACTTGAGCGGGCTGAGGGGCGACTCGGCCTGCATTGGGATTTTGTAGACTAAAGCGAACCTGCTCCTCACCAATGGCATCGGAAACCTGAGCAGTCTGTCCAAAGAAATCAAAGTCTCTGCCAACAGATGTATCGGGCCCGGCTCCGCCAAACGTGTCATCGTTGAACTCATCCTGATCGTCGGGAAGCTGGTCACCGAGACCATCGTAGGTATCCTCAAAATCAATCCTAAATGATGATAAGTATAATGGCTATAATGGCGCATTCCAATCTATCAAAAAAGATAAGCTCACACGTCGTCATCTCCCAGCGCATTAGCTCGAGCAATATCGGCGAAGGGATCTGGGTTCTCGAAGAACCCCTTGGCCCCAGGACCATCACGGTCCCTAGGTAAGGTTGTATCAAATCCAAAGAAAGCCATCCTCTGGATGAGAAAGGATGGGAAAGAGGTGGGGAGGTGAATAGCTTAGTGGGGGGGAAGGTTAAGGGAAAGGTGCGATCGATGGACGGGAAGTTCTGGAGTGCGGATGCCTCAGGCAGAAATGCGTGCTTTTTGCCAAGCCACAGGTTGTCGATCCTCACTTCTGATGTGCATCTTTTACAGCTTTGGATATGTTAGAGAGAAATGTTTAAGATCAAGAGAAGATAAAGATGTTATAGGGTTATTTAAGACTATAAAGTCTACCTGATATTACTTTGGCCTTATAACTACATATGTCTATAATGTACATACTCGGATAGTAACAATATCAAGTTGACAAGAGAGGCATTACCTCGAACTTGTATAAATAGTTAACGAGAATCTCTTTTCTAAAGTGGATTTGACATCATTATCTCCAAGATCGAATATCGAATGAACTTAACGGAGTACAACAATCTCACTAACCCCGGTACTCTAATAATATCCTCCCCCCTGAGCAACTAGAATGTCTCAAATTGGGTGACACCCAAAGTGGCTGAAAGCGGTTATCATTGTCTTGCGCGGCCTTTCATCTTTTCCACCTTCAATCTCCCCTCCACCCCCTAAAACACCTTTCGAGATTTGCAGTGACTGCTCCTCAATTTTACTTCTATCTCATTCTCTATTGATGTCGCTCGTTTTTTAATCTGGATTGGTTCCAACTGCGCCGATCTGACCTCTATTGTTGCCTTGCCACTTGTCGGGGGAATCATCATTGTTCCTCCCCCCCACATCGCCATGTCTATCACTATTCGATATGCGCGCTATCTAGTCTTTGCCATCGTGGTGAGTCTCTCTTTTATGCTCACGAATATCCGTTGCTAACGTTAAGTAGGCATTGGCGCTCTTCTTCGTCGTCTCAAAATCCTCCATCCCGATGCCTACCACCGGGTTAACCACTCCTACACCCAAGACCCCCACATACGACTCAGTCAAGTCACAAAAACCGCAAGTTGTCGGTTCACACCGCGGCGAACGTGTAAATGCCACCTTTGTCACCCTCGCGCGCAATTCCGACCTTTGGGACATGGTCAAGTCCATTCGAACAGTCGAAGACCGTTTCAACCACAACTACAACTATGATTGGGTATTCCTGAACGACAAAGAGTTCGATGACGAGTTCAAGAAATTGACCACCGCACTGGTCTCCGGCAAAACTCATTATGGTGTCATCCCCGAAGAACACTGGTCATACCCAGAGTGGATCGACCAGGACAAGGCCAAAGAAGCGCGACAGGAAATGGACCGCAAGAAGATTATTTACGGCGGCTCGGAGAGTTACCGCCATATGTGCCGTTACGAGTCCGGGTTCTTCTTCCGCCACCCGCTCATGATGAACTTCGAGTACTACTGGCGCGTTGAGCCTAGCATTGAGCTCTACTGTGATGTCGACTCTGATCCGTTCCGCTTCATGAAGGAGAACAACAAGAAGTACAGCTTTGTCATCAGTCTGTATGAGTATGCAGCGACCATTCCTACCCTGTGGGATAGTGTGAAGAAGTTCACAGGTAGTCACCCTGAGCATATCTCCGAGGGAAATGCCATGGAATTCATCAGCAATGACGGTGGAGAAACCTACAACAACTGCCATTTCGTAAGTACTTCAAACTCGGTTAAACTTCAACCTCTCTAACCTTTCTGTTAGTGGTCCAACTTTGAAATTGGCAGCTTGGAGTGGCTGCGATCCGACGCATATATTGACTATTTCACTTCTCTGGACAAGGACGGTGGTTTCTTCTATGAGCGATGGGGCGACGCACCGGTTCACTCCATTGCCGCTTCTATGATGTTAAAGAAAGAGGAAATCCACTTCTGGGATGACATCGCCTACTACCATGTCCCATTCACACATTGCCCCTCGGAGGAAAAGAAACGCCTCGACTTGAGATGTTCCTGCCAACCGAAGGATAACTTCGACTGGAAGGATTACTCTTGTATGTCTATACCCCACCGATCTATACCTTTGGTACAAAACTAATTGTCATACAGGCACCAAGCATTGGTTCGATATCACCAAGATGGAGAAGCCGAACGGATGGGACACGAAATACGACTGATTTACTCATCTTGTCCATGGTCCCTCTGGGTCTATTCAAGGATGGCCTAGCCGTTTCCTTATTGGCGACAATGCGCGGGTCGGTTGTCTCGTCTGGATATGAAGCGCTGCGCATTTTTGGAGGCTGACAGTGTCACCCATTCACGCGGCAACTACAAAACCTCGGTAAAATCCGGTGCACTTTGCCCACTGCTCTGGCTTGTGGTGGGTATCTCACCTGGATGAAGCAATATGCTATTGATTTTACCACGCTTAGGTAAAAACCTGCACGTTTACCTTTTAACTGTTTCACTTTGATTCCCGTTATCGCGTTACCTTCAAGGGGTTTTACTTCGATGTCTGACATGTGTTACTATTGATTTTCGAGCGTTCGTCCTTGTTTCTGTTTTGTTGCATGGGTCCGGAGTAAAGTGATATTCCAGGGAACCATTTTCTATACCTTTAAAATTTCAAAGACACCGACACAGTTGACTTTAAAGGGCTTGAATATCGAAAGAGATAATATGATAATAAACAGACGCAATCCGTAGTGTTACATGCAAATATGAACAGAAGTTGCTCAGCGAAGAGCACAAGAAGCAAAATCCAAGTAGCCCCATGAGGCTACCTCATATACGGCAGCTGCTCAAACAAGGCCAAAATTGTATAATCTCACAGCAGGTCAACCACAATCAACCTGTATCCCCAAATCCATTTTAGTTGGTCTTCGGCTTCTTCGCACCGTACTTCGAGCGACTCGTCATACGGCTTCCAACACCACCCTAGTAACATACAATCAGTAAAAGATCTAGAAATACACTCCGAAAGTGGGTATGTAGAACCACAACCAAAAAGAAAAGGACTTACCAAATCCATCGCACCACGAACAAGGGTATATTTCACACCAGGACAATCCTGAGCACGTCCACCACGGACCTGAACAACACTATGCTGCTGGATATTGTGGCCTGTACAAGAAAATTAGCCAAAAAATCCCCGTATCCAGCTCCGGAAACAGAATCCATAGGATCCTCTTCCCTACACCAATCCAATTGCAAGTAAATCTTACCTTCACCAGGAATATAAGCAGTAATCACCTTCCCGGAACTCAACCGCACTCTTGCCACCTTCCTCTCACCGGAGTTAGGCTTCTTAGGCTTAGTGACACCAGTCTTAAGACAAACACCCTTCAACCCAGGCGTACCCTTCAGCGCAGGCGATCCACCACGACGAGCCTGCTGTCCAGTCCGAATACCGCGACGGACCTGGTTGTACGTAGCGCGGATGATCGGCGAGCTAGAGAATTGCCGCTTCGGCACGGCAGCGAAGCCAGCAGCAGCTGTACGGAAGACGGGGTGGGAGTTGAGGCGGGAGGTGATGGGGGATTGTTTCGCGGCGAAGGAGATAGCGGGTGATGTGGTGATTGTGCGGCAGAGGGGCGATGAGACCGCAGGACGGTGGATGAGAGTCCGTAGAGCCCGAAGGGCTATTGGGGAGAATAATTGGGTCATGTTGGGTGGTGTGAGATGTGCGATTTGGATCCCCTTTCGCTGAAGAATCTCGCGATAGAATTGGGTTGGTCCGGCGGAAGTGGAGGGCACGTGATTTGATGGTTGGGGGGGTGGTTGCGTTGTTGGTTTCTCTCGTCTGTCGTAGGAGCTGGCCGCGCTGCTTCTCTCTGCCTGAAGCATCATCGGTGCTTGTCATCTTGCATCCCTCCCTTTGGCTCTTGTTTCTACTTTTCTATCTCCTTTCTGAGCTTTGAATACACGTCTAGAATTATCCAATCTGTGATTTCGACCCTTGATCTTGAAATCCTAGCATTATCCATCCGTCATCATGGTACGTTATCAAGCTACGGAACCCGGGACCTCACCCTGGAGTCCAGCCCATAAGCAAAGCATCTAGAACCACCATCTCTTATCCCTAAACTCCCATCCTTGAAATCCGCAATTTATCTCAGCCCCAATTTCAAAACACAAAACTAACAAAAAACCCCCAGTCCCTCCGCATCGCCCCCCCAAGCGGCAACGCAACACAAACGAGCAATCTCACAACCCGCCAACAAGCAAGCCTCCAAGCACCCCGCCCATCTAAGGGTGCACCCTCCGCCCCAGGTCTCCCGGATACTCTCCGCAACAAGCTCACGCAGACCGCTACCGCGCACGGGTCGTCCACGAACTCCAGCAGCGAGGTTCCGTCATCTACGCACCCGCTCGAGGCCCGACTCCTCGCGTGGCGGGCTACACAGGACGCCATGAAGATGGAGGGACTGCGTCGGGCGTATGGTATTGCGGAGCCCGTTCGTCGCGGGATGGAGCTGAAGATCGTTCGGGATGGGACTTTCCGGCCTGCTGTTCTTGGCGGTGTGCGGGGCGGGAATGTTCATGAGGATATTCTTGTTATTGGAGGTCGGGATAGTGAGGTTCAGTGGGAGGATATTTACCATGGTATGTTGCGTTCTTATATTAGGGGTGTTGGATGTGTTTTGGCTAACTTGGTTGCTTCAGGTGATGACCTCCGTGAGCCACCTGCTTTCCATGATGAGATGGAGAAGAGGCTCAAGATGGATTTCTAATGGCTTTGATGATATGGTGTTCTTTTGTTTTTCTGCTTTTCTATGTCGATGTGTTCTATTATTCTCCTCTTACGTCCCTCGTCATACTCCTACCCTTATGTCGTCAAATAGAATGATAGATCACTGGGCTTGATGCATTCTGATGTGTCTGTCTGTCTGTTATTAAGACAGTGCGGTACTCTCGATATATTGAATCAATCCATGGTCTATTTCTACCAAGCAGAACTCCAAAATCCGCCACCAGCCGTGATATATGTAAGAGGGTTGGTTCCGCGGTATAAATGAACTACTAGTATGCTACCCTAAATTGTTCGTCAACCTCAAGTGCTTGACTAGCAATTCTAACGAAGACCGCGGGAATATATAGGCGCTTTAGAAGTTATTTAATATATGACAAAGAAATATATCAACCTCGGGGCTTTCTCCAAAAACACCCTGTACACTACTAGTAATCACCCTAGGCCGTTATAAAAGCAAGCAAAGGCAATGAAACGCAAGGAAAAGAGGGAAAGAGCAAAGAAAGAGCAACGGGTCAAAGTCGTAAGTACACGAAAGTCCATGAGGAAAGGAACAATACAGAGGAAATGATAAAGAGAACACAGAAAAGGAAAGTCGGATTGGAGGGGGTATATATCGAGAAATCGGGGTAAGAATAATGGTGACAGCAATGCGAAAAGCAAAGAACGAATTTCAGATCGAGCCCTCTAAAGACACAGTCGAAAAGAAACCCGGAGCACTCCAGCAGAGAAGATGCATGGATAGATGAATCAGGCCCGCATGCAGACGATATGGCGATGACCGAACAAGGGGACTGCCCAGACCTGGCACAGAAATAAGACGAATAAGTCGAAACCCATAGTCCCAGGATGTAGGTCCAGTCAGAGGAAAGAAATGTCCACACGCCGCTTCCAGAGCGCCCATGTTAGCTCGGCAAAACAGGGATGTTGAACCTGCATCCAGGCAGAATTAGGCGTATCGCTGCAATGGCAGGTAGATAGGGAATGAAGGGTTGGCGGAGGACGGGCAAGGAAGAAAAGGTAGGTATCATGGTAAAAGGATGTACGCAACGGACAACATCATTGCCGGGAGCAGGCCGTTCACACCTGAGACCCCTAGCTGGGGCAGCGAGTTATAGAATCACGCATCGACATCCGGGACTGCGCTCGCTGGCTTCGCGCTCCCGGCTGTACTGTGCCTTTGCTCCCTTTGCGTCTTCCTCGTCGACGACTTCTTGCGGCTTGACGGTCATATGGACAACGTTTGGATGTTCCTTGCTGAATTTGGAGTCTAGTAGGGTTGTTAGTGTCAAAGTCTACAACCATAGCAACCATTCATTAGTGACAAAAACGTACCAGAAACAGGCGACTTATCATCCAACAACTTCCCGAACGAAATTAGACGGATAGAGCTCGGTGACGATGGTCGGGTTTCCCAGTCTGCATCAACGGCGTTAGCTTAACTATTCTCATTCCATGACATCACAGATTAAGACGTATTCTGCCCATCCGATGCCCATGTGGAGGTCTAAATCGAGGGTGAACTCTTACCAGATCTCCATTCGCGCCAGATCAACTCCTTAAGGGTGTAAACGCTCATCAAGAACGGATCGTAGTTCTCAACATTCACCGATCGCTTCTTTAGATATTTCCCATCGATAGTGAAAGGGTGTCGCGACCCCGTCGTCAACAGCAGGGTAATTACCAGCGACGGACCAGCATCAGCATCCTCCTCGAGTTCCTTCCCAGAGCCGTCATCGGAGTGCTCTGTTGAGGTCTCGGGCGCGGTTTTTGGCTCTTCGGATTCCATTGAAGGCGGTGTAGTGGTATGTGCCAGCACGACAGCGGGTGCGTTGTTTTGAAGAGGGTTGGTGGTTGTAGGTGATGTTATGACGGGGGGCGGATTCAGTTTCGCCACTTGAGCCAGTTGCGGGGTGGCTCTGGTTCGCGGGTGGTTGATCATGGACAGATGGGATGGACGTATCAGCGACAAGATCTGATTGGGGTTGGAGCTCTATGGTTGGGGCCGTGGTCTGTTGATCCTGCGGAGATGCTGTGATTGGGGGTTGGTTGATATCTCTGTTGGAGGTTGACCCCGACTCCGGGTGAAGTGTTGTAGACATTTTGAGATGCCCCGATGGCAGGTAAGGATTGACTTTTCCCCGTTGGAAAGGGGCTGTCAACGGGGGATTTGGAAAAGAAGGGTATTCCGTGAGAGTTGGAATGGGAGATAGAGGGAGAGATGTGAATGTGAGGAGTCAAGACAAGACTAAGCGGGAAGCGCAGGATAATGCCTCAACTAGTGTGGATGGAATGGATAGAATGGATGGAATGGAATGGCTGTACATATACTCCGTATGTAAACCCCCTCTCTCCCAAATAGATATTCGATTGTATTTGAATAGGTTGAAGAGGGAAGAAAGAAGGCAAAAAGGGATCTGCAAGCCTAACAGACTTCTTGTCTGGTTTCTGGTTGAACGACCTTGAAACTATCAAATCATTTTCCCTTCTTTTTCCCCTATTTTTGAGTCAAAGGAAAAAAAAAAAAAAAAAAAAAAAACCTGTTTAATAATTTAGTACTTTAGTACTTTAGTTAACTATTTAATACTTTAATACTTTAATAATACTATAAAAAATAGTATTCTTAGTATTCTACGATTCTACAACGGCAAACGGGTCACCGTCTGCTGACCGTGCATCTTATCGATAACGGTCCATCAGTACGGAGTACAAGTAATCTTCTACTTCACTTCTTCTGCCTCCTCTTCCCCACACGCCCCCGTTCAGTCAACATGCTATCTCCCCCTAGCTACAAAGTATGTCGACTCGGCGAAGTCTATCGACAGGTCCGAGTCAGACGTTGCGTCTCGAGCCTCGCAACTGGAAGCAGCGAGGGTCAGTTATTCGTACCTGCCATTCGAAATCCCGGGTGCTGTGGTGTTGTCTGCCTCTTCTATTACTGTCCTTCGAGAAACAGCAAACGGTGTATGCCGACAAATTAACTCCGACTCGAACCAGTTTATCACCGTGAAGAACATATCCCAACCTCTACAGGAGCTATTAGCTGGAGATCGAAACCCCCTTGAGGTTCCCTATAGATTGACACTCGACACACAGCGCCAGCAAGGGGTTATTCGAATAATACCCTCAAAAGCTCATGAGCGAGTCACGCTGTCATTCTCAAGCAAACTCGTCACGAAGTTACTTAATATGGGGATTGATCCAGACGATTATACCTTGAATGGCGCCTCACGGTATAACGGAAGAACATGCGCCAAAGAAGCTGACCAGTCTATCCTATAAAGATTCACCCACCCCTAAACTAGCGGCCAAGAAATCTACCAATTTTCTTCAGATTCACTTCATATTCACTTCAGATTCAATTTACTTCGAAGTCCCTATGCCCATTTTAGAAGGCATTAATTTCATAACATTATAATCTAGATCTTCAGATATCTTTAAGCATCTATAGGCTTCAATTAATAACTACAACATTAGTGGATCTAAATTGCTGCTAGCAATATGAAACAATGAGAGAGTTATGTGTCGGTGGCATACTGCAAATCGACGGCCAAGAACGGCCTGCTTTGCGGCCGTTTCTTACAGCCTACTTGCCGTCTACTACTTGAATTGAGTATTAGTATAAATGTCGATAAGGAAGATTAATTGGAGATATGACGATCCGGGGAAATTAGTTAGGGCAAGAGAAGTCTTGTTTGTACGGAGTACTCCGTATGTGGATCTGAACATCTCGGGATAGTTGCATACAATAGACAGGTCACTTTCTCCACATGTGTAGCTCTGTACCCTCTGTACAACGATTGGGAGGGATCTCATGACTATAATACCGAGTAAACATGCAGTTATCACTGTTTCATTAGTTCACTGTCATCATGAAATGCAAGTGGATTCTATGTGCTATGTGTATTCAATATCTCATATGCTAGGTATCATGAAGCTGAAAAATATCAACGTGCGCAGTTCGTTCCCTTGAGAGCAGTCCAGTCCATATTGAAACACCTGGCAAACAGACCATGGTCGCACACAGGGGGACGTCGGGAAAAAGAAAAGAAAAAGGAACGGGCAACCCTCGGCCAAGCATAGGACTTGTGGTGCATATGCAGGGGGGGATAAGCCTGAAGACAGAGACGCAGATAGGTGGGTACTGATGGAGCGCACGAGTACGAGGAGGTAAAAGATAGAAAACACATCCGAGTCAAAGTCGATGTTTCAGCCCGTGATTTCCGTGCAATTAGTTATCCTACAGGCCTGTGTATTTTCTGGAGGGTCCAGCCCAGGATGCAATAGGGGGAGGCTAAGCTGGTAGCCGAAACACGTTGTTGATAAGTCATGGTGGGCTGGGACACTGGTTGCCTTGTTTCAAAATCAGAGAGCAACCTAGACCTAGACCCAACCGGCATATTGCTCCAGCATTTCGTTTTTCGCACCTTCAGATCCATGCTGCACGCCAAGCAGTCGTACGTTGCCGATCTTGCCTCCAAAGTCATCCTCGATCGAGCTCGTCCAGTTCGCAAGATGCTCTCTCAGACGCGCAATTACAGTGGAGTCATCCTGGATCAGGAGCGCGATGGCATCGTATCCTCCAGCCCCCGGGACGACACCGCCAATGACCCCTTCGATCTCTGAAACACTGTCTAACAGCTCGGTCTGCACACTTGGTTCAATGGGGACGCCCGTCCGGCGGGTCAATGTGCGAATATGCTGACGTGTTCGCTGAATAAGGGTGCGAATATCAGAAAAGTCGCCTTCGGGGTTCGCATCGGGGTGTTGAGCCTGGCGCTTGAGCTCTTGACGCAGTCGCTCGTTGTTATTCTGGAGACTAGCCCAGAGAATATCGGCTTCCTTGCGGTTGTTATTTCGCCATTCGAGAACCTTCTTGACCATCGAGGGTGTCTGGGAACCACAGTCCACGTCGCACAGAACCAGCTGCATCCCACGAGGGAGCTGCATGCCAAAGTCAACACACTCGGTGTCCCATGGATGCTCGGGATCGGAGTCCTCCACGATGGGGAAGAGGCGCTCCTCGAAACCAGCCGAGCCTACATCGCCGAGAGACTCCAAAATTGACGGCGAGAATCGTCGGTAGAGGCACGAGCCGTAGACAGCGCTAGCAACGTCGAATCCAGATCCGACCTTACCCTGGGCTGCGCAGTGGGCCGCTTGAGCGAGGTTGTGGAGTTTGTCCCGACCAGCACCGAGGTCCTCCGGCTGCATGGTACGGTGAATGACCAAGGCGGAGACAAGCGCAGTAACGAGGGCGGCCGAGGAACCTAATCCTGTCTTGTGGGCTTCGAAAAGAGGAACTCCGAAATTGACAAAGCGCCCACCACGTCCCTGCGATGTCGGGCCTCTAGAGGCAGCGGTTTCCGAGTAGTAGTCGCTGTCAGCCATGATGGTGACAGACAGGGACCCGAAGTCCTTAGAGTCGGCAACGTAGCTGATATAAGTCAATGCATAGCTGAGAGAGGTCTCGACAAAGGGGTTTCGCGGTCTAAAAAGAAATGTAAGGTAATTTTAGTCAATTGTCTTCGCGAAAAGAAATAGCAACAGCCCAGCATACCCATCTCCCTTCTGGATGACCTTGACACCCCCACCATTCCCACATCGCTGTACACCATATTCCCACACCGCATTGAGGAACTGCGGGGAACGCACAACAACGGTATCCTGGCCATCCTGGTCCTCGGCGCCCGAATTAGACGGTGCCTCGGCACCACCGACGGGCCCAGATCCTGATGCCCCACGGCGGTGACCCCTCCTCAGCTGCTGGACAATAACATGAATGCGGGCATCAAGCGCAAACACGGTACCCGTGTACCCGCGGTCTAGAACGAGGTAGCCACCGGTTAAAAGAACCTTACCCGGCGCAGACAGCGCTGTGACAGAAGACGGTAAAGGAGACATGAAGTACTGGTAGATTGGAGATATGATTGTTGTGGGGGAGAAAAAGCCGGGATGGGATCTACGGGGCGCCTGAAGATTATGGAGGGACTGGCCCCGCGGTCACGGGGGGGTGGTTGGGGAGAGGGGAAAGGAGTAGGTTGGAACAGTGCAGATAAGATGTGCTGAGTTTACGCTGCCATGCAGATGCAGCTCAAAGCAGACTTGAACATTTCCCAGATTCTAGGGGGATACCAGGGTGTATGGAATTCTCCTAATAGGGACTAGTGGGAATGGTGCAGTACCTTACAGCATAAAAAGTAGTCTCTTGTAAAAGTAAACTTGTAATTTAGTCTCACACTTAGGTTTATAGGGTCAACATTCGAATACCGTACAACGAAAATTTCGGTTGTGTAGTGTAATGGCTCATCACTCTGGTTTCTGATACCAGCAATCCCGGTTCGATCCCGGGCACGACCTTTCTTTTTTTCTTTTTGCATTTTTTTGCATTTTTTGGGGACTCTTTAAACTTACTTACTTTATGTTCTCGTGTTTGTTTATTTTTTATATTTGCTTTTTTTACTGCTTCTTTATATTAGATAGTCATTCAGAAGCAAGATATATTTGAATAAATTATGTATTGTGAATCAGATCGATGTATATGCAGTTGAACTAAACTCCCTTCATGGAACTCATTGCTCAAGAAACCACTATAAACAAAGAATAAAATAACCGAAATAGATAACCGAAACTCCCCATGCATCAAATCCGACAACCTTCTAATCCGTTGATTATAAATGTACAGGGTATGTATTGTTTCGTGAGGGGCGATGACGTGGAGGTGGAAGGAGGATGTGGTCTGGATATTGATCCGACTTGATATCCACATAGTCCCGAGGGCTGATATCAAGAAATCAAGTACTTCCGTCCAACTGCTTCACATATTTCGCCCCGCTGAGGAACCTTGTGAAGCCTAAGCCTTGGGCTTCTGCGCAATGATACTATAACTCGTCGTAGCCAAACGCATGCGATCCATTTTAACAAAAGCCTGACCATCTAAACAAAGACGGTTAATCAGGGTCTTGAAGTGTCGTGGCAGCACATGCACCTTGACCAGTGCCAGGATTGCTTGGCGCAGGGTGCGGAAGTATACATCGACGGTATCGATAAGCGGGGCCTGGAGACCATCGATACTAGCGTTCTCCGACCGCACAACCTCAAACCCAGCTTCCTTCAACGCCGCCTCAAGACTTTCCGGCGTGGGTGTACCGACAGCACCAATGAGAGGCTTGACGCGACGCATGAGCTCCGCGTGTTCCGGATTACTAGCGTCGTAAGCCGGCAAGCTAACCCAGTCCAACAGGGAGATCTTCGAGCCTGGCTTGACGACACGGAAGATCTCGCGGAACAAGGCGGGTAGATCCTTGCACAGACTCATTGCTTGAATCTGGTAAAATGCATCGAAGCTCTCGTCGGCGAAGGGCAGGGGGAGGTCGTTGAAATCTTGCGTGACGAAATTATTCTGGAGTCCGCGCTCCTTGTTAAAGGTCGTCGCCTGCTCGACCTGGTTCGGGTCGATGTTGAGACCCGTTACCTGGGCGCCGGTGTGTTGCGCCATGTGGGCTGCGACGCGCCCGCGGCCACAACCCAAATCCAGCACCTTCTTTCCCGCCCCCAACCCGATATCCTGTGCAATTGAGCGCTCGTACAGGATCTGGTTCTCCAGGACGTTGGATTTGGGGTTCATCCAGGGTGGGATGTACATTTTCTCGACATCGCCCAGTGCGCAAAGGTGGTTCAGGACTCCGTAATAGGATTTCAAGCAATCGCCGACTTTCTCTTGGTAATTGGCGCCCAGAGACTCGGTCATTTGTTTTTCATCGGACCAGTCTAGGTTATAGATGACGTATGACGCCATGAAATCGTCAACTTGTTTCGGGGTTAGGTGCGCGAGGTGTCGGAATGCCGTCCAGAAACTCTTCCACCGCTTCGGTGATGCAGAATTGTCGAGGTTCTTCCCATGAGGACCGAGTGTTGTCACCAGCGCATTCTGCTTCTCCTGCGCGATCTCGTCGAGCGAGCTATCACTTTCCGAGCCTCGTCCGCTGCGTCCGGGATGTTGCGGTGCCTCCGAGAGTATTTGTGCCATGGTGGATGGGCTTTATACAAGCTATTAACGATATATATAAAAAAAAGGTATATACTAGGTATCGTTGCCCGGGAGGAGAGGAGGAGGTGTAGTAACCAGCGGCCCCAGCCCTGCAGGGGATATGGTGCGATTTATAAGCACGGTCAATCCCTTCTTCCAGGATCAATCCGAAAAACCATTTGCCAGGACAGATGTATGGTCCGTAGCCACATAGTGGGTTTCGTCACCAGACGTGGAAGCTCTGACCGGTTATCACGGCAACAATGGGTTGATCGGTTTGAGACGGCAGAGACCCGGAGAATTTTTTCCATTCGGATAACCAAGAACCATACTTCCCAATTGCTTCACTTTTTGCCATCCTCATCTAAGGCCTTCCGCTCTCTCTCCAAATTCCGAGATCCAGCTATGGCGGAGGAAATACGAGGCCGTTGTACTCCGTATGCGACTACGACATGCCCAGGCGCGGATGACGCGGATTCCTTAAAGGAAATTAGCACCGTCATTGGAGCGGCGATCTAGGCCCACTTCTATAGTTTGAATACAAGGTACTGTACTCCGTATTCTACACGGGTATATCTTGGAGTTACTGGTTACATGATAATCGGTTAGTCAACATTCACTGTACATGCCGATCCCCCAACGTGGGATGTGTGATATGAAATATAAAATAAGTATATAGAGGTACAGCCCTAACCAAGGATGGGACTATATATATGAACTCCCGTTTAACCGTTGAAACACCCGTGGCTCCCGGAACTTTCTCCCGTGTTACATAACGTTCGAAGTGTTCCAGGACTTCCAAAGTTCTGAAAACGAATATTCAACGATATTCCACCTTCGAGAAGCCTTTTTGTTTTTTGCTTTGATTACCAATCGAAAGCCAAAATATAGGAAAGAAGAAGCCCTAAATCGACTGTGAATGTGATTGAACGTGGTATGAGGGACTTGATATTGGAGACCCACATAGATCGTCCGGGCGAAAACTCAAGAGCTCCCGAGCGCCGAGTCCGAGAAGACCCTGTTATCGTATTCCCGTATTTCCGCCGGTCACGTGGAGGTCCAGATGGAGTATTATACTCCTCCAGCATATAAAGAAACACTTGGCACTGCTTCTATCTCCGGCTCAGCCGGAATATAATAGGGTATCTTTATGTAGGATTGAGGGAGCATAATGGTAAGCAACATTAGAATATGCACTTGTGTAAGTCTATGGTGTGAGTCATAATGAATATCATCTAGTTATAGTTAATTACTCTCACGTCATAGTTCAAGCCATGCATTAGTGGATAACAAAGTAGTTACCAGCAGATACAATCACCAAGTTGGGGAAAAGGCTGAATTAAATAAAACACTTTTTATTAAAAAAGAAAAGGGGGTTGAAAGATACATATGTAGATCAAACAAGCATTTCAGGTTTCTTGAAGAAGACTTGGGGAAATAGCATTTTTACTAGTACGTAGGTACTCGAATTTCCTGTTGGTCCGAGCTGCCTTTTTCGGCCAAAGCGGTGATTAGCCCACATCGACTACGCGCACGGTGCCTGGGTTGGACTTTAGCTTACCCCAAGAGTATATACCTACTCCATGCAACATAGTATGATTGATGCAGAAGAAAAATAAACGGGTGCCAGTGACGAGAGGGGTCTTTACCACCCCACTCTTTCCCGTGGTTAACTTGTGACTTGTTACATTTGATATTTGATCGGCTATCCACTCAATACACTCTCGCCATTCACAGAGTCAGTACTCTTATAATCTAGCTACAATGTTGTACGTCAGCTACAGTCACGCGCTGGGGTACGGGGTATAGTTTGACGTCTTACCGCAAGAAGGATCACCATAGTCTCCATCCTTTGGGGGAACAGTGTAGTAAAATATATTGTTGATATACGACATATATACGAAAGTCGGTCACCAACACACCCTTCAAGGTCATGGATTGCTTAATGTGTTCCTTCTTTTCGCTCCTCTTAAACAATCATACACTTTAAGATCAAATATCAAGGTAGATACAATGAGTTTTTACCTTTTGTTGTATCCGGTACAGACCTGGTCCATTCTTCATATCTGGAGGTGGTTGGGGAAAGGAAAGGCTATGGCGGGGTAATCCTTTTACGATTCTAACCGTGCTTAGGAGAGACTAATGTTCGTAAGGCGAGACGGTTCGTAGACCTTCGACTATATACGATCCGACTGGTTAATTCTTGAATCTGTTTCTTTGTGGGTCGCTTTAGACCCCGCTCTAGATGGGTCGAGCGGTCTGGGCGTTCATACCGACATACTATATGTACATATTGGAGAGGGGAACGCTCAATGCTATGTGCTCGATGGAATACGGATTGATTCAGCACCCCGCAATTCAGCTTCATACCCAGCCTTACATACAAGAGAACCCGGGCGATCAGCCCAAGTGAAATGAGAGAAGTGCAGGAGTGTAGGAGTGTAGGAGCATGTATTCTCAATATGTAACTACAACATATCTGGTAACTATGGATTTTGTATCCTTTGTACATCAACGATTACATAAATAAACTGTGCCAAAAAAAGGGTGACGACCTGATTCCCCACTATAATTTGCATCTGAGTATGTTAATTTTACTATATAGTTATATTGTTACAACCTGCCCCTGGACTGGCGAGTTACAAACTAGGCCAAAAGACCACTATATCTGAGCATTACGCTCAGATAGTCCAGGCTCCGTTATATATAGTGCGTGTCATGACATATATATATAGTTATATATATAGTTGTAAATAAGTTGATCGTCAGCCTATAAAAAATAAACGGTTAATTGATGGTTACTCTAATATCTAGAGGTTAGTTTAGAGGTCGCTACATAGTTTAAACCCACCTATAGGGGAGGGACCTTACTAGCAGAAATGGCTTCTACACGTGATAATTCTTATGAGGTCCTGACAACAGCTCATGTTGTATACGAGAGACTCAACCCTAGAGGGCTTACTGCACATAACTATTCCTAATAAGGAACCTTGGCAACGTGGAATATCAGCCCCCACTATTGCGGGGGATAATAAGACTGAATTCACGAGATATGATTTATATGCACAACATATGTGTGCAACTCCCTCTTTTCCATTTCCCAGAATTAAATCGCCTGCTCACCATGGTCGTGACTGCAAGGGAGCCTTCTGATAGCAGTCTGCCGTCCCTCTGGCATAGCGCCTGCGTGGATTATGACAGGGAAACCGGAGTTTCATTGATGGAGAAGCGTTTCCCCAAAGTACAGGGGCCTGAGGACTTGTCTCACCAGCTAGAATCTGAAAGAGACCACTTTGAAGATTTTCGAATGAAAAAGCGACCCCTTTTACATGCAATGCAAATGGTTATGGCGCCCTTCGAAAGCTGGGGTGATCTGATCGCTGGTGCTGTCGCTGCAGCTTTCCCTCCAGCATCATCGATCATGGGCGCGATGCTCCTTCTGGTCCGGGCGGCGCGCAGAGTTAGTGACGCATTTAACGGCATCCTCGATCTATTTCATAAGCTGGGAAACTTCGCTCTGCGTCTGGACTCATACAAGGGGATCACCCTTAGTGAGGGGATGAAAACAATTATCGTGAAAGTCCTGGTTAATTCCCTGAGAGTTTGCGCAGCGTCACAAAAGCTCTTGAGCCAAGGTTCACTCAAGGCGAGACTTTCAAAGTGGGCAAAGAATATATTGGTTGAGGATACGTCAATTAGCTCTTTGCTAGGTGAGCTAGAGGAGCTGACAAGCCAGGAGCATATGATGGTTTCTGCCCATGGGCTGAATCTCACCCACCAAGCCCTGAGAAATACTGAGGAATTGCTCAATAGAGATGATCATAGAAAGGATCGTGAGAGGCTGGAAAGGGTCAAAGCATCATTAGACCCAGTTTCTGCATCTGGCCAGGTCTTCTCGTCCATCACCCAGAATCGCATACCGGGATCCGGCAGCTGGGTCGAAGATAGGCTTCGGTCCTGGTGGCAAGGATCTCAACCGCTCCTCTGGCTTCATGGCGGCCCTGGAGTAGGCAAATCTCATCTGGCATCCAAAATCATAACCGAACTTTCAAACGAGCCATCCGCAACCCCGGCACCTGTGGTTGCCTCTTTCTTTTACAAGAACAGCGATGTCGATTTACGATCCCTCAACAAAGCCCTGCGAACCATAGCATGGCAGCTGGCCACGCAACAATCCAGCTTTGCGGTGCACGCCGAGGAGTTCTGCATGAAAGAAGACCCAGGGAACAACTACGTCCTTTGGGAGAAACTCTTCCTAAACTATTTTACTTACGTTCCATCGGCCACCACAGCATGTTTGGTGATTGACGGTATTGATGAGGCTGAAACAGAGGAACAAGAAGTCCTTTTCAGTCTGCTGGAGAAAGGCTTCTTAGCGGAAGACGATATCACCCGAACCTTCCCTTTACGAATTGTGCTTCTTAGTAGGGACTCGGTGCGCTCCATGCTCGACGAGCATTCATTGAACTGGATCCCGGAGATTGAAGTCGGTAATCACGAGAATAAGGACGATCTCCACGAATACGTTTCGCAGAAACTACAGAAGACCAAGTTGTTTCGTGGGCACCCCGATTTACTCGAAGAAACTATCACCGAAATCAGCCAGGAAGCCGAGGGCATGTGGGAATGGGCCAATCTCGTCATCAAATCTGTTTTGCGCTGTCGAACTAAAGAGCAGATCCGAAAAGTGGTTAGGACAATGCCCCGAGGGATCAGCGCGATGCTTCGCGAAGAACTGCAGCGGCTGAGTAAAGAACTGTCCGAGTGGGAAGAATTTTCTGATGATGAGATATCAGAGAGAGAAGAGCCTGCATCACAGATTGCGCAGTTGAACATCTTGCTCTCCTTTGTGGCTTTGGCTCAAAAGCCACTGACCGTGCAGCAGCTTGAAATTATTCTCGAGCTCACCCTGAAGGAGGAGTTCATGAATCTTCAAGATGATATCCGTACGATTTACTCCTCTCTGTTTTATATCAGAGCCAACGATGATGAAGACGACCCTGACGAGGAAGGTGGCGTTGTAACACTTCGGCATAGCTCCTTTTATGAATTTTTCCGGACGTCTGCAGAATCCGGACTAATCCATGTCAACGTCGATCAAGTGGAAGTGAACTTCCTATATGTTTTTCTCTATGCCATCAACGAGTGGTACACGCCTTGTTCCGACAAATTCATGGGAGTCCTCTGGGGATATGCTAAGAATTTCCTGCCATCACATCTCACCCGTGCGAATCCCGAAAAGGCGGGAAATATACGAGGAGATATTTCCATCTTGCTTGCGAGTCTGTTCGGCTTCAGCAATAAAAGAGACAAGGAGTGGTTTCTTAATGAACTGGTTGTTAGGGGGATTACCGCATACTCACCCTACCTAACGTGTGAGCCATCAGAGCTCGGCTCATACTGGCTGGATGCTCAAGATCAAGATACTGCAAATGAGAGAGCCGATGTTGTACTCCGTTGGCTTCTTCCAGGTCAAAAACAGAGCTTTGTGGATCACGCCCGAGCATCAGCGGTGGCAAGTGATGCATGTCCCTTCACAGTTCTCCTGTCACATCTAGTAACGCGCTGGAGCAAACTCTGGCTAGAACCAGAGGAAATCAAGCATGATGATGGATTGCCTGACATCGCCCCTGCCATTTTGACAGTATATGATGCGATGAAAAGAGGGATAAAGGACTCTGGTGCGGACGGTCTAATATCAAAGGTATCAGCCGTATTGTGGGATCACAGAGAGCCTTCTAGCGTCTTGATTCCTGCACAGTCACAAAATCTTCAGCAGACGCCTATGTGGCATGCACGAGTCGCCCAGTCGCTCATGAAACATTGCTACGCGCAAGCTCTTGAGCATTTTCAAATTTCGCTCGACGGAAACCATAGCACCCCGACATTCAGTGACCAGTCTTTGTTCGTCATTCACAGAGACATGGCTCGTGCATGCACCGAGGTTGCGATGCACGAAGAGGCATTGAAGCATCTTGAATTATCAGAGTCCCTATGGAGCACCTTCGCGGGTAATGGGGATGCCGGCGACTATGATGCTGTCAGACGCTTGCTAAACAAGGCACAAATAAAACATCAAGCCAAATTGACAGATGATGCAATTGCAACCACAGAGGAAGCTTGGAATCTGTTGCTGGAAGATAGAAGCGAGAACCGCGAGAATGAATTTTTGCCCTTCTTCCAGATCTTCCTGGAATTGGACCAACCGCACCGTTTGCGGTCCGTGTTTGACCTTGCTTTCACTCATTTCGAGGACACAGCCGGCAGTAGAAGCACATCTATGGATTTTGAGCGCTTCATCCTCGACTGCTGCGTTATGCGACACTTCATGATGTATAGGGTCATTCACTATGCCTTAACCCGCTCGGATCAAAATTATCTTGATGTTATCGCCGGAGTCCTAAAGAAAGTCGATACTGAATCTGAATACCCCGTGGAAATAAAATACCTCATCGCGACAGTCTTATTTGAAAAGGGGCAAAGAGATGCAGCGGTACAGGGTTGGTATGAGGTTGTCTCTCTCTCAGTCTCCTCCGAAAGCTGGGACAAGGGTCCTCGCATGCGGGCAATGAGCAAACTAGTTGCCTTGTGTCTTGACGATGCCGATATCCCTTTCTGTGAACGGCCATTGATTCTAAAGGAAGACATCGAACTCGACGATATTTGTCTAGTCCTGTCGAGTTGGCTCCGGGATCGTGGGGATATCGCAAACGCTAGAGATGCTCTCCGGTGGTGTGTCAAAGAGTGTATCTCGTTGCTATCAGACGATGATCCTTCAAATGACATAGATGCCTATATGAGACTTTTCAGGGTATTCCTTGCCGTTACAGATAGCGATGAAGATCTTGGGGCAGCCTTATACTTGATCAAGCAAGAACCAGCACTCCAAAATGTACAATTGACCGATGGCGAGGATCAATGTCTGGATGCTAGCATTGATGATGATGATGGTATAGACGATACCTTATATCCTGACATCGTATATGACCGTTGCACCGACTGTTCGGGCTGCAAGCGGGAAATCGGGACCATGCAATACTGGTATTTCTGCCGCTCCTGCGCGTTCTCGACAGTTTGTCGACGATGTTACCGCCAGTGTGAGTCGGGCGATCTATCCAACATCCCGGGTATCTGTGATCCTCAGCATGAATTCTTTTATACCGGCCCGCCTCTTCCGCTTTCTGGACGCGTGCCTAAAGGCATGGTGCCCTTGATTTCTCCTTATGGCGAGGTACAGATTATTTGGATAGAAGAATGGAAGGACAGACTTGCAGAGGAATGGGAGACCGCGGATTTTGCGCTTACGGGTGGGCTGTCAGCTTGGTGCATGCGTGTTCTTCCAGAACCGCAGAGGACTCGGTGGGCTACATTGTTTCAGACATGAACTGATGGTTGGATATCAGGTATGATTGTAGTCCGAGAAAGCCCGTACAAGACATCGTCTCTTCCGTTGGCTATGTTGAGATCCAATGTTGCGGTCAGATTCGTAACGTGCTTTATCCCGTGCGTGCACTAGTCAACCTCTCCAAGCCGTGGATTGGTTGTGCATCCATACCTCCACGGTTGGTACTTTCTTAGAAACAGCTATCTAGTAGCATGATCTGTCAATTGGACATGAATCAATGGTGAGCCAGCAGCAACCTATATATAGCTGAGGTTCAATATTGATGAGATACTAGACGAAGGGAGTAGGCAATATGACTGTATTGTAGCTGACTGCTAACTCCTAAGGGGAAAAGAAGAAGAGGGAGAGGAAGTTATTTGCAGCTGCCAGTCCTGTCAAAGAGGGTCAGGTAACCCCAACAACTAGATTTATTTTGAAGCGCATATGCAATCCTCATAAGAATTCAAGTTGTAGACGTCGTTTTCGGAACGAGAGAGCAATTTCATTATCATAAGAGCTGCATTGCTCATAACAAGCAGGAAAATATTGCAGTGTCCAGCCTAAACAAAATCTTGCACCGAACTAGGAGGCTTCCATCATAGTCTGGCCGCATGCATCACCGAGCCAATATCGCGTCAGCAATTGAACAACATCAGTGTTCTTTCGCGTGAAATCGTACAACCCAGAAGCGCGTATATTGAGAATCTCTCCATCAAAGTCAGCCTCTAGGACACGGGCATGACGAGGACCCATGAGAGACAGGGCAAGAATCTACCACAGGAAGGTTAGTAGATCATTTAGAATCCGTGAATCCACCATGGGAAGTCTTACTGGGGCAACAATATGCGGGCGCAGCGTCTTGGTTCTCAGACGAGCAGCCATGATGTCAGTGATAGTCATAATTTCTCCGCGAAGCAGTCTATCGTCCCCGTTCACATCACTTTCCAGGATGACCTTGAAGTGTGGACAGTTCCCCGCTGGATAGTTGGTTACCAACACAGCATACCAGTTGAAATCGATACACTCCAGCAGTTGGCCAAACCTATAGTCCCCAGTTCTGTCGTGAACGGTCAGCAGACATGACAAAGTAGCCGTGAGGGGTAACATACTCTCGATATGCACCAGAGGGCGGGGGGTTATTGGGGTACGCCTTCGATGCATATCCCCAGCAATCATGAAAGTGGTGAGAGAGAAAGAGCTCCATAGAGCGAGTATCCCACATTATGTGATTTGAGTCAGGCTCATATTCCAGCAGCTCGTCCTCCTCCTCCTTCGACGGGAGAGGCAGCTCTTCTTGGTATGGCTTGAAGAAGCATGGATGATGTTGGGTATCGTTTTCAAGGGATAAAGGAAGGTGGCGGATACCGGCCGCCTTCAGGTCAGAGGATTCGACATGGTAACTCGTGGTTTGCTTGATTAGGCCCTCAATCCTAGCCAGCGCGTGGCGACGAGTAGCCCGCTCCATGATGAGTGCCTCATCCATCTCAAGTTTGACGAAAATTGACGAAGATATCAACTTGCTTAGATTATCATCAAAAATAAAAGAGCGATAATTAGCAATTTCGATAGCTGGGAGACAAGATGAGGGGGTCGGTTTATTTGTCTAGATAATGGCGGCAAGGGGAATTCCGCCTGAGGCAGAAAGAACGAACGGTCAGTTGATGCCTAACTAGTTAACTAGTTATAACATATAACTATAACTAGTTAGTCTGCGATGTGCAACCTTGACTTTTTAGAGTACCTCGATAATGTAGCTAGGGTTGGTATAATTGATAGAAAGCCAGGAGAAGGGAGAGAGAGAGAGAGAGAGAGAGAGAGAGAGCAATTGTACTGGTAACTGCTAACTGCTAAGGGAGAAGGGGAAAAGAAGAAGAGGGAGACCACAGTCCTGTCACACAGGGTCAGGTGACACCCTGCCACAACAGTATATCATGACACCTACAGCGGAAGCCAGCTATTTACAGCACACGGTCAGCAGAGGAAAGGAAAATCGCATTTTAGTACAATTTCTATAGCGCTCTTTGGGCATACTGCAAACAATTCGCTCTGGATATTCACAATGGCTTCCACTGGGGCATTGGCCCTTACCGTCGTAGGCTCCACCATAGGGACAAGAACCAACTGGCTAGGCCCAGAGGCAAGATGTCAGTGGGATTCTTATAATAGTCGCCGAATGAGTGATTCTATTGGTTGATCTCGAAACCCCTCAATGGCCGTGGATAGTGGTCATTTTCAAAGAATGCAACAAGTAGGGAGGGGGAGAGAAGAAGAGAGATCAGACCTAACAGGAGAGGTATCAGTTCAAGGCAAGAGCCTCAACAGCTTCATCTCTCTTTACTTCACATCCGTCAAGTTTGCTTATTACAAGACACGCTTACAAAACGCCCAAATTTATGAATCTATCTACTTCCGTACAACTACTATCAAACTCAGAACCAAACCTCAGAGCCCATCAACATATCCAAAATCTCTAGATAAATTATACTATCCAAAAAAGCCTATATAACACCTAAACCTCAACGCAATCCAAAATCTAAGCCCCCTCCCTCATCCCAACCAAAATACACCCAGCCCCCATCATGGCAGCCCCCAACCACCAAAGCCCACCAACAGCCTCCTGAAAAACAATCATCCCAAACACCGCCGTCGCCAAGAAATTCGACGCCGTATTGGTGATGGAGACTTTAACGGTGGATGGGCCGGCCGTTAGCGCGCGTGTGAAGAGCGCCCACATTATTATGTTGCAGAGGACGTTTAGGCCGAGACAGGCCTGTGGGATATATATTAGTTAGTATAAATTGTATGACACATATATGTGGTATACATGTATGTTGTAGTAAGGTAAGGTAAGTAGATGGGTAATGTTTGGACTCGGGCTTTAGTCCGGATATAAAAAGAAAGTTGTAAACATACACCTCGAGTAAGCATCTCGATCACGGGCGATGACTCCAGACCGAAGACGTGGGCGAGGGACTGTGCGAAGGCCGTTGTGTGGTCGTCCGTGGTTCTGTGGAACGTTTCCAAAGATTAACTTGGTTCGGGGTTACACGGATCGTATAGCCTATTGCGTATATGCTTATAGCTTATAGCTTATAGAGCATTGCTTTGCTCCGATGCTGAGATATAGGGTGAATTATCCACGTACAATTTTGCGAAAACACCGTTCAATGCAGCGAAGGCGCCGCTCGTTATTGCGAGGATGATCCAGGGGGATGTGGAGGAGTGAGGGATTGACGGGGGCGTTGAGGTCGACATGGCCGCTGTGGAAATACAACTGTATATATTGTGGTGTATCAGGCTCTTTTTTCTAGGATTGCAGCCTATATCCAAGTAGCGTAGGACTCAAGGGCTAGATGGTTTAGAGTGACGTTGAAGGAGTTCGCGTGCCAAGACTGATAATCGATAAGGATTCAGATAAGCTGATATGGATGATCGACGTGAAACATCAACATCCACGGATCGGATCGTGGCTTGAACAACACTTGCTTAATTTAGAGGGTAAGTATAACACCAGTAGGAATGCAACTAATCTATATATCCCACCTCTACGGCGACAACCTCTGAACTCGCCACTTAGCATCCTCCCCCTGTCCCTCAACACGCACATACCGGAACCGATCATGCAAGCGACTCCGACGTCCCTGCCAGAACTCCACAGACTCCGGCACAAGCCTAACACCACCCCAAAACGGCGGCAAGGGAATATCCTCAACACCCGCGAATTTATCCTCCATCTCTTTAACCTTAGCCTCCAACAACGCCCGCCCATCCTCAACATCCGTCTGCTCAATATCCAGCGGAATAACCCGATCCCCATCCCCATCTCCCTGTAAGCTCACCACACTCTTCCTCCTCTGATTCTCCTCCATCTGCGCCGGCTCCGCAGCCCACAAAACCCGACTCTGCCAACTCGCCCATCCCCCAATACGACTCCCGCGCTCACGCGTCCGCCAATACATCTCACTCTCCTCCCTCCTCAGCGGCTCAAGCAACCCCTCAACCCTCACCTGCCGCTCAACACTCGCCCAGCTAAACGTCAGCGCGCCCCATTTATTCCCAGACCCGACCTCCGCCGTGATGGAAGGTTCTTCCGAATCCGATTCCGGTTCCGGCATGGCATCTAGCGTATCACCACTCTCGCCTCCGAAAACCTGTCCGCCTTTGCCTTCCCGACTACCCCAGTTACTGTAGACGACCCAGCCGCGCTCGTCGAGTTCTTTGAGGTATACGACGCGTGCGCTGACGCGGCCGGAGGGGAGCGAGGCTGTTGATAGAGTGCATGTTTCTGGGGCGGAGGAGGCTGGGAGGCGGGGGGTCGCGGAACCAGGTGTTGAATTGGTGTAGTGGGTTTGTGCCGTGGATTTGGGAGATTGTTAACGGGGGGTTTGTGCCGAATTGGTGGGCGCGCGCGGCCTTGGAGAGGACTTCGGTTTCGGTTGTGGAGTTTGGGGTTGAGGTTGAGGTGCGGAGGGCTTCTAGGGTGGTTGTTGGGGTGGGGATTGCTTGGGGTTGTGGTTCTGGGGTTGGTTCGTTGGAGTTTGGTGCAATGTCGCCTGGTGCGACTGGGGGTTTGGAGGTTAGCTTTATGTAAACTTTGTGTAGAGGGATTGGCTTGGTATGTAGAGCAGATTTACAGATTAGTTTCTTCGGACGCCGATGGGCATCTGGCTGGTGTTCGTTTTGATCCATTCCTGGTTTGCAATTGCTGGGTTGGTTGGTTGAGGAATATCGAAGTTGGCGGGGTTGGCGGGGAAAGGAGCGGAGGAATGAGTCAACGGTTGGACGGAAAGTGAAGAGTACCCGGATCTGCATCAAAATGGCGAGGGAACAGAATAAGTGTAATACCTCAATTGCCAGGGATTAGTAGAAGTAAAGCTAAGCTCCAGGAAGCTGTTAGTTCCACAATAGGAATTCCTATGAAGTGGATGTTTGGGTCTGACCGGAACCTTCCGAGACGTCATGCGATTTCTTCGGACAATACGGGAGTACTAGTTATGTTGTACGATGTAGGAGATATAATTTACCATGCTGTTGACCATATGTGTACTTAACATATGTTGTTTGACGAGTGTTGATCTGCGTAGGCGAAATTGCTGTTTACTAGCTAATGCTATAGCTAATGCTATAGTTAACCAACACATCTTCGACCCCTTTTTACACCCCTCCACTCCAAGTTATATTATTTCTTATATCTTGTCATCTTTATAACTGGCTTGAAGCCCCAGACCTACGTTGCCCTATAATCTCTTACTCTCCAATCAATCTTTCATTCTAAAAGAATGTCGCTCCCCGAAGACTCGCAACGAGCCTCAGTGATCGCTTCTTGCGCAAACCCGTTGCCTAGCAATGTTGTTAGCCAATACGGCAAACGAATGATCAGAATCTCTGATTCTCAAGTCGTTAAATGTGGCCCATATGTGACAAGAGAAGAATTTGACAATCAAAGGATAGCGTATGAACTTGTGGACAGCCGCATAGTTCGTATCCCACGTGTGTATGATTTCTTTACCGACGAGCAAGAATATGGTTATATTACAATGGAATTTATAAAAGGAAAGGTCATCGATCCTTTAGATGATATTAGCGCCATACAGAGGGTTGCTAGCGTGCTTAGCCATCTCGCAACTTTACGGTATAACATCCCTGGATCACTTTATGGGGGCGCTTGTCGTGGCCTTCTGTTCCCTGAAATAGAAGACCTGGTTTTCGATAATCTTGACCGGATGGAGGAGTGGTTTAATAGCCGGCTCTTCGCACATAACCCCAGCTTAGATTTACAAGGCTGTGATCTCGTGCTCTGTCATTTAGATATTGCACCTCGGAATATCATATGGCAGGAAGATGGCTCCCTATGCCTTATCGATTGGGCATCTGCGGGCTTCTATCCAAGATTGTTCGAGTTCTGCATACAGTGGATATTTGATGGAAAAGATGGAAACTTCAATTCCCTTCTCTTGGAGTCCGTGGATCCTTTATCAGATCATGAAATGGCACAGAAAGAGGCTATTCTATGTGCGTGGGGGAACATCCAAAGGTATCCATTCTAAGTCTCAGGAGGCGGAGCTCTAGGTATTCCTCGGTCAATGCTTACCTGCTTTCAGCCGAAACAAACATCAACATCACTCCAAAGATTATCGAGACATTCGACAGATTTTGACCCCACACCCGCTCATCCTATGCCAGATTACCCGCCTGAATGGTACGAAAAGGCTGGATGTGTTGAATCTTCAAAGCTCAGTTGCGAAAGATAGGAACAAAGAACATGATGGATGACCCTATGAAAAATAGTCATTATGCCTCTAAGTAGTCTCTAAGTAGTCTCTAAGTAATCAGCGAGCACCCAATTAGACTCACTAAGCGCTCAGAGGTGAAATCTACTCAGTGAGCCTGACTCTGGCTACCTAGGTATGTATATAGAAGACGAGGAAAACATATTTTTGACTCATTAGATTTTTTTCATTTTGATATTTGCGTCTATAACGCGGTGGGGGAGTTGAGATGTGTCTATAGACAAAAAAAAAAAACACACACAATGGTATACAGTGCTCCAATGCACGCCCTTTTTGATCACCCGAATAAACGCCGAACCTTCGCTGGATGCCAAAATATATAAATCAGAGATATATAAAAAAAGAGTAAAAAAAAAACAGATATCCCACCAGGTATATCCAAGTGCCGCCCTGCAGACGCCGAACCGGAAATATCCCAACACAGGGATCCAGCCCTGGCAAAGAGATTGGAGGGGGTGCAAAACATTAAATGGGTATCACCTGGTCACAAATATAGGCAAGAGAATTTAAAGAGAGGCGGAAGCTCCACCGATGAGATCGACGATCTTGCCGGCCACCGCAGAAGGGTATCCGCGGGACATCATCTCCTGGACGATGGTGGCGGCGCTGGTGCGATCCTCGGCGCTTAGGAACGCACGGGTCATCGCTTCGTAGGTGCTAGGCTCTCGCTTCTGAATGCCGATGCTGTCGTAGATGGCCTTGGCCTTGGACACGTTACCCTCGGCGGCCCAGCCGTGAATCAGAGTGTTGGCAATGTAGGCGGTCATGTCGACCCTGCGTGCGAACATGTTCTGGACGACTTCTTCGGTGTCGGCCACACGGTGGTTGGCGACCATTGACTCGAAGAGAGCTTGGTAGAGACATGGCTGGAGACGAACACGGCGGTCCGAGACGACAGCGTCGAAGACTTTGCGCGCGCCGGCAAGGTCGTGCAGGACGCAGCCCTTAGCGTGCACTAGCGAGGCGTAGTGCACGGCGTCAGGCTGGTGGCCTGCAGCCTTCATGGACTCCAGCACGGCTTCGGCGGCGGCCATATTCACTGGCTCCAGGGAGGCGTGTGCGTCAATGAGCAGCTTGTAGGTGTGTAAGGTGGGTTTGATGTTGCGGGTCTGCATGCGCTCGTAGTAGGCTAGGACCTTGCTGATGTCGCGCTTGGTGTTGAGGAAGTACTGGATCATGGAGTTGTAAGGCGCGGGACGCGGCTTGTAGTTGGGCATGGACTCCATCTCTTCGAACATCTCTTCGGCAAAGCGCTCGTCGCTGACACGGCAGAGAGCATTCACAATGGTTCCGTAGGTAACACTGGTTGGGCGCACATTGTTGGCACGCATCTCGGCGAAGTACGCAAGGCAGTCGTCAATGCGGCGTGCCTTGCCCAGCTTGCCGATCAGCGCGTTGTACAGGAAGGAGGTAGGCTCCACGCCTTCAGCGACGGCACGGTGGAAGACCTTGAGGGCCTCAGTAGCCTCGTCGAAGGTCTTGGTAGACTCCTTGAGGGTGGTGATGTACAAGCCGAAAGTGTTAGCCGAGGGTGCGGAACCGAGAGTGAGAAGCTCCTGGTGGTATTGAGCAGCAAGCTGGCGGTCGCCAAGGGTGAGGCAAGCAGCAACCATGGCATCAAGAATGGAGACCCAACCATATTTGACGACGCTAAAGTTCATATCCAGGGGAACATCAGCCCGTGCCATGTTATGAATATTGTGAGCCAGGGTCATGCGACCAGCCTTGGCCGCGGCAGTGATCAGCTTAGCATAGGTGATGTAGCGCGGGTGACGACTAATGCGGCGCATGTTGTTCAGACGGGTCAGAGCCTCATTGAGGTGAGTCTCGATGCGTCCGCTAGTGTTCTCAAGCTCCTCTGCGATGATGGCGGATCCGCGGAAGTCGGTCGCGTGAGCGTAGGGATCGAACGATTCGGGAGCGGCAGACGGAGTAGTGATCGAGGTCTCCGCCATAGAGACAGGGCTTTGACGATCAGACGAAAGGAACATCTGCGAAGGTGAAACGGAGGTCTGCGAGCCAGCCTCCAGATAATCTTGCCACTTCTTGACGACATCAGGGCGACTGACAAAGAGCTTGCCAACAGCCTGGTCAACAAGGCCAGTGGTGTAGAGATCCAGAGGGAGGGCGGATGACAGAGCGACGTCAAGCATGTGGGCAAAGCGAACGGGATGAGCGACATCGAACAGCATGGAACCGCTGCTGACCAGCATGCCAGCCTGAACTTGGAGCGCCAGTGTGAGGTCGGCAGCCTTGAGCTGGGAGATACCGATGGGACCAAGGTTGGCGACAGCGTGCTCAGCGAGAGGAGACACCAGACCACCGTTCTCTAGCATGGACCACAACAGGGTCATAGATGATTGAGGGGAAAGAATCACAGCCGACTGCATAAGGACGCGACCGAAGAGATGAAGTGACTCAGTAATCTGTTCTCTGGCGACGGCAGCGTGTTGATCTTGGGTGGCGTTGCGGATGCGCTTAAACATGTGGCGGGCCTGGTGAAGACCTTCCTCGACATTCCCACTCTTGAGCAGAGCCACGGCATACATAGCTGTCGGCTGGACCAGATCCGGGGTTGTCTGACCCACCGTGTTCAGCATGATCCACAAGGAACGGGCAGCGGAAACATTGCCCCGGCGCACTTGAAGGGCCAGCAGGGAAATGGCTGGGTTCTGTCGTACGTCAGGTGCAGTGGGCAGACTATCGTAAGCCGCAGAAGCGGTGGGGAGATCACCCGCATCGGCTGCAGCAATACAGATGCGGGAAATGGCCTGATTCCGAGCTTCATCATGCAACTCATTCTTGGCCTGGTCCAATGCCTTGCTGTGGTCGCCCGTGTTGAGCGAGTGTTGCACAAGTGCATCCTCGACAATCACAGCTTCCACGGCAGACCATCGGTCTTGACGACCTTCGGTTACCTCGTCGAACGAAGAACGAATGCGATCAAGGAACTGCGTGGCACCCTCCTCTTTACCGCAGGACAGGTAAGCACGAATCAAAGCAGCATAGACCTGACCGTCCTGGCGCTGAACGATACTGAAGACACCGCTGTCATCTGAGACTGCGAGCCCTCGGTACTCGTTATAACATTCCACGGCACTCCGCAGATCGCCAGTGGAAGCAAATGCGGTGATCATGGAGGGGAAGATAGTGGCATGCGGAGTCATCTTCTGCGATTCCATGTGGGCGTAAATCCGGATCATATCCTCCACCTTGCCTTCCTTGGCACAGGCAATGATGAGATGACGGTACATATCGCCCGGGAACACAAGTCGGTTGTGTCGCGCAGTGGCGGTATCAAAGAGCGTGACTGCGATGGACAGGGAAGTATCCTCGGCGAGAAGATCCCGCTCCAATTCACTCGACTGAAGCATGAACTTGCCAGGCTCTTCCATACCACCGAATCGGACGCGTTCCTGCTCCAATGCCTCCTTGGCCTTGATGATATCATGAGCCCGAGTGACCAGAAGCTGAACCAGAGTCTCATAAGTATCTTCATCGGGAATTACCCTACGACGAAGCATGTCCGAGTAGACATCGAGGGCCTTGGGGATGGCCTGGGCAGCATCAGGGTGAAGACGGATGGCAGCGACCAGCAGGGCATTATATGCCACGACAGTTGGAGTATATCCCTCTCGGAGCAGAGTTTCGAACGCAGCGGGGATTTCTGCAAATTTGTTGGAGTTGGCCAGTTGCACAATGCGATCCGAAGCAATGTGGTTGGCTTCAGACACTTCCGAAACGGCGACATCCTCCACAGTCGGTTCAACAATCGCTTCTGCCCCCAGCGCAGCCTCCTCGGCCTGTGCCTGCTCCTCCTGAATCTGAATCTCACGAGCCACGGCCTCCTCCACTTGCGCACTAACATCCTCGTTCACGGCAGCCTTGGTCGGATGAGGGGGAGATAGATCGGATGCAGCCCGGTCTTCGTCAACGTTCTCAGCCTCCTCGGTTGGCTTCCAGCCAATACGGCGCTTGAACTCGAATTGGGTCCAGTCGCTATCATCCCCGGTCTGTTGGGCGTTCTGCCACGCGGCATAATAGGCCGCTAAACCGAGATCTCCATTTCCAGATCCTCCCTGGCTTGTTTTGGCGCCAGCGCCGGATGAACTGGACGCATTGGAGAAAGCATTCTGTAATTGGGTTGTACGGGAGAATTTGGCGGGTTGGGCGAGGGGATTAAAGGGGGTTGTCGACGCGTAGGACTGCGACGCGGCGACTACGGATTGAGCATAGCCGTGAGTAAAGGCTTTGGTGAAACTCTGGCGCGCGAGGTGGGTGAATGGTTTGAAAACCATTTATCTGATGGGCGACCTCTTTAGAATAAAGAGGTGATGCTGTGAATTCAAGTTAGTGTTGTGTCAATAAACCTCACGTGCATGTTTTTTTTTTTTCTTACCTTGCACTCAAGATAATATCGAAAGTGCAGGTTCATTTGACGACTGTCTGTCGCCAATGAACGCGCAAATGTAATATTAAGAGAATAATAGTATTAAAAAAAGGACCTGTTGATCAGGGCCCAAGAATTGTGTGAAAAAGAGAGAATAGTAGTAGCCTGAAAAAAACGAAGGGGGGGACCAAGTAAGATAATAACTTAGTTACCCGATGGACTTCTGGAAGGAGATGGAGTCTCACAGGTGGACCATTTCCTTAGGGCCGATCTTCTCCGGGGAATCCTCTTGATACTTTCGTAACATTTTGTGACTGCTCCGCCTCATTCCTCCGATTTTACTATTTTACTATGTATCTTCAACTCTTTTTACGTGATTGTACTAGTACATTGATGTATTGTATTGGGCATATCAGATCTTCCCTTATGATGTGGGGGTTTCCCGACGGGTCATCTTGAAGATACATCGAGAGTAAGTATTCCGTAAGTAGTGCTGTACATACAACATCCTAAAGTGAATCCACAATGAGGATTTAAAACGTCAAACAGGTCAGGTGGCCAAAAAGTAAGACGTCGTAACTGTCGTAGATAGACACCAATCAGCATCAACCCATTCCCTTGAAATCTTGGAAAAAGGGGGGTCCCTAGAAGTGAGTCACGTTTTTCTTCCGGTTCTTTTTCTTTTGATTTCCTTTTTTCGGAACTTCTTCATCTTCCCCGGCGATAGTCCGGACACTCGGGGTCCCGACTGGCCGATCGGATATAACGGAGAATCTGAGAATCTGAGCCTGTGAGTGCCCAGTGGGAATGACGAGTGGCAGAATAAAAAGTCTGTAGGCGGTGAATTAGTAATCTGGCCTTGGATCCATCTGATTTGTAACCTGCAAGGTTTTCTCTTCTCTTGGTCTTGGACAAGGGGTTCGGTGCACCCTGTCACCTTCTCACACAAATCCAGTTTATGTGGTTGTCTTTGATTCGAGGAGTAGTCAATTCAGAATCGACGTCATCGAGGTGAATTGCCTCATTGTTTGGGTCTGAAAATACCCAAAATCGGGATTTCGAACTATTTGCAACTCACGGGTCTTACACTTGTGCCCGATCTACCACAGCCACTACACGTGAGGCTCTGGTCTTGATAGTGGCTGGAAAGATACCCAGTTCCTAATGGGGTATGGGTATTCCCTGGGGTAATATTAGTTTCGATAGACCGATTTTGGGTGATTTTCAGGCTCAAACGACGAGCTAATTTACCTTGCTCCCGTCATCAACACTACCGGGCATGGATTGGGAAATATCTATAACAAAGCATGTCAACAATATCCGATAAAGATATGAAAATACTAGCCAACACACCTCCCGAAGGGTTCATAAACGAAGGTGGTGACTGTGTAGAGTCAAAACGCTTATGGAGTTTGCTTGCTAATAGCAGGTCCTATAGGCGATAGGAAAGCTGCGGGTAGAGCTGACAATGAAAATTCAGATGGGATTCAGATTAGCTTAATTGTATATACAATATACACAAATCTACCGGATTTAAAACGGTTCGCCGATCGTGAATCATGCTAAAGGAAACAGTTGAAAGCAGTATCATCCGTATAGCCGGTACCTATTATCATATGATGTGCAATTAGTGTGTCGATCTCCACTCCCCAAAGACCTTTTCACAGTCCCCCAGCACATCTAGACCGAGGGTCTGCCCCTGTCGGAATGAAGACAGCCATGTCCAATCGCTCTTCTGGGTAACTCCTGCATACCCCAACAGAAAATCTCGAATCATTTGCAAAACGCCATCTGGGATGTGGAAAAGCTTCCGATTCATGATTGCTCCTTGAACATTCCGGGCTGTGCGTGCTTTGCGGCATCTTTCGTAGAGGGTTAGCACAGCAGCTGTGAGATCTTCAGCTGAAGATCGCGTTGATATGGACGGGTCACTTCCGGAGTTTTGGGCGTCCAGATAATGAGCCTGCAATAGGCCTAGAAGCTTGCCAATGACTGCCCCGTCTTCGACGGCCATCGCAGCTCCTTGTGCCTGATATGGCAGAGTGGGGTGACAGGCATCACCAAGTAAAGCAACAGATCCCTAGTGGGTTCTAGTTAGCGAATTTGCAAATATAACGAATGCCATAGTGATATACCGACCTTAGTCCAAGATTCCAGCTCGGAGAGATGTGTCAGTTTCCATTTATACACCGATGGTACACAAGAAACCAGCTTTTGCAATCTAGAAAAGCGAGAAGCATATTAGTCGGGAACCAGAGTCGATTATTCCAGAAGTCCTTACGTTTCATCCCAGTCGGCATAGCTCTCTCGCATCTCGTTAATATCCCCCTGCTCCCTACGAGAGTCCGATGATAAATTATCGGGCCGCATGAGAACAAGATTGAACTCCTTCCCACCGCGGAGAGGGTAGAAAATGGTATGCTTCTCCGGTCCCAACCAGCTTGTAACCGCAATTTTCTGACACAGTTCATTTACTTTTTCATCATCTAAAGCCTCCAGCTGGTCTCGTGAAAAGGTTGCTCGATAAGCCATGTCGCCCGTAGGGACTGGAGAATGAGAAGATCCGAGGACAGCCTTTCTGACCGTAGACATTTGGCCTTTTCTTGTCAGATAAGACAGTCCAAAATGTAACTAGCGAAATATCTATTGACGTACCATCAGCACCAATCACAACATCTGCCGATATGTATCTCCCGTCCGCGAGGAGAACGGCCGGCTCCTCGGTGTATATATCCTTTACTTCTGCCCCGAGTTGAAGATCCACACCAAGTCGGATTGCTTCATCAAGAAGAATGCGATGGTAATCCACCCGATGAATAATTCTGGAAAAGGGTTAAAGTGTGTATGTAAACATCAGGGTCAGGCCAATCACGCACATCCACGGCACTCCGAACTCCTCCGTGATATCATCCCCAAATGGCATTGATCGTAGAAAACGGCCATCTTTGTACCTTCGGAAATTTACTTGTTGTACCTCACTTCCTTGCTCGAGTAGTTGTGGAAGTAGGCCAAAATCGCGCATTATCCTACCGCCATTTGGTGGGATTTGGATGCCTGCTCCGACTTCGTGGACTTCAGGGGACTGCTCGAGAATTTCCACGTTAATGCCTTCACGGCGACAGGCAATTGCACAGGCTAGGCCACCTAGACCTCCGCCGACAATAACAACCTTCATGTTCTCCGTTGGTGTCAAGGTGATGTTCCCCGTTGGGTTCCGAATCAGGACTAGTGGGGATTTCGATTGAGATCACCGTGCACTTCGTATGCCGGGAATATATCGATGGACATGTAGAACTTCAGGTTTAGTCCATGGGAGATGAAATCAATATGCTGTGTCTTAAGACTCGCTTGTCAACCTAAAGATGAAAGCTACATATCCCGAAGGAGTTGTGGGGTTTGGGGGAAACATCCCGATGTCGCCCTAAATACACCCACAGGTGATATCCAAGGGGACACGGCCTTCCGGAGACATCAAGCAATCAATGGAAGATCTTCTGTTGTCGCTGTGTTTTTATTTGAAGTGACACCAGAGTCTGTGTGGCAGCACGTGACTGGGCGATTTCCCTGCCAGCAGCCTAATCTCGCGTTCTTTCACTAGATAACTCTTTTCACCAGTACCTTGAAACACACACAATGCAACTATTCTCTTGGCCTCGATCGCATCTTCTAGAGATTGGCGATCAAACCTGGTGCCCCGCATGGCTTCACCAACACGAGCAACTGGTTCTCACCCAACTGTGGAATCTTCGAACTCCCGGGTGGAGCCATGAAAGTCTCGCCAAACAGGCATGTGCAGTTTTCAAAGAGCATCTGAAAGATCTTTCTTCGTATACAGTTCTAGACATCTGCGCCGGCGCCGGTGGGCCGACCCCAGTCCTCGAATCAGAGCTCAACAAAGAACTCGAGTCCGAAGGCAAGGGCCCTGTTCAGTTTGTTTTAAGCGATCTTTACCCCCATATTGAAGAATGGGAGCGAATTTCGAAGAAGCAGCTGAACGTCACGTATATCGAGGGCCCGGTAGATGCTCGAGCTGTTCCTCGATTTGCGGTAAGTTCGAAAAAAGAGTGTCGGATTTTCAACATCTGTTTCCACCACTTCGGAGATGAAGATGCAGCGGGAATTCTGAAGAGTGCAGTCGAGACCGCTGACTCGTTTATGCAAGTTATCATCGCAATGATACCACTTGATTCATTAACTAATTCGATTCCGTTCAGTATATTCGAAATCACATCACGCGATCTTTGGACATGTCTATGTTCCCCTTTGGTCTTCTTTTGGACTTTCTTTGTAACTTTTGTTTGGTACTGGGATTCGCCAGTCTATCTCTTTTTTACATTCATCCTACCGGTGGCGCCTCTAACTATCTTCATTGATGGGTTTATATCCTGTCTCCGAACCCGCACCGCGAAGGAAACCTGGCAACTACTGGATCGGCCAGATCTTGACCTTACCAACTGGACCTTCCACAGTGGGCAAAAGACTGTTTACTTTCCTTTTATCACTTTATATTACCATGTTGGCATCAAATCATGACGGCAAAATGGTTATGTTCATCGAGCTTGATCTATCCTGCACATCTGCCCGACAACCCAGGCCTTCAGTCATATCGCCCTAATTATATATGGCTTAATATGACTTCAGTTATACCTTTACCCCCCGCTTATAAATGGCTTAATATAACTTCAGCTATACCTTTACTTCAGCTTATATATTCGTTATTCTGTGTTATTATTCCTCCATGTCATGGTTTGGTAACAAAACACCTATGGACCAAAAGAGAAGCGGCGATCAACCTTATACTTCCCAAAACAGGACCGGAGCTTCGACTTCGTTGCTTTTCTTCGACTGTCCAACTATTTCTTCTTTTCTTCTTCCAACTCACTGTTATTCTCTTTTATCAACCTCACCATTTTCTTTCATCCATCCCTATCTTATTCACTTTATACGAAGCCTATACCAGTATCCTCCTCCCCGACTACTTCTTTTCTCATCAAATTTCCTACCTTTTATTCAGTATGGGTACCCAAATAGCACCCGCATCAGGTATATATAGTCTCCCAGTTGAGATACTGGCGGATATCGCCAAATTTACCAAGTCTCCCGAACTATGCGCTCTTCGGCTCACTTGCCGAGCGATATACCAGAGCACTTTTCACCACTTCGTACAAACTTTTGTACACACATTGAAGACCGATCTTTCACCAAAGTCACTTGCCCGGGTCGAGGAAGCAGCAAAAGATGTCATCTTTTGCCCCTATGTCCGCAAGTTGGAGATCGTCAGGAATTCACAAGGTTGCCTAGGACCATTATCCCCTCATACCACATCAGAAGGAACAGCTATTCAAGCGTGGCGAGACGTGGTGAAAAGGTTTTCCAACTGCCAATCCTTCAAGTTGCGCAATTCAATATATACAACCGCGCATGCGGGCTGTGACGGCATCACGCTTGACGAGGCCACTGGTGTCGTTCTCGAAGCCATAGCTACCGAGCACATTTGGATGGAATCTTTCTCGATAGATATAATCAAAAACAGAAGAAGGGCCCACGAGCATAACGATAGCCTAACCCAGTTTCCTATCATCAACTTTGGGATCCCGGCCTTCGCTCACCTTAAAGAACTGAGCCTTGCGCTCCCGGATGCCGAGCGCGAAACTCTTCATTGGATGGCGAGCATGATCCAATGTGCCAAATCTCTCCGAAAACTTGCCATCCTTTTCAGCTGGAAGTGCGAAGCAGCTCCACTTCTCGCTCAGATTTCATCGGTTGGGTGCTTGCCGGAGCTACAAGAGTTGACTTTCTCCCGGATGTCATTCCAATCTTCGGCTGCTTTGGGGATCTTTCTTTATAGTATTACAGGCTCTCTTCGCCGTGCGACTTTCTCTTTTGTGGAACTGGACTTTGGAGGCTGGCGGTCCATTCTCCGCGAGTTGGGTGGGGGTTCGTACCAGCTTGACAGTTTGGTTCTGCACAGTGTATTGGAAGAGAACAAATTTCTGAGCTTTCGAAAGATCCCAGAGTACCCACTCGAGAAGGAGTCTCTGGATAAAAGACTATGGCGTCCGTTCCAATTCTGTTTTGTTGATCCGAAGGATAAGGGCTTCAGCTGCTCTGGTCCGACTTTACGACAGGTTTTGGAGAGAGTGGCTGCGCTTGCAGAGATAGGTTAAGATGATTCGGATGGAAGTTGTTCTATGTGTATGTCTGTTTCTCTGCTTTGGTCTTATGTCAATGTAACCAATATCAATATCACTATCATTTGATTTCAGCGCATCATTGTAAGAAATATCTGAAGTGAAAACTACACCTCACCGCAGAAATCAGAATCTTGAAGACTGACAATACCAAATGTACTCCTTTGGCATATGTGTGAAGTAGTCTATATCCTGTCCCATTCATGAGTGCTCCATCCTGATCTTCTTGTGCCCCTTATCATTTCAATCACAATGTCCGACCCAACAGAGTTACCTGATAAACTGTTTGCTACCGCTCTAGACTTTGCTCTACACAACGATTCGAATATACAACCTACAGTCTAGCACTTCTAAACCACAAATAGGTTGCATGTACGATGAGTGGATCTACAAAGCTCCTGGAATCCGTCCCAAGCTTGCCATATCGTATAAGAGTACTTTTTGGCCCTCAGAGGCTTCTTCTCCGCAACCGAAGACCTAACGCATAATCAAGACTGCTCTCCTATACTTGTCATGAATACTTGAAATGAGAGACAGGGGGAAAAAAAGAAAAGAAAATGGATTATAGATATGAAAATAGCTCGCTAATCAAGAATGCAGTAATTAAAGAGTTCCGAGCTCTCTTTGTGTTCTATGTTAGTAATTATCCATATACAAGCCATGCCTAATATAAATCTCAGTGCAGCTTCAAAGCCTTGACAATCCGCGGGAATATTTTCAAGGCATTGAGATTATTGATCTGGCTCATCTCCACCGTGGTAAAGTTACCATTACCCTGGATGGCAGATAATCCCGCCGAAGCCTGCGAGACAGGAACATACGGATCTGCAAGCGTTAGTATACTGCAGCAGCACATCTCGGGGGCATGACTAGCACTGCAGACTTACAATCAGTTCCCGTCACGATCTGATCCGTGCCGATGAAGCTCTTCAGAGCCGCCAACTGAATAGCAGAAGTCGAGGCCGCGGTATCAAAATAATACCCGGCAAGTTGCGCCAGGGATTCGGGGACTGACAACCCACCCAACCAGGGAAGGGAGGCCATGCCGGCGATTCGGGTAGCCAGGAAGGGGATCGCACCACCGCCGTGAGCGAAGATCATCTTGATATCCGGATATTGCGCACGTTGACCTGTCAGCAGCATGTTCTCAATGGCACGCACGGTGTCGAAAGGATACTCGGTCATGGGGATGGGCCAGCCATTGGCGACAGATGTGCAATCCGGAGAGGCTGGGTGGACAAACACGCTGGCATTGCGTTTGTCCAAGGCCGAGAAGACAGGGTCAAGGGATTTGTCACCCAAATATGTGCCGTTGGCATTGGTGTACAGCCCCACGCCGACGAACCCGAGGGTATCCAGGCAAAACTACGATTTCCAAGTTAGATTTGGCCAGGGTTGGGATGGTCTACTAGTTAGGTAGGGGTAGAAGGGTACCTTCAACTCCTCAACAGCCTCGTCAACGTAAGGGAGAGGGAGAAGGCAGAGGGCTCCCAGTCGAGTTGGGTAAGTTCGAGTGTAGTTATGAAGCAGGAGGTTGACTCTGCGGGCTAAAGACTTGGCCTTTTTGGCCTCTTTTAGGAAGAAGACGCCGGGGGCGCTGACACTGATTGTCGAATAATTAACGCCAAGACTGTTCATGGTGCTGATGTGGGAATCCAGTGTCCAATCCGAGACAGGGAAGCCATCTGTATACAAAGTACCATTCTTGACTGGATAGCCTGCAGAGATCAATTCTTCCCTCCAAATGGATGGAACGACATGGGAATGAACATCGATTTTATAATTCGAGCTGACGGAATCAGTGAGGGCATGGCCGGTGGCTAGGCATGCCAGGGGGATTCCCAACAGGAGTTTCTGCAAAAGAGAAGGCATCAGGATGTACTTTGCAGGTCGACAGAGTGTAAAACAAAAAAAAAAGCAAAAAGCAATCCAAGGTACTACAATGTAAGGTAGTTAATAGGAGCATTAATTTCCAAAAGGACTAAACATCTCAGCGATATTGGAAGACGCGTGTAAGGTGGAGTTTTACCGCTTAATTCCAGGTGCCTATAACCGATATGGATTAGACGTCTATCACTAGCATGTTCCTGTTGATATAGTTCACATGGAGAACAGAGTACTCCGTATTATCCGGGGCATATACTAAAAGGCCAGATTCCAGGTTAGAACTATTGAATATTATCAACTAGTCATAGTTCCGCTTTTTTTTAAGCCCTTCACAAGGCCATTCGCTACTTACAATGTGCTTCTCCACCGGGGTAAAACGCCGGATTTTGTAGGGATGTCTCAATATCCGACAAAGCCTTGGTCAATACTTAACCCACAGGGGATCGTGAATATATCCATGTATAGCACGAACAATTTTCGGAGGCTGGTCAAAATCCCTTCGTGATATGACACCATGATAACGCCGGTTTTAGATACTAAAAGGATACTATATATTTTTACACATAGATGAAATAGTACTATCGGATTCAATTAATTTTTATCAATTTTTGTTGAATTTTGACAGATTATTAGGCCGTATGTACCTTTTATATGTGAATTACTAGTAAAAGGTACATTTTACATTGCACAAGAGTTTACATTCCTGTATGTTAACCCAACACGGGGGGTGGGTTACTTGGCAAGGACCGGGTAGTCCGATTCGGTGCTCCATAACAACATAGGTGAAAGGATACGGAAATTGCAATTAAAAATCACGAACTAATCGCGACATGTTTGGGGGCCGGAAGTATTATGTCTTGGGAAATACCAATTGTCTCACTCCGGAGCCGTATAAGCCCTAGACTGCATTTCACCCTTGCATACCTTCTACAGATTCATTCGAACTGATGCATACAATATAAGGCTATAGCTATGTCTAGGTGTCTAGGTACATCTACTCATATCAAATTGGTGGTATATATGGAAGTTAATTTTTGGGTTTCTGGAGGATTTGGATATTTCTCTAACGAGAACGGACTTTCCGAAGCGTCCATGGATCCGATTGGGGGCACAATATATATTTATTATATTTATCTGGGCACCTGGAAAAGAATATTTTAACAACTTCCTAGCATAGAGATCATTTGATATGGAGCTTTTGGCTTTTATAGCAGTTTAGTTCATGCCCCCTTCTCCTCATTCTATTCTGAGTCGGATATCGACATATAATGGAGACATTCTTTCAGCCGCGATCCGAGGTAAGGCAAGGTCCCACCCAAAGTCGAAGAATCCCCTCGATGGGGTTTTCTCTGACTATATATCCATATAGGTTGAGAATCGTGGGCCCCTATTGCTGATCATCAATGGCACGATAACAGTCGTCGCGGCGATCATTGTGGGTCTCCGCGTGGTATCAAGGGTCTTCATCGTGAAAAAGTTCGGTGTGGATGACTGGATAATGGTGGCCGCGATGTTTTTCGCAATTTTGAATGTGGCAGTCGCGGGGCTTGGTACGCTCTCTGCCCTTTATCTGATCAATCCCATCTCTGATATGTTATGAATAGGAGTCAAGTATGGGACAGGGAAGCACAAATGGGATCTTATCAAAGCAGATGTGATGCCTGCAGCGAAGGTATACAACATAGGAGAAATGGAAACATCAATCATAAGAAGAAGGCTAACTAAATATGAACAATACAGATTCGATACGTGACTCACATAATTTATACCCTAATCAGCGGTCTGATCAAGGTATCAATCTGTCTGCTATACCTACGCGTGTTCCCTAACATCCGAATAATCTGCCTTGCAACAATCGCATTCGTCACAGCCATGAGTATCGCAATTATCCTCGCAACCATCTTTCAGTGCTCCCCGGTCGATGCTGTCTACGACGAACAGAAATATAAGCATTATACTTGTTTTGCATCTATTCCGTTCTGGTATGCGACTGCCGCACTGTCTCTGGTGACGGATATTTGGATTCTTCTCCTGCCACTGAAAACAGTTCTAGGACTTCATCTTAGAACCAGGAAAAGATTCGTCATCGCTGGTTTGCTATCATTGGGCTGCTTGTATGTGCAAAGCGTGGCTTTTTATTCGATATATGCATTAGTGCTAACTGGATAACAGTGCATGTATAGCCAGCATCGTGCGGATGGTCTACATTGTGAAATTATATCAAAGCTCAGATCCCTCCTGGGATACCTTTGGGATTTCTATTTCGTCGGGAATTGAAATAGCTGTCGCTATCATTGCTGCCAGTATACCGGCAACCAAGCCGATCATGAACAAGCTATTTCCAAAACTGGTTCCTAGCAGCACTGGCGAATCACAGACTGTCAACCACCGAGATTATCCTTCGGGTAGTCGAAATCACAGTGGTCCACGTCGCTACCGCAGAGATAGTATTCCACTCTCACTTTTCACCAGGAGAAAAGGAAGTGATACGGGGGATGACGAGTCTACAAAAGCAATAGCGCATACAAACGGACCATAATATCAAAAGAATATTGGAGGAAAGCAGGAGAGATATTAATATGACTGTATTTGTACCTATCGACAGGACTCACTCGGCGAAAATAAGAGAAAGAGGAGGAGGAACTACTACTAGAATGGGACGCCAGCGACTATCGCGTGTACTCCCATCCCTCGCCTGGGATAATAGCCTGGGATGTGCTATCCCACGGAGGAGATGGAACATGTTCGCCGTAGTATTGCGGTTTTGTATGTGAATATCGCTACTGAGTCTGCTTTCACTTATAACGTGAAGCACGGGAATTTGATCGTCGGGGACGTAGGCGATGAGCTCTCTAACGCAGTTTAGATGCAGGGAGACACGAGGAAATTGAATATATTCCCATGGTTCTTCGGTACATTGTGCGGTAAAGACCAACCTCACCAATGAAGATTTGGTGTGTGGAAATGCAACGAGAATCATGAGAGTCTCCACAAGAAACTCGCGTCCATAATGGGCGATCTCTAACTCCGCCCGGTATAAGGGACCTAGAAATAGGTTGGGTTGAGGCACAGTTGGAGGTGATGAGGATAGTGAGAAGGTAAGTTATTGGATGTTATGTTGGACTGGACTGTTGGAGAAATTCACATTCCCGGTTTGGCATCTACCTCACACACTCCAGTCAGAGATCCCACCGTTTTTGAAAGGGCCATCTTAAAGGTCATCCTCATACCTGATATACCCTACCCGGGCCAAAGGATCCAGTGAGTAACCTCCGTATAAAATTTAACGGGAGCAAGGTGTGATAGGGCTAGTGTAGATTATATTGGGCATCTTTTACTCTGATGAGATATGAGGAATTTCAGTCATTTCCTCCATCGGCTTGAACATTGGAGCTTGCAATGGGAAAATAGATGAACGAGCAACGCTTGGTATGTAGCAAACATGTCTCTATCAACGTAACGCATAAACATGGCAACATAGCGATCCCGCTTTTCATGGGATCATCGGCCGATCCTCTCTATCCTCCAATTCTACCACCGCATCATCATCCCTACCTTGTATAATATCCGCTGGCTCCGATTGCCTAGGTACATTGCGGCCACGAGGCCGGACCGGCCGGCGAGAGACCTTACCAGACACGAACCCAGCGACATTCTGAATGAGCCGCCACAGGCGGTCTTCCAGTGTTTCAGGAGCAGGGCTATCCAGATGTCCACCAAGCGCACCGAATTCAGACGAACTCGTTGCGGCCAGAGTATGTTCCTCGGCTTCGACCTTGAACTGATACTTCAAGCAGTCCTTGACAGTAACCAAGCCGGTGACTTTGCCGCGGTGCTCGACGAGAATAACTCGCGGGCCCATCTTCTTGAAAATCTCCATGACCGTTTCGAGAGGATGGCGCGGGTGAACGGTCAGCGGTGTGTGGTCGACATATCGTGAGAAATCGACGGAAGAAGTCCCTACGCTGCGCTGGATTGCATCGAATGTATCTGATGACCGAGCGTTATGCGAGACGGATGCCCTGCGTGCAACGGCTGCGTCAGCCGCATCTTTAGTGAATACACACCGGGCGTTTGGCGCGATGATGCCCTGGTTGCGGGCGCGGTCGATGGCGTAGCGGAGTTCGGTTCGGCCGATATATCCGACTAGGATTTTGGAAGTGCGGTCCTCCACGACGGGGAAGCCTTGGAATTTGTTGTCGTTTAGGAGATGTTCTGCTTCGCGTACGGGGAAATCCGATGCTGGCACCGAGAGCGGGCCTGCGGTCATTGCGTGGGATACAGGTACGTTGAAGACGTGATCTTCTTTGTTGTCTAGGAATGGGAATCCGTTGAACCAAATCATTCGATCGGCGATACCGCCGCTGCCGAATCGGTCGCCAACGGCTTTGGTGACGCCTACCACGATCTTTACAAGAACAGTCAGCTTGATTAAAAGTGAAGCAATCCCACTTGGGATGAAGACTTACCATGGTCGGTAGAATGTAGGTTAGTGCGCCAGTCAGCTCGAACATGATGACCGTTACAGAGATGGTCAGATGCATGATTCCACTAAGGGCTGCCCCAGCTCCCAGGAACGCATATGTTCCCGGTGTAATGCAAGGAACATCTGGATCACACGAAGCAAAGAATGCCGATTGCGGAAATGATTCATGTAATGCCTGTACCATAATGCCAACCATACGGCCAAATGAAGCCCCAACGGCCATCGAAGGCACAAAGATACCGGCTGGCACCTTGCAGCCGTAGGAAATAATTACCAAGCCAGTGCGAAGAACAGTTGCAATAGCTAGTGAGAAGACCATCGACCATCGGTTCTTGGATCTGCAATGAGTTAGTAGTGTCCTCACATGCATATGAAGGGGTATAATTCGTACTCGCATAGCCCTTGATAGTCATGGCCACCTTCGCATTCGCGGAATAAGATCTCCATCATTGCGGTCATGTTGATCTTCAAAAACATGTTGGGGTAGCACAGTATCGCAGTGAGCCCCGCGAGGACAACCGACTCGGTTATAGGCCACTGTGAAAGGTATTTCTTGCGGAAGGCGGCCACTCGAAGATTCCATTTCATTACGAATGCGCCGTAAAGTCCACCGAAGACACCAAGGACAATAAAGAAGATGAACTCGAAAAAGTGCCATGTGCGATCATACTCCACTTGAAACATGACCAACTGACCAGTCCGGAAAGGATTGACAGCCTATAATGGGTCAGGTAAGGTCCAGAATCAATTGACAATATGAGGAACGTACCGCCAGCACACTAGTTGCCACCAAGGCACAAAAATAACTGCGCCAAAGAGTCTTAAGTGGGAAATAGTTTGCCATTTCCTAATGACTGTCAGCTTTCATCTTATCAGGTAGCGCGCCATTGAACTCACCTCCAGAGAGAACAGCACGCCTCCAATTGGACTGCCAAAAGCGACAGCCACACCAGCTGCCGCTGAGGCAGTCAGGATTTCTCTCGTCTTCGATGCATTTTGTTTGTATTTACCAAAGAATCGTGAGATCACGTTTCCGGTACACACAGCAAAATGCACACTAGGCCCCTCTTTACCAACAGACAAGCCCGAAGCAATGGCCAGTGGAAGGGCAATTGACTTAATTAGAAGAGTCCAGGCACCTAGGAAGCCCTTCATGACGAAGCCAGCAATAATGCATTTGATCTCTGAGATACCAGAGCCTGAGGCGTACGGCGCAAATGATTTGACCAGGACTGCGGCGATGGATGAAAGTAGCAACTATCTGTAAATTAGCCTATGGATTCATACTTTCTCAGGTATTAGTCGGTCAAAAGTCTTACCGCGCCAAAGAAATAGAAAACATAATTTAACAGCCAAAATGAAGTCCAATGTTTCCACTCGGGGCAGCCTATCATGGAAAAAGGTTAGTTTAATAGGATCTCATATTACAACCTACTGAACATACCATTTTCGGCGCCCCAGCAGCAGAAAGACTCGTTGAGATAGAATGCGGTGGTACAATGGCCCAGCTTAATATCAGAGAGCCATTCCGTGATGATATTGAGCACAGCCGAGTTTAATCCAATTGCCATTCCCACAAGCGTAACAACAAGCCATGCCTGGCCTGCATCGTATGACTCGTACATTTTCCGTCTCCAGCCAAAGATGCCTTCCTGATCCCAGAATCCAGTGCCACTGCGCCGTTTCGCGCGCCGCCGTGACTGTTCATAGACAGCATCTTGAACCCAGTCTATTGTGGTAAAATCTTCATAGCGCTTGATCCCACTGACCTCTTCTGAAATGGCGGGTGCTTCTTGGTTGTCGGAATCGGTCTGTGGGTCGATGGAGGAAGGAATAGAACGACCAGATGGTAGTCGCGAGCTGCGTCGCTCTCGCGAAACTGAAAGGGGCCTATCAAAGGCCGGGGAGAGGTGTGGAGAGGTCATAACATTGATCGAGGAGGTAGGGTCAGCATAGTCAATTTAAGGTTGACTCGATGATATGTTCTTGTGTCCGCGATGGACGTCGCAATTCGCTGCGAGAGGACAAACTCGCTGGATTTGAAATCAGATCTCCCTGGGGTGCTTCTGTTCAACACCTCTATGAGCGACAATTCAGAAGAGGTGAATAGGGGTCTTAAAAGTAGATGATGTGACAAAGCGAAGTCGCCAAGTATCCATGGATCGATAACGGGGAGCCTCCTGAGATAACGCGGCCACGCGTTTTACTCTTCCTCGACTCCACGCTCGCGCCCATTTACATCTACAACGGGTATATTTGACTATCCCAGGCTGCAAATTGTATATTTCTGTTCGGCCAATACTTTATCCCACCAGAATTGAACACCATGGCTCCAAAGACCGTGGGAGAGCCGGATGAGATCACCGGACAGAGTGCACTTCCGAGTAAGTCCCAGACATTACTATTACTTTGGAGTGGCATACTAACATGTTTCTATAGTTGCTCGAATCAAGAAGATTATCCAGTTGGACGAGGATATCGTACAATGTTCGAACAACGCAACCTTCGTTATCGCAATGGCTACCGTACGCCAAACCCTCTACCTCGATGACTCGCACACCGGCTGATACTAGATTTAGGAAATGTTCATCCAATACCTTGCTGAGCAAGGACATAACGTGGTCAAATCTGAGCGAAAACCACGCAAGACCGTCCAGTACAAAGATCTCGGTTGGTTATACCTATCATGTCTATAGTTGGCAAGAGGTCAAACAGCACGCTAACCTGCAATAGCTTCGGCGGTATCACACACCGACAATCTCGAGTTCCTTTCCGACGTGATCCCTAAGACCACGACCTACAAACAATTCAAGGAAAAGAAGGCGAAGGATGCGGCAAATCAAGGCGCCATGGAGAAGGGCCAGCGTACTCTCAATGGTACCGGTGCACCTCCGGCACCAGAAAACGGCACAGTCACAGGAGATGTCACCCCACAAAAAGAAGATTCAAAGACGGCATCTCCGTCGGTTCCTCGGCCTATGGTCCCTGTGAGCGCGTTGATTGCGGACCGAACAGTCGAGCCCGTGACAACCCATGACCATGATGTGGAAATGCAAGATTGATTGCTCTATATTGTCCCTTTTTGCTTTTGAAACTTGTTATTTGCATAGGAGTTTTCTGATGGGTTTCCCTGCGCATTGGTTTTGGGATTTGTGAGGTCGCATTGGGTCAGGTTAGATATTAGCAGAAAAGAAAATGAGATAGTATACAACTATACAATTGATGAGTACATTTTTTAAAACATAACCCATCAATAAATAAATAATATCAACAAAGAAATAGGTTAAATAAACTTATATATACAAATAGTATAGAAGTAGAATGTTTTTCATTGTTAGGGAGTGAACGGGAACTGATCAGCCAATGACAGGCCCCGTGATTCCGATCGCTAGCGAAAGCTCTGGCTCCAACTTCAACTTCCGACTTCATCCACCCTCTATCCTCACCCTCGCTCTCCACAACTCGCGGCTCAATTCCCTCCGTGGTCAATTGCCCTCACAATGTCGCTCTCCTCCGCTTCCAGCACTCTGCTGCGCACCGTCGCTCGGCAGCAGCTGCCCACTTCCCGCGCCGCCGTCACCTCCTGCCAGCAGCGGAGGGGAGTTGCCGATGCGAAGTCGTCCTTCGAGTCTCCCTTCGCCAGCGCTAACGAGCGTGGCTCGACCCTGAAGATCCCCAACTTCAGCAAGTACAAGTCCAACAACTCGCCCCGCTCCAACCAGGTCTTCTCCTACTTCATGGCCGGCTCCCTCGGTCTGGCGACCGCTGTCGGTGCCAAGGCTACTGTCCAGGGTAGGTTTTTTGCGAACTCCTCGAATAAGAAAGAGATGGGAAACAACATAGGCATGGAATACAGGGATTGAACAAGATTATTGAATCATCGGGGAAATTCGGGCGACTTTGAACACACGACTGATGTTATTCCCTTCTCTCCAGATTTCCTGGTCAACATGTCCGCCTCCGCCGATGTCCTGGCCCAGGCCAAGGTCGAGATCTCTCTCGGTGCCATCCCCGAGGGCAAGAACGTACGTATTTCCATTCGCCACCTCATTCGATTCATTCCAGTACCCAGTATCCCTATCTAACTCTCTTTCCGACAGGTCATCATCAAGTGGCGTGGTAAGCCCGTCTTCATCCGTCACCGCACCCAGGGCGAGATCGATGAGGCCCGTGAGGCCAAGTGGGAGGGTCTCCGTGACCCCCAGCCCGATGAGGACCGCGTCCAGCGTCCCGAGTGGCTCGTCATGCTCGGTAAGTAGACATGCGATTCGCCGAGCTGCAACATTCTAACACTCCTTCTCTCCTATAGGTGTCTGCACCCACTTGGGTTGTGTCCCCATCGGTGAGGCCGGTGACTACGGCGGCTGGTTCTGCCCCTGCCACGGTTCCCACTACGATATCTCTGGCCGTATTCGCAGGGGCCCTGCCCCTCTGAACTTGGAGGTTCCCGCCTACAACTTCCCCGAGGATGAGACCCTGGTTATCGGTTAAGCGAATTTCGAATACACCCTTTTTTGATCACCGCCAACGGGCGGATTGTCTCATTAGAAGTGTTGATGAGATAAAGATGGACGGATTATGTATCCTATCTATCTGTGTATGTGCTTGTGCTTGTGTGTGTGTTGTTTCCCCCTTTTTTAGACAGAGCGGCCGTGTGTCTTGTCAAGATTAAGAGACCTATGTTTTAATATGGACAAAAAAATGAGTCTCTTTCTTCCTTTGTTCCTATCTTCCTGGATCTTGGTCTTTCTCCATGGCAAACACACGAGCTGTGGAGTTCAGAGGATATCCTATGGTCTCCTTAAGTACATATGTTCTTTATTTAGTGTATCACCTAGTCATGTTATTTCCTATGTTCCGGATCAACGCTTCAGTTCTTTTGTAATAGCACCAATTAACGTTGATGCTTCAGTGTTTTGATATATATCCAGACAATGCTCAAGTAGTCATACACTAAATTCAACTCCAAGGTTATATCCAACTGCTTATCTATTTTTCTCAATTGTATGTACAAGTATAACCACCCCAAGCAAAGGGGCAAGTTATTATCAAAAATGACCAAACATGAACCGGATGTTGAGTTCTCGCTGGTAATGCAATATAACGTGGTCATAGGAAATGGGTTCTTTTTACCGAGATCCGATCAGGGCGAAGAGTAGGCCCGTCACAGCTGCACCAGCTGCTGCACTCTGAAGAGCCACAGCGGTAAGATCGTATTGTGAGGCAACAATGCTGCGATCACTGAAGAATTCATCAACCACTTGCTTCCAGTACTCGAGCGACAGAACCGGCGAAGTAATGTTCGCGAGACGGGTTTGGAGAGACTGGGATGCATTAGCATCGGTCACCGAAACAACAGACCCCGTAGTGGCCGCATCTATCTCCGGCGCAGCAAGCTTCGGCTCAATCAAAAGAGAAGGGGCGGTCTCGGTTAAGTTCTCGTCGGTAGAATCAATAACTTCGGGGAGGACGGTGGTATTCGGCAACGCCGAGATCGAAACAGCGTTCTCAGCAAACATAGCCCGATTCAGGACCTTCTCTTTCTCCAATGCTTCAACAACCTTATCCTCAAATCCCTTGACAAGTCGCTTCCGACGCCACGGCTCCACGAGGATCTGGAAGACAAGGAATAGTAGGACGTTCACGCCCATCAAACCCCATGTTCCCCATGTCGACATGCGGCGGATCTTGTCAGACCAGACTTGCTCCTCGTGGTATCGCGAGAGGATGCTCTTGCTCAGTTGCCCGGCTGCCTCCTCGGCTTCGCGCTCTGCGGCTGATAGAGCTTGCGAGGTTTCGGCCTCGGCGACCTCGTTTGTGTGGTCGTTGCGGTAGAGGAGGGTGAATCGTTCCAGGTCTGTTGAGGACCAGGCGTGCTTGCGTTGGAGGAGCTCGTTTACCTCGCGTTGGGAGGTTGAGCGGCGGTTGATTGCTGCGGCGTACTCTTCTTTGGCTTGCTTGACCTTCGATCGGGCGGTGCGGAGTCGGTTCTCTGGATAATTGAGCGAGATTAATTAGTGTCTAGGATTGAGCGGGTTGGGGTTTGGGCGGTGGTGCTATGATACATACCGTGGAACTGGATATCGTTCTTCAGAGCTTCGATGCTGGAATATCCAGTCAGGTCATTTAAACGCTGACCCGCTACAAAAACATTGGATTGCACATTGTCCATCACTGTGCTGAACTGCTTGGACCATTTTGACCGACGGTTTTCCAAGTACGAGGGCAGGCCCCCGCTCCTCGTGCCAGCGGAACTAGCATCTTCCTCCGCCGAAGCTGACTGGTCCTTTTCGTTTTCCTTTGCTTGTGGTTGTGCGGTGGTCTCATCGGTTTCTGTGACAGGAGGTACCGAATCGAGGGAACTGCCCGCCTCCACACCCGGGATCGGGACGGGGTCGCGAGCGGCGAGCTCCAGATCGGCCAGTTCCTTCTCCTTTTCTTTGATTAACCTCTCGGTATCAGCGGAGAACTTCTCTCGGTCATTGAAGGCCGAATATATGCCTGGATGTTGGCGAAATTGACATTGTAAGCAGGCGGAGAAGCTCCGCGGAGTCGATCTTGTGACGGAGAATGCAGGGTGGAAGTGCGCTCGCACTGGGGACGAAGTGCTTGTGAGTTGGAGACTTGACCGGAAAGATTGCCTAAGCAGCTGTGGCATAGACTGCATGGCCAAAACGAGGGCCACAGGCTTGTGGCAGGAAGTGGTGGTGGTGCTAAAGAGAACGAGGATCATCTCGGGACGGGACTTGGCCTCGGATAGCCTTATCAGATTGCTTCGCACGTTTACAATCCTGAGGTATTCTATATATTCTATAGTGTAGTATACACATATTTGACTAATTGAATTTAATGTTCTCTGACTTATTAGTGAAATGGTCTTTCTGGGCTATCCCACTTCCTTCAATTTGGTCTACCACCGACATCCATAGCTCCGGCTACCAAACACATGCCAAGAAAGACAACAAGCAGCAAAAATATTGAAACATTGGGGAAATATATGTAGCGAAGAGAAATAAACTATTTAACAAGAACAGAGACAGACTGAGGACAAAGAATATAGGTTTGATCAAACTACTCAGCTGCGGAGAGAACTTAATGCTTTCCAACCATCCACAGCTCTCTAAACCAAGCCAGTGGGACGAAGCTGAGTAGTAAGAGTGACTACTAGCAATGCAATAATCGCCACGACCATGTCGAGCACAAAGGACAGCCATCGCTGTATCATGCTCAACTGATAGGCAGGGCGTGTCCAAAAGAACATTGTTTACAATCAAAAGCTCGCAGGGTGGCTGCGCCTTTGATAGTATTCAAGTGCATACTAAAGACATTAAAGATTAACAAAGAACACCGCAATACAGTAGCAAGAGATACATGCTAAAGCGGGCTCTGTTATATCAAGGACTTGTTAACCCAAAGGCTTAATTAGTGCTGAATGCCTCAACATAAAAATGATTGGTATAGTATCACACATCCAGCCTTATAAAGAACATACAACCGAAGAACATCCACAATCGGTGAACAAAATCAAAAATTCAGAATTACATAGCACATTCCTTCGTCAGGTCATAACATAACGATGCAGTTCTTAGGAAGTGCGTGTACAAGAACAGCAAAGCGGAGGGGTATGGATAGTACAACTGGGTCGGGAACAAAGTGGCCGATGAGACAATGGCAAGCCGAGGACGCCACCCACAAGCACAGCCAACGAGTCGAGCCTCATGCTCATTCCTGACTCTGCACCTTGTTATCACCCTTCACGGCCTCAGCATAAGTAGGTGGCGGGGGCGCGCTGCTGCTCCCCGCATTCCCACTATCTTCGGTTTGGTTGTGTGGTTTGTTCGCCGGAGCAGGCGCCTGCTGGCCTTGAGGGTTGACTGTGCCATATCCGCGTTGGGAGGGGTGTTGAATAGGCTGGTGAGAGACGTAGTAATAGGTAACATTGCCGTTCTCCAGATCGCGACGTCGACTCCCGCCACCGGGGATGGGCTCGTAGGCTACATCGTCATAGTTTGGTTCCGGATGCTTGAGGATGATGTACCATGCGTGGATGAGACCCGGGAAGAAGCAGAGTAGGGTGAGGGTGATGTTGATAATCGAGTCTGCGGTGCAGAACCCGGTCTTAACCCAGACTGTTGATGCAAGGGTTTGATTAGTATTATGACTACCGAGAGGTGGATTTGCAGGTTTAGACTTACCTGCGATAGGTGGGAAGAAGACAGCGAGAACCGCTAGGAAAATGTCGGAGCTGCACATGGCTCACGGTGTTTCTAAAATCTGGTGGAAAAATGTGAGTTGTATCAAGCACACTGGAGATTTGTGGCAATGGTTAGAGAGGTTTTCTAGCGTTTGGACGAGTCGCAGATTGCCTGACGGTAGCCTGGTCCAGATCAGATGATGTCAATGGTCACATGACCACTCTATAATTCGCCAGAGCCCTACATTGTACATCATACAGAAGCATATTGTAACTAACTTATCATTTTATATTTCAAAGTAAGGTGGAAGTAAATTTACTGGTCTATACAAGTCAAAATCAGACTTATCAGATATCTGCCCAAGCGGGGGGGCAATTTTGACTAAACACGTACTAAGTTTGGAAGTACCTGGTACTTGTGGTTTGCGGGTACCCACTGCTTACGATCGGGTACCCTGAACTCTGTATTCTGTCCCAAGTGCACATATCAGTCCCTCGCATTCTCAACTGATAACTCACATACAACATCCGTTGAAATGCGCTACATCTATTGCCAAATTCTGTGCAGGAAGCAAGGGAAATTCGGGAAATTAATAGTTAAGCTCCAGAGACTGGTAATTTCCCCAAGTTTTCAAGTGTTTCCAGACGGCAAAGGGTGATAACGATCGTCTCCCTCTGCCGCTAACGGGTCACTAGCGAGGTTGGTGATGAACAGAGTCAGAATCTGACAATAGATGCCAATCATACCTAACTTGAATAACCGTTGTCATTATCGTATGTTGTACTCTGTATTTTATATAGTACAATCTATGTACCAGGTAGAAATTTAATCCCAATTGAATTTTGATACCCAAAGAGTCCGGAGAATAAAGAGAGAAGGAAAAAAGAAAAGTAAACAACGCGGACCTACTTCCCTTCCTCCCCCAACCCCCTTTTTTATCATATTAGTTATTTATTGTCTTTCTTCAATTTCCATCTATGTTGTATGGAATAATATAACAAGATTGAGCTTGGCGTGTCTGAATCTGTACAGCCGATTATGCCTATTTCCCGTGTTTCATAATTGCCCTTTTTCCCAGCAGTTCATCTCCCTAGCTCCCCCCTGTTACCCACAAGCCCAGACCATCTTGAAGGTCTAATCTTGTCTTTTCAAATCTTAGAACTTCGACTTGTCATCTCTTTCTCCGTTTTTCGAATTCAGGCCTACGGGGCTCGGTTGACCTTTCCTTCCGGGCGTTGAGAACCCCGAGTCACTCGTTTACCTGCTTTTCACGCGATTTTCTTCTTTTCGAGCTTGAGTTTCGACCTGGGGTCGACACATTTTATCCAATTCTCCTATTCGAATATCCGATTCGCATCACGCCTGGAAAACATTCTTGATCGCAACTTGACACATTCCGCGCCGATATAACCCAAAAAGGGGGCCATTTATAAAGGCCAGACCGCCAATATTGCCCGCCATGTCGAACTGCATTTCCCTCAAGGGGTCAAGTGCCTGCCCTGCCTGGAGTAGCTCGTCCATTTCAACCAGTTCCAGTCTATATGCGGATTTGTGAGTGGAAAATGCACCCGATTAGGCATGGATGGAAAAAAAAAAAAAACGATTGCTGACAATGCACTGCTAGCCCTTTCCTTAAAGGCGTATCTAATCTGACGGATTTCGATAATTCATTAAAGGACTATATCAATGGATCATATATCTCGACAAAGTATGTGTTGGCACCAATGGACCGGGAGAAGAGTCACTAACAGGCCTAGGTATGATGACTTACTGGGATGCCAAGGCATGAATTCGAGCGCGCCCAACAACTACTATGCCCAGTATACAACCAGTATTTTGTGCAGCAGTGTCGTGCAAAGTTCCATATCCCACTGCAAACTTTCCACGGCTGAATCGGTACCAATTTGCGTCGATACATGCGCACTATGGGCCCGGAGTGAGCAGGAGACCATGGCAAATACAGAGTTATGCACCAGTGGCGACAAGAACTACACGGACCTAATCTACGCCGAATTGACTATCTGTGAAAAACCATCCAACGCCCTTTCTGGAGATTGTATCAAAGGAGCTGCGAATGAGCCGGACAACTGCGGCTTTGCGACAAATACCATTGGTCTCTGCACTTTTTGTGCCAACGGCACCGATAGCTGCTGCACGAAATCCAACGCCACGAGTCGCTGTGACGGTGTCGCAGTACCGACTGCTACTTTACCACCTCTCACGCCCTCGCCCTCCGCCACTGAAAGTCCTAGCCATGGCTTGTCGGGCGGCGCAATTGCCGGAATCGTAATTGGCGCCGTTGTAGGAGCTGCCATTCTAGGTGCTCTTCTCGCCTTCCTTTGCATTTTCATGCGCCGCCGTCGTCGTGAAACCCAAAACGAAGTTGCACTCAACCAACCAAACCCACAAAGAAAGGGCGGATCGCCATCAATGCAGCAACCCCCAAGCCCAACGTCGTACAACATGGTGCCAGGAGGCCGAGTCACACGGATGTCTGCACTTCGCGAAATGCCCAGTCAATCATCGCCTGCCTATTCGCGCACCTCCGCGGCAATGTACGGCGGCGGAGCCAAGTACAGCGACACATCAGACTCAGAAGGCACGGGCGCCAGTCCAGGAGCTATGTCCAAGAGAATCCCACCAGTAACCGGTAAACGACATGGCTCACTCTCGAGCAGCTCGGTTCTGGCTGGACTAGAAAGCGACAGCTCGCCTCGCTCCGGTCCGACAAACCAATACTCTTCCCCCGAAGCAGTAACCAGTGGTCGATCTGAGCAGATGTCTTATTTCCGCGACTACTACTCTCAAGATGAGATTCACGCTGGCGACAAGGTTGCCGTCCTGTGGGCGTACTCGCCACGGGCGGGTGATGAATTCGAACTCGACCGAGGCGAGATGTTGAGGGTAATTGGCATCTGGGACGATGGCTGGGCGACGGGTGTGCGACTCCCCGAGCGCGCCGAGGACCAAGACATGCATTATCGCGAACAGCGCGACAGTGGTGTCTCGAATGGCTCACGGGTGCATCCTCCGTCGCCAATGCCGTCAGGCGAGATCAAGGCCTTCCCCTTGGTCTGTATCTGTCTACCGCAACACTGGCACAAGATCATCGATGGTGGTCAGGAAGACGAGGAAGTTTGATCACGGCTCTCAATTCTCAGTTTTCATGCCAAATTACGTCTTGACGACAGCGCGTTGATCCTTCTGTTCTGTCCAGTGCATTATACGCCCCGGCTGGCCATCCCCCAAACGATCTCAACAATCGACTCAATGCTCATTTTATACTCGTATTCGATATACCCCCATTTTATGACGGTCATCTCGTCTTTTCCTTATTTTGCCAAATTTTTTTCCCATTATCTTCTTCCACTTGAACCGTATGGAACCGGTCGCTGGCGCATCGGGCTCGGTCAATGTGCTCTTTGCTCCTAGAGCACGTTTCCGGTCTTTTTACGTACTACACGTCGGTTTGCCACTTGAGACTACTTCTATACCCCGATGGATGAGCTCCGCTGAAGGTTGGTTCAGAAGATATCGGACACATAGTGCACGCTTTAATGTATGTATATAATTAGACCAATTTTACCCAAGGGCCTTAATTAAGGTACAATAATTTCTCTATTACCTTAGATATATAAGCAAAGGATCATTTTCTTCAGGTCCCTCCACATCTCCTCCTTCGCCGCGAAAGGGGAACGGGGAACGGGGAACGGCAACGGAGTTAAGCTCGATTTCGCAATTGCTTAACAATTGCATTTTACTAATCCAACCCCTCATTTCGCAATGTTTTTTTATAATGGCGTGTCTTCTTCTATTATAACTTCTTTCCCTATACTTCTGCACAATTACCACACATCAATTCATCATGTCCTCCCCAAAGATCGTCCTCTACACCAACCACCTGTGCCCCTGGGCTCACCGCGCACATATCGCCCTTAAGGAAATCGGCCTTGAATATGAAGAAGTCATAATCGACCTGAGCACACCGCGCGAGCCGTGGTATCTAGAGATCAACCCAGTAAGTGACGAGCCCTCTTCCCCACCACCTACTCTTTTTATCTACACACCACACACACTGCATACTACACCTCATACACTATACTATAACCCATATACTAACCTCTCCAACAGCGCGGCCTCGTCCCCACCATCACCTACGATGGAACCATTGTAACCGAATCCGGCATCGTCGCCCAATTCCTCGCAGACGCCCACCAAACCCACCTCCTCCCCCCTCCTCCCCAACCGAAAACGCCCTCTACCGCGCCCGTCTCAGCTTCTTCGTCGACGCCTTCTTCAGCAAAGTTCTCCCATCCTTCTTCGCCAGTCTCCGCGCCGCCAATGAGACCGAGCGCGATGCGGCCGCCGAGCAGCTCGTCGCCGCCATCGTGAAGGAGGTTGAGCCCCTTCTGGCAGACACAGAAGGCAAAGGTCCATTCTTTGGTGGTAGTGATAAATTGACCCTGGCGGAGGTTCAGTCAGGACCGTTCTTGTTGCGGACTTTGAGCTTTGCGAAGCCCGAGCATGGTCTTGTCTCTGCTAAGTTGTCGACTTTGCTCGAGCAGGCTCCTAGGTTCAAGCGTTGGGCGGAGGCGACTGCTACGCATGAGAGTGTTAATTTCATTTATGATGAGAAGTTGGTGGCGGATAAGATGAGGGCTAAATTTGCGCCGGCGGCGAAGGTTTAGGTTTGGGTTGTGTTTGTATGTATCTAGTTACATAGCTACATACTTAGGTTGGGGTCCGTTAATGTTGTTTATGGATTGAGGAATGGGAAATGAAATTGTTAAATGTGATATTTATGTTTTTGGGGGGATTCTTTGTTCGAGTAACTATATATTGGTTCGGTATGAAGCTATCTATAAATATGCATTTTTCTGGGTTGTATGCGAAGATATATATATTTTGGAGATGAAGTTACATTCTTACTCTTACCGAGCTGTATGTTTATATTGAATATCCATGGTTAAATAGTAAAATAATAGGCATACACCATTTGCTTCTTAATAGTTACTGTATGCATTAAGCAAAGCACATGGTGGGCCAGGACAAAAATAGCCACTGACGTGTCCCATGGTTGACCTGGCCAATTTTAGCCCACACCCACATTAGAGAGAGGCTCACTTCGAACATCTCCTACATAGGTATGTACGTAGTACATGTTATGCAGCTACAGCCTAAGATAATGTGATTTCAGATCCTAGTGTACATAATGTCCGGAGTACCTAGTACTTCAAGACTGCAAAAGGAAAAAAACTCACGAGGACACAAATATTGCTCCATATCAGCTCGTACATCAGTCACTATATGCTATTTCCCCCATTTTTTTTAAAGTGAAAACCACTAACAGTCTTGGAAATACCAAAAATACCAAAAATAAACCCTATAGGATCAATTATCTACATGCCATTCAACTTGTAAACAGGTACCGAGCACTTGAATTATCAGAAGTCTGATATCACGTGCAGCCACCCCCACTATGGCCATGGCAACACCTGGGAAACAATTCACCCCTCAAACTCCATCTTCCCCGTCTCATCCGTCTCCGTTGCTCGATCTCCGCCTCCTTCAATCCTCGTAAGTCATTGGAGGGCATGCTACTTTGACTTCTCTTGTCAAACTAAGAAGCTCGAGAGATCCCCTGAGTTTGGCCATCTCAGCCACTGACATAGCACTAGACAGCCCCGTCCTTTTTTTGTCTCCCTCATCTACATAAGCCATCATGTCGGTTAGTATTGACCCCAAACACATGGCATACAACGTCCAGTACTAACTATGACATTGCGCAGCTCGCATCTGGGTAAGTCGTCGTCGGTTCCCGCGCTCGCAACCCGTTTCCCCTCATTTTCACCATTTATTGACATTCGCCCCCTACAGTGTCCAGATCCAGGATGACTGCATCACCACCTACCAAGACTTCAGCCGCAGCCACGGAAAGACCAAGTACATTATCTACAAGATCGCCGACGACAAGAAGTCGGTTGTCGTAGACTCAGTCGGCAAGGACCAGGACTATGAGGTCTTCCGCAACGAGCTCGCCGATGCCAAGGACAGCCAGGGCCGCGCCTCTCCCCGTTACGCCGTTTACGATGTCGAGTACGAGATTGCCGGCGAGGGCAAGCGGTGCGCATTTCCATCTTCGCAATTGTTTCTTTGACACCCCGCTGACTTGATTGTCCTCACAGCTCCAAGATTATCTTCATCTCCTGGGTGCCTAGCGAGACCCCCACTCTCGTAAGATTACCACCAGACCCAGGCTCAGCCCCAGGCTTCAATGCAATAACTAATTTCATTTTCAGTGGTCCATGATCTACGCCAGCACCCGCGAGGTTCTCAAGAACGCCCTTAACGTCGTCACTTCCATCCACGCCGATGACAAGTCCGATATCGAGTGGAAGACAGTCCTGAAGGAGGCCAGTGGTGGCAAGGCATAGATGATAGCGCCGGCTGGATCCGGGCTGCGCGACTGATAGGGGTGCGCCCTTGACGGCGCCGCGGAACGATCAATTCATAACCTTCTCTGCACACCGTTCTCCCATTTTCTTCTTAGTTGCAATGCAAGACCGTTACGACTTGGCCCGTGTTTGCTTTCATTTCGCGAGAGGCCTGAAAGAGTCTTGATTTCACTTCCAGCTTGTTCCAATCGTTTTGAATGATCTTTCCACCTCAGGTTTGAGGGTCACCGAATCTTGCTGCCTGTTGGTTTATTTTGCACATGGTGGGTGACGAGAACCTCGGGATGCATGATGTTGGGTGTAGAATAGTTAAGCAAACCGGACCACTCCTGGTTTTTCCTGCGAAGTTATTGCTTGACTGGAGGGGGAGGACTAGTTTAAAGGCGGCTAAAGATTCCGACGATGATCAAAAGACTTGAGCGACTAGCTGAAATTGGGGAAATTGCGGGTAGAGGAATAATAAGTGTGGAAATAAAGAGAGAGAATAATAATAAAAAAAGGTCTATAAGCCCAAGAATATCAAAATCATGCCATATCTGAAAATGATGATGATGCTCACTGGCAGAGAGAGCCGGTTTGGGCGAGGAACCAATGAGGAAGCGGCCAAACCAAAACTGCGCTAGTCCCGACCGGATCCTCGCCTTTCCACCTCAAACCACAAGAAACGTCTTCAAGTCATTCCCCATCCACGATCCTCCTCCACTCTCTCCTAAGCCGTGCCCTGGCGTGCTCTCTGGCCTTCAACCTTCCGACCTCCCTCTAATTACCTCAATTGAACCCGATTTCGACGTGGTGCTGCCACCTCCCGCCTGCCGCACAATGTTTCTTCGCACCATCTCTCGCGCTGTCCCTCGCAGCACCGCGGCCATCCGTGCTGCCCCGACTGCCTCTGTGAACGCCCTGCAGACCCGCGCTGCTTCGGACCATGCTATCCCCAACCCTACCCTCGCCAACATCGAGAAGCGCTGGGAGGTCATGCCCCCTCAGGAGCAGGCCGAGCTCTGGATGCAGCTCCGTGACCGCATGAAGGTCGACTGGCACTCGTTGACCCTCCAGGAGAAGAAGGCCGGTATGTGATATCTTTAGAGCAGGTGGGCTTGAAAGGCAGCCTTTCGCATCGACTACCCTGAGCCTTCCGAGGCTATTGGTCTCGGGATGGCTCGACCCCTCGAACATCCACAATTGTCATAATAAGTAGTCATCTTTCGCTGACATCAATTCTTTTCTTTACCACAGCTTACTACATTGCCTTCGGTGCCCACGGTCCCCGCGCCCAGGCCCCCAAGGGTGAGGGCATGCGCGTGTTCGCCAAGGTTCTCCAGCTCACTGCCGCCTCCGTTGCTGTCTTCTACGCCATCCACGCCTTTGCCGGCAAGCAGCCCGGTACCATGTCCAAGGAATGGCAGGAGGCCTCCAACGAATATGCCCTGGTACATATCCCTTCACCCCCTTTCCGATTCGCAGTCGGGAGAAGTCTCTGCCCCAGCCAAATTGGACGATGCTAACCTATCCGACTACAGAAAGAGAAGATCAACCCCATCCACGGCATCAGCAAAGAGGGTTACGAAGGCAAGGGTTTCGTCCAGAGCCCCCCCGCCGAGAAGTCATAGGTGTACTAGTTGCCCGATCGGGAATGATTTGATATCTACGCACGGACGGCGACACCCATCGCACGACCTGGAAGTCGATTTTCTTGCCAGCTACTCTTTTCATAGCCATGTTCGACATGTCTTTGTATCGGAGGATGGATCTCCGCTCGTGCGCGTGGCCGTCGACTGTTCCCCCATTCTATCTTTTTTTTTGGCAAGCATTGGAAAATGCGTGTATCCCGTACTGTGCTATAATCAATGTATCTCTTTTGTAGCCATAGAACCTGAGCTTTTGAGTATTAAGATATATACATTGATAACATATAGAATAGGTGTACTTGTTGTTCCTGCTCCGACATGGCGTGGTCTACGGAGTGAATCGGAAGCCAACGTAAGTGCGGAGAATCCCTGCGGGAACACGGGATTCGAGGGTAGAAGAATATATATATGTTTCTATGAAGATTATATAGAAATAATAATATAATTATGGATATAATGAACATATTTAGCTTTAGTTTAGTGTATTTTTTTCCCCTAGTATAACTAATAGCTAATAACTCATAACTACTCCGTATATTGTAGGCCAGTTCTACCCGGAACTGGTTGACCCCCAACACGTCAGAGTTTTTCCGATATTCGGACCAAAGGGCCATTGACTTTTCTTGATAGTTATATATACTTTGTATACACTCATTGAAACACTTTAATTATTAGCTTATTTCCTTATTTCCCTTCAATTATCATGAATATTTACAAAAGATTTCTCCCGGGGAACGATCTCATTTAGTACAAAAAAAGAAATAATCCGCTGTGGCTCCCCTGCACCCGGCCGCCAAGCCCCGGTGTGTGTGCGCGAGAATTCCAGGGCAACGGGCTGAGCTCCTCTCCCCTCGGTCACCACCTCACCATATAAGATTAGTATCAATGTAGATTTAAAATTCATAGAAAGGAAGATTTATATCTAAAAAAACATTCTAAATTAAAAAATGAAGCTCTTTTCTCTGTAGAAAGCTCAAGTTGGTGCTCGGTTCATCACGGGATCGTCGGCAAAACCGCCCCGGAAAGGCTAAGGGCGACCAGTCCCCATCCACCAACCTCTTCCCTTCCTCTTCTTCCCTCTTTTCCCGTTCCAACCTCACCTCTTCCCTTTCATCACATCTCGCTCTTCAACACCGTCATTATGTTCAAGAGGTATGATTTGATCTTTAATTCAATCTTCTTCTCCTTTTCATTTCGAAACTAATTTTTTTAATTCTCTCTAGCGGTCTCGCCCGGTCCTTTGGCAGGGCTGCTTTTGCCCGGACGACCCCCGTCGCCCGCGCTTTCCAGCCTATCCGCTCCAATGCTCTCCCGGCTCTCACTGCCCGCTTCGCTAGCTCCGATGCTTCTTTGACTGGAAAGGTTCACCAGGTCATTGGTGCCGTCGTTGACGGTACGTGTTGTCGACTCCTGACGGAATGGGGACCACGCGAAAATCTTTTCCCTGGACCCAATCCATCACCGAAACCATCGCAATAAACCCCCAAATCATCAACAAAACCGTATCTGACTTTCTATTCGCCAAATTACAGTGAAGTTCAGCGGAGAGAAGCTCCCTGCCATTTACAACGCCATTACCACCACCAACAACGGCCAGAAGCTCGTTCTGGAGGTTGCTGTACGTGATATGATTGGCTGAACCTTGATTCAAATCCGCAACACAAGCTAACAATCGCCTTACAGCAACACTTGGGTGAGAATGTCGTCCGTACTATTGCCATGGACGGTAAGCTTCACACCCCCCCCTTCCTCACCCCCTTTCTTGGGCCACCGTGTCGTTCCCTACCCAATCGGGGGACCCACTGAGTTGTGGCCCCTACTGTATATGAGAGCTTCAACTAACGTCGTCTAAAGGTACCGAGGGTCTCTCCCGTGGTGTCGCCGCCGAGGACACTGGTGCTCCCATCACCATCCCCGTCGGTCCCGCCACTCTCGGCCGTATCATCAACGTCACTGGTGACCCCATTGACGAGCGTGGTCCCGTCAAGGCCACCAAGTTCGCTCCCATTCACGCCGATCCCCCTGTGTTCGTCGACCAGTCCACCTCTGCCGAGATTCTTGTCACCGGTATCAAGGTTGTCGACTTGCTCGCCCCTTACGCCCGTGGTGGTAAGATTGGTCTCTTCGGTGGTGCCGGTGTCGGTAAGACCGTGTTCATTCAGGAGCTGATTGTAAGGATTACCCCCCCCGTTCTCTTTCTTGCATTGAAAATTTGGATAAAATGGCTTATACTTTCACCTTAGAACAACATCGCCAAGGCCCACGGTGGTTACTCCGTGTTCTGTGGTGTCGGTGAGCGTACCCGTGAGGGTAACGATCTGTACCACGAGATGCAGGAGACCGGTGTCATCCAGCTTGACGGTGACTCCAAGGTCGCCCTTGTGTTCGGTCAGATGAACGAGCCCCCCGGTGCCCGTGCCCGTGTTGCCCTGACCGGTCTGACCATTGCCGAGTACTTCCGTGACGAGGAGGGTCAGGACGTGCTGCTCTTCATTGACAACATTTTCCGTTTCACCCAGGCCGGTTCCGAGGTGTCTGCCCTTCTGGGTCGTATCCCCTCTGCCGTCGGTTACCAGCCTACCCTGGCTGTTGACATGGGTGTCATGCAGGAGCGTATCACCACCACCCACAAGGGTTCTATCACCTCCGTCCAGGCCGTTTACGTGCCCGCTGACGATCTGACTGATCCTGCCCCCGCCACCACCTTCGCTCACTTGGACGCCACCACTGTGTTGTCTCGTGGTATCTCCGAGTTGGGTATCTACCCCGCTGTCGACCCTCTCGACTCCAAGTCCCGTATGCTCGACCCCCGTATCATCGGTGACGAGCACTACAACACCGCCACCCGTGTCCAGCAGATGCTCCAGGAGTACAAGTCCCTCCAGGATATCATTGCCATTCTCGGTATGGATGAGTTGTCCGAGGCTGATAAGCTCACCGTCGAGCGTGCCCGTAAGCTCCAGCGTTTCCTGTCCCAGCCCTTCGCCGTCGCCCAGGTCTTCACTGGTATCGAGGGTACCCTTGTTGACTTGAAGGACACCATCTCCTCCTTCAAGGCCATCATTGCTGGTGAGGGTGACGACCTCCCCGAGGCCGCCTTCTACATGGTTGGTGACATGAACTCCGCTCGCGCCAAGGGTGAGAAGATTCTCGCCGAGCTTGAGAACCAGGCCTAAATGTAATTTTGTCATTTGCTAGCTAGCGCCGTATTAACTTCCCCCATCTATCTTCAAGCTCTTTCTCTCCTTTTTTCCCCCCTTCTTATCCCTCACCTATTCTCTATTGGTTCTCCCGGTTTTCATTTTAATTCCCTTTGTTAGAACACTCCAAATGTTCCAACGTTGTACGCGACAACATCATTTTCCCTTTTTCGAGGCGTGTATATTACAATGTACATTACCCGATCTAAGAGAAAAACAATGCAACGAAGAAAGGGATTTGATTTCACTTCCATTTTGCACTGCATCGTCGTCGTTCAACGTTGGAATATCCTTGTTTTCGTTCTTTCTAGACTCGATCCGAAAGGAACCCGAGCAAGGGAATATGAAATGACTGGGATTACTGAGGGCTGAATCGTGGTGTTGGGGATTGGAGGATGAGGAGTTGGGGGAGTTAGTTGATGGTTTGGGGGAGGTTGATATGCGTTTGTCTATCTTAGCGAGTTGATGGGATTTTTAAAGCCGGTCTGGATTGGAGATACCTTACACAAACCCCCCCTCGACCGGCATGTTTCATTATTTTGTGTATTTAGAGTTCAAAACCTGATTCTCGACATTTCCTTTGTGATTGTGTCCTGGGTTTTGTAGATTGCGTAGTGTGTAGATGTGTGTAGGTAGGTGTAGGTGTACTTCATGGATGATTCGCGATATATGGATGTGCATCCATCTCTATAGCCAGTTCTCTCAATCATTCAGGCTGGTCTTGTCTGCATGTAGCTCGTTCGGATCATTTCTCTTCCCTTTCAAATGAACCATTGAGATGATCTTTCTATTCTACCTACCCTACAGAGAAGCGTGCAACACATTATCTTCCTTAAGCTCTCTCTGTCCAGTCTACGATGGCGAATGCGTTAAAAAACAGTGTATATAATATGAGATAGCTAGGCATAGATAGCTGTAATTAGAAACAAAATGCAGGACATTACACAACGAAGAAGTCGCATCAAGCACACTCGAAGAACAACACCCAGAACTAGTATTAACCAGTACAAGATATTGAATCTCCGACTCGGCCGCGTGCAAAACACAAAACATGGATTGGCGTTCACATTACAGAGTATCTTCCAGAGCCAGGACCTGTAAACAGATAAAGTCAGCAAACCAAACAACGCAAAACGAAAGACAGATGAAAAGCAAAGAAAGAAAGAAAGAAAGAAAGGAAGAGAAAACATACCAAAGCAGTCCGGGTAGGAATATAAACCTGCACGAAATTCCCCCTCCCATTCCACCCCATATCAGTAGTAAAGAACCTCGTCTCCTTAACATTCCTCCCAAACCCACCGAAAACCTTCTCATCAGTATCAAGCACAATGCGATACGTACCGGGGACATCAACGCCAACACGATAATCCGTAAAGCTCTCCTTGGCATTGAAATTGAAGATCCAAAGCAACCCAGCCCTTTCAAAGACAAGAACCTTATCACTCTCATTCTTCAAACTGATATACGCCTGCGACGCATTAAGCCATCCGTACTTCTGCTCGGCCAACTGCATCCCGCGATCGAACTCGTTCAGGAACTTGTACCGTAGAAGAGGGTCTTCGGTTAGGTTTAGTTGGCGTCGAGCGTACCAGAAGGAATTGTCGTTTCCGGCACGTGGGAAATCCAGCCATTCCGGGTGTCCGAATTCGTTGCCTTCGAAGTTTAGGTAGCCCTCGCCGCCGAGGGCGTGCGTTACGAGTCGGATCATTTTGTGGAGGGCCATGCCGCGCTCGATTACGGCAGTGAATTCCGTTAGTGTGGACATGTGCGTGTACATTTCTTTGTCACAGAGCCACATCATTAGGGTCTTGTCGCCGACGAGGCTGTGATGTTTTGTTAGTTTTGGTTGATTGCATGCATTGGGCGGGGTTGGAGGTGGTCGCGGATTTGGACTTACGCTTGGTCGTGGCTCTCGGCGTAGGCAATGGTCTTCTCGCCATGGCGTCGGTTGGTGAGCGTGAAGGAGATGTTGGCCATGTCCCACTCGTCGTCTGTGCTTTCTTTCAGGAGCTTGATCCACATGTCTGGGATGGCCATTGCGAGACGGTAGTCGAAGCCGGCACCGCCTAGTTTGTGGGGTAGACACAGTGCAGGCATGCCCGAGACATCCTCTGCGACTGTAATGCAGTCTGGGTAGAGTTCGTGCAACATCTCGTTTGCGAGGGTGAGGTATGTTACGCCCTCCTCGTCGACGGATGGTCCGAAGTACTCGTGGTACCCACCGGAGAAGCCACTGTTTCTTTGTTGTTAGCAGGCTCTTCTAAAATACAGTAGAAGGATGCACGTACGTTCCGATACCGTGGTGCGTATAGAGCATGCTGGTCACACCATCGAACCGGTATCCATCGAATCCATACTCTTCCATCCAGAAGCGAAGGTTACTCAAAAGGAAACGTAGAACTTCATGACTTCCATAGTTGAACAGACGGCTATCCCACAGCTCATGACGGCCCTTGGCACCGCCATGGAAGTAGAGGTGATCCGTCCCATCGAACTCATTGATGCCATCAATGACGTTCTTAGAAGCATGGCTGTGAACCACATCAAGCAGCACAACCAACCCCAAGCTGTGGGCTGTATCAACTAGCTCCTTCAGATCCTCTGGGGATCCGTAGCGACTGCTCGCCGCGAAGAAGTTGTTCACCTGGTACCCGAAGCTAGCATAGTACGCATGCTCCATGATTGCCATTAGCTGGATTGCATTGTATCCCAGATACTTAATGCGGGGGAGCATGTTCTTTGTGAACTCCTTGTACGTAGCGACCTTAGTCTCCGGCGACGAGATGCCGACGTGCGCCTCGTAGATGCGCAGACTCTCGGGCTTCTTGGGCCGCGCGTGCTGGAACTTATATACCTCTTCCGCGGGCGGGTTCCAGAAAACGGCATCGTATGCAGGCGACACGGTCAGGTCTTGGACTACGCGCTTGATCCAAGCGGGGATTCGGTAGATGCGCTCGCCGCTAGGGAGCACCATTGTGATCTATGGGGCTATTAGTGGGGTGTTCCATTGATGTATAACAGGGTTGATGTGCTTACCTTGATCTTGCTATCGTGGGGAATAGCGGCAGCGCCGTCCTTTGCTGGTACCGTTACATTCCAGATGCCGAAGCTGTTCTTCGTCATGGGGTTGGCATTGACGTCCCAGTTGTCTGCGAGTCTCAGTCAAGCTCATCAAATATGACTCGTATAGAACGTACTGAATTCGCCGACCAAAGCAGCCTCCGTTGCGTTTGGTGCCCATTCTTGGTATTTGATCTCTCCGTTGGGTTGTGCATGTAGTCCGAAGGTTTCGTAGCCCTGATCAGTGTATTAGTTTAGAGGATAGCAATCAATGGGGATGTAATTGACCTTGCTAAACTTGTCCAAGCCACCCTCTGTTTCATTGATAGTCTTGGCCCATTCCTCGACTACCTGATATCTGTGCTTCAAGACATCGCGATGGGGTTCCAGCCAAGGATCTAGCTGGATAACACCTTATTTTTTGGTTAGACTTTATTCTACTTGAAAATGTAGGTAATTTCACACTTACCTGTGCCGTCGGTGGGAATGTTGGAGTTGTCAATGGTAGAAGACATATCTGGTGGGGAGAGCTGGGGGAGAGCTGGGGAGGAGAGAAGATGGTCCAGATTCAAGGAAATCCAACGCGGGGGCCTCTCAACATGTGACATCAACCCCTCAACGCTTTGTCCTTCGGGTTTTTTAACTTGTTTTTTGTTTTAAAGTGGGTTCTTTTTTTTTATTTTCAGTTATTTCAATCTCATTAAATGCACATATACTTACATTTCAAGTAGCATTGGACTTGAAGCTCCAGTGGGGATGTGGAGACGGGAACGGATCCGCAGGTCCAGCTGTTTTCAGACTAAAACATACTCCCTCTGTCTCTATAACAGACTATATTTCTTATTTTTAATAAATAAAATAAGATTAAAAAGAATTAAAAAGAATTAATTCAGTTATCTTCAAAGCTTTCCAAATAAATATTTCGGAGGCTTTGTGCTACAAGGTTATTTCGAACTTGGAAGCTATATATAGTTAACTAGTTATACATCTCTAGGTTACATATACACTCGGAGGACACTTCCCCATTGATCGTATTCTCTCACCGGGTGAGTTATTACTACTATTACGATGTCAAAAGTTACACAATATTGTGCAGGTACCCGTTCAGGTACACCGGGTCTAGTTTCCTCAAAAAAAGTACGTTGGACAGCCTTTGGCTAGAGCGGCGATTTTCCGCATCGGGAATTAGGGCAAGACACTTGTAGATAAGGTATCTGATGTATCTGATCCAAGGAGAATACTCAAGATGAAACTAGGACACTGTACACTATAGTATTAATAAACTAACAGCTTCTCTAAAGAAGAACTAGTTAGTTACCGGTAGTAACATTATTTGAGTGAAGGCTAAGGCTCCTAGGCCACTTTGTGTTTCGGTTTTATTTTTGCTCAGCACAACTAATTCGCCAAATAGAGCTATACTACCTTTTCGTGGTTTTCTCAAAGAACTGAGGGGAATAAATCATATATTATAAAACAAAGACCACGCTAGAAACAGGCATCATAAAAAAGAGGAGACGTTCAAGACAGCCTCATACAGAGATATAGGCTGTGTTGTACGTCGGCTCAGGAACTTGTTCCACGCGATTGCGAGGCAAGTGCCGGGTCACCACTCCGGCTGTTAAATAGTTGACCATCACCAGGAACTCGGGGAGAGTGCCGAGGATGACACGCACTGGCAAGCTGCCTCCGGAGGCTGACTGACTGGCAAATGTACTGGCAACTGCATAGATAACTCGAACACCAATTAGAGGCATAGCAATCATGACACTAAGGAGTATCTTTATTATTATTAATATAATTATCAGCCAATGTATTCTTGTAGGAAGGGGGATATTTTCATCAATGTCATACCTTTTTCTCGTCATCAAGTCGGAGAGAAGCGGAATTTGCTTTCCAAGAAATGAAGGTAAATGCTACCACGATGAGCCACCCGATGGCAAAGATCACCAGGCCGACTTCAAGCAAGGTTGAATTTTTGCTGCTAGCAGCCGCAAGTCCAATTCCAGCGCCAATAACCAGATGAGGGATGAGGAGGCCAAAACCCCCGAGGAACGCGGGGAGTGTTCGCTGAATAGAATGATTCCTATGACAAGTCAGCTTCCATTTTCATTTTTTCATAAAAAGCTCCGCGGCCAGGACGTACGATTCATTAAGGAGGCCCAGGCTTGCCATCAAAAGCGGCGAAAGACCGATTCCATTAATAATGGAGGCAGTCATATTGGGATGTCCAGTTGTAGACATGGCATGGTAAGCCATGCTGTTTCCAACCAAGCGCAGTCCACACATCACAATCACATAGAGCCAGCCGAGTAATCCATGCTTGCCGTGTTTAGCGAAGCAATAAAAGGCAGGAATAGTTGCAATAGCATAGAAGATTATCTCGGCTAGCTCCAGGCCTTCGGTTGAGTTTGGCATGATGTGAATAGTAGCTTCGCGACAATTTGTGCTGGATAAAATTTAGATCCTGTAGGAGGTCTATTGCTTGAGATGAGAGACAATGCGATTCTGGAGTTGTTGGGAGGTGGGTGTTTTCCAGCCTTTTAAGCCCAACCCTAGCCTTATCAGAAGGATTTATCAGAAGGATTTACTAGAAGAATTTATTTATAACTTCCCTATGTCGTATGTAGATCTTTACTGCGACATAATAACTAAGCCTTAGGGCCTTCTGTTTTGGGTTAGGCATGGTTGGGGCTGAGAATATAATTACCATATCACACAGCCTTACGGAGTACGCTAGGGTTGGCCCCCAGTGTTGTATGAATGTCGAGACAGCGAGATTGGCGACTATAGCACTTCGCCCCACAGTTCTACCCAACAAGAAAAGCGAAGATCACAGACATCCATGCCGTGGCGGAGTCATTGGAAATTAGTTACAAGGAACCGTGTGGGGGCCAATTGTGGTTTTTGGAATGAGCTACACAGCTTCCGGTGACAATAACAAATACTGGTCTTCAAACCATCACATTTTCAATCATCTAGATTCTACTGAAACCCTTCCTCCCCTCCTTTTAAAGCATGGGTCTTATCAAGACTGGTCTTACCTTGGCTGGTGCCTATGGCCTCATTAAAGTTGCATCCAAGTGCGTCCTTCAGATCTTCTACGCTTTCCGTCTCTCTCATACTCATATATCCTCAATTAGGGCAGCTACTGAACACGAAGACAAGAAGCAAAACCGCCAAAATACTTCCCAGAAACAGTACTATCCTAATCACAACCCGCAAATGGACCATATGAATGACAACCAAATGAACAACACTCATGTCCAACCATCATACCCTCCACATGGGCCTCGCTCAAACCATGGCAGCGACGTGTACGGGCATTCGCCACAAGCACAATCCCGGTCGATTCGGCAGCAGTCAATGGGCTATACAAGGACCATGGAGAACCCTCCGCCATACTATCAGAGCCACCCATGCGAAATACAGGGAGATGGTAAGACTGGATCAGCTCAGGAATATTACAAATCTAAATAGAGGTAGCTTGGGTCCAATTTGGCAGGCGTTTACGAGGGAGCTTTAGATTCGATTGGTTTGCATTACAACTAGAATATAAGGGCCTGCGAAAATGACGTCGAAAAGGACTACTTTTGGCGCCAGAAACGGCCGTCTTTTCTACGGCAGTCGTTAGGATATTAGGATGTTAGATTGTTAGTTGGTAGTTTACTAGTTGCTTCTAGTAGTCCGTAGTAGGAGGTCAGTAGAAGGTTAATATTACTGGTAAGAAGTATAAATTACGCCCTAGGAAACTCGTAGGCATTAAGCCGACGCTAAGCACTGCCTAGTTCCAGGCTAAAACCGAACGACTAGAAATTTCTAAGCAGTTGAGATTAGACCAGGAAATAGAACGACAACCTGTCCGAATCCGCCGCCCTGGGACAAGACGACCAAGTTCATGCAAGAAATCTACGCCTGGGGACAGTCAAAGGAATAGATCCACAAAATCTTTTCACTGGTAATCAGATTACCAGCCATGTACAGTCAGTGGACATAAGTTTTTGCACCCCCTATAGCCCCACCTAGGCGCCAGGGGTGCAAAAACTTATGTCCAGTCACTATAGACAACAATGTGTGCAACTCTTAACTATCTACTTGATGGCAACAATGTCCCAACGTCACTGCTGGATCCTTTCAATCACTTGCCTTGTGCGTGAAGATGGCTACTGCGTCTATGGTGGCGAGCAGCTGAAGCTAGATAATCCTACCTGCTGCTGAAGTACCTCTACTTCTGGGTACCGTTCCGGACCTTTGAATTTCTCATGATGAAGCAGTGATTGTATTGTCTGATAATAGACCGCTGTTGTCAAGCAAGAAATGGGAGAAGAGTCAATTTTTTTTGGAACGATTTGTATCATTCCCTTGTTGAGCGGAGTGATAGTTGTGAAGTTGTGAAATTGTGAGATTGTTAGTGGGGTTCACGAGGACGGTAGTGCTTATGGTATATACCTAGCAGAATAAATCTGGTTGATTTCATGATATTCTACTTATTCTACCCTCCAGGGCTATTTTTCAGGATTAGAAAGAATTATCCGTGGGGTAGTGATATGGCTACATCGATGTAAGAGATGGTAGTAGGAACACTGTGGACAAGCTTAAGCATGAACTAGAATTTAACAGCCGAAACTCATACTGATGTCTCAAAATAATTTTGTGTGATTTTAGCAATACACGCGATGATCTATGTATCAGATAGACCGTCACGAAGCCATCGCCAACACCAATTCAAGATCGGCAGCAGCCTTGCCTATAAAAGCCCGCCCCCATCATCCCCTGTCTATCCACCGTCTCAAACTGGCCCGCTTCAACCCCTCACCACCCACAGCTCTCTTGATGCAAATGATTCTCTCAAATTTCCGCCATCACCAGATTATCGGCTAGTCCTTTGATAGCTTATCCAGATTGCTGATTAGTTAGGCTTCCTAAGCAAGCGTCAATCGCCGCGCAGTGAAAACGTCTAAATCTTCCACGCCAAGATTCCAAATATAGCAGAGAGCAAGGTATTGACCTCCAGTGTGAGAACTTCTAGCGAGACTAGTTAGACCATGCAGAAGAAGTTAAATAACCCATTGCCTTCCTCGCTGTACAGTAGGTGTCCCACTTCACATGGTTGCCGGTTGAGACTAATCAATGATCCATCTGGCTTAGACGAGTGTAAGAAAGCAGAGAAGATTCTAAATTCATTCGTGAAGCCCCCAAAATGGAGCAAATCGAAATCGAAGTTGGAGGAGCCAGAGCTAGGCATCCCACGCGCAATCCTTTCCGATGCAAAGGTCCGCAAATGGTCATTAAGAATGAAAAACATAATCATAGCTAATATTTCTTCATGTCCAACAGGCCCTAGTCATTTTCACAGCTGTGAAAGCAGGCGCCCTAGCTTCAATGCGTTTCGGATCGGGTCTCATCGTCGCTCGACTTCCGGACGGCACCTGGTCCGCCCCGTCAGCCATGGCAACGGGCGGCATCGGCCTCGGCACCCAGCTAGGCTTTGAAATGACAGATTTCGTCTTCGTGTTGAACAGTGAGCAAGCTGTCAAAACATTCACCCAATCAGGGGCCGTCACTCTTGGTAAGAATCTCTCCGTTGCATTGGGTCCGTACGGACGAAGCGCGGAGCTGGGCGGTGCGATCAGTTCGAAAGGAATGGTGGGCATGTTTGCGTACTCGAAGTCAAGGGGTATCTTTGGCGGGAAGTCCTTTGAGGGTGGGATGATCGGGGAGCGGCCCGAGGCGAATAAGAAGATGTATGGCGTTACGTTGACGGCCAAGGAGCTTCTTAGTGGAAAGATTGTCCCGCCGCCTGATACAGAGCCTCTCATGCGACTCCTGAATTCGGACAGGTTTAAATTTGGGGTTGAGGGCGAGGTGTCACCAGTGGCCTCTATAGCTGACTATCGTAAGCAGGATAGTCAGCAAGAGGTCGCTGAGCTGCCTGCTCAAGTACCTGATCTGCACAAGGAGCCATTTGAGCTAGGTGCTGAAGAGCCATCAAAGTTTGCTGAATTGGATGCGGGACCTGGTCACCAAATTTCCGAGTTGTATTCTGGGGATGTTGACTGCAAAGTTTATGAGCTTGATGCCTCCCAGTCGCTTTCGTCTCAGGTGTCAAAGGACGGGCATCCCGCATCAAAAACCCCAGTGGTGCTACCCTCCAAGGACTCGGCTCTTGAAAAGGAGCTGCCCCCGCTACCTTCATAATGATTTTACGTCTACGTTGGAATATAGACTCGAGCGGCTTGTAAGCCGGGTCACTAGAGGGAGGCCCTGGGAAATACGAGTAATCAATTCACTGACAGTGAAATATCAGACTATGGTATTGCTTTGTCCTTTATGGATCATACTCATCGACTGCTAAGGACTATCGAACTTGATCGATGCAGCTAATTTGTAGAGAGAGATGATACGGAGACAGCTCAATTATCCACATCGTAGTATGAGCGACTCAACCCAGGCCTCTCTCACCCAGTTTCCGCGTTTCATTCAGAATCAGAATTCTCGTTGACGTGGATACCATGGAAATCGCGCAAAACTTTACATGTCAAAGCCCCCATTCCCGATGCTAACATGGAATCAAGAACTGTAGCAGCGGTGACCATCAGCTTGGATGTCACATGGCCAGGCAGCTTCTTGGAAGCCATATTCGCTGCATGGTCAACACCACTTGCCGCAAGGAAAATATAGCCAATCATCCAGGGCAATTGGCTCTCCTTCTCAATGCAGCCTGTCCCGAAGAGTTCGCGAAGCTGGTCTTCACAGGCCTTTTTGATATTAGTCAGAAGCAGCCAACAGGTCCGGTGCGTGACGAAATAGTCGAACGTAATTTCTGGCACCTCGCCTTGTAAGGCGAGCTGGAGTTTAAGAAGCAATGTTTCTGCGGACGTAGATTCATAGGATTGATGGCCCTGACTCCTTTGTGAGGGGTTCCTAGTAAGATCCGGGACAACGTCGTTCAAAATGCCATGGGGGCTGTCCCCGTCAATATCTGCTCCCCACTGGGCTTTGTCCACAATGGTTTGTAGATCTGCCCGTGTCATGTCAATTTGTTTGGAGCCATGGCAAAAACGTTTCTTAAACATGAGAGCAACAGCTCCCTGCTCTGTCAGGCACTTGGGTCCGTTCTTCGAGGCCTGGGGACGTTGATTCCGACGGTTCTTAGCAAAGTTTGTCGCGGAGTATCCCATACTGAGGCAAAACCGTTTGATGTACTCATCCGGGGTTCGTGGAGGCTCGCCAACCCAGCTTTCTGGGTGTATTGCTTGCAACATGTCCAGATCAGCCCATCGCGCTATTAACAATTTTTCCTGCCGTAGAGCGTTGTACAGATGAAGCGAGTACAATACGGAACCCCAGGCCCCGACAAAAATAATCCCTGCCTCTTGATACAACATTTTGAAGCGGTAGAGTAACAAGCCACAGAACAAAGGATGCCATTGGAAAAGACGGAACGTTTCCCCAGTAGGTAGACCTAGGCGTCTCTTTTCGATCTGCAATGGATCCACTCCGCACCAATAATCCATATCTGTTTGGATTTCTCGCAATATTCTATCATTTTCTCGAGGCCAGTTCTCGACGCGGAGCTTTTCGTGCATCTTAAGAGTCGACTCAATAGAATTACGCATAGTCAGCGTGCTTCGCTGCAGCTCGGAGAATGCCCGAGAAACCCCATCACGTAGGACATGATGGATGTTTAGGAAGACTTGCACGGAAAACACCAGCCAGAATGGATGTTCTTTAGTAGCGAAAGCCACCTTGAGACCACGCGACAGCTCATCTTCGGCAAAATTCTCCCTAGTACAGAGTCCGAGGATGAAAAATTCGGGAAATGCCTCCGTTAAGATTTGCATATCTTCAGCGAACTTCTCCCTTGCTGGCATCGATTCGCGGTCGCTTTTAGGGTCGTAGGTTCCATAAAAGCCCGGTTTATAAATTGGAGCGTTGTCCCGGTCGCATATTGCCGTGAAAGACCGGAGAAGCTGCCAGGCTGTGGCGAAAATGTCTTGCGTTTGATCGTAAACTTTGAAGTTAAGGGCATCACGGGGCCTTTCTTTGTAGTCAGGATCTTCCCCAATCTGCAAACAGCGGGCAGCGAAGTATGCCTCAAGGATTTTTTTTCCGCACCACCAACCTTATCAAGGGCAGGCTTCATTTCCTCTTCCATGCGCCGGAGGAGATCGATAGCGGTGTTGGTAGTCATAGAAGCCGGTACAAGGTCCACAAGGCCAATTTTGTATCCCCTCCATGTCTTTTTGATAACATCCATGAAGCAGTTTGCATCCAGGACCAAGAGGTGGAACATGAAAATGATCTCATCACGGTCAAGATCAACCTCGGCTTCAAGGTCGGCTTCCGCTTCGACATCTGGAGCCGAGGGACCTGTAGGTTTCTCTGGTGCCTCTGGTTTAGGAGCATCAGGTGCATTGAGGAAGGCTTCCGATTGTTCTTCCAATTCAAGACGATCGAATCTATTGGCCAGTAACTTCTCATCTTTCTCGACTCCCCGAGTATCCGCTTGCCTCTTGGGCATTAGTGGGCGCAGGGTTTCACGGACACGTTCAAGGACGTCCACGAAGAATCCGTGGCTCTCGGCAGCCTTGTTCGACCCCTCGACTCCATGTTTTCCGAATTCGCGGCGTGCAGAAATGGCACGGTTGAGGGCAAGACTGAAGCCTCGGGAGACCTCCACAGGCCCAACGGGGGGTTGTCGTATCTGGCGATATGTTCCGCAAAGCTCGTGAATTGCTTGACAGTGATGGTGTACTTGGGCTTCTTCGGGATTTTGCTGTTCTCATTGGGTGGGGTGGGCTTTGGTGGAGCTTTAGCAGCCTTCCTGGCTTTCCCTTTGAGTCGACCCCCAGTCGGTTTTTTCACAGGCCCTTGATTGTCGTGGCCCACGTCGAGGCCACATCGTTTTGCAGTACTTGCCAGCCATGTGGCTACAATGTCAGTATCTGTTTTGTATTGAAGATACTGACTCGTCAAAAAGTCTGGCAACATGGCGAGATCTGTCTCACGAAAATTTCAGGTGCGAAAGAATCTTTAGATGGACTGACGTTTACGGGCGACAAAATATCCCACCTGGACACACAACTCTCTTATTGGATACTGACTGACCGCGGTTTCTCACCGCTCCCGCGAAACATTCGAGTTGATTTCCAAGGTTCAATTTGTATCCTAATTCAATTCCTTCTATACCTCGTATACCTCCATCAAATACATTACATGCCTCTATTAATATACCGTGATCGACCGGCCGTTGCTCTTGAACTATTCAAAGATGAAACCATCTCTCTTTCTTAAGCCGGTACATCTTCCGGTTTAATAAGGCCTTTACCTACCTATATCCTTACTTTTATACTTCGTGCAATAAGGAGACGCCTTGAAATATAGGGAAATTGTCAAAGTCTAAGGTTGAATGTAACAGAAATCTGACTGTATTCAAATGTATATAATAAATAGCAGATGTTGACAGTTGGACTTAGATAGAATAACTATATGGTAGTTAGAGACAGGGTAGTTATATGACAACTACCCAGGTATGTTGTAGTTCTGAGCATCCATTAGCCGTGCCAAGCGCCAAACGCCCAATGCACCTACCCGCGCCCCAGCAAACGCAAAATTTAAATTAAGTATTTTTTGTATGACTTACCAATACAAAAAGTACTTAGTTAGCCACCCCGTACGCAAATTAACTTTAATGCCTGAAGGTGCCTGATTATATGCCGCACCGGCCTTACAGTGTATTGTAATGTATTGTAAAAAAGCTCCCAATGGAAGCCTCCCTCCCGGGTAATATTGAAGCTATTCTCACCACACAAATCTTTAAAATCTCCCGTTTCTAGCCGTTGAATCCTCTCATACCATATTCTCAACAATTTTCGAACCCCACGATTTGTATGGGTGCGGGTATTAATACTTTCTGCCGACAAATATTCAGGCATATTAAGGCATCAATATTACTAACATTAGTCCTTCGCAGCGTAGCAGGGGACTAAGTGGGGAACTCCAAGCCAAGTTTTCAAAGATACAACGCTGTGGTTTTATTATCGCTATGACATGGTAGTGAGAAGCTAGCAGTGTCACACTGTTCCATGTCTATCTCTCAAAGTCCAGCGTCCAAGCCTGCGCCTGAGTTGGCGTTCACTCCTTTCGAGGCTAACAATCATCGCAATCAAGTGCCGTCTCTTTCATTTATGTTGACGACAGCGATAGAAAATTTAGTTATATCTTGCAGTCAGCCGAGCGACTTATTCCGACTCTCACAAGTAGATGAAATTAGCACAGTACATGCTAGTTAGTACATTCTTACCTTGATAGAGGTTATCCGCTAGTTATAGGTTCTTTGATTTGTCTAAACCTTGTTGCAGTAGGGAAACCAAACCGGAATTCTCCGAGCCATCAATTCAAACTTCGAGAACTAGATTGGGGAATACATAAGTCAGAAATTATCCTCATGACTCACAGTTTAATCTACTACTTATAGTAATACGAGCACGGTCCTAGGAACTGGCTGGACTGACTCATAGCTTTTCGAGTTGAGACTTTTATCTAAGGTATTATGTTTATTGGATAGACAAATCGCTCCAGGGGCTGCAATCTGCCACGACAGCCCCGGGCGACAACGATAGTACATACACGCAACCAGTAATAATCATGATATTCATTAAAATTCGTATAACAAACTAAATGTAGAAGATGCTAAATGGATTAATACTAATTATTGATATTAGTATTGATATCAGGCTTACTCCAAAATAGGCTAGTATATGCATATGCGTAGGCATACGTAGTTCTCGCCTGAGATGTCGTGACAGGAATATTAGGCGACCCGGGGTAAGTTCTGTCAGCATCTCGAGCCGCATGTGATCCTATGATTCCTACATCTAAGCTTCTTAAATCAGTTAGCAGCCTCACTTTTTCCACCATCAATTTACTTCTTGCAACATGTCGTGCCCTGAATGTTTCAACGGTCATGTCCATCAAGGTACTCTACGAGGTGAAGTCACCACCATACATGGATTACAGGCCTACACCACCAAGCCTTCCAACGATGCAGCCCACCGAGGAATCATCGTTATAGTTCCCGACGCCTTCGGATGGGAATTCGTGAATAACCGTATCCTGGCCGATAATTATGCCGATAAGGGAAAGTACCTCGTCTACCTTCCTGACTTCATGAATGGTAAGTATTATCATCGTCAAATATGAAGAAATCGCCCACTAAGACATTTATCTCAACTTCAGGGCATGCGGCACCGGTCAACATGTTGTATAACACGAGGGAGTTACTCAGAACAGATGGACTAGCAACTTGGCTCATGAAGCCGTAAGTCACAACCACATGATACGATTCACGGATATAACACCGGGATGCATTAATAGCACCATCGCTAAATCGAGAAATAGCTATTATGTGGCCTGTGTGATGACTCAAATCATCCCCTTCAAATACCACAATTCTTTCGAGACTGCATGGCCTATCGTGAGAGACTTCTTCAAGTCCGTGCGAGAAAACGAGGGCTCCGAGCTTCCTATCTATGCAGCTGGGTTCTGCTGGGGAGGAAAGCATACCGTAAATCTGGGCTTCGGGGACGACACAGCTTCCAACGGAAAACCTCTTCTTAATGCTGGGTTCACCGGTCATCCCAGTAACCTCGAGATTCCCAGTGATATCGAGAAGATTGTCATTCCTATTAGCTTTGCCCTTGGCGATAAGGACATGGTTGTGAAGCCTCCACAGATAAAGCAGATCCAACAGGTCTTTGAGAATGAAGCTAAATCGACAAAAGGAGAGGTGAGGGTCTATGAAGGGGCCGGTCATGGGTTCTGTGTGCGAGCTAGTCTTATTGTAGGGGATGCAAGCAAGCAGGCTGATGAGGCGGAGGACCAAGCACTAGCTTGGTTCGAGAGACATTGAAGCATTATTTCAAACCGCATTTTGTATTCAATGTCTTTACCTGACGATTTATTTGGCTAAATTAGGAGCTTAGTGACTCGTCCGTTATAGAACTAATCGGTTAGGTCACCAAGCCATTATCTTGACAACAACTAGCACCCAGAGCCCGCGCTAACATTATCGTGAGCCCTTGGTGAAAATCTTATTCAAACTAGTGTCAGTCACGATAATAGCGTATGATTCTTATTAGCCTCTAGACCTATTAGCTTTTCTATTTATATCTTTCAAGTCGCGTTGCCTTATCCCCACCGTCTCATATATTTCTTCGCTATTAAAGCCCGATGTTAGTCCCTAAAGAGGGTAAGTTTACTCCTTTAACCGTATCACTTTTCTTAGGAGCCTTGTCTCTTTGATGTAAAATCTATTTATGAACGTCTAAGTTACCGATAACATGGCGCCTACGCGTGTACCCTCCTTTGTCGCCAAGTCGGTTGGTGGTGACTCTCAGAGGGAACTACAACAAGCTCCCTAAAAGGATTATGCTTAATTTTAGTAAGTTAAGATCTAGAAATACTGTTTCTGGCTTTCGTCAATTCATCATGGAATCCCAACAACCCCGGCTAGCTTTCACTCACCCCTGACATTATTTGATGCTATATGGAGTGTCTTCAAAACACCAATTTACTACCTCATTATCAACCAGGCCGGCCTATGATATCTGTCTGTGGCGGAACCACCCGCCTTTGTCTGCTTGTCCAAAGATCTATAAAAGGCATTTGTTCCCTCATTGAATGAACAAAGTCTTTGTTCAAATAAACCCAGCTAACAGCAACTAAAAAGCATAAATAGATGGAAATCTCTATCTTTTCGAGTATCCTTCCCACCATCTACAACCATCGAAGATCCCAGGTAAGAAACCCTACATACATCCACCCCGTTAATCAAGCCCCCAGTCTATTCCCTACTACGGACAATCAACATGCCTTTGAATAAATACCCAGACAACGAAGAGATCGGCAACATGAACAATGAGAAGCGATTCCTTACCGCTTGCGCCTGCTTCAAGTCCTGTCTCTACGAAGAGCTTCAATTCCTGAGTCTTGGAGACGGTCTCCGCCCCGAGATCATTCCAATTCTCCACAAGCTGGTGAAGCTGCTACAGGCTATCTTTCTTCTGGGTAAGGAGATGGCACGCACATGTCCTGATTGTCTCACTGTTCGTAATAGGCCTACAGACCACTTCTTGGTCCAGTTCGAGCGCATGTGTAATGGCCGCATTATGGCCCCTTTGACTCGAGCCATTGCTGACCTCGAGGCGGATGAGTTGTTGCCAACTCCGAAGGCGAGCGTTGACTTTTATGTATCTGCGGATTTGGATGATTGTCGTGCGGATGCTAGTGTCTTGCTCTCTGGTGACGAGCTGCCTCTGGATATCGCTGACGGCGTTCAGTTCCCGAAAGCTTCTCGGCCATGAGCTAACTTCTTTTGGCCTTTCTGCTTGTTTAGTTGTTATTGAATAAACCAGGTGTATCTGTTTAACTCTTATTTTCCATTGTAAACCTCCAACGTACCATTAAGTCTCAAGTTAATCACCAATATCTCAATATCTCCCAACCAAAGATACTAATGTAGAGTTGAGAATAAATAGGGAGGTTGTAATCTAATGTCCCTTGCATTCTATGCGAATGAATCTGATCTCAAATCGGATTCATGTCCAATCTTCTTCCTTATGTCCTGATAATTCGCCTATTATTTTGTTTGAAATTACCTCTCTTTACCCTTTTATTTTCTTTTGTAAAATACTCATCCACCCGTGGACATCTCCCATCCTGACATAATCACCAAAAATCAATCGAACCCCCTAAGGGGCCAAAAACCGCCCGATGCTGCACGGGCCCCTCCAGATGAGCCCCCCAATCACCTGGATGTCATCAGCACTCCAGCTCTAGTCGCATTGCTTATTCCAAAGCCCAACACCATGTCTCTACAATCAGCGGCAGGTAGCCAACCATGTCACCAAACAACCGCAATCCGATTACTAGCCGACTCCCTATATGAGTCGACACGTGGGTCAACCGGCCTTACGAACCAGACCCAAAACGAGCTTGGTCTGCTTCTGGCCGTGCTAGGCGCGACCGAGACGTATACATTGTCTCTAGGCGCAGAATGCGTCCACTTTGCAGTCCTAAAAAAAGATTGCATAGCTGCCATGTTGTTCTGCTGGAATTGCAGAAGTTGTTGTTACACCCAGATGCGCTCGGTGCTCAGAGTTTGGTTTCTGATATTCGCGCGCGTCTCTCGTCGGTTACTTTTGGGATTACGGAGGTGAATTTGAACATGATGATGTGTGTTCGCGATGTTCTATTTGTGCGTTAGTCTGGGTTTTAACATTGATACAGATCATCGCAGAAGATTATTGAGCATGCGCTAAGATGTTTCGTCAATGATGTTTCTGCTGGCAATAGGGAGGCTTTGGTTGTCTCTGATGTTTTGAGGGATTCTTCGAACCTTGAGGACGATGGTGTCTGGACCCGCCTACAAGGGGAGTTGGTCGCTTCTGGTATTTCTTCGGATTTGTTGACGCTGAACCGAAACTTCATTATACCAACTCTTCGAAAGATAGCTGATGGTCTACGGTCTACAAGAAAAGAGGACACGACTCCAATGAAAGTCCCTGAGTCCACAGCACCAGAACTAGCCCTGAAAATGGAACGCCAGAGAAGCCTGGACGACAAGGACTGGCTAGCAGACGAACCATCTGGTCTTCCATTCCTCCCGCTCCCGCCAAAAGGCTTCTCATTTTCAGACAAGTACAGCTCATATCCAAGCCCAGAGCAGCCCTATCCAGAAAAAGAAACAGTGCCCTATCCAGAAAAAGAGACAGCACGAGAAGAAAACTTCCCAATACCAGTGATATTGGACATGCAAGACTGCACAGATACACAGAAACAAGCGCTACCTGTCGAGAACTTCCCCATCCCAGTTCTGAAAGAGACCAGACCAGCAGAAAGCGACGGCATGAACCTCCCAATACCAGTGAAAGTACCTCTCTCGCCCAAGCCACCAAAACTCTCACTAGACCTACACGCCTTCAAAGTATCAAGAAACTCAAAAAAACCGCACCGTATGAGCCGCCTTCTCTGGGAAATAACCAGCTCCAAGGAACCCTTCATAGCCGCGATAAAAGCCAACCAACATGAAACCGTACAAACCCTCCTCTCCAAAGGCGCGGACGCCAACACCCAAAAAGACGACGGCACAACAGCTCTAATGGCCGCCGTCTCCTTCGGCCACGAAGCCACAACCCGGCTCCTCCTAGAATACGGCGCGGACCTGAACGCCCGGGCCATAACAGGCGAGACAGCGCTCAGCATCGCGGCAACACGCGGCTTCGACCGCATCGTACAGATTCTGGTTGCCTCGGGCGTGAATATGAATTCCGGGAAGGGGATTGGCAAGACGGCGCTTTCGCAAGCTGCGGCGTATGGACAGGACCGGATTGTGGAGCTTTTTCTGGACTCCGGGGCGGATATCGATGCTGTTAATAGTACGGGGGATACGGCGTTGGCTTTGGCGGCGTTGAATGGGAATATGAGAGTTGCGAGACTGTTACTTGATCGTGGGGCGAAGGTTGATCTTATGCGATATCCTTGGCAGACGCCGTTGTATAAGGCTGTTCGGTCGAATGTGGTGGGGATGGCTAGGCTTTTGATGGAGCGCGGGGCGGATCCGTTTGTTAAGGGGGGAATCGGAGGACGGAGACAGTTATGGCTTTTGCGGGGAGAATGCAGAGGAGGGAGATTTTGGAGGTTTTTGCGCAGTATGGGTATTATCCTGGGGGAGGGGGACCGGTGAGGTATCAGTATTTCTGATGGTTATGATTTATTGAGTATGCGTATAATATCTATGTAGCATCTAGCGTGAAGCGATTTTGATTTTGATTTTGATTTTTTGGTTTGACTCTTGATTTTTAGAGGGCCATGTTTTGGAGTTGAGAGTTGGGATCGTGAGGATGATAACTCTATATTGTTCCAAATGTACGAAAAAGGTAGGTCTATTGGTACCATTGCTAGTTACCTAGAGGCTAAAAGCTAGACATAGTAACACACAACGACCCAAGATGATCGCAATTATAATACATCGTATTCCGAATAGTATTTGGGGGCGAAATATCCCGAAGCCCCACGAGTATCTGCATGATTGAAGCATTTGCGTCTAAGCCTGCCACTCAGCCTTGAAAGGCTCACGGACGGACGCCCAAACGGGCATCGATCGGCTATGGAACTGACTGCCAGTGGCATTGTGATTGGGTTGGCGTTCGCCCACTTCGGGTGTAATAATCTTAAAACCGCTAGGGGTCCAAAGGGGCGGTATGGAGTGTAGAACTACTATGATAGTTAACTAGTTAGTTATAGTTATGTTGTAGTTAAGTAGAATGAACTGCGATATACTACATACTAAGGTCAACAGACTTATATTGCAATATATAGATCTGCATTTGGTTATACGAGGTAGTGGACCTGATACAAATGGAAATTGGTCGCAAAATCAGCCGCATTCCTGTCAACAGCCTTTTACAATACTCCACTGTTTTATGTATCCTAAATGTCGTGAATAAGGGACACGAGTAAAGAGCTGGATCAATAATATATCTTGTAAAGTCTTCTGACAACAATTTCCATTCAAAACATCAAAACATCAAAATAAAAGCTGTGGCTTAGACTTGGCAACCCCCAAACTGAAGGCAGTGCACTCATATGGAATCCCCCGATATCCACTATAATACGAGTTGGAGGTTACTTTACATATTAGCCCTTGACGATCATATCTCTATTTTTATCATTTTATCATTCATTTTATCATTCATTTTATTATCTGGAAGTTCTGCCATATTTGACTTAAAAACCCTTCCCACCCCCATTACACAAGTGAAACATCCCGGCATCCCCCACCAAACCACCTCTCCCCAATACCCCAGACTCAAAAAGGTCAACAGGAACGATGCCAGAGGACATCCAACACCCCGAGCCAACACATAGTACGCATCAGCCCCCTCACCATCCCCCTACAAGTACCCAACAACTAACAACCCCTAGCACCAGCCCCAACATACAGCGAAGCCCCAGAAGTCGTCACCCCAAACCATCAAACCCAAGGCCCAATCAGCCCAATTAACACCGGACAATCCCTCCCATCCACCCTACACACAAGCTCCACACCAACACCAATGAACGGGCCCTCAGAAAAACAATACCCCCACCAACCCGACTCGATCGGCCAAGCACCAGCATACGACGCGTCGACAGTAATGACTACTCCCCCCGAGAAAGCGTACCCGGGCCAGCCCCTGCCCCAATATCCACAGGCGCAAGCGCAAGCACAAGCACAGCTCCAGGGTCACCCGCAGCAGTACTACACGCCTTCTGGCCATCCCAGTGGTTATGCCACGGTTGTACCGCTGCACTGTGTACAATCTGCACCGTGTCCGGTTGATTGTCCTGTTTGTGGAGAGCGGGAGATGACTAGTGTTGAGTCTGTTAGTGGTGGGACTACGCAGTAAGTTTGAATTTCCCATGGATATAAGTTGAAAGTATTGGATTTTGATGGTTGACCTTTTTTTTTTTTTTTTCGGTATAGTGGCTGGGCTGCTGTTCTCTGCTTCTGTTGCTGTCTCGGATGTGTCCCTTACTTGATGTCCTCGCTTAAGGATGTCGAGCATTCTTGTGGGAAGTGTGGTGCTAAGCTTGCGAAATGGCATAATAGTGGCCGTGTAAATGTTTTGCAGAATGGGGCGAGGAAGTGAGGGTTTATCTACTTCGATTTTTGATGTTTTTGTTGTTTCAGGATTGATACCACTTTGTATTCAACGCCATCATTTTGGAAGTTGTAGTTGGCGTTGCGCAACTTTTGACTTAATTTCCTTTTTGTGATGGTCGCAGATCTGACCAACTTATGAATTTGACCTGAATTTTATGAGAAAATATTTCAACTGGCATATTTCTATGACATATTCTGATGATAAAAAGTAGGAACAGATGAACGCGCCAAGCCAACCTCGTATTCGATGATGCGGATCACTTGACAATCCATTTTCTCAACACGAAACCCCCAAAGACCACACTACCCACACAATTGTAGACATCTCACAGCCTCAGACCAAAACAAAATGATTCGTCTCATCTTCACAGCAACGGTAATAATAACCAGTTCCACGGCAATCTATTTCTACATCTTTCACGAACGCCTATCAAAAAGTATATCGCACAAATCGCACCTTGGAACCCTCTCCACAGCCACAAAACCACCAAGTATAGAATCAATTCCAGAAACCGTCTTTGGCGATGAGTACTTTACGCTCTACGACTACGCCTCAAAGTCTGTGTCACGAGCTTGCCTCCCCGGCAATGAGACCACAGACGTGCTCTTCAAAAGACTCGTGCGCCGTAACATGACGGCTTTCTCGCGGTTCCCGCAGGCGCTTGTGCTTGCCATGGCTAGTAAGACGCCGGAGCAGGAGCGGAGTTTCAAGACGGGGTATCTTGCCGCGTTGGACTTTGAGGTTGGGGATTTGGTTTGTGGGGTTTATCGTGTTGTGGTGCGGAAGAGGGATCGGGTTGAGTTTGTGATTGCGATGGAAGCGATGGATTTTGTGGAGGGGAGATTGGCGATTAGTTATGAGGAAAGTAGGAGTTTGGAGGGTGAGGGGGAGGTTATGTTTTGTAGTGAGACAGTTATGTGGAAGAGAGCGGATGAGGTTAGGGAGATGCCGTTGGAGAGGCCTGTTTTGAAATGGATGCATGAGACTGCTGCTTGGTGGTTGATAGACTCTGGGGTTAGATGTTTGACGGATTTGGAGGGTTGAGTGTGACTTGTTTGGTTTTACTTGGAGTTGGAGCTGGGTTTGGGATAAATACTTTTGTGTTGTGAATACTGGCATTACGGAAATGGATGGGCTTTCTTGTGAACTTGTGAAATATAGAAATATGTTATAATTGTAATATATATTTCATGTTGTACAGCCTGACCTTTGGAGGGCGACTATGCTAGCGGTGGTATGGTTGGACCTTACTCGGGGAGGAGGTCCATGCATGCATCCAGCATCATTTCTTTCCTGAGTCGAGTTCGTTCGTTGTATCATTGTGGCAGCCACGTGCTCCGCATCGTACTAGTAAATTATGGCATCCTTCTAGCCGCTTTGATCGTTTCTCTTGCGTTTTCTACCGTCTGCGGCTTTGTTTGCGCGGTTTATTGTCGTCAAGGTGAATGATAGGGTGTGGAAACCCAATGTGAGAGTGTAGCTCCAGCCATTTCTTGTAGAACGTCCCCGAAAGCTCGTCCGGGTAATTGTACTGCGGTCGCTTTCGTCATTCCCTCTGTCCTCTGAGCTTGGAACTTGTCTTACTCGACCAGGATGTTTATATTTTTGGCTCTTTTGGTTGACATAGTTGGGTGACCTTCTCCACGAACTTGGCCTCTTCGGAGTATCGCTCTTCGAGTTAGCGAGGAGGATGGAAATGGTAGCGATACTCACAAGATGTCGATTCCCATCTTCGGTGTCGTAAATAATCACATGAATGGGGTTTCTAATGCTGCCCTCATCATCTTCCCTGAATCATGTCTTCACAGATTCTCTTGGTTCTAGACCTAACAGACGATGTAACTAATATAAGTCAACACCAATCTCCAGAATGGAAGCAGATATCTCACCTGGATGTTATTCTGCAGTGACAGTTGGCGCATTCTTTTGGCCAACCTGGAGCATCGGTGAAGAGAGCTCAAAGGGAGGTTCCATCCCTTCTTCTTGAATCCGTACTCGCTTCCTCTCGCTTCCTCCCGCAGGTTCGCCCAATACGACCTTTTGAAGCGGTATGCCATCGGAAAAGACGGAACATTTTCCCGGTAGGCATACCTAGGTGTGCCTTTTCGACCTGCAATGGATCTGTTGCGCATATCCGCCTGGATTTCTCGCAATATTTTATCATTTTTTTGATACATTAGATGTACGAATAGGTCCTCCAATCTTCTCATTAAACGCTTCCAATATCCACAGATGTGCTTCTTGCAGCATTGGTTCTCCGTCACTGAAAACAGTGGACCAGAGCCAACATAGTATTCGGTTGACATGACTGCCACCTTCGACGTAGGTGCTGCGCATGGCCGTTGTCAGTTTAACAGCTTGTAGTGATCATCAAAGTGAAAGTGTAAGAAATTTGCGAACCTTAAGATCTGGGTGACCTATGTATCCAAGTAACAGGGTTTTGGCGAGAGGTGATAGCGCCAGGCAGTAAGCCAGCTTGAAGATGTGCATGTTGATGAAACTCTGCGCAACAGTAACCACAGTGTCTCCCCAGTGTCACTTGTTACCCATGGACGAAGGGTATTGGAAGAAGCTTGTATCCCAGAAGTTGACCTCAGTCATAATTCATCGTCCACAGGTGGTATATATCTAGTCGATGATGTGGTAGCTTCGAAAATCATGGTTGTGATAGTTGGTAGAAAGATGGAGTGACGGAGAGCTATAAAGCCATGATAAAGAGGAACATACATCTCGCAGGTTAAGCACCTGAAGCTGAGAGTTTGAATATATAGAGAACGGAGATGGGAAAGAGAGAGGGGGAGAAAGGCAGGGAGAAGGATAATGGTCGGAGGAGTAGAGGTAATATCCGCCTGAGGCAAGAAGACCTGACCTGACACAAAAGAACAAGAGCGTCTGAAGTTGATTTCTTTATTTCTACACCTTTATAGCATCAATTTCTATTCGCTCCGGGTAACTGGACCTATAAGAAACTATTCCAGCATGAGTCAACATACCTATGTCTTGCAGTGTGCGTCATCAGAGTTGGATACAATGGTATTATCAGGTGGTTTGGATACAATGAGCATGATTCTTTGAGGATAGTTGAAACAATCCGTCTAAAAGGCCAGAAAGTCCTTGCGAGTAAGTTTTACACATAAAGAATTGTTCACAGACAGCTGTGAACAAAGAGTTTCACTATGGCACCAAAACAATGCCCTTAACCCTATCTTTGTTGTATTATATACCTTTGTCCATCGACTCGGCTTTGTACTCGCCATCGGAGACTCCCACAACCCCTAGAGCAAGTTGTATATAAGCCACGATCCTCGCGCAGATTTAATATGGTAGTAGAGCACTCCTCTCATCTCATCTCATATATTTTCTACTTCCAATCAATCTATTCCATTCCTCTATTACTTAAAAATGTGCAAACACACCTACCACCATTATCCCAGCTGCGGACACATCTCCAACTGGAGCATGACCAGCTGCCAAGAATACACCAACAAGCTCCGCCTGGCCGGTCCGGAGGGCAGCGCATCCTGCACCAAGGTCACACCCTCCCACGACCTCCTCCTCTCCGCCCAGCCCAGCATGTGCGTGCAGTGCGAGAGCGAGTGGGCTGAGAACCTCCCCTCTCACGGAGACGACCAGATCCAATCCTCCAACTCTTACCGGTCAATTGAGGGTATGGAGGTTAGGCAAATTATCGAAGTTAACGCGCGCATAGTGAGTGATCCTACTCACAACGACAGGGACACAAGCAGTACTGACCACAGCGACAATGGTCAGGTCTTCTTGGGTGCTGCCGTTGATTATTCGGGCAATGGGGACGCGGACGGTGCTGGCCACAGCGACAATGGTCAGATCTGCTCGCGTGCTGTTGTCGGCGAATCGGAGGAGGATTGTGGAAGCCTGGCGCGTTCTGATAAGTCGTCTAGAACGGCTTTTAAGCTCTCTCATACTAACCTCAGTTCAACGGTGGTGGCTGGAGATCTTGATTCTATTGCCTCTCCTATCGTCAGGACTAGTCCGGATCATCTCGCACAGAGCGGACACGAAAACGACAATGTTGAGACTGAATCTCCGGGTATCGAGGATGATGTATGTGCATCTCCCAGCGATGCAAGCAGCTTCGACACAGACAGTTCTGGCTCGTCGCTCTGTGGATCCGGTTTGATAAGGTATAATATACTTAAACTGAGAATTGACGAATACCTTGAGAAGCGACAGCGACAACGGGAAGTGGACACTGATAATGGACAGCGCGATGCTAAGACCTCCGATGTGGACGTGAACAATGACCTTGCTGACGTAGTTGACCCCTATGTTGCTCTAAAGGACACACCTGTTGATAACCCTGAAGCTGACCATCACTCATGTGAGGAGTCCGTTCTTGATATTGACCTTGTGCAGCAACGTATCGAAGCGACCGTTCTAAAGCGCATTGAAGAAAACAACGAAAAAGAAGCCCGACAGGAAGCCATCACCAAGCTCCTCGACACCGCACTTCTAAAAAAAGACCGAGACGACCGACGCGAGCAGAACGCCGAGCTGGGCATCGAAGAGGACCCCCATCTGTGGGACACAGAGTCCCTCGACCGAATGTGGCAAGCAAAAAATTATACTACTGCAAGCATCGCTGGCGCCAGCACCCCCGTCTCCCAGAGCACATCCCCCAAGACCGAACATGCCTCACCAATCCCAGTCCCAGACCCCCAGCCCCAGAAGCACCTGTACATGGGCAGTATGTTTGCCAGCGAAGAAGAGGCCTACGAACGAGGACTACGCGAAGTCCGACCCTACGGTAATTACTCCGGTGAGTCTGAAGGGTTCATGCTCGTTCACTCCGAAGACGACGCGAACCAGCAGGGCCTGCTAGACCCGACCCACGTGCGAGGATGCTGCGCGGAGCGACCCGTCGACTTCCACCTCTACTACGGGGCGATGCAAGCACCGTCGGAGATCGAAGCAGAAAAACGTTGGCTGGAGGATATCCGGCGGATCCCCGGCGAAAATGGGAAGTTCCACGGGTTGTTGCGGGCGGATGATCTGCAGCATGCCCGGGCAATGGGACTAACGAATATCAGCCATCCGTGGGGATGTTGCAAGGATGCGCTTTTTACGATGCCGGAACGTGTGCGTCATCGGTACACTGGGTTTATGTGTGCGATCTCACTGGAGGAGGTTGGACGTATGGGACTGTGTGATGCGGAACCGGTTCCTGGAGAATGTGGTGATTACTATGGTGGGGCTTATTATGGGTATCTTGAGGCATATTGTGAGTTGGATGCTTTTGAGATGGGATTGAAGGAGCCTGAACATGATGAGGATTGTTGTGTGAAGGCCGAGGTTGCCGATGTGTCGATCACTAAGGCGGGGCAGTACACGTATTACGGTTATATGTATGCGAGGTCTGAAGAAGAGGTTGTGAATAGGGGCCTTGAGGAAGTTCTGCTTGTTCCTGGATTTGATATTAAGTATTCTGGGAATTTACGGGCGGACTCCGAGGAAGAGGCGAAGGCTTTGGGACTTTTTGAGCCTTCACGGATTAAGTGATGTGCGATGCAGGATTTCCTTTTTGGGCAATGTTTTTCTTTACACTCATTTCCTTTTCTTTCCAGGTCTTTCTTTTTTTTTTCTTTCTGTATGCAGAGTATTGAGTCATGAAATAGATCCATTTTCCTGTTTGTCTTAAAGCGAGACCGAGAATAGAATCTCAAATTTGATCGCGATTGATTTTATAAAACGATAGTCTCTTGGGGTTTTTATATGCTAGTCTAAATTCGGATGCTACTACATCATATGGAGTACTTCCTGGCTTATTTTTTTTTTTTTCAACTAAAATCCAACTCCACTAGACTATTTTTTCTTGTACTATGTAGTATCCCATGTGATTGTGAACTAAAGATTCCACCAATTGTACGGAGTAGAAGATGTCTCGAATTTGACATAGGTACTGTACCCTTGGGGGTTTTGCGGGAATTAACGATATATAAGAAGAAGAAAAGAATCTATTAGAGCGTAAGTACTTACAACGTCATAGAACATAAATGTAGAGGCCTGCCTCTTAGGGCTACGATCGACTTCCTTCACGGCACGTAGTTTTGGGAGAAAAATCAATAGTTTCCAGGGCGGATTCAATAAAAAAAGGGGAGACCTTAATGCCAAGAGATCTTGATCTCGAATTTCATCGTCTTCATCTTAATTTATCTTATCCAACCAATCATAACTAGTCCTCAATTGACAAATAACAAATGTGGATATTCTCCATTCGTGAACGGGACCGAGACGGGCCACCGCAGTGTTGGAGTAACGGAACTCAACTGAGACCATAACTGAGCAAATCATTGAACCTCAAACATACTCCACAATGGAATGTTACCCAGTAGAACCTTGAAGTTTTGGAATGAAATGGATATCCCATACTGATCGACAACTCGATGCTGAAAAAAAGCTGGTTAGGGGGGTCCACTTACTCGTGCAAGTGGTTCCCCCCCCGTGGCTCTAGTTTCCGTCGATGCACGATGTTGTACATAAGGACATGAAGACCCGACATTCTGGAAACTAAGCGCTACCCAACTTCACTCACATTCCTTAAGCACTTGCATTTTTTGTTTTCAATATGGGGTCCGAATATGGTGCCACGGCTGAGTCTAAGGCCCAAATTGATCTCAGCCCCGTCACCATCTGGTGGGCTGTCTGGGCATGTGTGTGGACATCCGCCCTCGTGGCCGGTATGTCCTATCTGATCGCTAATCGCGATATGCCAACACTTCGTATTCGAGGCCTTGCTCTATCGTTAACCTCTATCGTTATTCTTCATTTATACTGGATCCCGACCCAGTTCGCTACTATGATCGGTACTATTCTGCCGGGTGATTGCTCCTATTGGCTTATGGGGACTCTGTTGCCCTGTGGCATGGCGCTTTTCCATGGCTCTAACACTCGTTTTCAACATGTCGCTAAACTCCAGAGGAAATATGCTCTGGATGGACACCGTTTTACTGAATCGCCTACTTTGGAAAACAAGACTGGGCTGATCAATCGTTTCCGTGCTCTTGGATATACTACCAAGATTCTTATTTACGTCGCTATCGCAATGTTTGTTCAGGTATGAATCCCCTACCTTCTCATTTATATATATGACAACTCTTTTATCTAACCCACCTTCTCATGTAGGTGTTCCTCACGGTTCTCATGTGGATAATCTCTCGCAAATACCACAGTTCATGGGGTATTCCCGGTACCGGAGTCCATGGTACCCCCGCAGAGGTGCTCGCAGCACAAGGCGCAGGATGGGAATGGTGGCCCGGTGTGGTCTCGCAGTTCTTCTGGTCTTGGATCGTTGCCCCCGTCGTCTTGTGGAAATCCCGTAACATCCACGATACCCACGGCTGGCGAGTCCAGACTATTGGCTGTGCTGTTTCCAACCTTCACGCTACCCCGATGTGGCTCATCGGCCTCTATGTCCCCGCCATGGCCCCGGTCAACAAGGTCTTCGTTCCTCCTCAATGGTAAGTTCTAACCCAATATAACCACAAAAAGACCTAACTCTCTAACACAACTATTTCATAGGATCTGCTTCTCCATCATGTTCATCGAAATCTTCACAGTCTTCCTCCCCTGCTGGGAAGTTATGCGCCACCAATCCCTCCGACAAGAAACCCTCGAGTCGATCGCACGCTGGGAACTCAAAGTCAAATCCACCAACTCCGAAGAAAAGTCCCTCCACTCCGACATGACAGTGGTAGAATCGATTATGTCCGGCTGGAAATCCAACAGCTCGACAAGCACACTCAACTCGCGCGACAGCATCCTCACAATGGGCGCCCTCGAACACGTCCTCGAGCGTAACCCAGCCCCACTCCAAGAATTCTCCGCTCTGCGCGAATTCTCCGGCGAGAACATCGTCTTCCTCACCAGCGTCTCAGAATGGCGCAGCCGACTCCCACAATGCATCAAGGACGGCAGCGCACTGCACGAAAAGAACAAGCGCGACATCGTCCGCGAAGGCTTCAACCGTGCGCTGCACATCTATGCCGAGTTTATCAGTGTTCGCCATGCCGAGTTCCCCGTCAACATCTCACACCAGGAGCTGCGGAAGCTAGAGGAAGTTTTTGAGAAACCGACACGTCTTCTGTACGGCGAGCAACGCGACTGTGATCCCACTAGTCCCTTTGATAAATTCACTTTTGATCTTCCGTCGCCGGGTTCTGTTGACTCTGGGAAGACTATGGCCGGTGATATGGATATCAAGGACCGCGTTCAATACTGGGGTGATATTCCCGTTGACTTTGATGCTTCGATCTTTGATGCTGCTGAAGCTAGTATTAAGTACCTTGTGCTTACGAATACTTGGCCTAAGTTTATTAAGGATCGGAGAACTTCGCTTGCTTCGATCGAGACTCTCAAGATGGGAATTGAGGTTTAGATGTTTTACTGTGTGCAACATGCGAAATGAGTTTAAGTCGTTTTAAGATTTGGGTCGGGACTTTTGGACTTTTGGACTTTTGGTATATTTGATGTCTTTCTTTTTTTTTCTCTTCTCTGGCTTTTGGGGATATCCCTACACTTGTTAGGGGGTCTTCTAGGCCGTACATACTAATTGGTTTCTCATGGTTGGATATAATATTCTGGATACCCACACACAACGTATTTCATTTCTTATTGATAGTATTATCAAACACATTCTTTTATCAGACTCAAAAAAGACGTGGCTGTAGTCCTTCTACCCAGTAACGTTAAAAAGCCAAAGTAGCATGTCGTCAGACTATATAGGTGGTTGCGCTTATGGCGGGAAACAAAAAAAGCAAGTAAATGACGCCTTAAATAGGATTTGCGCTGTGCATAAAACTGATATTTGGAATACAAACTTTCGAATCTCATCACCATCGACAATTGTACTAATGTTCAAAAGCCTTCACCACACTGGCACTCCCCTCAGTCCCTAACCCAGACTTCTTCGCCATAAACAACACACTCAAAGCAGCATTTCCAAGATTCAAAGGACAGTGGAGGTCGCGCGCCTTCTGCACAGCCTTCTCTAGACGAGAAGTAGCATCATCAACAGTCTCCCCATTCGTGCCCTGTCCAAGTCCGTCAATAATCTCCAACCCCTTCGTCATAAACTGCCGACTAGCACCAGCAGCATCAGCAACAAGGGTATAAAACTGCTTGAGATCGACATTGAGATAGCGAGCAAACGAAATAGCCTCCGCAGCCGCAACGAGGTTAGTCACCTCCATCAGATCCAACACCAACTGCAAGGCCTCCGTCGTCTCCTCCTCAGACATGGTAGACGAGACCTTGGTAATCGGCTCAGCAAAATACTGCCTTACCATAGACGAGTCATCAACAGGACCATAACCCTGCAACAAAGCAGACAAATAAACCTGCTCAGCAGTGGAGCATAGCGGAGTCGGAAATTGACTTTGTCTCGCAGAAGTTGTGATAATCCCCTGATCGGAAAAAAACCAAATTAGCAAACCCACCCCCTAAAATCCACTCCCAAAAAATGAAAGACAAAGATTGAATAAGAATATCCTTACCACATCCTTAAGAATAATAGTCAAAGCACTAGCACCAGGATACCAATCCTCATCCAACATCCTCTGCAACCGATTCTCGTGCATCCAACTCCAAGCCGCACTGGACTTAATCGCCTCACCCGTCTTCACGGCATCTAACCCCAGTCGCGCGGCAAAGCCCTGAGCTTCACTAGCACCAAGGATATGAATACCCGCCAGCACCTGGTGCACCATCTTCATGTTACTACCTGCGCCAATTCCGCCGGGGACAAGGTACAGCTTATTAGCGTCCGACATCTCCTGTAGTAGGAACCGGCCTTTCTCCAGCGCGACATCTGGTGCACCGGCCATGATTGACAATGTACCAGCTGCGGCGCGGAGTGCGCCGCCGGACACGGGTGCATCGATGAAGGATATATCGCTTCTTCCGAAGGATGTCAGCTCTGCGGCAACGGATTGGGCGTAGGATGCCGGGACGGTGGAGCAGAGGAGGAGGGTTGCATTTTTGGGAAGGGCTGTGATGTGAGTTAATTTTATATTTCGGGATTTGAGGGCGTTGGGAATGGGTGTTGTTGGTGTTGGTGTTTTACCTGCAACTATACCATCATCGCCGAACAGAACACTCTGCACCTGCGGCGCGGAAGCTACCATACACACGTAGAAATCCTTTTCCTTTGCTGAGTCCTGTAGTGAAGATGCTGGGATCCCGCCTGCGGCCTTAAAGCGCTCTACTGAGGCTGGGAACACGTCGAAGCCGTGTACTGCGTAGCCTTCTTTCACGAGATGCGTGGCCATTCCGAAGCCCATGGCGCCTAGGCCGACGAAGCCGATTGAGGGTTTGGACATGGTTGTTGGTTATTGAGACCAGGAATTAATGTATAGAATTGAATAAAATAGTCAGTGGAGAATATTTCCTGGGGAAATGGCAATTGTTAATGTATAAAATAAAATAAACATACAATAGCTCAAACTGGGAGGGTTTTATGAGGGGAAGATGCTTGGGAAACGCGGGATAGTTCGGTGGAAGTCCGAGGAGCTTTTACCTTGGCTTTTGCTTGGATTGATGGCTTTGCCAGGGTCCGACTTTTGTTATTTAATGGTTTCTTAATTGCCGGGTTGTAGATTTGAGTCTGTTGGTTCTTGTTGTTGGAAGAGGTACTTGGTGGAAGTTCGGGGGTTGGCCGATATCACAGACCAAACATCACTTTTGTACTATTTTGAATAGCTAATCAAGAGGGTAGTGATATTTATGCTTAGCATTTACAACAAAACTTAATAAAAAAAAACGCTGATCCGTGTATAAGGGCAGAAGAGCCTGTTGTTGCCTCATTCCAAGGTTAGTAACAACAATGAACTAGTTAACTCATTTGTTTAAGACGAATAGTATAAATCAACTCTCTGGAAATGAAAAGTATCCCCAGGAACTTTTCAAGGCTACTGTCGCAGTAAATATCCCGGACCTATATCCGCGCCCAAGCGAATAGCTCAAAGTGACGTAGAGTCCGGAGCAACTCCGACAGTCGGATGTGAAGCGACCAACTCGGACAACACAGCGAGACTATAAAACACCACGGACTCCGGTCTACAGTGAATCACAAACTACAAACCCCTCATTTCCCACGGAACCATCTTCTTCTCACCCTCACCCTCACCCTCAAACTCACATCTACCCAAACCAAACCAAAAATGACCCTCCAAGAAAACCGCGCCCTGCGCATCCTAGACCACGCCTCCGCAAACCACTATGCCATCCCCGCAATGTGCTGCTACAACATAGAAGGCATCTTAGCAACCATCCGAGCCGCCGAAGCCAAACGCTCCGCAGCAATGGTCCTCCTCTTCCCATGGGCCATCCAGTACGCGGACGGCGTCCTCCTCCACGCGGCGGCCGAAGCCGCGCGCAAAGCCACCGTACCCGTAAGCGTGCACATGGACCACGCGCAAACACCGGAGATGATCCGGTACGCTGCTGATCTGGGTGGATTCGACAGCATCATGGTGGACATGTCGCACTACGAGAAGGCGGAGAATCTTTCTCTGACGCGCGAGCTGGTGGAGTACTGCCATGCGCGGGGGATTGCGACGGAGGCGGAGCCTGGTCGGATTGAGGGTGGGGAAGATGGTGTTGCTGATACGGCTGAGCTTGAGGGGTTGCTTACGACGCCGGAGGAGAGTCGGGAGTTTGTTGATACGGGGATTGATTGGCTTGCGCCTGCGTTCGGGAATGTGCATGGCGAGTATGGGCCCAGAGGGATCCAGTTGGAGTATGAGAGGTTGAAGTCGATTAATGAGGCTGTTGGTCGGGAGGTGAGGCTTGTGCTTCATGGGGCGGATCCGTTCACTGAGGAGATCTTTAGGAAGTGTATTGACTGTGGGGTTAGTAAGGTGAATATTAATAAGGTGTTGAATAATGAGTATCTGAGGGTTCAGGCGGAGATGGCTGGGAAGGTGCCCTTGACGACGTTGTTGGAGGAAGCAACCAATGCTATGCAAAAGGCTGTTGAAGGATGCATTGATCGGTTGGGGTCTGGGGGGGAGATACCCATCGAGTTAGGAGATGAGTTCGGAGTGTTTTATGTTTTATGTACTGAGATGAAATCTGCGTGATAATATTATAGATTCAAGGATGAATGAAGAGCCAAAACAGATTCTATAAAGCAAAGCCATTGTGGATATATGAAAGATTTCAGGAGGAAAAAAAAAAAGACTAAGCGCCACCAATCCATTGCCAGAGGTACGGAAGTACAAAAAGAGCGGAAGTGATCAAAATCAACATTAGATACATGAGTTAACCACATTTCACTAATATCACATTAGGTAGATAAAAGTCTCAACGACGGAGACCGAGGCCTGCCAGGGGACCGCCAACGAGACCTCCGACAACGGGAATGTTCTTGACAAGGCCGCCAAGTGGTCCAGCAGCAGCAGATGCGCTGGGAGTAGGAGTTGCGCTAGAAGAAGCAGAGCTTCCCCGCACAGGAGTGGGAATAACGCCGTGGGAAGGAGTGGAGACGGCGGTAGGTGTAGCCTTGGAAATGACAGGAGCCTGCGAAACGGCAAGGGAGGGGTGAGGGATATTCGAGGCCTGGGAGATGGCAGGATCCGGGAAGTTCGCAACTGCATGGGTGGAAGTGGGCTTGGCTAGCACGGCGTGGGTGGTGGGTGCGTGCGCAGAGGACTGAGCGGCCTGCGCGGACTGCTGCTTCTCAGCCAAGGCCTGGTCCATTGCCTCGAGGGCAGAGGGGAAGTCGTCGAATCCATCATCGGCGTCTTGGATGCTGGAGGACCCTTGCGGGTTGAAAGGGAAGCCGCCAGTCATGTCTCCGTATTCGTTGTCGGGCTTGGGAGCAGCGGGGGGCGGCAATGGCGCCGATGGCGAAGAACGCCAGAGAAATGTATGAGACGTGCATTTTTATTGGTACAGTGACCTTGGTCTTGTGAATGAATGAGAGTATAGATGGTCAGAGAAGCAAATGAACGAATGGCGGGTGATCGAAGGGAGGGTTATAATGGTCTTTATGTAGGCAATATAGGGCTCTGGATGGACTGTTATGATTGCTGTTTTGTATCTCCCATGCCTCGCGCTCTTATTGATAGGGATCAACATCGCTGGGATGATGTCTACATAGCAGAGGGCTTATGCCTATCAGAGGGTTGCAAAGGGTTCCATATGCCGCGTATGCTGGCTTCCCGTGGAATGATCGCCTAGGGACCTGCCCAGAAAAGAGAGAAAAGCTTGTCAGGCTCTGGAGACCAAGTCCCACGATCAACATTTTATGTGCAGAGTAGCCAAAGCGTGCAGACTTGACGGCTGGATTATATCGGAGGTAATGTGAGTGGCGCACATGAAGTCCTTTCAATTCCCTCGTGGACGTGAGTCAAAAATACGTAGGTTAAACAATCCAGGGCAATACAAGTGACTGCCTTTTCCTACCATATTGCTACTTAAGTCTATCCTAGGCTGATGATCCCTAGAAAGACCAAACTACGTTGTATAACAACTGTAGCAGAAACCCTTCGAGGAGACGTCTGTCCCAACACAAGAAGTGATCAGACCTTATTAAAACTTCCTTCGAAGGGAGATGAATGTGTAGGGGATATTCTGGCACGCAGGAGGTATCCCCTAGCAACCCTAACTACCCCTTGCAGGGCCAGCCAATCAGTCCATACTATAATATACAAGCTTACTTTGCATTGAGACTGGTTACATACACTTTGTTATTTCTGCATTGTAGTCACATATTCACAGGATCGCGTCAGGATTGATCTATGTCTTTAGATTTGATCGTGCATACAGCGTTGTGGTCTGTGGGGTTACATCGAGTATGATCCCACTCCTATCCCTAACTTGATGGCTTGCTTAATATGGGCAGAGCCTAGTTGGTACATCTTGAATCTATTGTTCAATTCATTCAATATTCAGTTCATCAAAGGCACGGTTGCGGGGTGGGGATTTACAGCAATAAGTCATCTGCAGTCAATTTAAAAAGATCGTGGTATGTTGGATGAAGTACTTTGTGCGTATACCGATGTAGGTATTACGAGTGAATCAACTAATGTCCTTTAAAATATTCCGTATAATGGGCTAGAATTTCTAATATGAAATATGGGTGAACATAATGAAGGCATTGTTTTTCTTGGCATCGGTTCGACCAGTGGGCTCTCCATCGTGTCTGGCTAAAATTTTACATAGCACTACGATGTACATTATATAAGGAATATTTCTGTATTTGTATAAGAGCTATATTAGGGGATAGATAGAAGTCAACAGCGTTATAACCATAGTATATATATAGCACCTAACAAATAGGTATACTTTGGAAACTTTGTAGTATATATATAATTCGTTTTTGAACAGGAATTTTGAAATAGTCCAAAAAAAGCGGTAGACATAAAGATAAAGTTTTAATAAACAGTTTAATTTAATATAAATATACAAGCCTACTATAAATAAACCGTTCAATAACGGTCGCTAGTACAATCCCACCTTATTAATTTGTACCTCGTTCTTCCAATTCGTATGGGCTGCCTGCTCAGGTCCACTGCCCAGGTGGATGATCATGGTTACATAATAATGGATAGGTCACAATACCAAGCCTTTCTAGTTGGGACTAGTCATTAGTTAGTTATCTCTCACTATTTCACTATATGTATTTTGTAAGTCATTCTAATTTTTGTGATTTAGAAGAATCAGATCTCCCATGATTCTTCCGAATTAAAGAGGTGTAACTGATATTTTCCAAGGTAGGTACAACCAACCTACACTTACTCCATCTTTAGATATATACAACAAATACCAAAATCTTCACTTAACGCAAACAGTACCAGCTCGACACACAATAAATATCATCGGAAGTGCGTTCATTAGGCAATTGAAGTATCTAATAACCACCAGAATAAAATATCCGTCATCATCCAGCCGTGTAGTACACATCAAGTGAAACATACCCCACAACATGGTTACCTGCATATGCAATACGCACGTTAAAAAGCACCGCAGAAGATCCTTGAAATAGACGAAAGTACAAGGTCCACTCTTATACCTCATCATACTCATCATCCCCACAGAGAAAACTTACACAACCTATAGTAACAACCCTACTCCTCCACAAGACCCTCCACTGTGGCCTTCACACCAAACAAACCGACCTCTGGACACCCAATGCCCATATCACGATAAACACAGATGTTATCGGTAGTAGTCTCGTATAGCGCAAAGTTGACGCGACGAGCGATATGTGCCAGAGATAAGTAGATCTCTGCATAGGCAAGGCTAGATGAAGTCAGTAACTATATGAAATCCTGTGTGATGCATAACTCACTTCATCCCCAGGCATTGTCTGCTTCCCTTGGTAAACGAGACAATGTACCGACTCAGATACTCTCCCTTATCTGCAGCGCGGATCCAACGCTCCGGGTCGAATTTCTCTGGCTCAGGGAAGAGTGTGGGATCCATATGGACGAAGTAGTTCGACTGACTGACCGGAGTCTGTAATACAACAAATATCAGAAACTTTCTCTAGGAAAGAGGGGACCGAACCGGAATGTTACAACCGGAAAGCCATAAACCTACCCCTGCAGGGATAACCCAATCCTTGTAGAGCATGGGTTCGGTCGGTGAAACACGAGCCAGTCGGGCTGTCATGCCGTGGCTGAGACGCAGACCTTCATTGACAACACCCGTCTAATCCAGCGAACGACAAAATCAGCAATCCACAATGGAAGTAAGAAAGGACTTAGAAACGATGTCCCACCAAGTATGGCAATTTCTCCAAATCCACCCAGGAAGCCTTAGACAACGGTGTCACCAACACAGTCTTCAACTCCGCGCGCAGCTTCGCCAGAACCTCCTTGTTGTGGATGAGATAAAACATTGCAACGGTAATAGACCTAGCCGTAGTCTCGGTACCAGCACCAAGTAACAGCGCAGATTCATCCTCTAGACGATCAAGCGTCCTCTCATTCTCAGGCAACTCCAAACTCGTCAACGCATCAAATATAGTCGACCTCCCCTCAGAATCAATTTTCTGCAGAGCCTGTTTCTGCAAAGTATCATCCGCCTGTTGTCGAAGTCTAGCCTTCAAATCAAACAAATCAGCCATCTGCGGCTGGAGCCAGCGCAACAGGTTAGGCGGCGCATTCCTAAAAACAGAAATAAGGAACGGGAAGAACCGGTTAATGTGGAACATAACCATCAGCCCATTAACCGCGTCGACAAGGTCGTTGCTCCGCGACCCCTTCTCGCCGTCCAGATAGCCATAGCTCCAGCCGTAGCAGTAATCGGTAATGACATCTGCAGTCAGCGCCGCGAAGTCTAGTTGCAGTTGCAGCACGTCGTTGGTTTGGTGGGCTTGCTCGAAGCGCGCGATCAGCTTGTCGACTTTGTCGTGGATGGATGGACCAAGGTTCACCACCGAGCGCTTGGAGAAGTAGTTACTCAACAGGCCGCGACGGAAGCGGTGATGGTCTTGAGTTATTGTTCCTACGAGGGAGTTTGGCGCGCCGAAGGCGATGGCGTATTTGGAGTCTTTGGAGCGTTTGTGTGAGGCGCCGGCGTGAATTTCGTCGTAGTAGCTTGGGTCTTTGATGTGGACTTCTCGTGGGTTGATTCGCACGATTGGGCCTAGTTTATTAGTCACTTTTGCATTTGTGTATATTTTTGCTGGCTTGGATAGTTGATGTTAATCTAGAATCTATATACTTACCATATTTCTCGTGCATGCGCTCAATCTCCCAGATGTACATGCCGCTTTTGACGACATCGTAATAGAACTCATATAGAAAGGTCGCAGCAGCGAGTTTTGGACCGGGGAAGTTGGACAACGGGTGGAAGTACAAATGGTACACAGTGCGCAGGACCAGCAGTCCTAACGGCAACGACAACACAGACACGCATAGTGTCAGAGAATCCATTATAGAAGAACTTGCTAACTACAGCGAGGAAGAGTAGCGGTGGGCGGCCATGTCTTATAGAAGGGGCCAGGACAAGGGTTCAGATTGAAAAAAAAAATAAAACAGAGCCAACCCCACGAGGTCGGTAGTGCATAGATAGTGCATAATACAAAGTTAGTGTACAAATCGTCTCTTTCCTGATTCAACATGCTTATTTAGATAATGGAGCCATATTTGGATATTATGACGTCTCGAGGGCCCGCTAAGGCGCTGTATGTAGCTATCATTCGTTGAGTACTATGCAACCTCGCCCACCGTGCAGACGCAGACGCATCAAACACTAGGGTTGGGTCGAACATAATCCTCCTTGTTTATCACCGCCGGGAACAATGACCCCCCTGGTTTGAAAGGATGTGATATGTGGATGACAAGGTACAGCTGCACGGCCGATAACTGGGCTGATATACCCACCTCCGTGCGAGCCGGCCGCTGTAACGATCCAATGAATCCCGGTGTTTGGTGTTGGATTCATAACTTGTTTTTAGCTGCAGCCGGCAAGAGGACAAAGCAAATAAAACCAAGAAAGATGTAGGGAATTGAGCCAAAAAAAAGAAAGACAAAGTGGACTATCTGGTAATCGAAACCAGGACCTCCCGCACGCTCGCAATAATGCGAAGCGGGCGCACTACCAACTGTGCTAACAGCCCAGTTGAGTATCGCTCAAGACTCTAGTACGATTTGTGGAGGCAGTGCCCAGGTGGCCTTCTTTTAGCGTGCTAGTGGTCTTAGCCGAATGAGCCTAGCCCAGACGGGGATAGGTGTACTGGGATTCGCTTAGCATGTGTCAGGGAGATATGTTGTTGGCCATAGATTTCAGTTATATATATGGATATAGATGGAAATATCAGACATCTAGATTGAGAGATTGATACAATACAAAGGTGTAGGTTGCGCTATCATCATGCAGTCGAATGGACTACCAGTGCATTCCTGTAAGAAACAAACGTTCACAATTTACACCTATAGAAACATGTGTGAAGTAGTCGGGAAAAAAAAGTAAAAGAAAATAGGAAATAGGAAATAGAGAAACAGAGGATAGACGACTGGAAAGGCATTGGACAGAAAAAGAAAATTCCGCAGTACTCCGTTTTATATCAACATATCTAGACAGCCAACATCTTTTTGATCTCGGCAATTGCGCGACCTGGGTTAAGACCCTTGGGGCAAGTCCGTGTGCAGTTGAGAATGGTGTGGCAACGGTAGACGCTCATGCTGTTGTCGAGAGCGGCCTTGCGCTCAGCGGTCTTCTCGTCACGGGAATCGGCCAACCAACGGAAGGACTGGAGGAGGATAGCGGGTCCAAGGTACTCCTCACTGTTCCACCAGTACGATGGGCAGGAGGTTGAGCAGCAGGCGCAGAGAATACATTCGTAGAGACCGTCGAGCTTCTTGCGATCCTCGGGGGATTGACGGAATTCGAGGCCCTGGTAATTGTTAGTTATTGTAGGTAATGTTGGTATATAAAAGAACTCACGTCTTCCGTGGGAGTGTCGCGCTGGAGATATGGCTTGATGGACTTGTATTGCTTGTAGAAGTGGGTCATATCAGGGACAAGATCCTTGACGACATAGGTGTGAGGCAAAGGGTAGATGCGAGACTCGGACTTGGTTTCGGTGGGAATGCGGCCTGTACGAACTAGGGATTAGTTTTCATTCGGGAGCTGTCGGATGCTTCGAGATTGCGCGTCTGCAGGTCCGGGTACATACACAAGCAGGCGAGAGTGTTCACACCGTCGATGTTCATGGCGCAAGAACCGCAAATACCCTCACGGCAAGATCTGCGGAAAGTGAGGGTAGGGTCGAGTTCGTTCTTTATCCGGATAAGCGCATCGAGCATCATGGGTCCGGTCTTGTTCAAATCGAGGTCGTAGGACTGCATCTGAGGCTTCTCGCTGGGCTGGTCCGGGTTCCAACGGTAGACCTTGAAAGTTTTCATCTTGGGCTGCTCGGAGGGAGTAGGCTCGACGGTCGCGTAGGTGCGAGCAAAGGCAGGGCGGAACATCGGCCGCGATGCCGCGAACAATCGCGAAGTGGTACGGAGGGAGGCCATGACGGGTGATCGGAAATGAGAAAAACACCGAGGTGGAAAGGAAAGAGAGGATGGAGAGTGTAGAGAGAATGAGGTGGATACCAGAAATACAAAATAAGAGGGGAGAGTTTTCAAAAATGTGAAGGTAGCGACGACGAAGTCGAGTTTCACAAACCAACAAAGATCCTCAACAACGAAATGAAGTCCAAGGAGTGTCTTCGCTAGTAACCTCGGGTTTGACGGGTCGGGTGTGTAGATGCTGACATCAGCGAGTCTCAGCCAATCACATCCAAGGTGTTTACAAGCCTCGGGCGGACACGGCGTCAAGGAGATTCAGGGAATTGTCTACTGCCGATACTACACTCCGACATGATCATTTATATATGTTGAATATGGGTCAATGGGAAATGTCTATGGGAGATGATTGATAAAATATATCAATCTTCCCATCTTATCTACTCCAAGCCTCCATTGATCAGTGATTTCCCCAGTCAAAACCCACAAAATCAGGTGCCTCAGGCTATAAGGCCAACTCCCGGTTTGGTTGCCGAGACGGGATAACGGCTACTCCGGTCGACTCACATGTCATTCGAAACTGTCACATTGTCACATTACCACTTCATATTCGACTATTACAGTTAACCACTAACTATACAACTAAGCGCGATTAACATAGTTCTGATGCCATTCATAGTCCCGATTCTCGGTCAAAAAGGTCCGAATAGCCTCACGCGGCGGCACGGGTTGACGGCCCAGCACCTCGGCCATGAGCGGATCAATCGTGCACGTCTCCCCCTTTGAAATACTCTCGTACCACGACAACAGCGCCTGGAAGAACCCTTCCGGCTTCCCACCCTCGTCATCGGCCGCTTTCAACCGCACAAACTCCTCCGGCGAGACAAGCTTGAACTGAACATCTCGGTTGGTCGTCTCGTTGATCAGATCCACGATCTCAGAGAATGTGATAGTCTGCTGTGCAGTGAGCAGCACGATCTCTCGATCGTGTCCGCCCTGAATCATCAATCGCGCATTCGCCTCGCCTAGCTCCGACCGCAGTGTAAAGGCAATCGGCCCGTCGGAGGGGAGGTAGACGGTCGATGTGCTTGGATACCAGCCCATAAAAACTGGGAAGGCGTCTGTGTACAACCCCTCACGGATGGAGGTAAAGTTGATACCAGACCTGGCTGGTGTTAGTAGGGCTGGGTGGATTATCACGGTCGGGGGGCGTGGCTTACGCTTTCATCATTTCCTCTGTCATCAGGTGGCCTTGTTGGACAGCCGCCTTGGAGTCGGAAGTGTATCCACCGAATGCGAGAGATGTATACCATATCTGCGGCTTCCATGTTAGCTGGGCTAGTTGTGTGAGGAATTTGATGACTTGCGTGTTTCACGTTCATCTTCTTCGCTGCAATTACAAAGTTTTCGTGTTGCTTGCGCCGCTTCTCGATGTCGAAGGTGTTGGTGCTAACGAAGAAGAGGTTCTCCACGTCTTCGAATGCGGTCTCTAATGTCTCTGGGTTGTCATAGCTCGCTACTCGGAATGCGATCCCCTGATCTTCGAATTGTTTGCGGTTTTCCTCTTTCGAGGACGCTGCGGCATACTCTGATGCCGGGACATTCGCAGCTAGGTAGTATAGGACTCCTGCGCCGAGGCCGCCCGTCGCTCCTGTAATGAGGTATTTGAGGGTCATTCTGAAGAATCGTAGAAGTTGAACGTTTTTGGTCAAGGATCACTGGGGAAGATCAACGTTGTAAATGGAGTGGATAGTTTTATTTTTTAGAACACCAAGTGTGCCTGTGCTTTTGTACATCAAATGTTCATCATATGACAAATCCAGTCATTGTCCCGAGGTCGACAGCTTCGCATTAGAAACATCTCGACTATTCATGAGGTTGGTAAGCACACTACACCCTAAACAGGTTGGGTTAAGCATCTTGGCAAATGACAACATTTCTTCTACCCTCTCGTATTTCAAATATCCACCGTTTAGAAAGATAATTCCTGAATGATCACAGTGCTCGGGTCCGAGGCTAAGCCTGTATCTCATGATATTAGCGGCTTAACTTCACATCTAAGTATAAAACAATTGGCGGCGGTTGAACAAAACGCGAGGCGTAGTCATGGTCATGACTATAATTCTGGCCCCAATATTGATTCCTAAGACTGGCCCCCAAGCTGCCTCTCGAGTGCCCAAGAAAGCTTCATCCTTGTTCCTTCTAACCAATTATACATCCCTATATAGAGTACAGTGACCTCCACAATAACTGAAACCAAGAGAGTATAAGCGCTAAATTACAATACCACCCAGGCGGAATAGAAACCCCTTTTGTGTCTCACTAAACAAACTAAGCGCCGCACCATTCAACGCCTCCAACGGCGCCCAAAAGGAAATTACCAACGCCACCTATTTACTGAAACCAAGTCGTCCGAAAACCCCCTCTAGTTTCTCACGTCTTTTCTTTGCTTCTTGCACAACACCAGCACCAGAGGATGTTTCATAAGATAATTCTTTCGGTGGCTTGTCACGCTCCGCATACTAACTTCGCGGATTGGAGAAACCGGGATCCACGGCCTGAACCTGCAGCGCATGCTTTCAATATCGATGGGGTTTCTCCTCTCGTAATAGTACAACCATAAATGAGCCATGGATTCACAATCGTGGGATACCTGTGGTTTGGGGGAGGATTTGCTGGAAAAACAAGGTTAGAGTGTCGAGTTTCGTCAAGTCGAGATCGTAATACTGTCTGAGAGTTTTTGGGAAGTGGATGTGCTTTCTCCGTAGCAAGACAGGAGTTCAGATATAGATGTATCGAGGCCCACCTTGAGACGCTGGCGTGGCGTATCATGTAGAAGTGCTTGGCTGGTGGGATCATCTGAAGCCATGGTATCGCCAACAAGATAGATATTGATAACTTGAAGCGAGCTCAGATGAGGATAATGAGACAGATGGTGATATGGATAATTGCCGAGATAGAACACTTTATTTGTGTGGCTTTAGATATTGCTGTTCCAACTAATATTGTTTATATCACATCGCCGTTATTGAAACGACCAGCGCTTAGCTGTTGGACGGCGAGCGGGTCATCGCGAGTTTCATTCAAATGTCGAGGTCTCCAAGGAAAGCCAGAGCTTTATATCTAAGCGGTTTCATGAAAGAAACGACAAATGCATAGTCAATGCCAATATATGGAGGGCGCGTAAGATACTTCAGGAGAGAAAAGATAAGGACCTTTAACATTAGTTATATAAGTAGTCTGATATATATATCTGTTGATCTAGAACAAAAAGAAAACCCCTTCTAACTCTCCCTAGACCCGGGCTTCTCAACCCTAACTTCACTGTCATGCCCACGATTAATACTAACCTCATTCGTAACCCGAATCCCAGGACTCCTCGCACCCCTGTCTACCTCCCCACTGTGATCACTCGCTCTCGAGGCGCGTCTAATATCCCTCGAAACTGAAACCTCAGAAGGCATCATCTCATAATCATCCTTCCCAATTTTCGACCAATTAAGGAGACGCTTGCTATCCCGATTGTTGGACACCGCACCACTCCCGATAGTCTTAGAATTCCCGAGACTGGGCAGTTTTGTCGAGCGCGAGCGCGAGTGGCTGGAGGTGTACTCCGTCAAGTGAGCGAACAAGTTTCCGAAGACCGGTTTCAGCGCCGGCACGGAGAGCGCGACTAGAGTTGCCGCGATCTCGGCGTTCTCGACACACATCATCGGATTGTAGGCCCAGCTGCCGTCGGGGTTCCATTGGCCCCGTGCTACGAGCCAGATGCGGATGGCGGAGATTATGATTACGCTGTGTGGCATTAGTTTTATGGGACTTGTTTGCACACAATCTGGGAGGTGAAGGTTTACTCACAGGATACCGGGGAACATCACTATGGATAGCTTGATCTTCTTTTCTAAAGAAACGTGTAGTCCCTTGATGAGTGCTGCCGGGATGGCGAACATCATCATGTCACAGGCGAGAGATAGCCCCGAGTTCACTGCGTACACGAGTCCCCATGAGAGGCAGGTGTAAGTCTTTGGCTCGGCTTGCCACTCGTAGGGCCAGAGCCCTGTTACCGGTCTGCAGTGGAAGATCAAGAGGAAGACCTGGGGTAGGTATGCGGCGAAAAGGAGCGGGGCGGCGATGATAATGCTTAAGTGTAGTTTTGTTGAGCGAGCTGAGAGCCGGAAGTAGAAGGCTAGACCGGAAAGGCGACATAGGAATAGAGCCGTTGTGTAAATAATGTGAGCGACAAAGTCTAGGATCTCGGTTTCGCGGACTGTGGGCATTGATAGCACATATTGGATGTATTCGATGTGGCGACCGCTTCCCAGGTTGATTAGGATGATTGAGAGGACGACAAAGACAATATAGAGCATCTGCGATTGAGAGTTATTGTTAGTTTTTTTTTTTTTTTTTTTGGTTATATATTTTTGTAACTATTCATAGCCAATTCTGTGTATACATATCTAGTGTAATGTAGATCTGGGGTGAAAAGTGGAGGAGCGTACCAAGGTCACCACGGCCAATGCATCATCTAAACCCGTCTTCTTCACAATGAATGCTCGGGCATATAACCGTATAATCATCAACAGGCCCGTGAAGCATATCATGAAAATGATTCCCACAATGGCGGAGCTATCGCGGGACTGTGCTAAGTATTCGAGTGTGACCCCATTGGGTATTCTCCCTGCTGCATCTGCAGCAAGAATATCGTCGGGGATGGTCATTGCTTCAAATGAGTGACATGATAAAATAGGGAAGATGTAGTAAAGGTATAGACCGAGAGAACTTTCCCCATGATGTCCGGAATGTCTGGTATATTATCCCAAAGCACCCGAAGGCAAAAGATATGAGTTTCCTTTGTTCTCATTCTCTCAAAGGAAAGTGGACATGGTGGGTCTTTCTTTCAATAATTTCCAGGGATTTTGACCCCTAGTGACCAACCAGAGTGCCATACCAACTCTTTTAGTCTTTGAAACCAAAGTTTATGGTGAAGTTTGATAAAAATCAAATTCATTGCTTATCAGATTTTAAGAAGTATACCTTAAGGTACCTACCTAGGTATATAACTATGTAAACATCCTAGTATATTGGTTAAAGATGTCAATTAGCACTAGATTAAAAGCCCCAAGTCTGAACCAATGAGATCTACCCTTTCAACATGGGTGAAAAAGTCGGCCAACACCCAAGTTGACACTAGGAGGCTTACTTTGCCATAGTATTCCGGATGACTTCATAGACCTAGTCGCATGTTACATTTTCTATCAATTAACATCCACTGTGCAATTGCCGAGCTTGGCCGTCGTATGATCTTTGGCACCAGAAGGGGACATCGCGCAAAGACAGCCAATCAAAATACTTCAAAATGGATTGGGGTCGAACGAAGGGAGCGCAACTTGGTCCCGATGGTCTGTAATTGGGGCCGGTAGATTTTTTGGATCCAGTTTATCTTGCAGTTTTAGGCAGGTCGTCTCGGTTCTATAGCCGACTACCAAGATTAATATACGCAAGGCACCTAGATTTTAGATTAAAAAAGAAATTGTTCGGTTGGTCATTTCGAACATTTGTCACGGAGGTTTCTGCTGAACAAACGCCACTAATTCCAATGGTTTGGCGGATATAGTGGATGGAATAGAATAGCCGTTTAAAGCAGGTGAATTTTTTTTTTTTTTTAAAAAAAAGAATCCTAAAGCAAGCGAGAAATAATAAAAACAGTGAAAAATGTCGAAAATGTCTTGGAATGCGGCGCGGGGGGCGGTTTAACTATCGGCTCGGTTGCGATTAGTCATGTCCCAAAGGTATATTCTTGGAAGTATAACAACACGAACTCCCCCAAAAGATTGGCATTCTGCCACATGGTTTTTTGGCGGGGGTTTTCAATCTAATTCCCATCATGGCACCTTTAATCCAAACATTAGTGAGCGGCCTCGCCTTAGTGAGCTCCGTTGTTGCTCAGGAGTCCGACAGTTTGGTCGACTCCCAGATCCTTGCTGATCCCTACCTCTATGACTTCCCTCGCCTCGGCGGTGATGGTGCTGCCCATTTCCATATGCGCACCTGCCACGGCTTCAAGCTGGAGGAGGCTACTATCGATCAGATCCAGGCCGAGCTGACGGTTGGTACTTTCACCGCCGTCCAGTTGCTGGACTGCTACATGAACCGTGTTTACCAGACCCAGCCTTACTTGAAGTATGTTATGTTGAAATCCCTGGCATAGAATTATGGACTAACAGCATTATTAGTGCTATCCTACAAGTGAACCCGGATGCTCACGCCATTGCCGAGTTGCTCGATGCTGAGCGTGCCGACGGTAAGGTCCGTGGTCCTCTCCACGGTATCCCTTTCATTGTCAAGGACAACATCGCCACAAAGGACCGTTTGGAGACCACTGCTGGCAGCTGGGCTTTGCTCGGTAACGTCGTGCCCCGTGATTCTCATGTCGTCAACGGCATGCGCAAGGCCGGTGCTCTTCTTCTCGGCAAGGCCGCTCTGAGTGAGTGGGCCGACATGCGCTCTAACAACTACTCTGAAGGCTTCAGTGCCCGTGGCGGTCAGTGCCGCAGTGCTTACAACTTCACCGTGAACCCCGGTGGCAGCAGTACTGGATCTGGTGTCGCGGTCGGCGCCAACTTGGTCCCCATTGCGCTGGGAACCGAGACCGATGGCTCTGTCATTAACCCCGCTCAGCGCAACTCCGTTGTCGGCATCAAGCCCACTGTTGGTCTGACCTCCCGTGCCGGTGTCATCCCTGAGTCGACCCACCAGGACACCGTCGGAACTTTCGGAAAGACCGTCCGCGATGCCGTTTACGCCCTCGATGCCATCTATGGTATTGACTCCCGCGACAACTACACCTCCGCCCAGGAGGGTCTCACCCCGGTCGGTGGCTACACCCAGTTCCTGTCCAACCAGACCGCTCTCAAGGGTGCTGTCTTCGGTATCCCCTGGGATTCCTTCTGGGCCCTCGGCGACGCTGACCAGATCGCCCAACTCCTCGAGCTGGTCGAGCTGATAGAGTCCGCCGGCGCCACTGTAATCAACGGCACTGAGCTGCCTCACTACAAGGAGATTGTCTCGCCCGATGGCTGGGACTGGGACTACGGTACCACCCGCGGCTACTCCAACGAGTCCTCATACTCCTACATCAAGGTCGACTTCTACAACAACCTGCGCACCTACCTGTCCGAGGTCGAGAACACCAACGTGCGCTCCGTCGAGGACCTCGTCCAGTACAACATCGATAACCTCGGCTCCGAGGGTGGTCTGCCCGGTATCCACCCTGCCTTCGGCTCCGGCCAGGACGGTCTGATCGCTTCCCTCGAGACTAAGGGTGCCATGGACGAGACCTACTTCCAGGCTTTGGAGTTCTGCCAGCGCACTACCCGCGAGGAGGGTATCGATGCTGCTCTGAATCACGGCAATGTTACTCTCGACGGTCTTCTTCTGCCCCCCGATGTCGCCCAGAGCGTGCAGGTCGCCGCCCAGGCTGGATACCCTGTCATTACTCTGCCTGCTGGCGTCAGTGATGCCTCAGGCATGCCATTTGGCCTTGCTCTCGTGAACACTGCTTTCTCTGAGGCCAGCTTGATCAAGTACGCCAGTGCTATCGAGGACCTGAAGAAGAGCCAAGGTGCCAAGTGGGACCGTCCACTTCCTAAGTGGCGTGGCTATCTGGAGCGTCCACTGCCCGTCGCTATGTAGAAGCCGTTGGAGTGGATGCTCTTTGGAGATGGTTATAGCTGATCATTTGTGCTTTTTGTTGTATACCACACATCATTACATAGACTGCACATGTTTAATGTGTTTAATGAATAGAAATCTAGAATTCGTTCAGAAATTTTCATCCCCTTTCTTTGTTTATTTTTTATTTTTTTTTCTCTGGCCTTTAGATGAAACGCGCCAATCACTAGTAGGAATATTTATGCACTTTATGTTCCTCCACCAGATCCGCGAAATTATTTTAATCAAAAGAACTTCCGAGTGGATCTGATAGCTCTGGTGGATAACATTAGCCTCATGGGCAAGGTGCCGGATCTTCACATCTTTACCAAGTAGAATTTAGACTACGACTATCATTGCTGCAATAATGTAGTCCTTAAAAGATCGACAGAGGAAAATCCGTGTGTTCGCCAAGACGGACAAATTCCCCCCAATCTTCACAGCTTAATCTTCCCCAGCACACAAGGAGAAAAAAAAGGAAAAAACCACACACGTGGATATTGCCAAAAAGAAAAAGGAGAGAAACCAGAAGAATCCTCGGAGACCGTTCTCATCCGAGTAAAGAGTCCGGCCACATGGCTGGCAAATGTGGGGAACATCCCCCAAGTGAAACATCTTCAAGCGCCGGACCTGATATACGACTGGGATTACTCAACTTTAACTCCTGAGTATGTTGTAGACCTCTTAACAGCCCACAAATGGGCCTAAGTTCCCTGGCCCACAGCCCAACCTGCAGTGGGTTATGGGCCAAGTCTTCAAAGTCCATCAAAGCCCATCAAAAGCCCATTTCTATACACAAATATAGTCTTGGCACGTATAAAGTACCTAGGTAGCTGATTAATAGCCGTATTTTACGCATCTACCAACCTGTATAGTCAGTATTATTATGTTATCATTGTAGTACCAATGGTACCTCTACTTACTATGTAATTCCCTAACAAAAATAAGTACCCTTTGTAAAAAGTAAACATCTGTCTTCCAAGGTTGTGAGTTGATTTATAAGCTTATAAGAAGAAGGGTTCTGTATAGTTTCATAGTTTCATATATCTCTTAGATGATAGTTTGAATACCTAAAAAAAAAAGCGTGAGAAACATGCATTAATTATACAAAGATAGGACCTCCTTTGAATAACTATTGCATTTGTGCCACAGGAGACATGGCGTACGAATATCCGAATAACTATACAATATACGAGTATACGAGTATACCCATTATCCAACCACCCCCTATTGGTGTACTATCATCTTCCATAACATGACTGTTTATTTCTCCGCCAAATTGTGGATTTATGCACAACCTTAATAATACATTGCCCAAGTGGACTGTCCAAGGCTGGTCCCACGTTTATGCCAAGCCCAAGGCGCATAGGGCTTCGGTCACCATTCGCTGGAATAACATCGGCATACCATAACGGAGATTACCCGGGTGGAGAGACATGATTCTCAAACACGCTTGTCTCTTAACCTGGAATAGCTTGAAGAGCTATCTAGTTATATTGGACTGCCTATTGATCCTATAAAAGGTCACGTCTATCACGCCCGAAATGTCTCCCTCAGCTTTTCATCCCAACCATTCCATTCTTTCCAACAGGTAGCAACACTACCAACTCCCAAAATGAAGATCACTGCTATCTTTGCAGCACTCGCTGTGCGAGCCGCTGCCGTCGGTGTCACCGGCGCCGCAGAGGGTTTCGCCAAGGGCGTCACTGGTGGTGGCTCTGCCACCCCTGTCTACCCCAGCACCACAGCCGAGCTGGTCTCGTACCTGGGTGACTCTTCCCCTCGCGTCATTGTTCTCTCCAAGACCTTCGACTTCACCGGTACTGAGGGAACCACCAGCGGCACTGGCTGCGCCCCTTGGGGTACTGACTCTGCTTGTCAGGTTGCCATCAACCAGAACAACTGGTGCGGGAACTACCAGCCGGACGCTCCCTCCGCCTCTGTCAAATAGTACGCACCTCCAGACCCCCAAACGAATCCTATGTTTCAGTCAATCCATGAAGTCCATACTAACTGCCCGCTCCCAGTGACAACGCCGGTACCCTCGGCATAACCGTGAAGTCCAACAAGTCCATCGTTGGCTCCGGCAACGCCGGAGCCATCAAGGGCAAGGGTCTCCGTATCGTCAGCGGCGCGAACAACGTCATCATCCAGTACGATATTCACCACCTGCTACTTACCTTCAAAAACCACCCTAAACCAAAATATAACTAACCCATCCATCCACCAGGAACATCGCTATCACCGACCTGAACCCCAAGTACGTCTGGGGCGGCGATGCCATCACCATCAACAACGCCGACATGGTCTGGATCGACCACGTCACCACCGCCCGTATCTCTCGTCAGCACATCGTGCTCGGCACAGAGGCCTCCAAGCGCGTCACTATCTCCAACAGTTTCATCGACGGCACCAGCGATTACTCCGCTACCTGCGACGGATACCACTACTGGGGTGTCTACCTTGATGGATCCAGCGATCTCGTTACCATGAAGGGTAACTACATCTACCACACCAGTGGACGTGCGCCCAAGGTTCAGGGCAACACCCTTCTGCACGCTGTGAGTGAAACACCCGAAAAACCGTCTCTTTAATTTCGAGATGACAAATCCTCTCGGGATTACTCCAAATATCCTTGTTGGAAATCTAACTAACACATACGCTAGGTCAACAACTACTGGTTCGATAACTCCGGTCACGCGTTCGAGATTGGCGCTGGTGGCTACGTCCTTGCTGAGGGCAATGTGTTCCAGAACATTGCTGCTGTTGTCGAGAGTTCTATTGCTGGACAGTTGTTCTCCTCGCCCGATACCAACACCAACGGTGTCTGCAGCTCTCACCTCGGCCGTGCCTGCCAGCTCAATGGATTCGGATCTTCCGGAACCTTCGATGGCCGCGCTGATACTGGATTCTTGGTCAACTTTGCTGGAAAGAACATTGCTTCTGCTGCGGCTTACACTTCCGTTGTTGCCAGTGTTAATGCTAATGCTGGTCAGGGTAAGCTTTAAAGTGGAGTTGAGTGTTATATAATCCTGGGCAGGGAAGCTGTGAGGTGATGAGGGGGTGGGAGAAGTGGTTGGGATTGTATGTGTGTAATTTAAACAAGAAGATCATATAACTAGTCATCTACTATCATTAATATGAAATCATTTGATTTATTGAAGAGAGCAATGAACCTAGAACTAGTTCGAGTTGGCAAGATGGACAACTTGGGCTCAAGTTATAGGGCTAATGATAGGCGGCTGAGGATGGAATTCAACTACTTGAGGATGAAAAGACCAGGTCCAGCGACAGTTTCATTTGCCACACTGTATGCATTTGGGAATGGTCCCTGGGATGTGGTCACCGCAGCGATGGTTAGCCCGTTCATTTGATGTGCCTCATAGGGGAACAAAGCCTTTGCAGTAATTGTGTGGTTCTCCGCGATGATGTGGAGAGGCTCCACGATTGGCTTATTCTGCTGATTGATGTAGGTGAGCCACAGCATATCTCGATCAATCTTGTCGTGATCGTCGACGGAAAAGGAAAACTTGATGCCTCTGGTCTCTGCGGTGGGTGGTATGATGAAATCGAGAGGTGCAAAGGTTTTGAGCGGAATGGAGTTAATATTGGGGCAAGTGCCGGGCACGACGAAGCTCTGAATGGCAGTGAAGGCAAAATTGAGATCACTAGTCGTCAAGAAGGGCAGTTCACTAGGGATCTTGCCCTGCATGATGCGGAACCATCCCTGCTGCTCTCCCTCCTGGCCGATAATTGAGGCAACCGCGCGTGTCAGCGCAAAGTCACCACCGAGAGCGAATCTCTCCACGACGTCCTGCAGAGTACCCAGAACCACATCTGTGAAGGTGGTGGCGAGAACAAGGGCGGAGTCGAAGTCATGGACGGGGAAAGTGTATTGACAAGGCTGGATTGGGTCAAACCCAAAATGGGCCAAGGCGTTGTTGGCGTCGAGAACATGGAGCTCCTCTTGCTGCGTCAAATTAGTAAATATCACCAAGTGACACGGGAACATCATGTCATACAGCCAGGATGGCGTGCAACCCATCCAAAACATAGTCATAATCCTCTTCATCAGTAAAGCGATAACCCGAGACCTTGTCGGTGATGTTTGTGATCAGTTGATGGAAAAAGGCAACTTCAAAGAGTTCGTTGAATGCGATGAGCTTGAGGTTGACGATCCCTCCTTCGCTGATACCAGGGGGAGGAGGACCATTTGGAAGAGTTCCGTGTGAATCCAGCTCAATGGTCTCCAGATCACTGGGGCTTGGATTAGGCATTCCATCCGGAAGAGGGGAAGTCGACACATTCGAAAACGGAGCAGCAGTGGCCAAGTAGGCCACGCCCAGAAGGATGGCTATGTGGAAACGCATATTAATGGTAAGAAGAGTATTTGGAATGAGAGATGCTGGTATCAATGTATGATAACAGAATGGATGATTATGTATGAAAGAGTGAAAAATGAAGTGGCTTCACTGAAGTTGTGAAGTTGTGAAGTGAAGTTGGGGGAAGTCGAGGGAAGCTGAGGCGAGTGGCAACTACGTAAAAGGAAGGAGCTCATATTCCTTATTTGAATCTGTCTCCTTCTAGACAATCTAATGGATTGAATCCCCTCCTTGTCTGTGGAAATCATAGAACAGCTAAGGAAAGCGTTATCAAATTAATTCATCAGTAACAAGTAAATATTATTATCCAAGGTATGCCCTATGGACAACTTTCCACAATAATACACAATCAAGCATGTTCCATATATTCAGGTGACTCCTTCTCCGTGATTTGAATCTCTTTCACGACCTGCTGCAGATCGACATGCGCCACCTGGGCATCATCACCATCGAAGATCTTAGCCAGCTCCTCGAGAGTAGGACCCCGGGTCTCAACGTAGAAGAAGTAGACGAAGCAAAGCTCGACGAAGATCCAAATAGTGTAGATCATTGAGAGGTTCCAGTGGTGAGGAAGGTTCTCCCACGCAATTGGGTTGGTGTAACTAGGATGGTTAGTTTCGTCTAAAGAGTGGGTACATATATTTCGCGCAACTTACTTTCCAAGAACCAGAGATGCCTGCACCGTCAGGTTCATAATCATAATGCCCTTTGCACGTAGGCGATAGGGCAAGATCTCGAGCGCGTAGGCGACGAGTAGACCCGACCAGGCAATGGCGTAGAACACAGAGAAGAGCCAGACAAAAACGACTTGTGGGTAACCGGTAGACGCGACATCCTGGGTTCTTTCGAAGACGGAGGAAACGACGGTCCATGCGAGGAACATGAGAACCATGCCTAAGAGGAGAAAAGTTAGTAACTCGGCAAAATCACCAAGGGGAATGCTGGCACGTACCAACTGTGGAAACCAGGAAAAGTGGTCGTCGTCCGACTCGGTCAACGAAGAACGCACTCGAAACACTAACAATCAGACTGAGTAGGGTTTGTCCACCATTGAGCTATAAAATGTCAGCGAGGGTCATTTGACAAAGGACGAGGGGAAAACGAACAGGAATCTTCTTGGTTTGTTCAGTGATACCCATGCTGTTGTAGATCAAATTGGTGTAGTTGCTGAACAAGGCATTGCCACTGTATTGGGAAATGATTCCCAGAGAAACCAAAAGTGCCAAACGGTAACGGTTACCCTTGGTCTTCATGAAGTCCAAGTAGCTGCTGTTCTTCTGGAACTGCATCTCCAAGCTGATAGTCTCCTTGATCTCACGGTACTCAAATTGAACGGTGGCGTTGTTCTTATCACCATTTCCGTGGTAGTAGGCGAGTGTGTCCAATGCTTCCTCGTACCGCTCCTTGGAGACGAGCCAACGGGGAGATTCCGGGACCCCTAATAATGATCAGCCACCTTGGGTTCAATCGAGTGAAAGAAGGAAAATGAAACTTACACCAGATGAAGATGATCTGAATGACAGCAGGGAAGATTTGGAGGATGGTCAAACTACGCCATGACCAATCGTTGGGGATATACATCGTTCCCCATGCAAGCCATGCGACAACTAAACCCAGTCAGCATACCAACGTCCAAAGACTGGTCTGAAGGATACACACCTAGTGCGCCCAAATTCCACAAGCAGTTGTAAATAGTGGTGACCTTTCCGCGGTGTTGGGGGTGGCAGATCTCAGCGAGTAGGACTGGGGATGCCATCTGAGCCAGACTGTTGCCGAAACCGAGGAGCAATCGACCGGCGACATACACTAGATAAGATTAGTAAATCTAATGGTCCCAGTATATAAAATAGGTAAACTTACTTCCATAGTTTGTGCAGAATGTACCGAGCAAGCCACCGAAAATCATCAAGACACATCCGATCATGATGGGAACCTTGCGGCCCCATCGATCAGCGATGAAGGGCCTATTCGAGTCAGCGCGCCTCCATTGTGTTCAGTGCAGAATGTCTTACACAAAAGGAAAACTGGCAAGACTACCAATCTGGTAGATTGCATTCATCAATCCCAGCTTCGCCCCACTAGGTGCGTCGAAGTACGTCTGCCACGTATCCAAATTCTGGGAGGTGTTAAGCATCATCCTATCCCGTCAGCTCTATACATATTCAATAACATAGCTATGATTCTTACCCATCGTATCCAGTAGTAGCAGAAGCAATACAAAGCACAGAAGCCCATAAATAGAGCCTGCGCAGACCAGGCTCTTGCCACCAGTTAACCTTCTCCAACTCAGGCTTTGCAGCTTGAGTCGCGTCCAAATCGGACTGCAGAGTCGAAGCTCCGACAGCGATACCCATGCTGTCTGTATAGTCTGCTTAGATGAAGTGTATGAGAAAGTTGAGATATCCACCGAGCCTGGAACACAACAAAGCAGAGGAATGTGGAGATAGGGGGCACCCCCAGAGCTTTTAAGCAATTCAGATTTGCCATCATGGGATAATAAGCTGTGATATTAACCGGTGAATGAGAGCTGATGTCTTGGCTGATTTGCTCGAGTCGACAGCTCTCCCCAGTTTTCATCATCGAAACACATATTGGGGAAAATGGAGACAAAGCAATTCGAGTATTTCCCAAGACGCTAGGACGGATCTCGCGCAGCGCCGGGACTATAAATGCCTATTCATGAACGGACTAGCCGGATTGATGGAATGTCAGACCAGCCTTGCCATATAGGGGATGTTGGTAGGGCAAAGACGTTCTATCTCCGGGTTTTAGGGCCACGGGGCATTAGGCCCAGGCTAAAGTTTGATGCAGAGATGTGATTGGCGCTAACAAATGGGTTACAACAGCCGAGTCACATGGTCACAATTAGCCTGGAGTACTTGAGTACATAGCTATGCGCCGCGGGCTTAGGATACTCGGATACGAGACGAATGTTGTTCTTCCCCATAATTGTGCGGCCCGAGCCCCACAAATAAATAAACATGGAGAAGGAAAAGCGTATACTATTGACGATCCTCCGTGTTTATTTGAGGTGTGAGCTAGGTCAGCTGTGTTGAACATTGGGTCTGTTTCTGCTCAAGGTTTTGGGTGATTTATGTTGGGAATTTCTCTGTATTCCAGAATCCAGATGGATTCAGGCCCTGAATGACAAGCCCCGTGTCGGATTCAGAAACCATATTAGCCTGGACGCCACGGGAAGGCAAATAAAATGGGGTGGTATGAGTGGTGATGACAAGAAGCCCAGGGGGAAGTTGGGGGGGGAATTCTTCATTTGCGGGGGATATGCACTAGGCCATGCTTGACCGTTTAGCCGGAATTCATATCTTGGCAACGCCATTTAATAAAGCGGTTAATGGCACAAGAGATCTTGTTCAGATCCAAGCAAACGCCATATTTTGAAGAAGAGGGATACGAATATCAAATAATAGGGGAACCCCAATTTACCGCTTCCTTCTTTCAGTCTTGTTCCGGTGACCGCCTCGAATACAAGAGTCGAAGAAGGCCTCTAATTGGTGCGATCTGAATTACCGGCAGAAACAAGGAGCACCTTCCCCAAGTAAGTAACTGCCCAGGTGCTATCAATGCACAAGTCCATATCTCCTGATTTTTCTTAAAATGTGGGCTCATGCTGTAGCTTCACCTGAAGCGACCTAGACACAATGCCAGTCCAACCCAAGTACAAGCTCTCACAAGAGCAAATAGATCATTTCATGAGATTTGGGTACTTGGGACTACCAGACTGTTTCTCGCGGGAGAAAGCAACCGAATGGGCAGGCGATGTGTGGACTAGACTCGGTGTGTCACCAACAGACAAGTCAACATGGACAACCGAAATTACCCACATGGGAGACAACAAGGAAGAACCGGTCAGAACCTTTGCCCCCAAAGCATGGGCGGCCATCTGCGAGCTTCTCGGGGGCGAAGATCGCGTAGCCCCGGAATCGGCTACTTGGAACGATGCCTTGATCGTCAATCTTGGCTCACCAGAGTCAGAGGGCACGTGGCCCCATCCTGCTGATCTGCCGGGATGGCATGTGGATGGCGACTTCTTTATTCATTTCCTTGATTCGCCAGAGCAAGCCCTACTCGTTATACCCCTATTTACCGATATCCAGGACCGTGCAGGTGGCACTATGATCTGCCCCGAGGCGATGAAATATGTTGCCCAGCATCTGGTAGGTGATCAAGGTTCTTATTCCACTTTTACGCCTTTCTGACTCGTGTTTTTCTAGTACAATCATCCTGAGGGCGTCACACCATATATGTATCCTCGTGGCCAAGAGCCTGTTGGGAATCCCGAGGACACGCCCTTTTACTCGGATATTGTTAAGAATTGCAGCGACTTCCGCCAGATGACTGGCAAGGTGGGCGATGTCGTTCTTCTCCATCCTTTGATGTGTCACTCGATTTCTGTCAACAGCTTGAGACACCCACGCGTTATCACCAACCCCCCAGTGTCCTTGAAACAACCGTTCAACTTTGACCGGAATGATCCCTCCAAATACAGTCTCGTTGAGAATAAGACGCTGGAGATGCTTGGCAAAGACAGACTGTCTGGCTGGAAAATCAAGGGAAAGCGAGAGTTCGTTGTGCCGGACAGGCTGAAGGATACAAGCGGATCGAGTTCGAGCTAGTAAGACTAGCGAACATCATAGGAAAACCCATTCCAGCCTGATTGCCATGACCTTTACTTTCACCGAGACAATGACTTTTATTCTTAAGTGAAATCAGCTTTTAGCATGAAATCCGAGTTATTCTTACCAGAGTTCAATCGATGCGTTCGCTTCTTGCCCTTACATTGCCTGCCATAACCTCATACACGATCAGGTTAGCTGACGTTCGTTTTGCAACAAATGCAATTACCAATGCTTTTTAATTCTGACACGTTTAATATTCACATTCATTTTTTTCGCCACAGGAAACCGGACGACATCCCCCCAAGGATAGCCACACCCGTGATGAGATCCCATACTCCTTGAAAGGCCTCAACCGAAACAACCGTAACTGCTTCTCTCTGTTTACTTGTCATACTCACGTCCTTCATAAGAATGAGATATCCGTTGGTAGAGTTTACTATGTCTCGATTCAACCCAACACCTGCAAGTCCATTGCCGAAACAGTTCAACAACACAACTCCCCCGACAGGGACCGCGACTGCCATACCCCAACCTCGCATGTAATATGAGATGGTTGTTGGCAGGGTTGACATGGATCCATCCCCATCTTTGGGTAGATTCTGGACGCGAACATTGTAACTTGAAAGTAACAAACCGTGTCCAAGGCCTGCTGTGAACAACAAAAATACCCACGCTACGGTCGGCGTGGAGTTATCCAAGAGTATAGAGCACCCACTCGCCAGGGCAGTCAATACCCATCCGCCAGAGATGAGCCACTGGGTGCATCTTAACTCCTTCGCAAGAATGACACCGACCACTGTAGCCGGCACAATCGCAAGCCCAACCATGGCTAGCAAGGTAACTCCAGACAAAGTGGCGGACATATAATGAGTAGAGATGAAATACAATGGGAAAAATTGCAAGTGGGCAAAGACCTAGACTAGTATGTTAGACACCATGAAGGAGATGCAAAGCGAATGTTGACTAACCACAAAGCCATGCAAAAAGCACCCTAGATGTGTCATAACCATCATTCTCGAGCGAAATGCCTTCCTCCCAAACTGCGGATGCACAGCCCACTTGGCCTCATAAAAGACAAGCGCAAGAATAATGGAAGTGCCCACCGCAAGAGGCACAATCGTCTGCCATTCTCCCCAGCGATACGAGCTCCCACCGCAAGAAAGACCAACCAGAATAACCCCAAGCCCGAAAAAGGCCAAAGTAGTACCTGTCCAATCCAAACCGCGCAATTTGTCCGTGGGGATATATTCCATTGCGCGAAGATCCACAGCGAACGGAATAACCAGCAAACCAAGCGCGCAGAAAATGAAGTTGAAATAAAACATCCACCTCCAGTCCGTATTATCGACAAACAAGCCTCCGATAACGGGTCCCAGGATGCCACCACACATGCGCGTCAACAGGATATACCACGAATACCGTGAATGCATGGATTCAGATGCCGTCTCGGTCATTACCACGAAACACAGACTCATTGCGCCGCCGCCGCCGATACCCTGGATCATGCGGCCGATTATCAGTTCCGCTAGACTCATTGAACCGCAGCAGATTCCTGTGCCGATTGTTGCGAGGACCACGGCGATAATCCATACGGGTCCGTGGTTGAAGACTTCGCTCATCATGGTGAAATAAAGCTGGCTGGTTGCGCCGAAAAGGAGGTATACCGTGTTGACCCAGAATGTGCTTGCTAGTGGCTTTGCGAATGCGTTTGCCAGGTCCTAGATTGAGTCTCTGGTCAGTTCTGGTATGGATATCGAATCACACTCGGGGTATTGCATGTGGCATACAGGTAAAGCTGGGATCAAAATGGTCGCATTGAATGAATCCATCATTGCCAGAATAACGATACAGATAAAGACCAGCCATTCTCGCACTTCGATTCGTTTCTTTTGTTCTTCGGTTGGAGGTTCGCTCTCTAATAGTTGAATTGAGCTCCCCAGCGCTGCGTTATGTGTGGTCATGCCGTCCACACTTCGGACGCTGCCCGGCACACCGAAGTTGACTTTCGACTCATCATCGTAGATTTCTTCGGCTATTGAATGGCGTCCCATTGTGTTGACTTTGTCCATCAAAAGGCCTCTCGAGGTATATATACTAGTCGTTAGGTTGTCGTTTACGGGAATCGGGGTACTGTGGTATCTGAGGTCGTTCGCGGCATCGATCGAAACTCAACAGTGATTCCCGGAAGAAATTTCATAGCTAGCATTGCAAGGTTACCCACACTAACGTGGGATGGAAGAGATGTGTAATAGGAGATCCCCCTCCGCCCCTTCGTCGTCGGGAAACCTGTGAAGGAGACGGTTAGGTGGATTCCACAAAAGAAGGGATACATAGAACCTGCATTGCTATTGGTCCGGAGATTGATATATTCTTATTTAAACCATCTATCGCGGGGAATATTAGAGCTAAATCCCTGGGAATGATGGGTTGAAGGGCGCCAGGGTCTTAGCACAGTTGGCATTCCAACCTCCCCATCCCTTGTTTGATGTATGTGCATCAAGCATTCCGTGCATGATCTAAGGAATTTTGCTGTGTGAACTCCACATAGCTCTTATCTTGTGGTAGTATCTTTCAGTTGTATCGCAAAATTCAATGTTATATAATGTCTCCACAGGTAGTAAGGTGGAAAATATGGAGAAGCTTTAAAAGTAGCCGAGAACACCGGCGCCCTTCGCTAGACTGGCCTCCTGCCTGGAGTTTCAGTCCCCCAATCCCTAACCGCACCTGGTTCTGCCTACCACTCCTCTCATTAGTACTTCCCCTTAAAGGGTTAAAGGCTTCAATGAAACCTTGGAATATACCTAAGCTAGGTATAATGGTCTCTTAGAACCACAACATGTGCAACATACTGAACATACTTCCTTGACACTGCGATCCAGTCATGTAGCGCCTGAGTGGACTAAGATCCCATCTATATGTATATATGTACGTGATATCCAGACATGGTCCTTTATCGCCTTTGCTGTCGTTTTCCAGGAGATCGGGTGTCGTTGACCATACATTTGTTGGGACAAAGCGCGCCACGGATTCCCTGGAATACTCGATGGAACAACTCGAAACTGCACTTAAAAGTTCTAATACGGAGCATGACTGATGCTTGGGAATCTTAGCCATCGGTCCGAGCATCTAATTTTATGAATACTGCCCTTCGCGCGTGTTGTAAACGAGCCACTAAGTGCAGCACATCACCTACCTACGTGCTTGACCATCGAGGTCATTTTGGTTTCAACATAGTTACCCTTGTGGATTGCCCTAAGTCCCTTCAGTCTATTTTTCTGATACTGAACGAAACTTTATCAGCGGGGTTTGCCCTTGTCTGCCCTCTATCTTGGATTTTCTCTGTCTTTCACTGGTTTTCTAATTTTCTGAGTTTCTGCTCCCAGGATTTTTACACTCACTTGGGGGGGCTCATTCATTTCCAAGTTTCCGATTAGTGATGTTGACTTTGTCAAGTTGCAACACGGACGATTGTGGCAGTAAGCAAAGTCGGCCGTGCATATGTACACATGCCAGTGTCATGTGTATTATCAGCTATTAAAGCTAGAAAAATGTAGCCTTCAAAAGCTAGAGGGTATATCAAAGTCTAAATATATGCGGAGATAGGGTAATTTACCTATAAAATCATATAACAACTACCTATGTATGAGCTCAGCATACCATACAGAAGTATATAATACCGTTAGTCGTCGATTTCCGCAGATTTAATCAATTGGAAATGAAAAACTTCCACATGAAAGCCAACATAAGAGGGATTTCTGAGTAGGAAAGGAGGCCTATCAATCGCACAGGACATTGGATGAAGCCTTCTAGGAGGACTAAAAGATATATAACATTGCAAGATGAAGCCCTAGAGTGGACCCTTTGGAGCGGTTGCTCCCGTGGTGGAGATTGACTCTCTGCCTGAGGCATAAGAACGTGACTATATGCATTTGAATAAATAGGTCTGCTGCCTCCTTTCTCTTCATCACTCTCCTGTCTGGTCTTTTCGATCGTGCGCAGGACTTTTTTTTCGCAAGAACCTCAAATTGCATGCTGTGGTGTGTTTATGAAACGTTGTTAAACCCATACCGACACCATCTCCGGGACGACACATCTCCCTTCTCTGAACTCGCATCTCTTATCTTTTGAGCGTCTTCATTCAGCGTGTTTGTCTTTTTAAGATTATTCTGCATACTCGAAGTCCCATTGGGAGGAGAGCCCTGCAATCTTCATAGCTCGACGTCGGTTTCAAGTGGGTCTTATGGATCCTAACAGCCATGACTTACTGCGCCCTGATTTTCTCCTTTCATCCCAGACTTTGACTCATTCTAAGTCAAGATGGCATGCCTCATTATCCTTGGCTCAGTCCGCAACCAACTTGCCTTATTCCTGCAGTAACGTGAATGTTCTCCTCAACAAAACACCTTCGATCCCCCAATGCACTGAGGTCGCAGAATGCGCGGGAAAGAGTTTTTTGTCCTTAGAAGGCTACTCAAAATGGTCAGTCTTGCCGGCTGATAAGTCTTCAAGGAGTACTTGTGAGCTATCCCCTTTCAAAAAGAATTTACCGCGACATCTCTGTATTGCGAACTCTCATCCGCAGACATGCAAGTTGTCGGCAGAATATATCCCGGAATGGACTGGATTTCAACCACTCCAAGAACCTGTGGGTAACTATCTCTGCGCCTTTGTCCTTGGTTGGTCATATATCCTTTCAGCACGGATGATAGAGCTACGCCGGAGAACAGCAGGTGATAAGCTTGTGTATACTAACAATCACGCACAATGGGATAGGCGCGAAGGAGACCAGGCTGGCGATTGCTTCGATCTTGATATTGGTAGTAATGATATTGCTGCAGTTCAATGGTGGGCTGCAATCCTTGCAGAGGGACGTGGCTGGGAGGCAACTCTGACTCGGGATGGTAAAGAGTACTATCCGCCATGGGAATGCCATTTGGACAGCAGTACATTCAGATTACGCCATTGCGCACAAATACCATCCTCGATCTCGATCTCCTCCGAGACACCGTCCGCAGAAGAAGCCCTGGGATACCTCTACAATTTTGCCCGATTTCAAGATGCTTTCGATCAATTGATTGCCGCATTAGCTGCTGCCATCACATTGCCATCGCATAACCGATTTGGAGCTTCTATTATCCTACCTAAACCTATCAATAGCCCCGTTTCACCCAGCTCACGCCAGAATACCCAGTTGATATATGTCAATCAAATCCCAACCACCGCCGAGCTTCCTCATTTTATGGCCTTGTCATGCAGTTCTGGTCTCGTTACGTCATGCCTTATGAGCTCTTTCTAGGAGCCCGGTATCACATGCAACCTGGCCAGTCAATGGCTACATCCACCTATAAAAGAAGTCTTCCCCCTTTCATTCGATCAAAGAATTTTCACCCCGTCATTGTTGCCATGTCTCAACGCAGACCGAGCGTAGCTTCCCTATGGCTAGGTTCTGCAATTACAGGTCTTTTGCCCCGAGTATTTGAAGTGTCGCGAACGTTCCTACCAACAGTGTCTTTAGAGGCTGTCATTTGGACTTCATCTCCTCAATCATTTATGGACCCTCAATACCACCGCCTTACGCCAGTCAAAAATATCGATGGCTTGGACATGATTTCAAGAGAAGATGAGTTCCGCCTTTTATTTATCACGGATGAGGACTCGCAAGAGTATGGAAACCCTCCTCTTTCTCCATACCCTCCATTTGGCATGGTGAATGTCCAGAACACATCTCTCGGGGTTAGACTGCATATGTCGTGTGATCACCGGCTGGAATATCACTCTTGGAATTGGCTATGTCAAAATGGGAAAGACTTGAGTGATTTTGGCATGTCATACAAGTCGAACAAACCAAATCCGAGATCTAAGGTCCATATATTGGCGTCAATCTCCGCAGCCACTATCATTACGTGTGCAAGTTTGTACAAATCATCGTTTAGGATTGATAGCTTGCTGCAAAAGGTTAGCAGATTCGATGATTTATCCAATACATTCCCTGCTGTGTGAAGACCATTTACTAAAATATGATGATTTTTATTTTACAGTATAGCTCCCTCCTTCTCTCAGGCACGCTGGCTGTCGTCTGTCTACTTCCGAATTCAATCCGATCTGCCGCCCATGAACATCTTTTATTCACACGTTCTTGGCTGAAGAAGAAACTGTCACCAAGCCCCGCAAGCATAGGACCGAGCCTTGTACAAGCAAGTGTTGAAGAAGGGTTTGACGACATTGTTTCCGAACTTGCTACACGAAACTTATTCTCTTGGACATTCTTTTCCGAAGGTATCAGGCCAGAAGAAAAGACTCTTTGGAAACATGAATGGTTGGAGTTTTTGATTGATAGAGATGATAATGGCGCGTTAAGTGAATCCAGCTCGTCAGGCCGAGAAGACGAAGTGGACGATCGGAATCTTGACTATGTCCGAAAGTGGCAGGATGACGTCCCAGTTCAATTTGAATGAATGAACGTTGACACCAAGGTCCAGTCACGTAGCACCTAAGCGGGACCAAGACCTCATCCTATATGTATGAAATGTCCCGACTTGCGCATGGGCTGCTGGTAAAATGAATGATTGAGTTAGGATAACCACCTATGTACTTTTGCAATTACCCCGATCATTTAGGACGCCTCTATTGAATGGACACGTCGATAGGATCTCGGGAAGATATGACCAACCAACATTCACACGTAAAATGCTTGGGTAACTACAGTGGAAGCTGTATTTTCATTGCACTAGATCATTCAACAGACCTTCTTCCCTCCGGTATGAAGCCTAGTTAGTGTCAGGAGCACTAGGGTATTATACACATAGGTAAATGTGTAAAAAGGTCGCAGCAGAAAACATGTAGTTCTGCCACTACGCTGCATGCTTTCCATACTTGCGTTTAACGGTGAAATCTAGTGAATACCGCTCGTCATAAGAATAGTACAAGGTCAGTTCTCTTGACAATGAGATCTACCGCAGGAACGTACAACTAATCCCATGCATTGACAAAGGCAGTGGTAGAATGATGCCAGTCATCTCTTTTATGTACAAGCCACGTCAAAATATGTACGGAAAAACTAGCAACCACCAAAAGGAAAGACAATAAATCAATCGTTCTTGTGCCGATCACCACGTTGGGATGGTGCATACTCGCTCAGATCCACCCTTGATCCTGCCCGAGAGGGCATTCGCGACTCGGCCATTGACTCTCCCGTGCTTACAGCATGGAAAGAGAAGTCTAATTCGCCGACTAAATCTTTGACAAGCCTAGAATGAACAGCCTAATTAGAAGACCTGGTCGCATCTAACAACAAAGTTCTATTAGAAACTTACCGAAGTAATCTGTCCATATCACCGACAATGCAGCGGGTCGAGATCTGCAGAACTGCAAATGCCGCGAATCCCGGCTCGGCAATGTGTCGGAGGCTAAGAAGGTCACTGTCGAGTTCCATAAGGCGCTTCGTGAAGCCGTACGGACGGGGTGCTTTGAGATACGGCGGCAAAGGTTGTCGGTTCGTAATGCTAGCAGAGAGAAGGCAGAGCAAAGATGTGACCTCGTGGGTTGTCACTTTGGCAGTATTGATCAGCCGTCGGAAGTCGGTCATCCAGGCTGTATCTGCAGGATCCTCATACATAAGTGTATCAGACGCGTAGCCCAGCAAGCTGAGGTAGTTCACGATGCTAAAAGACAAGCACTGTTAGTAGATGGAAAGGATGTGAGAGGGTATAACACACTTTTCGACACAGAGAATAATCGAATCATACTGCTTCTTGGGAAATCGACCTCCAATCGGAACCTCCCAGCGAAGGAACCCAGAGTATGTCCGTAAACCGGCTAGCATAAGCATCTGCTTTGAAAACACTTTGTGGCGCGCTTTCTCAAGTTTGCGACCGGAAGAGGTCTTGAGTAGGTATTCGCCCTCATCACCACGCATGCGGCCGGAGATCGTCTCGTGGATGATCGAGTAGTAGTTTGCCAGAAGATACAAAGATGCTCCAAGACTTTGACGGAGGACTGAATGCTCAGAGATTGGATATGGGAAGAATGTCCAAATAAATGCGACAGCAATACCGCCCGCCACAACGGCCAGGCGATAAGGTGCCAGGAGGTAAATGGGGTAGAAGGGCTGCCCATTGGATGTCGCGACTGCCTCACCGACTCGGCGAACTTGGAGCTCATATCCAATGATCATGCTTGTAGTGATGATGCTGATGATCCCAACAGCTCGGAAGCGGAACATCTTGATGGGGATATAGAAGGCCATAGATACAAATATAAACAGGAAAACGATAATACCCGGTGTATGTTTTCCTGGAATATACCATATCAGAAGACTTGCTACCATTGCGAGGAATGTACCCAAAATCCGCAACACGAAACTGAAAATGCTCTGTCCTGAGGTGGGTGACATGCTGAGATTGACCATGATTAAGGCCCATACTAATCTTTGCGCAGTGAAGAAGGTCTGCGTATCGCGTAAGAACCCAATTACTGCAATAGTCATGGTGGCACAGGCGACACGGAAGCCATAGGTTGACTCGAACGAGCGCAGAAATCCCGGGATGACCCGAATTCTGTCTCCAATTTTCTCAAAAATAGTTGTCGGTGGTAGGTGCTCGGGGTCTTTGCGCAGCTTGTATGCCTCGCCAAGCTGAAGTATGTTGTTTTGTGTATGGATGTCACCCATATTATCATCTTCATGATCCTGAGCACTCAAAAAGGACTTGGCCCACTTCCAAACTCGCTTACCACCAGGAATGACGAGTCGAGTCTTCGATAGCTTGCCTTTCGCCTCCACATGATTGGCATAGCGGACAAAGTCGAGCACGGTCTGACCGGTTGAGTATAGCAATTGGTCCATCTAAGTTTATGTTAGCTTTCATTGTGTTGACTGACTGGTAGACGAAGGCTTACGTAGAGAAACAGATACAGTTGTCGTCGGCTTCGCTCTTTTTGCGTAGCCGAAGTGTCCAAAAAATCGGTGTCCGGCATTTTAGCAGAATCAGGGTGATCAAAAAGTCGGGCGGGAGCGTCACACCCTTCTCCTCAGCCCATGTTTGTAAAGCAAGGCGTTTTGCGCTTCGAAATTCGCCAAGTTTCTTTTCAAAATGCTGGGTAAATGCTTTTTCTCCAGGCGCAGTGCTCTCCGCTCTGGCCTCGACATCTTCGCCTCCCTCCATCGAATTTTCATTTGAAGATTTAGCTGCACTTTTGCGTTTGGGTGGCTTTGTTAGCCCGAAAATATAGGAGATATGTACCAATCCCTCATCAATAGTTTGGATCATCACCGCGAAGGGATCATGCACCGCCCTCATGATATCATTCCACTCGTGCACAACGCGTTGTCGGATATCTTCTGGGACCACAGGCTCATTTAAATCAATGGGCTGGTTCCATCTGTTATAATCTGACAGTCGCTGAAATATATCCACCACGAAGCTCAACCCCACGACCGGGATCATAATCTGGCGAAGATGACGGAAGATGGCTTGAAGATCATCAGGTCCCAATTTTCCTAATGCGACCTCACGCTTCGCAAACGTGAGATCACCATGGAGTTTGGCGTGGATATCTGTGATCTGCCGCACCGCACCGCGGATGGCTTCTGCCTCGGGACTGTAGATCTTTCCCTTCTTGCCAAACTTCTCACGGGCGTCATCATATGTCTCCGTGCGACCAAACATGTCATCTCTTTCCAATGATTGGAAGTATAGAGCATGGGCATTCAAAGCTGAGCGAAGCCCGCCAATGTAACCTGCCATTTGTTTGAAGACGACCTGCCGTGACGTCATCGGCAGGATGAATAGTGACGTTGCTGTTGAAATGGCGAGGCCAGTAAGGCATGATTTAAGCAATCGGCCCACCATCGCAAATGCAGCTGTCATGTTCTTCATTTGCGGTGCGTATATCGAAGAAATGTTCGCGAAGATTGCGTAAATAATAACGGGGAATTGCAACTGCGGGTACTTGGCGCGGAAGGTATGAACCATCCAGATTTGGATGAATAGCCACAAACCACTGACAGCAGACGCAGACGAATTGTATGCATCAGTGGGGTTATTAGTGGTGTGTTGACGCGCCCTGACACTGCAGAACATTGTCAACAGAGCCAAACAAGCTGCTATGCAGACGGCCAAAATGTCAAAGATCATCATCTGGATGAACTTTGCGCGGGGCATGATCGCAAAGCCCAGAATAGAGACGATAGCCACGAGATAACCCAATGTTGTGTACTCGTTGGCAACAGGCTTGGATTGGTAGCTAGACTAAGGGTCAGGGTGATTCTGATAAACCGAGAACTTCTAAGGTTGATAACTCACATAGAAACAGCTATTGTGGGTGGGATGCCGCCTCTATAGTAGCTGTTAGATATCTCCTACCGTGGAATATTGGATGGAAGCTTGATTCTGAACTCACTTCATCATCAAGAGAATGGTTGGTCTGTCCAAGCCCGTTTTCTGCCATGTCTTTTTGACAAAACCGAAGATTGACGGTTTGTGTTTGTTAGGGTCACCTTGCGCATCTAGCGATGGCGACGACCCGAAGGATGAGCCCGACTGATGGGATTGAACGTGCGCCATATTCACACAGGGGTCGCACAGTGATGTGCCTCGGCCCAGCCACACAAGATCCGAATCTTCAGAAACGCGGCATGACCCACGTGACCTTCAAAAGAGGAGGATCTTCCAAACGGACAAGAACGCGATAGATTTAGGCAAGCCTCCAGAGCTGGTGGAGTAATATGAAAGGGCAAAGTAGTCGGATGAAAGTCCCAATCGTGTCGTGGATGTTTGCAGTACACTCCGCCCTTAAGTGATTGGCTACCACATGTGGGGGGAGGAATGCTCTCCGCATATAAAATCCGGATATTTATGCCTGATCAGTAAGGCAAACACATCAGGATTCTTCACGGTACAATTCTTTCATCTGGTAGATTCGGTAATAAAATTGCTATATTTATTTACTTTTCAAGCACTTGACCTGCCGGGCTAACTAATTGGACCGACTAGAATTATGTCAATCGGTTTGCTGACTCTGCCATCTGATAGTCGATTGATCGGCCATGTTCGATTCCTCAAGGCAGAAAGAACCCTCGATTTGACACAATTTGGGAATTGCTGCGTGAGTGGAATGACTCTGGCGAGATCTACCGGATGGGTAGGATGAATAAGGGTCACTACTTTGCGCTTATTGAACTCCGCCCAAATGGGTGTAAACATTGAATGGCCTAAATAGCTATTACAATGATCATATCTTGTGAACAGTATGACACCGTCAGCATTCAAAATATCTATCCCATGCTAAATCTAAGCTAATACGCCGCCTTCTATGTCCATCCAATGAGGGAACAGACTCGAAAAATCTAAACTTGTCAGGATGTCTGTCACTCAGGCCAGCAGCATATTCATTAGCCTTGCAGGCCAAAGGCTGACCAGCTATAAACCGGATTATGCCATTTCAGGCTATCCTTTGTATACTCCCATCCGCAATGTTTCAATTAGTCCATGAAGAATCATTGCGAGTCGGATACTGCGGGAAGAAGAAGTACAAATCTTACTTTCGGGTCTCATCCCCGGTGGTAGTATGTATACCTGCTCGTTTCGGGGTGATTTCCGGAGTAAAGCGGGGGTCTTTGTTCTCAATTCAACGTACGTTTAACCAGGAGGCCCGTAGAATCAGGGTTAGTTTGTGGTTTGAATTACATACCGTCTTAGAGGTTCATTGTCTCCCGGAATTTGAACCGTGGTGAAATTGGGAAAAGAAACCTCCCTCAAGCTATCTATATAACAAAGATTCAAAGGCACAAAGTGAATCCAATCAAACGCATGAGCTTGAAGGAATCACCTAAGGATATTCACCAGCGCACCTTCAAGAGTTTGGAAGGACACGCTGCTAGTTACCCAAGGTGACTTCGTTGCGGAATCTTTTCGAGGGAAGGAATTGAGTCTTTCTGAATAAGAGGACGTCAATACAACTGGAGTAATATTTGTTGCATGGTTTTAGATCCTTGCAACTTTTCTAGGCGAGTTCTCTCTTCTTGAAGAAAAGTCGCACCCAAGTAGCTGTCATTTCGAGAAAATATATAACAACTCAACTTTAGATGAATTTACATAAATACATACTAAAAAAACAAGCCAGTCGCTGAAGTAGAATCAAGACATAAATCACCCATGACAAGTTGAAAAACCGCTCCAAGTTGTCCTGTATAAAGTGTGGTCTACAACGAATGAAGTACGGAGTGTATTCTTCCTTTTAGGGTTGTTGCTTCCTCCGATCTTCCGATTTTTCGTACATTGTAAACTCGACAGTGCTCCGGGGTCTGGATTATAGTTTTCCCAAGAGATTCTAACGTAATATTGCGCCAAGGTATGTATATGGTTGAATAAACGACAATGTCCAAAATGAGTGCTGTTCCGTTTCTGTCCTTCCCAATAAACAGACAACAACAACACAACAATTCTATCAAAACGCTCCGTTCACTCTGTTTATTTCAGATACTCCGATTTAGTTTTGCTTCTGTTACTCCGCCGCATTGTGATGAACCTAAGTACATACGTCATTGAAGTACAAATGTCTTCACGGAAACATGATATAAACAGCGAGGGAATTCCCCAACTTCGACTTGAAATTGACAACCATAACCACTACCTTTACTGAAAAGCAAGAAGGACAAGAGCTGACAATGGTTTGCAACACAATTTTCAAGTGCAAGGCCATCGGCATGATGGCATCCCTCTTCACGGGATTAGCTCTGGGCCATCCTATGGATCCCCATGAGAACACCACTTCTCGTGTTCTCAGCAAGTAAGTAAACTGATACAAACCTATCGGTTATTTTCATTCCAGCCTGTTCCTAGATCCACGCTTCATCGAGGCCTATGCTAACTCTGCCCTTAGCCCCGGCCGGTTGAACAATACACACGGTCCCGGCGCAGAACACACCCTCGGCGGCGATCTAACCTGGTATGATACCGGGCTTGGAGCATGTGGCTGGTGGAATAACGCGTGGGAGCACGTGTGCGCTGTGTCTCATATTGTCTATGACCGAGCGAATGTAGACGGTAACCCCAACCACAATCCGCTTTGTGGCCGGTTGATCCACATCCAACGGGGTGATAGGGGTGTAGATGTCACCCTGGTGGATCGTTGCGAGGGATGTGCGGAGTTTGACATCGACGTCAGCCGTGGTGCTTTTGAGGTGCTTGGCAACCTCGATGAGGGTCGGGTTCACACTGAGTGGTGGTGGATATAGATAGAGCTATGATTTGGCACCCGCCTCTCACAGTGTCATTGACTATGATGTGGGAACTGGAGGCTGGTTGGTGGGTAAAGATAGGAAAAGGAAGGGATATAGCTCGGACAATCCAGCGACATCATTGATTTAGTATTCGGGCCATGAGGGATCCACTTGTTCTTTCCATGATCGTAGTCCTCCGCGAATGTCACCAATGAATCTCTTTCCGTGCTGATCTAGTCCTAGCTCCTTCATTTTCTTCACGACGATCTGCGAGTCGTTTCCTAGGCGGCAGACAACGTAGATTGGATTCGTGGACTCAGACGAGGCGACCTCAGACGGTAACCAAGAAGGTATTTGGGTAGATTGTTGCCCATTATCGTTCCCCTGTAACCCAGCAGTATAACCGGAGGAAAGGATATTTGAGATAGGAATGTTGATGCTGTTCTCCAGACTGCAAATCCCAAATTGAGCTTCGTCTCGGACATCAATTACCGTGTGGAGCTGTGACGGATCCGAGGTCGCATTTGGGTGTCTCTCGTTGTATTCTCGAGCAGAAATACGTTCCTCGGGACCTAGTAGCGAGGGCAAGTTGGTGGATCCACAAAAGAACAGATAGTCCATTGACCCTGATTTTATTGTGTTCAGTGTCACAGTTGCTTCAGTAGAGCAGACGGCACAATTGGCCCGGCGCGAACGAAGACGGATTGTGCGGACTAGAGGCGATGAGTAGGCAGAGAAGATATGCAAAGACGGGGGATCCTGTGGACGAGTTCCGTCAATCTCAGGGGCAGTGATGACCTTGATTGCCTCCAGGGCTTGCAATACACCCATTGTCCCAACAACCGGCCCCAGTATACCCCCATCCGCACAACTGACCACACTATCGGCCGGTGGTGGTTTAGGGAACACACACCGATAGCAAGGCCCTCCAGTCTTGTCACCGGGCGCTCGGGGCGGATTGTTCAACACCATCAGCTGTCCCTCGGTGCGCAGGGCGGACGCAGAGACCAATGGTTTTCCAAGAAGCACTGCAGTGTCCGAGATCAGATAACGCGTCGCAGGGTTATCAGTGCAGTCGAGAATAAGATCATAGCCCTGGAAGATCGCTGGTGCTGCCTCAGGCGTGAGGTGTGTTCGATGGGCAATATATGTGGGATGCGGATTCAGTCTGGCGATGTCACAAGAAATCGTCAGCGAGTCGTTCAATACCCCTATACAGATCCACTCACTCTTTCAAGGACTCAATTGCGCTGTCGACCTTGTACTTCCCCACATTCTTCGTCCGGTGTAGGACTTGGCGATGGAGGTTCGACACTTCGACTGTATCCCCATCGATGAGCCCGATAGTTCCAACGCCAGCACCAGCGAGATACTGCGCAGCTGGACATCCCAGTCCTCCGGCCCCAACGAGCAAAACCCTAGCCGATCGGAGTTTCAGTTGACCTGTGGATTCAATGAAATATTAGTCACACTGTTCAAGGCGGGAAATTCCCAAATGTCCGCCATAACGAAGCCGTGATTTACCTTTCAAACCAACTTGCGAAACAATCATTTGCCGTCCATATCGTTTGTATTCTTCCTGGAGCAATGGCCACCGTCTTCCTTCACCATTCTGGTCCTTATACTGAATTTCCGCGGTCGGTGCGGTCTCCGATTGCGCCGCTTGTTCGGCGTTTGCAAGGTCGCTTTTCAGGCCAGCAAGCTGTGCTTCTGTCGCAATGATCTGGGCGCGCAAAGATGCGCATGTTTCATCGAGAGATCCCATCGAGAATCGAGATTGTTGGCGTCAACGCGTGTGGGAAACAAAAAGTGACGCGTGAGGGGGAAATCTCGAAGTTCCCCGCGGCATTTATTGTGGGGCTCGGTGATTGGGTAGAGGTATACATAGTATAAGTTTTATTCTACCGTGAGAATTCCGGTCAAATATTCATGTATGGTATTCATTTTAAGCTACTGATATATAATGTAACATTCTAGATCCAGGTATAGCTTAATACGGGGAATCTATGACTCTATCATCCACTTCACTGCTTGTGCTCTGTAGTCTCTGTAGTCTTCGCAGTCTCTGTCGTGTCTGTATGCTCTTGATGCATAATTTGAGTCTTTTGCAAGGTGTGTTCCACATCAGCGCGTCTCTGCTGCTCATCAACAGCGCCGAAAATGAGATCCATCTCCTCCAGGGTTCGGCCTTTGGTCTCCTTGAAGAATACGATGACGAAGACACCCATGGCAAAGCAGAAGATGCCAAACATGAGGAAAGTCTTCCAGCCAATCTTATTGATAGCACGAGGGGTAACCTCAGTGATGACGAAGTTGAACAGCCATTGTGTGGCGGCACCGAAACCGACACCGTAGGCGCGAAGACGAGTTGGGAAGATCTGCCGGTGCAAACAATGTTAGTCGATTGTAATGGACAAGGAAATATATAGTTAGTATGAATGACTAACCTCGCCAAGATACACCCAAGGAACTGGACCCCAGGATGCTGAGTATCCGATGACATATAGATAAATCATCGCAACCATGGCAGTGGACGCCGATGAGACGGATGTGGCTTCTGGGTCGGGGGGGATTGGTAGCCAAGACTGCTCCAATGATGAACATCATGCTAGCCATCCAAGCGGCACCACCAATTAAACTCTTCTTTCGGCCCCAGCGATCGATACCGACGATTAGGAAGATCGCAGTTGCAACGACCTTGACTGTTCCGTAGATACCGGTGGCAAACAAGGAGGAGTCCGTTTTGCTCAACCCGACCTGAAATTATAGAAAAGGTTAGATTGTTGCCAATCCAGAAAATGGGAGAAGATGTAGTGGTATAGAGATACTGCGGTGTACTTACACTTGCAAAGATCTGAGGAGCATAATATCCAATGCTGTTTGTTCCGGAAAACTGCTGCCAAAACATCAGGACGAATGCCAGGAAGAAGCGGTATCTGTTGCTAGGCTTCAGGCATTCCCTCCACGTCAGGCCCTCGGTAGCCTGGGATTCTTCGTCAATGGCAGCCGTGATTTCAGCAAACTCGAGTTGAACAGCCTCGCTGTTTTCAGGCTCATTACGAATGTAAGCAAGGGACTTGAGTGCATCATCCCGGCGGCCCTTCGTTAGCAGCCAACGAGGAGACTCTTTGAGGAAGAATAACCCGATGAGCATCAAACCACCTGGGATAAGCTGAATGGCAACTGGGATACGCCATTGGCTTGTGCCTTCGGGAACATGAAGCGAGACGCCATAGTTCAGCCAGTAGGCGAAGGTACTACCAATCACCAAGAACTCCTGGAAGAGACCGGCAACACGGCCACGGGTTGCCGGAGGGCAGTTTTCACTGACAAACACCGGGGTGATACTGGACATACCACCGATACCAAAACCGGCGATGACACGTCCGCCATAGATCATGCCAATCTCATGGTGAGCTCCAACTTGGACGGCTGCTCCAACCAGGAAGATCACGGCAAAGACCATCAGCGAGTACCTCCGGCCCAGTCTGTCGTTCATGTAAGCAGCGAAGATGGATCCGAAGAAACATCCTGCTGTGAGTAGGGACACCACATTGGAGGAAATCTGAGCGTTCTTCTCGTCGCTGAACCCGGATGACTCAACGGGGAGGCCGAAATCCTTTTTAAAACTGGAAAGGGCCAGGACTGACCCCATAACACCCGTGTCATAACCTAGGCAGAATGCGTCAGTAACATTCTGTGATTGTGTTGACCACATCCACTAACCAAAGAGCAGGGAGCCCAGATAGGCCACCGAGGTCAGGACGTAGACCCGATAGTTTTTGAAATTGATGAAACCCATCTTCAAGTGCACTAGATAATCTCCTCAGACAATCTATCACCAGAGTAAAGATTGACTACGGGATAAGTCTTCTGTAACACAAAAGGCAAAAAGGAAAAGGAAAAGCGCCATTGAGTTGGGCTGGGATCCGATTTATATTTGACCGAGAGCTCACTCGGCATAATACCGAGTATAATACGGAGTAGCAATATAAGCATTAAAAAGAATTAAGCGGCCTCGGCGCCATCTCCCTATATTGATAGCCCTCCAAAGGTACCGACCTTGATAGTCCGGGGCTCCAGATGTGGAGACTGGGGAACGAATTGGGGAAATTGATGGCGGGGGATGCGGAGTCCTACTACTGGATGGAAATATGGCCTGACATTTTCTCCATCCATTCAGCAATGCCTTTGATTTTTGGGTACATGGCTTGATGTCTTTCTCGCAAGGAAAGCCAGTTGGCGTTAGCTGGGCCGCATGGCTTTTAGTGACGCCCCGAGGGTTATCAAAGTGTTGGGGGATTGGTGATTGGTGGAAGAATTATATCCGTCCTTCTCTTTATTCTCCACAGGATGTACTTCTGCTGTTCGAAAAAGGTTGGGAATCGAAATATCCCGTGAACGGATTTTGTCATATTCCATTTGTTATGGGTGTTCCTAATTTGCGAAAATACCATTAGGTCCTAGGAGACGGGCTGATTGTCAAACCTCCCGTGTTCCGTATATAATGGCTATCATCGGAGCCAATGGACTAACATATACTAATATATTGGACAAGATCATTACATAGGCGGTCCTGTGAGTATATCTTCGAAGTCTGCAAGGGTGGATTTCATAATCTGACTCAACTTATCGAATCGGGAAAAGAAAAACAGCGGAAGGAAGAAAACGACAGAAAGACAGAAAAGGCCAAAATCAACTATAGTACTTTTGTTGAAGGTTCCTTGGTGAAAGCCACTCCTAAGACGTTGAGGTTGGGTGGGCATCGAACGATGATATTCAATAGACCGGTGGCAGTTCAGTGGTTTCATAGATCTCCCCATTCCGATACTCATGAACATCGAGAAGCACTCGAATCACAAAATTCGAGTTAGCCGGGTCTGAAAAAATCCCATGCAATACCTTCCACTGGGACCTGAACGCGTCGATCTGATAATAGCAATTATCTGCCTCCGATCGATACGACAACTTCATATCATACAGGTTTAATCCATAACAACCACAGGACATCATATGTCGAATGACGTCCCGGAATGATGCAGCTGTCCTGCACAGTCGGGGGTCCTGTGTCATTATCTGATCTGTTGGAGGGAGTAATTTCCCCTGGTGCACGATATCTGTGAGGACACGGCACAGATCCGCGTTTCTATGTGTGTTTTCGTTCCGGTCCCAGGTTACCTTAACCTGCATTGGGGGAATGGTTTTGGTACTTCCCCGGGAGATGAAGAGGAGCACTGTTGAGCTAGCCTAAGGTGGTTGGGTCTTGGTCTCGTCGCTGTCGGCATCCCGCTGTCATATGTGATGGCGTTATTTTCTGAGGAGACGAAGAAACCCAGGGCTTTTTCCCAGGACTTCATATAAGGAATCCATGAGATGTAGCCCAAGATTGACCAGCAGCGATCATAAGTGTCGTTCAGCTCGTTTCTCCAAGATATGAGCTGGGGACGGGGATGGAAAATGTTGTCCAGCGGGATATCAAGCTCCAACATCGCGCTTAGTTCACCGCGGTATCTCCGTGTGCGATGCAAGTTATCTAGGTCACTGGACCTGATGTACTCCTCTATATCCTTAGACATCCGCACCAGATGCCATGCCATAATGTGTGTAAGTCTCAAAGAAGTGTGCTCCTCCGACTCCCGAGAACGTTGCGGCCAAATTTCGTAAGGGTCCTCGATACACTGTAATTCCTTGCCATCCTGGATGAGATGGTTTATCTCAACTTTCAGCGAGTGAGTCTGCTTATGTGGTGCCTTAATCCAGGTCTTGATGACAGGCCAGGACAAGGCAAAATGTCTGAGGTCGCGTTTGTTCTGAAGGCCAACATACACGGCAAGCTCTGCCTCATCACGGGAGTCACGTACAAACATTCTGAAGTTACCAAGGTCGTCGAGTGTGTTATCAGGATGGTTCGTCGAAGTAGGTCCGGTGACCCACGGTGACTTTCCTCTCTGGAATTAGCCATTGTCAAATACGGAGAGTTTCAATGTATTCTCACCTCACCATGAGGCTCCACAGGGACTTGTAGATGTTGAGTTGAATTTTCCTTGGGGAATTTGTGACCGAGGTCTAGACGATGGGCTTTTTCCTGCTTCTTGGGGTGAATATGTGGTATTCTGGCAGAAGCAACTCATCTTACCTTCTGTAATTCAATCCTAGCCGACTGCCTCTGGGGGATTTTGATATCCTTGGACTATGGAATCGTGAGTCAGTGACATGGTCTCAAACATAAGTGGAGAAAATTAACCTTCCTAGACGTCGGCTCCTGAGACGGCGACTCGGGCCGTTTCCTCTTTCCATTGTTATCAGTTGGACCGGTGCTGGCCGGGCCTCCTTCTGAACTCATGATTCCACTTTAATAACCCGAACTGATGTACTAGACGTATGGTGATTGTCTTTAGAGGATCGGCAGAAATGGAAAGTGCTCTGGTTTATAGGGGAGATGTCTCTGGGACAGTAAGAAAAAGAATTGACCGACACTATGAGAGGCTAAATCTGGTTCTGTACAAGGTTCAGGTGCGCACAGGAACCGGAGAAATGATTGAGAGAATTGCCATAATTGTTTCTCACATAATCTGGCATAGTGATGTTAGGTAAGTGGGATATTGGATTCTTTTCCTTCTTCAGTCCTTTCATCTGTTGCAGTGAATTACGACTTGAAGCCTTGGAATATACGTATTGCGCTCGCTTCATAGGGGCTATATATATAAATGTTGGCCGTAGCCCTATGTTGCTCCTCTACCTCGTTATTCGTTTTCGTTGCACAGGGCAAGTCTAGATCTGCAAAACATATGTTATCCATGGGAAGTGAAATACTATGTGTTTCAGCCATCTAGCCAGCTTCAACGGATGAGTCGACATTAAAGGGAAAGCCCCCTCCACAGAACATGAGGGGTGTGTGATATTGACCCAAATTTCCCTCTAGAACATGGCTAAGAATAGCAATTCCGAGGAAGATCCTGAACCTCACAATAGTCCACGTTCCCCCAAACTGCTTTCCATGTTTTGGGGGTAAGGTATGCGAGTGTGCATCCTATTGCACGGAGTAACGCAACGTGACCCATGAAGACAATAACAGGGTAAGGTTGGTCTATCTACCCAAAGGTTGGATGTTGCACTAAGACGCTTGCTGCCTGCTCATTTGTCAGACCTCTCTTTGGGTCTTCATGAGGACTTTGTTTGGCTTTCTCTGATGTGCTTTCGTTGTGGCCAATTGCGTGTTTTTCTTCGTCTTCTTGAACCTACACGGCTATCTTCATCAGAGTGAAGAGTGAAGAGTGAAGCCGATTTCTCTCTTGACTTCGAACGCCAGCTTTCGTGGCACCAAAACTGCAAGGCCTTGAGTAGCAAGTATTCCAATTTAGCAAGTATCCCAATGTTATCCATTTGGTAAAACAAGGCCAGTTCCAGGAGATCGAGTGCGATGCGCTGTTATAAATTTAGATGATTTCTAAGTAACCGCTCAGTTCCAAGGTCTTGAGGGTCAGATCAGTTTGGATCGTACAACAAGGGGTGGGATGTCAGATTCGTCGGATTCGGAGGAATAAAAGGTTTACTTTTTGCCTAGAATAATATCTTGTGGAAGATTAGCTAAGAATCAAAGCGATCGTAAATGCCATGCAGTGGAGAAACTTCTTCGGCGTGGTGAGATGGAACCAGATGGTGTTCTGTGTTATTTTTCCCACAATCCATCACCATTTCATTTCTCCAAAAGCCAACTACGATTTTTGAATCTACTAATCATCTGAGGTCTGTTTGGGTAACCCAGAGAGAACACTAGTCCAAGACAATGCCTTCATCGAGCCTGTTATGAAACGTGTTGCCCACCAAAGCTAACAAAAGACGCATACATCAGAAATCATTGCCAGCGAAATCAAGATTCTTATTATTGGTTACTATTGATCTTTGACATCAACATCAAGGAGATCATGTTCTTCGCACTTGGACATTACTGATGATATGCTCGCGGAAACTGCCCATCTCGCTTAAAGTTGGGGATTCGTTAGAGCCAAACACCAAGTCAAACATCAACACGCAGACACAAACGTATATCACCACCAACTCTGAGACTCCCAACTTGCCAGTCAAAATCCAAGACATACCTCCCGATCTTAGCGAGGCCATCTGCCTTCGGGTTCGACTGCATGGCAATCCCGGCCGAGGGCGCATATTACGGGATGAGCTAATCACTCGTCGTCTCATAGGACTCCTTTTTGGCTTTCCGTTGCAACATTCGTCGGTACGCAAATAGTGCCATAACTCCAACCACGACGAGAAAAACGATGCAGAAGACAAGCACCACCCCGCGGTTCCTGTTCGCCCAGTTGCCCTTGTGGCCCGATCGTTCGACAATCTGATGGAGAGATAGGGAGGGGGACTTGGTGCGATGGATTATTTTGACCGGCGCCATACTATCGGAGTGGTGGTAAGCCAACGATGTCTTTCTGTTCCATAAGTCAGTCACCGGCCAGGTAATGGACTCATTGGCTGCCTCGTTCAACAAGAGGGGCCAATGGCCCTTAATTGAAGGATATAGTCTCACTGGATATTGCGGGTTTGTGGCGATATCGATCTATGACCCAGCTATATATCGTGGATTTCAGCAATAGTTCAGACCTGATTGTATCAGAACTACATCAACCCAATGACCCCCGACGAAAGCGACGATCGAAAGGAATATCTCAGTGGCGCAGAGAAAGACACTTACTGTCACACCGATAACAAGACAACTGCAGAAGACGAACTCAGGCCAGAGTGGGATTTGGACTGACTGTCAAATTGCAATGGATGCGCACTGATTGATCTAGCACACGACGGTGGTTCTTTTCGGTGGGATGTTGACAGAAGTGCTCAAGCTCACCAGCGTGGCTTTCGCTCATCAGGGAACCTCCGGCACACGACGGACAAGGACCATTGCCAATCGATGATGCTGACTCCCCTGGTACCTTGCATCGTGCTTAGCTGACCTTTAAGTTGAGACAGGCTCACAGTTTGATTGGAGCCCGGCAATTCTTTACCGTGGCTATCGCCTTTGGATAGCTAAAGATACCACAAGGCAAGCTCCGCGGAGCTCCGATATGGAAGCACAGGCTCTAACCGCCTTTACGAGCCCATGTCAAGCTGCACACTCGATATAATTTGACCAGTCGTTATTTACGCAGTTTTCGAATCAAAGAAGCTTGGGGTCGAGTGTACTGGGATAACTGCATGTGGTGAATCGACTACTACCAACAAACTAGGAAGTTGGGAAACTCTGTGGCCTGGTACCGCTGCGTCACCCATCAATCATATTCTAAGATCGGCTGGTCTGGTGCCTGGTGAAAGCCAATTCTGGAAAATGGGGGCCACGACGGCTAGTTATCATCTGTAACTATACATAGGGGAAAATATATATTTGACCTCGCAGTAGACCTGAATACAAACGTTCTTTGAGAGCCATGATTAGTTATCAACTATAACTATTGTCTCTATAAAGGACTTTGTGCGCATCATATCTTTAAGAAACTGTGTTTTGACGTCATATCCGGTAGCATGAACTGTTTAACTTGTTAACTTGTTGTTAACAATGTTATAAGGCCACCTGGGCAACTGTTTGATCGTCGCCAAGGAAAGTGTGGAAAACCACATACAATCCATCCACCCCCGTGCACACAAGACCACAGTCTATAAACCATTATGCCTGAGGCATTCAAGATTTACCCTCCACCAAAGAAAAAAGAAAACGGACATCCATAGACACATAATCGTGAACAAGGTTCGATTTTGGTCCACTGCTGTCATGTTCCATCGCAATAGGTTCCCCCAAAGGATCCTAGTATGGGCCCTTACTGCTCGTCCACTCATTGGTACTAGAACAATCAGAATTGCCGAGGAAAAATTCCTAGGAAACCAAGTGGAAATCAAACCTAAACCCCTGTCAACTCCCTAATGCCACCAAGCATTCTTGTCCCGCAAGTCTTGGCAGTGCCGTGCTTTTTTCTTTTGGTTTTTGTTTATTTTTCTCTATGTTGTACTTAATGGTGATCTGTGAGACCAAAGAGAGCAACAAACTGCTTATATATTGCCTTACAGATATGAACACCAATCTTGTCTTTGTCTTCATCCACAATACAACATATTACGATGATCTACGGTTTATAATATTTTTGCATGCTCATCACCTCGTATTCGGCACACAGGGCACCAATCACCATACTCCACCGACAAAATAGCTGCAGGCCGAGACTCGAATTTGCAGTTTTCGCAACATGTAGTCAGAAATAGCTAGTTAAAGTACTCCATACTCTGATTTAGACTATAATTCTGACAGGGTGGTACGAAGTAAGAGCACAGGACTGCTGCACCCCGTATTCTCGGAAATGGTCAGCCACCAGGGACTAGATATTGACCAGGATGGTATATTCACACTACAACATATACAGCCGCCGCACAAAGGTTATTAGCACATCTCGATATTGGAATCAGGTTCAGGCAGTGACTGTTTTAGGCCATGACTACGTGATGAAACAGTTTGATTCTCCCACGACCAAGGCAACTGATCCATACTAGGACGATCTCCCATCCTAGAAATGCACTAGAGACCGTCTTAATCTGCATTCAAAACTAGCTTCTTGGTCTTCACTTGTCTTTTCCCCCACCCGGTATAGATCGACCGCTGTAGTCATATTAGGGTCCAAAACCGGGAGCTTTAACTGGCTCCGGGTATAGGCTAGAGAGTACCCACCATAGACACGGACGAGGCTCATTTCAATACGAAGTTTATTCTCTGCAAATTCAAAAGGCAATCAGGGTCCCTGCACCCCCTCACACATTTAACAGCTGAAAGTCTAATCCTGACGATTTTGTTCTTCTTTCTGCTCCGATTCATCTTTCAAAAGACATACGTCGCCATGATACTACCACTATACGCACTGTTGCTAACTCCACTGGTCAATGCATGGACCTTCGGCTATACCAACGCAACCGATGCTACTGAAATCGCCCGTGGCGGTGAGGCACAGGACTGCACAACCTCCCCCATCGGCAAAGAAAAGCCTTTTACCTGGGATCCTGAGGGATCAGATCTATGCGTCTCTATATACCGCGACACCAAGTGTGCTTCCAGGGCGGGATACTCATGCGGAGTGTGGAGGAAGAATGCCAGTGAATCTTTTGCGGCTTTCGATGTCCTGCTTGAGAAGGAAATTGATGCCAAAGACCAAACTGCCACGCTTGCTTTGACCTCAACGTCTACATCGGCTACATCCACATCCACATCTTCATCCTCATCCGTGTCCTCGACGTCGGCATCCGCTACCACAACCCCTACCAAGTCCGGACTCTCTGCAGGAAATGACAACACCGGCTCCTCCTCTAATCCATCACTATCCGGCGGTGCTATTGCAGGTGTTGTCGTTGGAGTTGTAGCTGCGGTTGCCATTATCGTTGCCTTGGCTGTGATCTTCATGAGGAAGAGGAACAGAAAGAATGCACCGGTTGCTAGCCAGCATGGTGGTTATGGGCCCCATGAAGCGGATGCTACTGGATCATCCATCAGCGGTACTACGGCAGTTACAGAGAAGGGAACTGATTCTGTTGCACGACCATTCAGACCTCCCCCTGGATCCCATGTTGTTGAGTTGGCTGGTGACGAAGGGAGTGCCGAGTTGGGCAACAGTCCAATCAGTGAGATGGATGGGAACAGCACCAAACGAGATTTTAATCGGGTCTAAAATCTCATTTGTGAATATTTTGACTTTATGTTAGTTGAAGTTGTTGCCTGTGTCAAATGTTTTGGTGGGGTTGGTATATCGGGGACTATCAGGGCAGGTGCGTTGGAGATTGTCCATTTCAGGAAGGTACCTGGGGTGTGAACATATAAAAGGACCCCTTTCACCTCTCTTCCTCTTCTTCTTTTTCCTCTTCTCTCTCCAACCCTCTCCCTCTCGACCATCATCTCACCGTAGCCCCCATGAGACAGCATATGGGGAGGGTCCCGTAGCAACCCGGGTGCCTATGCATGAGACATCAACATCGTTGAGGCCCATGCAGATCCGCACCCAAATCAAACGAGTCTTTCTCGTGAGTGTTCTTCAACAAGTCGCTAAGCATTTGGGCATCATAGTTCACTTGTCGAGTCCCACGGAATACATGGGGGGGTGTTTACTCACTCCTCTTGATTGTAGAGCTAGTCACCTAGGTAGTCGTGACTACTTGTATACTCAGTATATCACACCGTTAGAGAAAGTAACTGTCATGATATTCACTAGGCTAAACAGTCTACATGTAAACCCTATCCCCAATTATACCTCGTATCCACGTACATAAAAGAATCGTGGTTGATTATAAAAGTTGTTTGCTTCCACACCTCAGGGAATAATTATTCTCTCCCCTTTGTCTCGTTGATTTCTTCAGCTACACGAAACAATTATATATTGGACCCAAGGAAAGTCTCATAACCTAAGCCAAACCCGGTACACATTAATGACCCTTGAGGATCCCATTCTCAACAACCTACAGAGTTCAAATCTATTGTTTATCTCAATGATAAAGTCTTCCCTTTATCGCACCAGGGGGAATATCTTGTGCCGCAGTGGTCAAGGCAATACACCCAACGTCAGCTTCAGGCCGAACATCCCCAAGCCATATTTTCTTGTCTCGCATATTCTTTGACCATTCATCTGAAGACCATGTAGAAGACCCAACAATTCCCTCGGTCTTATTTTGCAACAGGGCAACGGAGATAGATCCTAAGTGATCGGGGGCGATCGTTAAGATGTGCAGATAGGCGCCCACTAATGCAAAGCAGAAGATAACGACCGATGAAACAATGAGCACGCCAAGCCATGGACGGTTACACCTAACAATATCTTGCAGATGGGTATTTTCGGCAGTCAATTTGAACGGGGTATCCGTGATTGTGCTTTCTTTGCTTGTGATCTGCGTCATGTTGACAGAGCCCGTGAATGCGGATGGGCTGATTCCAAGATACAGGACAGAATTGAAAAGCTGTGACAGACGAGTTTCAAATACGTTCGTAGTTGTGCTCTGAGGAGACATAAGATTCTCGCCGAAAAAGTTTCCAACAGCGTGAAAAGGATCAATAAAATATCCAACCAAGGGCTGGAGACCACCGTTCTGGTCCATGTGTGGAAACATGGTAGTGAGGAGCTCAAAGAGCCCATTGTTATAGCCTTTCGGTAGCAGATGATCTCCTGGCAAGTTTACATCGAAGATAGTCCAATTCTTGTGGAAATGGGATGTATCCATCGAGCGACGAGCATAGCGTAGGTTGCAAGTGCTCGCAGACTGATTATCGTCTAAGCTCTCGCATGTCACATTGGCATCGACGTAGGTTGTCCTGATGTCGCATATGGCTCGCGTGATGGGGGATCGATGATATTCAGGCCCTGCATAACCACGATCCCATGATTCCCATATCAACTTGCGGGCGTTCCGAGTCTTTGTCATTGATGCATTAAGCGAGTTCGAACATGGTTCCGAGAGGGCGATCTGGAACTGATGCCCACCCCAGGCGCTTGTCCAGCTGCAATCGTCGCCATTGCCGGGAGATGGAGCATCTGGTCCGGTGAAATTGGTCAAATTCAGAGTGTGTATTGTGTCGAACACGGGACAAGAGATGGATAAATATGAGCCCGGAAGAGTAAAGGATGTGTTGCCAGAGCTGGGTAAGTCAATCACCGGCACGCCGACGAGAGATGCGTACGTCAAGTTGTCGCTTTTAGGTACCTTCATCCAACCTGTACTGTTTTTCTCGAGGTTCTCGATCACAGGAAACCGGATGTTGCCCCAGAGGTCTTGGTTTCGGGTTGAAAGTAGCGAGGCCGCGGAAATGGAAGCGGTCATGGGGTTAGCGACGGATGTTATGGCCTGAGTTGCCGCTTGGTTGTAGCCGTACTGGTACGGAGTGAATGTGTTGAAACTGGTCAACTCGACCGGTTTACCTGGGTAACTCGGAACGATGGAAATTACCCGGAGAGATGCTTGACTGCCTAACGGAGACAGGCACCACAGCAAGATGGTAAAGACGGCGACAAAGTTGACAGCACGCAGTCTGATCTGGGTGAGAAAAGCTCCTGAGATAGTCTGACTGCCGAGACATTGCTCTACTAGCCCAATGGTCGCTCCTCTAGTGGTCTGGATGCGCCATGATGCAATGCTTTTAATGCTGCTGCCGGCAATGGCAGCGAAAAGGACTGGGAATACAGTGGGCGCCTATGAGGAAATGTGGTGTGAGCTAGATTTGTTTGACGAGAATGAGGACGAGTGTAGGTTCGGGGGCAACTAACGTATTGAGAAGTTTCAAATAGTTTGGAGCCTATCGATTCCGGGCCTGCCGCTTTCCCGTCGATACAAGCAACCCATATACCGAACACTGTGAAGAGAGAGGCTATAATAGCAAGAACCAAGTCCCAGAGCAGACGAGTAACTCTATCGAACCGAGAGAGCCTGAGCGGTTGTGGTTGCGGTTGAGGCTTTTGCTCATCGACATCAGGAATCTCGACTGTTGTATAATATTGAAATTGAGATTCTGATGATGGCGTTCGATTTGAGTGGTTTTCCTCTACTGGAACAGCCCCGTACGGGGGGTCGCTTTAAGACCCTCATCTCGTAGGGTTTCTTGGTCCACAAATTTCGTACGAGCGACATGGCGGGGATCCCCTTCATTTGAAAAGCGCTCAGGGGGACACACTCCGTCTTCATGCAGGAGATATAAGCGTTATTTGTAATGCGGGCGCTAATCTGGACCCTGGTACCAAGTAGTGGGCACTGCAGAGCATTGCAATTGGGCGCTAGGGAATCCTCCCGGGCTCGTGCGACGCTAAGCATGCCAAATGCCTATCATTCCCATTTACTCGTGCTGAGTCCGGTGCTTAAATGCAGCTGATTGGGTATGAACCTCATGACTTGTCCCCTCAAACCGGGGCGTCAACCCGTTCGGCATTTGTCACACACCACAGTTACCCGGCCTTGGTGAGGGGTGAATCATCACATTACAACAGTTGTAGAGATGGGAGAATCTAATGTATGTATTGAGAGGCTGGATGGAGATGTGACTTTATTATTCTTAGCACGTTGAAACTTAAGTTACTGATATTTGCACTCAAATCAATCATAACGCGTAAAGTTCTAACTAGTTACCCTCCCCAACCAAGTGTAGATGCCCTTTACCCAGGTGAAACAAACTAGGGGCATTCAGTGGACAGATCGGCTACCTCGCACCCACTCCAACCCTGGTGGCACTGAAGATGATAATTTTGTCGAACACAATCCAATGTTATCTTAGAAATTCTGTATTGTCTCATGTTGTCTTATTATTCCTGTTTATTATTCCTATTGTTGTTTTTCGGAGCACCTATTTGGAAGAGATTTTGCTGCCGCGGGAGATCAGCATCTGTTCGCCATGTGCGACGATACTCTATTACAATTAAGCGTTGACACCCTTTTTTTTTAAGAAACTTAGAGTACGAAGTATGTGATAGAAAATGCCCGCCATGAGAAGTTAGGAACTCCTATCACCATTTCTGTCCCCACCTTACGCACTAATAGCCTACATCCCTTTAGTTCTATGCTTTTGGTCTATCCGGCTTCCATCCTCCTTCAATCTCATCGAAGATACCGAAGATATATCGATGCACGCTCAAAGCTTGGACATGAACAATGGCCAAATATGGCAAACATTTTGAATAGCCAAATTCTCATACTGAACATTTTTGTCGTTGACTTCTTGTTAATAATACACTTCGTACTCCGTACTAACCGTTGGGGCGCTGCGGGGCTTTTCTCTGGCACGTTAGGAGACTTACACTATCATAAGCCATATAATTATGTGGCTTTATGTTGCATATTATTGTACACAATCTCGACTGCACCCAGGTATATTGTAGTTCATAACGGCCAAATAAACTTCATATGTCTCCGCGTGTCAAACCATGGTTCTGCGACCGGGATCCGTAGCGTATTACCCTTTTGAGACATCACGGCAGTCCTGAGGTCCATACGGAGTAGCGGCACTGGTTGTATGGACTCCCGTAGCATATTGAACGGATCAACCGGGGTAAACAACACTCCATGACGACATGGCCTACCATCAAAGTGATGAAAAATGGCCGTTCGATCCTTAGGAAGCAAATTTTCCGAAAGGTTTGGTTTCTGTATTCTTGTATATATCTTCGTTGTCCCCTAGATAAAATTAATATTATCAATATTCAAAGGACAATTGCAGGGCAAGTGCATAGTATATTACATCATTCATCGGCATGTCTCACAGCCCACACGATACTAGCTCCAATGGAAGTGATGATCTCAGTACTATCGAGACGGCGCCCGAGCGGCGACTATCGGAAATTGGGTCCATGCGCTCAGGGACCATCAATCGCCGCCAAAGCATCCTAAACGAAATCGAGCTAGAGCGAATCAACACTTATCGACTCCAACATCGGTCAACCGTTGGCTCCGGCATAGGGATAACACCGCCCGACCAGTGGCTCCCCCTCGGAGCTGGGAAGCCTCATCCCCCAGCTCTCCCAGACCCGGAACAATATATCGTTGAATTCAACGATGCGAACGATCCTCTGCACCCCCAGAACTGGTCCCTGAAACGCAAGATCGGTATATCGGGGACTCTAGCATATACAACCTTCGTTTCGTCTTTCGCCAGCGCCATCTACTCCTCTGCAGTCGGACACATCAGTGCTCACTTTCACATCAGCACGGAAGTCGCCATCCTGGGTGTGACCCTGTATGTTCTGGGATTTGCTTCGGGTCCGACGGTATGGGCACCGGCAAGTGAGCTCATTGGGAGAAGATGGCCAATCTGCATTGGCATGTTCGGGTACTCCATTTTTGCCATTGCAACAGCGACCAGCAAGGACGTCCAGACCTTGATGTTGACGAGATTCTTCGCTGGCTTTTTCTCGGCCGCCCCGATCGCTATTGTTCCGGCCGTGTTTGCCGATATTTGGAATAATCAGACGCGGGGCGTAGCTATCGCTATGTTCGCCATGGCCGTATTCGTCGGGCCTTTCGCGTCGCCGTTCACTGGTGGCTTCATCACAATGTCGTATCTGGGATGGAGGTGGACCATGTATATCGCGTCCATCATGGGATGGTTGGCCACTGGACTTTGCCTTCTTTTCTTGAAAGAGACATATGCACCCGCCGTTCTTGTGGAAAAAGCGGCCATCATGCGACGACAGACTCGCAATTGGGGAATCCGCGCCAGACAAGAAGAGATCGAGCTTGATTGGGGCGATCTGATCACCAATAATTTCAGTCGGCCATTCCGTATGCTTTTCACCGAGCCAATTGTTTTCCTGGTAAGGGATTTGTGAGTGTCTTGAACTGATTCATGCTAACTTTCCTTCAGATATCGCTCTGGATGAGTTTTGTATATGGCTTGATGTACGCACTTCTCAGTGCCTACCCCGTTGTATTCCAAGGAATCCACGGGATGAACCTCGGTGTGGGAAGTTTGCCATTCATTGGACTGATTATTGGCGAGTTTCTGGCTGGCGCCTATATTGTTTGGGATCAGCGAGCATATTCTAAAAAGCTAGCCGCTAACAATAACCTTCCGATTCCGGAATGGAGACTTCCTCCCGCCATCCTTGGAGGTGTTTGTTTCTGTGTTGGACTCTTCTGGTACGGCTGGACCGGATGGACAAAGTCAATCCACTGGATGGCCCCTACTGCCAGTGGAGTCATCACTGGATTCGGCATCTATGTCATCTTCCTGCAATGCTTCAATTACTTGATTGACTCATATTTGACATTGTAAGCATCTTTTTCCCGTTTTAGTTTTACCGTGGATCCATATACTGACTTAGAGATCTAGTGCCGCATCTGTGTTTGCTGCGAATACCATTATTCGATCAGCGGTGGGAGCTGCATTCCCCCTGTTCTCGAAGCAGATGTTTCAAAACTTGGGTGTGCAATGGGCTGGTACACTTCTTGGATGTCTCGCACTTATCATGATCCCAATTCCCTTGGCGTTCATCAAATGGGGACCTGCGTTGCGCAAGAAGTCTAAGTTTGCTCCCATCTTCGAGTCTGCTCCTGCAGCAAATTCGAAGAAAGGGGAGGAGGCGGTTTAGGCGCTGGTTCGATGTGACTGTTGTGTTATACATTTCCATACATATAATTTGCATGTTATAATCATCAAATATATTTCTCTTCCAACACGTGCATGCGTTATATTGCCACAAAGAGCGGTGAATGACGCGTAAACACAACACATGGTCAATCTGTCGGTGATGAGCATTGTTTCGGTATAGTCCGCACGTATACAAGCAATGGATACGAGATGACCGGATTGACTTTTTGATGCCTCGGAGTTTTTCTTGATGTCTTTACCTGTCGCATATCCACGTGGCATAGCGTCTCAATAACTTCAGGCTAGCCCCTTCTTTCTCTAATGGGCAGAGCATACGCATGCCACCAATTGGTGTAAGCAACCCCTTCATGGACGAACGCTTGTTCTATGTCAGAGCGAACAAATCCGATATCTGCGGGTGAGATTCATCGATGGCCCACGATCGGATATGGCCGCCCCAGATACCCCAGAGCCATGAGACTGGGGATATTTGGATGCCATATTTCGCCATGCTACTTATGTCATCGGCTTCCTCCGTTATCCAAGCACACGACACACACAAAAGATAAGAGATAAGATAAAGAGCTCACGAGGGCTGAGCGTACCAATGTCTTGGCATTCAAGGGTCTTCGCATTGGAGGGATATTCATCTACAGAGCATTTTTTGGCAACCAGCTCTTGCTTTGAACATCCCAAAGTTGTTTCGAACACTTTTTATGCGCAAGTAATGTCCGTCAGGTTTTTTCTCCATCGCCGGCTTGCCGAGTCTTGACCCATGGACAACCCTGAACAAAATCCTGTCGGCAAAGATATAGCCAATGAGGGCATCTACACGGTATCTCACGGGTGAAATGCGACCCCACCACCACCGCCAAGAGTCCAACAACTCGGAGGTAGCTCAAATTGCAGGCGAATTTTTTTTTTTTTTTTTTTGGGTTCTTATCAGCAAGATGTGGTTGGTCGAGAGACACCATTGAATATTTGCCCATCTCTTCCTTGAAATCTATATTCTACACCTACCCCTACTGGAACATCTTTAAATACTGCGTCTCAACGACGACAGCGTCTCCGGAATTCGCTGTATCCACCGCACACGACCGTGATACTCTCTCGCAATGGGTTTAAGTACCTGGGTCCACGACACGAACGTGCGGGTTGCCCGCAGTCCCGTGGGGAAATGGTTTCGTCTGGAGGGCTGCGGTCATGTAAGTGATACTGCATTCTATGTGACGTGTGATCGCATCTTCAATACCAATGCAATGTGAGACTAAACCATGTCACAGCCTCTCGAGAGGAAAGGTAGCTACTTCTTCACTGAAATCCGCGCCGGTCTCGCCACCTTCTTCGCCATGGCATACATCATCTCCGTCAACAGCAACATCACCTCTGCGACTGGTGGAACCTGTGTGTGCCCCGAGGAAGATATGCAAGACTTCTGCGCAACCAATATCGAGTACGCTATGTGCACGCAAGAAATCAAACGAGATATCGTCACCGCCACTGCAGCCATCGCCGCCCTCTCGACGTTCTGCATGGGTTTCTTCGCCAACCTCCCTATCGCGCTCGCACCTGGAATGGGACTGAACGCATACTTCGCCTACACCGTTGTTGGAGTGCGTGGTAATGGCATGGTCCCGTACTCGACTGCTCTCACAGCTGTCTTCGTCGAAGGATGGGTATTCTTGGGTTTGACGTTGATCGGGATGCGGCAGTGGCTGGCGCGTGCGCTGCCAAAGTCTATCAAACTCGCAACTGGTGTCGGAATCGGTCTGTACCTCGCATTGATCGGTTTGACATACAGTGCTGGTATTGGATTGGTTCAGGGTGCCTCTGACACTCCCATTGAGCTGGCTGGATGTGTGGCTAGCGCCTTCGATGAAGCAACGGGCCTATGTACGAGCGCATCTAAGATGCGCTCTCCTACTATGTGGATTGGTATCTTCTGCGGCGGTGTTCTGACGGTTATGCTCATGATGTACCGCATCAAGGGTGCTATCATTATCGGCATTTTGTTGGTTTCTATCATCTCTTGGCCTCGCACTACCCCCGTCACCTACTTCCCCTACACCGAGCTTGGATCTAGCCAGTTTGATTTCTTCAAGCAGGTGGTCACTTTCCATCCTATCAAGCATACCCTGCTTGCTCAGGATTGGAACTTGGCTGGTAAGGGTGGCCAGTTTGGACTGGCTTTCATCACATTTTTGGTATGTCACCAGACTTTTATACAGCGAGAAATTCGAGACTAACATCTCCACAGTATGTCGATATTCTGGATACCACAGGCACAATGTACTCTATGGCCCGATTTGCCGGTGCGATCAACGAGGAGACCCAAGATTTCGAGGGTAGCGCCATGGCCTACATGGTTGACGCGATTTCCATCTCGATTGGATCCCTTTTCGGCAGTCCCCCGGTCACAGCATTCGTCGAGTCCGGCGCCGGCATTTCCGAAGGTGGTAAAACAGGCCTGACATCATGTGTCACCGGACTTGCATTCTTCATCGCGGTATTCTTCGCCCCAATTTTCGCTTCCATCCCACCTTGGGCTACGGGTTGCACCCTCGTGATTGTCGGTGCGATGATGGCCCAGGCTGCTGCCGATATCAACTGGCGGTACTACGGTGATTCGATTCCCGCATTCCTCACCATCGCCATCATGCCCTTCACGTACAGTATTGCCTACGGCCTGATCGCCGGTATTATCAGCTACATCACGCTCAACGGCTTTGCTTGGTGTCTTGAGAAGGTTTCCGGTGGTCGCATCGTCCCGCCTAACAAGGATGAGTCTGATCCTTGGTCTTGGAAGGTTCGGGGCGGTTTCCTCCCACCCTGGGTTAGACGTGCTGCTCGTGGAAAGAAGGACTTCTGGAAAGATGATGAGGAGTATGCGGAGCCGCGTATTGCATCTGGTGAGGCTGTGTCTTCCTCTTCCTCGTCGGTGGAACGGGTGCCTCTTGAGAAGGGTCACGAGCCTACCGCTGCGCCAATCAAGTCGCAGTGAACTCGGTGTAAATATTCGGAGCATGAAGGAGGGGGGTTACGATACGGTTGTAATTTGTATTTGCATGGCATTATAGCGGATGTGTTCATTTTGTATACTTTCTTTTATGTATTTATTGACTTCCTATTCACACCTGTTGTCTTTTCAGAGGTGTTGTGCATGCCGTGGAATGAAAATATTGTTTTAATACCACAGAAGTACTCCTTTTATGTAGTTGACGATTACATATATTCGGAGTATTAATTTCGGAGACTTTGCATAGGGGCTTGATGCAAATAAAAGAGACAAACACCCGATCAACTACAGCCAAGTCCTTACTATCTTAGGGAACCCCCATAGGCATCTTAAGATAACAAAGGAATAAACAGAGAGATCAAACGTGACTACATTACCTGCCAAAGGGAGTCCATTCTGTACAAAGAAATAAGGTCACACGACCACTGATGATCATCATATAGGGGAACATGTGTGCCTGGTGGTAGCCACTTAGCGTCAGTCTTTCCCAGCTCAACTTTCAGGTCAATCATTTTTCTGCAGATGGGGTCGAAGTAACGGCCGAGCTGAATCAATTATTCGTGTTCTTGGCGGCTCTACCTAAAGAGAAGTAGTCGGAGGATATTGTTAGTTAGAACACTTTTTTGGTGATATTTCGGCTGATATAACAAAGAAGCGAGACTGATCCAAACGTTATATTTGCACTGCATGGGATCCAGTTTATCAGATCATAATTGACAATTGAAATCTATCTGAACCTGCAAGATTCCTCGTTTTGCGAGAAGCAGGGGGCTATTATACCGGAAACTAACTTATGTATTCTAGTGAAGTGGGATATTTTGTACGCATAAAAAAATAAGTATATACACATTGGATGGACTAGTGGTGGGAATATATGGAACCAGAAGTCGTGTGATATATTTGATAGGTTGCGTGGAAACATGCCAACTGGGGGATCTAACCTCATCCACATAGACTGTACCTATTATGGTAATACGTGCGTGCGTATGTTTCTTTCATCTTGAGAACGGGTGTAACTCATTGGATTATGATGGAATCTAGGATCCCCGCAGTAGGCACTAACATGCCGAGGTCTGAAAGATCGAACCGGCTATAAATATGCAGGCACCAGCCTTCCAACACTATATTGACTGTTCCCAGTTATCCAACCCCCTAGGGAGCCTCAAATATCTATATTCAACATATACCAAGAACTAAAGCGACAGACTTTGCAATGGCTGCTACACAAGGTCTCTGCGACCCCGCATTCAACCGAGTGCGTGATATTTTCGAACAAAGACTTGCCTCGGGAGACGAAGTCGGCGCCTCAATCTGTGTGAACATCGACGAAAAGAATGTCTTGGATATTTGGGGCGGTCATGCAGACGCCGCCAAGACACGATCATGGAAGGAAGACACCCTGGTCGTAGTCTTCTCATGCAGTAAGGTGGTCGCTGCCCTGGCTGCGCTGATCCTCATTGATCGTGGCCTGCTCGACGTCGAGGAGAAAGTGTCAAAGTACTGGCCGGAGTTTGCAGCCAACGGCAAAGAAGACACAAAGGTGTGGCACATACTCAGCCACTCGTCTGGTGTACCCCATTGGGAGTCGCGAGTGCCTTTGGAGTCCATTTACGACACCAAAACTTCCATTGAAATGCTCGCTGCGCAGGCTCCATGGTATAAGGCCGGTGGGGCATCCGCCTACCAGATGGTCAACCATGGACATTTAGTCGGCGAGCTGGTGTGGCGCATTAGCGGGAAGACGTTGAAGCAGTTTGTTGCAGATGAGATCACGGGTCCATTGGGCGCGGACTTCGATCTCGGTGTGGCTGAGAAGGACTGGCCGCGTACGGCGGATATCATTCCCTGTGCGCCTCCGGATTTTCCGCCGCTCGACCCCCAAAGTGTTGCGGGTAAAGCCTTGCCCAACGTGATAATCAACGCCGAGGATACCCAGACGGCCGTGTTCAGGGGTGCTGGGATCGGTGCCACGAATGGCTTTTCAAATGCACGTGCGCTGGCTCGGATTGGTTCAATTGTGTCCTTGCAAGGGACGGTCGATGGGAAGCAGTATCTTGGGCTTAAGACTATCGACCAGATGCTCCAGGAGCGGGTTAGCGGTGTCGATCAGATGTTGTTGTTCCACATTCGATTCGGCCTGGGAGTTGGCCTGCCGGTGCCGGAATCTATCACCTTCATCCCCGAAGGAAACATTTGCTTCTGGGGAGGTTGGGGTGGATCTATGGTGGTCATGGATCTAGATCATCGCATGACTATTTCTTATACGATGAACAAAATGGGATCAGGTATCGTGGGCAATGACAATGCCAAGGCTTACATCGAAGCGATTTATGAAATATTGGCAGACCACAAACCACCGTCCGCGTCCATCTAATGTGACAATATATTACTTTCTTTTTTTTGAACAAATTGCGCGGATGATTTTGCATGTGGAATGGTACGAACCCATTGTAGATATACAAGATCAGTTTATGAATGCACAAATATTTCATCAGCATTGATAGCCCAAAAGATGAATTTCATCATTCCCCAAGTAATATCCCATCAGGTAGACTTCTTGGTTTTCGAAACCTGCTCTTTGCTACCATCAGTCTTGGTAAACACGAGTTCATCTCTCTCCCAGATCAACTCCACCGCAGCGCCTGCGGGGCCAGCAAAAACCGTCAACAGAGCAATCTTGGCTAGTAGACTAGGCCAAGAGACAGTGTTCAGCAGGTGCTTGTGAGCGACAGTGTACAATGAGGTAGCCCAAATCAAAACGCCCGCAGAACCAATGGCATAGTCCCATTGGAGGAAAGCATGGACACCGTCGCCAACATTATCAACAGTCAGCCCAGACCAAGGAAGAGGTACCAAGAAAACATTGGCCGGGTGAAGGGAGTCTAGGAAGCGATCTTCAAACAGAACCGGCACCATGACAGTCGCTAGAGAGATGACCCATGACACAATGTGTGACAGAGACGCATTGGCAAATGCAAATGCGTAGACCCAGCGCAAGCTAGACATGGATGCCCGGTGGTTGTTTAAGTAGAAAGGAGACAGAGTAAAGTAGGCGACCGTTGTCATAATTGATACGTATGCCGGCCAGGGGTGCCAGATGGCAATGGCGATCTGCTTTAAGTCCACAGAAATAACAGAGGGAGCGGGTAACGTCATTGCCACGGTCGGCATCATGTACCCGACAACATAGATCAACGGCAGAGTCGCGAGAACTGCTCGCGGGATGCGGATATTATCCGCATGAGGGCGACACGCAGTGATCGAGCTGCCGAGCTGAAGACCACATGTCAATGGGATCCCAAAGGCAAAGGTGAATACTTGAGCGATGAGGCCAAATATAGTCGGGCTAAATTGATTAATGAGTTTTACTTTAACATCAAGATGCTAGTCTGTGGGTGTAACGTACTAAGCGGCTAATGTGCCAGCATTGCCCTTTCTCCAGGATTCCAAGACGATCAGAGTCCAGGTTGCGCCGAATGTACCACTAAACCCAACACCATGAAGCAGCAGACCAGGATTGTTGCCATCGAGTGCTGGGTAGAAAAATGTGGTCAAAAGAGCCAGCACATGGTCGACTGCATCGATTCCCGTGTATACTGTGCGCAAAGGTGCATCAATATCAATGGTTGGAAGTTTGCCGGATTCAATGGATTTGCGGGCTAGTGCATCGAGGCCATTGATGGAGGCAAAATAGAATATGGTATAGAACACTAGGGTGCTCAAAGAAAAGAGTATGTATCTCATTACGAAGGTTGTAATAGCTAGCATGGAATTAATCTAAATCTGGGGAAACAGCGGGAGTCGGACTTATAAACGTGGGGGTGGCCAATGATCTTCGCCTATGTGTACAGGCGACTAAGTAACTCTCTCATTGGTTCATATTGCCAGCAGTAATCTAGATCCACAATTACTTTACAAAAACTAATTGAATACCTATGCCTTCTAAAATGCGTGTAGGGACTTCTAAAGTAAGTTGAATCTAAATTGAATCTAAATTGAATATGAGTTGAATCTGAATTGAATCTGAATTGAATTATATTGTACAAATTGATTTGCTTCAAAAAGGCGGTGATAAAAAGGCGGTGAGGTGGTAACGGTAGATGTGTGAAACCGAGGCCTATGTACTCCGTAGCCGCTCCACACACAATCTTTCACCCTTTCATTCACATGTCCTGTCCATGACCGGATTCCTGTTGATACCTAGTAAGGACCACTTTGCTTATATAATAATCATGTGATTTTCCGTATGAAGCATATCACCTCACCTAATCCTAATGTAGTCAGGTGGCTTGGTCAGGTGACCGGCCCTCTTTTAGCTCAGCCTCAGGCAGTTCCAAGGTTGAATAGATCATCATCATCTTCCATCACATAGCTCGCACCAAAATCTTATAATATATCTTATATTTATTCATATATAATAGTATAATAAATTATATCTTGTTTATATTTTTATTATAATATATTTCAAGATCGATGACGCGCGAACAGGGTGCGTGGATGGGGCAGATGCTAAGGAGGTCATATCCTGTGAGGTTGTCACCTCAACATCTTCCATCCCCGAATCGGTTTGTTCCCACTACCCATCGCCTAGTCCCAGGCCTCATTTACAACTTGTCTTGGCTCTGTTGATCGACCTCCACTTCGTTCACCATGGCTGAAACATTGCCGCTTGAAATTCTTCGGAACATATTCGACTACGTGGATGTTAACCTCGCACCATATGCCTGTGTCTGCCGGCAATGGCAGGTCGCCGTTGAGCAATTCCTCTTCGCCAGTCTGCTTATCGATTCGGCAGACCTTGAGGACTTCCGTCAGATTGTTCTTTCCTCCCATTCCGCCAGTCGGTGTTTTCATATGAGGCGTCTCTATTTCAAGGTTATTCTCCCAGAATATAGTGTTGCCGCCCGGGGCCACTATGAAAACCGAAATGACCGCGATGGCAACAGCAAGGTCTTCACACAGGCCATAACATCTCTCTTTGAAATTTTGAGCTCATGGCCTGATGTCCATCGCCACCAGCTCTCACTGGAGATTTGCGCTGAGTCTCCTAGTGATTGGGATGCGGAGACAAGCTTTGATGCACAATGTACCCGTCTAGAAGAACACTACGCTTACCCAAGGCAGGAGCTGCTACACCGGAGATACGAACGTTCTTATCTGCAGCTGACGGAGATAACACTACCCAACGTCGAGTGTGTTACCTCATTGGACATATTGGGCTATGGCCAATACCGCAATATTTTAACAGGATCTGTATCTGAGATGGTGGCTCGTCTTCCACGACTGGATACTATCAATGCTGAGCTCCGCGACAGTGGGAGAAGAGGTGCCGCAGCATCTGATAATCTTGATGGTAAGTTATACCAACCTTCTCTGTTCAATTCTTTCAAATTATGAACAGGTTCTGACAGTGTAAATAGATTCCCATAGTGCTACTTGGCCTTCGTCCCTGCGGCATCTACGACTGAAGTATGAGGCAAGCCAACGCTACGGCATGAACTTCCCCCCACCAGCAAATCCACACCTATGCCTTGCTTTACACCGATTGACTCAGCAGTTAAAAACTGTTGAATTGTCACAAATCATGATCGATCCTGAATTATTCTGGCCCGCCAATGCCAACGACACCACTCCATCCTGGCCAAATCTTATCAAAATTGACATAAGCTACAAACGTGCACGTAATATGCGTTATGGTCGCCTCCAAACCTTTGCGTGAAAGTGCTATAAAGCTTCACGGTTTGGCCCTTTTAACCCACCCAGAGGCGAACAACACCTTTCGTCCGGTAGACCGTCGAGCAAACAGCTGGATGAGTTATATCTCGCTGCTGGACGCGCTGCACAATACATGCCTCGGCTTAATTCCATGAATCTTGATATTAGCATATCCAATTCGTCGGGAAGTCAGCATTATTTCAAATACGATGCAACTTCGGGCACAGCAACATGGAGGCGCTCCTCGGATTACCGCCCGCCGAATGAAGTCCAAGAAGCATGGGATATCGCGGCAAGGGGTCATGGACATGCTCAGATGTATGCTGACTTTCGTTCTACAGAGGATTCTGCTAGTGCGTAAAGGGTGTCCCTGTGAATATGGAGATCGGAAACAAAATTCAAAGGAACAATATTGAATGCCAAAGCAAAGTTGACTAGCAATCACGCAACACAAGTAATGATAGCAAGTATACCTAGTACAACTGCCAACTTGCATCATGAAATGTACAGTCTTCGCCCAAACATGCAACAAACCAGCATATTACACATTCAACCCAAATATATCTACCATGCCCTCTTGGGCATTTCTAGAGACAAGAAGGGCCTCACGGCCATTTTCACGGGAGCCAATGGCATTTCCGACAATCATCTGCTGAAAGTCCTTTGTTGAAACCTCTCGTCGGGAACAGAAGACCTACGCTCTGTCAAGAAGACCGCCGCATGGTTCATGGTCCGATAATGTCGAGCCTGTAGGGTTGATCTATTGCAGTCACCTGAAACCATTACAGCGGAGTTAGCCAATATGGGAGTTCGTGCAGATTACGTCTTTTTCTTCACGTATGTCCAACCGGCCCACCCGCAAGGACGGAGAAGTGGTTTGGAACCGTTTGATTAGGTCGCCTAAACGATTTGTATTGTACGACCAAAATCAAATGTTCCCAAGGCGTAAAATCTGGAATCGAAGATTGGTTCAAATCAATATGTCCTGTTTGCATCTTAGACATGATAACTCGTTGGGGGTTGTTTGCAACAAGCGAATTAAACAGTTAATCAACCACTAGGGACTCTAAGCTTCAAAGATGTAAGGTTCCATGGCAGAGACGATATGAAGTAGCTGCTCACGTGCCTGTGCTCATACATATCATATCGTATGTGATAACGTATCCACTTTTTGGTAGTAAAACAGTGTCTCTGCCAAACATTTGAAACTTCAGCCATGGTCTCAAACTAGGAACAACTCAAAATAGGAATGGAAATTGTGAGTTCTATGGATGTGTCCAATAGGAGTGAGACCACTTAGTGAGCAAACGGGTCACGTTGACGCTAATCCCCCTTTGGCATTTTTACGGGGAATGTAGCACGTGACACAGCTAGTGTTTCGCATTGTCCGTGAGGGGTCACCTGATGCCTAACGGCCATTGACCGCCCAACAAGCCAAACAGACATTTTCCCCACCATAGCTCTTCATCTCACCTCACAGCTTGGAAAACCAAATTTCTTCTTCTCAATTCCCAATCGAATGCTGGCAGTTTGCTTTGAATCAACTTGGTTTATGGGACTGGCACATGCCGTCCCGGTACCTCCAACAAGATGCTGAGGGATTCTGATATAGATTCCTTGAATGGGCATCTAGCGTCCTTATCACGAGAGCAACAGAAACAACATGACAATCTGCAGGACTTGCTCGGCCAGTTTAAGAGTCTACTAGACGACTACACTTCGCTCAAGAGCGACTACGAAGAGGTTAAAGAAGGCCGAGAGAAATACAAAAGACAGGCCAGAGGCCAGGTACGAGTTGACAAACTTAGAGAAAGCCCGAGAGCAAAAAAAAAAAAAAAAAGAGAGAGAGAGAGAGAGAAGAGAGAGAGAACTGACATTCAACCAGGACCGTAACCCCTTTGTCCTTGTACTAGTAGACGGAGATGGATATCTGGTGAGACTGTCTTACTTCCCTCGGTATCCACTCAGTTGACTAACGCAGCCGTTCAGTTCAAAGAGCATTTCCTCAAGCATGGTAGCGAAGGTGGCATTAATGCAGCCCGCGAACTGAGCGACTCTGTTAAAGAGCTTATGCATTCGACAATGGGAATGCAGGCTGAACAGTGTCGGATCATGGTTCGTGTCTATGCAAACGTTCTCGGTTTGTCGAAGGCGCTAGCTCGAGCTGGACTTATGGGCCACGAGGCTCGATCCATGTCGCCATTTACTTCATCATTTACCCGCGCTCAGGAACTTTTTGATTATGTCGATGCTGCAGAGAAGAAGGAAGGCAGTGATTTCAAGATCAGAGGTAATGAAAATTTGACACGAAGAGTCCTGTTACTGTACTGATATATGTTGCGAAATCAAGAAATGTTCCGTCTCTTCGTGGATCTCCACCAGTGCCGCCATATATATTTTGCCGGCTGCCACGACACTGGATACGGCTCCCTTCTGACGCCCTATAGAGGCAGAAGTGACCGTATCACCCTCATCAAAGCTGCCGGTTTCCATCGTGAATTTGAGGCCTTGGATCTCCCTATCAGAGAGTTGCCTTCAGTATTCATGTCCACTCCTCTACTTAACAGCAAGCCACCCACAGGCCCGGCAGCATCTGCAATTGTGGGGAAGTTCAACGGTGGAAACGGTACACACAGCGTTTCTAACGGTTCAAACGGTACCAATGGTGCAAATACCACCAAACCAATCTGCAAGCATTTCCAGAAGGTATTTATTCCCAAGCAGACGATGATATTGCGAAGAAGTTGTTCACTCACATCGACCTAGGGTATCTGCAAGTTTGGCAACAGCTGCAATAAACAACATGTTATGCCGAACCAGTCCTTGAATCATCAACCGTCGCCTAAACACTCAAGTGCAAGTGATTCACCTAAACAGTTGTGGTCTTCCCCTACAGTTGTCGGTCGCTCTGAGGATTTCCTCAGGTCCAAGCTTCCTTTGCCAAACATCAAGACGGAAGAATTCATTCCAGTCAATAAAGATGGGGACCGCATCGACCCATACTATCCACACCCGTCGCCCGAAGCGTTTGATGAATACCACGCTCGGGCCAAGGAACACAAAGTCTGCAATAGCTACCATCTGTCGGGAGAATGCGGTGACATGAGCTGCACTTACGACCACAGTGATGTCTCTAATGTGATCATTGATGTTTTGCGATACATGCTCCTCCAACACCCCTGTACTCGGGCCGGGGCTTGTCGATCAATCAAATGCTACATGGGGCACCTATGCCAGAAGCCTGGATGCAAGGCCGTAAAGAGCTGGCAGTGTCGATTCAACCAAACCGCTCACACCCTTGATCTTGAAACCGCTCGATGGGACGTGCCAAGTGACCAGAGCGAAATTGATCAATGGTCTGTCAGCGACGGTTCTATCGGAGAGCAAATGACGCTTGCTTTCTAATCAATCACAATCCCCGCCAAGAAGAAATTTCCAATCCATACCTGTGGACAATCCTCTCTTACCTGGGATGTCTTTGTATGTGTGAAAAGTCAGCAACTGCAAAGGCAGTTGCTTGACAAAACAATGGGTCGATGGCTAGCACTAAACAGACAGATTTAAGGAAGACATTTCAATAGGCTAGAAAGAAAGTTGAAGACATCATTTCAATGTTTACAGATGATGTTGCAGCACCTTGGTAACCACAACTATTTGCTGGTCTATTTTCATAGCCGGTAATTCATCTGGTAGATAGCTTAAAGGGCACCAAGCTCTTATTCCCACTGTCCTTACTATATTAATCTACTCAATTTGATGATCTTCGCATAATTCCTATCCGTAACCAACCCAATATATCCACAACAAGGTAAATCTTTTTGAGGTTTGTGTTGTGTGCCTGTGTACCGATTCTTATGCTCGGTGGCACTGATGATCTATAAATACGTAATTTCACCCAGCCAAGCTGAGCACACTGTAAGAGACCTAACTTAAAATCTCCTTTCTACCTAGAGAGCGATTCCTTCAATTGATATTTGCCATGGCCAACAATATGGAACCAAGAGTACACCCCTTCTTCGAGCCCAAGACTTGTTCTTGGCAGTATGTGGTAGCTTGTCCTGAAAGAAAAGAGGCGGCCATAATCGACCCAGTCCTGGATTATGATCCCGGAAGCTTCCTCATCACCTCCGAATCTGCGGATGAACTAATCGAATGTGTTTTCAAGAACGGATACACAGTCACCATGTTGTTGGAGACACATGCCCACGGAGACCACCTCTCAGCGGCCTACTATATCCAACAAACTCTCTGGTCCCGCGGACAACCTCACGCACAGATCTGCATCGGCGAGAACGTCAGGGTCGTCCAAAGTCACTTCGCACAGAAATATCAAATCCCGAGACAAGAAATTGACATTGCCTTCGACCATCTCTTCCAGCCCGACGAAGTATTCAACATTGGTGACGTGACCAGCATCGCCCTCCACCTGCCTGGGCATACACCGGACCATGGAGGCTACAAAATAGGGCACAACATTTTCACGGGAGACAGTATGTTCAATCCAGATGTTGGCAGTGGCAGATGTGACTTCCCAGGTGGCGATTCTCGGGAACTTTTCCGCTCGATGAAACGCCTCCTTGCTTTCCCGCCAGAAACGAGATTATACACGGGTCATGATTATCCTCCTTCCAATGAGTACACGGCACGGGACCCATTGCCGTATGTTACCGTCGACGAGCAGGAGAAGAAAAACAAGCACATCAAGAATGACTCGTCAGAGGACGATTTTGTGAAGTGGAGGTCTCAGCGTGACAAGGAGATGCCTGAGCCTAAGCTTGTGCACCAGGCTATGCAGGTCAACGTGCGTGGAGGGAGGATGCCAAGCAAGTCGCATAATGGAAAGGCATATCTGCTTTATCTCATCAATGTCCCGAAGGTTTTAGTGACGGGAAAGCAAAGATAGGCATGTCTCGGAATATCAGAATTTGATATTTTGGATTTGTTCGTGACTATGTGAAAGTACGAGTGAAAGAATGGATTATAGCGTGATATATATTCTATTCTCCAAGGAATTGCATTGTACACTGTGATTTTTGATTCGCCCTGATCTCCATATGGATAACAATTTCTGGTTCTCATCCAAGTATTTCTTTAGTATGGTCTCAATCCTCATGGTGCACTTTTACTTTTTACTTTGAATCCTGATGTATGCTTCCTGGACTTCCTCTCGTGTAGCCATGAGCCCCAGCCACTTTTTGATCATAGGATAGTTCTCAAGCGAGAGGCCAGCAAAGGAATACAAACGCACCCAAGGCTCGAAATGGTAATCAACGGCAGTGATGCGACTAGGCAAAATGCTCTCACCACCTGTCTTCTTCAACTGTCCCTCGAGGACATCATAGCAGCGATAGGTCTGCGTAGTGTATCGCTGGAGCGCATCCTCATTCTTCTGGGGGTGGAAGTGTCTGAAAAAATACAGAGTCAGTATCATCCTGGAATTTCTTCCCAATTCACACCGAACCTGAACCAATTTGCCTGTCCGGTCATGGGACCAAGCGTCGACAACAAGAAATACTCCCACTTTTCGAAATCTATCAAATCTTGCGCCGAGTCGCCCGACGGACCGATAGTATTACCACTGTCATACACACGACGGATGTAGTTCATGCAAGCTCCGGATTCCCACGAGACAACACCGGTGTTTGGATCTTCGATGGCGGGAAGGCGCCCGTTCTCATTGATTTTGAGGAACTCTGCACCCTTAACACCCTTCTGGGGGTCGTCGCCGAACTCCCACTGCTTCGCCGTGTATGGGATGTGAAGCGCCTCGAGCGCAATGGCGATCTTGACTGGGTTCGGGCCCGTGGCGTGGGCGTGTAGGATTAGCGGCTTGATATGTCCGGCCATTATGTGTTCAGTGGTTTGGCATTTAGTGCTCCTGGGAGAGGGCGAAGAGAAAGTTGATCTCGAGGAAGTTGAAATAAGGGAATAAGTAGAGATGGCGAGGTGATATCACCCTGATGTAATTTGCCTGGTAAAACCTGGGGTAACCGACCGGAGTGGTTTAGCCTGATCTTCGGTTAACGTCAGGAATATTGAGGGTGAAAGTTTTGTATTTGAAGTTGTGTGGTTTTATCACTTTGTGGAAAGAAAGTCTCGTTGGGTTGTAGTTTTGACGATGCGTCGGGTAATTGAGGAGATCTTCCTTCAATGAGATCAAAGTAGGCAAATTTCAACCTACAAAACCAGATAATATGTTACCCGTGGACCTTTCGGGTTTTCTATTTAAGTTGTTAGTCACGCTTGATTGCCTCCAGGGCTTGCGGCGAAGTTCCCATCGGCTATGGCGCAGCCATCACAGAAAAAAAGGGCCATCTGGCGTGAGAAATACAGTGAACAGAAACTTAAAGCTAACTTCCTTAAAGATTCCCCCGCTTATCTCACCGCAACTGCTCATCTTGGAGTAAATGGTACGTACGGCGCACCATCCTCGATAGCTGTTACTGCTCTCCTTGGGAATAGGACGCGCACAAATTTTCATGTTGTCAGACATGCCAGCTTCACTTCCACTCACAACACCCAATACACCCTCGCACTGTTGACAAGTATTGGAGATATGAAAATCGCTCAGCTAGGAAGTCACCCCACGCTGATTCCAAATTCCACGTCACAGATTACGATGTTGGCGGCATCGACCTGATCTACTCCTCCGCGGAGATAACAACATGGGCGGGGCGGGCCAGGGTCAGCACATGTATTAATTATCTACGGAGGGGCCGGAGAAACACATGAGTCTGCTCTGCCTAGCCATCTTGGAAAGCCAACTGTCCTCGAAGGAGAGGGCATCAGAAGACAACAACGCGGGTTCATTTGGGTTGTACAGTGGCATGTTACACCAGCCCGACGTATCATCCGGGTAGCAGATCTTGAGGTATACCTACTCTAGCGGAACGAGGCATACATCTACTGAGTGGTGGAGTTGCCGGTATCAAGTCCGATTGGAAATTACTCATCGCCATCAAAAGGCCTAGTAGATGTCAAGGCCGGATATCTTATCCGCACCGCTGATTTGATAAACAAGCAGCTTCGACCGATAGGTAATGTGAATGCCACAACAGAGATCGAGGTCATATCTACTCCAGCGACAACCCTGAAAGCCATTAGCTTCAATTGGGAAGATTTCCACACCCCGGGAACACCTAATGTGAAACTGCAGGGAACTGTCGGATACAACCCTCCAAAGTTGGACATTTCCGATTTGTCCAACCTGGAATGGAAGTTTATTGATTCGCTTCCTGGGATTCTGGCCTCGTACGACAAGTCAGCTTGGACACCCGGCATAGGAAGCGCAATACAGAATCCACGGCAGCCGGATACACCAAGTAGTGGACTGCGGATATCACACAGGGTCTCTATTATACCGTGGTCATTTTTATGCTATAGCCAAGAATCCAATGCCTGGTTGAATGTATCTGGTGGCGTAGGATTCTGAAATTCCGCGTGATTGAGTAACACGTTCCTTGGCTCATGGGTCGGATCGAGTGCCAACACCTCGGTAGTCCGCAACATGTCGCTGTCACCAGTCTTGTCGCAAGTAGGCATGTATGTGATCTCGCTTCTTATTGATCACATGGGCCAAGATGAGGAGGCTCCAGGTACTGACGCAATCAAGCTCCCAAGAGGAATTTTGAACTATGGAATTTCGGGTCACGCGCAATCCGAGGTTTTATGGAAGTTGCCGGGAACCTTGGAGGAGAGCAGCATCAGGATCTCGCCCGTGGCTCTCTCAATGAGGGAGGCATGATGCCGAGCAGGAAGGATACTATTATCCCAGTCCACCAAGCTCGAAATGGAACTTGTCAAACCCAATCACACAGATGGTTTATCGTACGCAGTCGTCGGATTCTTTCCTGCATCCTTCTGGCTGGGCATCCAATGAGCGTGGTGTTTAACAACTCCATTCAGAATAAAACAAAGGATAATACTCGAGGCAACAACTACATATGTCAACTATTTGTCAACGGATATCAATCTGGAAAATACAGTATGTGTTCCTTCCAATGTTTGGTTCAGCCAATGGTTCCACGGCTCCAACCGGGAATCTACCAACTCTAATTTTTTTTAATTTAATCTCGGCCCCCAAACAGCTTTCTGCATCTCAGAGGGTATTCTTAACCACGAGGGCGATAATCATATATATAGCATTTACTGTGTGGGCACAGAATAAAGACAGTGCAACTCTGGGAAAGTTGGAATTAGTTCCCACATCGGTTATCCGGTCCAGCTATAAAATACCCCAGGCTGCCCCCACAGGCTCTCTGGACCAAGCGAGCACACACATACTAGAAAGCGAGAAGGAGATTGAACAATAAATGTTGCGCTGATAATTAATATATATACAGCACGAAGATATGAATATATACATGAAATCTGTTGAAACCTGTGAACATTAATAGCCTAAAGAATATGAAATGGCTCTGGATTTCATCATTAGGCACCCAATACAGCAACTGCCGCGACCAATGCATCGAGGGCCGAGCTATGTGTCGACGCATCCACCACTGCCTGGATAGGACCAGCCCAGTTGACGCCGAGCTGTCCCTTTTCATTCCGATCATTATCCCAGATGCTGGTCGCACAGCTGCTTATCACCTTCTGGTAAATATCGTTAGGGGATGCTTTCTGCAACATCTGCAGATTGCGAATGAAAATTCCCTTAAATTGTGTGCGATCTGGAAGGCATTGCGGCTCACAGAATTCATGGATAACATTATTCGAGTCGGCCAATGTCGCAATAGCTGCATTTGCAATCTTGTTGGCTGCAGGTAGGTATTTATCATTGGGTGCCGCTCTGTTTAATTCAACTAGTCCGCCAAGGACAACCCCTTGATTATATGACCATCTGCCGAAGGTGAGCCAAAAGAAAGATAATCGGAAAACGAAATGCTTACACAGTATCTCCGTTGGACTGGCAATTGTCTAGAAGACCATCATTGATGGTTCCGTTTGCACCGATGAAGGCCTGGGCCGTGAACCAGTCCCACTCCTTCTGAGCCCAGCGGACATAATATTGTTTTCTATCAGGGACTCGGTTTGCAAGGTGTGCTGCGACGGAGAGAAATAACTCGTTTGTAATTGCATTGACGTAAGTGCTGGTCGGGTTCCAAGGAAGACCACCACCTCCACAGTTAGTGCCCCATGCGTTGGCCTGAAAAGGATTATTACACGTCAGAATAACTATAGACCCGAGACTATACATACCAAGCTCTCAAAGATTCCCTCGGCCAGTTCCAGATATGTTGCCTGTTTTGTGACATCGTAGGCGGCAATCCAGGCAAGGGCCCACCATGCATCATCGTCATAAGCCTGATCGAGCCACTGGCTAGCATTGACGGAAGTTGATGGTTGATTGTCGCGAGTATAAACAGTTTTATGCTCCGGTCCGGGGTTGGGATTGGACACTGGCCCCACATGAAATGTGTTGTTGAAGACATATGTGGCCGTCTCCATCACCGAGGGGTCAAGAGCAGCTAAATCTGCGACTGTATTCATGCAGCTCGCACCATCCCACCAACCACAGGTGTCCCAAATCCCACTGTTGGGGTTATACCAGCCCTGAAGAGTCTGGAGCGCGTCGCGTGCTTTTGTTCTTGCGTCATCAGCGACTGCGTTTCCTGCCAGAAGAAGCGAAATAACTGAAGGGACCAGAAGACCGTGGCGAGAGAGCAACATGGTTAGGGGATATCAAAGGAAAAGCGACCTATTCAAGTGGAGTAACGAGTGGCAGCGCGTGCTCGCTTTAAATAAGACAATTGCGATATTCAGACCCGGCTCCTACATACATTACGACATATCCTAACTACTAACCAAATATTCGTAGTACATTCTTGCGGCTGTAGTGCCTTGATTGGCGATCAAAATCAATCTGGCCCACTATCGCGGATCGCTAGGCCCCTGATCTACAATGATCGCCTCGTTGTGAGACTGAATATCGTCCAAAACCACGAATATGTATGCAGGTGAACGGCAATCTAAGGAACCAGCCTTGCAGAAAGACTGGTCTGATCTCAGTCAATTTGTCAATCGTCCTATTTCTCTTCATCAAGGGGGGGCTGTCGATTCATCAGGTTGGCGCTGTACTCCGTACAAGCGTTGTCATTAGCGCCCATCCCTTGCAATGTCATTATGTGACCCCCGCTCTTTTTCTTTCGTTCAATTAGATTCGATTGAACAAGAAAAATGGAGATACTCATTGTGTCATTGCGAAAGACTCATGGCTCTGTCGGGCCCGCTATGAGTTCATTTTTTGATCAGAGTCGAGAACCCTATCGTCCCCAGGAGCCCACTCAAGCGCCGTTGGTAGGTATTTGTTCGTTGGGTGTGATTGGTCAATTGGAGTGATCGCTGATCAAATCAAGTGAGCTTATAATGAGTGGCGACCGAGCTTACTTCAACCTGTCAGCAATACAATATGCATTTGGGGCTGCATGAGTTTCAGCAGATTGGTTCTATTGCGCTTGGGCGCAATTAGCTTCGAGGGTAGTTATATGAGACAGGTGTTGTCTGACCCTGCATGACATTTAAATCGGACTATTGCTACACTGACGTCAGCCGCAGCTCCGTTCCAAAGATTGTCATCCCCGTGGGAGACAGGTGTCTTGGCATATTTTCCATGTGTATGCAGCCAACTGTCGAGAGGGAGAATTGAATATTGTCGTAAGCGGGTTCCACTTTCTCAAGGCAGCGGGTTGTAGGGGAAAATTGAAAAAAGGGAGAAGTCTCTTTTCCTCCCAGTAAGAACATTTCGAAGTCGGGTTAGCACTGTTCGCTGAGGTTGAGACACACACGTACCACAAGTGAACAACAAGGCACATTGTAATGTGTAATGTTCATTCGGTCATAGTCATATCACCGAGCATTTTCTAACTGTATTCGCAATGTATAACGAGAACAGAAAGGGACACAACATAGGAGGTAGCCAAGTAAACCAAGGGACTCGACATCCCTTCTTAGCTAGGCAGGCAACACGGGATGCTGGTATGTGCATACTTATCGTAGAGACGCCATATATGACAAATATCCTACGCAATTTACCCTCATGTTAACAGAAATCACATCAACACGAAGCACGAAAATAAAAACTCACCATTGCCATCCACTTAATCCCCCCTGCAGGTGTAGCCTCAAAGCCCCGGCCGAAATTAACGACGCAAAGGCCCCAGCCAACGCGGGCCCCAGGAAGAATATTGCAGTGCTCTGTGTAATCTCGTTGGGTGCATACCATGTCGATAGGATGTATTGGCCACCGGCATTAGTGACAAACATTTGCAGTACCTCGATCAAGCCCCAGACGACTACTTGAGCCGGAATCCAGTAGGGCGGACCCACCCTATGGAGGATGATCTGTTCGGTGAAGACGCGAATTCGCTATTCCCAAAAGGAAAAGGGAGAAGTGGAGAGGGCATCTCGAGCAAGACAATGCCCAGCCAGAGTAGAGAGACACCTGTGTTCGCCTGATCCCGCGTCATAGATGTGTCGGACAGGAAGGTGGAAGTCAGCACACTCGAGACATTGGTCCGATCAATGGCCATCCATGTAAACATTAGCTGAGGGGAATGTTTAGCGGGATATTAAAATACGAGAAGTTAGGATAGCGGGGAGACCGACCGAGAATATGGGGAGGAAAAGAAAGTCCAGTTTGCGAATGATGACGGATTCTTCGTCTAGTGTCCAAGTGACGAGGACTTCGTGGCCATTTTTGAGGATAGGGTGAGAGAGCGTGCCTTGTTGGGTTTCTGAGTCAGGGTTGTCGCTTTCCAAGGGAGCCACGGGGCCATTATAAACGTGGTGCACGTGTATATCAACCAGTGTTTCTTTCTCGTCAAAGGATTGCTTTGCAGGCAAATGCGGTTTGTGCTCTACCGTGTTGTAGTGTGGCCGATCCAGCTAGTTCTGTTGGGTCATCTGACTGCCAATACTGCAGTAGGAACGATGCGTAAGAGGGCTAAGGTATGAACTAAATTTGGACTCTCACTACATGAAAGTGTGGATGTCAAATAGCGGATAGGATATATTAGCTGAGTGTCAATCGTTCACCGGGGCTGATGTTGTCCGGAAATATATCGTTGAATCCATGTATACGGTAGTCGCTGTGCATTTGTTGGATGCCCGAGGCATTGCTATGGCATGTGATAGAACTTCCATGTATGATAGCTCTCTGTCTCCTCTCCTTCTCTTCCTCCATCCACGCAGTGTTTTCTCCATTCCATCTCCATTAGCATTTTATATGCTCCAAAGTTGGCGTACGATGTCGTCTTGAATGGAATTATGCCGTGGCTTGCCCTAGGTGGGAGCACCCCATAGCGGTATCTGAAGGTCCTTTTTATACGATTAGGCCTTGCCGTATGGGACTCAAACTTCGAAGAGTAGGTGAATGGCTCTGGTGATTGCCCATTTCGGTAACCGATCTACCTAAATAGGCTTAGCGTGCGACCATCGGACTCATCAGGAGATGCAATGACTTAACTATCTACGACGCCTATGGAAAATATCAAGACTTATGTGTGATGTTGCGCATCTCTCTACATTAGGCGTAATTGGTACGTTTATCTGACCTGATGAATATTCATTTGTACTCAGAATGTATTGGTTGGTCCATTTAGCCGTGCCAAGCGCCCAACAACCGTTCCCCCAGCAGATACCCATTTTTCACCAGATACCCAATCTACAACTTATGTATCTTTTGTATTACTTGCCCATACAAAAGGTACCTTGACACCCCCTAAACATAACATGCATTTTCTCAGCACTCGAACTAGCTAAAGTAATAGAAAGTATACGAATATATATTAAAAGTTCTAGCTTAATTAGCTTAATGGTAGTAGAAATTCTTAGTATCTAATATAAAAGAATAATAATACTTTTAAAATGACACTATATGAAGTCAGAAGGTTATATAACTAGTTAGTAGAAATAACTAGTTAGGTAACTACTTTTTTTATTTTAGTATACTTAATATTCCTTACCAAGGTTTGGTTAAATAATATAGACTTCCTTTACATTATATATCTTCTTATATCTTCTCTTACTAGTTCGAGTGCTGAGAAAATACATGTTATGTTTACGGGGTGTCTAGTTAAGTACCTTTTGTATGGGAAAATCATACAAAAGATACATATTGGGTATCTGGTGAAAAATGGGTATCTGCTGGGGCGCACCAACACCAGGGGACCTGGTGTTGGGCGCTTGGCACGGCTACCGGCGAATCTTTGCTGACGCCATATAGAGTGGATATACGTCATTCCAGGGGTATAAAACGCGTGTTTTAACCCCGGATATGCGGCACATTACGACGAACAGTAATGTAGAGGAATCTCCCGCTCTTCCTTTGCCGCATTGCATATATTTTCGTGTAGCCGTTGACAACATACACAACCAAGTACAGGCCATCCCACGATCCTGGAAATCACATTTGCATCTTGGGCAAGCGTCATATCCAAAGGAGGTATAATAAACCGCAAGGTCTATCCACGGCCATAGGGGCCGCATTAACATCCACTCGGCTGTTGATACTTGGCTTTCCCTTGTGTATGGAGCACACAATTACGATTACGCAAGCTTTAACTATCAAGAGATTGAGAAATAATTACTAGATGGACCCTCTTTCAGAGATAAGCTGAGTAGAATACCCATGGTTATCTTCGGCCTTCCAAGGTTCAACCAGACTCCCGAGGTCAAATTCTACTTTCCTGTCAGCGAGATTCAATCCGATAGGCCAGAAGAAGGGTTTATTAGACACCTGGAGTTCTTATTCGGTTCGATAGCTCTATTGACTCGTCTCGCACGGTTACTTGTACAGTTTTCATAATTTGTAACCCTTGAGTACCCTCGGATGAGTCCATGATCGGGTCCTCTTCTCGCTCCCAGCCTTTTACTGCTGGCCCTGTTCTCATACTACGGGACATCCTGTGAGACAGTGTATCCTTCGGTGCGGTATTTATCGATCGAGAACCAGACTTTGACGGCCCCCGATAGGTGTATGATATCCCAATATCATCTTCGTAGACTGCAACGAAGGACTTGAGAAAGGCCGTCAAGAGGCAGGTGACACTTATCCCTATGTATGTCTCCGTTGATACCGTGGCATAGGACCCGATGAGAGTTGGATCTTCGGAGGAGAGTTGCACTAGGATGAAGTGCAGACGAACTGCCGCGATGGGGATGAGCCTATCCAGTTATGATGGTGTTAACAAAAGAGTTCTTAAAGCAATCGTGCAGTGAATGAACTTACAAAATCCGACTCTCGAGAGCGCAGAAAACCACAATCTTTTTCTTTGTCGATATTCTGACTTGACGGATTGCAAGTGCAGCGTACACAAGAAGTAAAATCTCGGTGCAAATGTCGAGGGCTGTAATGACTTCCCAGCGGGTCCGCTGTAGTTTTGTCAGTGCTTATACTCATCTGCGGTAGGGACAAGTCATACCAATCCACTGCACTCAATATCGCTGATATCGAACCAGGGATTAGAAGAGCACCGAATTCCCAACAGAAAGATGGATAGTATTGTCCACGCCACCATTACCGGAAGCATGGCGTAGGAAATCCGACGTTGTATCTGAGAGAATAGGCCCTCATAGAACATGCAGGCTGTCATCTTTGAAAGGCCGAGCACGACAATGGAGAAGATATCCGCAGCATATACTATCTTCGTAATGTTAAATATGTCAAAATCTTTGAATTCAATCACAACGGCTTACCTTCAACATTTGTCCTTTGCTTGTGGTGTCGATACCGTCGATCAGAGTTCCCCACCCATAGTGGACCTGGCAAAACACAATTATAATTTGGGCAATTGCTGCAAGCTATGAATTTGTTAGTCCAAAGGCCAGAAGCTCAAGCATTGTAAGTTTACAATGGGGTGAATAATACTGTACCACGAGAGCCCCAAATGCGTAATCATCTCGCTGTAGTCTATTCCGATGGTAAGAGAAGGTGCGCGCTGCGAGAGAAAGCAAAACCAGACACAAGTTGACCGCGGTGATGACCACAACCAGTCCGCTATGATTGTACTCATTATCCGTCGTAAGAGGAGGGCTCACGCCCGAAGGCCATGTGGTCGAAGTAGCCGACATGACAAGCAAGAAGCCGTGTAAACATCGACGGGAAAAAAAAACGAGATCAGAAATCTTCACATTTGAAATATGATAGGGAGGGTTAAAGTCATTTTCAATTATTCCATCGGGAGGAACACAGATCGTCGAATGGGAAATTGTTGGGGCCGAATGACCAAAAAAAAAAAAAAAAAAACCTTCAGCAGTCAGCCCTTGTTCGCTACTAATGCAGGGTTTATTGCCGCCGAATTTATTCAATCGACCATATGAGGGCTCCTAGTGCGCCACGGGCACCTAGTTGACGGGGGTTAGGAATTGTGCCAAGCTACCACTTTAATTTGGCTACGGTAACTAATCCCCATCAACTAGAACTCGGTGCGACACAGTAGCACCAAACATGACCGGAGGTAGAGAAATAACCGGGTGGCATGGTTTGCAAGGCTTATAATCCTTGTCGGGCTATATCAAGGCTAGCAGGGCGCTAGAAGCCAAAAGGAGTCCAGGGCGTCAATCACGATTTGATTTCCTCATTGAGGTGACGCGTCCCCCCATTCCTTCTTAAAATAGTCTCCAAGTTGACTTTGAAAAAATTTGTCGACCTGTGCCAGTGTGAGCGACAACCTATGTATGTTGTATCGAATGAGTGAACGCAAAACAATGTTTTTATACGCACGGGACATCTGTGGAAAAGACTTTATCTACCCGCTCCCGTCCCAATCAAAAACACAGGCTTGGCATAAGTCAAGCTAATGCCCAGGTGAGTATGTGGTCGCCGGAGAACATCATTCCATGATATTATGACCTTGGATAGCCCCATAATAACTAGTGTCTTGATGGACTTTCGTACTTTCGACATTCTGCTAAACTAACATTGTTACTTCATACATTGTAGTCAATGTATATTCCCCACTTAGTAAAGCCTCAAAAGGGAATTCGCTCATGTAACCCTAGTCTAGTGCCAAAAAGGATTCCTCTCTCTGAAACAAAAGCCGCTCTAGGCCCCTATAGTTAAGAGGTTCAAATTATGTAGTGATCTTAAATCGAAACACGCCGACAACTAAATAGTTATTAGCCAAAATGAGTTCCCCTCGGTGGGGCAGCACAGGGCAGCACGAGGCACAGGGTTACAATGTAAGGGATCCATTATCCCACGGGTATTCCGGCCCTCCATGCGAGGTAAAATTTGATACTTTACTCCCACGGCCCCCTTAATCCTTGAGAACCTAATTCTATCTCTGTCACTCCTTTGCCCATTCATCGCATCATGGAAACCTCAATTAAAGCGACCGCGATGGAGACGCTGGATATGGGTATAGATCATAGGAATCTAGAGGCGTCCCAAAAAGGCGGGACAACCCTGGACGACGATGAAATGCATCGTATGGGAAAAGTTCAGGAGTTCAAGGTTCGTTTACCCGCTTGTCCGGGTATGTATCCCATGCATATCTAATATTCTGCGACTTTAATTCAGAGAAACATGCGACCTCTCGCTGCATTGAGCTTCGCATCAGTCTTGCAAGCCACTTGGGAATATCTGATCATGTGAGCTTATTGGACTATCCTTTCTCTAAGCGACAGGGATACAGGACAAACGAATTAACTACTTCCAGTTCGGACTACCAGGGATTGGAGAATGGAGGCCTAGCAGGCATGTTCTGGTCATACATTTGGACGTTTATCGGATTCGGGTTCATTATTATGTCGTTGTCGGAAATGGCTTCGATCGCACCTACCGATGGAGGCCAATACCATTGGGTATCAGAGTTTTGCTCCCCTCGATACCAAAAGTTCCTCAGCTACGTCACTGGCTGGATGTCTGTACTGGCATGGCAAGCCGGAACAGCTTCTGGGTCCTTCCTCACTGGCACCATTATCCAGGGATTGATCAGCGTTCGCAATCCGGATTACGATCCTCAAGGCTGGCAAGGGACTCTACTTGTGTTCGCAATGGTTCTGGTATCATATATTTTTAATGTGTATGCGGCCGATCTGATGCCGATGTTAAGTAACATCTTGATGATTCTCCACGTCCTTTGCTGGGCAGTGATCCTGATCGTTCTGTGGGCTATGTCCCCTCATCGATCTGCTGAAGATGTTTTCGTTAAGGATTGGAAAAATCTGGGAGGGTTACCTACAATGGGAGTGAGTGTGATGGTTGGACAAATCTCAGCTATCTATGGCTGTCTTAGTAAGTTCCACTTGTGTTATTCACACAGATAAAATTCTATGGAAAAGAGACTAACTACCACTTAGGTTCCGATGCGTGCGCACATATGTCAGAAGAAATTAAGGACGCTGGCCGGAACGTACCACGGGCTATGGCTTGGGGATATTTCTCTAATGGAATTATGGCAGCTATCTTGCTGATTGCCTACCTCTTCGCCACTCCGTCCGTTGAAGATTCTCTTAACGATGTCACCGGATTCCCCTTCCTCTACGTATTCAAGCAGGCTACCAATACCGCAGGAGTCAACGGGTTAACAGCCATCATCTTGTTACCCGTCATTTTCAGCAATATTATGTTCAATGCCTCCACTTCTCGCCAAACTTGGGCTTTTGCTCGTGACAAGGGTCTTCCCTGTTCTAAATGGATTTCCAAAATTGATCCTAAGCGCAAAATTCCTGTCAATGCTATTGCCCTATCTTGCATGTTCAGCTGCTTGCTTTCTCTGATCAACATCGGCTCGGATACTGCATTCAACGCCATCATCTCTCTCAACACCGCTGCCTTGATGTACACCTACGTGATCTCAATCACCTGTATGATCTGGCGAAAGATCTGGCACCCGGATACCATGCCAGTTGGTCGGTGGGATATGGGCCGGAACTGGGGGTTGGCTATAAACGTCATTGGTCTGTGTTACTCCGTTTTCGCGATGTTTTGGTCATTCTGGCCAGGTGAGCTCCCAGTCACTGCTGAAAATTTCAACTGGAGTGTGGTAATCTTTGGGGCGGTCTTCATTCTTAGTCTCATCATGTATGTCATCAAGGGGCGGAAAGAGTATTCCGGCCCAGCCGTGGATGTCAAACGTGCGGACTAGGTTGTTGTGAAGGAAGAGAAAGAGTACAGGGGATAATTAATTCAACAGCTACTTGTGAATAAATAAGTCAAAATATATATCCAAGATATGAAAGCTTTAATGCCGACAGAGGTTGCTTGTGATAGACTTCCTTTCCAAATACGAGATGTTCCGGAATTTACTAAATGATCACGGAGAATGATTACTTCAACTGGTATGGAAAGCATCTCGCCTACAACCTCAAGAAGAGACTGGTCTAGTTCCGGTGCTCTCTTTTGTGAGACAAGCACAATATAGAAGGGGAATGTGTAGAGAATCGAGCCTAGTCCAGCAAGGAAGTCCCTTTCAAACGGCTCCCAGAGTCGCTTGACCGAGAACTAGCAATCACCCGTTTCATCACCACTAAGCTGAGATGATTACTGAAGCTGGCATGTGGCCTGTGGCTCAAACAAGGCGTAATCGACGCGACGTCCTCTATTCGTGTTAAAGTCTACTAGATGAGATCATGAAAAGGCACAATGTATTGTATTGTGGAGTGTATGTAGAAGTTATGAAGGAAAGGAGAGAACTAGACTACTACTATGGAGAGTACAGATAATGTGATACATGAGAGATATCAACAATTCGATCGAGAGGCAGGCCTTGCAACGACAGGGCTTCCGTGCCAGATACGGGCCCCCCCGTGGGTGGTCACAAATGGGATGCCCTTTCCCGTCAGGCACCCTGCGATCCCGGACCCGGCAAGACTGTCATTCCCTCGATCGACTCCCTGAGACAAGTCGATCCAACGCCTGTGAAAACTGTTAGTAAAATTGAGGTGAAATTGAGGTGAAAGTGAAATGAAAGTGAAATGAAAGTGAGAGAAGTTTGAAAAACTTACTCCTTGAAGTTCATGTCATAATCCTGAAGCATCTTCTTCAGGAAATTCATATCCGCCGTCTCCCACGCTCTCTCCGGTCCTGTCTTCCAGAAACGATGCCAATAGAAGTCCGGGACCTTCAGGTCATTGATCCCGGGTAGGGATCGAGTGATTGGCCTCTCGATGCCTAGTGCCAGTTCGCCACGGTGCCACTCGTAGCGAATCTGGTACTGGTCCCAGCTGTTGTAGTGGATAGTACTACTGTGGGGAGAAAGAAGAGGAAGAATCATTAATTGATTGCAGGGGTTTATATACCCTGCTAAATCATCTAAACCATGCTCAATCTGTAGCAAACAAGCTAGCAAATAGCAAACAAAAGGCTCAGTCTGTAGCAAATAACCAACATGCAAATGGCAAACATGCATGCATGGGATAATGTTAGACAGACTACGGAATGTAGGGTCTGGAAAGTAGAGAGGGCGAGAGTTGATTACTATGGACGGAGAGAAACTGCTAGATAACTACAATCCTGAGGGTTGATGTCTGAGGCATCAATGTGGGGCCTAAGGCCACCACAACAGATAATCGTTCGACACCAGCTCGTTTCGCTTCTGGACTCAAGGCAGGCTCTCTTTATTCTTTATACTATGGTCGTATCATGTTAGGGGTGAGACAAAGTGACACAATGTAGGTGAGATGATTGGGTGAGAATCAAGTACGTACGACCGCCGCACTGGAACGATCGCGTTTATATTTTGTATTGAATAATTTGATACACATCATTATTCTAAATTCTCTAAATCATAATTCGAGCTGGAAGGCCTGATAATCTGCGTACCCCCCAGCCTCACATTCCAGGATCATCCATCTTCCGTGTTTTGTTTGGACGAAAGAAGATATCACATATTCGCAATAGCCGGTGTTTATGTATCATCGCCCGCATAATTTTTGTGTTGTTTTCCCCTTATAATTTATTGCTAACTAATGCATAATAATGTACACATGACTGGCTGTTGGTCAGTACCACCTCCTTTATTCTGGGCTGGTGATAGACTTGGGTGTCTGCACAAATGAATACTGGGCATTCGTAGCCATCAGTGTGGACGTTTTCCCAGTCACCTTAGGATCTGGGCCGATAAAGTTGCCTGGGAAGCCAACGTCGAATGGCTTTTTGCTCTCAAGGTATTCCATTTGCTTCGCTGTCAATCGGATACTGAGCGCCCCGATGTTTTCCTTGAGATGTTCAACTTTGCGGCCGCCAACAAGAGGAAACACATTTGGTGCTTTCGCCATCACGTATGCTATAGCAACCGAAGTGAGGGATTTAATCCCGTTCTGCTTGGCCACCTCGAAAAGTGCAGCACTCATAGCGGCTTCTTCTTCGCTTTGCTCCGCACCTAACATGCTACGGAGGCCCTGTCCCTGAGCTTTCCGGTGATCAATTTCCTCCTTTGTTTTGAATTTTCCTCCGCCCATAACATCCCAGGGTGCAAGTGCCATTCCAAAATAGCGCGCCATGGGGATGATGTCCCGTTCAAAGTCACGGAGCATGACATTCCATCTACCCTGGTAGATGCTGAATGGTGTCTTTCCGTGCGATCGAGCATACACGTTTGCTGCAGACACAACCCACGCCGGCGTATACGAGATACCCAGGTAGAGTACCTTCCCTTGTTCCACAAGGATATGAAGACTGTCCATAACCTCTTCGATTGAGGTGGTATGATCCCACCAGTGGAGATACAGGATATCAATCCAATCAGTTTGCAGCTTCTCCAGTGAATCCCGAACACTCATGTGGAGGCTTCGTCTGTGGTTGCCGCAATGGTTCGGGGCATTTCCCTTGCCGAGCTTATACGACCGAAAGTCTGTGGTGAACTTGGTCGCAATCACCAATTGATCGCGGTTCTTGCGTTCGGCGATCCATTCCCCGATCCAGGTCTCGGATTGCTCGTTCTGGTAGTTGTTTGCTGTATCAATAAAATTTCCGCCGGCTCCATAGAATGCGTCGAGAAGTTTAAAGGACTCCTCTTTGCTCATGGAACCCATTACTTCCGACCACGTATCGCCAATGGACATGGCTCCGAGTTGCAGAGGGGAGACACGAATCCCAGCCGTAGAGGAGAGAACGCGGTAACGTCCCAACTCGGTATCTGGTTCTGGAGCAGGGGCCCAAATATCCGCCATGATAAGTCAATTATAGAACACTGGGGAGATAAAGGGGAATGAAAGTTCAGTTTGAGGCAACTCGAACTTGGCTGGCGAAAGTCAAGCATATATATATTTTCTGACAGCTTCATGACATCACTACCAATGTGTTTTTCCCTGTGTCATTTCCAGCAATTGGAGTCATTGAGAGCAAATCCCGAAGACCATTCTCTCATAACCCCGGAAAGCATATAGCGGGCCCACTGTCGCTGAATTTGGGTCTGGCCACAATAACATAAAGCACATTCATGAGCTAGAATCATGCGTAATAGAAACCAATTGACTGGGTACAAAGTGACTGGATGCCTTATTTATTGAGTAAACATAGTAGTTAGCTACTGCAAGTGTAGTGACACCTAAATCTCACCTCAACCTCATTTTCTTAAAAGCTCCACTCATCCTAATTGAATATTATTGCAACAATATTGCCATTATACCCGTCGTGGTGCCGCCAATGAGAACAGTTCTGTCATCACCGTCCCATGGATGTCTGATCAAGGTCGCAGCCCCGGAAAGCTATCCGATCGTAAAAAGTGGCACCCGAAGAGCCTAAATTCACCTTCATTGTCCACGATCCACCAATAACTTTAGGTATATACATCAATTGTTCCGACAGTTCTAGGATCGGGCATTGGCAGTTCGTCAGGCATGATTCGATGAGCTTGTTATATTCGGAACCTTAATGTCGTTAAGGAAGCAGAGGAGAAAGTTCAGTTCCTTCCAGGCTGCGCCCCTATTATGGCAGAAGCGGTGACGTAGTACCAAGACTTATAGTGGCCAGGGTTCAAAACCCCCTTTATAGATGATTTGATTCTTATGGTTTCCTCTCCATTTAAGTCAATTCCTACCATACATAGACAAAGCCCCTGATCTGTCAAATCCTCTTTATTGTGTTGACATTTATAACCGCCACAAAACATGGAGGTACTGCCATTTGTGTGCAGATGAAAAGCTTCATTTTTGACCAAAAATATGGAGAGCGGTGTAAAAAGCGGTGCTAAGTGAGGCACTTAGGCATCAAATCCCACCTACAAAAGGGGTTCTGAACCCTGGCCACTATAAATCTTGGTACCCCGAACGAAGTACGGTATAATTCTCTAGCACCCTGCAGCCCTCTGTGTTGGCGCCTTTTCTCGACCTCGACACTCCCCGTTTGAAAAAATGGCGTCCCTTCTCTCGACGTCTACAGAGATTCTTCGCATTATATTTGCGTCCCTATCGCACGGCCATCTTGCCGCTGTCTGCCTTACGCATAGGGACTTACGATATCCTGCTGAGCCATTTCTCTACGCCCACATTCGATGGACGTGGTCAGACTCCCAGCACCCTCCAATCGCTCAATTCTTGCGAAGCATCGTTCAGAGGCCCGAGCTCGCAACTTATGTCCACGATGTGGTCCTCGATGGTGACAGTTTCGACGAGGGCGTAGATGACCCAGGAAACGCAAGCCCCAAAATACCAGTTACAGCACTTGTCGTGAATGAGCTAGCGGGGCTTGTTGCAAGGATCAATGTTCCATATGCTGAAGAATGGATCCAAGAGCTACGCGCCGGATCGATGGACGCGTTTACCACTCTTTTTATATCACAACTCCACAATCTGAAACGTCTCTTCCTTGACAAAAATTACAACCGAGAGACCCGCCTCAGGGGCATGATGTTCCGGTCGGCACTCTGCGAGGAGTCCACAAATAGCCATCTCAGTTCTTTCACATATCTTGAAGATGTGTCCGGAGATTCTGCCTGCCTTCACTACGATATTCGCAGGAAAACGCAAACGAGAAACACACAAGACATCCTCCCTCTCTTCTACCTACCATCAGTCAAATAAATAAGGGCTTTGGTCGATAACCCTGCTACTTTCGCATGGACCGGAAAGAGTCCACCAAATCCACGGGGGCTAAAAACCCTCGACTTGGCTATGTTGCGTGAAAGGCATCTTGGCCAAGTCTTATCGGTCACGCCCAGGCTTCAGAAGCTTAAATGGGACTGGTACTACCGCCGAGATCTGAGAGATGATTCCGTCACCGATATCATCGATTTGGACCAAATCGCCACGGGTCTATCTCATGTTAAAGAGACTTTGACAGACCTGACTATTACAGCCGGATCAGAAGGCTATAAAGCCGACCTTGGAGTGCCAGAGGTCCAATTCAGTGGATCATTCAAGGTCTTTAGAGGACTTGACAACTTGAAAAGATTGAAGGTCCCGATTCCGTTTCTGCTTGGATTTTCTCCCTCGGCGTCAAAAGCAAATCATTTGGCAGTTGCGCTTCCTGCCAGTCTTGAATGGCTGACTTTAACCGACGGCTTATGTTTAAACGAACAATGGATGTGGCAATGGGAGACTGACTACCTTTTGGGGGCTATTCGATCATGGCTTCAAAATTGGAAGAGACACACACCTAATCTTCGGGGATTTTGTCTGTTGGGAAGTGTGATGAAAGCGCAAGATTGGGAACCTGACATGATACAGGGGTTAAGAGATTTAGGAACACAGTCCGGAATCGAGGTTCAAATAACTGACATTAACCCCAGGTGGTCAGGTCATATGTTGCGAGATCTCCAATTATGATACAGTAGTACCAGCGATTCCGCAATCCTTGCTAATCGACCCTCCAGCAAGGGCTTCCAGCGTGTAGGGGCCCAACAACGTTTCGGTATCCATGGGTATCATCCCAACCTCTGCGGTGAACCTATTGCAGCCCCAAGGATACTGCGCATTCGTTAGTTGGTTTTTGAGAAGGCCACAGTTATGAGAAAATCGGCTCCTTACTAATTCCCCGGCTCCACATGGGTCTGTTTGTGTCCAGCCACTGGTTTCGTTTGACCGAAACCCCAGATCGTGGGATCTACCACCTTCATGAGGACGCGCAGACCACCTCACTCAGAATCGACAACGTGGTAGTCAACCCGACAGCGCAGGGTCGAGGTTACGGATATCATATAATCAAGTATGCGGAAGTGGAAGCTCGAAATAGGGGGCTGTACAGTGTAACGTTATTCACCAATCTGAAGATGTTCGAGAATATCAGGTTCTATGAAAAGCTCGGGCTTGCGGAAACGGATCGAAGAATAGAGCATGGATTTGAACGTGTCTATCTACATAAGAAGCTTTGTTAGTGAGGATTGGGATTTATTGGGGAAAGGGACTTAGACTCAGGTCAATCATTGTCACTGGTGGTATCCTGGATAAAATTAGGTTATGCCCAACACTTTCTGATGCGAGAATTTACGGGGAAATTCTTTCAATCGAAACCAAGTCATGGGTGTTCAAATTCAAAAACATTAAGTAGCACATGTGAATAGCCATGGTTCACATGAGGAACGTGTCAGTCCTTTTTCAAAATATATACAAAGAAGGTCCGTTAAAGAAGTAGATGCAATGTGGGAGACATAGAAAGAGGAAGAAAAGAGATAAAGAAGAAGAAGCGGAGGAAAACGAGACATGAAGAAGTAGTGATGAGATCGTGAAGGAAGGAATACATGTTATAGTGACAGAAATAGGGTATCGAGGGCATCACACCACGGGAAAATATACATGGTAACGATTCAGATGACCGGAAAATTAAAGAAAATAAGTGTCAAGGTTCATGAGAAACGTTCATCTCCGCCATCCTACATGAGACGGCCTAGTTGAGGAGAAGTCCTCCTTGCTAGAGCGCTCACTGGACACCTCGTTAGGATAAGCAGGCTCGTGGGTGATCTCAATGGTGGTTTCTTGGTACACCTTTCCGATCGGGGTCATTTCATGATCATGGCCGTGGTTGCCGTGTGTGCTGGGTGAAACGATATTATCCGTTGACCCGTCGCGGTCAAGGTCATCGTTGAAGGTGCCGCCCATTTTGCGGGTGGGATCGGCGGTGATGGTAGTCAAGTGAGTCTCGCCGACTCGCTTGCCCTTGCTGCCAGTGAATTTGTTGTAGGAGTGGTCCTGGCTGGGTTCAGACTCGATAATTAGGTTGCGGCGGGTGAGAGAATATAGAACGACATCGACCAGCCCGGAGCTGGTGATGATGGCACCGGAAACACAGAAGAATATGATACTGGGTGCGTCGCCATCAGCTGTGGCCATGCGGCCTGCGGCGAGCGGTAACGATAGGATGATATAGACGGTTGGGTAGATGGTCATGTAGCCTACGACGCGGCGGAGGCGCTTGAGGCTCTGCAGCTGGCTGTTGCCGAGGATGGCAGAGGCGGCAATCTGCCGACGTAGTTGGAAGTACATTACAGCGTAGAGAATGACTGTACCGAATTGGGCAATGAAAATCCAAATGTAGTGAGTCCATAAACGGGTGGTCTCGAATTCATCGCTGATCCAGCACCAGGCGCCGGAAGGCACGAAGACATCGCCACCATGCATTGATAATGGGATGGTTACCATTATAGCCACGAAGGCCCAGACGCCAACGACAAAAGAGACGAAGAACCTGTAGGACATCTTGCGTCCCCAGACGACTAAAAGGAATGTGTGGAAGGCGATGGCAAGCACGAAAAGACCACTACCGGGGTCTCCAATTTGCAGCCATAGCCCTTGGAGAAAGCATCCGGCGGAACCAGATTCGATTTTGTTTTTCAGAATCCATCGTAAACAGATAATAAATGCAAGCGACTGTTGGAAATCGGCCAGAACAAGGTTGTAAATAAGAATGATGTACTGGTTGTAACCGATGTAACGTGTATAGCTGCCGCGCCAGAAAAAAAAGTCGATAGGTGATGAAACTGAGGAGTATTGATGTTGCAATGAGAGATAGGAAGGCCATTACTGCGATTGCTATTAGACCTCGTCGATGCCAGTCTGGAAGAGGGTCGATATCAAGTTCGGGGGAGCTGGTCAATCGAGCTGCCAATGAGTGCTCATTGTTTCTAGGCATCAAGCCCATGAGGATGAGTGCTGACATGGTGGAGTGTCTTGTCGGTTCGCTTCAGTTTCCAGAGTCTGCTATCATTGTCTGGTTGAATTGGTAAAATCCAAGGCTGCAAGATGACGTTCCTGGGGTCCAGAATTTGATCGACGGGCAACGAAAAGTGATATATAAGGCCGATGCGAGTGCCAAGAAATGAGAAGCTGAATATGCTTAAACACTACCTACCCCTCGAACTGCCCACAAGGGAATATAAAGAATAGCTCGGGGAGAAGGAAAGTCCACAAGGCATGAAAGTTGAAAGCCGGATGCAGTGAGAAAGGAACAAGAAACAGCGCAGCACCCAAACTACCTGGACTCATTGAACTCAAAATTTGATAGGCAAGGACAGAATAATGAGACTTCAACCTACAGGCGTCAATGAGGGTGACCCACGACAAGTTTGAAGAGTGGAATAGTCCGTGGGAAATATGGGCAACTTGGGAAACAAGAGTGCGATCTCCATAATAACTCACGGCCCAGAGCCGTGAATCCCTGTATACCAACGGATATTGTACCCCACTTACCCTATTTAGCCTACCTTTAGGCCATATGTGACGCTCAAGTGGATAAATGGACACAGGTTCGCCACAAGATTGTGGAATAAAACGGCCGGAAACCTTAGTATAGTTAGTCTACTCCGTACCAGTTCCACTCGAGAGACAAGGCGAACTGTCTACATAGTTGCATACAAAAGTACAAACTAGAGAAGGGCATTCGCCATCTAGAAACGTTACTACATCTAAAAAGACACACCCCCGTTTTTTTTTTTTGCATAAGAAGACACAAAATTCATCCAGATCCCACGCACCCCGTATTCTCCGTCTCAGGGCCAAAGCGTACGTTGGCCCATTATCAAGGGGCTCAGATCGCTAGTACTACACTATGTTCAGGGGCGAGGCTTCTGGAACACTAGCAGGGTTAGTGGGGTTAATTAAGGCAAGTTTATTCTTTGTACAGAGTACTTTTTGTACTCTGTGTCGGAAGAATTTCCCCAGAATGTTCTATAAAAGCCACCGGACTCTTTCCCGAACCGCTCAGAGGCACTTATAATATAAAATTAACTGATCAGTGGGGGATATATCATGTTCATTACCATTCAAATCAACAAAAGAAAAAGAACACAAAGTACACAAAGTACAAAGCATAATGTGGGCGACCAGGGGCAGGGTGGACCGGAGGTGACTCCAACAAGTACTCCGTATTCCTCCGTATGAAGAAATGATTTTATGTGTAATCCACCCCGCAGAGAATATGCCGAATGCGGATACGGGAGAAAAGTGTTAAACGTCAAAAAAAAAAAAAAAAAAAAAAAACAGAAGGATTATACGACACTTAAACCTCTTAGACATGCGATTGGGCCAGGTTAAGCTTCGATCCGCCTCTTGATTCTCCAACCACAAGAGAAAATCACCGGTTTTTAATGGAGTCAACCGGACTGAACGTAAAATTTCATCGATTGTGGAGGTCACACGGGTAGCAGACCTTTGTTTGGTTCCCTATTGCCGGTTTAATTTAACTATATTTATGCCGATAGACTGGATAGACAGGATAGACACGATAGACAGGATAGACAGGATAGACAGGATAAAGGAGACAAGTTCATGTTCCAGTATGATTCCGGCTAGGACGGACTAGTGGGGACTTGCCCCTCTAGTGGATGATAGGATCAATAAAGTAGAACGCTGAAAGGATGATTACGCACCATGGTCTGGTTTAGAGCCGCAGCGATCGTGGAGTTGGCAATCGTAACCCGCCAAGGAAGGAATCTTGGCCCCGAGTGAAAGGCGGGAAAGTCCACAAGGTAATGCGCACATTTTCCGAAGTGTGTCTCATGTACGGAGTATTCCTCAGGGGTAATTGAGAGTATCCAATTTTATGTTACACCCGATTCTGGTTGACAGCTTAGTAATACCCCCTGATACCTAGTTAGGTAGTTAGGTATCCTAAACGGTGTACTCCGTACAGAACATGCTGGACATACTATATTTCCTTGGATATTGTGGAAACCTCCCGGAGTTAAAACACACTTAGCGCCATGTCCCATTCTATTCCAACCGGATTTCTTCCCACGTCTTATCCTCCTCGCCCCGCCCACTGTCGATCCAAATTCCAGCAACCACATTGTTTGTAGGCCAAGGCCTGCGTTTGGTTAAAAATTGCATATACATACATACTCGAATGAGATGAAAGCTTAGATGGTCCGCTAAAAAAAACTTAGTTCGCCGGCCATTGTTCCATTACCTTCTCTGTCGGTGGAATCCGGGTAAACCCCCTTAACCTTGTTTTACTCCTCGGAATCAACCATATAACTAGTACGGAGTAGTAGTAGCTGGATTATTATAGCCTCCACTAAGGGGAACGGAGTATATCCGGTTACTCAAGCGGCAGCCGCATGCCGAGCTCCCGGCTCAGATTGGAGCCTGAATCATATATATCAACTCCACATTCCTTCGCATACAAGATATACATACAGTATAAAAATGAAGTATCTCGTGCGATAACAACCCAAACGGGTCTAAGACATACGCCAATCAATCTATCAATAATCCAATTTCACTCTTGTGGAAAGTATATACTCGCCCTAGCGTTTTGTTCCGAGCCGTGGACATGCACATACAAAGCCTGTCAAATTTGAAGATTCGACTAAGGGGTCAAATTCCCTATTTTGGTGAAGACAATAACATAAAAACCTTATGGCCTTAGCCTATCGATCATTAGCGTAGTTCATTGTGGTTAAAATCACTCAAATCATACCCTAAGTACCCTATGACTTCGGTAATAAATAGCGTAATGATCACCACCGAGATCTCCGAATTCCGCGACCCGGGAGGCTGGCGATCTACGTGAGCATCTTCTGTGCTCTTGTGCACCCCGTATATACGGAGGTTTTACTTTATACATCGTGGCGGTAAGTAGCAAATAGAGAGACTATTGGGTAGATCCCCTCTAGTAATACGGGCCGTACCAGGACTTTCACTCCTGGCCCGTGTGCCATGCGATCGACAATAGTCCTCTTTCCAAAGCGATTATTGCTGTTGTGCATACAGAAATACGGGGTAGTGTATGCTCATTATTTAGACTGAAATAACATCAATAGATCTACTTGCACAAAAAGTTAGAAGTACAACATACATCGATGCTTACCAAAAAGGAAATCCCATGAATACAACATACCTCCGGACACACCAGCAATGCATGGTCTCCACCAACTTAACCGTAGGAGGATGTGAATGGCCCTAGGCCAGTTAATCCAGTCTGTCATTTTTGCACAAAGTACTCCGTACATGTCGGTGAGGAGTACCATAAACCGCGGTGGGTAGTAGTGGAACTCACTTATGCAGCTTGCCCCGTCGACAGGGGATGGAGTGGCAGGATATAAAAAGATGCCGACGTCCGCGAAGGATTTCAGTCAAGTCCCACAGCGGGCTAAACCCACAAAATGCTTCATTCACGTCAGACATTATTCATGTTGTACACTCTGTACAGTAGAGATGCATGACTGGACCCTGTCAGTTGCCTTTTGCGGTGGATTTGGTGGTTTCACCTCTTGTGGATGATTGCTTCCTTTACTTTCATTGAAACTCGTAGGATCGAGGCTAGTCGTGATCTAATGCACAATTCCTGGTTTCGGAAAATCACCCTTCTTTACTCCGTAGTATCAATTGTTCTTTGATAGAGTGTCCACTCTACGTATTTCGTGCATTCGTTCTATGTCCCGAATTGCTCTCTATCTGTCTTCCTCTGCCATATCTTTTTCTTGATGATTTACCACCTGCCTTATACTCATTTAGTATCGATGTGAGTGAGCTGGAGGGGCTAGAAGGGTATTAAACATCCGTGCGTTTACACCTTACTATTCATTTTAAGGATATAAAAAGTCGGCGCATGATGTCAATCGTACTTTTGTGACCTATAGAGCGATCCACAACAAGGACAATGGTAAGTCACGAACATCATCTGTTACATGCTGCGTGAGGTCCTCTCAAATACATATGTAGCATCATTGGCCTCCATCCAGTTTCATACGCACCCCATCAAATATATATATCAACTTTCAACTATATATATCACTCATCTAATTCAGTAAATATATATCAATTTTAGTATTATTAGATAGAGAAAAAGTCAATGAATGTAATGCATTCAATATTCAGTGTAGTAACCCCCTTACTTTGCGTAGGGCAAGCAATCTCTTGGGCATAGAGCGGTTCAAATTGCCAATTGCACCCTGATCAAGTGCATCGCATGCAGTGTATATGCACGGACTTACTATTGGTGAATTGCAAGACGACATCTATATAGTGTACGGCTAGTGAATGAGCTCCATTCGGTGGGATGATGTCGTAAGATGTAGCTGATGACGAGTGGCGATCCGTATGTGGTGCTATTTTACTATTTCTACATATTTGTATTCCCTAGGCGCATTCACTTTTGGACTCAGGTGAAAATACTACGTGAGTCATACTACTACTACTACTACTACCCCTGTAGTGTCCAAGCAACAAGGTTACTGTCCATCCGTACCAGCCATCCCAGGGTTAAACCGTGGTTGCATGATCGGGATTTCCCGAGGTCCATTAGAGCTAACCGTCGCGACAACGGACCGGGAGTCCAGTTAGACTCAAGAGTCGTGGACGTAGGCTGTTGTAGATCTTAATTTCGCTTTTCCCTTGTTTGGACTTGTCTATAGTCTCCTATAACTAAATCATTGCAATACCTAGATCTAGTAGGCTTATATTGCAAAATACTAAGAATCCAATCGCTGGGAGATGTTAAATCAAACTTGTATCGTAGCCTAAACGCACAGCCAGGCATTGGTCATGGGAGGGAAGCTCATGGCATTCATAAATCATCAAAAGAGCAAAATGTAAAAAGGGGGCGAGGCAGTAAGCCAAGCGCGAAAACAAAAGAATGCAAAAAGAACAAGCTCGAAACATAGTAAAAACACCCAGGACAAGAAAGTAAGGAGGGGTATTATAAGTTCGTCAAGCCCATTGCGACAGCAACAGTTATATCCATATCCCACGCTATCCAGAAAACAGTCCTGGAATGATTCCAACGCTGCACGTAGATCGTAAATCGAAAAGAATTATTCCCATTCCATCCCGGTACCGACCTATCTCCGTCTCGAGTTTCGCGTATCCCGACGATCAAGACCGTCATCTTCCTCGTCTTCCTCCTCGACAGGCGCAGGTGTGCGTCGCTCAGTGCGTCTCTTAGGCCGACGACGGCGGTTCGAGCTGATGTTACTGGCCGAGTCATCGGGCGCAAGAGAGCGCTCGTCGTCGAGGAAGTCGTCTTCGCCGCCGCTTTCCCACGTACCAACGCCTGAGAAGGGCGTGCCTAGACGCGCTTCGACGAACGAGCCCCGGCGGCTTTGGTTTGCTACGGAGAGGCCGGCGCCACGTTCGCGTAGTGCACGCCGCACGACTTCGGCTTTGCAGTGGAGGGCTTCGAAGGCGTCTTCGAGGGCTTCCATTCCGAGGAAAATGTCGCGCTCGACTTCTGCTAACGCGGCTATTTCAGTTTCCTCGTCGAGGGCGATCGGGCCGCCGAATGAAGCGGGAGATGAAGGCGCGCCGTTGACTTGGCTTGAGGGTCGGAAGCTGCCGTCCATATAATTGGGCGTCGGTCCCCGGGAGATACCGCCGCCCAAGGGTGTGTTGGAGCGACTGCCGTTCCAGCGGGCCCCGGCGGCGTTTGCCGTGGGACCGGTGTCTTCTGCGCCACTGCGGAGGAACCCGTCGAAGCGGCCAGAGATGAGGATCTCCCACTCGTCATCGCTGATAGCGGAGAGGGTGGCGAGAACATGGTGGAGGGTAGGGTTATTCAGCATGTACATAGCAGTTTCTGGGTCGCGAGGGAGGGAGGGTAGTCGATAAAGACGCTGGATGGCGGAGGCCGACGAGACAAGCGCTGAAGATTTCGGTCGGGGCTTGTCGTTGTCAGATCGCGGGACAGGAGTAGAAGAATTGATGCCAAGCAAAGAGCAGAACAATGAGCGCTGGTGGGGTTCGAGATGCGTGAGCATGGCAAAGGTCAACGTCTCATCGTCAACCTCGTTAGGAGCGCTGGTGCCTGGATCATTCTGCTCGTAAAGCCATTTGTCGACGGCGACCTTCGTCTTTCGAGATTGCCGCATGAAGTGTTCGCGGTACTCTTCAGGAACGTCAACGTCAAGCTTCTGCATTGGAACATGCTCATCGCCTGGCGCACCAGTGTCCACGGTAGTTGGTGCCATTGTAAAAGGAGGCCACATGGGAAGTTCTCTGCGGCCAGACACGAGCTCCAAAACCTCACCCCAGCTCACTCCATCTGGTCGATCGTCTATCTCCGCTTGGTCGCATATCTGGCAGCTACATGGCTCGGATGAGATGTCGCGCGCGAACACGGCTTCGAGACGATCCAATAAACGGCGGGCGACAGACCGGTAGCCTGTTGCGACAGCGAGAGATCCATTCTTACTCATGACCTTTTGGTAGTCGTCTAGTAAACGGTTATATGGATCGAAGATCTTGCCAGCGATAGCCCGGGACTGAGGTTGTCCTTGCGAAAATGGGTCCTTCTGCCCGAGGCTAGCCAGGAGCGCCCTCGAGACCTTATTTTCCAGACCACCATTTTTCAGCAAGTAATCGACTCGGGGAATAGTAACAGGCAATTCGGGCGGAGGTGGGGGCGGCGGGGGCGCGCCAAACGAATTCGGATTCACTGGTTTCACAAAATCGATCGATTCATCGCTTGCAGTGCGACGATGGGACATGGCCGATCGGTTCTGGGTTCGAGAGGGAGGCTTCGTAGGTGGGGTCATGGGTTTTGGGGTCATGGGTTTTCGTGGCACCGACTGCTGCTGGTTAGGCGCAATAGACGTCGCGTCGGACCCGTTGGCTGACTCTGCGCCGATATCACGAAGCGTAATGTTCGACTGTGAGGCAGACATCGTCGACCGACTCGACCGTTTGGGTAGCTTCCTATCATCAGAGACCTTTGTCTTGGACTTGTGGCTTGATGATCGAGGCGAAGCTTCAGTCTCATCCTTGGGTCTGGATTTTGTAGGGGTCTCTGTTCGCGACGTCTTGCTGGACTTGGACTTGGTGCTATCATCGCGTTTCGACCGGAGACTCGATGAGGACCTGTTGACCTCGGAGGCTCTGATTTTTATATTTGTTTTCTTCTTGGGTTTTTCTGCCTCCTTCTCATCCTCGTTGATGATACTGCCCTTCCTCGATTCTTGGTCGAGACCGGTCAGGGGCGGACTAGGAGGCGCATGGTGATTCTCGCGATGACCGTTCTTCCTGTCGTCATGTGTCAAATCGGTCGGGTCTGGTGTAGGGATGCTGGCTCGGACGCCTTCCTTGCTGTGAGCTTTGGAGAAAGTAGGGTACGGTAGACTAGTTCTCGACTCAAGGAACGAGGCCTCTGATCTCTCAAGTCCAGGCATGGAGGACCTGCGTTGGGAAGTTGATGAGCGAGCCGTGGTAGAATCCTCTGGGTCCTTGGTTGAGGTCTTTCTGTTTGTTTTGTTTGTCTTAGCCTTGACGGTCTTCGACTTCCTATCGTCGCGGTTTAGTCTAACAGGAAACATGGCGAAATCCCTATCGTGTTGAGGACCGCGGACCGCGCGAAAGAGTCGTTACCTGTCTAGGCTCGCACCGCCACTGAGGGGAATGTGATTCTATTTTTGTCTCCAATTGTACTGGCGCTTAGTTCGGGCCGTGACTGGTCGTGATTAGTTGTGACTGGTCGCTTAACGTCGCAATGCACGGGAGCCAATCCGGCATTCCATGTGTCTGGGGGGATCTGGGGAAAAGAAAGGGATATGAGTTGAGAAAAAAGAAAAGAATAACCTCATTCAGGTACGACGCATGAAATTGTTGGAAGTGGAAGGAAGCGCACCATGCGATTATGCGGTGAACAATCTGGGCCCCGCTCTTTGAACTGACGTGGTTTTGCTGCATGGAAGCCTGAAATCGGATCCTGAGAGAGAGATATATATATACATAGACATAACTATATATACTAACTAGTTATATAAAGAGTACATAACCTCTCAGCTGAAAACTTTCCGAGGGAACACAAATTCCTACTGCCTGAGGCAACTACGTATACAAGTATGTGGATTTGTAAACTTGATATTCAGCGTATCATGTACATCAACACTTGGGATCAATCTGATCCATGTAATCCATTCACAGCCTTGACAGGGGAGGTCTCTAGTACCCAATTCCCCTCCTCTTCACGGGCAACTCCTCCACTCTGCGCAGCTCTCATCGTTTTGTCACTCGCAAGTGTGAGATCACCCGTGTGGTAGTCCCAAATCCATCCTTCTTTCAGCCACATCCATGTAAGATAAGCACGTAGCTCCTTGTCGTGTGGGAGAACGCACTTCCATTCAGGCACAAATCCGACCTCTGTCGCATCCGTCCCTTTCCAGTCAGAGGCTTTTCCCAGTAATTCGTCGCGACAGAAGATCCTCCAGCTATCAAGGGAATATGCTCCAACACCGGGTAAATGTGCAATCTCCCATGCCACCCTCAAATCTTCTTCGTCAATGCATTCTTCACGACCAACATTTCGACCGTCAAGCTTTCGTGGGTAGTGGAGCTTGCGATATCTTTTGCTTTTGTTCGGGGGTCTGATATCCATGTTTGTGCCAACGTGATGCATTTCCTTGCTCGTTGATTTTGAAAGCCCAGGCAGTTTATCATCGATACAAGTTCCGGCGGGTTTGCTTCAGCCATCGCCTCAATCGTAGGGTATCGTTCAAACACCTTGAACAAAACCGGCAGGGCAACACCCCCGCGGGTTCGATTGAGAAAAATGGTTGCAATCAGTAAACGAAAGGGGTCATGTGCAAGCTGCTCCTGAATGAGTCCGAAAGAAGATGCTTCGATAGGGGGAAACGGGAGGCATGATTCAGTATCAACTGGCACACGTGGGAAATAAGGAGAATGCTTCAAGGGTTTGGCTTGGGGGTTTTAATGGGTTCTGGGTTAATGAAAAAGGTGGATTTCACGGGAGTTTCAGGGTCGGGGTTTGTGAATTGGGGGACAAGGCAGGGGCTTTTCGGGGGTGATAACTTGATCTGAACATGCGACAGGGGATCATCTATAACGTCCCGATCGGAATCAAAATCACTCGGCGCATCACTCAAGGAAGAATCTGACAACAAGAAGTCCGGGGGTAGATTCAAATCTTTCAACAGCTGTCGGGCTGCGGGTGGAATAGACAAATCGTACAGCGGGGAAGCCATTTCCCGCTTGTTTTTCGGGCCAACCTTGGGATTGCCGGCTCCCAAGAAATACTTAGACTGAACCTCATCACTTGGAGTCACACCTGGCAAATCACTGGTATTCAAAAATCCACCGTCCACTCGGATGGATTGGCGGGTAGCGGGAGCTGATTGGAGCCCCGTCTGCCTCCATTTGGGCTATCGGAAGGGGTTTCTTGCGGAATGGAAGGAGGAATTGAGTCTTGATCTGCTCGATCGACGGAGTCGCCTTGAGCGTGTTGCTTTCGATTTCTGTTGCGCTCCCTCCTCCGTTCGCGCTTGCGCTTGTTTTTGTCTCTCTGTGATACTTTTGGCTCACGACGTTTCGACGGCCTTCGTCCAACCGCTTGTTCGGGCAATGGACTCCGAATCATCTCCATCGGGGCGTCGGGTGACAAGTGAGTGATAACCTTTCCGCTGCTGCCCTGAAGACCCTTGATCTCCCGGATGACATCATGTTTTTGGGTTTGAGATGGAACCACATCAGCTTCACGGGCGAACTCGCGAGGAGACGCAGAGTCGGTAAGGTCGATGGGTGTACTTGGGCTGCCCCGAATGATGTTCGTAGGCATTTTAGGTAGATCCGGCGTGTTATCCTTATGTTTCGGTTCCTCCCGCTCAACGTAGCCGTTGCCCTGACCTTTGGTGAAAACACCTGCCGGAGCTTCCACAACCTTAGTTGGCTCATCATGCTGCATAGCATCATGGCTATGATGTCTTGCCTTATCCGAGTGTCGCCTCTTGCTTTTCTTGCGCTCTTTGTCCTCGGGCTGGTCCGAGCTGCTCTTGCGCCGTTTCCGGTGCGAGCTCTTGATGTGTGTTTCTTCCTCGTCCTCCACTTCGTCCCCAAATGCAGAGCCGGAATCATCGGCTACCATAATTTCACGGTCCTCAAGATAGATCTTTCGAACGTGGTCAACCAAAGCAGCGATAGCTATCTCGTCCATTCCAGCCTCTGCGGCGACCCCACGCACTTGGCCAGTGAATTCTCGCCGGGCTGAACGTCGAACATGTTGAACTTGCTCCGTCATGAAAGAGTGTGATACAACGAACTTCAACACCTCTATCTGCTTTTCGGGGTCCACCGAAGCAAAGATCTTGTCTTCGGCCGTCATCTCACTGTCACCAGTCGGCATTGCCGACGAGTCGGTAATTTCGGGAACTGTAGAAGGGTGATCACCAACCTCGTGGATGGGATGAGGTTCAACTTGTAGGCCTTCGTTCTCACCCTGAGGTTGTGTGATGTTGTCGAGGCTCATAGAAGCTTCACCAGGATCACTGGCATCCTCCATTGTAACACTGTTCCGTATCTTGGAAGACCTTCTCGACTTCGGCTTTTTTGCCGAGGTGGTTGTAAGTGATGAGGTCGATGTTGTAGAAAAATGCGGCGAGTTGGCCCCGGTCCTTTGGTTACGACGAACGCTGAGCTTTGAGGAGTCAGACGCACCGTCATACCCAAGTGGACACGAGATGCCAATGTTGTTATCCATCATATCATCCCGGGATTCTTCAACGCTCGTCTCTGACAAGATGTTGTCAACAGCACGATCAAAGAAGTCTTCGTCAAAGGTCTTGAGGGGGTCGATGTCGAAAGACGGAAGGGGAACAACGACGGAGATGTTGCTGAGTCGAGCCATTGTATTCCTGATACCACAGTAGATGTAGGATGTCTAGGGTAGGAAGTTGGTAAAGCTCCAAGGGTTCGTAGACATATCGCGGTAGCGGTTGGATTGGGTGAACTGTTTGCATGAAAAGCCGTTTGGTTAATGCAAGGACAAAGACAAACAAAGAGCAAGAAAAACTACCTGCAAGAATCGGGAGTGTAATGCGTCCTGGTCTCGGGGAAATCGCGAGTAAAGATTCCTAGCTCCCTTTGACGCGGGGAGGTCGGTTCACGTGTAAAGCTAATAAGTTGACGTGATGTCGTGTCAATGAGACCAGCAAACCAAATCTAAGGAAGCGATAATTCGAATCAACTTTTCACGTCAGGGTTGACTTTTAAAGGAGGTGAAAAAGGTCAAGTGTGAATTGGAGTTCTCTACATCGCAAAAGGGAATATTGAAAGCACAGACCACCTGATAAAGAAACGCCCAATCTACCCCTTGTCAAAGAATCTACAACAAAGGGCTGCATTTGCAAAAGAGTAGAACTTATTAGATTGGTTTGCCTATTTATAGTCTTTTGTACCTTAGCACGCATTTGACAATATATGTACTTTGGCATCCACAGTGCCAACATATCCCATTCTATACAGAATACCCGGCCGAGTTGAGCTGCCTCGGCTCTCCAGCAGCATCGAATGTTCCATTGGGCAAGACCCGGATCAACTGGGCAGTACTCTTTCCCGGAGCAACCCAAGTAACATTATGGCCTCGTTCCTTCATGAAGGCAACAGTTGCGTTGTCATAACTGTATTCGAAGGTGACCTGGTTTGGTACCAGCTGATCATGCAGACGGGGCTTGGCCAACGCTTGGGCGGCGGAGAGTCCCTGATCAATGGAGTGAATGATACTCTGGACAGTGGCAGTGGTGATACGGCTTCCTCCTGCGGACCCCGCAATCAAAAATAGCTTGCCGTTGGATCGCTCAACTATCGCAGGCGTGATAGAGGAGAGGGGGCGTTTTCCAGGGCGAATGTAGTTGGATGGAGAGGGGATATAACCAAACGAGTTTGACGATCCAGGGATAGAGAAATCTGTGAATATGTTAGTTAACTCCGTGACCTAGAACTGGCTTGCTCAACATACCGTCCATCTCGTTGTTCATGATGATACCGGTTTCTGGGACCATGACCTGGCTACCGAACAATAAGTTGACTGTGGTGATTACCGAAATTGCAAGGCCAGTGTGGTCAGCTACTGCGATTTGGGAAGTTCCAGGGCTGATGCGTAGTTAGCTTGATATCAGAGAATGATGCATCAAGTAGGACCTACGTGTCCAGGCTTTCCAGTCCAGCTGGATCATAAGCAGATACGTTCTGAGTCCGCACGTCCGAGATCTTGGATCGAATTTCATCAATCGTAGACTGATTCAGAATCTCTTTCTCATAGTCGGCCAAGCCATCAACAAAGAGGGGATCGCCAAATTTAGATCTCTGCATCTCAGGTAAGCTACCATTGACTAGAGTTCGCGGGTGAAATAATAGTCGGTAATTCATACCTCGCCGTATCCAAATCGTATCGCCTCGTCCAACCGATGGGTACTCAAATTCACAGATTGTTCAGTCGAGAAGAAATCCTTGTATGTCCCAAGAATCTTCAGAATGCTCAGGGCGATACTGCCACTCGAGGGGGCCGACGTACTCGTGATTTTGTAGCCACGGTAGTCTATCTGAGAGACATTCCGAATAGCCACAGTGTAATTTTTAAGATCTTCGAGTGTCATTGTGCCGTTTTCGCGCTGGAGTGCATTGATCATAGTCTCTGCGATAGGACCCGAGTAGAATGCATCCGCGCCACGCTGTGCAATAGCCTCGAGGGTATCCGCATACCGGCTTCGTGTAATGATATCGCCCAGCCCAAGCCTGGTTCCATTCGGAGCAAAGTCAATTGCCCACGTGGGATTCTTAGATAGGAAATCCTCTCCACTGCCAACAGCAGATTTCATGTATTTGACAAGATCTTCTGTGACAGGGAATCCGTCACGAGCTGTGCGGATAGCGGGCTCGACAACAGTGGACCATGGAAGCGAGCCATATTTCTTGTGGAGGTGCTCAAGACCTCGCACTTCGCCCGGTACTCCACTTGTATAGTTGTTAGCTTGGCTTCTACCAGCTGCGTGTATTTTTTTTACCTTGCCAGTCCACCGTATACAGAAGCATCTTCATTGTTTTTGTACATGTCCTCGAATGCCGCAGCCGGCGCCGTCTCTCGGAAATCAATAAACTCATACTCACCCTCTGCTGATCTCACGAGCATGAAGCCACCTCCACCGATCCCACTGTGGTACATGGCTACTCTCCGTTAGCTATGCTCAGATACAATTATTAACTGAATGTAGCCTCACCTATCACACCGATACAAAACTCGGTTGCAACCAACTATGTCATTGTCAGCACCGAGATTCACCCCAAATCCCACCTGGATGGGAGCATTCACAGCATCAGCAGCGTTTCCGCCCTTCTTTAAAATATCAGATCCATGACGGGAGCAGATCGAGTTTTCGCTAGCAACAGCACCCAGCTTTCCAGGGCCAATTCCACCATGCGACCCGAGGTCGGCATTCGGGTCTCGCTCGTTAAACTCCAACGGGGAGGTTTTCGCACTGGGCAGGTGAATTGCGATCAATAGCAGTGAGAAAATCGTCAAAAATCCGAGTTTCAACGGTTGCGACATGTTGATAAGAGTCTGCCTCCAATTTCTCCGTAGTATGGAATGTTGCGTGTGAGTAGATCCCGGAGAAGAAGAGGATGACCAGGCCTCAAGCTGTTACAACATCCTATATTAATATTCCCAACCTGGGCGCAAATGGGGAACTAATGGAGAGGGGAAATATAGTTTACCTTCTCCACATCTTGGCTGATCTTGCAGGGGCCTTGCATATCACGCTTGTTGGCCGCCCAGGTTCCCGACGCTTTGGTATAGGATCAGCGGACTGCAGGTTGCTCGGCGAATATAGCCAGTACCGAGAGATAAGGAATGAGGAAAGGAAATGACAGATGGAACATTTCGAAAGATTAGAAGTTTATCTTCTGGGGACGTTTTACGTTTTTTTTACTGGGTAGCCGACTGTTCTAAAAACCCCGACCCCGCTGATAAGCTGTCGGGCAGCCGTCGGGGGCAAATGTAATGGCGCGGAGGGATTTCGGGGTCGCCAGGATCAAACGCCATACCCCATATATAGCATCTTATCTCCCTTCGATATGATTCGGCCATTAGTTGACTCATCCTTTGCTATGAATAAGATTACCCCAAATCTATAATCTAGACTCCATACCCCCCGTATGCACAACATGGTATCAGTCCCGCGGCTAGTCCTCTCTTGCAGCGGCTTGTCTTATCCAAGAAATAGTTTCCTCCCACTCCTGAGGAACGTTGTCCAGTGCTTCCAGCGTGGCTAACACTAGCCGACGACCCCAGTCCCGCACGTACCATCGATGGCACAAGAGACGCATAGCTATTCCAAAATGTAGAAACAGAATTCGGGCGATCCAGTCGCCATGTTTAAGTAATGATGAAAACTTGTCGGAGAGGAATAAGGGCCACGCAAGGGGACCGCCATGTGGTCCGATTTTTGGCCACGGTTCGATGGCCTGATGAAGCTGCTGCCATGTGGCTAAGTAGATCGGTTGATCCGATCCTTCTCTTGTGTCAATAATCGAATGAAGTCGAACCAGCGACGTTACTATGTCCCTGTGTTGATGATCAGCTTCGCAAGCCATACACCGTCACTCCATACGTTACTGGAACATACTTGTGGAGGGTGAATAATACGTGTGTGCTTTCGACCGGGTTGCTGCCGCTGTTTCGTGTTATCATCCGCCTTCGCCAATGAGTCAGAGGGATGGAGTTCCATACTGATCATATTTCCCAGCTTCGAGAATTTCTTGTGTCCCAGGAGCGCACAGCCATCCATCCAGCTGCGAGTCAACCCCAGCTTCAACTATCCGGGAAAGAAGCATGGCGGGGCCAGACATCAATGTGCGAGCCTCAAGAACTACCGAAAGCGGGTCCAGAGGTCGTGTTTCAAGAGATAATACTCGAGATCCCATGGCGAAAAGCATTATTATGATGGACGAGACGAATGCGGGTTCGTAATCTGGCGGTGAGATTTCCGGAAGAACCTTGCTCAATCCAGCACATGCCTGGCTCTGATATTGCACGGCATGGTTCAGCCATGAATCCCGATTATCAGTCTCAACCGAGGCCAAGTGTAAGGCTGAAAATGCGTGGATACTGTCAAGCAGGTAAGGACAAGATGCGGCCATGTGAGGAATCGTCATGGAGAGGTGGTGTGCTGATAGTCCATCATGTGACAGAGTGTGGTACGTTGAAGTCATATACTGGTGGAATAATCTCGTCTCAAGCAAGCGTGTTGCCTGTGGGAAATCCCTTGATGGGGTCACAGTGCCACTATCTGTTTCATCAAGGGCGCTAGATGAGGCCCCGGGGCTGTCCTCGTCTTCATTTGGCGGAGGATATCTGCAGTCCAATTTTCGCTTCCTGCACAGAGTACATTTTGGAATGCACTCATCACACTGACCGTTGTGTCAGAATATGAGTCTCAGCTGGTTGATAACTGCCGTCCGCCTGAGCCACATGCAACACGCCCGACAGGTTCCGGGGAGCAATCTTGTTGATACTGACCTTTACATGTCTCCTTTTACACTCCAAACACCCCTTTCGAGACTTCGTGTGACTACGACGCGATGACATTGAGGGCTGCCATTCAAGAACGGAATCCTAGTGACCTTGTATCGGCAAAGAAAACGAAAAGAAAAACAACAAGCCTCAGTTTCGCCTCATGTCTCGGTGAAATTAGATCGGTGGCCCCGACCTCGGTTCTTTCTGGGGGATCTGCATATGACACTGCGTGATTGGCAGAGATAGTGCCTGAAGGTGCACCCGCTGGGGCCCGCCCGCTTTACTGTGGCTTATATAATCATCACTTCGACCCATGAACAGAAACGGGGGACCTTCGGGAGTTCTAGCAAGGAAATAATAATCCTTGGATAATACGAAGTAGACACTAATTATAGCAATGCGCGTGGCTGTGCAGTTTCGAGTCGGAAGTTCAGAGTTGAGTAACAAAATTGCCGACATGGGATCACCGTCGATTCACCGATCCATATGAACTTTTGCTATCACATGCTATAAAACACCCATTGAAGGATTTTTGTACCTGATAAGAAAACCATCCTTTGAAAAATAACTTCCCGTACATGCATTGGAACGTTATATATCTAATTTTTTACATATCTACTATTGGTGCGATATATAGAAAAGTTGTTCGGCGTTTCCACTCAACTTTTAGTTCTTTCAATTCAACGCTGAAGCATGCGAGATAAATGAAAAAGGCTAACTAGTTTAGAGGACGTATTGTATACCGTGGGAAACGAGTTTCCACCTGCTGATAATCTGATCTGAGTTGAATTATGGTTACTCAAAGTTGAGCTTCTAACCGAACTAAGAAGTATGATAGCAGACTATAAAAATGCGAGCCCGTCCCGCTCTGATATTGGCCCAATATGTACTTTGTATTCGGGCATTCGTTTAGTGACAATGAGATAAAGTATGGGACATCGCTTAATCATATCGGCAAGGGAACCTTGGAAGGTTGTATATATTTCAAGAAGCGAGTTAGCCTCAATTTCTTCAACTATCTAGTCATGATTTAACACTAGTAACCCTTCACATAAAACAGCAATTTGCTAATGTTCAGACCCTCGAGAAAACTATGGAAGGCACCAGGCATTTTCGACATCACATATTTATGCCTCAGGCCCTCGATATGCGGCATGCCCAGGTAAATCTTTCCAAGAGTGAAGTCCCTCGTCTTAGCTAACTAATCACGATTCGCCTCCAGCTCGACGAGGGATTGAGAGTTGTATCCCATCCTAAAGATCTTTCCTCACTCAACCCAGAGTCATGGCTAGTGCCAATGGTCTAGTGACCTTACCATCTCTCTTATCATACCTAGCCTTGCCATAAGTGGCTTATATTATAAATAGACAATATCTGACGGGTGACTTCCCTTTTCGGAAAAGGTATTGCAAATTTTTTGATTTAATTTCGAGTAGATTGAATTATCGAGCCAAGACACAAAGACAGTATATTTGGCCCCCAGGAACAGCGATCCACATATCTTCCTAATTTCGAGAGAACCAATCAAGGCCGATCAATGATTCAACTTGGTACTTGGCCCACTAAAACATTAATATTCTACAGCGGGGGAGTGGCGGAGTCGGAGTAACTAACTACGGATATAAGACGGAGGACATTATGTCAAGGGCGTAAAATTAATGCCCACGAGCTAAAGTCAATGATACCTAGGTATTTCCCACTGCCCTAGATTTATCCTCTTTCTCGATTATACCAACATGGGCACCCAAGACGAAAGAAACGTCCAAGAAAGTGAAGCCCCACCCGCCTATGATGAGGGATTGAGCTGCCCCACAACATCATCTCGCTATGGTTCGCTTCCGTCAACCATGAGTGTACACGGCCAGTGGACAAAATGGAAATCTATGAATCTCTGTGCTGGTTCTGATGCGAAGGATCGTCTGTGTTTGATTGAGATGCAAACCGGCTATAGCGGCAAAGCTCCGCTTGGGATGAGAACGGGATTTCTCCTGCGTAACGGAATGAGCACGAAGGATCCGCTGCTTGCTGCCGCTGGTGATGAGTCGCGCGGGCTCCATGCGTTTAATCCCGACGGCATCGTCTTCTTACCGCCACTTGATCCGGACGCGAAGTCCGACCGCATGGATACAGAACTCCTGCGCGCCGAACCTGGCACAAACAATGATATCGCCTTTCACTTTTCTATCGAAGTAGGCGACAAGGAGCGGAGGGAGGAGTTTGCATGGAGGAAGGTCAAGAAGGGTGAGGATCAAGCTAAGAGGAATGGGTTCAAGTTGGTTCGACTCTCGTCTAGCCAACAATCATCCCAGCCGAGCGGCGGCGGCAGCAGCAGTGGCCAAGCGCCATCTTCGTCCTCATCTCCATTATCAGGCAAAGACGGTGAGACTGTCGCCTTTCTTGGATGGGTCATGGCCTGGCCCAGTCTCACACATGCGTTCACCCTTGAGGTGGTGGACGGCCAGTCGAGCGCGCTGGGAGGGCGCTGGACCCTTATGGCTATCGCCACTGCGGTCAGGCTCTATACACTGCATGTAAAGGGGAAAACGAGCAAGTTTGTCGTTGATATGGGAAAAAAGACTTCAGGAAAATGATACAAAATCTGATATGTATACGTAACTACACGCACAGGATAATGTCTGCCCTGTGGACTTGCCATTTCCATTGCTACGATTAACCATTAAACTAGGCCCTGTGGCTATATATTATAGTAAACCATATATGAGTACGAGAGGTGAAACGGTATAGGTAAAATCGGCAGGATCTGATGTGGCACACTGGCGGCTATGTCCTATTGTCATCCGCTAACAAAAATTGTCAGTCATCCTTGCGGAGAGCTCTACAACAGCCCGTTGGAACATATTGGGAACCAGTCTCAATAGCCTGCACTGCCTTTGGGACCCTCGATACGATCCTACGTACTCACAGACTATTAGGGTTCCTTGGTAGAAGCGGGCTCCACTTCCAACTTGACCTCCGCAAAGCCCATGAGACCCGCTAGTCACTGCTCCCAGCATTTACCCATTAGACCAAAAGTTCATAACTTTGTCAATTCATAGCTTAGCTGCAGTGGTATATACATGCAGGTAATCCACCTCTGGGAACACCCGGTAGGTGTGTTGGGCGCTTGGCTACGATGACGGTAGAGCCCTGGAGGCCAAGACTGATTATGTAATGGCATTGCCCGGTCCCGGGGGCTGCCCCACGTGGGCAACCGGGTAACCTTTATATGTGCCTACGCTCCAACTGAACCCTCAAACTATACTGCATACTACTTACTCACCACTTTCTATATCCACTGTTAAAGATATTTTGCATCATTTGTTACCAAATAATCACGTACTGTATTGCTGGGAATATTGACACTTCCGGACCGAGCTTGGTGCCCAAGACAATGGAGTCGGGCTCTGAATTGTACGAGAAAACCGGCGGTAACACCTCAAGTGAAATTCTTCAGCCCGCCGTCCTCTTTTTGTCAGGTCAATCTGTCTTCACCGAGTCTACAACTGCAACCCCACTTTACCAATTAAACAGTGACATCAGGTCAATCTCGAACAAGGACTCATCCGTGGCATTCGAAAGAGTCGAGCAAGATACATCTGATTCCGAGACGGAGATCGAGGGTGTCACTCCTGGCACGCGGCGCAAGCGACATCTTTTCTATCTTGCGCATCCTGTGAATGCGCAATACCGGACCGATATACCTGCTAAGTACTACATCACATCTGCAGTGCCCGAAACGGTGGGCAATATCCGCCTCGAGAATTCTGAAGCACGGTTTCAAAAGACGTCCTTTAAGGCGATGTTAAGTCCGAAAAAGACCGCCTCGGATAAACCATTATTCTACGATGGTATCCAACAACTCCTATTGTTCGATATCCAGCCAAACTGGAATGTCGGTAGAAATTGCTACAAGTGGAGTGATTCCAATGGCAGACAGGTCGCCGTTGAAGAAAAGGAAGATGGCAGATATAAATTATCGGTCACGAGCAGTATGTCGCAGGAGTCGAGGGATGCACTGGTCGCTACATGGCTGTTGAGGCTGTGGCACGACACGGCCGAGAGTAAGCAAGCTAAAAGGGAATGTGAGTTATCTTGATCTCTGTTACTGTCGAATTGTAACAATTAGTAGTATTTTGTCCTTAGCTAACTTCTCTTTCTAGTCTTTGAAAGCATGGCATCGCCGGAAGAGTGTAAAGAATATATGCCGAGGCAGTGCATAATGATGTGAGATTAGTTAGGTAGTAACCATCTCTGTCGCCTGCATGTTCGGCTCATAAGAAGCCCTGGGACTCCTCGGTCGGCCAGTGGAGACAATCCCCTGTTCTACTCAACCAGCCTTTATGGGGAAAGGCAGGTTGGATTAACCATCCGCAAAGTGGTACGAGGTCTCCTTATGCCACTCCCCCCATACCTCCATAGCCGACTTCCTGTCCATACAGCGAGCTCCTGCAATCACACGCCTAGCCATCAATATTGTATATTGTTCAGTTAACAACTTCTAGAAGATTCCTTTGATAGCAGCAATTGCGTAGTGCGGATTTCAATTTCCAGCAGTTTCCAATCGATCTTCCAAGGTGACGTAGAGGATCGAAACAAAACCAGCTGGATATTCCTATTTGGAGATTAACCTCGCAGAATCCCGACATGGAAGTGTGTTAATCTTGCGTCCAAGGCCCAGCTGATCTTGAAGAAATGTGTGTGAACTTAGGCTAACCGAAAGTATACTTCTTCCTCAAACCGTATTCAAGATTTTTGTGCTAAAATCAGACACGAGACAACGTCTTGCTAACATTCAAATCCTTATGATAACTATCCCGAGTAACGCCCAATCTTTCTAATATCTCCAATCCCAGAAAAAGGACCACAAGTCCGAAACCAAGTAGTCGAAACCACAACGCTCCTGCTTGAATCTCAGATATATTCCCTGTGAATCCTTCCCACATGCTCCTTCATGTTATCCTTTCGGTTGAAAGACTTGCCACACCTAGGGCAGTTGATAGAGCGCGGATTGATATGCTGGGTCCTGATATGACGAATCAACACACTTTCACAGCTGAACGCGTGGCGGTGCGTGCAGTCTATCCAGTGGCATTCAAAAGAGCCGTGGTAATCCCTGACCAACATTTTGTTAATGCCAGTTTCCAATGTGGGGGTAGTTGTCTTACTCTTGTTTGTTGGCTCGTCGACCGCCAGTACGGTTTCCCTGGGTTGTCGGCATTTCCTTGTCCTTGGGTGAAGATGGTTGTTCCGCAGAGGAGGGAGAGTCCAAAGATGGGACCTGAATGCTTTCGGCTAGAAGGTGATAGTCTGTAGCCGGGCCTTCGGTGGTACCATTCCATTGAGGGAGGAAACCTTGCATAGTACCCTGGTCTATATAATCTAGATCGAGATGACCTAGATTGGATGGTAAAGCGAAGTTTGGGTCAAGCAGCGCTAAAGCATGCTGCACATGATGAGCGTAAATGCTGTACTCGGTGGAGGATTGCTTCGCGGCCGTATCTCTGGGTGTTTGGATAGCAGTCATGTCCTTGTAAAAGGTAGAATCTCCATTGTCGGGCTCGGATTGCCAGGATATGTTTTGGTGGTCCATATGGTCGTTGGGTAAAGGCCATGCCATAATGAATGTTATACTAAGGTAAAAACGAACAAAAGTATAATTTAAATGTTTTTAGGACGATTCCTGTGGTTAAATCCAGTATCACAGTGATGGAGGAGCTGGCTATCTGTTTAAATTCTCGAGGGTGGTGAATACTTCTGCCCTACTAACTATAAAATATTTCCGGGTTCCTGATGCTGAGGATGCGGCGCTCCCCCCCCTTGATTGGTTACCTTCGATGGGGGAAATTACGTGGACCAATCAGGTTATGGATTGCGCCAAGGCTGGTGTTCCACTTGCTTAAGATCACCATAGGTCAAGGTGGAAAACAGCTCCGATACGAAGCCAAATAGCTATCAGGGTCATATTTGGGGGGCATCTATGCCTGAATGGATTGTTTTAAAACAGACAAATACAAATACCCGTATTACTTTTACACTTACCTTAATAATCGAAGTACCTAGGTAGCCCTAGAGCCCTGGCCTTCTCCTAGCAGCGTTGAAGGCTTCCAAATATATGAAGCTTTTGAACTCAAGACAAATCTCGGTATCTCTATATCTTTGGCGGTTTATCAGTCCAAGGAATTCGCTGTTCTATAAGGTAGTATTTGAGAAGTCTCTATTTTGATTGTCATTCTTATCACTGGTTAACCGGTTGCCTTGCTGGGCCGCCAAGGTCATGGATGATTACTACTTCCTACTCTACTTTCTGCTGGGTAATCTCAGACCGCAGCTATTGTTAGCTATTGCTATGAACTCTGGATACCACCATAGCAGAGAGGGTTAGATCTTTGTGCAGCATTCGTCGGCTCTATCACTTCTGACCATACGGTTACACCAATACTCGTGTGTTGCACGAACACAGCTCGCCTACAGAACATCGGGAGCTAAAATCGACCTCCTTGTTAAGAGTAGCTACCATCCAGTCTACATAGTTGGTTCTCAAAGTTGTAATAAATGGGCAAGTCTCTTATTGTTTTAAACCCCATTACACCAACCCACGTCAAATGATATTCATCTTCAACGTCTTCCACGTCTATTACATCCCATGGCACCAACCCACCCCCTGCAAGCCATATATATCTTCCACTTCTCCCGTATTTATATGTCCAAAGTATAATGGACAAAAGCCAAAGAGACGCGACAAACCAACAGTACCCGAAGCGAGTACTGCGACCCGATCACAAGTTCACCTGGAATCTTGGACTTGTCCTTATGCGTTCGCCATAAATCCAAAAGATCACTGGCAATGCGCAAAATGCCAAAGCAATGAACCCAAGCAGAGAGTTACCCCAACCAAGTCCAAGAGCCTCATACATCTTCGGGCCGGCAAGTGGAAGCATGGCACCAGCTAGTGAACGGAACACCGTGTTAGCCGCCATGGCGGAAGCGGCGTAGTGTGTGAAGGCATCTACCAAGTATGTGCTCACACACATCTAAACAACAAGTCCGAGTGTTAGGTGGTCAATTCACAACAGAAAGGAGTCACGGGTAGGAGAAAAGTATCTTACGAAGGTGATCATCATGCCAGCACCGAGGAAGGAGGTACCGATGATAGGCACAATCCAGTGGGTTTTGTAATAGGCAGTCCATCCATACATGAACAGCGAGATGGGAACGAAAACGGCTCCGGGGATCATTGGCGGAAGACGATACTCGGGCTTTTTCTGGCCATTCTTGACAGATAGGTAATTGAGCAGTCTGTCGGATGTTACCCCCAGAATGCACAAACCGATTAAAGAGCCAACGCCTAAACCTAGATACGTGAGCCCGACTGGTCCCTGAGAGAAATTGTACTGCTCTTCGAATACGGAGGTGATGGTTGTAAACAACAGATAAAGGTATCCGTAGATGACGCCGACGTAAAGCGAAAGAAGGAAGACGATCGGGGAGAGGAAGAGCATCTTTGTCGGTCGCACAATGGAGTATAGGAACAGTTCCTTCGGTGTACGGCCTGTGTCGAGTGCAGAGCGCAAGTTCATGTTCCCGGTTTCCTTCTGGAGCTTCTTAGTCTTCCGGGCCAGAATAGTCGGGGCGTAGGATTCGCGGATGGTTATGAGGGAGCTGGCGGTGATGGCACCGCCCTGCCAGTTCTATTAGTATATATGTCCTAGCGTTGTGTGTCACCGTCTAACTTACAGCCATCGCCAGCACATAGAAACTCCATCGCCAACCCTTTGCCTGTGTCAGATACGCACCCGCTATGCAAAGTTAGCAATCGAGTTATCAACTAAAGGAAACATGAGGGAAATAAACATACCAACCGGACCAACGACTGGACCAATCAAAGGTCCAAGAGCCCAAGCTGCCATTGCACCGCCTCTCTGCTCTTGTACGAACATATCCGCGATCGAGCCGGCGCCAATAGTCAGCGGACAACTACCGGCAAAGCCAGCGAGGAATCGGAAGACAACAAGACTACCCATGTCGGGCGCAAAGGCACAGGCAATGGTCCAGATCACGTAGAGGATATTGCATACATGATAAAGGTACTGTCGACCGTACAACTCTGATAGAGGTGCGATGAGCAGGGGACCGAAACAGTATCCCAGCAGGTATACAGATACCACGAACGATGCCAGTTCGGTGCTGGTGACATTGAAGTCTTTGACTAGTTGACCTACGCCGGGGGCGAACATGGATGATCCGAGAGGGCTGTTCGTTTTCAGACATTAGCTTTGATCATCTGAATAATATATAGGAAAGGACCGTCCGTACGTCAGAAACGTGATCAGCGCAATAGAACATGTCGCTTTAATCTTCTTTCCCGAAGTCCAGTTGAGAGGATTTTCGGGATCATCTAGTCCATCCCAATCGACAATATTTGGATCTCTTGTTTTTTCTTTTGTTACATCATTCAGATCGAGGGGGCCGTTTTCGAGATCTGCTCCGAGCTTTTCCCGGTTGCTCGTGCTTATTGTCGATTCGTCGATAGAGGGGGTTTCTGTATGAACACTTTAGATATTTCTCTCTTCGTTGAAGTTATGTGGTGAATATTATCTTCAGATAAACAAATTAGAGGAATATAGAAATCCTTACCAGAGCCATCCTTCATTTCGTGGGGTGTGTTTCACCAATCTAAACGGAATACCAAATCGCACGCTCGGCGTCACAACTCGTTTTGGGTTGGATTTGGTCTCGTTCTAGGATTAATATAGTTTGAAATCGAGGACACCTGAACGATTCTTCCAGTTAGCAGAATTAATGACGGAGAAGAGAGGAGTCGATCATACTAAATAAGACTAAATAAGACTACCCCAAATGCCGGCGGGAACTACCTATTATAAAAGAGCCACCTTCGGAGCTACCTTTGAACACCCGGGCATAATTCTTTTTATTCTGCATTAAAATGGGGTAGATCTTGCAGCTGAGCCCTAATACCCGGGTAAACTCATTAATTTAGCCCAAGATATCTGGTCCCTAATATGGTCGGATAGTTAATTAGGCCGAATAAGATTATAGCACTATAAATGAATCTCATAAAAGAAAACATAGGTTGGCGCATAATTCCATAAGATATACTAGCACTTGGCAACAGAAGTCCTTCCAAGCTTTGTTCCCCGCAAAAAGAAAAGGCCCACCGGATTCCACTTCTAAGGCTGCCCATAACTAATGGCCAGTACATAAAAGTTGTGCACTTGGAAAGACTTAAGGCCTGGATTGCTTGGCCCTGCAACTGGTGATGCGCCTAAAATCTTACGTTAGCCTATGGCGTTTTGATTGGTTTTGTTTCTCGGTTTCGACGATATTGGGTCGGATTTTCTCACTCATTATCCTAATAGACATACTTAGCTCAAGGTCGGATGTTCGGCCGGGCTTGCTTCGCTCTACCAGTCATATCTTTCTATGTATCGTCAATCCTTCCGCGAAATATCGGGGATCTTCCGATCACCAAAGGAATTGCGCAGATTCATTGCTGCAGACTGAGACATGGTGGAAACAATTTAATATCTCTCCTTGAGGATGAGGTCAATAATTAGAAGTTTAGAAGGAAGGGAAGGGGAAATGCAAGTCGACATTTGGATGTATGAGTCTTGCACCAATCGCAGGTTCAGGTCAAGCCCCACCACGGTCTTCTTGCCGTCGCCTCGTTTTCGTACTGATGGGAGTACAGGGACATGTTTGGGGTTGGGATTGAAGGTGGCTATAATATCTGTAATTGGACCACAGGAACAAAAGAAATGAATAAATCTATAGTTATTATTCGGTTTAAATAATTACGAGAATGAACGAGCATTTTGGGCAATGCAAAGAGAAATATATATATTGAGAGCCTACACACTCAAAGAGATAACTCCAATAAATGTACATTGAAGCAGTGGCTTTTGCTCTACACGGAAGAGAATGCAGCACACCAGAAATAACGCGAACATGAACAAGGCTTCCCAACCCGTGGGTCATAACCGGGTATACTGTGCAACGGAAAGCCCCTTTAGAATATCATTTTACCCTTGTTCTGCTTCAGGTTAACGTCGTAGTTCTTCCAGGCTAGGATGCAAGGAATAGTCAATGCTAAGATAGCAGTAGAGGCAATGCAGTTTAAGCGCTGGGCATAGCCCCATGTGTACGCGACAGCTTCACGGAGGGGGGTTCCCCAAGGATAAGTTGACTGCACAGTGATACCACCGAGGTAGATCTGGGTGGCATTGGCCTTCATATTGTCCGGCAATTGTGTCGTGAGGGTATCGACAAAGACATTGTTGTAGATAGCAGCGCCAACAGCCAGGCCAATCGCACCGCCGATGTTCGAGAACAGTCCGATGAGGGCCAGCATCATCGGAGTGCCCTCACGGCCACCTGCAGCCATAACAGCCATGTCTTCGCCAATGACGAGGGTACCGCCAGCGAAGGCAATGAAGATCTGACACATGACAACGTAGCCAATGCCATGGTCTGCGCCACGAAAGTAGATCATCAGCCCGGAACCGAGGATCATGAGCGGGGCTCCGAAGAACAGGCAGATATATTTGAAACGCGCAGTGGCCCATATGATGGCTCCGATGACGGGAGAAAAGAAGCAAGAGCCGACGTTATAAATCTGGATCATGTAATTTGCATGGACTGGGGAAATATCGTAGGAGATCAGGACGTAGTTGTAGAAGTACTGATCCCAGAGTTCAAAGCTGAAAAACAGCACGGCGGCCAGGATGCAGGCACCTAGAATGGTAGGCCGCTTGATCAACTCATAGCGGATAAAGTGAGTGCGTGCACCCCATTTCTCCCATGCCGCAAAGACACCGAGCATGAAGACTCCGAAGATGAGGAGAGCAATAAATTTTGCGCTTGCATACGTAGAGCGGCCATATTGCGCCAAGCTGAATGGTAGGAGGAACAACACCCAACCAGCCATCAGCAAGAAAGCACCAATAACTAGCAATGGAACGTCAGTGCCAACACTCGGAACTTTGTTGTGGGTATTCTTACCATCGAATTCATGGATATAGTGGATGATAGACTGTGCAGTAGTGCGACCACTAGGCTGTCGGCGGAAGATGCCATGCTTTTCTGCCTTCTTCTCGAAATACTTGAAAGCCATGGCGAGGGGCAAGAACACAAATGGCATCACGATGCAGAAGATGCCATAACCCCAGCGCCACCCGAAATTAGCATATATCGAGTTTGCTGCAATACTGCCTGTGAAGGCAGTACAGATAAACGGAGTCTGCATAAAGCCAAAAGCGAACGCTCGGTTCCTTAGACCCGAGGTATCGGCGACGAAAACATTCAAGATCAGGTATAGGCAGTAGTACCCGATCCAGTACAGCACATAGCCCGCCGCATATCCATTCGGACCGTCACATGCCGTGAGGACAATCATACCAAGAAGGTAAATGCTGGTCGAGACCACCAGGGCCTCAGCACGACCCCACAAGTTCAAGGTCTTACCAAGCGGCAGCTTAAGAACGCCGCCCACAATATTCGCGAGGATATAGGACGTTGAGACCTGTGGTGCGGTCTTAAACCCTCCTTGGATATAGTTGATAAGGAAGCCGCTGATATTCGAGTGAAATGCCAGCATGAATGTGCAAATCCAGATCCTGCAAGTTCAATCGTTGTCAGGAAAGGTTCCACCGCAAGAGCACCAGAGCGGATGGTCTGATATCTACTTACCATGCATATATTCCAATTAAAGCTGGCCAGCTCCATACGAGTGCGGCTGCTTCCGCCTTTTGCTGGCCCAACTGAGCACCCTCTGTGACACTATCGGGGTGTTGTGCCAATTCCTTCTCGTCGTCGAACGTGTCGCCCGTACGAGAGCCGTCCGATGAGGGCGGTGATTCGGGATCGTATTGCCATGATCTATCGCCGTTGGCACCGTTTGCCTCCAATTTCACATTTTTCGAGTTATATGATTCCTCCCCCAGTATAGCCCGATCGAAGTTTTTGCTGTCATCGCGATTCTCAGCGGCCGCCGGGAGACCCATCGCTGTATGTCCCCTTCGTCCGATCACAGGAAGCCCAATCCGGATGCACAATCCTCAATTGCTTCCGGGGAGGATATATGAGTATAGACAGAAATTGAGTATTAGGGGCAATGGGGGAGGGAAAGAAGAGACGAAAGATCTGCGATGATGGGGGAGATGCTGTTTGCTATAATCTAGAGAGACCGGTACCCGGGAGATTCCAGACGAGAAAGTTCCGAGTGGTCCAGAAAACTGTCTCCAATTTTTTTCTTTTTCTTTTTCCTTTCCCTCGCTCTTGACCGGAGGCTCCCGACCTCATGCGACGAGGATCAGATAATCTCGGAGTAAGCGGACTGCCAAGGTGGGTCATTCTGATAATTGACCCAATCAGGGGTTGCAGTGGCGGGCGATCACCCCTAGACGGGTAACATCCCTGATTAGCTAATACTGAACTCTGCCTATCTTGGATTAGCGTGTCCCTCCTCTAAAGTTTCTCGGGTTACAGTTCTTTCTCTTTTCAGGGCCACCTGCTTGATGCGGCAACCCGTTTGCGTCAACTACCCAAAGGGACATTATTTAATATTTGTTGTATGCCTCTCTCGCTCTTTTCTTTTTTCCCCTTACTACACTCGAACACAAAAGGCTATCCGCCATGTCTGTCCCTTGCGTATCCACGCGATGTACAGCGCGAGGCTGCCAGATAAGAAGCTTAAAATACAAGAGATCAGGATCTTTTCCAGCCCCCAATCTGTACCCAAAGAAAAAGGCAAATTAACTTTGTGCATGAATCATCTTGTTTACCTACGAGGTCATCATATCAGCTCAGTGGAACTTCGTCGCCCTCGGCTCCTCGGTGCGTGACGCAATTTGACTTTTACGTCCTCTTATCTGATTTTTTTTTATTTATCTGATCAATCAGATATGCACCACCGGAATTAATGACGCTGTTAACCTAAGCTTCCTGGGTGTTCCCTTGGCTTCCCCCAAGGCCAAGCCTCTCAAGGCAGGTTCTGCCTACGGGATGCTCGGACTAGCAATTGAGTGGTTCAACTCCTCGTGGGGCTGGATTGTATTTTCCCCAGCCGCTAGAGGCGCTTCGCAGTATGTACTGAGCTTTTCTGTGGGATTCCAACGCCCCTCTCACTCAGCCCTCCAATGAGCGCGTGCGACCGCACGAATCAGAGTAAAACTTTTGTATCCGCTGTGACGGAGAAAGCTCTTGAATGAGCCAACAATTATTTTAGTCTGCGCGAAATTAGATTAATCATTCAAATCAATCAATCAAATCAATCGCCATATTTCATCTAATCTGATCTTGATTTTGTCTAATCCACTAATTTCCCGAAATACACCCACTGATGATGCCCCTCATTGCGCATTATGTTGACATCCCTTGCCACTATGTGGAGCCTACCGCTACCACGATCCTATCCGAATTCCCGTTTACTCTACCTTGAATGGAGCCTGTAAGGATCCTGTCTATTAGTTTGTGCAATTTTCTACAGTCCCGCCTTTGTCTAGATGCGGCAAAGGCTTGTGTGAAACAAATTCAATTGTGCTCTATCCCCCTAATCCCACTAGAATATCTGGGTTTATTGGCAGCCATACCGAAGTGGATGATGCGAGCAAGTCCAACTTGTTCCCAATTAGATCTTCTTCGGCTTAATGTCCAACCAAAGCCTGGTGCGCAGGACCATATCTGTTACCGTGTGGCTTAGCAGCATCGATAATTCTGCGCATTTCTTGCTTTTCCTCCTCGGTCAATTCAATATCCCGAGAAGCCCAGTTCTCCTCCAGGCGGGCCGCCTTAGTTGTTCCCGGGATGGGGATCAGTCCTTGTGAGACAACCCAGGCGAGCGCGATTTGGCTAATCTTGCATCCCTTGCGGGTAGCTAGCTTCTTTATTTCCTCGACAATGGCCAGATTCTTGTAGAAGTTCTCGCCTTGGAATTTGGGAACTGTCGAAACGGATAGAGTTAGCGATTCTGTTCAGTCTATGATCACGATGCTTGTGGCTGGGTATATATATACCGTTTCGGCGGAAATCGCCAGGGGCGAAATCATCCGGGGACTTGTAATCGAAGTTATCGACGAGCCAACCGTGTCCTAGTGGACTGTATGCGACGTAAGCGATGCCCAGCTCCTTTGCTGTCTCGATCAAGCCGTCTGTCTCGTGGAGTGTCTCAAAGGCCGAGTATTCGGCTTGGACAGCATCAATCTTGGCAACTATTGACGGTTAGTAAAATATTCCCTGCCTGTCTGAAAAGAAACGGACTTGAGTTTGCCTTGCGTAATGTGGCGGCTGAACATTCGGAAAGTCCAATATACTTGGTCTTGCCTGCCCTGCGGATTTCATCAAGGGCAGGAATGGACTCAGTCAGGGGTGTGTCTATTGAAATTAGTAATTTGAGATTGGAAGATGATCACGTAGGTATTCCACTCACTGGGGTCAATCCGGTGCAGATAGTACAAATCAGGTGTAAAGCCAAGTCTCTCAATAGTTCCTTCGATGTACTCCTTGATATGCGAGGCGGAGTTGGTGACGGAGCCATTCCCTCCCATGACGTCGAACCCACACTTGGAGGCAACTATCAATGACAGCGGTTAGTTTTTGAAACAAATATCTTCTCAATGCGTGATGTCTTACTGAAAATCCTATCGCGGACGTTGTGCTTCCTGATGAAGTCACCCAAAAGCTTTTCGTTCACGCCGGCTTGGTAGACAACAGCAGTATCCCAGAATGTGCATCCCAATTCAATTGCCTTCAGCAAGACTGGTTCGGCTTGCTCGAGGCTCAAGTTGCTACCCAAACCGAAGCTCAAGCCCATGGCGCCGAATCCCGGCGTTGGGATCTGAATGTCACCGAAGGGGAGTGTCTTGACCATGTTGAGTAATTTGATGGGTAGTTCTTAGTTTCTGTTGCTTTCCAAGTGACAAGATGTGGCAGTGAGTTCAGATTTATATGATAATTTATCTACTCCCCGGAATTAAGCCTTCAAGTGGGTGGGTCGTCCTGGTTCCCTCGTGAGCCTTAACTCCGCTGGCTCCAATCAGGTTCTAAGGACTATTCTTTACCATTTCATATGTGAAATGTAAAATTAGATGGCATTTCAATCCAATCACAGCGAAAAACAGACAGAGGTACATATTTCTCCTGGTAATCATCAACAGTAACGGATGTACCAATGCCTAACTCCGAAACATTCTATAAGTGGGGTGTCATCAACCCCACTAAACACCGAAACCACAATGGCATCATGCCGTATGCTGGATGATGTTTGTTGAGTGTAGCAATACTTGCCGATATATGATACGGCAATTACAGATGCAAGGCACTGTCAGCCTTCTAAGGTGGTGAACTAGCAGTGGGGCTTGTCAGCAGGATGCATTAAGGCCGAGGCCTAAATAATAGACGATCAATACTATGCAGTCAATTGGCTACATAACCATATACTATCCTAGGCTTCTTTGATACATCAGAAAGTAAAAAAGAAACAGAACTTCGGAAAAGGGAAGTTTCTGTTATTAGGGGGAGTGGGAGTGTTCTCGATGAGGCAGTCGGGTCACAAACGGCAGGCGCGACCAACTTTGTATCCATTGGATCCGGTCAAGTGGACGTTACTTGGAGTCAAGGTTTGATAGATATTTACTTACCTTTTTCGAGCTAAACGTATATTTACAAAATGCCGAAAGCGCTCAATAAATCAGTATTGTTAGCATTGAACCAGTGGCATTATCTGTGTGTCACATAGAGATAGCCCTACCTTTAGAATAGAAAGCGACAGGATGTCGGACATTTCAAAATCACATTTGAGAATGCTTTCCTGTTGCACTATAGTTTAAAAAGAAACTCTTTGTTTATGTTGGAGTGAAGAATTGAGGAATTGTATACAACGAGAGGATCAAGGTGATGTTCACCAAGTCATACATACCAAACTACATGTAGGTAGTACTGTGTACTTTTCCTTTACAGTGACTGAATCTAGTGAAGTCTCAAATAAGAGGCTGTGCTTGATTTTGATTTAAACTCCCAAAACAGCTACAATTTAACTCCAGTCAGTACCTTAACATTCTGAAAGACCCTTCCTGGCTGTTCCTACAACGCAGAATTCTAACCCCGCACCGAAAGGTCTTCCTGACACTCAACACTAACACTATTTAGGTGCGACGTTACAACACGGTGATATGAGAAAACACCCCCTTGCAGGGGACTCGCTCCTTCTTCCCACCTTCTGCATCCATCGTATTCCTCACAGCCCAGATCCACAAGCCCGACGCGTCATTACGTGTGTGTCGACCCTCTCATTCCAGAGTGCCATGGCGATTTTGCAGAAGAATACACTATACAGCCTCCTACTTCTCCAATGTGTTCTGGGTACGGTAGCAACTCGGGATGACCTCCGCTACGTCAATCCCTTGATTGGGTCAACCAATGGCGGCAATGTCTTCGCAGGCGCAAGCCTTCCCTACGGCATAGCGAAACCCGTCGCTGACGTCGATGGCCAGAATACTGGAGGTTTCTCGACTGATGGGAGCAACGTCACCGGCTTCTCGCATATGCATGACAGTGGCACAGGCGGGAACCCGTCTATGGGAAATTTCCCCCTGTTCCCACAGTACTGCAAAGACAATATCGTGGATAATTGCAAATTCCCTAAAGCTGCTCGCGCGGTTCGCTACAAGAATGACTCCGTCGTCGCGCAGCCTGGCTATTTTGCCCTGACACTCGAGAATGGTATTAAGGCTGAGATGACTGCGGCTCGGCGCACGGCGTTGTACCGATTCACCTTCCCAGAGGGACGTACGGCGGATGGAGATGATCTCAATCCATTGATCTCAGTGGATCTAACTGACCTGTGGGATAGTCGACAGAATGCTTCCATTAGCCTTGACGCTGATAAAGGTCGAATCAAAGGCAACGGTACTTTCTTGCCGAGCTTCGGTGCTGGCTCTTACAAATCATATTTCTGTGCTGATTTTGGCGATGCTGAGGTCGATGACAGCGGAATATGGGTCAATGACCGGGCTGGATCAGTGCAGGAGCTGTTTGTCACTCGCGGCTTCAACAACTTCTACCTTCAAGCCGGAGGCTATATGACCGTTGATCGTCCGGACAATGGAATCGTCACTGTGAGGGTGGGCGTCAGCTTTGTTAGCTCGGATCAAGCTTGCAAAAATGCCGAAGTAGAAGTGCCTGAACCGGAAGATGCCTTTGATCATCTGCGCAAAAATGCAGAAGCTGCATGGAAGGAGAAGCTTAGTCCTATCAAGGTAACGCCGGGTGGTGCCAGCACAGACATGATCAGCGGTTTCTGGAGTGGTATCTACCGAACCATGTTATCACCTCAGGATCTGACTGGGGAAAATCCATTGTGGAAAAGCGATGAGCCATACTTTGATTCTTTCTACTGCCTGTGGGATGCTTTCCGGGCGCAGCATCCATTCCTTACAATTATCGACCCAAAAGCACAATCAAAGATGGTCCGTAGCTTGCTGGACACTTTCAAACACGAAGGATGGCTGCCCGATTGCCGCATGAGTCTCTGCAAAGGCTGGACGCAGGGAGGCTCCAATGCCGATATTGTTCTCGCAGATGCGTACGTGAAAAACCTGACTGGTATCGACTGGGAGCTTGCTTATAAAGCTATGGTCAACGATGCAGAGAATGAGCCACTAGAGTGGTCATATGAAGGGCGCGGTGGTCTGCAGAGCTGGAAACACCTCAACTACATCCCGTATCTGGACTTCGACTACATTGGCTTTGGAACCAATTCACGAAGTATCTCACGAACGCTGGAGTACGCATACAATGACTACGCCCTATCAGTTGTCGCCAAGGGCCTCGGCAAAAAGGATTACGCCACTTATTTATCTCGGTCTGACAACTGGAAAAACTTGTACAAAGAAGATCAGAAATCGCTGCTAGGGAATGGAACAGACACTGGCATTACTGGGTTCTTTCAGCCAAGATATATCAACGGAACTTGGGGGTATCAGGATCCTATTGCCTGCAGTGCTCTAGCGTCGTGGTGCTCTCTTACCTCGAACCCTTCAGAGACATTCGAGTCCAGCATCTGGGAGTACCTATTGTGCGTATATCTTTCTCCCGAATAACCCTCCAACTCTAATTCTATATAGTTTTGTCCCCCACGACATGGCAAAGTTGATCAAGATGGTCGGTGGGCCGAAGTCCTTCGTGTCCCGGTTAGACTATTTCCACACCTCTGGCTTGGCAGACATGGGCAATGAACCTGTCTTCTTGACGGTGTACGATTATCACTACGCGGGCCGCCCTGGTCTCTCCGCCAGCCGGGCTCACGCTTACATCCCATCTTCGTTCAACGCTACACACAACGGGCTACCTGGCAACGACGACTCGGGAGCCATGGGATCATTCCTGGCATGGAGCTTGATGGGCCTCTTCCCGAATCCCGGCCAGAACGTGTACTTGATTATTCCTCCGTTCTTTGAGGCCGTCGCAATCACTCACCCTGAAACTAATCAAACTGCTACCATTCGGAATGTTAACTTCGACAAAACCTACAAGAAGATCTATATCCAGAGCGCTAAGCTCAACGGGAAGCCCTACACCAAGAGCTGGATTGGACACGAGTTCTTTACTCAAGGTTTGACGCTGGAGTTGACACTTGGAGACAAGGAGAGCGACTGGGGTACACGCAAGGAGGACTTACCTCCGAGTCTGAGCGACTCGGTTGCTGCAGTTGGAAATCACGATGGGATGTAGACAAGTTTGGACTTCAACGCAATAATGTACTAGCTATATATGTCAATCCCAATAACTAAGAATGCTTTGTGTTGGTCTGGCAACCCTTCTATACATCCAGGCTGCACCCTGCCACATCAGAAGTGAACCCCCGGGACACATCCGATGTGGGTCTAAATGGACCGAGTCTACAAAGTATGATTCGGAGACGAGATTATAGTAAGAAGATCATCTGGCAGGGATATAGATTCTCTAAATCGTGTGTTGTCCCACACTGATCAATCGTATGATATAGTCTAAGACTCTATTCGTGGCCCCGCACTATGGGAGGCCCGGCGAAATCCATGACTAAGCTGGAGTGTGCCCCGGCCCCAGCCCAAGTAGGCAATACGTAGAATCAATCCCCTTTGTAGAAATCTCCCTTTAGCAATCATTTCTCGAATCCTCAGCTGAAATAGTCTACCTCGTATTCCGCGCGGGAATATTCCCTGCTCACAAGTCCCAGGTGCTCCCCCGACCGGACCCTTGGCGACATTACTTTTCCCCATTCACCACCACCCGCCCAGAACATGGCAAGCCGACAAATCACACGGCGCATTATCACCAGCGCATCGATCGCACTATGCCTCATATTCTTCCTCTTTATTCGACCACAGGGGCCACCGAGCCCCGCCGTTCGCGCTCCCGGCCATATCGACCACTCGGCACCGGCATCCGCGCCGGGGATAACCATCCAAGATAGCACGTTGAAGGGCGACGTGGTGATGCCGAAACTAGGCAACGAGACGGTCAAGTAAGACGCTCTTGGGGGGGACACAGTGGGAAATACACGATCGTGGTAGGACAAATTGCTGATTACGGTATTTGTGGCTTTTGCAGGGCTGAATTAGGTCGTGCGACTTGGAAGTACTTCCATACCGTCATGGCGCGGTTCCCCGAGACACCCACAGAAGATCAGAAGGAGGCGCTGCGCTCTTATATCTACCTATTCGCTCGGTTATATCCTTGGTAATGAGATTCTCCTTCCCAAGTGCTCCACCGTTCTGGTGCGAGGTCCTGTGCTAGATTGGAGACTAACGGTTGATGACATCAGTGGAGAATGTGCTGAGCATTTTATGCAACATTTGAGCAAGTATCCGCCTCAGGTTTCGTCGCGAAATGCGGCTTCTGGCTGGGCTTGTTTCGTTCATAATGAGGTTAATGCCATGCTTGGTAAGCCTGAGTTTGACTGCACCAATCTAGGGGAATTCTATGATTGCGGCTGTAGTGGGGATGAGGAGGAGGGTAAGGGCAAGGAGGGGACGGCTTCTTCTCGGTCTGATGCTGGCAAGGTGGTGGCTACGGGGCAACATGATGGCCCTGCTGTGGAGATATCGAAGGAAGAGTTAGTGACTTCCCGTTGTGGCGCATGGATTATGGTTGCTAATATGCGATTTAGGACGACCCGCGGTTGAGGGGGATGAATCTTCGACTATACTTCTGACTCTATGGACCTCATTCTGTCTGGTTTGTACCCGGCGAATGAATGCTTTCTAGACACCTTGTTGGCGCATATTTATGGAGCTGGTCTCCCTTGTACAATAATAAATTGTCAGTTGACTATATCAATATCAATCAATATACCCTTGTTGTGTTCTGCATGTGGCCTTTGGTACACAGAGGGGTCCATCTCAAGGTCCATCTCAAGGTCCCTTGCCTCTGATAGTTACTCTCATTGTACTGATATAGTAGATACCCTTGAGTACATCTTGGTTTCTAGCTCTCTCCCAGAGACGGCATATGCTCAATAGCATTTCCTCGTGTTAGAGAACACAGATACTTTAAGAGTTTGCCCTATTCCTAAAAGCAAAATGTGAATGATAACAAGCTACAACATGATCAACAACTAACTAACTACGTAGTTAGTAGGTGTACAAGTCCCGCCTCTAGATTGTCGATCGCTAAAGTGCATGACCCTAGCATTCTACGAGCAAAGATCATCCTATCTGGTGATCAAGTGTGGAAGATGGCACGCATGACCAAAGAGGCCTGACCAGTATATGCTTGAGCGGCAAAGCAGACAAAAAGGCGCATTCTGTCGTACCAGGCTCTATTGTCTTATCAGAAAGCTCCGATTAAACTTTGTGTTGTTCGAGCAACAGCGATGATGTTGTCAGGTTGCACGCTCGTGATACCAACCCTCCATCAGATCAACTAGTTTTCATGTGGCATGACGGAACCCTCAAAAGGCGATATATATCACGGATCTTAGTTTAGATGAAGGGATAGCCGGGCAGGAGTGTTTGAGTTTGGGCCAAGATTAGCAGTAAGGCCGTCAATACATAGGTATGATATGTTTGAGGGGGCCAGTTAGCCAGTCTGACTGCTTTCTCGGATCCTCCCGTCTGCCCGTTCAACTAGGAAGAAGCGACAAATGAAAGCATGGGGTCTCCTGACAGGCCTGCTACCCATGTCCGCGTGGAATCTGTGTCCTTTTACCCTGAAACAAGTACCGAGTCGAGGGATGATAAATCAGGGGTTTCTTGCTTGCTGTTGTTTTCAATATTTTATATGATTGAATGTTCCCCAAAGTAGTTGGGAAGAGTACAGTTTCAGCTCCCTCGACGCGCCCAGTCCATCCATATTACCCGAAATAGCCTAGTGTGGCTCCCAATTCAGACTAGCGTGGTCCTGCGCGCCAAATTTCGACGCGAAAAGAAAAAAAAAAAAAAAAAGCAGAAAAGCCGAGATATCGAATTTCGTATCAAAGCAAATCCCCCGCTTGGACGATTTCGATTGGCATACTTTCTCAAGGGATACAACACCCCCTCTTGAAAAACCCTCTTCAAAACACTTGTTCACCCTTTGATAAGGGTAATCTTTAGTGTCAACAATGGTCTCCTTCTCTTGCGAGGTAAGTCCTATCTGCTGTCTGAGGTCTATGTCTTGCGCTTGAATCGCTGCTAATAGTCATCCTAGGCATGTGGTGATGTTCTCACCAAGAAAAAGCTCGATCCTCATCGCGGCCAATGTCGCGGCGCCTCCTTCACCTGTATCGATTGCATGGTGCATTTCTATGGAATGGAGTATAGAGCTCATACGGTACGTCGGACCCGCGTCGCATTGTCGCATACTAGTCGTGGACCTACTTTACTAGAGTCCCAACCTTAGATCACTAAGGGAGACATCCGCTAACAAGCCTGGCCACTACAGTCATGCATGACCGAGGCGCAAAAGTATCAGGGTGCTCTGTATCAAGAGAAGCCCCAGAAAGGAAAGAAAGGTCAAAACAACAAGCAGAATCCGAACCAAACCCCCAACGGCCGCCACCAGCAAGGCCGTGTGCAGGACGCTCCTCCTCCCCCTGCCCCCACACCTCCGCCTGTCGGTGAGGTGAGAACTCCTGCTCCTGCCCCAGCCAACGACAAGCCTGTCAATGTGTTCGACTATCTCGTCGCCGAAGAGACCCCGAACACATCCAAGGTCGCTCTTGTCGAGCCGCCCAAGGAACAGATGAAGATGAACCCAAATGCCAAATCAGTTTTCGAGCCCAGCGAGTCCCTCACTCGTGTCGAAACCAACCCCAACACTGATGACGAGGGTAAAAATTACGATATCGCATACCAGGAGAATGGATTTTCATACGGCGCCGGCCACATCCCGCACTCTGCCTCGCCCCCGAACGCGTCGACAACAGAGTTCGTCACACCTGCACCTAAGAAAAAGAAGGACCGCAAGACCCCGGGCACCGTCAGCGAGAAGAAGCGCAAGCGCGGCCAAGCAGAGGTGCTCAGCACCCCAGGCGAAGCAGTCGATACCCCAATGATGGATGCCCCCTCCAGCATCATCAACAACGCCGGCACACCCATGCTGAACCACTCCGGTCTGACCGGCGGCCTGAACCGGATGATGCGCTCTGCATCCCCCGACGGCGACGACAGCCCAGAAACCAGCCGCCGCGCCTACCAAGACACCTCGTCCCCAATCAAACGCAGCCGCCGCAACGGGAAAGAAGCCAACGGCAACGGCGATCCAGGTCTCGGCATCTCAATGAAGAACCGTGCCGGCCGCCTCGTCTCCTCTATGTTCGGCGGCTCCGCCGTCTCCAGCACCAACGGCTCAGAGCCCGGTTCGAAGGCTGTTCTCCACGCCCGCCGCGGCAGCTCCTCCAGCGGCGACGGCCAGCTCGAAGTCCGCAAGAGCAAAAAGTCAAACTGCTCGAAGTCCAAGCGCAAGAGCTCAAACCCCATGGACGGCGACAGGCCTTCCCGCCGTCTTAAGCAAATCGACGAGCGTCACGGTTCCGTCGACTCCTCCCACGGCCACCAGGTCACTGTCTACAAACAGTCGCGGCCGCCGGCGCGCACGGACGAGGATCTTCAGCGAGAGCTGGGTCATCACTTCCTCTCGCTGGTCACCAGCCATAGCGAGCGCGGCTGCTCCATCAACAAGGCGCTCAAGCGCTTCCACCGTGATCTCTCGGATGAGTATGATGCCGATCGTGGCCGTGATAATGGGCGTAGCCGGGCGGACCGAGAACGCAGGGTTGATGATGAGAAGGATCTTTTCCGTGCGTTGAGGCTGAGACGCAATGATCGTGGTGAGATCGTTGTGTTCATGTAGAGCATGGACTCGGTGTGTATGATTTCAACCAAACGATGGGATGGCAGTGTCTTGTTTGGTTCTTTGTTACGAGGTGAATGGGCTGGTCTTTTGCATAGCGCCATGTTTCTTTTGATGCGCCGGATTCGATACATTTTTGTCTATATTAATTCAGGATTGGGACTAAATTGCACTGATAATGTGTTTTGGATGTCTTTTCCTATGTTCTTCCTTTGTAACGCGTATGGAATTGAAGAAAATTACCTTGTTTCATTCAAGATCGAGCATATTTCCCCCAAGTTCCATTGTGCTTTGAATATGCTGCAAGATGGTGTTTTAGATATACGCCTCCTGCATTGGGTCTTTGTTTAATGTCTTGGCATAAAGTGGAGTCAAATACCCGTGGACCCTCACTTTGTGATTATATGTATTAACCAAAACCAATGGATTGTACCAGTTCCTGCTATCTCTCAGTGATACGAGCATGGCTACGAGCATGGCTCTCGAATTCATAGATCGCCTGATCCACATTACCTGAGCACAATGAGTCATGTCGTGTAATTCCTTCAGGGCTGACTCACAAGCCGATTGCCACTATATCACCGCCTGCTGCACCGCCCAATTCTGCCATGCGAGCTTTTATCGCCTTCTAGATAATTCATTGTGCCACCAAATTTCTCTCCTCGGTCGATAAGCGGGCTCTTGCCTTTGGTTTTTCTGTCCTTGCATTATTTAGTGTCTAGCTTGCACTCATTTCACTTTGGCATACCTTTTCAGTCTACATAGACCAACACACTCGGTCAACCGCCAGTTACTCTCATACTCTCTTCAAAATAAGCGCCAGTGAGAAAATCCACCAGAAGCATATGAGTACGCCAGGAGTCTCTAGTCAGACCTCTGTCACATTCTCAGCCATGGCAACACCACAGCCAGAGACTTCAATTCCAGCCGGGCCACGACCCCCACGTTCTTCCAGACCATCTAGACGCAGAGGGCGGGGTTCTGCGAAGCGAGATGGTCAACAACAAATGCCTGCGGGCGAGGCCCAAAATCAGGTTGCACCGCAAGCACAGCCTACACAGACTCAACCACAGCCGAATACAGCACCCCAATCTAGTCAACAGGATGCATCGTCCAGCTCGCGGAGAGGGGGAATAGAGAAGGAAGAGGCCGGAGACAAAGGAATCCTCCCCGGCAGGGACAGAATCAGATTACAGGGTCTGAAACCCAAGAGGCACGACCACAGGCGCGAACCCGTGGAATGAGAGCGCGTGGCTTCGAAGCCCAGTTGACAAGACCAGACCAGGCCGAAAATGCCACTTTGGACAGTGCGGGGCATTTACATGACCACTCATTGCGAGCCGATGTGCCGGATTTTGTACCGGGCATGCCGTCATCCCAACAACGACAACCTGCTGAATCAACACAATCTTCAAAAGGGAAGGGGAAAGCAAGACAGCCTAGGGCACCGCCACCTCCGAAAGTCACGGCGAAGTCCACAGCCGATGACCTAGCCACCCGCATTCACGAAGATATTTCGCATAACCTATACGAATGCCCTATTTGCTGCAGCGAGCTGGGTCGTAGATCCAAGGTTTGGTCTTGTGAGCTATGCTGGACTGTATTCCATCTGAGCTGTGTCAAGAAATGGTCCACGAATGAAGGTGCAGCCGCACAGAGGGCTTCTGCTGAAGAAGATGGACAGGAAAGTTCTATCCCTCGTGCTTGGCGTTGCCCAGGTTGTAACCTTTCTCAACAAAACTTCCCCACGAGCTACTCTTGCTGGTGTGAGAAAGAAGTCGATCCTAGACCGCTTCCTGGTTTGCCTCCGCACTCGTGTGGTCAGACCTGTTCACGACCTCGCAAAAATTGTCCCCATCCTTGTGATACGACCTGTCATGCTGGTCCGTGTACGCCTTGTACTGCTATGGGCCCGATCCAAGATTGTTTCTGTGGCCTTAATTCGTCGCAGAAGCGTTGTCAGGATACCGATTATGAGAATGGATGGAGCTGTGGCGAAATCTGTGGTGAGTTACTGCCATGCGGAGAACATACTTGCCCGCTTCCATGTCATGAGGGATTGTGTGGTGGCTGCGAGGTTAGCATTGACGCCCGTTGCTATTGTGGAAAACTACAAACGGAGATGCTGTGCAAATCCAAGGACGATGAGGAGGATAGTCGAATCATCCGCGATGATGGCTCGGAAGATGAGTGGACCGGCTGTTTCGGTTGTGGAGAGACTTGTGACCGTCCATTTGATTGTGGGAAACATTCATGCCAGAAGAACTGTCATCCGCAAGATCCCCATCCTGCTCACTGTCCACAGTCACCAGACGTCATTGTCGACTGCGCCTGTGGCAAGACACCGTTGCCAGAGATCCCGGGATACACACCTCGTACCTCCTGCGAAGACCCTATCTTGAATTGTTCCAAGCCTTGCGGGAAGACACTGCCATGTGGCCATCCTTGCGAGAAGCTCTGTCATGTTGGATCTTGTGGCGCTTGTTTGCGCAATGTTCACATCAAGTGCAACTGCGGTCGTACTAATAACCTCACAATCTGTCACCAAGGCCAGAATGAGCCTCCCCAGTGCCCACGCACATGCAAGGCGACTCTTCACTGTGGTCGACACACATGCACTGAAAGGTGTTGTCCGGGAGAGCAAAGGGCCAACGAGCGCCAGGCTGCACGTCGTAAACTCAGGCCTCATCTCCGCCCTGCTGACGAGGACATCGAGGCAGAACATATTTGCACTCGCATATGTGGCCGGATGCTGAAATGCGGAAGGCACACATGTCCGGAGCTTTGCCACAAGGGTGCTTGCAATACCTGCCGGGAGGCAATATTTGAAGAGATTGCGTGTAATTGCGGAAGATCTGTTCTGTATCCCCCCGCAGCCGTGTGGTGCAAAGCCACCCGCTTGCAACTTCCCCTGTGAGCGTCCAAAGCGATGTGGTCACCCTCAAGCCTCACATACCTGCCACACGGACGAGGAGAGCTGTCCGAAATGTCCATTCTTGACCGAGAAGGCGTGTCTGTGCGGAAAGAAGGTGTTGAAAAACGTGCCCTGCTGGCTGGCAGATGCGCGCTGCGGTCAAGTATGCGGGCAGCTGCTCAAGTGTGGCTCTCATTACTGCCGGAAGGACTGTCATCGTCCGGAGGATTGCGAAGACGCAACTAAGCCTTGCAGCCAGCCCTGTGGAAAGAACAAGACGATGTGCGGTCATCCTTGCACAGAGCAATGCCACGCGCCGTACGCGTGTCCTGAAAAGACACCATGTTCGTCCAAGATCGCAGTGACCTGTAGCTGTGGCCGACTGCGACAAGAAAGACGCTGCAACGCCGCCAAGGCCGTGACCTCCAAGGGCCAAGTGCAGTCGCCCCAGCGCCACCCAGAATTGACCCCGTTGACCTGCGACGACGAATGCACGCGTCTGGAGCGGAACCGCTCTCTGGCGGGCGCTCTCGGCATCGATATCAACCAGACAACCACGCTTCAAACCATCACAGCAGAGAACCTCCCATACTCGGAAGAGACTCTGAACCAATATGTCCAGCTCGCATGCTCGGTCCCTCTATCAACCCTCCAAACCTACGAATCCAATCTCCATGCCCTAGCAGCAGCAGACAAATCCACTCGCTCATTCCGCTTCCAACCGGCGAAATCCACTCTCCGCGCATTCGCGCACTCCCTCGCCGCAGACTGGGGCTTCGTAACAGAAAGCCATGACCCAGAACCTCACCGCCACGTTTTCGTCTTGAAACCGGTTGTCTGGACGCCTCCCCTCTTCGGCATGGGCAGCGGCTCGACCATCGGTATTGGAGGGATGAGCGTACGTGAGTGTGTCAAGCTCCGCGAGCGCGAGCGCAGCAAAGAACAAGAAGCGCGTCGTGTCGCTGCCCTCGAAGCTAAGGCCACCCGTGAGGCCGCTAAAGTACAGGCTAGTACTGGAGATGGTGGATGGGCTCAAGTTGCTTCGAAGAGTAAGGGTGGTAGCGGTGCTAGTTCGAGGACTGGAACTCCGGTTCCGAACTCGTGGGTGAGCAAGTCTATCTATGCTGCTCTTGACGGTGATGGGGCGAAGAAGGAGCGTTTGGTTCTAAGATCTGGTGTTGGAGTCGGCAAGTCTTTGCGTGCGAAAACACCTGCGCCTGAGGTTGTTGATGATTGGGAAGAGGCCGAGGAGAAGGAGGAGAAACAGGAAGCGGGAGAACAAAGCCAGGACCAGGGTCAGGAAATATCTGTCCGTGAGGACCCTGAGAGAAAGCCCGAACTTGCTCCTGAGGCCGAGACTCCTGCGGACGATCACCCCACTCAGGCTGAAGCAACTCAGGCTGAAGCATCTGTTACAGATGATGCACCGGTCTAAACCTTTGGACAAGATTTGATGATTGATGACCTGAGAAACAACATAAAAGATGTTTCAACACCATTCGACATGTCTCATTCTTTGCGAAGACTTGCATTAACCTCGGAGTTTGGAGTTTAGTTACACGATCCGATATCGCATGTCGAAATCGTCACACGTATCATCCATCTTGTTTCATCCATCTTGTTTTGGCATAACTTGTGAGCAAAAAAGGTTCAAAAATAAAAACGATAAACTAGCTAGAAAACTCCAAAACCACCGTCCGAAAAAAGGCCAAATTATCAATACGCAGATCCAAGATACCCAAAGACGTAGGCCATTAGCCTCCATATATCTCAGCTACACTCAAAACTCGAAAGCCAGACCCCTACTTCTTCACCGGCACGACCTTAACAAACTGCAGACACCCCTCCTTCGTCGCCCGATACGGACCATGCTCCATTCCAGGTTCCCGGTATGCATAAGCACCAATACCCCACGAGTGTCCAAGCGAAAGATCCTCCAGCCCGCCGCGCAGTGTGCAGACCTCTTCGGTGTAGGTATGTGTTATTGGATCTGTCTGCGCAGAGACAGTATTTGGTTCCCACCACTGCAACACAGCTTTGTGTTCTCCGTCGCCGTTTAGCAGGAACTCCCATACCCCCGGTGCTATGGAGTACCAGGGCAGTGCGGATGGAGAGTCTTTGGGTGTACCCACTGGTGGATGGGCTGGTGGGGTAGAGAATTCTTTTTGATGGATTGGCATTTTCGTTGGGGTTTTTCTTAGTTTCCTTTTTATGAGATGGGGGAGATGGGGGAGATGGGGATGTAGGAAGATGGATTATATTGGGAGATGAGGGGGTTGTTTCTGAGTGAGCTGGATTCAGAGGAACGGTGCCTTTAAGGTTATACTTCAGAGCCCAGTCCACATGGGCAACCATGGTTGGGTAGTAAATGATGACTAATATATACTAGTGGGATCCACTTGATATCAATATGGATGTTTGGAGATGCGGAATATTAGACGAGAGTTTTGCAAATGAGTAGCTGGTATTTATGTTGTCTATTGAAAATAGATTAAGCTGGTTTGTAAAAAGTATGTCTGCATGCACAGGCCAGGGCCCATACTGTGGAGAAACAGAAGTGGTATATTGGAGCTAATCGAGGTACGGATGTACGTACGATGATACTATGTTGATGGTGTTTGTTTTTGCCTTTTGGAGTCTCCATTTCAAGTCAATCCAGTTGTGCTGGAAATTGAAAAATTGAAGAGGTAGTCTTGTGGCTACAATCCCCAGATGAAGGGATCGAAAGATATAGCTTGCAGAGCTCAATACGGAGATTATGGAGTGAAATCAGTGAGATCATCCTAGAAAGCTATATTTAGTTGTATAATACTATTTATTGTCTTGGGTGGTCCTTTAGTCCATGTGGTAGGCACCTACTGTGAATGAAATCCAAAGGGTTCAAAAGAAAAAAAGTATGAATCCTCTGATGCTACGTTGAACGTACGCATGGTCTCGCCGGTCCAGCCCTATATGGCAGGCTGCTCACCCCGCCCTAAGCTCGCAGAAAGCATAGCAGCTAACGGTTGGTCTACCCAATGAGGATTCAGAAATATTTACTCCCCAGTGAAATATAAGGGACCCATATGTCCGAATTAGGTAACATTTATGCCTTATTGCCTTAATTCCCTGGCTTGAAATAATATGCTTATGTCAGTAATTATGTCATCTGATAGTCCGGCCCGGTATTTCTCTTATCTGGAGATTCGGATATTCATTTTATTTACTCTACATACTCAAAATGCCATCATTCCGACTGCAGGGATTCCAATCGGTGATCCGCGGCAACTCCCACCTGCTGCGTCATCAGCAGCGCCGGTGGGCTCAGGTCCACGACGTCCGCTTCCTCGCCTCACACCACGATCCCAAGTATGTCTTGGACAAGTATCGGTCCAAGCTGGACCAGAAGGCCAAGGAGTGAGCAAACCTTCCTCGACAATTATTCCTACTTCAATACTAACTATTTTACCCAGGGAGGGACATGAGTCAGTCGAGTCCTTGAAGGAAGCCTACGACGAAAAAATCCAAGACCTCCGCCGGAAAGCATCCACCGTAGCTACCCCAGAGCCCGGCACTCCTACATCCACCACCGCCGTCCCAGGCACACCACCAGCATTCCAAGCACCCCCTCTTCCACAGGAATCGCGCACTACCAAAGCCGCACGCGCCATCTCCAGCGACTCCAGCCCCGTCAAGCCCCTCAGCAGCTACCTGGACGTCGAGAAGATCCGCGAGCTCCCAGCCAAGGAGATCGAAGCGCTGTGGCGTCTCCGCTTCGCGGAGAACTCGCACGCTATCACCGCCGCCATCCCCCTCGACACATACAAACGCATTATGCAGGCCGCACGCGAGAACCCGCAGTTCATCCTGCCCCTCCCGCGTCCGCAGACCCCCGAAGAGGCAGAGCAGGCGCCCGAGGGAGCTGGCACCGTTGCCGACATTCACTTCCTCCAGTGGGCTTTCCACCCGCCTGCTGAGGGGTCCACTCTGTCGCCTTCTAATAACCACACCTCCACTGTGATCTTCACAAACCTGGGTGTTTATAAGATGCACGGCGCTTTTGCTCAGCCTCATACTACTATTACTCACCACCTTGATCTGGCGGATGAGAAGGGTTTGGTCCTTATGCATGGTCAGATTATTCCTGACGGCGGTGTTTCAGCACCCGAGGCCACTTGGCTTGTTAGCTGTGTGCAGCGCTTCTATGACTTTGAGGGACAGGCTTCTGGTCGGAAGAGTGAGCTTGTTCGCATGTTCACTCGGGGTGATGTTGAGAACTTCAAGGTTGAGGAATTGGTCGATGAGGCCGAGAAACTTCAGTAGTTTGATTCTGTTGTACTCAATCTTGTGGCTTGTATTATATGTATCACCACATTCCATTCTGCGTGATGGCTTTATAGATCTTTGGGACTTGGGCTCTTGTGGTTTCAATAATAGGCACGGATGTCTCCAGAGAATTGGCTATTGCGCATGGAACAGATGTAACAAATGAAAAAAGAAGGGATTGATTTCCAACACGTTGGTATTCTGATATATAAACAAGTGGCACAAACGTTGTGGGTTTTCATGCATTATCAAGTCCTTATTTATGAATTTGTACAAACAAAAATGAAATGTAGAGATAGTTAGTGTATATATCGTGCTCCAACACGTGAAACTTATTCTCCTTTGAATTATAGTTTATACCCCAATCGAATAAAATCACCCTCGATATCAGCTCCCATCAGGATCGGCTGAACATAGCCCGATATCAATTGCTAGCTTGTGTAGGTCTTTCCCGAAACAGTAGTCTAGATTGAGTAGGGTCTATTCCTTACGTACGCGGTCTATTACCCATGCGTAGATTGGGGAGAGGCTGATGCTGAAGGTTAAGAAACGGAATAGTCCGATACAGGGGGTATGGATGGCTCTCGGGACTTCGATATTAGCGATGCCTTTGTACATCTGCCATGCTTTGTCGCGGATTTTGTATATATGGTCTTTGACCTCGTCTTCGGATTTCAAGCATATATATTGTAGGGAAAGCTCCACGGTTGGTACAGAGAGCTGTTCTAGGGTAGGTTGATACCATTCAACTGTTTTGCATGCTAGGGTCATAATGGTTGGTTGGTCACTTGAAGTGTCTAGTTTGTGCTGGGAATGGTGTGCTAAATAGTAGAAAGCTCTGGGGAAATAACCGGAAAGAGTACAGTCAGGGCTGGTTATGTTAAAAACGTGTAAAGTAGTGGTTGAAGACGTGACAATGTATATATAGCAAAGTGTGTGTAGCATTGAGTGTAGAGTGAGTGACAGGCTATATTATATAGGACTCCCTTCCGGCTCTATGTTTCTCCAGGCTCTCGGAGGATCTTGAAAGGTTCCTCTACATATGGGTAAGCAGGAGGGTTCTCCGGGGCCGTACCTACTGTCTACTATGCCCCTCTTCTGATAATTCAGGTACCGAGGCAACCTAAGCAAGTAATGGGTGGTTCTCGAGGGTGCAAGGCCTCCCTCCACCTTAGGAATTTGAGGACCATCGGATAATGTCAACATAAGATCTGTTGCTGATCGGTATCCAGGACTGCGCAGCGAATATGCAGAATCAAATTATTACATTCGTACAAGTTGCAAAGGGCCGTTTAGTATTGAACAGAAGGAAACTTGCCGGAGCTGATAAGCAAGGCGAAAGGCAAAGGTCCGTAGAAAAATAAGCCGAGAAAAGAAACACGCCCAGCGCCCGACCTTGAGCCATATTGTAAACACCGCGAGTATGATATCAGTGTGCAAGGAGGAAACAAGAATTAAACAAGAATCGAACGTAGATTGGACAAGAAGAGTTAGAAAGAAGAAAAGAGCAATCAAATGGGAGGTATGACCCTTCACCCCGAGGGCTTGGGGGTCAATAAAGGAAGTCGTCAGGGCCATCTATGGGCCATGAGAGGCAGGCCGTGATCATTTGAAGGGATGCAAAGGAAAAGTCGTGTCTTGGTTGCGTGGCAGGGGTATCATGGTCATAATTAACAGTTCCTGTTAATTGATTCTTGTGTAGTAGGGGCCGAAACCAGACGTCTAGATTGGTCATCGAAAAGGGGGTTTGACAGCCAAGCATTGGAGCAAAGCTTGAAGTATTAGCACTTCTTGGCAGAAAGGAAGACCTGAGAAGGGAGGTGTTAGGCAAAGGGCTCGCCAGAGGGGATTCGAAAAACCAAAGCAAGAGCAATGTCACATCGATTTACTGTTTATTAGATAGCACTTCTTCCGTAATGAAGGAAAGGATGTGCTCGAAGTAGCCTGGCTCAGCAACAGAGTCATTATGACCGCCGTTTGGGAGTGTGCGCCAGATCTTGCATTCGGACTGGCAAACGGCAAATAACTGGGTCATATTGGACGGGCTAAGGGAGGTTAGTAATGAGAACGTCGCGCTTGAAGTAGACGAACTTACGGAACGAGCTCGTCCTTGAGTCCACTCAGGAAGAGAACCGGAGTTTGTGTGATCTTAGGTAGCACATCTTCACTGGTCCAATATTGGTGACAGAAACGTGCCAGATACCGTGCTGGGGGGAAGACACTGGGTTCAAGTTAGCGTTACTCGCCCGGAAAGCTTGTCGATAATTCGAAAACATACTTTGGGATCAATTTCCGAATGCTCAGGAAAGTGTTCTCCAAGATCAGTCCTGCGATATCACCTTGCTCTTCGTTGGTGGCAACTAGATTAATAGCCACCGCACCACCCAAACTTTGTCCGTAGACAACAATCTCGGTATCGCTTGTCTCTGGGCGCTGTCGTAGGTAATCAAGGCCGGTTTGAGCATCGATCTTTATGCCGGCTTCATCCGGTGTGCCTGTGGACATCCCGTATCCACGGTATTCCAGCAGAAAAACATTGCACTGAAGTGTATCCTGCACAGCTTTGGCTATGGGGACACGGTGGCCGATGTTGCCTGCATTTCCGTGGAACATCAGGACTGTCAGATTGCGAGAGAAGCGGCCTGGTCGTTGCCGGAGAAAAAGGGCGTGCAAGGACTCTCCGTCGGGCGTGGGGATCTGGAGGTCTTCAAAGTCACTGATGCCAAATTGGCGAGGACTGGGGACATTTGTGCGCGCATCCACTGGGACATTGCGGGGGTAGATTAGTTCACTGGGTAAAGTGGTTAGCTTCGTAAACAAATGGCCGAGATGCTAATAGCGTACTTTTGCTTGAAATAGAGGAGCCCACTTGCAACAACAGCCAGACCAGATGACGCAAGAACAGGTAGTCGCATGAACTGCGCAGCACTGTTGGCCATGCTGCTGATGCTCCAAGACGGAGGTGGAGGGGAGTCGGACATGGCGCTCAAGTTGGCACTTTAAAAGAGTGGGGACCAGATAGAGAACGCGACAAATCGAGGTCTGGGAGATTCTGGTATTGCGAAAATTTAACGACTAGCAGATATGGTCACTGTGACCAGAGATGGATACAGTAAGTTAAAAGGAACAGCCACAGAAGAAAAGGGCAATTGAGCTTCAGGAGTCTCGCGGGGGAGAAGATGATAAGTCGATCGCAGGGGCTGGGGCCTCACCGCCCGAGCTGCCGCGTTGTGAGCTTCTGCCTGTGTTCATGATAGCATCACCTCTACTTCTTCCCTTAACCTCCTTCTTCTCCTTGCCGTTTCTATCTGGTCTATTGAAGTCATCTTTATACTTTCCCTATTTTCTCTTCAACACAGCGCAAAATGGTCGCCCCCCATGGAACATCAGGAATGCTCGGTGAAGGTTAGCAGAGCTATCGTCATCCGCCGACAGCAACCAGCTAACATCTCTCCAGATGGCATTCACGTCGACATGAACCACCTGAAGTCTGGTGAAGTCAAGTAAGCTAATCCCATGATGGTATTATTTGCCGTGGAGCTATATAACATGTACTAACCTCTCGTTCTTCATTCAGCTTGGGAACCTCGATGTGAGTTGAGCTGGAGCTCTTGAACGTTACCATCTCGAAACATTACCATTAACATTCCAACAGCATGGCCATCAACTTCAAAGACGGAGTCATTCTGGGTGCAGATAGTCGAACAACCACCGGTGCTTACATTGCCAACCGAGTCACCGACAAATTGACACAGGTGCACGACACCATCTGGTGCTGCCGATCGGGTTCCGCCGCAGACACCCAGGCTGTGGCCGACATTGTCTCTTACCACCTCAACATGTACGGCGTAACGAACGCCGAGGCCCCTACCACACAGGTTGCTGCATCACTCTTCCAGGAATTGTGTTATGAGAACAAGGATGCGTTGAGGTCTGTACAGCATCATCGGTTGTTGGTTTCGAAATCCATGCTAACTGAACAATAGTGCGGGTATCATCCTTGCCGGATGGGATGCGCGTCACGGAGGTCAGGTGTACTCGATACCTTTGGGAGGATCCCTTCACAAGCAGTCGTTCGCTATCGGCGGTTCGGGCTCAACCTACATCTACGGTTATACCGATGCCCACTGGCGGGAACAGATGACGGAGGCAGAGGGCATTGATTTCGTGCGGAGTGCTTTGCAGGAGGCGATTAAGTGGGACGGCAGCTCCGGTGGTGTCATTCGTCTCGTGGTCCTGACCAAGGCCGGTGCCGTGAGACATCTCTACCTGCCAGACAACGGCTACACCGGGCCGGGAGTGACGAATTAATAAGTGTTCTAATATTGCGTCCATCTCCAAATGAAATGGTTTCATGATCCCAATTCTCCGGTCTTCGCATTCTGTTATCCGCCCCCACCGGGGATATACAGTGTCTGAGCGCGAATATATGACAAGTCCGGCACTAGTCTACGGGTGCTGCCATATCCCCCACCTTTTATCATCGGGCTATGTAGGGCGAAAAGGACCGAACAGTTCAAGAAGCACTATATCGGAAGTGTTCGGCCAACTGCCTATTGGGTCATAACTGCCGAGTGTTATACTTTGAACTGGGGGAAACACCTGATTTATATACCCTGGTGTATTACCATATGGTATGAGGGACTTGATATTGTAGTATTTTGTAGAGTACAGAAACAGAACACTAGATCTGCAGTTTCTGTTAGTACTGCCCAGACCTTCTAAGGTTAGTTAGTTAGATATAGGTAGAACATGTCACATCCCACATGCAGCATATGAACTGCCATGCTCCTCCATTATTATTCTTTAATGCAAGTCTATATCTGATGAGAGGGGAAATGTATGGTTCTATATATCGGGAAATATCCACCTTAGCATTCTAATATTCATCGATTCATCGATTCCTCCCCGCACTATGTTGTAAATATCAAATTCCCCCGAGGATACGGAGTAAGTATTCCGTACAAAAAGTAAATAACGCTAAGACACTGTCCAAATCATCATTCATGACACGGGCTCACAGATCGTTCTATCATTCGTCAATATATCCTGACCTATAGACCCTCTACACCGTCTTTTATATCAATTCTTTACTAAGATGACAGGTAGATAGTAGATAATGTCTCTTTGAAGTACTCTTTTTATGATGTTGTCTTGTTGTATATATATTTCCTTTTTACTATTATTTAGTCCAAACAAGAATTACAAGAATCATATTCTATAATACAACATAGTTCCAAGTTGAATGTTCAAATGTTTAAATTAATTGAATCCTGTTTCATCTTCCTCCGGGCCACACACAACTTGATCTCACTGACCTCACTTTGATCCAAACTCCCCTTCCCCCAACTCCCTCCATATCTCCCTCCCTCCATATTACCTGTCCTTTTCCCTCTTATCCTGTTCTTCTGGTCTTCTGTTCTTCTGGTCTTCTGGTCTATTCTCTTCCTTTTCAATGGATTCGATCGACAGTCATTGATCCTCGATCTCTCCTTTTTAGACCGGGGACTTTCCCCCGATTCTGTGGTCTAGCCCTTGTGGTAATTTCAAAAGTGTATGCAAATCCTCTCTTCTCTTTTCCCTTGTATTTGTATTAAATCATTTTTATTCTCTCTATATTCTCTGGTATTCTCTTTTTCTACTTGTGTCCTCCAGTTTAATGGCTGAGCTGCGACCGCCTGGCTGACCCGTGTTCCCGCAGAAAAACAGACCACGATAGCCTTGACATGGGCTCCGTTGTCGTCAACCACGTGCCGTCGGATCATAACGACATCTTGGGAGGCGCAATCAATTCAGAATCAGTTTATTCGTTCGCCCAGCCAATGGACACTCACTCGACTTCTTCCTCAAATACCCCCACCTCTACTGCCCCACCGTCCGTAGGCTCTGCTCGGCTTCCTGTGCATGCGAATGATGTACCGGCTTACATCAACTCATACACACCTCAAGCTTCCCGTGCTTCTTCCGATACTCCCAACTTTACCCCACGACCGCCCTCGATGACGTCTCATCCCAGCCATGCCTTCCCTCCGGACTCTTACTCCTCAACACATACCCCACCAACCCAGACCGGGAGCAACCCATACTCTTCTAATCAGTCAGCGCCGGATTCCCCGCGCCTCCAACCCACATACCAGTCCATGCAGTCTGTGCCAGGCTCCGAAGCCAATTCACCGAGTCGCATTCGCGTCCAAAGCTTGTCCCATATTCAGAGTCTCGCCAGTGAAGATCTGGTGGGATCGCGGAGCTCCCACACTCCCGGAACGGGATCGCAGCAACGACAGTATGAGATTAGCTCCATGCCGGTCACGGAGATCATCGAAATGGTCGCTGGGCTTTTGACCAAGATCACAACTACAAATGATATGCATCACGAACATGTACATCGCCACATCCCGCCGCCCGAGGGCACCTCCAACCTTAGCCCTCAGGCTACCAGCGTACTAGCATTCCACGGAAAGAATGTCCCGACCATCACCATCCTGAGTTACTTGACTCGCATTCACAAATATTGCCCTACAACCTACGAGGTCTTCCTAAGCTTGCTGGTCTACTTCGACCGTATGACGGAGCTGGTCAACCGCGATCAGCTCGATCACCTGCACCAACGTTGGGACTCTGCCGAGGAGTCCGGATCTTCGTCCGCATCTACCGAGTCTCCAGGAGACCACCATATGCATATGCAGGATTCCCTAATGGCGACACCTCCCCCATCTACAGGCTTCACTGCGCAGGACTCGCAAGGGTTGAATACTTCAATTTCACCCGGCCTTTCACCTCAGTCGGATGCTGAGGCACTTTCACATTTCTTTGTCGTTGATAGCTTTAATATCCATCGACTGGTCATCGCTGCCGTGACCTGTGCGAGCAAGTTCTTCTCTGATGTTTTCTATACCAATTCACGTTATGCAAAGGTATGTGATTCTTGATCTGACCCGTGGATCACGACTAATCATGGTATGCAGGTTGGTGGTCTTCCCCTGGTGGAGCTCAACCACTTGGAACTACAGTTCCTCCTTCTGAACGACTTCCGCCTCGCCATCACCGTCGAAGAACTAGAGTCGTACGGGACGATGCTTGTAGAGTTCTACGCACGAGAGGTTGTCACCCAACAGCAACAACAGCACAGAAGTCTTCCCCGCGTGATTGATCCCCCAGCCGACACATACTCGGATGCCATGTACATGCGATCTCGCGATAAGCCTCGCGACCACGCCGAGTTCGGACAAACTCCGACACCACCGTAGTGCGTTCATCGGATACCTGAGTTTGTCATTCCACATGGCACATTTCCTTTCTTTCCCCCAGTCCATGATCCACCCATCTTATCTTTCCCATATCTCTTTGCTATCCTCGATCCGTTGAGCGTTTGCTTATCTCATCTCTCGCACTCAACCTTGTATCCATTCCGATTTCTGGCGTCTCATACCCTTCCCCCGTCACCTCATACTCACACCCTTTCCACCTCTCTGGATCTATTTCAGCGCATTTACACGTCACGACTTGTATAGAGTTTTGGTTCTCAGGTCGGGCTTTGCGGGTTGTCTCTTTACAACTATTCCCCCTTCTTGCAACATACATAAACATTTACTTGATCTTGTTACTGGTCTTGTGAGTTTATGCTGTCTTTTATCTTTTTTCATGGGTTGGTGTTATGCTGGCGCTATTCTTGCATCACGAGTTTGTTTACAGATTAACATGTCGCCCTTTAGGGGTAGTCTCGAATATCCTCCTAATATGCTTTTGCTTTCATTCCTGCTGTATTTCCATTGTAGTTGTAGTAGTCCCGTGTATTAGTGGAGTGGTCCGAGTATATCAATCCTCGACCTTCGAGTTTCGAGGCCTACATGTTATAGAGAAGACCATCAAGCAGTGATTGATATTGATATCAGAATCTCAGGCTTCATCCCGACAATAGCAAATAAGCGACTTCTATGTAAAACTAGACGAGTCAAACAGTACAGGGCAGATTCCGGGTCTCGACATCGAGCTTTGTTACAATTAGCCCTAAGTGACAGCTTCCCCGGAATACCTACTGTATCATATATCATAACATATTTATATCACACATAGAGTACATGATGTATGAAGCTTTGGCCCTAGACTGAACAGATCCCAATTCACACTTCTATCATTTATTGGCTATTCGAAGATGCTGTGACGCTGTAGACCAAAAAAGCGCTAATCCCATTCTTTCTCTCCTCGATTATCACTCTTGTCTTTTTACCCTTTGGGACGACACATGATCAGAATTTAATCTCAATTCCTTCTCTACAGACATGGCAGCTGTATCGGTCATTTATTCATGCCGTGGTCTAATGACTGTGCTTGAAGATAACCCGTGAAGAAACGGGAACATCTCGATTATCAACTCATATTGTCTTGTCACTGGTGAAGGCTGCTCTGGCGGCACCTACATTAACCTCAAACTCAGTCGCGATACTCATTCGTATGGACTTGTGAGTCTGGTAATACCCAAATATCGGTAGGCCAAGTATTGACGAGGGTCATTCAGTCCTGCTCATGACTATCTCCATCACCAGACCCATCTCCATCTCCATCTCCATCTCCATCTCCATCTCCATCTCCATCTCCATCTCCATCTCCATCTCCATCTCCATCTATCTCCATCTTCATCTCCAGCTCCATCACCCTCACTCTCGCTGGCACATACAGCGCGTGTATTACAATGAATACTGATACCACAGCTGCAAACAGGGATATTTCAACGGTATCCTCGACGGGAGGTGATCCTACTCCATTCACGATTCTTAACAGCGATCGAGAACACTGGTGTCTCAACTACCACAATGCCTGACATGATCAACACGCTCGCGCACAGTGACGCCGTGGCAAACAGAGGCACCGGAGCCCTATAGGTAATGCAGAGGTAATTGTCCAGCACCGACCGTGACCACGGGAATTGCTAGGACCGAACATTTATTCCTGATATCTGAATAGACATCCTATGATGGTCTGGACGGTTGCTTGTACACGAGCAACAGTAAGGCCTGGTTTCGTATTCGGTGACCGCCCATTTCAGGGTTGGAGACAAGCACAGACCACTCAAATATACTCATTCGGCTTCGGTTTCAACTTCATATTTTCTTCTTCATACCCCTCGCACTGCGAGACCACATGATGAAAAAAGAAAGAAGAAAAGAAGGAAGTAGGAGAGTACTAGAGTGCACTGAAAAGCCTGTTAGTGCAACCACAGAAACCCATGGGCAAAGGCATGAACGTACTCTCTTCGCCAAAAAGGCGAGCCACCACACGTCCTGCTGCCTTCCGCACGTTCACAGACAGAGACGTTCGCCGGCCCTCCCTGGAAGATGCGCGGTCAGCAATAGACGACAAGGAGGTCAAAAGAGTGGGACCATATTACCCTGAAACCCAAAAGATGAAGCCACCACACACTCTGCTGCCTTCCGCGCGATCACAGACAGAGACGTCCCCAAAGCCCTTCCTGGAAGATATGCGGTTGGTATGCCGTCCAAACGAAAGAAGTGGAATCATACTTACCTTGAAGAGAAAACGATGAAACCACCACACATCCTGCTGCCTTCCGCACATTCACAGCTAGGGATGTTCGCCCTCCCCCCTCCCCCGGGAGTCATGTGGTTAGTATGCAGTCAAAACAAAGAAAGACGGAGTGGAATCATATTTACCTTGAAGAGAAAACGATGAAGCCACCACACATCCGGCTGCCTTCCGCATATTCACAGCTAGGGATGTTCGACCGAGCTGTACGATGTTAGCCACAGAGCATGAAGGCCTTGCGGCTCAACCATGCTGTCTACAAAAGGATTGGGGGAATAGACTCAAGGGAGGAAGTAAGTTACCAAACGCTCTGTTGCCCTCCGCACATTCACAGACAGAGACGTTTCGTTCGGTCAGTTCGACTCGTGGCGACGATACCCACCGACCAACTGTGGATGTTAGCGCATAGAACCGTCGGAGGTCTGCAGTATACTTACCCCCGTCACCACCCCAATCGAGCCACCACACGCTCTGCTGCCTTCCGCACATTCACAGACAGAGACATCCCCCAAACCCTCCCCTAGAAGACGTGTGGTTAGTATGCAGCCAAAAAGACGGAGTGGAATCATATTTACCTTGAAGGAGAAAAGGACCAAGCCACCACACGTCCTGCTGCCTTCCGCACGTTCACAGACAGAGACGTTCGACCGAGCTATAAGATGTTAACACACGAAGCAAGAAGACCTTACGGTTCAACCATGCTGTTCTGAAAGGATTGGGGTAAGGGGGAAAGCAAGTTACCACACGCTCTGCTGCCCTCCGCGTGCTCACAGACAGAGACGTTTAGCCAGTGCGATTACTGGCGGCGACGCCCGCCACCCACCTGGAATTGATCGTCATGTTAGCTCTTGGACTTGGAGCCATCAGATGCTTGAAAAGACTTACCCTCGTCGCCATCCAATTGAGCCACCACACGCTCTGCTGCCTTCCGCGCGATCACAGACAGAGACGTTGCCCCCATGTCTCCAAAGTACTTACCGTATCCCCAAAACAAAACAAAAACAAAATGCCAAAACGCCAACAGAAAGCAATGTTTTTGGGGTTTTTTCGTTTTCACAAAAGCAAACGGCAAAAGCCTCAGCAGAGCAGAGCAAAACGTCAACAACCAACACAAAAGCAATTTTTTTGGGGGTTTTTTGTTTTCACAAAAGCAAACGGCAAAAGCCTCAGCAGAACAGAACAAAACGAGCAAACCCAGAAAGCAGAGAGGGAGGAAGTCGGAAGAAAGAGCAAGTCGGAAGAAAGAGGAAGCCAGCCAGTCAAGAAGGAGCGAGGACACCGAATATGGGCCATCAGCGGCAGCATCAGAAGAACATCCCATAAACGAACAGGAGCACAAGCGCAGCATAGAATGCTGGTGCAAGGCATGGGAAGCAGAACCCCAACAGAAGGCAGATCCCACAGAGGCGGTAGAAGCAGGTGACGGAGAAGGGGCCAACCTGCACGTGGGTGTGAACCACACGTACACGAACCTCTGCAGGGATATCGCAGGAGTGGGGAGCAACCACAGACTTAGGGGCCTGTGCAAGGGACGATACTTCAGACCGAGTATCAGGGTCGGGAAGTGCACGCTTCAAGGAGGACATGTCGGAGGCAACCCCGCGTGGTGAACCATCAGGCTCAGGCAGGGCATCCATCAGCGAGCGCATGTCGAAGGTGACATTCGGGTCCGGCAAGGCATCGGTCAGAGAGGACATGTCGAAGGCAGACCCATGCGGTGAGCTAGCCGAGGCAGGCTCAGGCAGGGCGTCCTTCAGGGAAGCCATGTCCATGGTAGACTCATCGGAGGAAGGTGCGGATCGCGGGGAACGGGGCTGAGTTGAATACGCAGCGGCGAGTTGGCGAGCACGGACAACGCTCATCCACTGGGAATGGCGTTCGTACTGAGGTCCATCGCTTCCAGGAAGCTTGGAGAGGAACCGCTGGTTCGAGCCCGAAAGATCCGAAGTGTACAAAAGGAACGACTTCGTGTCCGCGATCTGGCCTCTTTTGAAGAAGGTCTTCTTGTACCGATCCTCGCGAGGCGGGATTCTTATGACCCGCTCAAGGGAGAGCTTGTCCTCGGGGAAATGGACTGTCTTGCGGGCGTGAGGCTCTCCAGAGGGGGCGGAGTCCCGATCAGAGGCGGCGAGGCATGACTTCAGGGGAGCAGGGCGGTATTTAGTGAGGAGGTGGCGGCGAGAAGGATGAAGTCTTCTGCCAAAAGAAGAAGAAGAGGAAGAAGGTCGAGGGGTAGGAGGAGGAGGAGAAGAAGAAGAAAAAGAAGAAGGGTGCATGGTGAAAGCTTTGAAAGCAATAAAAAATTGGGATCAGTAGTCAAAAGCAAGAGCAATTGAAAAATAGCCAGTGGCATGGGGAGAGGAGAAAGAAGAAGAAGAAGAAGAAAACAGGACTTGGAGGGGTATAAATGCAATGGCAACGGGCACTGGCAACAGGAAGGTACGATGAGATGGTCAACAGGATATGATGGAGCTATACAGGAAGGAACGATGGTGGCCATTCAACCCAGTTAGGGCAAGAAGCCATGGTATTGCTACTATACTATACATATGTATACTAGTTACATACTTCATGTATGTATGGACTTGACTTGATATACCCCAAGATGATCTATATGGACAGTTAACTTGGGACTATCAAATTGATGGGAGTTAGGGCATTCTTTCTAAGGCTGATTTATATCTGTTATTTTGGCTGTGCTGGCTAGAAGACAAAAACAGCTAAGAAAAACAATATCAGAAAAGACATCAGAAAAGACATCAAAAAAGACATCAAAAAAGATACATGGCCAATGCCTCTACCAAGTAGATTAAAGATGATGCGAGAGTCCAAATGAGTAATTGTACAATACCATTGTATCATGAATCATAGGACTATACATATCTCATCAGGGCCCCAAAAGGTTGTATGTAGTACATGACCTTCAACACGAGGTTCGGGGTGTGCATTTTCTGGGTATACCTCAGTTATCCATCGGAGAAATGTAGCCTCTCGACCCTAGAACTTGTTTGTTGACTTTCTTACTTCGACAAGAGCGAACATAGCACTCATTTCTACAAAAGATAGCCACAGCAAGGCCCGAACGGTCGAAACGGACGGACGTCTTACACATGACAGATTAAATGTGATGCAAAATAAATTCAGAGTAAAATCGCTCAACCTGGGAACCGCCTGCACTCCACCGGGTCATAATGATACATGCATTTCTTCTCAATTTTTCCAGTGAGCACCAGTAGACAAAGACTCATGAGAACATCGCCGGGCGGGCGATATGTTGGACTTCCTGCTCCTCGAACTACACTCAGTTAGTCACACAATTCAATCTGGTTCGATAGATTGCAGGAAAAGAAAACATACCTCCATGAAATCCGTGGCGGTAACAAGAGCCATGAATGTCTTGACTAGTTCACATAGGGTCTCGTGGTGGGCGGTTGATGTATTTCCAATCTTCGCAGATCGTTTGAAGATTCCCACCATGCATGGTCGGTTTTCGGCCAAAAATATCCGAGTCTGCTCCTTAAGCTGTTCGTTGTGGATACCTCGGGAGAACACCGCATATACAATGACCTGGAGGACCGAAAGGAGAAGATCGTAATACCTCTGAAGGGCATCGGGATTCTCAATGTCTGAGGAGGTCAGCAAGGTATAATTGGAGCTGGATATGTATGACTGACCAATGCCGATGTCTGGATCAGCAGCGAAAAGTCGTGATTCGTGCACAGCTTGGAAGAGACCAGAGTTGAGCACACAATTTGCTCCGACCTTGGTTTGGGACAGCCGCTGAAGTAATGACAAAAGCGACTCGTAGTATGCCAGTAATGCCGGGGTATCTGAAGTTTTGATTAGTTATAATAACGTGGCTGTTTCAAAGGGGAAATTACTGACCGCTTGCCTGGGCATTGTGAAGTTCGATGGGAAGAGACCGCAAGGCATCCAGGAATAGACTCAAATAGTTTGATCTTGAGATTAATTCGGCCAGAACACAATCGGTTTGGCGATCTAGAACAGCTAAACTGTTCAACAGCACAAGAGCGGATGCACGGCAGGACTCTTGGCCAGTGTAGGCGTCATCGCACATGGTCTCAATCAGGCTAGAACCGGCCGCTTTGATGACATGTTGGCTAAGACGTCGTAGGTTTTCGTGGCCCTTGCTCGACGATGTGATGCGTATTATGTAGTGGGAACAAATACTGTAAAGTGTTTCTCTCAATAACACATTTCCTGTTGCCAAGTTGGTACCTCGGATGCAGAGTTGGAAGAGCTGGTGGAGCTTTTCGTCAATGACATCCCCGTTTCGAGACGCATCTGTTGTCGATGGCTCCGACGCAAGTCTTCCGATCAACAATTCAGCCAATCGTGCCAGTTCAAGTGCTTCGGGAAGATCTGCCTCAATTGCCGTTGTAAGCTTGGGGAGAATCAATTGGATTGAGTGGAGAATGAAAGCCGGCCTGCTTCCTTCATCGATAGCAGAGCAAGTTATCATCGTAGCAAGGAGTTCTACCCAGGAACGGAGAGCGTGATAGCGATTGATTTGAATCAGGTTGTTCTGCTTTGTTGCAAGAATGAACAACTTGAGATCATTGGCCTCAGCAAGCAACTGCTCCTCATCATGCGGGCGCAGCGGTCCATTGGCCGTGAGCTCTGCTCTCCGCATTTGAATCATCTCCTCTACCCCCTCCATGTTGTACACGCCATCCTCCCGCTTGCTTTCTAATTGAAGAGCAACATCACCGAGCAAGTAAAGCTGGGGCATCTTGAACTCGCGTCCAACATCAAGATCTGCGAAATCGAAAAGATCAAATACGGACGGACTTGAGATTGGTTCACCGTTATCTGTTAGAGTATTTCCGAGCAAAACCGAAAGAATTTGGGCATGTAGAGCCGGTGATCTAGCCTTTGCTGTTGAGCGAACCTCGGTTGCGGCATATGTGAAGAGGTGACTTCGGTAAAGTAGGAATTCCGCCAAGGCAGTGGCAGCGTCTGTAAGCCAAAATTCCTCTGAATCGATAGGAAATCCATTCCAGCCCGTGCTCGGGCCAATGATCGGTTGGTAGGCAAACATCTCGCGCAGGAATGCCTGAGCGCGCATTTCACCAAGGGTGTAGTAGCTTGCCAGCTTCGATGACCACAGATGCTTCAGCACCTCGAAAGCCATTCGTTTGAGGTGCACTACCCATGATATAATGCCACCATCGAGGATCTCCGGATAAGACTTTAGGAAATTCACGATGGCATGTAGCAATGAACTTTGATTTGCGAATAGCCCTTCCGATGACACATCAAGAATATTGCCCACGCAGTCGAAGCCCAGCAGCAGATGAGCTACCGTCGGGCGGTCTGTGATCGTCCCTAGGCAGCTGTTCAAAAGAGCAAGAAGGCTTTCCCGAATGACATAGCCGGCGGCATTCGGGCCGAAATCAAGTTCTCTCACATCAGGTTCCATTTGTAACACAAGAGGCCGGGATATGCTGTCCACGTCGACCTCAGAGGCAAGCACTTCCACAATCTTGTTCGAGGATTGCCACTTGACGAGTTCCGGCGAAGTCATCTTGTTGAGCTTTCTGGAACTAGTGAGCTTTTCCAGCAAAGCCATGGAAATGACGGTGAGTTGTTCATGTGCCGTGCCACAATAGAGACAGAGTGACGGGATAAGTGTCAGATTGTTCAGCACGGTGTCCTCAAATGAAGCGAGCGAGGAGTTTGCGACGATGGTCCGGGATGGCACGGGCTGGGAGTGTACCAAAGGCTTGACAATGTGAAAGTATGTCGATTGCAGATCCATGAGCAAGTTCATGACCTCTAGACTCCGGTGCAAGGTCAGAACCAAAACAGAGTCAGGTGACGCGGTAGCAACGTCCGAAACGTCTTGTTTAGAGGTTGCAAACAGAGATTTGAGTACATCTTCGTTGAAAAGCCACTCCACCACGCGGGCGAACGGGTGCGAGCGAACGTAGGTGAGCAGCGATGAAGTCTGCGTCGGAGAATCGGACACGGATGGCTGGCTCAGAAGTAACACTAGATCTTCATTGAAGGATTTCAAGCTTGCTACAACGAAGTTTAGGCAGTTGAAGGTCAACATGCGGGATTGATACTCGTTAAGATCTTGAATCTTCCGTGAAAAGGCATGCCCCAAGATGAAGTCGATGTAAGGTTCAATCCCGGACATGCGATAAGTTCCACCTAAGGTCTCCGGGAAAGGAAGTGACATTGGGTCATCGATTGCGTCGGAGGATGGAGCAGTAAGTGCATTGATGAGAACAACAAATGCATTCGTCTGGTCAAAGTTCTCTCCAATCTTCTGCAAGGCTTGTTGCTGGTGCCAGACGGCAGGGTTGGAAACCAAAGGCACTTTGCCAATGCCGGACGCACCGGTTCCTCCCGATAACCATCCATCGAGACGGGACCACGTTTCGTTTCCAACGGTGGAGGATTTGTCAGTCATCAATGCCGAGAGGGTTGAAAAGGTAGTCGCCCGAAGGTGCGATGGAATCGGCCCGCTGCACAGGTCTAGCAGCGTGCTAACTACATTAAAGGATTCGTTTTGCAGCATCCAGTCTCGGATAGGTCGGCTCTGCTTGCACAGGTGGCCTATCAGCCGAAGGTAGCATGTCAGCATCACTGGGCTCTCAGGCTCATTCATCTCCACGGGCTCTGGTTTCCGTGGACGAAAGATCCCTTGCGGCCCTTGGGGGCTTGTTGTAGTGGAAGGCTTCTCAGTGACCCGAGATGCGTAAAGCTTTAGTTCAGCAAACATTTGCGACCAATTCATTGTTGTGGATCGTTTAAATTTGGAGGCCATAAATTTGTCTTCCTCCAACAGGAATTGATGCGCCGCGGCTGCATTTTCTTCGCCTTCGGATATCGAACACAGCATTTCGCAAAAAGCGCTCACCCGAGGAACAGTTTGCCGTTTGGACGCCCACTGAAGGAATCCATAAAGATTGCCATCAGGGTCAGCCCAAAATTCTTGGGCGGCTTCTTGTCGGTGCTCAAAAGCGAATGTGATTATCATAAGAAGGGACTCAAGGTGAGTCCGCACCTCTACCAAGCCACGGTGGAGGTTAGAAGTGAGGCCATCTCTGAGTGCGGTGATCTGGTCCAGTCGCTGTGAGTCCTCTTCCGATTTCAGTTGTCGGACTGCGTCAGGCATATTTGCAACGCATGATTCCACGAAAACCTCGAGGTTTTCCATCAAAAGCTCCTTCATAAATCCAGAGCATGGCTCCGGGTCAGGCAATGATACGACACTTTCCCTGAGTAGTAATGTCACTAATTCGCTCCGCGCGGGGTCCGCCCATTCCTCGGTGTTAACGCTGGAGCATATCGCAAGCATGAAATCAAGGGCGCCATCGTCGAGAGAAGACATGAACATCTTCGTACGCTCTTCGGATTCCTTCTCCGCATCGACTGATGAGGATGAAATACCATCGAAGTACCATCCACTGTAGACCGAGAGCCACAGAGCAACAAGGGCGGCGTGGAAATTTGACAGCTTCCAGCCTTGGCCATCCTTGGATGTAGTGACTAATTTGTGCAGGTCTCGTGCCTCCTTCTCAGATCCAGATCCCTCCGGAGAACCATGCTGCACAAAAGACACAATTGTGACTGGAATGTAGTGGAACAGGTGTCCATCAAAGCGATCAATGTTCTTCAACTGGTTCACAAGTATGCGGAAGTCTTCGGAGCTTGTGTATGTCCCCTTGAACATATAGAATAGGATCGCCCCGAGTGACTCATGCTGCTGTTGCAGACTCGTACGTTGGAATTCAATGGCCTCCATGATATCGCGGTCATTTTCCTGCCCAACAACTGAGGCTTTTTGAACTTGATCTCCAAGAAGCGAGAGCCATTTCTGGATGTCGGCCATGGAACTCAAGGCTTTTCGCGCGAAGAGGGAGGCATTCCGCAGAGGGCCGTTTTTAATTTCCAGAACGTGGGCCAGCGTTTCGTGCATGATAGGGTGGGTCGTTTCATGTTCAATTTCGCGCGATTCTCGGAAAATGAGACGTAGACACTCGAGGGTAAAATGGCGGCGCTCGTGGAAGCTTATTATCGCAGCGATCAGCGGGGGTCTGTCCAGCGCTTGTGAATTTTCCTGGGCGGCCAGAAACATAACTGCTGCTTCCATTTCATCGATGTCAAGTGCATCAGCAAGTTGCAGTGCGCCTTGTTGGAAATCCTGGTTCACCGAGTATTCAACGTCTGCAACGGTGATCTTCCCTAGGGTATCGCATTCGAGGTTAGCTTGTCAAAACTGACCAACAGAGCTTCTTGGGATAACCAAGATATCAAGTGACCACTTACCCGAGAGAACAGCTTGACGGCTAGCATTGTTCTTTGCGGGCTTGTCTAGGAGTTTGCGGAAATCTTGAATATGGATCTCCAATTCGAAACACAAGCGATCGACGTTGGGGAGTTGAGAGTTGGAAAGGGCAGAGAGATCCTGATACAGGCCACGCAGGCCATTCCGAGTGTCCTGGAGCTCTGCCATGGCGGCGAAGTGAAGTTGGGAAGTGAAGCTCGAGCTCTCTGTTTGTTCCAGAGTCCAGGAAGGCGGAACGCGACAAAAATCGGGCGGTAGACAGCTTTCCCAAGTACTGCCACTCCACTTTCCACTACAATCACCTCGCGCTTATCGACTCAAGTTATTAGCTGCACAGACTAAGTTGATTTGAGATGTCTTTTTCTACTAGGTGCCAGCAGAATTGTTGACGCCCAATGTTTCAAGGCTTATTTTATGCCGAAGAAAAAATACGAGCAGATATACGAGCAAAGACTCCAAACAGTCCCCCAAAAACCACCCCCAAAAAGACGCGATGGGGGAGGTCTTCCTTGACAAGACGATTAGCCTGCTCTCGTCAGACAAGCAGAAGGCCCGCTCGGATGGTTTGGCAGGTCTGATACTTCCTATATCATATCATTGCAAAAATCCCCGTGCTAACTCAATTGGTAGACTTGAAGCACATCTTCCAGCAGAATAAGAAGAGCTCCAAGCTGTAAGCAGTCAACTACCCCCAAATGAACCATGCAAGCTATTTAAGACTAATCAGGCATCCAATTACCTAGACAAACACTCAATGACAAAGCTTGCCACAAGATCTTTGAATCACTGTTCCGTTTCGTCGCAGCAGAAAGGTCGATATACAATCGAGCCCAAAAGTCCACAAGCACCCCTTCTGCATCGCGGCTCTCGACATGTGCTTCCGTACTCCGGATGGCTGTTGATCTCTTTCTAAGGAATTTGAGAATCAAAACAGTCCGCGCCATCGTTGATCACATTACTGAGACACTACCGGTCCCTGGGGAAGGTCTGTGGGAACCCCTGAGCCTGGACTATACCAAGTGTCTGTCGTCGCTTCTACGCTACCGTCCTCACACTGAGCATCTTGACGGAGAAGACTGGGAAAACCTCATAAGCTTTTGCCTTGCCAGTATTAGCCTCCGGGAGAACGAAGAAAGTCAATTGAGTATTCGAAGCGGCTATCGATACGTTCCCGAAGATCAAGACGTCAACGATAGCCGGTCTACCCCCTCAAGGGTAACCGCCCCCGTTTCAGTCAGCAGGGAAAGGCACGACGGCAATAGAAATGTCATTGAAGAAGTTGTAAACTGTATTCAACTACTGACAACGAGTCCGAACGCTCCTCTTCAAACTACAGCCCAAGGCATACTTCACGGACTTTCGGAGTTTGTCGAGTTATCTGTGGCTGGAAATGCACACCAGCTCGCCTTCAATAGCATCAATGCAGTCGTTACAAAAGTCATGTTTGATCAATCCGAGCTTGTCCGTTCTGTTATCTTGGGCCTTATCCCAGTAATTCGACGCGTATGGGCCACTAAGTTACAGATTCTCAAAGAGGAGTTACTTGCCACTTTGATGCTGTCGATGGTCATCCTCGTGGACACTGCTCGAAAAGACCCATCTGAATCTCTAGCACATGACATCGAAGGATTGGCCAGTACACTTCATTCTGAGTATGCCAAGCGGTCAGAAAAGGAAATCCTACAAATCGATGAAACAACACTCTATCAGAATGAGGTATGCCAGAGCAGACCAGTATATGGACCTCGCCTTGGAACGGCTAGATCGGAGCATAACTGGACAGTCCTCTGGTTGATTGCAGAGTTATTCAAGCTCTCAGACGGTATACATACTAGAATCAAGTCTGGGTCAGCACGCGACGGCTCAAGAAAAAGGCAGCGCTTCAATTCTGAGATCCATGATATATTTCGAGACTCGGTCTCGGCTACAGGCACAAGGAGAATATGCGCATTACAACTCATCCCGTTCCTCGAATCCGAGATTGACACCGAGACGAAAGAGCCCTTCTTCAAGCAGCTTGTTCTGAACGTTCCTGACGGTAATGGCGCCATGTCATCCTGGGCAATGGTTGCTCTCACGAGGTACGTAAATAAATCATCACTAGAGAGACTATCTGGAAAGACACAGGAAATGCACCCAGACGTACCTTACCAAAAGCACAAGAAGAAACGCCCTAACTTGAACATAATGACAGTATTGCGAACGGCGCCACTGCCAAATCGCCTGGAATTAGGGCTCATTGGCCACGAGTAGTCGAATTTGCTACGCGTGCATTCTCATCTCCGATGACATCGAGAGCTGCATGTAACTTATTGAGTATGGTCTTGCAGTCAGACTTATTAGATTACTCAATAACTATGGACACAGCGCGGTCCCTCTTGACTTCTGCAAATGGACCATCTGCTATCTCAGACTCGTCTTTAAGGCTGTGGGCCTCAATTGCACGAATGAAGACGCAACTTGATCCTGGGTCGGCCCAGCAGGCATCTATACAGATATGCGGCTGGCTAAGAGAAGTCTGGGCTGGTACGACGCCCCAAATTGCTCATTTTATGATTTCTAGCTCTGACAAATTTCGCAGGTTCGGTAACTGATCGAATCCAGACAGCTCGAGTAGCTGCGTATGCCCGTCCGTTGGACTTGCTGGACCTTTTTTTGTCGTGCACTAATCGATCCTTCGCCATTCCTCGTTATCAGGTCACAGGACCAATAGGGCATATAGCACGCATTTGGTTCTTTCTACATGAGAACCGCGAATTGTTGGATTACGGTTTTCATACGAATTCTGCCGCGGTAAACCCCTGGGGTCTGCAGGAAACATGGTCCTTGGGGCAATTCTCTAGGCAAGACCCTGATGACATAGTGATCTTAGATCTGCTTCGAGTGAGATCTGAGTTGTTTTTACACGCATGGCACGCTATGAATGAAGAAAAATCACATATCACTCTGGATAACTTACAGATAATGGCGTCCTTTTGTGTTGTGGTTTCCCTCTTCATGGCATGTCTTCCTCGATCATCGCAGTCCCAATCTCGATCACAAGATCTGCATCAGAACTGTCAGAGTCTGTGGAACGCTATATGCGACTTTTTGGCAGCTCATACTCAAGAACCTGCTTTCGTGCAATCTTGCTTGGACTTGCTGTCGCCGCTCCTCGGTCCTTTAACGAGTTCAGACACCCCACCTGCCATCCAGACTAGTCTTAAAGAGCTCGTTGCTCCACTCTCCAAAACGCTCGAGCATTTCCGCCAGAGCTCAAAGAGTCCATCTACAGTCGAAGATCCTATGGATCTTGACGACCGATTCATGGCCGAAACCCCAGTGGCGACTGATGAGACTATTCTTACCTTGAACCGGAATTCTCTGTCTATCTTCGTTGACCCTGTCGCATATCAACGCTATGTAACCATCCAACTATCAATATTTCTCAGAACCCAAGCAGATTCTGACTCGTCATCTGTCGTTGAATACCTGACAGGCTTGGATGAAGCCGATATCCTGGCAGCCCAAGCTATTTTACCTGAAATTTTCCAGTTCTGCTCGAAATCGGAGCCCTCAGAACTGCTCTCCATCCTGGAAGATTTGGGTGAAAAGTGTCTACAGTCTTATGAAATGGAGCGATGTGAGGCTTCACATTGCGTTTGCATCCGCATGATGACCAGCTTTGTCGACTCTTGGACAAACGGGCCTGACGATACCTTGAAAGAGTCGGCTATGGACTTGTATAATTGGTTTCTGGAAGTGCTGCTGACCCGGAAAAGAGCTGCTCCGAAAGTCTACATTGCCTTAGCCGAGCTCATCCAGGAGGTGATTGGTACTTGCCCCTCATACGGCAATGACCAGTCTCTTCCGTCGCCACGAACAAGTTTATTCACAATCCTTCGAGAAGGAGGTGTTCAGGTAAAATTCAGCGTTGCAAAATTCGTCCCTGCTTTATTTGAGCGGTTTCTTCTCAAAGACCACGATGCCATCTTCGATGATGTGCTGGAAAGCCTCCCGCGAGACCCAGAATGGATCGAGGGAATTGCAGTCCGCCTTTTTGTGCTTTCGCAGTTAGCTTCTCGATGGCACACTTTGCTGCGAAGAAGCATCTACCATCTATTTGAAACCCCAGCTCAAGTCCCACTGTCGCTGTGGTACGCCGAGAGATGTATGGTCTCTGTTTCTCAGACTCTTGGTCTGGAAAACGCCAAAGAACTATTTCGACTTTTCTCATCCCAAATTCTTTACACGTGGACCGAGACACAAAGTATCATGTCTATGCCATTTAGCATATTTGGGTATAACAGCCTTCAAAACATGCTGGTGGACGTCAAAGATGAAATCGTTGGGCAAATGACGATGCGTGCCAAGGAACAAGAGACAATTGAGCTTGCGAAATACCTCCAGATTCCACATCTCGAGCTCTTGGCGACCTCTTTTCACAAAGCCGAGGCCTACGGCATTGCACGAGATATCAGTACTCCTCCGGGGCAGGGTAGTCAGCCCAAAGGTGTTGAGATCCGTCTCCGGAAACTTCTCGGGACAGACCAGTTCGTGACACAAATTGAGAACCAGTTTCCACTGATTATCGCGACATTTTTCAAATCCCTCGACTACTATGACCAGATTGAACGAGCATTCTCAAAGCGTCAAAACTTCGCTTATGCCCTCGACATTCAGGCCCAAATAATCAACAAAAGCACCTCTCAAGATTCACTGCCAGCAAATCAACAGCCATCCTTTCGAGCACGGTATCTCCTGGATGAGATTGAGTTTCTTTGCAGACGCACTGGATTTGAATTTGAGTCAATTTGGACGCCATCACTAGTGTCTTTTGTGTGCCGTTCGCTGCTTGAATCTATACATCCCGCCCTTGGCTCGCTTCATGCCTGTTCTGTCATCCGCAAAATAAGAATTCTAGTCTGTGTGGTTGGTCCCATCATACTTCAAGACTATCCTCTAGAAATGACGCTCAGCGCTTTGCGGCCTTTCCTTGGCGACATTCATTGTTCTGAGGATGCTCTTGGGGTTTTCTGGTATCTACTCGAGGCAGGGAAACCATATCTCCAGGTCGCACCAGGATTCACTGCAGGCATTGCTGTCTCCACACTGGTCACCCTCCGTAGAATATTTTCGTCATTACCTGAGAACACGACTCAGGAAATTCAGTCCAAAACAGTGCAGTCAAATGCAAAAAGATTCTACCAATGGCTGGTCGAGCTCCTTCGAGAACTCCGTTCCTCTGATTGGGGTGCAGAGACGAAAACATCATTTGACCGGCTTGTTTCACTGGCCGAGAAATTCTCAACATCTAAGGACTCTTCAGGCGGACAGCTTGGGAAGGATTTGGTCTTCGAAATTCTCAAAGACAGGGATTCTGTGAACTCGCTGTTGAGTAAACCCGTGGCAGATCTTGTTCTGTCGCTCTTGTGTCCCGAATTTGAGCGGACATCCGACACTGGAAACTGGGTCTCGACTGAAGATGTGGATCCTGCTTCCCACGTTGTGTCTCTGTGGCACACACTTCAAACATCTAACGGAGGACCTCAGTATCGGCTTTGGGCCGCTCGGGTCATTGGAAGATCCTTCGCTGCCACTGGGAAAATCGATCAATTGCTCCTGCGAGAACAGGATCTCTCCCTGTTTCAGTCCCCCGGCTCTTCTCTATCGTCTGACATTTTCTGCGATTCTAAAGCCAGAATCCTTCGGGCGCTTTGCGATATGCTACATGTGCAAAGGCATTTTGAAGCCGGCCTGGTTGAGCGTACTTTGCAACTTATCGTCAGCAATATCGCGCATTATCCGGATTTCCAAGGTTGCAGCGAGGTGATTCCCGAATCTCTGATGAACGCCCTCATCTGGAACCCATACACATGTCCCGCCGTCTTACTTTCAAACTCGGAGCAGGAGAGATGCGAAAATGCAGCAACCAGCGCCTCCGGGCTGTCAGTTGCTGACTGGGCTCGCAGTGTTTCCCTGTTCTTATCGAATGCTGCTTTGGAAGACCCAGTCATTGGCTCTCTTCGCAAGGTCCTCAACGTGACTCCTGGCTTAGCAGTGCAGCTGTTGCCATACGTGGTTCATGATGTTTTGCTTTCAGAAAGGGATGATAAAGGCGAAAAGGGGGAGATCCGAGAAGATATCTCTGCTGCTTTCCAACACGTGTTGTCTGAGGCTGGCGAAGGGACATTACCTCACGCTCAGCTTGTGATCAACTGCATTCTATACCTTCGCAATCAACCTGTGCCCGATGAATCAACTATAGTCCAACGTGATAAATGGCTTGATATTGACTTCGGAGAGGCATCTTTGGCTGCACATCGCTGCGGTTTGCATAAAACTTCGCTGCTTTTCCTGGAAATACAAACATCCCGAGTTGTTGCGACATCTCGTCGGTCATCTGTCGCTAAATACGAGCCACCGCCTGCTTTACTGCATGATGTTTTCAAAAACATTGATGACCCGGATTTGTTCTATGGCATTCAGCAGAGCTCATCTTTGAACAGTGTCATGGAACGACTGGAGTACGAAAGCTCCGGATTCAAGAATCTCCTGTTCCAGAGTGCAAAATACGACAGTGAAATACAAATGTCCGACAACGCAGAATCATACGGAGTGTTGAAGGCTTTGAATGCTACCAACCTTCAGGGCATTGCCAATACGATGCTCTCTGCCTCCAGCAGTGCAAATGATGCCCCTGTTGCCTTTGACAGCATGTTGCAGGCTGCAACTAGCCTTCAAAAATGGGACATTCCAGTGTCACCTCTGGATTCATCGCCATCTGCCACTGTATTCCGTACATTCCAAAGTCTCAACACCTCTGGCTCTCTACTCGAGGTCACTGGCTCAATCGAAAGCGGTTTGTTGACAACACTAGGCTCTCTTCTCAAAACCGGTGGATCTGCTATTCAGCTGCGAAGCTCGATGCGCACTTTAGGGATTATGACTGAGATCAGCGACACTTTGCACTGTGCGTGTTCTGAAGATATGGAGGAAGGGTGGCAGAATATTATGGCGAGAAGCAGCTGGTTGAAAACCGAGAGGTGCGTGTTTCCCTTTCCCACCCTGTCTACAGAATACATACTGACTAGAGCAGTTACCACGAAGTTGGAGAAATCTTGTCGTGGCATGAGGCGTTGTTCTCATCAATCAGGAAGAACAACATCCTCAAGTCACGGACAAAACTGAGTCTCGGGGATTCACGACTTCTAGAAGCGAAAGTCATTCGACAATCCTTGGAAATCACAAGAACTCATGGTATCTCTCAGGCATCGCTGAAATCTGCAATGAGCCTTTCGAAGCTTGCCGAACCGTGCGCGGAGTTGGGAATGAACATTGACGGGGCTGCAAAATTCGATCTTGCCAATGTTCTGTGGGATCAAGGAGAGATGACCGCGTCCATTCGCATGCTCCAGCAACTGAAGGGCCAGAATGACCTTCATAAGCAGGCAATCCCTCTCAGTCGGGCTGAACTTCTCGTGACTTTGGTAAGTTCGATGTCCTTTCACAGACTACTGAAGGGAACCCCAAAAGACTTTCCATCCAAAATGCTAATATCATGTTTAGGGCCACCACGTTGCTGAAGCGCGCTTAGAAAAGCCCGACTCGATTCTTCAAGAGTACCTATATCCTGCAGTCAAGGAATTGAAAGGAGGCTCCGACGGAGAAGAGGCTGGACGGGTCTATCACGGGTTTGCAACCTTTTGTGATCAGCAGCTACTGAACCCCGATGGACTTGAAGATTTCAAGCGAGTGGAACAACTACGTGATCGCAAGGAGAAAGAAGTCCTTGGCCTGGAAGACTTGATGAAGAATGCGACAGGCAAAGAGAGAGAATACTTGAAGAACTATCGAGCCAAAGCAAAGCAATGGTTCGACCTTGACGACCGCGAATATCAACGTTTGCTGCGCAGCAGGGAGGCTTTCCTGCAACAGTGCCTCGAAAATTACCTTCTCAGTTTGAGGGAAAGCGACACTTATAACAACGATGCTCTACGTTTCTGTGCACTCTGGCTTGACAAATCAGACAGTGGAACTGCAAATTCAGCTGTTTCTCGGTATCTCAACGAGGTACCCAGCCGGAAATTTGCACCACTAATGAACCAGCTATCCTCTCGTTTGCTCGATATCTCTGATGACTTCCAGAAATTGCTTACTCAATTGGTATTCAGAATATGTGTCGAGCATCCTTTCCATGGCATGTACCAAATTTTTGCCAGCAGCAAGTCCAAGGGAGGAAAAGATCAGTCGTCTCACTCACGTTTCCGTGCTGCGAATCAGCTTGTAGATCGTCTGAAGAACGATAGTCACATCGGTCAGACTTGGATTGCCGTCCACAATGTGAACATCAGCTATGTTCGATTTGCAATCGACAAACCAGACAGCAAATATAAAAGTGGTGCTAAAGTTCCACTGAAGAACTTGGCTACTGGCCAGCGCCTTGGACAAGATGCCATCGCCTACAAACTACCACCACCGACAATGAAAATCGACCTCCGTGCAGATTGCGACTACGGTCACGTTCCTACGGTCACGAAGTTCCAACCTGAGTTCACGATTGCATCCGGCGTTAGCGCCCCGAAAATTGTGACTGCCGTTGCATCCAACGGCGAGCGCTACAAGCAATTGGTGAGCTTTATCTTTATTTGAAGTCTGTCAACGTTCTCAAACAAAAACTAACGAAACAACAGTACAAGGGAGGAAATGACGACCTGCGACAAGACGCCATCATGGAGCAAGTGTTTGAGCAAGTTAGCAGTCTTCTAAAAGACCACCAACCCACACGCCAGCGGAGCCTAGGCATCCGGACATACAAGGTTCTCCCATTGACACCAAGCGCAGGAATTATTGAGTTCGTTCCAAACACAATTCCCCTGCACGACTACCTAATGCCCGCACATCAAAAATACTTCCCCAAGGACATGAAACCCAATTCTTGCCGGAAACACATCGCCGATGTGCAGACCAAATCATTTGAGCAACGCGTCAGAACTTACCGACAGGTGACCGAGCATTTCCATCCAGTAATGAAGTATTTCTTCATGGAGAAGTTTAACAACCCGGATGACTGGTTCAGCAAACGGTTAGCCTACACACGAAGTACCGCTGCGATCTCTATCCTTGGTCATGTTCTCGGGCTTGGCGATCGACATGGACATAATATTCTCCTAGACGAGAAGACCGGAGAAGTGGTGCACATTGATCTTGGTGTGGCCTTTGAACAAGGTCGTGTGCTACCTGTTCCCGAGGTAGTGCCGTTCCGGTTGACCCGCGATCTAGTTGATGGATTCGGAATCACCAAAACCGAAGGCGTTTTCAGACGCTGTTGCGAATTTACCCTGGAAGCCCTTCGCCAAGAATCGTACAGCATAATGACGATCCTTGACGTGTTACGTTATGATCCGTTGTATAGTTGGACTGTTTCCCCGCTTCGGGTTAAGAAAATGCAGATGCAAGACAACCAAGCCGGTGATGGACCTCCAGCTCTGCCCGGTGCACCTGATGCTCTCGTCTCGAAGAGTGAGAATGAGAACGAACCTAGTGAAGCTGATCGGGCGTTGACAGTCGTGGCGAAAAAACTGAGCAAAACGCTCAGTGTCACTGCTACTGTCAATGAATTGGTGCAGCAGGCGTGTGATGAAAAGAATCTTGCCATGTTGTACTGTGGTATGTTTCTTTTTCCGTATTCAATCATCGACCGCTTTACTAACTTTCAATAGGCTGGGCATCTTACGCATGAGCATTGTGGCATTCTGTGTGAGTCTCGTTTCACGATAGTATTGATACCTTCCGGGGGTTGAGTTCATATGTATATAAGGGAATTGGGGTTAACAAACATAGATCAATGGACATATTATCTCCTGAGTCTAGTGTTCCGTCCAGCGTCTTTCCTCCTATCTGGTTTTTGACCTATAAAATCATATGGCAACTGGTAGTTACTGAGAATACCATACAAATGTGCATGATGGTCATCGATGTCCACACAGTTAGGGTTCCAAGGTTGTCAACATTAACACAGTCACCTAAAGTATTTCTTTTCCCAAATAGGAATAGTGTTAACAGAAGCTCTTTCAATCATGTTCTATCATTGGTTGACCTTCAAGCTCTATCCATGGACCAACAGGGTCTCATCCATGGATGGATTCGTGTAACAAAGCGGCAAGAGATGAGTCCCAAACCGGAAGGGTGGTTTATCGTATAAAATCTATATGAGAGGACCTTGGGGGTTCTCCGATGTATATAAAGCCATTTCAACCTTCCATTCCTTTATTTTTCCTCTACAATATATTCCTCTGACTCCAGTGTTTATCCCAGTAATGGATGCAGTTAATAATGGATGTATGCAGCTGAATGAAACCGAGGTCCTTCCATGACTCCGCATCTCACCCCTCAATTTATCCGGACACAAAGGAACATATTACTACCTAGGCATGATACATATATAAATAGCTAACTTCCTCGGTATACACAGTGTGCATCCGGGCACAAGTTGCATTAACCAGCGTGTGTAAAATGATCCGTCGATCCGAAGGCCCCCCAAACCCCGCAATTCGTTGATCTAGTTCTCCTCTTTTATGTACTTGGCGCCATAAGGAATAATCTACTTAAGAATCATTCCAGCGTTCGATTGCACGTTTTCTCTGCAGATATATCTCCGCTGAAACCCCAGTTGAGATTAACTTCAATTTCACAATTCAATATCCGACCTTCTTCCTATCTATCACCAGCAATCAGTCGATATGGCCGCTCCTGAAATCCCCGCCAAGCAGAAGGCCGTCATCTACAACCAGCCTGGGACTGTTTCGACAAAGGTGGTGGAATTAGATGTTCCAGAGCCTGGTATCGGCGAGGTATTGATTAATCTGTACGCCTTATTCATCGCGATTTTGATCCTAGAATAATGCTGACAATGTTAGAACACATTCGGGCGTGTGTCATTCGGACTTCAGTATCATGACCAACAAAGTATGCACACATCCTATTCTCTTAATGTCCCAAACACCAACTAATACCCGCCAGTGGACCACGTTCCCACACCCAACCCAACCAGGCCAAGTCGGCGGCCACGAAGGTATCGGTAAGGTAGTCAAGCTCGGTGCAGGCACCGAATCTTCAAACCTGAAGATCGGGGATCGAGTGGGCGTGAAATGGGTTTCCAGCGCATGCGGGCACTGCCGTACGTATATACGTTTTCCTCTCATCAACAACCAAAACCTCAAGCCTAACACCACCCCCATCCAGAACCCTGCCAAGCCAGCTCCGACGGACTGTGCTTCAACCAGAAAGTCTCCGGCTACTACACGCCGGGAACATTCCAGCAATACACGCTGGGACCCGCAAACTACGTGACCCCCATCCCAGACGGTCTTGACTCCGCCGCAGCGGCACCACTCCTCTGCGCCGGCGTAACTGTATATTCCGCACTGAAGCGCAGCAACGCGCGGCCCGGACAATGGGTGGTAATCTCCGGTGCCGGAGGCGGCCTAGGCCACCTTGCAGTGCAGCTCGCGAGCCGGGGAATGGGCCTGCGGGTGATCGGTATCGACCACGGCAGCAAAGAGGGACTAGTTAAGGAATCTGGGGCGGAGCATTTCGTAGACATCACGCAGTTCCCGAGGGATGATAATGGCGCGGCGCTGACGAAGCATGTCCATTCGCTGGCGGATGGACTGGGTGCTCATGCGGCGGTTGTCTGTACGGCTATTAATGCGGCGTATGCACAGGCGCTGCCGTTGCTGCGTTTCAATGGTACGCTTGTCTGCGTGGGCATGCCGGAAAATGCCCCGCAGGCTATTGCGACGGCGTTCCCGATTTCGATGGTTGGTAAGCAGTGGACTATTACGGGATCGGCGGTTGGGAGTCGGAAGGAGGCTATTGAGACTATGGAGTTTGCTGCGAGGGGTGTTATTAAAGTGCATTATCGGACTGAGAAAATGGATGCTTTGACGGGGGTGTTCAAGGAGATTGGGGAGGGGAAGCTGCAGGGTCGGGTTGTGTTGGATCTTTCTGGATGAACGCTATGCATGTAGGATATCGAATCTAACTTTATCTTCTTTGCGGCCATGAAACTTACGTTTACTTGGTAAAAAGTTCTATAGCTGGTTGACCGGGGTGAGATGTTACAGTTGGGATATATATATTTACTTCGGCTACCTGCTACTAGTTAGGATACTTCGGACTAATTGAATAGTTTGATATTCTTGTCGAACACACAGAGAAAAAAAGTTAATTTTCGTCAAGTGCCTGTGTTTCGTTCGACTCAGGAAATGCCAAAAATATACTTTGTATTGGAAGGATTAAAAAAAAAAAAGAATTGACCGACGCAGGGATCGAACCTGCAATCTCTTGATTCGTAGTCAAGCGCCTTGCCATTGGGCCAGCCGGCCAGGATTATTATGCAAGTTTGCCAAAATGTGCATTATAACCCAAACACAAGATACCTAAGCATTTGCCCCAAGTAACATTGGTTCATATTGCCAGTAGTCACTTTACAAAAACTAATGTTGTAGTTATTAATTGAAGCCTGCCGATGCTTATAGATAGGTTAATAAAATCAATACCTTCTAAAATAGGCATAGAGACTTCTAAAGTAAATTGAATCCGAAGAAAATTAGCAGATATCTTGGCCGCTATTTAGGGGTGAGTGAATCTTTATAGAGTAGACTGTTGTATGTACCGGTGGCATAACGTTATTGATTTTCGTTTTACCTCATAGCATTCATCCAATGACTATTCAATGATTTTCCTTGGAAAATTAAAAAACAAATAAAAATAGAGTATAGTTTTGATTTGAGTTCGTGTAATATTAACGGCCTCACCAAGCAATGGTAGCAGCAGGCCAGGAGCAAAGAGCTATATAAACTCCCAAGAGCCAGAAAAGACACAAATATTCCACCTCGAAGCACGAAATGCACCCACATAAATGCACCATAGCAATTATTGCAATTAGGTTTCACTTTCTTCCATCCCGGGCAGTCTCAATGATCGTACAAGACCCGTTATCTCCAAACCTTCACGCTGATCACTCCGATCTGCCACAGAACCAGGCTGAGGACTCAGAGAAGTACGCCCATTCGACACAGTAGGCTCGTAGTTATTAGTACAGTACTGAGAAGCGTTAGGCGCGCCCTCAGTCGACCCTACAGGCTCGTAGTAGCGTCGCCGGTACCGAGAAGCAATAGACCCCCGTCTAGCCCGTGAACGAAGTTGAGCACAATCGTCCCCATAGCTCGGCTCAAAATTGTTAGCCGGTGAACGAGATCGAACGTATAAATCCGTGTAGTTTCTCGGTTCGGAATCGTCGGGGGTCTTAATCCAGCCCAGGGAGGTGATAGACTCCCGTCTAGCTGGTGAACTAGGCTGAGTGCAATCATCTTCATTCTTCGGCTCAACGTGGTCCGAGTGTTCAATCCAGTGTTGGGAAGTGATAGAATCACATCTAGCCGGCGAACGAGGTTGAGCGTATACATCACCGTAGTTCTTCGACAAATCATGCTCGGGATTGTGAATCCAGTGTTGGGAAGTAAGAGGTAGCCAGTTCCCGGAGATATCTCCCGCGCTCTCCACACAGTCCCAAAAGACATCCCGCCTTCGAGCGGAACTAGAAAGATACCCCTCGCAGTCTGTGAACAGGGAATTCCATAGTTTGAATAGAGCTTGTACATCTGGCGTATTAGCCAGTTTCTGTATACGCTCCCATCTTGGCTGCAGATCTTCTAGGCGAGATCTCTTGAATTTAACAGATAGCACAGCCATCTGCTCCAGCGGCGTTTCTGCATGTTTGATGAGACTGAAGTGTTCATAATCGACATGGTTTTCGATAAGTTCAAAGATGATCTGCAGTTTTGTTTGAATGTTTTCGTATGCGCGCATCTGCTTCCAGTATTGGTCGACGATCGAGGACAGTTCGACGAAGTCATCCTCTCCAAGGTCAACGATGGATTTTGCTTCGGGTCGGACCGTAGACATATGTGGTTTCTCGGGTTCGTGGAGCTCGGGGTAGTATTCATCTGGGGCATCGGGGTTGCAGTACTTCCAGACTCCTTCTTTCCGGGCGTGTGTCTCGACCTCATTCTTCCATGATTTCCAGTTGCTGCGGGTGAGTATTTCGGGCCCTTCCTCTGAATCCCCCTTGATGTTCATTTTTGGCTTGGATATTTTCTTGATGATGTGTTAGCTTTTCGTGGTTGGTTTGTAGATGTTAGAAAAGTAAATAGGATGCACTGAACTGGAGTGGTCTAATTGTGAGTCAATTACCGAAATAGGTGTCGGAGGTCATCCCATATATCCAGGTTTAATACGTCACTCCAAACCTTGGGATGAACGTGCTTCCCTTCAAGGTTTCCTTTTACGGACAATTTCTTAATATACTATCCATAACAAGAATAGCCGGCCATTAATGCTCTTTCCTTTGACTACGTAGTTTAATAGTCTGATTTGATTTTGGATGATGTAAAGGAAATTATAGTTACGATATCACTACGATGTCCTTTTTTTGATGTTATCACCCATTATTGATGTTGTAGGTAAAAGTATGGATCAATAGTTCATGATTTCGGACCATGATGACTATATATTACAAGGCTCCAGGGCTCCTCTATACCTGTGGACGGACATGAACCACATAGTTAGTTAGTTAGTCTGGGTTAGTACCCGTTAATGTAGTCCTTGCTCGTTTTAGGGCTAAGCCGGTGTCTACCACAGACACTGGCAACATTCTAAAACTGGCCAGTTGCTGCTAGCAGAACTCGAAAGATGTAGAGTTCATTCTCATGGCCGACATAACACTTATCGCACCCTTGCACCTGCCCTCTTTCCTTTCAACACTACATAGACAGATCCCTGCATAGTTATAATGCCATTGTTAAAATACACAACACCCACTCTTGCGGCAGGTGTCCACCTACATACATGGAACAAGCCCACCCCATAAGCTAAACACAGCACTAAGCAAACTAGTCCCCAAAGGATCCAGGGTTATGGCCGTATGCACGGCCCAATATTGACTTTTACGGCCTAAACTCGGCTTTAATCAAATAATAAATATGTAGGTACCTGGGTACATTCCTAATCGCACACTTGGACATCAGTCCCAGTCTGAAACATGGAAAATGTGGCATGGCAATATCCACTTTTGATTGTTCACATGGAATCCCTCCATAGTGTAATATAAAGTATAGTATGTAGTATGTAACTATGCCTAATATTACGATTAAGACACCGTATTTCCCCGGCGCGTTATTGGTGAGCGTTATCGAACTTAACTTGTGCATTGGGCGTGGATTGTGGGGGCAGATTTTAAATTAAGATGCCGCGTGGTTCATATCCGTACCCAAAATGTTAGTACAGAGTATGTACTCCGTAGATAAATAGATCATCGGGTGTGCGAAAAGCGGATCTGAATCTCAAGATCTACATTTGGAATTATGTATCCATGGATGACCTCTAGTCTTGGTCTCTCGGCATTGTATTTGAGTCTTGCTGATTCGTGTGTTTGTTGGGCGTCTGAAAACCACCGAGACATTCCAAATTTGTGGGTGACCCATCGCCTACCGCACATCGGTTCCATGGTTCAACGTCGTAAATTAGGCTAGCTCATCTCTGCCCACATGGGCGGTGACACCCGGCTTACAGGGCCGTACCATGGACGTGGAAACCCAAGGCCGGAGTGCTGGGTTTGGGAATGACGACATGCTAATCATGGGATCTGTATTTTGCTTTTTACGTGGTCATAGATATTGATGGTTCCAGTGGATTTGAAAACTTTGTCCGTGCTGCCTGTGATAGTGATTGTATATGAGAATGACTATGGCAAATACTAACAGCTCTTATGATCGTAAATAGGAAACGAATGACATGATATGACTGCGAAGCAAAATAGAACTGGAGCGATTCGTCGCTGATGAAACGTAAAGACACGATGCAGCGGGGTATTGCAATGAATGAACACGATGGCCTCCCAGAACAAGATAACAAACATATGTATAAGAAAAAAAAGATCGGGAACAATTCAACGGGTTCGTTTAGAGTATCCTCCGGAATTGCCATTTCCAGCCGCCGGTCGCTTTTGTCCTGATCCCATGGCAGCCACAGCGGCAGATTCAGCGATACGGATCAACGATCCTAGATGGAGAAGATATGGCTTCGGGGCACGGTTGACTTCGATCTTGCGGAGGATGTCGCGCAGCCGGTTGGCGCACTGGTGGAGGTCCACCGGCGGAAGGGAATCAAGCGCGTGAAGGACAAAGTGCCGCGCGTCTGTTTCGGAGTCTGTTTCGACCGACCCGATGAGCAAGTGGTATAGATTGCGCTGGTCCTCGTCTTCGCCGTGGAAGGACTGCCGGCCCATGGGATTGCCTTCGAGGGGATCATTATTGCGAGCCACAACTGACTCCAGGAGAGACACGAGGGCTTCGGCGGCGCCTTCCGAGCCGTGCGGGGCACGCGCTGCGATGTTGACTTCAATCCGGGATACCCAACGCTGGAGCTGTGCGACGACATCGTTGACCTCTACGCTCACGGGACCCGCGGGCAACTCGCCGGTTGCGCAGTATCGATCGAAGTCGTTGAGTAGTCGGCGTGAATGTTCTTGTACTTTGTCGAAGTAGATGGCCGCACACGCGCCTGCGGGCATTGCCTTGCAGAGACTGTTGAAAACCCCGTCGTCGTGCATTGCAAGCCGGAACATCGTCGCTTCGAAATCTCCTTGGACCACGCACTCCTCTGCCGTTCGTGCTTGCTCGGTTGTTTCCGTCAAATCCCGGCGGGTGTCTTCTGGGAGAGTCCGGTTGAACGCAGAGAAGATGTCCCGGACCTTTTCTGTCCGCGTCATCCCATCCTCCTCCTCCCGTAGGTACTGCCATTTGAGCTGCGTTGCGACTGAAATTAGATTACCCTTTAGGAGGTCCTCAATGCGAGGGAGGCGGTCCGGACGTCCGTCTGGAGTCAGTGACACTTCCGTCGGCCGAGGCGTCGGGACGAAGCAGCCGTGCAGTTGGTCGACGAGCCACTGTTCAGGGGATGAGGGTTAGTATTGTCGGTTCAAGCTTCCTTTCCCCAAAGGCCATACTCACAAAGATGTGCTGGCACGCCCCATCCGGTCGATCCTGGAAGACGGCACAAGTGCAGGTAGACGAGTCCGCGCCAATGTGCACCTGTGGCTGATCCGACAGCTGGAAGTCATAGCCGGCGGGAGTAGAGCGACAGTTGATGACATCAAAATGGCCGGTCAAACCCACAAAGGCCCTGGCTTCAGACTCGGAATCTAGTTGGCTGAGGTCATAGGTAATGCCGGACGTTGCGAGGACGGAGGCGCTGTTCGATTCAGACTGTCCGACATCGCTGCTTTCCTCATCTTCGTCCTCGTCCTCCTCTTCCCCATCACTGGAGTTTTGCTCTGAAGAGCTATCATCTTCTCCACGATCACTATCGTTGGAAGTGTCCGACCGCCCCGCGTGGGCCCCCTCTAGCAGGCAGGACTGTATCTGGCATGTTTCGACCAATAGACAGCCTGTGAAATTGCCCTGTTGGAGCGGACATGGCGAAAAGAAAAGGGAGAAGACAAGCTTCCCTTAAGGAAATCAAAGAGGGGCTACAGATTGCGAAGAACAGACGTATTTTCCCACACGGTGGACTTTCGTAGACTCACAGAGTTCTCCCGACCCATGGACGGAAGCGGGTACACTGAACCATGGAACGGGCTTCCCTGGCGCCCGCTTTAAATAATCAGGGGCCATTGAAGACACACACTATGCTTTTCATGCTTTTGTCCTCATTTCACCTGCGCAAAATAATTGCAACTTTCATGGGTGGGGGTACGGTCTTCGGGTATTGCAAGGTTTTTTTTTTTTAAAAAAAAAAATACCCCCAACAGCGCGTAGTGAAAGGTAAGTGCTCAGGCAGCAAAGAGGGGGAATTTGGAGGCTCGATTGGAGGTGCCGCAGGAGAGAAGGGAAGGAGTGATGTCTCAACAAGGCTGCGCCGTTTAATCCTACCTAGCACCATCTCATGGGATCAGCATCATCGCGCAGCGCACAGACATCCACTAATGGGGGATCTTGTGGAAAGATCTGGGGTTTAGTGGCTGGCAACCGGGAACAGATTTGGCCCCGAGGATGGCTACGGTAGTCTCCGGAGACACAGGGCCATGTATCGTAAAGCTGCTTGCTGCACGGGTTTTGTCTGAGAGCAATGCATGCGACTGGAAAGAATGTAAATCGACAGAAAGTTAAAATCTTGGTATGTGTATGTAGATCCCCGAGAGTCCCAAGCTGGCTGATTCTACAGTTGGCCAATGCAAAGCTTGCATATCGTATCCGGATGTGTAGACGCTGTTGGCGAGCTCGAGATGCGCGTGGATGATGTCGCCGAAGCTGGGGAGATAACGAGGGTAGGGAAACACTTGTACTCCCAATACAGTACAAGATAAAACCCCAGCCCAGACCTCACAATGTAGAGGCCCAAGCTGTGATCGCCGCCCGAGCAACCGAAAGCAAATTGGAAATTGTTTCGAAGCTCCAGAGCAACATGACTCGGAGCCGCCACTCGGATAAGTTCCTTTTCCTTGACCATGATTGCACCCTTGTATTTTCCGTAGTGGAGCATTACTAGGATGCCATGGCTCTCGGGATAGGTCGGGCACCCGAGGCTCTTTTTTGTCCAGATGCCACACAGCCAGTCCACGCGACAACCATGCCTCAAAAGGAAAATAAAGAAAGCGCACTAAAGCCCCTGTTCATCAACGTGGGTTGATTGTGACAAACCATTCCAAATAAGGGTTTCTTGGCGGACATGGCGGGAACGCCGATGAGAATTCCGATGCTCCAATCCCCAATGATGGCGAGCGCAGCCGAGCATAAGCAAGAGGTATATATCGAAATGTTCTTATTTCTCCGGCACCATACGATGTCACCAGGATCATCGAAGATGCGTTGGTGATAGCAAGGGTCCGTCTTGCATATTGCGCAGAGAAATCATCAATCATTGGGAAGTGGATCACCGAAGTGTAACCGAACAAGGCGACAGGTCAAGTGGCTCAAAAGCCCTGCGCAGGAGACTATGTTGCCTGCGGCGTTCTTTCGGCCGCAACTTGTCCGGAGATTGATATCCATCGTATAGTGCGAGGGCGCAGCGAATCCGAGCGCGGCACACAGGGAACTGTGCGGCACAGCAAGACCCGCCATATTGGGTATTGGGTTTGGAGGTAATCCTCTATCCCTGCAAGTTGATGCGGACCAAGCACCGGGGCAGCTCGAGACAAGGCCTGTTGAGCTGCAGCAGGCACTTGACTGCGCAACACCGTTGATCGGCAGCATTTGGCGTTTAGCTCACTGGATTGGCTATCGCCTGCCAATCGCCATCCCTCGGCGCCTAAAAATTGTGCCCGGCTCTGCACTGCGGCCAGTTTCACACAAGGCGTAGGTGATGGCTTATTTTCTTAGGCATGGTTCTTGAGGGTTCGGAGATATCGTCTGTGCGCTGTTTTCCTTCCGTCCTGCACGTTGAATCACTTGACTGAATTTGGCCCCTGTCCATGACGCAGCCACAGTGGCGGAAAGGAGAAAGCAAGGTCAGCATACCCTCAAAACACATCGGAGTCTTACGGGTTTTGGGAAGGGAAAAGAGGTATGATTTCATCAAAGCCGTCCTGTGAACTCTGGAGGTAGTTAAGACAGAATGCTATGGTGCTGATGTTTTATAGCCAACGAGACAACCTTGGAAGATCAAAATGTTAAGACAAGACAAAAGAATCTTCGTGTAACATCGGGAAAAAGACTTCGTCGGATTCTCGAACCAGGCACGTAACTTTCGATATCCTTATAATCTCATTGACAATACTTTTTATCAACTGGACTACTTTGAAGAAATTACACAAGGGCAAGGGCCCACATAGTAAGGATTGGCTGTAACCTAAGTGTGCGAGACAAAATGATCAAAATAGGCAATTTAGCCTAGTCTTCATTTAACTAGTAGATTGCATAAAGTGGGTATCAACTTGGAAAATACGGAGTAGCAGAAACGCAAACAAGTGAAAGACTGCACAGGACAAAAGATAAAAGGGGTATATTATTGAAACGCAAGAAAATTCGTTGCAATTCGTCGCGTCATGGATGTTCCATTCAACAACCCGGTTAATGGTGGCTCCTAGCAGCGTTGCGCTGCTTGGCTGCCTCTAGCGCTCTGAGAAGCCTCCGTTTATGTTCTAAGTCTTCATCTGTGCTTTGGCTTATGGGCGCTGGGCTGGCCGCTGGGCTGGCAGATGGACCCGGGCTAGTAGCCGAAGGGCGAAGACTTAGAGGTAGAGGAGGCACTTCACCAGATGGACTCGTTGGGAAAGGGCCTTGGGCTGGAGATACCGGGGCAGCGGCTTGTGGGTCATTGTGTAAGCCAAGGAGAAGGCGTTCAATTGTGGCCTCAATCTGCAAAGGTCCTTTTTGAATGCTCTGCAACTTTGAATTCAGCTCATCCTGGATTTTCTCATCCTCTTTTTCTTCTCCTCCCCCAGCCGATGGAAAATATCCGGATCCGAGTTAGCATATTGCGCTTCGGCCACGGAAACTCCATAGTCGGCATCATTTAGGGCCATATCTGCAACCCCAGCGCTACGGATGATGGCCTCCGAATCGGCTCGGAGGGACGCAGCAAAGGTTGCTGCAGATTTGAGAATCTGCTCGATCTCAGAATCTGGTAGACCGGAGGCTCGGAGCGTGGCGGTATCCAGCCGGGCTGCTTTCGAGGAAACCTCGTCTAGGAGGATCTGATTTACACCTAGCCCGTTCAGGATTGCGTCATCGAATGAATCCATGAGTCGGTTGGCTCGGTCATCACGATCCTTGCACGCTTCTAGAATGTTTCGCCGTTCCATCAGGTCAAATTCTCCATCTAGCCTTTGCAGACCAGCTATATCACCCATGACCACAAGTGGTCGCCGCTCAGCCCTCTTCCGTTTTCGCTCACAATCAAGGGCCATCTCAAGCCGTTTCTGGAATCGGATCTCAAGCTTGTCATGGATGTCGTTAATCATTTTCATGGTCACGGATGGGCTGCCTCGCTCGCTTGGTGAGCCTTTGCCCTGTTGATCACGGTCGAGTTGACTGAGAGCACAGTCGTAGGACTTGCGAAGCGCCGCAATTTCATTTTTCAGGCCCTCATCTAAGGGGTTAAAGACATGTGTCATGAAATCGTCTACTTCATGTCGTTCCTCCTCCAATTGGACCCGAGCCTCGGTTTGCCGAAAGTCTTCTTCCAAGGTATTGATGTCTGCATACCCAATCTCTTTCCCATTGAAAAGATCATCGATGTGCTGCTCAGATTCATCCTGACGAGCCACACGCTCCTGTTCTAGCTTTTGCCGTCTGGCTCTCGCTGTTTCTTCCCATTGGCCAACGGTCCGTCCGATGTACGACAAATCATCAGGGAACTTTTCGAGTTCTTCCCGAGTTGTGATGTGCCAGGAGCTTTCAGAGTGTTTGTCCAAGGGTGTCCATACTATGGTGCGTAATTCTTCCACGAGGCCCCTTGGCCGGCCTTGGCGAAGAGTTTCTGGCAGCAATGGAAGCGGCGGAGATTTTCGCTCAGCCGGTTTAGAATAAGCGACGCTCTTGTGACGAATTAGGCCCAGGAAGGTCTCGTCAGTTTCATTATGAGCCGGAGAAACAAGTGCAGTGTTTGACCTCGATCGAGATGTAGGTGCCGGTGCGTTTGACATGACTCGCCCGCTGACAGCAGCTTGCCGCAGATCAGAGTAGGCTTGATAGGCCGGGCGAGCGAAGGTGAGGTTGTCCGAGCCTCGCTGAGGACCCTCCGTATACTGGAATGGCGTGTATATAGGCCGCGGGGGGTTCGTAGTCAGAGGCTCCAAGGCTTGCTTCTGCATATCTGCCGCTATGAGCGATAAGGGTCTTGAGACACTGGACTCTGTACCTGAGGGCACAGTAGATAAACTAGGAACGAATTGCGAGGCTCGTTGCGCTTGCTTAGCTCGCAGAGGTCGACCACCTGAACTGTACTCACTGCGAACATCGTCAAGATCTTCATCCTCTGTAGCCGTTGCCGACGAGAGAGGCGGAGTTTCTTCTGATGCAACGGGGATCAGTCCCGACTCAACAGGTGATTCGCTTTTGCTGGAAATAGATAGCGGTTGTGGTGGAGCAGGGTCCGGGACTCGCAGAGTCAGCGGTTCAGGCTCATGCTCAATATTATAAAGAATTTCCCGGAGTTTGGTCTCTTTGGCCATGAAAGCCGTGAAAATCTTATATCGTTCTTCATCCAAGTCAGCCACTGCCTCCTTACGTAGCATGGCGACGTATCTTTCCAACGATGATTTAGACCAAGGGTCCAGATCTTCGAAGGGGTCTTGGTTTTTCGGTGTAGCTGCCCTTCTAGGTCCTTCGACCATTCGTGTAGAGCTATTTGAGTTTGATCGCAAGTGGTCGAAGTATGGCGAGCTGGTTTGCGCTGACTGTGAGCGCTCTACTGGGCTATTGTGATAGAATGCGCCGGGCTGGCCCTGATGTTCCGGTTGAACTGGTTTATGCGCAGGCGATAATGGACGGACCCATGCATCTATTACATTATCGATGCTTTCTGAGCGTCCACCCGTAGACAAGGCAGAGTTGGTGGTGTCCACGCGAACCAGTGGAGGCGGTGTTGGTATTCCATGTGTCGTGCATGGACTGACGGGTGAATTTGAGTTACCGCGTCCCGACTGTGTCGCCCCAGAGATAGTACTTGAAATCGTCTCGTTTGTATCTGTTCTCGGGCGGGCGACCATGTCAGGCTCGCTTCCCACAAACACATTCGGAATATCGACCGGGAGGCTTGAGGGTGGTTGAAACCCTTCGTGATGCAGAGGGGGCGTTCTGCGAGGTGGGAACCACGCTGCATCATCGAAGTGTCCAGGGGTTGGTCCAAGGTGCTCCCAATCCGATGGTGTCCCAAGACCCAGAGCCGATGCGCCGACAGATGTAGTATTTGTATTGATGATAGGCGCAGGGCGGGTTTCGTAAGATCCAGTCATCGCAGCCGGTCCTGCGCCCTGCGCGAGCAGTGGGGGTCGCTCGGGCTGACCATTTTGTAGGGTTGGTACATGTTGTATGTTTTGTGGGATCTTTGGGGGCGGTTGTGGAACACCAGGTGGTGTTGGTGTATATGGAGGTGGGGGCGGAGGAGTTTGGGTGCCGTAAAAAGGAGTTGTGACAGATGGAAGCGGCTGAGATTGCCCATAGGCATATCGTTGCTCATTGGTACTTGAAGGTCGGGGCTATGCGACTGTTAGTTGTTTATATTTGACATTCCAACGTCGGACTTGCCGGCAACGGGGGACCGGAGTTCTGGTTGAACCGCACTCCCCACGTGGTTGTATCCGCGCCAATCGGTGACGGCAGTCTCTGTGGATTGGAAATAGGACCATAGGTGGCCGGCGAATATGGAGCAGCTGGTGAATATTGAACCGGGGGGCGTGGAGGAGGGGGCGGAGGAGGAGGAGGCCCTGGCTGCGACGACTGCGCGGGGAGACGCGGTGGAAGTCGCCATTCTGGCTGTGAGGGAGGATCGGGATGCGACTGTCCGTGCATTATAAGATGAATCGGAGCACTGTAGACACTTTAAAAAGACATGGGAACCCTTTAAAAGTCCAGTTCAAAAGTGTCGAAGGATTCCCCTCCAGGCTCCAAGGCTGTGTTGGGGGTTGGGTCAGCACGGTTCACCCCCTACGAGATTCCCAGTGCAACTTCCCAACTACAACGTACTACACGTTGGGCATATATACAATAACTATAATATATGGGACCGATGCATCCAAGGCTGATCCAAGGCTTAGGATTACAAGCCTTCAAGAGAATTCCATAGGCCATGGTTGGTGTTTCATCCTTTGTTTTGCTATCCCTCATTATACTTCAAGGCTGTTTCCCACTAGAAGGTGGAGTGGATTTCAAGAACCTCCGAGGATCCCCGATCTCTCTGCTCATTGCATATTGGTGTTGATAGGAAGTTAGCCAAGGGATCTGTTGGCTTTCATTGTCGTAGAAGCAAGTTCATTTCAAAAGAACGCAAGTGTTTGGCTGTTCTTTGTTGAACTATACTCAAGTCAACTGCGATCATCTCCAAAAATAAACCACCATAATCTTATCCTTTCTTTGTTCTCCGGGAATCTTTGATATGTGGATTTCTTTCAGTCATGACCTACGACGAGTATGAGAACTAATCTAACATTTATACTCTCATGGCAACTCCATGGGTCCGTGTCGGCCTTATAGTCTCATACGATCTAAGGAAACTGGAATCCTGAGACCTGCCATACTCTTCCCTTCATATAGTCATCCTTACAACTGTTTTCCATTACTTGATACAAGATGGATCCGAGGCAACGACTACACGAAATCTATCCAGGTGGAGACATTATCCACCCACCCCCGTTTCCAAAGCGTCCAGATCTCTTCAATGGAGCGCCTCTAGCTCCAGCGTTGACCGAGGACAACGCATTTCTTGCCCGTCGATTTTGGCAGCAGCCCGATGAATCCCTTGGACGTGCATGGAAGGTGCATGCCAATCGACCTTATCTACGAGTAACCGAAGAAAAAAACCCGGAAATGCATGCGTTGGCTCACAATGTCTATGAGCACCTGATGAGCAATCCACTTCTGCCTATTTCTCGCGAGAATGCACGACTCAGATTCACAGCGGAGGGCTTGGACGAGACGTATAATGGCGTGCAGGGGCTAGACGCAATGGCACAAAGAGTGTTCATCCACGGCCTCAACGTCAGAGACCCGGATATTTGGACGAAGGATGCACTCACAGACGAACTGACATCAAGGGGGTTAAGCACAGACGGGAGAAAAACCGATCTTCAACGTCGTCTATGGGAATACGAATGTGATGAGCGCTTTGGGGTCTCGAGACAAAGCAACCTGAGTCACTGGGGTATCCATCGTGAACCAAGGCCTGTAATGAGCCCTGCTACGAGAACAGATATGTCTGCACTTGAAATGTACACCGCGGCGATTAAACTGAGCCCGTACAACCCAACTTACTGGAACAGCCGTGCGTATTGCCATTATCTGCTGGGCCATTTTGATCTCGCCATTGGAGACGCCTATCGTGGAGAACTTCTCTGCGAAGTGTTGACGACAGCAAGCCAAAGGAACAAGCGCCCTGGGATGTATACCAGAGTTTGGGACGCCATTCAGCAGCACCTGATGGTGGAATTGAAGATCAAGGGAGTCCAAATGACATGGGAAGTTGTGCAAATGAGGAAGGCAAATGGTATCAACTATTTCATTCCAACTCTGAGAAATTCCCTTCACAGTATCACTAGTCTCAGCCTCGCAGCACTGAATTGTTGGGATGATTTCGAAGACCATATGCAGGGTCAACTCCAAAGACCACTACAACACCGCGACGTATCAGTCCCCAAAAAGCGGATGACAGTGAGCGCTCTTGTGAGAGCGGAGATCGAGCACAGGAGAGAGAATCCCTCAGCGCTTCATCCATCCCTTTATGGACACGAATGGAGCCGAGGATGGATCTCAGGCGCCGATAAATATCCATACGACCAAGCGGACGTGAGACGGGAAGCACCGCATTTCATCAATGCACTTAATGCAAATATTTTCACAGTTAATGCTAGTGCTGGGAAGTCTTCCAAAGAGATATGCCAAGTACGACCAACACTCACAAAGGACAATTCCTTTAATGGGTTGGGAGTCTTTGCCACTGCAAGCATCAAAGCAGGAACCCTGATTCACTACGAGGAACCTGTTATTCGTGGAAACCTCATACCCAACAGGCTGCTTGATGATGAAAGTGAAGACCCCCTCCACGCCCCACGATGCGACAACTGTCAAAAGGTGATTGACCCACACGAGGTTCGGCATATCGAGCAGAACTGGGACTCCATTCACAAACCAGTGCGCACTCTGGGATGGGGACACCCGCCTACTTGCGCGTGCCTTGACATGATGTGTAATTGTTCGGATGTAGGATACTACAGAGCTACGAGGGGCGCTCTGCTATTCTGTTCTTCCAACGATGCAATATCAGACGGCGTGGCTCCCCATTGCTTGGCTATTGCACGCGAGACATACCATTTCCAAGAATTCTGTGGCCTCGATTGGGGCTGGTTGCACGATGCCATGCGACCTAATAAAGTGACGTGGGGTGGATCGCAGTATTTTACTCACACCAATGAACGCCACGGGACTGTTTTGAGTCTACTCTTGAAAAGCGTGTTCGAACTCACGCTCCACCGCCGCCAAGAGGACCCTGATCTTCTCGCGCATGAAATTAACGAACTCCTCGTTCTGGAGGCAGGTACTGACACGAACGAGCCGTGGAGAGACAGCTGGTTCCCTTTCACTCTGGCTGGTAATATCCAGGTACCTTTCGATATCCTCTTCCATCTCGGAGTGGACATCTTCAGCGACCTCTCATTCGACACTTGGGTTATTCAGACCGTGCTGCGGAAGTTACTGGTCAATGCTGTTCCCTGGGAACATGAACGGCGAGGTTCGAACTCAACGTTCAATGACCGGGATGGTCCCAAGCCGGTGCTACACCCAACCCTACAGTCTAGAATGAAAGACAAAATCAAAGACATCTCGGCAATGGAGCCATCGTTCGGAAACTTCTACCTCTTCCCTGGATTAAGCATGTTCAATCATTCCTGTCGCCCCTTTGAGAACGCTCTGTGGGGTTATGACGACAAGGTCCCCAACCGCATTGTCATCTGGGCGAACAAGGATATCAAAGCAGGGGAAGAGATTAGAATTCCCTATCAACGTTATAGGATCGCTGATGCTATAGATAAAGACGCCGATGTCAATATGCACGCCGCGCAGCTATTTGGAAAGAATTGCGAGTGCCCCAGATGCGAAGGCAGGGGACTTGTCCCTTCTGTTGATAATGGGAAGGCCAAGCCCATGCCTAATAGCGACGCCTCTCAGGATGACGGGACTGTTGGTTGGACACCAGGCCCTGTGATTATTCCCCCAAAGCAGGAAACTTGGGGTGGTGTTCTCGGAGAGGACAATTCTGAGCTTGGTGAATATATGAAAGAGTATCAGGAGATTGTGGATGATATCTACGACCAATATTACGACCTCGATGACGTGGAATCCCAGGATGGCAATGAGGAGAAGGACAAAGTAGCGCATGATAAGGATGAGGCCAATGATAGTGAGGCTAAACGTTAATGAGGCCGAGGACGCTAAGGCTGAGGATGGGGCTGCGGATGGCCCTGTATATTCGGGTGGCCCGGCGGATTCTGGGCTTTAATATAACAAGAATGAACGACTCTACTTACCTGGACATGTGAATAAATAAAAAAGTAGCATATACTGTACTAGCATATACTACATCTCAGCGGAGTTAACCCTAAGTTCCCCCAAAACCGATTTGGCCGGATTTGAGAATTAAAGAGGTCATATTATATGTACAACATATACTAACTACAAAGCACACCTTGGGGACAAACATCCTACATAGGTTATTAACACATTTAACCCCGCATATGGTGTGTACTATAAAAGCCCCCTCGACACTTACAGATCCTGGATATATACTTTGAGAACGGAGGCAACTTCATCGATACGTATGCATAGCCTAAATCAAATCAATCACCCCTTTGAATATTCCCCAATGAGCCCAATGAGCCCAATCACTGAGAAAATACCAAGAGCAAATAATTATTAGGCCGAAGAATCCGAAAAATGGCTCGGCGAGTGGCTGGTAGTCCGCGGCGTGCGCGATCAAATCGTCCTCCCGACAAAGTATACCTCGTCCTACCGTATACACAGCCAGTCTGAGATCCAAGCCAACTTCATCGGCAATAATGCAAGAGCTTGAAGACTGCGTTGACCAGTGTTGCGTTGGCGTATGTGATGTGGGTGGGCGGAAGGTTGAGCATTTGTTGAGTAATATTGAGGGGCTTTGGGTTGATTTGTCGGATGAGGATCTGAAGGAGATTGAAGCGGCTTATGAGTTTGATATTGGGTTCCCGATGAACTTTTTGCTCTGGGGGGATGTGGTTAAGGAGGCACATCCTGTGAATTCGTTTTTGAATACTGGGGGTAAGTTTGATTATCCTGATTTGCTGCGTGGGCCTAGGCCGAAGATGATGGATGCTTGAGAGCATTAGATTCAACGTCGAGCCTTGAATGGTGTTGTTCAGGTTAGTATTTCATTAGTCGTGGAAGAGACTAACCCAACGATAAAATCATGAAGCACCAAATCAAAGGATATAAGACATTTCCAAAAACAAATCCATTATATGCATACAGACACAAGCGGACCAAGTGAGATTTGTAAAATACATGGGCAAAGAACACACAAGGAAAACCCCAGGATCCGATATACAGTAGTAAACGTGAAAGACAAATTTGAAAGGCGGAGATAAGACAAGAGAAAAAAATGCAAGATAGAACCTTATTTCGAGACGGAAGCAGTGGCGCGAACACGACGGCCGAACTTCTCCAGCTCGCCGATGATACCGCCACCAGACAAGCTCCACTTCTCGCTCACCCACTGGTCATTGATGATCTCACGCAGCAAGCCGCTGCGAGCAAAGTACTCCATGAAACCGCGAGCCTCGTCGCGAGTGAGACCGCCCAGCGTCTGCAACTCGAGTGGGCTGGTAGTCTTCTCTGCGGGCTGGAGCAGCTCCAGGACGCGAGGATCAGCATCGCTGTAGGCTGGTAGTTGCGGGTACTCCGAAGAGGAGGCGCTGATACCGGCCTGGTGGGCGGCCAGGCGGTCCAGGGCAATTTTGAGAGCCGAGGGGTTGGGGCTGTTCGAGAACGAGGTGGCGTAAAGGACGAGACCGCCGTTCTTGAGAGAATCGCCTTCCTTCATCAATGAGAGGAAGTGGTGGACGAAGGCGAGGTCGTGAGCGTGAATCGGCTTGTATTCAGCGGAGCGGTAGGCACTCTCGGTCATCCAGTGGGCCAGACCGTCCACGGCAACAAGCATAGGAGGACGGGGCTTGAAGTCCTTCTCCAATCCTGCGGCGGGGGCAGTAGCAGTAAGCTCAGTCCAGAGAGCCTGGAAGACGCGCCAGGAGACAGCAGGGTCATTGAAGCCAAGCTTGGCGAGGTCTTCGAGGGTGGAGTTAGGCTTCAGCATCTTCAGAGCCGGGTGCTTCTGGGAGACCTGCAAGCTAGCGAGAAGCTCCCGGTTGGCCTCGACGGTGCGAGTCAACAGAGCTGAGGTCGCACTAGGCTGGACATACTGCACGGGGTTACTACCTTCGAGGGCGGCGTAGGCGGTATCACCGGACACAAGGTCTCGGGCTGCAAGATCGACAAGTCAGTAGCTGCAAGATTGTAATATACACCAGAAGATAGTCCTACTTACCATCGGGAATAGTGACCACAGCCCACTTCTTCAAGAAGCCCATGGCCATAGCCTGCAGCAGGTGCACAGTCTTGCCAGACCCCTTCATACCGGTAACAATTTTCTTGACAACCTTGCCCTTCTGGGCCTCGTTGCCCTCCCCAGAGATCTGTTCAAACAAACGACCCATCTCAATGGTATCACGTCGGAGGACCGTTCCAGGTCGGCGGAATATCGACCAGCCCTGCTTGGGCTTGAAAGCTTGCACAGCTCTCAATTGATCGATCATCGGCACAGGCAACCCCAGAACGGTACCACGGAGACGGGAGTCCACCATAGTCTCCGGAGACAGCTCCAGCATACCCTCGATCTCAAGGGCATTAGGGTTGCTCAGGACAATGCGTTTCCGCAAAGCCTTGCGCTCACCCACGGCCGGGGGACGGCCGCCACGATCAGCAACCTTCTTCTTCTTCCTTCTCAAGCTGGTTGACTGTCTGTGCTTCACTACAGTCATGCTGTTTCCCTTCTTCTTGGCCGGCTGGGCATAGTGCACGGCGGTGGAGTGGAAGGGGGCGCTCGAAATCCGGGGCGTTGCGGACGGCGGGAGTAGTGCTCGCGGTGACGGGCGAAGCCTCGAGAGGCAATTCCAGCACCACGAGGAGGCCATTGTTGTCAAAAACACCGGCGCGGCCAGTGAGGGGACAACCGGTGCTGAGATGGAGAGGTGGGTGGGAATTGAGTTGAGAAAACAACAGCAGTTAACACTTCGGTCAATAATTTGATGCGAAATCCGCCCGCCCTGAGAAAGGAAAGGCGGTCGGGATGCCTTAGTCATGGCAGAAAAGTAAGAGCGGCTGTATCTGATAACCAACTTTTTTTTCTTCGGGCTGATGATACCAACCTTTGAACATCAACAGTCTACCAATACTACTAGTATCGTTATGTCTGATACCGAGATGGCCAACTCCGCACCTGCGGCTGGTTCCAAGACCGAGAGACTGTAAGAACCTCTCTTCCCGAACCGGATACACGACCGCAAAAAAAAAGAAACCCAAGAAAAATATAGAAACTAACATCCCAATTCAGACCCATCACCGTCTCAAAGCCCACTCCCTACACATTCGACCTGGGCCACCTGCTCGTCAACGACCCGAACCCCCTAGAGCTCCCCGCGGACCAGAAACTGAACGACTCGCTGAAAGCCACAGCCCGTGATGGCGTCCAGGTCCTCCTCAACCAGCTCCTGACAACCTGCGAGATCAAGACCTCCGTCTCTGACGGCGTTCTTCTCACCCTGCCAGCGCCTAACATCCACCTCCCGCGCCACAAGCCGCTTCCCGTCCCCAAGGCACCCACGAAATGGGAGCTGTTCGCCCGCAAGAAGGGTATCGGCAAGTTCAGCCAGAAGCCCGGTGCCGCCGGCCAGGACAAGGAGCGCCGCAAGAAGCTCACCTACGACGAGGCTACTGGCGAGTGGGTGCCGCGCTGGGGTTACAAGGGCAAGAACAAGGACGACGAGAACCAATGGCTTGTTGAGGTTGATGAGAAGAAGTGGAAGAAGGAGGCTGAGGCTAATGCCGAGGGCGGTAACATTCGTGGTGTCTCGCGAACTGAGCGCAAGGAGCGCATTAAACGTAATGAGCGTAAGCAACGCTCGAATGAGAAGCGGTCGAACCCTGCTCGTGCGAAATGAGAGGTCGTCGTTGATTGAGCTTGTTTTTATCGGCTTCTTTCGTGCCCTTTTCTTTCTTGTCGCGTTTATGTTATGGCCTCTGGCCTTTTCCTGTTTTGATTCCTTTTACATCTCTGGCGTTGGGGTTGGGAGTCGAATGGGATTCTTCATGTATTGTGGACATACCGTGATTCACTAAAAGCACTCTTGTTACATCTGTCGATGGCCTTTACTCGATAGCTCGATGGCCTTGATTTATCTGTGTGAGGCTACAGGGATTATTGTAGCAGAAATGATCTTGCTCGAACCGAAAAGTGCCTTTCTCACTCTCTTTATTGTACAATCCTCGAAAGGAAACGCCAGATAAATAGTTCAGACAAAAAAAAGATGAAAATGGAGCTGTAACCCCCCATTGCAAAACGGTGCACGCATGAAGCAAATAGCGATGATGGAATTCAATGTCAACCGCAGAGGGGAATCTGGAGATGTCGCAATATCAAGCAAAGCACGGAATGAGATTTGTTGCGCTTCCAAATAGACAAGAGGCAGCGAAAAGAGAGAAGAGCAATGCAAGTTAAGCAAAATAGCACGAGGAAACGAAACGGCCCGCCATTCGCCAATTTCAGAGTAGATGCCAGGAGAGCAAAGGATGTACACATGGAAGAGGGAATATTGATGGGGCATCTGATCTCAATATACGGTTAAGACCAAATGACAATGGAAATATCCACAATCATACGGCTAGCGAGCGATGGGGGGTATCGTATCAGAGGTATGGGGGGAGGAGAAAGTCGTCGTGATGGGGAAAGGGAATTCCATTCTGGAACAACTTGTCCAGTCCTATCCGGCCCTGCAGATAGAACGGAAATCGGGCCAGCCAGATTGGAAGCAGGTCATAAAAGGTAGATAACGACGTGAAGCTGTTTTCATCCAAGACAATTCTGTCCCAAGAGAGATGTCTGTCGGATTTAGATTTTGATAGGAGAGAGCGGTGGGCCAAGCTCGGGAAGCTGAGACATGCTCCGGCTGTGCGCCGTCTCGATATTCTTCGGCGGAGCCTTTCGGGTTCGAGCGGTTGCTGGGCGAGCTGGTTCTAGGTGAGTGGTTGCTGGGCGTGGGGTTGAGGTCGCCGGGCGAACTGGCTCACGAGCAGGCTGCCGAGGTTCTTCCCCAGCGCTACTGCTAGAAGACGAGATAGCGCGTTCATGGCTGGCAGAGGCTAGTTCCTTTGCCTTGGCGGCCTCTTGCTCTACTGAGACCCGCAGGTCGCGCTCGTCCATCTTTTTCTCAATCTCAAGGTATTCCTTCTCGGTCCAGCATCCCTGCCAGCAGTTTTTCCAGTCACATACCAAGAATTGGAAGCAGAATGCGTCGATCTTCATACAGGGCTGGAAGCAAATGCACAAGTTGCGGTAGTCCATTTTGTTCTGGTCCACGTATGAGTGAAGGAGGTTGAGGTGGCATGTGATGGCGAAAAGGAGGTAGTAATGGTATGGTGGTAATTTGGAGAGCTCGTCTTTGAGTAGCTGCGGTGCGGTCGTGGCGCCTTCGCACTTCATAGCAATCATCGTTTGTGTTGCCTTGGGGAAAAGCTCATCCGGAAGCTCACGAAGCCAAGCTTTGAAGAGAGATCCAACCGTATTAATGTCGTAAAGATCAGGGATTTCGAAGAGATCGATGTCGAGTTCTGTGTCGAATCGTCGTTGCCAATGCTTCACCTCCCTACCACTACCAGGAACACGGTAAAGGCCCTCTTCCTCGCAACCCTTAAAGTTGAGATAATCAATTGAGCGGTATGGCAAGGCAGGCATCCAGAACTCGGTCTTGTCTCGGCAGTCTTCGAGCTTCTTCGCAATGCGGGTCTTTCTCGCCTGCTCAATGAGCGGAAGGTTGATCACCGAACACGTGTACGAGTCATCAGTGATCAACTCCCTCTCATTGGTGCTGCCGCTGCGAGTGATCTTGCTAAAGAATCCTTTCCCGGCCTTGCCAATACGATCCGCAGTGCCGCTTGATGAAGACTTCAGGTTGCTGAAAATGGTAGCCCCGGCACCAGAAACTTGACTCAGCGAACCAGATGCAACAATGCTACCGTGGCTACGCTCTTTTCGCAAAGACATGGTATCAGCTTGGCGTTCAGGAGGCTGCAACCCTCCACGAACGGTGCGTTCGGGTCGCGCGGTCGCAGTCGCAGTCGGGGTTGCACAACGGGGTGGATTCGCGGTCGTGGTTGCGCTTTGACTAAACTCTTCAAGTTTCGCCAGACCAGTAGAGGGGCGTCGGCGTGGTGGTCTAGGTCCGGACGAGTCATCAACTCGAATGGAGCGAGATCGGGTCAAAAGGTTTGCAAACCGTGGTTTGTTTTTCTTCGGCGCGGTGGACTCTAGATCTGTGGCGACTTTCTTGGTGCTCGTTTGCTGCGAACTATTGTGGCCTGGGGGTCCATCTGTAGATTATTCTGTTAGATATGGTCCATATATGTGGCCAGGGAAACCCACTGGTCCTTTCGTTTCCATTCGCATGGGCAAGTGTCCCTAGAAGATCAGGCGTTGACTCATATTGTTTCGAAGCCATTGTTGTCTTCCGTTCCCTGGAGCTGCCTCTGCTCTTGGGATGTTCGGTGGAGTTATCCGAACTATCTGAATGTTGTGACTTGTGTGATGATTTCGGTGCTTTGAGATTGCCAAAGAATGACTTCGATGCATCGCGCGTATGCCTTGAGTCTTTGGGGGGAGGGAAATGTTGAGGTATGGCTGTCAGACCGGGTGTCGTAGGCTCGGCTGAGCCTGTGCCAGGAGAAAGTGGGAGAATAGGGCTGGTTGGTTTGCTGTCGGATTCTTGCACGACAGGGCGGATCGTTGCGCCTTTGAATAGTGGAGAGCTTGACGCAGACTTGGGCGAACGTGGTGTTAAAGGGGTCGGTCCGTCTGAACCGTGGTCACCTGGCGTCACAGGCGATGAAACCTTCTCTTTCTTCGACTCAGTCTTGCACGAGCTCAGATCGAGGTTGGGCACTGTTGATGTTCGCTTTGACATGTTGGGCGGCAATTAGACCCGGTCGAGGATGATTGTGAATGTTTGGGGGGGTCAATATTTGTGGGTTGTGTGCCCCGTCACAGCTTCAGATGAATATGAATTGGTCCTTGGGTGCTAGATGTGTACTTGGTCAGCGCTGAAAGCCAGGTCATGTATGCGGCTGAGAGGCTCGTACGGGTATCAATGCTCGAGGTCTGACCGTGTGGTGGAGGGGCGAAGCGACTTTCAAAGCCGAGTAGTGCTGGGAGATAGGTAATGTTGTCTACAACATCAAGTGTAATGACGAAAAGTAGTATGGATCAAACTAAATATCGAGGACGTGAGATCTGAAGCGCCAGTTATAGGGTCAGCGCGAAATCAAAGACATGTGAAAGGAGAAGCAGAAGAACCCCCAAAAAAAAAAGACAAGAGGTGAGACCGCAGGTGACATATGCAGGCGAACCCCCCCGAGTTAAAAGAAGCCACACCCCCTCGACTCTTTGTTGACAGACAAGGCCAGGAACGAATTGCAGAAACAATGAACGGGGTTGCTTGATTCAGCTGATCACTCACCAAATTCCTCATGTTATGGATTTTCAATTTGTTTCCACCGATGTCTCCAGGTTTGTGAGACCAGGACTTGTTCAGTGCAAGTTCACTTTCCCCCCTCTTTTTAGGCGCTTCGAAGTTCGGGGATCGGCAGGGCGGAAGGGGGGCGAGATAGGAGTCGCGGTGGATCAAAGTAACCCGCGATGAAAGAATTCAATTTTGAAGACAGTATGATGTATTGATGTAGGAGTCAGGGTTATGAAAGGTGAAGAATTGAACTTGTAAACAAAAAAAAAAGGTCGCCAAAGTCCAAGTGTCTCCTAATAGACTTAGCGGTACACTAGTCCAAGTAGAGACTATCAGACAAGCCACGCTAGTATTATAGAAGTCATAATTATTCGATCATATCAAGAATCATCATGAATATTGTTGTATTGGTTTTATTTTTGGTCTTTAGAGAACTTGAAACCGTTCCACATTGTATATTATCTTTTTTTCCTACTCAACCACTTAAATAAATCTATAATTTCTATGGATACAGACCACCAAAAATAGTGGGATAGTACTAGTATATCCTATCTGATCCCCCCTGAAGGCAGAAACGTCACTATTGTAGACCCAAGGAACATCTGTGGATAATCAAAGAGTGACGGTGGAGGAGCCATCATAAATGTCCCATACAACATAAGTGTCCCATGAATGGTCATAAACGTTCATATCAAGTTTGGATAACACTCTAGGCTTACTCAATTGGTATTGGCTCACATCAGCCAAAAAAAAAAACCCCTCTCAGACACTGGAGAGGGGATTACAACATAGACTCTATTCGCGTTCAAAGGTAGTGAGTGGGCTGTACTCCGTACGAATGATCGGAGCTCTCCACTTTTGTAGGTCAGAGCCACGGAATGTGTTGCCTTACGTTGCAGTCAATGGTGGTCTATCATTGGTTGATCGGAGAACCTGTGACAGTACAATAAACCTTGGAATCAGTAACACCGTACCTGATTTCCATTGCCGGAAGATCCATGGTTGTACTTGGGGTTTTTTATGGTGTACTATAGATATAACACATATAACTCCATGATCTAAACTATACCAAAAGTAGGTGCTCAAGGCAATAACCAACAATTGCTTTCTCTATGTATTTAACAGAAATCTAAGGGGTAAGAGCTAAATGAATACACACACATGTCCGTGTCCGAAGTCGTCGCGTCCACTTTTTTATAAATTAATTTAGCCTGGTCTCGGATCCAACCTTGGAACCCATATTCCCGCTTGCAGATAAAGACCTCACACCATGGATAAACTACCGCCTGTGGAGAATTCCTGTTTTGGAGACAAGGTTACCATTGCCTACAATTGTGATGCGGTGTACATTATCGGCCAAAAAAAAAAACTTGTATAACATGGGAATACCCGGAGCTACAACATTGACAATACTATACTAGTTATAATAGAGAGAATAAATATGGATACTATATAACGGCTTATATTGTATTTTACACTAAACCCCTACAGCGAAAAATGCCTATTACATTGTATGTTGTATGTTGTTTATTGTAACTATGTCCTATTCAAATGTTTCTATCACATTTTTCTACTTGATACAGTTCTTTCGCACACCGCCCTCGCTTTCGCATATTTCCACTTCAGGCTCCATCATATCTGAAACATGGCTGGAGATGTCAAACTAGCGCCTCGGGGATGACAGTGCTTTTGGGGTGCACGGGACATTTTAGTTAGTCATCCTCGGACCGGGCTCCAGTTGCCAGTTGTCGGCTGGTCTAACATGCATCCTGGCAGTAAACCACTGGTATACATCAGTATGATATTCGAGCAATATTGTAGCTTTGTTTCACAGTAGGAGACTAAATTACCGACAGTGAAGGGCTTAGCTCCAACCACTCCAAATGCCAAATGTAGGGTTGCAAATAATATGACGTATTGAAAAAGAATGATACTTTGAGAGGGCTTGAATAGAGAATGAATACCTATAGAACTATCTAGCAAGTATATTGCTCAAATGCGGTTGATATAGCTAAAGGGCTATAATAGCCATGATTTCCACGCCAACGCCCATGTTACAGCAAACTACTCCGTGTGCTTAGTCTATAAAATATAGTGCTATATATAGTTAGACGTTTAAGTAATATAAGTGATAGTCATATTCTACCACATTTAGTAACAAAGGGCAAGTTCATATGTATCATATGAGAAAGAAAAGCATTGTATAAACAATATGCTGTTTAAAGGAATAAGATTGACTAGTACGATAGTTCTGCATAGTCTCTATATAAGCAAGGTGACTATGGCCATTGCTGTATGCATTTTTGTATATGCTAAAGTCTTATCAATCTCAAAAGGTTGATAACCCTAATTCATACCTACAGCATAGGTACATTACTATGTAAATTGTGGGGTTCACGAGGCTACTTTCAAATACCAGTCATAACTAGTATTTGAGTCTTGTTACAAACCAATTGAACTTCCCTACAACATAGATATGATATAGTTATAGTGGTCAATGCCCGTGGTATGACGATCTTACGTAGGCCTTGTAGAGCTAGGAAATAAACGAAGAATAACCATGGAACTAGTTACAGATATATTAATATGAGTGGATATCATTAAGTCTCTACCAATGAATGTTCGAGTACAATAGTATAGCAAAATGTAACAGAACCTAACTAGCGCCTGCCCACCAACAACATAGGGTGGATGATCAAATTGATCTGTGGACCTTAGAAATTTAGAATTAGCCGAAACACGTGCTCCTCGCTGCACACGTGATAACACACCCGTGGACGTCATGGATGTTTCCAAGGTTACCTAACTACAACATAGGTATGATCTAGAAGCTTCGAGCTTCACCGCCTTGAGCCAAAAGCAATAGTTGCACATGCTCTCAGACCTTCGACTAACCACTAACCTGTCCATCCCTATCCAATCAGTGCTCGTCTTCTGAGACCACCCCCATCGTTCCAAGACATGGCCCTAGTATCGGGCCCTGGTAGAGCTGGGGTAACCCCCGCAGACTCCGAACTACACACCTCAAGGCATGTCACTTACATCAGAAGCCTGGACACTGTGCGTGCTTGAAAGAAAATGTTGAGTGAATGGTGATGATTAACCAACATAGAGGAAAGATGAGCTGGAATATTGGCTGACCGAGCACCTACGACTAAATGGTGTCTACTGGGGTCTCACAGCCCTACATATTCTAGGTCATCCAGATTCGTTACCTCGAGATCAGACTATCGACTTCGTCCTTTCGTGCCAAAATGACAATGGAGGCTTTGGTGCTGCCCCAGGTCATGATGCTCATATGTTGTACACCGTCTCTGCCGTTCAGATCCTCATAACCATTGATGCTGTCGATGAACTCGAGAAGCGGGGCCGAGGTGGCAAGGAGAAAGTTGGATCTTGTACGTGTTCCCTCATATTCACTGATATCAATGATTGTTTACTATTACTAAACCATCATAGTCATTGCAAAATTACAGAATGCAGACGGTTCCTTCATGGGGGACCAGTGGGGGAAACAGATACCCGATTCTTATACGGTGCCCTAAATGCATTGTCGCTATTGCGTCTGATGGACTTGGTCGATGTTCCCAAAGCCGTTTCTCACATTCAAAGTTGTGAAAACCTGGATGGAGCTTACGGTATTCGCCCCGGTGCCGAGTCGCACGCTGGCCAGGTGTTTACTTGCATTGGTGCGTTGGCCATCGCTGGTCGCTTGGACTTGGTGAACAAGGATCGACTTGGAGCTTGGCTCAGCGAACGCCAGATCGAAAGCGGTGGTTTCAATGGCCGACCAGAAAAACTTGCAGACGCGTGTTACAGCTGGTGGGTTGGATCAAGCCTTGCTATGATTGACCGTCTGCACTGGATCGATGGCGAGAAGCTCGCCGCATTTGTTCTACAATGTCAGGTCAGTTGATTACCTATTGGGTGTGTGATGGAAGGAATTTGCTACTAACCCTTATTTAGGACCCTGACGCTGGTGGCTTTGCCGATCGACCCGGAAATATGGTGGATGTCTATCACACACACTTCAGCCTTGCAGGACTGAGTTTATTGAAGTTCAATGGCCTGCAAGAAATAGATGCTATTTAGTGAGCTATGATGCATCTGACTATTGAAGCATTTGCTAACTTGATTGAATAGTTGCATGCCCAAGTCAATCACTACCAAATGCCTTGCGGGATAATTGATCAGTTGGTCAATGAATGGATCAATGACCAAGACCAATACATCCAGAATGCACCCTCCCGCAATCTAATAACCCACCGTTCTTCTCTATAGACGATGGGATACAATGCGGGAGGAGAATAATGACCACGTGGACTTATTCCGCTTCATACCCCCCTACAATGGCCAAAGAGCTGTTAAGACCTCGTGGTACATACTCATTGTATCCGGATTGTGTACATTAAGATACCAATGAAGGAATGAATGAAAGTTGTTTGGGCTGAATGATCCCGTGATTCCCGTGACTCCCGTGATCGAACTGAGGACGCTCCTTCCCCGAATGTCAATAGCTAATTGATAACGAAAACGGTGAGAACCCGTCCGCCTTCTTGTCGTCCACGGGTGAAAGTTTATAACGAGTCTCCCATCCTCCCCCTTCGCTCCTTCACTCATCCATACCCATTTTCTTGGCATTTACACTTTGGTTGTTTTGCCCTTTCCTTTTACATCTCATTCTGTTACTGTGTTGCTTCCTGGAGGGCTTGCATCATGGATGACTCTGCCCTCCTGTGCAGCATCTGTCCTGGGCAACCCCAGTTCAGCGATGTTTCCCACCTGCTGACCCATGCTGCTTCCAAGGCTCATCTAGCCAGCCACTTCAAGCTCAAGCTCCGAACTGACGATCCTAACTCCATCGAGCTTCTCAAGCAATACGATGACTGGTTTGATGCCAATGGCTATGCGAAGCAGCTGGCTGCTCGCATGGCCAGCAAAGAAATTCGGAAAAAGAGAAAGTCGGATGAGGCACAGACTTCCCAGACCACCAAACGCACAAGAAGCCAGGCATCCAATGCCGACCCTGAGGGCTCCAGTACTGTTTCGGTCCCAATCACCCCCACCCCTTACTTCCTCGATCCCCGCCTGGCAGATTCCGACAATGACAAACGGCAGGGTGGGGATACAACCGTCACACCAACGACGCCAAACCAATTTGCCCCAACGAACAACAATGCGAAATCTGCGGAATCTCGAATGGGTCCTGTCCTCCGCTCAATGCGATCCTCCACAAAGCCAAACGTGCAACCAGTGGATGCTTCTGGGCTCAACAATGAAAACCGACCATTGGCTTTGCCTGTGACACCGATACAGCGCCGACGTAAACCGGCCCCCTTGGAAATAACCTGGACTTCCGGCATAGATACCCCTGATCCTTTTATCGACTCTGGTGATCAGACTCAGGCATCGGGTGATGTCGAGACGGACAAGACTCGGGCTGATGAAATCGCAAGACTCAAGGGAGTTCTGTGGCCAGGCATGGATATTTTTGATTCCGCCACGGTGCAGATGCGTCGTCAGCGCAACCAGAAGAAGGATGGTGCAGTGTTGAAGAACATGGAAATTAGCTCTGCGCTCGTGGAGCCAACCGAACTGGTCTTTTCCCCAAACGGAACTCTGTCGAAGCAGCGTGTGATCACGGGTAATGTGGAGGAATACAGTCCACTGAAAGGAGAGACTCCAGTTCCCCGGCGAGGCACCACTCGTACCAGGAGTACTCGTTTGACTAAAGCCGACCCCAACGTGCCCCGAGCTGTAGACAGAAAGCGACAGAAAACCGACAAAGACCGCAAAAACAGGGAAGAGGAAGAGAAGGTCAAAGAAGAACAAAAGTCTCCCCGCCGCTCACGCCGCGCAGCAGACCGTACTCACTCTTTTGCTGGCGACGACGACGAGTTTGATTTCACTGTCAATACCTTTGGCAAGCGGCTGAGGGGTGGCTTCAACATTTTTGTTGACGAGGGAAAAGAAGAAGAGGTTAAACCCGCTCATCCGGAACCGGGATACCGAACTCAGTTTGACACACTAACCCCCACTCGCCTTGTTTTGAACGGAAAGACAAACGCCGGCATTCATGCCTCGAGAATTGGGCACAAATCTATTGCCAAGGAGAACATTGAGCCTATTCTGAACCCCCAAGGCCGAATTGGCCCTCACGATTGGCAGTCTCCATTTGCCAAGCGCACTGCGGCTGACGACTTTGGATATGGCCTTCCTGATCTTGGTGACTCATACAATCCATACGACAACGTTGACATGGCTGGGTATCGATCCAACCCTCTGCAAGCCCCCTCAAAGCATCCTTTCTATGACAGCCACTACGAAGAGGAGCATGAAAGCACTGCAGCCCACAATGGCTGGCTTTCAATGGAGCAGACTGTTCCATCCGAAGAAACCATCCCGGAAGACGACCACATGTTTTCTCCGTACTACTTGACTACTGATGCGAACTAAATCCCACCGGCCTGTTGATCAACCCCTGATGAACCTGCTGGTCAACCCTGCGACACTGATGCTACGTGATGTTTCCCCAGATACAGAAGGTGTTATGGATATCCAGAACCGAAAACCCAGACAGTGACAATGGTAGCTTTACCATGATTTGCCCCCACCCGACGACCGTACCTTGTTCACACCCAGGCTGATTGCTATCTTTCATGGATTGTGATTATCCATGGGAGGTGTCCATTTGTATTTCCCACCCGACGACCGTACCTTGTTCACACCCAGGCTGATTGCTATCTTTCATGAATTGTGATTGTCCATGGGAGGTGTCCATTTGTATTTCCCACCCGACGACCGTACCTTGTTCACACCCAGGCTGATTGCTATCTTTCATGAATTGTGATTATCCATGGGAGGTGTCCATTTGTATTTCCCACCCTTGTCGGGTTGTTTGATATGCTGTACAATATCATGATTAGCCAGTATCAATATGAAAAATGTGAATTATGAATGCTTTCCCTGCCCTAATGTATACACTGTAGACTATTCCCCCTTGCGGGTGCTCGGGTGCTCTTGTCTTGTACGGCTCCAAGGCTTTTGCTCTTTTTGTCCTGGTTTCCTTTTGTAGTCCCTGTATGTACAAGCACCCTAATTTCATTCTATGTCAAAGAAGTACATACCGAAGATCTCTCGAAATGTCGCACAAGCACAAGCTAACCCCATCCATCTATGACATACACTTGCTACCTAAGTCCCACCTTTACGGGGGAGAACCAAACAACTAGTTATGTCTTAAACCAGGATCATCTTATGACACCGGCCATTAAGCGGATACGCACCGTCAATCACATACTTCCTGTAACGATACTACCCGCAGAACTTTCGTTGGTCAAAGATAGGCTACAGTGTTCATGGTCGACAAGTCAGGCATTGACTACAAATCAACTTGCTTGGAGAACGAAATCTGTGTCCTAACTACAACTCAACGCTCCTTTTGAACTCAGCTCTCGATATACATCACCTATGACCAGTCTGGACTCGAGCTCGATATGGTCGAGTCCCTTAAGGATTACGTCTGGGGACGTCGTTGAAGTGTCTCACAAGGTGAAAAACAAGGGAAAAGAGAGAAAAAAAACCTCCAAAGAGCAAACAAATAGGCTATTTATGGTATGACCTCTCTCAGTTTGTCGTGTCTCGTGTTAAGATATTTACGGCTACGAGATCAAATAACTAAACTGAGACCCGATTTTGATTGCTTTAGACAGTCAGTCCCATATCAAGCGCCTCTGCCTAGTATTTTATGACTGGCTACAGGTTGCGATGTTGTAAGCCCATTCGAGAGCACGTATCCAATCGTAAGCCGAGCTGGGTTGATTGACCCCGGGCCCCTGAATGTGAGTATCGTCAGACTTTACCTCATTAAAGCATTATTTGCATCTATCTGGGCTGTACCTGCATAATCTGCCCATATTCTAACCCTGTAGGAAGGCCGCTGGTCAGAATTTCAATTTGTACTAGGCTACTTTAGGAAACAACAAAGAAACCTTGGAACCTTAGAAATCATCTAGGCAAGTCGATTCCAATGTTGAGGTATCACGAAGTTGGTTACATAACATACGGAAGTAATTGATGCCTGAACACGTCGATACCTGGTCAGGTGCCTTCCCTTTTTGGGTGACAAGCACCGTTTGCACTTTCAATGTTTGCACTTTCCCAGTTCGTCTTCATCCACTGGGAAGGTATAAATACCCCCTCCCCCCCCGCATTTCTCTCTCTTTTTTTTTTTTTCTTCCTTCTTCAACACCCCGGGTCCACATTGCACATCGTGGTTCCCGTTCTCCTGACTCCGGGTAAGTGCTGCGGTCCAGGTTAGTCTGCCAATAGATTAGGGCTTCGGCTCCAGTCTAGGCTACGCATGTCGACTTGTCCTACTCGCGACCTCTGTGGATACAGACTGTAATCTCCTGGAGTCTCCACTTCCTGTGAGCTCAACCCCTTTCTCCCGACTCTGGGCAAGTGCCGCGGTCCAGGTTAGTCTGCCAATAGATTAGGGCTTCGGCTCCAGTCTAGGCTACGCATGTCGACTTGTTCTACTCGCGACCTCTGTGGATACAGACTGTAATCTCCTGGAGTCTCCACTTTCTGTGAGCTGAAAACCGTGCTCTTTGAGCCAATTTTTGGAACCTATCGTACAGAGACAGCGCTCTGTTGCCTGAGGAATTCTCTGAGGGCATTCTCTTTTCTTGAAGGTTCCTTCTTTCATAGTCACTTCGTGACTGTGCTGCACTCAGTGCTTGATGCTTTGTGGGCTTTGTTTATTCTCATTCATGTCAAGCTATCATTCACTCCTGTCCCCTCCCCCCCCCCTCCCCTTCCCTTTGTCTTTCTTTCAAGGGTCGTAGATGTTCTCACCAGTAACAATACACATTCACTCATGTAAATCTAAATCATATTGACCCCTACCTGTGGACTCCTGGTACATGAATCTGACATATACTCTCCTTCCTACAATACAGCCTTGACTGAAGTTGTTCTTCGTTAATGTAAATAACGGGCTACAGATGAGCTAGAAATGGGACAGGCCCCCTGAGTATATTCAATGGGACATAAATACAGCCTTTGAGTCTCAAGTGGATGCTTTAAATTGTGAATATTATCTTACTCCTAGCATATTTCTATCTGATATCTGATAACCTGAAGACCAAGGATGATGATTTCGGAAAGGCTGTACCTAGGTAGGTCTATATCGGTGCTGAGTCAGCAACCAATTAACGCCCAAGCGCGTTCTGTACGCGTCGAGCTCCGAGTAGATTGCGGAGAACTCACATGGAACTCGATTTGAAGCATTCTTAATCTGAGATGAAATACCATTTATTAAATTCCATTGAAGTTCATATCCCACCACCACAACACAGAATCCCTACGTTCAACGCCACTGTCACCTTGCATACTTGCGGTGGGAACAGTTGGAGTCATCCTTCGTCAAGATGGCACCTCATTCTTCGCAGTCCTCCGCACCCTCTCCATCGTTGAAACGAAAGCAAGCAAGCATCTCCAGCTTCTTCACCCAGAAACCCGCATCCTCGGCCACGCCTAAAGACCCCGCACCGACCCCGGCCAAGGCGCTCAAGGAAAGACAAGCGTCGCCAGTCAACAAGATCGAGCCGAAGCAAGACGATACCATCCCGGCAGATGACGATGAAGATGACGAGGATGACGAGGATATCGTTGCGCCAGCACCAAAGCGAGCCAAGACCACCGGCACAGACGCGGAGGAGCCAATCCGAGTTGCGACAAGCGCACACTTCGAGCACACCTCTCAGGCAAGCAGCAGCCAACGCACCGATATCTTCAAGTTTCAGAGCTCCCCTGCGATTGTGCCAGTCCACGCAGAGGAGGAAGATCCAGAGCAGGAACAGCGGAGAAAGGAGAAAGAGAAACTCCACCAGCAATTCGTCCGGAAGCTCGGCGGGTCAGATTGCCAGGTTGGGATTGGGAGAATCGCAGTGAGCGATGCAGCCAGCGCGGAGGCTGAAGCTGCAGAGGCCGAGGAAGATGATGAGCCTGCACTACCACCACCCCCGACTAAAGGCAAGGGTGCGAAGAAGGCCGCGAGCAAGCTCACGCCCATGGAGAAGCAGGTCATCGAGATCAAGCGTCAGAATATGAACACAGTGTTAGTTATTGAAGTGGGATACAAGTTCCGGTTCTTTGGAGAGGATGCGCGCATTGCCGCCAAGGAGTTGGGAATCGTGTGTATCCCCGGGAAATTCAGATTCGACGAACGTGAGTATCTCTTACATGCCATACCGAAAACATACTAATGCCATGACCTACCGCAGATCCATCCGAGGCACACATTGGCCGATTTGCTTCGGCTAGTATTCCCGTGCACCGATTACACGTACACGTGAAGCGACTCGTCACAGCCGGCCACAAGGTCGGCGTGGTGCGACAGATCGAGACGGCTGCGCTCAAGGCTGCGGGTGATAATCGCAATGCGCCATTTGTTCGCAAATTAACCAACCTCTACACGAAAGGAACCTATATCGATGACGCGGAAGGTCTGCAGGGTCCTGCGCCGGCGGCGGGAGGTGCCTCCCCTGCTACCGGGTACATGCTCTGTATGACGGAGACCAATGCCAAGGGCCTCGGGAATGACGAGCGAGTCCATGTTGGGATTGTCGCTGTCCAGCCGGCTACGGGTGACGTTATCTATGATGACTTTGAGGATGGTTTCATGCGGAGCGAGATCGAGACACGACTATTGCATATCGCTCCCTGTGAGATTTTGATTGTTGGAGAGATGTCTCGAGCTAGCGAGAAGCTCGTACAGCATTTATCTGGAAGCAAGATGAATGTTTTTGGGGACGCCGTGCGCCTCGAACGGGCACAGAAGAAGAAAACCTCCGCCGCTGAGGCACACAGCCATGTATCGGGATTTTATGCAGGAAAAATGAAGGCTACCAGTACCGAGGAGGATACCCAAGCTGCGAAGTTGCTTCAAAACGTCCTTGGCCTCCCGGAACAGGTGACTATCTGTTTGTCTGCTATGATTGAACATATGACCGAATATGGGTTGGAACATGTGTTTGATCTCACAAAGTATTTCCAGCCCTTCTCGGCTCGTTCGCATATGCTTCTAAACGGAAACACGCTGGTCAGTCTAGAGATCTATCAAAACCAGACGGATTTTTCGACAAAAGGTAGTTTATTCTGGACCTTAGATCGGACGCACACGCGATTCGGACAACGCATGTTACGGCAATGGGTTGGGAGACCTTTGCTGGACAAAGTGCGCCTCGAGGAGCGGACGAATGCCGTGGAAGAGCTTATTGATCCTGCGCGAGCGGTTCCGGTGGAGAGAGTGCGAGGCTTGCTACACAAAGTCAAGAGTGATCTTGAAAAGAGTTTGATCCGCATTTACTATGGAAAGGTAGGTAATACTTCTGCGATGACCACGCCTGTACTAACATCGAGTCAAGTGCGAGCGACCCGAACTCCTCACTGTTCTGCAAGCTATGCAGATGATTGCAATGGAATTTGCAGATATCAAATCACCTGCCCAAACGGGGTTCCAATCATCGCTAGTGGGCGAGGCCATCGCCTCCCTGCCCACAATTCGAGCGTCAGTCGTCAAGTTTTTGGATAAGATCAACATGCACGCTGCACGAACCAATGACAAATATACCTTCTTTCGCGAGGCGGAGGAGACAGAGGAGATCGGTGAACTCAAGCTGCAAATTGGAAGCACTGAACACGGCTTCTCAGAACACCGCAAAGAGGCAGCGTCAACAATCGGGAGGGGCAAAGTCGAATACTCGACAGTCTCCGGGATTGAGTATTTGATCGAGATCGAAAACAACTCCCCAGCTCTCAAGCGCGTGCCAGCATCGTGGGTCAAAGTTAGCGGCACAAAAAGAGTGTCCCGCTTCCACACGCCAGAAGTCCTCCAGCTTATCCGCGAGCGTGATCAGTACAAAGAAGCCCTAGCCGCAGCCTGCGACCAAGCATACAAAACCCTCCTAGCTGATATTGCAGCGCAGTACCAGTCCTTCCGGGATAGCATCCAATCCCTCGCAACCCTCGACTGCCTATTATCTCTCGCAGACATAGCCCAGCAACCAGGATATACCAAGCCCGAATACACAGAAGAAGCAGGCCTCCACATCGAGCAAGGCCGACACCCAATGGTCGAGCAACTCCTCACTGACACATACGTACCCAACGACACGAATCTCCAACACGACGGGACGCGCGCCCTCCTCGTCACCGGCCCTAACATGGGCGGTAAATCCAGCTACGTGCGACAGGTGGCACTAATCGCAATCATGGGCCAGATCGGATCCTACGTCCCAGCAGCTTCCGCGCGACTCGGTCTTCTAGACGCCGTCTTCACGCGCATGGGCGCCTTCGACAACATGCTCGCCGGCGAATCGACCTTCATGGTCGAACTCTCCGAAACAGCAGACATCCTCAAACAAGCAACGCCTCGATCCTTGGTTATCCTCGACGAGCTGGGCCGCGGTACATCGACACATGACGGTGTCGCTATTGCGCAGGCTGTGCTTGATTATATGGTTCGGTCCATCCAATCCCTGACCCTTTTCATTACGCATTACCAGCATCTCTCGCGGATGGTGCATTCCTTCCCATGCCAGGCTCTCCGTAATGTCCATATGCGGTTCACGGAGACGGGTAACAAGGACAAGGAAGGGGAGGCCGAGATCACGTTCCTCTATGAGGTTACTGAGGGAGTTGCGCATCGTAGTTACGGGTTGAACGTGGCGCGGCTGGCCAACTTGCCCTCGGGTGTTATTGACCTCGCCCGTCAGAAGAGTGCTGAGCTGGAAGAGTCTATCCGGCGGAAGCGCTTGGCTGGGCTTGTTGGGGCGGTTGGTCGGGTTCTTGATGATAAGAGTGGTCTCGATGGAGAGTCTACTGCTGATAGTCTTCTTAATAGGCTCATGGCCAGTGCGGAGCAACTGTAGTTTTTACATTAGGCATGGCATTGCGCATTTTCGGTTGTACACTTACTTACATATACACCACACACCATCTTTCAGACGTCGAGTTCTCGCATCCATGATCCCATACCATCCCTCAATTTCCGATTCTACATCCCCTCAGTTTTATGACATGCGTAGATGAGTGTCTTCGTCTGATTTTGCTATTTATATTAACGAAATATCCTACCTACTGCTGATACTTGCGTACATATATGAGTTTGGGTGTTTCTAGAATCCAACACCAGTGAATGTAGGCTAAGTGGCTGCCCCCCCCATCACGTACCTAGCTATGTATGTACATACGTACCTAGTTATGTAGGTAATGACTGAGAATCTATTGGATCATCCCCTTGATGCTGTTTGTTCGTAGAGTGAGTGCATGTTTGCCAGATTCAGGGTATAAATACCCTACTTCCTCTTCCTCTGTCCCCCCGATCTCTATAGTTCTGCTATAACATAATCTATAGCCCCAAATACTAAAGGCCTTATTTTCAGCATGAAGCCTTCGCTCAACGGTCGATACTTTTACCGTTGCTATTCTTCAGCCAGTGCCGGTGCACTAAGGTGTGGGAAATACCCCGACGTCCCTAAGATCCTATCCCATGGATACCTGCTTCGTGAATTCAGCAATCACATGATTCGAAGACAGAAAGTCCCTACTGCACTGATATCAGTTACCGACCGACCCGTTGAAGCGCTATATCGTGCCTTGGAGAAATGCCGCACTTCGCAAGAAGACCCAAAAGAGATATGGATCGCGATAATATTCGTTCCGGATGACGCCAATACACAACCTCACCATGCTCGCGAGTTTGCACAGCAGCTCATGGACAGCAGAGACGCAAAGGTCTTTAAACACGAGTATTTGTTCGAACGGGAAATCCCGATGAGTTACCTGAAGCACAATGTCTCGCTCAGAGAGCTATTCAAAGGTGGACGAAGCATGGGGTCGTTCCTCGACACAAACGGCTCTTTCCCAGGCACTCTGGAAGAATTCCGGAAGGTGATAATGAGTGAGATATTGTTGGACGCTTACGGCGCTGGTCGTTGGATAGGAGGCATCGCCCGAGCTTTCGGTGTCAGGGCACCAGTGTACGAGATCGCGAACGGGATATTTTCGGATTCGCTTGGAAGTTTCAGGCGCATCGATGAGGATTCCCAATATTTCTATGTATATTGGGCGAATGATGATGGATTTCACGGTGGTATTGAGTTTGGGAGCATATGCTACGTTGAAGACGGAATTAGTGATGAACTCGATTCCTGGCTTGGTATTTGAATGATGAGCTGAGGTTTTGATATAGTTCTCAATACGGAGTACTGGTGATTCTTTTCTCATTTTAATTCATGAATTATGTTTCTGGCGTCTTGCTTTGCTGATGCTATCTTCGGTCTCTTACTTTCGGTTATTCTTTGGATTTTATATGGTAGGGCCTTAGAAATATATAGATACATTTACGCATAGATCTAGTTTGAACATCAATCTTATATCAATATCAACGAGGGAAGTCAGCCATTTATATATGTAGAGCCTTTGCCCTGAACATATATATGATGAACAGACGCGTATAACGTACCGATGTTCCAATTTATACATATGTAGGCACATGGCAGAGTTTACCGTCTACATCCATAGACATGCCTTGGGAACCCCAGACAGCAGCAAAACCCCGGAATATCTGATCTAAAACCCACATAAACTACACTGGCTAGATGTTCTACGAACGCTTTCAAAACCTCGACCTCGACAAGGCTGAACTGGAAGTTTTCAAACTTTTTTTGGGATTCCATTGTTCTTTTTGTCGATCGGGGTCCGGTTCGAATCGGCGTTTGTCCTTTCTAAGTACCAGTAATGGGGGAAGCTGGTACGAGGAAGAAAAGAGAGGAAACAACATCACAACCTCGTTTGTCGCATTGAGCCCATGCAAGCACGCCTAGAAGGACGTGTGTGTATGTAGTAAAACACCAAGATCGAAACCAGACCAGACCGTGCCACAAGTCCACAAACCAGCCCTCGCGCAAGAACCTGAATTCGTTTTCTCGTATCAATAAAAAAAAAGGCTTTCTATTATCTTTTTTGCGCTCTCTGCTCCTCTCTCTCACGATCGTTTCTCCATAATCGACCTTCCGGGACTTTTGGCGTTATAAAAACCAAAAAGTCAATCCACCCAAACCATCACCTCCAGTCGAAACGTCGGAAATCGTAGAAACGGCCGAGAGTCGGCAGACGGGAATGGGTTGAGCAGCGCGGCGGTTTAGGGCTGAGGAAGATAGGAGGTTGAAGGTACGGCAAGAAAGAAAAGCGGGGGACTCGATTTTGGCCGAAGAGTAATCATGAAAAACCGGTCGTAAGGGATATGCGAGAGAAGAAGAGAGACAAAATAGACGACGCGAGCGAAATTTCGTTTTGGTGGATTTTAACGGAGACGGCGGGCCTCGCGCTCGGACTCGAGCAGGCAGAGGATGTCGTCAACGCGGACTGGTGCGGAAGGAATAGATGTTAGTGATGCGGTTCGGTAAACTTTTCGTCTTTTGGGTCGATCTTCGAAAATTCCATATTTCAACATGGAGGGGCTCTTTTTCATTGTAGAATGAATAGAGTTGACCAATGTATGTTCCTCCTCTTGTGATCCCAAAAGACGAACGGATTCAGGGAATTCAATGTCGCATACCTGGGCCCTTGACGTTGCGGATGATGGAACGCGAGGTGTCGTCCATGAACTCGACGCGGACCTGGGTGACACCACCACGGGATCCTAAATGAATAGACCACAAATTAGCCATTGCTATTCCTCCAAGTGTCTGGTTTTCATCGGTTTGTTTCGGGCGATCCGGGGCGCAATGGGTGCACCCCGCGAATATCGAATATCGAATTGTGGGTTTTGGAGCTTCAAAAAGTTGGGAAAGCACATACCGGTGCGGCCGAGGACACGGGTCACCTTGACGAGCTTAACGGGCTGCTTGCTGGAATCCATCTTGGAGGTCTGGAGAGGGCGTTGAGCTCGAGGGTTGGAGTTGGTTGGACTGAAGGTAAATGAGTGTTGAAGTGGAATTTGGCCTGTGTGGGTTCGTGCAAATTACGCGAGGGCTCAGGGCTGGACACCTGAGCCGTCAGGCAGAATATGAGTCAGCGGATAAAATTGACACCTAGGCCGTCAGGCATAATTAAGGCAAATTAAGGCAGAACATATTTCTGAACTCCGATATCGTTCAGCATCACCATTAGACAAATTCGGCTTCCACAGCCAATTATCCTATGGAACGAATAAACGAATATGAAAAAACTCATTGAAGACTACCAGACATATCCTGTAGACAATCCCAAATAACCCAATACCACAGAATCTTATCACGTGGGCTCATACTGTCCAGCGAACACGGTACATACTCCTCTGGTCCCGTCACTAGTTTACCGGAGTAATCTGCCCCTCCAATTTCTGCCGCAAGAAGCTCCGGTCTCTCCTACCTCTGACTCTGACTCCTCCGGACTATATCAATTGTTCTACCTTATCTTCGAGATATTTCACGGTCTCAGAATTTCAATTGACTTAACCTCTTTGTCAACTGATCCCCGATCAGCTTATTCCCCCACCAAAAACCCGTGAAAACCCCCGCGCCGCACCGCTCTATCGCCATGGATCTCGTCAACCAGTGAGTCAAACTCAATTACAAACCGCATTGAGATCCCTACTAACACACTTATTCTAAACAGCTTGGAAGGCCGTCTCCTCTTCGCCGTCCCCAAAAGCAAGTTCCCTCTCAAATCGTGACTCATAGACCTCTGCGGGCCGCGATACCCACATGAACAAGAACCAAGAAACAAAGTCAAAGAACCCAACACTGACGACGCAAACCCCACTATACAGAAGGACGTCTGCAACAAGCAACCCTCGATCTCCTCGCCGGCTGTGACGTCCAGTTCCGCCGCGAAACCCGCCTCGACATCGCGCTGGTCAAGAACCTGCCCATCGCGCTGATCTTCCTGCCCGCCGCCGACATTCCGACCTTCGTCGGCGAAGGCCGCGTCGATCTCGGAATCACTGGCCGCGACCAAGTCGCTGAGCACGATGCCACCCTGCCCGCCGGCGAGGTCTCCGGCGTCGAGGAAATCCTCGACCTAGGCTTCGGCGGCTGCAAGCTACAGGTGCAGGTCCCGGAGAAGGGTGATCTCAAGGAGGCCAAGGACCTCGTTGGCCGCAACGTCGTGACCAGCTTCACTGCCCTCGCCGATGCTTTCTTCCGTAACCTGGAAGGCGCCGAAGCTGGCCAGAAGCTCGCCACGAAGATCAAGTATGTCGGCGGTAGTGTTGAGGCTGCTTGTGCCCTCGGTGTCGCGGATGGTATCGTTGATCTTGTTGGTATGTATTGATAAAGCGTTAGTCAGACTGAAATACCGGAATCCATCGCTAACACTCATTCTTCTATTCAGAGTCCGGTGAGACTATGAAGGCTGCCGGCCTGAAGGCAATTGACACCGTTGTCTCCAGCACCGCCGTGCTGGTCAAGTCCCGCCAGTCCAACAGCGACATCCTCACCCTCCTCACCTCCCGTCTGCGCGGTGTCATCACCGCCCAGAAGTTCGTCCTATGCCAATACAACATCCCGCGTGACCAACTGCCCGTCGCATCCAAGGTCACCCCCCGGTAAGCGTGCGCCTACTATCACCGCGCTCGAGGAGGAGGGATGGGTTGCTGTCAGCTCGATGGTGGAGAAGAAGCGCATTGCTACGGTAATGGATGAGCTGATTAAGGTTGGCGCAAGTGATATCTTAGTTATGAACATTGCCAACTCGCGCACGGATTAAAGATTTGATGATATTTGTTTTCTTTTTGGGGTTTTTATAGCATCCTTCTTCTCATGATCTTTTTTTTTTTCTTTATATACTGTGATGGAATTTTTCGGGATAGTGGTTAGTGGTTCCTTTTCTTCTGTTTGGTCTTGATAGAGACTGTCTTAAAGGACAAAAAGCACATACATAGAATGGGATAGGATTACACAGCATGTGTGCAAGGAGATCTATCCATGTTCGTATATTGAGCTTTGCTCTTCTATTTCTATATAAATAGCCTCGTCCTCTCCTGTTATAAAAACGAGAATAAACCAGATTCAAAGCCAGTATGATATACTAGTCACATACAAATGTGCTATATCCAAAACCCCAGCCCAAAACCCACCTAACCAATCGAAAATCATCAAACATATGGCAATGGTATCATCAAAAGAGCATCAAGAAAAAAAAAAAAAACCAGCACCAGAACACCAGAAAACAAAACAAAAAAATAGCACCCCTTACAATTCCTTCTCCCCCAATCCAACCCCTTCCTTCCTCCCCCGATGAATAGCCTTAAGACACTGTCCAACCCCTTCAAGATCCCCAAGCAACCCAACATGCCCACGATCACTCTTCACTAATCCATCCTTAATAATTCTATATCCAGGTGGCAACATAGCAGCCGAAGCAAGACAAACTCCATCCCCAGCCGCAAATGCAAGATCATCATACGCATCAACCTGCTTGATACTCTCACGCGAGACAACCCGCGCACCATACACAGTCGGTAACGTCTTCCCGTACAGCACGGCCGCAGGCGGGTATCTGTTTTCGGAATGGTGCGTCGGCCGGAAGGCCAGATTCTCCTTGAACCGTTTAGTATCTGCCAGCGTCCGCTGGAGGTACTCCCTCGCCGCGGGGAGCGGAATGGTGCTCGTCGTGGCTATCTTGTTTGCTGCGGCGCTGCTGCGCGGTTGCGAACCTGGTCCGACTAAGCCGTCCGCCGGGTTCTGGGCTTTCTCGGCTGCGTATGCGGCGTACGAGGCTGGGTTATGCGGTGTGTTGTTATTGCGGGCGTAGATGTCCTTTTCTGCTCCGGTGATGGCGTGTCCGTCATGTAGGTGGTTGTGTAGGTCTTGGGAGAGGAATTCGTCCGAGTCCTCGCGCGGACCCATGGAGAAGCGCTTTCCGATTAGTATGGGGATGTCTTTGAAGCCGAGGGTTGTTGGTGTTGGGGGTGCGGGGAGAGCTGGGCCCGTGCAAGGGGAGAGACGGTGGTCTTCCCAAGTTTGGGGGTTGAAGAAGTCGATGCGGAATTCTTTTTTGCTTTGTTTGTCGATGAAGCAGTGCCCGTCTTCTGGGAGGAGGGCGAAGCTCGTACGGAAGGTGAAGTTTACTTGCGCTGTTAGAACGCGGGAGCTGAGGAGGACGTCGTCGCCGCTGCGGAGGGGCCCGAGGATGTTCACGCAGTGCTGGGGTACGCCTGCGTACACGACTCCGGCGAAGAGATCGGGTCGCTCGTTGACCGCGTGTCGGGTTATCAGACCGCCCAGACTGTGTGCAATGACTGTAGCGCCGCGTCGGGATTCACCCGGTGCAGGTTCTTGGTTGCATGGTAGGCTCTCTAGGAAGGCGATGAGCCTGCGCGAGAGCAGCTCGGGGCTTAGACGCCAGTCGTATCCATAATCGTGGACACGCATGTCGCCACGCAGGGCATTTTCGCTCTTGCGCAAACGCTTCATCAATCGTCGACAGACGTCCACCGGGCCAACGTGGGAGAGAACCCCAGATGGGATGATGGTCTCTTCCATACGTTCCTCGTCCTCCGGGTGCAGACCGACCTCCAAGTCTACTTTCCGCAGATTCAGACCAACTTTCATCGGCACCCAAAGTTGACGATGGGGTGGCTTAGCAGACCGCAGGATTGATCCTCGATAGCCACCTAGAATCACAACATCGCCCGTGAGATCTGCCATTGCTTCTTCCAAGACTGGATGTGTTATGTTAGGGTTGTTGCGCGGAGTTAGCGGTGGGGTTGCAGCCCGCGGTGGCTGTTCCCCTTTGGCAGTACCGTTAACACCGTTGCTGTTACTTGATGAATTGTTTCCAAGATCTGACAGGAACGGCCGAGAGCCCCAATCATTGCGGAAGTCCTGTAAATGGAGATTTGGCATGCTGAGCAGCCTACTACTCGAGTCTTGGAGACTATCCTTGATTGCTTTGAACCGGCTGTTTACCTGGGTATGCACGTTCTCGTATAATGGTCGCTGCTCTAGGGACGATGCTGTGGATGACGCACGCAGATACAGCGATTGATCCGACGATGACCTCCGCAGACTTGGTGGTCGACCGGGCATCGCTGAACTAGGCCTCCGTATGAAGGAATGTTTCGCGGCCGAGGTTCCATCTGGCGAGCGCAGCTCAGGTATCGGTTGAGCGGCTTCTCCATCATCATCAACGCTAGAGCTGCTTGGAGCAAGAGGTGACGGCGGCGAGCGCAGGACCAGCGATGAAGTTCTTTTCGGCACTCCCGAGTTCTTTTTAACTGCGGGAGCTACCGTCTGGCTGCGGATTCGGTTTTGGCCATTGGGCGCACGGAACGAGAGAGATGGCCGTTTCCTCAAGGAGGTGAGATCAGGGAGGAATTTCTTCAGCTCGCCGGACCAGGCGCGTGGTCGACGAGGCAATGTGTTCTTCAATAAGGCCCCGACAAAGCCAGACCGTTGGCCCACGGCTGAATCTTTTGACCCAGCTTTTTCGGGGGCCGTGGCAAAAAGATCGCTGCGAGGCCCATGCGCGAGGCCTGGTTCGGGTTTCTTGTACTGCGGAGAGGGGTATGATGCCCGAGGCTTATGTCCGGACTTCTGTTCGCGCGGTGATGGTGCTGGTGGTGGTGCTAGTGCCTTTTCGGCCTTGGGCTCCACTGACTCCGGCTCGGCCGTGATTTCCGACGTAAATAGGCCATCCTCGCCAATAGTATCCGGTATGGGGGTGAAGTATGACCCTTGGTGTTCCAGCACGCGATTCTTCTCTTCCACGGGGGTTGCTCGGGCCTTCATGCGGCTCTGCTCGCGCCCAATGCTAACCCCCACCACGTCGCCGGCGGCATCTTCATCGGTGACCTCGGTTGAGTGCGGGATTGGTTCGTCGCTATCGGAGCTGGAGAAAGATGAATAATGGGAGGGGGAGTCTGAGACGACCACATTCGAGGACGTCTCCGATGAGTCCAATGTCTGGTTCTGCGGGTGTGTTGAGGCGACCACCGCCGTAGCGGTTTCCGGAGCCAAATGTGAGGAATAGGATCGATTGGGGGGGTATTGAGGCCATGGCGATTTAAGCCGAGAAAAGAAAAAGGCTCTGAAACCAGTTCAAAGCATGAGGTCGTACGAGTGTGTAACTATCCCCCAAACTTGGCATTGGATGATGCACACACCAATGTGGGCCGCACGTGGAGAAAGAATTTAAAGAGCTTGGCCCTGATGTATATATTGTACAAGGTGTATACCTAGGTATATTTGGAAGAAGAGTGTTTCAATGGTTTTTATTTTTTTCGAGAGAGATGAGTTGGTAAAGACTGGGAAACAGGTGGGTTCCACCAGCACAGCCTTCTCGGGTCGGTCGGATGTTGACCAAAATGCTTGGAAGGTTAGTGATTCTCCGAATCTGCTTTTTATATTTCAGTATTTAGTATGGGATATTGGAAACAAATTTGTTAGGAAATAAGCAAAATACTAAATGCTTGGCCTAACAAGGTACATGGATTACCTATGAACCTATTTCTCTTTCAACTATGTACATGCATGATCGACCATTCCTATTGAATTCGATATAACTATATAACTACTATATATTCTTTTGCATGTGAGAATGCTTTTCAAGGTTATAATAGTTACCGAATAGTTAAGTTAATAGGCCAATCTCCGATTGGTTATGTGCATCCACTTAGCTATACACTCGTATTCGTATACAAACTATCTATCCCCCAAATCGACCAGACCGAATCTCTTCCGCGCCTTTATTCGCAATTTCCTGATTCCTCTCAGCACCCTCATTAGACCCAAAAGCCCGATCAACAGCCGTATTTAACGCTCCACGCAATGACTCTCCAGCACCCTATACCACAATCAGAACCCCCATTTTCCCATCAAAAAAGATATTATCAACTTACATGAACCGACGCCGCAACACCCTTCACTTTATCTCCGACCCCCACACCAGCCCGTGAAGCTCTAGAATCCCCCATTTCCGCCCGCTGTGCCGTACTGGCTGTGTGCGGGAGCGGCGCATCCCCTACAATCCGATCATCACTGCGAGATGGCGACGGTGAGAGCGGTCGCTGGCGGGTCTGGGTTGGTCCACCCGCTGATGACCGAGAGTAACTGGCTCCTGTGGCTGGATTGTAGCCCTTGGTTGAGTCGTACTGGGATCGTGTATCGTGAAGGCCCGTTGGGAGGCCTGGGTCGCCGGTTGAGGAGCCGCCACCCACTGCGCCGCGGGAGGTTTGGGTCGGATCGGCATGTTCGTAGCTTTGGTAAGTTCGTGACATGATTGTATATATAAATATATGTATATATATAGTTGATTTATTGTTTGGTCTGGTATTTGGGGAAATGTAGTTGAGTGTTCTCGTACTTCCGTCGGTTCATACTTCCTGGACAATGACGTCACCATGAACATACAGTTGTAGTCCTGGAGATATAAGCGCTGGATATATATACATCTATGTACATCTATGCATAGTTAGTTATATCTCTTTTATGTCTAAAATAACAAATAATGCATCAAGAAACTGATTGTTTAACAACAACTTCTTCTTTGAGCCGGGGTAAAGTCGAGGTCTAAGGAGCACTCCGATGCTACCTACAACATACGTACTTGATATCCTCTGCCACTTCTTGGCGTCCCCTTTCCGTTTTGGTGCTCGGAAACCTTCCGTTGCCAAAATCAGCCACACTCCCACTGCTTTTCATTTGCATTCAAGTTGACTCCATCTGCAACCGCGAGAAACATACGAATCACCAAACACATTACCAAAATGACACAGAATAATGCCACTAGCATAAAAAACATCAAGACACGCTTCCTGATATGCTCGGACACCCATGGAATCGACAGTTTACCCGGCTTCATTCCGTCCGCGAAGCAACATGCAGACGTTGTTATTCACTGCGGAGATCTCACCACCCAATCACAACTCCATGAATACAAAGCGTCAATCCGTTTGCTCCAGGCCATCAACGCACCTTTAAAGCTTGTCATAGCCGGAAATCACGATTTCACAATGGACATACCAATGTTTCACAAAAAGATCGCAGAGGCCCAGTCATTAGAGCGTGAGACCGTTGAGAAAGCGTATGGATATGACGGGGAGGCTAGAAGATTGTTTGAAGGCACAGGGATTACCTTTCTCGATGAAGGCGTACACTCTTTCCATTTACAGAATGGCGCTATGCTGACTGTTTATGCCAGTCCATATACGCCTTCACTTGGAGATTGGGGCTTTCAGTACCACCCCGATAAAGGCCATGAGTTTATGATCGACAATGGTAGTGATTCTAACACCGTGGATGTTGTGATGACACACGGGCCGCCGAAGGGAATCATGGACTACACTGACTCCGGTGAACGGGCAGGCTCCCCTGACCTCTTTCGCGCCCTCGCTCGCGCCCGACCACAACCACGGATGCATTGCTTCGGTCACATCCATGAAGGCTGGGGAGCAAAACTTGTTACATGGCGTGAGAGAACTACCGCCATGCCCTCTCACCTAACGGATATCGACCATGGACGATCTTATCCTATAGCGAAGCTTTCCGATATTAAACACGGGGCCGGAAAAAACTTGAGCGAGGAAGGCGCGCCTATAAAGTACTTTGCTACTAGCCACTGTTCTGGGGATGCTCATCCACTGAACTGGGGTTCTCAAACGCTGTTTGTGAATGCTGCCATTGAGGGGACGCCCCAAGGCATGGATGACCAGAAAGAGAAGCTATCGATGCAGCTACCATGGGTTGTTGACCTTGAACTCCGATCTTCTCCTCAGGGAGCAGAAGAAACAAGGGAGCGAGCAAAGTGAACTTTGTAATCAACCTTACAATACAACATGCGAGGGGACAGAACCAAAAGGTAATTCGCAGTAGTCGCTCACTGGGTATCAATCTCCAAAATTCTCATCAATATCTATACAACAAGACCAAAAGCTCTGCCATCTTCGGCTTGAAGAACAGAATACAAACTAAACAATTCAACCCCCAGGCAAGACCTGCCGGCATCCAGCATATACTTCAGCTCTTGATCATCGAGCCCTGGAAGCAATTGGCCCGCCTTTACTACCTCGGATAGCAGCCATTGAGAGTCTTCAACTTCCCCATCACTCCCACGATCAACCGCCGTCATGGCCCTCAATCTCAATAAGCGTTGTGGTGGCCTGAGGCCGCCACATTGGTGCCTCAGACATAAACCCCTCCAAAACATGGAGATATCTGCATTTGTATAGGATGAAAAACTTCATTTTTGACACTTACAAAAAAATGTCGAGATACCTCACTTTGTATGGAGGCCAAAAGCTTTATTTTAGGACGAATGATTTACAGTACATTGTATAGGGCGGTGAAAGGAGTGGTCAATAATCAGGCCAAAGCTAGGCATCAAGGCATCAACATTTACCGGAAATAGGGTTCTGGCAGCTGGCGCCGATACTGCTGCGTACACAGCGCTGGATATATGTACATCTATGCATATATCCCTTTTATGTCCAAAATAACAAATAATGCACCAAGAAGCTGATTATTCAACAACTTCTTCTTTGAGCCGGGGTAAAGCCGAGGTCCAAGGAGCAGTTTTCCTAATATGGAACGTCTCCGATGTTACATACAACATAGATACTTTTATATCTCCCGCCTTTTCTCCCTTCTTTACAACACAGCTTTCTCCCTAAACATCTAATTCCCCAGATATCCTCCAAAATGTCCAAACAAATCATCTACACCACCCCTCCGGCCCCGGCCATCGACCCCTCTCTCAGCAGTGGCACCTTCCGCCTAAACACAGTCCCCATCCCCAAAGATGTCCACACAGACCAGCTCCTCGTACGCGTACACTATCTCTCCCTCGATCCGGCCATGCGCCAATGGCTCACCGCCAAGCGCTCCTACATCGCCCCCGTCGAGCAAGGCGCCGTAATGCGCGGCCAGAGCATCGCGCAAGTCCTCGCCGTAGGCAGCGACCTGACATCCAAGTACACCAAGGGCGACTGGGTGGTTGCCGGGTCCGGGTGGCAGGAATACGCGGTGATCACCGCGAAAGAAGCACAAAAGATAACGGTGCCGGCAGGCGGACGGCCCACGGATGCGATGTCCGTGCTTGGCATGACCGGGCTGACGGCCTACTTCGGCATGGTGGAGATCGCGCAGGTGAAGAAGGGTGACACGGTTGTTGTCTCTGGTGCTGCGGGCGCGACGGGCATGGTGGCTGGCCAGATTGCGCGCATTAAGGGCGCTAAGCGTGTTGTGGGGTTGGCGGGGAGTAAGGATAAGTGTGAGTTCTTGGTTAGGGAACTCGGCTTTGATGCGGCGGTCAATTATAAGGATCCAGACTGGAAGAAGCAGCTTAAGCTCGCTACCCCGGAGTACATTGATGTCTTCTTTGATAATACTGGTGGTGATATCCTTGATGCTTGCTTGGCGAGGGCGGCTCAGGACTCGCGCTTTGCTATCTGTGGTGCTATCAGTCAGTATAATGCTGCTAAGCCGCAGGGTCCGGCTAGTTTTATGAGTGTGATTGTGAGTTCTTCTTCGGTTTGGGAGGGTTATTTTTGGGGGCCCCCGGCTAATTAATAATAGTCGCAACGGATCACCCTGAAGGGTTTCATTGTCTTCGATTTTGCGAAGCAATACCCTGCTGCGCTCAAGGAGCTCGGCTCTTGGTTGGCTGAGGGTAAACTCAAGCGCAAAGAGCATATCGTGCCTGGTGGCTTGGAAGCGGCGCCTCAGGGTCTTATTGACCTCTATGCCGGTGCTAACACCGGTAAGATGATGGTTGAGGTGGCGCCGGTTAGCGAGGCGTTGGCTACAAAGGCCAAGCTGTGAGTATATCTACGGATAGGGTGTATTTCTGGTTTCATGTCTTTGATGATAGGATGCCTTTGATGCAGGTCATATTAGACCATGTCTATTTACTAGGCACTAAATATATTTCAATGTTGAGCAAATCTCAAAATCTTTTTCCAATCGAAGTCAGTTTAATACTGAACAGTAAAATATCCAAACAGGTTCATTTCTCCCCCTTTTTGTTCTTGTCTTTCTGCTCTGTTCCAGTATACAGTTGAAGTGACGTCATTTTGATATATACGAGCCCCGGTTACCACGTTCGTCTACGTTGATATATTCAAGATTTAGCAGGAATTGAAAGTCGTTCAATCAATTGATTGGAGCAACAGATGACCTACGAGTGATTCATAGACGCAACAGGCAAAATAGGACTAGAACAGGTTTGAGCTTTTGAGGTTTTGTCCTTATCCCCATGTTAAATCGTCTATATATACAGCCTTTCGCCATGCCTCGATTCTACATACCAGCTCTCAGCAAGAACCAGACAGTTCTAACATCAATTCCATCAATCCGAGTATCCAAGCTCTTTCCTCTCCTAACTTATCGTCAATTTGGAGTAAATCACACCGGAAAAGCTCCCGTCTCAGACAAGATCAAAATGGCAACCAGTGAAAGTAACCAAAGCTTTAAGCTGGAAAACCTGTTCAATGTGAAAGACAAAGGTGAGCAATATATAGTCCCTCTAGTCCACCATATCCTAACAACACCAGTGGCCCTCATCACAGGCGGCGGCTCAGGAATAGGCCTAATGGCCGCGCAAGCGTTAGCCGTGAACGGCGCCAAAGTATACATAACCGGACGCACAGAATCGAAACTCAACCGCGTAGCCACACTCTATGACAAGGGCGAGATAAGCGGCAAAATAATCCCGCTCCCAGCCGACGTAACGAAAAAAGACGAGATCAGAAAACTAGTCTCGGAGATCTCCACGCGCGAAGGCCACCTCTCAATCCTAATGAACAATGCCGGAATATCGGGCGAAACGCAAAAGACCGAAGCGGAAGACGTAACCGAGCTCCGCGAGTCCCTCTTCGACGATCCATCCGCGACATTCGACGAATGGGATGATGTGTTCCGCACGAACGTCTCGCAGATCTTCTTCATGACGACGGCATTTCTGCCGCTGCTGCAGCGCGGCTCGGAGGTCGAACGTGGCTGGTCTAGCACCGTGATCAACACGAGTTCTATCTCGGGGATCGTGAAGGTCTCGCAGCATCATTTTGCGTATAATGCCTCGAAGGCGGCGGCGATTCATTTGACGAAGATGCTTGCGCACGAGGTTAGTTCGTCCAAACTGCGGGTTAGGGTTAATCATATTGCGCCGGGGGTTTTTCCTAGTGAGATGACTGCTGGGGAGAGTGATTATATGCAGAAGAGTTATATCCCGGCTGAAAAGTATCGGGAGAAGGTTCCTGCTGCTAGGCCTGGGAAGGATGAGGATATGGGTAGTGCTGTGCTTTTTGCAGTTTGTAATCAGTACTTGAATGGGCAGAGTGTTGTTGTTGATGGGGGGTATATTCTTGCTGCTGGGTCTGTGTGATTGGGAGTTGGATGGTAGGAGTGGTGTATAACAAATTTGTTCTTTGTTTGTGGATATCTGAAGTGTTTGTGGATATCTGAAGGAAAGCTAGGAACAATGTCAAAGGAAGCATCTTCAAACCACCAAGTACATATTGTAAAGGGGTATCAAATTGCAGCCTTGTTCAATATCCTTTTGCTCCCGCTTCGCAAACCACCACACCATGTATCCATTCTGATCGCAACAACTTCGTAGTTGTGATACGCTTCCAAGAACAGGGGTGCAGCATTGCATACATAGCGTTGCGTCGTCTCTAGAGACCAGATATTAGTGACTTGTCTTCTGCGCCGGAGTCCCAAAAATAACACTATAACATACCTGCCCCAGGGTCTCAATTGGCGGGTATCCATCCTCCCCCGCGACGAGAATGAAGATACTCCAGATACCGCGCGTCTTCCTGATCAGGACGCGCACTACGCCACAACATCCGGTCGGTGACAAGCGCCATGTAAACCATAGCAGTGGCCCATACATCAGCAGGTCGAGAATCAAATTCACCTCGGTTTCCATGTTCATCATGGCAATGGGATTGAAAATGAAGTTTGAATTCCTCCGGAGGAATATACGGGAGCCTCATACCCACAAACGAAGCAGTGGGTGAGTTCGCAATGACGGCCTGACTGTCATTGCCAGAAGAAGACTCGGAATTTTGACGACATAATGAATTCAGAGGCCACGGTAGTGTAAACGACCATGCGCTCTGTGTAGGTGGCTGTGGTCGCGGGGGAAGAATTCCGCCTGCTCCAGCCTCAGCAGACTCCTCCCATATCCGCCGGACATGTCCATCGCCAAATCCGGCTAGCTTCACGGCGCCACTAGCAGTGAGCAGGACTGTCTCGAGGCGGACATCACGGTGTGCCGTGGCGTGATCGTGTAGGAAGGCAAGCGCGCGTAGGATCTGAGTTATTATACAGTCGGCTTCTTGGGTTGGAAGGGGACCTTTGCGGGATAGGAGGGTGTTTAGGTCGCCACCGGCGCAGTATGGCATTACTAGACAGAGCTGGGCGCGTTCGTTGTGGAGGATATCTAGGATTGGTAGGATATTTGGGTGGCTTGGATGTAGGGATGTTGAGTGGGAAGAGCTTGGGGGACCTCTAAGAATAGATCGTCGATATACTTTGATTGCGACAAGTTGGTTATCGCTTGCTTTATTTGTTTTGCTTTCATGTAAACGGGTTGTGCTGTTACAGCCATAGTGTACCATATGGCGATAACGACCGTATTTGTCTATGAAGGGGAGGTTTGGCGATGGGAATGTTGATTGTGATTGGATATATATTGATGGCGTTGACTCTTGCCGTAACAAGGGTTGCTCCTCTGTTGGGATGGCTTCCAACAGGGGTAAATTGTTGTTTTTGATAGCGCTACCATTGGATAGATGGTGTTCAGCTGAGAGCTTCCCTCGTATCAAGGTGTGGTGATGATCGACGGTCTGGGCTGGAGGACGCATGGCAATTATTGGACAAGTGTGTGGTCATGCCCTTGTATCACTGAGGTGATGACCGCGTAGGAGGACTCCAAAATATTGAACAGAGAAAAACTTCATATTTTCAACGAGGCATCAAGCCAATGCCCTTTTATAGACTAGGATTAGATTAAATAAGTGAATTCCCCCTCCCTTACAGATCTAGGAGGAACAATAAGGGTAGCACAGGGGGTGAAAGAATGTTCAACTCCAATTGCCTACATCACCCATAGACCACATTCAAATCGAGTCAATTGGGATATTCTGCGATTGGACAGGACAAACTGCTCAGCTAAAGAGCGATTTAATTTTTTCGAATCCTTTGAAGCCGCACTTAGCGAAATTGAAGGAAAAAGTTCGCTTGCGGAAGAGTATAGTATAATTCCGGGGGAGTGATGTGAGGTCCATAGTGAGTCTGCCAGTCAATTCTGTGGTGAGGAAAAATCCCTCAATGGTCCCTCAATGGTCCCTCGTGGCCGGGGATTAACACCGCACTTTCGTGGCTGCTCTGTTTTACCTGTTTTAGGAAATCTGCGGTATTTGTTCTTATCTTTTTACTAAAAAGCAAGAAAAAGCAAGAAAAAGCAAGAAATCTCTTCTGTTCCATATTCAAAGAAACTTCTTGTTGAACCAGAAGGAAACAGTTAGGGCTGTGTTCTGTATTGTCATAGATTTATGTTTACTGGTTAATGATTGGCCATAGGGCCTGTTTTATGGTAATATTACCTTAAATCCTGTATATGTATGTAATATATATAGGATGACTATATAAGGTACCATCTGTGTGTGGTACCTGTCTTTAATATGTGAACTTCCGCAGTTGCTCATGTACCTCTAGACCCCTACATTTATGGTTGTATGGATGGGATCTTCCCTTTATTCCCTCAACTTCCCAGAACCAGCAGGTCCCTCGTGGACTCGCGTGGCTGCGTGAGACATCTCTTGCGTTTGTGTCAGGGAGAACCTTCCCAATTCATACCTGAGCTTAACCAGCTTGGGTTTAGACATATCGGAGCCTTCCACCTGCGCACATCCTGGTGCCTATATAAAAGGCTGAGGGTCGTACACCCTATTTTCTTTTCTAACCTTTGTCGGTGTACTTATTTAGTCTCTGCTTCCCTTCCAGAGCTATAGTCTCTCTTGAAGTGCTCTGAATTAGTGTTTGTCTTCTTTACGACCTCGTCTTCCTATACTCTTACCGTCCTCTATCCATCCTCTCCTCTATACCTTTTGTTTAACCCATGGCGTCCATGGGTTCAGATAACAGCAAGACTCACGTCGATGTCGAGTCAGAAGGTGATACGCTCAAAGATGATGAGCGTACTGGACGTTCCAGACAGATCACCTTCGAGGGGTCTACCTCCGCAGATGGGGTTCGGTCTATCTACCAGCCGACTCAGATCAATCGGACCCGTTCGATAAGCCGTGACACCATTCATAGCACCAGAAACAGCGTCCAGGGAATGCCCGAACTGCCAATTGAGTTCCGAACCATCTCTATTCAGATTTCGGAATCCCAGAACGCCCCCAAGGAGGCTATTGTCCAAACAAAGGAGAAGCAGCCCCACCAAGACTACTTCGAGAGCTTAGACTTCCATATTATATCCACCGACGGCCTGTGTCGAGAATTCAATGTCGATCAGCGTACTGGACTAAGCTCGGCCTCGGCGGCCACACGTTTGCAGAGAGACGGCAAGAACGTCATTGCTCATAATAGGGAGAACTATCTGAAGAAGATCTTCTTCTACGTCTTTGGTGGATTCTGCTCTGTTCTTTGGGTCGGAGTCGTCATCTTCTTCATTTGCTGGAAACCTCTCAGCAATCCCCCTTCGGTTCAAAACCTTTCGCTGGCTGTCCTCATTCTGATTGTCATTGCCTTGCAGGCAAGCTTCTCGGCTTTCCAGGATTGGTCCACGAAGCGTGTTATGAACTCAATCTTGAATCTCCTCCCCGCAGAAGCCATGGTGATGCGGGATGAGAAACTCATTCATCTCCCTGCCACGGAACTTGTCGCTGGTGACATTGTTCACATTGGAATTGGAAACAAAGTCCCAGCTGACTTGCGTCTTTTGTCCAGCTCGGGAGATATTCGCTTTGACCGTGCCATTCTGACAGGCGAGTCAGACGAGGTTGAAGGCGCCATTGATTGCACCGAGGCCAACTTTTTGGAAACTCGCAATATTGCCCTCATGGGAACTGGGGTCACTAATGGCAATGCTATTGGAATTGTCGTTTTGACCGGCTCTCGCTCCGTGATGGGCCGTATTGCGTCGATGACAGCTGGTGTCAAGCAGAAGACAACCTTGATCCAACGCGAGATCAATCGTTTTGTCACGATTATTGTCATTCTTACGGTCTTCTTGGCTTTGCTGATCCTGTTCACCTGGGTAGGATGGCTGCGCAAGGATCACCCTTCCTACATGAGTGTTGTAGCCATGTTGAACAATGTCATGGGGTGTGTTGTTGCCTTCATCCCCGAGGGAATGCCCGTCGCTGTTGCATTGACCCTTATGATGATTGCCAAGCGAATGAAACATACCAACATTTTGCCTAAGGGTCTATCAACCGTTGAGACTCTGGGATGTGTGAATGTACTCTGCTCCGACAAGACTGGCACTCTCACTCAAAACCGCATGTTTGTCAAGTCGCTCGGAATGGTTGATTGGGAATACAGCGTCGATGATTTAGCTCCTGGCGAATCTGGCACTGTTGATCTTCCCCAAGGCCTACAAAATATGCTGCAGGCATCTATTCTGTGTAATGACGCCGTGTTCGACCCGACTACGAGGAATCTGCCCGTTAATGAACGTGTCGTCAATGGCAATGCTACAGATGCGGCAGTATTGAGATTGGGTGACAGTGTTGGATTAACCTCCCCAACCGCTCTGGCTCCATATGAACGTGTGCATCAGATTCCATTCAACTCGAAGAACAAGTGGATGCTCACCATGCATCGTGATCCCAAATCTACCAAGGAGTTCATTCTTTACGTTAAGGGGGCACCAGATGTGCTGTTGGATCGTTGCGCCACTTATTGGTCTGCCGTTCACAATGCAGTTCGTCCGCTAGATGCCGAGGCGCGGGAAAAGTTCTCCAACTTCCAGGCTAAACTATCACGTCGCGCAGAGCGGGTGATTGTCATCTGCCAGCGTCGTTACATCCCACGCTCTGTTCCTGGCTCCAACGATTTCAGTAAAGAGATGCTAGACCACGGTGTGCATGATCTCACAGTCCTCGGTATATTTGGAATTGTTGATCCACCACGCCCGGAGACGGCCTCCACCGTCGCAGCTTGCCGCAAGGCTGGTATCCGTTTCTTCATGGTTACCGGTGACTTCGGATTGACCGCGGCTGCCATCGCTCGTGAGATTGGAATATATGATGGACAAGCTGAGCCAGATACCATCGAAGAGTTGAGGGATGGCCTCGACTCATCAATGGAAGTCAAAGTTCCCAAGTCTCGACACAGCCTGCTTCTTGAAGGACCCAACTTGTCGGCGTTGACTTCAGAGGACTGGGAAACAGTCTGCGGTTACGATGAGATCGTTTTCGCTCGCACCACCCCTGAGCAAAAGCTTCGCATTGTGACAGAACTTCAAGCTCGCGGTTTCGTGGTTGCTGTGACAGGTGATGGTGTCAATGATGCCCCAGCCCTGCGCGCAGCAGACGTGGGTATTGCAGTTGGATCCGGCAGCGATGTGGCAATTGAGGCCGCTGATCTGGTTCTTTTGGACAAGTTCGACTCTATCATTGAGGCCATTCGTCTTGGTCGGTTGGTCTTCCAGAACCTGCAGAAGGTCATCGCCTATCTACTCCCAGCAGGTAGTTGGTCAGAAATCTGGCCCGTAATCATGAACGTCTTCTTTGGTTGCCCTTCTCCGCTCAGCACCTTCCTCATGATTATTGTCTGTGTCTTCACCGATCTGTTCTTATCTCTTTCACTTATCATGGAGAAAGAAGAATTCGACCTCCTCAGCCTTCCCCCACGCCGTCCAACCAAGGACCATCTCATCAACCTCCGCATCTACGGCCAGTCGTACCTGTTCGTCGGTGTCATGGAGGCTTTCAGCGCCCACGCCATGTTCTTCCTATACATGTGGCGTCACGCCGGTATCCCCTTCTCCGACCTGATCTTTGCATTCGAGAACTACGCCGAAGGCTTCCACGGATATACCCAAGACGAATTGAACCACTTTGTCAGTGTAGGCCAGTGTGTTTACTTGGTGACTCTGGTCATCATGCAATGGGGCAACGTATTGTCTGTGCGCAGCAAGCGCATGTCTATCCTCCAAGCTGATCCGATCCGTCCAGCCCGTCGCAACCCATGGCTGCCTCTGGCGATTCTCATTTCGTTCATCATCGCTATCTTCGTCACTGAAGTCCCTGGGATTCAGAATCTGTTCAGCACGGCCTCAGTCCCAATTGAGTTCTGGTGTATCCCGCTGGGTCTCGCACTGGGCGTCCTCTGTATGGATGAACTGCGTAAGGTCTTGGTCCGCATGTTCCCCAAGGGACCTATAGCCTGGGTTTCATGGTGATCTGGTCTTTGAAAATAATTGTCCATAAAAATAACACCAAAAAAGAACCAAAGATGGCTGCAAATCCAAACCAGGAAATGGGTACTTCATATATACACTTGTCATGGAGCATAGTTATTAGATTGCTTCATTACCTGGTTCCCCCTGCCTCAGGGTGCTTTGTGCTATTTGATAATTTGTAATTACAAGCTATATTTCAACGTTGATAGTTCCTCGTGATGATTTCATGGTTTTACGGGAAAGGTGAATGATGTCAATTGAGCGTGTTTCCCATAGATTTAATGAACACAACTACATATAAAAAATGTGATGTTTGATGTCACGATCTACATCTATCACATGCTCTGGCACATGCTTTGTCACATGTCAAGGATCGATGGTTTGCTACAACAAGTCTACGCTATAAAGATTCACCCACCCCTAAACTAGCGGCCAAGAGATCTACCAATTTTCTTCAGATTCACTTCAGATTCAATTCACTTTAGAAGTCCCTATACCTATATAGTGAATCCTAACTATCTTATACGTATTGTGATAGAAGGCTTCTTCCGTCTAAGAAGGGAGTAAGATCCGATTGTTATGTCTTGATACATATCGATAGGTTTTTCTTTTTGAATAGACGAATGGGGGCTTTTAATTAATGGCCTTCCAAGATGCTGAAATTAAAACCCAATGCAAGATTCAAACCTTCAGCTCGGGATCAGCTGGGTAGCATTCCTAACAAATAATTCCCAGTTTCTTAAGATCCTGGAAATTGACATTGGGCCGAGTGTACTCAGGCTCGAAAAGGTCGTGATTCGTACCGTATCCGTCTTTGGGGCTGCGTGTATCTGCTCCATCCAGCGGATTTTCTCCAGGGCCATAGAGAAAGCTTGCCACCTCGTCTGAAAGCTTGATAAATCTCCCCGGCCATATGCGATGGCCTTCCATCGCGATCGTAACGGTCGGTTTCAGTGGTTGATCTCTCTCGGTCCAATCCAGTCCCTCTCGCATCCTCTCTAGAAGACCAGTCAGACACAATTCATCAAAGGGGAACTCGATAAATTCCAAGTCAAGTGATCGTAATGAGCATGATGCTAACTTGAGTATGTCCATCAACTCCGACGTATCAACGCTAAAACGAGAGAGTGCTAAGTGAGACAGATTCGGCCACTCCTTAATAGGTAGAACCTCCTTCAAGGGAATAGGTGGATCCCCCATTAAAGAATGAGATCCGCTATTAAATGTAGTTGATAAATGGACATGGGTCAATTCCTTGGCCTGGCACATAGCTTGACGGAATAATCCGCTTTGGAACCCTGTCCAGTGACCATTACTCCCAGTAAGCAAAGACAGATGAAGATGCCGGAAGCTTGGACGTTTTATGATGGCCGCAAATTGATTGTATTCCTCACACGGCCGGTCAAAAATCAAAAAGTTTAGTCCGGTATGGAGGTGCCTGGAGTCGAAGCTCAGCTCGGAAACATTATGTTTCTTAGCCTGTGACAAAAGGCGAAGAACAATTCGAGCCCCTCTCCATAGCTCCTTGTAGTCCTCGGTTGCCTCTGACCACGGTAGCGGCTCGACAACCCGACAACCAATGGGATCACATTGCCATCCTCGCGGAATCGGATAGTTCAATCCGTATGGAAATGCTCGGATCATAGGTGTCTCGTACAGCGGAGCAAACAGCCAGCCGTGAGCCGCAGGCGTAACGGTCACTCTTTTGAGCCGTGAGAATCGCTCCAGGCCGTACAGAAAGGCTTTTTTGTCGTCTTCGGATCCGATCACAGACGTTTGATCATCCCGTAGTTGCCGATAATACTCCCAGCAGGCTTTCAACGGCATTTGGGCATCCATCTGGTGCTGACGTGCAACATGGTCAGGTCGGTCCACGTCGCGGTATTTCCGATGCTTCATTCTGTAGCGGTTCACTTCGCATTCCTCCTTGAACCAGATGGGACATCCCTCGTTAGGATTGATTTCCATGTATCCGGGGTCGATGATTGGGTGCCCGGTTTGCCATGTCAACGGCGCGGATACAACCCGTGCGTCGTCCCAGATGATCTCCTTGATTTCGTGGCGAAATTTTGGATGGTCTGCTACAGCCCGAAAAACTTGGATGTTCAATGAGTTGGCCGAAAGAAACACGCGTGAGGAGGAGAATGGTGAAATCTCGCCGAGAGCTTTGCACGTCAAGCGCAAGGACTTGACATCTTTGTTTGACAGAAAGGACACAATGGATAGAATAATTTCAGGGGGGAAATGCAGAAACCACGGGCTTTGTGTTGCCATCCCAACGAGGCGACTGGTGAAGCCTTTGGGGGTATGTCAATGGGTTGAGAGGTGCGAAGTTGCGGGGTGAACCCTTCACTCAAATAAAATCAAGTGTTGCCAGGGCAAAGCGCCCAGGGTCAATTTCCTGGTTTGAACATTTAGTTCGTAGATGTCGAATAGGTAGAAACACAGGGCCCGGAAAATCAATGGACCGCTATAATAGCGTGCTTTATATAAAAATGATGTGGTAATTTACTGTGTGGTTTAACTTAAGAAAACTAGACCACGGCAAATATAAATACATATGTAGCTACATAGGTATGTAATAAAATCCAAGCCCGGAGGAGGATAGATGATCTACATCTAGGAAATGGATATGTGTCAAATGTTACGTGCCAGGTTGATCAATGAAGAAAGAGAGTGCATTCCAACTAAAAAAGCAAAGACAGGGAAGAGAGAGAGAGAGAGAGATCTTGGAGGTTCTTATAACAAGAGGATCCCTGCAAGCAAACAACATCCTTCATAATTAGGCATAGTAGCAATCTCAATCAACAAAGAAAGTACAACAGTCTACCTTATAAAGATTCACTAGTGAACAATTAGTGAAGTATTTTATATAGTATTCTTACAAATGAGTACTATAATAATGTTTTAAAAACAGGGCTCTTTGCACTCCTAATTCTCAATTTCTTACTATCTTACTATCTTACTATCTTACTATCTTAGTAACTAATCCTTTATCTAGGGTCTATACCTCCTTAATAGGATTTAAATCAAGTAGAAAGGTAGCCCATTCTATAATAATAACCCTAAGCTCCTTAAAGAAATCAAGAGTATTTTTAGTAGTATGCCTAGGAGTATTATTGTATATACCAATCGTATATTAGCACTTCATTCTAGCTACGGCTCTTATCATGAGGAATATATGGCGACACAGACATACTCACACGCTCGCTTGTAAGGCAGAGCAGTCGATCTGCACAGCCGGGTTCCAGGCGTAGAAAAGAAGCTACTGGATATCTGTTTGCATGGTAATATCGAAGCACGAATCGTCTGCGACGACCTTGGAAAACGCGTCACACGTAGCAACCATACCCGTCTGAACGGGTTACAGCGTCGTGACACTAGTTCCAGTGGCTGCCTTGATACCAACGCAGACATACTCATCTGGCTGAAGTCCCGAGCAGCCCGTCTTGACCGCTGGGTTCCAAGCATAGAGAGGATCCAGCGGGACACTATGGGTACCAGCAATATCATAGTATCGGGAGTCACCGGAATGAACGTCGTAGAGGTATCACACGTGGAACCCATGCCTGTCTGGATCGGATGTAGTCAGGACTATTCGTCCCATCCGGACCTATACCTGGATGGATTCTGTAGGATTTACCAAATGACTCCTGGGGTTCTTGTCGGTGTAAATACGGTACAGTATCAATGGCAGAGTGTCAATATTAGTCCAAGGTGGATACCCAGCTATATACCATAAATCATTGATAGGGACTTTAACTACTGCGATTAATATATAACCTGGTTCCATAACTCAGTTGGTTAGAGTGTGATGCTAATAACGTCAAAGTCGAGGGTTCGACCCCCTCTGGAACCATCTTTCTTTTTTTTTTTTATTCATATTTTTTATTTATCTTCTATCAAATATTAGTACTAGATTCTTCCCCATGGTATGTTGCATTGGAGTTGCGACATAAGGTGTGCGTATTCTTTTTTAGTCCCTTCTTTTAAATTTGGCCCAATTGGCATTTGGAAAACAATTGCATATATCAATCAGTCAGTCGCCTCCACGGAATATACCAACACTACCTCCGCAGGTAAAGTGTAATATATATATATATATATATATATCACCAATGAAAATGATGCAGAAATTGAAAAAAGACCTGGATTGCTTGTAATACCACTAAACAAGTACGTACCACCAACGATAAAAAACAATGATTGCATCAGGGCATGAAAGTCAGGATGGCTAAAAATACAAGATGCAGAGGTAGGAAAAAACAGGAAGTGAAAAAAGACCAATCAATGAGCTAAGAATATTGGGATTCTTCCTGGATGGGAAAAAAAGAAGATAGATAATCTAATGAGAAGACAGAAACGAATGGTTTTCATGCAGTCCATGATATAGAAAATAGACAAAGCGGCTGTGCAGCGAGTGACATGTGTGTATACAGGGTAAAATATAGACACGTTGGCTAGGGTCTGATGTCATGCTATGCATTTTCTGGGATAGCGAGCGGATGTCAAGATGGATGAAGCATCGTGGGGGGTATGGTAAGAGGGAAAAACAAAGAAGTGAAGGCGCAACCAAACACAGCCCGTGTCATACCCAGCAAGGATATTAAGCCTGCTCAGTTGGCTGAATTGGCTGGCGCACCTTCCCAGCCTCTCGGACGGCCCTCATAAACCCATCCTCGTTGCCTGCAGCAGTAAGAACCCAATAATCACCAACGCCGGGGTTCTCAAGTTGCCCACCCCCAAAGCCAGCTGCAGCAGGTGCGCTGTGCCGCTCTTTGGGTTTCTGGGTGTTTACTCCATGATTGCGGGGACCCCAGCCCAGCACGTCGCGCACAGCAAGACGGGACTGGTCATCAGTTTGGCGAAAGGAGAACAGTTGGGCCTGGAGACAGCCCAGAATGGCGACGGCGGAGCGGATCATGATGCGGTCACCCTCGAAGACCCAGCAGTCCCAGACGCGGGAGATGCGCTCGAGGTCCAGGCCGTTTGTCAGAAGCGAGCGGAAGATCGGCTCCCAGATCTCCGCCTCGGAGAAGTGGAGGGTTTCCGTCAGATGAGTGTGCAGACGAGGGAACTTGTAGCGCAAGGTATCTGAGGCCAATGTGTAGGTGCGAGCCATGGCGCCGCGGTCCCAAGTGAGGAACGCGACGGGTAAAGGACGGTTGAGCGCGTTGGCCATGGCGAGGAAGGCGGAAGCGGGAGTGGGGAATTGCAAAAGGAGGAGGGCGGCGATAGTGTGTAGGCCGTGTATGTAGCCTACATCGCTGCGGTACATGCAATATGCTTTCAGGACGTCAGTGAGGGTTTCCCGTAGTGGACCGCCTTCTTGGAAGATGTTCAGATCTGGGAAGGCCTTGGGCACGTCTGTTTCGATTGCCTCGAAGCAGTCTAGTAGTCGTTTGTTTTTCTCGCTTTCTCCATCCTTCTTGCTTTGCAGATCCTTTGCTCGCTGAAGCGCTTTGGTAAAGGTTTCCTCGGTTAATGCTAGTTCATTGCCAATAGCTCGCTCCCATATAGTGCCTCGATTGCGAGGTGGAATTCCTCGCCACCATAACTCGCGAATTCGGGGCTCGCGGAGAGCGAGCTCCCAATTTGGATACACGTATTCATCCCATATGTTCTGTAGTGTTGCTCGGGTGTTGTCCTTTTCACACTGCGCATTTGCAACCTTAGCAGCTTTGCGTTTCTCTGAAATACCAATTAGAAGGCTGACAATACTTCGGGGATCTTCTTTGAGCACATACCGAGTTCTCGAGACTGGGCCATCATTTGCTGATACTGCCTCAGGTGCTTTTTCTCCTCCTTCTGGTCCTTAGGCGGAAGCCAACTTGGGCGTGTCCGCGATAGGACCTTTTCTTTCTCCTTGCTAATTGGCAGCGGATCGATCATGATATTTGACTTCTGCAGAGGCGGCAAAGTGACAGCATCGCGAGATGCGCGATGCGAGTCTTCGCTAGACTTCCGCGAAGCACCAGTTTGAACATGGTCTTCCCGCTTGCGATCTCTATCATCAGCATGCAGCTCCAGAGCTTCAGTGATGATCTTTGCTTCCTCGGACAAGTCAGATAGATAACTGTTATACGAGTAGGTGCGAGGGTTGCGTGGCGAGAGTTGTCCACGCTCCGGTCCTGCGGAGCTCGATCGCTGTACACGCTTCATGCGGGATGCCTTGGCCGTGTTTTCGGGTGACACTGGCTTATCGCTTCCCACTACGGTGTGCTGGATAGGCAGAGGTCGCCGCCCTGGGCTGCGACCATTTGGACTGGTAGACCGTGATGGAGCCCGTTCTTGGGCTGGCCGCGGAGAAATAGGAATGTTCCACAGACTTGCATCGTCTGGTAGTTCATCGTCCGAATCATGGTATTCTTCCTCCAGGTCTTTAAGCGACTTGCGATTCGGTTGCCAGGTTTGTTTCTGGATGGGCACTCGTGCGGATACCGGAGATAGACCTAGGCTGGTGCTCGAGGTAGAGCGACTGGATGTCGGCCGTAGTGGTGAGACAGATCGTGAACGGCGAGCTTGCGATGGTGTCAAACCGGGTGACTGCAGTGTGTTGCTCGAATGTGTCCGGTTTGCTGCTCTCGCCGTGAGGGAGCCTGCCGACGCATTGGCCGATCCACTGTGAATCGGGGGTAGGGGGCTTCGCTTGCGAGGCTTTGGGGTCGCGGTCAAGTCGCGAGTCGAGGTCGCGGGGACTTTGTTTGACATTCTGGGGGCGGGCGACCGTGACATTACCCCAGAGCGGCCGTAGGAGCTTGGTGGATCTGCGTATGACAGGTCGGCGTCATCTTCCAAGCCGATGTCTTCGAAATTCGAGATGTCGGTAAAGATACTGTCCGGACCGTCCAGGTGGGAGGAGGAATGAAACGAGGAGGATTTGGAGGATTTGGACCCGGAGAGCTCGGGGGGAGAATTGGGTGTCGGTAAAACGGTGGTCATGATCTCATGTAATTATTAAGATGAATTGATCCCCCACAATTCTGATCTACCCGGAAAAAACACACACAGACAGGGTGGAAGGAAATTCAACGGGATGGCCGGAAGGGGTCAACAATGAACGCGAGGATCGGGGGTTTTTGGATGAGAGAGTGGTCGAGGGGTTTCAGACAGGAAACAATAACACCGCAATAGAGGTCAATTAATGTAGAAGCGAATTGCAGGCACAGCCGCAGCCTGATGAAATCCAGATCAGGTGTAATCGTTGTAAAGAGGGATCAGGAGAGAAGATTACGGGGTGACCATGGGGGGCCAGGGGGGGAGGTTAGAGTGTAAACAAAAAAGGCGAGAAATGAGTGTGGGGGTATGGAAGTAAGTAGAAAAGAAGTAAAAGATTCAAACGAGAGACGAAGGCAAGAAATTTCAAAGAAAGTGAAAAAAGAAGAGAAACTGTGATGCTCAAGACTGCAAGCGGAGAGAGAGAGCCTCAGGCAGTGCCGCACTCGGTCTGGCCGAGAACAGGGGGGGTACCTCGGGGATACTTCACCGCACTAGTACAAAAGGGGTGATCAAGAAGTACCGATTAAGTATTGAATACATTTCTGGAGATAAACCGATCTCTGCCTAGATGGGAAGGGATAGACTTACACAGCCTTGGAAGACTCTGAACACAGATTATATGGATCTGAACCCCTGAACCATGATCACTTTTAGTCGGATTTAGTTGGATTTATACCCAAGACAGGCTGAATAGACGTGGCACAGTATGTAACTAGTTATCCTATAGTGTTTAATAATTGGCCCTAGGAGATAGTGTACAATGGTGAGAGCAATTGATTGTACAATTACACTGATTATTTTGGATCTGTCGACATTACATTCCACAGTCCAGCACTCTAGAACTATTCTAGAACCGCCATTCCTCAAACATCGCATTTCCCTTCTTCACAACCTGCGTCATCCTCAAAGCCTCGGAATCTGATGTGGGTCGAGCATCTTTGATCAGCGCGTCCAGCCAACGGAGCACCATCACATACCGGGTTTGCTTGCGCTTCAAAACAAATCGAAACGCCGCAGAAGCCAGATACTGCAGATGGGATCGTTGGACGAAACACGAGAATGAAGACTCCGAATTAGCAGCACGCCGGGCCTGGATCATGCCATTCGTCTGCGAAATTAGATCGTGGATAGTCTGTGTTATGATCGCGGGGCCAGGATGCGCACGGCCCCGAAGTGACTTCATGTAGCGGTACATCTTCATGGCAGAAGTGATGAAGCTGCAGTAGAGGTTGGCTAGCACAACTGCGCGTGAGTTGTGCCCGTCATCGATGTACATGACATGCAGCTGCAGACGGAACGAGGAGAGCACTTTACGGTGAAAGGTGCGGCCGGGGAGGCGGGTGGACTCCACGGTTAAGGTGTTGGAGAGAGTAGCAGCAGCTGACTCGCCGCCCTCTAAGATGCGATCTCGATCGTGGTGGAATTCTAGAGTATGGGTGTCGATGAGACGACCACAATACGGGAATAAAGTGGTCCTTTCTAGTCTGGGGAGTAAAATCCCGTCAACTGTTGCGCTGAAATTGGCCATGCTTTTGGCCGGATTGACTTGTACGCCGTATGCTGGTTGGCCCCGGATCATTACTTCCAGGAACTGCATGGCCACGGCTGCATTTGGTGTGATCAGGAGGAAGTCATCCACGAGCCGCAGGAGTAGAGAATCCTCGGGTTTGATAAAACCCAGTACCTTTCGTTCTAACTCAGCGTAGAAGAAATTGCAAAGGATGCTGGATAGCACGGAGCCTTGGGGGATGCCGTTGCGTTGGCGGAAATATTTCCTGCCTATCTTCACGAGGTTGTGTCGAACATGTTCATCGAGGAGGGCCAGAAGATTATCAGTATCATGATTTTTCTGAGCTATACAGTCAACAAAAACTGTATTAGGCTTTCGCGCCGTGCCTCCGCTGTTGACGTAATCGGGTAGGTGTTGCGGTCTCGTCGCAGGCGCAGCGCGGCCCATAAATCTTCGTGTGGGCTTCCCTTTTTGCGTATTTGGGGCGGGTGGTTGGAATTCGATGTGCTTCGAGATACGGTAGCTCTCTTCAGAGACCAGCTCTTCGATCAAATCAAGCAATCTTTTCTGGGGGATGGTATCAAAACAAGCTTTGATGTCAAGTTTGACAAAGTACATCTGTGGGAGCTTGGATTTCGAAGCTTTAGGACCCGAGGGCAGTCTCTTGGACAATTGTTCTTTGTACGCCTTCAATCGGCGGTGCATGTCTCCAATAGAGAGCATTGAGGAACCCAATTTGGCAGGAGCTTGCTGTCGCTCGTAGGTCAGCATGTTATAGATAGGTGTAATACTTGTATTGATGCTGGCGGCAAGGTACGTGCGCCGTTGCCCCCATGACGATTGCTTCAAAGCTCGTTTGCGAAGATTCAAGATGGGCCGGAGGCCTGTAGATTTGGGAAGCAAACGGAGAGCACCGAACCCAAGAGATCGCCGTGTCAGCACACGTTGGGCTTGATCTGGTTCGAGCTCCTCGAACATCGTTGCCTTCAACTCCCCGAAAGGTTGCTGGGTCAACTGCTGCCACATATCATGGCGGAAATAGAAAAGGCGGTTTCGGTGCGTTTGAGACTCGGTGACATAGAAGTGCGAACGAATGAGAGGAATAAGAATTGAATCGAAAATCCAAAACATGAATTCATGAAATAGTTCGGTGCGTTTGTGCAAGTCAGACAAGGCGATTTTCGATCTTGTCTCAGATGATGGAGTAGTCTGGACCTGCGGTGGCTCTAGCCAAGGAACGCTTGTTATCTAGCGTGTCGATCAGTACGGCTTTGTCTCAGACGATCAGTCCAGTGCGAACGATGACCAACCTTGATGCCTTTGCATACTTCGTGCAGACTTAGACTTTCGAATCGGCGCAATTTGATAAACCGGTCAACATGCCTGAGAACAAGCTTTAAGTTCGAAATACCATCCGGACCAACCCCCCAAAATTGTCGGGGGATCAATTTCTGGATCACCGCTCGACAAAAAGCTGAGACAGAAGACGCCGGAGTCGCATAATCAGTTAGACTGACTTGAGTTTTTCGAGTCCCTGGTTTCTCCGCATCTATTCCACAAGATGCGTTGACAGCCATGTGCGGCTCTAATCTCGAGGCATCACCTGAGGTTTGCGCCGAACTATCACTTGACGACGGGTGATTAATTTGCACCTGTGTTACTAAATTTGACTGGAGAGAGGAGATAGGCTCGCTTTTTTTGGCATCAGGTGTGGAGGCAAATGCGCCAAGTTGGCTAGGTCCGGTTTGCTGCCAAAGGTCAGCTACACAATCTTAGCCATTGTAAACAAATGTGTCTCACTTCGGTTGGACAATAGTATCGCAGTAACTCTCCGTAGGAGCATTGTGCATTGCGGTTCCGGAGCTTCCGGACAAGCTCTATAGTAATTCCACGAAGCCTCCTAGGTACCTTGAAACTTCCCACGCCGCCACAATCTGCGGCTGTAAATTCATTCTTGGGCTGGGGCCGCTGGAGTCGTTTCTCTTCATCCAAACGAGATATCTCACTCTCACGAAACATGAAAGTCTTCGAGTCATCCATGATGTTGCGGCTATCCGAGTCCAACTTGAACACATTCAGCAGGCCAAATTGCCGGGGAAAGATGTACTTCATTATATGGACTGTTTGCGCCATTGAATCAAGCGATGAAAAGCGGCTAAGGACATCTAGAGTGGAAATTAGCTTAGACCTAGAATTCGATGTTCAAACGGCGAAGGACGTACGTGTCTGTCCTAGTCCAGAGGGTGCTTTCTTTTTGAACTCGACGCGTCCATAGAGAATACGCCGTCGTAGAAACACAATGCTGTTTGGACTTTTGAGTGTCTTATCAGAAGTCCGTTTGCGATGGGATTCCTCTTTGGGATGTCTCTGATCAATGGTAGGCATTGGATCCTGTTTTGTAGTCGCAAATCCATTGGCTCCTGAGGACGCATCGCTCAAAGGCTCGAGTACCGAGAGCGGCAGACCTAGAGAAATATCAGCTAATTAGGCTCAGGTCCCTCGCCACACCTTGACAAAACCATACCACTGAGTTGGTAGTATATTCCCTTTCGAGCGTCGATAGCGGCAAAAACTCCGCAATCGAAAAGGAGTTGCATCATAATTTCCTCGCCATTGTTACCGAGTAAGTCGAGGACCTTTGCCCATGTACCCTCTTTGAGAACTTGCACATTCTGATTCGGGAATTGTTGAGCATTTTGCCCATTATACGGGCGTTGGAAGCCATGCGTCAGCAAATGCTCGGGCCTTTGGTAGGACCCAGTGCTCTGACTGAAAAGTTTCCAGATCACAAAATCAACCACCTGCAACAAGGGTTAGCAGTCGGATACCTAGAAATAATTCGCACGTTATGGGCGCACCTCAGACTGCGGACAGGTTGGCCCCGTATCGGTGCTGACGAGACTCGACTGCAATTGAGACTTATTAAAAGATGAGTATTGCTTTTGTCGCTCCGAATTGAGGGTCGGAGAAGATTCCTTGAGCACACCCACCAGGGTGGAGTCTAGTAGCTGCGCCAATGGTTGGGATGTTTGAGATTGTGCGTTGGGGTCTTGGTCTTCACGCGAGCCCAATGTTAGGATGCGACGCCGACGCGACTTGGAGGTCACGGGAAGTTGCTGGAGCAGGTACTCCCGCAAGGGTACGACCTGTTGGTAGTACAGGGAGATAACGGGGTGGCTTGTTTTTGTTCCCAGGGAAATTGGCGCATGGGGGGTTCTGAAACGGCGGGGAGATGTGGTGATACCCATGTGAGACGAGGACGTGGGCCCGTCCTTGATAGGTCTTTTCCGCTTTTTGCCCATGTTAGGCGATTTGAGGTGTAACTTCTGTTCAGATCCCTATGGCTTGCTTTTTTTTTTTTTTCCAAGGTTGGTTTTACTCCATTGCGTGTCGATAGATTTAGGCGACGAGTTCCCTGACGCGCGACGCGTCAAGGTTTCCGCAGCAAACAGGAAGTTCGGGTGTGTGAATACTCTCTCGCTTTTTTCGAATTCGGGGTACCTTCCTAGTATTAGTTTTTTTTTCTTTACAGATGGATGATACACCGTACGGAGTACCTAACTATAGGTATACATAATATAAGAACCTTCACGTGAAACAGGAACAGGGCAGGAACATGGCAGGAACCAATCAAGGCGACCAATTAAACATCGAAGTGAACCATGGAACGGGGCAGTCTAGATACCTGGCCATTGCGTCCCCACTGCGTCATCCATGGATCAAGGTCAATTAATCTCGTTCCTGAAGTTGATGAAGTTGACATACAAGATACATACATTTATTTACAGTATTGTAGGTGTCATTGAGATGTGATGGAAGTATTTCACTACATATGTAGCTACAATATATACAGGAATATATACATTTACCGAAAAAAAAGATGTATACAATCACCTATATTATACATACAGTACAGCCCTACAAAGTACTCCGTACCGGAGTACAACAATGAACAAAAAAAAACAAAGAAATCCAAATCCAACGATATCCACGAAATCCACGAAATCCACACTTCCCCAAATTCAGTTTCACCTTAAAAAACATATTATCCCACCCCCAATTTCTTTCTTCTCTTCTCTTCCCTTTCTGCCTCTTTTTGAACTCGTCAATTTCATTTATCCAACACAAAACCAAAAATAGATCGACACTGTAACCTCACATTGTCACTAGTGTATGTCAGCCCGTCAAAACGGATTGGCCCGGAGAGCTAACAAATTGGCCCACCGCTAGGATTCGCTTTCAAACCCCTCAAAACTACCAGGTCTCATCGCCTATCAGCGTCCACTGCTGCGAGGCAAACCGCCAGTCCTGAGCTCGACCCTCCTATTTATCCTTCCCCTCGCTAGAGTGTAATTTCGGCAACTGGCCGATCATCGATCTCACCACTTTACCCTCCTCCGATCCCTCCGATCCGAACTCCATTCCAACCTTTTCGATTTAGGTTCGACGGGGGACATATCCCCTCGATATCGTCGTCGATAACATTTTTTTTTCTTGTTTTGCGAGTGTCTCAAATATGAATGCTGAATGGGTGTGCGCCACCCGAGAGGATTGCTTTGTAGCCTGAATCGACTCACCTGCGACATTCCCGTTGGGCGACCATCCCGGAACAACGCACCAGCTCAACCCGCCCAGAACCGAAAGGCCGCGACCAGTCCACGTCGACCTGTCGGCCTGAAGCATGCAAGATGTCTGGCGGTGACGAGCAGGGTTTTGATGTCCGGTATCGCGACCCGCCTCCGTTTGGGCGACAATCGTCGACTCCGGTATTTGGCCAATCTGTTAGTGGTCACACTACCACTTCTTTAGGTGACTCGCCGACCGTCTCTTTCTCCCCCAGGCACAATCATCGACCACGTATTCTCCACTACCGTCGGGCTTCATTCGACCCCATAATCCCTCCACTTCCACAAATTATCTGTCGGGCGATCAATTGGAAGATCGTAGAGGGGAGTCTCCAGACCCTGCTGACTATTATCGCCAGCGTGGATCCCTGCCAGGAACTTCATCCAATGTAAGAGAGGGGTTCGGAGATGTAAGAACGGGCATGGCTGCGGCCGATTATCCTGCAGTCGGTGACAAAGTGTCACCCCTGCCAACAAACTTGTTGGAGTCATCGCGCGTTAGACGTCAACCTTATCGTTCAACATCAGATTCTCCAACATTAGGAGCTTCCTCGACCAACATACCCCCATTACACGCGAACGCAAGGTCACGGCAGCCCTCATTCAAAGATCTTGTCAACAAGTTCAACAAAACCTCTGATCAGATCCTCCCTTTGCCCTCTATTTCTCATCCAACCTCAAGGGCACCGAGCCCTTCCGGAAGTGTCGACGGAGAGCGAAATCGCGTGTTGCCACGGCGTCGTCAGTATCGTGATTCGACCCCATCATCGCCAGAGACAGATAGATTCGGTCCGCCACTAGCCACGAAGAGTGTTATTCCGCCGCCCCTGTTTCAACGGACCACAGAGTCGCATCCTCGTCGGCCATTGTTTGGTGACCTGTTGCCGATCAACACACAATTGAACAACGGAGTCATATCGCGTCTACAACAACGCCGCGGGTCGGATGGAAGTATTCCAAGCCCAAACCCAGCCTTCCTTGACCATCGCGATCAACATCCAACAAAAACACCACTCACACCTACTGCATGGTATCTTGGACACACAACTTCTTTGGAGGCAGTCCACGCCGGGATAAATACCACCGGCAAACATCGCCGGGTTCAAAGTGACTTGGATAAAATAAGAGAACCCCTTGCAGAACCGTGGAAACCTGAAATGGCGGTACCCGCGCCCTTGCTGCGGACCAAGCCCGATCATCGGTCGCCCTCGGGCAGTCCAAATTCCAAGTCTCGCATTCCTGTCTCCTCGCAGCGTCTCGTCGCTGCTTCCGGTCCCGGAAGCTTATCACCATCCTCCAATCCAACCTTCAGCAGCCGATCCGCCGCAATTACCTCGCCGCCCAAGGGCAGTAGCCGCCTGCCTCTTCCATCGCCGAAACAAAGCCCTCCCCGCATGCCAGCAGATGATCCCGCTTCGTTCGCGACAACCTCGCGCGGTAAGCGGGATCTAACAATCGGTCGAACCCGCAATCAATTGTCCGAATCCAGTCGGCGACTTCAGGCCTACATTGCTGAGCCACCGCCTAAAAAGTCGCCTCCGTTGCGCAGTTCACGACCCCGACAACCCGTCTCACATGGTGCCGCGGTCTCTCCACGCCCCAAAATCGGAGATAGAGTTTTGAATTTACAAAAACACGCCACCCATAGTGACTCGCGGTCTCGTCCTGACCGCAAATTACCTGAGTTGGGCAAGGTTGATTTTGACGCTCGTCGCCGGCACATTCAACAGGCAATCAACCGACATTCAAGCAACCCAGGCGTTCAAGAGAAACAGAATGACAGAGGATCGGACAGATCAGCTGCTGCAAAGCTTCGACGCCACGCTTTGGTACGAGAGCAGGAGACGCATAAAGATTCCAAGCAATTGACGGATGAACCTACAATTACCCCTAACCCGCCTGTGACCAACGCCCCGACATCCGATGAGATGGCTACGATGATCAAAGAGTCGACCGGTTCGGTTGATCACGAGGAAAATAGGGCTCAAGCCGTTCCTAGGCTGCATCTCAACACTGCCTTGCCGGCTTCGGATATGGCAGCACCCCACACAACAATGGACTCTCCCACTCTTGGCCTCCCACAGGGTGTGAATCCAACGACTTCAGGTGAGGGACGGCCTGCCAATGAAGACACGACACACTCGGGTGCCACATCGGACTCGGACGGTACCCATGTCACTACTTTTGATCCGGAGCCGCAGTCCGGGCTGCCCCAGGGCAATCCCACCGTTTCTCATCGAACTATTCTGGAACAAATAATGCAAATCCGCGGGTCCAGCCCGAGTGACGACTCATGCGACGAACCTGATTGCAGTCTTTCAGAGAACGACGACAGAGAGTCCATCCAGATTATGCTTGGAGACACGACCTACTACAACTCGTCTAGTAGCACCAATACCCAAGAGCCTGAGCGTGTATTAACGAACCAGGCTCAAAATGGGACTCATCTTCACAACCGGTGGAGTATGGGTTCATGGTCCTCTGGACAAAACCAACATTCTACCTGTGACGAGCAGTGTGACGAGAGTGGAGATGATTCTTTCCTACAGGGCCGTGAAACAGAACCACCAATTGAAACTTGTTCAGCTGTCTCAACAAGGCCAGCTTCAATAGCGGACGACGAACCACCCGCTCCAATTCAGGACCACGGCGTAATGGGACCGAATACACTTCAGACATCCGACCAGTTTCGATCCAATGCCTTCTCTACTCCACCAAGCTTGGCTAGATTGGGCAGATGGGATTCGAAACGTGTCACTCAGCTCTACCTGGAGGAGTTGACGCGAGGCAGGAGCCACCACCCTGGCTCATCAATCCACCCCTCATCCGAGCCTCGATCTCATCCCACCGATACATGTACATATGGGCGACCCGATAGTCTAACTGACGATCCAGTTGTCGTGCCAGGATTTGAGGACTTCCAAACATCAGATAGACTCTCACAGACGGCTAGTTTGGTTGGGCGTGATGACTGGGAACATGCATCTCCCTCCATCATGGACTGGATGCAGGTCGCGGCTGAAGATGAGGTCTTGACTCCTAACACCGAAACCGATGGCATGCGTACTGAAGGGGTGCTCACACCCCGCCTGGTGCCTTCGGCACACCACGACGCTGGTGCATCGAGTACGAACAATGGCCTTGGAGTCTCGGTTGATATCCAAGATTCCAACGAGCAGACTCGGTCTCATGTTTATTCTTCATCGGCATTCCTCCCGCCCCTAACAACACACTCAGCCGATAATGAGCCACTTGGCAGCCAGCCATCGGGCTACGTTGGACTCAACCGCAGTACACAGGCTGCTCCTAGAGGTCCGGGACACAGCCCGGACAGCAGCCAGGACTCTTCTTTCCGAAATTTGGAGTCTATTCAATCTACTGTGGCCGCTGACTCCTCTGCCACTTCACTTGTTCCGTCCACTGAGCAAACCTTTCGTGTTGAGCCGAAGGATTCGCCTTCTCCGGAACAACGACGTCTCAAGAAGCGGCGCCACATAATCAAAGAACTCGTCGATACGGAACATACCTTTGGTCATGATATGATAATCATTGAGGACATCTACAAGAGGACCTCGCTCACGGTATTGGATCCTGATGATGTCAAGGTTCTCTTCGGCAATTCTGATCAGGTTGCGGCCTTCTCCGACAAGTTCTTGTATGACCTCAAGCAAGCAGCTCAAAGCATCTACGTCATACCAAAGGCTCTGCGATGGACCAGCAAGCGAAAGCGCAACAATCAGCCTGCCGAGTCCACAACCCCAGAATCCGATGAAGTAACCGAACTTGCAGGAATGTCGGAGCTTGAAAAGGATCGTGCGACGTCTGTTGGTCAGATTTTTGTCACCCACATGACGCAGATGGAAAAGGTGTACACCGACTACTTGAAGAACCATGATGCCGCAAACAAGAAACTCCAGGTCGCCCAGCGTAGTCCCAAAGTGGGCTTTTGGCTGAGCGAATGTCAGAAGGGTGCCATGGATCTCACAACCGCCTGGGATTTGGACTCTTTGCTCGTTAAACCGGTGCAAAGAATCTTGAAGTATCCTCTTATTCTCCGCGACCTATTGGAGTCAACGCCAAACGACCACCCGGACCGAGCGGCAATTGCCAATGCCCTGGAAGAGGTGACAAATGTTTCTCACCGTATCAACGAACTGAAAAAACGAGTAGACCTCGTTGGTCAAGCTGTCGGTCGAAAGCGCAACCAGTCAGATGTGCGTACCGGTCTTTCTAAAGCCTTTGGTCGCCGCACGGAAAAGTTCAGACAGCAAGTTGGCCTCTCCGATTTGTTTGAAGATAAAACCTATGATTCGCTAGCGCAGAAACTTAGCGATGGCTATTTCCAGTTGCAAGTTGTCATGCGTGACGCTGAGAGTTACTCCCGGGATGTGCAACTCTATGTGAACCAGTTCAACGAGTATGCCGATTCGATCGAAGAGATTATTGGCATGTCGCCTTCTCCATATCCACAGTTGGAGAGCAAGTGGCACCGGTTCAAGATGACAGTTCAGGAACTTGTGTCGACTGCCCTCCCAGAACATGTATGTTGTACCGTTTTTATATTTCGAACAGAATACTAACGTTTATTACAGCTCGCTGTCGTCCGCAAAACGGTCATCGATCCGATGGTTGAACTATTAGGACTTTACAACGCACCCCAGCGAGTCATGCGGAAGCGCGACAAGCGACTCCCAGAATATGCGCGCTACAAAGCCATCAAAGACCGTGGCGACAAACCTGACAAGAAGACCACCGAGCAGGGCGAGCAGTTCCTAGCTTTGAACGATACTTTGAAGGATGAATTGCCTAAACTATATGGGTTGACTTCTAAACTGATGGCGGCGTGTCTGAAGAACTTCATCGAAATCCAAACTGTGTGGTACAGTGTTCTACAGAAAAAGATTGGTGCTCATGTGGAATTGTTCCCCAATGACCTTGACAGGCTCATCAGCGACTTCAACAGTGACCACAATTTGATGGAGGCACGAATGGGGGAGCTAAGCTCCTGCAACGGGTCGATGATGGCTCATTCGCTCAATTTGGTCCCCCTCTCACCGAGTGAACAGCAAAACCCCATGTCGCCTCGCCGTCCTTCTACAGTGAACAGCTCAAATGCTGATTCACCAAACATTTCCCGGGATTTCAGCGTCGGCAGCCAGTCATTCCAGTCTCCCCAGATGGAAAGCCACTCCAGCCGCAGCAGTCGTTACCGGGCTGATTCTATTCTATCTGGCCGAATGATCCCGGACACTCCCAGCCAACTGCTGCAACAAGTCACCAGCTCCCCCGCCCCTGTCAGGACCAGCGACGTCGAGCCTTTCCCAAGCCTGCCGAGACTCAGTCTAGACACGCCTTTCCTCGAAGATGTGATCAACGGCTCCTCGCACTCGAGCATTGCGCCGACTTCCCCGACTGATCGATACTCGGGATTCTTTTCGTCCGCCATGCCCATGTCGGATGCCCCAAGTGATACTGTCGTGGATGGGCACTTTGAACGCAGCCCCCCTCCCATGGGCCCTGCGACGTTGTTCTGCGCCGCGAGTGTTTATGACTTTAACATCGACACTCGCACCGAGGGCGGATATCCATATCTGACCTACGCCTCCGGGGATATTTTCGACGTCATAGGCGAGAAGGGCGAGCTCTGGCTTGCCCGCAATCAGGACGATGCCACCAGAACAGTTGGGTGGATTTGGAACAAGCATTTTGCTCGACTCGGCATCTAATCAAAAAACCTCACGCCATGTTTTCGGATGTATTCGCCAAGTGTCTTTTCAAAAATCTGCACGAACACAAAAAAAACACAAAAGGTTCCATACTAACTACAGGATATTACAGGATGATATTCCATGTTTCTTTTACCTGGATTTTTTTTTTTTTCATGATCTGTTTTCATACTTCTTCAAAATAATACCCCCTGAAGACCCAGGGCAAAAACAAAAGTGACTACACCAGTTGCAATGTTGCTGCTTTGTTGCTTTGTTGCTTTGCTCTGCTTTGGCTTTATTCGGCGTAATCTCATACTGATGATTTATGGACTTTTTCTCTTTTTTTTTTTCTGTTCATTTCAATTGCTTTTCCTCTCCCCGTTGTTTTTATCTGATCTCTCTGTCCATTCCATCCGACCTCCGTTCCTTTCCTCCCATCTCACCGCATCGTCTGAACCTCTTCTTCTAGAGCTCTGGGAGGCACATTTAGATACCCCTCTTTCTTGTGAATTAAATTCTTTAATAAAATCCTAAAATCCTAAAATCCTGCAGACTTGTCCAAATTATAAGTATCATTGAATCTATATCAACAGTACAGATTCACCGCTTTCCTTTTAGTGTGTATCCATCCATGGATGGATGGTTTGTCTTAATAAATTACATAGTAAGCATTCTGACATCAAGTGATAGCCAGGGGTAGATAGGTACCTTTTGCAACCAGGATGGTCACGCCAAACCCAACAGCCTTGGTCGTCCTTCCACTTGAGCTGCTGTGGCTCAAATTTGCTCTATCCCTCGGGGCCTGTGCTTGCGAGCTAGTAACACGCCAGAATGTACTATGACCGATATCGAGGAGAATAGCTAGTATATTCCATCTTCATAGTAACCGAGTCATGCAATGACTGATGTTAACATCAATCATTGCTATAAGGGACTGCCTCCAATCAGTGAATTGGTTGCAGTGGTTAGAGAATGGTCCGACTAGCTATATGACTTATTTGGGCATTGTCACCTACTCTATACTTACTTTGATAGTAGGTTGAGGGTTCAGTTTACCGAGGTTCTAGATTTTACTCCTTTCGTAGTCGAGCCCCTAAAACTACTTTGATATGGTCGACTTGTCTAAATACTATAACATGATGGATCAAATGTTAAAATAGGCGTGCTTTATAGAATGAAACGGTGGTATCATATGATCTACCCTTGCCCTAAGGCTAATAGTGGCCTAACAGGTGATATGTGTAAGGGGGTCAGTCCATATCAGGTAGGTCCGTTTCCGCCCATCCGTCGGGTATATGCCACGATTGTAGTAAGGGACCGAGGGAGACAGGACCGAAATATATCAAGTTGCCTTTGAAACCTCTTTCGTCGGATTTGCTGACCCCAAACGACCAAGGAAAGTCCCCGCTATCTCGGGGTGCCTGTAGGGAAAGTCCTTCCAAGGTTACCCATGCGAATTAGCAAATGAACTACAGCCAAGCAGTCAACAGGGGATGTACTTGATGGCCCTTTTAGATAGGTCACGCCGCCAGGGCTACTTTACCACGCAGCCTGGAAATCCGCTGCCGAGTCCCCCAGCGCCTGTTGGATCTCGTTAATGGCAGTGGGCATAGGTCACCTGGGTCGTTGCGATGAGGAACCGCCTGTCTTACCCGTGATGCTAATATATTTCAGACCAAGTGTCGTGAATCCTATACATATTTAGATAATATAGTATATTTACTAAATCTGTAGGGCTATATTGACGTTGTCGATGTCGTGGCCCGACTCGTGCTGGCGGATGTTACCCGGTGGTTTGACCCCATAGAGCACATCAAAGATTTTGTAATCCGCCGTATTTAGCAGTGCTATGTCAAACGGTCTAGGACTTGTGATTATGATTGGCGAAGTTGCGGTTCTGTTAAATGAGTGTGATGTGTATGCGGCCTCGGCCTAACCTCTCTAGTTCGGGTGATCTTCCTCCCATTGCCTACTCTACTTACTCTTCACCTTAGCATAACCCTTCAACTATTGTCCATAGAGTACAATTGAAAATAGCCGCATTCAAGCATTCAATCCATCCTCCTCCCTTCTCCGCCACACTATAAGGCTGACGGCCTCCCCCTCCGAAGCGCCCAATCCCGAGGTCCCGACCGGTCCCACTTCCACTCCGCCAGTGCAGAAACGGGGGGAAACACATTTGAGCCTGTTACTCGGGATATTGCCGTCGCTTTCGCCTCTTGCCACTGAAACGAGGTTGCAGATTACATCCCATTTACATTGTGCGCGGGGGCACCCCGAGCTCTCAAGTTCTGCGCAAAGATCTGCCCCGTTCATCTCAACCGCGATTTGTGGGGTGTCTGGCTTGGCTGTCTGAGGCAACCTAGCACTTATTGCGCGTTCTCGATTGTGGCGCAGTGTATAGCTTGTCACTACTTTTCACGGTGTTCATATTCTAGCGGGTTAACTGAGGTTTTGTGATTAACTTCGACACACATATCATACCGCCATCATGTTGCGCAAGGTGCGCGGGCGGTTTGGCGACAAGGTGAGTTTGGCGCAATTCGGCACTAGCGGCGCGAGTTACTGACTTGCGCAGTTGAACCCAGATGATGCCTTTTTGAGTTGTAAGTGTCGGGAACAGAATCTGTCGCCTTGGTGATCGAACACGGTATACTTACAAGTCGTCCTTGGGTGCTCATAGATTACGACGTGCGATGTATGGAATCAATCCCCGAAGTGAGAAAGAAAGGGTTGGTGGCTAACGAACATGCAGTGACAAGAGAGGATATGCAAACTCTTAAGAACGACTGGCTCACAGATAATGTGGGTTTGAATGGCGAGAACAATCCTTCTAGCTGGGACATATGAGCTAATCTGTCATAGATCATTTCATTCTGGGAGGAGTAAGTCCCTAGAGTCGGTCCGACATACTTCACAGTACCGAACATGGCACTGATCTCCGACTTTCTTGCTCTAGATATCTCGAACATGAATTTCTTTCACGATACCAATCCTCCAATATCATCCTTCTCCGTCCCAGCATGTCATTCATGATCCTCCAGACCCCCGATCCACGCACCCTCCGCGAAGCACTCCCGGATTTCAGTCGAGCCACCCACGTCTTCCTCCCCATTAATGACTGCCGCAACGTCTCCCAAGCAGAAGGAGGCACACACTGGTCCCTCCTGTTGATCTCAGTCGTCGACCGCATCGCATTCCACTACGACTCGCTATACCAAGGAAACGTCTGGGAGGCAGACACGGTCACTCGCAAATTCGGATACCTCCTAAACATGCCCATCAGGTTCCTGCATCTGAATGACTCACCCCAGCAAGACGGCGGCAGCGACTGCGGCGTCTACGTGTGTATGAACATGCGACATCTTCTCATGAAGCGGTTGCTGATGGCAAGCGCACACGAGAAAGTGAGTATGAGTCTCGGAGGGCGCAAGGTCGATGCCAATGCTTCTCGCAAAGAGATGGCCAAGATTATCGAAGGATTCCGGAAAGAAGGCGAGCGTCGACGATCGTATGTCACCCGTGATCAACCTAGCTGCACGGTGCAGTAGGGGAACAGAAGCAAGATGCTAATATTGGAATTTTTCAGAACAAGCGCCAGTCCTATGGGGAAGAAATCGAGGAGTCCTCCGCGTGTTGATTGATTTGACCCTCTTTCCTTTGCTTATTTTTATGAGTTTACGTCTTCTTTTATGGTTCCCTTACACACTCTCAGACTCCTCTTCAGAGGATAAAGCTTCGTCAAAAACATGTGGACATTGCATTGACGATTGTGTACCTACCAGCGTTGCATTATTTGAATGCGTGTCATGAACTACATAATAACCTTCAAGGCACGTTTTACTGTACTGTCTAATTCTCATGAACTTATTTCTACTGGGTTATCCAAGGGATTTTATGTACCTCGGCATACTATCTATACATGTACTAATATAGTCTTTCTTAGGGTGTTTATATCTCACCTCATCAAGACCGCCGAGTGACCTATTCCACGAGTCATATCGCCACCAGTGTGATGGATATTCTGTCGCTGAATTTGGAAGATCCAATCTCATGCTGATAACAAACTTTGACCGAATCCATCTTCTAGGAAGATCGAGATCTGAACTATGAAAAGGTATCATGCATTTTCTTCATGATCATCGAAAGGAAAATGGGAAAGGACCGCAGTTTTCTCAAACTCAGTGCTTGAATGTTCCATCAGGCCATCCTTGATGCTCTGGATGACAGCCCTACACCGTTCAAGCTCATCCTCATCTGAAACCCAGCCTAAGGCGTCTGTCCCGATTACATCCCTCATCTCGCCTAGTTCTTGTAGTTTCTCTTGTTCTTGGCGATAATCCTCTGAACATTTCTGTATCTCTTCCTCAGAAAAGTGAATTGGACATTCAACAGATCTCGTTTGGGCTCCTTCGTCCAGCGACATAGGCCAATTCTTAAGGATCTGCAACATGGCATACTTCAAGGAGACAGAATCTCCTTCCCAGGGAGCCTGTGCATGATGAAAAAGTTTCGCTCGTAGCATACAGTTTTCGGATCTGATAGCGTCAAAATGATCCGGTAGAGATTTCATGGTCAACGCAGCATAATAGAAATGTACGATCCGTCTCCGCATCGTCTCTTGAACGGTTTCCTGTTCTTCATGGCTGAGTTGATCAAAATTATCTGGCAATTTGACCTCTGGCTTAGATAATGTCTCGGATAATGGATCGCCCCAATTTTGAAAATGGTCGGGGATTCCAGCGCATAGACAGAGGGGTAGGATAACTGTATGTTGCCAGTCAATTATCCCTACCACGTCGTTAGACGTATTCACCAGGATATTGCTAGGTGAAAAGTCCGGATGGCGAAGAGTCGGGCGGGACATGCGGTGGCCGGGTGGAACATCGAGGCAGGGCGCTAATTTCGAATAATTGGTAAGGAGATGCTGGTACGGAATAGGCGAGATGTTTTGGAGCTGGTGTATTTCTCGTAGGTATCTTTCGACGTGTAGGCGTGGTTTGCCGAATCTTTTACAGAACTCTATCTCACGCTTAGCAGGTGCTTCGAAGCATGCAGAAAAGGTATTCCCTAGCTCGAGGTTAATACTTCTAACGAAAACAGGTGCCCCTAGATATAAGACTCTAGATATAAGACTTACATGGGCCACGGTCAACCTCTAGAGAGGTACGTTCTCCATACCACCATTCATACTGTGCAGTTGGGCCAACGACGATATCGTCCGAGACCGGGATAAAGTGCTGTGAGCTGTCAAGATCACGGCGGTGAAAAAGACTTCCGCTTGCTGGGAAGTTGATGCTCATAAACTGTCTCTCTATATCAACGATCTGTCTTATTATTTTGACCCGAGTTTTAGTATCCATAGAGAACCACTGGTCACTCAAGGGTGTTCCTTCAAGCCTTTCAAGCATAATATATTCGGTTCCAACGGCGTTTGTCCGATCTGGAGAATATGTAAGGACTTTCGGGACTGGGACCCCATGAGCACGCAGAAGTGCGAGTGTAGCAGCTTCACTAGCCACTGCATGATGCTTCGGAACAGTCGTCTTGTATGGTATCCTTGCAAGAACTGCATATCCGTCATTGAAGGTGACTTGCAAGATACGGTTAAAGCCCCCTCGGCGAGTTTTGTGATCGAGGCCACGCCATTGGGGTGTCGATTGACAGAGTCGCAGGTCGCCCTAACAAGAGCATCCACATCAAATTGAATACGGCGTTCAGCGCGGCGAAGCTCTTCGTTGAATCTGTTTTAACGCGGCAAGTCAGTTTATCGCAATTGACGCGTTCGGCAGCGCAGCTACCTACCGTCACGACTCACAGAAAGCGCCCGGAGGTGTATTCGAACAGATCAGGATTACTCCTCGTAGAGGGCATCCTCCGAGGTGATGACTTCGAGTATCGACTAAAAAGTCTCGAAAAGCGTCGCATTTTCACAGATGGCTGGCGTTACTCCTAAGCTGTTATTACTATTATCTATGTTGTAGGGTACTACTTCCAAAGTTAGCTAGTCCCATTCTGGTCAGCGTGTTATTACTCAGCAGAAATGCGACCCACGTTTCTCTCTTCCAATTCGGGTTAGCGCCCGGAGGTGTAGTCAGTTGCCCAATAGGAACGCAGTGTGATCCATATATGTATATAGAAACCTTGCCAACAGCGAAGCAACAGATACTCCGTACAGTGGTACATATTTGACATTAGGTACTTTGACCTAGCACCCACTTTGTAGCTTTCCAGGCAGATATGGAAATTCAATTCAATTTAATAGCTAGTAATACACAACTTGATTTTTAAATATAGTAGACGGTCTAAAGCGGGGCCTGAAGTATGATGTTGATTGAGTACAACTTAAACGCACTATCACCAGGATGCGCAAAACTGACATGTCTTAGGCCGCTGAGAAGGAAAAATCTATCTAGTCGATCTCACTATCGACCGCATCAAGAGCTGCCTGGACATGTGATCGGAGATGTAAAGCTCATACCGCCGAGTTATTAAACTTTCCTATCGCCCTTGACCAAATTACCATAAAGCTATGCTCTGCTCTAGAACACCGGAGAAGATATCACGGCTGATCTAGGGGACCCAGAACCTGCCAATAGATTAAGATACAGTGGATCATCTTGTGAACGGGTGCTTATTGTATGATGACTTAGAACTTCACTAGAACACCCATTGGTTGCAGACATGTTATTAAATTATCAGCTAGCTGAGGTGCACTCCCTTGCCACCGTATTCCTATAGGGAGGCCCACCGTAGCGAAGGCTTCCTTAGTGACCGATTATGGCATAAAATGGCACTTATTCTCTTATCTCCCTTAAGTAAACCTAAGTGTTGCCCTGTGAAGCACCACTTTTTCTATCGCGAAAAACCTCGAGGATAATAGCCAGATTATTCGATGACATTGGGATTTCTTATTTACCGAAAATCCTTCTCCCAGGTTTTGGTCGTAGATTGGTACTCCTAGACGGTCTAGTATCAAACGATTCCCCGACGTAGCAGTAGCAGTAGCAGAAACAAACTTGACATCACATATCCTTCAGCTGGTCGAGTACGCTTGCCAGGTTGCGTCCAGTAGCGTTTGCGTGCTCCGCAAAAATTGCTAGGTAGGTATTATAGATCAGTATACGTAAGGTAGGAAGAATTTGTGACTAGTTACCATCAGGTGTTCCGTCTAGAACTAGATGATGCATCTTTCCGCCTATAAACAAAGTTGCAGGGCTTGTATTCAACTCTGTCTGGCGAGGAATTTGCCTTGGGGTATAGAGGCGGGGGTAACTCGTTGATCCTAGCAATAGAATCAAACTGTTAAGGCTCGGTTGAATAAGAATCTCGCATAATGACAACGTACCAAATCCAAAGTGTTGAGAATCGTGGAAAAACGTAAGTTGATAACGATATTCAGCACTAGCTGCAGATGCTGGTATAAAGGGGCTAGCAGCACAGAGTATACTACCAACCTCTTGCTCAATCAAAACATAAGTTTCTCCAGGTTCGCCAACAATGGCAGGCACCTTTCTAGTAACTAGATTTCCTCTTGTATCATAGGTAATGAAATCTGTTATGAGGTGATGAAGAAGTCGCGCGCTACGAGCGCTTCTAGGGCAGGGAAAGGAAGAGAGGGGGCGAAAAGCACAGCGAAACATATTGGATCGGACTAATTGAAGACTCAAGTTAGTAAAGGGACAGGCAATTCTTCCGCATTTAAGACGTACAATAGGCTGGACAGGTTGTAGAATACATAAGCATAATAAAGGTCTGTCATGGATTGACTGGGAATAGTCCTCTTACATACCCTTTGTCTCGGGGTGGAAGAGTAAAGAGTATATCAGCGGATAAGTTGCGTTGGAGATCAGTTGCGTTGGATCAGTTGTGTTGGATAAGTTGCGTTGGATAAGTTGCGTTGGGTCAGTTGTGTTGGATCAGTTGTGTTCGGAGAATCCCAGTCAGGCGCACAGGGCATTTGATAACGTGTGGAATGGAACGACGAGGCTCGTGGATAGATTCCGCCTCTGCACCCGCCTTCGCGGCGATCGTCGCGTCGGTCAATGACGCACTAGCCGTGGAAAAGCTTCCTTCAATTGAGGTTTCCTCAACTCATGGTGGTATTCAGAAGGGTGGAAGTCCTTCACCGTGACGGAGGGATCTATCCCGGGTTGCAACACAACCGGTTTTCCCGCCATGGAAGGATGGGACATTGCCAGTGGTTAGAGCACTAGAAATTGAATTCCTCTTATATATCAGATAGGGTGTCCAAGATAGTATATATTAGACTACAATCAATGTACTGTTTGTAAGGTTATGGATGTCGTTGGGGGGCAAATGTGTATACGATACATGTTGTACATACCTAGTTAACTAATGTTAAGGTAGTTATAAGGAGTAGAGACACGTGCATAAAAACAAGTAGAAGTTAGCTATTTTATCAAACGCCCTCATAAAAGTCCAGTTCATCTCCAGTTCATCAGGGCTGGTAGCTCCGTATCTTATCGCCGTGCGGAGCCAAAGTCCAAGCGCGCAACGTCAATTCCCCTCGTCTCTCAAATCCACTTTTCTCCATCATCTCCAACATATTGAGAGTGACCCAAAATCCCAGTCGGGCTGAACCGGGTAGATGCCGCAGAACTCGAGAGGCGACACCGAGCAGAGCGGTAAGCGCCAATCGATCGGCAAGAGGAAGCTTTCTGATCAAGGAGAGCCGTCGCAGCCGGCACAACAGACCATCTCCGAGCTCCTCTCCCAACGATATTCACCCGACCGAAGCCTCGATTCGCAGACAAATAAACGTTCTCGCCTGTCGCCATCCCCTTCACGCCCCTCCTCAACACAAACGGTCCCACATAAGATGTATCCGATTTCCGGCTCCCCGCCTAAGAATGGCGCGCCTGGTCGGGGACTGTCTGGGCCAAACGGTCCCATCAGACCCCAAGGTTTGAACGCTAATACCCGCCCAAACAACTTTTCTCCTCACACCGGCGCGAAAAAGCTCGTCGTCAAGAACCTCCGTATCGGACCACGGCTTAACCAGGAATCATATTTCGATAAGGTGTGGTCGCAGCTGGATGCGGCTCTAGCCGCTATTTTTGATGGCAGGAAACCCGAGAGCTCGCTGGAAGAGCTATACAAAGGCGGGGAGAACGTGTGCCGCCAGGAGCGGGCGGACTTGTTGGCTAAGAAGCTTCAGGATCGATGCAGAGAGTTTGTCGGTGGGAAAATGCGCACGACTCTTGTTACCAGAGCTGGAGGTAGCACTGCTGTTGGTACATTGCGGACTGTGATTGAAGCATGGTCGGCCTGGCACTCGAAGCTGGTATGTGGCAAGGAAATATCTCGAAGGGAGGTTCGCAGCTAACTTTTCCGCTCCCCCAGGTTACTGTTCGCTGGATCTTCTATTATCTCGACCAGTCATTCCTCTTGCATTCTAAAGAACAGCCGGTGATCCGTGAAATGGGGTTGATTCAATTCCGGTCTTACATCTTCTCTGACGCCAGTTTGGAGCCAAAGATTTTGAAAGGAGCATATGATTTGATTGAGGCGGATCGAAGCGGATTTACAAAGGCATTGGCAGATTCATCTCTGCTAGCAGAGGCCATAGAGCTTTTCCACAGCCTCGATGTTTATGGGAGTAACTTTGAGCCTTTATTCATGGCCAAGTCCGAGGAGTTTGTAAAGGAGTGGTCTCAACAACAAGCAGCAGGAACCCTAGCCGCATACGTCGAGAATGCTCACCAGCTGATCGAACGTGAAGTAGAACGGTGCGGGCTATTCTCTTTCAATCGAAGCACGAAGCTCAAGCTGTCCGAGCTCCTGGATGAGACTCTAGTCACACAACAAACGGACATGTTGACCAGTGAAAGTGAAGTGCTTGGTTTGATGCGAGCCGGCAATAAGACCGCCCTGAAGCAACTATACGGTTTACTGGATCGGCGAGATCTTAGTCTCAAATTGAAGCCTGCATTTAGGAAGTACATCATCGAGGAGGGCGAGGGGATCGTGTTTGATCAAGAAAGGGAGGCTGACATGGTCGTCCACCTGCTCCAATTTAAGCAAAAGGTTGACGATATTTGCGCCAATGTCTTCCAGTCGAACGAGGAATTAGGCCACACGGTCCGCGAAGCCTTTGGTACCTTTATGAACCAAGGGAAGAAGATGGACTCCACAGGTGGCACCGACAACCCCAAGTCGGGTGAAATGATCGCCAAATATGTGGATAGGCTGCTTAAGGGCGGTTACAAGCTGCCACCGGGGCGTAATCCCGAGGAAATAAGTCTGATGTCCGACGATGCAGAGCTTGACCGACAGCTTGATCAAGTTCTCGACCTCTTCCGGTTCGTACATGGAAAGGCCGTCTTTGAAGCCTTTTACAAGAACGACCTTGCCCGGCGACTCTTGATGAAACGAAGCGCGAGCAACGATGCGGAAAAGAGCATGTTAACTCGTTTGAAGAACGGTTTGTCGTATCGAAGAACCTACATTTATGCCCTTTGACTAATATTTTGGTCAGAATGCGGGTCGAATTTCACCCATAACCTTGAGTCCATGTTCAACGACATGGACACTGCTAACGATGAAATGACGGCCTTCAAACGGTCGCAACAGGAGGAGCGGAAGGGCCGGTTCGAATTCGAAGTCAACGTGCTCTCTGCCGCCTCCTGGCCGACATATCCTGATGTCCCCGTACGGATTCCCGCAAAGATTGCACGCTCGATCAACAAATTCGAGACATTCTACCACGGCAAACATACAGGCCGCAAGCTCACCTGGAAACATCAACTGGCGCATTGTCAGCTGACAGCAAACTTCCCCCTTGGCAAGAAGAACCTAGTAGTCAGCTCCTTCCAGGCGATCGTATTGCTGCTATTTAACGATATCCCCGATGGCGAGAGCATGCAGTACCCCCAGATCCAAGAAGCGACCGGATTGTGTAAGTGGACCATCTACCACGTCCCCAAAGAGTCAAACAATCCCTAATATAACACACAGCGGACCCGGAATTGAAGCGAACACTCCAGTCTCTCGCGTGCGCCAAGTACCGAGTCTTATCCAAGACCCCCAAGGGCAAGGATGTGAACTCCAGCGACCAATTCTCGTACAACACGAGTTTCAGCGACAAGCAGATGCGCATCAAGATCAACCAGATCCAGCTGAAGGAGACCAAAGAGGAGACCAAGACGACGCACGAGCGGGTTGCGGCCGATCGTCATTTCGAGACGCAAGCTGCTATCGTGCGCATTATGAAGAGTCGCAAGGCTCTCAGTCATGCCGAGCTGATCGCGGAGGTTATCAATGCTACTAAGAGCCGGGGTGTTCTTCAGCCTGCGGAGATTAAGGGCGAGATTGAGAAGTATGTGTCTTCACTACTACCGGTAGTCTCGGTTATCACCCACGAATTGAATTGTCTAACATTGTTTTTCCCTCTAGGTTGATCGAGAAGGAATACATCGAGCGCAAGGAAGGAACTAATCAATATAGCTATGTGTCATGAGGCATTATGTCTACATGTTGAGAGCTGCAAGTAGGTATTTTATTTCACTGAATGCACAGATTATCTTGGTTTATGTTTGATTCTTGGAGTGTGTGGACTATTTAGCATGTTTTCGGCAATTGATTAATATTGTTATACCCTTGGGGAAATAAAGAAATAACGGAGTAGCTCCGGTCTTACACAGTTGGAGTACTTGACCTCGGCCAGCGCCGATGATTAATTAAACCAAGGTCAAAGCCACTAAAATACGAGAGATTAGGTAGAGGGGGAGACTAAAGAAGAAATCCGTGCCACCATTCGTTAGGGTACTCTGTGAGTAAATCTCAGTCCGGGCTCAAGCTCAGTGAGGCCGGGTTTGTTTAGATTCAAAGGTAACTAACTTGTCGATAGGAATTCCCTCCCATCCAATAGCAATGCCTAGGCTATTTAGGAAATTGCCCAAGTCTCCTTTTGTATTCACAGCTCTAGGGCCTTCATGCCGAATCATACGTGGGATCTACCTATTGCCCTTTCTTTCCCTTTCCCCTTCCTTTTCCCATTTTCCGATAATACTTAAAAAAAAGGACTAGCTTTAGAATACGGAGTGAAATATAGGGGGCAAACGTCTACTTTCTTTGAATTTTTCAATATGTCCTCCAGCAAGACACACTCTAGCCCTCGATAGCCTTATTCTCTTGGACGGGTGAGGGTAATCAGCTTAGATAATTGGAGAAATGAACAACCGATAGTATAGCTTGCCCTAGAGAGGGTGCTAGTAGTTCTTTAAGTAGCTTATAGGGGTCCTCCCTACTAACGCCTAGAGAAAGCATGACATAAAAATGTTAAAAGCACAACTAAAATGGTCTTATAACTACGAGGCCTCGCTACTGGTCGTCCCCGTGTTTGATTACGCAGCCGCATTGGAGGCCTTATATCCTTAGTATTCTAATTAGAAGATAAAGCGATGCCGATGAAGAATCAGAATCCCTACGAGGATTGTACTATATTTCCGGCATAGACTACTCTAGAACTAACGCAATCTCAACCACTGCCTTAACTGGCAATGTTCTCGTTTCTAGTCGGTACTAGTGTGTAGCTGATTTAACGCGACAATCGCTAAGCCTAATGTCTGGCCGTTGATCATCACTAGATGCAAGTTTTGTAGTTCTAGGTAGGGTCCTGGATTTCTTCAGAACACGACGCCTAGCAACAGCGGTGGATATATACCGTAGGAAATTAACCATCTCCTAGATCTTCGGATTACGTTCTGATATAAACGGCTATGAAGTTGTTACAATGATACTAGTTTACATCGTGACTTAGTTACCCGTATATCGATCAATAATTTCCGGTGTTTCCCAGTGTTTCCCAGTGTTTCTCAATACTTCCACCCAGTATTTCCCAGGAAATTTGTCAAGGCACCAGTCACGAATTCTTTCTTCGTCACTACCGAGGCTTTATGGCACGCCCTAGGTTAAATGAATCCCGTTAGATCCCCCACCCTTAAGGTATCAGCTGTCAGAAAGATTTTATCGCTCCAATGTTCTCTTTTCTACCATGAAGATGACATCAGCATCATGTGGCTTAGTTCTGTTTACCGGACTGGGGAAAACGGAGGGGTTGAGCAACCACCTGATAGAATAGTAAACCTAATATATATAGCCCTACTATTAATTTGCCCCTTAGCTAGAGGTAAAATAACTAGGATCGACCGACAAATAGATAACGGTCAAGAGTTCTAGTGAACAACTACATTTAGATAGGACTAGCGTAGTGCATTTTATTAAGGTGAGGTCTCCCGAGGTCGCGTCGTCGTGCTTAGTAAGTAGGTCAGGCTCAGGTCAAACTCAGTGAGTGATCTCGGGAGCGTGTTGATTATATAATACTCAGGAGCGTGCTCAGTTCTACTCAGTGAGCAAAAAGCGGCAAGGACTGAGCACTAAGACGGAAATAGAAAGCCAGGAAGTGGCAGATATAATGGAACACATTAGGATAATATTATAATATATTATGAATAATGAATGAATATCACTATAAAGTACGGGATAACAGCCGAATGCACCTGATACCCACAGTTATCCCCATTGGAGAGGCTTAACCCTATGAGATCAACGATATTGAAAGGAACACCCCATGACCTGGAACTACATATATATTGACCCCACAACACCCCTGGATCTGACAGCAGATCCGAGGCTGGATGCTCCTTTTGTATGTGAGTACCGGAGTAGATCCTCCTTTTTTTTTTTTCGAGGTCCCATGATGTCCCCACTTAAAACTTGCAGTATTCCATGTATATGTTGTATGCCCTGGCAATTGGCATTGCCATTGGCATTGAGATACCATATTGTAGGTATTATGGTGAGAGTATCTCAATAGTAACTGAGAATAAGCTTAAAAGATGGGATAGCTATCCCTGGAATACATCAATCTATATAACGTCCATGGGTATACAACATATATAGCAAGTAAGAGGTGGTAGGTGCACCAGGAATGCCGGCATACCTACCCAGTTGAGGTTGGAACAAAAGTCCACTCGGACGAGAGTGGATCGAATTGCATTGCAAAGCTCTGGATGCATCGAATCTTACGTTCTAGGAATGTTCTCTGGCGGTGAAAACGCCCATTCGGACGATAGAAGACGCCTTTCTGGAATGTGGTGCCTGGCGGGATATCCCTAGAGGGTAACCCGAACCGCAGATCCGGGCCTTGGATGTTCATGTGAGCGGAAAAAAAAAGGAAAAAGAAAAGAAGAACAGTACGTACTTCATTGTACGATGTGTGTACACGATGTACGTACTCAGGTTCCTTAAAGAGGGAGAGGGTACCCTCTGTAGTTGAACACGTACCTTGTACTCCCACACTTCTCTCCCCCGACTTCTCCGTACGTGAATCCCAACAATATACTTGCCCAGGCTATGTATAAGTATACTAACATTATATCACTAAAGAAACCCACTTTTTCCCCGCCTTCAAACATCCTCAAATCCAATCCGAGAGCTTCTCGCTGGCGTCGACTTAGGTTCAAAATATCTTGGAAATCTTGGGAGCCTCTATATCCTCATTGGTGAAAAGCGAACAGTCTCCTTAGACTTGGATTTTATGTTGGAGAAACATTTAAAGCCACGCGAAAACCCGGTCAAAAACCAGTGATCTCTTCTTATTCTTCTTTTTTCTTTTTGGAATCTGAAGTCCTATATATATATATCCACTAGTTTCCCAACTGTCCACTTTTGATCAACAATGCAGAGTACGCTCCACACCCTCTGATCCCCTCAGATCCCCTCAGATCTCCCCCCAGATCTTCCCATTTTCCCCACAAATCTGACCATTTTCCAGCCAAACATTTCTTTACCGACCCAAACCATCTGGTCCTCACAGCGCTTAACTCGCTTACACTCACAAACCCATCTTTGGCCCTGGACCGCCAGAACAAGATCATTTTCCGCCGTCCAGATGCGCCCCGTAGAGCAAACAAAGTCTCCATCGTGACTGGCGGCGGTTCCGGCCACGAACCCGCATTTGCAGGCTTCGTCGGCCATGGACTCTGCGATGCCTCGGTCGCAGGTACAATCTTTGCTTCGCCGTCTGCCGAGCAGATCCGTAGAGCGGTGATCGATCGCGTCCCCACTGATAACGGCGTGCTGATCCTTCCTATGAACTATACCGGTGATGTGCTGAATTTCGGTATGGCCACGGAGAAGTCCCGTGTTGCTGGGATCAAGACGGAATTCTTTGCTATCAATGACGACGTTGGTGTTGGTCGTCAGAAGGGTGGAAAGGTCGGTCGTCGTGGTATTGGTGGTGGTGTATTGATTCTGAAGATGGTCGGCGCTTTGGCTGAAGCTGGGTGAGTTGATATCACATCACATATCGCATGTTTACATGTTTACATGTTATACCTCTTTATCGCCATCGAATCAAGACTAACATGTTCCCCCCACAGTGGCTCCCTGGACGACGTCTACGCTCTAGCTCAGCTAGCAAACGCAAACCTAGTCTCACTAGGATCATCACTAGAACACGTTCACGTGCCAGGCCGCGGTGTACCCGAAGACACGATCCCGCACGGCGAGGTCGAAGTCGGCATGGGAATCCACAACGAGCCAGGCTCACACCGCGTGAAATTCGACCTCGTCGAGCTGGTCGAGGGTATGTTGCTACAGCTCCTCGACCACAATGACCCAGACCGCTGCTACGTCACCCGTAAGCCGGAGGATCAGTTCGTCCTGCTGATTAACAATCTTGGCGGCGTTAGTCCGCTCGAGCTCGCCGGTATCACAGACGAAGTTTACCGCCAACTCCAGCGTGATTACCAGGTCAACATGGTCCGCGTGATCCAGGGAACTTTCCTTACCAGTTTGAACGGCCTCGGATTCAGCATCTCGCTGCTGAAGCTGGTCGACCCAGGCGTGGGTGTGAAAACCACCATGCTTGAGCTTCTCGATGCACCCGCTGAGGCGGTTGGATGGTCTGCTCCGGTGAATACTTCAACCTGGGAAAACAACCGTAATGCGGACGCCGTTGATCTGAAGACATCCAATCTGGCCGAAGACATCCACAGCAACCTACAGCGTAAGTTTCCTTTCGCATCCCACCCGTCTTCTCTTCCCCAAGAACAAAACTAACCCAACCCTAGTCGACCCAAGCCTCCTCCAAAAGGCCCTAAGCGCCGGCCTGCAGCGTGTAATCAAAGCCGAAGCCGAAGTAACCCGCTACGACACAATTGTCGGCGACGGCGACTGCGGCATCGGCCTAAAGCGCGGCGCCGAGGCAATCCAATCCCTCCTAACCAACGCCACCCCGCCGCTAACAAACGACGTGGTCGGCACCGTCGCGCGAATCGTGACAATCGTCGAGAACGTAATGGACGGGACATCCGGCGCGATCTACGCGATCTTCCTGAATGCCCTAGCACACGGCTTATTAGCCCAGGACACATCTTCGCCTTCGACGATCACGACAGAGACGTGGGCGAAGGCGTTGAAGTCTTCGTTCGCGGCATTGGGGAAATACACGCCTGCTAAGCCTGGTGATCGGACGCTTATTGATGCGCTTGCGCCGTTTGTTGATACTTTGCTTGAGACGGGGGATGTTAGGGTTGCGGCGGCGGCGGCGCAGCAGGGGACTGAGTCTACGAAGGCTATGAAGGCGAGTCTTGGGAGGAGTGTTTATGTTGGTGGGGAGGAGGAGTGGATTGGGAAGATTCCTGATCCGGGCGCTTTTGGGTTGTCGGAGTTTTTGACGGGGCTTGCTGAGGGTGTTTAGGGTTATGTGTTTGGGTTGCGGGTTGCGGGGTTTTGGGGGGTGATTGTATACTTAGCGACATACCTGGCCCTTCCTTTTTCTCTTTTGTTGTTCATGGCTGTGTCTTGATATCTTGATACAGCTTGATATGGTCATTTGATGATAGTGATATTCTTATTTGGTTGATATTACATGGCGAAGGATAAGATATAATAAGAATAAGATATAATATTTACCTCCCTTGGGCTTGGGCCTGGTAGGCGAAACCTAGCTTGTGTGTACGCAGTGTCTAGTATAGCGGAATAAGCGACGATAATCTACATCTCTGAGGCTGGGGCTGGATGAACCCTAGCTTGCAAGACATCCCCGAATGACGAGCTCGCAGGGGGAGTATGGGTCATAGGATCTATGGTAACTTGCTAGCTTACGACCATCTACTGATGTCTGAGGAAATTTTTCTATTAACATTGATTGCTAACCAGCTCTGCCCAGGTTGACGCCGCCCGAGGATTCCCTCGACAAAAAAAAACAACAACGGGTCTAGCAGCCCGCGCAAAGATCTGAACGCCAACAAGTTTTTTTAGTCCATCCCCCTTGGAAGATCAAAAAACAAGACAAGATCAACCAGAAAAGTCTTATGCATGTAACAGTTACTTTGGGACAAGTAACCATAACAATCAAGACAGTGGTTGGATCGGCCAACAGTGTTCTGGCGGGGACCAGAAGCAAGGGAGGAAAAGTGGGATGTGAGGGGAAAGGAAAGAGAAAAGGGTATCGAGATCGATTACATGATAACCCGCCCATGGAAAAACGTTTATGGGTTCGAGATGCTGTGCAAATAGCTGGATATCGATCATGTCAACATGGGAATCGAAGTGTGCGAGAGGAAAGTGTGATGAGTTGCTCAGCTGAGCAGGACCAGAATGACAGTGTCGCCGCGAAGGAACCTAAAGATAAGCCATTAGTTTAGAGACCGTTTCAATGATAGGGAATAGGGACGAATATCAGTCCACAATTTGCACGTACATCTTGCTGATGAAACGGTCCTTGTTCACGCCTTTGCCCTTGGCACCCTTAGGCTTCTCGGTCCATATTTCCTTAACATTCTCGAGGACCATGTTGCAGTGTCGGTCAAAAGCCTTGACACGGGCCAACAGCTTGCGGTTGTTTCGGCAGGAAATCAGGACCTGGGTGTGTGCGCGGGTAGCGGTCTGAAGGATAGACAGCGGACCGGCGGTGAGCTCGTGCTCCTCAACGAGAGCGACCTCATATTCACTGTTGAGATGCAAGATGCAAGATTAGTTTTTTTTCTTTTCCCATGCTATATGTGCTTTGCGCAGCCTGCAGAAGAATGTGACGACGTCGGTCGCAAAGTTTCCGAGATGCGGGCGCGGTACGCAAACCCCGCGAGTCCGACAATCAGGCAGAAACTCCCGAGGTCAAGGGACAAGTGATTACTCGTGATGAGGAAGACCACATGGGAAGGGAGGGGGGTAAATCCAATGTAACGGGTGTGCATACGTGAGCTCGCTCTTCGGCTTGTTCAGAAGGTCTCTGTTCGGATTGTTAGCTGATTGATCTTCGACAAAGCTATGTGTCATTGATATATTAACATACTGAATCTGGGGTTCGGGAGCAGTCGACATGGTGGGCATAAAAAGGTCGTGGAAGTCGAGAGATTCCGTTGATGTGACAGTTCCAAAGGTGGTGGAGGAGAGTTCAAGTCACGTGGAAATCATTTCAAACACCTGAGGAAAATATCAACACCTTAAGTTTCAGGCACCAACTCCCAGCCATTTCCCGAGGTCGCGATTGGTTGCCGTCACGTCGCGTCACGCTTGTTTGGTGATCTTTCGAGATAGCTTGGACCCGCGCATGCAAGGCTTCTTAACCTCATCCCTTCCTCACTTTTCTCTCTTCCACTTCTGTCAGCTCATGCAGAGCTAGTGGAGAGACTATTGTTGCTCTTTTCTGTTTAATTGGTACGAATTGGTTTTTTCCCTTTTCCCGTCCCTATGCTTCCCCTCTGCGAGGATATGCAAATCAATTGCTAACATTCCAGGCCTGCAGAGAAAAAAAAAAGACCCCCCACTACTCCGTACCTACTCCTGCATAACTGTCTATTCTCCCGGTCGACGAGATCCTAGATAATGCACTGCTGATCGGTTGGCTCGCTAATACGTTCTGGTGCATCCCCGGTCCTGAGTGAAAGGGCTTTCTTATAATTTCGCTCCGCTCTCTCTCCCCTCTTTCTACCTGTCAACTTTTTTGGACCTCGACCCTCATACCTTTCCCCATACTTGAATACCTTTTGCTCGCTATCCTCCATTTCAACCCCAGAATTTGATCCACCGTCTTGCATGGTGGGCAACAAAGTCTGATGAGATGGAATCTCAGGACGGTATTGATGTCCGCCCTATGAGGCGTATGTTTTCCACTACCCTTCTAATAATGAGGTTGATTGAGTGGCAACTAAACATGTTATCCTACAGTGAAAGTTCTTTACACATTCGACAACGAAAATAAGACCAATTGCCTTGCTCGGTGGCCACACGTGCTTGACATCCAAACGGCTTTTCTAGACGAGAACACTCCCGTTGGAGTGATCGAGTTGAAAACATGCATCCAGGCAATCGTCTCCGCTAGGTTTGACTCCCTTACCCTCGGATGACCAAAACAGCATACTTACCCAGTTCCTTGTTCAGCCCGGAGCTTGTCGGTCAATTAGGGAAGGATTATACCGTTTATGCCTATGACTATTCCGAATTCGAAACCCCTCTTGTCGGACAAGGCATGCTTTCTGGGGTGCTGGCCACCTTCTCATCGACACCCGAGACACCCAACAGCCAGTCGAAGACTATGATTACTGGGCGGGTTTGCAAGAGCCCTCTCAGTGGTCTCTTCTCCAAAGGTGCCCAAGAGACGTTGGAGGTCAAACTACGGCTGGTGCCTGTCCCGACCGTCTCTCAGAGTAAGTACTTCACTAGCATGCAGCAGCATCAGAAGTTGACAAATGGCAATTCAGACGACTTTGACACCCAATCATGGACAAGTTTTGTTCGCCAAAGCCCCGCCCTCCTGGAATCCTCAAGAAGCCAGAGCCACAACGACAACGTCGGATCTCCGATGCATCAATCTGGTATTGAGAGATTCCACCAGCTCTTAAGCGAAGGCTCAACGCCACGAGAGTTTCCTACATTCCACAACAATGGATCGGTCCGCTCGGTATCGCCTTCACACTCATACGCCGGCAGTCGAGTGTCAACACCTGGTGGATGTCGAACACCAGCTCATCATCAATCCTACACCAAACAGAGCATTCCCCATAGTGATATGATTCGCCCATCCTCAAGTGCCTCTATGCGGGACTGCGACAACCAAACCCAGCTTTCACACATCTCACAGAACAACCTTCGAAGAGGGTCCATTCAGTCAGGATATGGCAGTGGTGACGAGGAATCAACGGAGGCCCCGGCCCGGAAGAGAGCCAAGGTGTATCAAGCAAACTGGCCCGGAAAGTCAGGTATGAACATCGAAAGACAACCAAGCTCGCTTCGAGTTGCAGCCAGCACGGCGGCCTCTGTACGAATCCACCGCCCAACCCCCGTGAACCCTGCTCTCGCGGTTGAGCATTCCCACGAAGAACCTGTCCGCCCACCCACCCCCATATCTCGACCATCCGATTTTGCCCGTCGAAGCCGACCCACGGGTAGCTTGTTGCGGGAGTCGTCGAGCATGAGCATTGCCTCGTGTCCTGCTCAGTACAATTCTCCATACTGTATGAGCGATGACATTCCTACCACAGACGCCGCCGGTCCCTCTCCCGAGGACACTCGCTACCAAGGTCTCTTCGAGCCATCTTTCAACATCCCATCGTCACCTCCGGTTTTCGATAGCCGGTTACCAAGTAGATCAAGCCCCGTCTTGCCTACCATGTCTCTGGACAATGATTCCGGCTTCATGAGTGCTGGACCGGACGAACTCATGGATGATGAAACCGTTATCCCCTTAGACGACTCCGGAATGGAAGTGTCTCGTGGAATAACCCGAGACAAGTGCTCTGTCCGCACTACCGTGCAGGCAAACTCTCCAGCCAGCATTGTCAGTGCTGCGCAGGGAACCAACAATGATCCTCTTCCCGTCGATGATAATCCAACGGAGCAGGTTTCAAAACAGCCACCGGGTCCGGTATCTCATGCTCCCCCTTCTCGCCCCGCTCAGTCCCGTCCCACATCCCGTCCGCCCACAGCTACGACATCGAGACCTTCTTCGAGCTCTGGCACACAACGATTGGCCCCCAAACCCCTCGCCCCGGCGCCACATATCTACCACAATGAAGTCCCCCAAATGTTCCGCGCAATCCCTGCTAGTGACCCCATTATTCCTCCTCGCTCTTCTGTGCCTGTGGATGTCACTTTCATGCCCTGTGAGACAGCTAGTTCCAATTCCAAGCAGTCGAAGCAATCTTCGAAGTCAAAGCCATCGACAAAACAAGGATCCAAACCGGTGCCGAAGAACATAAAGGCACGCTTGGACAATGCTATTCTCAACGGGCTAATTCCGCCATATTGTGAGAATTGCGGCTCCATCGAAACCGCCAGCTGGCGGCGAGCGTGGGTGAAAACAGTCAAGGGTAGCGAGAGCCTTGCAGAAGAGATGATGAAGTCTTCTCCCATGCTCTATTGGGAGGCCGTGGACCGAAACGATAAGGGTGAAGTGGAATGTTTCAAGATCTACAAAAAGGCTCTCGAGCAGGACGATAATGATTGGGATCAGATGACCTTCTGCAATCCATGCGGTCTGTGGCTCCACAAATTTAAACAAATGCGCCCAGAAGACAAATGGACCAAGCCGGGAGCAGCGAAACCGGCCAAGAAAAGCAACAAAAAGCGTCCTCTGAAGAGCCGAGAGGGTCAGGCCAAGTCCTGCCCTGCTGCCAGAACTCGGAGCAAGGCCGCACCAAAGAAACCTTCGGCTTCCTCTCCAGCACCCACTGAAACGTCTTCTGTCCATCCCGATGGGGAGACTCCCCAAATGGACAACGACGATGACGATTATCATGACGGCGAAGCAGAATATTCTCCCAACGAGTCTCATCGAGCCACCAGTGCCGAGTTGGAAGGGACCTTTGACACCCCAGGACGCCGATGGTCCAAGGAGGACGCCAGAGAGGTCCTGGCGCGCGCTACTAAGTCTAGCCCAGTGAGCCGTATGCACGCCCGCTCTGCTCAAAAGACAGATGCCAATAGTCTCACTCCCAGGCCTTTGAGAAGGTCACTTTTCCAGAATCCCCAGAATGGCGGGCCTCTAAAGGAGCTTGATTCTTCTGCAGTGAACAATTGCTCCCCGCGTCGCAGTCCTCGCATCGCCTCCACAAAAGATGACAAGCCGAGTCAACAGAAGGAGAACCTTGTACCCACTCCGCGAGATGACCTCGATGATCTGTTCGAAAGTCCCTCAATTGGATTTGATTCAGCAAGCCCTACTCCTCGCCGACGCAACCCGCGTATCAATGCGATTGACAAGCGTCTCTCTTTCCCCGCAAACTCCCCTATCATCAACAAACGCAAGGATCTAGGCTCGGTTATGTCTCCAGCTCGACTATCCGCAGAGCGCCTGCAGCGTATCCAATCAATTCACGGAAGTCCTCAGTCATCGCCACGGCAACAGAAGTCACCGGCTAAGCAGCAGTCTTTGGCACCACAGCCTGCCAACGACAGTCTTCCGGAATCCTTCGAGTCCCTTGATGGGATGATGCTCGGCATCTTCGATGACGCCGACAAGGCCGATGCTTTCTTCGAAATGGAGAACAACAAGTTCACTGGTGAAAACTGGGCCGAGTGGCTTCCAGCGGACTATGTCTCCCCTACTGGATCTTGCGAAACTCCTGCCAACGAGCTGCTCGACGCTCTTTTCTCCGACAACCCCAATGAGAAAGACAACTTCCACCCCGACCTCCTCCCTTTCAACTTCAATGATGTTGTCATTCCCGACTCCGGGTTCTTCAGTTCGGATGCGCTCACCACCGACGCACCCAAGAGCCAGCCCGCTTGTGAAGAACCTGAACGCCAGTAGGCTATCTCTTTTCTCTAAGACTGGGAGCGACTCCATGGATGTGCTTGCTACATGTCAACTCAATCATCTTTGCTTTTTTTTAAATTTTTTTTTATACATCCTTTGCTGTTCTTTTAGCGACGGCGTTCGGTTTATGGGTTGATCTTGTTGCATACAGCCAACGGATTCTGACTTCCACCTTGAGATTTGTGGTCTTTTCTTATTTTTTCAAACTGATGACCTGGAGTATCTTGAAAGAACTCCGAAACTGCATTCGCTGTATTCCCCTGAAGTGGAATCGGTGATCCTTGTCTGGGATAATACCCTTCCTATGTAGCTTTTATGATAGCACGAAATACTAAATCAAATCAAAAAATCACATTAACTATGTCCTGATTTGCCAACGAAAGTACCTAAGCACTTGCCTTAACTAATTGTCCTGTCGAAGAAGTAAAAATAAAAGACAAGAGCGAAGGGCCATCCATTTTAGGAAGGTACCTGGGGTGTGAACATATAAAAGGACCCCTCCCACCTTTCCCCCTCTTCTCTTCTTCCTCTCTTCTTTCTCCAGTCCTCTCCCTCCCGACCACCATCTCACCGTAGCCCCCATGAGACAGCATAGGGAGAGGGTACCGTAGCAACCCGGGTGCCTATGCATGAGACATCAACATCGTTGAGGCCCATGCAGATCCGCACCCAAATCAAACGAGTCTTTCTCGTGAGTGTTCTCCAACAAGTCGCTAAGCATTTGGGCACCATAGTTCACTTGTCGAGTCCCACGGAATACATGGGGGATGTTTAATCGCATCTTCTTTGATTGTAGAGCTAGTCACTCAAATGATCCTATTCTCTGTCCAGCATCCATATCTACTACTCTCTCAGTATTTGAGAAGTTTACCTCAATGTAAATTCTTGATTTGGAAGAAGCTTCGATCATAACCTCATATGTAAAACGCAAAAGCCGGGGAATCACAAAGGGAGAATCACAGTGACAGCATTGACATCGGTCAAATAGACATATGTCCCATAGGCTTTAGTAGAGGACGCCAACAATGTCACAACAACCAGGCTCATATCAGACCTGGGGACATATCCCTCAGAAAAACGACCGTATATTCAAATCCCTCAACTCATGACCCATCAATCGTAGAAGATAGTCTTGACCTTATGCGTCGCATTGACAACATTCTCATAGATCTTATAGTCTATATAATCACAAGACACACAAACACACACAAGTCAGTCTCTAGTCCAGTTTACCTCGAGGGAAAAGCATTCAACACATACCGCAATCGGCTGGGTCACCCCACTCCGTTGAGCCCAGTACACGAATTCCGTATCCCTAAAAGAAGCAAAGCATTAGAACACCCACTCTACATAGTTACCAAAGCCCGATTCCAGGATAGCAAGTCAAGTCCATTCCATTCCATCTCCCTCCGGGATAAATGTCAAAACCAAACATACCTGTCCACCCTCTAGATCAGCAACCTTCCCAACAACCTCAACCAACTTCCCGACTTGCAGACGCGCATCGGACTTCAAGATCAGAGTGACATCGCCATTGTTGCCGCAGGTGATTGTGCCGGTGTTCCCGTGGAGCGCGGTGACGGTGCCGAGTACACGGACGGTGTTCGAGCTAGTGCTGGAGGGGTGGAAGGCGTGGAGGTGGGAGGGGAGGATGCGGGGAGTCTGAAGGGACATTTTTTGAATATTGGAAGGTTCTTGACTGTCTGAGATTTCAAGATTTGACGGTGTCGAGGTGATGGGGTTCGTTGTCTTGGTTTTGATGCTGGAAAACGGCGGGGAGTGAGTTAAGGTTGATCGACGCGACGCTGGGAAACGCGTGGTCACGTGGTGATTAATTAGTATGAAATGGCTAAGTGGACTTTTTATGTTGGATATCTGGCAATACTATACTATGTGAAAGTATATCTAACTGGAGATTACGGTCTGGCCATTGTTGCGCCGAGAAAAAAAAAAAAAAGTACTCAGTTACAATAAATCAACAACTGAGTTGACACAGTCAATTACCACTTCTGCCCTCCTGCGCTTTGTGATATCATCACGTGATCGCATATCAATCTCCAGCAAAAGCTTCAGCCCGATACGTCAATTCAACGAGTCCTCACCACACCATACTACAGAGCTGACCTGGCGCGATTTTTCTGGCATTGAACTACAAGCTAAACAACGAAGCTCTATATCTCTCTACATAACCGACACCCACCCTCCTTCTACACACATCATATCCGACCACAATGCCTCCTCCGTTCCCCTCTTCCCACCGGGGAATGACCAAAAACCCCGTCAGACCTGCTCGCTACCGCCCTGGAAAGCCTATCGCAGAGGAACCCTCATCTGAAGAAGAGGAAGAAGAAGATGATGACAACGAAGAACGGGAGGCGCGACGAGAGCAAGAACGACGCAGACGAGCCGAGGCACTGCGCCGAGCAAAAGCGCCCAAAGCCTCATTACCAGCCCCTGCTGTAGCAGGTCAAAAGGTTGAGGAGGATGACGAGGAAGGGTTCGTCACCGACGACGACGAAGGTGACAAGCCCGCACCCGCGCCGAAAGCAGTACCGCATCCTACCAACGATTTAAAACCTACTGTGTCCACAACTGCTGCCGAGAGCGACGAAGAAGAAGAGGAAGAAGAGGAGGAGGAGGAAGAGGAAGAAAGCTCCGAAGAAGAGAGCAGTTCCGAAGACGAAGCACCCCGCCGCATGCTCATCCGACCAACATTCATCAAAAAAGACAAGCGGAGCACCGCAGGCTCAGCAGCAGGCCAAACACAAGCAGAATCGGACGCCGCTCGAGCCGCCGAAGCCGAAGCCCAACGCGCGGCGCAACGCCAAGAAAAAGCCGACCAATTAGTCCGCGACCAACTAGAGAAAGAAGCGATAGCACGGTCAACAGCGAATCGCGCGTGGGACGACGACGAGGTCGTCGAAGCCGAAGACGAAGAAGCCATCGACGACACAGACGGTCTAGACCCCGAAGCCGAGTATGCAGCATGGAAACTACGTGAACTGAAACGCGTTCAACGATCCCGCGAAGCCATCGAAGCCCACGAGAAAGAGATCGAAGAGGTCGAGCGTCGGCGAAACCTTACGGCTGAGGAGCGGGAGCGCGAAGATAGCGAGTTCATTGCGCAGCAGAAGGAAGACCGCGATGCTACGCGTGGTCAGACGGGCTTTATGCAGAAGTATTATCATAAGGGTGCTTTCTTCCGCGGTGATCTTGAAGCTGAGGGTCTTGATCGGCGCGCGCTTATGGGTGCGCGTTTCGAGGACGATGTCAATCGTGATACGTTGCCGCAGTACATGCAGGTTCGGGATATGACGAAGCTTGGGAAGAAGGGTCGTACGCGTTACAGGGATCTTAAGTCTGAGGATACGGGGCGGTTTGGGGATGGGTTGGAGAACAGGAGGAGGAGGGATGGGCCGCCTCAGGGTGTTACGGATGAGAGGTTTATGCCTGATCGTCGGGGTGGTGATGATGGGGATCGTGGACCGACGGGTGCGAATGCTAGTGTTGTTAGACCTCGGCGCAGGTCGAGGTCGCATTCACCTCGACGGGACAGACGTGATGATAGAGATTCTGGTCGGGTTGAGAGGAGTCGGTCTAGGGAGAGGCGGAAGCGCAGCCCGTCGCCTTATGATGATCGCGAGAAACGTCGGCGGGTGGACAGTTCGTGATTCGGTTCAGTGGTCAAGCGGGCGCTGTTGATATCCTACTTTTTTGTTGGCGCTGGGGCGCCAGTCTATCAAAAGGTGCATGGTGGGATCTGCTTCTTGATATCTGAATTCCGAGCAACCAATGTGCCAATACTCTTCTGTATGTACGTGTACGTAATATAGCATATCCTCTCCTGGAGGAATTGCATTGTATGATATCTGCTGGGCGACAATCAAGGACTTTTTTGTACAGATCCACGAGCAGATTCCAAGAACTGCTAACAAGTTCCTCATATCGAGCGTCCAGAGTTGTACTTGCATGACTTCGTGAAGGGAATGTCGGTGCCGGAACCAAAGAACCAAAGAGCCGCGAAATAAGAGCTTCATAACCACCCTATCACATCTCAAACGCCGTAGATCTACCACGCTAACACGCACATATCGATCAGCCTGCAGCCTGCCAAACAGCCCGAAAGCAAGCTCATTCATTATTTAACACCCGCCCTCTCAAGCACCTTCTCCCTCTCCATAACCGGATCCCCAAAACGAACCAGGAACACTGTTCGACTAGGCCAGAGTTCCGTAGGCTGATTATGCGCTGAGACCTTCGTTTCAAAGCCACACCCATCACAGACACCCTCGATGATGCCGGCAACATAGGCAGCGCAGTTGAGCATGCTCATATCGCGGGGCGCACTGATATATGTGTTGACCATTGGGTCGTTATCGGTGATCATGTATTCGTTGGGTGTGTCCGGGGACACGGAGTGCTCGAGGGCATCTGCGGCGCGGTTGAAGAGAAGGCGCCAGAGGGGGCCGTGGATCAGGTGCAGCAGGGTTATAATGCGGAGGGGTCGGTTTGGGGGTGAAGAGGAGGTGGAGGAACTTGAGAGGGCGGAGGAGGAGGTTGAGGTTGAGCGGTAGAAGAGGAGGTCGAGGAGGCGGAGGCCGAGGGGGTAGCCCTGTTCGTTTAACCTGGATGGAGGGGTTGTTAGTTACGGGTTGTTGGGCAGGGACATGGTGATGACAGTTTTCTGAGAGAGCTGGAGAGGGAGAGGGTTCCGGGTTTGAATCAGGGGTTGTCTCTTACCGTTTCTCCAGATCTTGGATACCTGTTACTCGTCGTTGAGCATATGTGACCATCTCCCCAAATAAAAAGGCGAAGCTCGCCCGGCTGAGTTCTGCATTACGACTTCGGTTCAGGTGTCGGTCGTAGATGGTCTTGCGATTGGAAGGTACACGTAGCCCAGGGGATTGTTGTGATAGCTGGGCTTGCTGTGTCTGCTGTGTCTGTGGTCTGTCGGTCCCTTGTGCTGTGCTGCCATTGCTGATGGATTGCATCGTGGCATGTCGAGGTGGTGCCGCCATTGGAATGGCGTTGTATTGTAATTTGACTCAGAACCAGCAAATGTTGACTTGGGAGCTTGAGGATCTAGTCAAGTTGAGATATATCTATGGGAGTTGTGTTGACTGGCGTTGGCTATGGGGTGGTGGATTGCGGTACGGCGGAGCACAACTCCCTCGGGTGCAGTCCTGCGAGATTTATTTTTGGGCTGAGAAACGAGAAAATACGAGAGATGGACTATGTTTTATAGAATACTACAAGATCTGATTGGAAGAGGTTTGGAGACAAAACTGTCATTCATTTGATACTGATTGATATACTAGAGTTTCCAACTGCTGCACTTCCACTCCCGACACACGAGTCCAGATATCCTGTCGAGCCCGGCCAGTGGAGCAAAGCAGCAACCATCAACTTAACTAGCTATAGAGCCAGACAGTAGACACTGCAAAGCGATGATATATATTCCGTATGATATCGAAGATCGAATGTGTATCAAAAGAGATCCTAATTCTGAGAGACAATTAGCAACCGTCTCGACTGCAAAAACATGAAAAGAATTCATAAAAAGAAACAGCCAAATATTTCTCAGACATCCAAGGAAGATATTCCGCTCAATGCCGCCTTGATTGGGTTCAAGCGACGGCTAGCGTGGAAACTGCGAATGTAGGAAGATTTTCATCATCGAACGGCGCGAGGCCGTTGGCTGGGGGGAATGCAAGGCAAGAAAAGAGAAAGTTGCAAAAACTCACCAAGTCAGTTGGGAAGAGTATATGTGATTTTATTCACATATACTCTTTATGAAGATGTCGGGCTCAACGGGGTTCCAAAGTCAATATTAAGACCTTGAAACCGAGTTGGTTGAGGAAGATGAAGAAGAAGAATTTTCGGGCTGGGCGATGGCCTTTTATAGGGTCGAGCGGAGCCGCAGCTTCAAGCGAAAAAAAAAAAAGAGTGTCCACTTGGGAAAAATCCCCGAAAGAAAAAACAAATGGCTGGGAATTATAAGCTAATTAATTACGGAGTAGTTGTTAGTTGAAATAATCAAAGTGTTTTTGTTTTTATTTTAACTACAACAAACCATATACGCCCAGAAATGAACCAACCAGTGGCTATATAACCCAAGTAACCAAATCAAAATCAAATAGACACCAAATATGCTCATAAAAGAGGAAGAAAAACAGACAGAAAGAGCTAAAGGCCATGCTGAAGAAGCATTTTCTCCACTTCAGCTACTTGAAGCTCTTCTGCTTTTGTCGCGAATTCCAATTCAAAGTCTTAGAGATGCTATGCACCCAACCCTCGCCCTGTCCACCGGGAGGCAAGACATTGGCAAAAGGATATCTCGAAGCTGACACAGTAACGTAGTCACCGGGATGTAACTCGATTCTGGGGTTTGTCAGTCAGACAACAAATCCAAGCACCAAACCAATAGTGACACGGCAGATGCAACAAATATAATAAACTCACCTTTCGCGTCCATCAAAGCTAGCCCATGAGCTCGTGCGCGCATCGTATGGCACACCCATGCGCAAGACAATGGTGTCTGGTAGAATAATCGGTCGGAAGGACAGCGTGTGGGCGCAGATGGCGGTGACAAGTATAACGGGGTTTTCCGGGTGCGAAAGAGAGCCGCCAGCGGCGAGGTTGTAAGCAGTCGATCCAGTTGGAGTAGCGATGCATATTCCGTCAGCGAGCAAGGTGGTGAAGTGCTCGTCGTCCCCGAAGAGTTCAATTTGAGACATGGCTATCGAGGATTGGTTAGCTGTTTGTCTGTTTCTATCGTGAAACCTGACACATAACACTGGGGGGAGTCAAAAATCGGAAGTCATACTTGGGTTTGGCCCCCGGTCGAGGACTACGTCGTTGAGGATCTCATACACGTTATCTGGGGTATGCGTCAATGTGTCCTCCCCTTCCTCTCCGATTAGTTCCTCTACCAGGTCACGGTCTGGTAGAGAACGCGCATGCGGGTCTCTTATCCGCGCTTTGCTGCGCATGATGGTACATTCGAACCGTAGCCGTAGGCTGACAAAAACACCATCCCGGAAAGCATTATCGAGGCTCTTCTGATAATCCGCAAAGTCGAAATTGGTCAAGAAGCCCAATGAGCCCAGCGCAAAAGAAAGTACGGGCGGCACGATGCGCTGGAACAGCCAGCTCGTGTAAAGAACGGTTCCATCTCCGCCGAGCGTGATCACAAAGTCAAACAAATGCGGTTGTTCTTGGGCAAGCTTGGGATCCCAGTACTTGAGCCGGCCCTCGGCGGAGGGCTCGTCTTGTACTAATTGTAACGCACCGAAGTCCGGATGCGTCTCGAGCCGCCGTTCGACGTATACTATGTATAAAGAGTCCCGGTCCGCGGATAGTAGCCACCTCGTAACCTTTCGAGTCAGGCTTACCAGCGACTGGTCCTGCGCCTTGCTTACTATGAAGATATTCTTCACGGTGAGCTTGAGCTTGATGGTGCCCAACTTCTTGGATAGCTTCCGCACGTTCCAAGCCATATCTGATAGCTGTCTCTTTGTGAGATGCCGGGATTCAATGATTGTGGGTAGCGGTGTGTCGTCACGGTCGACCACTGAGACCAGCTCTGGCTCGATACCTTTGTTATTTGTCACGGGTTGATCCTCGTCCTCTCTCAATATCCGTATCATATCGTCTCTGTCTTCTGTATCTTTAAGGTGTTTTTGGGGTGAAGTCCACTCGCTCGCAATGAGGTTGTGGACGTAGCAGGCGGTCGCCGTGTCATCCTGAGCTGGGTGAGGCTGGACCCTCGGCTTGTCCATCGTAGCAAGGGAAGACTTGCGACGGTGGTTCGAGTCGGGATAGAACACGACCTGGGTAGCGACATTCACTTAGTATGGAACTGTCATGAAATCATCAAACTGCTTACCTCCAGGTGATTCTGAGCCTCCGTATCGCTCGCCCCTCCATTGTTCTATGATGGCATTGGTCAGTCACTGCAATAACCCCCGAAGTCCACCTGGGCAGTCCTGGAGTCTATTAGCACCTACATCATCCTTAACTGCCTTATTCATCGCGCAAAAGTACTGGACTTTCCCTGTTGGTCACTCTGTCACTCTGTCACTCTGTCACTCTGTCACTCTGTCACTCTGTCACTCTGTCATGGTTGAGTTGTCCAAGCTCCGGGGAGTTGGTGGACATGAAAGAAAGTGGGTAGCTGTGCCCCACCACACCGTTGCTTGGCCGCCGCAAACAAAAAGAGGTATATTTTGTATGGCTTTCACATATGAAAGATACATACACATAACCTCATTCATCTACACTGCCCAGGTGTATACATCTAAATCTTCCTCGACTACTTTTTGGACAAGAAAATTCTTGTTATGTCTATATTGCGCATAAGTATCTTTTGTATGTCTTTCCCATACAAAAGATACTTAATTTCCATGTTTCTGAAGAACAGTGGGCTTGGCATTGGATATGACGTACACGTCCACTCCCGAGGTCATTGGGAAGAGCAACTCCAAGAAAACAAGGTCGATTTCCAGGATGGACCTTTTCAATGACTTCATTTGTGGGAGATCTTGCTTATATGGGTTCTACACAGTTTCCTATCTTACCAGTTCGGTCTAGCCTTGGGGTAGTTAACTACTTCGTTCTTACGAAAACACGCATTCCACAGATATATATGTATCGCAACAGGTGATATAGTAGATTTGCTCGCTAACTTGACTCCCATAATTTACATCGCATTCTTCATCTCTCTCAATGCTGCCATCACATCCACAGGGTCAGTTTTGCCAGTTACCTTTTGGATCTCGGGTTCCTGTGTGTTCTAAATCAGCAACGGCAGATACAAGGTCAAGGGACAAGAAACTTACATTGACGCGCATGAACACATTGTGGAGCTAAATATTTGTCAGTCCCGACTGGAGATATCGCCTAAGTCCAGCTCTTACCTTCTCGTCGCCGATGGTGAATTTCCCTTGTGTCTCCTTGTTCTTCTCCGCAAATGCCTGGAGCTTCTTGATGGGCTCTGACTGCGACACTGCAATGCAAAACTTGACATTGGCCTTGGTATACTCGTGGCCGGGCTAGAAGGAGTCAGCATAAGCCCTATACCAATACGAAAAGATAACCATACATAAACCTTGGTGTCATCGGGCAGAGCCGCGAGGGTCTCGTTCAAGGCCTTGTGCATCTCCTTCGCATTTCCTTCGAAGAATCGGCCACATCCTGATTTCAAAATTAGACCACGGCACTACATGGACGTGGTGATAGAAGGGTTGGAGATGTTACACATACCGCCAATAAAGAGAGTATCGCCCGTGAAGACAACACGCTGGTCTCCATCTTGCATATAGTAGCAGACGCTGTCCTGGGTATGGCAGGGAGTATGCAATGCCTTCACCGAGATACGATCTCCGATCTTGAACTCTTCGCCATGCGCCGGAGTCTTGGTGACAGATGCGCAGTCCTTACCACCAATGACCTGAAGACCCTTGAATTGTTTCAACTGGTGCAAAATTTTAGTTCGGGGTAACACCCAATATTCCGAGAAAGCATGCATACAATGTCATTATTACCGCCAGCATGATCCCAGTGGCTTCAGCAAATGTCAGTAAACCTGGACTTTTTGTGCTCTTTTTACCAGCTTGTGAGAGTTCAGTCCACATACTGGTGTGTGTTAACTATGGCCGTCAGGTCAATCTTGCCAGAAGCAATCTGAGACTTGAGCTCCGGCGCAACCCTGCAATTCCATAGAATCAGTTCCAGCTCATTAAGTAGATTCAACCCGATCTAAATATTCAACTCACTCCGGAGGATTGGCCGGATCAATAATAACCGACTTCTTGGTCGATTCATCCGTCACGAGATAAGCATAGTTGTTGCCCTTCCCCGTCCCTGTAGAATTGACCTAGAATAAGCAAATATTCCTCCCGCAGTATCGTATCCCAAAGTTCCAGCCGTTGTTGATTGGTAATCTATATGACGGGACCGGAAGATCAACATACACATAGGAATTGATTGGATATGCATGGCTCTGACTTGTGACTTGAATAGACGCGAGCTAGTTCCGGATAATTGTGTCCTTAGAAAGTTCATCACCAACGAAGAATCCAAACAGTGCGGGGAGCTATTGGAAGAGGTACATCTGCTCAGGTGGATCTGTCGGATTACAAACGTCATCCGGAAAAACTATTCTCCCTTTAGCTTGACGGCTTTTAGTAATGCCATTGCTTTTGATTGGTTGCACTACACAGCTGAATATTGTATGGGAGATATTGGCCTGGGGTTCTCCAACGCTGCCAGCAGCGTGTGCATTTTTGGAATTGCAAATAAGCCCGTCTAATTACTTGATACCACGCCCAGTGGCCTACTGTCCCATTTCTCCAAGAATCCCCATCCATGTTCCAGCAGCTTATCCGAGAGCTGAGTTGGAGCGTATTGCGAGTCATTTCTAACGTGTTTGGGTTTCGAGACTCGGTTCTTCGCAGCAGGTCGAGCCGCAAGAGCTGATTTGGGTTTACTCGCGTGCTTCCTTAACTGATCTCCCAATATCTTGGTCCAGTGGTGTGGACTTTCATCGCAAGCTCGAAGAACATAGCTCTGTGGACATGATTGCCTGTGGAACTCCCAGGCAGGAGATGTCAAGATATGCGCGATCCACAGATACAATGCCTCGGAAGACGCATCTGCCGATATATCGGTTGTATTCTTAAAAGCCAGATCATTCACCAGATCTTCGGTCAAATGCCTCAAGAACGCAGGATGACTCTCTGCAACCTTTTGCAGCACCGGGTTCCATTCCTTGAATGTATCATTCAGCGAATCCCCAAGGCTAAGTAGAAAAATGTCACAGTCAGCATGTACTCCCCGACAACAGCTGTGCCCCTGACGACACAGCCGAGACAAACGCAAAAAGAAGTGGAGTGGGGGGACTCACTCCCGCCCATTAGGCACCAAGAATCCCTGCTCGAGCAAAACAGAAGACAAAAGTCTAACCCCAGTCGCCGAAACATTACAAACTGAGACAAGCCGCATAGCGACCGAAATAGCCTGATCCCGCTTCCGCTTCTTGGGCACAGGATCCATCGATCCACCGGATAGAAGTCGCAGAGCGTCGCACAAGGCGGCCCTGACAGACGCACTGTCATCATTGGTCAACGCAGACGCACAGTCATCAGCAACACCGGCCCAGTAATTGTCCCACAGCCACTCGAGCGAGCGCTGTGCAGCTTTGCGCAGTACGACAAGCGACGGCGGCTCGCGGTGGGTTGCTTCGTGGCGGAGTTCCACGAAGGAGGCTGGGAGACCTAGGTCTGTGGCGCGCTGGAACATTGTTCGGCGAACACCGTGGATCTTGGTGTCCACAAGACCAGTTACAAAGCTAAATTGGCGTTAGTTTGAAAATGGGATGTGTTTTGTGAGATGGGGAGTTTGAATTTGAGACATCAATCTCTCTCAAGGGATTTAGAGTGAGGTAGGTGTCTCTCAAATAAATTTAAAAAACGAGAATCAGGTAGGTTCAACACTCACCGACAGAAAGCTGCGGAATATGTAGCACGAATTGAGAAGATGGAATTCCTCTGCGCGTCATCATGGAGAATGGCATCTGTCAACAACGCCGTAGCTTCAACATGGTGCGGTACATTGCCACGTAGTTTCCAGGCTTCGACCTTTAGTTTCGGACACCGTTAGCAAACCACATACACAGCTAGCCACCATATTTATTCTGCCCATGCATATGTAACATACCACTGCACAGCCATGGGAACGCAAGTCGGGTCCAGTGTACGCAGACGGAGGATAAAACTCGTCCCGCACTTCTAGCAACTGAGACTTGGTTTTCCAAGCCGTGAAAATGACCTTTGCCATTCTCGACGCTGAGTTTGAAATGAGAAATTAGAAATTAAATTCGACGCCGGATGAGTGACCTTTTGCTTGCTTGACTTTTCGTTGATAGCCTGCGAAATATTTTCGGGGAATTGTTGTTCCTTTGGGAAGGTTTTGCCGAAGCTTAATTTCTCCGCAGCCAACCAAAGGGCGAGTTTGTATATCGAGAATTTGGAATGCGACAAAATGATTTACCACTGTGGTTTTTAACAACTAGAAATGGAAATAATGATAGGTAGCAAATATTGAGATAGATTGTGTATCAGATCGTGTACGAGAGTACACCTAAAGTAAATGTAGCTAGATGCGAGTCGCGAGTCGCGAGCCGTCTCGTCCCAGGGTATCCTTTCCGTGTATCCGACTCCGAGAAAATAAAAATAATAAAAAAACTCCGCGCAATGCCGCTGGTAAGTAAGAAATGCAAAAGAAAAAAAAAAATCCGTTAGGCGATCCCCTCAGATCCACCCATATCCATAGTTCATGCAGGGCTGGTTGAAACCAGTAAAAGGCTGTGCAGCAGCCATCTGCTGCTGTTCCGTATCGTCGTGGTCGAAGAAGAAAGACCGCTGGAGCAAGTTCAGAGCTTGTCTGGGCTGCTGCTTAGAAGTGAAATTCGACTGGCGAATGGTAGGCGCGGATTCATGGTAGGTTTGTTGTTGAGGAACTTCACGTTGTCCAATGATTTCCACCTCGTCAGTCTCGTCGTCCTTGTCTTCGTCGGATGGAGTGAATGTCTCTTCGAGTTTCAGGCCCTCGCCCGATTTGCTCTGCGGGGCACGTGCCAGTGTTCCATTAGGCTGACTGTAGAGGCCCATGCCGACGAGTTCTTCTTCACCCTTTCCGGTCTTCTTAGGCTCGGCGGTAAGCTGGAATGGATCCTCGAATTGTTGAATGGGGAGAAAGTCTGGTGTTGATGGGCCACTCAGTTCACCCGGGGAAGGGACGCTGACGTAGCTTGGGCATGTTGTCTCTGGTGGGGGGATATTGGTGCCCATTGATAGCATGTCCAGGTTCCAGTTGTCAGAGGCTGGGTGTGACATATTTAACATATCGGTTGACGTGGCGGCGGTCTCCCATCCCATCGGGTCGAGATGTGTCATGAGCGCCGGCGTGTGTTGTGAAAGTGGCAAGTCCTCTTGCATGGTTGAATAGACGGAAAAGTAGTTGGGGGAGAATGAAGGGTCGGCGGTCATGGGATATGAGATGGAGTTGTCGTCGCAGTAGATGTCTGAGCTGAGGTACTGATCAGGCACGGCTCCCATACCGGCATAGCTATTCGAAGGGAAATCTGAGATGTACGGGTTGGAAAGACCGCGAGTTCTTGCTGATGAAGGATGCCAGCTCATCGGACGTGAGTTCCGGGCGGCTGAGGCGAGAAGGGCTTCTTCCAGGGTTGACTGATATTGAGTGGGCAGTTCATGCATCACATTTTGATTCACCATTGATCGTCTCCTGGTTACTGATGAAGGGCTGTTGCCTGCACTACGAGGCTTCATGACGCGAGTGTGCCTCGGTCGAGGGAAAGCATGGGTTGAGTCTTGCATGGTGGACTGGCTATAAGAAACATGGTCTTGAAGCCATTGGGAGCCTGTTGAAGGGGGCTGAGGTTGCCAGGAATAATTGGCCATATAAGAAATTGTAAAGAAGTAAAAGCTTGAAGAGAGGGAACCAGGTTAGTATATAGTCAATTGTGGTAGACAGCAAATAGCTTACGTAGTGTGGAGTTGAATAAAGAGTGGATGTGATTATTTTTTTTTAAAAAAAAAAGAGCCGATGCTCCCGTTCAGGAACAGGTGAGAGTATTTAATTCCAAGTGAAGATCCCGTTACTAGGCAAGGCAGGCTTATAAGGGAATCCAGGGAGCCCTGGATCTACGATGCCACCGCACATGCTAAGATGACACGACGTTGACACTAAAGGAGCCTAGACAAAAAAGAAAAAAACAAAAAAACAAAAAACAAAAGGGCAACCTGGAACCGAATCCATGAATCAGGGCAGTTCCACCGTTTCGACCAAGGCCCATAGGAATACTCCGGAGTGCAGCAAATAGCAGAGTGGGGTGGGATCGGACCTGTGGGAACATGGAACATGCTTTTTGAGGCGAACATGGGGAAAAGAAATAGATTAATTAAAATAGGTATAAGTGTAATAAGTGTAATAAGTGTAATAAGTGTAATAAGTATAATAAGTATAATATAACCTACGGAGTATAGGGTGTATAGTGGATATATAGTGTGGATGGTATATTATGCTAAAAGTTCAAATAGTCCAATGGATAGTCTCACACGCTTACAACAGAGACTGGTTCTTTCTTTTTTTTATACGTTTTCTCCCCCTTTGGGTAAGAAAACCATACGAAAAAAAAAAATCAAAATTCCCAAGGATCCTTGACCCTTTAGCCGCTGGGAATGCTCATGTACCTATTGGACCTGCGATCCGGCCCGATCTGCGGTCAACACTTCCAAGGCTGAGTCTGTCTCTCATCCTTTCTTCTGATAGTAAGAATGCGGTTAGATGTGCATTAATATTAATCTACTCCGTACAGGACACCTTGTCCTTCCCTTGTCCTTCCCTTTTTCCAATTACAGCGTTACCGAGCTCGTTACGCAAGGGTTACAATGTGATGGGCTTGTAGAGATCGACTACGCACTGCCATTTTTGGATTTCGACAGGGGTGTAGTACGGAGTAAGTGGAGTTTAAGATAATTATCGTCATTGCCCTTCCCAAAAGTCTAGATTAAAGAACTTGTCGTCTCTCCCTTTGTACCGTGCATACCCGGATGTGAGGTTGCTATTCTCTCTGACTTTCTCTTCTTTTACCACCCGGACTACGGAGTGCATGATGCAGGAGATGCATCATTGCCACCATGATCTTTGTTGATGTATTTATTCATTTACTCTGACTCTTATTTTAACTTTTTTTCCCTTCATTTCAATGTTCCGAGCCCAGAAATAGACTACTCCGTACTTGACTCGGCTTTCATCACAGGTCCATAGCCAATCGTCTAGGTCGGCTTGGCTGAATCGAAAATGGAAACTTGGACCATGCGAGGTTTTTAGGCTACCTACATTTTTGTAGGATCAACATTTTGAGGTCATTCTCTACTCCGTTAGTATCACCTGAGAAAAAGAAAAGAAAAGAGGGGCGCCAACTAAAATTATAGCTAAATACGTCGTAGCGTATCGATTGCCTCAACGTTTGTGGGCCTGTTTCATCGGGAGTGTGGCACAGAAACCCATTACAGGCGCCACCAAATGGGAAGATGAGGATACAACATGGTAGACAATCTCGAAAGCAGTCTAGTAAACGGCCTAGTAAAAAAATAAAATAAATGGGCTCTGAGCGGGAAGCTCGGCTATCCCAAGCGGGTGAACCCCCGGTTGAACTTGAATTTTGAGTTCATCTTAAGCGGAGTTTTTTCTTCTTTTCTTTCAATGACGTTGGAAGATGTATTTAGAATGTGATCAGTCTCATATCACCTGCAGCTTTACAATGTACCCCGTACAAATAACTATAGGCAGGTTGCAGGTTGCAGATTGCAGATTATAGACTGCAAGTAGAACAGACAGTTCCAAGTTCCAAGTTCCAAGTCCCTTAAGATTGGCGCCAATTGCTAAAAACTTGGCATGGACTAACGTAGAACTAAAATGAATGGAGCCACATACGATAAAAAATAAAAAACCAACCCGTCAGAAAAAGGAGTTAGCTGGAGCCATTCACAACGTGGCTAGGTGGATCTGATCGTGCTTAGGGCTCTGCCAAAGCCAAAACCAGACCAATACCCGGTGAAAGCCCGGACCTTTTTGGTCAGGGGCGTTTTCTTCTTTTTTCCCTATGTTGTAATCTATCTATATTGGTAGGATTTGGGGGATAATTTAAATTAAAATACTACATCCTTTGAGGAGAGGAGGAACACATATTACAAACATTGTTTCAGTTCGATATATAAGACTAGGTCACATATCTACAAATAAGAGCCGATCTTGATGCAAAACACATCAAGCCCATCACGCGGCATCCAAGCCTGCACTGGAACGCATTTGTAGACCCACTTCATGCACCCATAAAAAAGGGAAAGGGAAAGGGAAAAAAAAACGGAAATAAGGAAATAGTTGGAGACAATCTTCCAGAAGGCCAGATGTGTCTGATTTGTCTTGATCAGAGGAGTCCGTAGTGGAACCGCTGACATCTGAAAATTGCCGATCTCTGGAATGCTGAGCACACCGTAACAGCGGCACATTGGGATTTTTTTTTTTTTTAGGAGCCCTGGTCTGATCACCCCCTTGAACATAGTGGCATCTTAACAGGATTCAGCTTATGTTGTACGGGGGATACTCCGTACAGACCTTAGTATTTAGCAAATACGAGATTCCCACCCTGCATGTCGGGCAAGATCCGAGGCCCAGTAGCATGTTTTTGTTTTCAATATACAACATAATCTAGTACGGAGTACGGAGTACATATGGAACATTATAAAGCAATCAGTGGTCTCGTCCGAGACCAGGCGCTACAACATGGATCACAAAATCAGCCTCTTTTTTTTTTTCTCTTTCTTTTCGCTCTAACAGTAACTTCCGAAAGGGCGTGTAATGTGTATCCACTAAGGGACAATCCTATAATCAACTAGCGATGAACTTCCCTTTTCACCGAATCCACCTCTCCACTATTGGGGCAACAACAAGGCGGAGCCGATCCCAGCTTCCTTCATCCTTCCAGACGTTCTAAGTCGGGGGTTATGATTGCCCGGTTCCCCTTCTTAGCCCCAAAGAATGCAGCGGGAGCTGCGGGCCAGGTCAATTTGGCTTGCTTTAGCGCCATGTCATCAGCTCCTTACGGTGTAGCATCGGATGCACACGTCCTGGTCACCCTGGTCCCCGTGCGTTTCTTTGTTTCTTGTTTTGAGCGAAATGTGATGAGATTAAATAGGGATATGAAGTGCCTGTTGGTATATAAAAATAAAAATAAAATCACAGAAGTACAAAGAAAAAAAAATAAAAAATAAAAATGTTTACCGTCTCGGTCGCTATCCCTAAAATCAGATGTTGGTCAGCATTATTGGCGGGGCCCATTTTAGGACTCGGCGATCGTTGGGATTATCATTCCGATACCCAAATGTCTTCAAGGTTGAAACTTTGGCTCCTGCCGTCTCCCGATAGGCTATATTGGAATCAGCTGTTGCTTCAAAACTGGGCGATTTCCAACAAGTGGTTTCAATCCTAGTCTAGACCTTCGGGGGCCGTGTGACACACATCACCTTGGGATATACAACATAGACGCCTGGACAGAACACGTAAGGTCTAATGCACGATGCACGATGAAGGCTGCAGCCTCACGGTTATCCTTCGTCATCGACTTTTAACTCTACGAACCATAACCAGATCCCAAAGTCAAAGATGTATACGGAGTATCGGGCGCAATCATAAATGCAGGCTGCCATCCTCGGATATGTTGGGTCCTGACGCCACGCAAGGTCCAGGTTTAGTACGGAGTAGAGGGGGGGGCACATTCCTTATCCGTCTGAAGTCAAACGTATGACTGGTGGCGGAGTAGAAAACCCAGGTTGTTGGGTGTGGATGTTGTGGATGTTGGGAGGGGAGATGGTTTGAGTCAAAGAGAGATAATGACGGCGCCTAGCGGTCAAGCCAACGTGGTTCTCCTCAGAGAGGTTGGACCAATCACATTCCTTGGCCCGGAATCGATCGAAATTACTCCCAAAACCTACGAAAATCCCTTTCAGCTACCCAATTTACCCAATTTACTCAATTTACTTGCAACTAGCTCTTTTTTCTCCCGTTTCTCCTCGGTATGTTGTACTCGACCGTCACAAGTTCCACATTCTTGGTCTATGCACTCGCGCCTTTTCATAACTCAGGTGCTGATCTCCTTAGTACGCTGATCTTGTTCCCAACAAGGGAAAGTCAAAAAGATCAATGAGTTGGGGATCCATATTGTACTCCATACACATGCAGGGGCTGATCCTGAGGGGCTGCCCCTCGTATATTGTATACTACGCTGCTCCATATTGACTAACTATTTCCTATGGAGTATGTTGTATATTGTATACGGAGTACGGAGTAATCCGTAGGTTATTACTCCGTACTATTTACGATAATGGTCCAACAGTCGACATGTCTAGCTTAATACAATATGCTTTGACATACAGATGTCGCTAGAATAAGCCCGGTGCAGCTGATGGCAGGGGTATATGCAACGAACAGCTGCAGTGAGATGGCACACCAGTTCTAGGGTATCGAGGGAACACAATCATATCACTGGTTATGATCCTAGCCTTGATTCTCGGCAGTTATCATGTGTCTGTGATAGAGATTTGCCATTCTGGACCATAGCAATTTACTGTATGGAGTAAGCAATATTACACATGAGATTAGAGGTGCTTCCAAGGCCATTTACTCCATAGTTGCTTAAATAACAAAACAAATCATAGTTATCCACAATGTAATTCTACTTTTTCCCATGCCTTTTCGTTGCTAAGAAAATAAGAGGGGCTCAAGCCCTGGAGTTATCTCCCGCGCTCTCCATAATAAAATTAATAGACTAGTCTAAATGAGGAAATGTAATTGCCAGGACGCGCTTTAAGACTTTTGAGACATCAGAATCTTGCCTATCACTCCGAACTCCGATTCGACTCCTCGTACCTGGGAGATATACACCCGCTTTGCTCTTCACCGCGTTCTCCATCGAGCCTGCAATTATCGTTCCACAAGCTCTGTATGCCGAGGCACACAGATGTGATATACAGTGTACCTCTCCACACAGGAATTTTGCATCTTCCGTGTTGTGTACAACGTATGTTGTATGTTGTATACCGATGTGCCCGTCTACTAACTAGTTAGATAGTTAGTTACAACATACTCTGCACATGTACTCCATAATATGCACCAGGTCCACATTACTTCACCTTGTCATTCCAATTCTCCCCTACATATGCACCTCCAACACACCAACACTGATTAAGTGGTATTCCGTGTATACGCAGTACAAAACTCCATAGTTGATTCCACTCTAAAAGCCACCCAAAAAAAAAAAGATCCGAGGTGAAAAAAATACTACATTATCAGTGGGAAATAACCCACTCAAAAGCCCCAGTTTACTCAAGTTACCCCCCCACCTAATCCGAGTATCATTTCCATATCGGACAGATGTTCCAACGGAGTGCCCTCTCCCGCTTCTTTCCCGTTCCAACAGCGACACAGTGGATACAACATAGAAGGTGTGCTACTAAGAGCCATGAGCGCATTATTGATTTCGGGCACGAGCCATTGCAGTAGACTGGATTTTTACACGTTTACACTTTACCTGAGTGTAAACTCGTAGATCACGAGTCGATGTGGAGTCCGGAGTCTTGTGAATGGAGCACATTACTTGTACTAGCGGGCTTACGGTGTTGCGGTGTTGCGCTGTGGCTGTTTTGAGAGTTATATTTTTGTTGAATGTGAGTATACAGCATACTACGTTGTAGGTTTGGGATCTGCGACCGCTTGGATCTTTGTTTGCAAGATGCGGACGAAGCTATTAAAATAGATATAGCCAAGTCTGTCTTCAATTGCGACCTACATCGGACAATTTCCCAGTTAGGGGGAGCGTGCGACTGAGTTTAATTTCCTTGGCGCAATTATCAGAAGCTCGGCGATATGGTGGAATCAATGGAAATATATGAGACCAGCCAGCCCAACTTGAACTGACAAGGTCAAAATTCAATCATATGAATCATCTAGCATGGCTTCGATTTTCTCTTGTTTGAGTTTGATTCCCTGCTTCCTTGTGGGGTTCGAAGGCAGACCAAAGCATCAGCGGCCGTCACACGTGAACCCGGAGCCTCTTCGAGCATGTTTCGGGAACATCTAGCTAACCATGAATTTTGTTGTAAATCCAAAGAACCTCTTGATAATAGGCGAGGCCAAAGCGGCTGGGCACGATCCTTGACTCAATTACTCTCAGACGCCTAGAACTAGCTCCATACCGCAACTCCGACTTGATCATGGGGTTTCTCCTCGGCCTGCTCAGGTGCAGGATATTGTACAGTGTCTGCAACATGATAGGGTTTGACACATACAATGAGTGAAATTTGGTACTCGATAGGAGATATGAATATGTATTTCTTGTAGAATACTTTTTGAATTTCCCGACCAAGCCAATATCTGATCCGGGTCGACATGGGAACACCTGGGATTGTTCGTCTCCTTTGGGAGACAGGATTTCATATCACAACATGAAAACACATTTCCCAATTATGATGGCATCCTTAGACTGGATTACGTGTTGGTCAGTTCTGAATATCTCTTCATTCACCATCACCTTCTTTGTCCTCTCGTTGTCCAAGAACCATATTGAGAACCATCTGCATATCCTAAAACATCCACTCGTTCCCCTTCAGGGTCTCCTCCAGGGGATTGTTTGTCACGAGGTGAGATGGCATGCTGGTCGTTTGGACGAGGTGTCACTTTCCTTGTGTTGGGATGCCTGCTTGCCTCGGGTCCTAGCTGACACAAGACCAGGCAGGTCCTGGTTTGTTCATAAATAGAAGTAGTTCTTTTCCTCTTCTCCCTGGATTTCTCAGGATCGTGGATTTTGTTAGCCCTTCTCTTCGTTTTATCTTCCTACCAGCCCCTCTTCCTCTTTATTTTTATTTCTTTCATCTTCCTCGCTCTATTACTCTCCGAAGTCGATCTCTCCATGTGAACGACGTTAAACTTCACCCTACGGCCAAGCGAAGAACCCGGTATTTGCAGATCACTGGTAGGTGGCCATGAAAAGCTAGATATGATCTCAATTCCAAGGACACTTTCGACGTTGGTAGGAAGCCAAAGGGAGTCAGGGGTAGTCTACAGGCTACAGCACTGTTCAAAATGGAAGATATACACACATACTACACAAACTGATCACTAATCATGAACAGCTCCGGCTACCTCTACCAACTCAAATATATTAGACATAAGCTCTATCTAGTTCCCCGAAGTAAGCAATTGCGTGACAACTATTCTAGCGCCGCAGAGCCTCCAGTGGATCAAACGCGAAGAGGATGAGAAGGATAAGCATCTGATGTATTTGAAGCTATACAAGATCCACTCAGTCACCCACTATGGGAATGAATATATGCTGATAGTGAAAGGAAAGGATAAAGGCGTTGTTCTAAGTACAAAATGCGTGAGCGACGTGCGTGACTCTAGGACCAAGTGCGATGGTTGTCCGGGAGGCGTTAGGTGGGCGTTTAGGGAGTCGTTAAGGACTGTATCTAGACCTCAGCGGAGCCCATAAAGCCCAAAGCCCAGCCCAACTCAACCCGCAAATGGGTTGGGTTTTGGGCCCAGTCCTTAGGCCTATCGATGGGCTATGAGCCTATACCTCAAGCCCACTGTGGGTTAATGGGGGCCCAAATAGGCCCCAAACAATACAAACATGCCGAGAATTTGGATGCCAAGATAAGTTGAACCCCTCTTTTTGGATTAATTAAATAACCTTTGTTTTACGTCCGTTTCTTACCCTAATCCCTAAAGTAATATTTTATCAAACCTTGTAATTTAGAATCAGTTACTAGCATTCTCTCTATATCACGTAAAAAGACACGAGAAAACGCATTGATTAAGAAATTCATAAGATTATAGAGGTTCACTAGGAAGTGGTAGTGCTTCCCATTGAAACCCAGATATATATCCAACATCAAAACATCAACATTCACTCTTTCGGTTATATCTCAACCCCTACCGATCAGATTATATTTAAGAGTAAAATACGTACCCATACGGAGTAGTATTTCCCTTATTCTAAATCTGAAATTTGAACCTCATACGATCGGTGGAAGATCGTAATACAACGATTACAGAGTCTGCTTTATCAGCGCCTGCATGGGTTTTATAGGGGCCCATTTATAGGCTCTGTGGAGGTTTAAAGCCTGTATCTACGTATCAAATGGCCCTCAATGGGATCAGGTATGTACGAAACTCACATTTTGGGTTCAACGTTGAAATAAACTCACCCTCAGGGCTGGCTTGTCCAGCAACCTGGAATAGCCCTGGACCGCCGACGAGCAAAACTACGTAAGGATGACAGCAAATTAGACGCACGACTGATCCCTACCACGATAGCCATTTCCATGCTTAGGCAACATCGCGTTCGTCATCCTTTGACCTCAACCTATTTTATGCGAAAATATCTCAGAGAAGGTATTTATCCCCGTGTTACAGCTGTGTCTTTCTAGTACCGTTGCCAGTTCCTGTCTGAAGTCTAACAACAATGGCGTTTAGTTCCACTGCCCCATGGGCAGAAGATACCTCCGAGAACGCGTTTGGGCCCGTTAGCCAACCATTGCCATTTGAACTTTACTATCACCTTCGAGCAGGCTATACTGTCAATCATTCCTTCGACGTTCCTACTACTGGCAGGACCACCGCGACTACTCCATCTGTTTCGTTGTCAACGAAAGACGCGATCCGGACATGACTACTGTTTGAAATTGGTCAGATAAACTTTTCATTTAATTACTGGGCCTGTTGGTCGGGTAAAACTACACTGCTAAAGACCATCCCAGGGGAGCTTAGTTGTCTGTCGGGCGCCGTGTCTATCAGTTCGAGAAAAATATCCCATTGCAGCTAGAATTCATGGTTGCTTAATACAACAATCAAGAAAAGCATAACTGGTATCTCTGACCACGAAGTCGTTGAGAAGTGGTACAAAACTGTCATTTATTCATGCTGCTTGGATGAGGATACCCGTCGTTGTACTACATGTTGCTTTGCGCGCAGAGATGGTTGAATCTGGTCTTGGACATCGTGGTGACGACATTAGCAACCGTTGTGGTAACACTAGCTGTCATGCTGCGTAACAGTACAGATTCGAGCCTCCTCGGCGTCGCATTGAACAATATCCTTGGATTCAACCAATTGTTGTCGTACTTCATCACACCATGGACTAACCTTGAGACGTCACTCGGAGCGATCGCCCGTGTCAAATCATTCATTGAGACAACTTTATGTGAAGACCAACCGGGTATAGCCGCAGAACTGCCTACATCATGGCCTGATAGAAGGGGGGGTGGGGATTAATATACAGGAGCTCTCTCTCCGCTATTATGATGGAGCCCTGGCTCTGGATAACATCTCTAAGCACATACGCGTTTGGGCAGCAATTGAAAGCCGCGGGGGCCTGGACGCACTCCTTGAGGACCATCCACTGTCGCAAGGAGAGCAGCAACTCTTCTGCCTGGCACGGGCAATTCTTAAAAGATAAACTAGTGATGGTGGATGTTAGGTGCTAATCCTGGATAAAGCCGCGAGCAGTCTTGACGCCCAAACAGACCGACGAGTGCAGAAAGTCATGAGAGAGGCGTTCCATGACTTTACTGTGCTCAGCATCGCTCATAGAGTATGTTCCTTGTTGCGTTTGTTACCTAAACGCAAGCTAATTATTGAACAGCTTGATACAATCATAGATTTTGTAGAATTGCAGTATTGGATGCTGGATGTCTTGAGCTTGACACTCCACAAAATCTTCTTGCTAGAGAAGGTTTATTCAATCAGATGTATTCTAGCACAAGTGGGCAAGAGCTTTAGTGTATAGATCTGGTGTATTATAGCTATTTGACATCAGAAGGCAATTTATCAAAATCCACCATTTGGGTGGATGATAACTTTTGTGTACCCATCCTCCCTTTTGTCAAATTTATCATAAGCAGTCTCGGCATCTGCAAGTGCAATCGCATGGGAGATCACGAAGCTGGGCTTTGCTTTGCCAGCAATAATCATGTCTCGAAGGTATCGGTTATAAGACTTGACATTACACTGTCCAGTACCAAGAGAAAGACCCTACAAAAGGTTAGATAGGTCCAATGAAACAGCAGAGAGGACGTTACCTTTTCAAACAACTTTCCGAAGCTAAGGCTGATCATTCCATTTGCGGTGGCAGCATCAGATGCACCAGGGTCGCTATAGAATCGTTAGATAAGTTCTCAAGAATAGAATATTTTAGTTCACATACCTAGGAACGTATAATCCAGGGATTCCCATCCCACCACAAGCCCGTGTCACCCGAATCATATTCTCGAGCACGATATTCGCCTTTTCAGCAGAACCATTCGAATCGACAGCCTGGTATCCAACAGCGTCTACCGAGCGATCAACCATGTCCCCGTTGTGACTGATTATCTGATCGACGGCATCTCCCTTTGTGAAATCTATAGGAATAGCGCCAATATTCTTGGCGGCATCGAGTCGCTCGGCAACGCGATCAACAACGTAAATGTTAGATGCTCCTCGTAGAGCAGCGGAGTATGCGGCCATCAGTCCGACGGGACCAGCACCGAATACTGCAATACTTTCACCTGCTTGGAAACCCGAAATTTCCACACCGTGCCAGCCTATAGATATATCATGAGAGTCAGAGATGTACTTCAATCCTGGGAATAATATGTCTGATAGTACCGGTTGGGAAGATATCTAACAAAATATGCGTTAGTATAAGGAAAAGAGAAGAGACGAACGTCAAATTATCAAACTCACCAGCTAGAAGAACGAAGTCTGCTTCATGCTCTTTACCTGGGGGTAACTTAAGAGCATTGAAGTCGGCGTATGGGACACGAATGTACTGTGCCTGGCCTGCATTCACTGTTAGGGGTCTTGTATCAAGATTAAATCTTTGCTGGAAATTTTACCTCCGCGGTAGGGACCCATTGCGACGTATCCTAGGCCTCGTTAACGCAACATAATTAGAGCCCAGGTTTGAGGTCTTACCATAGGCACCACCAGCAAACCCAGGGTTGACACCGGTGCAAAATGCAGTTCTCCCCTCCTCACAATTTCGACACCGACCATCGGCGACATTGAAGGGCATAACGACACGATCTCCCTTTTTCAGCAGTGTAACTCCCTCTCCCAATTCTTCCACGATTCCCATGTTTTCGTGACCTGCGCTTGGGTTAGCGCTTGTAACAATTTTCAAGTCTTTCAGGCGAGGAAGTAATACCGAATGTAATCCCGGGCTCAGCGGCTGTTCTTCCCTCGTACATACTGTATCATAGTCAGTATGGGAGAAATAAGCGCTTTGGGCATGGCGAAGGAAAACCCACTGCAAGTCCGAACCGCAAATGGCAGCCTTGATACCCGATTAGTTTGCTTTTCATTATCGAGTTATCAGAGTCTTCACATCACTCACCGTAGTCACCTTAACAATTATATCATCAGGATGTTCCATCTTCGGCTTTTCAACATCTTCAACCCGAACCTGGTAAGGCCCGAGGTAGTTTAGCGCTTTCATAGTTGTTGTAGCCATTGTGATTGTGTTTCGTGGGGGCAATTAAATTGTGAGGAGTTGAGGCGCACACTCGACACTCGGCGGGGGTGTTTGGATATTTGTAGGAAATTGTCATAGCAGTAGCTCACAGTTCAGCCAATGCGTACCTAGCCATTAACGCGGAGCTTTATTTCATCATTTGCATTGCTATAAAAGTGATATGAGGGGGAGCTGCAGTATCCCCGCACTGAGTTGACGCGGGGAATGTTGCCTTTTCTGGAGCACTCACCTTACCATAAGCAGGCACTTTGGAATCGGGGTTCATTGCTGTGAGGGAATTAGCTGATTCCCACACGTTCGATTGAGATTTGTACTATGATCAGCATCGTCAATATGTAGGCCAAAAATTCTTTTAAATTCTATTAATTTCTTCCAGTAAATCATTTCTTAAGGCCAATAATCGTAGCCTCAGGCGTGCAATTTTGTTCAGAAAGGTTTGTACCCTTGCAGCTAGTATTATCGTGTTGGTTGTATGTTGTACTCCTTTCGTCTTCAGCTTTGAGCATGAAGGAATTTTTCTTTCTTAAATCACAGCGTAGTGGAGAGAGAGGAAAATATACCGCGTTCCTCTCAAGAAAAAACCCCAGCACGCAATGAATTTGTTTTGCCTTGATCAACACTACGAATATCCCCCGCATCTCCAGGGAGTCTCATCCTCGAAGTGGCATTTTCCCCCGGAAAGAGATTTGATTTGGACCAATCGAGCCTTGGCAGTGGGGTCACTCTAAAATGGAAGGAGCCAATGACAGCGTTCGGGTGAGTACCTAACCTTGGAACTAGGGCGGGGAACTTTACCTATTCAGCACACGAACCTTCAACGAGGAGAAGTATACATTGGGCTTTCCTAAAAACATAAATGAATTCGTTTCTCCAGTCCAATTGAAACTTCTCCAATACACACAATCTGGCTTTTATCCTACACCATGAAAATTGACCGTTTTCGATCTGCTTGGGGAATTGCTCCTGGTCCGAACATGGACAACTGGGCTCAATGGTTTCCAGAACTAAAAGCCCAAGGTTACAGTATGTGCACATCTCCCCGCGCTTGGAAGACTTTGTTGACATCGTCTTGGTAGCTGGTGTCGAAGTGGATATTCATCCGCTGGAGCCAAGTACTGACTTCCCTCGTCTGAGGGAACTATGCAACCAGACTGGCTTAGAGCTTGGATTAATGTGAGTGAGGCATTCTAAGAGGGGGAAATGTAACTTGCTAATTTGAGTAATAGGATACACTCGTCTTGGTTTCAGTATCTCGGACCCCGCCCAGTTGGTACCAAAGCAGACCATCACTTGCAAAATTATCGAAGCCTGCTCAAATCGGTGCAGCAATTGAAGCCGTCGACTATGAACTTCCAATCAGGCGAGTGAGTTACAACTTATAACCTGATTATTGGATATTCTGTCTGATATTTACCTAAAGAGACCTCTGGGACGTTGAGGAGTCAATCAAATTTTATAAAGGGACTATCCAGATTGACAGCGAGCTTGGAATATCTGGTCGTGTCTACCATGAAACTCACAGAAACCGATCACTTTTCACGCCATATGCCACACGACGCATTCTAGAGGCTGTCCCCGAGTAGGAAAAACTTTGCCTAACATTATTCGACCATTGAACGATTGCTGAAATTACCCTAGGCTTCGGATTACGGCCGATTTCTCCCATTGGATGGTTGGATGTGAAAGAGTTCTGGACCTCAGCGAAGGCGATAAAGTCATGATGGACGCAATAATACCGCATGTAAGCGACACCCACACCGGTTTCGGGTTATTTGATTCTAATACTGGGTTAGGTTTACCATATTCACGCAAGAATTGGAACAACACAAGCATCACAATGCCCGGAACCTACCAACCCCGTCTTCAGAGAAGAAAAAGAATGCTTCGAGAGGATTTGGAAAGATGTCATCCGTTCGCGCGTCAAGGATGGAGCAACCAAAAGGATTGTTTTTGTGCCAGAATATGGGTTGGTCCTCTATAATTCCCCGACTGCGGACTCAATGCTAACTTCTTAGACCATTCCCCTACCACCCAATCGGAAGTGCCAAAACCCACAGCCAAGTTGCGGATGAAGAGGGCCAGCGGTTGCAGATTATTTTCAATGACTTCGCTGCAACCTTGAACGATGCTTGATTGGGCTCTGTCATGATGTGGCCCAATGTTTTAGAAAAGAAAAATCCGATGCAGCTTGAATATAATGTCCTCAGGACTTTTTTCTTAGCTAATACACTAAATCTAACAAACAAGCATTCAGTTTGTAGGAAAACGGGAGATGGGATCATCTCGAGAGAAATTTTCTGTGATTCCGATCCTTCGTGATGTTTCTAACTTGTAGCTATTGATATGTACCTGCTCTACCCCCTGGCCGTAATGGCAACTCCCACCCGGAAATGCTTCATAAACCTCCCCCAAACGGCCTTTCCCTCAACCTCCCCAACAGCAATAGGCCACAAAACCCTCCCAGCACCATCTTCAAACCCAATCGGACATCCCTCGTCAGTCTGGCATTCCGGCGCAGCACTCATATACCCCGGATCAACAGAATTCATAGCAACACGCCGTCCCTTCCATGCAGCGTGTGCTTCTGTCTCTGTTATCATGTTGATCGCTGCTTTTGACATATTCGTGTGTACGTGGTGTCCAGCTTTGCTTCTTGACTGGGTCGTATCTTCTAGTATTCCTTCGCGAGATGAGACGTTTATTACGTATCCCGCCGGTGTGAATGGAGCCGAGGGGGAAGGGGGGAGGAGGATGAGGGTGAAGTGCCCATAACTGGAAGAAGTTCGCGACAGAGGATTAGAGGCACGAAGGCGTTGACCGAGTGGGCACTTATTAGATCTGAGTATGGGATTTCGTGGAGGGATTGGACCCAGGATGATTTTGAGGGCTCTTCGTCTTCATTGTCTGTCGTCCGAAGGCCTTTTGTGGCAATTTGGTTTGTAGATTGGGTACTGCTTGTGCCTTCGATTTGTGCCTGGGCTTTGTTGTTCGCGATGCGTGGGATCCAGGTTGCTTGTTGTCCTCCTCTTACGCGGGGTGTGTACCTGTCGTTCTCAGATTCTGCAAGTAGAGCCATGGTCTGGGGATGCTCTTTCAGATGGTCCTCTCTGGAAATGGCTCTGACCTCCCCCTTAATTGGATCGGTGAGGGTTTGCGCGGCGTTGTTGATAAGTATGTCCAGGGATTTTGACGTATCAGATGGAGTCTCGTCATCCCAAGCACGGAGTAATTGTTTGACAATGTGTACCAGCCGGAAAGCATCATTTGCTGTTCTGAAGTCTGCACCAACTACCTTCAGACTTTTCTCCCATTGGGCGAAGTCTGGCTCCGTGGAATATCGAACTGCAGCATCCGCTGGATACCGAGAGGATACGATGACTTTGGCTCCACAGCGGAGGAGTCTCAATACAGTTGAGTAACCCAAGTTTATTCTCCCACCAGTAACGAGGGCAATTTTACCAGTCAGATCGAGCTTTCCTGGTAGGGAGAGATTGGAGCAGCCGATATTAAACATGCCGCATTGGCGACATAGTGACGGGTATAGTTCGTGAGAATCAGTGGGCGAGAAGCGATACCGACAGATATAGCATCTCTTCTTCACATCCGAGGTTTTCGGTGTGTCATTTCTTTGAGATCTTTCATGTTGTGTGTATCGAGTATTGTCGTCCATGGATAGTTGGCCTCGCACGGCTAGAAGAACTTCAGATAGAGGTTCTGTTGGAGCAACCACTTTGTGCCTTTGAAGATAGTCTAGCACCTTGAGTGTTGTCTCTAACTCTTTCAATTCTGGGACATGCATACTGTCCATGGACATGTGTTCCTCAGATTTGGTCATCACTTCCAATTGGCCTAAGTAGACCTTGATCCCTTCGATGATGCTCTTGCATCTAGTCGATCGCAATGCTTTGGAGACTTCGCTTTGTGGAGTGAGATGCCAGGCTACTTTATCAAAGATATCTTCTGTAAGAGAAGATAGTTGGATTGCTAGATTACTAGGCACTTTTCTCTCTCTGCAGGCTTGTTGGTCTTGTCGCAAGCGCTGTGCGATCGACTCTGCATCTGGCAGATGCAATTCCGGGAGTCCTTCCTTCATCTTGTTGTTTGAATTTTTCTCAGGACAAAATACAGAACAGGATAGAAAGGCATAGATGAATAGGTAGACGCTTGGGATGACTCAACGCAAATGACTCAGGCTAGTGCTGCTGGCCCCCACTAACTAGGTAGCCGCATCGCATGAGGCTCCATAACATTCTTTTGTGATCTTTTGTGATCTTTTGTGATCTTTTGTGATCTTTTGTGATCTTTTGTGATATTTTGTGATCTTTCCCTTGTCTTGCTTTTCTTCCCATTTTTCGAAGACAACGGACGTGACAAAATGGGTAACCAAGAAAAACCAACCAGTTCCATAGTCAGCAATATAGCGGCTATGCCGACCGAGCTCGCTCATCAAATCATCGATGACCTGCGAGTATGGGACGTCCTCAAGTTGCTATGCTACGATAATGATCGAGTGGACGCCTGCATCATGTCCCATCCAGTCTGCGGCAATATGTTCGGTGCTGATCCGGAAACTCTCGCCAAGTGGAAATTCGCTGCCCACCTCTACCAAGACATATTCAAGGCAGTGGGAAAGGGATTGGTACAGGATCATTGGCGTGGGACGAACTATCTTGGCACAAATATCCACTGTATCGTGCCTCAGAAGTATGGAGAGACTTATATCTGGGACTATATGAAGTACCGCATTCATGATGAGCTCAATACCCATTGGTGCAAAACAGACCTGACTCGATTCGGTGCTCCTGATTACTCCAACGGCATGGAGGATCGAAATCTCAAGACAATCCATTCTTTCGAAGAGCAGAAGAAATGTTGGGATGGCATACAGAAAGCAAAAGCCAATTTATTCCAGTTGAGAGCTTCAGAGCTTCGCTGGACCGCTGATATGTTGGAAGCAAATTCGGATATCCTAAAGCGCACACTAGACCCGACACAGGAAGTTCGGCCAAATACTGCACATATCGTGTCGAGATTCCGGCATTGTGCCGATGAAATCGTGCGGGCTCCGGTTGAGAAGTTTGTCTTTTCCGAGCATTTCGGTTATGACTTCCTGGCAATCATTCCGTTCGACTCGGCCTTGGACCTACTGTTGCACATGATGCAAAAGCACGGTCTGATAGCAGATGATCAGGTTGTGGCCAGCAACACAATCACTCTTACTGATGGCACTTCACATCCATCTTCTATCATCAATTCGGTGCGAACCATTATCGATGGAATGCCAAGACTTTATATCTCGCCTCCGGAGACGACAAAGCAACGAGCGTGGAGGCCTACAGCCAACAAATATGGCGATCTTTTTCGAACGGCAAATACTCCGTGGTCCGAACCGTTTGGTGGAAATGAACAGGTATCATTAGAGGGGCCCTATTTCACTGCGCTCAAATTCGGTGATAAGAAAGGGTACTGGCGGTCAGAATCCCTTTATTGGGAGCCTCACAATCAGATAGAGAAAGAATGGCTCATCAGCTTTGTCGAGGTCTATCGGTACCTGAAGAACTTGGATGGATAGATGTCTTTGTTGATGGGGGCTGTTTTTTGTGCCTATGACCCTTTGACTGAGATCAGTAGAGAGCAAATAATGTCATCAAACCTTGCTTACAAAAGAACAGTGTATTCGATGTTGCTTCAGAAATGGTTACTGAGTTAGTGTAGAAGGGTATAGTGTAGCAGGACCACGTTCCCAGGAGTCAAAAGGTATCGCACGGAAGACGTTGAGGGGCGAATTTGCCATGTGCGGATTACCACATTGATGATGATGCTGGCCTTTTGTTGAGTGGACAACGGTCAAGAGTTGGTGAAGCTATCACAGACAGAGAGAGAGAGAGAGAGAGAGAGAGAGAGAGAAGTAGATTTCTACAAACATACAGAGAGCTACTTATGTAGCCTGACAAACATGGCCTGATAAATCAAGTGTCCACATCAACAAGAGTACTGAATGAAATGAGTACACTGGTATCTCTATTTATGACTTTGGTTCCCAGGTGATTCTCCGCAGAAACAGTATACTATGCAAATATTGACATGGTGACCTGTACCCGTCTGATTCTCTGCCACTCATTCTCGAGAATCCCCCAAATGCACTTCGTCCCACCATTTACCATCCCTGAACAAGTACTCCCTTCTTCGTCCCTCCTCCTGGAGGCCAAGTCTCTGATAAACCTTCTGTATGGGGCGTGATTCTTGCGCCGTCAGAAGGCTATAATGAGATTGGACATGCGACTTTTACAGATTGTATTTTAATACCACTAGATGAGGGAAACGTGTACAATTAAGGTCTCACGGGTATATTAGGCTTATCGAAAGGTCTGGAAAGAGGCAAGTCTATGACATTACTCAAAGAAATGGTACTTGCTGATTGGGATGAAAGGTTCAAATCAGCCAATTCTGATTTTTGTCCTTCTCTTATTTACCTTACGTGGAGTAGAATCAACCACGACGTCGCCATCTCTGTCCCTCCTCTTCTTTAACTTCTTTAACTCTTGACGTGCCGGTGTGGTCTCAGCACCTCCCTCATTTCTCTTCGCTGCCATTCGCACAAGGTTCTTCAATGATGTCGGCGCGTCTTCTTCGTGCATGATAACTTCAACCATATTGAAACCCTTGCCAGCTTTCAGCTGCTCATCTTGCATGACATCCAACAACTCGCCCCAGTTTTCGACTCGCTTATTGAACACCGGGTACTCGGGATCGTTCTCGGGAGCACCAAAGTACCGCGCGGACTCCAGATATCGCCAGGGCTGAACCCAGTTGTATCCTGCCTGCATGCCGTTGATATAGCGTTCAATGGTGTACCCATTGTTATTGATCACAAAGATAGTTATATCCAAGCGGTTGCGAATGATGTCCCCAATAGCCTGTACACTCATCTGGAGACTGCCGTCGCCTTCAAACAGAATCGTTCGACCGGCCGGACGGCTCTTTTCCGAGATCATCTCGCGCTGAGCGAGGGACGCACCGCTGCATGCCGCAAGCATATACCCAATCGAAAGCCAGAGAGCGGAGTTGATCACTGTTGTTTGAGGAGGCAAGACGAAGTCTCGTCCACCGGAAGACGAGGTGCCGGTCTCGGTCATGAGAATGTCGCCAGAGCGGAAGAATTTTGAAATGCGCTGCCAGAAAGTATTCTGGTCAATGATTGCATCGCGGGCCGGTTTTGCTAAGTCATAGAGCTGCTTTTTAGGATCCCCGAGGTCCGGGTACGGGCTGAGTCGCGGCAGCTTTGATTTATCCAGTCGATCAAGCAGTTTCCGCAAGAGGGTTTTGGTGTTCAGATCACGATAGAACGCTCCACAGACCTCGACCCCGTTTTGGTGCACCACAATAGTCAAGTTGCGTTTCGTCAATGTAGTGAAGCTGTAGGTGTTGGTGTCTGCATTCAACGGTGCAATGCGGACAACGAGGTCACAGGAGTTTACCCAAGGCACATATACCTCTTTGCCTGCAGCCCCTGCGTAAATACCATGGAAGTTCGGATATGTCTCGTTGATGATTCCTTTCCCAAATGGCGTAGTTGATGTTGGAAATCCAGTGACACGAACGAGCTCATCCGCCTCAGAGCTTATTCCATACCGAGGGGCAAAGCCGTCGACAATAATGAAGGGCTGTTTGGCAGCATACAATCGCTTGAGGATATCTTCAATGGCAGAATTTTCGATAACTGCATCATTCGGAGAAACAGATAGATCAATTGGTCGTTCGAGTTTGGCAGCTGGAATCCCAGCCTTGATCAGGTCCGTAGGTAGTTCAATATATACAGGTCTGCTTTGGAGCAAGCATTGGCGCAGAGTCTCGTCAATCAAAGCAGGCGCAACCTCTTTATCTCTCAGATTTGCCTGAGCACATGTGAACTTGGCGTAAACGTCTGCATTCAGGCGGAAATTTCCGTCTCCAAATGAATGGTGTAGACAAAGGCCCTGATCTTGGGATGCGGTCGATGGGACACCGACAATATGAACCACCGGGGCCTTCTCTGCATATGCTCCACCGACTGCATTTAGGGCAGACAACTCTCCAACTCCAAATGCGGTTACCAATGCTGATAGCCCTTTGATTCTCGCGTAGCCATCGGCTGCGTATCCAGCATTGAGTTCATTGGCATTACCAACCCAGTGTAGCCCTGAAGGTTCAACATAATCTAGAGCAACTAAGTTGTAGTCCCCAGGAACACCGTGAACACTGCGTACTCCAAGCTGATGCAGTCTGAGGAAAAGATATTCCACGAGGGTCACTTCCTTAGCCATCGTTATTGCTTGATGGCCACTTTCTAGATAGCAAGGTGTAGTCGGGAAAGAATCATCTAGCACTAGGACAAGGAGGAATAAGGGCCAAGAAGAAATGTAAATGTGGTACCTTCGTCTCTCTTTTGTGGAATATTTGTTTGCTTATCAGACTGCCATTTTATATTATTTGTAGCCAAGTGAACACCGCGGGAAATGCGGAATTTAGCAGATGATCCTTCTGTCTACCTTTATCACAAGATGAGGATCAGTTGTGCGGGTCATTAATATATGATCCACACTACAAACCCAGAGGTATAGTATAGTGTAACTATCCAAAGCATTGTCTTCCGAAGGTAGTAAAAGATCCACGACAGGCATAATTTCACCCGCGTGGACCCGAAAATTATCCGAATATCCTATCAGCAGACCGCACAATTGCGGCATCATGAATGAATACAGCTAGTAATTGCAATATCTCTTCACAAAGTTTTGTGCGGGTTCCAGCTCGTGGAGACTTGTAAAAGGTCGAGGGAGAATTGTAGGGTGTGAGTAACCCAATGAGGAAGAAGGCCAAGCCACGCAGGAAGAAAACACATGTTTTATATTACCTTTACAGCGATCTATTCTCTATTAGGGCGCTTGATTTAAGACATATTCAATAAGGTCCTATAAGGATCAGCAATTTAGGGTTTAGCGACTCTAGTTTTTACTTAATGATGTTAGTTCCAGGTCGCTGTGGACATAAATGTTTCAGGTCTAGTCTCAAGGGGGCCACCCAACCCTTTACTCTCGTTCATTTCGAGTTTTTCTACGCAAGCATCCCATATACACTACATTGTGAACTACTCTAGAAAACACGTGAATCCTCATACCGCTTCTTGCCAAGTTTCGGGGCCGCTAGTCTAGTAACCAAGTGAGAACACACTTTGATGATTTTGATATTGCCCTTTATCTACAAAGATCAGTTGGATGATTGAAAAACAAATACGTGACATCTTGCTTATCATAGGATAAATTTCACTCTTCTTTTCCGCGCACGTACCAGGTCTACCAGTAAATGCGATGGATAAGCATCCTTACAACCCACTATACCTTCACCGACGAGCGGGCCGCGCCGGCCGAGATGGAAACATCTACTCCGTAGTGGAATAAAAAAAAAAAAAAAGGAATGAAGATCACGAAGACATTGTTCACAAGAAGGTGTGTGCTGGAGTCATAGCTTTGGAAAACTAAGTACATACACTGGTTTCCGGGGTAGTGTGTTATCGATAGGTGTGGTGTTAGTGTCTGGTCTGCCTACATAGGTGGATAGATACATTCTGATTACTCAGATGGATCCATCGAAACGGTTACCCGTTATTGAGTTCACGAAAGTGTTCATGTCGGCATTGGTGGTGGGTGGTATCGGTCGGGCTAAAGGTCTCACGGCTCTGGGTGGCTGCAATGATGGTTGGTGTGTGACAGGGTTGGGAAATTACTCCTGCAGGAGACGCCGGCATTGCAGGGTTTATCGATGTTGATGCAGCCGTCCTGCAGCACTCGATACCGGTACTATTAGAAGGATCGTCCCTGTAGCTCTTGATATCAGCGCTACGAAGGTTTGTTGATGTTGATGTTACACATCCTATAGCACTGGGGACCGATAGTGCGGGGTGTAAAACTAGAGTAAGAAAAAGCAAAACCAAGTCATGTTATCGCTCTAGATTACTGGGGTAAGCATGACATGTTATTAGTTATTATGGTGGAAGCAAAGAGGAAGAAAAGGTTGATATTCCGCCTAAGAGGGCTGCTGCCACGTGGTACGTAGAGCGGTGTACCGGTCGGGCTGTGGATGCCCGGGCGTGTAGGGGCGATTAGGTAATACTATATTGCCCGGCAGTATTTTAGATCCACTCTCACTGTACAAAAACTAATTAGTCGCACAACACCAGGGGACCTGGTGTTGTCTAGTATATCATATAAAAAAGGAGTATAATATTAAATTATATTAAATGAAAGCATACTAAATTGAAATATATCAAATTGAAACATGTTAGATTGAAATAAGTAGTTATATAGACTAAAATTAATATGTATACCTACTTCGAGGGAGCGGTGGGAACAGCTGTTCGGGAGGGAGTATCGGATGGATGAATAAAAACACTGTCTCCGAATTTCCAAGTCGCGCATATTCTATTGTAGAATTCCCAGAATTTTATTTCCCAACGCGACCCTCATAGACTGGTGCATCTTACAGGCGGAACCTTTCTTGCCGTCATCTGTAGCGTCCCAATAACTCATGCTGGTAACGCGTATACACTAACCGGCCATGTCCGGGTATGATATGTCGGTAGCCATAACGATGCTACTAAAGCGGCTACTCTCGGTGTATTTCTGTGGAGCGGAGTAGCGTAGTGCCTATTGTTTCCTCTTCTGGGTCTACGATGTGACAAATCTCGCGATCAGCTGGCCTTCCCACGTTCCTTGGCAATTGGTTTGCTCGAGGAGTGAGATAGCATCGCGTCGGGCGGCTGGGTCGCGGAATTTTATTGTAATGAGGCAGAGGGAAGGGACTGTGCCTGATTTCAGTGTGAATTTTACGGGTCATTGCGATAAGGGTGCGGTACTGGCTCCATGAATGAATAGCTTTGATATGTAGACAATGTGACGGAGAAGGTCGCTGAAGTCATCGAAAGCCACTTCATGGGTGTTCCGACAGGTGTATACCATGAAGTATATATGGGAGTGCTAGATCTCAAGGAGGACGGACTGCGCGTAGGCGGATGATGAATTTTGAGAAAGTTCTTTGAAAAGGGAAATCCACCTCTCTAACTCAAACGGCAAACCGGCTTGTCACCCTATCAAATCAGGGCGGAATGTCAAGTCGACTGTGCGTGCATGGTGTATACAATGTCGAGCTGCCAAATCTAAGTTATGGTCTTCCATCCCCACAGCAGTGAGAAGGATCAGTTTCCCTCGGAACGGAAGAGCAGCATTGTGTAGAAGGCATAGAGAGTTCCGAGCTTCCTTCACGCAAGAAAGGCCCGTTGGCACAATCCAATTTAAGAGCGGGCTGTTAAAAGACGCGAGGCTCAGAATAGGAACCTGGCTCCCCGAACATGGCCGATTCGTAGTCTAGTCGAATGAATATGCTATCCACCTGGTCAACGGGTGAAGTCGACTCGAAGCACAATGTATCTGCCTATCGGTCCATTTTCAGCATCAAACGAATGCGAAGCCCCATCCTTAGATGGGCAATAGCACCGACTCTACTCCCTTGTGACATTTCCAAACAGATAAACAACAGACAAGCTACTAAAGTAACCTGACCACAGGAGTCTGGTGCCTCATCAAGTCGTCTTCCAAGTAGATCCACGAATTTTATGTATTGTCTTATGGCGCTTAATGACAGGCAATTTTAAGCTTGTGGATCAGGACAGTGGTCAAGTACTCTCTCGATTTAGGAATAGGGTCTGGACTCTGGAGTGTTGAGGAGGTTGGTTCGTTTGAGATGGTGGGGAATTTACCAGAGACCTTCAAGGAAGAGATTCTTATTAGCGGATTGGCAGTGCTTGCTATGGTGCCGAGTTTGGATTTGGCTAGGATGATTTTTATGGGGAGTCCTTGATCACCAAGAAGGGTCGGGTCTGACTCTGCCCGCACTTATATTATGAATGACTCCTGTGATTCCATGACTTGGATAATTGTGGGCTGTCAGCGACGGTAGTTTTCCATTCTGACTTTAGAATTTGATGATTTGCTCCATACCGAGATATCTAGGTAAAAGAGTCAGCACATGTTGGTCGGTAGTTAACTAGTCTACAGTACTAGTTATGTTATGTATTTTGTGTGAGTTACTGATTTACCCCTGATTCCCACCCCAAGAGCAACATATAGGCTACAACATTTATGTATATATCCGTATACATACATATGGAGTTCGTATATGTACGAATCCCCTAAGGTACACCTTACGTATATGCCCGAACACTGGAAGCACTGGCACGACGCTAATAGGCGATTCGACGCTAGCGAAGCCACTAATTGCCTAGTCTTCTAAATTTCTATTTTTATGCTGAGCCTAGTCCTACTTGCAGGGGTTTTCTTCGTTGGGTTGGAATTTCTAGAAATACAATTGGTCCCTTTTTTGTTGGTTCAACGTACGAGGCACCTATCCGAGCAAAGTGCTCAATTCCCTTCTATTTTAAGAGAAGCCATCGGAAGACCTACTGCAACCCGAATCACAGTCACATTCTATCCAAGAGCGGCTATAGGTTTAGGTAAAGCTTCTAGCAACTATTGAACCATGAAAATATACCACGAAAATATAAAGACTTCCATACAGCCCCGGTATAGACTAGATTTAAAGAAGAACCCCATTGTGACCAATCTTTCGGCAATAATCGGCCCAATTAGCAGAATATTTAGCCATCTTGGTTAACGTCACTTGCAATGCCCTCTAACAAAGACCGGATATATGTTGTTCTCCATGCACGAGGAGGCAGATCTACCATGCCAGACAAGGAAGACACGTGAGAATCACCATCCAGATGTTGCTTAGCTCCAAACAGCCAGCAAGGTTAATACCATATCTTGACTAGGTACCATTGGTCCCTGATTGTAGGGCCCAAATTTGAAAGAGAGAATAGTACGGGTTTCTGCTACCACGCGAGCGAGAGTCCTAAATTGGGAGGAGGCTCTGAGTGGCACTTCGAAGAGCTCGAGTGTTCACTTAGCGCTACTGGCATGTTACTTGTTCGTATCATGATTGGGAAGGTATTGGATGGATATCATGTAGCTGAAATTATGCGCAATACACCTGTCCGACAGGGTCGACCAGGGTGGAATTGTGTTGCGTGGGTAAAGGAGGCTTTGGAAACGCTCAAGGCCGATCACAAGGCTTTGGGCACGAGCATACTTGAGTGGAACACAGTTCGCAATGAAGCAATGGCTTACTGCCAACGGAAGAGAGATCAGCACCGTTTTGATGGTCGGGGGGATTTTGATATGAGAAAGGCTCCAACTTATGACTTATTGGAGAAAAAGGAGACTATCGCTTGACCTATCGAGGCAGATTAAGTCCAATATATCAGAAGCACAATTGACGCAGCCGCTCCAATAAGGTATTGCTCTATGAAGGAGAGGTGGTTTCTAGTATATATGCACGTATTCTATGCCATAAGAATACTATAAAATATACTTCGTACAACACTTCATATTGGAATTCAACCCGAATATGTATAACTTGACTGTTAACAGCTTGAAGTGCAACCTATCATTTTCGTATTTCCACCACACATATGTATATATACTCTATAGCCACTTCGCCACCTTCTAAATGTAGTAGGTAGTCCCAAATAGGAAATCAACATTCATCGTGACGTCAAATTCAAGAAACTTGCCTCACGGATTCATATCATTCAACTATGCAGTTCGCAGTTCGTGTCGTTTGAAGACTCCATTAGCAAACACTCATCTCACAATTTGCGAATACAACCTTCGAACTCAACCTACATACGGCAAAATGTCAACCCCCGGAAAGAGCTGTTGCGCCAATGCAAATGAACTCCCAGGCGATCCTCGGACAATGAAGAGCCGAGTTCTTGAACGTGGAGCTGCAATGATCCAAGACTTCACGCCAGTAAAACAAATCTGCGCACATCTCAATGCATTCCACATTTACGCCAACGATCCAACCCGGTGTGTCGAAGCCAATCACTATTGCACTCATTTAACAGAGGGTATGTAACAACAGTCATGTTTATAAACAATAAAAAAGAAACCGAATGACCCAAGTACGTACTTGACATTAATATTACACCCAGATGTCCGCCAATGCCTGATCTACGACTCGCCCAATGCAAACGCCCGCCTCATCGGCGTGGAATACATGGTCTCGCCGCGGATTTTCGCGACTCTTCCCACCGAAGAGCGTAAGCTCTGGCACACACACGAGTTCGAGGTCAAGAGCGGTATGCTGGTCATGCCAGCACCGGTTGGTGTGCCTGATGCTGTATGGGAAGCTGCCGAGACGGCGGAGATGCAGGATGTTGCGCCTATCTATGGCAAGACTTATCATTTCTGGCAGATTGATCGTGGAGACCCTGTCCCTCTAGGTCAGCCGCAGTTGATGGGCAGCTTTGTGTCGAATGAGAGTGTGAAGATAGCTCATCCTGCGGGGTTGGATTCGTTGCTTGAAGAGCGGAATAAGAGGTATGGGGTGGATCATCGACAGAAGGCGAAAAAGAGGGAGGGCATCGAGGCAGTTGAGAAGCATCCCGGTATGTATGATGCCTGCTAACTAATTGGCTTTGCCTGGACTTGGACTGACATGGTTCTTAGATGCTGATTCGTTGTTCAAAAAGCGAATTTGATTTGACACATGGATAAATGTCAATTGATATTGTCCAAGGAGGCTACAAAAGAAATTAAGAGAGTACGAGAAATCGAAAATGATAATAAATTGTCTAATTGATGTCTCCCCACTACGTATGCCTCAAGAACCCAGTCCCATAATGAAATGGGGTCAAAGTGAGGCACACTGGAGGACAGTCTATCTAACAAGATAGGCTGGTTGTGTTCATCTTGCTTCATATTCCACACGTGCTCGTCCTGGTTATGTATTTCGGCGACGGCAAGCTCTAGCATTTGGAGAAGCGAACATCCCAAAAGGGATTGGGGGTAGGGGTAGGGGGTAATGTGTGTATATGTAAAGGATATCGACTGTTTAAGCATCTCTACTGATCGTCGAGGTGCTCAAATAATCGAGACATGAATTCAAAATCCAGGTCCTTCTCAGCCCAGCACCCAAACATTAATGGGCAGCTGATATAGCTGGAAGGCTTCTGGATATCAAAATCCAATGCGACGGCGATATCCAATATCCTGTCAATTGCTGGTTCAAGGCACAAGCTCGATTGACTGATGTTGGGAGAAGAGGAAAAAGCGGAGCAAAAAAAGTATTTTAAATGCTCCTGACGGTCACATGACCAGTTCCGACCGCGGAACGGTTGATGCAGCTCGATCTGAGCAAAGACCATGCTTCCAATTCACCACAGATGGAGCACTTAATCCGGTCGGCAATACGGGCTACCAATCTGCGCACTATTGGTCGGCTCGCGCTCAATGGCACCAGCACGTTCTGCGCTTGCGCGCTGATATGGGAGCACCTGATAACTGTCCAGCTCAGCGAGGGCCCGTCAATGTACCCTACTTTCGATGTACGAGGTGACTGGCTCCTGATATCGCGCGTCCACCGCAACGGAAAGGGAATCGAGGTCGGAGATGTTGTGCGCTACGGTCACCCGAACTTTCAAGGCGTGCATGTGGCCAAGCGGGTAGTGGGAATGCCTGGGGATTTTGTCTGTCAAGATAAGCCGCTGAGTACGAGTATTGGCAAGGAGGGGAATATGATTCAGGTGGGTGATATGTTTTGGTTCTGGTTGGGTTCAACTGCTGACTTGTGATCTTTTGTGCAGATCCCCGAAGGTCATGTCTTTCTGGCTGGCGACAATCTTCCCTGGTCTAGGGATTCGAGGAATTACGGTCCAGTACCCATGGGTCTTATTAATGGAAAGATAATTGCCAGGGTATGGCCTTTGTCGAAGATGGAATGGGTGACCAATCCATTGAAACCGGCGCAACTGGATTCCCAGAACATTTGAGAATTATACAGTGTACATTATATCAGACAGGTGGATTACGGTTTACCGACGTGTGGCACTCGGGCCCATTTTGTTTAAGCATACGCATGGAGTTTGGTTGGAAGGGATTAAAACAGTGTGCATATTCATACATATATCAAATTGTACAATACAAAGGCTTCAAGACAAACAAGATCAGCGGAACGAAGAGGGGTTACGTCTCTTATATGGCAGAGGCTCGACTCTCTTGCGGCGCAGCTCCACATTGGCACCGTCGAATCCAATCTCCTTCATAACCTCCAGGGTCGTGTCGTCCCATTGGGTACGGAACAGGTGAGCACCGATGGCCTTGAGGTGGTAACGGGACTGGAGAGTGCGAAGGAGTGTGTTGTCGCGGCTGCTCTCCTTAGCCTTCACGGCGGCGAAGTCGAGAGGCTGGGAATCCTTCTGCTCCATGACGAAGAGAGAAAGACGATGGTAGGGACTTCCCTTCTGGGCAACAGGTGGTAGCCAGGGGAGAACCACCTGGGAATCTTCCAAAAGCTGCGCAAGATCGACCTTGGTGGCGGTGGCCGAGATGGGGACGTTGACGGCCAGGAAGTGTGTCTTATAATCGAAGTTGTCGTTCTCGACGTTAGGGACATCAGGGTCAACAACTGCAATGGTGACCAATTTTTCACCACCCTCGAACATTTGCACATCGAGTTTAGGCGCGCTTGTGCTAAGTTTCGCTTCGACAAATTCACCGGCTTGGACTTGTCGCTTGCCGAAGTACAACTTTGTTTCGACGACGGGGTCGCAGTGAGGCAGGACATCGGGAATGACGTTCATCTGGGTGATACGCTGGACCTGAACCTTGCGGCGGTATTCGCGCCATTTGCGGTCGGCCAAAAAGCGGTAGATGGGCTTGGACATGTCACCTGGATCGATAGAAAACAAACCATTAGCCTCAGCTCAATTTCATTAGTTGACCCAGAGATGATTACCTTCATTATCTTCGAACTTTCGCTTGACGAGGGGGTCGTTAATATCGGCCAGAATCTTCAGGCGCTCCAGGTGTAATTGCATCGCAGTAACGCGGGATTTCTTCGCCTTTTCTCCTCCGGCCTCCTCAACGGACAGAGCCTCCTGTCTGGCAAGGCGCTGTCTCATCGTCTCAATCTCCTTCAACTTTTCTTCACGGTCCGCAAGCAAAACCTTCCGGGCTTCTTGGAAACATTGGTAGGGCAGTTGTTCAAAAGGAAGGTTCTCGGAGTCTTGGAGCGCGGCACGGCGACGACGAGATCCAACGGGGGCGGTTCCCTGTCGGAGCAATCGTCTTTCAAGACGAGGACTCGTGACAAGAGAGGGATCGGGTGCCTTATGGAAAGGTTGGCTCGGGGATTCAGCTTCGGGCTCTCGAACGTTGGCGGTCGATTGGAAGGCTCGCGTTTGGAGCTGGACTCCAGCCACGCCTCTAGAGTAGGTATTGCGAAGGCATTGGAGCAGAGGCTTTGAAGCCCGCTCACAGTGGGCCATGATTTGAGGAATTGGGGGTTATGGTGGGCTTGGCTTTGAAGATCCGATGTTGTTGTCTTCCCGGGGAACTTTTTCTGTTCGGACCTAACCAGTCACGTGATACCTCCTAATGGCACCGTTTGCTGTCCAGAATCCCATCAATGAATTTTGCAGGTAAGCTCTGAGACGTTTTTCCAGTTGCAACTTTCCGACCTGTTGTAATTTATTATTCTGAGAATATTGTCCAAAGTTCTGCATATATCCATCTTCTACATTAGGCTACATTGTGTACATAGTTAGGGATTACCTCACATAACTCTCTCATTGGTTAGTGCCTTACAGCCTATTTTATCACCGCCTTCTTTGAAGTAAGGTCTCTTTTACACCTACATACTTCACAGGTTACTATATCTTCTTTTTTGGATGTTCTTCTTGGGGTCTTTCTAGTTGTCTTTCTAGCTGTCTTTCTAGCTGTCTCTTTATATGTCTTTTTATATGTCTTTTTCATATATATAAAGGCGGCAAAAAAACATAAACCACATAGTGAAATTAATTCAGATTCACTTTCTTTTCTTTTTCCTTCTTCATCTGCCTCGTCTTCCCTTCCTGTTCTACCAAGTCAATGAACTGCCTTGATAGGGCGCGCCGTCTCTCTGCCTCGTGTGGCTCATTCACAATTCCAATACAGGTCCCACTGATCTGGATGTAATATTCTCGAAACACACTCCATAGAATATCCCCCTCAAGGCCTGGTCGGGGATAATAAGGATCATTGCCCCAAAAGGCAGCAGCAGCTTGTTCCACTCCTTTCGAATCCATTGCCATCCTTCTACACAAGTCAAAGTCGAGAACCCACATCGAATGGTCTCCGAGGACATCAGACTCCATCTTAAGAGGAGGATCTGTACAAGGTGGAGCAAGAACAAACTCAATATCATTCCCATCAATCTCGCCAACCCAGTGCATTATGGAGAGAGTTTCTGCCATAGCTCTTGCGTACTGACTTACATCGTGTGTTGTCATGCCGAGTTCTTCGAATTGGTCGATATGAAGTGGGAAGTTCCTTAGAGAAAACGCTGTGAATCGCGACATAGTAGTATGAGGCTTTCGTGTTCGTCTCCGGCCAAGATATGGCCTTACCAAGCAGTCCTTATTCGGATCGCTAGCGATAATTTCTTGCATGATCTTTGGCGGACAGTACTTGCTAATAAGAACTCGTCTTATAGTGTCGGAGAAAGGCGGTATACGTTGAGACTGGATCATATTGCATGGTGTCGTATAGCCTGGTGGAAACTTTTGATGGTTTACAAACCACCATTTCTGGTCCGTTGCCTCGATAAAATCATAGCAGGCTGGAATCTGGATTCGGAATTGTAGGGTTGGAAGCGTTCGAAAGCTTTGGATAACTCGGTGATGCATTTCGAAGTCGTTTATTAAAGATCGATCAGGTCCACCGTCCTCCCTTTTGAACGCATAGCCTGTCTCAGACGCCGCCCATACGGTGCCACAAAATCCTTGCCCGATAGTATGTAGCGTGGAGGTATCCGCTACTTCGATATCCGCTCCTCCAGTATCTTTCAGGGGGTTGCTAGTTATTGTATCTTTCTGGTTGTGTGATTGTGATTGTGATTGTGGCTGTGGTTGCGTGGTTGTATGGTTGTGGTTGTGTGGTTGTGTCAGTGTGTGGTTGTGTCTTTGTAGTTGCATCTCTGAGGTTGTGGTTTTCAAGAATAAGAAAGTGACCGGTAAGTATGTACATATGTAGTAGTGACGTGAGGATAAGACTCTTACCTAAATTGGACAAGTGGTGTTAAGTATATATCTATATCCCTGGATACTACCCGTGGACGTATAAGTCATGTTCGAGTAAGCACGAAGTTTTTACTATTAGGGGTCATATAAGCATCCTAGTATAAAATATTAAGTCTATAACTATTAATCGATCTAATATACTACGAGTAAGTAACTGTAGGTGCATGACGGTATATATTTGGTCCTTTCAAAAGTTTTACTAGTATACCTAATATTCTGTATCATAGCTTAATTAAATGAAATGTATACTAAGTACATTTTTGATATATCTCGAGGATAAGATAATTTATATTACGCTTATAATGAATGTAGCTTTTGTATGCGGAAGCAATATCATAGCGCCAAGATTCTGCTAGCACCCACCGCCCGGGATCAACTTTTGCTCCATTCAAGACTCTGGACACCACCAACTTATACGGCGATCACCCAGTGACTTTCACAATGCCAGGTAACGATGTTATGCGGTCGCTGAGACTGCTGTCCCGCAGCTCTGGTGGACTTATGTCAGGCCAGAAGCAGGTGACGGTTAGTGCACTCCATGAATTATTTCTCGGTCCGGTTTAAGGACGCACTGGCTGACAGCGTATCGAATCATACAGCAACGATGCCTCACACGCTCAATGGCAACCGAAGCCACAACACAGCCCCCAGTGACAACTACGGATGCTGTCCAGGCCGAACAAGCACAACGACCAGGGGGCCAAACCCCTGTTCAGGTCATGACCTACCGGTGGCCCAACTTAGAACCCCAGCGCCTGGTCCACTACTCCCGGAGGCTACTTCAGATGCCTACTCGTCACGATATTCTCCACCGCGCAGTCATCTACGAGGGTGACAGCACCCGACAAGGTTCAGCCAGCACCAAGTGGAGGGACGATGTGCACGGTAGTCACAGGAAGCTGTACGCGCAGAAGGGCTCCGGTCGTGCGCGTGCGGGTGATAAAATGTCGCCAGTTCGACGAGGTGGTGGTGTCGCTTTCGGACCTCACCCTCGTGATTTCTCGACTGATCTGCCCCGAAAGATCTACGACCAAGCCTGGCGCATTGCACTTAGCCACCGGCTTTCACGCGGTGAATTAATTGTTGTTGATAACAGCATCGGTATGGACGAAGCCGCCAGTCCATTCTTCATCAGAAATCTCGTCAAAGCTCATGGCTGGTATCAGAAGGGCCGGTCTACATTCGTTACACTGAAACCGAATGAGATGTTCTCTGATGCCGTCGAAAAGTTCGGCAACCACGCACGAACTATCAGCGTCGAGGATTTGGATGTGAAGAATGTCTTGGAGACAGCAAGATTGGTTATTGAGAAGAATGCACTGCACAAGATCCTGCTTTCGCATTCGACGGACTTGGCCAAGGTGGACACTCTCTTTTCGCCTTCAGTAAACGGAGAGAAGGTGTATCCGCTGGACTTTAGCCGGATGAAGTCTACATGGAAGAACGTTTAATTGTATTATTCTTTGGTTTTTATGTTTTTTTTTTTTTGGCATTATCTAGCTGTGTACAAATAGATCATCTATACTTCGAACTTTATCACTTCTCCGAGTCGACTTGGTGGCTACAACATATGCAGCAATTACCTGACATTTTGTATTATAACATAGTCATAATATGTGTTTCTATTTGGACTATATAAAAGAATGACCCTAATTTGCGGTGATGTCGCCGAAATGTACCTCCGAGCTTGTCGGTTATGGGCGGAGAAGTTGATCCTCGGAGCGGAAAGAAAATCCAGCGAAAAACTCCCGAGGTCAAGGAAAGCGGAGAAACACCTGATTGTCACCACATAACCCCCTTCTCTGGTTCTCGTCATATTCCAGTTCTAATGTTACTTCGACAATTCAATCGCGTCTCCTCGCCGAGCTGGATCTCGCGCGTTCCTTCAGCAATGCCTCTACGCGCTAAGGTGACCAACCCTGCCTTTCGGGCAACAGCTATGGTGCGCACCCTGTTCGGAGAGAATCCCGATATCCAGATGCTTACTTGCTTACTATTGTTAGATGTCAACTACTCCTGATATTCCCAAAGAGCTCCCCGGCGATGAGCGCGATGATGTTCTGTTCAACTCGATCTATGGAATCCGCAGCGTTGAGCTCAACCGACCCAAGAAGCTCAACTCCCTCAATGGCTCAATGGCTCGCAAGATTCTCCCTCGGTTGAAGGTTAGAATAAACACCCGGAACCTCAAAAACATACAATACTAAGCGTTGGATGAATAGGAGTGGGAGAAATCTCACCTTGCAAACATGATCCTCATCTCCGGAGCGGGCACCAAGGCTCTCTGCGCAGGAGGCGACGTTGCTGTCCTGGCGCAGCAAAATGAGAGTGGAGAGGAAGGACAAAAAGCATCGACAGATTTCTTCGGGCTCGAATACCGCCTCGACCACCTGATCGCTACATATTCGAAACCTGTTATCTCATTTATGGATGGAATCACCATGGGTGGTGGTGTCGGCCTCAGCATGCACGCCCCCTTCCGAATTGCGACTGAGCGTACCCTTTTTGCTATGCCCGAAACCACCATTGGCTTCTTCCCCGACGTTGGCGGCTCGTTCTTCCTCCCGCGTCTCGATGGTGAGACCGGCACATACCTGGCTCTGACCTCGGAGCGCCTGAAGGGTGTCCAGGCTCTGTATGCAGGCATTGCCACACACTACCTGCACTCGAGTGTTCTGAGCAGTGTGGCCCAGCGTCTTTCCGAGCTGACTTTCCCCGACCACGTCGAGCTTCCCGAGCGTTTGGAAATCGTGAACAAGACTATGGCCGAGTTCTCCCTTGGCCTCCCCCGCTTGAGGAGGAGCCTATGCTCATGGCTGGTAGTCTGCGCACTGCCATTGACCGCTGCTTCGGGTTCAACACTATGGAGGAGATTATCCAGGCTTTGGAGAAGGAAACCGAGCACAAGGAGTGGGCACAGAAGACATTGGAGACCCTGTCAGGACGCTCCCCCGACTTCTCTGAAGGTGACCCTGCGCCAGATGCGCCTAGGCAAGAAGTGGACCATCTCAGAGACCTTCCAGCGCGAGCACGAGATCGCTGCCAAGTTCATGCGCCACCCTGATTTCGTCGAAGGTGTCAAGGCCCGTCTGGTGTCCAAGCCTGCCCGCCAGGCCGAGTGGCAGCCCGCCACTCTCGAAGAGGTCTCGGATAAAACCGTGAACAGCTTCTTCCAGATCCCCAACAAGGCATCCCGCCTTGCGCTTCTGAGCGATGGAGATTACAAATACTACCCTCATGCCCACTTCGCTCTTCCCTCCGAGAGAGAGATTGAGCAGGTTGTGCGCCAAGGCCACGCATCGCGGAGACCTGTGGTCGATCACTTCCTCGAAAAATATGCCCACCGCGAGGGTGTGCGCCGAAAGGTTGTCGAGGTGATTGCCCGACGGACGACGACATCAGCTCCCGAAGGACTCAAGTGGGTGAATTAAAGAGAGGGATACCGTCTATAGCTTGTAATTTTTATTGAATTTATTGGGAATTGGGCCCATATACCACATACCATTTATTGCATTTCTTGTATCTGCAACTATTGATCGTCTTTAGAAAAGATACAGTATCCAACCTGATCAATATTTTGTTATATAAAACGTACAAATAGTTAGCACACAATTCCACCTCTGAAAGGTTCCCAAGGTCCTCAGCCCACCCGCGACATTGCTGATCCGCCACCCAACTTAATCTCTCCCCCATAAACACCCGATTAGACACTTGCACACCTGCTGTAAATTACCAGAACCGATTTTAGATGAATTTCGAAAGCAGGCCCCTAGAGCCTAGCCGGCGCTCATCAGAAAGCAACAGTACCATCAATGTTTCCAGCAATTTGTTACCGACATCGGCGGATGATGCTTCGCCAACCTCAAATGATATCCCAGCACCAGAAGCCCGCTCAGTACTAACACGCCTATATATCTCGCACACTCTGTCAGCGTGGAACTCACGCATGTTCGAATTCGGCGCTGTGCTCTTCCTAGCCTCGATATTTCCAGGGACACTACTATATGCTTCGATATACGCTCTAGTGCGGGCGTTTTCAGCCGTCGCGCTATCGTCCTGGTTGGGTGCGCAAGTTGATCGTTCCGATCGGCTTGTTGCTGTGAGGTATTCTATTGGTAAGTCGATGTTGATTTGGGTATTGCACTGTGTTATGTTTCGCCGTGTTATCATTCAGGGCCAATGGCTAATCAAACGAGTAGTGTGGCAAAGAGTCCCCGTCGCAGTGTCTTGTTTGTGCTTTGTGGCAACCGTATCTACGGACTCTTGGGCGGTTACGATCGCCTTGTTCGTTGTCCAGGGCTTGCTTGCTTGTATAGAGAAATTGGCCGCTACGGCTAATACGGTGGCTGTGGAACGGGACTGGGTATGTCCATGCATCAGATACACATTTTTATTCTAGGAAGAGACATCGCTGATAACCTGATACTAGGCAATTGTGATCTCGGATAGTATCAATGTCCCACGACAAGGTGAGAAACCTAAAGCGACATGAAGCTCTACAATATCTAACTTTGACCAAACGACAGACTTGAACGCTTCAATGAGACGAATCGATCTCTTCTGCAAACTACTAGCACCAGTATTCATCTCCTTAATCGACAGCATATCATCTCAATACGCAATTTGGACAGTATTCACTCTGAACACCGCATCCGTGCTAGTCGAATATATGGCCATTTCCCAGGTCTACCAATCCGTCCCAGCCCTGACAAAGACACAATCTCCAACAACACAAGCAGATGATATAAATAGAGCCGATGATCCCCAGGACAACGCATCTCGCAAGATCCTCAACTCCGTACCAGAGACACTAGCACCCTGGAAGGAATACATAGCCAGCCCCGTATTCCTAGCATCCTTCGCCCTGAGCCTGCTCTACCTAACAGTCCTATCCTTCGGCGCAACAATGACCACATACCTGCTGGACACGGGCTTTACCTCGTTACAGGTTAGCTACATGCGCATCGGCGCCGTGGCCGCCGAGATATCTGGCACATGGACAGCGCCTATTATCATGAACCGGATCGGACCCATTCGGTCCGGGCTGTGGTTCCTCAACTGGCAATTTGTTTGTGTGGCTGGTGCTGCGGTGGCTTTTGTTGCTTGGGACTCGAGCTCGCGGTTTGTGGCGGGTACGTTGATTGCGGGCGTTGCTTTGAGTCGAATTGGGCTTTGGGGATTTGATTTGTCTGTTCAGTTCCTTGTTCAGGAGGTAAGTGGTTTCTCTGACATCAACCTATTGCATTGTGCGTTGTGTGTGCTAAATGAATGGCATTATGTAGAATATCCAGGAACACACTCGCGCCCGCTTCTCGGCGACGGAAATGGCGCTGCAGAATGTTTTCGAGATGCTTTCTTTTGCTTCAACGATTGTTTTTCCACTTCCGGCTCAGTTCGGGTATCCGGTGATGATCAGTTCTGGGGCTGTGGCGGTCGCTGCTGTTTGTTTTGCGGCGTATGTGCGCAAGGAACGAGGTCATCTACTGCATCGATCACGGTGTATGGGTGGGGATAAAGTGTTATATCGAGCGGTTGAATCCGGTTCGGTTTAGCATATTTGTTGTGGTTCTAACTTCTTGTATCATAATTCATGAGAAAATGTCTATATATGAACGAGATCGTCACAAAAGTTCAACCAGAAAAGCAAACTCACTAGTTACATGAGCGCACCACCGAGCCATTGGAAAGTTATATATACATCTCATCTCCAACATGGAGTCTAAATAACAATAAAAAAGTCTGAAAACAATTCCCGCCTCACACATTTCGAGTCCGCCCATGTACGTGACACGTCCTGCCGCCTCGTCATTTCCTCCACAAGCACGAGGACCCTATCAGCAGCTGGGTGACGAGTGACGGAAGGCGCCGGGTCAACTTCATGGACAGCAGCCACACGCTGAATCTCATGGAGGATCCACTTGCGCTGGTCTTCCGTACCCTCGAGCCCAGCAACGAACAGCGGCCACAAGAAGCTGACAGGCAGATGGTCTGGCCCGGTAGAGTCAACAGTAGCCAATTGAATGATTTGATCGACGGCACCGTTGACACGGTCTGTACGAGGGTAGATTGCAAACGCAACGCGGTGCAAGTAGATGAAGTTCGCTAAGAAGTTGGCCACGTATTGTCGGAATGTACGACAGATTTCCGATGCCACAGACGCGCTCAGGATATCTGTTAGGGCTTCTGGTCGTCCGTAGACGTCTATTACTGAGGGGCGTCGGTGCCAGAGTGTTTCAAGGTCTGCGCCGACTTTGTGGGCGAGTTGGAGGACTTCGAATTCGTCGGTTAGGGTTCCACGGCTGCGGTGGTGGAGGTCGAGGCAGATTATTCGTCGGACGACTTGTTGGGCTTGTGTGAAGAATCGGAATGCTGGGCCTACGATGGCCTCGTAGACGAGATAGTTGGGGCTAAGGAATGGGTCTTCTATGCTGTCTTCTTCTTTGGTATCTGCTGGCGTTGTTATCAGGCGTGTTTGGGAAGTTTGTGTATTCAGTGGTTTCAGTGGTATGATATGTTCTGGGATGTTGCCGAGCTCAGCGAGAGGATCGCCATCCCGACCAGCAATCAGGGACTTGACATCTAGCAGCGAGACCCATGACACCAGGAGATGACCGAGACCGGTCCAATGTCGGGTACGATCGTAGAATCGTTGTAGAATAAGGTAGCCGGAGTGTATATAGGAAGTTCCGGTACATATTTCGGGAGACGAGAGAATCTGGGATAATATGAGCCAAGTCCGCTCGATCTCAGGACCAAGCAGAACATACCTCGGATAGCATTAAGAGAAAAACAGCACCCAAAACTTTGATGAGTGTGGAATCGGTCACCTCGCCATGAATACAAGCTTGGATCTCCGAACTGGACACTCTATAAAAGGCAGGCGCCCAGCGCCATCTTTTCCCTTCCATCATCGCTTTATGGACATCTGCATAGCAGTATACAGCATTCAAAAGTGGACTAGAATCTCGCGCATGTGCCAGCAGCGCTGGCCGCATATACTTCCACTCGATGTTTATCGGCGCAAAAAAAGCAGCCGGCGGGTCAATAGTCAGAAAGTGCTGTAATAGCTGGTCCTCATACGAAGTGCCGCCTGCGTCGGACAAGCTGCGCCACGTAGTTGAACCCTCCGAGCCGCTTCCTGTGGAGGTCCTATCAATAGACGCAGACGGGGTATCTGGAGTAAGTGGGGCACGGCGGTCTGCTGAAAAGTTCCCTTCATCCACGCCCGGTGTGAGTGCCGCGGGTAGTGACTGCGACGCCGGACTAGCGGTGAAAGTCATCAGGGATCCGGTTGTCAAGTCCAGGTGTTTCTGTTCCAGCTCAGAAGTGATCCCGCCCATAAATCCAAGCATATCAAACTCGGACGGGTAGGATTCTGTGTCTGTAGGGAGCTGCCGAAGTAGGTTTGTCGGCGCCGGTATTGTGTGGTGGCCATCTGCGCGGAGAACGGTACTGAAGAAGTTGATGTCGGGGGAGCGGGATGCAGATGCGGCTACAGCGGAGGAGCCTGCACTTCCTGGGTCCGCTGTATTACTCGGCGATTCAGTTGTAATATTTGATGGACGGATTGATGATGAACCCCACCCCACGCTGGGGGTGATGGGTGGTTTGTAGACACATCGTAGACGCAGTCGATCGCAACTGGAACAGTTTGGTTTCCCTTCGTCGCATCGGACCTTGCGGGCCCTGCATGTTAGGCACCCTGTCCGTCGACGCGGGCCGGACCTGCCAGGTCCCCGGGCTTTTGGCACCTGTGGATAAGAATTTACGGGTTAGTTTGGGTCAGGAACAAGGTGAGGAAGATTCAAATTACCTCCATGATGGGATCAAGCCCGGGTTAAACCTAAATAAAGCATACTTCGTACAAGATACAAAGTACGGAGTAGTCGCAAAGAAATTCGACGTTGGTTTCCCCGCAATCACGCCGGTTCTCGGGGATATGACGACGAGCTCGGATGGTCATCAGATTGAATTTGTGAGATTATTCCAAATGAGATTGTAAATAAAATGAACTTGGATCGGGAGACTCTATAAGCTCTATATTGTGGGAGGTCCTTACAACATTGCTAATATACACAATTCTGGTGATCTACACGGAACTAACTACGCGCCACAATTAGGGACTATTGATGTACTATGGAGTATAGAAATATGATATATACACTTCCAAGGTTGCATTTTCATGCCTAAAGGATACATGATCTACATAATAAGCACATTCTCAATTCAAAATTAGGTCGAGGACATAGAGAAGTTCAAGTAGCTGCAGGCCAAACAGCACCTATTCCAACCTTTATATACTTCTAAAACGAGATATAAAAGTGCAATATCAACTCCTCAAACCCCCCTCTTCCTTCTCAGCCAATTTCCTCTGTACAAACTCCTCCATTCTATCCCTCTCCTCAACAGTCAACAACCCAATCCGATCCTCCAAACTCCCCTCCCCAAAGAACCTCCGATCAATCCTCGCCCAGTAGATAACATCAAAGGCCCAACTCCTCCTCGCCACATAACTAACCCAGAACCCGCCATTATCCCAGCTCTCCCGCATATGACCAGAAAGCCGGTTCTCCTCCCCAATAACCCCACGCTGAATATCAACATCCTCTCGCATCCGCAGCTCCTGCAAGAAAACCTCCAACCGGGCTTCATACACCCTCTCCCAGTCATCAAGTCCGTCTTCCCAGTACTCCGGCCGTTCAAGCAACAGCCAGCACGGCGGACTATACACAAACTCCAAGGGCGCAGCATAAGTAAACTCCCAATCAATAGCCCCGGATATCTCATAGCCCAAGTCCGAGTTGGCAAGTATATTGGCCGGCCGTAGATCATCACAGAACAACTTAAACACCCCTTCCTCACTAGTCCAGCAAAGTCGTCCCTCCCTCGCAAGCTTCCGAAACAAACACCGCGCAATATACTTCATCCTACAATCCTCCGCATCATCAATAGCATCATTCCGCTGGGACGAAAGATGCGTCATATGCAACTCCCCAAGAGCAAGTAAATACTCCGCCCCACTTGCAAATGTCTCGCTCATCCCCGGTAGATCCTCAACACGAACACCACCAACCTGCACAAGCTCATTCATATTGATACTCAACGGCCTGTGCTCAACAACGCACTCATCATCGAACTCGTCCTCGTCCGCAGCAGCATGAGATATACATCCAATACGCGGAAACGAGTGTTTAGCAACCTGCAACAACAATCCCGCCATCTGGTTATACACCGACCGCAGCCTATCTTCGTCAATATTGGGATCGAGAACAGGCCGCTCTTCATCCGGTATTCCCGGTGTGTTCAATGCATCAACCAGATCGGCGTTATGGTCGATATACTCCATGATAATGAACGGGCCGAGGCCAGGCGGACTTTCGGCACTGCTGCCGTGGTGGAGGATGTGTGGGATGCGGATTCCTGTGTTTCGCTCGAGAAATCGCATGACGGAGACTTCGTGGTGGAGTTTTTCGTCCGGGAATATTGAGTAGCCTGGGATTGGGAAGCGGATTACGGCTGAGGCGCCGTCGATGAACCGGAGACGGATTATCATGTTGAAGGAGCCTTTTTGGGGGATGAAGAGTTGGTCTGCTATGCCCTGTCGGTGGGTTTTGATTAATGTTGTTATTCTTTTCATGGATTCAGAGGTAAAGAGGGTTGTTTTCCAGGATGATAGTTCGTCGTCGCTTCTGTCCCAGGCTACTTCGTCGAAGTACATTAGTTTGCCGTTCATGATTGGTGACATTTTGGGATAAAGGTGCTCCTGGGATGGGGAGTATTGGGTTCAGGGGATATTATTGTCAACTGGTATCTTTGATGGTGTCTTTGATGGATGTCTCTGTATCCTGGCGAATCCCTTTACCCCGCGGTTACTCAGGAGTTATCGGCAAGTTGCATGTTCTGAAACAAAGGCGTTCGACTTGTAAGTTATTTTGTATTTGTTTTGGTCTGTTTGAATAATTCAGGGATTCAGGGATTCAATTATAACAGTTCTACCTTCCTTCAGAAAGGCTTCACAGTCCGCTGAAACCTCGGCGGTTGACGAGTAAACTTCTCCGGTTCATCTCTCGCTCCATCTTTCCAATAATCAAACTCCATCCACGCATTCTCAGGCATCTGCGCCTCAGTCGCCTCCAAAAATTCCCCAAGATCAGGACAAAGTGGGACAACACCCGTCTCAAGCACATACTGATCCCAGAGTTTAAGCAACTGCTTCAATTTCTCTGGTTCGATATCCGCTAGATCGTGAACCTCCCCGGGATCCTGTACAAGATTATACAACTGCCACTTCTCCGGACCCTTAGGCTTGGGAATGAAAACGATCTTCCAATCCGCACAACGCAAGGCAGCCCGTCCACACGTCTCCCAACCCTGAATAAATTCAACCGGGTGGATCCGCTCTGCCAAACCCACCGCCCAGGGGTGGAAGCTCCGTCCACGCATCTCGACGATCTCACGGCCCTGGTACGTCGGCGCCGGGTGCTTGATCCCCGCCATATCCAAGATCGACGGGGCGAGGTCCATAACCGTGGCGAACTGATCCGTGATCCCGCCCTTACCGACTGCAACATCTGCAGGGTTGATATTGAAGTTCGCGGGAAAGCGACAGGTGAATGGAACGCGCACGCCGCCCTCGGTGGTATATGCTTTATACAGACGCGATGGCGCGGTAGCAGCCTGCGCCCAGCGCGGACCGTACCAGATAAAGGAGTTCCCGTTCCCGAGGTTCTCTAAGCTATTGTTGTAGTATTTCTGCAGATGGGGCATGACGCCGTTCTGCACCATTGGATAGGCTTCGTAGGCGGCGCCTTCGGCTCCGTTATCCGACATGAAACACACGAATGTGTTATCCAGTTCGTCGATTGATCGAAGGTACTCGACTACTTTCCCGACGTTCGAATCAATGCACTCGACCATCCCCGCAAATACCTCCATGGCAATTGCGGACTTTTTCTTCTCCTCCGCGCTGTACTCCTCCCACTCTTTAACTTCCTCCGCTTGCACGGGATGCGGCTCGACATCCTCCCGCACCATCCCCAACTCCTTCAGACGCTGTAGTCGCTTTTCGCGGAGCACGTCGGGGCCTTCGTCGTATACGCCACGGTAGTGGTCGATGTACTCGCGCGGTGCTTGCAGCGGCCAATGCGGTGCTGTGAAGGGGAGGTATGCGAAGAACGGACGGTCTCCCTGTCCATCGGGGCCTTCGCTGCCACCACTGGCTTTCCATTCTTTCAGATAATCCACCATCTTATTTCCGTAGCCGTCGGATGAGTACCAGTCCTCTGGGAGATGGCGCACGTACTCACCATTCTCCATATGCAAGGCGATATAGCTCGCCTCGATGAAAGTCGGGGACTTGTCTTTGTCTTTTAACTCGGGCTCAAAGGCATAGTGATTTGAACAGGCAGGTAAGTGTGCGAATGAGCGTTCAAAGCCTCGTTTGTGTGGTGATCGCTCTGGTGTTAGACCTAAGTGCCACTTGCCCGACATCACTGTGTGATATCCCCCGTCGCGTAGGACCTCGGGGAGTGCGACGACCCGTTCGTTGAGGTATCCTTCGTACCCGGGCATGCCGCGCTGCGGCGCAGTGCTCATGGCCGAGCCTTTAGGTCCGTTCTGACCGGAGATGTTGGTCCATTCGATTAGATTGCCTAGACCGGCGATGTGGTGGTCTGTGCCGGTCATGATCATGGCGCGGGTGGGACTGGGCTTTGTGAGCTTGACTAGAAGTTGGTTGGCTGGGTAAAAGTGACTTACGAGCATGCTGCTGCGGCGTGGAAATCGGTAAACCGGAGTCCTTCTTTGGCGATCTGGTCAATGTTGGGCGTATGGATCTCTCCACCGAAACAGCCTACATCGGAGAAACCTAGGTCATCGGCGACTATGACGAGGAAGTTGGGGCGTTTAGCTGCCATTGTCAAGAAGGGACATTTGAAAATAGAGAAGGCAAGGGGAGTACCAGTGGTAAGTCAATATTTATATTGGATCTAGCAGACGCACGTAATGATCGCCAATCGGCTCTCGGCCATCGGCAAGAAATGCGGGGAGATTAAGTCTCCACATTTGATGTGGACGATGAACAAGGTGAATTGAGCTACTGATATTGGAATCACGCAATATACAATGCATAAGAGTATATACAATAGAAGAAGTGTAAGAAATAGAAGAGTATAGAAGTAGAAGACATCAGGTACCACCTCGGTCACGCAATCACAGTAGTGACATAATCCATCAATCCATCGATCTACCAGATACAACCCTACATCCCTTCTTTCGGACTTGCTATGACACCTTTGATTCAATTTTGTATTCATTTCTAATTAGATCATGTCAAATGTAAACCCTATATATTTTCCCCTCATCCTCGAAATGATATATAAAACTCTCCATACCTGGTGGAACTCAACCACAATCTCCTACTCACAGCTCCCCCAAACACCCACAATTGAATCTACAATGGAAACAGAAACAACTCAACCACCAAAACCCCACTGGCGCATATACTGGTTCGCTCTCGTACTCTGCTCCGGCGGTGCCTTATTCGGCTATGACTCGGGGGTAATTGGTGAGTAACACTACACCACCTCCGACCTCTCTACCTATATACCCATCCTAGCATTCCAATTTATATTTCCAATCTATTCCAATCTACTAATACCACCTAGGCGGAGTCCTAACCTTCCAAACCTTCCAAACCTCCTTCACAATCCCCGCCACCAACAAAACGCACACAAGCGCGATCGCAGTAGGAATCCAACAAGCCGGCGCCTTCACAGGGTGTTTCCTAATCTGGCCAATAACCAACCACTACGGACGACGGGTGGCAATGGGTCTCTGTTCTGCGATTTTCAGTCTGGGTGTAATCCTCGAAACCATCGACTCCCATTCCCTATCCGTCTTCTACGTCGGCCGTGTAATCTGCGGACTAGGTGTCGGCGGGTCCGCAACTGTGATCCCGATCTATATGTCCGAGATGAGTCCGAAGGAGATCAGAGGGAGGTTGGGGAGTTGTTATCAGCTCACGTATACGGTTGGAATCCTTGTTTCGTATTGGGTTGATTATGCGGTTAAGATGATGGGGGAGGAGAGCGGGGCGCGGCAGTGGCAGGTGCCTGTTGCACTGCAGCTTGTGCCGGGGGTTTTGATGGGGGTTGGGATGTTGGGGGTGAAAGAAAGTGTGAGATGGTTGCTTGCGGTGGGGAGGGTGGCGGAGGCGTGGGAGAGTCTTGTTTGGGTGAGGGGTGGCGAGGGGGTGGGGGTTAGAGGGGAGTTTGAGGATATGAAGACGGGAGTGGAGGTGGAAAGGGAGGTGACGGATGGGGTTTCGGTTTGGGAGTTGGTTGAAGGGGGAATTTGAAGAGGATGGGGATTGCTGGTGGGTTATTTCTTGCGCAGCAGTCGACGGGGTCGACGGCGTTGGCGTATTTTGGCCCGCAGTTTTTCGAGTTACTTGTTGGGGCGGGTGATAGGACGCTTTTATTGACGGGGATTTTTGGCGCGATCAAGGTCGTTGCTTGTTTGATTTTCGTGGTGTTTTTGTCCGATCGGTTTGGGAGACGGCCGTTGTTGGGTGGTGGTGCGGCGTTTATGGCGGTTTGTATGATTGCCACGGCAGTGGTTGTCAAGTCTTATCCTCAGCCTGGAGATGGGACGGTTACTTCTTCGGGAATTGCTACGGTTGCGTTGATATACCTCGATATCATCGCTTACAACTTCAGTTGGGGTCCGTTGCCGTGGCCGTGTGCGAGTGAGATCTTCCCGACTCGCATTCGTGAGCCTGGTGTTGCGTTTGGTGTTGGATCGCAATGGTTGTTTAATTTCGTTTGGAGTTTCTCGACGCCATATATTCAGGAAAGTCTGGGATGGGGCACATTCTTGCTCTTTGGATTGCTGGATGTGGTGATTGTGGGCTTTACTTACTTCTGTTTGAAGGAGACGGCTGGCAAGTCTCTCGAGGAGATTAACAGGATGTTCGATGCTGATCCGGATGCTGAGCATGGGTGGAAGGATCGGAATGATGATGTTGCGTCGCATGTACCTGCTGAAAGACATGAAGATGCGCAGATTGATGCCAAATCAGTACAGTCCAAGCATCAGACTTCGCATGTCGAGTCAACTGCTGGACGGTCCTGACTTGTTATATCGTCAGTTCTCCTTTATTTACCAAAGTATATATTGATAGAAACAAGTTCATTTCCATCTGCCATGTTATTGTAGAAGATACATCCCAGGTAACCAGGCCATTGCCCACAGCAACAATCCACCCCCTAGCCAATCGCCCTCAAGGCAGCTAGAATTGACAAAAACAATACCAAATATCAAAAGGTTCCGTTTACTCGAATCGGAATCAAAACGCCAGACACCCTCCAGTTCCACTGGATCGCAATTCAAAGGTTGGCAAAAAGAAAAAAGAAAAACCAACAACGCCAGACAGACCTGCTGCCCCACCATTACCTCCACATAAAAAGGATTCGTTATCACATAAGCACTCCTGTTCACACTCACACATTAATCAAAGCATCAAATGTATCCTCCGCCGAGAAAGAATACGACCCTTCGGAGACAAGCGAAGCCTCCGACTCGCGACGCATCTGCTGTTCAAACGCCTCCGCCGCCGCCGCAGCAGCCGGCTCAAGCTGAAGGGGATCATCAAAGCCAAAGGACATGGCCGCAGCCGCAGCCGGGGCGGGAGCAGACACAGACACGGCGGTAACCGGGGGTGGAGTGGTTTCGAGCGGGGAAACAGAGGGATTGTTGTTGTCTGAGATTCTGACCGGCGAATCCGGCAAGGCTGGTGGGGCATCGTTATCGGTGATCTTCTTTACCATTTGGGCGAGATGTAGTTTAATGGGTTCATCTCCACACTGAGCATGTTTCAAGACCTCATTCTTCAATCCAAGGATCTCCGATCGCAGCCGTGCAATCTCCGCAATAAGCTGCTCTTTCTTCTGGAACTGTTCCTTGTATTGGAATTCCAGACGCTGGGTATGCTCTTTCTTCTTCTGGCGACACTTGCTTGCTGCAAGACGATTTCGCTCGAGGAACTTGGCACGCTTGGCGCGTTCGTGTGGAGCATCGTCGAGATCTGGACTGAGGCTTGCAGCGGCGGTTTTGTATTCCCGCACACGCCGTCGTTTACTTGCGCTTTCCATCATGTCTAGGGAGAGGTCACGGCCTTGATCATCGTATGGAGGCGGGGTTGGTTGGCCATTTCGAACTTGGGCGTTTTTGAGATCCCGTTCGAGTGCGGAATTGGCAAATGCTGCCGAGTCGGATTTATCCCAGGCTGTGGCCATTGGTGAGACGGGGCTCAGACCCCAGAGTTGGTCGTCGTCTGGAATGGGAAGACCTAAGAAATCACCTGAAAAGGAAGATGTGAATGGTGATGGATCGATGTTGATATTTGCAAGGCCTGGAGGTAACCCTGATGGTAAACCTGATGGCATTGCAGATTTGAGGTTGGTAGACATGTCAAGAGAAAGAAGAAGCTTTCGAGAAGAAAGTTATGTTTTCCTTCTAAAAACATGGAGAGAGAAAGCAAGAGAACACACTAAGGAAGCTAAGACAGACTCTCTTGCCCTAATAACCCTAAATAGAAAAAAAGAAAGTCTCTCTGTCTCTGTCTTTCCTTTTCTGATTCACTGATTCACTGGATTCACTGGGTTCATTTGATTCATTGGATTCACTGGATTCAATCAAGAGGAGGGTTTGGTTGGTGCCTGAAGAAGAGCAGAGTCCAGGTTGCGGTCGACCTGGTTGGAGCCACGGTCGGACAAGACTTCCTGCGGTCCAGAAGATCCGGGCGAATGGGCACAGAATTGAGATGTTGAGGAAGATGTTGAGGGTGAGTTTTTTTTTGGTGTCACCAGGAAATAGAAATCAAAGTGAAAAGAAAAGGAATGTATTTGTATTTTGTTGAAACCTCCCAACTCTCCCCCTTCAAACACCTATCCATATCCAGACTCTCAAAATTATAAAGACCATAAAAGAATAAAAGAAACGGTAAGAGATAGAAAACAAAACAAAAAATAATGGTATCCAACAGGATTCAAAGCCGAAGGGGAATACCCAAAAAAAAAAAAAACAACAACAACAACAACAACAACAACAAAAAACAGGGTTGGGGCTGGTGGAGAGAGAGAAAGAGAAAGAAAGAAGTATACAGGTTCTTTTCTAGAATCCAATCAGAGAACACCCCCTCCAACCTGGTTTCTCAATATGAAACAAGAGAAAACAAGAGAAAACAAGAGAAACATGACTGTGTCCAATTATTCCCTGCCCACCACGTACCGTCCACTTGTCCAGTTTCGTAACTGTCGGTGCACGAAATGCCAATTATTGAGCAACAGACTCGCCACCCGTTGATCATCAATCTCCTTTTGAACTTCTGTCGAGACCCCTTCTGAGTACTCTTGCCCCCTGGGCCCGAGGAGCAGCGGCCCAAACACCCGCACCAACTCGTGGAATTTCGGATTCGCCACTGGATCACGGAGCTCTATCCCGGGTTGCTCTTCGACGTTGGTCTCCGCATTCATCAACAAGGAAAGTAGCCCAAATACCGCACAGATAAGGTCGCGCTGCATCTCAGGAGCAAGGGCAATGAGCGCAAGACATATCAGCTGAACTCGGGCAGCAGTCGCGGGGCTCGCTTCAGAAATACATTTTGGCACACGAAGCTGATGAGATTGATTGAGGATGGGGTGATAGTACATCGCCCTCAAAACCTGGTAGAGCCGGACACTCCCGAGGATCCCGCTTGGAAGCCCCGCCAGCACGGCCTTGAAGGCCCAGGCCACCCCCAACACGGGCGCCAAGTTTTCACGGAGCTGCGGCATGGCAACCACACGCATGGTAAGGGAAATCTTCGACTCATCTTTCTCAACCTCAAGCACCTGGCTAGCAAAGTGGTCATACAACCGGATGGCGGCTTTCAGATCGCCGGACTGGATGAAGATCTCGGGATTGTCAATACCTGCAGGAACCCAGGGTCAGTCCCAAGTCATGACGTAGAAGAAACAGCCACCAACCATATTTGTGCAGAAACAGCAATGTTGACACAATGTATGCGGGCAGCTGCGCGGGACAAGGGGCCAAGTCCGTCAGCATAAGATAGCCATATCCTCCAAGACGAGCTAATGTCTCGATCGATCTTCCTTGCAACGAAGTCATTGGAGTCGGACGGCGCAGATTGGCGAATGTTTTCATCCGTCGCAGCTTAGGAGGTGGCGCCAAAGGGGTGGTGTCGGCATCCAAACTGGATCGCACCTTGCGAACTTTACCCAACAATCCGAATCCACGACGACTCGTGCCCTCTTCCTCGGTAGGATTGCCCTCCGCTGCTAGAATCTAGTCAGTGACAATCCAAGCACAAGAAAAGATAAACCTACGTGGACTTGGAGTCTCATCACCTGGAATGGAAATCGGAATGCCAAACTGAGATGCCATGCGGTTGAAGGCCGAGATCGCCTTGGGCGAGTCAAGTGTGCTGGTCCAACTTGTTTCGCTGTTGGCCGGACTTAGCCTCTGAGAATCCCGACCTTCGGGCTCGGCTGGTTCGATGACAGGTTCGATTGTGTCAAAGTCAGTCTCAACGATAGGCTCCAGTGTCCCTTCGGAAGCCCTGGATGATTCCTCCCGGCTATGCCTCGAAGGCCCTGGCTTTTCTTGTCTGGCATCGACGGCCTTCCCATCTGAGAACGGGTCCGAAACCTCCCGTATATGAGTCTTGGGGTTGTTGCTACTCTCAGAGGGATACAGCATGAGTCCCGGCCATCCCCACTCCTCCAAAGGTTCCTCAATAGGCGTCGCGATATGTTGAGCAGGGTCTCGGCAAACAATATCCTCAGTCTGGCTGGACTCCTGAGAATGAGTCGTCTGAGCGCTGACCTTCCGCCCCGATTTTGGGTCATCGAATCTGACAGACTTGCTAGCGGCCGTAGACGGCTCCACGGCAGTGGTATCGAGCTCAACGGGATTGGAGGACAAAGGTATAGAGCTCGGTCTCTCTGTGCCGGAACTCTCCTGCGCAGTTTGAGGCTGTGTGTCTGTGATAGGATCATCTTCGTGGGATAAGCTGGCACGGAAGCGAGAAACCATTTTCTTCAGACGCCTGGTGCCATTCTTGGACCGGGAAGGAAGTTCGCTAGTGTTTTGGGCTTGTTGGGAATTCGACCCAGTTTCGGCATTGTCAGTATTGTCGACGGGGGCTACTGCGGCCGAGCCAGATGGCTTGTTTGCGCTGGTTCCAGCTTCGGTTGTTGGCTCATCGTCTAGTTCATTCGAAGCGGCTTCTGGCTGAGGCTTCAATGGATCTCCTTCAAACGGCCGACGCCGTCGTGGCCAGACAGCACGAGATGCAGCAGGGTCAGATGTCTCAGATTTGGACCGGAATGCATTTTTAAGCCGCCGCATGATTACGTTTGGATAATGTATAATGTATACGAGAGGAAGAGATGGGGATGAAGTAAGGACTAGGATGGGGGCCTGGGGATGTCCACGGGTGACTTGGGCCAAAGTCTTGTCCTTGAGGAAGGAGCTGAGAGACAGGAAGGTACATCTTAACAACCAACCATATAAGAGAATATCAGATAATATAAGAGAATACTTCAAACATTCAAGTTCTTCCAAGTCTATTCTGAGCAAAAAAACAAACAGTTTTGGAATCCATATCATTACCTCTGTACATTCGTAAAGCCCAAAATCAAAATAATAGCCCAGAACAAGCATGACCTCGCCGGGCCCATGTGCTCCCAGGCAATTCATATGTTATCTTCAACTTTCGAGGGTTCCCTCGAAGAGCCAGAACAAGGCAGATCAAAAACGCCGGAACCATGCAAAACGTAATATGTATGGGAAAAGTCACTTTCAAACTCCAAGCCGATCAGGCTTCCTCATTCTCTCCCTCGAGAAGAATGTAGTGCAGGATATCACTCAGAGTCAGAACGCCCTTGAGCTTGAAGTGCTCATCCACGACAACGAGACGGTGCACCCGTGATTTGCGGATAGTATCAAAGATAGTGTCCAGGCCATCATTCAATGAACATGTGTAGATACCCGGGAAACCCTGCGCAGAAGGTGCAAATGTAAGTATCAAACTGGTATCATTAGGAACGGGGGTTCGCATACCGGAGAACGTTTCTTCAATGCTTCCCCAACCGTGAGGCTCAAATCATCGTAGAAACCACCCTTGATCAAAGTAATGACATCGACCGACTCGAATACGTTATACACCACGCCTTCAGAATTCACAATCGGCACACTAGATATGCTACGCTCGACCAGAATATGGATGACATCAATGACCGGGGTATCCATCGAAGCCGTAGCAACGTTATCGTATGATCCAAGCAAGAGCTCCCCCAGCGGACGCCGCAGCTGCTGTGTATCGGGGACATTGACGGCGACGAATTTCAAGATACGGTATTGGGTAATGACGCTGAGAACGTGGGGCCGCTCGGTCTGGCTATCGCTGGTGACGAGGGGGGATACGGCGGGCACGCGATTCTAGCATGCGCCGACAGGCATCATAGAGGGGGCGCTCTGGGTCGATAGAGACGGTCTCCGGCGGCGCCACACCTAGCGCCTTTTCAACTTCTGTATATTCCCGTTAGCCGGGTGCACCTGCAGGAAATGCGGCGACACGGGGGAAAGGGCCCAACGCACCTCGCAAACTGTCCAGGCGGAATTGATCGATCTGGTCCAGTGCGGCGGGGTTCTGGAAATAGTATTGGATGACATTAATGTAGTCGGAGGTGGTCAGAAGACCTGCGAATTTGGAGGCTTTGGAGTCCCACAACGGAGCTGAAACGATGCCTGTACCTCCCGATTCCCCGGTTCGCAGTCAGCTGGAGTTCGGTAATTTTATAGAAAAGAATGAAGGAATCGCGAAAAATGTACCGTTTTGAATCAGAATGTTCAGACTCTCCTTGACGGAAAGCGACGTATCGAAGATGATGAGTCGGAAACTGAGCGGTAGGACATCATAGGAGTTTCGGGCCTTGAGGAAATCACGAATGGCACGCTGTTTGCGTTAGTCAAGATCTGGATATGGCCCCAGGTGATCTGGTGACTGATGAACCCATGCCCCGAAACACGTTCACAATGTCCGATCCCCCACATCGTCCAACGTCAGGTATAAAGAGGGGTTTCCCCCTTTCCCCGCCCTCTTTTGGGAAAAAGTAATTGAAAAAAAGGGAGGGACTTACAAGACCCTGTCGCTCTTCCCGATCGATGGCTCGTTCGGAGGCCATTGGGGGCGTAGGTACGAGGATAGGCTGCACGAAAGGCGCGTGACCAGAGATGAAGGTCCCGAATTGAGGGTCTTCCGCCTTTCGATATGTGGGGGGAAAGGGATCCTACGCAACCAGATTGAAATGTATTGGAAAAGAAGGGATACCAATAGGAGATTTAATTTAATTTCTTATTCTTTTCATATCAGATTCTAATATTTGATATTTATTTAATTATTTAATTAATTAATTACTTCAACTGGGCTGCAAGTACGCGGATCATACGGGAACATTCAAATGATCCTTGTTCAACAATATATAACTACATAACTATTCATCTTTCCCTCACCTTTCCATGTCCTCGTACTTTTTGGGAGGGGAAAACATGAAACTACCAAGGAGAAACAAGAGAAGCACGGGAACGTGCTGTTGGCAAAGCAAAGCGGCTGGAGAGAGAGGGAGAAGCAGACCCGAATGAAATGATGGCTATCATATGATAAGACTAGAAGATAAATATCTCGAGGCAAAAAGAAGGAAGAAAATAACCCAAAAAGAAACCCAAGTAACGCCGCCGAAGCCATGCAAGGTATCATCGCAAAGCACATTTTATCCAAATTCTAGAACCAGCCAGAACCTGATTCCTTGGGAGGTAAATACATGAGAGGTGTAGGAGACGAATCGAAGCTGGAACGAAGCTCATTGACTGGATATCTGTACCCGGGCCTAGAGGTGTCCGTGTAACTTGAATCGGTAGATGCAAGTATGGTTGGCACCCCAATTCGAAGTCACTCGGAAGACAACCTTGTCCACACGTATTGTTGACACGTCGACGATGGTGTTGAGCTTGAATGCCTGCGCGTAGTCCGGGCTATGGAGGTCGTATTCGACCTTCCCGATGCGGTAGAAGTTGGGGCCGAGAATTGGGTCGTCCGAGTAAGCGCTTGGAGGTTCGAAGGGGTTGCTTCGACGCAATAGATCCATCACCAACCCGTGGAGTGAACCGATTCCAGGGATTAGGAATCCTCCAAGTCCTGTTTCGCGGGACGAAGGGGCCTGAGTTGAGGGTGGTGCTGGTGACACGGTAGCATCTCCAAAGAGATTCAGGAAGCCTCGGGCAGGTCGAGCTGCGGGTGTTGGCTTGGCTTTGACTGGTGTTTTGTGGGGGTTCACTTTGAAGCGAGCCCACAGCTCGATTGCTCGGGGTGCCGCTTCTGGTTCGAGAGATGCGCCCACGGGAATGTGTTCAACAACCAACTCTTCTGCCACGATGTCGCGGCCGAGAAGGACAGATAGTTGGGTTATTCCACTGCGAGGGGCACTGCACCAGCAGTCGCCTACCTCTTCCCACGTGCTAAGGGCAGACAGCGGGGATTGCGGTGTTCGGAGGGCGCGTCTTGTTGCAAACGAAGTCGCCCAGAGGAGTGCTCGGAGGGGAGCGCTCTGCTTGGGACCCAAAGTCGGTGATGTTTTTGCTGGGTCAATGATTGCCCCCAATGCCACCGAAAGGAAATTCACCTTATATACCGGGTTCCGATGGAGGCTTGCATCTGTGGGCGTCGAATCATGAATGGACTTTTCTGATCGAACAGAGCTGATCTCCTTCGATAGGGATGACATCTGAACGTCCATTTTTGATACCTGGCTCCGAAGGCTATGGAAAACTTCCGGTTTAGACATGTTTACGTTCGAAGACATGTCCCAATCCAGAACACCGTGATCTAGATAAACCCGAAGCTTTGCGGCAACCAGAGGCATAAAAATAAAGCTCAGGAACAAAAGCAAATAGAAGGCAACCCTGATCCAGTTTCGATAGGGGCCCTCCATTACTGCCGCGAACCAGCTTTTTCTGCGTACCTCGCTAGAGGGTTCATTATTACTCTGGGGCTCCTGATGTTGGGGTCGCACTGGTCCTAGCCATCGACGCAAAAAGCTTTCCTTGGGGACATCGGGCTCTAAATCGTGATATATTGCCGATTCAAAATTGACATCTTCTTCGTCCTCCTCGAGAACATTAGCCAGGCCAGAAATTCGTCGAGGGGGCGCTGTGATGTTGCGTCCATGTTTGCTTGGTCGCGTTCTTTGCAGGTCATCTTCGTTAACATCACGTTCCAGATTCCAAGATACAACAGAAGCATTGTCAACAGAGCTGTGGCGGAATGGCGAGCTGCTACCCGGAGGACTGTGAATGCGAGGAGATCCCGCCCGTTGAAGCGGCGATGGATACAGAGGAGAGTTCGACAACTGACGTTGAAATGGGGGTTGAGCGCCCGGACTAGAGTCCGTTGATACCGAATGTGGAATAGGAGGCGAAGGAGTTCGATCTGAATGTTCGTCTGCCGCATTGTGCAGCGACTGCTGAAGCTGAGCCTCGTCTGGTGTTGGCTCACGCTTTGACGGGCGTGCCTGGGGGCCTTGCTTCTTCTTTGTAGCGGCTGTTCGCTTCCGAGCAACCTCAAGATGGGCATCGACCGCTCCAACCGCCTGGTCAATCCCAGCGTTAGGCCGCATCGACATGCGCTTGGGTAATGCTGTGGTGGTAGTAGCGCCATAGTTGAACGATGCTTGGACTGGAACACTGGGCAGAAGAGGCCCTTCCACAAGGTCGAGGATGGACTCAAACTCGGGCGCCGGATGTGGCCGTTGAGGAGTCGCCCCAGCCCGGCGCGTAGCACGTTTAGGCGGCATCTGAGCCTTCAACCTGTAGAATCGATTCTAAAGGTGATGATGATATGTTCTTGTTTTTGTATCTAGTTGAGATATCAGCTTTGGACTGGACAAGTAAAGCAAAATAAACCCAGACAATGGGGCATAGTCAACGTGTAAATTAAAACCTTGGAAATACCAAGCAATTATTGAAACAGAACATCCACACATTCATGTATCAAGACATAATGCGACATGAACTGGAAAATGGTATCACGAGGATGGAACATGTACAAGTATGGTGGACCAAGGTCATTGGGTTCCCACGAGTATTAATCAAGAAGAAAAAAAAAAAAAAGAAAGCGACAATAATTTCAGACTTACTATAGAACAGATTAAAAATGCAGACTCCGAAAGGCCGTGTGTAGATGTCCGAAGCCTGTAGATCGCGACCTCGGAAAGACGCGCAGACGCGACGGGAACGTGACTTGCAGCTACCAGCAGCTTCCGAAGGTGATGCGCCCGAGAGAGAGATCGAAGGGTGTTCGCCTTATTCCAAGGATAGCGCACAATCTTGGTCTGAGTTGCCAGAAATCCGGGGGAGAACTCAGAAGGTTGGGGGTGAAGTGAGTGAAAAGTAGGGGAAAAAAGGGTGGAGGCGCAAGTCTTGAAGATCACTGAAGAATCTCAACTCTCAACTCTCGACTTTTGGAGTATATATGTATAACATCGGACTCTGGAATTTGATGTTCTTTATATCTCTGCTGTTCTTTATAGACTACAGTCTCACTTCCATAGTCTTTGTTGCTTAGGGTCTCTTTGTCAACTATTGCGCCTCGAACTGCTACGATCTTGCTATTTTTGTTTCATCCTACTCCCCTGTCTGAAGGACTTTGTTCAATGTATACAGAATAACCAACGTGGTCCTGCTCCTGATTCGTCCAATCGCTACTAAGACATAGATTGAATAATATACAACGGTCGCAAAAGGGCTGAGGTGAAAGCAAGATGTGAACCTCCCCCATACCCCCAAAGTATGCACCTCCTAAAAGAAAGATCTTACATGTCTAACACGTCCAGGCAGCCATGGTACCGTCTTTACGTCCCTCAACAAGGTATCCGTCCTTAAGACGAACCCGCTCAACTGTCGCAGGGAATGGCCCGTCATCGTCAAGCCCAACACCTGGACCGCAGTCCCAGTGGTTGCCATCGGCCTTGTCGTAGACCTTAACTACACTCTCTCCGGCAGCGGCCACGATTCGTTTGGCATCGAACATCATGTCAGTAATCGGCTTCTCGTAGGCATAAGCGTCGTAAATAGAGCCCATACGTAGATCCCAAATCTACGAAGAATTAGAAACAATAGTCAAGCGAGTGAGAAAAGAAAATCTGGAGTGCTTACCCGAATACTGCGATCGAGACTACCAGTGACCAGATGCACATCATCAAATTGAAGACACGTGACCGGTCCCGTGTGTCCTACAAGACTCCGGTGGACATGACCACTCCGCAAATCCCAAAGACGGACCATGCCATCCGCTGTACCGCATGCCAGAGCAGCGTCAAAGCACTGCACTGCACCAATAAAGTCGGCTGAAGCATCGGGCATGCGACCCGAAGGTCGCCAGTCAGAGTCTCCCATCATGGATGACGATGCCTGGGCGGACGCCCACAGAACGTCCAAAGTTTGGACACAGCGGCCTTTGACTAAATCCCATTGTCTGAGTGTCTTGTCTGCAGAACCTGAGACAAGGGTGTCACCCTTGAAATGAAGCGCTGTCACCTCATCAACGTGTGCCTCTAGCGAGAATACATTACAGTCTTCAAGGTTGGAGGATGGTGGTACTGGGAAGTTGTGCTCTGAGGCTCCCTCTTCTTGGTCCCGCTCGTGCTTGTTGAGGCGCCCGTCTCGGGTCGCGGGCCGAGCACGGCTCAGGTCCCACAGCTTGACAGAGGCATCCATAGACCCAGTGGCCACGATGTTATCCTCCACTTGTAGGCATCGAACCGAGGCATTGTGTCCCTCCAAGAAACCGGAGCACCGGCCAACATTCATGTCCCAAACTCTCACAGTATCATCTAGTGCAGCGCTGACCATAGTACCAAATGGATAGTCAAAGTCAATGGCTGTGATCATATCGGTATGCGCTTCTATTTCCTTGATCAGAGACCCAGGGGCGAAGTGTTCATGTAGAATTGGCATCGATCGTTTCCCTAAATCTGTTGTCAGTTGTGATTCGCCTACCAGACCGGAGGATTTCATACGATTAGATTTATGTCGTAGACTTTTTGGTGAAGGTGAGGGGATCTTCTCGTAGATCGATTCTGACATGAACGAAGCGTCCATCGCTGTATCTCCTGACGATGCGATAGAACCATCCTGTCCGTCTGACCGCGGCGTCGCAACTGGTGTTTCCTGTGATTCCTCCTCTTCAGGGAAATCTTCCAATTTATTATCGAGATCCGTCACTGTTTCATTTTAATCAGTTTTCTCCCATGATTTCGTTTGCGTCGACATGTTCACCCACGTTCTTGCTCCAATCCCGCTTCGTCCATTTCCAAGCCGGCCAATCGATCGAGAACAATCTTGCGCATTTTGTGCAAGTTGGCGACCTTGTTATCTATTTCATGGATCTCCGCGCTGCACATGTTCTTCCGGATTCCCATCAACTCCAATTTGCGACTCAGCGATTTCCGCTGGTGCTTTAACCCGGCCGGACCAGCAGTCAAGGTGCCGCCTCTCTCAACGTCCTTCAAAAGCTTCCCCTTGGAGTTACGTCTTCGGTGTCGCTTCTTCTCGTGCTCTTCTTCGGGAACGGAGGCCTGGAAGCCTTGGAAAAGGGAGTAGGAGCTGTTGTCGTCGGGAATGTTGGCGAGAAGATCATCCGGGAGGGATGAAAGGGCACGCGACTGGATCTCAGTGGTCGAAAGCTTTGAGCGGACAAGGTCGGTTGGTGTTGTCTGCGTTAGAGAGAACACCTTGCGCTGCGTGGCCGGCCGCCGGAGCTCGCGGTGGATGTCGGTCATAGCATCGTGCAAGTGGGTGCTGTTCTGTTCGCCCGGTCCCATCAGGTGTCCTGCGGTCGTTGTGACTTTTCGTCCGAATGCTTCAAGGTGACGAGTCTGCAATCACCGCAGATGAAATCCAGTCAGCCTGCAGTTTGGCGGGGGTCGGAGGGTGGGAAAAAGCCTACCGTTAAGCCGGTACCCAGAAGGCCATCGCCCTCGACAATATCTGATAGACCCGACGGTGAGTCGTCGCGGCGCTGGTTCTCCATGAGACGGAGAGTATCTTGGGCTCAACCAAAACCCATGCGATACTAGGAGAGGAAAGTTGGAAGCTTGCGGTAGGTTGAAGTAGGAGACTTGGTGTCCCACGCAGGTTTACCGCGTTCCCCGGGTACTGCCGTATCGTACTTTTACAAGCTGAAACCAGCCCAGATGCTTTTCAATGTTCGCTTTCGACTGTCGGAATGTGTATTTCGATCGATATTTGATCGAAGTGCAAGGTTCTTCAAGTGTGTTGGTTTTAGCTCGATTGTGGTGTTTCTGCATGTGCTTCGGTCGCATATGGTCCAAAGTACCAAATGCACCAGATCATGGGAAGCCAGCTCGTCTTCATTCACCGTTTTTTCTATATTCGTAATTGTTGACCTCTGCATATGAGATCGATGTAGCCTTTCTTACGCAACCTGCATCCTTTCTTTTCCCCGTCTTCTGTCATATATAAAGAGGACGAGCGGAGTGGACTTTGGGTATCCAGAAACAACTTTGCAGTCCCCGCAGACTCTCTCCATTTACACATCACCACATACAAGCCATGGATACCGCTATTGACCTCTCCGATGCCCTCAAGGCATTGGACCTTGCTAATATTCGTTTCCAGTTAATGTGAGCTCTCACTTTTCCCTCAGCTAAAATACTGCCCAACTCTTTCCCCGCCCCCGCCATAACGTTCAATACACTATACACGAAATTACTACATTTCTATTGAACCTCTTACCCCCACCACCACAATGAAAGCTGATAACTGACATTCCAGGCCAGTCGACTGGAAGACACAATTACCTTCCATCTAATCGAACGGGTTCAATTCCCGGTGAACAAGACCGTCTACGCCCCCGGCGGCGTTAAGATTCCCAACAGCGAACTCAGTCTGCTAGACTACCTGCTCCGCGAGCAAGAGCGCATTCAGTCACGAGTACGCCGCTACCAGTCGCCCGACGAGTACCCCTTCTTCCCGGACGTGCTCGAAGAGCCCATCCTGCAACCGCTGGAATACCCGCACATCCTGCACGAGAATGATGTCTGCGTCAACGACGTGATCAAGGAACGGTATATCAGCGAGGTCCTGCCAGCAGTGTGCCCCAAGTTTGGTCGGGAGGACCGTGGCGAGACACAGGAGAACTACGGCTCCGCGGCAACCTGCGATGTTGCTGTTTTGCAGGCGCTGTCGCGTCGCATTCATTTCGGAAAGTTCGTTGCTGAGTCGAAGTTCCAGAAGGATCCTGAGACTTTTGTGCGTTTGATTAAGGCTGAGGATCGGGCGGGTATCGATGCTGCTATTACCAATTCCGCGGTTGAGCTCAAGGTTCTTGAGCGTTTGGGTCTCAAGGCCAAGACTTATGGCACTGATCCTGCTTTGCCTGATGAGAATGGTCCCAAGATTAACATTGATGCTGTCGTTGCTATGTACAAGGTGAGAAGAGACATTTTGGAGTTTGGTTTGGGGGTATGATCGCTGACTTTTGTGCTAATCTAAAAGGAATGTGTCATCCCATTGACCAAGATTGTTGAGGTCGAGTACCTCATGCAGAGACTCAAGGGCACGCAATGGGAATAATACGGATGGTTATGATATGACCAAACCATCGCATGTCAACATTTATGAGCAAGCATTATAAGAATTATGTGGCCGACGCAACACCGTCACTGCCCCGGGGATAGACAGAAAACAGAAGTGCAAACCAAAACAAGCTAGAATTGAATATATTTTTTTGTCGTAAACTGGACATGAGATGCATCAGACTACAAAGTCTTAACATTAACTACGACATATATTGGGCAAGAGCCTTGACCATAGGCTCGAACTTGGCCGCCTCAATCAAAATCAAGCTACCTTTCGTCCGGATACCCAGCTCCTGGAACGCACGCTTGGAGTCTGAGTGACCTTCATCGGACTTATGGGTGTAATCAATAGAGCCAGCACACAGCGCATGGCGCTCGATAACCTCGTCTTCGGGGTGGAAGAAGAAGCGTTCGGCCTGCTCACCACCCTTCTTTTTCTTCTGAGGCCGGGAATCTTCCTGGTCCAGCTTGGACTCGACTTCCTCGTAATTCTTAGAGATAACTAGGTAATGAGAGAAGGTGTAGGGTTCCTTGTCCTCAACAGCCCAGGCAATCTCCTCCTGAAGCATGTTGTACATGGGAGGGACAATCTCGGAGGGCATGTTGATCAGCCGCTCGGTCAGAATGAGACCGATGGGAGGGATCGGGGTTTGAGAAAGGAGCTGGGAAGCGACAGAGAGGGACGGGTTGGAGGCGGATTTGGTCTTGAGGTAGTTGATCAGGTCCTGGACGACAGGTTTGTCCTAGGAGCAGATTGTTAGTACGATGAAGGTACAAAGAGCGGGGAAATTACGAACCTTGTGTTCCTGCAGATTGAGAATTGACAAGACCGCATAGGGGTCCGATTCATGCCCATCAACCTTCACTGTTGATCCCAGTGTTGGCTGAGAGAGAATCAAATCAGCCAGCGCGGACATGTCGAAGATCTGGGCATCGTTGTCGAATAGCTGACGCAAGAGGTTCTTCAGGCCGTGGAAATCGATAGGCTGAGGATCGAACCATTCAAATTCGACATTTACCATGTCCATGTTCTACAGTCGTCATCATTGTTAGCAGTCCGACGGCACACAGTCCGGGGTATAAGTCTAACCTCGTCGGAGTCGGACTCCTCTGGCTTGGTGCCGCCCATGGTAACATCACCAAGTTCTTTCCGCTTAACCATATTGTGATAATTGAGGTGCTTTTTGTCTGAGATTGGGTAGAATTGAAGTTCAAAGGTTGATCTTGGCCCCGCGCTCGGCCGCTTTCGAACTTTTTTCCTTATCAGTTGTTATCGCGGATGTAGGTCATTGTTGGCTGCCCAGGTCCCAGTGGTCATCGATTGATTCGCGTGTACTCTGATGATATGCTATAGTTATATTACGGATGTATTTAGGAGTCTTCAAAAGTCTTGGGAAAAGCCTTGTTAGTCTATGGGTTTCATTGACAAGCTGTCTAAGTGTGCAATAGGTATGTATACCTTCACCGAAAATATATAGACCACATAAATAACATTTGAATACACAACCAAAATCCGAACAATTAGAGCGCTTGAGGCTTCCTAAGAAGATGCAAATATGCATTTAGATACTATGCAATTATAACATATCAAACTCCAAAAACCATTGCTTTTCGAAATCAAGCCTCCAAGTCTAAACGTCATACTCAACCGCTTCAACAGTCGGCACTTTATGAAGCTTAACATCAAAGAACTGAGCGACAAGCTGCACACAATCCCAAATAACCTGGACCTCCTCTCGAGGAACACCAATGCGTCTCGTACCACGAATATGCCAATGGGTTTCCTTGGGCAGGTTCTGACTCATGATACCCGGCAGCACAACAAGTTGTGTATCAAGGTCATCCAAGACTTGACGATCGGACAAAAACAACCCATAAGTAATCTCCTTGGAGAGCCAAGAAAAGTCCTTATGCGCAGCGAACAAATCCAGCGTGCCTGTCGTGTTACGCGCGTACAGCTTCTGCAGCCACCCAGTGCCGCGCTCGTGGTTTGCCTCGTCGCATTGCCATCCCTCGCGGGTGAAGGTGAAATCCTTATCCTCGTCGCGCTCGACCTCGCTAATGGCCAGGATTGCCTCAATGGGCTTACATACTCCGACTATAGGTACGGATTTGACGAGCGCCTCGCGCAGCCGGCGAATCAGGGCTTGCCGGGCGGCTGAGGTCGCATAGTCTGCTTGCTGGGTGAGGTGGAGGTAGAGTTGATCTGCTCGCTCTGGGTCTGGGCTGGCGACTAGTGTGGAAATGGCTAGGATGTACCATTTATCGTTGCCCAGATTGGTGGTCTTGAAGCGGTTCTCTAGCTCGGTGAAAAGTTGGCGGTAGCGGGGCTGGACCTCCGGTGTTGCAGTGGAAAAACTCATGGTTGTTCTTGGCGGTTGGTATGGGAGAAGAATTGAAAAGATCTTGGGCTGTAGCTGTAGCTTGCTGGCTCGGATGGGTAATCGAGAGAACATGGTGTCGTACAATTACAGCGGTCAATGGAGTAAAGTTGGTGATCTCTCTCCATCAATCGTAGTGCACTCCGTACGGCTGAAGTGGGTCGGTGCAGATTAAGGCATTTTGGATGAACTTCCACGAAAACAATAAGAAGAAGTCAATAACTAGGTACTAAGATACCGAAACTAAGTCATTCTATAACGAAAACAACGCAATTCATGGATTAGGTATTACGAAGTTATATAAGTTCTACACGAACGAGTAGTCAACTATAAAGTGGGGACACTAACCAGCCCTGGAGCGGAACCCTAAAGCATCAACAATGTCATCAAGCCTTACTCTCTGCCTTGATTGCAACGTTTTCTTCCAAATCAGAACCCCAAAGAAGGGTCCAGAGCATATACGATCAGAAACGAACAAGAATCTATTATTGCCCCCCCCAAAACCGGACTACGCCCCACTATGATTTCAGTGACTCCAGCGTGACATCACAAGCCATAAGGCAAGTATAAGAGCTTTGGCAAGGAACAACCATTCTCAACGTCTCAACCCTCTCAACCCTCTCAATAAACCCGCCCAAATCCACTCTATATATACAACATGTCAAGCTTGTCAGGCTCCAAATCCACCCTACACACACAGGACAGGGCAAACTTGTCAGGCTCAGGTCATTCCAGTGTCGGAAACCCCAGTATCTATGAGGCAGGTGACCAGCGCAACGTCCCCGTGTCTGATCTCCAAGAGCGCGCCCGTTACGCCGAGGGCATGCCCCATAGCCACTCGAACCTTGATTCCAAGGACGGCCGCTCTATTGCCAACAAGCTTGCCTCCCAGGAGAACAAGCCGGACTCCTCCAAGCACCACACCGAGTATGACGCCGAGGCCGAGTTGAGCAAGCAAGATCCTACCAAGCCCGTAAGTCTCATACAATCTCTGCTCACTAAAAAAGTCTTTGATTAAGACGCACTTGCTAATGTTGGTTTCGATATAGGCTAGGTTGCATGGCAACGCTCCATCTAAGGGTGCTAAGATTGACGCCGAGCTCAAGGCTGAGGATGAGCAACGTCTGCAAGAAAAGGGTATTTAGCACTGAATTTGTTAATGCTGGTTTTGATGTTGCAAAACGAAATACACCCCCACCCCCCTTGATGTCTCCTGATTGGAATTGAATATAGTCGGGGATGGAGGTGTTGGTAGAACATATGTACGATAATAATGATATCTGGTCTAACGTTCTCTTGAATGAGTAACGGGCTACTGAATGAATACCTACATTGAACCTTGGAAGATAAGACAGATGGTGTTGGAAACGTACACATGTGTCGTTTGTATATACTAGTAACTTAACAAATCTTGAAGCAACCTTAGAAGAACCTCCCTACATGTAAGCAGTTATATAACTTGTGACTTTGTGTATCACTTGGAATGGCCACCGTAGGCCAAATGTTTCATGCCACTTCCACTTGCCCGGGGCGCAGAAAGTGGCGTCATATATCATTTACACGTACAAGCGAGAACCTATATAGTAGCAGTCTACACGAAACAGTAAAATGCTGTTCAAATACTGGTATACCAGTGTAAAAAGTAGGAATAAATAACTAGAACATATGTCATGAGATATGTACGAGACCCGATTTCAAGAGCCGAGCTTTTGTACAAGCCTATACAAAGCCAAATCAACAAGCGTCAGATACCTGGGACCGTTCCAACAGTGTGACTGGCGTGTCTAGCCAGAAGGAAATGGCTTGGGTGATCGAAGATCCCCACTGCTAACCAAGATGGTGCTTATCGCCGCAGATACCGAGGCAATGGGGCCATATATCCGGAGTGCATTTGGAATTCAGCCAAACACCGGAATCCCGCTTGGGAGGCGGAGGAGAGGGATGCGGAGGCTGAGCAAACGGAGGAGCGGCCCAAGACACAGAATATGGCTAGCGAGATCTGAGATTAACTATCTAAAGTAAACTTAGGATCATCGTCATGCGGATTAGTAAAGACATGGCCCCAGTATTCCTCGACTGTCTTGCATAGGTCCACTTTGTTCTCCCACGTTCTGAACGCCGTTTCGAGCTCGCAGCTCACCCATTTGATCTCCTCCCAGTAAGCCTTTTCGACATCGTAGCCAAATCGCTTGATAGTATCTGGGGGTGCCATCCAGGCGCGTCCAGCTGAGCCGTCTTCCTTCAAGGTAGGTGTTGTTTCCCATCCCATGCCGAAGATCCGGTCACCGGGGTTGAATTTGGGATAGTTTGCGTGGATGAAGAAAATGTGCGGTGCGGGGGCAATGGCCTCGTCTTTTACACGCCACTTATCCTGCTGGACCAAGGCAAAGTCCTCGCGTGGATCTGACTGTGCCATAGCTGATCCAGACAGCCCATCCGCATTGGCGTGTCCGATGGCTTGCACCCTCTCACTGACAGTGTAGAAAGGTGCACCTACAGCGGAGGCAGCTTGGATAAAGGTTTCCTTGTCTCCCTCGCCAGGCCCTCCTTGACTTAACAAGCGGAAATAATGCGAGGGGCCGTAAAAGTTATAATACGCCGCCAGCAAGAGAGCAAGAGAATGTGTTTTCTTAGAGACTAGGAATGTCCCAGTTTCCGACGACTGTCTAGCAGCCATAGATGGTACTTGTTGTCGTGAAATTCTGTAGTACAACGGAGATGCGGAGGTAGCCCAGAAGTCGGGCCATGTGACAAGACCGTTGGTTTTGAATGGCTCCGAATCCAGTAGTTCCTCAGGCTTGCCAAGAGGGAAGCAGTCGGCATCCATCCAGACAATCTCTTCAAAGGACGAGAAAAGAACTGCGAAGATCTTGAGTTGATAGTGTTCAATGATGTTTTTACCCACCACGTCCGCCAGCACCAGGCACCGCGCATCGAGTTTGGGAAGCACCTCGTTGCAAACCTGTTTCTCATGCTCGGTGGCATCCTTCATGTAGAGTTCAACCGGCAACGTTGACCCCACGCGGCGGAGCATGCGCAGCGATGAGACAAAAACCGGGAGGTACGTAGACCCAGCTGTTGATACCAGGCCTCGCTTGCCTGGGGTGTGAATCGGCTTCAACTCCTTATCCGACTTCTTGACATCCTCGATGAAGGCCGCATGGGATTCTTCCATCTTGTGTACATCTTCCTCGCTCATGTCCGTCAGGTCGGGTCGCGGCTGTTCTTTGGTGGGGTCAAAGTGTAGAGCTGCGACATCGCCGCGCTTTTCCGGGGAAGGACAACTCGGTTTGTGGCGTTCAATTATGGGTCGCAGGACTTTCCAGAAGTCTTTCTGGCGTTGTGTGAGGGGAACCTCGAATGCTGTGTTTGGGACTAAGGGGACGGCGGATGACGCGGTAATCGGGGATCGGTACAAGTAGACAGTGCACACTAGAATCAGAGCGAGCATCGCCAGTATGAGCGCTTTCGCTCTCCCAGTTCGAAAAGCACCCATGATTGCTAGATAGTTCGGAGCAACAGCTCTTTGATTCAGGGGGTTAGGAAGCGGCGCACGGCCACGCCGATCGAATTTCACCAAGTCAAGGAGGAAAGAAAGTTTATATATCGATTCACAGAGCGCGGATGCCGAGTTGTAGAGTTGCGCCGCATTCTCCGAGGGCGGAGAGAAGATTAGCCAACTGGGCTTGGCACGTCAACGCAATAACTAACGTAAGTATTTCCATCTTACATCACTTGGGATCAGCATTGTCTATATTGTATAGTTATTTATATTTACAGGATTAATGTTGGATCATTTGAAGGATTTCAAATGTTCAATCTCGGATATTAGGTATGAAAGACACTGTGAAATGCCACTCCGCACCTGAAAGCCTGAGAGAGGCTTGCTAACCATACGTTATCAGGCCAACTTCAAGGCAAATCTATGAATGGAATTAGAACACATGTGAGACACTTGAGGGATATTTGATTCGAGATCATCGTGGGACCATTTGCCTTTTCGAAAAGGCGCCCCAATCCACCCAGTTCCTCCTAAACGACTAAAGCGCGGATCAGCCTCCACTGGGGAAGATCGCATATCCACCCCCCAACCTTTCTTCGTCATATTATTCCTTCTTTTTCAGTCTGCAGGATTCAGAGAATTGACTGTTTCTATTCAATTTTATTTAAATACCCCATTTCCCCCCAAACCCCTGTCAGAATTGGCCGTTCTCGTGGTATTCGACATTTCCGCCCCCATTACAAATCTTGAACTCCCCCGAAGTGACCTACGCCCCCGTGAACATCTATTACTCCAATCAAACAGGTCCTTCAAGGTCTAAACGGATGGACTCAGTGCGGGCATTGCCCACGCCCGTCCAAGATGGCCTCTGCCTCCGATAAAGCAGATCGTCCCGCGAAAGACCCCGCGCCCAAGGGAAAATCCCGCAAAACCGACCCGAACGCTCCGGTCCGAAAACGCCGCAAGAGAACGGTGGTCAGCGGAGCCCCCGACGACTGCTTCGCCTGCTCCAAGCGAGGAGCGCGGTGTGACCGGCGCCGACCATATTGCTCCCAATGCCTCGACCTAGGCCGCGATTGTTCCGGATACAAGACGACGTTGACATGGGGAGTTGGAGTCGCAAGTCGAGGGAAACTCCGGGGCCAGAAGCTTCCGGTGATGGAGTCGGAAGAGAAATTGACGGGGGATTCTGCGAAATCACAACCAAAGGCCTCAAGCAGCAGCGGCCCGTCTTCTTCACGGGTACCCGCTAATGCTGCGGCCCCGATGCCTCCGTCCACCGGCCCTACAATGACATCGTTTGGTGGCAGCACGCCGAGTGTGAAACTGGAAGATAGTCCGCCCATGATGCCAGCTGCCTTTGAAATGCCTTCAAACATGGCTTGGACCATGGACATGCCAGATCCCCAAACGTGGTCGAGCACGCTTGCCTCCCCGCCTGCGATTTCAGGGCTTCCGTTACCCAGTCGGCCATTGATTCCAAATAATACGAGCCAGAGTATGACCCCGGAGTCGCCATTGCTATATGCTCCCATTCCGAGCCCGACGACTAATTCGGGATCTCTGGTTTCGCCTACTGCAGTCCCGTTCTCATCTTGGGCTGTTAGTCCCCCAGCGTCACAAAACGCGGATGAGGAGGATGTCCAACACGATCCTAATTACCATATGCTTTGGAACGCCGCCCATTCTCCATCACTCTCTCAGCTCCTATTGGCACGATCTGTGGGGCGGACCCCGCGTATTCGTTATCTCATCAGTTACTACGCCGAAGTTATTGCCCCTATGATTGTTGCCTTTGATACCCCGACAAATCCGTTCCGAACTCACGTTATACGCTTGGCGATGGAGAGTGAGGCTCTGCAGGAGGCGATTGCCACGTTGGCTACGAGCAACTTGCGCCAGAGGCGAGAGCACAATCACCTCTCTACGGAACGAACTTTGCCGGCACGTATGTCATCAATGGCTCACCGCGCCCTCACCGACGAAGATTTCCACGATCGATATGGTATCTCAATGGTGGAAGGGTATAGGAGAGAAGAAAATCATCATCGAGGGATGGCTGTCAAGGCTCTAAATGCTGATTTGGCCGACCCTCGTCGCAGATTGTCAGACTCTGTATTGGCAACTTTGTTAATTCTCTGTCTTTTCCACAGCTGTGATACCGGCGTTGCCGGATTCCGTGCACAGTTTGCTGGAGTAACAAGACTACTTGCGATCCGAATGCGCCATTCCCGTGTTATAACGGACGACCTCAAATGGTTCATCCGCATGTTCTCGTGGTTTGATACATTGACGGCAACTACAAATGACCGTGATGTGCAACTCCGTGGAACATGTTTGGAGATCAGCTCCCTAACCGATGGAGAATGGGGGCTGGAGAACTTGGCCGGCTGTGATGGTCGTCTGTTCAAGCTGATTTCTCAGCTGGGACGTTTAAATCTTCTGAGTCAGGACCAAGAGCCCAATCTATCGCGCCCAAGTGACGCTGCTATGTCCACCACGTCACTCCCTCCTAATATGCTGTTCCCAGGATGGGAAACAGTGCCCAACACTGGAATGGGCTCCGCGCCGGAATACGGATTCTCTCTTCCCACGCCGCCGCAAAGCAGTGACTCATGCCGTCGTCCTTCCTCTCCAGAATTCTGGACAGAGTGGTATTCGCTCAGGCAGCGACTCGAATCCTGGCGATTTGATCCACCTGCTCAGGCCGCTTTTCCCTCTCCGCCCTTATCTGCATCTACAATGACCTGGAACTCTACTACCTATGTGACGCCACGGAATTCCTCGTCAGGATACCAAGTGGCACCCGAGAATCTCCAGGACGTCTACCAGATCTCGGAGTGTTTCCGTCATGCTGCCCTTCTCTACTGCGAACGCCTAGCCGAGCCGACCCTTCCATCGTCTCATGGCCGTATCCAGCACCTTGTCCAGCTCGCCATGCACTGCATCATTACCGTAAAATCAGATGTATATCTTCTCTGGCCACTATTCATTGTGGGTTCGGAGTGTGTCCAGGACGATCACCGTTCGATCATCCGCAATCGCTGCGAGGATATCTCCAAGGACTCTGGCTTCATCAACAACCTTTCCTGTCTAGAGCTTCTGGAACGGATCTGGGCTGAAAATTCTGAGGGATCCTCATTCCCAATTTATCCTAGCGGGTTCGGTCCCCCGCCTCCGCTGGCTGGCGGCAGGGCACCATCATCGCAGGCCTTCCGTTGGTCCCGAGTTATGCAGGCCAAGCGGGGCGACGGCGAGTATATGGTTGCATAGACCGTTTAGCTTCTCTCTCTCTCTCTTTTTTTTTTTATTTTTATCTTTGCCCAAGGTATATACTTGTGGTTTCTAGCTTTACAGCATTCTGGTGGGAGGACTCATTGGATTTTTCTTTGTTCGGGGATCAGCGATTCACGTGTTGGGTTTTGACAAACATGATACCATTCATTCTATATACAGCGATATGGCCTTCAGCAAATGCCATCTACGCTGTACATACTGGCTTTTCTTTTTTCTGGGTTTTTTAGGGGTTTAAATAGAATTTCATGCATTCCTGTACATGTACCTACAAAATCAGGATAGTTAACTAACTACCTAAATATAGACCATGTCATATAATCTTGTCCATGGAATGAACCCATGAAACAATGGGTTCACTGCTCGTCCGCCTTAAACAAAAGTTCGTAGTACATACGGAATATAATCCATGTCCAACACCATCAAGGCCCAAAGGCCAAATAGGGGCTGGCCCAAGCCACTTGGAGATAACCACACCGCGAAGGATGCGCAAAAAGTAGAGAGAAAAAAAAAGGCGCAACATGACCACCATCTATGTTGTAACAACCCAACGCAAGCCCCCTGCCCCTATCACAAATCCCATGGCGCAACGACAAAAGTACCAGCCAACACCTCGCCCAAACCTAGACCTATAGGTGCTTACGGAGCATATTCTTTATAGGGCACAGGGCAAGGGCAGCTATGCAAACCCTATATGATCAGCACGCACAATGAAAACCTGAAAAGCTCAATACACAAGCCTGATATGTACAATACAAGTCCGAATTACCCTCGAGGATCTTCCCGACCGCTAGTATCCCAGCCGGGGCCTAGAATACCAATAACAGACACTAAAATGGGTTCAAGGTTTTGTTTTGATTCTCCGCCGGCACAGCCGAGTCCGTGCAAGGGGGTGGCAGATAGATAGGATTCTGTCGGAGATACTCTTCATGTGATATGATTTTATGAATCTTGTCTAGAGCGTGCATGTACATTTAATTAGATATCTAGGGGGCGAGGAGGTAAGTGCATTGCAAGTGTAGGTGAAGGTTGTTATCATTACCAACTCCCCTGGACGGAGTATAATAAATATACTCCGTCCGAAGTAGTACTTCGAGACTTTGTGGGCTTGATATCAAAAAGCAAAATTTACCAATCAAACCCACATTGAAATCCACATTCTACCAGGGCTCTCTGTACGGAGTAATCCACACGGAGAACGGAAGTACACAGTATCCACACGGCAATCTAGGCGTCCACCAACCCCTATATCCAAAACCTGATTGTCTCGCAAGGATGTTCAGCCGTTTAAACCACCGTGCTTTGGAGGGGGTGAATATTACATGATACATTAGCTGTAGGCCATACTAAGCTTACCTATGTACTATGCGAGTCGCATGTCGCACGAGAAGCACGGGATATAAATTAGACAGAGCCAATTATTTCGCTCAGGGGGGGACGGTGTACAAAGATTTGTGTCTGTGTCTGTGTGTGTGTCCCCGTGCGCCTGTTCAAGGTTATGTTCCTACAGCCGAGGGAATATGCGTCCCGGCTTCCAGCCCGTTGGCCCCCCCTGCAGCCTTGTTAGCGGGCTGTGGTTTTTTTTTGGGCTTTAAAACCTTGTTCCAGAAATTCCATGAGTCTTAGGCGAGTTGGCGTTCCGCACTAATCAAACTAAATATTTATATCGATTTATTTTTTTGTTGCTGGCTGAAATCAGCTTGGTTTGGGTGGCGAAGAGAAAATAGGGGAGTGTTGTCGAGTAAGATCTGTTAGACGCCGGATTATCTATGGTGAGCTGAGCAGATACGTCTATATTTCTCTTTTCTTTTTTTTTAATTTGTTACCTGCATGTGAGATCTATCATGCAGATACGATCAAAAAAAACATGTTAGGCGGGTGATTGATTAATTCCATTTTGGAAAAAGAAAAAAGAAAAAAAAAGAAAACAGCCATGTGCAACCCTAGATGATCGGCAGTGCAGGATGGTTTTTTGCTTTCTGTTTGGCTGGTTGGCTAAGACAGGGGGGATTCTCGAAGGGTTGAGTCATTCAAGAAAAAAAACAAAATCCTCGAATCAGGGGTGGACCTGGGATTCTTTTGTGTGGGCAGCAAGGACGCGCTGGAAATTCCATCTTTCATCCCTTTACTTGGTGCGTGAGCATAAATAACATGTTGGTATTGGTGGTATTGGTGGCGGTGCGAAGTTGCGGTGGTCCTGTTCTTTACGTTGAACATACACAGACATGTGCTTTGTTTCATAAGAATAGAGAATAGTTGTATATTGTAGTCGAGGTCGTTGTAATATTAGCGTGTAGTCTATGTTGTATATAGCTCTGCCGGTCATGACGCACACTGCATATCTGATAGTGCTGGTGTCAGACCAGTCCCGAAAAGGCAAACTAGGGCTTGAAATTGTATGCGATCGCAACCATCGCGAGTCGCCTATTGTTCATCGCCCCACGCTGAAACAATGAACTGTCGGCAGCCAAAATGTTAAAAATGGATACATAACAGTTTTGTGATTTATGATGTAGATATAACTTCATTTTACATACGGTTGGAGGTCACTGCCCCTCCATTATGCGGCTTCGATCCTAACGCGTTGTACACAACCGCTGCGCATCCCTCGATTTCATACTCCTTAATACGTTTATCCTATTTTTACTACTGGGAAGACTTTTCAGCCCACTCAAGATATTGATGGTCAGACCTAAGAAGCAAGTTGCGGTCTGTGAATTCTCTATATTTTTGCCCAAAATGGCGGTTGCTGCCCAGCGACGCAGCGGTAAAGCCCATGCATGGCCCGTGATGTCGCCCAAGATGGCAGTGCGAAGTGGATGTGTGTATAAAAGATATACCGATGGGGCTCATTAGTTTCTCTTGCCATGGCAACGTGTTCGTATATGTTACAAGATAGTATTAGAGTATGTAACCTTGAAATATTGTCCGAATTGTCTGGGGGTTTAGTGGAGTCTGAACCACTGGATGAGGCGGGATGGGCCGTCATGAAATCTGGGATGCCGTCGATCCAACCATGGAACTGGCTTTGGTTTGCTGGGGATCGAGCACCGTAAACATCGAGCCGCTGCCTATGGCAAATACATACATTAGAAATTGCTACTAGTGGAATATATATTTTCATATGATCCATATAAAGTACCATTTTGCTGTATATAGTATTCTCCGTGTTGCTGCAACTAATGATGGCGTTCATGCAGATGAACTGTATGAGGCATGGAAAATGTAAGCCTAGTTCTGGAAGTCGAGCACATGGCTTTGCGCTCATCCAACCCAACCATGACACGCCAGCTGATGGAGGGGTGATCTAAATTAGTTCCATTGCTGGACATCTGTAAGGCAGCCAGTAAGATGTCTATGGAATCACACTACGTCTTCAGTGGCGACATCTACGCCTGGTGTTTCTTTTTTGTTTTGTTTTTTACTCAGAGTGAGTCAGTCCACAAGAGCCAGAAAAATCTCGCTATGCAGTTGCCTTGAGACCAGAAAAGTCAAAGACACCGAGGAAAATGCAGTTGGCCGCTGCCCGATTCAACTGAGGGGCTATCAGCCAAGCGGGTTGCCTATATACCTAGGTAGCGTCCAATGGAAACGTCTCCATCTGGACTAGCTTGAGGGGTAGCGACATCAAGACTTGATGGTACTTTGGTTATGGTAGTTTAGGAGGCAAATAGAAAGTACCAGTTTCTACTGGAATGGTGACTACGTATGTTGTAGAGGGTATTTGTAAGGTTAGCACCTGAAGTTGAGTCATAATATGTAAAGGCTGACCTCGAGCGCAAGGTATAAAAACAGATGGAGTATCATCCGAAGGAATACTATATACTCCGTACTAAATTTAAATAAACTGAAATTCAAGAGGAAATGAATAGAATACCTTGAAATTCAACGAATTTCAATACACGTAAGAAAGAATCCAAACGCCACAACCCACAACGCCAACTTACACGCGCCGGTCACTAGCGGATGCACTGATTGGCCTGCGCCAATATCGCCGGCGCTGACATTAGGATCCATCTTCCTTTTCCCTTTCATCGGGTTGAAATTTTTCTCTCTCCACCGATCTCCACTGAATTCAAAGCCATTACATCTTTTGGAGCGGAGGGTCTCTCTGCTCTTTGTTTTCCTCAATCTCCTTTTATCAATAGGAGATATTGGGTCCTAGGATCCCCTAAACGCACTCTCTCTCTTTTCCTCGGATTGACCGAAGAACGTTCAAATGCTCTCTCAGCACATTCAGTTTCAACCCTCCTCTCTTCGATCAGAAACCGTACCACGGTGACGGTCCTACTATCAAAAAAAAAAATCCTATCTGACCTGCAGTTCTAAAGTCGGCGTCGATTTCTGTTTGGGTGCACGATATCCTGTATAATATACTCGGTGTTTTTTTTTTTTTTGTTCTTCTGATTTCATTTAACTGCCTTTTGGATTGTTTGCATTTCCGGCTTGTCGCCTCCCATTTTACATCTATCTGATCGACTTTTCCATATGCTCGTGCGATAATGTATCATTACTCCAGTCCACCGCCCGGGTGGTCCACCTACGACTACACTCAATCACCTCCCACCTCACCTCAATACGCCTACTACGCCTCTCAATTCGCCAACTCCTACGCTTCACCCCGGGGCACCTCGCGACGACACAACCGCAAGGCCAGCTACACGGCCACCAAAGAAACACCCTGGTATTCATCGGGCTACCCTCAAGGGTACTATGAAGCAACCCCAGACTATGGAATTCCATCGCGAAAGCACGATCATGTAAGTGCTTCTTTTGCGGGAAAGCCCAAACACCGATATTCCTCGACCGGTCACCCTGCGGGGATGGCCTCGGCAACGGATACCACCCGTCGCAATCGCAGACTCGACCCATCTTCGTAGATGTGGTCGACGACGCATTCGATGTCCCGCGCACCAACGCCCGCGAGCCCCGTACCGGTCGCCCAGGCCATCCCCCGGCCTCGAACCCCACTCGAGATGGCCCAGGCCAACATCGTCGCACCACCTCGACCTCTTACCGCAAATCAAATCCAGCTGATTCTCACTTTTACTTCACTCAGGCTCCTAACAACGAGGATATCGAAGCGGCCAGACGCTCCCGCACAAGGCGCCAATCCACATCAACGCGCACTCCCAATAAACCAAAACCACCTCCTGCTAGTGCCAAACCACCACCCACCGCCACCGAGGATGACGCCGAGGCCGCAGGGATCCCGGCAGGCTATTCGATCAAAAACTGGGACCCAACCGAGGCACCGATCATCTTGCTTGGTAGTGTGTTTGATGCGAACTCTCTTGGAAAGTGGATCTACGACTGGACCGTCTTTCATCATGGGGCATCGACGCCCATGGCCGACGTCGCGGGCGACTTGTGGCTACTGTTGATCAAGCTGGCGGGCAAAGTAAAGAGGGCCGACGAATGTCTCCCTCGCATCCAAAGCGTGGATGCGCAGGAAGTCGTCGAAGATTTCCTGGAAAGTGGCGAGCGCCTCTGGTCCCGTTTCAAGAAGCTCCTCAAGGGCTGCGAACTTTACATGTGGAAGGCCGCCAAGCGAGAAGGTGGCAAAGGACCCGTATCGATGGGTCGCAATGCAGGTTGTGAATTTGTCGAATCGATTTTCGGTCGCGATCGTGAGCTTGAAAATACAGAGAAGCTCATGAATAGTATTCGTCTTTGGAATATGCGATTCGATGCCAACTGCGAAGACATTCTGCGCCGACCGGCTGCTGCATAGGGTGTTTTTTACACGCTTTTTTTTCCCCTTTCTACTACCGACTGCCAAGGGAGCGATACCTCCCCAAAAGAGACACAGACTTTCCTATTACTGTTTTCCTTATCTACACTTGGAGCATTTGACATTTGTTGAATCGCATTTGAAGCGTGTTGCTTTGGCTTCGGCTGGCTTTGCTCATATTTATTGTCTGTTTTTTTCCTTCGATCCATCGGCATATGTTTTGCCCAAGGTTCGACACAAAAGATCATCGTTTTTGTTTTGTTTTTTTTTTCTGGTGCCGGCGCCTTGCGTTTGATATCGTTTCTTTCACATAGGACGGCGCTCTTTTGATCCATTCTATTCCATTTCTGGCGTCCTTGTTTAATCTTTTCATTTCTGGCCGTCAAGTCCGTTTTGTCTTGCCGTTGAAGTCCGTGTCACTCTGCTTCGATGATACCATCTTGCGATTTCTTATATACATGCTTTGCTTCTTTTTTTTTTCTGCCATCTTTTATTATTTCTTTTGTCACTCGCATTACAACTGCTATTTTTTTCCTATTGCTTTGATTTGATGTTGGGTCGGAGGAACCGGGTTGTATATAGAACCAACACGACCCAAACATCCGATAGACCAACTCTTTAACACTCGTTAATACTTTCTCATTCTTATACTTTACTACCCGAGACCAAATCCAACTGTAATGTAAAATCAAATACTATTTCCACGTAGTTCAAATCCACCAAAAAGAAAAAAAAACCACACTAAATCGATGTGATAGCCCTAGAGCTACCCCTCACCCCCAGCGCCTGCGCCATGCAAGTACCTACATCGTACAGCTGTGGATCACTACATCACTACCCCGCCCCCCGTAGAACCGTAGAAAGTCCATAGAATGACCCGTCGTTGCTCGGTGAGAATTAAATATACATAGCTATTTGTTCGGTTACTGGGTTGTACGCCCTCCAAAGCAGGTACTATCACTCCGATGACGGCTGATGTCACATTTCATATAAGTGTAGGTCCCAGCGTGGGATCAACTTGCGTGTTTTTTTTTTTTTTTCTTTTCTCATGCAGGTGATCCCAGTTGCTATTGGTCTATATTCTCGAAATTCAAACCTGCATGTACGTTGGGGGTACCCGAGGATGTGGCGACCCTATCACAGACGAGGGGCAGGGGTGTTGGGGGGTTGCATGGGTTCTGGATATTTGTCTTGGGTTGCATGGTGATCCTGGGTTTAATGAGTTTGAGGGATTATCTTTTTAACGGTGATGGCTATTAAACATACCTAGGTAGTTATGGTTGGATATTAAGGTTGTTTGATTTGGTAGTTATATGTTGTACGCAGTACATAGGTCGAAGCTTTGGGGGAAGTGATAGCATAGTATATAAGTGACTTAATTAGGTGCTATGAAACATTAACTTAACATATTATAAGCGCACATTTGGTTTATGAATCGAGATTTAGATTTCCTCCCTGACTTGGAGTTATACCGAACTTGTGAGACGTTGGCTCAGAATGTTGAGCCGGAGACAACAGCCGGCCATTTCTGAACATGATGGGGACACTCCTGGGAGACATGAGATGGAAAGCTCACGACTGTCTTGACCTTGAGATAAAATAAGAAGTATATGTAATTGCCCAGGCTAGAGGCCATACGATTAACTACTGTGACCAGCCCTGGGAGTGGATTGCAAGTCCATGTGGTCATGCAACCTTATCGGCCCTGTCAGACCTATTTTGGGGTTTCTTAGAACATGTTTGCCTCGTCCAAAACTTCTCATGTTCAATAACTCCTATACCTTTGTAGTCTTTGTAGTTCAGATGTTTTTGGATTGTTGACTTTGGAAGAATGACCCATGGATGACGCCTGTGGAACGGTCACGGGACCGCGAGCTGTCCTGATCGTTGACATCATTCGATCTGCGCTGCTTTACCTACAATATAGGTAGTGCCTGAACCCTCGAATTAAGATGATTAGCTGAGATATCATTCGAGTCGATATCATTTAGAGACCTGCTTGAGAGTCAACAACTACCAAGACTCCTACCCATCCTCTACGCTCTCCTGATTAAATCTCACCATACCAAGAACAGATGAGGATGCGACTCTTCGAATCCATCTCCAAACATCTAGCCCTGGAAAGTGAACTGGTGTGCTGGTGTTCCAAGGTCTCTGAAAGCCTTATCCTCAGACCTACAAGGATCATTCGACCTGCGACTGCCCCCGATATGCGCACATGGTCTTGCTGAATGAACGATGCATCATGGATCTACGACAGTTGAGATGCCCGACGAAAATTCCGATAGGTTATCCCTATGGGAATGGATCCGGGGTCAATTTCATATGAGACCGTCTAAAGATGACGAGCCCCAGTCGTGGTGGATTGCATCAACGGCCATCCCGCTAGTTGCCGCTACGACGGGACCACTCGCCAATGTCATGTCAATCGTTGCGCTGGTTATGCCATGGCGAAGCAAAATTCTTTCAAATGAATATAACGCTGCTGGAATCTCCATTCAAGAAGGATATCCAGATCCTCGTTGGTGAGTATATAGCAGGAGGGTGCTACCCTGAATCAGATCTCTCTAACACCACGAATAGGGACACTGTCCTAAACGCCGTTTCACTTTTCTGTGGGATCGTGGGGAATGCGTTTTTACTGTTCAATTTTACTCAGATCGTACGCTATATTATAGCTTTACCCGTGACGATCATTTTGTGGTTCATAGCCGCGGGAATCGTGAGTGACCTCATTGGTTTTGTATGTCCCAGACCTAACGTTTGCTTGTAGCTCTCTGGAATTACAATAGCCACACACATTTATGCCCCTCCGGTAGGCATTGATAGGGTCTACTCGCAGGCTTATTGGAGTGCCGTAATTGCGGCAATCCTCTACTTTGTCTTGAGCATTATCTTGATGATCAACATGCTAGGCTATTTCCTGGGTAAGTACCCGCAACACTTTGCGCTCACCGACGAACAACGGACCTTGATCCTACAAATGACTGCATTGGTGATTTGGCTGTTGATAGGTGCTGCTATGTTTCAGCGAGTGCTCGGGATCTCTTTCGCCGACGCATTGTACTTCTGTGATGTCACCGTACTCACATTAGGGTATGGCAACATAGTTGCCACTAGTGCCGTTGGTAGAGGTTTGATTTGGCCATATGCAGTCATTGGGATTATCATTTTGGGACTGGTGGTGCAAAGCATCTTTAAATTTGCTCGCGAGGTTCACTACGACAACGTCGTTCGGAAACACATTGAACAGAAGCGGCAATCCACTTTCGAGCGATCAATTGCTTTTGACGAGCTCGAATCTTCTCAAGAGAAACGCCTGGCCAGTGGAGAAGTTATCACTCCTCCGGGTCTCACTCGCCAAAAATCCGGGCCTGATCACCATCTGCATCATCGGCCAATTCGCAACACCATCAACGCCATTGCCACGGGTCGCCGACCCAGGATCCTTATTATGCGTGAAGAAAAAGATCGGTTCAACGCTATGCGCCGTATCCAGCATGATACCATGCGTTTCCGTCGCTGGAACAATTTGATCATCAGCATCGTTGCATTTGGAATTGTGTGGTCCTGCGGAGCAGTCGTGTTCTGGAAATTAGAAGCCATGACGTACTTCGAATCACTCTACTTTTGCTTCACCTCCCTGCTAACAATCGGATATGGTGATTTCACACCGGAATCGAACCCAGGGAAACCTTTCTTTGTGGTATGGTCTCTAATCGCCATCCCAATTATGACCATGCTCATCTCCGAGATGAGCGATACAGTTGTCGCCGGCTTCAAGCGCGCCACTGAAGTATTCGCCGATTACCTCGTGCTTCCCCAATCGCGTGTCTACAAGACATGCTTTAGTCGGATTCCCGGCGTCGCCCAGTTCGTCCAGTCTCGCCAAAAGAAAAAGCGACAAGAGCGCGGTTTCCCACTTGAGGGAGCTAATGAATCCGACATCGGGGAAACAGCGGACCCCGAGGGGTCTGGTCAATCAAATATTCAAAGTGAGGACTCCGCCGAGTCTCATCCACACCGATCACTGGAGGAACTTGTCCGCAATCCGACCTCATTCGAGCTTGCCCAGCAACTTGCCTTTGCTATTCGCCGCACCTCAAAACAGGCACGAGAAGGAAAGCGAAAACGATACTCCTACGAAGAATGGGTCGAGTTCACCCGGCTTATTCAGTTCACGGATCCGCGAGCTCGGCCACCATCATTACAGAGAGACCAGCCGGCAAGTGAGGAAGGCACCCCTAGTAATGAAGACGAATATGGACTTATCAATTGGGACTGGATCGGTGAGAATAGTCCCATGCTGGCAAAACAGACAGAGCCTGAGTGGGTTTTGGATCGGTTGTGTGAAAGCTTGATTCGGTATGTGTCAACTCAAGAGGAGAGTCGGGCTGTGAGAGGTGACGCCGATTTGACGGAGGAGCCAACTTTGAGGAAAGAAAGGGATATTGGAATAGAGAATTACCCTTAGCAAGATATGCTTCCAAAAGAGGAAGGTGGGATCCGGTTACATGTTGGTGCCTGAATGTTTATCTCTGCCTGCAGATCATATGACCACACCCATGTATGTACATAGAGAAGGTGTCATACCTTGGTAATAGCTCGCCCTAAAGTACAACTAGTATATAATAGATTCATTCATCCTCTGAGCGATTGACATATATATCCATTCAATAGGCAAAGCCACAGTCATCATCATGTTTAGTGGAGCGGGGGCTGTGTATATCGCTGATGCTCATTTAACCTTACCTACCCAGATACTACACCCTGCTGTCTAAACTCTGACTCTGCCAACCCACATCAAACATACAATAATTCATCTTTCACCAACATCCCCCACCAAACGAAAGATGACAACCAACATTCCCGAGATCCTCCTGCTCTGCATGGACGAACCCTTCCTAAAAGCCTTCAACGATGCCCTCAAAAAGACCTGGCCAGACCACGATTCCACAAAACTAAAGATCACCGCAATACACGAGCGCCTAAACTCCCTCCCAGAAGGAACAACCTTCGACCTAATCGTCTCACCAGCAAACTCCTACGCCCGTCTCGACGGAGCCTTCGACCACGCCATCTCAATGACCTTCAGCCCACAACAAGACTACGACGCTGTGACGCGCGTAGCACAAAAAGTCCTCTACGAGAGATGGCGCGGGTTCGCACCCCCGGGATCATGCACGCTTGTCGAGTTCCCATATGACCTAAAGCAGAATAAATACGGCTGCGGATGGGTGGCTATTTGTCCGACGATGCGGGAGCCTAGAGATGTCCGCTGGGACAAGGAGATTGTCTATGAGTGTATGTGGAGCTTGTTGTGTCAGGTCGAGGGACATAATCGTGCTGCGAAGGGGAAGGGGAAGATTGGGAGGATTCTTATGACGCCCTTGGCTGTTGGGGTTGGGAAAGTTAGTAAAGAGCGTTGGGCGGCGCAGACAGCGCTCGCGCTGAGGCAGTTTGTTGATGCTATTGAGAGGCCTGCGAGGTGGAGCAATTTGGGGTGGGGTGATATTGGGCAAGATACTCGTGATGTTGTGAGGACTTGGGCGCTGTGAATTCAATTGTCGTTGTGGGTGGGTTTTGCTGGCTAAGGTTGCGATGGGCTCAAATCAACGTAATAGTGTCGTCTCTACGACTTTGGTCTACGATAAGCGGCCGATGATGGTCCATTACCGAGCTGTGAAACATAATATGTGGCCGGGTGTGTTGAGAGTAAAGAGTGGCAGGGTAAAGTCTACTTCTATTTGACGAGATGAGAGGATTGTTATATTTAATATACCTGGGTCATTGACAACTTCGCTTCGGTAGAAAGTATGTTGTGTCTAATGAATGTGTTAGGAGAGGTCTACGTGGTAGATGTTGAAGTGCATGGTGCAATGTGAAATGCTTGAAGAGTCGAGAGTTAAGCTAGAGGAGCTAAGAAAGAGACTAAGAGATCTGACAGTCGATCAGACGTAAGAAGGATTTTGACTTGGCCTCGAGAATTACTCTTATTGGCCCATCCTCTCCCCCAAAGTACCCATCAACTTGCACCTCCATCTCCACGCCGTTGGCAAATTTGGCTTTAATTGGCCTCCTATGGGGTGTCCAGCGGCTATGTAAGGAGGGGTGTTTTGGCGGCAGCAGCGACAAATGCTGCTGAAGGACATCGTTGTCTGCACTAAGCCTTCCCTCAATAGTGGTCTTTTCTCCATCTATCTTGCCAATTTGCCAGTTCAAGTGTGCATGCGATGGCAAAAAGCTCGACAGTGGCGCTATCGTGAACGCTCAGGGGGTAGAATACCCCCTTACCCTCCCATTCACTGGAGGCAAGGCTTCGTGGCCAGACAATTCCTGCGACACCACATAGACAGCGGATAGACGCATCACAGAAGTATATGAGTCGCTTCGATACGTTCTGTGGAACAGGTAGCCAACCTGGCCTATTATCTGGCCTGGCTGAGAGATTGTTCTTTAGAAAGCAGTTCTTGGAGTAACGGTTACCCAGAGTGTTATGGAACTTGCAGAAGATGACGTTCTCTTCACGTTCGAAAGGCTGCTTCTTCTGCTGTTTCTGCTTCTTTCTTGTCTTTGAAAGACGAATTATTTGAATCCTTTTTGTTGTAAGACTGGCCTCCAGATTTGTCATGTGATCTTTTCTTGCCATCCTTCTTTCTATCCGAACTGGAATTGTCATTTGGCGATGAAGAATTGAGTGTTGGTGTCGTCAAGTTTACCGATACCATTCCTTTGACCATTTTCTTCTCAGGAACCTCATTTTCTCCGATAGTAGACTTGACATAACTGGTGAATGTTGGAAGCCAGCTACCATCGAAATCCTTTGGGTGAACGGGGTACTCAAAGTTACCACGTTTTGCCTGAATAATACTCAACAAAGACAGAACGTGGGACTTTCCAGTCCCTGCTGCTCCAGTCACGACAAAAAGGCGTCCGGGCATATGACCCAATTTCGTGAAGATTTGACCACCATCCGTGTAGATGCGATCAATGCCAGAGTCTCATCGAAGAAGCACAGGATGCAGCTGGTAAAGAGACCGTCAAAAGCACAATCACCTCTGCCGAAGTCCGTACTCAGGTAAAGGAGCTTGTTGACTTGAACAGATCACTTCGCGAGGAATGCAATCCTGTAGCAACAGGGCTTGCATTCAATTACGGAAAACCCTCGGTGCCGAAACTGCACCTCTTGTGTCTCAAATCACCGCTGTCCGTGAGGCTTTCAAGAAGCTGCGTACTAGAAATGTTCATTGAACCCACGGAATGGGGCTGAGATGAATACGCAGCGGCAAGATGACGGGCACGTAAAACGCTCTTTCACTGTGGATGGAATCTACTCTCCTTCGCACTCCCCATCCTGGAGCCCAGTGGCTTTAGTGGTTGTAAGCGGGACATCATCAGTGTCATCCCCTGGGTGACTTGTGTACCGAGCTCGAGGGGCCCCAGAAAGCTTAGACAGGAACTGGCCGAGCCCGAGTGATTCGAAGTGTACAGGATGAAACGACTTCGTCTCCCATGAGGTTGGGCACCGAGTCTGTAGCCCAACTCGGCATATCCACTTCTTTGGTGTCGCATGCCAACATCTCTGCTTCCTCCGGATTTTCTCTAGGCCTTCTGTAGCCTGCTCTCTTATGGCAGTACCAACACTCCCTCGTGTCTTCCTCAAAGGCCCGTCTCTCCTAGCACGACACGCATGATTGAGGTGTCACTCGTATATATAAATATAGATACCGGCCGCCCTCGCCATGGCCGCGCAAGACTATGCCACAGGCCAGATGGACACTATAGAAAATTGGAGTTAGGTGGAACAATTGCGACAGTGAGAGCTGATCAAGAGTATTGGACTTACATCGTCGAGATCCTAAGCTGAACATACCATACCGCTCGGGTCGTTAAGAGAATCAGAAAGAACTGCCCAGGTGGACTCATGGTGGCGGGTAAGGACTCGATTGATCCCCCCTTTTTTGGCTCCCTGATGCCTCCCAGAGATAATATGAGAAAGGTAGATGCTTGACAAATTGTGTGCCGATGAGAGAAGATATTCCGAAAACGACAATAGCCTGGATCATGCGTTTCAGTCAGACATGGTGGCTCTGTGGTAGATGACCAATAGGTATAGCTATAATAATCTTTCTGTCGGTATCAGAATAGACCGAGTAGGAAGTCCAGTACGTCCCACGCGCCTCGTTGCTCTTTTATCTCGGACGGGCCCTGTCCAGCATTAGCGGGGCCTTCGTAAGCTTCTTAGAAGTGTGGGCGGATCCACGCGCTCCCTTGTCGGATTGGAACTGACTCACGAGGTCATGTATGTGGAAAATTAATAATAAGTGAGGTGGACATGAAGTGAGGTGAGAAAGCAAAGAATCTGACTTCTGTATTCTTCAGTAGCGTATCAGATGCCAAGCTCTCGATTTCATCTCCTTCTCAGCGGACAAGCATCGGGTCATGGTAGGATACTTCTTTGGGGTATCTGGGACATCCACAGTCATTGTTGTTATCACGACTTCGGTTATGACTGTGACTACCCTTGCGACCCGGTACTGCTTGCTTAGCGGTATTTGTTGAGGGATAGAGAGTCTCATGGCTACAGGCAACTGCGGGAGAGAGAGAAGGAAGAATCATGGTCTATTCAATCTACCAGGAGCAGGAATTTATACCCCACCCTCAGAGTAGCAAACAAAACTGCTTAGTCTGCTAACAAACAAGCAGGTAGGCATGGAATAATTTATCAAAGACGAAGGAAGATCAATCCTACAGAGGGACAGAGGTCCAATCCGCCTTAGGCATACAGGTTGCCTCAACACTGGTAGACAAAGGCCAAAAGGCAAACAAGTCCCAGGGCATACATGTTGATAGTAAGAAAAAGCGTCTTACAAGACAAAATGAAAAATTGTCTCCATATATTGAGGAACGTGTAGGTCCTTCACTGTGAATGAACACTGAGACGACTTCTCCTCGGTTTTACGGAAGATAACGACAAAAACATCCGCAAGCCCGGAATACTTGCATTTGCCAAGGTCCTGGCACTCCTTGGAGTGCATCTCAATTGCTGACCTTGGCACTCCTTTTGGCTTACGGTGAACCATACCTAGCGCCTTGGTATCCGGGTGCAGATCATGGCGCGTGGGATTGACCATTGTAAATTTACCCCAGAATCTGAAGAGGATTGCGCTATAAATTTCAGTAATTCCTAAGTGGAGTATGTATTTTTATACCAAAATATATATGGAGATAATGAAGATAATGAAGTTGAAATAAAGAGGTTGAAGAGGGGGAAAGATGCAGCTGTTTTCTTAGTTCAAACAGTGGCTGCATTAAATGCGGGATACTTACTAGGATTGTGCATATTCAATGTAAGACAGGAGTCCTCCTTGCGGAAACCGCCATCACCTGTTCCTTATATATTACAAGCACGTGCGAAAAAAGTGGTTAGGGCTTACATTTTCCAGTTCTTTTGTAACCCTGCACTGCATCCCTTCGTGTAGTGTCGGTCTTGAACCCATTCTGGTCGTCACTTCCATGTTCTAGATTAACTCTTGCATATTGGCATATGCGATTGACTCTCAATGAGCGTAGTAAGGCCTATATCGGCGGTACGGGTTGATAGTCACTTGGAGAATAAACTTAAGAATCTGAGTCTGATAGGTAGCAGATAACTAAAACCTAAAGAGGCCTGCCATATCAATAGGATTGATAATAGAATTGATAATCATTTGCTAAAGAAATTGTTAGAGAAATGGGTTACAAGAAGATACATAGTAGTTAATAGGCCCCCTAAGGGCCCTAACCCCCTGTAAGCCAGAACTATAACCTTGGAATATCAATCCCCTATTTATACATACAACCATAATATCATTCAGGTGTAACTAGTAATACATAGGATACAAATAATAGTTATAATCATGTCCTAGCACTTGTAAAAATGGGTAAATACTATAGAGAAGATATGGTTGGCTGTGTATCTCTTACCTTAATTCAGCCCTATCCGAAACCACTTCAGGACTCTCCACTATTGCCGAGCTTCCAGGCAACACAATTCTAAAGGAGTTTAGTTTTGGGAATATTTAGCAATTTGTAGATATTACGGAGTATATGGTTAAATTTTATAACCCTGAAGAAGATCGAAACAAAAAAAAAAAAAGAGGACCGTGATCGGACCCCAAGAACTCTCTCGGAGGATAAATTAAATTAACTTTTCCCCTCGGAAGTCGCCTCGTGCCGTTCAGGAACGAGAAAATTCTGTACAACTCGGACTTTTCCCTGTGACATCTGAGATCTTTTGATCTATTTATTACCCTGTACAGAGTACATCTTCATATACTCAGACTCTGTCAAAATGGAGAAGCCAGAGGTCCCAGATGTCCCCGATCCCGATCTCGAAGACCCGGATGTCCCCGCCAAACAGTCCAGTGTCGCCCAACGATGGAAGCAGAACCTGTCGCCCTCACACGCAGACTTGGTCTGTCTGCTTCTCACTTTCCTCACCGGTCTATGCGACAGTAGCGCCTATAATGCGTGGTCCTGCTTCCTGGGAATGCAAACAGGTACGAGTCATAGCCGTCGCTCTCCCGCAAAGGGGGCACAAAGCCAAAACAACCAACAAACTTCCCCCCCAAAAACATACAAAACTAACCATCTCTCCTCAAAACACAGGAAACACCATCTTCCTCGGTCTCGGTGCCTCAGGTCAACCCAACAACAAGCCATGGGGCTGGCTCAAGTCCCTCGTCTCGATCGCGTCATTCTTCTTCGGCTCAATGATCTTCTCGATAGCAATGCGCACCGTCGGCTCCCTCCGTCGCGGAACCCTCTTCGTCTCATTCTTCGTGCAAACCATACTCATCATCATCTCCGTCGCCTTACTCGAAGTCGATCTTATCCCCCCACACCTCCTCCGACGCCACCCTAACCGGCGGCGCGCTTTTCCTCGAGTTGATCCCAATCGGTCTGCTGGCTTTCCAGTCCGCCGGTGGAATGACCTGCAGTCGTGCACTGGGCTACAATGAAATCCCGACCGTGGTTTTGACAAGTGTTTACTTTGATATTGCATCGGATCCGAAGATCACCGATAAGCCGAATACGAACGTTAAGCGCAACCGTCGTATCGGTGGTGTTGTGTGTCTGCTGGTCGGTGCTATCGTCGGTGGGTGGCTGAGTCGTAGCAGTGGTGGTATGCAGTCTGCCCTGTGGATGGCTGCTGGTTTGAAGTTTGTTGCTGCCATTGCGTGGTTGTTCTGGAAGGCTGCGCCGGCGAAATAGATTCGTCCAGCTATTCGGTGATGTGGGTTATCTTGTTCTGGTGCTGTAGAGGTTGAGTAGATATTACGATTTACAGTTAGACTTGCATATATATCAATGTTAATAATTTCCGAGGTCGATCCTCAATTAACTATGCAGATCGCTACAAGCGAACATAGATCCTTCGTAGGCATATAGCAAATGGTCCAACTGATCCCATGAATACATTGCATTGAAACCATCTTGATGCAAAGAGTTAAACCAATAAATAATGACAAAGCACTCTAGTTAACTTTTCCCCGCCTTGGAGCTCCTCCTTCCGCTCCTTCAGCTCTTCCACATCCCAGTTACTCCGAATGATCTTCCCCTTTAAAAAGGCTCCCTCTGGACTAGCAGCCTACACCATGAAATGGCCTGGCAAGTCGATGTGATCAAATGGAATGGAGTTTCACTGCCTAGACCCCCCTTGGTAGACTTGGCATACAACATACAACAGTCTACCCGATGTTGTATAAAGATTCACCCACCTCCAACTCATTTTTACTAGCGCAGGATTAGCGTAGTGTTTTATATGGTATTTTACAAATGAATACTACATTAATTTTTTTAAGACAGAGCTCTTTCTTTTTGCACTCTCAACTCTCAACTCAACTCTCAATTTCTTACTAGCTATCTTTCTTACTATCTCAGTATATAGTAACACCCTCCTCAGCATCAATAACTGCCTGGCACCTCAGTGGCATACTATCAATCAGAGCAGACAGGAATTCCTCCGGTACAGCATCCCAGGCCGCCTCCTAAACCACACGGCGAAGCTTCGATAAAGGAAAGTGCTGATCCCCATACTTTCTCTCGATATGGTCCTTCATCCAGTTCCATACCTCCTCAATAGGATCTAAATCAGGTGAAAATACAGGGCACTCCATCATGACAACCCTAAGCTCCTCGAAGAAACCAAGAACCTCTTTGGCAGTATGCCTGGGAGCATTATCTTGCATAACAATTGGATCTTGCTCTCTTCTTAAACGGAAGAAGCCTTCTATCAAAGGAGCAATATATGCAATATAGGATGTTTACCACATATCCAATCCTATTCTTTCTCCTAAAACAGATATGGTCACGTATTGCTTCTTTGATAAGAAGGGAGCAAGATCCGATTGTTATGCACGATAATGCTCCTAGGCATAACTACTAAAGAGACCCTTGGTTTCTTCGAGGAGCTTGGGGTTATCATAATGAAATGGCCTGCCTTTTCACCTAATTTAAACCCTATTAAGGAGGTATGGAACTAGATGAAGGATTATATCGAGAGATCGTGTCGGGATCAGCACTTTCCTTTATCGAAGCTTCGTCGTGAGGCCTAGGATGCTAGCAATACCGGAGGAATTCCTATCTGATCTGATTGATAGTATGCCATTGAGGTACCAGGCAGTTATTGATGCTGAGAGGGTGAATCTGTATACAACATCTCTTAACCGCTAGTTTAAGGGTGGGTGAATCGTTATAGGGTAGACTGTTGTAGCCCGGATGCACATTTTGGGTCTGTACCGCCTCGAAGAATTTCAGCGCCGCAGTCTTGCTCGTCTTGTAACCTGAATAGTTGGGCATTGAGGGCATATGAACGGCGCCGGTGGTGACGTGGATGAGCACGGTGAGATAACCAACTGGATGCGCATTCCGACTCCGTGAGAACATGTCTTTTCGTGACAGGGCGGATAATATCCAACGTATTAAAGTATGCTTCGTTCCAGTACCGACCCTGATGCGCCCGTCCTTGCCACCACTGTGGGTGGAACTGTGAACCCTAGACAGATCCATAGTTGGTGATCAAGAGGGAACTGAATGTATGTGAATTGGTGGTTTTTGATCGGACACTGGGTGAGTTCATATGATATTTATACGGTGGCCCCTCACGCTAACCACTTGCTTCTACCTTTCAACTTCCCCCGTGCAAAATTGAACCCATCCACTTTCCCGCAATGGCGCTCAACCAACTACCTACAGAGATCATATGGATCATCGCCTCATGCTTTTGCAAGCAGGGTGACATTTACGCCTTGATCCGGACCAATCGTCATATACACAGAACCCTTTTAAAGTTTCTATATTGTTTTCACGGCCAGTACAAGCATGGAATCGGGCTCTCTTTCGTCGCTGAACGGAACCTCGTTCCACAAGTTCGAGGTTTGCTAGACGGGCTGAACACTGCCCGCTACTACAATCCATCATCCGACGCAGTGATATTAGCAGCGGAAGACAAGTTACCAAAAATGTGCGAAGACGAAGATGAAATGACAGTTTCATCGACAATGCAATATAAATGGCGACAGACGGACCCTCACTGTCGGGATATTTATACCCATCCTCTTTTGCAACAAGGATACAGCGTCCTGAGTGTCGTGAACATCCAGCACGCTCTGGTAGTAGCAATTCAGGGTGGCCATACCAAAGTCGTGGTCATCTTACTAGACTTCGGTGCACAAGTCAACTTCTACTGCAGGACTCGTGCTGATGACCTAAATCATAAACATAATGTTTACTGGTGGCATCGTCGGGGCGTTGACTACCCGCCCCTCTTTACTGCGACGCGGATAGGGAACCTGGAGTTAGTAAAATTACTACTTCGGCGAGGTGCTGATCCGGAGCTCTATCCCCCTTCCCCTTTGTATCGCGCCGTGAAAGATGATCGACGGGATATCATTCCTGTATTGCTCGAATACGGCGTGGGACCCCAGGAAACAGCATTGAAGCTAGCTGTACTGAATGAGGATGCATCTATGGTGAGGCTTCTCCTTGATCGAGAATTCAATGTCTTACAGTATGGTCATACTGGACTCTTCACTGCTGAGCAGAAGGGCCTTTGGGGTATCGTTGACCTCTTGAAATCTCATGGGGCAACACTGGCTGCACTTTCCCACCATGATAGATGTATTTGGGCACAGGAAGACGGGGATGGTACTGGAAGTCCTTATGGGCAACCGACATGCGTTGGCTGGGGAGATGAGGTGGATGAATCGGACGATGAACCAGATAATTGAATCACAAGTCTCTCGGCTTCTCGCCGAAATTAAAACACTGTGACTACCCGAAGGCCAATTGGGGCGGACTTTAGATGTCCGGGCCCCGCGACTGTGAACTTGGTGGGGTTTCGTATCCTATCAGCCCAAATGCTAAATGCTGTATGTTCAGTATTCAATGACTCGCTGAAATCCAATACGTTATAAGTATATAGCTAGGGATTGTTTCCTGATACGAGACATCGGCGGCTTCCCCAAGGGAAATCCGACCCGGAGATAACCTGGGACTAGAAAATGCCGAGCCGACTCTGTTGGGTTTAAAAGGCCCCCGATCCGCTCAATTACATTAACCAACACTTAAAGCACTTAGCAACATGTCCGCTTCACCAACGATCCTTCTCATCGGCGCTTCGCGTGGCCTCGGCCATGCCATGGCAGCAGAATTCCTAGAGAGGGGATGGAAGGTCGTTGGCACGGTCCGCGGGGGGTCACGAACATTACTACACGACCTAGCAGACAAATACACTGGCCGGGTTGATATTGAGACGTTGGACATTTGCGAACCCGATCAAATCAAGGCGCTCGACAATCGCTTATCAGTATCGGGCAAGACATTCGACGCCCTGTTTGTGAACGCCGGAACAACAAATCGTGACCCAACCCAAAACATTGGCGATGTATCAACGGAAGATTTCATCCATGTCATGGTCACAAATTCGCTCAGCCCGATGCGTGTCGTTGAAACCCTGGCACATCATGTGACCCCAAAGGGTCTTATCGGGGTGATGTCATCGGGACAGGGAAGCATAAGCAACAATGAAACGGGTCTGCGAGAGGTATATCGGGGTACTAAAGCTGCGCTGAACATGTTCATGCGAAGCTTTGCAGCTCGTCAGGATCCGTCGCGTCCAATGGTGGTGATGGCTCCTGGATGGGTCAAAACTGAGTTGGGAGGTCCCGATGCTCGGCTGACTATCGAAGAAAGCATTCCCAGCTTAGTGAATGTACTTGTTTCAAAGCAAGAACGACCCGGACTTGAATACCTTGATTATCTTGGTCGAACTGTGCCTTGGTGAATGCTTTCCCCAAAATCACTCGGAGTTTTACCGATATCCCCCAGTCTTGCCAACACACCGACACTTACATGGACAACGTTGTTTCTTTACGCACTTTATCACGAACCTTGCGCATATTCTATGGAAATAGGACGATATATGTACATCTCATATGTTACGAGTTCAATCTTAGTCTTCTCCGGATATGGAGTAGGAAATCCTGCGGGGTCGGGTTTAGATGGGGATTGCCATCTTCGGGCACATATGTTGAGGATATACCAATGTTCTTGGGAAGTAGGTCTAGATGAGGACATTACGGCGTCCCATTGATTTTCAAGGTAAATGCATAAAATCCACATCTAATGGGCACTTAGTGTACATCGGTCATTATACACGTGACGGGGTGATTAGCCTGAGCATGTACGTATTGTTAACTAGTCACCGACAGCCTCAAGGGATTCCAGTACTAATAAAATGATATCTGCTATTAAGTAACCCTTTTGTGGATTATCTCCATCGGCGATCTAGATCATAAAGAAGTGATATGTCGGCGTCATATATACTCGGTAATTCACTTTCACCTGCACATGACCGGATTGCAGGCCTGTGATACATCCCAACCAGGGTAGTTACTAGGCCAGTAGAATCAATGCATTTCGGTTGCCACCAGACAGATGGTTGAAGAAGGTACTATCCGTGGGGCACCGAAATCATAACAAAACACAACTCTGTGGCAAAAGTGTTATGATAGCATATCCAAACATCCAGCATCCATGAATTACCTCAGAACAACCACGGCCCACAATCAGCCTCAATTGACTGACCTATAGTAAGTCAGATCTCAGAACATAATAGAATCAGTGGCACAAATAGATGCATGTAAAATGGCAAGTGCGGAGAAGGACCCAAAGTGGTGGTGAATGTCATCGTCATGGTCTAGTCATTGCCACCACCTTCGATAAACGCATAAATATGAACTGCTTTCTCCAGATATTAGAGGAAGTATGAAACAAATTTGATGAACACTACATATAATACTCTAATAATCACAAACAACTCTTGGTATGGAGCCCAATTCAACCCTCGGAACTTTTATTGAAAGAGCATCGGGAGTTGACGGTGTGGGGGATGCGATGCTCTATAAGAACTCTCGCTAACATTGTCAAGACATCATGCCTAAGGAGAAAGGTGAAAATAGGGGCCAGGAAGCTGCTACCTGCAGAGCTAAGAGCCACGCTACGCAAAAGGCCTCCCACAGTGAGATGGGCCCCGCGGAACTTTTGAGTGAACACATGGACTCTTCTGGCAACCCAGCACCCGATCCAAGTTGGGGCCCAACAAGAAAGCCTGACGAGGATGCCGATATGTTCCAGGCTATGAATGCGGAGACTTCAGACTTCGATCATGAATGATTTCATATGGAAAGGGGTTGGAGGAGCAAAAACGAAATAATTACATACTAGTATGAGTATGCATTAAAAGAATTTAACTACATTTGAAAGCTATCTATCTATCTACTTCGTACTGCATGTTTCAATATGTTTCAACAACGTACATATATAGGTTTCAGTCAAGAGCCGAGAGAGTACATATGTATGAATATATATAGTGGAGATAGCGGGTCATTGCTATGGCAACAGTTCTCATAGACGGTGACACTTTGATGTTGTAGAACCTTGGGAAATCATCACCTTTTTACTATTATTGTCATATTATCATATTTCCAATTTCAATTTCAATTTCGTTCTTTCTTTTTCTTTATATATTATACACTCTTTCCATCAGATATGCTCTAGACTCTTTTGTGTTTACAATGAACTGAACTTCCCAAGGAAACAACGCGCAACAGTACCGACTCCCCCTCCCTCCCCCCTTCACTCATTCCAGTCTACATATTCCCTCTACAAATCTATTTCTTATTTTCCCCTTCGTCAATCATATTCCATGTAATCAATTTTGCATGTACCACTCTCTTCTTGATCGACGACGCGACGCCGTCACCGCTTGTGTGCAGCTATTAAGCGATAGCAGTAGGGACATGGCGCTCGATCCGCGCTTCTATCACCACATCGGCCATCCGGGCCCAGGCTCGATATCTTCAGCCGCTTCATCCGACATATCAGCCGCCACAGGAATCACCTCCCCCAGTATTATCTCCACCTCCGCTTCCGCCGCCACCCTCCGATCCACAGCTTCCAGTCCTTCCTTCCGCGCGCGAGAGGGGTTTGCAATATCCCGTACCAGAGATGGGATGGCTAGTCCTACACCAGGGGGAAATGTGCGCGTCGTCGTACGAGTACGGAAGTTCTTACCTCGAGGTAGGTGTTGTCTGGGGATGCGGGGAAGCGCGATAACCCCAAAAATGGAGGGCATATTCTGACCTTATCTTGCAGAAATCGATCGCAAGGCAGAATGTTTGATCTCGATGGACCCGCGCACGCAGATGACCTGCCTTCAAGCACCTAAACCCAAACCCGGCGATCAAGGAAAACCAAAGTCACAGGCCCGCGGCAAGATCTTGGAAGATAAATCCTTTACATTCGATAACTCCTTTTGGTCTCACAATGAGGAGGATGAGCATTATGCACACCAGGAGGATGTCTACAACTCTCTCGGCGAGGAGTTCTTGGATCACAACTTCGAAGGATACCACACGTGTATCTTCGCATACGGACAGACGGGTTCGGGAAAGAGTTACACCATGATGGGAACACCGGATCGGCCTGGCTTGATTCCTCGAACTTGCGAGGATTTGTTCCAGCGCATTGAGAACTCGCCTTCTCCCGATATCAGCTACAACGTCCGAGTGTCTTATTTCGAAGTGTACAACGAGCATGTTCGTGATCTTTTGGTCCCGCGAACAGATCCCCCGCACTATCTCCGCATTCGTGAATCGCCGTCAGAAGGTCCATATGTCAAGGATTTGACAGAGGTCACCGCAAGGAATTACACTGAATTGATGAAATTTATGCGAAAGGGCGACGTCTCACGAACTACAGCTAGCACAAAGATGAACGACACTTCGTCCAGATCTCATTCGGTGTTTACCATCACTTTAAAACAGATCCACCACGACTTGTCAACAGATGAAACGACCGAGCGCACTGCTCGGATTCGGTTGGTCGATCTGGCAGGCTCTGAGCGCGCCAAATCTACCGAAGCAACTGGCGCTAGACTTCGTGAGGGTGCAAATATCAACAAGTCTCTGACTACCTTGGGACGTGTCATTGCAGCACTCGCAGATCCTAAGAAAATCCGCGGTCCACGAAAAAGCAAAGAACAAGTACCATACCGCGACTCGATCCTGACATGGCTATTGAAGGACAGCCTCGGCGGTAACTCCAAGACTGCGATGATTGCCTGTATCGCACCTGCGGACTATGAGGAGACACTTTCGACTCTTCGTTATGCGGACCAGGCCAAGAATATTCGGACACGGGCACGAGTCAACCAAGATCAAATGTCGGCAGCTGAGCGTGACCAACAGATTGCGGAGATGACAGAAACAATTCGCACCCTCCAACTCAGCGTGAGCCAAGCAACAGTCAACCAGCGGGCAAGCGAGGCCTCTGATGAAAGGCTTGAAGAGTACCAGCAGAAAGTCGAGAAAATGCAACGCCTCATGGAGGAGAACAAGATGGTCAGTGAATGCAAGATTCGACAGCTGCAAACAGAAAACGACGCTTTGCGCATGCATCTGAAGCTAGCGGTTGAGAGTCTCAAGAACCCAATCCCACCCATTACCTTTGAGCAACGAAAGCCTAGCTTTACATCCCTGCAAGACGAGAACATAACCCCCAATCACGATCCAGAAGACCGCGAGGGCTCTCCTTTGGTATCAGATGTTGAATCTGACATGGATGTTTGGGAAGATGACGATACTATCACCGATGATGTCACCGATGAAGATGCCCAACAGATGCAAAATCACATGCATGAACTTCTTGGTGACCTGAGTGTCTTCAAGAGGAAGCTAGCCACGGACCATGAACGGTTCCGTCCGATCGAGGAGCATACGACTCGGAAGCGCCGTGCCTTAGGAACTATTGCCAGCAATCGTTAATATGTGGATATGACTATTTTTATCTTTTGGGTGTACAGGGATTGAATGGTGTTGGCGGCGATATCTTTGTCTGCTCTTCTGCGATGCCCTTTTGAATGTTTGAAGTCTTTGTTCGGACTTCCTTGTTTGAATTGGGACCAGACTAGTTTTGGCCTATGTACTTATTTCTGTTATAGCGAGCCCCTGCGATGAATAACGAGTCACTTGATGTTATGCATGTTTCAGTGTCAACTACCCTCATTGGGTATCGCGAGTTTCTTTCAGGCAGCACTCTTATATAGAGACCATGTCATTTAATTGGAAGTAGTAAATTATTGTTGTTTGAATCAAGTACTCAACTGAGTAGAAGCTGAGAGTTACTAAACAATTCAACAATTATAGACATTGTTCATTACAACGCGCGATGAACCACAAGTTAGGGCTGCGCCGCTCAGTGGGCCGCTTATGGCATCATTTCTTTTTCCGTGAGTCAACCCTCCCTCCATCTCCCCACCATCTTCGAAGATCCACCCTCACACGAGAATTAATTCACAGACAAGATGGCGGGACCCTCCGATCCAGTGCCCACTGCGCCAGTCTCAACTCCTGCCTCATCGGCACCAGAGCAAGCTCAACCCGCGACCGAAAACACTCCGCAAACTCTCCCGATCCGCGACTCAAAACCCACCCAACCCACCGGAGATGCGCCCGCGTCCACAGATGGCGCCACAGACAAGCCGCTTAGCCCAGCCGAGCTGAAGAAGAAAGCCAAGGCCGATAAGGCTGCCCGACGCATCCGAGAGAAACTTGAGAAAGAAGGAGGTCCCGTCGGCAGTACCACTCCCACTCCTGGTGTCGGAGCCCAGGCTCGTCCACCAACTACACCGAAGAAGGATGCTGCTGGCCCTGGTTCTGCACAGAAGGGACCACGAGCGCCGACCCCGCGCCGTGGCTCAGGTCCCATTGCGCAAACCGGGTCTGTTCTTGTGGAGCAAAAGAAAAAGAAAGATGATAAGAAGGTTGCTGTCTTTGGGCATTTGTACGGACAACAGCGCCGCGTCACTGTCGCTGGTGCCACAAAGGAAGTGCACCCTGCCATCCTAGCTCTGGGTATGCAGTTGATGGACTACACTATCTGCGGCAGCAGTGCGCGCTGTGTCGCCACGTTGATTGCTTTCAAACGAGTATGTTGTTCTCTTGTTTCATGTCAGGAAGACATCACCTTGATTATATATGCTGACAATCCGCTTTCTAAAGGTCATTGAATCTTACACAACCCCTATGGGCACCTCGCTGGCCCGCCACCTGACCACACACCTCTCGTACCAAATCACCTACCTCTCGACCTGTCGACCCCTCTCTATCAGCCAGGGAAATGCTATCCGTGCCTTGAAGCTCTTCATTGCCGGTATTGATCCCTCTACCCCCGAGGCGAGCGCCAAGATTTCACTCTGCGAGTACATCGACAGCTTTATCCGTGAGAAGATTACCGTCGCCGATCAAGTGATTGCAGACAGCGCAGCGCAGAAAGTCCAAGACGGCGACGTGATCGTGACATTTGCCGGTAGCAGCATCGTCAAGCAGACCCTTTTGCTAGCACACAACCAAGGCAAGCGATTCCGCGTCTCAATCATCGACTCACGGCCCCTCTTCGAAGGCAAAAGTCTCGCCCGCGATCTCGCCAAGAGTGGGCTCGACGTCCAATACTCCCTCGTCCACGCCATCACCCACGCCATCAAGGATGCCACTAAGGTTTTCCTCGGCGCCCACGCTATGACCAGTAACGGCGGCTTGTACTCCCGCGTCGGTACCGCCCTTGTCGCCATGTCCGCCAAGGAGCGCGCCAGTGGTGTTGAAATTCCCGTCATTGTTTGCTGTGAGACAATCAAGTTCACCGACCGCGTCGCCCTCGACAGCATTGTCGTTAACGAGATCGCCGACGCCAACGAGCTGCTACCCATGAGCACTCCCGTCTCCCTCGTCGTCCCCGACCCGGCAGATGCATACGTGCCCCCTCCGCCTGAGAATAAGAAGGGTGCAAACCGCACCCCGGCCCCCGAGCCTTCTGTTACCCCTCACAAGAACTCTTCGTCGCCTCTTGCCAACTGGCACAATACTCCCAACTTGCAGTTGCTAAACATCATGTATGATGTTACGCCTGCGGAATACGTCGACATGGTTATTACTGAGATGGGCAGTCTGCCTCCTAGTGCTGTCCCGATTGTCCACCGTATGGTGACAAACCTGTGATGTGTTAACTTCTTCGCTTTTACTCTTCAACATGCTCATGAACCTGGAGCGTATCCAACCTATCCAACCTGTAATCTAAATTAAAAGCAATGAAAGTGGTTCCGACTGCCCAGGCGTCGTGATTTCCAGGTCTTTTTTTTTTTCTTCTTCTTATCCTTCTTTTCTCTTTGGGGACCCGTGTGGATGGCATCTGTCTTGGTTTACCTAACTATGCAGGTATACCTAGGATATTTTTCGCATTTCTTATTTTTCAATCTTGTTTTATCGTTAGACTTTGGGTTGGAATGAATGCACCCATCCCGACATGTGGTGATGCTTGTCGAAGCAGGAATAAAACAAATAGACAATAAATTCTCTTTTATGTATTGTGGTTTTACGAATAAGTGATTCTTATCTTCGCTTGCTTGTAAAAGTACTATACATACTATATAACTATATACTACCTAACAAAGCACCGCGGGGAGTATAAAATCCGCACCTCTTCCCTTCTGCCATTTGTTTATCTGTTTGGTAAAATTTCAATCTCACCCTAGGTTCTATGGACTCTGGAGTATATTATGATCTATCACTTTTGTCATACAACACCCCGTACATACATGGTTCGCGAGTCCCCATCCGCTATGTCAAGCACTGAGCCGCCAAGCAAAGTACAACATATGTTGTACGTAGGATATCCTCTCTTGTTGGGTGTCTGGGTGCCTGAGGCACATATCCCCCTTTACGTAGTAACTAGATAGTCTCTCTCTCTCTCTCTCTCCTTCTCTCTTTCTCCTCTCCGTCCATCCGCACACAGACAAATCCTACCGTGTTGTTTCTCCAATCTCAACTCCGTAGGGTCTCTGTTATCTCTTCACTGGATCCTCTTACCTTGGATCGCTCCACCCGAAGAAGGGTACAAACAGCCTCTCGCACTCAGCTTACTGAATGTCCCCGAGCAGCCCAATCTCTAGTTCACGCATAGAAGGGTTGCCTCGAGCTGGGAGTGTACTCGCAATGAGACCTCCGTACAGCTGTACGAAAGCGATGCCGATTCTCTTTTATAGATAGCTCTGTGAGGTGACGTACCCAAATGCGTGAACTAGAGATTGGGGCTGCTCCGGGACATTCAGTAAGCTGAGCGCGAGAGGCTGTTTGGACCCTTCTTCTTACCGGGGTTATGTCACGACCTGACGTTATACGTCATCGTTTATCTGATCTATGATCACATGCCACTCCTGCTTGCCTTCTTTGTTTGCTTCGATTAAGCGAGAAGGTTGGGGTTTGCATTGTTTAAATTCTATTTCCTATGTAAACTAGAATTATATGGGGGCAGAATATATGGCAGAATATATGGCAGAATTCAGTGTCGCACCCGATTCGTAAGGCGGTACTGAAATTTCAGGCAGGGGAAACTACCTAGGGTTACATCTCCTTTTTTGTATGTATATTATTCAATGTCTTCATCTACCCCAATATCTTTATTTGCATGCTTAATTTTGTTAGTGGTTTATATACAAATTGTAGGTATATGTCGTCTTGCTCTACTTGCAAGGGTAGTTTGACACAAAGGCGGTGTGGATAGCGGTAACTAAATTAGGAAGGCGGTTCTCATCTTGATTTTCAGATCTTGTTTCGGATAAACTAACCGCATCGGAATAGGTATATTCCGAAAACTGGGGTATATAAGGCCACGCTAGTAGATCACAGACCCACTTCCTTTTTCCTTTTTCCCGTCTTCCCCAAAATTGTGTAGGTTTGTAGGTTTGTGTCAGTGGGACGAGGGATCAGTGGGACGAGGGATGGGAAGACTATAACGAAATTCAATTTTTAGTCCTCGTGGCTTGACTAATAGTCAGGCCACACTGTGTCATTGGGCTTACACTATCCCCAAAGGACGCGACCATCTTTTCATCAACTGTTCGGCTTGTCTGGGCGCTTGGAGAAGAGTTGTTTGTATTGTAGTCCCATGGCAACGCGTTCTCTGTCACTACCTTGTTACCACCGGACTGGCCCCTATCGCGTACACAAACCACCCCAGAGTCTCCACATATTATAATCCCCGTTCCGTCGTGTCTACATCTACTCAAGGCCTTTCGGCTTGTGCTCATCTTGTGACAACTTCAGCCTCAATGAGCTTGCCCTAGACCTTGTTCTTCTTCTAATCCCAAACTCTCGAAATGAGCCCTTTGGCCTTCTCAGTTAAGGCTTATCCTTTTTATCATCATGCAATTGCTGATAGTATCCATTTTGATGACAGCTTTAACTATACCTTCTCCCTCTTCTTCTATTTACTCGTGATCGTTCGCGAAGACCCGCAACACCTTCTCAAATTTCCATTTCCTATCAGTCGAGTGTCTCTTACCCGGCCGCGTGTGCCTTTGCCTCTATATTCCGCACGTTGTCTGACTGTTTTCCCTTCTGTCTTCTCGGTTTCCATTCTTCACCCTTTGTGGATCTGAATGATGTCGATGTTAAACATGTCTGATGGATGTTCAAAGAGGAACGAGACGACCCCTGTACAAGATCGTGGAAGCTGACGGGATTGAACCTTTCCTGAACTTTAAAATGGCGCTTTGAGTTGCTTTATGGACTACTGAAGGCCAGCTGCTGATTGAACTTCGCAATTGGTGGTCTTGAGAAGCCAGTTTCCATCTACTCAGACAATAATGATGCGATTGAACTGGCTTGGGACCACAAACCATACCCCCATCCAATTCCATCGTCTTGGGCAGGAAGTGACTGATGACATAGTTGTCTTCGTGAAGAATGCTACCGCGGAGATGGCTGCATATAATTTAGCAATGCTGTTCAGGATAGTCATGTTGAATGGACGGATTTTGTGTAGTATCGACACGGAAGACTAATGAATGGCGTATTTGCCATGTAGATGGAATACCTTACGGCTTTTGGTTGATGTTCTCATGGGATGTTTTCTCAATACTAGATAGCTGTCGATGAGAATGACTCCCTGCCTCACCTTAGTAAGCATTCAGGGGTACCTGGGTAGATATAAGTTTTCCGCTTCTTGCAAATTACACTCATTTCACCACTTCCTCTACATAGTAAGATTTTGGTATCAAGCTACATTGCCTTTCTCAGTTCGACAGTTATGAGTCCGGTTAGCCAGTAACTCTTTTTGATCCTTTTCAATTGGTTATTGCATTGTCCCCTGCAACAAGCCTCCATACCCCTGAGCAAGAAGTATTCAAGAAGTTGTCCGGTGAATTTCTAAAATAGCCAGTGCATTCAGAGCTAGTTATCTAGTATAAACCTACTTCTACCCCTTCCTCACTTCCGAACCAACCGAAAAATAAGTACTGTGGCGCCGAGATGTCACTTCTTTATAATGATCTCGCTTCAAGTGATAACTACCGAGCAGGCAACACACACCCCGAGAGTACGAATCATCTTAAAAAGCTCGCTTCAATGGCGACTATGGATTGCACAAGTGGAGACGATGGCACAGAGCCTGGATGTATGGAGATACTTTGATCCCACAACTCCCCGGGAAAGGCAGGCCAACCCTCCGCCAAAGCCAAAGCGACCGAACAAGGACGACGACAAGTACGCCAAGGATCCAGAAAGTGGTCACTTAACGGAAGATGCCCGGAGAGACTACGAGGATGATCGTGATGACTACAACTATGACATAGCGGAGTACCGAACAGTTCGACTGTCGCTTTACAAGGTATCCGAGACAATAATTGATACACTTGCTCTCGAATTACGAACTCTTATAGTTGAAGAAAGGGACATTAGGGAGCTTCCCCGAATGCTTCAAGAACGTTTTTCCTTGCGGAACAAATACGGAACATTACACCACTAGACCATAACAAAAACCAAGGGATTATTACAAGTCTAGTGGGCTCATGTTTCTGGTCGACAATAGCTTTCTCATCGTGGGAAGAGCATATGTGAATGTTCATCGCTGCTTCTCTATGAATGGTTCCTTTTCATCCCTTCGTTTACATATCTACATCTTGGAGTCTCATTTAGTAGAAGTTGTCAAGGTAGACAAATGATTACCATTACCTTTAGACTGCATAGCGATCAGCCAAGTCTCGTAGTCCACAGAGACGAGACCTCTTGATAATATACATCCATGGATGGACTAGCGTATGTTTATACAACATATAATATACAATACACGTGATATAGGCGGTGTATCTTATGGCTATTCTGCCCTCAACCACCATCTACATACATACCGATAAGCCATAAACATAAACAGTGAGCTTCCTCAACAAGTCCCTTGACAATATATTCTCACATCCCTCAAGATCTCGATAAGGGGATCAAAATTCCCTCAAAATGGTAAATACTGAACCACAGCCTCCAGAATTCCAGGCCACAATCCCAAGTTAACACCCAAACCACCAGAGCAAAGACTCCTCCTCCTCATATTTACACATGCACCAACCACGGCTAGCAGACCTCTTCGAAGAATTTACACGCCCACACACGTCAACAGCCACCAACTCAACAACAGACCCCCACAATGCCAACAGCGCCTCCGCCGCAAACCGTGAAGCAGCAAGCACAGCCGCAAACCCCATACCATACGGCTCGACCTCTCCCTCCACAATCCCTTCATACCTGCCAGTCGAAGACATCTACGTGGCACCACAATTCCAGCCCCCGAACCCTGAAGACGAGGACGATGTCGTCCCAGACCAGCATGCAGCGTTCGGCATTACCCGCGCTATGGAGCGGAGACGGGATGCTGTGTGGCGCGATCTTGGTCTTGAAGCACTTGTTAATGGCGAAGGACATGGCCCTGATGCTGGGCCTTTGACTGGTCCCGGAGGTGCTGGAGCTGCCGGGGCTGCGACCTCTGGGCCTGGGGCTACGTTGCGGGGTAGTGGGGGTGGTGCGGCGGCGGCCGGGGCGCCTGTTATTAGGGTCAAGGATTATGGGCGCAGGATGGGTGGGCGCAGGGTTATTGGGTTGCGATAATGGGTATCAAGGTTTACTGAAACCTTTACGAGGTTGCCTTTCACTAGGGCTGGTGCCGCAAGCTTTTTACCTACCTGTATCGGCAGGTAAATGGGTGTCTTGTGTTGTATTTTTTACTGGAGCTTTATTTTTCCCGGGGCTGGATAGCCTTGTTATGATACCCATGTTGGATTTATCCTTATATATCTCCTGAAGATCATTGATTCGTTTCCATTTGCGATTTTGTTCCAATAATCGCCAATATCAAATGGCTGCAGACATAGCTTAGTCTGAGCTTTAACGCCGCGCGTAATGCGATATGATTATACATTCCCCTAGATACGATTGATGTCGACCCGAGCCCGCTCGTACAGCTTGTGGCCCAGCTGTTTCTGTTCGCGCTCGTCCTCTGCCACCAGTCGGGGGTGGACGGCCATTTGGGCATATGAGCCTGCGGCGCGACGCTTTGATAGGGTGCCTGGGTTGATGACTAGCACACTGTCGACAACCTACAGAAGTATTAAGGTTAGCACCGTTGACGGTAGTTGGGAACAAAAAGCTTGGGCTAGGGACAACATACCTTTACGAAAGGCGGCAGCATACTAGGCACAAGTAAAATATCAGGCCGGACATTCCACCACTCGCCCAGTTTCATGTAGGGCAGATCCACCATAGCACCTGTAGCCAGGCTACCTTCGGACCCGGGCTTGGGAAGATTTGACCGTGCGGTCGGAGGGAACAAGGGGAAGAAATGGCGTTGCTCGACGAGGTATTTGGGCAGACGGGTGAGCAAGTTGCCCTCTGCGGGCCGGCCATTCAAGACCTCTTCGCGGCGAAGCTCGGAGAGCACATCGTGTGAGCACATTCCGATAACGCATTCGTTGAACGATAATGTGACGGGATTCGAGACAATGCGGACCTGCTTGGGCAGACCAAGGTCCTTCTTGGGAAGCTGCCCCTGGGGCCAGGAGACGTGTCGGCTGAGTGCATCGCGCACAGACGGAACCATCACGATCGTGATGCTTGGGACGGCGGCTGCAAGTCGTGCTAGTGGCACCGAGATACAGTGTCGGAACATTATGGACAGTGTAGCTGTGTCCGGGTCGAGGCCTTTGATATCTGGGAGGTCAAAGTCGCCCGATGCAAGAAGAGGGTGTTCAATATCCAGGAACGGTCCCATCAGCACCAAACTATCGGCGTAGCTTTCGGCTGCCTTCTGGCATAGTTCCTGCAATGGCTCAAAGTCCAGGTTGTCGTCCGCTGTGTAGGGCCCGGCTGCAACCATGATCTTCAACGGTGGGTTTGCATCTCCGTCAAGTCGCTCGTTGATGTTGTCCAGTGCTACAGCTGAGGATGCGGCTGGTGGCAATAGAGGGATTGGGAGTACTTCTTTGACAGTGAAATATTCACCAGAAGGGTTTATTCCCCGGAGAGCCACGATTTGGCCTGGGAAGAAGTTCACTGAGGGTACGGAATCCACCTTCAAGGGGACTCGTCTGCCGGCCCCGGTGCGGCGCGAAGTCTCGAGTACGAGGGAAGCTGGATTCAATTTCCCCTCGAGACTATCAGAAGCGATTCGTCCGACAGCAATTATCTCGCTTGTGCTCTGTATGGCTGCACTCCCGAATGTAATTTCGTCTGAATTGAATTCTGCCTGGAATATAGTCGCGAACTCGTCGATACGATCATCCAGAATCTCCGATGCTTCTGACAATTTCATACCCATGGGCTTGTAGCCAAACTTCTTGAGGTCCGTATTCGCGGTGGGCTTAATGCGTGGCTCGGAAAATGGCGCCATTGGGGTTTCTGGCAAGGATAGGTGTGTATTGAGGGTTTCCACCGTCTGGCCAGCGTTCGGTCGATCGGAGAACGGAATTGCTCTATTCTTGATGTCAGCATCTTCAATACATCCTACACTCCCGAGAAATACATACTGCATTCCATCGCCAGGTGTTCCAGTGGGGGTTTTTGTGCCGGCTTGTGATCCAAGCTTTTCGAACTTGCTTACTCTTGGTGTAGCGGGAGAGGTGAATTCAGCCTTGCGCTTTGCGGATCCAAAAGCATTCCCAGTTCGACCATTCGAGGCAGTTGGTGTCAATTGATCGAACATCCCAAACATATCGCCGCCAGCCGCGGCCGCGCCCCGCGGAGTTGCCGTGTTTGCGCTTCGCTTTTCTGTGTGTCGGCCAGCCTTATCGCGACTCTCACGCTCCAAAGCTTCTTGGACATCTTGCTTAAAGCCTCGCACTGTTTGCATGGTCAAAGTCACTCCCTCGCCCATCTTTATGCTGTATGATTCCCATTTGTAGAAGAGCTCCTCCGCGGGGATCGAATGCACTCGCAGCATGGAGAGAAGCTCAGCAAGGATATCTTTGGGGATCCCATCGGGGAATGAGCCCGCAAAAAACTCATTGAGCTCTCCCTCGGCGTCCATTGTGGCGAGATGTGTGTCGTGGAAGGGCAATGGACATTGAAAGTGCAGATACACGCGAGACGCGTGAGACCGTGTCGCTGACCTAAGCGTCCTAAAGCAGTAATATTATTCGAGCATTTGATGGGGAGTGGACCTGCAGGAATTGGTCAATTGATTGCCCCTAAATTTATTCTTCATTCTCTAGATTTCCACGTGTCATTGTATAGTCTATAAATTTAGATTTAGATACCATCCAAGATCATGTCTAACCCCGAACAAGGCGCTGCTGCGCATGCGCCCACCAATGGCGATACTGTGACCGATACGAACATACAGACATCGGTCGAATCAGGCCATGTGAACGCCCAGGCCGAGCCTACTTCAACTGCGAAGCCAATTGACCTTCAGTTACCGACCTCCGCCGCAGACGGCCTCGTCCAGAAGCCTTTCGGTAAACCGCTGGACACAGCCAAGCCAACAGCACCCGCGGAGCTTACTCCGGAACAACAATCCAAGTACGAAGCTGTGTTGAAGTCTGCTTCATCATGGACCACAGTCGCTACCAAGGCCGAGAAGAATGCCCCGACGTCTCCCATAACTGAGGATGAGAAGATGTGGTTGACCCGCGACTGTCTCCTGCGATACCTACGCGCTACCAAGTGGGATGTCTCCGAGGCGGAGACACGGCTCCAGAGCACTCTCACATGGCGCCGCGAGTACGACTTGAAGAAATTCACACCTGAGTATATCTCAATTGAGAATGAAACGGGCAAGCAGGTCCTTTTGGGCTATGATATTCACGGACGTCCATGCCTGTATCTCCTGCCCTCCAACCAGAACACGGAGAAGAGTGACCGTCAACTCGAGCATCTTGTATTCATGCTGGAGCGGGCCATTGATCTCATGGGACCTGGCCAGGATACTCTTGCCCTAATTGTCAACTTCAAAGAGACAAAATCTGGCCAGAATGCAAGCCTGGGTCAGGCCAAGCAGACGCTTGGCTTCCTGCAAAACCACTACCCTGAGAGACTTGGTCGGGCTCTGGTGATCAACGGTTAGTGATTTCATATTCTAGGCAATATTATAATAAATTACTAATTTCCTATCATAGTGCCCTTCGTCATCTGGGGATTCTTCAAGTTGATCACACCCCTGGTTGACCCCAATACTCGACAGAAGCTCAAGTTCAATGAGGACCTCCGTCAACATGTTCCGCCTAGCCAACTTATGAAGGCTGTGGGTGGTGATGTCGAATTCCGCTACGACCATGCATCCTACTGGCCTACTTTGAACCAGCTGGCTGACCAGCGACGTGAGGCGTACCGTGAACGCTGGGTTCAGGGTGGTAAGCAGGTCGGCGAGTTCGAGAACTACCTGAAGGGCGAGGACGTTCCTAGCCTGTCTCAGACTCAGGTTGAGGCCAAGGCCAGCGAACAAGCTTGAATGGGAGAACATATGATTTTGCGCCTATTTTGGTATGTCTGTCATTTTGATCGCCATTTCTTTTTTTTTTTCTTTCCTATTGGTTAGTTGCCGGCATTTTCTCAGAGCGCTGGGGTGATTTACTGTTGGATTCTTTTACATATACCGCTCTGTTTGGAGACACCTGTTTATAGACATGTCAATCTTTGTCAATACTTAGCGATAGAGTACCGTATTAATTAAAGTACCTAATCTTTCTTCTTCAGCCTTCCTTGCTTCCCACTCACATAAACACCAATTTAGATCGCTTTGGAGAGAAGATAAAAATATAGTGATGGGTATTGTGGTAAGGCCAACGGCTAACTTGAGGACTACATATAGACAGGACAATGTCTGACAAGGTTTGGCTTTCCCTTTCCGTTTTAGGGATCACCCCATGCTGCCTTTTGCTAACTGAGTAGAACTGAGTACGGCCTGAGTATGAGCGCTCTGATTTGCGTACTGAGCAGTCTGATCATCCATACCCGTGGACTCACTGATCACTGAGCACGACCTGCAAAGCGCGGCAGCAGCTAAGTCAGCAGCTCACCTCAATAAAATGCACTACGCTAGCCTCATCCAAATGCAGTTGGTCTCTCCAGAACTTTTGACCGTTGTCCCTCAACGAAAGGCTTTTGGCTTGACACTAGCACGTGTTTAACAGAAGACTCAAAGACTTACCCTTCCTTATCTGATTTCACATAAATCGCGATTAAAAAACGATCAGTTTAATATGAACGACCTCCGAAATAGTCTTTGCACTTACCCAGACTGGGGATATGTCATCTATCGCACTACCTACTCTGCTGAATCAGACACTCTATTCCCAGACTCTATCAGTCACATCGAGGCCTGTATTAAGCAAGCATTCTTCCAAGAAAACCAAGATCCTATAAATAAGCCCAACCAAATTTGGGCCAAACACCAATCGACTATCGTGCAAGATCCCGCGCAATTCAACGGGGCGTTTCTCGAGGCAATTCGCGCTCATTTTGAGGCCTGGGTGAACGCTCAAGGCATGCGTGACGATTGGACTAAATGGCGAATGTGTATGATTATCGATGAAGAATCCCTGCAAACGCTGAAAGGTCTATCAGTCGAGGCCGTTGAAAATGAAAGGCTAAAGAATTCCGATGATGAGCTACGATATGTAAAGGTTCTTGAAGCATTCCCGTATACGGATCAGTATGACAAATTTCCGGGCTGGATGAAATGTTGGATATATGCGCTCTGGGATCTCTGGACGATGATGGGAGATGGGGATGAGATGAGGCAGTTGTTTGACTGTATTGATGATTTTCCATTTGAGGGGGTGTACTGCGGATGATTTAAGATCTTCCTCTAAATTAGAAGAAAGATAGAAACAATATTATGTTGTATAAAACAGATAGGGTTCTCCACTCCGTCCTACGCCCTGTCGTCAGTGCTCTAAAAATTGAGGGCAGTAGTACGGAGTAATGCTATCAACGAACTAACTATCATAGTATAGACGACCCTATGGGGGCTACTCCCTTCTAGGCATAGACAACGTGCGAAGAAAAAGGCCTTGGAGCGAGCGATTTATCTTACGCGAAAACCTACACTTCCATAGCCCCAATTAATTATTTATAGACCAGAACCAGTTGGGACACAAAGTAGATCATTGTGGTATTACGCTAAAAGTAAACAGCAATAGCTAGCTGCAGTCGCCGTCTCTCTATATTTAGTGGTGTCGTGGTGGACACCTGATTTCTCAGGCCGTGATGTTAGACTCGCCACCTATATAAGTAGCTCTCTGGAGATCAACCTTTCTTCTCTCTCTCTCTCTCTGGCACCCAATAACTTCCTCACAATCTCAACCTCACCATATCTGACCTTCTTCTCTTCTATCAGATACCGTACCCCAAAGTCGACGAACATGGCAATCAACTGGCCACGGCAACGTCACCGTCAATTACAACTGAGGCGGGGGGTATACAGAGAGAGAAGTGAGAGAAGTGTGAGAGAGAAGTGAGAGATGGAAGTGTTTTCCCAGCAAGGTTAGAGATGTTTGATGACCTTCCAAGAATGGACATCAATTGGATGGTTCGCCTGCTCATGCAGGCGATGATACTCTTACTGGATATCTACACGCCATGTAAGAGGCTCAAACTCAGAGAAACGATTGGCTACACCCAGGGAATGTATCTCGAGGCCCTTGAGCAGTGCCAGATACCTTTGAGTGTCTTCTACCCTTTTAACCACGCAATGCCACTAAAGCCAACTGATATAAGGACTTCTGGTCGACGGGTCTGCCACCATTGTGCTACCACAAAATCCGGAGCCAAAGCATGGTATTTCTACCCTAACGCCACCGACGAGAATCCGTTGTACTATTGCGGAGCTTGTTACGTGTATCAATCTCAGCACACTTCTGATCGCCCGACCGCTTTGTCTAACGGTATCCGTTCAAGGCCTACCGCCGGACCATGTAGCCATTGTGCAGTGACCGAATCTGTTCAATGGTGTTGGCACTGGAGGGATAAGGACCGTGTGGTCTGTTTGTTCTGCCGTTCTTACTGGTTGAAGCATAGAGTTGATCGACCGATGAAGAGAGAAAAGAAGTGCACTGGTACTATGCCTACGATGCGAGTGGACAAAAGACTGGGGATGGGTGCTCAGTTTGTGCCATGCAAAACAACAGAGACATCAACAAGGAAGCCAAGAAGAACAATTACGCAAACTGTGCATGTTCAGTAAGACCAACCTTTTTCACTAAGCTCCAACGAATTGGATATCACCACTTAAATTCCTGCGTTGTAATTTTAGCCCGAGTTTCTCCCTGGTAGGACTCTCATTAACTTACCTCAGTGTAGAGTGTTATGGATGGTCCGCCATTGAGCAACTCATCGTTAACAGCCTTCCGTGTTGTACTCATAAGCTTGCTAGGACCACAAGCACCAACAATAACGCGGTCATCTAAGTTGCCGCTTCCAGTGGCAGCCGCCGCGATCAAGTTGCCAATATTCGGGCGCCCTGACAACATCTGGTTGACCGAAGAGGAAATATTGTCTGTGGACTGTTGCTCAACGCCTTTCTCAGGATCATTCGCTGAAAATACCAGAGATGATTCTGCTGGGACTATATCGTTCTTTATAAATGTTTTTTCTGACAAAGAGTCTTGGGATGTGGGTGGCGATGTGCCGGACAGGTCAGTCTGGCGGGTGACGTAAATTTGCACATTCACTTCTGGATGAGACTGAAGTTGTTTGAGCTCTTGGGAAAACCATTCAAGACTCTCTGTGACACAGGGTTAGTTGACGAGCATATAAACATTGTGTCCTTGTCAACCTTTAACATACCCTGATGTCTCACTATCCAAATAAAGTCGATCGACTTGACGGCCTTCTTAGATACCTCGATCAGGTCTAGTGCAATAGCAAATGTGAAGCTAGCACCACTGCCACCGGCGACAAGAACGACCTTGTCAAACACTTTGAAGTTGGGGACTTGACCATATGCACCGTCGACGGAACAGCGTAGAGATCTCCCAGGGGACGCTTGGGCAGCTTTATATAAATCCTGCGTAAAGCCATCGTACACTCGAATCACGAACTCGGACGGGTTCGAAGACAACAGAGTGAACGGATGGCTTTCAACCCAGCGGATCGCAGGAACCCACAAGAATGCATGGGAACCTGGAGTAGAGTGCATGCGACGGCTGAGTTTCACCCGAATAGCATTGTTAGGCAAAGCTGTGACAGTAAGAGAATTTCCGAAGAAGTTCCAGAATATCTTTGCGCCGCGGATGATGCGGTCCATGACCCAAAGACAGGCAGTGAAAATGATGATAATCACTGTTGAGGTTGAAAATTTCGGACGGTGCATTCCGACTGTGATCATAATCAAAAGGAACATGATTATGTGCAGCATATAGAAGACTGTAGATGTTAGAAGTGAAAATTATAGTAGTACATGAACGGATGACCTACGTTCATAATACCCCCGCATGAAGTATGTGATAGTTGAAAAGCCAATGATGACCATAGCAATACCTGCAATTCCACCGGCAAAGTTTTCTACTTCTTCCAATTTGGACAACCTCCCACTCTGTGACCAGGCAGATAGGTACAGTATGGCATGCAGGACGCTTGTGAAGATGCAAGTGTAACCGGCAACCTTGTGTAACGGGCGGAGCTTTTCGTAGGATGTGGCTGTCAAGGGTGCGAGGGGCGTATTCTTCAAAGCCAAGAAAACCAGGAGCACCAAGTTTGCGACTGAAATCCTGTTTATTGATGCTTGTCAGTTTCTAGATCATGGGGGAATAATGTATCGAGAACACATACCAGCCAAATCGTTTGGCAACCTAGGAAATTGTCAGTTGAAAAGTATACCAAAGACGGAGAATGAACGAGCTAAGCTCACGTTGACAAGAATTGTAAAGTCTAGATTGGTTAAAGCGAGAATCAAGTTGATAGCCCAGTAGATGATATACAGAAGAGACCGGTCTGTCCTTAATCCCATTGGTGAACTAGAAAGAAAGGACTGTAATTGCCTGTTACATTCAGAAGATTAGTATTATCCTTGGCTCATATTAGCAATGAACATACCTATACTTCCGAGTCAATGTAGGATGATTCTTCCCTCGACCGTAATGAGAGTGAATTACACTTGACCAGTGGTATACGGCAAAAAGAACCATGATTGAGCCAATAGCAATAGCAAAATACTTGATACTCCACACGTTGTTAGACAGGCGCAATGCCCTCGCAGCAGCCTTCGCAGCAGCCTTTGCAGCCTTGGGGTCACTCATCCTAACCCTTGTAGACGGAGTCAACCTGGAAGCTTGAAAGGAAAATGTCTAGAACCAACACAGCCTGGCCGGGGAGCTCCATTATTAATCTTACTTCCTCTCATTGGAACTACACCGGAGAAATACGTGCCAAGAGCAAGAGGATGAACAAGGCTCCTCTGTCGACCAGTATACGTACTCGGCCTACTTCCGTGTCTCATAGGTTAAAGACTAAGTCCGGCGGAGCATTGCCTATATCGTCATGTGAACCGTTCTTATGACGAGATAGGAAATATAACTAGAATATCATCTGCAGGGTACATACGCCAGTAGAAAGGTAGAACGGGGATACCGAAAACGGTTGGGGGAGCACTTTTTTTTCCCACCAATCTCAGACAAATAAAACCATTAAATGCGGGTTATTTTATAGTTTTTCGACGGCTCTTCGACGGTTCTTCAACGGCTCTTCGGCGGTCCTTCGTTGCTGAGCGGATATTTAGCGGACGTTTCGCGGTGGTTTAGCGGCCACCCAACTACAAATTGGTTGTCAGCAGGCTTGCACAGAACAAACGGCTAATTAGTAGTTGTTATATATTCAGCAGTTGTCCAACCGGTCCTATATCCCTATATCCCTATTCCTCCCGTAATGTATGTAGTTACTATCCTCCCGTTCTGATAGGGCCGGAATGAAAGATATGTACTCTTCGGTCATTGTGCAGCATCAAGTCTTGGAATTTTAAGCGTTCTCTCCAGCCAAGGAACTGTATGAAGTGAATAACGAGTCACATTGGCTGTAAAATCCGTGAAATTTTATCGTGTGCCTCGATACTACAAAGGGTGGGGCCATGGGCATGAAAAAGTTAAAATTTAAATTCATCTAATCAATCAGATAAAATCTTGGAAAGCTAACTACCTACCTAGGTACCTAGGTACCTACCTTTCCATGGAAATTTCGGTGACGTTAGGTTGTGGAACACGGAGATACAGGTGCCAGCAGCGTGTGTGCATAACCGTTGGAAGCGCAGGGTATAGTATTTTCATGCAGAAGGCCATATAAACCGTCTGGCTAACACCCTATGCAGTTAATGAAAACTCGATATGTACAGGTTAAAGCGGAGCTAAAAATTACAGCGTCCAAGACAGACAAATTTTTTTTTTCATTTCCGAATTGGTTGAGCGGGTACCTGGGTACGTACATATACAACATAGCCACCGTATAATGATAAGATTAAAGGTGATCGATCAGTTAAATACTAGTACATAGTCCCCATATATTGTACTAGTGCGGGTCAAGAAAATCTTAGAATGCAGGTCGTTCGTGGGAAGTAACCCGATGGACTGATGCTTCGGATCCCTTACTAGGCTGGTCAAGTCGTGGGAAAAATGCATGTTTTCAGAGCGCATTTAGTGAGACTATCTACTTCCAAGAAGCCTTGTATTAGATGTATTAGAGAAAGCATTTTGACCACGTTTTGACCCATGGAACATATGTTGTACCTAGGTATGGATTTGGCTGCTCCGGTGGGGACACGCTCTATTCACCGAGACACCAAGACCTCGGGGTGAGACCGTGCGTTAAACCTTAGTGCCGCTTGGCAACGGTAAAATTACTAGCTCGCATTTGAAAATAATTCAGGTTGTTTTAATTTACAAAAACTAAACCTTGAAAGCTCCTCGTTCTCGCTTCCTCCGGCCATTTCGCCCAATGACCCGTTCGCCCAGTCTCTCGCCCATATAACCCCCTCCGATATTGGAACCGATATATCTGTCTCGACTGATTAAATCTAAAGAGCCAAAACGCCTGTCTCTGCACGTTTCTCCGAAACGGGGACGGCCGTATCAACAGGTACTGTTGTCTCCACGGGTGCCGTCGGATCTTTATAGGGACGGCACAGGATAAAGGCTCTGGCTCTAGCCTTGGCTCTTGCGACTCTGTTCATAGCCGGGTCAATGACAGGAATAGCCCCGCGCTTCTCGCGGTAGAACATCAGCCCGTAGCCAATCATGACACAAATCCAGTATAAGTTGTACGCGATCACGGAGCCATAGTCGGCGGAATTGGTCCAACCAAGAAGCGCGTTGAAGATACCCCAACCGCCGCCACCTCCTAGCTCTGGGTTGCAGCAGTTCACGTGCCAGACACTCTGTCGGATGTCGTAGGATCCAGCACCGGAGCCAGTCTCCGACGCGTCGCCTCCGATAATATTGTTCCAAGCATTGTTCTCCAAGTACCAGACACCACGCGAGAAAAGACCGGCGGCAACGAGGTAGAGGAAGCAAGTGGAAATAATCAAGAATATCTGCATCGAAGTCTGTCGTCCACCTCTATCGGTGTTTTAGCCCGTATCTTTCTCAAGAGCAATTGAATTGACATACCGGTAGATAATATAGCCCACTGCGATACCGGCCAAAAGGCCGCAGACGACAGCCAAGGGGAAGGAAGTGGCAGGAAGCCCTAATCCAACACCACCGACATAGACAACGGCCTCGAGACCCTCCCGGAGAACGGTGATAAATGGCAGGATAAACATAGCGTATTTCTCCAACCATCTCTTGACGCGACCCTTCTTTGTCTCATTGGGATCATGCTCGGTTTGGAGGGCCTTGGCGAGCTTGACACGCCATTTGTCTTGAAGTTTAGACACCCGCAGCAGGGCCGCACCCATAATCGTGATAATGATCGATGCAATGATTCCCAGAACACCCTCCCAAATATCCTCAGTGCTGGAGAAAGTATCTGTTCCGAGGCCGTAGAAACCACCGATCATGCCTGCGCCGACTGCGAGACAAATAAATAGTCCTAAGCCGCATCCCAGCCAGACCTGCTTTCTTTTAGCCTATGAACTTGAATAGCATTGTGAGAGTCGGTCACACATACTTGTTTCACCAGTCTTTTATACGTCGGGCGATCACTTTCGGACAGCGACTGCTTTAAAAAAGCCAGCAGAACTGATACAACCACCGTCGTCTCGAGACATTCTCGAAAACAAATAAAAAACACTGAACCAAGTTGATAAGCAATTGTGTTTTCCAAAAAGGCAGTGCATGAACTATACCGGTGACAGCAAAAACTTTGTTACTCCCCATGATGCTTGATATAGTATATATGACTTTGAAGGAGAAGAGATTCAAGCAGAATCCAGTGGCTAGAAAGTCAAGGAGCACCTGTATAAGGCCGCTTGTAACCCGGTTACCAAAACATACTCTGTATTGTTGGAAATTCAAAGTTCAAAATTACACGGGCTATGACCTCGGACCTCTCTTGAACAAGCATTCGACGACCCACTCCGTATTTATCCGGTTGAGCTTGGCTTCTTGTAAGCTCACCTGTCTCCGTATTGGAAGCTTTTCCTAAGCGTTTAGCGTTATGATTGGTGGCAGTGGATATATGTCTTAAAACATCCATGTATCATCACATGTTCAAGGGTCCAGCCACCTAAGTTTTTGACTCGCAAATAAACCCCGCCAGGAGAGATAACGATCATACCATGTTCTCCCGATTTGGCAGGTGAGCACAAGTTCGTGACCCTTTGATTCGCCTACGATCGATAAAGCAACCCCAATTCCACCTGGGCACCTTTTGACTCTTCTCGCCATGGTACACCTGGAAAACCAACGAAAGAATAACAACCTCCCACGTGGATATGCCATAGACTTCTGGGTTACATCTGATTGGAATGAAAACCCCTCCCAGAGTTCCCAGGTTTCCCACGGTATGGGCCCAGATTGATTAAGATAATCGGAAAGGATTAACTTTCCGCTTATCAATCTTGTACTGCGCTAGAATTGTTACAAGCTTCCGTTCCAAGCTACCTAGGTACCTATGTTGTAGTCTTTTTTGTTCGCCTTCTCTTTCCGTCCGGAATCCGGAAATTCTTCTTCTACCTCCTCCCTAGCGAAACCAGGCGAATCTTAAAGCATGGCTATTTTTCATAGAATGCTGATTCGCCTTGCGGTAGTACTACTTCTTGTGCAGTACTGTCAAGCGAAGACGGTGAATCTGGATTTCAATGTCACTTGGGTCAATGCAAACCCGGATGGCCTCCATGAGCGCAAGGTGGTCGGTATAAACGGCCAGTGGCCGTTGCCTGTCATTGAGGTGGACAAGGGCGATCGCCTGATTGTCAATATGTATAACGGGCTTGGGGACAAGGAGACTTCCATCCATTGGCACGGCATGTTCCAAAATGGCACCAATAACATGGATGGTCCGTCGATGGTCACCCAATGCCCAGTCGCTCCTGGTTCCTCCATTACCTATAATTTCACCATCCCCCAAAATGGTACTTACTGGTACCATTGTCATACCGACGCCTGCTACCCGGACGGTTATCGACAGGCTCTGATTGTGCACGATGATGACGCATATTTTAACGATATGTATGATCATGAAGTTACCGTTACGATGAGTGATTGGTACCATGAGCTTGTTGAGGACATTCCGTTCATTCGTGTTGAAAACCCGACGGGAGCTGAGCCTGTTCCGGATTCCTTCCTCTTCAATGACACTTTGAACACAAACATTCCTGTCGAAGCTGGAAAGACCTATCTGATGCGATTGATCAACATTGGTGCCTTTGTAGCGCAGTATTTCTACATCGAAGATCACACTTTCCGCATTGTTGAAATCGATGGAGTATACGTTGACGCGCAAGAGGCCGATACGCTTTATATCGCCGTTGCGCAACGTTATGCCATCTTGGTCACCATGAAAAATTCTACGGATAAAAACTATCCGATCGTGACGGTTGCCGACTCGCTTTTACTAGATGTGATCGAGCCTTCTCTTCAACTCAATCAAACCAATTGGCTCGAGTACAATAGCAGCGCGGCGCACCCGCAAGCTGTAATGACGGTGGATGTCGCCTCTGACCTTGTTCCATACGATGATATGAAACTTGTTGCCCACGATCGGATGGAGCTCCTCCCAGACCCTGATATGATCGTTCAGGTCGATGTTATTATGGACAACCTGGATGATGGTGCGGGTTATTCATTCTTCAATAATATCTCCTACACGATGCCTAAGGTCCCGACATTATACACTGTCCTCACATCCGGGGATTATGCCACAAACCCGGCGGTCTACGGAGAATACACACATCCCTTCATTTTTGAGCACAACGCTGTCATTGAGATCGTTCTCAATAACCTGGATGGAGGTTCGCATCCCTTCCACTTGCACGGACACAACTTCCAACTCGTCAGTCGCACTCCGTCATACGGTCCGTCTTTCAATGACTACACTGACGGTGACCCTCTCCCCTTACAATGCCACCGAGAATCCCTCCAGTAGCTTCCCGAAATACCCCGCTCGCCGAGATACCTTCGTCGCACCACCCCAGGGTAACTTTGTTGTCCGGTTCGTCGCCGATAACCCTGGTGTTTGGTTGTTCCACTGCCACATCGATTGGCATATGTCACAGGGCTTGGCAATGTCATTCATCGAAGCCCCGAAACAGATTCAACAGCAATTGTCGCTAACAGAGAGCGAAATTAACATCTGCAATGCTGCCAACATGTCCTATGAGGGAAATGCTGCCGCTAACACGGAGGATCTGCTCGACCTAACCGGTGAAAATAAGCAGCTTCCGTGGCTACCTGTCGGATTCACGGCGAGAGGAATCGTGGCAATGGTTTTCTCTTGCGTGTCTGCTTTCCTTGGCATGGCGTTCATCACCGTTTACGGTATTTCAGGCATCAAAACACCGAAAGGGGAAACTGCTGTGGTTACCGAGCGTGAGGGATTGTGAGTTCCTTTTGGGATTTTTGGGATTTTTGGTGTACTTAATTTATATATTTGTCTCGCTTGAGCGGATATACATTTGCATTCTCCTTGAAATTTATCTCCTGGTTGTGAACTCTTCCTTGTGGCATGTGGAGTATAGAAAACTCATTGCCAATCCATATATTGGTTGTTATATTCCAAGGTTGTCATCGGTGCTATTTTAGATACAATGTTGCCATTATGCGTAAAATTATCATGCCAAACAATAATAGAACGCTTCAATCTCGTTATACCTCCGATGCCGGCCAACACATCAACCGACTGGCCCCATATAATGAGATCTAAAGTGTTCTTCCCTGTCTTCTCCAACTCTAATGTCTGTCTTCCATTCCTTCTCCCCGGTTTCCCGGCTTAGGTTGAGGTAAATCATGTCTTGTATAATGTACCTCAAACCAAGCCTATATTCTCTAATGATTCAAAAATAAAATAGACTTCTGGTAGATATTCCCTAAAAGGAATGTTACTGGAGAAGACATCTGTGCCTCAAATATCGATTCCAAAAAATGCCCATAGGGAGTAAAGATGGAGGTGTCTTGATAATCGTGTCTAGATCAGGAAAGTTGGCGACATCAAATGCTAGCATATTGACTAGGCGAACTGTATGTTGTAACGTAGTTCACAGCGAGCTGTTATCTGTTAAAACACATAGTAAATGGGATAAATCAAAACTTGATAGCTCAACAACGCAGCTTTACAGGAACTGTTCATTTTAGCCTAATAGTTTTCACGTGGTATCTGACCAATTTAGGGAAGTTTGAGAAATTGAATGATGTGTTCACTGAGAGATATATATTTTAAAGTCCAACGATGTAATTTTCGGTACAACAAGAATGTAAGTGTTCAATTGCTTCAATTTTTATTTCATCATTTTGACGGCAATGTAATGATCACTTAAGTGGCACATGGTGATCACAGCCAGTCCCAGCTCGCTGGTCCGCACCAATACATCTGGTAAGGCACACTAGTGAGAACACTACCTACTATATGGCTGAAATGTACTTTCTGACTGAAAACTAACGGCCGACTTGACTTTTCTTGCAATCCCGACCTTCGGTCAGTCATCGAACCTACTTCCCATGCCTGGTCGGCGACACTAAGCAGTACGATACCGCATTCCTAGGTTTATTATCATTCGACCGAAATGCGCAAACTGTCAATGCGGAGTTGTCGACGATGTACGTGCTTTCTTTGTATACGTTCTTCAAAAACCGGGTCAAACAGGCCGACTCATTCTTCCTTTGTAGAGCTGTCGCAGATGCTTTGTATGAGGTACTTATCATTATGGCGAAGAAGGGTTCATTGTCTATTGGCGAAAAGTCTTGTAATTGCCCATAGTTGTAGAAAGGAATTTAAGTGTGGACGGACATTGAAGGATTCGAAACACTCTATATCAGGTTGCGAACAAAGAAATTTGTTTGTTGTTACCTCTGTGGACAGGTGTTAGGGTTCGGGTTCTGGCATATGCAATGCAATGCAACGGGTTTTATTAGGCCAGATATTGAAACCAAAAAGCGATCGGCGATCCTTCAACGGTTTCTCTGACGATAGTGGACCTCTTTTCAAATTCAATCCAGGAACCAAAGACAAAAAAAAGTCCCATATATGACATTTGTGTACCCCTTGTTTCAGCGCAATTTCCACGTGGATGATAGAATGTAAGACTAAAGATGTCGGGTTGGGGATGAATTAGGGCCAATTATAGAACACCCCAGCTGAGTACGGAGTACGGAGTACTACATAGACGAAATACCCGTTTCACATCGTAGACGGGTGGATATCAAGCGATGAACCTCCGACTCCGCATCACAGTCAATTGGAGTGGACCCCGGGTGCCAATGAACTATCGGATTGGTTTGGCTGGCCCGTCTCCGACACGATTCGGCTCCATCTGGAAGTGAACACGCAGCGATCGGCACCCAGAGACCCATGAAGATGGTCGATTGGGAGAATTGAAAGGAATTGAGCCTGGATGGTTCCCTCCAGCCTCCTCCAAAATGGACCCTGTTGAAGCTAAAAGCAAACCTGAAACGAACGGACACAACGTGGAGGGTTCGAGACACTCGGCCTTTTTTTAATTTATTGTCGGTGGAGATAAAAGCTTTGAAAGAGATATTTTTACTAGTTCGCATTGGAAGACCGATGTAAGGCATGGCACTATTGAACCATGTGCCCCGGAGTATTTACAGAAAAGGAGATATTTCCAGGTTGATATGTTAATAGTTAACCCCCTAACGTAGGTACAATATACGGAGTACCCGGAATTACAATAAAGAAAACCAGTTAAACCTTGGTAGACAGTAGAAAGTAGTTACATTCCATTGGATAACTAACTATACTACTCCATATTCCGTTGTTACTCCTGAGATATGTCAACCCCTGAACCAAAAAAAAAAAAAAAAAAAAAAGAAAAAGACTCTCCCCCTTGGGGAAAGATGAAATCGTCCTTCATCTTAAATTAAAAAACGCTAAACTATTCTAAGGTGGTGCACGGTGGTCAATCACTCCAGCATCTTTCCAATCTTTCCATATTAATTTTGTATTCTGCCATATTCTACTTCCCTACCTCTCCGTACTTTCTCTCTCCTACACAATAACACAGAAGGGGGAAACTGGGAGACTATCAGGTACGCGTTGTGTTGTGATTCTCTCTCTTATCGATACCCGCGAAAAAAGAAAAAAAAACTAAAGGAAACTGACACTTCTCTCTCCACATTCCAGACCATCTCCTTAATTCTACGCCTCATGACTACACCTATCGATTAACACTTCGAATTCCTTGTATTTCTATCCCACCTGGTGTGGTTCTCTTGGGGATATTAGGGAGAGAAATGACTGTCTCACCGCCAGCATCGCCCACTGGCGCACCCCCGCGTCCCATCAGTGCTGTCATGCGCACTCCGCGTAGTACCAGTCGTTTAAGTATGAGCAGCAGGCAAGGTGGAAGTCGTGCATCTGATGAGGATGGCAAGACTGCAGTTAAAGTCGGTATGTGGATTCTTCGAATGCTTCCCCTGATTATGCCCAGTTCCATGGTTATCCGATACCTGCAATAAAAAGAAACAACATCAGCCAGCAACTAAATTCATCACTAACCGACCGCAGCTGTCCGTGTACGACCACCACTGAAACCAACCGATCCTGGTTATGAATTGATTCCTCAGCGGTTCCAGAAGTCCACCGTCCAAGTCACCGCCCCGACTAGTCTGGCCGTCGATGTGTCGGCTGGGCGCAAACTATTTGTGTTTGATCGGGTTTTCCCTGAAACTACCGAACAGGAGGGTGTCTGGGAATATGTCAGTGATAGTGTCGACTCATTTGTTCAAGGATACAACGTCTCGATTATGGCATATGGCCAGTCCGGTGCGGGAAAGTCCTTTACAATGGGTACCTCGGGCCCCATTGACCAGAATAACATGCAGGATATGGGTGAGTTTGAAAGATGCTGGTTTACCAATCAACCCAGGGACTAACCGTGTGTCTTCATCTTGATTTAGGTATCATCCCCCGTGCTGCCCAGGTCTTGTTCGATAAATTGGACGGGCCCTCAAAACATAATCGGACTGGGTCGCACTCGACTACTGGGCTCCGAACACCCCAGCGATATTCAATGACTTCCGCCGCAAGCTTTGGGAAGTTGAATCAGGAAAAAGATAAGGCCTGGCAGCTGAAGGCTACATATGTGGAGGTGCGCTTTTTTGTCTTTTTTAGGAAACTGCTGGTGTGGCATTGTTCTAACTATTGTTCCACAGATCTATAATGAGCACCTGAGGGATCTGCTCCTTCCCGAATCGACCGCCGCAAACGACCGCAGCAACGTGACGATTCGTGAGGATACTAAGGGCCGTATTATTCTGACTGGGTTGCACCAAGTCAACATTAACTCATTTGACGATCTAATCGGTGCCTTGAACTTTGGCTCGACCATCCGTCAGACAGACTCCACGGCAATCAACGCCAAATCATCTCGGTCGCATGCCGTCTTCAGCTTGAACCTTGTGCAGCGCAAGTCTTCACCAAATCACGCGACCCCGAGCACTATAAAGGAGAAGCGCATGTCGATGCCAGTCGACACGTTCCACGCCGGGGAATCGATAACTGTTGATAGCAAACTGCACTTCGTGGATCTGGCGGGAAGCGAACGGCTGAAGAACACCGGTGCCTCTGGAGAACGTGCGAAGGAGGGGATCTCTATTAACGCGGGTTTGGCTGCACTCGGAAAAGTCATCTCACAACTCTCGTCACGCCAACAGGGCTCTCACGTCTCCTATCGTGACTCGAAACTTACCCGACTACTCCAGGATTCGCTCGGTGGAAACGCTTACACGTACATGATTGCTTGTGTCACTCCCGCCGAGTTCCACCTCAGCGAGACTTTGAACACAATTTCATATGCTCAGCGAGCCCGAGCCATTCAGAGCAAACCTCACATCCAACAAATTGCAGACGACGGCGACAAGCAGGCTATGATTGAGCGACTCAAGTCCGAGATATCTTTCTTGCGCCTGCAGATCCGCAACTCAGAAGGATCGGAGCGACGTGAAGGAGGATCCACCGAACGAAGCGAACGCAAGAACGAACGTGAAAAGCACTTGCAGAATCAGTTGTTGGACATCCAAGAAAGCTACAATTCCCTCAGCCAGCGCCACGCCAAGCTGATTTCAAATATGGCCAATGATTCGGAGTCGCATCCAAACGGCGAAATGGACGATGCAACCTCCGAGATTGGGAAGAACTCCGTTGAGCGAATGCAGCGGTCCAAGTCTTTTGCCGAGTCCGTGGAGCAGATGGTTCTGGAGTACGAAAAGACCATTCAAAGCTTGGAATCTTCGCTCTCTGAAACACGCGCCTCCCTCTCTATCACGGAGAGTGATCTACTCGAGCGTGAGACCAAGTGTGCCTATATCGAGACTGTCAAGGAACAGCTTCAGACCCGTGTCCAGAAGCTGACGGACCGGGAACTCAACACTGAAAACTACCTCCACGAATTGGAGTCTAAGCTTGATGGTCACTCTACAGGCGAAGAGAAGCACGCTGCTATTGTTGCCGAATTGCGCAAGGAATTGAGCCGGGCCCGCGACAGCGAAGCCAGCTGCGAGGAATATATCTCGACGCTTGAAGAACGACTTGCGGAGGGTGACCAGGACATGGAACTTATGCAGCGCGAGGTGATGCGTTTGGAACATGTTATAGAGCGCCAGCGAGGCCTCGGGCAGCTAGACCGCCTACTTGGCGAGCTGGACCAACAAGATGGTGGGGATAGACACGACAGTGTCAATGGCATTGACTACCCACACTATCACCAGCCCAGGAATATTCAGACCTCTCATAGACACACGCCCTCTCTCGACGTTCTCAGCGAAGCAGTTGAGACAGCCATTCCGGAATCAGACGAGGATCTTGTCGAGCCGACCATCGAGACCGAGCTTGAATCCATTGGAGAATCCGAGCATGAGACCGGTGAAGACTTGAAGGTCCTGGAAACCATGACCAGCAAACTAGAGGCACGTCGCTCGGAGGCTCTTCGTGAGGAACCCCTCGCAAGTCCCGCCCAGTCGAAGTTCGTTGCCGACAAGCTTGAGACTGTCACTCAGGAGCTTTTCGACCTGCGCCTGCAGCATGAGAACACCATTGGTGACTTTGAGACCCTCGAATCCAAGTACGAGCAGGCTCTCAAGGCCCTTGAAGAGCTTCGCCAGGATAAAATCGACGAAGCCCGCCACCCGGCACCTGACGTACAGAACGAACTTTCGCCGCGCCCGGTGACTTTTTTAGGAAATGGAGGCACTCCGACCTCGAAGGCTGGACCACAACACTCATCCTCGCAATCACTCTCTTCGGAATTATACTCGGTCGGGGAGCAATCCACTTTGCGCGCATCCTATGAGGACGGATCAAAGGGAATGTTGTCCGCGCCCTCAACCCCGCAGGTGCTGTCGACCCGTCAGGTGGACTCTGAAGAGTCCGAAAGCATGCGCAAGATGCTCGCCGAGCATCAAGAAAGTGCCGAGCTCCTGACACAGAAATACACTGAGTTACAAAACGAGCATGAAGAGATTCTTGGACTGGTCGAAAAGCTGAAGGCCGAGGCTCAACGCGCCAAGTCGAGCTCACCCCCTACAACCCCCGGTTTCAAAATGATCCGCCGCATGACTAGCCAGAACCTTCTGTCAGGAGTTGACCGTGCAACCCGAGCCCTTACAGGTCTCCGGGTCCTTGCGTCCGAGGAGTTTGCTGACAAGCCGGACGCTATGCACAACTTCGACTACCATTTGGATCAAACCATGCACGAGTTGCAAAGCCGTATGGAGCGCCTCCAATCCCTTGAAGCTGAGAACCAAGGCGTTAAGAAAGAAATGGAAATGAAAGCAACTATTATCTCTGGCCTGACCAGAGAACGGTCGAGTTTGCAGGGTGCCTCGCCTGTGGACATGGCTCTGGTGTCGCAACTGCGCGATCAGGTCGTCTCGCAGGAAAGACAGATCAACCACCTTCGAGACGCCCATGAATCCCGCCAGAAGGAGCTATTGACCGAGATTGATTCTCTGAAGGCTCTTTTGAAGTCCCAGGAAAGCGCTACCCGGGCAATGGACGCTGGCGCTGAGGAGCAGGATAAGAAGATCGGTGCGCTGGAGGGAGAGCTCACGGAGTGGCAAGATAAGCACAAGAGTGCTTTGGAGTCCCTCCAGTCCTCGGAGTCGCAGCTCACTACTACTCTCGCTGAGCTGGAGGGTGCTTTGGCTTCAGTCGCTGCTATGCGCTCTGAGCGTGCTGCTGCCGATACTGACTCTACTGAGAAGGAGGGTGCTGCTCGAGAGCTTGAGGGTGGCCGCGCCGAACAGCAGCAGCTTGTAGATAGCCTGATGAAGAACATCGAGGATCACAAGTCTACAATTGCTACCCAGCTTGCTACAATCGCCGGTTTGGAAAAGTCTTACGCCGATACCCGGGATCAACTGGCTTCGCAGACCACTGTCGAAGCCGGAACCAATGCCGGCGCTGTTGACTTGGATCTGTCTTCTCGTATGGCCGAACTTGAGCAGGAAATCTCTACCCATAAATCGGCTGTCGACTCTCACAATACTACGCTGGAAACCCTCCAGGAATCTCACAAGCGTGAACTGGTCGAGTTGGAGGAGCGGACTAAGGCTGCTGCCCAGGCCGAGTACGATGCTCGTCTCCTCGAGAAGGATGCCGAGCATGATCAATCCATGGCAACTTTGCAGAAAGATATTGCCGAGTCTCGTGACGAGTTGGTCAAGCTGCTTAAGGCTGTGTCGACTCTTCTCAACTCCGAGGTCTCAGCCGAGAACTTGCCGGATCAGATCCGAGACGTTTTGAACCAGAAACAGCACTTCTCAGACAAGTATGCTGAGCTCATGGGCACCAACGAAGACCTTCGCAAGCAGCTGGAGGCCAATGCGGACGCTGAGAGCCGCCTGGACGAGATAACCAAGAAGAACAACGTCCAGGACTCTAAGGTTAATGAGCTCGCTCTCTTGGTGGCTACGCTGGAGGATACTCTTCGCCAGAAGGACGAACAGGTCAAGAAAAAGGAAGCCCTGGTTGACGAGATCACGATCGAGAAGCAGAAGAGCGTGCGTCTCGTGGAGGAGCTAGAGGAACAAATTACCAACAGCTTTGATCAACACCACAACCGTCTGTCCGTCATTCAGCAGGAGCGTGATCTGGCCCTGGAAGACGCCAAGGCCAAGATTGTTATCTATGAAGGCGATATCGAGACTTACCAAGTGAGGATCGAGCAGCTTGAGCTTCAAATCAAGAACACCGGAAACTCCGACAGCTCCCACGATCGCAGCAGCTCTCTTACATCCAATCTTCGCAAGAGCTCTTCCGCTGCTTCTCTTCCCTCGCCTCCACCGGCGATCCCTCTCCCTCCCCTCCCTACCATTGCCTCTCACTCCAACGGTAATGTGTCCCCGCCCAGCTCTCGACACGCCAGCAAAGAGTTGTCCAATGTCCAAATGGTCGAGGACCAGGAAGCTCGAATTCGAACAATCGAGAAGCACCTGTACGCCGAGAAGCAGCTGACCGCCACCCTGGAAGAGGCCCTAGGCGACCTTGAAGCCCAGAGCACCAAGGTTAAGAGCGACTGCGAGGCCTGGAAGAAGAAGGCCTGGGTATTGGAGGATGAACTCTCCTCCCTCCGCAAGGAACGCAGCTCTGCCCGTCTATCCCTGCAGGCCGTCGAAGAGGAGCGCAGTGCCCGCCGTGAAGCCGAGGCCGCGCGCGCTCAACTCGAAGAGCGCATGCTCGCCCTTAACAAGAAAAAGAAGAAGAGCACCCTCAACTGCTTCTAGGCGGTTTTGGTTTTGACATTGCTCGAGCTTGAGCTTGCCCCCAGCATCAAAAGCAATCGCATTATCATCTGTCTTTATCCTTTTCTCTGATTGTACACCTTCTCCTTCTCTGTTACTTTTCTTCTCATCTTTTTTTTTTTTTTTTTTCTTCGGCCCTTGTTTCATACCCCCTTATTTCATTCGATTCCAATCAATTTCTCGCCCATTTCCTTGTATTATGAGCTTTCACGTTTTTGTCACTGTCAATACCTTGCCCTAACACCCCCCTTCTATCTCAGTTCTTCACGTATTTCCTTTTTTTTTCCTACTCGCACTCATGAATCTCTCATGACCAGGTGGTAGATCTTTTTATTGATCTTTTTATTGTCTCTACGCCGAATAACCTCGATATTGTACATTCCGTCGGCTTTCAATCTTTGTGTCGCAGTCCGGGGGATCTTGTCAGCCCCGACTCGCTTTTCCCCTCTGCTTGAATTTCATATGGATGCTCATTCATATTGAGTTGCTTGTCTCGTACATTCTTGTCAATGATGTTTGTAATGTCGGCTTATTTTCTATCTCGCGTAGAATGGCAGAGGTAGTTGCAACATCGCTGGATAGGTTTTGGACAGATTCATCGGCAACTTTAAGTCCCCGGTAGAAAGACGTTAGATAGAAAACCTTGGAGGTGATTTCTGTTGAGGCTGATCAAGGTCCTGGTGCCAACAGAGGCCCATATCGGCGGAGTTACTGTACAACATATTTATACCATGATAGCCACGAAGAATAGCTTTTTTTAACCCTGATCGTAATAAATACTACAATACTACACTTGTACACTCAATCTTTGCTTCACAGCCCCTAATTGTTAATAAATAACCATCTCTAATACCTAGTGCTGTCAAAAGTCATAGCATATGGGCATCACATGACGCGTATACCCCACGTGTCTTTAAGCTTGTCGCAACAGCTCCAATCTTCAAGCTCCGAAAACAACTCATCATGGGCCTCCAACGGTCCAATGTGACAATAATCCACCCGGATCTCGGTATCGGAGGTGCCGAGCGGCTAATAATCGACGTCGCCCTAGCCCTTCAGAACCGAGGCCACCGCGTAACGATCTACACATCCCACCGCGATAAGGCGCACTGCTTCGACGAGGCGCGCGATGGCACTCTAGACGTCCGCGTGCGCGGAAACACCCTCTTCCCCGCCCATGTCTGCGGCCGACTTCACATCCTCATGGCTGCGCTGCGCCAGGTACATCTTACCGTGTCACTACTAGGCGAGCTTGGGACAAGGGGGACACCGGAGACAACTACCACAACCACCGACGATGAGGAGGACGGCGATGATATCTTCATAGTGGACCAGTTGCCAGCTTGCGTGCCATTTTTGAAGTCTTTCGGCCGCCCGCGCCAGTCCCGACGTCAACGAATTCTCTTCTATTGTCATTTCCCGGATCAATTGCTCGCGCGCCGAGATGAGGGCGGCTCGCTTCTTCGCTTGACGAAGGCCCTGTACCGGTTTCCGTTTGATTGGTTTGAAGGATGGGCGATGAGCGCGTCGGATCGGGTTGTTGCGAACTCTAGGTTCTCCCGTGGGGTCGTGCGTGACGTCTTTGGCTCGGATAAGTTGGGTGACGTGGAGGTGGTCTATCCGTGTGTCGATATGGATCCCGCGGTGTCAGTGCCTGATAAAGCGGAGGAAGACCCCCTCTGGGGTGGCAAGAAGATCTTGCTCAGCATCAATCGCTTCGAGCGTAAGAAGGATATGGCATTGGCGATTCGCGCTTATAATGGACTAGGAGCGGAGAAGAGGAAAGGGACGCGGCTGGTGATTGCTGGTAAGAACCTGTGCATGAATTTTCGATTTATATAAAGTCTAACATGGTATTTTACAGGCGGTTACGACAATCGTGTCCATGAGAATGTTCACTACCACCAAGAGCTGGATGAGCTCGCGACCAGTCTCGGGTTGAAGACCGCAACCTCCAAGACAGTCGTGTCTGCGCTTTCAATCCCCGACACCATTGATGTCCTCTTCCTTCTTTCCGTTCCCACTGCATTCAAAGATACCCTGTTGGCGCAATCAAAGCTCCTTCTCTACACACCGATCAACGAACACTTTGGAATTGTACCCGTTGAAGCAATGCGTGTTGGCCTCCCAGTACTAGCATCTAATACTGGCGGTCCATTGGAGACGATTGTTGAGGGTGAAACGGGCTGGCTCCGCAATGCTCACGCAGATGAAGAGTGGACTGCTGTGATGGACAAGGCACTTTACGGACTGAGCCGGGAGGATCTTCAGCGCATGGCTATTGCTGGCAAGAACAGGGCGCAGCAGGAATTCTCACTCACTGCTATGGGTGATAGGCTAGAGGAAGAGATTTCCATCATGCTCAAAGCTGAAAGAAGACCATTCAATGGGTGGCAGCAGGTGTTTATCATTCTCGTATTGGCTGGGGCTGTTCTTGCAGTAATAACAGCCATTTTACTTCGAGCGATATAATCCATAGCTCATGCATTTTAAATCCGTGTACTTTAAATTAATCTACTGTTTCTCAATTGAACAAGTTCCCCTATCTCCTGTTCTGAACATTGTTCACTCCTTCACATAACGACTCTCACATATAAGTCACATGACCTCGTGTTTTGTTCGTGGTGACGTCGCGTCCCTTCTATGTACCAATTGATCTTTATCCTTAATCGCCGGCCCTAGTGGCATTGGGGCCTCTCAACATGCCCGAAATAATAAACCTCCTATCCTCCGATCCTCCTACTCCAGAAAAGCCCCAGCCACCAAAACCGCGACAGCCAACCGAACTGCCATCGCGACGGCCAACCCACCAGCTCCCTCCGATTTCGTCAGACCCGTTCGATACATCCCTGTTCGACTATGAAGACGTGTTCGACAAGCCCGCCAAGAAACGGCGAGTGAGCGATCAAGACACTTCTTCTCTGCGACAAAGCACTACGCCAAATGAACCTCGAGCTCCAGCTTCTGCGGCGGAGCCTTGGTTCTCGATATCCGATGATGATTTTGACCTACCGCCAGTAAACGCCGCGGCGCAGAGCAAACCATCTCAGTCGCGTGTTGAAGAATCGGATCCAATTGTCTTTACCTCTTCGGCCCCAGTTGCTTTGCCAAAGCCCCCATCGCGGAAACCGAATCTTTCAACCCGGGATATTCTTGCGCTTGCTGATGATGACGTATTGTCGGACCCCATGGACCCTCCGCCCTCAGGTTTCCGAGGGCGTAGTGATATTGATGAATTCAGCGATCCATTTGCTCTGCCGGAGGTTTCTGAACTACTGAAAAAACCGACTGTCTCGAATCCTATCTTCTCCGAGTCAACTGCTCGCCTATTATCTCGCCTTGGCGATGAACAGACTTCAGGCCCTAAAGCAAAGTCTGGTCCTAGAAATCAGAAAGAAACCAGCTTGAAATCGACGGCTATGGAGGTCCTCTCCGACGACAACATTGACGAACCAGTAGCACCCCGGAAAACAGCAAAGAAGACAAGCAAAGTTACTACCGCCGAAAAGGAAGCAAAGGCCAAAGCACGCGAAGAGGCAAAGATACAGCGAGAGCGAGAACGCGAGCTCGAGAAAGAGCGGAAGCTGAAGCTCAAAGAGGAGAAAGCGAAAGAGAAACAACGGGCAGCCGATATCGCGAGCGTCAACAAGCTAAAGGTGAACAAAAAGGATTCCACACCAGAGATGATCGTCGACATGGCCACATCTCTCGAAGACAGCAGCGTTGGCACTCAAACCGTCGAGTTCTTGAAACGCCTCGGCGTCCAACATACATTCTTCACAAGCGCAATTCCCAACGTAGTCAAATGGCGTCGCAAGATGAACGCCACGTACAACAGAACCCTACGCTACTGGGAACCCTGTCCATCCTTCATCCAGAAAGAAGACCACGTGCTATGTCTATTACCCGCGCAAGAGTTTATCAACATGATAACCCCACCACCAGACGACGAAGAAAGAGAGACCCTAGAAACCCACGTCCTCCGAATAAAAAGCGCCTACCCGGACTGCAAACCCATCTACCTAATCGAAGGGCTGACCGCACTAATGCGCAAAAACACAAACGCACGCAACAGAGCCTTCCAAGCCGAAGTCCTGCGCCAACTGGCCGAAACAACCGCACCAGAAGAACAAGAACAAACGACAGCGCGCAGAGCTCGAAAACCAAAGAAAAAGCCCGACACAACGCCCCTCGTCGATGACGAGACTGTCGAAGACGCTCTGCTCGAATTGCAGGTCACGCATTCTTGTCTCATTCACCACACGACCGCGCCGGCCGATTCCGCGGAATGGATTAAGAATTTCACGGAGCACATCTCGACAGTGCCATACCGTCGTGAACGACAGGAAGCGCACAATGCTGCTTTCTGTATGGATACCGGGCAGGTGAAGACGGGCGTGGATAAGCAGGATACTTTTATCAAGATGATTCAGGAGGTCAATCGCGTAACGGCTCCTATGGCTTATGGGATTGCGGCACAGTATCCCTGTGTTGCGGACTTGGCTCGTGGAATGCGGATGCATGGTGCTATGATGTTGGAGGATATCAAGGTAGGTTTTTGTTTCTTCCCCCTTTTCTTCTTCTTCTTCTTTTTTTCAAATATACTGGCTTTCTCTTTTTCTATTGGAATGTCTTGCTGACTGCTATAGAAATCCGCGAACAGAAACGGCTCCTTGACGAACGCGCGCATTGGACCCGCTGCTAGTAAGCGGCTGTACAAAGTGTTCAATGGACTTGATCCGAGTTCAACGGACATTTAGGTTTGTTTTTGTCTTCATGCTTAATTTTGGTTATGATTGCCATTTTTAGCTTGGGCTACTGCAGAGCATGTCTCTGCATTCTGGATATTGCATCCATTTGGCACATCGGATTATATTTTGGTTAAATTGTTACTTGGGCTTGGGCTTCTAAGACCCTGCCTCTTCTCTCTTCTGGCTGGGAAATCGGATATTGTCCAACTCTTGAAGCAGATGTCCTGTTGGATTATGGGGCATATTGCTATCGACGGAATGCCAGTTGGCACAGAGTAGTTCCGAGTAGTGCATCACCACCTACAAACGCAGCGATTGGTTTTTCTTTCTCCCATGCAAATGTTATATTTGAACATCAATATAAGATGTTAAAACCCGAAATAATAAAAAACTGCCTAGCTATATGCAAATGCGAAACCACATCCATGTGTAGAACCCATTATCAACGCCCATATAAAACACCAGACATCAAATCAAACAGATTAGACATCTTAAAAACAAACCAAAAAACCAATCCTTCCTTTACTAAATAGCCAACTAAACAACAACCCCTCTCCTCTTCCACCCCCTCCAAGCAGCCAACCAAGCCAAAACAGCAATCCAAACGCTAACCGTGCAGCCGACAGCCCAGAACCCATAGCATCGCCATCCATGACATTGCCCATCAGACAATCCATCACCGTCGCCGCGATTCATAGCACTCTGATAAGCAGCGGAGTAGACAATACCCCAGAGCGCGGCACCAGCCGCCGGCATCATGGCAACGATACCCCAGTTCGTGGCGAAGTTCTCGACGCCCCAGACGACAGAGATGATGATGGGCGCCAGGGAGAAGGCACTGCCGTACCCGAAGCCGATTAGTGCGGTTGTCAGGTTGAAGATTCCTGGGTGGGCTAATGGGAGGGGGAGGCGAGGAGGAGGTAGCCCAGGGAGAGGAGGAAGGCTGAGGGGATGAGGAAGACCATGCGGGAGAGAGTGAGGCGTGACGATGGAGGGGATGTGTTTCGGGAACCTTCGGGGATTGAAGGGAAGAGGTGTGTTGCTGGGGGTGCGAAGTAGTCGGAAAGTGAGCCTGTTAGGAGTCGGGCGATGGTCGAGGTTAGGGCTATGGTTGTGACGTGGGTTGAGGGGGATCCGGCTGGGGGTGAAGCGCCTGTGGGATAGGATTGAGGTGTGAGGGTTGGGATAACTGTGCCCAGCTTTTGGATAAGAAGTTAGCGTAATGGTATAGCTGGAGGTAAGACTTTAGACAAACTCACGTTGTTGATGTACGATTCGCCGGGGCCGGTGACCAAGAAGAAGCCGGCGGCTAGCCACCACATGGTGTTGTCTTGTAAGAAGATACGGGTTTCATAGTTGAGAAGCCAGTTCTTTTTCCGGCGCTCCTCTTCCTCGCGTTCCTTCTCTAATCTTTGCTGCTCTCGCTCTTCATCGGACAGGGTTGATTGCTCCTCATCGAATGCATCAGAGAAAGTGCCGTACTCAACCGCTTGCCTGATTTCATTCCGCGGTTGGAAGAAATCACTCTCCTCCAGCAGTCCACTGCGCTCTAGTTCTTCAACCGTCTCATCGATATACTTATCATCATCCTCCACGATGCGCAATGCAAAGGTACCGACGATCCCAATTCCCAGCAATAGCAGCGCTAGAAAGACGAAGTATTGGAAAACGTCGAGATCACCGTGGCTCCCATCCTCGAGACGTTCGTAGAACAGATACGTCCCGAGTTGACTTTGCCACATACCACTAAGACCGAACGCCGCAATAGGAACAGCAAGCATAATACCCTTGTGCTTTCCCCTGCCGAAGTTCTTGGCACATGTCGCAATAGCTGCTAGATACATGCAGCTAGTGCCCATACCAATGGCGATAAACGCCACGATCATCACCCAGAACGGCCACCCCGAGCCTCCCGCATCAACAGGCGGGCCGCTCTTATACGTGAACGCAGCGAGGAGATACCCGATTCCAAAGACCAGTCCCGAGAACATAGCTAGTGGCGACGGGCTGTACCGATCACACAAGTAGCCGAACAAGGGGACGGGGAGGTACATTGCGATTTCCGCAGCGATAGAAACGGCATTAACCTGGAGCTGCGAGTAATGGAGCCGAGTAAGGAGTAGATGGCCATACAGAGAGAACGCAGTGATACTCCCGGCTCCCAAGCTACAAGACACGAATATACGGGTCAGCTTCCAGGGCACCAATTGAGATCTTCTGGTAAATATCACAGCCAGGATAAAGGTTTTCCATACCAAGTAACAACACCCCAGCTAAAGCTAAGCACTCGGATAACCTCCTTCTGCATCTTCCGTCTGTCTCGCTCGACAATCTCCCCGACGACATCGCTCAGTAGCCCATCATCACTCCGACCAATTTCGTGATTAGCAGGGCTCAATGAATGTCGTCGCGATGGCTCTGCGCTTCGGTCGGTTGTATCTTGTTCTGTATCGAGATCCTGGAGGAGCGGGCGATTTGCGTCGAAATCGCGCTTATCGATCGTCATCGTGCTTTCTCCGCACCGATCGCGCTAGGCGGTATAACCGACCCTTCGCTGGGGAAGGGGAGGGGGGAGAAAGGGTAAGATAGGCGAGGTAGGTATAAAAGGGCTATGGAATACGGGAAGGTGTTGAAAGATGGAAAGTATGTGGCATGAACGATGGAATGCCGAGCACAATTGTCCGAGTGAATGGAGGATGGAGCTTCAAGGGCGGGGAGCGGTGTCGGCTGGGTGGATCCCGGGATGTTGTGTTGTTCAAGGAGTTCAACTTTTGAGCTACAAAGTAATAAGTAATAATATATGGTATCCAAAAGTTATAAACTCTCAGAATACCTAGTATTTCTATTTAGGCAGCTCCTTAGTGAGGTATATGCGTAGTACATGTGTGTAGATATCAAAAGTGAAGGTTACCCCATAGAATCACATGACATTGGGATCTATAAATTTGGCAGTGAGCTGAAGGACTACTCTTTCTTAATAAAAGAACACAGTAAGTGGGTATTAGAGCCCATTAAGTATTTGGGCGCATCTACGGGAGATTCTGTTTCTGACAAACACGAAGGAAAAGCTTCAATCAAGAATGGTCCATGTCATTTTGAAATGGATATTGTGAAAATAGTGGAAATGAAGGGAAATAGGCCATCTAGAGATAAAGAAAGGATACTCATGTACAAATAAAGTAAGATCATAGTAACAACCCATGAAGGAGACCGAAAAAAAAAAAAAGAAACAGTATTTGGAGACATTGGGGGGTATTATCAATATCAATAAAACAAGACTGAGAAAACTGATACACGCCCGAGAAAGAAAAAAAGAAGAAAAAGGCTTCTGTGAAACAAAAAAGCAAAGAAAAAAAATACCTCAAAACGACTCTAAATGCATCCAAGCGTTGACGGGGATCATAGAAACACCCATTGAAGGGCCGGGTCGTTATTTCGTAGTGTCGATCAGGCGAGATCAGGCACTGGTGCATATGAATGCTGGCGTTCCCATGGGGAAGGGCCTATCCTCCGAACGCCACGTATCGGCAGTGGGCCGACAAGATAAAAAACAAGAAAACAAGAAAGAGCAAAAAGGCGAGAAAGAAAAACAACAAACAACAAACTAGAAACTAGAAACTGACTTCGCCCGCGTCGGTTTCCATCATGGTCTCATCCCAATACTGAGCAGACGGTCTCTCACGAGCCGCAGGTTGAGAGCCCAGCGCGATGGCTTCACCTTCACCGCGTTCCACAAATTCATCCAGACTGACCTCTTTCATGATCCGCTGGAAATACATCCGGAGTGTACGCAGGCCACGCAGATACCCACGATCAATGTCGTGCGGGGTGTGAGGTGGACATGGCGTATCTGAGGGAAGTTCGTCCTCGCCAGTGACGCAATTAGCGAAATCGACAATCTTCAATTGAACGTTCACTTTGCTCTGGCCGTCTTTGCGGGTTCCATGTTTGAGTGACGTGTGTTCACCAGAACGAGGCGGTTCTTGATCAGGTGGAGATTGTGGTTCTCCGTCATAAAGAATCAAGAGACTGCTAGCATAGAGTCGGTAACTATCCAGCTGTCGAATCATGTGCTCCAACAAAGCTAATTTCTCTAGAATGACAGGGATCTTTTTGGCTACGCTGGCATAGTTGACACCGTCATAAAGGAACCGAGTGAGCGCATCCTGGAACTCACGACCGGATTTCAAATCTCGTCCGAAATACTTGTCTTCGAAGATGTACTCCTGCTTTTTGACGTTCCAAGTTTGCATGCCACAGAGTCGCACACCCAGCTGCTGCGAGGTAGTGGACTGACATTTCCGTCGCTGAGACTTCTTCTTCTTCTCATTCGCCTCGATACCATACTGCCGAGTGCCCATCTTCAGATCTAGCACACATGGTTTATTCATACCAGCTGTCAGATCCTCAAGGAGAAGGAAGAACTGCACTCTTTCATCCTTTCTCAGCTGTGCCTCTTTAGGGTTGCTGGGCAGGATCGGGTTGATAGGTTCTTGTGGTCTGAATCGGTTTGGATCAGAAGTTCTACTAGAAGCAAAAGCTTCGGTGGCGTGGTAACCATTGGTCGGGTTACTTTCCGACACTGGCGAAGTTGGCCGCTTCGCGGTGGAAGAAGCATTCGACATTGAGGCATCGGCTTCCATGGAGAAAATCTCATCCTCCTTGTCACCGCCATAATCATCGTCATCGAAGAACATAAGCTCTCCATTATTGCGGGAGTTTATGCTGCCACGTCTCCGGAGGCCACTCCCGGAATGCCGCCGTCTGTGAGGAGTCCGAGAGACCGAGCTCGCTCGGTTCTCTTCTTCGGTCCGGATCTTCTCTAGGCGGTTTTGGTTGGCATCGAGGGCCGTGGACGCTGATGATGAAAGAGCAGGACCTTCACTAGGGGGCGCCTTTATGTCAATCGCTTCTGTCTTTAGAGCTGCGATTGGCCCAGGGACGGGTCGTTGATCGCTAGCTGTGCGGTCTTCCGATAGGTTCTCTCGGCGGTGGGCAGTGGTGGGCATGTCGGAATTAGCTCTTGGCAGATGGACATGACCTCGAGCATGTCGCCGATGATGATGAATGGCAGGAGGGCTGAATACCTCGCGGAGAACCTGCTCTTGAAGCTTGAGATTGACGGTCGTGGCGCCCCAGATCTTGGCCCGCTTGCTCAGAGCGGATGTATCAGATTCCGCTGACATACCCTTGAGGCCGTCGACGGATCGAGCGCGGTCTATTGAATCGTCTGCTGTCCGCGGTCGCTGCTGGTGGGTAAAAAGGTCCGCAGGGATGATGTGGCGATTGTTCTCAAGAATGACTTTGGGGATGACGCCTGTAACTTGGGACTGGCTAACAATTCGCTGTGGCTTCTGTGATTCTGCTGCCTCGTGAAGCTGAGAGCTGAGCGCTGAAGTTCCATTGGCAGGTGTCGTCTCTGAAGTTATTCCATCAGCAGAATCAACCTGATCCTTTCGTTTAGATGTCTTGGAGAAGGTGACGTTCAACACTCCGATGTATCTGACAAGAATATTAGTATTCGATACGCTAATAACCATCTGCTTTCCGTGGAATAGATTTTACGTACTTTGGGAGAAATACAAGCATATCTGGATGCCTCCGTTCAATGCGTTCGTAGAACTCATTCTCTCGGTTGTTCAGCTGTTTGCATACAGCGCGTCGGGAAAAGCGGAAAACGGTTGTGTGCCCGCCAACCTGATGGCGATAGGGCTTCAACTCCACGGCACCAAGAGGCCCCGGGGGCGGGGGTTGGGGGCGAGAAGGAAGTTGGGAACGCTGGGTCGGTGTGGCAGTCGGGGTTTCGACCTCGTCAACAGATTGTACACTTTCATCTGCTGATAGTGGTTCGAGTTCGGAATCGTAGATTGAATCGCCGGATTCAGAGATGGTACTCAAAGGCTTTTGTGGAGAATGGATATCCCCATAAAGGATCTTACTTTCATTCTTAGATCGAAAGGATATATCCACATGGCTGATTTCCTTCTCGGGAGAATCGCTACGCTCTTGGGGTACTAACATCAGCTCATGACCTTTCTCTGCAGACGACACCTGACCCGGCTGCACATCGAGAGGGCCATCTGGAAATTGTTGTAGGCTATCAACCCCATCACGCACTGTACGCTCGTGAGGGAAGTAAACGGCAGAGGAGATCTGCTCATTTTCCTCCTCCTCAACCCCAAATTGCCCTGATCCTCGGTCCTCTTCCTCGAAAGAGTCAGACGGAGATACTTCGACGTGAAGATCCTTCTTGAAGTAGTCCCGGCTGCGCTCTGAATATTGAGTTGGAATGCTCTTCGAGAAAGAAGATCCATGGCGACCGCCAGGCGTGAGATGAAAATTTCGGATCTCCTCCAGCAAGTTGCGGGGCAACGATGTAGGGTGACGCTTGGAGGGCTCATGGTCATGCATGATGTGGGGCAACTCAACCTGAGGTGCAGGTTGGAAAGATGGAGCATCGGCAAGTGCGGAGAGTGATATGCTTTTACGAAGCGAAGTCTCCTGCTCTGAACGAGGTAGTTCTTGTTCATAATCCATGATGCGATCCCTCAACTCCGTTTCATCTTGTGGTCGGCCGCGATCCTCCCGTCGTTTGCGATCCGGTGAAGAAGCGGTGTTTTCTTTGAAAAGGCCCAGGTAGTGGCTGGATTTACGGCTGCGCACATTAGAAGCCGGCTCCGCGTTGGTCAGATTGGCTTCAATTGAGCTGTCAACTCGACCACGACGACCTCTGCTAGGGCTTCGTTCAACCGCCACCGGGGTCTGAGGGGTTTCTTCTTTCGGGCTGTAGGATAAGGCACCCCGACTGACCTGAGAGCCCTGGCCAGAGGATGGGATGGTCAAAGAATGGGAGGTACGAGGGACATCATCTAGTGTGGACGGGAAGAGATTCCGTTCAGGTAAAGTGCCTTGAAACCGACTGGTTTTCGTACCTGTGTTATCCAATGGCACCTTGTACCGCTGAGATCCGCCCAACTGGGCCTGCGCACCGGCCTCTACCACGGTTTTCTTTGGGTGATCAGTCGGCGAGGTGGATGCGCGTAGGAGAGACAAACGAGGGAGATCGGTTGAGAAGAGAGTAGAGGAACGCAATGGAGAGTTTCTGTGGACGTCAACTTCCATGCGGGAAGGGTCGACGTTAAAACGATGGGGAGAGACCTTGGAGAATGCACTTGGAGACACGGATGCATCGTCAAGGCTAGGGATCAAGTTGACCTGGCGTTCATTGCCCAAGGCCTTTTCGGGGGGTAATTGTGGGGTATTTGCGGCACTATCTGAGGGAAGGTAATGAGTAGCGAAAATGCTGTCACGTTCTGACAGCTGAGGCCTGTAGACGATATCCGGGTGCGCGGTATTCTCCGGAGGTGTGGTCGCGGTCCTTTTTAGAGGAAATAATCGTGATGCGGGCTGAGACCAAGAATGGGTGGGGGATTCAGCGCGCGATGGTGATAATACCTTCTCCCCCTGGGACAGATGCTGGGTTTGCCCCAAGTGATGACGTGGGGTAGCCTGGGTATTGGAGCAATCATGTTGGGCAGGCGTAGCAGGTGTCACCAGGGGACTAGGCAAGGTATCTTCGGGAACGGACGGCGAGTTTGACATGGGGAGGACATTGGTCAAGTACAGGACGGGAGGGTATGGAAGCGGAAACCGGAGTGGTTTAGGCGTAAAGAAAAAAAAAAGAGGATTTAAGACTAAGATAGATGCCTAGGACATGAGGAAGAAAGATTGGCGTCAGAAAGAATTTCCAACTATTTGCATTCAAGGGGGTGGGGGAAGGAGTTATTGGGGGGGCACGTTTAGGCAGAGAGAGATCTTACAGGCTAGTAAAAAGCCGCAAATCGGTTAGAATGCCGGGGATGAAGAGTTCAAGGAGTTAAAGGGAAAGGGAGATGGGGAAGTTTGAAGAGGCACAGTCTTTGATCGTCACCGCCCTTGAGTGGATCCGATTTAGGGGGGGATTTAGGGGAAAAAAATAGGAAAAAGAATAAGAAAAATAAAAAGATGAAGATGAAGATATTGAAAATAGAAAAAGAGTGAAAGGAAAAGAAAATAGAAGAAAGATGAAGTTATTTAAAAAAAAAAAAAAACCGAGCGGGGAGTTTGCCTCTTTTCACTTTCACCTTATGCAAAGAATATACAGCTTCCTATACAAGTACTACAAGACTACAAGACTATAAGACTTGGTCTATTGTGCAACGTCTTACAGAGCTTCTCTTCTAGTTAGTTGTATCTTTTGGACTGGGATTCCTAGAGTATTGAGATTGAGACTAATATATATATATATATATATATACATGTCGGTATCTTTATTCTCATTCCTATCTTGTATGATCTACCAATCACCTGTCTCAATTCATAGTGTGCAGCCATGTTGATCGCCAATAGGTGTCCTTGATTCACCTCTAGTTAGTTAATGATCTCTGTAACATAATATTTTCATATCTTACTTAGGTAGTACCATCTTAATATCTTAATATCCGTTAAGCTCACAAACTAAAATGACCAAGGCTTATATCTCTTTCACAGTATGTCCCCGATAAAGGAATTAAAACTAAACGAACTAGTTAAATAAACTAAAAAAGCAATCTCAAATTAATTGCCCCCACTTTGACAAGCCACGAAAAGGACCTTATCTCGAAAAAGAGATGTCAACTGGTAGTACATGGCCAAGAGGAAGCGGTATACTCTGTACAAGAATTAAAATTCTCAAAGCTGCTGCCTGTGTAGTATCATATTATCAACTTATCAACTCGGTAACTATAATATCATGTTATAATCCCAGTATATATATCTATCGTTGGATGTCGCATTTGTAAATTGTTCGGCATATACATTTAGTACTAGGTAGAATGTCCAGATAAAAGGTCATATTCTTTATATTCCACAAAAGCTTAGACATAAAAAATAATAGAGATATTTAGAAATAATAAATACATACCTAGATAAACCACCCTCGAACTACTCCCTAGTCAAAAAAACCAACAGCGCCTAAGTGTGATTGTGATGGGAGAAAAGTGATTGGGAGCCGAGCGGGTTGTAATCCAACCAGAGTCCTCAGCGAGGTGAAGAACATGCATTAGGGGCCAACCACCAACCAGGATGAGTATTTCAACGAACCAGAGCTTCGTGGAAGAAAAAGAGAGGAGAGATCCCCGCAGACCTCTGACTTTTGTACTCCCCCGCTTACAAGGCTCCTATGGTCTTCCACTCCTTAGTTTGATGCCGGCTTCCTTCCACCATGCGCCTTCGTTCACACTTGAGGCCTTATAGCCACTGGAACCTTATAGATCCTATTTTCCACTATCGATCGCATGTTCCTTAACAAGTGTTTCTTCTTCTAATACCCCATGTTGATCCCCGCCAGAAAGCTGTTGAGTCGCGTGTCATACAGCTTCCCACTTTCAATTATCTACCTTGCGATCAACTAAATCTACTATTTTACGACAGAGTAATCTCGATCAAAGTTGGATCTATTTATTTGATATTAGGTTCACGAGAAAACCGACTGTCTTGACTTCAAAATGAGTCGCTTGAACGTGGACACTACAGTAGGAGGAAACCACCAGAGATATTCGTTTATGGAAACACCACTCGAAATGCACCCATCATCCTACCAACGGGACTTAGCCTCGCCTCCGCCGGACCAGAGTGCGCCCCCGCAGCATTCCGCAGTGGAAGAAACTCCGAAAGAGCACCAGCGAACGTGGTCATATGCGCCGAGTGAGAAAGAGCAATTTCAGCATCAGGGAATAATCCCGGATTATGCAAACTGTCCGCCCATCGAGCAGCACCCGGCCAATTATGCGCCTTTGGTGCATAATCAGCAGCAGCAGCAGCAGCAGCAGCAGCAGCAACAACATAACACTTCAATGTCTCCTCAGTCATACGCAGTTGCGCCCGAGCACCAGCAGCACGCCGCTCAACCTTATACCCAATCATATACCAGCCAGTCGTATACAAACATAGCCGAACAGCAAAGTCACACCATGTCTCCTCATACATATGCAACCCAGTCGTATGCAAACATACCAGAGCAACAGCAGCACGAATGGCACCAACAGATCGGCATGACCATATCTCCTCAGTATGCGAACGTACCTGAACAACAACAGTACAGCACCCCGATGTCTCCCCACTCATATGCGAGCCATCCATATGCGACGCAGCCATACACCCACCAGGAACAACAGCACAGTATCGAAATACCCACCCAGCAATATGCCTCGTACACCGAACCTCCCAGCTCACCACCCCCGAACTCACCAGGGCCACTGCCCCTGAAAGTAAACCCCGAAGCTCCACCACGGAGCGAAACCATGCCCATTGCTCCGGATGAAAATCCCCTCCAGTCACCCAAGTCACTGTATTTCCCTCCACCCACCAGAGCGACCACATCGCACGCTGTCCAACCAGATGACCTGAGCGCATACCACCAACCTGGCCAAACCACGCATCCAAACCAGGAGATCAAGGGAGGAGGATGGAGCAACGGACTGTGTGAATTTTCGAATTTCGGAATCTGTTGCCTGGGACTGCTATGTCCGTGTATTTTGTATGGGAGGACACAACGCCGACTCTCGATGAAATCGAAGAAGGAGGACCCGACCAATATGCTTGGATATGAGACCTGCAACGGGTCATGCACGGGGATGGGATTGCTATGCGGATGTCAATGTAAGTCCCAAGTCCAGTTCCAAGCTTGAGTGAGGTCTAAAACATCGCCACCGAGCAACCCACAAAAGAAAGTATCATTCTAACAGCACAACAGGGTTACTGGCCACAGTCCAACACACACGAACGAGAAGGGCATATGGCATCCAGGGTAGTATCCCATCGGACTGCGTGCGGGCGACCTGCTGTACATGCTGCACGTTGATTCAGGACGAGAAGGAGATCCTGAAGCGTGAGGAATACCGATCTCGTGCGGCTAGGGAACGGAGTGCGACTCTGCTCTCCCCGTATACTACTCCCGGGCCGATGTCGTACGGCCCGCCACCGAGGTAATGTGCTATATCTAGCGAGAGGGCAGATTTCGATGGCGTGGAGTCTTGTGTATATAGTCTATGCATTGTGATGTGAATAGCGTTTGTTATTTGATATGTCTTGAGTTTTGTACCACGGAGTATTCCGTAGCTTGTCAGCTTTGCCCACTTAAGTTGTGAACAGGACGTATAAACAGGGCATGGTGGGGCCTATTTTACCTTAATAAAAGAAGGGAAAATCACACGATCTTGTTAATAGGATGAACTCAGTGGCGATTAATTTGTGGGTAAAGAGAGGTAGAGTGAGGTCGCGAAGGAAGTGTCAGTAGCCCAACCCTTAGGATTTACCGCATATATTTCTCAGACAAGCATGTCCTGATGCCATGCACATTGTGCGGAACCTTCCCATCTCCAAGGCACAGAAGTTGTGTTTTTCTGGCATTTTCATTTTGGGATTCTTGTACATATGTAAGCCTTAATTCGTCTGGTCATCCTGATCGAGCTTTCCACAAAGGGAGATGACATTACCTGTATGCATAATTTCTGCTCCAGATCACATCTATAAGAACTTCCCACTAACATCCGACCAGATAACGAAGTCCCAGTAAGTTTTATATTTTTAAGGGGTAGGTTGTGCGGTTGGAATCGAGGTTAAAACCAGTGAGTATTGTATGATGAAACTTGCGAAGAGCCAGGTTTATTCAGTCGAATACTCTCTGCCACTACCGACCGATTAGAGAGTTTGCTTTATTCGAAGAAAATAACCTAAGACCTATGCTCCACCACACCACCACTCATCCTAGTCCAATTGAATTGCCGCATGTCTCTCCCGGGGTCGGATAATTCGATTATCCCAGTCCATCTGACGGCGCAGGGCGATTTCCTCCACACCAGCATTCTGCGCAATCAAACAGCAGGTTTCCTGCCACGCGTCATATGAGATAGTAGGCCGGCTTTAATCCGTCCATTAGGAGCGCCGAAGAAGAATGCCGAGCGGTCTCCTGTGGTGCACGGAAGCAGGCCAAGTTACCAGCTGTGCAACGCTGGCAGGTCGTCCCAAGACCGGGCTTATAGAAAGGCCGCTCAAACACTAGGGCCCTCTTATCATCAAAGGCCACACGCAGAATACAATATAGATATATCTCCTCTGTACCGAATGTAGTCGATCGTAGTGCCGGGTTGATCAACGCGTTTGGGAAGCCAGTTTTCAGACAGTCCAGCAGGCTAATATCCGCGCCGTACTAGAGTCGCGCGACCCACGAGGTTTTGCCTATAGCCGGCTACGAGGTTGGGAGTTCTTCTATATCCGAGCTGCGAGTAGAAGAGACCGAGAGAATCGAGGTATGACTGTTAGACTGCCGGTAGTGCTATATACGGGATGCGGCTAGGGTGTGTCATGTCGGGCGACGGAGCTCGTGAAGGTATAGGGGCCGGAAAAGCCTCATCGATCCTCTCTAGCGCTTAGCCGAATTGTAGGGATGCCATTTCGGTACGACACTTCGATAGTATAATAGCATAAGTCAGTTTTAAACTCCGATATAAGGATTCGGGCTATACATCCATAGCGACAAAGTCGATATAGCGTGTGGAATAAGCCCAGGATCCGCCGTATATAAGTGAGATGATAGTCTATGTGAGACCATGTGAGACCAGGCGAGGTGTGTGGACATGCATCGAGCCCGCTGTTAGAATTGTCACCTTCTGCCTGTTATATGCGGTCTTTATTTAAGGTCATGCATGTCAACGCCTCTGACTTGCAGTTCTGTGGTATAATCTGGCGACTTGTATGTGATGGTTGTTGTGTTGTTCGAGTATCCGGACCTGGTGGAACAACCAGGTGACATTGGTTGGTGAGGTAGATCGAAAGAGACTGTCGGTCGATCTAGTGTGCTGGGGTCCGATGGCATTCTAGCCAATATGTCATCAACAGAGCCCAGCCGGCGAAGGGGGTATTAATGGAGCGAGAGAGAGAGAAGAAAGGTTGATTGCTATTGATATGCAGAGAGAGCTACTTATGGGTGGTGACAGCCTAACTTACCTTTTATTCCTTTTATCCTAATCGGGAAACAGAGGCTGATTTCCTAAACACGTGTTATTCAAGTCATTACGCTAGCTTACCTTACGAGAGTGGTGATGTGGGAGATGGCAGTAGGGCAGTAGGTAGGGGATGGTATTTCAGGGGGTAGCATTAGTACCCCCAATCGGGTATAGCCCTACAAAGTGTGAATAGCTTCAATACTTCGTACACGCAATGGTATTAATACTAGGCGGTGATCTAATTCGTACGCGGTGAGAAAGGGTGGTGAGCTAATCGGTAAGAAGTTGGAATAGATGCCTGGAAGGTCAGGCAGGGGGTCAAATTAGACATGGGGGGGGTCGCAGTAGCAATCCCCATAAGATATACGTGATATATTAGCAATGTATTCAACATGCTTCTGCGGCCACGGAATGCGGGTCAAGAGACATGTCTTTAGCAGGTGCGATTAGCGAGGAAATGGAAGGGTCCGGGTTCAATCCTTCTATCACTATACCACAGAAAGTGTTTATTTCTCGACGATATGATAGACTAATTTGATACATTAGGGCTCCAGTCTACGATGGCCCAAGCTTTCGGCATATCTTGCCAACTTTGCGTTTTCGACAGTTTGAATTTGCCCAGAGCCACGTTCTTTAGATGTCAAAATCACTAGTCTTGTATACACAAAATCGATGAGGAATGCTTCATTCATATGACACCCACTCAAATACGTTCGAGTTTAGCTCTAATTTTTGTCCGCTGATAGGATCTTCAAAAGTGGCAGTCCGATGGGACCCCTCCATCTTACATAGGACAAGCCTAGTCTCTAGGAGAAGGTCAACTCCGAAAGAAGGGTAAGCGTGAACCTCTTCGCTGAATTTGTGATCAATGCTTCGAAGGAACCCTTCAACGGATGCTGCAGCCAGAACACTTCGCACTGGATGCTCTCGGGGCAACAAGGTTGCTGAGGCAATATGCTCAGGTATGAGATAAAAAGTGTTGGTATCAACCTTTCGGTTAAACTTGGTGTTGTCTGGATGAGGGTTGTGTTTTAAGATGTTCCTAATGTATTGGGCCATTATAGTTTCCAGCCCAATAATATCGTACTTGTCGGCAAGTCTTGCGAGCTCCATGGCGGCCGAAATATGCTCTCCTGGGTCTTCTATCCCAAAACTGATAGTGCGATGGTATAGCCATTGAATGAGTGCTTCAAGACTGCGCACCGAGACATCGTCCTCAGTCTCTTCTAGAGTGGCCGTTTGCTGTTGTGACTCTAGAAATTCACCGTTGAACATTTTCGAGAAGACTGGCGATTCCGCGCAGAGAAGGCCTTTGGAAATTATATATTCCTTGTTGCTAGGCTGTACTCGAAGTTTGACGGAAGGGCCTTGATATAGAGGAAGGATACTAGAGATTAAAGTGGTCAGATAGCCACTTCTCAAAGATATCTCAGGTACTTACTTGGCCACAAAGTGCTCAGCACTTCCTTCGGGGGCGTCGGTCATTATATGCTCAAGGGTAGATCTACCCACTATTATGGATTATGGTCAGTTATCGAGAACGACAAGTGTGGTTGGAACGCTGGTCGTGGGGCATCGAGATAGTCGCGATTTCCGGAAGTACTGTAATGCTGTGGCAGACAGAAAGAGGGGAACAGAGCAAGGCACATTCTCGCATTGTACAGCCAATTTCCTGTAAAATACACCTACTACAGTGACTGTTCATAAGTTTTAACACCCCCTTTAGCCCCACCCATATACCGCCTTCCCTAATCGTCTATACCGCCTATATGAAATGAACTGGTAGACCTCAACTCTCTTGAGTTCATGTCATATATCTGGATATTTTGGTTTATTGTCCTAAAATGATATCTAGCCTTTTGTAAACAATCATTAAAAGCCAGAGATTTTGATTTATAATGGTATTGAAGAAAATCTTCTGACCGGCAGAATATTATATAATCACAGTGGTGTGGGGCAGGGGTGTTAACACTTTTGAACAGTCACTGTATATGATGTCATACTACTGTATTGTAAGATACACCTACCAGTCTAGAAAGCGGTCTGAAAAGCGGGCCCTTATCCCCTGTCCAATCAGGAGCCACCGCTTCCGGATCTATCATCCGGGAGTCCAGACACAAGAGTGCGGAGGTATAACTGAATTCGAATGCTACTGTACGGATAGGAGTTTTTCTTTTGTCAATTCAAATTTAATTTACCTCACAAGTCCTTAAGAATCTAAATTGAATCTAAATTGAATCTAAATTGAGCTATATTGCTTCACGTCAATCACTAACCCTCTTTAGTTTTATAGTATCCCTGCCATCGACAAGGAAATAAGCGCATTGCCCGGGCTGGTCCCGAATGCGTTGCCTACGGCGTATGGAATGCGATATTGACCTGGCAGTTTCCCATCGTTGATGGCTATCAGGACATCTGTCTGGGACGAAGGGGAGAGGCAGATGAAACAGTATCTCAGTGCAACCCACAAGACCCGTGCTCCACAAAGACGGACCCTTGTTTACGGTATTACTACCGTGGGGAGACACTTTCGGGCGTTTAAGGACTCGGATAAAACAAAGGATGTTGTTCACCGGGTTCCGCGTGGCGTTCGAAAGAAGCCTACTCCCTTCGATATTGGAGATGAACAAGACCGTCGTGATATCGCGAAGATCCTCGATCATATCAGAGACAACCATTGAGCCTTGGAGGTGTTCATTGTGGCTGGATCCATACTACGAAATATCTCAATTTCATTGATACATCTAAAACTACCGAAGATAATTTATCGTACAAAGGAGTGGAAAGAGGGTAGTGGTGTATGAGTACGAGTCTGTGGCGATGACATCAGAGGGGAAGCGGGGCCAGGGTCGGGGAGGATTTGGTAAGCGGTGGCCGGACATTTCAATTACGGTATTTCTGGCGGCTGCCTAAGGGTACATTTGATATAATCGGATAGGTCCACTTCTAATCGAATTAGGTACAGCGCGATCTAGGTGGGGCATGGGGAAAGAGAGTAAAAGAGTTTGGCGCTAAAGCTGATTTCACCTCTTATTGCACAGTCTCGCGCGCACGTACATCCGTGTTGACTATTCCCTTTCTCTCACTTCGTTCGTTTCACAAGAAAATGGGTCAGAGCCATAGTAACCGTAATAGGTATAGCGTGTTTCGAAATAGAGTTCGAGAAAGAAACTCCGTGTGCAGGTGAAACTGATTTTGATCCATCCCGTATAACTTGCTCCCAATGTGCACACGGTGCAGTGCTTCGGGAATGCGGTGTCACTACCTACGTGTTCTTTGATTGTTTCTCGGAGCCTAATGTCAAGGGAGGATAACATTCTTTAGGCGGCGTACAAAAGCATCACTGTTTCAACGACATAGGTATCGTAAGACTGAAAAGTATTTTGTAACACCCCGTAACACAAATAGAAAAGCCATCGTAATATGTCTCGTTGACAATTGTGCTGGTCCTGATGTCCTGCAGAATGACATACAATTTGTTTTCAATCTCAAGGCGATAACTTGGGTTTAGCGGTCGTGAGAGGTATGATCGTCCTGTCCCTCTTTGCTTATCGGTTTATCTTTAATATCTGCTTGGTGAAGGAGAGGACTCTCATCAATACTCGCGCTTTTCATATGCGTATCTTGGTTGGCATCTTTGTCAACGTTGCTAGAGGCTGGGACGGGGGCATAAGGGTGCGAAATGCTTTCCCGATAAGGATGGGATCTGCCCGTTTGAATAGCGCCGTTATTAGTCTCGCGATGAGCGGAAGAAATAGCGAAATCGCCAGAGTCAAAGTATGTCCGTTCCTACCGGTCATTAGTTATCGCGCGTTATACGAAACTGTATTCTGTGTACCTTAGGCGTTTGAGCTAGTAAGCCTCCACGCCGCAGCTTTCCGTACTTTTTGAGACTGTTCTCGGATTTAGACAACAGCGGAGAGGATCATTAGTGTCGTTCGTTCCAGGAAGGGTGGGACGTACTCCGAGATCTGGTCCTCCTGGCTGCATTCTGAGAGATGAGTTGTGTATTTTCAGATGATTTTCCAAGCCTGCGATAGGGACTGCATCTGAACAGGGAATACTAAGATTCTCGAGATTATGATGTTCGTGACGTTATTTGCCCTGCGCGTGACCTTGGGACCTTCCAGGTTCCAGGGTTCCAAGGTTGGGATCCAACGGCGATCGATTAGTCAGCTAGATCGGCTGGGCAATTGGGAAGCTGTACTCCGTACGGATTAAGTCGTCATTACCAGAGAGGCATATTGGTATTCCCGAGCTATTCTCAATACAATGAATGAATCCTGGCATTAGGGCTCGAGAAGTAATCAAAGAGGTGATGTAGTGGTAACCCAGGCAACCTGCAGGAGCTTTCGCCTTCCATGTCGGACAATACTGACGAGCTTTTCCAAACCCTAATCACATGCTGCGCTAACCCGTATATGGTTATTTCCGTATTTGAGGATCCGTCACAAGGGCTGGATGGTATAATACTAGACGCAAAGGAACGGCTTAATAAGGTATCTGTTGTGTATTGTTACGGTACTTCACAAGACCGACCCCTCTTCCCCTCTTCTGACTACCACCGCCAGACCTCACGAAATCGCACTGAAGGCTCAAATTTGAAAGAAGTTGGAAAACAACATGCAAATCCCTACGGAGATATACGATCATGTAAGGCCTAGAATTGTGTCGGTTGATCTTTTTGCTTGGTGCTTAACATTCCTTACAGATCGTTCATCGTGTTTGGAACGTATACAATGAGATCTTATATTTGGAAGACGATGCCAGGAAATACTCAACCTTTAAAGGCGAGGCTCGACGGGACTTAGCCAACCTACGCCTTGTCAATAGGGCCTTCTGCCGCAGCGCATCACCTTGGCTGTTCCGGCATATCAATGCAGAGTGTACTTCCTCGCTGGTGACTCCGTCTCTAGAGCGGCTTATACGGTTATCGAAAACCCCGTATGCTACATGTGTTTGTCAAATTGACTTCGGCTTTAAGGAAAGCCGTCCGTCTGATGCCAGCACACTATATATCGAGGCCCTAGCAGAATGGCACTCCTCCCTTCTAGTCAAATTCACCAATCTCAGGGCCCTTGGATTTCACGAACCGCCCTTATCATTACCGCAAGCCCAGAGAGCAGTGTATATGGGCACAGTTATCTCTATGTTGCGTTACTTGCCGCTTCCAAACCTGTCAGAACTTGAAGTCAGATTTCCTATCACCCACGACTTTGGACGTTTCTTTCCGAATAAGACCAATTCTTTACAAATCCCTATCGAAGATATTCTACAACATCTTCGACACCTAGAACTATGCGTTTGTGTATACACGGACTCGGCGGACCAGAGGCACATACAGACGCCAGTTTTGCCGGAATATGCTGCTCTTCCCAATAGCACCTATGCTCCCCATTTATTCAGAATGGTTGAAAATGCGCCAAACCTCGAATCACTCATATTGTCTAGTGTCAATATTCTAGATTTCGACTCTGTCACCTTTCCATCTACCCTTTGTCTAAAGTCTCTTCATCTAGGAGGGGTTTCAATTTCATCCGACGTTCTCCTTTCGCTTATCAACCAATCTGCGCATAGACTGAAGTACATCAGTTTCTGGCTGGTGAAATTAAAGTCTGGGACATGGCAGCAGGTGCTATTGCAAATGTGCAAGTTACCACGCCTTCTCGATATCAACATCGATTATGGTGGATATACATTGACCGGATCGAGCTCTCATCTGGCCGACAGGCTACTTCCAAGTCCGGATTGCCGTCCAAATATTGAAACGATGCATAATCTTGATTTGACTGAACTTGGCAATCTACAGTGGCAAGTCAATTCGAACAGAATCGCTATGGGATTACAACCTTTCCCCGATACAGACTATCGACATATCAATAAGCCATCACTGGAGTTCGAAGGGTGATTTCTTGTAACTATCAAGAAGCTTAAACAGACAGGGCGATTTTAGTCAGGTTGAAATCCAGGGGATTGATTTTCAATAGGCTAGTTCAGCCCTCTATACTTCCAAGAGAACGCGTTCCTAGGAGTGGATATAATAGGCGTACGACGAAAGTAACCGAGGTGGGGGCATATTGTGGATTTTCGTTCTTGTTGGCCATTTGTGGAGACCTTCAAGTCTTGCAAGGCAGATACAATCAGATATGATAAGCAGTGGCGAAGGTTGTGAATAAGCCTTACTGTCGAGCCTTGCCTACTACACTGACTCGGAACTGACTCGGACCTGACTTCTTGAAAGTACCGGCTGTTTGCAGTGATGCAACCTGCAAGTTGAAAATTAGAATTGTTGACAGATTGCCGTCTAAAGACTTATATGTTTGCCGATTTTGCATCGAACCTTCCAGCAAGTCCAAGCATGTAGTCCTAGATCTTTGTATCTTCCATACTGGTATTTTAAGCTCCTGGTAATTATTACCTGGTTAGGTACACATCGAATTATTTACGCACTATTCATATACGGATTAGCGCATCATGTGATTAGGGTTTGAAAGAGGATCTCTGTGTTCCTAACATGGAAGGCGATACCGGTCGCCACTGTAAACAGTGAGGTATATATAATGAGCTAGAGAACCAGGAATATCAAAATGTGATTAGCTTATCTCTTAGTCTCGCTGAGAGCGCCACTATACCAAAATAGGCAGTTACAGTGTCTATGGAAGGCGAAAGCGGTCGTTACTGTACTACAAAATATCTTACTTCCATTGATACATCTAGTTATACAACAGTCTACCTTATAAAGAGATTCACTTTTACTAGTGCACAATTAGCGTAGTATTTTATATAGTATTCTTATAAATGAATACTATCTTAGTATCTTAGTATGTAGTAGGTCCCCTATTGACTAGCAGCAATCACTGCCTGACACCTCAGTATAATACTACCAATCAGATCAGATAGAAATTCCTCCGGTGCAGTATAGGCCTCCTAAACCACACCACGAAGCTTCGATAAAGGAAAGTGTTGATCTCTATACTTTCTCTCAGTCTAATCCTTTGTCTAGTTCTATGCCTCCTGGATAGGGTTTAAATCAAGGCTATTCTATTACAATAACCCTAAGCTCGTCGAAAAAATCAATAGCCTCTTTAGTAGTATGCCTAGGAGTATTATCGTATATAACAATCGGATCTTACTCCCTTCTTAGACGGAAGAAGCGTTCTATCACAATACGTATAGTATAGGATTCACTATATAGGTAATTCAGATTTAATTCGGATTTAATTCAATTTAATTCTATGAAAGGACCTCGGGAGGAGGTATTACTTCGTTCTTTTTTGGTCCTTGTAATTCTTTTACACACAAAAAGGAAGCCACGATCGCTTTGTTCCCGACTTCAACGTGTTCGTGGAAAAAACACAAAGAATCCAAACAATGCGATTGTATTTTATCGAAACCATGTCCAGCCAATCCACAAAAGCATTGACTCGGTACAACTGGGAATACTAAAGACTTGAAAGAATTGAGAAATAGATCACAAACAAAGGCTTTTGTAGCCCTTTGGGATCTCTCTCTTTCTCTACCAAGAGACCGGAAATCATAAGTAGGTCATATTCCAGCAATTTCCCGAGTAGATCAATCAAGCCATTCACATTCAAACATCCAAGAACAAGGTCTACACTTTCTATTTCTCTCAGTTCAATAGATTCCAAATCGCCAATCACAATACCTAGGTATGTCCAATTCTAACCTAAGTTGCTTCCGCAACGAAAGAATGTCTCACCGGGACCAACTGCGCGCGCCATACCAGAGAACCTTCCAAAAGGAGTGTTGGGACTTTGTAAAAAAGGCAGAGGCTACGGCTAATCACGCCAGGAAATACCCAAACAACCATGAATTCGAGCCTAACAGTGCGGTTTACAATGGGCTTGTAAGTTTGTTGTCTCGAATCGCACGAGTAAAAGACACAGGACTTGATATGGTTGCAGAGACCCCAGTATGCTCTCTAGTTCTCAGACAGCGCAGCTACTGGTTTATCCGGGATCTTGCAGATCAGACGGAGTTTGAAGACGAATGCGATGCTATAGAGGCCCGTATAGAGGGACTTATGCAAAAGGTTGAACGCCACGAGATAGAAAATCTTTGGCTTGCCGGATTTCTTGAGTCTACGGCTTTGCATATCAAGGACCAATTTAGCGTATAACAAGTCTACCCTATAAAGATTCACCATAATTGAATTTAGCGTATTGTATTGAACATGTATAGCTATGATCTTGAATTTTTCCTTCTTTGCCTACTCTCTCTACAATACATATTGATTTCAATTTGACTTACCTGCGACATAATGAGGGCAGAGTCGAGTTTTGTTGGAGGAAGTCCCCAGGTGGTACTAGATGACGGTGGACCTTTTATGAGATACAGACACGGTGACACGGAGGCAGTTTCATTTTGCATTTGTAGCTGTTTGGCGTGTCTGATTACTGACGAGGGGATGATTTGGTCCATTTTATTGTTGATATTGCAGATATTGACTCGGACCTATGAAAAAGACCGGTTAATATTGTCACGGATGAATTGGGATTTTAATTAAATGTACAAGAAGCTCTATAATATAGACACCAAGAATGCTAGACGAAATCTAAATTTATATACCTTTAAATCGACCACCATTCGAATTCAGTCATATCCTGTACCGGCAATGTATGTTGCTGGCGGCGCCAGGTCCTGCGGGCATGTTTGGTGAACTCCTCTGGAGGAGACCAGGCGGCCATCCAGGTCTGAGGTTGTCTGAGAGTAGTTCTAGATTGTAGAATGCCAAAGCGGAAATCAAGTGCATCGACGGTGCCTGCAGGAGACGGCAGTCGCATGTAGTAACGGACGCTGTCAGGAATCTCCTCAGCCACATGACTAGTCATGATCAAGGCTTGATCCTCTGAGAGACCAGTCCACCGGAAATTCGACTCCATTACAGTACGGGGTTTGGCATTAAGGGCACGGCGTTTAGGCCTCTCGCCAATTTCCAAGAATTGCAAGCACCTGTTACGCTGTGCTGCAGATAGACCCGAGAAAGCTTCGTCGAGGATAACAATGTCCGGCTTGGCGACGATTGCCCGGAGGAAAAGCACAATACGTTGTTGGGCGGTGGTGAGCTCACTAAAGAGAATTTCATCCGCGTACCCAACAACGTGATCCATTAGTGCATATGTTTCTAGCCTGACGTGAGTCCGTTTCGTCATGAGCGGTAGGCCATCAGTCGATATTTTGGGCACCTCGCTCGTGACGTAATTTGGATCGAGCTGGGGTTTGAAGAAATGCAGGATTGCAGATATGTCTTGATCTCTTTCAATGTTCAGCTTCGGCTTTGACAGGAAAGTCTCGGCGAAGGCAGTCTCAAGCGCTTCGCGAATTGATAATTGACGTGGGAAGAACGCATGGATCTCCGGTGATGAGTGTCCAATGCGGGATTGCAGTTCAAATATCGAAATTCCTGGTTTTCCAGGTTCCGCAAGTCTGGATCGTCCGAAATGTTTGACGGGCTGCCCATACGCCTGCGGATGGTCGGATGTGATCAATGATAGTAAGGTCGTCTTGCCTGACCCATTGGGACCGAGGATCGCCCAGCGTTGCCCCCGACGAACTCGCCAGTGTAACCCATCCTTTACTTCACCATTCACATTCTGCTGCCAACCACCGAGTACTACTTTGTCCCCATACTGGACATGAACTCCTTCCATATCAATGACTGGCTCTCCGCCCAATGGCGCCTGGACTTCTGAGGACTTTATAGGATTCGTATGCGCCACCAAATCCGTAAGCAGTTCTTGGTCTAAGACACCAGCCCTCAAGTCTGCTTTACATTTTTTCAATATTTGCTTTTTCTCTTCGGGCAGAGAGTCCGGCTTCGACTTATTTGCAACGTAGCTCCAGACATTGAGTGTGTCCTCGATAGCCAGCCTTGGCCCTTGCAGGAGAACCTTATGGGAATTACCCACAACCATAATGTGTGTGATCCAGTCCGGCACCTTGTCCTGGGGGCGCAGAGCCAGAATGAGCCGTGGGGTTTTTTTCTTCGCTAGCTCATGAAGAAGTTTAGAGATCTTTCTCACTGCCACCGGGTCCAATCCCACTAAGTAGAGGTTAGAATGTCACAGGCGTCAAATGTGAACTCGGAACACCCACTGAATGGCTCGTCAAGAAGTAGTAGCTCTGGTTTGCTAAGAATCGCCTTTGCAATTCGCGCTCGGCGGGTTTGACCATTGCTTAGACACGAGACTGGCAAGGTGAGCAGATTTTCAAGTTCAAGACGGCGAACGGTGCGCTGAAGGAAATCCTCATCATGTAGGGTGCCTTCCTCCTCGCCCTCCATCGGGTTTAAGGAGGTCTGGCCACGCAAGTATTGCAGCAGGGTCCAGTCGGTTTCCTCCTGATAACTCTCATAGCGAGCACTGAGGTATGCGCCACGGACTCCCCCAATAGCCCCCGAGCCCTCGCCACTAAATCCAACATATTGGACGGCATTTTCCACAACACGTAACCGTGGGTCCTTGGCGGCGATTTCGTCTGTGAGGAGGTATGGATATGAACGTGCGTTGGGCGGGATACAGATGTGTTTGCCGCGGAGGATATTGAGGAGGTCGGTTCGGTCAGATGGGCCGATGATGGCCCAGTGTTGCAAAGGTGCCGCCTTAGCTGCGCCGGGAGCGCGAATACCGGGTAGAGTGAAGTTCAGGTTTGGGAAGAGAGGTGGATTAGACGGGTCTTCGGCGGTTGGATACTTCTTGTAAAACGTCCCATCTTGAACGCGAATGAACGGAATTTCAGATTTGAAACGGGTGGGGCGATAAGATGTAAGCTGCAACGCCCTGGGCCGCAGTTTGGTTCGGAGTAGCATCGTCGTCTACTGGAAAAGGCACAACAGTGCGGAGATTGGAGATTCGGGGTCAACATTTTAGAGGCCACGTGACTATATGCAACAATTCTAGATGCAGGGGTTAATATCGGAGCCCCGGTGGGATCGATCGATGGACTGCTACAATACAGGTAAATTTGGTGCACGATCACGAACGAGGTATTTTTCTTTTGCAGTGGCTATCGAAATAGGGGTTATACACTCAGGACTTGTCTTTTTATATATCATGTACCCTGACCAAAGGTCCCATTTTTTTGTCTCATCCCATTGTTGAATCAGTCCAACAACATAAATAACCAAGTCGCAAGATAATCCGAATTTTGATATTGATCATCTCTTACAGATGCCTAACTAGTTAACTAACTAGTTAGTTATATTGTACATTCTCTCGAACATTGAACCTGACTTCCCCACGTGACTGTTCCGATCTTATCGCATCCGATCCCGGGGCCGGATAGCTCTCTTTTTCGGATCTACATCGAGCGGCTTGATTGTTCGAGGTGTGTTTTGTATCCACCATCTATTGAGACAATTCGAAGTTGCAACTAATGGAGAGAGAGAGAGAGAGAGTTCCAAACATAAGCATGTCTTTCTTATAATTCCCACCAAGTAGTTATACCTGGGTAAATCCCAATATAGATATACTAAGCCGACGGGTAATGTTGCGGGTGTGGCCACCCGACGGCGAAACTTATCGGGAGCCGATTATCAGAAGTCGTCATGGACCCTTATATAACCGGTCTTACTCTTACCTCACTTCCCCACAAACCTTCTGCATATCTCGTGCTTTCTAATTACGGACTCTCACCTGGGCACGTGGCAACCACAATTCGCGTTGATCTGACATCAAAGAAATCACCGTGAACGGTCAGTCAACCACCATCCAAGTGCAAGTATCTACATAGAGAGAAAGAAGCAACATGACAGGCAGCATGTACTCTCCGGTCCTTGAGACCAGTCGGATCTTCTCTGAGTTGTGCGAGCAGTCGGAACGCTTCAACTTACCATCCGAGGTGCTTGCAAAGAAAGACCTCGTCTCATTCTCTACCAGTCATAATGAAATCTACTTCCCCATTCCTTTTAAAGAGACCGAGACTCTCGCCGCCCTGAAGGGCGTCGAAGGCTCTGTGGCCGCTGCCATTGCTGACCTGCGCTTTGGTGCTGGCGCGGAACCTCGGGGCATCCAAGTCAACCTCGAAGCTGCCACTGCCTTTGGATGTCAAGCGTACATGGCAAAGGTGGATGGTCTATCAAAGTTAGACCCGGATGTGAAATCCAAGCTAAAGGGTAAGTACTTTGGTATACACTGGTTTATGAAGCGACAGGACAATATTGACAGTAACAGATACGGATTTTCTGGCTGCCCAATCCAACGGCTACCGTCGTATGTCGGCAAATCTTTACAAGACTAAGAACCCAGATGAATACTTCCATATTCATGGCTCGCTGGAGGCTACGACGACCTTGAACATGATTGGGCTGGAGGGCCACCGGCCAGACTTGACTGACTATGAAGAAATCATCAAGGTCATTGAGAATAAGGTACAGCAATACACAGCTACCGAGCTTGAAGAGATGAACAAGGAGAGACGCCAGGCTGGTGTGACTGCTTACAAGCATGAGGACTTCATTAAGACCCCCCATGTAAGTTTTATACAGTGCTGTATCCAACTGCAGCAAGCAAGCTAACCCTTTGACAGGGAAAACTTAACGTCGAGGAACCTGCATGGAAAGTCAGCAAATTGCCTGGTGATCTTCCCCCAACTCCTTTTCCAGCTAGACGCAACGGCAGCAGGAAGATCCTTGAGGGCGTCAAGGTATTGGAGATGTGCCGTATCATCGCAGGCCCAACTGTTACTCGTATTCTAGCCGAGTATGGTGCCGATGTTTTGAAGATAACCAGCCCAACCCTTTCCGATGTGCCGTTCTTTCAAGTTGATGGTAACATGGGCAAGCTTGCAGCAGATCTTGATTTAAAGAGCGAGGCTGGACGGAAGGAGTTTGAGAAACTCCTGGATGATGTGGACGTTATCGTGGATGGCTATCGTCCCGGAGCACTGGATAAGCTTGGCTACGGAGCAGAGGCCATGGCTGCGTTAGCCAAAAAGCGCGGCAAAGGAATCGTTTACGTGAATGAGAACTGCTTCGGATACGAAGGCGAGTGGGCTGACCGCGCTGGATGGCAGCAGATCGCAGACTGCGTAAGTTACCGGATCCAATTTCCACAGACCTCGGATCAATACTTACCTTAACTACAGGTTACTGGAATTGCTTGGGCCCAAGGCCAGTTCATGGGCCTCTCAACCCCCGTTGTACCTCCCTTCCCCATCTCTGACTATGGCACAGGCTGCATGGGCGCCATCGCCGCGCTGACTGGTCTCTATCACCGCGCGAAGACCGGCGGCTCGTACCACGGTAAAGCCTCGCTGATGCACTACGACCTTCTCCTTTTTGCAATGGGCCAATACCCCGCTGATGTGCAAGAGGAGCTTCGTAAGGTGCAGCCGCCCGATTTCTTCAAGCTGCGTCACTGCGACAGCGTTGACCGCATCTCGTCGACTGTGCTGAAAGGCATGCAGGAGCGGTTCCCCCACTTGTACAAGCCTGCCGGTTCTGAGTCGGAAGGCCGCAAGTCATTGACAGAGATATGGTCATCGTACGCATATGGTGAGGATATCGAGGTTGTGAAGCCAGTTGCAGTTATTGGCGGAGTGGATAATCAGTTCGTGCGGTCTAGTCGCCCGAACGGATATGATCGGGCTGTGTGGGAGGATTTTGCCGTCCAGGAGGTGGATGAGAAGAAGTGTTAGTCCTTTTGGCATTATCTTCGTTCTTTTTCTTTTGCCCTTGAATATGGGGAATGCACTGTGCATAGATTGCAATTTAACCTTAGTCTCGCAAGTTATCTTGGAACCAGAATCTCCGACGTAGATGCAGTATGACCCAATAAAGGTACAACTCGGAATCGGAATGATAACACAGCGTAACCATTCTTGTGCTTGAACAAATCATACTATTGCTATGTGTATTGTAGGTATAGGATGATATGGGAGTAAGTCTAGACCAGTCCATTTACCGAGCCACTAAGCTCCACCAGACATATATATCTCCCTTATTTTGACAACATATCATAGTTATCTCGAGAACTTCTCAACTTCTTACGTGGAAGTGACCAGCTATAGATTAGATGACCCATCTAATGTGGGTCAGTCGGTGAATGACGAGCACGAGAGAATCCGGGATTTATCGAAGTTGGTTGTTTTCCTGCCCTGGGATTGCGAGAGATATTATTGTACTTTTCATCCAGTCTCTACAAGCTCAGACTCCGAACTGCATGAGGTCCCACAGGATATACCCTCCCCTAGCTATTCAACCAATGTGTTCAGGGTACAACTAGGATGGTTATTATCCTGGCATGGTCGATTGAAAAGGGAGAGGGTGACATGATACATCGCGGCCGTTGATGAGAGGCAAAACTCAACGCTATGTTGAAAGACCAATCACTCTCAACTACAAATGCCGGCCATCATTTCAAACTTTTATTGTCTTGGACAGCGCGGCATCCTCGCCAGCCAACCCTCTTCCTCGGAATGCTATCCTGGTTTCACAACCGTACGTCCAGAATTCACAATTTTGTAAATACCTGAGCTAACATTCGATGCAGATATGGACCTCTGTGAAACCGCCCAAAGAATCATGGATCTGCACAAGTCATAAGCTCAAATTGGGCGGTCTTGAAGCTCTAAATTCCGTCCTAACAAGTTAGTAACAACAAACCATGATATTCTTCCGTCAAAGCCTACCCCACTGAGGCTGGTGGAGATAAAAAGATCCTTCATGCCAACCTCTATTTGAATTGATATCAAATGCCCGGGTGGTCTAGTGGAATGATTCGCGTTTAGGGGGTCAACCCTGAACATCTTTAATACGCGAGGTCCCCGGTTCAATCCCGGGCTCGGGCCGATATCTTTTTTTTTCTCCTTTAGCTTAGCACGTCCCACGTCCCTATACCGCCCAGGAGGTTCGGGAACAAGGGCTCCGCCCTCGTTCCTCTGGACGTTAAATACAACAACAACAATAACAACAACAACAATCCAGTTGAATTGGTCCCCCGGAGTCCCGTTATCGGGAGCTTGCCAACCCGATCAATTGGTCAAATGAACGATACGCATATTCTCATCGTAGACGTCAATGATATCAACCTACAAGTAAGTTGGCTCGCTGCAAACTCAGTTCTGCCAAAGTTGCCCTCGCTTTCTCGTATATCAATACCCGAAAGCCATTCCTTGCGATCTCACTTATGAACATGGAGCAGATTATGGCCACGTTCATGCGAAAGCTTGGCTATAGCTACGACACGGCTTCTAATGGTAGTTGAAAATCCAAGTCGAAGATATGACTTGATATTGATGGGTTAGTCTAAAAGTTTGCTGAACACCCCATTGCTAACTGCGCTGTTAATTGTAGATTTATCAATTCCTATAATGGACGGGCTGGTTTAAACTAGCAAATCGACAACACGAAAAGGACCATGGTCTCCAACCCTCTCGCATCATGGCTATTACAAGTGTCGCTTCGGATACGATGCAACAAGCAGCATTGACAGCAGGTGTCGACGACTATTTAGTGAAACCTCTCTCTCCATAAACTGAAGAAGCTTATGGAACCTACACTCTAATCAGATACCATTTCCTGGGACTACAACCGTTCCCTCTAACGACTTTTGGAAAGCGGGTTGAAAATTCGCATTCAGCGTTAACCTTCCCGTGATACCATGGCATAAGCCCCAGGAGCAAGAAATTGAACAGCTCGATAAGACTCACACTTAACTGACAAGATATACAATCACATCGATGGTTTTCACCATATCATAGAAGAAATGCCACTGTCGAATTTACATTTATCCATGACCAAAACTCTAGAAACGCTTGTATACAGCCCAAATGCTGTCTCCGTGATCCACCATCCACACGGACTAATATTCTTTCAACATCATCCTTGACCCCACCCCACCAACTGTATATTTCCTCAATAATCTTTAGCACAAACTCCATAACTGACCCAATCTCGCCCTTGCGTATCTCCACCCCTCACCGAGCCTGATAAGGCACGCTCCCGCAAAAACCCCACACAATGTCATTCCTATTCGCTGTGCAACGCTGAAAGGATTCACCACGACCAATCATCTCCCTACCCCAGCCTAAGAAATAGGTACCCTAGCAGCATCAGCTGCATCCCACCACACAGACTCGGAGGTCGTGATACACATCCCGACAGCCAGCCGTAAGGCTTTAGACATAACAATTCCAACTACGCCATCGAGTCATCAGCTCGGTAACCACGCCGGTGAGATGTTTTGCTTGGACAGGTGCAGCGCCGTTGCAAGACCGGCCAGTCTAGCGCTGATTATTAGGGCGTCTATGGCGGGGTTTCTTAGCGGGGTTTGCTTTTTGCGTTGGCGGTCATCTTCATAATGCATGTTGCCAATCTGCTGTGCGTATTTGTGTCGTACATTATTAAACCTCTAAACCTCGAGATACGCCAATCTGTGTGGGTGGGTATGGCTTTCGAAAAGAGTTTGGACATGGGACATGGGTTGCCAGTTTATGTGTTGGTTTGGGCTGTGCTTACCTTGCATGGTTCGGATATTGCGGTGGGTTTGGTGTAACGTTCGAGATCGGGGATATTTTTCTTTTTGGTTCTTGGGATTTGGATTTGGATTTGGATTTGGATTTGTATATTGAGTATTTGATTTTGTTTATTTTAGATAGTCTTTGAGAGAAAAATATATTTGACCTCGTATACAACATACTTCGTAGTTTGCGTACGAACTGGGCAGGTATTCCCTGATTGGATAAATACTGCCGCCAAGATCATAAGTATATATATATCCCTGACCACAACTGACTATACAACAACTTGATATAGGAAGGGATTTGTTTCTATATGCGAGAACATGTACGAAATCTAACTTAAATTCAAGCACATACAACATCAATATTGACAGGCGAAGATAAACTAAAAACATATGCAAATTCAAACAAACTATCTACTTGATGTGACTTAAGCCCATATCACTATCACAACCACTATAATTGGCCCCCAACCCTCGGGTGGAGCAGGTTCATATGTATTTGGAATTGTACGACTATCACATACATGAATATTGTCTTTCATAGGGGTGATTTTGTCATGGTTGCATTTTATAGGCTGTTCAATGGGAAGTTCTCTAACGGATACCAGCAGGGTCATAGCGCGGGATTCCAAATTCCCCTAGGAAGCACTGACATATGTACACAAACAGGCCTCCCCCCTGAATAGGAGTCTTGCAACTCAACATCCCTTCGAAAATATCAAATAAAATCAAAATCAAACAGTGTACCGCTAATAAACGCCGCCAGCCAGAGGGGATATATGGCAAGATGCTCGAAGATATAAACTCCTAAATCAGAAAATCAAACAAAAAACAAACAAAAAGGGGCAAAAACAGGTATGTACGGTTCAAAGACAGACAAATAACAAAACCATGAATGAGGAATCAGGAATCAAAAATCGGGCCAAAGGCCGGGGTCCCTCGACATTCAAGCTCATAGACGATTCGCGCCGTCAGCACAGGGTTACTGATCACGCACACCGCTTCGGCGTTGAAGTCCTTGACCTGCTGCAGGATGATGGGAAGCATGTCCATACGCCCACATTTGTTGGTGTCAAGGATGATGGGTGTTGAATCCATCTTGTGGACCATATGCATCACCCCGTCACCGTAGGTCCTTCGAGGCGCACGAGTTTGCCAGAGGACACGGAGGGCGGGTCGGTTATCATCACCGAGGAACGAGAGACAGGGTCCGATGCCCGATCCGGTAGTGACGACTATCACTCTCTTGAAAACGCGCATGGCATATGCGAAGCCATAGATCAACACGCCGCGCTTCCAAAGATGGGTAGGCGGGTTTTGGATGGTTTCTGCAGTCCAGTCACCAGCTTTGGACACCAAGGAGGAGAAACTTGGGTTGCCATGGACGCCTGCGGGAGCAGGGTCTGGGAAAGTGGCAAAACCATGCCAGTCGCGGAGGGGGTGCTTGGCTAATTGGATGCCCTTTCCAAAGGTGGTAATAGCATGGTCGAAATGCAATCGAGTGGCGTGGGTCGAGAGTGGCTCGGCCCGCACCGCGACCTTTCGGAGGAATAGCCAAGGCTGGATGATGGCCGCAACCGTCAACATCAAGAACCAGAATGCTGGTAGTTCGATGAGGAATGTTCCAAAGGGTTGGCCCATGGACTGACTAGCGCCTCGTGAGAATACGAGCAGCAAAGCGACAAACAAGGCCACGACAAGCCACCCCGAAAAACGGTGGGTGAGTTCGAAATAATCATGCCGTTTCATCCGGAAGGCGGGGTGGGCCACCACGATTATCGCCAACAACAACACCAAGATGACATAAGCTAATGCAACTGGCGCTGCTGAAATTCCGATTTCCGGACCATCCGTGGATGGTTTCCAATACTGGTGGGATAACACGCCGACGAATCCCATGTACCACACGAGGGAAGCGACTCCACAGCCACTATGAACACCACCGTAGTGGTAAACCTTCGCGGCAATCCGACGGAGGAGAAGTGGTGCTGAGCGTGGCATCGAGCATACTACCACAAATATAGCATTGACCACCAGTGGCTGACGGGCCAAACCGCAAGCGAGCAAATTGGCAGCTGTGGCATTGACTAGGGCTAACAGTTTTTGTTCCGTGCTCATGACGTATACAAAGACAGCAACGTTGGCGCAGAAGACTAACGTGAAAAGACGTCGATATAGTGTGAGAATGGCATATCGGGTGGATGCAAACACCTTGGGTTTGCGCTGGGTGCTCTGTTGGGTCTGAGCTTCCACATCGATCTCCTTTGAGAGGTCGAAGTGTAAGGATTCGGTGTCTTTGGAATCGAACTTCTCATTGATTTTCTCTCCATTGGTAAGAGTGGCCTCACTGACAGTCGGCGTGTGTCGGGCAACGACGACCTTTGCAGGCATTGTGATGGGGCTTTTCTCTGACATAACTATGATGGGTTCTCTGGGTTCTCCGACGGTCATATAAAAAGGTTCAAAAGGTGACCGGAGGTGAATGAACTAATCAAACCAGGGATTCCTTGGAAAGAAAGAAAATAGTTGACAATCCAACCAGGGCGAGTGTTCCATTTTTGAAGTGAAGCATGTTAAATCCGAGTCTCTTTATTTTTTGTTTTTTTATTTTCTGCTTTTCTGCTTTTTTCTTTTTTTTCTCTCCAAGCTCCACCAAAAACGATCAGCCTCACATGCCCCCTTCTGCATGGCTCCTACCTTCGCATCCTTCTTTCCCCAATCGAATTTCATCTGTCCCTTTTGGGCGTCACCGGGCATCACCGCGCATCACCGTGAACGGTGACGCCCTTTTCGAATCTTCTCCATTCTATTCGTCCAATCTGATCCGTTTTCCCTTTAAGTTTGGTTCTGAAAATCAGGTATGCATTGCATATGGTCCTATTATTTTCCCCATTATTTTTCCCTTTACCATTCTAGGAGGTAATGATGTATGACACTATCACCTCCGGGGTCAAGACTTCACACTATTGCAATTGGTTCTTGCCAATCAGAAATCAAAGAACCATCCTACTCCCTTGCTTTCAGCTGCTTCTGGTTCTTCAGATACACCTCGGGGAAGTGTCTGACGCAACCCTGACCCACGCTATAGCCTGTCAAAACTTTGTCTGATCCTCTATCCAAAGGGGAGTGGAACCTCCCTTCGGGGATCAACCGGAAAGGGAGATCAAAGAATGTGCTCATTGAAGTTTGATTGCAACCTAGTTAAGCTCAATATCTCCACAAATAACTAACCGTGAACCAGTCAAGGCTAGTATGCACTCAACCACTATCACGGGCCAAGTGCAACCTGACCAGGGTCCGACTTGACTAGCCCTGATGGGATGCAAGCGCCGGATATGATGGGCCAGTGCACCTGATCATACGGTCAAGAAAGCCTTCAATAAAAACAGCCGATCTGCAGCCTAGGGATGGCGTTTGACCACAAGTCCCCTTCGACCGGATGCGCACTCGGAGCGCCATCAACAATGCCAATGTGGATCTATGAGAGGTGTGGCGGAATCGTGCCATGAGTTAATGCAATAAGCCGTCGGATGATAGAGCAGTTCATGTTTGTTGGGATTTTTTTTTGCTTTTTTTTTCCGACTTTTGTTTTTTTTTTTTACTTTTTCAACGCGCGGTCGATCATCCCGATGCAGCTGAAGGATGATTCTCGCGCTATGTCCAATTCCCGCCCCCTCTCTTATCTGGCAAGGCGAAGTTCTAACGCTAAATCCCCCACCCAGCGCCGAGGTAGTGGCAACCATGCACGGGTGCAGTACATAACCTGGGAAGTGGAGCATGGTTTCGTTAGCCGATGTTTAGTCGATCTGGATCTGGATCTGGATCCGGGGAGCAGAAGCCGCTCTGATATTCAGACTAACATGACTCCACAGGGGGAAAACAAAGAGGAGATGGGGTCTCCACTGAATATCAGCTGCAGGTTTTGGGTATCTATTGGGAGTATTGGGCCCAATAACCTTCAATTGCAAGTGGAAGGAGAGTGCATCCCTTTCATGACATGGGAAGACGTCAGAGGCGAATGACAGCGGGGAGATGTGACAGAGGTAAAAATTACCCCGTGGAAGGATTCTAGATGAATAAGGCCATATTGGCGGGAACATGGGATATATCTCCCCCTCCCCCCTACCTAAGCTCGTGGGAAGCCCTTGACGAAAATGACATTTTGAATTTCCCTGAAAAGGGAATGTGAGTTCCTCTGATTAAAGTTTGGAGCATATCTCACGATCCGGTCGATCCTACGAACCCATTTTCTAAACTATATCTCATCTCACGCAAGGCAAGAGAAACCTTCGGGAATCACGGGGACACGGATGAAAATCCGATCTAATCGTGTGTGGCTCAGCTCTTGGAAAGGCTAGTGAATTATTAACGAGATTGGTTTAATTTATTTTTAATTTTTTTAATCTATTTATTGGATTTCCGAAACCCGCCACAATGGATGGCGCTAAGAAGTGTTTGGTGGAGATACTCCATAGTGCCATAGTATTGTGATTCCCATTCTATGACATAGTCCTAGATGTTTCTTTTTTATACTTTCTTTTCCCTTACTCTGGAAGTTTTGAGTTCAAATTTTTCAGCTCCTTGGGTATTGATTTTTATTTCTTGATTTTAATGTATATTGTAGTATAATGTAGTATAGTAGAGTATAGTATGAAGTTCCCACCTTACTCCCGATGCAGCACTAGGGGCATTACATAAGCGTGTATTCCAAATCCTGGAACAGGTGGAACAGCGGCCCCAAAAGCATGTCCAAGGTAAAATCAAATCAAAAAGGGACAAAATGGAATATACATTTTACCTATATAATCCCCCGAACTTCACAGTTTCATGCTTTGATACTCAAAATATATTACACTTATCCTTCCGACTCTTCTTACTTTTCTTACCATTTTCCCCTACTACATCTCTCCTACTATGGGTTGGAACACAACTATGTCTTCGAATATACACTCCCAGGAGGTCTACTCGGACTTGTTGAGTTTCACATTCGATGGCCCAAAACCTTACAACCAAAACCAACCCTTATTCATTGATGCAGAGGATCCTTCTCGATCATTTACAGGTGTTCAATTCCGACAACTAGTTCGGACTTTGGTCGCTGGTTTGAAAGCCCATAATGTCCAACCAGGAGATTGTGTATTGCTACACTTGGGAAATAGCGTGAGTGAAAGAAATAATCCCAAAAAAAAAAAAGAAAGAAAAGAAAATGATTCAGATCGAAAAGATCAAAAATGAATCCAAGATTGGGTTAAGAACCATCGCTGACTCGGGCCTGTCATATGCAACAGATACTATATCCCGCACTATTTTTCGGTATAATTGGCGCCGGCGGTGTCTACATGGGATCTAACCCCCGCAGCCACCCCCAAGAACTCGACCACATCCTCAGCCTCGCCGAACCCAAATTGATCCTCACAACTCGCGATGCCCTCTCCTCGGTCCTCGATGTCTCTGGAGCCCGGGGCATGCACCCAGCACAGGTCTGCCTCGTGGACGAGCGAGCGATCGATCACTGCGCCCAGCTATTCCTGTGGTACGAACTAGGATATTCATCGGCAGGACAATTCTGCGCAATGAATGGCGACGCGTGTCACAATAATTTCGCAAATTTACTCTGCTACGGCGAAAGCGACTGGCTGAAATTCGCCGACCCCGTCGTCGCACAAGCCACGCCTGCAGCCATGTACCCGACCAGCGGTACAGGTGGACTTCCCAAAGCAGCAGTCCTGTCCCACTATGCGCTTGTCTCACAGCACCGCACCATTTACTATGAAGTACCGCATCCAGTCAGTCGACTTATCTCGCTACCCATGTTCCATCTGTTTGGTGCTCTTTGGACACATTTGTTCCCTGTTCGCTATGGACACCCGTTGTTTGTCATGCCGCGCTTCGAGGTCAATGAGTTTTTGGCTGCTGTTCACAAATACCAGATCTCAGAGACTTATCTTGTCCCTGCTATTATTCACTCTATCAACCAGTCGTCTGTACCCATCGGTGATATGTTGTCTTCCCTGCGCTATGTTGGTGTTGCGGGCGCTCCTATTGATGGTCACTCCATGCAGCAGTTCCGCAGTCATATCAACCCTATGGGATACGCTTGCCAGATCTGGGGAATGACTGAGGTCGGTGTGACATTCCAGACTCGCTGGGGCCAGCAGGGTGATCCTGGAAGCATTGGCACCTGTATTGCCGGGTACGAGGCCCGTCTGGTGGAAGCCGATGGCAAAATCGTGCAGAACGATTGCTGCTCGGGCGAATTGTACGTCCGTGGACCGGGTCTGCTGAGTGCATACAAGGGCCGCACGGACGCATTGGAGCCACATGGATGGTTCCGAACAGGAGATGTGGCGTACGTCAAGCAAGGCCAATATTACATTGTCGGGCGGACAAAGGAGCTTATCAAAGTACGAGGGTAAGTTCATCATCAAGTCCCATTTTCCTCATCAACTCAACCAACATACTAATCATTCTACAGATGGCAAGTAGCCCCAGCTGAGGTTGAAAGCATCCTCCTCCAACACCCGGGAATTCATGATGTCGCCGTGATCGGCGTGCACAAAGATGGTGTGGGCGAGGTTCCACGCGCCTTCGTCGTTCGTTCTCGCGACCCATCCCTGCGTCGTGTAACCGGTGAGCAAGTTTACAACTACGCACGCCAGCAACTGGCTGCATATAAATCTCTCGATGGAGGTGTCGTATTCGTGGAAGAGATCCCGCGCACTGCAAGTGGAAAGATCCAGCGCTTCAGACTGTCGCAGATGAACTCCTATCGTGAGATGGTGGCGTCCCTTCTATCCCGATTCGACGGTGAAGGTTCCGCTGCAGCCACCGCGGCCCGACGTGGACTACCCGCTGCGGCTGAGATGTCGCATGTTGGACTCATCCCTGAAGGACGGGTTGCAGTCTAAATTAAGAAAGTGGGGCACGGTATCTTTGCACTATATACATCGCATATGAGTTGTATCTCACTCATTCAGCGGTGAAGTGGTGCGGTGAACGGCACATGGGATGGTGTTTGGGTTAGAAGACGGCGCTGTCGGACATTTGGTGTTTTGGTGTTTTGTATTTATTTTTATTTTTTTCCTTTTCGGGCGGTTCTCATCTTTATTCTCATGACTCAGATTCAATATTCTCACGATACTTCCAAATTAAATGATTGTTTTTATTCATTCACACCAGTATTACCTACGGAGTAGATAATTATTAGCAGACCCTCTATCTACATAGTACTACTTTATTTGTTTTTGATAATTACAAATAACACCAAATCCACGGCCAAGGCCATCAATCTAGTATACATATCAAGTTGTCCAAGTAAACAACACAGACTAGACCCATCTACCGATCCCCAACCTCCGAACCACGACCTCTACATCATGCAGTGAGAATCTAGAACATCCCACACCGCACTTCCAGTCCCACTTCCCTGTCCCAGCCCAAGGCCTCGGTTCTCGATCTCGGATCTCGGCTTGCATCCGTAAAACCCGCTGCACGGAAGAAATATGATGTATAACAGAGACGAAAATACAAAAAGCAAATTAATATATATATATTTTCACGGCCCCACGTCGATCCAGTTCGCGTCATGCAGATGCGAGGTCCCAATGTAAAAAAAAAAAAGTACGTTATAGCTGGGTTCGTACGGAATCCGAATCCGAGAGACCGATACCGATGGAAAATCCCACGATGAAGTGCATCCGCGCCAATATATGCAGGCTGGTCGGGTGGGGAACATTGGAACATTGGAACATTGGAACATTGGAACCATGGAACCTTGGAATCACCGTGGGCCCCGTGGATGTTCCGTTTCCAAGGTTCCCGAGGTCCCTGCAAGGGACACGTCCTTGGTACTGGAGCGGGGATCGACGGAGCTAAATAGGTTAATTATTGATGGCCCGATTAGGTTGCATTAACTGTCTTGGTTAGAGTTTCTTTCTTTCTTTTTTTTTTTTTGTTGGAAGTACTAGTTATTTTCAATATTCAAGGTACGGAGTGTCGGAGTACTCCGTTCAGCGGGTCCTGTTCCAGCTGGCATGACTCTTACTATTTCCGGTGGTTTGGTGGCTTCCTTCCGACTCTTGCTATTTCCGGAGTAGACGGAGATGTGTTCCTGCGGGCCGCGAGTTATTGTTTGGTTTAATCCGCCTTGACAAAGTTCGGGATGTTACATCGGCCCGATGGCATTTTGGCACGTCAGGTCTTGCACGTCAGGGTTTTTTTTTTTTTTTTTTTTTTTACCAGGTCTACGGGTTTTGCCATGTTTGGGTCATTTGTCCTTGCTTTTCTCGGGGGGTTATGTCTTGCCCTTCTTTGGGTATAAGGAGAAATATCATATCGCACCTTGCATGGGGTGAAGACAAGGATTCTGAGGATTCCCGTCCCTCTGGGAGACTGATACATGTGACTCAGAGGAACATGTCTTCGGGAATAGAATTGCGTAAATGTGTCAAGTTAACGCATGTAAATATCTTCCGAATCACGAGGCCAGTTTACGGAGTACTCTGTAGAGGAATTACAATATTTCTTTTTTTTTTTTTTTCGTCGGGTGTAGGTGCATTTGCATTTGCATTTGTTGAGCTTGCCCTGTGCGCTGGAGAAGCTCGGCCCTAATATCTACGACATGTCAAATCCACGCTCTCAACAAAGTACCTAAAGTGCCCAAAGTACTGAGAAAAACCAAATTCCAGGCACAGATTAAAATTGATGGAATTCGTCCCGTCCATGCATCTAGAACACGTCAAAATCACGCTCATATCCACGCAAGATCCTCAATGGGTTTTCGGGGATGATTAGTTGTTTTACGGAGCAGTAATATATCTACTCCGTATTGAACTCCCAATTCCTCTCATCAGGATCTGAGTGGAGCACATGAACAGGAAATCGACGTCTTGCCGTCTTTCCTGGGGATAACCCTGCATTTCCTAGACATAACCGCTTGGATACGTGTCCATATCTATCTGGATCTAGATTCCTCGTTGGCCTGGATGTGCCTTTACGAACAGGCCCCACTGAATGTCATGGCTGTCACAGTCGGTGAGGAAGAATTTGATGAATAGGAACGCCAAGGCTAGAGGACTGTCACCGCGACGAGGTTGTGCAGGGATAATGACAATTAAGCCGAGTCTTCGTATACCGAAAATAGTGTTGACGATATTTTGTCCAAGGGTCGTATTGGGATCATGGTGGCGTTCGGATAGTTGGATTTGGTGGGAAGATCTGTAGGGGATTTTACTGTTCTTCAGATGAGCTGGTGAATTGACTACTAATTTGATATCATTCTGTTGCTATTTTGCGATCGATGTCTTCCTCATGGTTGTTTCGGTGTGTCTGTGTTGGATATGTTGGATAAATATATATGTTTTGTTATTATACAAATTAGGATGGATTGACAAACCTACCTACCTATCCTGAGATTTCATTCCCAATCATCATCAAAGCGATCGAAATTCCTCCCCAATGCAACTCTTATCTTGATAACCATTCTGTATAGTGTATCCATATCTCCATCCCCAGTCTCAAATGATACCATACCCCATCCACCAAACCCCCCAAACCAAAGGTCCCAACGCCCCAAGCACAGCGGCACCAACTGACAATTCCAGAATACACCAAATCCAAATAGTCCCAACAGCAGGCGCCTTCTTCATAACCGCATAATACGGCTCTCCATTCGTAATAGCGATAAGATGAGCGCCTAACAACGCAGAAAGAGGAAGAAAGACCAGAGTCTTCAGTGCAGGCGGGAAAACCAGCCTTCGTAGGAATGAAAATGTCAATTTGTCCCTTGTCAATGGGAACAAATAAAGAGGAGCAGGCTCTGCCTTTGAATTGCGCTTTTTGAAGGAGATGATATGACCGTGTGCTAGGTGGACGAATAAAGTAAGGAGAGGGAACGCGGTTGTCACGGATTCTTTAAAGAGTTCTGGTAGGTCGATTCTTTCGGCGTATTGGTGGGCTGCGAGGTATCCCAGGGTGAGGTGGAGGGTTGTGAGAGGCAGGGAAAGGAGGATTGTGTCGAGGAATGGCGGGAGGGGTTTGTCGGATTCGGCTTCAGAGTCGGATTGCTTGAGAGTTGTGCCATTTGTACTCTTTTGAGTGTTCTTGATTTTGGTATTCTTTTGCGAGGGATCTGAGAGATGGCTGCTGATGTCGCCGTCGGTGTCGACCAATTCTCCAGACGCGTCGACCGTCACGAACCGCGTTCCCTCTGACTGCGACGGTATGCCCTGTGCTTCAATCGAAGCTGGCACTGCTCCCTTCTTTTGATGCAGTCCGCTTTGTCGCTCTGCGATGATGTCATATAATGTGCGCTCGACGGTTGGTTTGTTTTTGGTTGGATCATCGCGTTGGGGATGGGCCATGGCGATTTCGGGTTCAACTTTTTTAGTGGAAGATCCAGCTGCACGGCGCTGTTTGCGATTCCTTGGAGTCTCCATCCCGTCGGATGTATTGGTGTGGAGGGATGAGTGGCGGGCAAAAAGAAAGTTAACAAACACTGACGTGGAGAAATGAGGTTGAGGCTCGGCGATAAGCTCCATCCACCGGGGTTAAGGCGGTCGCCAGTTGGCTCCCGGCTCTACATTTCTATTCCTCAAGCTTAGGATAATATTGGGAAAACAAACTTTTATAAATTGATTCCTCCTAATCCTCTGCACCCTTTGACACACCCACACAACAAGTAAATACACGGACCATTCAACCAGCCTGGTACAAGGCTGGACCGGCAACCACATGCGGGTTGATCAAGCTCAGATTGAACGGGCTCACATATGGAGCGCTGTCGGTGATAGCAATGAAAATGGTACCATTAAAAGCCGAGTTACCTTGGTACGTTTCCAAGTCGGGCTGGGTAGTATATCCTCGAATGGGATCGGTGGTACTGTTGGTGGCATTGGTGGTATTTGTGGTTTCAGTGGTGTTGGCGCTGGTATCGTTGGTGCCGCTGATAACATGCAAAGGGGTGTAGGTAATGTTCAGTTGCGACACCCAAAGTACATACTGTGCACTGCCAGCTTTTGTCTCCGTTGTGGTGATGTAGCTGTTGTTGGGGCCGACTTTCTTCCCAGGAAGATCCCACTGCAACAGTACCATACGACCCGCGGCCGTGAGAGGTATTGGGCGAATCTTGCTAACAGAAGCACCGCAGCTATTAGCTGAAGTAGACGAGTTGAATAGTCCGGAGCCTTTGGGTGACTTGGGGATGCTGACGCCTGATCCGACGGTGTTGTTGATTCCGGTGGTCTCATTGAAGATGAATCCCGCACTCTGATTGAACCGAGAAGTCGTGTTGAGCCTTGAAATTTGATCGGCACTTGTGGTAAAATTGTACCTAGTAGAATTGAACCCAGTAGAATTGAACCCAGTAGAATTGAACCCAGTAGAATTGAACCCAGTAGAATTGGACCCAGTGGAGTTGAGCCCAGTGGAGTTGAGCCCAGTGGAATTGAGCCCATTAAAAACGTACGCAGTAGGATCATACCCAGTGGAATCATACCCGGAGGAATTATACCCATTTGTTCTGTTATTACCAGAGGAAGAGTTGCGAGCAGTCCCCGAAGTCCATGGATCAGGCTGATTAACCACCATCAACGTGGGGAAATTTTGCCAAATCAAGCGAGTCTGATTTTCAGGACAAGAGCTGATGAAAGGTGCCAGCAACGTCCAAGCCCAGGACTGTGGTATGCCAACTTCAAACCACTCAACCATCGGGAAGAGACCCTCAAACTGACGGAAGATCAATTGCTGTCTTGCTTCCGTGGCGATGGACTGGGTCAAAAGAGTGGCTGCCTCGCGCGAGTCAAGATGAGCCAAAAACCCATACACGCCAGCTTCGCCCCAGCGAGTGAGTTTCTGAGAGAAGTCGATAAACTCCTTAACATTCGTGTACGGGTAGATATAATTGCATTGCTGTGGGGCACGGTCTCCGAGGATGTTGCTGAGCATGGTGGCATGGCCTATCTCTTGTTGCGCCATTAATGCGATCAACTCGCGGTCTGAAGCGGTCAATCCTGCGGCTCGGAAGGCTGAATCGTTGAAACGACGGAGCCCGTCTTGGAATAGATCGAGCTCAATCCATTCTTGGTATAGAGCAAGCGCCTGTGGATTGTAGATTAGCTTCTAGGCCACGGCAGTGCTTTGGAAATCTAGTGCGGATGCATACTAAAGACTCGTAGTCGAAATCGCTCTTTGTATTGTAGACAGGTATGCTTCCATTGGTCCCGACTCCACCTGCTGGAACATATGGAGCAGGCTCGGAATGATGGAGATTTCCATCACCGGGATAGGTTGTCGCTCCGGGTGCAACGCCTCCGCGCGATATTCCCGTTCCGATTGAAGAAGCTGTTAGTGCGCCTGTGGTTGTCGGAGTTCCAGTAAAAGGTGTATACAGCCTGGAGCTATTGTACGTCTCAAGTGGCGGCGCTGAAGCGGATAAATCTGCAGAGGGCAGTGGCGGTTCAAGGGTTGTTTTCAGATCTTGATTGTGTTTCCTTGGGGAAGCAACCGTGAAAGACAGTGAGCTCAATACGCTCAATAGAATGACACTCTTCCACATCATCTCTGCTGTAAGTTGGATTCAATTCAAGATAGGGTAATCCTTCTTCTCGCTAGTCATCAAAGCATTGAGTTAGTTGTAATGCGCAAAAGCCGGATAGGTACGGACCTTGTGTAGAGTACATATAGTGTTCATCCAATATCAGTATATAAATGATCACCGGCCAAGGCAATCCAAAGTCTGGGGTCCTTGTTTTTGATGTAACAAAATCGCACAATGGCGAAGACACCATCTTCAGGGCTAAAATATGGGTAGCTCTGAACGGGGATGAATTCCGAGTGGTGAAATTGCCACATGGTAATGTTAAGGTTCTTTGGTGTAATTTCAATGGCAACTTATTCTTCTCAGAGAGGGCGTTCTCTGTACACTTGGCTGATTGAACAGTTTAGAAGACACTGCAATTCGCTCTTAGACAATAGCTGCGGATGCTTCGGGAACAGATGACGTCGAAGTAAGCTTCCCCTGTCAACATTCCATGGACCTGAACAGTCTAAAGTACAATTTAAGATATCTGTGGGGGTGGAAGTCGAATCCGGCCGGACACTGCCGGATGACCTTTTAGGAACAAGGGGAAAGGCTATACGAAACTTGGGGGTAAATTATCAGCATATTAAATATATAAGAATGCAGAGTGGTCGAGTAGAAATAGAATTGCTCAGTCAACGGAATCCAAGGAGAGGGGATATTTCCCATATAAATAGTGCCGAAACCGCAATATCAGAGTGGAAAATGCCCGAGTAGTTCATCAACCTAACCCTATAAGCACCCAACTTCACTGCGTCCGCCAGCCACCCTCTCCCGAAAAGTAACCATAGGTGTCACAATGGGGCACATTGGCAGTGATCTTCACACCATTAGACCAAACAATCTCCATAGTAGAACCCATAATAGTCGCGGTGAAAGGCTCACAGCCTTGAAGTGACTGGCGGATACTGTCGAGCTCCTTCCAAGGGATATTCACGACTGCAGGGGCTCGTTGAAATGGAGCCGCTGGTTGGCCTCGAGCATGCTTTTCGAATATCCATGGCTCGCCGTTAATCATGAATACACCAGCCAGAGAATTGCCATTCTGACTAGTTAGGGATCCGATCCATTGAGGCATGACTGGATGGTCAGTGGGGAAGTTGGCAGTCTTTCTAGGAATAGATACTTACTGGACTTTTAGGCAACCTTTGAGAGCTGTGAAAAGGAGGAAGTGGGGAAAGAAATCGGTGAGGATTTGCTTCTTTTGTGTGACATTTACGTATCTGTTCAGAAGAAGCAAAGAGGAGGGATTGGTCGTATAGCTAAGCCGTGGATGTCTCATTTACCGCTATCTTTGTGTGTATCCAGCCATAGCATAAATGGATGTTCCACCACAGCTTCAAATTTGTTTCTTCACCGCTCGTTCTCACATTTGCGTATGACAGCGCTTATGCAGCTTGGTAATGTCTATGCTATATACGAGCATTGCCGAAAGGTAAAGTTGAAAAGAGTGGACTTTTAACCGAGCGTAGGAGCAAATCACATTAAACTATCAAATCCCGTGTCCAGAAGCACAAAGAGGCCTAACACCTTGAGTTTACAGGAATATGACCCCTCACAAGCTCTATCCGGTGCAGAGTGGATCGGCAAGTGTTTCCGCAACTAGTCTTTCGCATTTTAATGGGGCTTTATACAAGCGTTCTATGCTTAGCACTATCACACAGGTAGGCTTGGGGGTACCATCATCTAGTTACTGGGTGCATTATGCTGGAAGTGACCCTAATAAATCACGTAGAGAGAACAGCATTGGGGAGATACTGCAGTTCATTGTGCCATGTAGGCTAGACAGCTCGCATAGGTCCATGTAATCGACTAGAAGCCTCGAACAAGTTGATCAGACTGATAGTGATATAAAAAACTAGGAAAGGATGCATTAACTACCTACAACATACCCAGGCATATTGTAGGTGTATATAAGGAGGTGCGCTAATATAGATCCAAGGAAATAGTGGAGCATATATCTTCACTTGGTGTATGTTCTTTTTCTTTCTTCGGGGGAATTTCGCCGCGTAGATCATAAGCAGCCTTATATCAAGTTAGCAACGCCCATGAGGCTTTGGGGGTGACCTATGGAAACCTACATATGCCTGCAGACAGTTGGCCTTGGGCATTTAGGCAAGCATTCGAAGTGGCCTGGGCCCAGTGACGAGCTGCGTCACCGCTGCTATTTAAGAAGTATCAATGCCGTGTTATTGTCACGTCCTGCACCATACAAAGTAAGGTGCAGAACCCGCCTGGACCCGAGATGGCACCTTCAAGGTGGACCTTCGGAGGTCTTCGGGACCTGCGCAGACATATCAATGGCCTGCGAGATATATGGGTCCAATACACATGATCTCGCTTAGGCTGCGCATATTGTATAACTAGTGGATTTGGAACTATAGACAAAGGTTTATAGTTTAGTTTGAATATATACGTAGTACTAGTTGCAATTGCTTCGTAGTAGTAATTCGTATTATATATACCCTTAGTACTCTGATCATACCCTTTATAAGACCCTTTATAGTAGGTCTTTATATTCTAAACTATCTTATTTTTAATCGGACCGCTACTAGTAAAATATAGTGCCTATACGCCGAACCCGCGTAACCATAGAGTAAAGTAAGGAGACGCCGGAGGTAACTATAGAAGATAACTTCGAAATAGACCTCGGCCTTCCCGAAGGTAAATACGAAAGGGTATAAGTAGGATCTATAAACCCGACCGAATCTATCGCGGAAGAACTAATCTCTATTATAACTATTAAAGATAATAAATAAACTAAGGGTTTAAAGGTAGTAAAGGCCCGCGTATAATAGCTTAAAGAACTTAAAGAGTATCTAGAGATATAAGCGTAGATAGAGAAACGTATAGCGGAATTAAATATAAAGGCTAAGCTAAGTATTCCTCTAATAAGAATAATATTATTAGTAAATATAGATCTTAATAATAATAGGGAAGAAGATAATAAAATAAGCTTTAGAGTCTTTTTAATATACTATATATTAAGTACGAGATATCCTTTATATCTAACGAGTATTATAAAATACTCTAGAAAAATACTCTAAGAATATAAGATATAGTTAACGCGCCTAAATAATTACTTCGGCTAATATCTATACTACTTTAAAAATAATATTATAAAGATAGATAGGAGGGTCGAGGTCCTTAATAGTAATATAATAATAGTATAGGAATCCTATATTACTAAATCTAAGATACTAAAAACCTATATAGAGTTTATCTAGTTCTTATAATATATAGTAGATAATCCTTAGATTATCTATTAAGAAGTAGAAGAATAATAAATATATTACTAGTAGAGGCTAGACTAATTAGTTATAATATACTCGTTATATATCGACTAAATAGTAAAAAACCTATATATATTATTACTAAAGAATATATATAAAATACGTCTAAATATAGATATAATTAATAATATTAAAATAGAAGATTATAAATAGATCGAGATAGATCTAAACTATTTATATACCGATCTTTTAGATCGCCTATAAATTATCGAATTAGATCTAAATTTATAGAAGAAGATTTTAAAACTAAATTAATCTATCTTAGAGAAATAAGATAAAAAAGGTAAATAACTTTTTATAAAGACGTAGGATATAAAGGAAACCTTATAACTTATATATAAAAGACCGGAAAAGAAGTATAAAAAGAATAAGAAGTCTTTATCTATATATAAATATTACTAGAAGTATAGCTATAAAAAAAGTAAATACTACTTCCTCTATAAAAAACTAAGCGATAATATAAAAAATAGTAGAAAAGATAATATAAAAAAATAAAAAATCTAATACTCTAAGTAATAACTATATTAGGAGTTACTACTTTAAATCCGTAATCTCTAAAAGCCTTTATAAATAAGGCTATAATTTATATTAGGATAGAGAAAATCCCTATATATATCTTTATAGATTATAATATAAAATAGTCTTTTATTAATTAAAAATAGGTAAAATAGAACTTAGAAGACTTATAACTCCTACTACGAATAATTAAAGCTATCGATAGATAGGAGATTAGGTCTTATAGAATATAAGAAATAAAATTTAGCCTAATTAATAGTATAGGTATAAAAAGAAGTTATAACCTTATAATAGAAATAGTAGATATATAAAAATACGACTTAATCCTAGGATTCGACTAATTAATCTATAAAAACCTATAGATAGATTAGAAAGAAGCTTTATAATAGTATTATAGTATATAAAATAAAGATAATTTTAAAAGAATTATAATAGAGGACTATATATAGGACCTATTATAAAATATAAAATATATCTTAGTATACTTATAGGTAGGCTTAATAGGGTTTATAAGACTAAGAGTAATATAGGAAGAAGTCTTATTAAAGGAATATATAGACTTTATAAATATATTCGACCCTATAGAAGTAGGGATTTTAATATTATATTTAAAAACAGATTATATAATTAATCTTAAAAGAGATATATAACCTCTATAGAAATCTATATATCTACTATCTAAAGAATAGCTTTAGATATTAAAGAAATATATTAAAAAAGCTATAGATAGGGGGTAGATCTAATCTTCGTAAAGTCTTATAGGAGCGCTAATACTCTTTATACCTAAGAAGGACGGAGGATTAAGGTTATATATCGATTATAGAGGACTAAATAAGATTACTATTAAGAATCGGTATCTATTATTATTAGTAGAAAAGTCGCTAGATTATCTTATAGGAGCTAAGATCTATAATTAGTTTAATCTCTTAGATATATACTACCGCTTATATATAAAGATAGGAGATAAATAAAAGATAGTATTCTATATAAGATATAGGCTTTTCGAATATAGGGTTATACTATTTAGACTTTCTAATACGCTAGTAACCTTCTAATAATATATTAATAAAGTCTTTATAGACTTTATAGATATCTTTATAATTATTTATTTAAACGATATTCTAGTATTCTTATCTAGCGTAGAAGATTATATAGAGTATATTCGAAAGATTCTTATAAGACTCTATAAATATAAGCTTTATATAAAAAGATTAAAATATATATTTTATATTATAAAAGTAGAATTCTTTAGCTTTATTATTATATTAAAAAGTATATAGATAGATTAAAAGAAGATAGTAATTATTATAGATTAGCTAGAGCCTAAGAGTATCTATAATATCTAGATATTTTTAAGATATATAAACTTTTATAGAAGATTTATAGTATTCTTTTTAAAGATCTATAGACCTCTTAATATATTAGTAAAGGAACTAGATACCTATAAGAAGGGTACGAATAAGAAGATATAGGACTTCGTCTTTATAGAGGAGGCGAGGAGAGTATTCGCTATTCTAAAAAGTTACTTTATAAAGATATCTCTTTTAACCTACTTCTAACTAGATAAAAGACTACTAATAAAGATAGATATATTAGGCTTTATATTAGTAGTAATTATCTTATAACTTAAAGAAGATAGTTAATAGTACCCCCTTATATTCTATTTAAGGAAGCTTAGTAGGCTAAAGATATATTATAAAACCTATAATAGTAAGCTACTCGCTATTATAGAGGTATTTAAAATATAGAGATACTACTTAAAAGATACTATAGATATCCTTATATTATTAGATTATAAGAACCTAAAAGATTTTATAATACTTATATCTTAGAATCTTAGTAGGAGATAGGCGCGATAGATAATATAATTTATATCGTTCGACTTTATAATATAGTATAAAGTAGGTTTAAAGAACCTAGCCGATAGGCTAAATTAGAAGTCCGACTATACTTAGAAAGTAAAGGAGATAGAGTTAGTAGATCCTATAGAAGATAAGTTATTTTTAAGGATTAGGTAAAGCCTATAGAAAGTACTTTTTATAAGTAAAATAAAAGAAGCCGAGAAGATCTAATTAAATATTATAATATACGTAAAAGCTATAAAAGACCCTTAGACTAAGGATATAATAGATACGAAAACTATATTAGAGTCTAAAAAATAGGCCTAAAGACCTATAAAAAAGAACTAATAGGTATATAAGAAGATTATAATTATTCTAAAGGAGTAAAAATAGACCCTTAAAGAACCCTATAAAGTATAAAAACTATAAGTAGATAAGTACTAGATTATTAATAATTATAATAATCCGGAACGGTATATTACCTACGCGGAAGTAATAGTTAGCTTTATAAGAGAAATAGCGCTAAAAGATACTTCTATAAAGTCTATCGTAAACCTTATAAAATAGTATTAGAGCTAGAACTATTTTATAAAGAATAAGCGTAATAAAATAAATAAAGTAGGGAGTAATAGACGTCTTAGTAGTACGCTATAAATAGTAACTATCGAAGATAGCCTACTTAGATATAGTAGGAAGATTTATATACTAAAAGACCTAGTTATAATATATAAAATTATATATACTTATTATAGTAATCCTTAGATAGGATATTATAGGAAGAGGCGAACTATTAAAAGGATTTATAATAAATATTTCTAGTAATATATAAAGAAGGAAATAACTTTATATATAGATAAATATAATATTTATTAAAAGAATATAGTATATAGATATAAACTATATAGACTATTAGAACTATTACTAATATCTTAGAGATTATTATAATAGATAAGTATAGACTTTATAATAGGTTTACTATCTTCGAAGTAAGAGTATAAAGTCTATAATATAATACTAGTAGTAGTAGATCTATTTATAAAATTTATAGTCTATATACTATATACTAAGGATATAATAGTAGAAGACCTTATAGTTATATTATATATAAAAGTCGTTTTATAGCTAGAAATACTAGAGAACCTCGTTAATAATAGAGGAAATCTATTTATTAGTACTTTTTAGGCTAGTTTCTACTTTTATCTTATAATATAGAGAAGATTATCTATTATATATTATCTATAGATAGATAGATAGACGGAAAGATAGAATTAATCTATTAAGTACTACCTTTATAATTATATTAATTAGTATTAAGATAACTAGACTAGATAGATTCCCTTTATACCAGCTACCCATAAGCGCCCACTAGGGGTGGAAACGCATATAGGTGATATTTTGCTAAGCTTAGTAGAAGCAAATCCGGGGCGGATCCGAGCTAAGATGGCCTATAGGCTGCCTTTCTAGCCTATAGCCGGCTCTTTTTCGGGGCCTATAGCGTAGTTTTTGTATACCGGATTTTATAGAAGACAGCCGATAGCGGTATTAGGACTATAGGGGTATAGCCGGACTATAATTAGCGGGCCGGTTTTCGAAATAATAGATACTAGGGACTATAAACTATATAGACGTCGGATAGGGCTAGGTAAGTAGTATTAGGGCTATATAAGAAGGGCGCCGATTATAGCGTATTAGATCTAGGCTAGGATAGATAGAATTAGAGTTTATTTATAATTAAAGGATATAAAAAGGGGAAATAGGGCCCGGATAAACTATCCTTTATCCTTAGTAGCTATTATTAATTATAATTAGCCCTAGTCGACTATTAATTAGTATATCTCTTTTAGAGGGTTAGGCGTAGAGCCTATATAGGGTTTCCTAGGTTTTATAATTAGACGGCTAGTAAAGATTAGCTATATATCCTAAATTAGATCTATATATACGTAGAAGTCTTAATAAAAGGGCTTTTATAATAGGAAGTAAAATATAATAAGATACTTATAGTCCTTAATAAGTTTCTTTAATAATTAAAGGGCGGAGTATACGCCCGGAATTAGTTAAAGAATAGAGACTACTCGCGTAGAGAGCTATATAACTTAGTAAATCTAGCCGGGGAAGATATAAAAGGAGTTACGTCTCCTATAGTTAGATTTCTCTATATATACTAAGTATATAATAAGAGGACTAAGATTAGGGAATACCCTCGTTAAGGATAAATTAGGATCGCCCTCTAGTAAGGAATCTATATTATCCGATTATAAAATAAATAACCCGGAAGTACCGGTAGCCTTTAGGGCTATCGGTCTAGCTAATAAATAGTCCCTTAGGTAATATATAATAACGAGTTTAACTACTAACGGACTATAAATAAGAATAGGAGGAGGAGCTAGATTTATAGGAGGAGCTAGACCTATAGGAAGAGGAGTAGCTAGACTTATAATAAGAGCTAGACTTATATCTAGGCCTATAATAGGAGGAGACGAAGCCGGAGATAGGGATAAGGACGGAGGTACGATAATTAATAGTATAGCGATCCCTCCGATTATCGCTAATAATAAAAATAAGGATACGAAGCTAGTATAATAGGCGAAGCTAGTTATAAAATATAAATAGATTAGTCTAGATAATAAAGATCTTATAGATAGGGCGACGATATAGATACTCCGATAACTAGTTACTAAATAGGAATCTTATACGCGGAAAATACTAGTAGTAGACCTCTTTATAAAAGCCCGAAAGTCTATAGCGAATATAGAAGTATTAATAGACTATATTATTAGAGATAACGCGGAAAAGATATATAGTTATTATTAGAAGAAGAATAGTCTGTTTTCTATATATATAGTTATCGAGGGTAAGCTAAAAAGCGCTTATACTAATTATTATTAAAATAATTAGGGTACTCGGTACGGACTTAATAAGTAATATAGCTAGTACTAGAAAAGGATAATAAGCTAACGCTATATAAGAAAGATAGCCGAGGGCCTTAAAGCCCCTAGTAAGAATAGGGAAGGTAACGATAATAATAATAGCGACGATAATAAGGGCGGTAGTATTATTACTACTATAAGGCGGCTAATAAAAGGTAGGAAGACTACTAAAGATACCGCGAGGACCGGTAAGGGCGGGGGTAGGACTAGAAAGACTAGAAAAAGTAATAAAGTTAAAGAAAAGGAGCCTATATAGGATATACTAGATAAGACCGGGAAGAAGGCGAGTAAACCCCGAGTCGCTAAGTCGAAGCCGACTAGGATAGGGCGGCGTAAGATATTATAGGATATTATATAAAGTACTAACGGGATAGAGTAGTCGATTAATAATCTTACTACCTTAAGTAACTTAATTAAATCGATAATTAATAATACGTTAATCTAATTAAAAGCTATAATAACCGGTACCGAGTAATAGTAATAATATATAATTAAACTATAGGACGCTATCGAGTTACTTATAGAAGGAATAAAGACTAACGATAAGGATATAGACGATAAGGACGATAACGAATAAAGAGATTTAGACGATTAAAGCCGATATAGGGGGCTAGATTAATTAATATTAGGCTCTCCGGGCCGGATATAATATAATAAGGGTATAAGATAGACTACTAGTATACTAGATATTATAATACTAGACTAATAGAATATATATATAAATTAATTATTTTAAATAATAAAGATTAGATAAGGTATATAGATAGGAAATATATATAGCTCGCCTACTTATTTTTATATCTCCGCTCCGGGTTATTTAATACTATCCTATATCTTAACCTCGATATTAGAAGACTACTTAGCTAGACCTTAGGCTAACTTCTTATAAAACTACTATATATAAGCGCTTAATTACTACCGCTTATAGTCTATATAGGCGAATACGGCTAGGGTCTCGCGATAATACTTATAGTATCGTATCTATAAAGTAAAAGCGTTATCGGTAAGTAGTATATAAGTTAGGATTAGTAATATAAGGGGCGGTAGGTTAGCTAGGCTTAGGTTCTTCTACTACTTTAATACTTATCCGGACTATATAGACTAGGCTAAAACGGTAATATAATAGGCTAGGTATTACTAATATTAGTTTATACTAGTATAGACGCGAGGGTAGGGTATATAATTAACCTACCTTAGGCTATAAGGAGCTTACTCTTAATAAAAGTAACCCCGTTATCGGACGAGGGGACCGGGGACTTATAATATAGGTATTTAGAGGTCTCCGGCTACTTTCTAGTCTTAACTTTAGCCTTAAGCGATAATATTATTAAAGATAGTAATAGATAATAGTAAAGTATATAATAAAGAGTCTTCCTAGAATAAGAAGTAGGAAGAAGAGATTAAAGAGAGGAGTAAGTAAGGAATAAGGGGAAAATAAAGACTATATATAGGAAGGATAATAAGCTTTTAGTAGATACTATTAGTATATATATCTACTCGACGCTACTATAGTAGTTATTTAGCTATAAATATCTTTACTATACTACTAGAGGATACCGGAGAGAGTTCTATAGATATATCCTTAACTAATAATATCTTTATAGATCTATTAATAATATACGACTTACCGGCTAATAATTATATCGCCTATATAGCCTAAAACCTTAAGAGACCGAGTAGCTTACTAAAGATAAAGCTATTATAAATAAATAGTAAGCTAGATTAGAAGAAGGATTAGGGGACTTTACTAACTAGTAATATAGCTAGAGAGATATATCTTAATATTAACGGAAACCCTAATAGTCGGAAGCTAATCTAAAGCCTAATAGAGAAGAAATACTATAATATAGTTTATTAGGATAGCCTAAATATAGACTAGAAATATAATAGTAATAGTATCTTTAAGATACTAATTCTAGTATACCGTTATAGAGCCGAGGCCCTTTATAGCTAGCGAATCGGGATAATAGCGCTTAAAGATTAGGAATATAACTAGTATCGGGCCGGCCTAGCGCCTTTTAAGTCTTATAAGATAGCTATAAATAAAAAAAAAAGCCGGTATTTTAGGGTACGTATATAGGCTACGCCTTTAAGATAAAATACTATATATATAGCTTTAGTATATAGGGAATAATATATTCTATAATTATAGATAGTATCTAACGAATTTAATAGTCCGGGCCGGACCGAGCTCTATAATAAACTAAGACGTTATACTAAAGGGCAACTTAGGCGACTATAATATAGCTATAGTAAGTAGAGGTAAAGATTAAGTCGGGTAGCTATAGGTATATAAAGTATAATATAGTTTATAGAGGGTTTAATTAAAGAGATAGCTATAGGCGTTATTAAGATTACTATAATCCGGGCCGTATTCTAATAATATAGATTACCTAGAAGCTATACTAGAAGGTAGTAATAGCGCGTATATAAGTATTACTATCCTTAATATATAGTTTAGTAAGTTTAGCCTCGCTAAAGAGGGTATAGGTAAAGGAAGGTAGGTTATAGACTATAAGGAACTATATAGTTAGAGTCTAGGGCTAGAAATATAAGAGAGAATAGTAGAATATACTAAATAAGTAGGCGGTAGCCTAGCTATAGAATATATAGTTTATATATATCCCTTTAAAAAGGGCGTTATTATCTTTATTAATAGTAATATAATAGGACTAGAAAGCGTATTAGCGGAGGGAGTAATTATAGTAGGCCTAATTATAAGGCGCGATATAGCTAAATCGCTAACCGAAGAGGGCTATAACGCTATTAGTATAGCCGGGGATCTAGTAAATCTTAAGGTTATACTCGTTATAGATCTAGTCGATATAGGGACTAAACTAGTTAATAGATAAGGCGTAGATAAGTTCCCTAAGAGAGCCGGCGAGGTTAACTATAGGATTACCCTATCGGTCTAAGAACCGCTATACGGCTAAAGAAAATATTAGTATAGTATATAGGCGTATACTTAGGCTATAGCTTATAATACTTACCGCGTAATAATAATATAAGGGATATAACTAGTTTAATACTATTAGCTATAATAAAGATTACTATATATAAGTACTAGATAGATATAGTATAAAAAGGAGTAATAAAAAGTAATAAGAAAATAAGATCGAGGTAGTTAGCTAGGCTATTATTATATATATAGATAAGGATAGAAGGGCTAATAAGATAGTATCTAATAAGAGAGTAAGGTAAGTAGGTAGTAAAATCTTTATATATTTACTTACTTTTTCCTACTATCGACTCTCTTACTATCTATACCTATTAAATAGTTAACCCGTTAAGTTAGACTACTAAGTATAGGGCTAATATATAAGCTATAAGTAGAATATAGGTACTATATAGCTACTACTAGTAATATACTAACTCTATTCGACCCTATAGTTCCTTAAATTAATTAATTTACGTTATTATTAATCCTAGTTTATCTTACCGGGCCCTATAAGTATTACCCTCTATTAATACGATAGAGGACTAGCTAAAGAGTCGGTTTAATATTATTCTTAGGGCGGTACGAGATAATAATAAAGAAGATACTAAGGAAGAGACCGACGATAAAGGTATACTTATATCTTATATATATAATAGGATAATATTAATAGTAATAGATACGAACTAAGACGAGCTACTATTTAATAAGAATCTAAATATTAGGCTACTAGATAAGTTATTAGTTCCGATTAGTAAGGATATATACTAGATACTAATTATAGACTATATACTAATATATATAGTAGATAACTTATAAGAATATTAGGTCTAAGAATAAATAGATACGACCTAACTTTTATCTAATATATTAATATATCTAGGGAGTATTAAGGATTTATAATACCTAAATATTAACTAGTATACGGACGATAGAGGGGCCTATAAGATATAAATACCGATAGACCTAGCCGGCTATATCGCCCTATACGGATAACGCTTCGGTATCTAGGCTATAAGTATAGATCGCTATAAATAATATATTATAGGGCCTACGGTTTTCGAGACCTATAAGATTATAGTTAATATAGATAATTCTATACTTTTCGATAGTATATATATATACTATATATTCTAAGGTAACTATACTAGTTATTTATTTATAGGTAGGGTCCTAGACTAGGTACTATAGGTCTTTATAACCTCTACCCTAACGTATAGGTTTAGGTATAGGATACTAAAGGGCCTATTAGCTAGCGATTATAATTAACTATATACTTTAAGTAAAGAAGTATAAGAGCGTATATTATAATTCTAGGGGAGGATTATAGTAGAGTATACCGACCTAATTAGATAGACCTAAAAGTCTTTATAGTAGCTTTAAATCTATAATATATATATAGATCCTACTTTTAATATAGATATTATATAGATATTAGACCGTAGAGTATAATCTATATATACTACTTAAGAGGGTACTCCTAAGGATCCTCTAGAGGGTACCCGTAAGGATCCTCTAAAGGGTACCCGTAAGGATCCTCTAGAGGGTACTCCTAAGGATCCTCCTAAGGATTGCTAGTATAATACTATATAATAAATCTATAATAAAGTCTATTAATAATATATATATATATATATATATATATATCCTTAAAAGCATCCTATAATAATATACTAAGTTTATAGGTAGATAGATATAGATATTAATACTCTAATAGCCCTTAAAGATTCTATTTCTAACGTATACGCTAGGTATAGGGCCGTAGGGAGAATTAGATATATCCGAATATATTATTATAGTCTAGGTACTAATTATAGTATAAATCGAGTTAACTACTATAGAACTACTAGATAGTCTAGAGTAAACTAGATTCTATATATATTTAGATAACGGCCTATAACTTATATTATCTATATAGAAAGGTCCTTCTTAGCTTTATCGTCTACTAGGTCCGGCTTTTAGGCGGCGTATTTAAGCTTAGTAATATAGGCGTTAAGGACCGCCCGATCCTAGCTAACCCGGCGATATACCTAATCTATCTACTCTCTAGCGTACTATAGATTTCGAATAGGCTTAATATATAGGCTCCGGATAACTAAGGACCTATATAGGGATAAAGAATATAGTAGGTATAGTCTAGGCTTAGGCCGGGCCGTATCGGAGTATAGCGTACTACCGGGCGATAAAAGAATAGTAGGTTTAGATAATAAATATATTTTATAAGGCTCGGATTATATATTCTAGTAAGGTAGGAGAGATATTACTAATTATTAAAGCGTTATATAGCGAAAGGTAAGAGTATAACTAATCTATTATCCTTACTAGAGAGGAATAATAATCTTAGCGCCTAGGGCCTAAGTAATAAAGTACTAGGCGACGCTATCCGGTATATCGGTACGGAAGGAGTAGGAATTACTACTACTATCGAAAGTATAGTTTATATATATACTACTAAATAATATTTAAGATTCTAAGAGGATAGCGATAATATATAATTAGTATAGTCTATTACTCTATATATAAGAGGCGTATTAATTAGAGGGGTTAATTATAACGCTAAACCGCTAATCTAGGGCCGAATAGATTAATAGTCTTTTTAGCTTTATATAATAATAATAAGGCTAGTTAGATACTTAATATCGCTAATCTAGATATAATAAGTTGGTATAGATTAACGCTTAGTACTTCCTCTCCTAGTCTAAAGAGTTAGGATTAGATATTAGATTACTATTAGTATCGAGACTATATAAGGCCGGGCTCGGTAAGGGCGTTATAATAAGATTAGAATAGCTAAGGGCTAAGAAAGTATTAATAGTATAAAGATATAGGAACTAGCGGAATATATACCTAGATAAGTTAATAGCCGGACTGAGGTAAGAGAACGCGGGAGTTAAGAGCTTAATAAGAATTAAATAACTATCGGAGGAGAATTAGAGTATAAACGTCGACGGCGCTTTTAATAGGTATATAATAATATAATTAAAGATAATAGGAAGGGGATTACCTAGAGGAAATACTAGGAAGGAAGAGGATAAATATTAAAAGGGTAGTAAAAGATAAGGATAGAGATTATAACTCTATAGGCCTAAATTAGAGCTATAAAAACGCGGTAAAAGTAGTAAAGTAAATAGATAAATTAAAAGATAGTATTAGTAGTTAAAATAGCTTTTATAAGACTTAGAAAGGTCCTTATAGAGAAGAATTAAATATTATATTAATATAAGCTCGCTTATTATAGAGACGATAAAGAGGATAGAGCTAGGGGCTATACTAACTAAAGAGGGAAGGAGGCGATCTAGTCTTCTAGAAGCTACTTTAGCGGTAGCCTTAGCGATAACGGTAGGCGGGTAATAGTCCTATAGAGAGAAAGGGATAAGGCGGGTAAGAAGATAATAGGAGACCGGATTAGGAGATAGGATAGTATAAATCGGCCCGGTATAAAATATAGGGATAGATAAAGGACTAGGGTAGCTATAAGGGACGAAATCGAGCCTAGTAGCGGTATATATTATAGTATATAGCGTCGCTAGTTATCTAGATATATAAGTATAATTAGCGTAGGCCGAGCGGATTAGAGGCGATCGAAATTAATAGCCTTCTTAAAGAGAATTCTTATAAGAGTATAGACCTAAGAGACTATAATATAGTAGAGGCCTAAGGAATAAGGCCGCTTAGTAATATTAAGTACTACCCGGTCTATACTAATATCTTATACCTTATATATTATTATAGCGTATAATAAAACTAGAGGAAACTAGGTCTTTATATACTATTAGTTCTCTATAAGGAACTTACGTATAGCGGTAAAAATAGGGATAGTAGGGGAGCGATTAGGCCTAATTTTACGGCTTATAAAGTAATCGAACTATATAAGGAGGGCTATAGGGGTTTCGTATCGGGGGTTTATAGTACTAGGGGGCTATACTATATCTTTAACGGTACTAAAAGCTCTATTTATAAGGCTACGTTTAGTCTAGATATTATCGAGGAGTATAATATAGCTACTAATAAAGAACTAGATTATATAATAGAGGTTACCTACCTCCTCGGTAAAAATAGTATAGGTACTAGTACTAGTATAAGTAGTAGAAAGCGTAAGTATAGGCTAATTAAGGTCCTAGAGACGGCTATAATTAAACTACTATATCTAACTCCGAGTAGGTAGGATATATAGGGTATTAATAAAAACGATAGTTTAATAGGGATTATTAATATAGACTCGGGATATAAGGAGCTTAAAGTCCGCCCGAGTAAGACGCTTCTTATAGAGCCGGTCTAATATATTACGGAACTAAACGCTAATATTATCGGTACCCTACTAGCGTATAATAGTATTAAGCTTAATAGTCTAATTAAAGGCTATATAGAAGGCCTTAATCTATATATTATAAGGTTTAGATATAGGTAAGTTAGAGAATATAGGCTTCTAGAGGACTAAGGGGAGCTAGAAAAAGTCCCTTATAAGTAGGATATTAAGACTACTAAAGTAGCGGTCTTAGGAGTAGGGGAAAATCTCCTAGTACCGCTACTCGATCTAGAATAGTATATTAAGCTCGACTATAGACTTCTTATCGATAATAAGATAATAGATATTATAGAAGACCTTCTATATAGCCTTAAAAGAGTCGATAGGTAGGGATATATACTTACCTATAAGTTTAAATAGGAGGCGGAATAATAAATATAAAGTATAGCCTATAATATTAAATACGGTAATCTTTATTAGGGCTATACGTAGGATAGGGGTATAGACGCTAGCCTCTCTAGTTATCTAAGTAAGTATAGCGGATAAGAGTATAATTAGGTAGGACTTTCTAGTCCTTATCTTACTATCGATATTTAGTAGTAGGGAGTCTAGTCTTATTAAAAAGGACTCGCGGAAATACTCGATAATTATATCGAATACTTACCGCTACTTTAGCTAGAGGATACTAGGCGAGGCGTTAGACTAGGTTTTAAAGGGGGTAGGGTCTATAGAGATAAACTCCTTCTAGTAGTCTAAGGGAATATAAAGATCTATATTACGGTATATATAGGGTATCTAGTTATACTTATAGTTAAGATTACGCTCTCTAAGGTTATTAGGGTCCTAAAGATATATAATTAGATCCCGATTTAGGCTACGCCGCGCTAAGTCTTACTAGGAGTAGGGCGGCTCGTCCTTATTATCCTTGTTAGCGGAATCTTTATATAGGTCCTTTAGGGTATTATTAACCTCGCGGCCGTACCGATCGTTAGGGTAGCTATAAAAGACCCGGTAGTACTAATACGCGTTAAGCTAAGAGCTAAACCTAATACTATTAAGCTCGAGAAGCTTACCTTTATACTAGAATAGGTAGTAGAGCGTAACCTTAATCTAGATATAGTCTAGTATACCGGGTCGGTACTAGGGCTAGTATAATAGGATATAGTCTAGTATAGTACTACCGCGGGGCTTCTTAGTCTTATAGTTAAAATATTAAAAGAATTCTAAGTACGTAGTATACCTATATTCGGAGGGACGTTAGCGGTACTTTATAAATAGTAATTTATATAGCTAGATCTCCTCGTTAGATTAGGTATAGTATAATATCGCTTAGTTATCCTAAGCGCGATACTAGATAGCGACTATAGTCCGGCTACTATAATATAGCGGGATATAGAGTAGAATCTATAAAACTTCCTAGGCGGACTAATTATACTAGGAGAGTAGAGCGTTTATTATCTTATATACGGCCGAGAGAAGCGGATTATAATTATTAATATAAGATAGAATATCCTATATTAGGTCGAGATAGCTTTATATTAGGCGCTCGGACTTACTAATATACTTAAAGAGGTAATTTAATAAAGCCTCGGTACCGGTATATAGAGCGATATCTATATTAGCTAGCTATACTATACTAATAATCGGATTATATAGGTTAAGGTACGCGTTATTACGCTCCGGTTATAGATAGTAGTAGGTAGCGCTAAGCGGCTTCGCTAAGACCGGTTCCGTACGAATCTAATAGAAGAAGCCTATATAGTAATTAGTCTAGCTTATAGTATTATTCTTATATAGGTAATACTAGGCGCTATACTAATAGCGCTAAACCTAGTTAACTATACGCCTTAGATATTCGATAGTATTATATTAATCCTTAGGCTAGAGCTATAGGTCCGACCGGGTTTATTTATAGATAGCGTATATTATATAGCTAGGAGTTAGGTTTACTATAGAGATATATATACCCTAATACTAGGTAAAGTAGAAGCGGAGCTCGGGGGTATCTAGGAGCTTAGGATCTAGGTAGTTATAAATCTAGAATAATATATAATTATAGACCGAGCCTTAGCCCTATTACTTATATCGGTTCTAGTAGTCGCTAATATAAAATATCCGCTTTAAGACCTTCTCTTAGAAGGCCCTAAAGCGTATATTAAATTACTAGGCGACGATATAAGGATTCTCTTAGAGGTTAGTCCGTATAATATAGCGCTATATAACGCTATTAGCTACTAGCTAGTCCCTATATTAAGGGAGATAGCGTATAAGATTATCTTAATAGAAATCGGCGGCCGAGAGGGTAATAAAGAGATAGGTAGTACCGAGGTTCTAGATATAAGCGAGTAGATTATAGTAGCGGGTATTCTAGTAGGGCTAGGTACCTCGGAGGTAGGTAGAATAATACGCGATATCCTAAAGTAGTTTCTAGGCCTTAGGGGTATTACTTTTAAAAGCTATATAAAGATTATCTACTAAGATTTTATAATTACTATAGCCCTTAACGAAGAAGTCGGCCTAGGATATAGCGGAGCGTTATATAAATATATTAAAAATTATAAAGCGGAACCGAGGATACTATATAAAACGGCCTAATTTATAGTATATTAGGTACTAGTATTACTTTTTAAACTTAATTATATATAGGTAGGAAGCCTAAAACTCGGCCTTATTATACGGGAAAAGAGTCGGGAAGGCGAGGGAGAGTATAGGCTAGCTACTACTAAACTCGAATAGCGGAGTAGCCTTAATAAAGAATAGCGTAAGATAGCGACGCTAGGATAGTACGCCTTCGGGCTAAGTAGAGGATTCTTTAAGCGGCGGGCGGGCTATAAAGATAATATTATAAAATACGGCCTTCTCGTCTAGTTTATTCTCGAGATTAGGAACGGCTACGTACTCGGGTCCTAAATTATCCTAGATAGAAGGGTCTAGCTAGGACGACGCTAATAGATCCTTAGGCTTAATAGGCTAGATTTAGGATAGTATAAGATCGGAGACGTTATTATAAAGCGGTAGCTAAGATAGGCGGGCCGGGTTAATAGTAAGATAACGGTAACTAGGGTAGTAGGTAGTAAGGAACTAGAGTTATTATATAACCGTTACGTAGCGGACTATAAAGTTACGATTAAACTAGCGGCGGAGCTATAGACGGTCTATAATATCTATAAGTCGAAGTATAATAAGATCTAGCTCGGTAGGGAGTAGTAGTAACCGATTGTAAATCTTAAGAATATTTATTAAGAAGTACGCTATATAGCCGCGGTAGAAATACTATTAGCTATAAACCTAGCGGACTTCGATAATAGTATAAATAAAGAAAATTAATATCTCTTCTACCTATATTAGAATAAAAAGGTAGGACGGAATGTTATTAGGATATATATTATTATTTAAATTATAAAAGTAGGTATAGTCTAATAGAACTAGCTTCTAGTCCTTATTCTTATTTTTAGTATAATATTAATAATAGACTCCGGCCTAGGGCCCTTATATTACGTATTTTATATCGAACTAACGCTTATTATAACGCGTATAGGTCTTTATAGTAGATTCTCGAAGTATATCCTAGAAGTTATAGACTAGAGCCTATTACGCCTCTATTAAAGGTCTAAACGTCGCGGTATAGACCGAATAGGCCTATAAAGATTAGGATAAATACGGTAGTATATAGATAGGGGTAGCTATATACTAACTAGGGGAAGCGCGAGGGGTACCGGGCGTAAGAAGAGGGGGCGAGGATAGGAAATACTATAATAAAGATAGCGTAGGGGGATCGGAATATAAAAAGATATAAGAGGAGGGGGAACTAACGATACTAGGAGGGGAGGCGTCTAGGAGACCTCCTTATTAACGCGACGCCGGACGCGGTACTCCTTCTTCTTTATATTATAGGCCCTAGTAGAGGCCGCGTAGCTAAGAATAGCCTTAGAATAGGCGACGGCGGGCCTAGATACTATAAGCTATTTAGATAGGGGATATTAATAATATAAAGATAATAAGGAAGTTATAAATCTTAGTAGAGGCTTCCTCGCGGTACTAGAGATAAGCTTAAGTTAGGGGACCGGCCTAGTAGCGATTCTAGAATTAGTCTAGCGGCTTAGCGGTACTATATTTAATATATATATAATAATCGGTATATAGGACGGGCTATATATAGATCTAAACCTTAATAGATAGGGGCCTAGTAGGTAGTTTCTAGCTCTAACGGTAATCTAGATACTCTATAATAAAAACCCCTAGTTAGTAGCGGTTATAGAATTAATCCGTATACTTATAGATATAGTACCTAGCGTATCTACGGCTACTAGGTTAGAGATCCGGCGGGCTTAATTAGATAATAGGCTATAGCGGGCGAGGAATCTTGTAAAGGATAAAGGTCCTTTCAAAGGTGAAATAGGAACTTGGGCGACATATGTATTCATAGAAGTTTTGACACGTGTGTGAATCGTGCGGGGTTCGTCACCCGATCGGCGCCGAGCCTTAGCACGCACATTTCCTTTTAATCTTAGGTCCCCCTAGGACCCCCTAAATTCTGGCAAGAATTAGTCTTAGTATATATAGCCTAATATACCTTTGTTCCTCCTCCTAAGCTAACGTATCTTACCCGGTTGATAGGCCTTATACCTAAAATAGTATATTCTTACAATTCTAATTCTTCTTCTTTAACTACCTAAGATATAATAGCTCCCCTAACTATCTATAGTAGCTCGCGTAATAATACCGAGGCGTTAGAGTATCCTACCTAAATTGGTAGCGAATCGGGAATACTTCTACCTACGGAAGAACGGGAGGAAATACTAACTTAGGACCTATCTAAAAAAACTACTAAGATAGCGGTAGAAAGCTCTTATATCGCTAATAAAACCCTTTAAAGCCTAGAAGAAAAAGTTATAGAATATAAAGCTAGAGTAGTATTATAAGAATATATTCTCGCGGCCTAAAAAATAGTCGCGGAAAACGAAGAGAAACTTCGGGATTTCGGTTAAATAATGAGAAGATCTCGGAATTACCGCGATTTATCCGCGGAAAGCGAACCCTCCTAAAAAGGAGAGATTAAAAGAGATATTAGCCGATTTAAATTAGATTTCGGTATAAAATAGAGAGAGGACTAGCTAAATAACCTCGAAGCGCTCTTTAAGAGGGCTCTAAAAAAAATACGTCTTAGGAACCTAAAAAATCCTCGCCGCTATAAATTATCTATATACCTCCTATAAAGGAAAATAGATATCTTATAAATAGAAATATCCTAAAGAGGTATTAGATTAGGATATATTTAAGGAATAGACGAAGATACTTTTAAAGAACTCTTATAATATTATTACTAATATCCTTATCTAGTTCTAAAAGGCTATAATAAAACCCTATTAAGACCCTCGTAATTTCGAAAACTACCTCGAATCGCTAGAGAATTACTTTCTAAATTAGAATAAGGAATAAAAAGCCTAGACCCTATTTATAAAATTATAGAAACCTCTCTAAGATATTATAATTACTACTAATAATAGCGTCTTACCTATAAACCAAGACGAAATATTAAAGCTAGTATCTATACTTTACTATATCTATTTTATATACTAGAGGCTAAGGAAGGACTCCTTAAACTATTATTACTAGGATAAGAAAAGACGGGGAAACTATATTAATTCGATATTAAATTACTCCTACGTCGAAACCTTAACTTCCTAGGATAGAGGATAACCTTAGGATAAAGGGTAATCTAGGGGTTTTAGAATCTAAGGCCGGGGCTAGGAATATAGATTAAATAATCGAGATAATTTATAAAGCTCTATAAATAATATATAGCCTAAAAAGGGAAATAGTACTAAAAAGATACCGGAAAGCGCCTATTTTATCTATAGAGATAAAAACTACTAGGCTTAGGATTACCTCTAGAAAGCCTTAGTTTAATCTATTATCTAAATATTAAAAACTTAGGACTCTAAATAATCGGGAAAAGTCGAAGAGCTAGAGTAGATCCCGATATACTAGCTTAATACCTACTTATTAGGACTATAGTACGCCTTTACGTACCGATTACTATATATAACGATATCGAAATATACGCGGATCTAGATACTAGTATAAAATATAATATAGTTAGTAGAGAGTTCGCTAAAGAAAATAAATTATATACTATATCTTTTATATCTCTATTACTAAAGGGCGTAGTCCTAAAATAACTCTATACTTATAGTATATACTAGGTACCTTTCGCAATTAGAGACTCTAAAGGGACTAAAAAGATAGTAAATCGATCTTATATCGGGATCGAGAGAGATCCTAGACTAGAAGGAAGCCTAGTGCTTCTATCTAGGATATTTATAAACGAATTCAACGTGATTCTACGTCCTAGTATAGATAAATAGTAGTTCGGAATAAAGAGTTTCGAACTCTAAAACCCCTATAAATTTATAAAATAATTAAGAAATACCGCTATTATCTATATATTAGTTAAGATACTAGAAGAGGTCTAGTTACTAGACGAAGACGCCGCTATATCGGATATAGATCGGGTACGAATACCCCTCGAATTAGAAGAGTTCTTTAATATATTTAATTACGAAAAAGCGGGTACCCTACTAAGGACTAAAATATCCGATTATATAATCGAACTTAAAGAAGGGAAAACCCCTTTTTATAGGCCGATTTACCTATTATCTAGAACCGAACTTAAGGAGTTATAGGCCTACCTAGTCGATAATATTAAAAAGGGGAGAATTCGCCTATTAAAGAGCCCCCGCGGGCGCCTCTATCCTTTTATCCTAAAGAAAGACGGAGGCCTACGGCTATATATAGACTATAGAGGGTTAAATTATATATCGGTTAAGAACCGGTACCCTCTACCCTTTATTTTAGAGATTCTCGACTATCTTTTAGGAGCCTAGTTTTTTAGTAAGGTCGACGTTAAGGATACCTACTACCGGATTCGACTCTAGGAAGGTAACGAATAGAAGACGGCTTTCCGAATAAGATATAGCTATTTTAAATATATAGTTATACTATTTAGGTTATTTAATATACCCGCTATCTTTTAAAGCTATATTTATACCGCGCTAGTAGGGCTAGTTAATATAGTATATATAGCTTATCTAGACGATATCCTAGTATTTATAAAGGATTGAGAATCCTATATAAAAGCCCTTCGATAAGTCTTTAAAAGGCTACGGAGAGCGGAACTCTATATAAAACTATTAAAATATACTTTCTATTAGAGAGAGGTCGAGTTCCTAGGATTTATCGTAGATAGATTAGGGGTAAAAATAGACTAAAGCCGCGTCCGCGTAATCTAGGAATAGGAAGAACTAAAGAGCTATTATAATATCTAGATCTTCCTAGGATTTTATAATTTCTACCGCCGTTTTATAAAGGGGTATTCTTAACTATTCCTATCCCTTACGTCTATAATAAAAGAAAGTAAGAATAGTAAAAAGCTGGGGTAAGTATAGTTAAACGTAACCGAATCGTAAGTATTTCGGTAGTTAAAACTTACCTTCTAGTTAGTATCTTTATTATATTATTTTAATCTAGAGAAGTATATTATATTAGAAACGGATACTTTAAATTAGGGTATAGGAGGCGTACTCTTATAGTTAGATTCGGAGGGTCGGTAGTACCTAGTAGCCTTTTAGTTAAAGAAATTTTCGGGCCTAAAACTTAACTATACTACCCTAGATTAAGAGCTTTTCGCTATCGTTTACTCCTTTTAATATTAGCGGTATTACTTAGATAGTAATAAGTATCCTATTAAAGTATTATTAGACTATACTAATTTACGTATATTTATAATCTAGTAGAAGCTTAACGGCCGATAGGTACGCTAGTATATATTCTTAACGCCTTTTAACTTTATTATAAAGTATAGGCTTAGAAAAATAAACCCTATAGATAAGCTTTCTAGAATTCTAAATTCCGAATAAGTAATTATAGGGAAGGAATTAATTAGTCCGATTTAGAACCGAATTATAGACAAAAAGACCCTAGCTCTAGGAGAGACCGAAGGACTAGAGGCCTTAATAATCTAAAGTATTATAGGGACCTAAGATCTAGACGTAAATTAAGAGTATAAATCCTAAGGATATAACTCGATCGGATTAATAATAAAACGTATCGATACCGATATAGACCTATAGTCTAAATAGAGAGAGCTATATAACAAATTAGATATTTTATTTAATCTAAAGGATACTATAGTAATCTAGTTTATAAGTATAGCTACTACTATAAATACTCTCGAATAGGTAGGAAAACTCTAGTTAGATAACCTAGAAACAATCCGCCGGAAGGATAACGTATCGGCCTAGAAACTTAGTAGTAAGGGCTAGTTAGTTAACGCCTTAGGTTACCTTAGATACCGAGGACGTCTATATATATTAAAGAAGGAGGGTATCCGTTAAAAATTAATAATAATATATTATAACGACCCTACCGTAGGCTATTTTAGGAGAGTAAGGACTAAGGAACTTCTTAGAAGAGATTTCTATTAGATTAACCTATAAGAAGACGTAAAAAAATACGTAAAATCTTACGCGGTATATTAAACCGCCTAAACGCTAAGGTATTACCCTTTTAGTAAGCTCGAATTACTACCGATTTCCTCCCGGCTTTTTACCGAATTATTAATAGACTTTATTATAGGCTTACCTTAATCGATCTAGAAAGGAAGGATAGTTAATATAATTTTAGTAGTTATAGACTATTTTTCGAAATAGTGCCTTTTCTTCCTAGTTTCGACTATAATAAACGCTTCGGAATTAGCTAAGCTATTTTATTAAAGTGTTAAACTACGATTCGGACTACTAAATAGTATTATATCCGACTAGGGATTAGTTTTTATAAGTAGGTTTTAGTTAAAATTATACTATATATCCTAGGTAAAACTAAGATATTCGATAGCGTTTTATCTCTAGACTAACGGTTAAATAGAGAGGATAAACTAAATACTCGAATACTACCTTCGGTACTTTATTAATAAATAATAGAAGATATAGTCTATACTTCTATATATCGCGGAATTCGCCTATAATAATACTATTAATATAATAACTAGAATATCGCCTTTCTAAGTCCTATTAGGGTTTAATCTAAATTTCTAAATACGCGCCGAGGACGGTAGCGTTAAGAGGGAGGTACTAGTAGCTTTAATAAGAATTTAAAAGCTTATAGAGCTTCGCGAAAAGCTATAAAAAGTATAGAGAATAGTAACCGAAATATAGGTATTTTATTATAATAAGCGTTATAAAGAAATAATATTTAAGAAGAACGACCTAGTAGCCCTATTAATAAAAAACCTACGATTAAAAAAAGGTACTATAAAGAAGCTATTACCTAGATAGATCGGACCTTTTAAAATCCTCGAATACGTCGGAAAATAGGCGTATCGCCTCTTACTCCCTAGCTAATATATAGTAATCTATAATATTTTCCCTATCTCCCTACTTTAACTATAGTACTAATAAGAGAGCGAATTAGAATAATTGCCGTTACTAGAACTAGTAGATAATAACAAATAGAAGGTCGAAGAGGTTAAGGATTACTATCGGTTTAAAAACGAACTATACTACCTAGTAAAGTAGTACGGCTAGCTATTAGAATATAATTAATAGGTACCCGAAAGCGTAATAATAAATACGCTAAAAATCATATTAAAATATTAAAAAACTCTAGGAAAGAAGAAAACCTAAAGATAGCCGTAGCTGCCGAATTAGAACCGGAACTAGCCCGCTATACTCGCGGGTCTAAGGGGAACGTAGCTAGGTACGCCTTTAGGAATTATCCTATAGTATTAGATACCTAAGAATTATCCTAAGTAGCCTAGACTAATTCCCGTATATCCTCCCGGAAGGTAACTACCCTAGTATACTAGCTATACGCCGACTCCTCGGCTATACGTAAATAAGGGTAGTAACTAGCCTTATTTATAAGTTTCTCGTACTTAGTAGCGGTAGTAGGAACGGGTAATAAAGGAATTACTAACAAACTACGGTCGGATATTTACTAGGAATAAGTATCTCTAGTAGCCTAGGAATAGATTAGAATAAAATCCCGAAGATATAAAAGAAAATACTTTACTTAAGATATACGAGTACTAGGGAGAGAGTAGGTATAACGGTAAGACTTTATAAAACTATCGAAGCTTACGATAAGATACCGAACGTACGCTATAACGCTAACGACTAGCTTATAAGGTAGCCGTAATATAATCGCGGTACCTTAGTCGTTAATATTAGGCTTAGCGTCTTCGCTAAAGCTATTATTAGAGTTCGTCTAAAAGTCCCGAACCTATAATAAATATACCGAAAGTTTATAGCGGTTCTCCTCGATATCCTTAGGGACCTAAGCGAGGTTAGTACGATTTAGTACCGAATCTTTACTAGAGTAGTCTAGAATACTTATTATCTCGTAAGGCTTATATAACCTATTATAGTATTAATAATTCTTTCTATTATACGTCTTAGCGAAGTAGCGGATAATAAAGGGTCGAAGAGATACTAAATTAGTATCTATCTACTCGCGTATAGAAACGCGTAGGTATATTATATACTAGGTATACTAGCGTAAAATTAGAGAGCGTAGTTTATATAGCGAATAACGAATAGGAGGTATAGTTACGATTAACCTATAAAACGATAATAAAGAAGTAGTAAAATATAAATCTAAAGGAGTAAGAAGATAGAAAGTTATAAAAGGAAAATAAATTAAAAGTTATTAACGCGACGAGGTCTAGATCGGATTCTATATAAAATAGGAAACTACGGATTAAATCTAGGAATATAAGTTATACCTTCTATTTCTATCTATTACCTACTAAAAGCTAAAAGCTAAAATCTAAAATAACACTAATATATAACCTTCCCGCCTATAATTCGAAAAGCGGAATAAGAAAAGAATCCGCTAGATCCTCTACTAAGTCTCTTAGAATAACGCCCGGTACTATAGGATTAAAGTATCCGATATATATATTTTAGATTACTACTAAAAGGTTATACTTATCCTAGGTCTAAACGATAAAACTATTATCTCCTATCTAAAAACGCTACCCCGTTTTAGTATAGAACCGTTTCTACTACTCTTCCGTCGAAGAAATAAGGGGGTATAGGATAAGGTTTAGATATATTATATAGCGACTAGCGAGATAGCTACGATACTAAAATAGGTCGTTAGCGAATTACTATTAGGATATATAATTTCCGAGAACCTACCTCGGTCTTTATAGAATCCTTCCGGTCTTTATCCGAAAACCTATAATCGGACTTATACGCTTTATAGGTAGTATCAAAGTCTTTTACTAAATTAATAACCCCCTTACCTATCTCCTAGAGATATACTATATCTTATATATAATATCTATTTATAGATAACTAGTACTAGGCTATCTACTCTAGAATCGCGATTAATTTAACGCGATCTCCTTATATTCCCTCTAACGGAGGTTTATATATCGACTTCTATTAATTATATTGCTAGTATTTTTTAGAGTTAGCCTTATATAAGAAATACTAGATAGAAAACGGAACTACGCTTATTCCGGGGGTAAAACGAATAATTATTAAGCGAAGATAGCTTATATACCACGTATTTTTTAAATAGATTCAATTTCTATAAATAGCGGGTATAGTAAAATCGATACTAAATATCGAGGATAATTAGGAAATTAGGGTTCTCTACTATAAATATATCTATAGCTATATAGCCTTAATACTATAAAGATATAGTAAAATTAGATAAAGATTCGGAACTATTCTAATTATAGCTTCTTTATTATAGAGTACTACCGATATCTCCCCGATGCTTTATAGCTATAATCTATTTTCGGATATAGATATCCTCGTAGGAGAAGGGGGAATAATTGTAAAGGATAAAGGTCCTTTTAAAGGTGAAATAGGAACTTAGGCGATATATATATTTATAGAAGTTTTGATACGTATATGAATCGTGCGGGGTTCGTCACCCGATCGGCGCCGAGCCTTAGCACGTATATTTCCTTTTAATCTTAGGTCCCCCGGGACCCCCTGAATTCTGGCAAGAATTAGTCTTAGCACACACAGCCCAATATACCTTTGTTCCTCCTCCCAAGCCAACGTATCTTACCCGGTTGACAGGCCTTACACCTGAAACAGTATATTCTTACAAATCTCGACGTACGGGCTAGATAGGGGACGCGGTTTATAGGGTATTAACGTCGCGGCTAGTACGTCTCTTTTATATGTATAGCGCTATAAAGTATTAGATAATAGCGTATTATATAGATAAGATATTATATAGATACCTAATTACGCCGAGTACGATAATTAAGATAGGTTTGAAGGGACTTAGTACCGGCCGGGGGATCCTAGGATACGTCAAATTTACCCGTAGGCTTAGTATAACCGTATTTACTATAAGTAATAAGATCTATTATAGCGCGAGGATATCTATAGATATATAGAAATAGAGCTCTAGCGAGAGGTAGAGGTAAGTTAGTATATAAGGTAGAGAGTTAGTATTAGACGACGCGGTATAGGACCGTATTATAAATAAAAATAGGGCCTAGCTAAACCCGGGTTATATACGGGCCGGATAACGATAATAGCTTTCTATATAATACTTACGTAATCGCCGCCTAATCCGGCGTAGATCGGTATATATCACGTGATTATATAGGTCACGTGCTTTATTAGGCACTAAGGTATCTATATCTCAAAGTCGAATCACGTGACTAACCCTACCCTGATCACATAAGGAGTCAATTTTCCAGCCAATCAGAGGCCAGGATCTCAGAATTCGCAAGGCGGGTTTTTTGGCATAGTATTCTTGACTATATTGCCTATATTATTTGCTTCGCTTACGCTTAGCAAAATAATACGTATATAATACGACTATATATTCGGCTCTAGGTATATCCCTAAGCGAAGCCTTTATAGGAATCCGATCTAAATTCTAATTAAGCGTTAAAGACGACGATAGAGAGGTTTATAAAGATACGAAAGAACGTATAAAGAAGCTTATAGAACGGCGAGAAGAGCTTAGGAAGAGGTTATAAAAAATAAAAGATACTATAAAAAGAGCTACGGATAAGAATTATATAGAGAAAATCTTTATAGTAACCGACTAGGTACTACTTCGAAATAAGTATATTAATTTAGGACGCCTCTTTAAAAAACTAGATAATCGTTATAAAGAACCCTTCTAAATAGTTTATAAAGTAGGATAATAAGTATACTAATTAATATTAACCCTTTTATACCGGAAAATCTATACTATATAGTATATCTCTATATTAGAACCCTATAAAGATAAACTAATTTGTAGCGAGCGGCTAGATCTTATCGAAGTTAATAGAGAATCTAAGTTTAAAATCGATTATATTCTATAGGTTAAAAAGAGGAGTAGAGGCTTTTAATATCTAGTACGTTAGAAAGGCTATAGAGATAGCGAGAATATCTAAGAACTAGGTAGTATATTAGACGATATAATTATAATAGATTAATTCTAAAAATCTAATTTACCGAAGACGACTTAGAAGAAGTTATAGAAGTCTTAATAGGATTTAAAAGAGAGATAGAATAATTCGTAGACCCTTTTAAACTATCCTAAGTATTATTTATAAATTATAGCTAGTAGAAATATAAAAATAATAATCTTTATAACGAGGCTCTCGTTATAATTAGCCTATAATAAACCTACTAAGCTAATATTATTAGAGGAGATAACTTATAGCTTTATAGTTAATAAAATAGGCGTTACCCTAAAGATTAGTAAGGAGTACGAATCCTTAGATAGACTAATAAAGGATATATCGCCTTTATAAAGAATAAAGAGATATAGGAGTAAAAGTCTTTATAAAAAGCTTCTTATATTATAAGAATAATAATAGTTTTTATAAAAACCTATAAGTAAATACTTTATAGAAGGCCTAAGAAAAATAACCTAGATATTAGAAAATATAAGAACGTATATAAAAGCCTTATAGGTCCTATCTAAATATCTATAAAACGCTATATAAACCTATCTAATACTCTATTAAATTATTCTCCCTATACTTCGAATATTATTAATAATAAAGATAGAGGAGCCGGAGGGGGCGGCGGTATAATAAATAGTACGATAGGGGGTATTATAGATACTACTATAGGCGGTAATAGAGGTACGACTATTAATACGATTAATAATATAACCGGTAGTACGACCGATAAAGTAACTAGTAATACTACTAGCGGTACTAGCGGTACTAAAATAGCTCGTATAATAAATACTAGAGTAGTTCCCTAGTTAATCTAAGAATAGAGAGTATTACGAGTACTAATAAAAGTTCTATAAGTAGCGTTCCGAGCCGGGATATTCGGTACTAGAATAATAACGTTCGCTATAGTATTAAGATAAGGATCGACCTAGATAACGTTAGGAGAGGATATATAGGGGGAAAAAACGTATTTACTATAATATAAGCCTACTGATTAACCTAGTAATAATTATATTTATTACCGGCTAGGGAATTAATATAACCTATAGGAACCTTTATAATCGAATTAACGTAGCGTATATACTATACCTCCGCGGGAGTCGTAGGTACGGGATTAAAAACCTAGTTCGTAGTCCTATTATTTAAAGCTATATTATAAAAGACGAGTATAAGGATATACTCCTTCGAAAAAGGGGGGTAAAAATAGCGTTTAAATAAACCTATAGTTATAAAGAACTTCGTAGTCGACGAAAAACCTTATACTTAGTACGCTAAATAAAGGATAAAAAACCTCGCTACCGCTATAGAAACCCGGCTAGGAAGCCTCGGAATATCCTATTTAATAAAGAAGAACCGCGCCGGATAAAGGAGATAGGTTTATAGAGGGAACCTAGAAGCACGCCGAGGTCGACGAGTATAAAGGAAGGAGGTAATGTCACGTCCTACACTATATAAAGTAAGGTATAGAACCCGCCTAGACCCGAGATAGCACCTTTAAGGTAGACCTTCGGAGGTCTTCGGGACCTACGTAGATATATTAATGGCCTACGAGATATATGGGTCTAATGCATATGATCTCGCTTAGGCTGCGTATATTGCATAACTAGTGGATTTGGAACTATGGACAAAGGTTCATAGTTCAGTTTGAATATATACGTAGTACTAGTTGCAATTGCTTCGCAGTAGTAATTCGTATTGTATATGCCCTTGGCACTCTGATCATACCCTTCATAAGACCCTTCATAGTGGGTCTTCACAGTTGTGAATAGGAAGCGTACATAGGCATGAATACCCTACTCAAAGGCGAGAAGTATGGATCTTCCAGAAATATATGCAATAGTACTGACAATTTCAATATTCAGTTTAACTGTCTGCAAAAACCATGTATTGCAGAAGGCACATTGGTCAAAGGCTGAAATAAATGGAAAGTCGGCATCGGTCCGATATAATGTTACGGCAGTCCAAATCGGTCAAATTGACAATGGGCACGCAGAAACTTAGTAATCACCGCTAATACCTGAACTGGTACGTATTATATGTATTATAGGTATTGCATGGTACGGAATACAAAAGGGGCCCTCAATATTACGTATTAATAAGCATTGTCAATTTGGCCAAAATCGACTGCCGTACAATCTATTCTCGGCAACATCGCCGATCCAAAGAGGGGAAACTCCACAATGACGATTATCGCAGAGGGATTTATTGATATAGGAAACATCGATTTCAATTGTCTTTCTTTTTATCCACACCTCTTACATTACCAAACGAACAGTCATGGCCCATCTCCAAGCATCAAATCTATTCTCAGTCAAAGACCGAGTGGTCGTGATCACTGGAGGCGGAAGTGGTAAGAACCAAACCATCACATCCCAAAGATACAAACAATGTACATAAAAGCTAATAGGTAAAAAAAAAAAAGGTCTCGGACGTATCATGACCAAAGCCCTGGATGCCAATGAAGTCTCCAAGATCTTCATCCTAGGCCGACGCGAGGACGCCCTCCAAGAAACCGTATCACAAACCATAAACGGCACCGTCATCCCGATCAAATGCGACATCACCTCAAAGGAATCTCTCGAGGCAGCCTACCAAGCCGTCGCAGCCCAAACAACACACGTCGACCTCCTAATTGCCAACAGCGGCATAATGGGTCCGCTCATGAAACCCCCCGCAACCCGCAGCAGACGGCTCCCTCCCGCCTCTATCACAAGTCCGCGACGAACTCTTTAATATCCCCATGGAGGAGTTTAACACCGTATTGAATGTGAATGTTACCGGGTCGTATTACACGGTGTTGGCCTTTTTGCCTCTGCTTGAGGCGGCGAATAAGAGACGTCCTGCGCCACAGGAGGATGTTCTTGCTGCTCCGACTGCACAGGTTATTATCACTAGCTCAATTGCAGGGTTTATTCGCAAAGTACCCTTTAGCTTTGCGTATAATACCTCCAAGGCTGCTACGACGCATCTGATTAAGTTGCTTTCGACTTCGTTTGCTCATTACGGTATTCGGGTCAATGGCCTCTCGCCTGGTCTTTACTACTCGGATATGGCAAACCATATCTTCCAGGCTTCGGGTATTCAGGGTCGGGCTATTTCTGATGGCTCGTTCCCCAAGGAGATGGTTCCTGCTACTCGTGGTGGTAGTGAGGAGGATATTGCGGGTTTGATTGTTTGGCTGGCTAGTAACTCGGGTGGTTATATCAATGGTAATATCTTGGTTACTGATGGTGGCCGAATTTCTGTTTCGCCTGCTGTCTACTGAGGGTTGTTTTGTTCGGGCTAAGTGCCGTTTGGTATACATAGACCGTACAGATTTGAAATTCAATAAAGATAGAAATATGTAGATTGATTCCTTGATTCGCAGAAATGGATGTTCAATCGCTCATGGGTGCAAGGCAAATAAAACGCAGAAAACGAGAGTGATCTTCATCAGGCCAACCCCAAATCCATGGTCCGACTATTTAGTAAGTCGCCGTCAATCGCTGGACTAGGTAATCGCCTGAAGTAATCGCCGAGTATTTCTTCTCCGCTTTCATTTCGCCGCCAAATGTTCCCGGGAGTGCTTCAATAAGTTTATCGCTGTTGGGGTTGCAGAAGTACGCTATGCTGTAACGAGCGGGATACTCCGAAGCGTCGTTCTCAGAGCCCTCGGGCATGGGCGGTTGAATTACCCGATGACGGGTACTCTTGATAGTGTCATTGGACCATCGAGCAAGCAGATCCCCGGCATTGACAACAATGGTATCAGCAATAGGAGTCGCATCAACAAATGTTCCTTTGGGGCTGCGCACTTGAAGCCCACCGTGTCGATCCTGAAAAAGCAGAGTGATTGAGCCATAGTCGCTGTGCTCGCCGGCACGGACTTGGTTAGGGTTATTTTTGAAGACTTCTTTGCTAACAGCAGGATAGTGCAGTAGACGGAGAGTATTGTCGCCGGCATTGACGGAGTCGTCGAAGAAGTGTTCCGGCAAGTTCATCCCCAATGCAATGGCTCGCATGATATGCTTATGTAGGGTCTTTCCCATTTCAAAGAATGACTGCATGGTTTCTTTGAAACGCTTTCCTTCGCCGTCCAGGTGGTCGGGCCAGCGATTAGGCAGGCCTTCAACTCCCTCACGACCAAGTTCCATAGTCTCCTTGATATCAGGTGCGGACGCACGCAGAGTCTCGACTCCAGCTGTCTCCTCGACGGTGGTCAATTTCTCCCGCCCAATAGCGACGTAACCGCGGTTCGACTGTGGGGTTGTCCAGCCCAACGAATCCTTCTCACTCTGGGGACGGGCGAAGAAACGGGCAGATGACGCAAATACTCCAGAAACAATGGATGGTGGAATGCCATGTTCCTTTAGGTAGAGGAAGCCGGATGTTTTGAAGGCTTTTGTTATGGAGAGAGCCACTCTATGCTTATCGGATGGGGTTCCTGTGAAGAATGGGCCGAAGTCGATCAGCTAGAACAGATTCCATTAGTCGTAGCTTGAAATAAAATGAAGACAAAGCATACAGGTATGATCAGATCATCCTTATCTACCGGAGCAGACGCAGCATTGTCTGAGAACCTGTTGGAGGCCATTGCTTGCACAGCCTCTGGTAATTGGTATAGACCGTCAGGATGAAACTGAGACAAGGAAAAAGCCTGTGAAGTGGGTTTCTGTCCGAATGCAAAGGAAAGATCTGAAGAAGAGGGGAAAGTCGGAGAAAGGGAAGATTATGGGTCAGGTGCATACATCAAAAAGATAAGCACATGCAGGCAGATAAGCCATCAGATAAGCGTTGAAGGTGACACCTACATTGGATTGGACTGTATGTATTGACATTTATTCAACTGGCTGCTATCAGACAAATGTTCGTTTGACTACAGTATCTGGACCTGAACTGACAGCGCAGATCAACCACACCTTTCCCCACCCCTGCACAATGACCCTGCATTGTCAGCACGGCATATCAATCCTCGGGCCGTGATATCAAAACCAAGAATAGCGCTGATCCCCCTCATACAACTCTAAAGAGCAAGCAAAGAAGTACTAAAGCTAAATATGCTGCTCACATATGGTTATGAATGGCGATAAGATTCCCCCAAGGAACAACCGGTGCGATTTCACATCTTGCACCACAACAGTCGAACTGGGAAGCCATTTGGCATCTCTATCCTCCACAAGCTTTGACACCTCACAATTCCCATTGCGAGCTTTCAGCTGAGTGGCTATTCCTCTGACAGCGAGAACGGTGGCAGGAGCAACAACCCTGTATGGGTCCTCCATAGACTTCACAAATTCAATGGAGTCCGGAAATGCAGCAGCTAGGAGGTTCCCATCTGCGTCGAGGGACACATTATCGATTGGGTATCCCGTGGAGATTTTGTCAACTTGAATCAGCTGGTCACCAACTAATTTGTGGACAGTCACGATTCCAGACACTGAATGAGCCACATAATAAAGCCCGTTCTCGTGGACGATCCCGTTGGGAAAGGAGAACCCTTTGTTGGCAGCGACATGACAATTCCCTGTGTCAGAGCGACAATAGGTGAGACTTCCTCCGCCAATCAACATGCCCAACTCCGCGAAAGTGCCAACCTTGGCGTTGCGGTCATTGGTGATTACGAACCCCAGACCATCCTTGTCAACGGCCAGGTTGTTAGGCGAGATGATCGCGTCGCTGGCGATAGTTTTGACATACTCAAGTGTCTCTGACGCACTGTCCAACTCAAATATCTCAATTGTGGAATTTGCTCCAACAGCTCGTGGATCAAGGAACTCCCCTGTTGTAGGATCAACTGGGGGTCTATGGTTGATCAACCAGAATCGAAGTCTGCCTTCAATACTGTGCACGTCGAATCCATGCAGATCTAGATCGTCGAGATAGCCACCGAATTTGAGCTTGTGGAGGCCATACTGTCCGTCCGAGCCGGGTTGGTCGATATTCAACACTGCGATATGATCCGTGCGGGATCTCGCGGAGATATTGAGTTTGCTGCCACCGGGACTCCATCCCTTCCTGGAATCTACAGTATTACATGCTGCGTACAGTTTTCGTTCTTGGTCGTCTAGCCACATATCCTCACATCCTTCTAAGAGAGGATGCTGGAGGCGAGTGCAGGTCCATGGGAAATCGTCAATTGATTGGATCTCACGGCCAATACCAATTGTGAGAAAAATGATGTTGTGCACATAGGTTTTGTACAAAATTCCAAGGACGAGCACAATCGCGGCCCATATCCCAGCTCGCAGGCTAAGAACACGAGTCATTGTGATGGTTGTTGGTGCCTGGTCTGTCCGTCAATCTGACAAGTGTACGTGTCTTGGGATTCCCCGGACCGGACTAATTTGCGGGGAAATTGCCTACAAACAACACATAATATTATTTTGATCCGGTTCCCCTGATAGGCTGCTTGCGACGGCCCCGATTAAAATAAAATTTTAGCATTGCCGAGCTCACATTTCTGATTGGAGCAACAGCCGATCAAGCCCTGATCTTGGACGCTTGGAGATTCGAGGATTTGGAGATAGTGGAGAACAGACATAGAGTCCCATCTCCCACATCATCATCCCCTGCCATTGAAGCTATGCCGACGCCAAGACGGTTGTTGGATAGCCGGCCATTTGCCGATGTACGTTGGCCACCCGTCAGAGTACAAAAGATCTGGTCCTCCAGCAGTATATCCTCTTACGCAAATAAAACGCCCAGCACAGGCCCAACTATGCAAAATAAATCACAGCAAGTTCCCAAAGATTCGTCAGCGGTGGGCAATGTGGGTGAGGTGAAGCCATACCTAGAGGAATTGGAAACCCAAAATGACGAGGTAGGCCATCTCATGGGAGAGGCTTCAACGCCAGAAGAGGAAAGCAGAGTGGTTCGTAAATTGGACATGATGTTGGTTAACGCCTTCCGATCAACAAGGAACGGGAAATACTGACACTGTACCAGCTTAGTCCCAGTAATGGGCCTCTGTTATATGATGCAGTACATGGACAAGCTGGCTCTGAGTCAAGCAACTCTGTTCAACCTTCGAGGGGATCTCGTGAGTTTCCACTTCACCATCCCAGGGCACCTTACGCAAGCACTAACGATAGTTAGAACCTTCAAGGATCCGACTATTCCTGGGCCTCGGCCGCATTCTACTTTGGATACCTTACATGGAGCTGGCCCAGTAGTTATCTCATGGTTCGCCTTCGTCTTGGTAAATACATCACTGCCAGTGTCCTTGTCTGGGGAGGGGTCCTGATGTGCCACGCGGCATCAAAGAACTTTGGGGGGTTGATGACGGTGAGATTTTTCCTGGGCGTTGGTGAGGCTGCTATCGCCCCGGGCTTTGCTCTTATAACTGGCATGCTATACAAACGGGAGGAACAGCCAGCAAGGTGAGCGATCTTGAGCATGAAAGGCAGGATGAGTGTACGTTCCTAACCCGTGTTTTACACTAGACAAGCTGCTTGGTTCCTAGGTAACTTCATCGCAACCATCATCGGTGGCATTGTCGCCTATGCCATTGGCACTGTTGAAAATACTGTACTCAATAGCTGGCAGCTTCTCTTCCTCGTTTTTGGAACAATTACAGCCGGGATGGTCCTCTGGCTCGTCTTCCTACTTCCCGACTCGCCCAAGAACGTCATCTTCCTCACCAAAAGAGAGCAGGCGATAGTCATACAGCGTACAGTGGCGAACAAGACTGGTATTATGGACAATGGTGCTTTCAAGCCGGGTCAGGCATGGCAGGCCATCCGCGACCCCCAGACGTGGTTTTTGGTGTTGTACAACCTCTGCGTTAACCTGTGGAATGGGGGTGTCACCAGTGTATGTTCACAGACCTCTTTTCCTTACCCTCGACAGTGAGCGGTTAGCTAACGACCTGTTCTCTCACTCTCAGTTCTCCTCAATTATTATAAACAGCTTTGGCTTCAGCGAGTTGGATTCCCTCCTTATGCAGATGCCGGTGGGTGGTGCACAGGTGGTCTTCTTGCTCATCACCGCCGCCGTTGCGACCTGGTTTCCTCGAGCTCGTATTATCATGATGATATTCAACGTTTTGATCTCTATGATCGGCATGCTACTGGTTTGGAAATTGGACGAAGACAACCAGACCGGTCGCATGGTCGGGTTAACGCTGGGCGGAATATTCGCCGTCAACATCCCGTTGTCATTGAGTGTTATCAGCACCAACGTCGCTGGCTTCACAAAGCGCAGCGTGACGAGCACCCTGCTCTTCGTGGCATATTGTGTGGGAAACATCATTGGGCCTCAGCTCTTCCTCACTACAGAAGAGCCAACTTACCCTGTAAATCGGGCCCCGCTTACCCCTTCCCATCAGTATGATTGCTAATTTCGTATACCTGTAGACTGGCATGAAAGCATCAATTTCCGGCCTAGCACTGGGTGCGTTTTTCCTCATATGCCTATTACTTTATTATATCTTCGAAAACCGCCGTCGGGATTTGAAGTATGGGCCACCAACTCAGCTGACGGACGAGGAGGAGCGCGCTCACGCCTTGTCAAACAGGACGGACCTGGAGATCGAGAGCTTCCGGTATTTGATTTGATTTGAGACTAGTTAGAGATATTGTTAGGAATATTCGCCATGGCATTCTAAGGGTACAACTTGCGGCATAGACTACAATAACAGCATGCATTCCCATCAAACAGCTTGACGATTTTGGGTTTCGAGGAAATTAAAGAGGGCATGAAAAGGTCTGTTTTCGATATTAAAGACTATAGGAGGGTGTTTCTTTACTAGGATCTTCGTTAATATAGGTATATGTTCTTACGGTATATATTATACTTCAATATGATAGGTCTCTGCTTAGGGCTTTAGGGCTTTAGGTCTCATCCAACCTGATCGTGTCCCCTACGGAATCTATACATTCAGCGACTGGACTGCGAAAAGAGGACGATCCCGAAGAGGTACATTGTACGCTAAGTCTTCGAACTCAAGTCAGTGGCGATGAGTGATTTTCTACGATTTGAATTTGCCGAGAAGGACAGTCGTATATAGTAGACTAAGCTGGTGGGTTCGCCGAGGAACAGGTGTACCGAAGCCGCTCTTTTAATATGTTCTTTACTATCTTATACCTATGAGCCTTTTTCCTGCAACCAAGACGCCATATATTACGCAATTTTATAAGTCACGAATTTCCGGAACGGTAGATTTACGCTGTGTTGGGTAGCCAAACATGTACCGAGGTAATGACTTCGAAATTTAACTTATGGTGCTCGAACGTAATCGTACACAATGACGATCTGTACCAATGAGGCAGAGCTCTAAGTCGGCAAAGAACCGGCTGGCTAGTCGGCAAATGCCAAACTTAGTACTCCTTCTCAGTGAGTTTGAGACGTCACTTACCACAAGGCTTGATTTGCTGGCCAGTACGAATATAGGATAATCGACAGAGTTCAAGCCCCGCCTCCTCCCCCCACAAACTCAGCCAGCTTGAGGGCCGAGGTAAGTTTGGTTCCTATACCAACTACTCCACACTTGGAATGATTTCAGAGAATTAAACCCTTCATATCTACTAACTACCACTAATTGGAAGGTATATAGTGGATATTCTTCCGTACAAACCCATAGTTAGATTAATAACGATTGCGGTTGGTCATCGGTTCGGTCCTTTTAGGATACCTCGACGTGATTTGCGCAGGGCGCGCTCTGGAGCCAGCGTGCATGATTATGGTTTGCTATATGTCCTACCAAAGTCGATGAAAAGGCCCACTGTCGCTACATTAATATCTGCCGAGGGAAACGGACCTGATTTGGCCACCGCTCAGAGATGGATATAAGAGGGAATACTCCTAGTTTGGTGTACATAGTTATGTTGTAACTATACGCCTTTGGCCACCATACAAATCTAGGTATCTCTATAGGGACTTCTAAAGTGAATTGAAACCGAATTGAAACCGAATTGAAACTAAATTGAATCTGAATTGAATCTAGATTGAATCTAAACTGAATCTGAGGTAAATCCGAATTGAATATATATTTCATAGCGGTTGCAAGTCCAAAAAATGGAGTTACCTGATTTGTATGGAGGTCAAAAGCTTCATTTTTTGGGGTACTTGGATTACCAAGGCGCATGTAATAGTAATTCAGGTATTTTAATTTTTCTGCCGTTCTAAATTAAGGCATTCAGGCATAAACCCCTCCCAAAAGGGGTTTTGAACCCGGGCCCCCATATGTTGTACGTCTTCGTAGCCCCGTCGACATGGGGATCCCCCGTTTACCTTGTTGAAGGGAAACGGGCCGACAAGGATCCCTTCCGGGACGAGTCAGTGCCAAGAAATACCATGAAATGGTGTGAGGTATGTTATCAACTATTTAACCATATATCAGACTTACATGGATATCTTTAGACCATACATTATCAGATGTCTCACAACATCCAACCCGGGCACCCGTAGGCAAATATCATATAGAATATTATAGATACAATATGATATCATTGTTGTCTGATGCTAGTCACACGCTCGTTTTCTATCAATACCTAGGTAGCTTCCCCATACCCGGTTCTTGCCAAGTATGTAACCCCACCCACTGCGGGTTGGGCCGGGGGCTTGGGGCTTGGGTCCATTTGTGGGCCATTGAGAGGTCTATTCTAAGCGGTGCTAGGACTTCACGGGATCGTCTATCAAGCCATCGTTCTTCAAGAATCGGGTGCCATACGGGACTTTGGTCACATTTGCTAATATTAATTCACTGGCTTTCCTCTGTTTTTCAAATTAGTATACGTCGGTGTCGATTATGTCGATGTACAGCGTGCATACAGGTGATGCAATTATATAACAACTAGTACCTTGATGGGCAGAGTTCACCCCTGGGGCTCTAGCGCCCCGGCACACAAGTCCCTACGTAGCTAGGCAATAGGGGTGAATACTACCTATGTACATGATTTCCTCGGCCACTTCCTGGCGTTCCCTTTCCGTTTTAGTGCTCAGGCCTTGCCGCCTTTTGCTCACTGAGTAGAACTGACCAGTGGATAGGTGTTCTATCAGCGTAGGGGCAAGATACTCTATGATCTAAGCGTATAACTTGTCCAGAGAAGGCTGCCTTGCTTCTGATGGGGTGAAACTGCAATGTCCCTTTGCGTCGTCGCTTTCATCATCATCGTCGTCGTCGTCATCATCATCATCATCATCCCCGCTGCGCAAGGCCCATGGCAGATCGGTCTCTCCCCACATCAGCTCCCCGTGCGCCACGGTGTTTGTACCAACGTTCTCGGGCAGATGGCAGGCCGCGCTTATAGCAGCACTGCAAGTTCCCGCGAGAGGTATTGCTGACTTGAGTCTCCGGAATGACATGCCAACAACCATGATACCCAGGACACCGAGAAGTGCACCGGCGATTATTAACGGCATATATGAGTAGGTTGGAGTGCTTTTCTTCTCTGCATACATTGGATTCCCGTCTGTATTGTAAGGAATAACCAGAAGAAAATAGACTCCCTGCGAGACAAGCCAATGGAGTATTGTAAACAGGGCCATCACTGGAATTCCGTATTGATATGGGATAGATAGCCAATAGGTTGAACGCTGCTTGCTCCCCTCAACAGGCCAAGTGACGCGAAGTGGCTTCCTGTCAACGCCATAAGAGCTATACTCCGCACTCAATAGCATCCTCGTAAGAAGACTATTATAGAAATAATAGCAGAACGTGACTATCAATTGGACGCTATTCACAATCACCACGCCTTGCAGTTCTGAATATTTCCACACACCAGAGGTAGCCCTAGCATTTTCTCTTGCGATGGAGTCTATGTCCCAGATTGCTTGCCATGTAAGTTGTACGGTTCCTAAGCCACTGCCTGAGTTCACAGCAAAGAACGGGTATATTAAAGTCGTAGCCACAATGCACAAAAGGACGCTAGATTTTGTTTAGCTTCGTGGCATTCAAGTTACATATAGGGTTCAAGAGACTCACATCAACACAGTTACAAACCAGTGGACTGGATTGGATGCTTTTCTCCATTGCTGAGGTCTGGTAAGGCGTTGATATCTCACGGAATGCTGTTGTGGTTCCTGTCCTTTCGGACAGGCTATCCAGTTCTTCTTTTTGATGTTGTTCAGCGACGCCCAACACATGCCTTTCGTAGTCTCATCTGGGTCCTCTAAGAACGAGGCTATCGCATCACCTGACGTGAGGAGAGGGGTTGATCGGAATTTATGAATTTGGGCGGCCAAGAAGATCGCAATAACTTTGACGAACGTGGCAACAATAACGATCACAGCGATAATAGGGTTGTAATACAGTCGGCAATTACTGTTTCCCTCGAATCCCAGGCACTCCGTTATGTGCATTGTGTTGTTTTCTTGGTATTCACGGTAGAGGAAGGTATCGGGGAACATGCATTGATGGTCCTGTATTGTTTCTGGATCCGAATTCACAAACGGACCAGCAAAAACTTCTCCGGGAGTAAGGCTCGAGCCACCGAATCCAAGGACGGACTCATTTCCGCCATCGCTCATACTTCGGTTGCTCGTTAGGATAATTATCCCTTCGTAGCCGGCTTTGCTCCAGGTCGAACCTATTATTTCGAAGCATTTCTCGGCGGAGATCTTCTCGCTCTTTGATCCTTCAATCTGAAGAATTTGTTGGTTCCAGTCGTATATTCTAGATGATTTTTGAGTTGGATACTCTACGTATGCCGTGCCTATCCCAAAACAATCCTGCAAGGCAGGAGTCGTGAGATTTCGCACGTCCTCAGGCGTAAAATCATGTGGGGCGGCGAAGGTCCAGTGAGGGTTGTAAGATAGGCTCTTAAACACGAGTGAGTTATAACTAAGGTGACATTAGTACGCTGTAACTAAATAGAACAATAGGTATACCTCCATACAGTAGATGAAACGGCGTGGCAGAAAGTAGCAAGACTATCCATAGACCAAGTCGGGTATATGGTATAACGAAGAGGTTTCTAAAACTAGAACCTCCAACGTCCAGCCAGCGGCGTTTTGCGTGGGCAATATTAATCTCGTCTCTTGTTGGGGCGACAAGAGTCTGCATGCAATAATTGCTCATTGCAAGAACGCAGGTGCTGATAATGTTGATTATAATGTGGAGACCTGTGTTCCACCGACTTGCCACGTCGCAAGAACCGTTATATATCACTTTTGAATTGGAGGATCCTCCTGTTCCCGGGAATTTGGACGACAATCCGGCAGTCACAGAAACAAATATGACATTTGATAGTAGGAGGCCGGCAGTTGCGTATCCACAGAGGTATACACCTTTAATCCAGGAGGCTTTTGATTTGTGAGGACTGTTATTTTCCAAAACATGTGCTGGAATGTCTCTATGTTCGTCGGTAGTAGCTGTTGCTTCGCCTAACATAGGAGTGACAAGAGTCGGATCTTCGACGGCTCGCTCTTTTGTCGTGATTTTTGAGACGGAAGACAGCGACTGTTGGCTGGGAAGTACGAGGAGCTCGGTATCGTGTGGATCGCTGTGTGCTGCCCCATCGTAGCGCTGAGAAGGGGCTAGAGAGCGAGCCCATGCCCATATGTTGCGTATTTCGCGCTTCCCCGGCAAGGGAATGGGAGTTTTCATTGTGAAACACTAGAAGATTAAATCATTCTGCGGTGAAGGGGATGGTTGCTTTTTATTGTTTTCGGCCCTCTTAACGAAGACTCGCGATCCGTGCATTTTAGTGCGGTTGAGCACGCACCCGATCAATCAACTTTGTAAGTGATTGGCGACGAGGTTACCAATTATGGAGAAAGTACTCCGTAACAATACGAGAGTGGAAATTCAGGATGATCACAATATTTGGGACTGTGTCTGGGACATATACTATAGTTCGTAGTAATCATTCTTTTGCAGGGCAAATTTCTACTACAACAGTTGTAGAAGACAGCAATCAATCACAATCACTAAGCGCTCACCTCCGGCTTTATCACGTGATGTATTTGGGCAGCTGACTCTAAGCGCCCTCGTAAAGCGGCGGCTGCTAAGATAAGGAAAGCCCCATGTTACAAAGAGGTGCTTATATTGTAGGTAATCTTCTACCGGCAATAATAGCTTTGGTGACATACTTTGTCGCAAACAACGGTGTTTTAGGGTGCGTTGCCTGCTTGTATGCGCCATCCAATATCCTCTTGTGAGTCAAGAAGTATGCGGTATGATATTGTATGGTACCATTCAGTCTATGGAGTACATACATGGCTATATAACTAAAATGAACCAGGCCGAGATGTTCTCCGAGGTCTAGGGAGCTCTTGGCGAAGATCCCAAGCTTCCGGACCTCCCACCCGTGGACCTCAACCTATTAATAAGCTCAATTGGGGAGTCACAGCTCTAAAACATTCCATTCCATTTCTATTTCTCTTCCTTCGACTCCATTTCCAAGATACAACATCTCTTCTTTTTTTCCCCTCAAATACATTTACATTTCCCAATCGTCAAAATGACTTACACTGCCATTGTTATGTACCCCAATGAGGCCGGCATCAAGTTCGATGAGTCCTACTACATGAAAACCCACATGCCACTTGTCGAAAGCACCTGGAAGAGCTACGGCCTGATCAGCTGGCGTGTCACCAAGTTCCCCACTGCGCTCGATGGCTCCCCATCTCAGTTTTTGATCATGGCTACCCTTGAATGGGAGAGCCAGGAGTCCGTGCAGGCTGCTCTGCAGAATCCTGGCACTGCGGGGGTGTTTGCCGATATCCCCAACTTCACCAATGTGAAGGCTGTCACTTTGGCTGGTTCTCAGCTGTGATTGATGGTCGAGAATGTATGTGCAATTTTATGCTGATGAGTGTCTGCGTGCTGAAATTGATGTATAGCGACTATTCAATGCATGTTATCAATGAATCAATGAGATTGGATTATAAAGGCCGAACCTTGAAGGGACTTGGCCTTTCTAAAGAGAAACTGTGTATATCTCCTTCAAATTGGAATTTCGAATCTTTAACCAATAAAATACGTAACAATCAAAAGACGAACAGATGTATCTGAGATAAAAGAAATTGTAACATCACCTGGGGGATTCTTGTCAGGACTCAGGGGAGGGGGCATCCCCGCTTCACAGGGTCTTATCTATGTTGTATGTAAGTACGGAGTACATAATTATCCCCTCATTTGGCTATCCCCTGTCTCGAGTGTTCCTCTCTTCTTCCTCTCTTCTTCCTTTTCTCTTGCAATTAATTCTATTCCATCTACATATCCCAAACATGTCTCGTCCACTAGTAGTCGACGTTCACACTCATGTTTACCCTCCATCATACATGGCGATGCTCCGCGCTCGCAAAACAGTCCCCTACATCCACGACCCAGCGAATGGAGAACCGCGTCTGATAATCCTCTCATCAGACGATGACCCATCGATTCCCATCGATGAGCGCGGCCGTCCCGTCGACACATCCTACTCCGACATCAATGTCAAACTAACCTTCATGCAACACCACGGCATTGACTGCAGCGTGATCTCCCTCGCAAATCCCTGGCTGGACTTCCTCGATCCCGCCGATGCCCAAAAATGGGCCGAGCGCATCAACAACGATCTAGAGGAAACCTGTGCCCAGAACAATAAATCCTCTGATCCGGACAACAATCTTCCTCTACAGGGGAGGTCGACTTTATTTGCATTTGCAACTTTGCCGCTGAGCGCTCCCAGTGCGGATATCATCGTGAATGAAATCAAGAGACTCAAGACCCTACCTCATATCCGTGGTGTGATTATGGGGACTTCCGGGTTGGGAAATGGTCTCGATGATGAACAGCTCGGTCCCGTTTGGGCTGCGTTGGAGGAAACGCAGTTCCTTCTCTTCTTGCATCCTCATTATGGCCTTCCTGATGAGGCGTTTGGTGGTGCTGAGGTGACAAAGCGTTACGGTCATGTCCTCCCCTTGGCTCTTGGGTTCCCGCTTGAGACGACTATTGCGGTTACCCGCATGCTACTGTCTCGTGTCTTTGACAAGTTCCCGCGGCTGCAGATCTTGCTGGCGCATTCGGGTGGCACTTTGCCGTTTTTGGCGGGACGCATCGAGAGCTGTATTATGCATGAACGAAAGTTCGTGGAGAATGGTGGTGATGTGCCTGGTCCACAAAGGAGTATTTGGGAGATTTTGAAGACAAATATCTTCCTTGATGCTGTCGTTTATGGGACTGCCGGGCTCAAGGCTGCCGTTGCCGCCGGGGGAGGTACCGATCGTCTTATGTTTGGTAAGTTTTCTAGTTCTACTGTAGGTCTTACTATGGCTGTATCAAGCTAATATATACAGGTACCGATCATCCGTTCTTCCCGCCTCTAAATGAGAGTGAGAAGGAATGGCTCAGTGTGACGACCAATTATAAGGCTATTGACGCGACTTTCGAGGGGGAAACAGAGGCTGTGGCTGCTGTTTTGGGTGGCAATGCTGCTCGTATTTTGAAACTTGAATAAGCACATATACTATCTAGCATATATATCGTTATACTGGTCTGCAGATATAATCACATCAATAACAACTGGGGTTAAGGCAATAAAGGGGAACAAACGTAAAACGAATATAGTACCATGAGCACAAATTCCATGATCAAGGGCTTTAGGTTGAAGCAAGCACAGTCCTCAACACATCCCAACCAACTAGCCGCCACAGCTCCTGTGTAAGCCAATCCGAAAACTTCTCCTGATCCATATGTTGATCATCAAGTACCTGAGGAGGCGGGGTATGCGGACGCCGCAGACCCTCCCGAAACAAACGATCATCAGGTCCGAAAACAGCCCGGAGGAGAGTCTTTTGCAGACGATCTTTGGCATTTCCAACAAATTGACGAGCAGCCGATGCCTCGAGGGCCGATTCACGGGATTCAGAGTTAAGCATTCTATCGAGAAGCCGAACGAGATACTTGGCTTCCAGTTGTGCCTCGTTCGGCATAAGACCCTCGTCGGTCATTGCTTCCAGTCCATCTGGGAATGTCATCCCGGGGCAGAGGCCCATTGGCAGTCGCAGGTCATGGAAGACGTGGAGAGCTAGCACTTTGCCCATGCGATCGAGGACCAAAAATAGAAACCCTTCCATTACTTCTTTGTCTTCGGTACGGGTTAGATTGAGGGATAGTGCCATCGTGCAGAGCAGGTCTGCGAGGTGGGAGGCTATCTCATTCTTGGTAGGTGAACTCTTCTCTTTTGTACGTTTGTTTTGTTCCTCGGTTCCGGTGACTGACTTCGAGTCTCTGCCCGATTTGGTTTTGGTGACTGGTTTTTGCTTGGATAGTGCAGTGCAATGGAGAGTGAGTGCTGTCATGGTTGATTCAAAAAGACCTACTAGGTAGAAGATGGCCTGACCTTGGTGCTGTATGCCATTCTCGGCTCCAGCTATTTTGTGCAACGCTTTGTGTGTGAGATGGAAAGCAACTGTCACACCTTTGATAACAGTATCTGTATCCGGCGTATTGGCCTGCTCGGTTTGGGAAGGTTTCTGTCCCGTCATACTGATCTCGTTCTGGATGGTTTGGATTAGTCTCTGCTCTGCAGATTTGCAGAGAATAGCTGCATCCACGGCCAGGGAATTGGTTTCAGCACTACTGGTTGCCCTTCTTTGTAGGGCTTTCTGGACAGTATGCAGCTGTCTGTTAAGACATAAGACTACAATGACATTAGTTATCATGGTGACTCGTTTGCGAAAGGGGAACCAAGTACCATCATCTTCTTCTCCTGAATCTTCACCGTCCATCAATGGGATGCTTTTCTGCAGACTTTTGGGTAGCTTTGTGCGTTTCCTAGCCGTATTCGAACTATTCGCATTCTTGGCAGCTGCAGGCGCCTTTCGTTTGTTCGCCGGCACACTCTCATTTTCATTTCCAATGCCTTTGGCATGCAGTTTGGCAAGAAGGCCCTCAATACGCTGGTTAAGTTCATGAACTTGATCTTGTAGCTTGCTTTGTCCTGCCTCGGATCGTTCGTATGCTTGTTGCCAGAAGGAGACGCTGTCAAAGAACTTGTCCGTCATAACACCTTGGTCCAAATCTTTGGTCTTTTTAATGAACTGTCGAACTTGCAAAATGTAGTCTAGCATGTATGGTCAATGATAAATGGTCTGAGTCCATAGAAACTTCGTGTTCGCCTAACCTTTCACGCTTTGGCCTGGTGGTTTTCCCTTGAGAACAGCCAATGCTAGGGCTAATTGAAGCTTGGTTGGAGGTGTAACACCAGGTTTAGACAGTGAAGTTCCTGTCATCTTGTGGATGGACTCGAATTGGTCATGCTGGGGGTAGAAAGGTTGCCAGCTACTGATTGAACAGCAGAAACTCCAGGATGTGCCAATTATATATATCCGCCTCGATCCTAGCCACAATAACAATCCAATGTTTTTTTTTTTTTTTTTTTTTACAAAAGAGACGAAAGCCAGACAAAACTACATACCGAATGGTTTATTTGGCCAATTTATTATAGTAAATAATTAAATAATAGCTTTCCTTATGAATTTTGATCTTATAGTATAGCAGTTGGCGGCCTGAGGCGAAACAGATCCACCGCCCAAGCTCCGAACTTGAACCTACAAATTCCCATCTCAACAACACCCTCACTTTCAAACCCACGAATTTAGGGTTATTTCCCCCTTGGGGCCATCACTGTGCTCTGTATTATTCCACGTCATTACCCAAAAACCACAGAGTCGAAAACCGCAACAGCAAACCCTCCACTTTATCTCCACAAACCTCTCAGGCGACATCCAGTCGCATAAACCACCAAGATGCCAAACGACGATCTCAAGGCACACGCTGCCTCAAACCAAGATTTCTACGCTCTGCTAGACATCCAACCAGCAGCCACCGAAACCGAGATCCGGCGCGCATACCGACGCACTGCACTAAAGTACCACCCCGACAAGATCAAAAACCCCACCGCAGCAGACATCGACAAGTTCCATTTCCTCCAGATTGCCTACGATGTCCTCTCCGACACATCAGTGCGACAGTTGTACGACAATGCGCGGGAAGCGCGACAGCGCAAACAGCGCGAGCGGGACATGATGGGAGCGGCGAAACGAAAGATGCGCGAAGACCTAGAAGCGCGGGAGAGGGCAGGCGCCGCCGAAATGGGTGGCGCCGGTGCCAAGCAGGGTGTCAAGAGATCGTGGGCAGTGGATGGGGACGAGGATGCGGAAGAGAAGCTGCAGCGGGAGATTGACAGGATTGCGGAGGATGGGCGGCGAAGACGACGCGAGGCTGAGGACAAGGTCAAAAAGGAGATTGAGGAGGAAAACAAGAAGATACAGCGGCAGGAAGAGGAGGCTCGAATGGCGGCAGACCGCAGTAGCCAGCGCGTGGACCGCTCGAAGGAGGGTGGTGGCGCCCAGGTCCCTGAGCTCGAGCGTGCGGTGAAAGTACGCTGGGTCCGGGAGGGTCGGGGGCTGGAACTTGATATTGAGCAGTTGGCGGTGCTGTTCAAGCCTTTTGGGAAGATTGAGAATACCTTTGCGCTCAAGGATAAGCGTCAACGGATCGGGGAGAACAAGGAGAAGAAGACGGTTGCCACGGGTGTGGTGGTGTTCACGTCTATTGTGAGCGCCCACACTGCCGTTCTCGATAGCGAGAAGAAGCTTCGTCAACATGCTGGTCAAGATGGCGAATGGGGCCTCATCGAGTCTGTCTTCTGGGCCTCCGGCAGCCAACCTGATTTAGGTCCTGATATACCATCTAAGCCCGACCAGGCTGAGCCCGCACCTGCACCACCAGCACCCTCTATCGACACTTCCAGCAGGCCCCCTAAACCATCATTCAACTTCCAAGGCTTGAAAACAGCAACCCCATCCGATAAAGCGCCTTCGTTTGGCTCATTCGCCTCTGCATCTGCTGCGGCAGCTGCCCCGAGTGCAACGTCATTCAATACATCCACCAAGGCTCCGGCCGCACCTAGTCTACAGGAAGTGATGATGATGCGGTTGAAGAACGCGCAGCGTGAGAAGGAGCGCAAAGCCCTCGAAGAACAACTGACACGAGAAGACGAGGCCGCGGACGCAGCAGAAGCAGCGGCAGCGAAAGGCACCTAGTTCTCGAGCTTCAAGGAAGCTAGCCTCATTTCTGCGTTTTCGAGAAGGTCCAGCCAAATTTTGCCACTATATTTAGATTTAAGAGATACCCTAGAACATGTTGTAGTTATTTGCATTGTTGAGTTGAATAGAGATAAGATATTTACATCATATCATATCATTTTGTGTTGTGCTATATTATACAGGAGTAGTGATTAGACACTTCGACGTCTTAGTCTCGACGTGCTTCCGCTTCCTCTTCCTCTTCCTCTAATTGCCCGACAAATTCCCGCGCCCGTTCACCCTCTGCTTCAGGATTACGGGGAGCGGGTTTCTCCTCTTTGCCACCGGAGATAAAATCTCTAAGCCAAGGTGGAACGAAGGCACGTACTCCGACCTCATTAGGCTGTTCGACTTCCGGAGCCCAGGATAGCTTGAAGTGGTGTTCGTGAGGACGAGCAGGAGCCTCACCCATTAGCGCAACATCGGTCATAACTTCAAGACGACATAGCGCAAGTCCAATATTGCCAATGCCATGAAGGAACGTCCCTGCACTGCGGTTTCGGCGAGTAGTGACACCAGCCTTAACAATATCCGCTTCACCAGAAGGTACACTCAATTGGAAAGACGGGTCATATGTGAGGGTATCAGGGGCACTTTGTCCATCCTGACCCAAATCATAAAGCTGAACGGGCAAAAGACGCTTCCGCGTAACTCCACGGTGGTGAGTGCGAATCGTCAATTCCTGGCCGACATAACAGCCCTTGCGGAAATCGATACCACGAGCCATGTCGATATTACACTGCAAAGGCAAAGCCGATCCACTAATAACCTCCGCCTGGCCCTCCGCAACACCGTGCAGTATGCGACGGACGGTATACGAGTCTAGCTGGACCTCGGGCCCAGCAACCTGCGCCTCATCCTGGAAGTAAGTGCGCAGACCGTCCGAGCCGGGCGTGATAATGCGGGATCCGAAGCCCGGAGCACGTGTATCAATGCATCCGGCAATTTCGGAGGTAGGTGAGAAGGGTGACGGCGATTCCGACTCCAGGCTGTATGCAGCCCACCGTTGCGGCTCGGTGTGGTTCTTCCAGGAAGACCAGATTGTGCGCTCGCCTTCGTCCAGGGCGCGGAGCTTGAGCTTCGCACGCAGCTTATGTTTCTTGAGGTGCTTCAGCAGAACCGAGACTTGGTCCTTGTCTACCTCCACTAGCCAGCCTGAGTCGACACCCTGGGCCTCTGCGCCGGGAAGCGGGTAGATGAATGCATCGTTCAGGACCCGGCCTTGCGAATTGAGGAATGCCGTGTATGCACCTGTGCGTCGAATGCTTCGGTTCGGGTCGTTGGCCACTAGCATGTTCTGGGTCATCAGGCCCTGGAGGAAGGTTGTGCTGTCGATACCGGTGATGGAGATCAGTCCGCGGTTTGTGAGTCGGCTGTACCCTGCCGTCGGCGGGAAGGGGGCATTTTGGCTCCGTTCAGTACGTTGCGCTGTGGTAGAAAACTGCCTGCGGCGGACCAGACAGCGGTTACAGACCGAGGGGCTCGGGCGCATCATGGCTGAGTTGGTGTAGCGGAGCCAATGTGAGTTGGTCTATTTCTTTACAAAGCATCCGATGACGTTGAGCGGTGAATTGTGGCAGAAATAGATATTATAGAGGGAACGTGCAACCTACTATTGCAATTCCAGATGCCACTTTGTAGCTTTCTATTGTAAGACAGCCATTAAACGTAAGAATAATTGGTTCCAATATTACACTATTGCTATGTATGCCACAGCTGCCCAGTTAGGGGAAACTGAAAAGCCAGCCGATCACGGGCCTACTTATTGCCCTTGGCCACTCCCTCCAAGAACTCAAGCAAGAATGCCTTGTTGCTCGGCGAGGAGACCTGTTGACCGCTGGCGTGCGCACCACCATCAGAGGGCGTGCCGTGACGAGAGATAGAATCCCCGCTGCTCGGACGATTACGGGACGACATCGGGCTGACAAAGCCTGAGTATGCTGCCGGCTGCTGGTTGACGGCTCGGGGGTCGAACGGGCTCGCAAAAACGGGCGACGGAGAGACAGGTGCCTTGCTAAAGAGAGACAAAAGTGAGGCTTTCTGCTCAGCAGTTTGACTCGGTCGACGGTCGAAGTTGCCCTGTGGGGCCAAGCCCTCGGGATCAGCTCCGGGCAAACTCAATTTGCGTTCAATGGCTTCTGCCTGAGGAGCTGTCGCCATCGATGCTTCATATCCAGGTTTTTCGGATCGACGTAGAATCTGCGGTTGGAAATTCTTGATAGGCTCAGGCGCTTCGGGCATCTTCGCAGGCAAAACCTGGGTTGCTTGTGCAACAGGTCTCGACGAGGATACCTCCTGTTTGGCAGAATGAGGTCGCGATAGAATGGTAATGGGCGAGGATAGCTGCTGTGGCTGGGGGTGCTCTCGCCTGTTCGCATGGTTCTTTCGGGAAGCTGCAGGATTTGACTTGTGCGGTTTGGCAAATGTATCAAATTGTGGCATATTCAACGGTCCAGACACGGTAGCTGATGTTTGACCTGCACCAGCCTGGTGCGTGGGCTGGTTGTGGTGATCGCGAGGACGCTGAAGAATCTGCTTCTCTGAAGGAGCCGCAGAGGGCACAATAGGATTGCCTAACAATTCCGCTGGTTCGGAAACACGGGCAGTTTGGGGATCTTTGAGCAGACCCAAAAGACTATCCTGATGCTGAGACCTCTTACGGTCGTGGGAAGGACCCTGGGTGGGAGGCGCCAACATCGCTGGACTCGGACCCTTGGGGGTCTTGACCTTGAAGACTTCCAAGAGCGCCAGGGAATGGCTTGTGAGCTTCGGGGGAGGTAATTTGCTCGCAGGCGGGACGACTGGGCCCCGAGTTTGAGATAATTGAGCGGATTCAGAGAACTCGGGGTCTCCTGTTCGTTGAAACGGCGCGGGCATATTGCTTGGGTTCAGAACGCCAGGGGCCATAGGAGGCTGGTTATGGTGCTGATATTGAGACATGGTGGTTTGAGGGAATTGTGGTATCGCGTGGGGCTTTGGATACCAATTATGCGCAGGACTTTGGAATGCATTACCAGGAAGAACCTGTGGGCCATTCTGGGAGTGTTCGATATGAGGTTGGGATGGAATAGTGTGGAATGGTGTCGAGTTCTGCCGCATGAAAGGGGATGGACCCATATTCTGTTGCTGCTGAGGAAAGCCAGGGAAGAAATTCGGGCCCAAATGAGGCCGTTGTTCTGCAGATTGGAGGTTGGACTGAGATGTATTAGGTGACGCCATTAGATTACTGTGAGAGTCCTGAGGGAATGTCTCTTGACGTCCACGCTGCAACAAGGCAAGAAGACCATTCGCCTTAGACGGGTCAACGGCAGAAGCTCCAACTGACTCGAGGCCGGGTGTACGGCCTTGCACTGGTGCGGCGCCGATCTTCAAAAGGCGCTTGAGGTGATCTGAAGCATCTTGCGCTGAGGTCACCTCAGGAAGATCACTTGGAATGGCCATTTTCGCGAGGGACATGCCTGGCGTACCATTGGTATGGCCATTTTCATCCACAGAAGCATATCCCTCAGCCTGTGAGACCTGGTTTGTACCAGGCTGGGCTCTCGCGTCAAGCTTCTTCTGCTGCGCTATCCACTTCTTGAGGGGACTAAGAAACGGGGCAACCATGTAGAACTTATTCGCATTCGCAACTGCGAGTCCTTCATCATGCTGTTTATTCTTCTTCAACGTCGGCAGCTCTGAAAGCTTGTACCACTCAATCTTGCTGATTTCCTTCCGGGTGCGCGGCTCAAAGTAAGTATCACGGAGCACACCTCGAAAGACGTAGAGTCGCATGTGCTGCTCTCTCATCGTAATCTCAATGTATTTGACATCGTCGTCGTTTTTAACCAAGTTGGCGGCCCGAACATCGAACCCGGTCTCTTCGTAGACCTCACGAATAGCACAATCAAGATCCTTTTCTCCCTTGTTAATTTTGCCACGGGGAAAACTCCAGTTGGCACCCTTCTTCCAACCTTTAACCAAAACGACCTCATCCATATCTTGGTTCAACATGATCGCACCACGGACCGGAACGCGTGTCTTGTAATCCAGAAATTCTTGGAAGGCAGCCACATGATGATAATGAGACCATGACGACATAAGCGGGCAATGTTGGAAAATGCGCATAGCAAATGTCTTCAGGTTCATTGACGGTAGCGCAGGGTCGAGCGGACGAATGAAGTCTTCGTAAAACCATTGTGCTTCTTCGACTTGGAAGCATATCCGTTCAACCGATTCAAGCTCCTCGCGCGGAAGGTTTATGATGAAACGGACACAAAGATCATCCAGCCCTGTTAGCAACGGCCCACCGGCCTCGGTCAGCAACCTGTCGTCACTCCGATCTATCAGCAACCAGGCACTCACAATCTTCTAACCGCATATTTGTTTCGGTCATATCGGTAGGTAGGCTCTGGCATTTCAAAACCTTGGTGGCTGAGAAATAACGGCTCACTCAATCCGACAGCGCAAACGGTCGAAATAAGCAAGCGAAACAGTGGAGGTAGCAGCTTCCAGGGAGGGTAGACCAACCCAGGGCTGTGTGGATACGGTGAATGGAAGGGGGCAGAGACTAAACTCAGGAGGATGTGCAGTATACGAAGGTAATCAAGGTTACAATCAAGCCAGAGAAAAGAGTTGAATGAAGGCGTTGGGAAACAGAGCAATGATCGGAGCTGCCCAAGGTGGTGATCGGGTGACTAAGGTAATTTGTGGCGGTGATGATCTAAATCCAAAAGAATGCGCCACATATTGATGTGGCTATGCCATGGGTTCCAGGATTCTCGGGAAGATGACGTCTTGTCGCGCGAAATTGATCTCCTTGGATCCCTTACATTCTTTGGGGGTTGCTAGATTAATCCATCTGGGATCAAAAATCAACTACTTTCTTCAACCACCTTTACGCGCCCTTTGTCCTCCCCAAAAATAAGTGAAACGAGCGCCTACTCAAACCGCTGTCTATCCAACCAGGAAGGGTTTAGGGCCTGAAAGGATCAAGGACTATACATAGTCTATTTTAGTTGCCCTTGCTCGACGTTCATCTATTTCTTCGGCAATTCTCCCGGGAAGATTTCAATTTCCACAACTACATTTACCTCCGGTGAAGTACTGTGGTCTAAAACAAAGATGTCGAAAGTCCTGGTGTCTCTGATTGGCAAAAAGGTGCTCGGTGAAACCGCCAAGAATCATTTTGGTACTGAGGTGAGTTTACCCTTGAATGACCAATATTCAATTAGCATTGCAAAGAAAAATCAGGCTAACCCAATATTTCCTATCTACCTAGGATCCCTACTTCGAAGAAGTTCCTGCTTCACGCCTCGGTCGTACATTTGGAAAAAAGACCCAAAAGCGTCGCAAAGCGAACCCCCCGGGCCTCTCTGAGCATGATGCCAAGGTCCTGACCAAGGTCAAACGCAGAGCATACCAGCTGGACTATGCTCTTTTCAGCTTGTGCGGGATCCGCTTCGGCTGGGGAAGTGTGATTGGACTTATTCCATTGTGAGTTTCGCCAGGATCTATTGCACTAGCGGGAGGAGACCAATTCTAACAAATGAACCGCAGTATCGGCGACGTTGGCGATGCTGCGCTCGCAATGATGGTAGTGAGATCTTGCGAAGGGATTGACGGTGGACTCCCTCCTGCTCTACGCATGAAGATGTTGATCAATGTGATACTCGACTTCATCGTTGGCCTCGTCCCTTTCATCGGTGATCTTGCCGATGCAGTGTACAAAGCGAATACCCGAAACGCTGTCATTCTCGAAACTCATTTGCGCCAAAAGGGAGCCAAGGCGGCCTCACAGCAGAGCAGAAGGCAGGAGCCGATAGTCGAAGTTGACCACAGTCTTCCCGATGCATTTGATAGACAAGAGGATGGAGTTGCGGGCGACCGTCCACCGGCCTATGATGAAGCGCGATCATCAGGCCAAGGAGGAAGGAGCAACACTACTACCCATGGTCCAACCAGGCCACAGCCGGCCAAACAGTCCCGGAATAAGTCATTGGGAAGGTGGTTTGGCGGAGCAAGTCACCCAGAAGACGATTTGGAGCGAGGTGGTGCGAGGTAGAGCGTGGTGCATGAAGATATTGAGACCATAATTTCAGATACCCCATGGTTGTATGTCGATAATTTTAGGTAATGTGGGATGTGCCGTTAGTTCATTTAATTTTGTCATGAATAAAGACTTCTTTTCTTCAACAAAGCTCCTCAGGTCGAGACCGCATACATCCATAGCAGAATTGAGAGCTGTGATTATCCTCTGCCTGGTTTGCAACAGTAACTCCAGAATTACCCTTCACATTTCCGACTAGACCAGCACAAAGAACACACGTTGGTGCATTATCGGAAGTGGAGGGGTTGAGCTTGTTTGCAGTTCTGGCAACATTCGCCATAACACCTGGGTACTTTGCGCCTTGGTTCTGAACATATCGCAGCATCAACTCGTCAATAGAAAGGTTCTTGGTAAGAACATTGTCGGAGGGCGGTTGATCATGTATGACGATATCAGAGAGCTCAGCACATACACTCTCATATTGGAGCAACTCAGCCTTATACAGATCACGGAGCGGATACTCGAACCTCACGCCCCAAGGAGACATGCCGTCAGATACCTGCCAGGTGAGGGAAGCCCCACGTCCCTTGGCCACACCGGCAAGCGCTTTCGCGGCGAGACGGCTGTCCGAGTCACCCCAAATCACAGACTCACATCCAGACTTCTTTGCAAATTCAACAATCAGTCTGGTCAGCAAAACAGTGTCGACGTCGGTCCTGGAAGTGGGGGTGGAAATGGATGCACGAAAGGCAGCTAAGCGCTCTTCATTCGACCGAGTGCTGTCGTCTATGAATTTCGATCCTGCATATTCCTGCATAATCTCTTCCATCTCCGAGACATGGTCGAAGATGCTATGAAAAGGTATCCGACTAATAGTGTGCATCGGGAAATTCTTTTCCAGAGCTTCATAGTTTTTATCGAAGGGAATGCCCGTAGCCGCAACTGTTGAAGGTTCAATGACCAAGATCTTAAAGTCGTACCCCAGAGGGCGTCCATTGTCCAGGCGATGTTGCCGATCGGTGTTCAGTATGTGCAACAAGACCGAGGAGGAAACACCGAAAGACACAGGAAGAAGCAGCTGGGTTTTGGGGCCGTCTAGACCAAAAGCTCTGTAGACACTCAAGCGCGAGTGAACCTTGTGTGCTATAAAGCGCTTAAAGCACAACCTAGAAAGAAAAGAAAAAAGTCAGAAACTATGAGCTGGAGGGGTTGTAGATTGTCGACTTGTCGCGTACCTGCAAAGCTGCCTCTTGCGGACAGTGAGCTCGAATTCTGCATCCTTGCATTCCATGCATGACTTGTTCAGTTCTTTTGCTGGCATAATGACTGCTCTAAAGGTGACGATTAAAACCTGGGCTCTGGACTGGACATTGAAAAAAAGTCGGCCAAAGTTGGAAACTAAAAACTAGTGCCCAGGTGGCGGTGCCCGCTTAGATAATGGCCACGCGCGGCTTCCCCGGTTTGGGGCCATCGCATTAAAACAAGAACACCTTAACCTTACAATTTTCTAACGGAATCACAAACAACGACCATATTCGGCCCTCTATCTTGTTTCTTATATCGTTCCTTTGATACTGTGTGGTCTTAAAGACCTCATCTCGAATCCAAGAGCATAGTCTCGCTTTAACTCTACGGTCGCCATGAAGGGCTGGCTTCAGACCTTGGGCTTGACAGCCCTATTGGCAAGCCATGCGCTTGCTAATGACGCTGAACTAGTATGTCCCCTCACTTCATTCAATTGGTAAATGTCGGGGGCTAACGTTGTTCTGCAGAAATCCGACGATGCGCACCGACAACGATGCTCAGGGATGTACAGTCGCAAAGCTTGGGGAGGAGATGTTGACCCCTTCATTTTGGTTAAATTTACCAAGTCGGAAGCTCAGGAAAGTGATCCTTTAGCTAGTTTGGTGATCTTTGAATGGTCAGATGAGGGATTGATTGGCCAGTACCGATCCGAAGATGCTGAGGTATGTCTGTCAACTCCGTGGGAACATCCGACACGGCTAATTATAGGGTTTAGGTCAAGGAAACAATTTGCGATGCCTCCAACGTCGAAGCAAAAATCTGCACTCAAGAACAGATCGGCTCCTTTGTTCTCACCAGCAATGCCACCGACGTCTCCAAAAGCCCTATCATCTCGAAGACAATCCACTTAAACAACCCCGACGCCGTGAAATACCCCGTCAGAAAGACTGGATTTTACTGTGTGAGCACGTATGCGTACTCCGGGCAGGACTACAAAGCAGTGGTTACCTTCCGGAACTCTTACGGCGAGCTTCCCGCTGCACAAATCGCAAAGCTTCCATTTTATGGGGCCTTGGCCATCGTGTACGCTGTTATTGGAGCGTATGTGACTTGTAGAATCCATGGACTCGAGAAGTTACCGAGTAGATGCTTACGCATGATTTTAGATTCTGGGCCTTCCTTTATGTTCAGAACCGTTACGACATCTGTATGTTGTGTTTGGTTCCCTGTGGCTATTCGAGCTATGCTAACACAGAATAGTGCCCGTCCAAAACTATATCACTGCCATTGTGGTATTCTTGATCGTTGAGCAGCTTATGACGTGGGGATTCTATGGTAAGAGACACCAATCGATTCCTTGCTTGACTCTTATCTGATCTTTTTAGAATACCAAAACCGCCATGGCCTAAATGGCGGCGCAAAGGCGCTCATGGTCACTGTAGCAGTGCTCAACGCGGGCAGAAATGCCTTCTCTTTCTTCCTCCTCCTGATTGTCTGCATGGGTTACGGCGTAGTCAAGCATTCATTAGGCCGAACCATGATCTATGTTCGCATCCTGGCCATTGCTCACTTCGTGTTCGCGGTCGTCTACTCGGTTGCCAGTCTTTCGATCACCCCTGATAGCGCCGGTCCTCTAGTGCTTCTGATCGTTCTACCCCTTGCCGGAACTTTGACAGCCTTCTACGTGTGGACCTTGAATTCCCTGAACGCGACGATGAAGGACCTTATCGACAGAAAGCAAAAGACCAAGGCGATGATGTACAAGAAGCTGTGGTGGTGTATCCTCGGCAGCATCATTGTGATCTTCGGTTTCTTCTTTATCAACTCGTTCGCTTTCGCTGGAACAAGTGACGCCAGCTTTGTGCCCGAGCACTGGAAGGCAAGATGGTTCGTTCTTGATGGCTGGCTCAACCTGGTTTACTTATTTGATATCGCATTTGTGGCTTATCTGTGGCGACCAACGGTCAACAACCGCCGCTTCGCCATGAGTGATGAGGTATGGAGCTCTTCCCTAAATAACCAAGAGCAAAATCAGAGTACTAATATCTCTTACAGCTTGCTCAAGACGACGATGGGTTCGAGATCCGATCATTCGGCAGTGGTTTGGATGAAGAAGATGCCTATGATGCTCCCCCGGATTATCCTGGCAGCTCAGCGGCCGAGGGCCGTCGGGATCTCTCCCCAGTTCCTCCCAAGCCCTTCTCCTCAGCACCCCGCCATCGTGAGTCACTCGACGAAGAGACAATATTCGCAGTCGGTGAAGAGGATGCTGAGAGGTGGTCCGATGATGAAGAGTCGCCTCGCAATTCAAGCGAGAGACAGAGACTCACCGGCAAAGACAAGGATTAGATTAAAGATTGACTCATTTTTTCTTTTTCTTTTTCGGTTGTTGTTGTTCCTGGTTAGTGTAAGATCTAACCAGGACCAGGCATCTGGTAAATTGATAGGGTTGTCATTTCACTCAATGTACAACCTGCCTTTGGAGCAAGGATGGAAGCATGTCATGGCGTTGGTCTTTCCTTCACACTTATGTCAAATACTTAGTTCTCCTAGCTCACTTTTTAGTTATATTATTGGCTTATACGTGTTTCCTAGCGACAACCATTCCCAAATACATATCCTCAAGCCAATAACCCCAAGCCAATAAGATAGCGAAAGTTCGAATACGTCCGCATGCAAGTTTCAAATCTAGCACCTCTTGGAGCTCGGTATCCTTAATCTGTTTCTGACTCGTTATTCTCCAAAACGTCGTGCTTTTTTTTTTGGAAGTTCTAAACGACCATAAAAGCAAGTTGATAGAGTAACAGTTTCTCTCTCAGTAACACCACCTTTCTCCGCGGATGGAAGACTCCATGGAGACTGGGTCATTTTGGGTCTGCTGTCATATCATATCCCCCAACAGTTTGGTAACTGTAGCAACAGGTCAAATTCTTACCGATAACCTGATCCATTTAGCATAGTCAAGATGATATTCGAAATATTATATTGAGAATCTTTTGGGAACCTCTCTTCTTGGGGGTGTCTTTTCCCCTCAGCGTTAGAGCTAGAAGGAGATAGAACCAAGAGGTTTAGCCCTCGATGTTTGAGTCATCCGGAGCCTCATGTGGATCCCTTCTCTTTTAACCTTACAAGTATTATACAAGACAAGATATAAATTGATTCATTCCAAGGATGCAAAATTAATCTTTGTTGAAGAGGACCTTGAAATGATTTGATTTCTATACTTCTATACTTCTATACTTCTATACTTCTATACCTTCTATACTTCGACCAACCGATAAGAGAATCTTATCACCGCAACCCCACAGTAACAACAGCTCCGACTCTCAAACACAAATGACACTAGCAAATATCTAACCTGCATGTGCGAGGCAGTATCCCACAAACATCACATATACGCAACTGGTGCCTAAGCAATACACAATGGCACCAGATATACATCCCCACGTCCCCACAGCTCCCTCCTCCACATCCGACAAAGAAAGCGACAATGACAACACAAGCACAGCAACCGCGAAGCCAGAACCCCAATCAGCAGAATCCAGCTCTAGGACTAGCATAACCCTCTCATCCCAGCTGAACCAAGAATGTAACGAGCTACTCTCCCAGATCGACAGCTATCAATCCCTCCTCGCATCCACACTGCGGAACCCACAGCTCGTCGAGGTACGCCAATTCCGCTCCAGCGTAGCCTCCGAGCTCAAGATGCTGGAGAAGCTCGGACGACAGATTAAAGAGGCAATCGGAGAGACAAGTACAGGACCAGAAACAAGTCAAACGGAAGATGGGGTGACGACACAGACACGTCCGAAAGAGTCGCGTGACCCTGATCTAGAAATGCGATTGGTACATGCGCTTCGCTCGTCCAATTTGCCGTTCTACCAGGCTGTCTGGAAAATCGCGAGGGGGTCTTGTTCTGGGTTGGTTGCGCTAGGGAAGAGGTTTTACTGGGGTGGGGAGACGAAGGCGACGGAGAGGATGAGTGCGAGTGGGAAAGGGAAGGCTGGTGGCGTGGAGAAGCAACCCAACAAAGATAAGCGCAAGAGTGTGTTTGTGGATGTTGTGGCTGATAATGGGGAGGAGTGGGTGAAGGTGTCTACTATGTCGGAAAGCCGTCTTTTGTTCGAGATGGCGAAGAAGGGCTGGGAGGGTGATAGTGATGAGGATGAATGGTCCGATGGGGGTAAAGGGCGGACTATTCTACAGAATTTTGAGGAAGATGACTATGGGGACGAAGATGATGAGTTGGAGCTCATCAAGTTGGCCCGGGATCTAAGGAAGGCGTCTGATGCCACGCGCGTTAGATATAGACATCCTCGGCTACGGGTTGTTATACCTAAGATTGAAGAGGGAAGTGTTCCTGAAATTGACGCTGTCTTAAACGAGATGCGGAGCTATGGTATTCAGGTTGACTGTCAGGGGAGTTTGCTAGCAGAGACTCGCACCGGGCTAGCCCATCTCCTGCCTCAACCGTTCAAAAACTTCACCTCGACTCTCAATGTCGACTGCACTTTACTCCTTGCCTTGGTGTCTGACCTGTCTCACGTCAAGGATATCCCACTATCACCCCATTTCCATAGAGCCATCATTCGACAAATCGAAGTTGAGCGGGAAAAGCCACTGCTCACTTCCGAGCTCTGGCCGGCAATGGATGGTCGTGAGCTTCTATCCACCACAGAAGCCGCCGTGCGCTTCCGGGAAATTGTCGAGACCATTGGGACAGAGACAGAGAAGAGCCGGACTCGCATGTTGCTGGGAGACCCGCCATACGAACAACTCGATCGTGAGGCTCTTCTGCAGAAGTTTCAAGAATTGTCTGATTACCAGGTGCCCGCACGTTGGAAACTCCCCATCAAAGTGGTTGAATCCCAGCAAGCGATTGATGCGGGAAAGACACAGGGTAACCTTCATCCAGTGGTACATGAAGTTGGGAAAGACCTATCGGATATAAACCATAGCGTGTTTTTGTACGGCTGGGTCACCGGTTTGACGACCATTTCCAGCAATCGCACAATCGACAAGCAAATCGAGGCCACCGTTGAGGACAACCGGAAAGGCGATGATGGCCTAGAAGGCCCTGACGTTTGGATCTGTGACACGGCAAGGAGTTTGGTGGGCAAAGACAAAGATCGGAAAGTATAAGCATAGAGGTTCATCTGCTAGACCGGTGGGAATAGAAAGCGCTTTTTATGACCTTGATACTTTCTGAACACGGTGCCATTGTTCCACAGGGCATCCAGTCATCCTGTGTGTTTGTAGACGGTGATTTGCTGAGAGTTTGAGAGAAATTCGGAGACCTAGTCCTTTCCATCGCGCCATCACATTTGATTTACTTCTCTGAAGATTTGCCGTGGTCGTCGGGGACATAGAAGATAATTTCCTTGTCCGCGCTGGCGATCATGTTGTAACGCGGGTTGTATTCCACCATAGCCGCACAGCTTGGAGCAGGCAACCTAGCCGAGGGCTGCAGTGTGATGTCCCCGCCGCCGATCTGTCCCAAGTCCCACACGAGCATACCGTGCTGATCACCATTTCCTCCGAAAACGTATCGACCATCAGGACTAAAACAAGCGTCACCTTGTCCAAGAGGCTTGCCAGTCGTGGACACCGGTGCAGCACGACCAGACACTCCACTCTTGCCGGCCAGGAATGCCTTGAGTGTGCCATCAAAGGCATCTAGAACATAGTGACCATGGTAGTCTGTTCCAAGCATCAAATATTTTCCGTCGTTGGAGAACTCCAATCGAGTCCATGCTCGTCCCCGTGTTGACGGTGTGAATCTCTCGTCATATGGCGCAAGGTCGAAGGTGGAGAATGGCGACTTGTCAAAGTTGCGGAAATCATAAAGAAGCACTGCAGCTGTGGATTGAGACGCGATTGCGATAACTGAACCCGAAGGGTCAAAGGCAGCAAGGTATGGTGTTGCAAGGTTGAGCTTGCCCTGCGCATTCCTCGAATTCAGGTCCCACAATGTCACGGTATCATCCTTGGAGCAGGACATGAAGGCGTCGCTGGCGGGGGACTGAGCTAGGCAAGTTACTTGGTCGTTATTGCCAGTGAAATATCGTATGTACCCCTCATTATGCAGGTCGAGTAACCGCAAATTATCTGTAAATGGTGAGCTACGTAGCCAAAAGCAAGACCATCCAGTCACATACTATCAATCTTGGTACTCGCGTGGAGAACCTGGCGGGAGTGATGTGTGAATCTTGCAAGATGAACACCGTATTTCTTGCTAGCAACGGATTTGTTGAATTTGCCCTCTTTCACGTCATAAACATGCATACTGTCATCGTTACCGGCGCCGATCAGAACATCACCCTGGTCGTCAAAGTCCAAAGAAGTCACGTATTTGGATGGGTCTTTTTTACATGGGTGGAAACCCTACCAAACAGGACCATCAGAATAGCACCATAGCTTCAATCCTAACTTGAACCTACCTTGGATGGGCGGAAAATGTCCACAATATCCGTGATTTTCTGCGACTTGAGGGGAGCTTGGGCTAGGGCGGCGGGCGGACCCTGCTGCGGCGTCGATTGGCCTTCTGTCATGGTGGTGTGGTCGAACGATGAAGCGGAGAAGCGAGAGGTTACTGAGAGTGTAGATTGCAACTTGCAGACAATAATAAAGCGAAGAGAATGGGCGGAAGAGGGAAAGAGGAGCCCGCATAGAAATCACAAGCTCCAAGGTGAAGCTCCGCGACTGGGCTTTTTTGCGCGACTCACCGCCTCGGCTGACATGAAAATTCCGGGGTCCGACGCCGGAGGGCCCTGGGCCCATTGACCAATGAGCGTTTAACCGAGTTCCAGTTCGCCGCATGTAAGCTTTTATGTCCACGGTTATCTCAGGGCGCGTATTGACTCAACTTTCTTCAATATCTGGCCCTGGGTGAAATTATTGTGTATTCATTCATATTTCTCCCTCACATTTCAATTTTGACTTGGCTATACCGCCTCGATAACTTGCACATATTCCGCAGAATTCCCGCTACTGGCCGCATTCATTTCATCCTGCGGGTCCGATCTTCCTCCGCTAACCGACAAACCTGAGTGTATCATCACACGGTCAAAGGATCACATATAAGGCGCTATGTCTACTACTGGAGGGTATGTTATGTCTATGCGTGGGAGATGTGCAGAGCGTGCGCTAACAGCAATTGTTGGGGAATAGTGCGTTCATTGCAGGTGGCATTGCAGCATGTGGTGCAGTCACTGTCACCCATAGTTTTGAGACGGTGAAGATCCGGTTGGTTTCCTAATACTATGAATTTGCTGTCATAATACTGACTGGTTACAAGACTTCAGCTGCAGGGTGAATTGCAGACCAAAAATCAGGCAGTGAAGATGTACAAGGGCCCGTTGCACGGCATCAAGGTCATTTTGCAGAATGAAGGACCTCGGGGTCTATTCCGAGGTATTGGATCTGCCGTATGTGATATCGTCTCGCAATTATATATAAAGGCACACCAAGCTAACATCCAGGACATATAGTATATCTACCAGGTCTTGCTTAACGGCTGCCGTCTGGGCTTCTACGAACCTATCCGCTCGAACCTCACAACTGCTATATACAGTGACCCCAAGGTCCAATCCCTCGCTGCCAATGTCGTTGCTGGAGCTGCTTCAGGCGTCATTGGTGCCGCAGCGGGTTCGCCTTTCTTCCTTGTCAAGACCCGTCTTCAGTCCTACTCACCATTCCTCCCCGTCGGCACCCAGCACAACTATAAGAACTCCTTCGATGGCCTTAACAAGATCTACAAGGGCGAGGGTATCAAGGGTATCTACCGTGGTGTCGGTGCTGCTATGATCCGCACTAGTTTCGGCAGTGCTGTGCAGCTCCCCACATACTTCTTTGCCAAGCGCCGTCTAACCCGCCACCTGGGTATGGAGGAGGGTCCTGCTTTACATCTGGCCAGTAGCGCAGCTTCTGGCTTCGTTGTGTGCTGCTTCATGCACCCCCTGGTATGTGGTCTCGAACATGAGCTATATGTTCTTCGCTGACTTTCTTCTCTCTAGACACGATCATGGCTCGTATGTACAACCAGACAGGTAACCTGTATGGTGGTGTATTTGATTGCTTGCTGAAGACCATCCGCACCGAGGGTCCCCTTGCAATTTACAAGGGCTTCTTTGCCCATCTCGCCCGCATCCTTCCCCACACCGTAAGTGACAGGAGTTGAGTCTTGTTTTGTCATTCATAAACTAATCCCGCCTCTAGATCTTGACTCTGAGTCTGGCCGAGCAGACTAATAAGCTGATGCGCCGTGTCGAGGACCGGGTCCTGCCCGACTCATTCCGTGAGGGAATCTAAACAACGTATTGGATAGATTTTGATTACCAGTATCTGCATTGTCTGGCTGTGGTTTCTTTTCGAATGTTCTGTGCCGCACAATTGCTTCTGACTGGGCATATATATGGCGTTTGGTAGAGTAACCTTTTGAGTCTGTATATATTGTTATTCACATATAAGCCTTGAGAAATATTTTGGATATGTGCATTGGCATTATTTGATTCCCTTGACAATTGGTTTCCCTGGCATAAATTACGAAACACGAGAACGCGCTAGCACGTGGTGAAGCAAGGCATTCCCCTGCTACTCCCACTAGTCTCCCACTAGTCTACTAGACTAAAAGTATGTGGAGGTTGCCGGTGCACCAGGAGCTCAAACCTGGCAGGTGGAGATATTTTGATGGGCACTTGCAAGGGAGTACTCGCCACATTGCATTCAACCCTTGGGAATAGTGTCAATATACCGTACAATAGAGACAACATTGGGCCCTTGTACTCCATACCCCGTAGATATATCCCAATGCAACTTGAATATATACTCAAAAACTGGTCAAAGAAAGACCCTTAACCTCAACATACTGGCTGCCTAGACGTGACGGAGCTAAGATGATCGGCGCTCTTTGTTTTCTTGTACGGGTCCACTCCCAGAAACTTCCCTATGGGGTAAAGGGTAAAAAGATCCTTCATTCCTGAGACTTGACAGGAGCTGCCACATGTTATTAGCCCTGTTTGAAATGCTACAGACTATGTACCTAACTATGTATTATGTTGAAAGTAATGGATGAGAATAACCCTTGGAGGATGTTAACATAGGTACGGAGTACTCCGTCCAGCAGATGGAACGCGTGTGGGGAGCTGAGCACACCCTTACGCGATGCCATGGAAAATGAGCTATAAATTGACGAATGAGATGCTAACGCCTGGATCTAGACCAATAACAAAACCAATTAGATCCGTAAATCCGAATTGTTTTCCTTGTCGCGTCGCGCGTTGGTGTGGATTCTCTGGCTTATCTGATCATGATCAATAGTGGGGACTGTAAAAAATTGGAGACGCGTGGGAGTTGTTGATGTCTTAGGTTGTAGGCTTCTGGAGGTACGGAGTAGTGGCGGTAGTGGCGTGGCAATTGCTATATTTCTTTAGATATTCACCATTATCAGAAGAAAGTGTTAAAATCATTCTTTCGAGAAGTAGTGATATACAGATGTGTAAGAAGATAAGATCGGAATCTAATAGTTAAATCTATCAAATCTACATTCAAAGTACAAAATCCATATTAACATGCACAAGAATGGAGCTGGAATGGAGCACGGCCAAGGACTATCCTTTCGGATGTTGCTGGGATCCAAGTGGCATGAGAAAATAATCGCCCAATTAGGAAAGAAGGGCTGGGAAAAAAGGCCGGTGGACGCGCCGGACGTTACCTAAGCGGGGCGCGTAGTCACGTGTGACGTGACTTAGCACGTCGCGCTAAAGAGAAATCGGCAGTACTTAATCGAGTTTCTCTTCCCTCGTCCAACTTCAAATTTCCCATCCCAATCTCAAAGCTTCTATCTCATTCTTACATGCTGTGTTTGTTCTCAAGAATTGCTCTGTGATAATATATTCCTCACATACTTGTTACAATGGCCGCTCAAGTCACTCCCTCAAAGCAGGTACGTGATGTCACGCTTCTCGCCTCTTGCCTATTCGCGTCAGACGCGTCGTGAAATTCGTTTGAGCTAACATTTCTTCTTTCTTAGGCTGCTTCCTCCCTCGAGGACCTCAAGATGAGCGATTCGCCTATTAAGAAGCTCGACTTCCAGTCGGCTGGCAAGGAGGACGCGCCTGCGTCTCTCAAGGCTGTCGACGCCTCCATTGAGAAGCCCACCGAGAAGGCTCTCGCGCCCAAGCCTCTCACCATCAAGGAGATAGAAGCCTCAGAGCCCCTCCTCCAAGAGAACCCCCACCGTTTCGTCATGTTCCCTATCAAGTACCACGAGGTAAGTCACGTCGACGCGTTTCACGCGTAAAGTGGATATCGTCAAGGATGTCCTGTCATGAACATTGAAGCTAACCATGTCCCTCAATCCAACAGATCTGGCAAATGTACAAGAAGGCCGAAGCCTCTTTCTGGACTGCCGAGGAGATTGATCTCTCCAAGGATCTTCACGACTGGCACAACCGCCTGAACGACGATGAGCGTTACTTCATCTCCCACGTCCTGGCTTTCTTCGCCGCCTCCGATGGCATTGTCAACGAGAACCTTGTCGAGCGTTTCAGTTCCGAGGTCCAGATCCCCGAGGCCCGTTGCTTCTACGGCTTCCAGATCATGATGGAGAACATCCACTCCGAAACCTACTCCCTGCTCATCGACACTTACATCAAGGAGCCCAAGCAGCGTACCTACCTTTTCGATGCCATTGACACCAGTAAGTACTTCTCAAATTGACTTTAAAAGTCGTTCATTTGTCTAACTTGACATTTAGTTCCCTGCATTGCCAAGAAGGCCAACTGGGCCCTCAAGTGGATCAACGACCGTGAGTCAACCTTCGCTTCGCGTCTGGTTGCCTTCGCCGCTGTCGAGGGTATCTTCTTCTCTGGCTCATTCGCCTCCATCTTCTGGCTCAAGAAGCGTGGCCTGATGCCTGGTCTCACTTTCTCCAACGAGCTGATCTCTCGTGATGAGGGTCTCCACACTGACTTCGCTTGTCTGCTGTTCTCCCACATGAACCACCGCCCCGACCCCAAGATGGTTGAGGCTATCATTGTCGAGGCCGTCGGCATCGAGCAGGAGTTCCTGACTGACGCTCTTCCCTGTGGTCTGCTTGGCATGAATTCCAAGCTGATGTGCGAGTACATCGAGTTCGTCGCTGACCGCCTGCTGGTGGCCCTCGGCAACAAGAAGTACTACAACGCTACCAACCCCTTCGACTTCATGGAGTCCATCTCCCTGGCTGGCAAGACCAACTTCTTCGAGAAGCGTGTCGGTGACTACCAGAAGGCTGGTGTCATGGCCAGCACCAAGCAGGAGGTCAACGCTGAGGGTGAGAAGGTCGTAAGCGATGGTCTCAACTTCGATGAGGACTTCTAGACGCCGTCCTTCTCCCTTCCCTCTTGTGTTGTTTTATACCCTCTCCCCTTTCACGTGATCTTATGCTTTTCTTATTTTGTTTTTTATTGATTGACGCAATTTCCGTTTTGAAGGCTCGCATGGGACTGGCGTTTTTTTTTTTTTTTTCTTTCTTGTTCTTCTGGTTTGTCCTGGACTCGGGTGTCCATGGATGAATGGCGGAATCTCTGTATCTAGATCCTCGAATCACTTCTCCAATGTGTCTGAATATGTTTGTTTGTAGATATAGTAGATATAGTAGATAACGCCAATGGCCTTCTAAAATACACATTATCAATTGTCCAGTCTCAGCTCTTATCCGTACTTCAGACTCTTGAAACTCCATTTAATCCACAAGAATATCTGTGGATTTGCATAACCAGCCCGAACTCGAAGCCGGTATTTCATTCCCGATATCAAAAGACCTCACTCCCACATCTATGAATGCATCATAAAAAGTAACAAGCGAAAAGAAGCATAAGAAACAGAAAGCAAACCAATCTCATTCAAAAAGAACCCAAATTAATTTACCGCTTCCCCTTCCCACCCTTCTTCTTCCCCTTCGCACTCTGTCCCTGACCCTGCGCTTTACCAGCAGCCGGCGTCACCTCCTCAACAGGAGCAGGAGCATCAACCATCTCCACATCGGCGCCGGCAGCAGGTACCGCAGCCGACAACCCCAACCCCGCTACATCAGCACCGGCAGCCAGTTTGCCCAGACTCGTAATCAGGCGACTGACTTCCTGTGCCTTGTTTGTGCGGTAGTGCAGACAGATTCCGGTGGTTGGATTGAATGTTTTCAGCGTGAGGGTTGCGATTGCGGTGGGTGGTTGTGCGGGTGTGGTGGATGGAGCATCGGTGGCTTTGGCGGCGTCTTTTCGGACTTGGGATTTATGGGCGCGGGTTATATTTCCTCGTCGGTTTGTGGGGAATGAGTATTTTGTTACTATGCGGGTCTGGAATTTGTTGTTAGTTTGGTGTATTATTTGGTTTTGGGATTGGGATTCGGGGTGTGTTCATTGTTGCCCGCTGTGGCGGGACGGACGCGGTGTGGAGGATTGCATGGCGGGTTGGCATGGGGAGTAGGTAGGTTCGGGTGCTTACTGTGTCTGGGTACGCTTGTAATAACTGCGCTGACTGTTCCAGGTAGGCCTGGGAGGTGGGTAGGTAGGGCATTTTGGAGTGGTGGTGAGCGTCTGTAGAGCTCGCGGTTTTGGGGTTGAGAGGTGTGGTGGGATGCGCAGGTTGGTGGGTGTCTTGGTGTCGCGGGGAATGATCAGAACGAAATGTCGCGGATCGACGGGAAATATCCGCTGAGGTTCAAGGATTGGAAGAGGAATTGGTGGGTGAGTTGGTGGATGGAGAGAGAGTGTGGAGGTGTTATCAGTGTGCTGGCGGCTTTTTCCATGTCTTGGCATCAATCTGGGTTCACTCCGCAATACATGTACACTTCGAGATGACTATCGTTGAATGAGATGTTTCATGATTGGGAGGAATACGAATGATACTTATCTATTATCCTATGCTAAGCCCACCACTTGGGATCTAATTGAATATGATCATTGGTCCTAAATGGGAGCGAGGGCTAAGTCTACCGTCAACCGCATCTACTTCATTGACTCAATTTGAACACACTACACAAAGATGATAATCGAAAGGTCCTCAAAATTTTCCCTACAAGCCATGTAGTATACCCATGATGGAGCTCTTAGGTATATGCATAATATAATGTATGCATCAAAGGTAAAGGCTCATCCCTCACAAGGTTTAGAGGGCCGCAACCATTTCGGTATTCGGAACTCACAGCTTGACTAGACCATTCCAAGCTAATAGGTTAACAACTGGTGACATATAAAGCGCTGGGCTTTTTCCAAGGCTGCTCGTCAACAATCTATCACATTTCATCAACAGTTATCAACAACACGATCAACAAAACGCCATGGATCATGTCAACGAATACCAACATCCTCAAGTCCCCTGCTCTACCCAACTAGGAAATTTCGAAAAGCTACCATTTGAAATCCGCTTGTTGATATGGGAATGTCTCTTCTATGACATACACACGGCGCCCCATGTCTTATCCATTCTACGATGCAGCCGCTACCTATACCAAGAGATATCCGACCACCTTTACAAAGGAATGCGACACGAGATTCGAATTTCAGGTGCTCGTGACAGTCTAAAGTGGCTCTATTTCCGTTTAATCTCTAACCGAATGCCCGTAAAATGGCGAGGACTAGAGACCATCAAAGCCGTCCGAAAACACCTTCACAACTTTCCTCATAAGAGAATCCAAGGACATGAGATATTCCTCAACGCTAGGTTATCTCTTAAAGATTACGATCAAATCATACGGCTCAGAGAGAAAGCTAATCGACTCCTCGAGATATTGAAGGCTGCACCGGTTACTACTGTGGTGCGTGTGAGCCTATTGGAAGGAAATCCGCCGAAGACTATCAACTACACTAAGTAGTTACCTCATGTTACAAGTTTGCGACTATCCCTTTCATGTGCATTTTCAACTGGCACTGTCGAATACCAGTAGGTCTTTTCCTGGTGTGGTGAGAAACAAATGAGAGTCGCCTGGCCTGTCTCTTCTGGATAAACCTACAGAGGATGATGGATTAAACAATCCAGATTACCAAACATAAACCGGAAAGTTAGCATTGGCTGGGGAAGTGTCCAGATGACTCACTTCCCTAACAGTTTCGAGTGGTGCACGATGTGCGAAAGCAGAATAGCGGGAGTGACTTCTGAATGCTAAGTCTTGAGATACATAATTCCCGATCTTTATCTACTAGATTCACTGTATCGAAAGCATTCCAAGGCATGATTTAAAACTTATTGGTTCATATTGCCAGTAATGTAGATCTACTCTCACTTTACAAGCATAGAGACTTCTAAAGTAAATTGAATCTGAACTGGATCTGAATTGAATCTCAATTTAATTATATTGTAGAGAGGACTGTACTACATAAAACCAGAAAGAAAGGAAGGAATGTTTGATAATATGGGTACAACATATATAATTAGAATAGTAAAAAAAAGTCTTAATATACCCGGAATGAATGATAGTGTACATAGGGTTTGCTCGTTCGAGATATGTGGTGATGCTTTCTTCTAAACCAAGGCCTTTTCCTTCCTAAGGAGGTGGGATATCACCATTCCGTGGATAAACGTTCGAGTGCCGTAACATTTCTGATTCGCCCCTCACTTTAGGGGAAGGCGCGTCTATAGGGGTTTCCGCAATAACCGTCCCTTCCAGAGGACCGACTCAACCCGTTCCTAGACGCTATTCAGACGACAAGAAGAAGGTACGATGATTCTCGTAGAGTTTAACAGCCGGCTTTTCCCTAAAGATGGTAAGGTCCAATTTGATCCTAGCCCATTGATGCTCTGTCATTTAAATACATAAAGCGCCTCGAAACATTATCTAGTTGGATGATGGCCGTACCTGTTCATAGACTAGGCATCAGCCGGGTTTTACCCAAGACTGTTGGAATTTGCCAGTCTATTCTTTCAATAATATTGTTTACTATACACGAAGGCGATAGGTTGATTGTCTACGTTCATTATTACCGGCTAGGGAAGCTGATGCACACGGTCCCCTAAATGCAAATATATAGTTAGGGCTTACATGTCAGCCTAACCAGCAACCTCCTAGTTAAAAGATGCCGAAGTCACCCGAAATAATAAAGAACACCCTAGAAGGTTCAAGAAACTCTAAGAGGCAACAAGAATCTTAAGTTCGTATATAAGAAACCCCGTTTCCGGTAGTAGAAGCCTTACCTATCATATCACACTTCCAACTAACATCATAACCACCTCTCACAATCCCCCACAATAAACACTCACAAATACCAACATCCAACACCATGGTATACCGCGTAATAGTCTTCGCCACACGCAAATCTACCATCACCCACGAGGAATTTAAAGCCCGCTACGAGCAGCACATGCGCATGGTAGCGGAAATATGCGGCGATGCAGCACCGCTCTCGCACACACGGTCGTATCTAAAGCACGACGCGGAATCTACCCCGATGTTGCTAGCGGGAAGCGACAATGAGACCTACGATGCCGTTGTGACCATGTCGTTTGAGGATGAGGCGGCCTTTGGCAGGTTCTGTCTTGCGTTGAATACGCCGGAGGCTAAGGTGATGATTGAGGTTGATGAGGCGGGGTTTTGGGATCGGGAGAGGATGAAGGTTATGGTTGTTGAGGAGACCAAGACATCCTAGATACTATAGTATATAGTATAGTACTTTTCTTAAGGTTTAGTTCGAACGAAGTCTGGGTTGGAAATGTGGCGTGGGAGAGCGAGAAAGCAGGTTAGGAAGACATATCAATCCCATACTTCGAAGGTTGGACGACTATACAATGTGCCTGGTCTCATCTCTCATTGTGTCTGATACTGTACATGGCCTGTTATCCAGGCCTCCGAAATGTACACATTAAACAAACATATCAACAATCATAACTACATAAGTAAATATCCAACACACCCATCGTATCCATCCAATCCGTCCTCCAATATGTACCGGAAATGCCCAAAACAAAACGCCAAAAACTATCGTACATCCCAGAAATCATAGATCGTAGATCATATGTATATCCACAGACATCCATAAATGACCAAATAACTCAAGAAACAGGCCGATGACACTCCGAACAAATAAGCTTCTGCTTCCCATCCCTTCCCTTAACACCGCGGAAACTCGTCCCACGACAGTTATCACACTTAAGCACATCTTCCTCTGCATCACCAACCGAAGACGCATAGTCACTGCTCAGCACACTACCTGCTGAAGTACTCTGCCTGCGCTCGCGTGGCGGGATCCTATCCGGACTGAGCAAGTCATTCGAATTCCGGGCCTGCATGGCCATCGCATCATGCGTGATCTTGTTCCAGTACGCGTAGCTGTGATCACCCTGTAGCCAGAGCGGGTTGTCTTGTGCTTTGTTGGCAGCTAGAATGTCTGCTGCGGACGAGGCGATTTTAGGAGGAGCTTGGGCTTTGGAGTTCGAGGCGTTTACACGACCGTTATTGTTTCCATTGGCCCGGCTCACGTCTTCACTAGTGCGGTTGCTGTCGAAGCGGAATCGGCGTGATGGTGATGGTGGTGGTGATGTAGTGAAGACGGATAGTGATTCGTTCGGACCGAGACTTGAAGGGCGGGACGAGGCTAGCCTTGAAATCGCTGGGCGGTTCTGCGGAGATGGAGTGCGGGTTCTGAGGCCGGCGCGGGTGCCTTCTGTGCTGGAGCGGCCGTGGTGGATGACGGAGTTACGCCATGAGACGATGCGCTCGGAGGGGGTTTTGTGGGAAGATTCCTTTCCGGAGGAGGCAATGCTGCGGCGTGCGGAGTTGGAGCGTTTGAGGATCCGGCGTGAGATGGTGGAGTTGGCGTCCCAGTTCTCGTAGCGTCTTTTTTGATATGCGCAGTCTTGTCGGAGGACTTTGATCTTCCCGGAGTAGTCGGCGATCACGATTATCTCTCCGCCTGGATGCTTGGATCGGGCCAGGTACGAGGGTGATTCGTTGGCCATTTTGCTGACGATGGATAGCCGGGGTGCTGATGCAGAGCGCGTATGGGGGTTTCTGTTTTCTTTGCCTGGGCCTGTTTTCTTTGAAGTGTCTGTTGATTCCGGACCCATCAGGGCTACCGGGGGTGGGTTGCAGATGTCGTAGATTGGGTCTTCCGATAGCGCCAGGACCTGCTTGGTTTGAGTCGGTGCCATTATTGCAGCTGTTACCATAGCAGACTGTGTCTCGAATACCTCAACCGCCTGCTTTTCGGAATCTCGTTGCACAGACCCAATTGGCCACACGTATGCCCGGCGATCCTCACTTCCGCATATGATGTACTTGCCATCATTGGTGAACGTAGCTCTAATTTGGCTGCAGGTGTTCTCGTTACCGCGGAATTTAGCCTCCAATGATCGATCATTGAAGTCGTACAGCCTGATGCGGGAGTCGTTGCTGGTAACCAGTAACTTGATATCACCCTCAGTACTGTCCTTAGAATCGTCCTTGGGAAACGCCATCGTATCGATTCCAGTGATTTTGCTACCCTTGGCGTTGCGCCCACGCGCCGATCGCACATGAATCTGGGCTGATACTTTCAGGCCCTCGGTGTCATAGATGTTAAGCATGCCATTCAAACATCCGGCAATGGAGTATCGACCATCTGGAGTGAATGCCACCGCAGTAATCATATCGGGCACAGCAGTCACAAAAGCCACGCTCTTATCCGGGATACTCCAGAGTCGCAATTTCGTATCGAGGGATCCAGCAAGGAAGAAACGGTCGTCACGCGGGTGGAATTGGATCGAAGTCACAAAGTCACTGTGCTTGAAACAGCAAAGACATTCCGATCGAGAAATATGCCATAGTCGCACTGTTTTGTCCATTGACGAGGAAAGAAGGAAGTTGTTCTGGGTCACATGTCAGCATAGCCATTTCCCACCGTGCTAAATGTTCCGAGCATGCATACTTTGCTCCAGCTTAGGTCCAATATACTTCCCGTGTGTCCCCCGTAAACCCGAACGGGTTCCGGCTGGAACACGGGTGCCCTCAACCCGGAATTATCTTGTGCGTCTACGGGCGTTGCCTCTTCGTCCCCATTGGAATCCTCACGCTCCTCCGGTGTAGCGATAACAGTCCATACTCGGACCTTCCGGTCCTGGCCAGCGGCGGCGAGATATTTACCATCTTTGGAAAACATGAGTGCCCAGACGGCCTTCCCGGTGTGGTCGCCATTCTGCAAGGCCGAGGACGTAGATATCCGTCTATCTGCGGGTTTGGGTGGTGGGCCGCTCCCCTCCAGTTCTTGGGCCAGGAACACGCGGTTGAACGTCTTATCCTTCTTGTGATGGGCTCGTACCTTCAAGTATTTGGACGGAGCAAGGTGTCGAGGTATAAATCCAACTGGATGCGAAGTGTCAACGGACATGCGGTTGGCTTCGGATTCCGAGGTCTCATCTTCCGCCTCCGACAGGTGTGCTTTTTTCTTGTTTCCAATGATGCGGCTGAGAAAGGAGACACCTTTTCTATAGTTCAAGTAGAGCGAACCACGGGTCAGTCGCTGGTGATATAATGTATATTGTTGCTAGAGTCCTGGGGATGGAACATGCGGGGGAGGCGCAAAGAAACTCTCGACAAACAAGTGTCGATGACACAAACTGTCTGCACGACTATAGTTCCTAATGCAGGCTGACAAGGTCTAAAAACTCACTTCTTCTCTTTGGGAGGTTTCGTAGGCAATGCATCTCCTCGTGTCGGGCTTGGTTCTGGTTGGCCGTACTCGGAGCCCACGGCCTCTGCTTCGTATGACGCTCTTCCCAGTAACTTCAGGGGAATAGATTTTTGGGTATTGGTGCGTTGAATAATGTGCTACAATGGCGATAGAGCACGGCCCTCCTGTCAGCTTGGCTCCTGCATCTCCGTATCTGCATCTCAGATGCGGGTCGCACAAGGCAAACAAGCATCGGTCCATTCGGTGCAGGTCTCCTGCTGAGAGCTTACCTGCGATAACGGATCTATGGCACTTGACTCGGTCTTCTCGAGGGGGGTATGCGAGGTCGAATCTCGTAGAGAGCTACCAATGACCGAGCGTCTGGGATTTCGGGCATCTTGGAGACTATGGGTCGAGCCCGAGGGGACATCCGATGTTGCCGAGCCTAAGAGTTCCGTCAGCATCTTCCATTGACAAGTTTGTCTTCTATTCTTTTTTTTTTTTTTTTTTTTTTTTTTTTTTTTTGGCGCGTGACAAGGGACAGCCCAGAGCCAGTGGGCAGTGGCGCATTGGAGTTTTCCAGGCTAGGACCAGATTCAAATTTCAAATTTCAAGCTTGGAAAGTCTTCTTGTAGGATTCCAGACTCAAAATCCAGAAAGCCGAAGTCCAACTTACCGGGGAATGTCGAGGTCCCGAGGGGGGTCAAATCGGTTATTGCGGGGGTCGTCGCGATTCGTAGTTGGAGATTATTTCCCTCCGCCATATGGGCAGTCGCATGGGGGGTGGTATAAGAGTTGGTATGGATGGTAATAAACACAATGCAAATGTACACTATGGACAAAAGACTTTGAATATCAAAAAGAAAAGAAAGAAGAAGCGAAGTAAAGCGGCAAAGACCGGATAGATGACATCAAATTGGGGCGATGAGGGTGGAGACATTGGACCCTCCAAGTGCTTATTTTACAATGAGACTATAGGACTATAAGGGTATAAGACTATAAGATAGAAGATAGAATAAAGAGTATAAATTACATTAAATGTGTGATTGAAGCTTTCTCGCTCGGTCCTTTGCAATATCACACATCCCCTACGGAGTACAGTCAGTATATATATAAGCACCACTCGATGAAAAGAAAACATTACCTGAATGATCTCTTCAATCTCTTTCTCCGCATTGGCCCGGTCAATGCGCTGGCGCATTTCAACCATGATCACGTCGCGACTGCGCCCATTGACAAATGTGCTATAATATCTCAGGTCAATATGTGTATACACAGCGGCGCAAGAGACATGGTCCTTACACAAACCGCAACCCTGGAAACTTCTCCTCGTATTTTGCATTCAGTGCTCGTAATTTCTCCGCCTGTTCCTCTGCACCTTCATTCAATTGGGCCTGTTCCTTCTTACTCAGTTCGCTCAGATGTTCTGGGTTGGCTGGGGCCCGGCCAAGACGCGGATGCGATCCCAGAATACCAAAGAGTACGTCCCGGTCGGTAGGAGAATTCGGGGCTGAGAGTGCAGACATACGACCCCCTACAGCATCGATGAGACTGGTGTATGAAGAGAAGGTCTGGTTGGCCAGCACAGGGATCATCAGTTGGTGGAGCTCTGGGGAGGGTTCAAAGAGGGTATCGAGCACCCGAAGCTGGGTCTCTTGGGGTAGGGAAGGGATCGTCGATAGCGGGGGAAGGTTGGCCATAGTGTAGGTTATTGTAACTAGTTTATATATCAATGTACTTTGTAAAGGGAATGTATTGCAATTAAGTATTCTGTACGAAGTATATAAAGTCGATAGATATCTGAGTTCCGCTTTCGGAGGACGCCGAGGCGGAGAACAGCGGGAATTGTATTATGTGCCCAGGTGGCTTTATATGTTCTATTACGGAGTATATGTTGTAGTTATATAGTTAGTTATTATACTAGTTAACTAGTTAACTAGTTATTATTGTTATTTAGTTATAAGTAACTAGTGTGTTCATATATTCATATATTCATATATTCTTGTTTCGTTGTAGTATAACTTATTCTTGGCTACATCCATGACAAAATGTACTTAGGTGCCCCTTAACAATGAATTCAAGGACATCCATACTAACTATGTACTTTGGTATAAAATAAAAGACTCGGATATTTTAAATTGGGATAATCAAAAGGTGGATCCCTCTCCCCTGAGAACATTTGAAGAGTTCGCCTAAATCAACTTTGTTTTCATGAAACAAACCAAATCTGGCACTTCGGCCTTGATTGGGCACATCGCGATCTTTAAGATCCGATCCCCAAGTCAACTTTTAGTGTCTTTACCCGCTTTCTGGGGCCAAAATTTTCCTCCTATTCTCTTCTTCACATCAATTACCTTCGGCATTGTGCCTCTTCTGGCATCCATGCGGCCCACGCCATGTCTTTGAATGGGCTCGATACTGCCCCCGTCCTTGAAGCATACCAAAGTGCCTTGGCCGATGCGGGCGGGTGGTGAGTACCCCCTTTCCCCGGTGTTCAACTTGCGATAGATACATGAACGCCCGCCACTGACACCCCTATGTTTCAGGTTTCTACTACATTACATCGCAAGAGATGAGGTTGCCCTTCATGAACGAGGCACCGGCGGGGTGCCCGAGATCCGGAATGCCATTGAGGGCTACGAGGAATGCTCGCCCCTCTATGGCTTCCTTCAATACCGGCGCAGAAAAGTGATCATCCGTTACATGCCGGAGGGGTTATCCCGGCTCATACTAGGTATGCCTGTCAACCGGGAGGTTTTGTTTTTCCCCCAATAGAAATTGGTCTAATCAATCTGTTCCAGCCCGAAGCAATGTCCAATTCCAGTCTGTCACCGACAAGTTCACCCCAAACGACACCGTACTGCCTCTATCCAAAGCCTCCGATCTCACCGAAAGCGCCTTGTCCTCCGCCTGTCTCCTCCATACCGCTTCGACCTCAATTACCTCTTCTTCGAGTTCTCTTCGCCGCCGTCGGCTGATGGAAATCACCGAAGATGCCGAGGAAAATGGGGCAAAAGATGAGGCTCCGAAACCAATCCCACCTCCCCAGTCGGAGGCCCGACACAGACCAAGGAGCGTTAAGTCGGAAGCTACCCTCGTGCCGTCACCAATTGAACCCCCCGGCCCCGTTGAACCAGAACTATCCCCGATTTCACCAGAACGCGAAAAGGCATCAGTCGATCTCATGCCACCTCCATCCCGGGCGAGCTCCAGAGCCACAATCTCTCGAGGAAGTCCCATCGAACCACAATCAGCAACAATGTCCCCCAAATCCATAAAATCAGATCGCTCGCGATCTAGTTCCAGGTACCGAACAATCTTGGATGAATTCCCACGTCCTTCGGAAGAGGCCCGGCTGTCCACCCAATCCAGCCGCCCCTCACTCCGAGATTTGGAACGGGCCGCGGGATATACCCCAAAGGTTAAGTTGGGACCCCGACCGTCCGTGGATAGCAGTGGAAGACCCCGTACATCAGGCAGTTCTCGGAATGTAGACCAGCGCCCCGTTGCCTCCTTGCCGACAAATATGCGCACTTCTTCTGTGCGGAAGCAAAATGGTGATGCACCCCGCCCTCGATCTCAGGGGAGCACTTTTGCAACTAAGCCCACCAGTCGTGTCCCGCCAGTCCCACCTTTGCTGGTCCCACCCCCTCCATTCCTATTTCGAGACCTCAACTTTCCCCTGGCGCAAAATCTCTTGGCGCGTTGTCGACCTCCTCAGGATTAACCCCTGAGAAAGAACGTTTGATGAAGGCTTTGCAGCAAAGGAAAAAGAATATGGCCAAGCGTGCGGAGGAAACGAAGAAGAAGCAAGTCTCGGAGGAAGGAGAGCTCAAACCAGTGAAGGAAATTGCCAAGGATATGGATGAGGATAAAGAAAATCTCATACAGATTCAATATCCTGATTCTGAAATGCTGCTGTCGGAGCCGGAGACAATTCAACAAGATCAACAGGAGCTTCCTTCGGCCATGTCACCCGTGCCTCTTGAGGTCGCCCCTGAGCCTCTTGCTGAATCTATTCCTGAACCTGCCTTCGAACCTGTTCATGACCCCACTCTTGAAATTGCCCCTGCGCCTGTTCCTGACACCGTTTTTGAATCCGCTCCTGGGCCTGTTGAGGCAGTTGCTGAGCGCATTCCCGAACTTGCTCCTGGGCCTGTTAACCCAACGTCCGAGGCTGTCCTCGCGCCTGCATTCGAGCCTGTTCATGATTCCAGTCTTGAACTTTCCCGCGAATCCGTCCCTGACGCCATTGTTGAATCCGCTCCCGAGCCTGTAGAGGCATTTGCTGAGCCCCTTTCTGAACTTACTCCTAAGCCCGTTGAGAATTCCGAGGCTGTCCTCGAACCAGCCGAACCAGCCGCCGAACCAATTGTTGAGTCTGCTATGACGCCTGAACTAGAGCAGCCTTCGGAGCCTCTTGAGGCTGAATCAGAACAGATCGCTGATCTGCCTCGTGCTAACGCCAATGATGGGTCCTTGCATATGGGCGTAGGTGCCGAAAGTCCTGTCACAGCCGATTGCGCTGCCACCCCTTCAGAGACTGTCAAGGCAGAAACGCTGCAGACACCCCCTGAAGATGAAACACGCACTGAGCATGAGGGCTCCGCAATCCCTGGTCTCGCCCCACCTACCTTTAATCTTGGTGTTCCCCTCCAAACTGAGGCTTTAGGTGCCCAACGACCTGAGTCAGGGGACGTCCCCGAAACACATCTCGAAATCCCCCAGTTGCAGATGTGCCAACTGACGAGCCTTCTGAGGTGGTTATCTCATCAGAGGTCCTTGAGGCGGTTCCTCCTTCCTCCGCCTCCTCTATTACTCCTCCAGAAAGCACTGGCACGGAAACCCCAACCGCCCCCGTTTTTGTCTCAATCGAGGCGGATGAGCCAACCCCTGATCACCCAATTTCCGAGAAAGCCGAGCCTCTTACCCTGGATCAGAGGCGCAGGGTCCACCTGGAGCCTATTCAAGTGCCCACCCTAGAGTTCTCGGACGACGACAACCTCCTTTCCGACGATTCATTCATGGAGGAATTGACCTCAGCTACTGTTCAGGAGGCCAGACCAGTATCTGTGAAATCTCCCAACGGCGTCGATCACACCTGGAGGAATTCACGCGCCGTCTCTAGCCCATTCTCAATGGGATCGCCGTCGGGTATGCAAGCTCTCACAGTGGGCCGGTCCATTTCTAGCTCTCACTCTGAAAATGGCCCGCCTACGCCGGTCCTCATGGCCAAGAAGATCAACGTCTCCTCTGGAATTTCCAGTCGTATCAAGGCTCTTGAAAAGTTCTCGAGCCGCGAAGGCACTCCCTTGGGTGCGAGTCCGGCGGTAGGTGGACCATCAGCCTCCTCGTCTTTCGAGAACCTTCGCAAACGCGGATCTATCTCGTTGCCCGGTGGGAACCACGAAAGCACTCCACCGAGCACAATGAATTCTGCTCACGTCCCCGCCAACTTTACCCGTGCGCCGAGCTTGAGTCGACACAACCGTCAGGTGTCTGTGGATGTTACGCGCCCAACTAGCTCTGTCTCCGTGACAGCCCGTATCGTGCGCGATGCAGATATCTCCCCGGGTCTTCCGGACTTGAGCCCTCGGAGTCCGATGTTGTCAAGCTTCAGGCTAGTCCTTTGACTGTGGAGCATGAGACAGCCGAGGCGCCACTTCCTCCGGTATCGTCCATCGAGCCTGCCAGCCTTCCCCAGGACCGAAGCCCATCAATGTCATCTACTACATCTAGTCGCCAAGCGACGTCTCGTCCCGACAGCCGTCCCTCTCTCTCCTCGCGCTCCAGGACCGACGACAGCGTCCAATCCGCCTCTTCCATATCCGAAGATAAGAAGATATCTCGCACCTCGCGACTCATGCGCCGTATGTCATCGATCACATCCAACTCTCGCCGCAGCATTGTCGGAGCCCTTAGCTCTCCAGTCAAGGAAGAGGAGCATGTTCCCGCCCTCACAAATGGGTCTAGTAAGGCTCCAGGGTCTACTAGCTCGCGTACTTCAGAACCCATTGACATTGGCGAAGTAAACGTCCAGTTCCCAGAAACTCTTCTGTGGAAGCGTCGGGTCATGCGCATCGATGAACAGGGATACGTTGTTCTCACGCCTGGCACCAACGATGCCACCACCCGCAACATGACTAAACGTTACCATCTCACTGAGTTCCGCACTCCTTGTCTTCCCGATGAAGACATGCAGGAATTGCCCAACACCATCTTGCTCGACTTCCTAGATGGAAATACGCTTCAGTGTGCTTGCGAATCCAGACAGGGACAAGCTTCTGCTCTTCAGAGTAAGTATCTCAGTCTCCATGGCATTTTCTTCGAAATCCCGAGAAATAAATAACTCATCATCTATACAGCTCTCACCGAGGCTCACAGTGCCCACCAGCAATAATCCTCCCAGTTGGTCAAAGGACAGGACTCTTCACGCCGATAATCCTGTCTTCCATTTTTCATTCTCTTCTGGCTTTCGTCGCCCACCCTTTTTCTTTTCCTTTCCCAACTACACACGCATCTTGCTAAACCTCCGACATCTATTTTTTGTCTCTTTTCTTACAATCCTCCCTGTATCTCTATATCTTTACTCTCTCTCTCTCTCTATTATCTCTCAATATGGTGTGCATGTGTTGTGATATATGTGGCGTGTTCTTGGTATACCCCTCCGAGTCAAAAGAGCTTCCCTTTCTCTTTTCTTTTTTTCCCATCTCTCAATACAAATCTACTGTTCTTCGTCATGTACAGACAGACAGACAGTATCTTTCTTGCCCCTCCTTTTTGATCACTTTTCCTAACTGGCTTTTTGCTCTTGCATACACACTCTATGCCTTTGCATAGGGTGTTGGTGTTCTATTCAATCCACTTTGTTTCCTTCCTCTTCTCTTGGCTTACTTCTAGAACCATTTATTCTAATATGTTTTCTGATTGCTATCTTTTGGTATATACTAAAGTTGGAATTGGGATTTCACACATGCTCAAGACTTGTGCTGGCTGCTAGTAATACACTGGATTTCAGGGTCGTGCGGTCGGTTTGGGAGGAGACAAGTAGACCCAAGTTACTGCCTTCTTCCCTGACCAGAGGATGAAACAAAAGGTAGAGGATATATCAAAGGTTATACACAGAAAACTCTCCTGCACACGTATTCGTATACACCTATAAAAGACATTCAAAAAGACTTGACAAGGCCGCATAGACGGCCGACTATTCTTGCCTCATTTGTGCTATTTCAAGCTCTGTCTTACTTTGGGCGGGGGGTATCAAGTGGAAGAAATAAAAAGCCCAATCCGAAAAAATCATCAGCAAAAGCAAAAGTGTCCATCAAACAAACCCCTAGGGTTGTGCATGTCTAGCAAATTCATTCTGTAGAAGACATCCCCCCCTTCCCCCTTTTTGGTCTGTCCCTTCTGCCACCCAATGCCTTGATTTCAAGCGGTGATGGGTTAAGCTTGAAATTCGTGGGTATCTCTCTGTCCGCAAAGAAATCGTTAGACAGTATTCTTGACAGCCGCAAATAAGGAATTTGATAACATACTTGGGAGGAGAGGTCTGTGGGTGTGGCGCTGTGTTCTATTCCCGTTCACGGGCTCCATTGTGCTTTGTGATCATCAAAGTCCAGCGATGTGAGGTTTTGATTGTTTAACCGTGTTTCTCGATCTCGATGAACGTCGTGGCACATAACGGTCGTTAATTTCGGGATGATCAGATCAGGTATAGCCGTTCGCAAGGTCGTCAAGCTCCTGATCTTCATCATCCTCTTCATCCTCGTCATTCTCCTCTAATCCCTCGGTCTCTGGGATGGATGCTTCTCCATTCAGTTGGTCTTCGCCGTTTTGAGTAGCGCCGTTTTCTTTACCTGCAGAATAGAACTCCGGGAATGCAGCCCGCATTTGCAGCACATGCGCGTCAACGACGTATTGCATGAGGTTGTTGACGGGGAAGGAAGAGTGCATGCGTTTCTCCGATTCCATCAGCTCCACCTTCATCTGCGTCTCCCATTCGTGCTCTCCGGCATGGTCGCCAATAAGCTTCTTGCGCTCGATTCTGTCGGTGGTCGAGATCACCTTCTCGCATCCGGGCATGCGGCATGTCCAGGTATCAGATGTCTCGTCGACGGATTCTTCTTCAATTTCCTGTGGCATATCTGGAGTTGGATCCCGCTCTGGAGTCAGAAGCTTTTGGTGTGATGGCGACGAAGATACGGGAGGAGTCTGGAGTTTGTCTTTCTTGACATTGTCCTTAAACAGGCTTTTCATAAGAGAGGAGCCGGCGCCGCTCGAGGAGGCTGACACGAACGAGCGAGTCCGAGGCTTCGTGGCTGAGAATGGATCTCGGATTAATTCATGACCACGGGTTTTGCTAGGTGTTTGGATTTCCTCGATTTCTTCGATATCGTCGATTTCATCGGTGTCCTCTTGGTCTTCCTCGTCGTTGGATTCGATTGTTTGCTGGTTTGGGGGAAATTGCGGTTTCGCTTGCCGGTCACTTTGTTGGAGACTGTGTGGACCTTTGGACGAAGCACGGATTTCTGGGTCCGGCCGTACCGTTCATCGTCGCTGGATTCCTCCTGCGAATCCAGGGGGGTTAGGAGTGCGGCTGGCAGAGGAGCGGATTTCGTGGATGCATGTGTGAGCTCCCTATGGATGACATAGCGAGGCCATCTAAAGTCTTCTTCGTCCATCATTTCCAACACAGCGCTTGCCCTGATCGCAATGATTTTCTGGGCATCTTCGTTGTTGAAAGAGAATCGTTCTGCCAAACGTTCTCCCAGGAGGTCAATATGCAAGCGACGCTTTGCCAAGTGACCTTCTTCTCTGAGGTCCTTGAGCAACTGGTAAATGGCCTCGGCTTGTGATTTTGAGATTGCTACAGGCTGGTGTCGAGGAGTTGCCACTTCTGGTTCTTCTTGGGGTTCGCTTTCGCTTTCCTCAGAGGGCGAAAGTTCTTCCATCAGCCTATTATAATCATCCTAGGCTCATTGTCAGTATATGTATGCCCTAGGCTATTTGTAAACGAGGGTGCCTCTTTACTTACATTAAATTGGCGACGCAGATGGACGAAGACATTCGTCTTCTTCCATTCTACATCTGCATCCCCTTGGATCATGCACCGAAGCAAGAAGGCAGCATGTATCGCAAAGACCTCGGCTGACTGTTCTCGAGTCTCACATGAGCCATATGTGTGGTAAGTGTACTAAGGGTGGATGCATGTTAGGACTCGGTTTGTACAGCATGTACCCCCAGAATCAAAAGACTCACTTGTTCGCAGAGACTCCTAAAAGATGGATTGATCTGTCGCTTTCCTTGCTGATGCCTATCGACTAGGAAATACAGCATGTCGATAGCCTGGACCATGCGATTGTATGTGGGTGTGAAACCCTTGGCGGGCGAAATGATGTCGTACCAGCCCGCTTTACCAGCAACCCAGAGCTCAATGCTCTTATCTTCGGTTTGACCGTAGGCATAGTGTGTAACTTCATCAATAATAATGCGCTTAGGAGGGTTGTCCGGGTTGAGTACTGGTGAGCGATTGACTGGTCAGCAAGCTGCTTGATAAACGCCGCATTGATAACGGGCTTGTAACTGCATCGATACGAACCTAAGTGTTCCTGATTCTCACGAAGTGGCTCTAAGCAGCCGATAACCTGCACTGGGTTCTGTTCAGTGGCTTCGAGTAAATTTGCATATAGCATCTTCCCAGGCTTTAGGACCTTCACATCAGTTAGGCCGAACTCCCACCAATCGTTCTCATCGGTAATAGAGGGATCGGTGGGAGCTAGGACGGTTTCTTCGCGGGACGTCATGGTGGCATTGGCATGGTGGGTGTTGAGACTAATGTATGTAGAAGTAGTAAAAGGTAGGTGAGGTCAAGTAACTGAGGATGTGAGAGAGTGAGAAGAAAGTGAGCTGGTATGGGAGTCTTGTAGTTGTTAACAGTCGAAGTCATCGACCCGTAAATTACAGATACGAAGAGGTACCCAGGTACCCGCAATTTGTTACAGGATTTCTGCCTGATTTACCAGGAATCCATAATTACATAAAATGGAATTCACCTGGGCAACCTTCCAGGTCCAACTGTATAGAATCAAACTAGTTACATAGTTATGTATCCCATAGCTGTAAAAAGTATTCAAAGAGGGTATAGTCAACCACAATGGTGTCCTGGGTTGCCTTGATTATCAAATGGGAATTTAATTATCATTTTGGCTTTCACTTCTATGTCGTAGGTCTATCATCCTCTAACTATCTATCTACTATAAGACAAAAGAAAAAGAACATAAAAGATGGCATTTACAAGGATATTAAAATACATCATACTGAAGACTTTCCTCTGTATAGGACTACAATATCTACAACTAGTCAGATATTCCCTCCCATTGGTGATTGCCTTGTCCAAAAGAACTGCCGTAAAGGCGGGAGCCAGATCTCTACCAAAATAACCATTTTTTCCCATTTTGGTCCGACTCCCATCCCTCCAGATGCCATTCCCTCCAGGTTTCCGACTTTTTCGCAACACAATGTCTGGTGAAAAGATCCTCGAAGGCGTACTCGGTGAGCGCGACTCCCCCTAAAGTGAAGAAAGTGAAGACCTCGATCTAACTTCTCCGACAGCCGTCCACAAGCCGCAAGGCGTAACCTCCGCCGACGTGATCCGCACTTTGCAAAAACACTTCAACCCCTCCAATACATTCAGACCATGGCTAGAAGAGGAACGCGCCCGCCGCGATCGTGAGAGTCAATTCCAGCGCAAACGCCGTCGCCACCAACGCCTCGACGTCAAGATCGGCCACGGCGGAACCCTAGACCCTCTCGCGACAGGCGTGCTCATCACCGGAGTTGGAAAGGGCACAAAGTGCCTCCAGGATTTCTTGGCCTGCACCAAGAGCTACGAGACCATTGTCACCTTTGGCGCGGAGACGGACACCTACGACCGCCTTGGAAAAATCGTGCGTCGCGCGCCCTACGAACATATCACGCGCGAGGCAGTCGAGAAGGCGCTGGAACAGTTCCGTGGTAATATCATGCAGAAGCCGCCCATTTTCTCCGCTTTGCGGGTTAATGGAAAGAAGCTATACGAGTATGCGCGCGAGGGCAAGGTACCGCCGATTGAGATTAAGCACCGGCCTGTTGAGGTTTTGAACATGGAGGTTGTGGAGTGGTATGAGCCTGGCACGCATGAGCACAAATGGCCCGAGGAGGAGATGACTGGCGATGAGAAGGCTGTCGCCGAGAAGCTTCTTGATCAGGAAGCTTCGGCACCTGCGCCAGCGGCTGAAGATGACGCTACGAGCCAAGTTCCTGAAGCTTCTTCTACCAAGCGGAAGTCGCCACCCCCCGGCGGACGAGGTGAAAGATGATAGTGCGGAGGCTACTAAGAAGCAAAAGGTGTCCGAGACCGAGGCGGCACCTGCAGCTGCAGCACCTGAGCCTACTGCCCCCCGAACCTGCTACCACAGAGGTCCCTGCAGTCCCTGCAGATGAGCCTAAGCCCCAGCCTCCGGCGGTGAAGATCAAGATGACTGTTACCTCAGGCTTCTATGTCCGCTCGCTGGCACATGATCTGGGTAAAGCTGTCGGTAGCTGTGCTCTGATGAGCGAGCTAGTGCGCAGTCGTCAAGGTGACTATGAACTCTCTTCCGACAAGGTTCTGGAGTACAAGGACCTTGACGCCGGCGAAGAGGTCTGGGGACCGAAGGTGGAGAAGTTCCTGTCAGAGTGGGAGGAGAAGAGAGGTGCCAAGGTTGAATCCGAAGCAGCTCAATAGACTATAGAGTCGCCAAAATGATATAGCATTTGTATATAGACGTGCTATCTGTAATATCAACCCAATTCAATACTATGTAACTATCATATCTTGCATTCTATGTCTAACACCTAGGTAGTTAGCGTATAATATCTGCAACTCAAAACTGTCCATTCTTGGAGCTCACCTCGTGTCGCTTATTCGGCTACAGTTACAAAGTCTCACATTTGCAAGTCATAGAGATAATAAATCAAAACTGCCATTTTTTGGTTATCCAGACCCAAGCGAGAAAAAATAATTACATGATGCACGATACAAATGCAATGTCACAACATAACACATCACGTTAAAAAAAAGGATTAGTTGCGTCCCTTGGCTTGGACTCTCTTGCTCTTGCCGGGTCGCTTTGCACCAGCCTTCATCTTCTTAGCGGAGAAGTTGCTCAGATCACCACTGGACGCGGCATCACCGCTCTTAGCATGACGCTTCTTGCCTCCGAATCCGAACTTGGCGTCCTTCTTCTGGCGCTTCGAGCCACCGGGGCCATCGCCACGGCCACGCTTCTTCTCGGGCTGGGTAGCCTCATCAATAGCAATGTCGAACATATCATTGGCGTCATCGGTAGGGGCAGAGCCGTCAGCCTTGCGCTCTGTGTGGAAAAATCAGGTTAGCGACTGCGAAACCCATAGAAAGATATCAGGAGTAAAAACAAAGTGGGAACATACTCTTCTTGAGGGTGTTGATTTTCTCCAACATATCGCGCTTCTCCTTGTGTCTCTGCTGCAACTTGGAGTTCTGGACCTGCTTTCCGAACTTCTTAAGATCACGCTGGCGACGTGCCTCAGCAGAAGCCTTCTTGCCAGCAGCCTCCTCGTAAAGCTTCTTCTTGATCAAGCTCATGTGCTCATCGTTCTTCACCATCTCCGCGAAGTAATCGCCCGGCCGTGTGAAGGGGATGCCATCCTTCTTCAGCAGGCCACGGGCCTGGGTAGCAGCAGCCTGGCAGACCTTGTAGAAGGCCAATTCACGGTTCAGATCGTCATTGGCGTCTTCGACCTCGATCGGCTCTTTCGAGACTATGGAGTTGTGCTCTGAGAATGGGGTGTTGGGGCCGATGAAGGAAATGCGCTTGAGGGCGGAGAGGATAGCGGCAGAGTTGTTGATAGTCAAACGTTGGTGGGGAACGACATCTTCACGCTCGTCTTCTTCGAGGTCGGAGAGCGGGATGTCTTCTTCCTCTTCCTCCTCATCTTCCATCTCCTCGTCCTGGTCGACCTCTTCTTCCTCTTCTTCCTCTTCGGCGTCAGAGCTGGCGGCCTTCTCTTCCTCCTTCTCTTCCTCCACGATCTTGTCTTCGGGGGCGACAGCAGTCTTCTTCGCCTTCTTTTTTTCTGCGGCCTTGATCAATTTCTTCTGCTTCTCGGCGTCAAAGTCGCGGCCCTTGTGGGCATCGAGAGCCTGGAGTAACTTGCTGCGTTTGCCCATTGTTGCTTTGTGTAAAAATACAAAGAGAAATTTGTACTTTATGTAATGTGATGGGAATTGAAAAAAGGAAAGCGACTTGCTATCAAACCCGCAACAGAGAATCTACGGGATTTTTTTGAAATTGCACCAGTCCTGATCCGGCTAGCGCCGCCGATAAGACCACGCTAGTCCGCACATAGCAATATCTCGGAAATACACATGACCCGATCCCTTATCGAGTCCACTGCCCTTGTCATCTGACTCTCTGTCTCTAGATATCGCAAACAATCTGTACAGCAATTGCATAGTCTCACAATGGTTGACGATTCCAAATCCCCTTCTCCAGACAAGCTCTCTCCCCTACCAGAGGGGGAGTCTCTCCTATCCCAACCGGTACATACCCTCCACAAGCTTCACTCCCACTTATCGGCCTTGCCAACTAAATACACCCCAGAGCTCCGATTCCCAAGGCCAGCTTACAGCAGCCGTGGACGATCTGCTCAATGAACTCCAGAGCAAATTCGACAATGTTTCTACGGAGATGTTCGGGAAACGTGAGTCACCACAATCACCCTCCGCCATCACATACCTGCGACTGTATACTGACCTATACTTATACACAGTGGATGACATGACCAAGCGCCTTGATGAGCTCGAGGCGTCTCTAACTGCATCTTCTGGTGCCGGCGCCCCGAATCAGGCAAAATAAATACGCACATTTTCCACCCATACTCTGACCTTGTGCATTCCGCATTCTTTTTATCATATGGCGTTTTTGGCGGGAGAGCAATGAGCGCTGCATTTTTGGGCTGTCCAGCTCTGCTGAACCCCTATACTAATAGCTCAACATACACTTTACTTATGGCATGCATGATGCTTTCTGGGGTTGTGCATTGAACGGCCATGTCACTAGCCTGTGTCTGGTTCTGATACTTATGCTTTTACGATTTCAGATACCCTACAATCAAACGAGGATACTCATACAGAAGAACCATATATCTTTAATTGTTTGCATGGATCTAGGTCATATATCACGTAGAAACTTTTGAAAGGGTAAACCTCGAATTTGGCACTCAATTCGCACAATATACAGCATCAAGCTAATAGTTTCGTATACAATCCATACATCTCCATTGAATCCACGGTTTATAGCAGTCCCGGTCCTCAATCTAGGATCACAGTGACTAGAGCCTTGAGCCAATAATCCAAGAGGGAACAATACAAACATCCAAAAATAAGAAGCACTTAAAGTTCATCACGCTTGTCCTGGCCAACAAAGCGTTGGAGGATGTTGCTGCGAGAGAGGATGTCATCCAACTTCTCGGGGGCAGAGCCACCCTTGGCCAAGATCTTGCGGAGGCGAGTGAGCTCCTTGACAGCATAGCCCTCGTTCTTGCTCAGCTTCTCGGCAGCCTTGACATAGTACTCAGCGTACTTGTCGGGCAGACCCTTGGCGGCCTTCTTAACCTCAGTCACGAGCTTGTCGAGCTTCTGGGCGGCGACATTCTCAGTAACGATCTCGTCCAGAACGGCGATGGTTCCGGCCAAGTTGTCAAGACCACCACCGACGGCACGGTGGGTACCAGCCTTCTCGTTGATGAACTTGACAAAGGCCTCCTCGGAGCGAGCGCCGGAGTAAGCCACGGCCTCGGTGGAGCCCTTGGGGAAGAACTTGATGGTAGGGAATCCGGTGATACCCTGCTCCTTGCTCAAGGAACGGGAGTTCTCAGCTTCGGCGTCAACCTTAGCGATAACGACGTTGGACTCGAGGGCGAAGTCGTTGGCGAGGGTTTCCCAGGTAGGAGCGAGGGTCTTGCAGTCTAAATGAAGGACGAACAATGAGCAAAACGGACCAGAGGCATTTCAATTGGGGAATCAACTCACGTCCACACCATGGCGCAGTGAAAGCAACCAGCACATCCTTATCTCCACCAACAACGGTCTTGAAAGAAGCATCGTTCAGCATCTCAACGTTGCTGACCACCTTCTGCGCGGTAGCGCTACGAGGCTTGATGCCGGTCTTCTCGGTGACGAATGCGGTCAGACTGTCGAGATCACGGCCGCCGTTGTACTCCTCGGGCTTGTCGCTCTTTCCATCGAACCACTTGACAGTCGGGAAGCCCTGGATACCGAAGCGCTTGCCCAGCGAGCGGTTCTCATCGGCGTCGACCTTAGCGATGGTGACCTTGTTTTCGGCGAAGGCGAAGGATTGCGCAAGCTCCTCGTAAACTGGGGCGAGGGTCTTGCAGTGGCCACACCAGGGGGCGAAGAATTCAACCAGCGCGGGCTTGCCGGCGAGGACGACTTCGTCGAAGTTGGTGGGGATTAGGTCTTTCACTGCGGAGTTGCTTGCAGTGGCAAAGCCGCTGAGGGTTGAGAGGGCTCCGAGGAGCAGGAAGCTCAAGCGTGCCATTGTGTATATGTATTTGGGTGTGAGTATACTTTCGGGGAAAGTATGAGGTTCACAAAAGAAATTGGATGACGGAGTTGGAGCTCGGGGAGGCGATGACAAACAAAGCCGAAGAGGCCACTTGGTGACTCCACAGCTCCGCAGATCCATCTAACTACTTCCTTGACGTCTTAACATATACCACATCCATAGATATCTAGGTAATACTACTACAGTTAGGTACTTCCGGTATACTATGTTTCTAATTATTCCTTTGTGGTAATATCGAGTTTCTTGTTCGTTTTCTTGATTTGTTTTGTCTGGGTAGTTAGTAATACACTGGAGAATTGCCAGTATCGAATGTCCTTGGGTAAATATTGGAGCTGTAAGCATAAACTTCAATTGCAAGCTGCCGCTTGTTAACCCAGAATCCCCACGGTGGTTAATTGGTGTCGTTGGCAAGCTTTGCCCATCTCATCGTCTCTCTGCCAGCCATTTGTTTGCGTCTCCCCAGAACTTGGCTTCCTTGAACTCGTTGCCCGTACTCTGTGTGCCTGCGTAAACCTATCTTGATAATCAGCTTGTGGTCAATATTCAACATCAGGCAATACGAACCGCATCCCACAGCTTGAACGCCAAATCCAAGTTTCCAATAAAGCTCTCGCTGTGTTGGAACCATTCCTTGCCCTTCGCCTTCACATCCGCTCGAGCCTCAGGCGAGGTCGGATTTGCCTGTAGGGGTAGGTCGTCGAGGTAGGTCCGAACCGCAATTCCAAGCCCACAGTCGTTATCATCAATAAAGGGAAGCCTAAGAGAATAGGTTAGAACAACAAACTAAATACAGTATAGCTAGTCTAGAAGAAACATACTTGATAGCCATCTCAGTCCAGTCGTTGCGGTCCCGATCAGCATCACCACTGAGCAGCAGACCAGTCAGTACCACCTCAATCAGATTCCTCAGTGCAGAGCGCACCTCGGAAATCAAAGAGCGGTAGCAAAGAAGTTGACGGCTGAGAGGTCCAGAATATCCGATGCTCTTGTGCTGAAGCTTGGCAACGCACGCAACACGCGAAACCAGCATATTGAAGGTCTTGTCGTCTTCGGACCCTCTCATGGGACCGCCAGATACATTTGAAAACCAGTTCTTGGTGTTGAGGAGGCCTAAACGAATCATCTCAATGGCAATAAAGATAGATTCCTCGAGGTTGTCCGCAGGGTCGATAGCTGAAAATGCCTGGACTAAACACTGACCCCAAGGAGTGAGCCTGTGCTTGTCGTCGACGTATCCACGCAGTTGCAGGAAGCGCCACGTCACATTAGATAAGATATCCTCCTGCGATGAAAGGACCTTCGGAAGCTGTTAGTTATCGTAAGCAACGTCAAATCTATGGGCAAAACTCACAGGTGTTTCTTTATTAGCAAATGACTTGGACACAAAGTCGGAATCGGTTAAGCTCTGGACGGCAAATTTAAAGGATCCACACGGCGCCTGGAGCTTCTTGATACTTTCGGGGAATTGGTCTCCGTGGATCTTCCAGGGATGGATAGTGTCCTTGACTGATGGGATACCCTTAAGGTTGATTGACCGCTCCGAGCTCTCATCGAACCACGGGCGGATCCGAATGACTTTCGTTTGGTAGAATCGATGAAGCGAGTTTGCTAGAAGGCAAATAGACTGAGTGCGGACCGGTGTCAAAATATCACCAACGAGCTGGCGGTAAATCTCGGTGTCTTCGGTACCCAGTGGTAGCGAGATGCGAACTTCGCCAGTTGTGAGGAAATTGGGTACATCAGCTCCAATGATACCTTTAGAAAGATAAAAGTACAGCTCCTCCGGGAGGCGTTGCCCAATAAGCTCATGCATATCCGACGAGGTATTCTCTGGATCCATGGGACCGACCCGACCGTCCACGTCAACGTAGACATGGTGCTTCACAATCATATACGCTCGCTTATACAGATCCGCGTATTGGAGCTCCTGCATACGGCGATCCTCTTCAAATTGGGCACAAAGTGTCAATGCACTGCGTCCGGCAGCATTGAACATCGGCAACGCATCACGGACGGTGGGGCTTTTGCCGGGGTAAGCAGGGTTCTCGAAAAGTGGGAGGGAACGGAGGAAGGGGGATCCCAGTAATAAACAGAACTCCAGGAATTGTTCATTGGAAAGCCGACCCAGCTCCTCCTGGCAGGTTTGCTTCGTGATCCAGAAGAATTGCGCGGGCTCGGTGTCGATACGGGTGACCAGCTTGTCAAGGTCAAACAAGAGGGCTTCTGAGGGGGCAAAAACAGCATCGAGCACAGGGTTGCTACCACGGGCGAGGTAGGAGAGCTGTTCGGAGAAGTTGGTTAGCACTGAACAATCCAACCATGGCGCATAGGGTAGACACTCACCTGAGCCGCGGCGCTGTATGGTGCTACGATGAATTCCACTCCGTTCTGGGCCAAAATCCGCTGCAGGAACTTGAACAGGGTCTCCGGGGGCGGGGTGCCTGAGGGTTTGGTTTTGTCAGCGGGTAATGGGAAGGTTCGCTGTGCGAAATAGTAATGACAAGGGCTCGACGGGTCCGTGACTGGGGAGACTGGGGAGAGTTCGTAATAAAGATAGTGGGATATCATACCAGCACTGCTGAAGGCATCAACCACCTGGTCTGCTTGTTGCTGGTCGTAAAGGTCCCAAGCTTGTTCGAATGAACGCGACGCCGCGGGCTGGGTACGGTGCTCTTTCTTGCCGAAGTCCAATCCATTAAAGACGAAGATGGTAGCAACTCCCAGGTTCTTGAAAGTCTGCAATTCCTTCTCGATGTTGGTCCTCAAGGCGAACGGGAATCCGCCTAGTGCGCCTAGCAGCGCTTCCCGGGTTGACTGGTTCACGAGGTGTTGGTTGATGTAGTGGGACGCATCTATGCCGACAACGGCGCCCTTCAACGCGGAAAGGGGCAAGGACTGGGTGCGGCCGATGACCCATTCATCGAGAGGACGGACTAGTCATGGAGATAGAAGGTTAGCTGATGCGATTGCGGATTGTGGAGCTGTGGTATTGCGTACTCGGCATGGTTCTGGAGCTTGTCTGTCACGGGCTGAAAGCACGGCAACGCCGGGCATCAAAGCCCGAAGGTGGGGAACAAGAGGTTAAATCTAAGATAAGAGCAGATCAAAAGCTCCGTTAGGAATATGATGAATTGGAGCTGGGATTGTTTGGGTTTCCGGAATGGGGGAGAGGGAGATCACGAGGGGGGAAGGCGGAGTTGGAGTTGGCCCTTCTGTTTTTTTGCCTTTAATGCATCTCACATCAGTTTGCTCTTCGCTTGTTTCAACCACTTCTGTTTGGAATTTGAGGGGTTTTTTTTTTTGGTATTATGTTTGATTTGTATTTGACTTGGTTATTCCATGCTCAGCTACTCAGATACCTGTTTATCTGTGTTCTATTGAAGAATGTACAACTTATAATGAAGTCATCTCCAATAGGTGTTTAAATAGAAACAAAACAGTCCCACAAATCCACAAATCCACAGTGTATTATGGAGACTATATTAGATGTTCCGAACTACCTAGGTATGTACGATATACGTAGTTATTCTCTTACTGAGTATCTAAATCAATCCTCACTCGAACCCCGAGCAGATGTATAAGCGGGGGAAATCACACATGGGGGAGGTCTCCAAGCTTGGAAGTCCAAAAAGTTCATTCAAGTCGGATATCGCCTGAGTCCGAGGCTAACCCAAAAATCACTGACTGGGGCCGGCTATTAAACGACTGATTGGATTGGTTGAACCCGATTTGATTATCATTGATATATAGATACGCGTGTTGCCAATCACATGGGCACTAACAGTAGTTTCAACCCCATCCTCAACTATATATTCACTCCAACCTTTGGACCCTAGCTTCCGAACAACCCATTCCTACATATCTACTCTCCAAAATGGCAGACACCACAGTCCCAATTGAGCTTCCTGTCATTGACATCTCTGATCCCCATGACCCCGCCGTGGGGAAGGCCATGTTGGATGCCGCTGCAAAATATGGTTTCCTATATGTCAACAGCAAAGGCATCGACTTCACCGTGGAGGATGTGGACCGTGGGTTCGGATTGGTAAGACATACACTTCAATTGATTGGTTCCCATATGTACAGCATCTGACCATGCCTATAGTCAAAGAAGTTCTTTTCGTCTCCCGCAGAGGAGAAACAGATATGTCGGATCCAGCCTAATGTTCGTAATAAGACTTAGGAAATGAACAAACACATATGATCTAACGCCAACATCTATAGAACCGTGGCTGGTCAGGAATGCATATAGAGACCCTCGACCCGGAGCATCAGCGCGTAAGTAATGGCTCTAACTCACCAATTCCCTGGCATAGAGTACGAAGACTAACACTGGATATGTTAAATAGACTGGGGACTACAAAGAGTATGAAATACCCACATCTACCAGCCTTGAAAAGCTTACAACCATGAACTGACCACCCAACCAGAGCCATGAACTTCGGCGACTTCAAAGACGGCAAAGCCCAACAGCCTCTGCCGCCGTCACTAACCCCTCACGAAGCAGAGATCAATGGCTTTGCCGAGATCTGCAACAAAACCTGCACCCGAATCTTGACTCTGCTAGCCCTAGGTCTAGAGGTACGTAACTCATCCAAAATATACAAATGTATACTAACCACCCAAACCAGATCCAAGAAGACTTCTTCACAACCCGCCACGACCCAAACACAGGCCCGACAGGAAGTATCCTACGGTACCTGTGGTACCCATCAATCTTCTCATCAGAAACCGCATCCTACAAGCACGACAAGGACGTGCGAGCCGGCGCGCACTCGGACTACGGCAGCATCACGCTTCTCTTCCAGCGGCCCGGCCAGCCAGGCCTAGAAATCCTAACCCCGGAAGGCAGCTGGGCGCCCGTTCCCATTGTGCCCGGCACCGCAGCCGAGGCCGAGCAGTATCCGTTCCCGCCGATCTTGGTGAATATCGGCGATTTGCTGAGTTACTGGACGGATGGACTGCTGAAGTCAACGGTGCACCGTGTTGTTTTCCCGCTTGCTGAGCAGCAGAGCCCGAATCCGCAGGATCGGTATACGCTGGTTTATTTCTGTCATCCTGTCAATGAAACGGAGTTGGTGCCTGTTCCTAGTGCGATTGTTGCTGCGCATCGGGAGCGGACTGGGGGGTGTTGCTGCCGATGGGAAGGTTGGGTTTGGGGGTGGAGCAGGGCATTTGGTGCCTGGGAAGAGACCTTTGACGGCGCATGAACATCTTATGTCAAGATTGGAGGCTACGTATGGGTTTACTAAGGAGTGAGGGTGAGGATAGGATCAGAGAGATCTTCAATATTTGGCGCTCTGCTAAGCCTGGACTACCATCTACGCTTACAGATCATTAAGTAGATGTAAACAGAGTCATTCGTGAGACTGGGAATAAATTGTAAAACGCCGGTGCCGTTGTGGCATAGTGCAAACATAGGAAAAACAGGTTCCCCCCCAGGACATAAATCAGAATCATAGATGGGATGTGCACCAGAATGAAATGCTCCAGATGACCATAACACGGCCCAAGTTGTCGGCAATGATGCCCATCTACTAACATAGGAAACTCGTGACAGCGCAATTAGGTATGAGAGAAAACATAATGGCCCAAAAAAAAACTTAAAAAAAAAAGGCAAAAGGGAGTATTGCCGATGATGTGGTTAGAATCAGATATACAGTCATGAGAAATGGTCAAATGTGGATATGAGCAATGAAAATAGGGCTTGCAAATGACGACCCCACGTCAATGAACCAAGATGAAGACAAGCTGTGCGAGAAAGGGAATATGAAAAGGCTAGACATGTAAAAGGTATCTTCGGGTCGAAATGGAAACGCCGCCAGATTCTGAAATGCCATGCATGGGAGAAACCTTGGAACAGAATGGAAGGGATACGCAAGACGGATATGATGCTATGCGAGTCGGTATGCATGGAAATCAAAATGAAACCCCTCTGGGGTCATCGGGTCGTATCAAGGGGTCGTATGGCACCAGTGCCGGTGGTATACCCAGGCGGACTTCTGGCAATCTTTGCTGCAGTATTTGGTGCGACGGCAACGCCGACACTTGGCGAACTGACGTTGGAACTCTTCCCACTTGCCACACTTGTAATAGGCGCATTGGCGGATACCACCTCTCGCCTCATCCTTACGGCAGAGGTTTCTCATGACCACGCATGCCCAGTATTGCATGTCCTTGGTGTGATGTCGAACAGTAAACTTCTCCACCAGGGGGAAGATGTTGAAATCGTCTGGAATCAAATACTCGTCTTCCTCCTCACACACATCGATTGGCGAAGAGGGGTCGGTGTTCTCGTCCAAAAGATGGAGTTCGCGATCAATATTCAACTTGGGGACAAGGTGGGACGACTGGAAGTATGATCGGAGGTAGCAGTATTTAGAGACATATGCCAGCAGCTGAAGGGACATCAGGACATCCTCGTCACGAGGCATGGTTGTCAAGACTCCCTGGGCTGCGGGGCGGTCACGAAGGTACATGGCGTACGGGCTAGCAGGGAGGGTAGGAGAGTTAGGATTGTTGGTGGCTTGGGTAGGAGAGAGACCGAGTCCGCCATTGGCCTGTGTGTTGCCGTTATTAATGATGCTTCCGTCGACAGTCGAACGATGAGTGATGTTGAAAGTCTCCACCTCCGGGCCATCTTCCTCGGAGGGGTCAGTGACGGTCAGATCATGAGTGTTAGAGACACCGTCTAGCATCGTTGTTTCCCGTTCGTCGACACCGTCAAGTTCCATCCGGTTCGGGAGTCCAACGATGGTTTCAGCGGGCTGTCCCATAGTGCTATCATCTCCCATGGTCGAATCTTCGCCGTTGGCATCATCCGATTCACCGGACGCTGACTGCTGCTGGCGGATCAAAGGACGTTGACGGGCAGCAATAGTTTGGGGAAGGCTGCGAGGTTGTGAGTGGAGGGGGCCACTTGGGGTAGTCGGAGAGTCGGGTTGCGAGACAATCCCAGTCTGCAGACCGGGGAGCATGCTAGGAAGACGCTCGGCGTCGCGCACAGGACGTAATCTGAATCCATCCGTGGTGTCCATTGAGGGGACTGCCGTGGCAAGAGGTTGCATTGACCGCAGGCGATTGGTAGCACGTGGGAACGGCCCATCGTTCAACCGGTGGTTACGGGCTTCTTGGACAAATGTACCGCGCTCCGGGGGGATGTCATGGGGACACGAGGAGGAGATGTGATATCCATGGCATCGGAGTCGGTGGGTTGGCTGTCTTGGTAGAAAGGCTGGGGGATTTCGATACTCGGCGGAGGGGCTTGTCGACGCGGTTGGTGCAACTCGACCTGTGGGTGTGACTCGGTGTGGGTATCTGCATTCATAGGGATATCTCGGCTGCCGCTAGGCTTTGACTGCTTAGAAGACGCCTGCTTCTCGGATTCAAGATCGCTGCGCGATCGCACCTTGTCCACCACTTTGATGTAGTTGTTCAGAAAGGTGGCAATGACGGGGACCATGTCGGCTTCCACCACTCTTGTCCTCACACTCTCAGAGCCCCGAACGCCGATATTGACAACACATTGGAAAGCGAGGCTCCATTTCCACATTTCCAACAAATCATTGCTGCGACCTTCCTTGAGGATGCATATCAGTCGCTCGATGCCGCCATCGACGGTGAGGATGTCTCGAATCCGAGCGGACGAGGTTGTGAGGTATGCAAGATGGTTGAGAGAGTTTATGAGCGGCAAAGTCGATGTGCAATCAAGGGCACGACGGTCATAGAGGGTGGTGGTGATGTTGACCGAGGCCTTATTCACATTGGGAATACTAAAATTGACTTCCCGCATGATGAATGAATGACAACGGGAATGTGATGAAAGAATGGGAGGTTAAATGTAGTGTCGACCGATGCAAGATTTCATCAAGAAATGAATGGATCGAATGCAAAAAGATGAGGACCTTGACGATATTGTAGAATCCAGCCCAAAATAGGATGATGCCCTCTGCGGATCAGGAACTCGCACTGAGAGGAATCAATCCAAAGACATCAGGTGGATGAAGAGGTGATGGGGGTTTTGGGGGATATCGGAGAGAAGAAATACCCAATGACCAGAAGGGGGCGAAAGGGTAACCAAGAGTCAGACTCAGACTCAGACTCAAGAGGGTGAGACTTTTGAAGAAAAGGGGATATGAAAGAGAGACCAAATGCAATATGCAAGACGATAGATGCGTCTACGGCAGTATTCGATAGATATGATGGGGGATTGTCGATGGAGGGGGAAGAGAAGAGGAAGGCTTTTGCGAAGGCAAAAGCGGAGAGAGAGAGAGAGAGAGAGAGAGAGAGAGCGTCAGGTGCCTCCTTAATATTACCAAATATGGGTTGTACCCAACAAGTATTTCGGCGCCACCTTGGGGGTTTGTACCCTTTCTTCTCCCTTTTTTACTCCCTTATTGTTTTAGTGATTTATCTAGATTTTGTGTACGGGGTACAATTTTATTCTTCTTTTGTTTTTTATACTCTGCAAATCTCTTCATCTTCATCTTCATCTGTCCTCGACCCCCTCTGTCACATTGGGTACCGACCTCGGAGTTGCCACTTGACAAACATCAAAATCTGCTTTGCATACCATTACCTCCTTGCCACAAGATCGATTGATTTCTGTCAGGTCAGACTATGTGCAACATATATTGTACGTGACGCTCGTTCCCAAACCCTCTACAGACCGGCATGACCAAGCGGATGCTGTAGATCTTGAGCAGTGACCATCGCAATCCACCAATAACCCCGATGAACTATTTGAATAGCTTCGGTCTATTGTCCTAACTCGAAGAAGTTCAGCCTGAGTTCTCCACAGATGAAGCAGGCCGTTTATAGTGGCTATCCCTAGAATTATCATAACAAGTGTGATTCGACATCAGAAATGAGTTATGTTACAACTAAATTTCGTCAACGTCAACAGCCTAAAATGACTAAACGACCGAGTCTTAAAATCAAAGAAAGAATCTAAATGCTTATTGTATGTTGAAGCTGCTCATTGTGCATCTTCAGAGTATGATATACGTTCCGTCACTATTGACCCTACAATATATATAAATGACCCATTTTTGAATAGTCTAAATGGATTTCGTGGAAACGGCCCGTCAAACAGAATCTTCAAAATATTCCGTCTGGCCTGGACCTTCTGACCCCTGATGTCTACACCCTATCATGTGTAATAATATTGCGAGTGGAACCTTCTTGATACTCCCTGACGTTGTTTCATCAGCTCTCAAACGGAGTAGTTTATTTTGAGAATGTGTTTAAACTTAGCAACGGACAATTGTCAGGAACTTGTCGAGGACCAATCGAATATCCCCGCACAAGTGATAGCATTGGCCCCCAAGTGCCTCTATCACATCTCGACAGGGCTTACACGCGCTTGCAACTGTGCGCACGGACGAACTAATATTAGAACACCTGCGAACTACGAAATCCGGCCTGTTTGGACCTCGAACCTTTTCTGTAGTTTCAAGTTTGCTCGTTTTATCCTCGGAGTGTAGCAAACAATAGTGGGTGGCTACGTCCATTAGATAGGGTAGGGATTACACATTGTAGACATCTGCTCCAAGCCCAGCCCCCATCAACTAGGTCGGCTCTAAAGTTCCTTGACATTTAGTGCTGAGTCACATTAAAAAATTTCAGGATAAGAAATCCATTGAACTGGTAGTCGGTTTACCATCGGCAGGGGTCTTAGATCGACTTAGAAAGATGCCTATAACTATAGTTACACTATAGAAGTTCTTCTACGGAGTAGCACTAACGAGGCCCACTTGTGCCTTGGTTATGCATACTTCTGACCGTCCTGTCTATAGAAAGGGAACAGCTCGATCCATCGTATGTAGTTCCCTTTCTACAAATAAAGCCGAAGTTATTGCTGTAGTACAGCAACAAGGATAGAGGCAGCTCTATTGCTAAGGAGCAGCTCAAAAATATGTATTTAAATGTACTAATGATATATAGTTATGCGGCCTTATCATGTCTTTTGGTGGTCTTTTTAGGTATATACCAAGGCGATAAAAGGCGCCTTTGGTGTCTACGGCATTGCAAAGATATGCCCATTCTTAGGACCTTTCCAACGAGTGGACTGCATTAGCTTTCCATTTCCTCCTGGGACATAATGCACAGTCTGGGGTCCATTGTAACGTGTCTTCCAACATCTGTTGATATGCAAATTCTTTATTTCATAGTTGACGACTACAACTACCTTTGAGACATTGTTTTATCACGCCATCGGTACACTTCTGTGTAAGGAGTTAAAACTGCCAGCTGAACCTGTGACCACAGTCTCGTTCTGACACCGACAATGTGCCCTTTGAAGCTTATACACATTCGTCATACCTCGACTTCCGATCACCCGCCATTTGAGTAACCAGAGAGGCGCCATTTACTCGGGAGTAGATCTAAGGCGATTTACAATGCACGTGATATTGACATGCATCATCCACTCCTTAAGAAACAAGAAAAAGTTGGAACCTGGCGGCGGCCATCTATGTGCACAGGCCAGAAGCTGGTCTTCGTCAGCAGAGCCCCATGGTTGTCTCGGGAACCGTTTCTGAGATAATCACCATCATGTCGTTCTCGAATCGGAATATCCAGTGCAGGGATTCGGTTGTATCGTGTGATATGATGACATGATATAAACTATAACTGGTTCTGTTTGAGTTGGGCTGAAGCCCATCCCTGAAGCTGAGGGCGTGGGAACGGTGACACATACATTGACGGTCTCTCATACTCGAGATTATTTGCTTTCTTTGCCTATGGGTGCTTGCTTATAATGTTGTGTAGTTTTCTTACTGAGGATATGAGTCAGGATATAACAGTTGGGATATCAACGCTGTACGTTGAGATCTGTTCCAAACTCCTATCCTAGTATGCGCCATGCCTCAAATAATCTATTAGACTTTGATCATCTTGATAATCTCGGCGTTGGCGCGTGCCTTGCAGCCCCGAGCTGAGACGAGGTCACCCCTCTGGTCGATTATTTGGATCATGACTGTACGTACAGATTAACCCATCCTAGTCCGACAGGTAATCATGGCTTTAAGACCAATGGACTTTTACCAAGAGAGGAGGTTCGGGATCCCACTATACTGGCTCAATTGCCCATTCGTGCTTTAATATATATATATTTATGTTGTAATCACGGAGTAATCTCATTACCAATCTCCGATGAACATTGCATGACAGACGCCATATTGAAGATCCCGAGTGGATGTCTTGGCAGGACCTGTGATGTATGCCTGGAGAGTATAGAGCACGTGGACATTCATTGACAAGGGCATCTTGTCCCTATAGTTATATGGATGTATACGACGTAGATGACTAATGTTATATCCAATGCAGAGAAAATTGCCCCCGTATATCGAGCCGATTTTCCAAAATCAACTTTGCAGTATCTCAAATAATGATCGACGAGAGACCAAGAGTAAGCCGAATGATTCCCCCCGGGCCGGAGTAAAAAGAAAAGGGGCCAAGACAGACCAAGTGGGCAGGTGTCGGATTGTTTGGAGGAAAAAAAAAACAAAAAGAAAATCCTTGCTCTTCCAATTATTTCATTTAGATGAAATCCGCTTACCAATGTACTGGAAACGGTTGGACCCGCCGGAACGGGTATTGAAGCCGAACGGCACGCTCTAGAGTAGGGTCAATGCTGTGTATACTTCGCTAGTTGATGCCAGTAGACGCCATTTGCATATATCCCTAGGATTATATCCAATAAAGAGTGATTTGAACCACTTGAATAGCCAATAGATCCGGAGGTACGGAGTATTGCAGACCAAGACAATGGGTCAGCCACAGGGCCGTGCGCTTGAACGAACGCACCAGGTGTGAAGCTTGGACCTGTAGGTATGTAGTTATATAGTATATATTATTGTTTAAGCATGCATAGATTGGGAGTTTGGGATCGGAGGGGGATCAGGGCAATTCATACGGAGTAGATATATTAGTTTCAATGTAAGAATTTAGACTCATGTATGGAATATAGTGTATTTTTCTTCATATAGAGAGTTTAACAGAGTAATAAACTGACATTATACCTAGAATGGACATGCAGGATAGTCCAATCTCCGTTAGCTCCCTAAAAATCACCTCTATGTGAACGGAAAGGGGGACGCAAGGGTGTTGATTTAGCTCGTGAAGAATGTATGGCGTACTGCACTAGATATGTCAGAGTCATCATATAACTAGGTTTTTTTCAAGAGCCGCCGGCAGTTAAATCTCAACACTTCAAATCAAGATTATTTGCCGCTATCCAACTTGATTGGATTTACAACTGTGTCTTCAGTCTTGGGGCTAGTGGTCCTAGCACCTACAACATAAGCCGATCCTGAACGCCACAATTTCTCATCTCCTAATATGAGGGTTCAGGAGGTTGTCTTTTTTTTTTTTCTTTTCTTTCTTTTCTCTCTTTTGGACTTGAATCCAAGTACATAAGTACATAAATGCCTAACTAGGGAGTACTCTGTACATAGTTAGATATGCGCATGTACGTCGGCTTTGGCTCGAATATCAATAAAAAAGAAACCGGCATCAGGTACCCGGAGAAAGCGATGTGCGTGTATTGAAGGTGTATTGTAGCCAACCAGAAGATACAGGAAACCAACTCCACTTTATGGGGATTTGGGGAAACAAAGAACTTGAAGGATCGAAAATCATTTGAAGATGGACTATACATATAGTATGTATGGAGTGTTCAATGATTTTATTTGCAATGTTAGAGAAGAAGAAAAAAAGAAAGTACTTCTGGCCTCGTATAAATTGATAGTAAGTTGAGGTACCCTTCTTATTTCAAGGTCATTACCACTAGTAATACACTGACCTCCCTCTCCCTCCTCGGTCTTCACCCCCTGTTCCTCTCTTCTTCTCCCTCCCTCTCTCTCTCTCTTCTTGGTTTGTTCTTTTTGTTCCCGTTGGCTCTTTTCCCCTTCTCTTTTCTCTTCTTTACTTTTGGTTATCCATATTATGATCCAAGCCTAAGGCGCTTTAACTTCCGCCTTTCGATTCTCTTTCTGCTTCACTCCACTCCCATTCAGCCCCCTCTCTACCCTTCCCCTCAACTCAACCAATCTGATCAAAATTGTTTTTCTCCGGGGTACCGTTTCGATAAAATGGCCGATATGAGCGGCGAACAGATGCAGGCCAAGATCACTGCGGCCAGGCGCGAAGCCGAGGGGTTGAAGGACAAGATCAAGCGCAGAAAGGATGAGCTGGCCGATACCTCCCGTGCGACTCCCCCCTCCCCCATCACCCATTGTTATGTTTTGAGGGTTTCCTCTTTTTTTTTTTTCTCTCCCAGCATGTTGCCAGCTACATCGTTCTAGGAGATTTGAATTACCCTGCTGACTTTTTCCCTGTCCGTCTAGTCCGTCAAGTCGCGCAGAACCAGACCGATGCCCTACCACGAATTGGAATGAAGCCTCGGCGTACACTGAAAGGTCACCTCGCTAAGATTTATGCCATGCACTGGTCCACCGACCGGCGCCATCTAGTTTCGGCTTCACAGGACGGCAAGCTCATCATCTGGGATGCTTACACCACAAATAAGGTCCATGCGATTCCCTTGCGCTCATCTTGGGTCATGACTTGTGCCTACGCCCCGAGCGGAAACTACGTTGCTTGCGGTGGTCTCGACAATATTTGTTCGATTTATAACCTCTCATCGCGCGAAGGCCCGACTCGTGTCGCGCGCGAGCTCTCCGGACACTCGGGATATCTCTCCTGCTGTCGATTCATCAACGACCGCCGCATCATCACCTCCTCCGGCGATATGACTTGTATGCTATGGGATATCGAATCTGGAACCAAGGTTACCGAGTTCGCCGACCACCTGGGTGACGTGATGTCGATCAGCATCAACCCGACCAACCAGAACATCTTTGTTTCCGGTGCATGCGATGCTTTCGCCAAGCTCTGGGATATCCGTACCGGCAAGTCCGTCCAAACATTCGCCGGACACGAGTCCGACATCAATGCCGTTCAGTTCTTCCCCGACGGCAACGCCTTCGGTACTGGTTCCGATGACACTTCCTGCCGTTTGTTCGATATTCGTGCCGACCGCGAGCTTAACACCTACCAGGTAATTATCTTTTACTCGAGACACTGATTTGATTAACAGAAACTGACTTTTGAATTTCTTGCTCTAGAGCGACCAAGTTCTGTGCGGTATCACTTCCGTTGCATTCTCAGTCTCCGGCCGGTTATTGTTCGCAGGTTACGACGATTTCGAGTGCAAGGTACGTCGAGCCTTGTTTTTTTTCCTTCCTTTTTATAACAGTGTGATAAAATGCTAATCCATAATTTAGGTATGGGATGTTCTGCGTGGCGACAAGGTTGGTTCATTGAGCGGCCACGAGAACCGCGTGAGCTGCCTCGGTGTCAGCAATGATGGCATCAGTCTGTGCACTGGATCTTGGGATTCCCTTGTAAGTGTTTTTTTCCCCCCTGCAGTTCATTCAAATGCATCTACTAACCTCCGATTTTCTCCCGTACAGCTCAAGGTCTGGGCCTGGTAAACCAACAAAAACAAAACGCAAGATACCCCGTGTCGATCATTCTGCAATGCTCTTCTTCGAAATTTTTTAGGCTCGATGGTTCGAATCTCCGCCATTGTACGATAATAATCAATTACCGGGGAATCCCTTGGGTTCTCACGATAATACACTACCCGCGGCGCAGACATCGTCGTCGCATACGATACGGAAGGTGATGGAGGTGGAGGTGAGCGAACAAACGATAGCGATGACACAATACTTGTTTGGACATGACGAGAGCACGACTAGTTCCTGGGTTGTCGATGGATGTACAGTGACTGCCAGCGGAAGGAAATGCTGGAACGAGTCGATCCATAAGACAATTCCACCGTCGCCCTCTTCTCTGGTCCCCTGATTTCCCCTTTGACTTCTCGGTGACACCCTTTCCCCCTTCTCTTTTTTTTTTTTTTTTTTTTGAATTTCTTTATCCCCCCTTCAGTTTACCATTTCGTTCTGGGTTTCCTCCACATTGGTTTCGACATGTATTTTGTTGGCGAAGTCTAAAAGAAGGACCTGGTTGCCGGATTCTGGCCAGGATTTCTTTCGCCAATGTATGCCTCTGCGTTGCCTTATTATTCTCTCTTCTCATTTATCCTTTCTTCCCTCCTATCTCCCCCTTATTTGTGTCTCCTCTAAAGAAAGAGTCTGTTGTACTTAACTGTCTTTGCGTTGGAATCTCTTGCTCTGGGATTCTTTTGGTGTCGGATTTTGATAATGGTTCGAGCAACTCCAATTTCCATTTGTGAACTTTTTTTTCAAACTCGATCCATCTTTCGTTTCCTGTACCGACTGAAGGTGATAGTCTCGGGCAGCATGCTGTTTCTTGCCTGGCTTGGTTCTCTGCAAAATGTGAGCGTGGCCAGTATCAGACCCAGGGCATGCATACACAGTCTTGGACCTCGGTCCAGCCGTAGAGTAGAACGTGCCATGCCTCCCGGGCCAACCTCGAGGGGGTAGTCTCTGGGTAATCAGTTGGGAGGATGGAGCAGGTAGTATACTTATTTCTGACCTTCGATTCCACATATATCGGACTACGAACGACACAGCCAGGAGTAGTGGCTAGGAGTATGTCACGCATGCCCGCATGCCCGCATGTCCGCATATCCGCATGTCAATCTAAATCAGTTGCCCCGGCCTCATTCTCACCCAAGTGGACATTGATGCCTAACATGTAGCTCACCGAACCTGGGACAGCCTTGGAACGTCTGAAGTGAAACATGAAACAAGGGAAGACACACCGACGGGTAGGAGAATCGACCTCTGATACTAGAGGGAGTTAGTCGATAATTGAAGGGAAAACTTGGAGTTAGAGGGTACTCTTGACACTCGAAATAAGAACACAAACGGAATCAGCCCTGTGGTTCTCCTTATAATAAGTATCCACGCTATTTACCGAGACAAATTTCACCCTTACATATCAAACTAAACTGGGAATACGAAGATACTGCGGCTCGAGAAAAAATAGAAACATCTAGCCTTGGAATATTCCTTGGTGGAGACATAAAGATCTACATAGTCGAATGGGGGCTACCTTAAAGTAGATACTTCGCCGTAGACACGTCACATGGGATCGGGAGTTGTACTGAATGCCATTAGTAGAGGTTCGTTTCAGAAAGGACAAGGATAAATGCCATTGACCTATATGTAAGGCTATTTAAGGCGACTGAAAGGTGCCAAGTACGCTAAGTATAGCCTCGATTTTTTGCTTTTTCTATATATGTGATATATAAGATATAGAATATAAGATATAAGATATATGTACGGAGTACTCCGTACAACATAATGTTGTATGTTGCATACAATATGCTACACGGAAGAATATTGTATGATATTAAGAATAATCATACATTTATTTTCCAAAACAAAGAACAATCTCAACAATTTGCATTGACCTTTAATATCTCCAGGGCTCGGATGTTCCAATGTGGAGCCTGAAATACGAAGAAAAAGGGGGGACCTCACTGTTTCATGACTTCCATGACCTTTCACGACGATCTCTTTCCAACCTCAGCCTCACCTCCGTTTCAACTTCAGGGGCAATCTTCGAATATCTGCATATTCTCGATCCTGGATCCTAGTCGATCCCAAAACATACCAGTGTCCGATCATCTCCCAACTTAAATCCCCCTCTTACCTAAAACCGCCCCGTTGCCCTCTCTTTCAATATGTCCGCCCAAGAAGAATTCAACCAGCTGGTGAACAGTAACCGTTCACGCTTCACCTCTCACCCCGAAGATCACCTCGACTCAGACCCGCACTTCTCCGACGACGAACCATCCTCCCGCCTCCGCTCCCGCCAAACACTCGACTCCTCCGACGAAGACGACGACGACGCAGACATGGTCTCCTCCCGCACCGCCAACACAAACTACCACATCCCAAACACCGTCTACGAAGCCAACACAGGTCCCAAGGGCGTTATTGCCGATGCCCAGGCTTTCGAGCGCGCAAGAAAGAAGTCCTTCCGTCGCACTCTCCTTAGTGTTGCGGGGCTAGACTCCAACAACAGCCCCTCCTTCAGTTCAAAGTCCACTCGTGATGACGCACCCCTCGCACCCGGCGACCAGTCCTCCGCCAGCGAGGACGACGACGAAGCCCGCTTCCTGCGAAAGTGGCGTCAATCGCGTATGCATGAGCTGCAGGGCCGGGATAATCGTCGTCCCAGTCCGCGGGGTAGACGGTATGGATCGGTTGAGACCGTTGATGCAGTGGGATACCTTGATGCTATTGAGAAAGTGACATCTGACACCGTTGTTGTTGTCTGTATCTATGATAACGAGGTATGTGTGGAATTGGGTCCTCTGGGATGTAATTGCGGGGTTGGAGTTGCTAACTTGTCTTGTTTGGTTTTATAGTTTGATGACAGTGCTATTGTCGAAGAATGTCTTGTTACTATCGCTCGCCGACAACAAACTGTCCGCTTCGTGAAGATGCACCAAGCCATCGCGGAGATGGATCACATCACGGCCCCTGCCCTGTTGGCATACCGTGGCGGCGACGTCTTTGCTACTATCGTCGATGTCCTGCGGAACATTCCTCGTGGTCGTAGCTGCAGTGCTGACAGTCTTGAGGACTTGTTGAAGCTGTGTGTACTCCCAAGCTCTTGTTCATTTCCTACTGGACTGTATGCTAATTCTTGACGATTATAGACACCGAGTCCTATGATACTTTCTTGGCTATTATGTTTTCAGCCGTCCACATTTACTGACATAGCAGCAAGGCGTCTTGGTTCTTCCCTCTCGTGATCTCTGCATGAGTTGACTTGTCCCTCCTTTTTTTTTTTTTTTTTTTTTTTTCCTCCCAAACACTCTCCTACATCTCTCTTTGACATTGGATGCAATACTACATGGAAAAAATTCCCAAGAGCATATCTTGAAATGGCGTTGTTCACTAGAATGGGGTGGATGGATTTGGACTTGGTTGATCGATAGTCTGGTTACTATCTTGCCGTGTCCCATTGGACACGTTTGCGATTCTTTTCTCTCCTTGTCTGATTATGTCCCTACTATTTCCAACCCGGCTGGAACCGGGCTTGATGTTGATTTACTCGAGATATCCCATGCTGTTATTACTTTCCTTGCTATATCTTGTTTCTCATTGGTAATCTCCTTGAAGTGAGCCCTGAATTTGCATTTGCAACAAACATGTGAAGTAGGTAGGGTTCCGCATGGTCACCTGCTACAAGCAAAAAAGGCAGGAGCAAACGGCTGTCCAGATTGGGAAGGTACGCATGTGCTTGAGGGTATAAAAGGCCTCCCACCCCCCTCCCACCTCCTCTCTTCTTCTTCTTCTCTTCTTCCTCTCAACCCTTTCAGACCTCTCGACCGCCATCTCACCGTAGCCCCCATGAGACAGCGCAGTTGGAGAGGTCCTGAATCACATGGTGCTTGCACACTTATGGAGAGACATCAGCATTACCCAGTTGCTGAAAGTCATACCATATACTCGATGCCCACCAGATCAAACACCAGTTCTCGTGCGAGCCCTTCGGTAAAGTCATGGCTGAGCATTTGGGCTCCATAGCTATTGGCGGTCCCACGGAATACATGTTTCTACCTAGTTAGTTACTCGATAACATTCCAAGTTTCAGACGTGTAGCTTAAGACGGATGTCTACACTAGTTAGTCCTAGGATTACTGCCCGAGAAAACCTGGCATGTAGACATCCACAGTCCCACGATCCTATACGCAAGGTATATCTATCTGTCTGTACTGATGATACATCTTTGTAGACGGAGACAAAAAGCGATGAGTTTCGATATTGGTATAAAATCCATAGTATCTAGTGCAAATCATCAATCGAAAGGAACCCATTTACGAGGTTCCTCCCCCAATCCAAATCCCACCCGTCTTCCGCAAGCAAGAGAGAGAGTGAAAGTATCGAATCCATCACATCCATCACATCCCTCCCCGAGAGCGAGAGCAAGAGAAAAGAATACGCATTTTGGAACCAGCGAAAGCACAAAAGAAATGAAAAAAAGAGCCATCCAATTTCCTTCGGTAGTCCGCTAACTCCCCAAAGACAGAAAAAAACATGAGAAAGTAACTAGACGTATGGCCGTGGAGAGAGACCGAGGATACATAGCACCAGAGAGAAAGAAGCCAAGACCCGAGAAATGAGAAGAAAATGAGAAGAAAACAGAATAGACACTCCCACGCCCTGGTTTCTCTTCCCTATTCCGCTTGCTCGATGGTCCTTTACAAGGCTCCGCGATCCGCCGTGAAATCCCAGAGCATTTTGATCAACACCTCGGGGAGAGTGTACAAGTCCACGTGGAATTCTCCGACTGTCGAAATGAACGAGGAGAAGTTAGCGTTTTGATCAGAGTAAACGTCAAGCAAGCCATGATTTCCTTTTCTCATATCTTGAGGATAGATAGGAAACTTACGCTCAACATCGTTCTTTGTGTATGAGTCCGCCGCCTTGTTGTCATGAACCATCTGCACAACCTGGAGAAGGTCGTCCTCGTTCAACTTCTGCAGCCCGTCGGCAAGCTTGTCCATGTCGACCTTGAGCGCGCGTTAGTCCTGCAGCGCCAACCTTAAAACCCCACACCCCAGAAACAACTCACATTCTTATCTGTGCGCTTCTTCTTCTTGGCACTCTCCTCACCACCAGCAGGGCGTTTGTGCTTGATACCATTCTCGTCACCGGGGACGGGACCGGACTCGCGCAGCGCGGCCATCAAAGCAGGCTTGGGGTTCTTGAACGTCTACACGAGCGAAAAGAACGCGCCATCGATCAGCACACCATTACCTTCTCTCGAACCAGGGGAATTTCAAAATCAAACTCACGAGCACATGCTTAGATTCATAACGGGTCTGGGCGAAGTTCAGGTCATGTTGAATGGTGTACGACTTGTCGGCCGTCAGCTCGATGGACATATCGAACTCACCCCATCCTTCCTCCTGAATGCGGAACGGCGGCTGCTTGAAGACTATTCGAAATTATCCCACGTTAGCCTCCAATCGGAAAACCAGTCCACACAGAGAGCACTGTCCGACCGAATCTTGATGGCCGTGGGATTCTGGAAAATAGAGAACCCAGGCGTCGCCAAGACCAAATCCAAAAAACACCAATAGGGACCAAAACATACCCTGTGTGGCGCGTTCGCCGAAACTGGGGTGCAGGTGGTAGGTGACCTTGTCGAAGAGGTTCGCGGGAACCAAAGCGCCCTTCTCGTTCACGATCCAGACCTCAATATGCCAAGATCGTTGCGGGAAACCTTCGACTTCCGATGGCTTATCTCTGCAGTGTGGGAAGAAAGCCCAAGTCAGCCAATGTGTCTAATGCAGCGTGTTTTGTGTGTGTATGTGTAGGGATGGGTGTTGGGATCCGAAGAGAAGAGTGGTGTGCAAAGCGCGCTTCCCTTCATCCTTGAGCCCATATCAATCTTGTATCCTGCAAGCTACAGGACATAGCGTCGAAAGGAGACTGTGGGGGGAGACAGTAGCTCCAGGCGCTCTTCTCAGGCCGAGGTTTTGCGAAGGGAGGGAAGCTGAATGTAGAGGTAGACAGAGGGGGGAAGGGGTGCGCATACATAATGTTCTGCTCAGTGATGAGACGGACAGTGCGTTTGACCTATTGAGGAAAAGCGTTAGTGTATGCAAGCTTAATTGTGCTGGAAACAGAGAAAAGACCAGGTTTGGGCTGTGTCGGCCACAGCGACAAACCCACAGTGCTAGAGTATAGATGCAAGTTCGCGATAGTTGATGAGGGGACAGTATACTCACGTCAGGCATGGTTATTTTATTGGTGACCTCGGGTCGTCACTTGAGAGGATCGTGAGGTTCTAAGGGTTTGAGGCCGAAAGGGGACGTTGACGTGCGGAGAGGTGGGCGTCTCGGAGACAAGTTTGCGCGGTCTATCGGGGGTGTGAGCATGAGAAATCACTAACTACACACATATATGTAGGCAATACCTCAATGTAAATAGGCAGCGAGAACTCATATATAGTGTTGGGTCTTTGGATATATTCTCAAGGCAATTCGATGAAGTGGTGAATTAAGCTCGAGGTCAGAGAGTGGGCTATATCCTCAGGTTTGCCCACTATGTTCAACTTGACCACTCTCTCACTTTCTACGCTATTTACTTCTTTTTTATATACATATATTTTTTCAAAGACTTGAGACTGTTGAGATCAAATGAGAGATACAGCTATAAACAATTTTATTTTAAGTCCTAGCATTGTTCTGCAACCTGCAATCTGCAATCATTATGTCTTTGAGCACTCGAAAAGAAAATATGAGCTACAGGCTTTTTCTTCTTTGTTTATTTTATTTGAAAAATTGTAAAATCTGGGTATTCTTTTAGGCATACACTTGTTTAACTTGTTTATTTTGTTTAGGCATACTCATCATTACTTTTATTCCTTGGTTTTTGTTTTCTTTCTTTGGATATCTTCAGGGTGTGTATGGGGTTGATGTGCAGGTATATTGGATGGGGAAATGTCTATCTACTTTCGAACCACCGACGTTAGGGAACTGCCCTCCATTTCGTAGACTGCATGGCTCGCAATAGCTATGCGAGGAGCATCTTCATAACTGCTGCCTCGCTCGTCGCGTCGTAGGGGATGGGGTGGGAACGGGATGAATTTGGGGATGATGATTGGGTGAAACGGTGTGAAAGGGGCGAAGATTGTGGTGATTTTTCAAGAGCAAGCTCCGGGACGATGCACCCAAATGCCTTGGAATGCCAAGTGCACGGTAATGGGGTATCCTCATCCTCGAAGAGTTTAGCAAAATGAGAGAAGAAGAGTCGTTTACTCTTCAGCGTTGAAGAGCTTCTCGTTCTCAACCTGGGCGGTCTCGAAAGCATCCTTGAAGGCGTTGGCGTCTAAAACCATGGTTAGTAATCGGATCGACATCAGGTTGGCATAAAAACCACTCACTCTCGCTGTTGGCGAAACGGATGGCCAGGGTCTGAGCTTCGGGCTCACCCTCGGAGACATCGGCGGCGGCGTTCCAGACCCAGCTGCGGTCACTGCCGACATTGGCGCTCAGCTTCATGTCGGGAACGACTGGAAACATATATTAGCATTGGACCTTCGGAAAATATGACCGGGCAGTAATCTTACTGTAGTGGTTGGCGCAGACCTTGAGGGTCTTATCGCGGCGCATGACGAGGCGGGTCTTCTGGTTCTCCTTGTGCTTCAACAGGCGGACATCACCAGTACCACGCTCCTTCCACTCCTTCGACTCCCGGTCGAACTTGAAGAGCTTGGCGCGCATCTTGAAGGACTGCTCCTCAAGCTCCTCGTTGGTCTTGGTCTCAACCTTCTCGGTCAGGTGAATGACGGGCTCGAAGTGGACATCGGTGGACTCCTCGACTTCCTCCTGCATTGAAATAACATGGTTAGTATTATGCGCGGAGCTAAAATAATCATGGGCACTGGCATAGTATGCATAGTTTGGCTTATTTGCGACGACCCCACTATCGGGAGAAAGGGGCACAAGACCCCGCCCCCATCGTAGACGCGTCCAACAACAACCGCCCATGTCGCCAGCATCAGATGTATAAAACTCACCTCATCGGTGGCCTTCTGGGCCTTGGAAGAACCGGAGGGCTCATCAGTAGGCTCCTCGGCCTCCTCCTTCTTCTCCTTCTTGGGACCGCCACCAAACATGGAGAACATGCTGTCAGAGGTCTTCACGGTGGAATCCTTGGAGGTGTCGGCATCCTTCTCAGCGGTCTCAGTAGCAGTCTCGGCAACGGCCTCGGTGGTAGACTGCTCACCCTCGCCGGTGGCGGGGGTGGTCTCCTCAGGCTTAGTCTCGGAGGCAGAGATGGCGGGGTCGGGCTTGGTCTCGGTGATGTCAGACATGATGACGAGGGGTTCAAGCGGATCGGTTTAAAAGGATAAAAAGAGAGATGGCAGATATCCACAGGAGATAGAGTGGAATTTCAGTAAGAGATAGTGTTTGTTGATCAGAGAAAGCGGCGATGAGGGGGAAAAATTAATACTTAGTCCCATATCTGGCAGAACCCGCCACCGCTCTCGTCTGCCAATAGTGTACTCCATATAAATGTGAACTACATGCAACAGAAACACACATCAAAGAAAAGAAAAGAAATAAAGATTCTATTTCAGTGGGTACTGTCAGATAAGGCCAAAGTTGGAGTATGATTTAAATAAGAGATACCATTGCGCCGACTGAATAGTTCGCGTGAAACCCCCCATTTCCAGTACAGTTGCTACCCCCCCAATCCTGATCGCCATAAACAAAAGCCAGTCCCCAGCCAACTCATTAATAAGGAGAAAAAAAAAGCAAATACAAAGTCATAAAGGAAGTTCGTTCATCATTTCGAGCCACGGGTTGAGCAAGTCCCAGATTTGCCGGGCCGTAATCCCATAACATGTCGAGCACGCGATTGAGCCCGATCCAGCGCATTGCATCTCTTAACGTTGCGCACTCGATCCATCATACTGCGAAGGTCAATCTTCGTCGCTGACTTCCCAATTCGACTCCATGCATCATAAACAAGGCCCTTGGTTTCCTTGTTCACGCGACTAGATCGCATTTGCAGCACAGAAGAAACACTTTGGAACCGCTGGATAGTATTGCGAGCCAAGACTGCTGAAAGTTGTTTCGACCGTGATAAAACGGCATCGCGTGCATCCAGACTCTCACGGCGTAGGTTTTCGGCATCGCGGCGCAAGAGATGGGTTCTCTTCACCACATCTCCCATGATCACCTGTAAGTCGGTGGAGAGGCGACCGCATACCTCAGTCAAGCCAGTCTGAGCCGTATGCATCTCCTTAGCAAATTGCGAAGAAATTCCCTGTGCTGCGCGTTTCCAGTTTGCGATCTTCAGCCACGGAGTTCCGAAGTCAACAGCCATGGTCTGGTTGATTGGCTGTTTTGATTTGGTTGTGATCGTCAAGTTGATCAGCCCGTGCGCATCCTCACGGTTCAACTTCAGTGTATAGACCCCATCAAACAGCTGAGACAGCTCGTATGTAAGAGGTTTGTTCTCTCGGTGAACTCTAACATCGAATTGTGGCTGTTTCTTGGACGACGCGAACTTGTGTGGGGGTTTGATGATAACATGGCAGTCTCCAATAACCTGAAACTCAAACTCGTTTGTCGCTCCCGATGATTTCGCGGTAGAAATAGTTGGCACGTTGACATCTTCGGAGATTGAATTTCCCCAAGAAGGTACATATGATACCCGCATAGGAGTTGACGGCCGTGTTGAGATTGAGGTTTGTACCACTCGATCCAGAGTCAGAACAGAGGCGGGAGGGACATGGGAAGCCGCTGGGAAGGATGCATTGGACAAAGCCGATCCGGCAAAGCATTGCAATAGAAAGACGACGAAGACTCTAACGGCCGCATACCCAATAGATATGGCAATGGCCGAAATGAGAGTCAAAGTAACCAGACGTAGCGTGGGAGCCAGCTCTCGGGCCCGTGTGGCATACGAAGGCGGGAGCCAATTGCCAGGATACTTCTCGAGATCCGCAAATATATGCCTTTGAAGAGGCTTGGGAGTATCGGCAGTGACTTTATGTGCCTTCCTTGGATACAAGCCAACGAGGGAAGCCAGGTTTCGATTCAACTGACCAGGCGTGATGCTCTCAAAAGTCTTCAAATCGATAGGGTACCGTCGGAGGACTGCGGTCTCCCCGGAAATTGGATGGCGGGATTCCAAACATGTGTGCAGACTGTTGTGGTTAAGGGGGATCACCTCTCCGGCCATCTTCCACAGTGGCTCCTCTGAAATCACCATCGCCGGGACTCCATGACGTTCTAGGAACATATGGGCAAGGCGCTGGGCCTTGACGGCTGCTGCATCATCGAGGCCGGAGACAAAGAGAATTGCCACATCTGGTAAAGTCCAATCTGTTGCAGATGCTACATGGTAGTCAGACCCATTCCAAGCTGAGGTGCAGACAGGTCGATTCTTAAACTTCAGGTGAAGTGTACTGGGTCGATCCGCGTGGGGATCGGCCGTGGCTTCCAGACATTCGTCAACCACCAGCTGAACATGAATCGGGAGAAGTTCCGCAAAGTTGGGGACAGCCCCAGTGCCAAATGAGGTTGGTACGACATGATATCGGGAAGATTCGGCCGAGCTGGTCTCTGAACCAGCACATGAGCTTGATACCAGAACATCGCCAATCTTGTCGAGAATAATGTTTCGGAACCCTGGTTGTCCGACATAGAGCACACGGAAAGGTTTATCCAGGTCGAGGCTCTGTTTCGTCATGGTCTGTTGAACCGTAGCCATGAGGATGGAGTCGGTTGAATTGTAGGGCAGTCGGCTCTTCAATTCTGAGGCTGCGGCACCCTCGAAGATGCGGATAGTATGCTTGAGCTCCACTCTCTCGATCTCGGGCCACTTCTCAGGCTCCACAAATTCGATCGAATCACTGGTGTGGGGGAAGGAGGGCTTCGTGGTTGTGGTGCTGTCATCGATAGTGGTTCGTCTGGCAGCAAAGAGGGCAGGCAGCTCCTGGGAGACTGATTCAGTGCACTGCACTTCATCTCTGTCTATCCCATCATCCTCTTGGTTGTCTTCATCCTGTGCCTCGGCCTCGGCCTCGCTCCCGCTGTAGCGTTCGTCGAGGCTTGCAACGTCGTCAGGGCTGGCCTGGTCGATCAACGAGCCTGTATCGGTTTGTTCGGAGTGGCTGCCATCTTCTGAGCGTATATCAGACACACTCAGAGTTGCCCAGCTATCACTCAGGGTTTTGGGTGAATGATCAGAAAGTTGATCTGACGTCATATTGGTAGGCCGTGAACGGGACAACCACTCCTCGACAGAAGCTGTCAGGGGTGGAAGAGTCGGATATTGTAGACTAGAAGCAGTCTGTGCACGGAGGGAACGCCTATGAGGCGAGTCTGGATCGTCAGTCATTTCGTCGACGTAAACTTCATAGAGCACACGGGGTGCCGCGGAAACAGGAGCTTAGGGATAGCCCAAGCCGTAGGGAGAAGGTCCAAAAAAAAATAAGCCAGAGTTAGAAGCAGAGACGGAGATAAAGAGTAGGGAAATAGAATAGAAAAGGGAGGGTCGGAAGATACTGGGAGTCTTAGGCAGAGAGTCCTAGGCAGAGACTCAGAATGCCCAAATAGAGTGATAAGGTGGGTCTGCGGGGAGCCGGAGGGTCAGGATGGTCAGGATGGTCAGGTGCGTGACTGGAAAGTAAGGGCATACCTGGGCAAAAGGCGTGAGAAGGTTAGGCAAAAGACGTGAGAAGGTTGGAAGGGCAAAGAAGCACAGTAATGAAGATAAAGAGTATAAAAGAGAACTGAAACGTAGAAGTGGAAGTTGATGAAGGGGATTGCGATAAGAACATTTGGAATGGATGACCCAAGGTGACAGTAATCGCCGGGGAGGGAGGGGGTAGTACAGGGTACTTGGGTGTTGTACGGTGATACCTGTGGTGATAGAAGTACTAGGTACCAGCACAACATAAGGTCCTTTGTTTGCCCCTCTTCGATGCACCTCCCAACTCCAACTGTACTCCAACTGTTTATTTCATAAATAACTATTCTTATACAATATTGTACTTGTTCTATTTCTTGTTCTATACTTCCAAAGTTGTTTTATACTTGTTCTATATTTGACTTGTTCTATACTTGATGAAGGTCGAGCTCAACTATGACCCACCATGATCGCCGCATAACTATCTAGTTAACTATCTAGTTATATCGTCCATGTTAAAGTCTACATGGAAGCAACTCAAAAAAAAAAAAAAAAAAAAAAAACCAACCTGGGATTGTACTCTTTCCCACCATGGCAGCGTAATATCGTCAAGTTCCAGTGAGGTCGGAGAGAACTTTGAACTTTGTTCTCGCCCGCTACCCGAACAGTATAGAGATTCCACTTACAGAAAACTCGCTCGTCACGTCAGAGCACCCAATACCCAATCCCGAGATTCCCAAGCCCAGGAAATCAGCTCTGAAGTCGACAGCCACTCCTACCACCCCAGAATGTCAGACAGTCAGCCAGCTTTGCGAGCGCCACTCGTACACAATCACCCGGCTCAGCCAGGTCAGGTCGGTCGACCAAAAGTGTGACCTACAAATCTCGGCAATGCCGCTATGAGCTGACAGAAAGAGGAATATTTGAATCTAAGGAGCCAACTGAATACGAAGCAATAATCAACGTCCTGGAGGACCAGAACAAAGGAAGACAGACCCCGATATACAACTGACATGTTTGATCAATGTCTGCGTGTCCCAGGAAACGAATTGACCACCCAAACGGCCATTGGCCCCTCCCTCATCAATCTGGGTGGCATTATACTCGATTCAAGAACACATGCCGCAGCTGAAGCCCAGTTTATGAGCGAATGCGTTATCCCTTTGCAATTTCGACCAGAAATAACCGCCCAACACAATTCCGCTGTACCCAGACTTCACGGTTGGACTTCGACTAGAAAATTTCGAAATCACCTACCAATAAGCCATACCAATAATTCAGATTCAATCCATATTGAATTTAGATTCACTTCAGATTCAATTCGCTTTAGAAGTCCCTATACCTATATAGTGGATCCTATATTATATTATAATAGAAGGCTTCTTCCGTCTAAGAAGGGAGTAAGATCTGATTGTTATATACGATAATACTTCTAGGTATACTACTAAAGAGACTCTTAATTTCCTCGAGGAGCTTAGGGTTATTGTGATAGAATAGCCCACCTTTTTACCTGATTTAAACCCTATTAAGGTATACAACTAGATAAAGGATTATATCAAGAGAAATTATGGGGATTAGCACTTTTCCTTTATCAAAGCTTCATAGTATGGGTTAGGAGGCCTAGGATACTATACCGGAGGAATTCCTATCTGATCTGATTGATAGTATGCTATTGAGGTGCAGGTAGTACTGCTAATAAAGGATCGACGGCGTTGTAAGGGTCCGTTCAGCTACCGTAACTCGACAATCGATTACAATCTCCGTTTATTGGACCACTTTTTCCAAAGAAAAGAAGGACCTCTACTTCTACTCCTATTTGCTGAAGTCCCTCAGTATTGAATGCCTCACGAACTCACAGTGGAATGACGCGTCGATGTGCTTGCAGAATGCAATCGAGCTTGTCGTCAACAAACCTCAAAACCAAATGGAGTGAATGATAGCATGCTCTTGCCGCAGCCTCCCATTCAAGAACCAGAGGAGGAGACAGACAACCCTGTCCCTTCACGCGCGGCTTCCACTCGCCGTAAACGGCGCCGTACGAATGTTTGAGAATGACCAGGCTTGTCCTTTTGTACGTTTTCTTGTGTGTATTGTGTGTATTATTATATGTCTTTTTTCACCTGTTTTTCGCGTGTTACTCCTTCCCTAGGAACATTCAACCTTTCGCTCATGGCAGCAAATAAATCTCCTCCTTGAGCCTAAAATATAAGTTCTAGGCTCCACCTGCTGCCGCTTCCATGAACAATCTTTCACGCTAGATAGAAAAGAATGTCAGTGGCGTGGTAATAGACCATGGTAGAGAAAACCCACCTTCAAGAGGAGAGAGGAGGAGGACACCGAGCGCACCGGCAACGATTAAAAGAACATAGCTAGGAAGAAAAGGTTAGCAATTGAGTGAGTCACTAAGCGCAGTCGAAGAATAGGTTGTTCAAGAAAGAAAGACTTACACATCATCGATGGCCGAAACAATAATATCAAGAGCTGCGGTCTGTTGTGACTTCGTCAAGGTCTTGAAGAATCCACTAGACGTTCCCGCAATGGAATTCTTGACATCAGCAGGGTTGGCATTTGGGAGCAACTGTAGAAGTTCCTTTGTTGTCTTGTTGACGAAAATAGCACCAGCCATGCCCAAGGCTAAGACTATGCCTCCCAATTGGGCTGGTTTATTTGAAATTAGCCCTAAGACAAAGAAGAGACTTAGGAACTGGGCTTCACTTACAAACCATCATATAGCCCAAGGCCCATGGGATCTCAGCTTTCGGTACCTTTGCCTGTACCACACTATAACCTGCCTGATTGTAGGCACCTACGCCTAACGCCATCAGGGCTGTGTATCCATAGATTGCGCTAGCAGAGGTATCGGCCTTGACGCGATCTAAATTCGAGTCTCAATTAGCACCAAGTCTATACGTCCCAGTGGGAACAAGGGTAGATTTCCAGGCAACATACACATCAACACAGCGGCAATAAGCTCGAAAGCGGCACCGAAGAAGTACCATGGAATATAGTAACCGAACTTGGACATCATATGGCCGTTGGCAATGATCGTGAAGATAAGAACCAATACGAAAGGAAGAAGGCGCAACGACGTATAGACGGCCGTATCCCCCTGTAATACTGTTAGCTCCTATACCTTATGCATAAATATCAAAGTGGCTATCCTGACCTGTGTGAACTGGAAAAACAACGGGATGTAATAAACCGCAATAAATAACCCACTGCTGGCACTTGCTAGATAGAGAGTATGGATTAGTGGAGCGCAAGAAAGGAAATCCGTAGAGGGCTTGACTCACTGTTGAGAATGAACAAAAGCAGCAGAGAGCGTCTCTTGAGAAAGTGAATTGGGAACAGTCGTGTTTGCTCATTGCAAAAGATGAAGAAGGTCTGCTGTACTCCAAACATGACGAAGAGCACCCCGGACACCACAAAGAGCGCAATTGACTGGCCGCTGCCCCATTTCCATTCCACACCTCCAAAGTCAATGCCCATGATCAAGGTTGTTAAGGCACCAATAAAAAGGACGCTGCCCACCCAGTCGATATTCATTGCCTTTTCCTTAGCAGTGGAATTTGGGAGGGGCTCGAATGAAGGCAAGAGAAGGAGATACACCGGAGCGAAGACTGCTCCAATCACAAGATTGATGTAGAAGGCCTAGGAATGGTTAATACAATACGACTTTATATCCTCAGATTGCTGAGAACCCACCCAACGCCAAGTGGCGGCACTTTCAGCGAATGCGCCTCCAATGGCCGGACCAGTCACTGTTCCGATACCCCACGAGACAGCACTATCCAGAAGGGAGGTTGATCAGCATATATCATATATACAAGCCAACTAGTGGGTCACGTACGTCAATCCAATATAGAAGGGACGTTCAGATACTGTCGTATTAACGGACAATTGCGTCAAGACACCGAAGTACATGCCACTTCCCTGAGAATTTCGTTAGTGTTTAGGGTTGAAGGATCTAACTAGGAAAATATTTACTTACTCCAGCGCCAGCCATTGCTCTACCAACAATCATAGCGTTCATATTTGGCGCACCTCCACACAGAGCAGAACCTGCCATAAACAGGACGACGCACTAAACAATGATCAGAGATTTTCTATATCGGATGGGATAATCGGGCCTCATTGACTTACCCCGATGTAAAGCCACTTAGCATTGTAAGTCGCGTAGACCTTAGACCAAGGAAGCACGGTTGCAGACGAGCAAAGAGTAAATCTGCAAGGAGAATCGATGTGAGAAATATGATATATGTTAACCCGGATATGATAGGAGACCTACCCGACAGAGAGCCATGAAATCTGATCAGCCTCATTGAATTGCGCTACAATGGCCTGATAATCCAGGAAAGTTAGCGCTGCCTGCCTGTAAACGTGAGGCAAAGTACTGACTGGTTGAATATTAGCCACGATTGTATTGTCGAGAGCGAAGAGCATATGGCTGGATAAGATAGCAGTCACAACCAAAATCCACTGGTGTTTCCCATATTAGTTCTGAGAAGGCCAACTCGGGGTAAATCTTGCAAACCTTGAATCCGGTGATGGCTCGCACTTCATCTTTCTCCTCCATATCAGAAGACCGGGCGTCCTTCGTACTGAGCTGGGACATGATAGAGCTGGGGGTATGGGCCTCCTTCAGAACGGGCTGGGTCCCCGATTCACCATCATCTCCTTTGAGATGTTCAGTCATTGCAATTGGTCGTGCAAAATATGCAAGTTAAACGTTGCTACTCTGTAGAGAAAGATTGCGAGAGATATGGAGGTTCTTTAGATTATTGGATACGGTGCCATTTTATAAGAAATTTGATCAACCGGAAAGCGAACTATTAAATCAACTCCATGACTAAACCTATGCGTAAATAATCTAAATGGGATGAAAGTAGACCTAGGATTTACAATCCGGGAACAAGATGGGATACCGCCTGTCCCACCAAGATTCCACTGGGATAGCGATGGGATGCCAACCCGCAGCCCCAATGGGATACCGATGGGATAGCGACGGGATATCGGTATCCCACTAGTGCTATCGCTATCCCAGAGTTGGAAACAATCTGTCAGACTGGGTTATGGCCTCCATAGGCCCTAAATGGAAACCTTGGTTTTTCTTATGGTCTAGTGATAAAATCGGCTGTATTTATTCTCACACTATCCTCCAAGGCGACAAACACTCAGCTACATCCTATGACATCTACCCACTATCAACGTTCAGTTTCGCAAGTCGAAGATGTATATATGTACACGGCAGCGTCCTTTCAATTAAATATTATTATATCCACTGAAATTGTTGATCACGAGGCTGCAAAACTCGTGCAGTCTGAGAAATCCAATTGTCTTCAATATTCTCATTGGTATAGGCAGCTTCGTTTCCTGTGATTTTAGCGGCCAAATCCGAAGTAGCATGCCAGAGCTCATCACTGTCCGGCACCGCAAATTGCAGGTCTGTCAGAGAAAGAAGGCTTCCACCCGGTGATCGTGGTCCACGCCGGGGGCCGAAATCCGACGCGTCTTCCAAGGGTTTGGTGTTGCATGTCCGGGCATGCCTACATACTCTGTACAATGACAAGTCAAAACGCTTGACTTCCTCGATACCAAGCCAAATGAAGACATCGGGGTCAACTCCTGGTCTGAATTGGGCCAATATTGAGGGATAGAAGAACATGCGCTGCTCCAAACAGGTGCGCACGAGGGAAATGAGAAGCTGAGAGGGGATCTCGGGGAGTACTTGAGTCAATTCCAGATCTAACTGGTCGTGGTTGAGGAGGAGGGAGAAGATGAGGTGTAACAGGATTCCTTGATATGTTGCCATCGGCCAGGGTGTGGGACAAGATGGGGATATTCCACGGTGTTGCGAGTATGGTCCGTCGTGGTGATTCGATATGTCCCATTTTCCCTAAGTGGCTCTTTAGTAAAATGTGGAGAAATAGAAGGAAAGACTAAACTAACTCTTTGCTCGTATATCGACAAGGTCAGTCTTTGATGTAGGTCCTTTGCGGTCTGTTGTGTATGGCTTTCCATCATTGCCCACGCGCCCATCATCACCACTGACTGGGCAAGAAAAGGTAACTCGTTGTCGGGATCGAACGTCGCTGGGTGCAAGAATGGCCATTTTGGGTGAAATTTGTCGAAATAAGCCTGGACAAATGGCGCAACTCTACATGGACTATGTTCAATAGTCTCTGAACGCTGTATAGGGCCCGCTGATTCCGTCGGAGGAGAATAGAATTCATCGTCCGATTCTACCGAAGGTATGGGGCTTTTGAGGGGATCTCGAGGCCGATTTTGTTCCAATGGCCGGCCTCGTGAGTTTTGGGTATATAAACATTGAATTTCCTGCTTGAAGCACGCGCCGCAGGGAGACTGTCCGTCGCATTTTGATCGCCGTGAGCGACAGTAGGTACAGGCTTGAATTGCCCGGGAGTATTGTAGCTTTTTGGTTTTGTGATGAGTGCGGACATGCTGCCGTAGCGTGTCATTCCTGGAAAAGACGCGATCACAAAAGGAGCATTCGAAACTATTTGTTTGAGAGTGGCTTTTAGCATGTCGGGTCAGATGTTCTTTCCGTCGATAGCTTAGGCCACACCCGGGAAAGTGGCATTGGAAAGGGGATTGTTGTGTTGTCATCGGAACCACGAATGGAACTGGGCAGAATGGACCGGAGGTTCTTTGAGCCTAAAGAAATATTGCCGAGTGTACCCAGGATGTGATCGCGAGGACTGGAGTGAAGATTTGGGATAGCGATGGGATAGCGGACGGGATAGCGGGGAAAAGGCTTGGCAGCAGGTACGGCAACGAATCTTCATCACAAGCACGCTTATCTTCGCAACCTGGTTTTTTGGGATGATGGTGGGAATTCGTATTATCATATAAAAAAAGCATAACATAATAAAGACGGGTATTCAGTACCATAGTAGACGAGATAAATGATAACGAGTTTATTTTCTTCCATTGCTATTGATAGCTAGACTTCTCAGCACTAGATATCTACCTAGGTAATTTGTGCTCGCCCGCTACCTGAATAGTACCGAGATTCCAGCTATAGAAAACTTGCCCATTATATCGGAGTACTTAGTACCTGATCCTAATCCCCCAAGTAGACCTCTCAACAGCCAGTGCCTCCCCTTCTTCCGGTACGGGCGACTAAGTATACCACCGGCACATAACTTTTGTCATTGGTGATTACCTCACCTTTTTGAAACATATACGCTAATTTTAATTTGTATACAACATACTACCTACATATGTAGTTACTAGATAGCCATTTTTTCCACCAGGTAACAATCTACAATTTAACTAGTATGTATCATTTGTATGACTTACCTGCAATAGTCTTCTACCCTATAGAGATTCACTCACCCCTACAAGAGATCTGTCAATTTTCTTCAAATTCAACTCAGATTCAATTCAGATTCAGTTCAGATTCAGTTCAGATTCAGTTCAAATTCAATTTACTTTAGTAGAAATCAAGAGAAGTTGACTGCAGTGATGAAACGGAAGTCTTCTGCACCAAGCACAACATCTTGCATGTTAGGGGGTCGGACAGGAACGTCGAATAGAGCACAATATGGTATTGTCATTGGGGCACCATCGACTGTGGTTTTAGTCACATCCACTTCAGCGTATGAATATGGCTGCTGTATATTGAACGGCTGTTGGAGGAGGGGTGGCACGTTATTAGAATGCTGGCGGAGGCTATTAATATAGGCTCTGGTTAGGGGTCGAGGGGCGTTGGGTGGAGCGAGCTGCCATTGTTCGAAATGTACGGCGGTCTTCTTGATAGATATGATAATCACCATGCGTACATCTCCATTAGAGGCCCCGAACCACCATTTAGCATCTTGTCGTAGTCTTCGCAGGCTCTCGGATACACCCGTTTCAACAACCACGGTAGGCCATTGTAAGCTAGTGCTCGATGGCCAACGTGTAGAGGGGCTGAATACTTGGTCTCCCTCTTTGTTCCGCGATAGAGAATTATATGGCGTCGCTCCGCCCCAACGATACTGCCGATTTAGTCCTATACTAGCTAGTTGTAAAATGACTTGCTGTTGGAGTCCCGTGGTGGTATATTCGTGGCGATACCCTGGTATCACGCGTAAAATACCTGTATCACCTTCAAACTCAAACCGGTAGTTCACGCCCTTGAGGCAATCATGGTCCTCAAAGAGTCGCTCGGAGGAACTGGTTTCCGTTTTCTTCCTCATCTTCTTCAAGTTTCTCTGCGATCTTCTCAGCTTCGAGATGAACATCTTCCAGGCGGCTAAATATGCGAGTTACGACACCAGATGGGAGCGCTGTCATGACGTCAGGCATGCGGGGTACGGGTGAAAGAGCTTCGGGAAACATGGCTGTCATGGCATCAGGGGAAGAAATGGATTCAGGCGAAAAGAAATCCAGAGTTAGCGTGAGGAAGTAGTAAGAGGAATCGACAGCGGGTTCCATAATTAGGATCACGTCAAATACAGTCACGTGACCGAAGAACCACGTGACTATATATATTCTGCCGGCTTGGATTCTGCCGTTTCTTAGCGATCAGTTTTTACCGCATAGATTCTGTGGATTTTGAGCCCATGTAATAAAATCCAGATCACGTGACGTGCGAGGCCCTTATGAAACATATTGCTTCGCTCCGCTCCGCAATTATTTCACCGGCTAACCCCGCCTCCTCTAATGAACACTGGCACTGATTCCCAGAATTTGGGCTCCATAACACCTTTGTTTGTCTCATATTCACATGAACTCAGTGAGTCACAATAAGCTATTCGCTTTCAAAATCCAACCATCATATATCCCATCATGGCAGCCAGGGCCCCTTTATCCCATGAAGATTACACTGGAGTTTGCAGCCGCAAAGCTAATGTTGGACGCAATACACCCGAGTCTACCCCGCCCGCGGACAGACCAAAATACGTATATTCTAGGAAATATCAGGGATCAAATCATCGTTATTGCCTGTTTACCTAGTGGTACATATGGCAATATATCAGCTGTAACGGTAGCGATGTTGCTCTCGAGTTTCCACTCTATCCGGTTCGGTCTGATGGTCGGTAACGGGGAGGTGTACCAAGCAGCAAGGCAGACATTCGACTAGGCGATAATGTGGTAAGCTAGCTAGCTGACACATTTTGTGGCGTTATCCAATACGATATTAGTAAAGTATTAAGCGGCGGTCAATCTTAGCGGATAGGGATGCTTAACCGGCCACCTAAGGGAATGACGGATTTCTTATAGAAACCAAGGAATTTGTACTGGGAATGGGAATCGTAACGCTTCGATAGCTCTAGCATAATAGAAATATCGTTGGTGCGTCCAGAGCTCTGCCCTACTGGAATCGAGTTATTACCATCAAATCGGATGCCTATTTTACGATCTCATGTGGGCGGAGGAGACAATGATGGGCGAGGCTCATCTATAGGTGGTGGTACTTCGATGGATTCTATTTACTGTTGGCCTCCTTGGCCCAGCTGTCGGTGCAGTAACCAACAGGAAGCAGATCTCTACCTGAAGGACTCATAATCGCAGCCTTGTGGCCACGTCAGCATCGGGAATACGACAGGACTAAAGCTGACATTGGGGAGGAAATTACCCCGCCATCTGTGGCGGTGCTCAGCTCAATATCCAATTTTCCAACACCAGTCTGACAGGCTTCTTATTAGTGGTCTATTGAAATGGCGACCATGACGGTTGCATGAGAGTTCAGCCTTGGGGAGTCAACACAAAGCCGCTGCTACCCAAGTGGCCATCGGGCAGTGCTGGGTTTGAGAATAAAATCTAATTGTAGCCGGCCGGCTTTTTACAATATTGCAGTTGATACACCTCTCAGTGTGGGAAGTAGTCTCAAAAAGGAACGACAAAATGGAACCAGTCGGATTGGCCGTTGGAATTATAGGACTGGCGGGGCTCTTCAGCTCTTGCTTGGATGTCCTGGAAAGGTTCGACTCTTGGAAGGACTTCAGCAACGAGTCGCGCGCACTAGCAGCTCGATTTGAGGCCGATAAGCTTCGTTTTGAAAAATGGGGCCAGGCAGTGGGAGTTGGCCAAAAAGATTTGTTAGATTACCATCACGAGACTCTCAATGATCCACGAACCTTGGCAACGGTCGAAGGACTTTTGTCGGTAATACGTGACATTGGAAGTGAATCGGAAATCAGGTTCCCGTCCACATTTTTAGGGCCTGATGCCCGGCCTGCAAAAAGTGGAATCTCCTTCAAAGTCAATGTCCATCCAACTGAATCAACGAGACGGAGGCTTGGGTGGGCAATGAGAGACAAGGCAAAACGCATAGCCCAGGTCGAACAATTTGGCCAGCTAGTGGATCGACTGTATATATTGGTTCCATTGACTGGACCTAGCAGTTGTGGAAATACCTTTGGTGATACAGATGGTAAGCGGAATTTTATCACCCCCTTAATTGATATATCCCTAATAGCATATCTAGGAAACAAAGAAACTTGGATTGCCGAGGTTAAACGGATATTCAATAAATTTAGGGAAGAGATTGAAGGTTGGTCCCATGGCACTTCCAGGTCTTGGCCTTTGTCTAATTAGCGAAGCCGAAACAAGACGGGACGTGGAAAAATGGCTGATGGGCCGCCACTCTCCGAATGAACTCTTTGGTGATTTTACCGAGAAAAGATTGGACGGCACCTGCGACTGGATTCTGACCGAAGAATCATTTATCAACTGGTCTTCATCCGACTTTTCTGCTGTAGGTGCAGCAAAGCTTCTGTGGATCAATGGGCCTGCAGGGTTCGGAAAGTCTACCCTCTGTGCCAGACTGATCAAGCATCTCTCCGACACAATCGAAGAGCCTACTGCTCATTTCTTCTTTTCCTCCGATTTTGAGACTCGGGCTGATCCCTTTGTGGCGATACGGTCATGGATCTCCCAAATGGCATCTCACCCAACCGCGTTTAGGCTAATCCATGAAAGATGGACAAGGCAATGCAGCCAAACAGCAACTCGTGCAGATATCATCAAGCTTCTCCAAGAAATTTCTCAAGCTATCCATGGATGTACATTTGCTCTGGATGGCTTAGATGAATGTACTTGGACAGGAGGAGAAGACGATTCGGTCACTGTGTTTCTGGAGACAATCACGAGGGCGACCAAGGGCACAGCCACCCGAATCCTGGTCGTTAGTCGCAACGAACCTGAAATCAGACATGGCCTCACCAGCCCTATCGATGGGACTAACATGTTTGAACATAAGATCTCTCTTGAAGATGTCAGCTCGGATATAGAGTTGTATTCAATGAGCATCGTGGAAAAACGACTTCCTCACAAGACCGAAGCGACGAAGTCCGATATTTCGCAGAAAATGGCCGCTGGATGCAATGGACAATTTCTCTGGCTTAAGATGCAGGAAGGTTCTCTCCGCAGTTGGAAAAACCAAAAGCAGTTGGAGGATGCAATCGACAAGACTCCAGCCGGACTGGAACACCTATACGAACGGAATTGGATGAGGATGGCAAGATTCCCCGAAAGAGAACGAGCTCGGGCCTTTGCCTTGTTGCGTTGGACGGCATTTGCTTTTCGACCACTGACTATCCGAGAGCTCACAGAAGCCCTGCTTATCGATGAAAGGAAAAATGAACTGCTACTCGATGAGATGCCAGATACCATTGATAAAGATTATATTGATAGTGAGATGGTCAATCTCTGTGGATCTCTCCTTGAAATTCGAACCTCCCAATCTGAACTGCATATTGGATTGAAGACCGTACATCTTGCACATTTTTCAGTGAAGGAGTACCTTCTACGCAACATGCCCCTCGATTTGACCATTCCAACCTTCCAATCATCTACCGAGTCAATCCAAAGTATCTTTTTCTCCAGGATGTGCCTATGCTATGTGAATATCCCAAAGGTCTGGTCGAGCAGTTCTCCTCTGCACGATGATCAGATCTTTGGGTCATTCCTAGATTATGCAGCTGGCCATTGGTATGAATACTCCGCAGTGAACGATCTGAATGACAGCAAAACGGTGGAACAGATAAATGCATTTTTTAATTCAAGCAATCCAACATGGGATTATTGGAGACACTGGATGGACGAAAATGATAAAACCTTGAAGATAATGAATGTGGGAAGCAGAAACATGTCAGAAAGTCCTTTATTCTATGCAGTGTTGGTTCGCCTGCCAGAGACGGTGCGGTACCTGATAGAGAAAAAAGGGTTCACACCCAACGAGCAGGTCTTCTTGGGTTGGACAGTTCTGACAGTCGCGTGTTACCGAGGTGATTTGAAGACAACCCAGGTTCTTCTTGACGCAGGAGCCAATGTCATGACCGTCGATGATGATGGATGGACGCCACTCCACTTTACTTCAGCAGCCGGATATGCCGATTTAACCAAATTGCTTCTTACAGCGGGTGCATATGCCACTACGTCAGCTAAAGGAGGATGGACACCACTCAGACTAGCGTCCTATAACGGCAATCATGAGATAGTTCAGCTACTACTGGGTTGGAACGCAAATCAAAAAGCGGCAACACAAGATGGGTGGACACCTTTGCATACGGTCTCAGACAACGGCCATTCTGAGATTGTCACAGCCACTCCTAAAGTCCCTGAGCCTCCATCGCAATGCCAATGCCCCTGCCTCACTATGCCAAGTGTGGAGTATAAAGCCCATGCCAGTGCCCACATATCACCCAACGAACGCGTGGAAATGACATTCAGGATGTCCCCCGCAAGCTGGGGATTCAGTCATCTTCCCCACTCTCGAGTGCAGGTATTCGTCAAGCTCTTCAAGCTCCACTCATCAATATCTAAGTCAAGCACAAAGAAGAAGCAGAGAAATCGCTCTATTACATCCGAAACCAATTCAGAAGCCGACGCCGAGTCTGATACCGACTCGGGCCATAAGCTCTCTCCTATATCACCCTCCGGTTCTGAGCTTGCTCCAGTCCTATCATGGACCGAGGATATTCAAGACTGGTCATTCGAGTTTGATCTGAAGTGGGCTTTGTCAAAGCTAGCCCAGTGGACCTGCGGCGTAACTGCCGATACGTGCTCAAAAATGTTCCTGTCTGACCCCGGCCACATACTAGATTTGATCTCGATGTATATTATGTACAAGTTCAAAATATGCTGGTGGTTGCTGGGCCGCGATGGGCTCAGTCTGTTTCTGAGCATCTAATGTCACCTTCTATTACCCTTCATGTACCCCTACCCCTTCACATTGACACTTACGACCACAGCCCTTTGACGTCTTGTACCCAATCTTTCTAACGTTTCGCTCTTTTCTTCTTTGGATAAATTGTTTCCATGCATAAGCCCCTTCCTGAACAAGACTGTATACTGGCTCAAATAACGATAGGATCCGGCGACTTGCAGAGATGATAAATGCATTATGTATTGTAAGTGAACCATAGTGCCTCTAACTATACGTCTTCGTACCATGCGTGTCCGACATGGAAGGCGAAAGTGGTCGCTACTGTAGGGCTGATCCAGTGACCCGGACATTTTCTGACGGATCGATGGAATCTCCTGGGAGATGAAAACACAAGCTCACTGAGACAACAGGATTGTATAGAATGTATACAGTGGAATGGAAAGTGCTTGACTGATGATATTTCGTAGATTTCGTAAACTACCCGAACCAACTCTGCAACCTGAAAATGTGTTTCAGCGGCCACCAGAAGGGCCGACCTCACCAAGACACCCGTACAGCTCAGCTGAGAGATAAAAAGTGTTGGACCGCGTACCGTCCAACTTCTCCTTCATACTCACCCAGCTATGTATGCCACGACCAGTCTCCAACGGCCGGCGCTGTACAGCACTGATGGCATTTCTATACCTCTCTCGGTAGAGCCGAGGCGCAGAAATGGCATCCATATACGTTTCGATGCGCTGCTGCGCTTCGGCATCATTTGCAGCGTAGCTGTCTATTGGGTAGAGAACTGTACGGGCCGCCGGCCTGGATGGATCTTTGTTCTTGAAATGGAAACAGGATAGCCCCGGTTTTCGTAGGTACGGCCCCAGCGATCCACCCGCCATAATCGAGTAGAACAGTTCGATAGCACGGACGCTGGAATTGGGATCCATTTTAACATGTTTTTGCGCGATTTGTGTTGCAGAGGCGCCGCTGTGTGCAACATATATCTTGACTTCAGCGTCGTCTGCATTCTGTGACAAGCCAAGCGAGAAGTAGATGGGATAGTCGTTGCCAGTCATGATGCTCTCCAATAATTTCCATGAGCTGGCCAACCCCAAGCGCTCCAGAGCCTTCCGGGTGACATTGAAAGCGTTTTGGCGTCCGGTGGCTAATGGATTCAGGTAAATCTTCCACTTTTCCAGTGTATTTGAGGCAGCGAAGCTGTGCCATGAGGCTAGGTTACCCTCAGCAACTGAGGGGAGAAACAGATCTCGAACGAGGTCCAGACGGTCCAGGGAGACCTTTGTGGGGCCGTACTCTGTCGCGATGTCGTCGGTCAAGCGCGAGGTTCTCTCTTGGAGGGCGGTTAAGCTGCTTTCCTCGGGCTGAGCTTCGATTAAGAATCGCAGCTCAGGTGCTCCAGTCGCTTGGCATAGAGCCAATGAATACTCAAAAGGTGAGTGATCATTGCTCACGTCGGAGACCCAGGCCGATGTGTTCAGCTTCTGTGGTATGGCCTTTTGACACCATTCACCACCGGAAAACCTCAAGGCGTGCAACAGCTTCTCTCGCGTGACATCTTCTTGTCCAATGGCTTTCGAAAGACATGTGAGTTGCCGATTGGCCTCGCTAATATAGTTTCTTCTGATCCCATCATTTATGGGAGCTGGAGCAGGAGCAGAAACCATACACATGGTAGGCCTGATTGCAGTTGTCGTGTGTTGGCGTTGGTTGGGCCAATTGGTGACTTTTCAGGTACGACCAAGCGTCTAGTTTATTCTGGTCTAGGATAAGACATCAAATTTGTGACTGTTATTGTTATTATCAACTCTAGGATAGACGTTACATACCCGAAGTATATATTTGGCCGGTGGGGCTCATAAGATTGGGCTGCTACTCGGAAATCAACCCGAGATGTGGTGTAGACAGATGACTTGTGATTTCAAACTACCTGTAACTATGATCGCCTCTTCAGACCGTTGACAGGGAACTTCCAAGTATGTAGAGTTTCAAGCAGTGGAGATAAGCGCTTGGTAGGTGCATATAACACAGCTGCCGTTGGCATAAAGATACAGGCAATCACAAGACAAAATACATAAGATCTTTGCTACATCCAATTATTCTACAGTCCGATATAAGCCACACCTTCACCCGTTGCGCCACGTGGAAGACTTTAAAGGGTAATAGGTAAGTTGCGGAGAATAATAATATCAACGCCACTAGCAGACCATTGACAGAACAAGATGAAAATGTATATAAATTCAATAATGTGCCTGCGCAATATTGTGTATTGAATTACATCCCAGGGTGCCTTTAGTGCCTAATCTTTCGCCCCTACGCTAACACTAGTAAATAGGGCGTTTTAATTAGGAATATGCCTCGGTTTCACTTAAGGTGACGAATCGTCATTTTCATACTACATATGCAGGGCCCCGGGGGAAAGGATGAATTACCAACTATGGAGTCCATATGTAGTTACGCGCAATCTGCAGGTATGCGGAGTATATGCATGTTATATATTAAACAATAGCATACGGAGTACAAAGCACGTAGTAGCGCTTATGTGGTTATTTACATACATGGATATAAAACCACCTATTGTATCAAAATGATACACCCTTACTAAAACTTGCCTAGCCCTGAACCAGGGTATAAATCATAGCGAAAAGAAGAGAAAAGGTAGGTCGTAACCGGCCCCACCTCTTTTCCAAGCAAAAAAAGGGACCCTCGCAAGCGAGGGTCTGACACCCAAACACAAAACCACCCCCAAATGCAAGTGTATCTTTTACTAGGCGAGCCATATAAAAGGTACATACATAGATACTCGTTTTTCTCGACCAAATTACATAAAGACCTTCTATTTTAAGTGTATCAGTAATGTTATAATACTACCTTAATACTTCTATTAAATTTAAAGGGCAAGTTTCCGGGACGCCTTAGTAGTCAAATATCTTATGTTCGGCGCGATAGTAGGCCAAAACTTCAAATCGTAATACTTTAAGAGGGCTCCCTAAAACCTAGGCTGAAAATCAAATATAGTATTTAAATAGAGCGGATAGTTTTATATGCTAGGTTATAGTAAGCTTTCAAAGACTTTTGTAGTACTAAAAATCAGCATTTTGTATGTACGTTTTATATGGCTCGCCTAGTAAAAGATACACTTGCATTTGGGGGTCCCCTTTTTTTTGCTTGGAAAAAGAGTGGGGTCGGTTAAGTACCAATATTAGATAACCCCCCTCACTATCCATGGATGTCGATGTTACGTGCCAGGTCTTTGAGAGAAAGAGTGCATTCAAACTAGAAAAGCAAAGATGGGGGAAAAAGAGAAGAAGGCAGAGAGAGATCCAGAGGGGTTGATATAGCTGGATCTCTGCAAACAAAGAAACAATACTCTTTCCCAAATAGGCTTAGTAGGTATGTCCAATTAGGCATAGTAGCACTCCATCAAACAAAGAAAGCAAAGAAAGAAAGAAGAACAAAGAACGATTGATGAAGCATGTGATAATTGTCGATCGTGACAGTCGATATTGCGAATGACGCTCTAGACATGGGGCTAATCAATCCCCTTTCTTGTGCAATTCGGCCTCCCTAAGAGACCACCCATTGCAATCTTCCAACGACCAGTGATTTATGTGTATATGTTTGACGTCGTTGGTTAAATCAATAAAATGGAAGGCATGAACCCTATTGCGGCCATTGTACAACCAACCGCCTTGAAGCCCCCTGTCTTCGTGGGATTGGCGAGCGCTCTATGTGCACTTTCTGGCAGCCTTATTGCACTCCGGCTTTGGACTAATTTCAACCACCTTCGAAAGCTCTACATTGATGACTGTACGTATAACCATTCTGGTTCCGGTGGGAGTGTCCATGGCTAGCCAAGCTTACCTTGGTAGACTTAAGCGTGCTCGCGCTCCTGTTCCTGATATGGAATTCTGTCACCTTCTCCTTGCTGTTTGATGGTAAGGGGTTTTACTTATCCTGATATGAGCCCATATATGAAGGACTGACCAAGTTCAAAATAGTTTTGAACTCGAACCCTGATGATATAACAATTGAGCACCTTACAAGGGTATGGCCACGATAATTTCTATACAGGTTATATCCCCTTGCCTTAGGCTGTTTGCTAATATTCTCCTCGCAGCTTGTTGCAGTTGGAATCGCCTCGGGCAACAGTTCAATTTACAGCGCAAAGTTGCCTCTGCTTTTCATGCTCATCCGAATCTTTGGAATCAAGGATTGGTTGCGCTGGACCTGTATATTTCTCATCGTCATCGGGACTCTGGGCGGCGTGATCACGCTGTTGTATGCTGGCATCTCCTGCAGTCCGGATCTTCACGAACCAACCCCTCCATTCTTGTTCTCATGCGTTGGTGCCCTCACAGAGGCGACCATTGCCCGTGGGTCTATATCGCTCGCCATCGACGTCATTGCATTCATCCTCCCGATTCCAATTATCGTGAATCTTAAGATGCCACTTCGCAGAAAAATTGGAGTGGCATTTGTCTTTGCTACGGGCCTTCTGTAAGCTCGGCTATTTCTTCCCTATTGCCTTGAGCGAATTTTCTAACCGGGATCCTTCAATAGCGCCATCGCAGCTAGCGCATTGGGGTTGTATTTCCAGGAAGCGCAGTCCACGGAATCGTCTACCAACTTTGCCAATGCCTTGCTTGTCACGTAAGTTGGTCAACCCCCCCCCCAGGTCACCACCGCCCTGGGCCCTAACCCAACCTCCTCCGAGTCCCTCACTGACAAGCGCATAATTAGTGTGATTGAAAGCGCTGTAGTCCTCATGGTCAGCTGTACGTCTGCCATTCATGTATTCTGGACCAAGTATGCAGGATTCTTGCGCAGCCGCTTTGGACTGCTAATCTCATCATATACTAAGTCGAAGCTTTCGGAGTCCACAACTAATCTGGGAGCAACCAGTACCTCAAACTCGGATCACACAGAGGTCCGGGCACATGAATACGTTGAACTAGACGAGTTGGCTGACACGGGGAAACCACCGTACGAGCGTAAGGTGTTGAAGGACCAACAATACGTGTAATATATTATGTATTTTGAAATACTATCTTGATTCTTCCAAGGGGGGCTGTCTTACCCGTCTTCAGTACAGAAACAACGCGATATACAATGCACGTGTCAAGTAACTACCTAGGTAACTATGTTGTAGTTAATTATCTACGATCCTCCGGATGTAACGATCGACGACGCACGAGCCGCGTTTCAACGCTCTGATCCTTTGAGCTTTGAACTGCTAATCTTTGTACTTCGTACTTCGTATGTTGTATAGTTAACTAGTTAACTAGTTATGTCGTATGTTGTAGTTAGGTAGTTCCCAGGCTCACCGGAGTGTCCTGGATTTGGAAGGTGGTCCGAAGAGACATTCCATCCTCATCCAATGAATATCCTGATTACCTTAATCTATTCAATCAGACCCTTGACTGTACGGAGATGAAAGGATTAGGCGGCTTACATTGAACCCCTGTATAAGTTTTCAACAATTAATTACGCCAATTCTCCCCTATGAATTCATACTACTTACTAGGATTCTAAAAAGCTCGCCAAAATAGGTAGCAAAATAGGTAGCAAAATAGGCACCGGAGCCATAATTGTCTTATTGCCTGCTTTGATAACCTTTGGTTTCTCTTCCCACAACCCATTCAGGGTAGTTAAAACCCATTTCCGTCGCCGACACTCTAGATCTGGGTATTCATTCTTAACATTTCAACCATGCATCTAGCGACATTCATAGTCATCGCCGGGCTACTAGTAGGCGTTTATATTGTCACACGCCGTAAATCAACATCATCTCTGCCCCTTCCGCCAGGTCCCAAGCCATTGCCGATAATTGGCAATGTCCACCAAGCTCCCAAGTCCCACGGCTGGCAGACATATCGCGAATGGAGTAAACAGTATGGACCCATTGTTCATGTCAACATGCTTGGGCAGCCCGTCATTATTTTGTCTACATCTGAAGTAGCTCATGAACTGCTAGCGAAGCGTGGAGCGATATTTTCAGACAGACCTCGTCTTTTTGCAAGGCCCCAAACACCTCGACTTGGATGTGTAACAATGAGCTAATAGGAAATTGCAGTTGGCAACTGAGTTGGCCTTGAAAGGACTCAATATTCTCATGATGAATTACACCGATCAATTCCGACAACATCAGAGGTTACAGGTTTCCGTGTTAAACGCGACGCCGGCAGCCGCTTACCTTCCCTTCCAGACTCTGGAATCACAACAATTGATGCAAGATCTCCTGGAGAACGCGGGTGGTGTTAGTGCTGAGGTTCAAGGACATTTCCAGCGCGCTGTCGCTAGCATCATCCATACGTTGCTGTATGGCTTCCGCGTCAAAGACCCCAACGACCCAGTACTTCGCACCGTTGTGAAACTCAACGAGGAGTTCTCCGAGTTTATCCAGGTTGGGGCACACATCGTTGACCAGTTCCCTGTTCTTAATAATTTGCCCAGCTTCTTAGCTCCATGGCAGGCAAAGGCTGAGAACCACTACACGACTAAGTATGATCTGCGCGACGAAAACTTCCGGCGGGGCCAGGAGTCCGATGCATGGAATATATCAAAACATCTCAAAAAGACTGTCGAAAAGGATAACCTCGATATGCCCTTGAATGAGCTAGCCTTTGAGCTCGGTACCATGATCGACGCCGCGCTGGACGGCACGACGGACAGCTTGATCTGGTTTGTGGTAGCTTGCATCACACAAGATCAGGGCTTTGTCGCTAAGGCACGCAAGGAGCTGGATGATGTTGTCGGACACGACCGTCTCCCATGCCCAGATGACAAACCCAACCTGCCGTACATCACCGCGATCGTTGAAGAGATATTCCGTTGGCGACCCGCTGGCCCCGAGGGCGTCCCTCACTTGAACAAGGAAGAGTCCACTTACAATGGATACACCATTCCCAAAGGATCTGTTATTATACCCAACGTGTGGGCAATTTCCCGAGAAGAGGCCGTGTTCGGCCCAGACCCCGACGATTTCATACCGGATCGTTGGCTCAGTGAGGACGGCAAAACCCTCAAGGACCTTCCCGCTGCTGCCTTTGGCTATGGAAGGCGGACCTGTCCTGGACGGTATTTTGCCCGCAATGTTATCTGGGTCGTCGTCGCACAGTTGCTATGGTCATTTGACATCAAGGCTGGCTTGTCTGAGGAGACTGGCGAACCGATCGTAGTTGACCCACTTGCATGCACCTATGGCCTCGTTATGCGGGCCCTGCCTTTCAAGGCTTTGTTTAACTCTCGTGGGCCTTGGGTGCGTGAAGTGATCACCAAAAATGGTGACACTTACAGCAAGGATCATCTGGCCATGCTTAACCAAATTGGGGCGGAGTTCGCTAAGTTGTAGAGGACCCTTGTTCCCTGTCTCACTCTCTCGTTATACACAAGTGTACGGAGTACTTCGTACGATTTGTGACAATGTGAATGTGGCGAACTACAATATGTACAAAACATCTACGCTGACGGTGCCAATATTCTGCCTTGACCTTTAACTTCACGATAGCCTTGGAAGATAATAGCGAGAATACCATCTCAGTACTCCGTACTCCGTACTCCGTCCGTACTTTCACGGATGGAATATAACCCCTGTCCAAGCGGAATAATATCGGCGTATTACGTGTGATTGTCTCAAGTGACATACGTACGTCGGTGTGTACGGAGTACTAGTTAACTAACTAGTTAATTAATACTAACGTCCTTTTCCCTCCACTTTTACCCTGACTTAGCGCTATCATCCTAGCTCGGCGCTAGGAAAGCTTTAATATAGTACTCCGCACTCCGTGCGGAATAACTAGTATCATGCACATGTGAGGGACCAGTAAGCACTACTGTATAGCCCATATTCCTGATCAGTACATTCGTAGTCCTAGCTCATATTGCTTTCTTCATCACATCCGCAACCACTCTATTAGCCGCTGGCCACTAGGAGCGCTATGTGGCGTCATGCTAAGGCATGGATTCGTAGCATGGAGGAATATCTTGATGCCCAAGAAGGTGCCCAAGAAGGTGTTTGGTTTGGTCTCGGTGAAGGGAGTATGAACTGTGTCGAATATATTGTAAACTTGATGCCATTCCCATAGTTATTGCACAGCAACTTATGATGTTCGCCGTCAGTAAAATATCCACAATACTACAAAACTCTAGTACAATCTTCAAGAACTCTCAAGATGATTCGTCGTCGTCCTACATGGTTAACTTAGCCCTTGGGGTTATTTTCCTCTCTGTTTGCCTACGATTACTGACATTGAAGGTAACGTGTGCACCTTATTGTAGTAATGTATGAACATTCATGTGCTTACATTCTATAGACACGGTCTACCTCACCACCCTGCGAGAGAATAATCGAAGAGGCAGAACGGACAAACCGTCGCAATGGACACGAAAACGCCGGCTTCCTATCCAAAGAGGCAGGATTCTCACCTCTCAAAACAATGAAGGCACTTCCGCCTTCCCATGCAGCATGGGACCAACTTGTTTCCGACCTACCTCACCTAATCCAAACACAGACCGTCCGAGATACTGTTACCAAGATTCCACTGCTTGATGCATCTCCCGAAGCTTTGCCAGACATATATCTCCAACGGGCCGCCACCATCCTTGGAATGACAGCCCATGTGTTTGTCCGCATGGAAGGGAACGAGCCTCTCTCACTGAAATACGACGGCCATAGTGATATACTGCCTCCATCGCTTGAGATCCCGTGGACGGTGGTGTGCAAACGTCTTGGACGACCAGCCCCGGCTCTCACCTACGTTGACGGAATGGTAGCTAATTTCACATCGACCAGTTCGTCACATAGTGGAGTGACGCTCGAGAACTTGGAGTTGCTGATTCCAACTGTCGGTACGAAAGAAGAACACACATTCATTGGCATAATGATTGAAATAAATGCCAAGACGATACCAATTCTGCATCAAATCATCGAGGCCCAGAGATCTGTCATGGTGAAAGATGTCTCCTCCCTCAAAGACGCAATACGAAGTCTCCATTCACTCATCAAACAAATCACCCGGATTCTCAGTAAGCTCAATACGAGCCGAGCACACAAATCGCATATTGATCCGGTCTTGTGGACGCTCACCATAGGGAATTTGGGAATCCCTTGGGTGAAAGACGTGGTCGGAGCGGCAGGTACAGCACATCCATTCTTTCACATGATGGATGAATTTACCGGACGATTTGAATATCTCACCGGTATCGGCCAAGAAGCGCAAATTGTTCGAGCGACGTATCCTATCCATTGGCGGCAGTTTCTCAAGGCCATGATGGAAGTGTCAGTCTCGGAATATGTTGCTTCGTCCAAGGATAGAGAGTTAATGGACCTCTGGAAAACCTTTACATCCTCATATCACGGCAATGACGGTTTACTGGGATTCCATCGGCGAAAGGTGTTCGGCTTTCTTGCTGTCTCGTTTAGAATTGGGCGAAGCACAACAATCAATGGTCTAGGTCACAAGCGAGAGACAGCGCCCTGGCATGAGGTCGATCAAGAATTAGAAAAGGCACGCCTGGAACGAAGATGTCTCGACCCAGATGAGCACAACCTGGATACCGAACCCAGCTCGGACAAAGTCTTTGTATCCGAGCTCATCAAACATAATTCTGAAGAAACTGGTTATTGGTTCTCGGCCAAGGGGAGTGTATACGACGCAAGCTCATTTATGCAAAAGCATCCGGGAGGGGATACTGTGATTGCGTTGTGCAGCGGCCAAGACATTACCGACAGTTTGAGGGCAGTGGGTCATTTGACGAATACTTCAATACGCAGTAAACTGGAAACCTATCGGATAGGCATATTGGAAAAGCCGAAATTCGCTTCTTCCCAGATAGAAGACGTTTACATGGCCGCGGTTGAACTTGGTCAAAAGGCAGCCGAAATGGAAAACGTGTATCGGAGGAATTTCCAGTTGTTGAATGGGAAACTCACCACGCTGGATCAGCCAAAGATTCTCACGCCTCAGAAAGCACGACACCTACTTAATGCCAAGAATAGATTTCAGGACGAGTATGTGCCGATATTGGCAATGCTTCTGGATGTCCTACTCGAGAATATCGCGATGCTGGACATGAAGCTTGACCTTACTACCACTCTTGACCTTACTACCACTCGTGCACGAATGGTCGGTCTTCTTTCGCCAGGAACAGGCCCAGGCACTGCAGCCCGTTTCTTGGACTATGGAATGGTGCTAGACACGCTGCGGAGAGACTTGAGTCGGCTGACTGAAGTAAAGGAGCTTGTTGCGATGATTCTTGGAACCTTTGAAGACGATGGCTTCACATGTTCTCAACCAAGTCGGCTAGAATCAATTGTAGGCATGTTAAATAGAATAGCAAGTCACTTGGTAGTGCTTGCTGGGAAATGAGTTCATATATATCTTTATAGAGACCTCTGAATTATTTGAACCAGCTTCACCAGGATACATTTGATTTGGAGAAGGCGAATGGGTCTGCACAGGTCGAGGGTATGATGAATTAATTATATGAAGGCAAACGCGTGGCAGTAGGTTGCCGGTTAAGAAGCTTTGGGGTATTGTCCTAGTGTGTGGGAGCTTCCCTGCATCCTTCGGGTCTATTTCCAACAGAAATGCAGCCTTAAGATGAAAAGGTGTTGTGTTAAAGAATTATTACGAACAATTCGGTCAGAATGAACTTGGATTCGGCTGCAGATGAGTGTCGTCCTACGTGTTACTTTGGTTATGAAGATAGTCTAACTTTGTTATGCTACCACCATCTGTTCTGTGTATAAGAGCGATGTAGATTGGGAATGTAGATGCGATGCCCATCTTAATAAGAAGTCTTGAGGAAATGATACAATTCAGTCCAAGCTGTGAGTAGCACAGTTGAAAACCACAACGCCTCTATTCTAAATAAAAAAATCCAAGCCACAGTAAAATCCGAAGAAATAAAGTGCATTATACTGATATCATTCTTCACGTAATTGACCTGGTGATTATTCCATACTCTATAGACAACCATGCTCGATCTGGTATTTGCGAGGGTCAAGGGTGGAAGGGTGGGCAATGCGAGAAAACAACCCGTGCATGTATGCCACGGATTCAAGGATGGGTGGGGAGAGAGGAAAGGTATGTACATTTCATGAATGCATGCTGGAAGACAAACCACAAAAACTGCGCACACGGGGATAGGAAAGGGGAAAAGCAGCTGGGGAGAAGTGGCCGATAGGAAGGCAAAAGAAAAGAGGCGAAGGGACGTCAAATAGACGGCGGGATTTGCTTTGGGTGATGCTCCCGGCCCCCGAATCAATGGTCTCCTACCACTGAGACGAAGATGTGCTCTTGGTAGAACAGAGGATATAGCAATGAAATCTAAAGAAAACATTGGATATAAAGCTTGTCCGAGACCATTCAGGACGGCCTCGGACATCCCACAAGGTACGGGACCAATGTTCCACTGCCGACGACGCGCACACGTCTTCTTCCAAATACAACCAAGAGATAAATCACAACAGTCAGTCCCAGTGGCACAGCATGCTTGATGAATGTGTCAACAGTGATGATGGAAATGGTGACACCATCTTCCGATAATAAAAAAAGCTCAGATCCGTTGAACGCCGCCCAGAAAGGAAACCCCATGACCAACTTAACATGCAGGCTCCAGCTGGAAACTCCCAAGGGCGGGCCCAAGAGATACACGCAGCCGAATAAATAGACAGGGGAGAAGGACACGCAGGAAGACGTGGCGAGCACTGAGCACTACGGCATCAGAGTCAGGATCTATGGCGAGGCCCAGCCACCAGCCACATCCACCCATTCGTTAAGACAGCTGCCTTGCTTTCCCTCGACATCGACAATGTCAGTGTCGCAGCGGCATCGGCAACCAACACCGTTCTCCTTGACTTGGTCAGGGTTCGCCCAGTACTCGTCTTCCTCGATCCGTTTTTTTTCGTCATCGGTAGTCTTCTCGAGGTAAGGGATACGGGTGAGTTGGCGGGCCGGAGCGTTGGCCGGGCAATGCTGAATGGTGGTGTGCCGGTAGCCAAAGTCACGGAAGTAATGAATATCGCTAGGCGCGAGGAGAGCACCGGCGGCGAGAGAGTGAATAGGAGCATCACCCCACTAGTACTACAGTCAGCAAAGATCCCCTGGCAGAGTTTAAAGACATATAACATACCCGCTCATTCCAAAATCCTCCACTTCTGTCCATCATGGTGAAGAAGTCCTCATACTCCTTGCTGCGGAACCAATCAAGACGGGCAATCTCGAAATTGCTCCAGAAATGGCACATGTTGTAGCTCTCGCCTTCCATGGCTTCCGGGTCCACGTCCTTCAGATTGTTGTCACCGGGGTCGGTCTGCAGAATCTCATCTGGCAGCTTGTCCTGCTTGGCCTCGGGAGTCTCTGGTTGCTCTGGCTGCTCTAGGAACATTTCCCACAGACCCTTGGACTTGAGGTTGTTCTTGCGCTTGTAAGCAGCGGCATAACGGAATATGTTGGGGACGGTCTCGCGAAGCTCTTTCACTGCAATTGTGAAGCCATAGGTCTTGTTTGCCTCGGCCATCTTGAGGAACGGATCACTGAAAATAACAAGTCAGCAAATTGGCCAGAAAATCATGCCACAGTCAGTATCTTACTAAGTGATGTCGCAGAAGTACTTGATCTCGGGCTCCAAACGCCAGTACCACTCGTACTTCATCAGGAGAGGGTGCTTGTAGAAGTGTCTATCACAGAGTTAGCTTTGTAATCCACATCTCATAAATCTGGCATTGACAACTGACCCAGAGTAGAATCGGCACATGTGGTGGTAGCTTTCCATTCCACCGTACATGATGGCAGCATCACCCTGCTTCTTGATGCCCTCTTTAGCAACATCATGGTCAACCCAATCGGGGAATCCCCACATGCTGTTGTCAATCTTGCCGAATTCAACCTCCGCGTTGGTGTAGTTCTTCACCGTTGCCTTGAAATCCTCGTCGAAGTCACCATCGTTGAGGAAAACATAGGGGTATTGCCACCACCGGTTGAAGTGTCTCTCAATCGACTTGAGCGACTGGATCACGCCATCCAACTCCTTATTTCTAGCAAGGACGACGAAGGCGGCGTTGGCGCGAGGGGCCTTTGCGATTTGATCGGGCTCAATAGGCATACAGCCAGTAGCAAAGACTTTATCATGCTTTTCGCTGATTTTTCTATAAAGCGCAGTAGGTTAGTTATCGCACGCACCACCGATGGAGAGGGAGATACTAACCTGATAGAAGGCGGAGTGCCTGCTGGAATTAAGATCCCCCAGGAGAGGCAGGGTGTCGGACAAAGAGAAGCAGAATAAGCACAATTACAAGGCATGGAAATAGTAAAACAAGACCCAGGGGTATAGAAATAGATGAGTTGCCCTTTAGGCGAATCCTCCGCCGGAAAAAGGCGAATCTAGGATGGTGGCCTTTTTCGTTGGGAGCATCTTCCAACGGCAGACTCGGCGCACTGGGCAGCCGTTTCGTGATGCGTTGGATGAAGCTCATGAGTGCGATTGTGGTGAGATCACCCAAATAATGGTAGAGGTCAGCTGTCAGGCCCAAGCGACAGCACAGGGCCGTTAGGAAGATAGCGGCGAAATTGTGTCGGAGGTGTGTTCAGAAGAGATATGCGTCTTGGACGGGGAAAAAAAAAAGTGATGAGCACACGATCAAACGGAATTCAGATTGTATGGCTCACAGGAAGATCGGAAAGTCAAGAGATCTCGAGAAGTGAAAATGGGGAAAAATGACAGCAAAACGAGTGGCCGGAGGAATGCCTCCTTTCGTCCCCCAACTTTCTCAGTCCCACGGTAGATAGATGGGGAGAGCGTCGGGAGTAACGCGGGCAACTGTGAACAGCAAGGTACACAGAGGAGAGATCGGGGACATCAAAACAGGACGAGGATGATGGGAGAGAGAAGACGGGATGGGGAATTGGAAGATGGGAAGGGTTCCAAATGTTGCTTGCGCCTCCCTGGTCTTGGCGAAGTCCGGTGGCCTCTCAGTTGTCACCCTAAGACGGTTATTTTACCCCTAGTTACGGTTTAGTGGCGCTATAACCAGTATTGTATGGTATTGAATTGTATTCTTTTCACTTTTTGTGCGATTGTACTACCCCGGTGCTTCTTTGCTTAATAGTATTTCCAAGATATATCCTTGTATCATTCAAATATCTACCTCCATTACTTCTTCTTTTTAAGTGTTGGTCATGGTTATATCCTCTATATGTGAGGCTTACGTGGTTTTGATACTCTTATCCCCTTTGTCCTTTTACCGGAACCGTGATTGGCTTCTCATGGCGTGGTCTAGGGGGCCAGGTGATTTTAAACCATAGCCCCCTCAAGCTAATCAAAAAAAGCTTCTGTACGATCATTTTGATCCCATCTGCTGGGACTATGCTTGTGCTTGTGTACTTTGTACTTTGTACAAACTTGTACCTGGATCCCAAAAGAATATCTGATGGTACAGCTGATTGTACCTAGTCCACTTGATCTACTAGTTCGGCCCTACGGGGCAATGATACATATAATATATTATACTATACTATAGGCGATGACTGCGGGCATGGATGCTTGGTTTTTCTAGAATGTATCAGTTGGTTCAAATGGTCCTTATTCCAAAGTTTATCCAGATAACTTCAGTCAGAGCCGTCCTAGGATGTCTCACTTGTCTCTATGTACTCCGTACTCCGTAACCAATACAATCTGTAGAATTAGCGCATGTCGATCGAGGGCCCAAACTTTCTCTGGCCGTTAAAATCCGAAAATAGTGTCTAATGATTCTTAGGGACGTCTGACCCTATCATCTGTTCGCATTCAGCCTCTTATAACTGTTGTAGTATGTGCCTATTATTGAGTTGCTGAAGTATCTGATACATGATATTTCATATTAGTTGGAGCGTTCAAACAGGTATTGGGTACATACTACGTGTCATTCCCCATTCAGGGTCCTGCCAATCTCATACATAAGATCTACATACACGTGACGTAATACGGTATTGTAATTTATGTAATTCACTTTTCAATTGAATTGCAAATTTAATTTCAACTTGCAAATTTAATTATCATCGATGGGTCTCAACTAAGGGTCTGGACCCTGGCACGGCTCAAGTCTTCATATTGAACACATTGCCGTTGTTATATCGCCTCCTATCTCACTTCACGGGATACTTCTCCTATATTTCGCCTACCACTCCTACAGTACATACATATGTCCTCGTGTACATAGTACATAGGACAGTTATAGTTAGGACTACCTAGGTATGTGACTATACAAAGCTTACTTTGCTTGTATGTGTGGTTACTCCTAGGAAAAACAGACTTCCAAGAGCAAAAATATATTCTAGTTACAATATAATCACTACTTGCATATCAAAGTCATATAATTTCCCATGCACATTGTAGATCCTAACTTGCCTGTCCAAAAGCCGACATCTGGAAGGGTCAAAAGGCTTGGTTCCGGCCAAGATCATCCCCCGTCATCCCCCCCCATCATCACAACTCCGCATGACAATAAACTATATGGAGTCACCACCGTGGGGTTCCCCCCTATTTTTTTATTTCTTCCCTTCTACTGAACCTCTCCTAAGCAAAATGAATACAGTGCTGACAAGGCCCTCATTCTCCGAGGGCAGACCCGCGATTAAAGTTCCAGAATCTGGCCCCTCCTCTCATTTCCGAGGCCCTCACAACAGTGGAAATTTAGATCCCTTTTCGCCAGTCAACGAAAATGGAAGCTTCGAATTCGATCGAGTCTTGAAGACGGGAAGAGTCTGTCGCCGAGTCAAGCACAAACATGTCTTTCGCGCCTCATGGAAAGCAGCCTACCTCGTCCTCCGACCGAACCTCCTTTCTGTATACAAAGACGAGGAAACCACCCGCCTTCGAGTCTCCATTTCCCTATCTGAAGTGACCGCCGTCGCACCTGTCAAGTCTCCGCGATCGACCCGGCGACATGTTTTCGGTGTCTTTACTCCATCTACGAATTACCGCTTCGAAGCCCTGAATGCACGCGACGCTGAAGACTGGATCGATCGCATTCGCGCCGAGACCCCGGGCGACGAGGACGAGCAAGCTTTCCTGGCTTTGAGCAAAATGCGCGATGCCCCCACCATCCACAAACAGCTCGTTGACGAGACAACCGATCACTCCGATTTCGATCACACTGGCCGTGCCAGCTCTCCCGAGCCACGCCATGCATTATCCCCACGCAGCAAAAATGCCCAGAGACTCCCTTACATCCAGGATTACTCCGGCAACGAAATGACTTCATTTTCCGAGTTCTCCGATGGACCTGCACCAACACGCAACAGTCACCTACGATCTATGCCCTCCATCCATTCATTGTCTGTTTCAGCACCAGAGGATAAAACAGGACCCCGGCCGTCAGCATCTCTACCACGAGACACCAACAAACAAACAGATCTGGGCATCCTGCGTGACCCAGAGCGGGTCATCTGTCAGGGGTACCTGCAGGGGCTGCGCATCCAAGGGACCGTGCGCCAGTGGAAACGACTCTGGGTTGTGCTTCGACCCAAGAGTCTGGCCTTCTACAAGGATGAATCGGAGTACGCTGCTATCAAGATCATCCCCATGTCACAAGTATTTGATGCCGCAGAAGTGGACCCTTTGTCGAGATCAAAGACGTTCTGCATGCAGATCATCGCCGAGGAAAAGACCTATCGACTTTGCGCTCCAGAGGAGGAGTCCCTCGCGCGCTGGCTGGGCTCTTTGAAAAGCATTCTCGCTGCCCGCAGGAGATTAGATCCGGGCCTGGGCACTTCTGTGTAACGCCTCTCGCGCTACGGAGTAGAGCCTGTTTCATTACTCTACTTATTCTCTTCATCCCACATGCCCCTCCATATGCCCTACATCTCAGCGATCCCCTTTCTTCATTTCTTACCTTTACCTTTTTTTTCTTTCAATATACCCAGGTTGATGATTTCATTTTGACTACTCGTCTCATGGCGAGCTTTGGGTCTTCAAGAACGATTGGCGTTAGTACCTTCGTACACATTCAGTGGGCAAAGGGATTTTTCTTTTTTCATCACGAAGCTACCCAGCTTTTTTCCTACTTTCCATTTCTCCAATACCCTTCTCTATTGATTTCTTTCATCGAGGCGATACATTCTCCTTGCCATTCATGTTTTTCACTGTCGAGTCTGACATTCTCTTCTTATGCGTTGTCTGTCTTCTTCCATTCCAGCGTCTATATTGAGCACCTATCCTATTATGTATCATATCGCTTCGGGCCGTAGTACTTTAGTGCATAATGCATAATACAGATGAGAAACATTACGTCCAACATCCCTTTTCAGCAAGAGAATTATATTCAATGCTCCCAGATGTACATCCTGTTTACATAATATAGCTCATTCGACGAAACACTAACCGTGTGCATTTGATCCATCTAATGCCTCGGGGCTATGCAATTAAGGAGTCCAATGAATGAAGACTGGCGCAGTGGCGCAGGCTCTCGTGAGAACTTTTATGGGTGCCCCAATAGGGCCCAATAAAAAGCATCGGGAGGATTTCCAACGCGCCACACGATGTTACGGTAATGAATTTTGCACTAGGATTTTTGTATCTGACTATTGGAAACCTACAATCTTTTGGGGTTTCTTTCTTTTATTTAGAGTATGGTCTGGGCCCGGACCTCTTCAGAGTCATTTTCGGCTATTCCAAACGGCTCGATGGGAAGATATTCGACCCTCGTGGTGTGACTGCTTTCCTGCCGTAGGATTCCTGTTCGATGGACAAACCTCAGCTATTCAATGTTGGTTATGGGTGATTTGCCATTCATGCTGTAAACAAACGTGGCGCACTAATTCCGGTGTATATGTAGGTATATGTAGGTATATATATATATCCAAACTCGTTATGAAAAAACCCCACTATTCAATTTTGTCAGTTTAGATTTGTAACTGTTCTAGATATATCTTCGAATGTTACACATATATAGCTTCAAGGTGTGACTATATATCACAAAGCTTGTCTTGGTCAAACCAAGCTTTTGGCCAGTCTTGGCTGAAACCCTGCATTCTCAAATGTGAGAGATCACATTTGTGACTCTTTTGAGTTGAAATAGGAATCGGCAAATCGCCCATCAACAATTGGATGACACTATTTGCGGGGAGGTCGGCCAAAATGCATGCGCAGAAGTAGAGTTAATGAGAATGCTGCTGAATAATTCTATAATCTATGTTGGGAATACCAGCCCTTCCGCTAGGTAGCTAAGGGTAGCTGGAGAGGGTACCCGGAATTGTTATGTGAACAAGCTACAACCAATGTGTAGCGATAATTACAAAAACCGTCCAAAACTCAAACTAACGCATTTCCTCTTCTTCAACAGGAATGCTGTTATACTCACCCGAGAAGGACCGGCCTGCTCCATCAGTAGCGGTGAGATCGTCCTGGGGCTTGCTTTCGTGCTGCACAACCAAGAATGACAAGAACACGATAGCTGCTCCAACCCAGTACATAGGGCTGGAGTATTGTGACTGCAGGACCATCTGTCCAATCAGGGAGAGTGGGATGGTCATGCTGAGTCCAACCGTCACAATAAGCGGTGTGGTAAGAAGCATAGCGTAAGCCCAAGCAATGTCAGAGACAAATGATGCGAACGCGTTAGTCTGATGAGCGTGAGGTTAGCTAAATAATAAACAAAGGTGAACAGCAGGACTTGGAGTCGTACCAGAATAATTGACCACACTCGTGACGTTTCGGGCAAAGAGAAGGGCTCCATTCCAGTCCAGTGCATGATGAAGAAACCAGGCCACAGGAAGATAATGTTGAAAAATCCAACTAGTCCGAAGAACAGAGGCATGTTGACCCGGGACTCGTCGCCGACCTGTTTCTTCATCACAACGGTGTAAAGACCGTACAGGATCGCGCTGAACGCCGCCATGGCATCACCAAGGGCAATCTCCCCTGATGATTTGTGTGGGAATGAACCCTCACTGCCATCTGTAGCATCGCCTGTGTCTGGCTTGGAGAGATCGACGCGCGAAATCAGGATAATGCCAATCAGAGAAGCCATCACACCCATGAATTTGCGCATAGTGAATTTCTCAACTCGGAGCAGGGCGCCGAAGACCATGGTCCATACACCTACAAGAGCAAGGGTGAGAACCATATTTGAGCATATCTAAACAGGGGAATCCTTACCACTGGTGGAAGTCAGAATGGTTGTGCTTCCAACTGTCGTGAATTGAAGGCACCCCATGGCGAAGTAATTTGCCTGTCCAAAAAGAAAGCTTCGGTTAGTTCACTTCCAACACATAAGCTACACATCATGAGATATACGACATACAGCAAACTATAATAGGTTGGTTAGCCATCTGATTATATGTCCAAACCTCAAGATTATGTGCTTACCCAAAGAAGACAGAACTGAATACTGAGTTTAGCTGTTGCTTTTAGCCCTAGCTTTCCACTTGGAGCATCCTGTCTCTCCCGTGAGAATCGTCCGCCGTCTTCTTCATCGGGGCCGCTGGGCAGCATGCTCTCCTCCTCACCCTTGGGGTCATGCGAATCCAAATGATTCAAAAAGCTCTTTACCGAAGTGATCTGATAGAGTTTCCCGAGACGCCAAAGACCCCATGTTCGACGAGCCACGATTAAAAGGAGGGGCATCATAAACATCGAGGTATTCGTATAAGTTACGAAGAAAGGTTTCGGGTAGGTTTTGTCGGCGAAGATGGTCTGTATGGCATTCCATATGTAATTAGCCCACATACTTGCAATCTATATGTCTTTGCGTTGGCGATGTTTTCAAAAAGAGCGCGTACACTTCCAAGGAAATTCGAGGTTGTCCATAGCACAACCACAACCAGGAGCAGGATTATTCCTAATGTCCGTCGCGATATCCCCAGTGGCATCTTGCCGGGCCCTTCAGGTGTGGTTGAGGCCATGGTAATTGTGAGCGGAGGTTGATCTGCGCGACTCGTCGGTAGTGCTGGTCAGGAACCTCGTGTCGCCGATGTCGCAATCGCTACGTTTGCAGCCGAGGATGCCGAGTTGGACGGGGTATCTGTCGGACAGCTGTCATCTAAAGCGCAGCGAGCAATAGATGTCCAACAGAGACAAATAATTGTCACGAGACTTCCTGCCTAAAGATATGCAGGTTGAAGAGAACACGGGGCTAGATGCCAAGCATTGGCGAGATAAGGGTTCCGGGTGGGGAAAAATGTAGTCGCGGCCGATGTCATTTGACGCTGTCATTTACTCCGTACAACTTGTTGTAGTAATTAGTTAACTAGTTACCATGAGCCACATGTGATAAGTACACATGTGCAATGGCTTCATTAGGAGGAATTTGCCCTGATGATGACGGGTCATCTGATGGTACTGCCTACTTTGGTATGCGCGACCAACTGCCTATTACGGAAATATGAAGATGGTATTGCGTTAAGCCCAACAAAGATATTATCTGTATAAGACTGAAGTGAGAAAGATTTGAGTGAGAGATGTTTCTCTCTCAGGCGAATTCCATAATTGAAAATAAGACATCTACAAGACACCAGGGGAAGAGCAAGGTTATCCAAATCAAAACCCCGTGGTCTTCTCTACAGACCCAGGACCCGAGATCAACCAAACAGTACTATGAAAAAGGAAAGACAAAGGAAATAGGTCGCTGGAACATGGGAATTGCAAGGGTATATCAACAGGCACATCCATCACGGTCATTGTCTAGATGGATGTTGATTGGGTCGCTGAATTCACCGCTGAATTCCTCAGCCTCTTCCTGGGCAAGCGCACTCCGCGCGATAACTAAATATTGATTAGCAACCTTGTAAGAGAACAGTTTTCGAGAAAACCAGCTAAATGGTTGGATTTAACTCACCTTCAAACGCCTGCTCGACGTTGACAGCTTCCTTGGCACTGGTCTCGAAGTAGGGGATGTTACCCTTTGACTGGCAGAAAGTCATGGCCCGTTTTGAGGAGATCATACGCTTGTTCTCCTCTACATCGATCTTGTTACCGATGACAACCTGCACATGACCGTCAGCACGGACCAACATATCATTCCTGCCAGCTATTGCGGCGCACGAGATAAGGAAAAGGAATGCGGGAACACCACTTACGAATGGGAAACTCTCTGGATCTCTTGGGCTTGCCTGAATCAGGAACTCATCGCGCCAGCTGTCGAGAGCTTCGAAACTCTTGGAGTTGTTCACATCGTAGACCAGGACACAGCAATCGGCTCCACGGTAGAAGGCGACTCCCAATGACTGGAACCGTTCTTGGCCTGCAGTATCCCAGATCTAACACCTCCGAGTCAGTTATTGCCCCTCATCACGATTGTGCTAGTCTCCAACGCCTTACCTGCATTGTCACCAGTCGGTCGTCAACGAGAACTTCCTTTGTGAGGAAATCGGCTCCAATAGTGGCTTTGTAGCTTCCACTAAACTTCTTATTAACCTATTCATCTCGGAAAATTGCATGTTAGCGGTTATAGGTCTTCGTGAGTGACCGCGGTACGGCGCTAGTTGGGGGCGAGGTTGAACGGACATATTGGTTCATCAAACTTGTTTTTCCGACACCACTGTCACCAAGGATGATAACCTAGATTTCCAAAAAGGTATCGGTCAGCAATAAGAACTCCTCTTTGAAGCATTCGGTGTCTGTCACACGGAGCAGGTGCGGACGGAGGTTGTACCTTGAGGAGGACCTTCTTTCTTGACGCCATGGTTGGGAACCGGCCAAGTGACCGAGTGTAAATGTGCGAGGGATAAACACGTAATTCAATATGAAGTAAAGACTTCTAGTCAGACTTTACTAAGTCTTTATAGAACAGATAAGGACAAGTCAGGAGAGTTGAGGTCGGGTTGCAGCTGGATTCGATGATGCATGAGACCTGGGCGGTGGAGCGGGCGGTGGGCAATTGATAACGATTAGCACCGCATCTCGCGCCCGAGGCGGCAATCAACTCCACTTCATCACATTCGTACATCCCCTTGCTTGGGAAGGCTTATGGCCCACTGGAGGGAGGAGTACTTGGCTGCCCTGACAGTTCGAGATCAACGAGAGAAAGCAAATGCTACCCTTTACGATGCTTGTCAGTTCTGTCATGTTCGTTGTTCAGCGATTGCGACTGACATCATTTACCAAATCTAGATGCCCAGCTTGCAGATCGTACCAGCAAACTCGCAGCACCAACAAAATGTGCCAGTCCCGCAACAGCGCAAAGTGAAGCTCAACCCACTGTTCCATCTCCTATAGTTCCACCGTCCAGAAAGCAACGATCAACTGGGCCAGATTCTACCCCGACAGACCTTCTCAATACCACCCGTGCAGACCTGTCCCAGGCACAGCGATCCCGCTCAGAATTACAAGATCGCTTGAATCGAGTGAATACAGAAGTGGAAACACTTCGCAAGAAGAGTTCGCAAGAGGGTCGACGAATCAACGCCCTGGAAAGTGAGAGGGCACAACTAAAGCTACGATTGAAAGACAGAGATGCGGAGCTGAAAGGCAAGGCCAAGCTGCTTGAGGTAGGCTGTCTTAATATCAATATAGGCTTTCCAATCACGCAAGGGTGAGTGACGGAAAGTGGCTAACATGGATTATGTGCGTTTCTGCAGGATTTCCAAGATGAACTGGCGACACTAAACCTTCAGCTTAATATGGCTGAAGAACGATCAACCCGACTGAAAAATGAGAACCAAGACCTAGTTGATCGTTGGATGGCTAGAATGGGCCAAGAAGCTGAGGCCATGAACGATGCATCGAGGTATTCTTGATTAGTCCCACAGCTGGCAGGGCAACGTTTCTAGAAAAGATTGGAACACAGCTTCTGTGACATCTAGATATCGAATCGTGATAGTTAGCCACTTAGATGGAATGTGAAAGCGTCATATGACCATGTGGCCTACATCACGGCTTAATGATCCTTCCACTAGTCTGTACCAAGCCCGCGGTTCATGACCTTCTTCCCTACCTAGGTATAATCGGAAGGTTACTCCATCCCAACCACCATAGTCCCTCTGCAACTTCTTGAGTGCCTCAAAAGTCCTGATAATTGTATACCCCCGTTGAGTTGTGTACGGTAAGCCTCATTACGAGCGCAATGCTGTCGGTTCACGTAGAACAAAATCGACATGTACCTCATCCATAGATTGGATTTATGCAAAGTCAGCTTTGATTTCTTGATGGTCTAACGATTGACAGCATCGATCTTTAGTCCCTGTGACAACCTAGTATGGTCCACCCTGCCTATGTATGTCGTGTGTCAATTGCTGAGACGCATTGAATGTTTACCTATACTCGATAGTTCGGAATACCGAGGAACGGTAAGATCAGAACATGTTTCTCACTATAACTAAGCCTGAACTTGAAGAGACAATCCGGTTTGTACAGGTCAGATTGTCGAAAAATGGTATCATACAAAAACTCAACAGGGACAGTATATCCAAGAACGGACAATGTAATATACAAAAGTACCACAAACGAAAGATCTATGTGCGATGCCAAGATATCAAGCCAAGCAGCCATTGAAGACTATGGCGTGTTCTCAATGAAAGCTTTCAGCCGAGAGCTGTCTTTAGTAGCAATGAAATATGTACCGCCAACATCGGTCCAGCTCACGTTGTTGGACCAGTAATTCTTCTGCTGGACCTTGAGGAGATTGATCGGAGAGTTCAGGTTGCGAGACTGGATTTTGTGCCCAGCGGGAACAAAAGACTTGAGTGAGACAATTTTGCAGCCTTCTTTCATATCCAAAAAGTGGTTGATCAGCTCATTGTTCAATTGTGGGGTGAAAGCTTGGTTGTTGATGAGCACCACATCAGCCCGCTTTAAGACGCTGGTAATACTCTCCTGCTCAAGGAAGTCACCTCGAACAAGATGAGTTTTGCCCGGCGCAATTCCCCACAGCCGGCATCGGGCCTTGAACTCGGATTGCTGCAAATCTGCCAAATCACATGCGTTTGACATCATCTCGCAACCCCAACTCTCACAGCCAACCTCAAGTGCCGCCTGAAGAACGACATTACCTACGCCTGAGCCAAGATCTACAAAGACCTGGCCCGATTTGAGCTTGGTTTCTTTGAAAATTGTGCTGATAAAGCGAGGGAGAAGCTCTCCGTAGACGTTGTCCGTGCCATTCTCGTATTGCCGGAGGGACTCCACTTGTGGGGATACCGTGCGCGAATAAATTTGAGTGAGAATTCTTTCCACCCACGGTAAACCAAGGCTTTGTGTTGCATCCAAATGTTTTGCAAGACTGCCGTTGGTCCTTAACTGCTGGATAGCCTTATTGTAATCATCGACAGCTTCCCGAAATTGGGTCTCGGATTTTACAGCCAGAGCCCGGCGCAATCGACGCTTGATCCCGGTCGTCTCATCGGTGAACTGACCCGCCTCTTCGCTGGGGATATAATTATCGGAGACCGTCTCGATGACCTGGACAATGTCGTCGATGGGTCGGAATTCGTCATTTTCGCGGGGAACCACAGAGTCATATCTGGTCGAGCAATAAATTAGCACATCGGTACCCAGAAATCAACCGTCAAACTAAGTAACGTACCTCTCCTGCTGTGAAGCACTGGGGTATTGCAGGAGAATCTGTTTGGGCTTGCCCTCGGCGCCGAAGGCGGGCTTGAACTTGCCGGCCTTCTGGCCCGACGTTATATCCGCGGCATGTATCATTTTAAACGGGCGAGATCCTTCTTCCGAAAACGCTTTCACCGAGCGGAGACGCCGCTCCGGGTCGGGCTCAGCGCTAGCGCTGGTCCTCGCACGTTTGTGCACTTCAAAGGAGGCCTCGCTATCGCTCACGTCATCATCACTCGACAGTCGTTGTTCGGGCGTCGGCCTTTTTCGAATGCGCGAGGAAGCACTGAGTCGTTTTGCCGGGCGTGCTTCTAAATCACTGGAGACCGATCGAGATTTCAACGCCTGCGCCTTCCGGTTCCTCTCCGTCGAGGGCTGGACTCGAGGTGATCGAGTATCCGAGGGTTGTGTAACCGATCGCGTAGGTGCTGCAGGCCGAGTCTGCACGACCTTGCGAATTTGCGCTTTCTTTGGTTGTAGAGAGAAGGCCCCGGCCCCTCCTTTCTGAAGGTGGTCGAAAAAGCCCATATGGATAGGGATATAGATATACACAAACTGATGCAGAAATGAAATAATGTATGCAAATTATGCAATGAAAAACGAGTCTAAGAATACGAGAAGTAGAATGTGAGTAAGATGAAGGAAGTGGGAGAATCGAAAAGAAAAGAGAAGGGCTTATCGATTAAGGCGCCACTCGGGGGGAAACCACGCGATCCCGCGTCCCTTGGCACTCCTTGGCGCTTTGTATACAGCCTCATCCATGTCTTCTATAAGCGTCTAGTTAGTTAACAAGTTAGTTATATGGCTCTACATATTGTTATATTCATATCGCTATAAAATGATGGAATTTTGAAATTTTGAAAGTTTGACATGTATTTTGAGATTGTACCTATGGAAGAATGAACCCTGGGGTATCATAATTATTTTTGCTATGTAAATTGTCTGATTCAAACATTTCAACTATGAACACTCTCTATTTCTTAGACTTCTTCTTTGCCAGTCTCTTCTCCGCACGAACATCCTTCTTCATACGAGCATCGACAATCTTGTATTTGCCCTTGACACCCTTAGGACGACCAGAGATACCACGATTGGGACCCGTGGCAACCACGAGCTTGACTTCTTGCTTGGGCTTCTTCTTGGTTGCCCTGCTCATCAGTCTTGCGATGGCACCAGCCTTGTCACGCTCGCTGAGAGCATCATCCTCTGCCAGAATCGCTGACTTCTTGCGCAGTTTCTCCAGTCTTTGAGCTGCCTTGTACTTCTTGCGACCCTGGGCCTCCATTACCTTCTTGATCGGGCGTGCATTGATGGCACGCATCTTTTCTCTGATAGCAGCTGCGGCAGCCTTGGTAACGGGCCGGACTGGCTTGCTGTGCTGGCCTTCATCATCGAGGAACCACTCGGGAAGGCCGTCCATGTCGCGGAAGGCAAATCGGTTGAAGCCATCGTCAACAATGTCTGTGGACCTCTTTTCTCCAGTAGCCATTGACTGCGCAAGGGCCATGGCTTCTGCGGTAATGATGTCGATGTCTGTAGGGGAGGAACAAATGTTAGTCAGGACTTTATTCATGTTTGGCATCGTTGCAACTTACCCAGCTGGCCATTCGCTTTTAGTGGGTCTTTTCCTTCGGCCTCTTCTGCCTCGCTCTCATCGGACTCATCGACCCACTCAGAGGTCTTCTTTCCGTTCTTCTTTCCGTTCTTCTTTGCGTCCTTGTTCTCTTTCTTGGGGGCAGGGGTCTTCTCTTCCTCCTCATCTTCATCCATCTCAAAGATGTTGTCGCCTTCTTCCTCTTCCTCCTCGGCCACGTCTTCCTCGGCCTCTTCTTCCTCCTCCTCGCCCTGTTCTAGCCCTTCGAAGATATCTTGATCGAAGAACATGGAGGCGTTGTTTGAGAGTTTCTTAGCCTCAAGTGCTTGATCTGTAGTGGTGGTTTCTCCATCGGAATCCTCCTCCTCTTCTTCTTCTTCATCATCGCTGCCTTTCTCTCTGTCGGAAAAGCCCTCCCACTCGTCAACCTCGTATTGCTTGCGTGTCTTTTTAGCACGCAGCTTCGAATCTTTGTCTTCCATGCGGCCGGTGTACTGTTCGTACATCTGGTCGAGCTCCCTTTCCAGGCGGTCCTCCTCCTCGTCGCTCTCTTCAGTTTCGGACTCATCTTCGTTTTCACTTCCGCTCTCGGCGGGAAGATCACGAGCATTGACAACAGCATCTCTGGCATTCTCCCGGTCGACGCGTCTCAAAGTGAACGTGGAGTCGTCGCCTCCCATACCAAGCTGCTCCATACCAATTTCCATGGGGGTGGTCATGTTCATCTGCATTCGAATGATATCCTTGCGCTTCTTTTCATTCTCCTTGCGCCTTTCCTTCTTGCCCTTGGTGGTCTGCGCCTCTCGCATGCGGATCAAGTCCTCCTGGATCTGCAGTTCTTCGTCCATAGGGGCCACCTCGGCCACTTCTTCTGCCTCGCCTTCTTGGGTTGGCTTCTTTTTGATGACAAGTCCGAACTTCTCGCGACATTTGATGCGCCATCTGAGCAAGTTGCGGAACTCCTTTTTACCTAAGATCTTCAAATCCTCACAGCAAGTTCGGATCTCATCTGTTGTTTCCTCCAGACGGTCTAGTGTGGACAACGCAAGATCTCCACCTGGTGGTTGTTGGAAGCTGAGTTTGTTGTAGCCACCCAGGATAGAGATAGGATCCGTAGTGTTGACGAATTCCATCACTGGGAGCTCCTTGTGTTGGGTGTAGTCTCCTTCTTCGTAACCTTCACGCTTGCGCTTCTTCTTTTCCGGGTTGAAAACCTTCGCCTCGTAGTTGGGAGTGGGAGCGGCAAGTTCAGCAAAGACGTGCTTCGGGTCGAGGAACTTCGGGTCAATGCGCTTGGGGGCCTTGAAGCCGCGGCAAACGACGAAAATTTCGGCGGAAACATTTCGGGACGAAGGAGGCTTGGTTGCCTCAACAGAATTGAACAGCTGCTTGAAAACCCACAGGAGGGGGTTGTAATCCTTGGACCGGAAGACCTTGGTAACGAAGGTTCCGCCCTCGCTCAAGAAATCAGTAGCCAGCCGCAGGGACTCCAAAACCAGTTCTGCCTGAGAGAAAGCATCCTGAACCCACGCGGCACCAACGTTGGGGGCACCGTCGTGAAGCACGACATCTGCTTTCCAGTGCTTGATGTGGGATCGGATCGTTGCGCGACACTTGTCCGTTGTGATATCGCTTTGGAAAGTAATGGCTCGAGGAATTGGTTTGATGGGGGAGAGATCGACACCAATGATAAGACTCTGCGCAGGCATGTACTCTGCAGCGACTTGACACCATGACTACTCGGGCCGTTAGAAAAAGACTTTTGGGATAGAAGGTGGAATTTGCGGATACTCACACCTGGCGCAGCGCAAAGATCGATACAAACTCTGCTTTTCTCCAAGAATCCATACTTCTGGTTCAGTTGGATCAACTTGAACGCGGCACGAGCTCTGTAACCCTTCTCTTTGGCAAGTCGATACCATTTATCCAAACGACCTTTTCCATGCTGCAAATAGTCAGTACATGAAGTGATGCAAGCTGAGATAAAACTGAGCACACCTTTTTCTGGATCGCCATCTTGAAGGATAGCTGATCTCAATAGATCAGAAAATCCTTTTAAAATGACCGGGGAAATAGAACGAATGTATACTTTCTCTATGGAAGAGGATCCGAGAAAAAAAAAGTTGCAATACTTATTGCTCACCGCCTTTGAACTTGTTCTCCGGTTTGTTGCCTGAGGCCAAAGGTCAGTGCCAGACATGTGACGTGATATCACTCAGGCACCCCCCCAAGTCACTTGTGGCGCTTTGTAGATGCTTGGTCACTTGTGCTTGACCGTCTAAACTATAGACCTGATGTTTTTACCCTACCTCCATGACACCCAAGGGATCTCGCAAGAGAGTGAAGACCAGCCCCTCCGGCGTGGACTCACCCGCTGGACTGAGCGGTGATGGCCGAGACCGCCCGTCACGGGGGTACAATGCCGTAAGCTCTTTGTGACCAGAATAGCCAGTCCTTTTGTCATATTTACTGATCACCTATTCTTTCTTCAGAGCTGGTACCCCGGGTCCTGGTCTTCCATTGCGAGAGTGTCTAAAGCTGCCCCAGTTACCGAGGTTGCCTGTGAGAGCATTTCAGCGGCCAAAGCTATAGCATCGAACGTCACAAGCTCATCGACTACTCTTCTTGATACCCCAACAAAGAATCGACATCCTTCCATTCAACTTACGCGAAAAGTGGGTACCTCAACCAGGTCTCTGCCCGCTGACGCTACCACCACTCGAGTCAACATTGCATCGGATGGGTCGGCTTCCACGACGGCTGCCGACGATACCGAAGAATCCAGGGCTGTAAAACCGGCAGCGTCCGATAAAGAAACGCCCGAGGATAGTAATATAAAGCCGCTAGAGGAACCCGCCAAGGAACAGAAGGCCACCCCTAACGCCGACCCCAGCACATTGCATGCGGGATCTGCAGAGGGCACTGAACAATCTAGTGGTTGGCTCTCATGGATCTATGGGCCATCGGCTACGTCTGAAGTTGCTGCGAATGTCCCAGAATCTACACAAGCTGTGGAACATCCGTCAGCTGAAAACCAAATGGCAGAGCGTGGTGCTCAATCAACCATGAAAGACTATACGGCACGGGAAGAAGAACTTGAACCCGAACCAGAGCAGACAAAAGATACTATTGGTACTGCTGAAGTTATCCCCGCATCTCAGAAGCGATCGTGGCTTCAGATGTGGTATGGTACAAACCTACCGAGCAAGCAAGAAGATCCACCATCTACAAAATACATGATCTCCCATTCCACGAATCATAATTCCACTCAGGCTGTCGACACAAACATGGCTCCACAAGATCCCCCAGATGAGCGAACGGAACCAGCTGGTGGATCACAGCCCGCAGTCGGGACTACGAGATCATCTGGCTGGTCATTCTGGTCCAAAGATCCAAACAAAGATGGACCCTCGGACAAACCACAGGAAGGCGAAGCTATTGAGGCGTCAACGGGACCAAACTCGCCATCAAAGCATGCAGTACCTGGCCTAGATACAGATTCAAATACCAAGATAACCCAGAAAGGCAGTATTAAAATCAAACCTCAAAAAGACAACCGTCTCAAAGATGTATCTGGGTCCACCATTGAAGGGACTCCCACGTCTATGCCGCCTGTTGAACCTCGACCAGCTGACACCGCCGCCTCAAAACAATTACAGCAAATTCTCCCCAACCAAGTACTGCCAAAGTTCGAAGAAACCTATCCTTTTGAGCAATCGCCCTCCATCTTGCAAAGCCTCGGTCGACTCCTGCATTATGGGAAAGGACCAGACGCTAGGCATGTCAGCAGGGTCAGAGATCCGCTACACGTGGGACGTGCTTTGGCTATTGGTGTCCATGGATATTTCCCCGCTCCTTTCATTCGGAATTTACTTGGACAGCCCACAGGGACATCCATCCGGTTCTCCAATATGGCAGCAGAAGCTATCCGGAAGTACACCCAGAGTCATGGATACTCGTGTGATGTTGAAAAGATCGCATTGGAAGGAGAAGGCCGCATTACGGAGCGAGTGGATCTTCTGTGGAAGCTGCTTCTGAATTGGATGGAGGAGATCCGCAAGGCTGATTTCGTCATGTTCGCATGTCACAGTCAAGGTGTGCCAGTAACGATTATGCTAGTTGCAAAGTTGATACAATTCGGCTGTCTTGACGCGAAACGAGTCGGCATCTGCGCTATGGCAGGTGTGAACCTCGGCCCATTCCCGGATTATCGCTCTCGATGGATCAGCGGGTCTGCTGGAGAACTGTTCGAGTTTGCACTGCCTTTCAGCAAAGTCTCGAAAGAGTACGAAGCTGCTCTTAAATGTGCTCTCAATTTTGGTGTTCGCATATCTTACATTGGAAGTATCGATGACCAACTCGTTTCACTGGAGGTTAGTAGATACCTCGATATTCAAGTATCCATAAAATCGCTAACTAGCCTGCCAGTCCTCCCTCTTCTCCCCCATAACCCACCCTTACGTCTACCGCGCTGTCTTCGTGGATGGCCGAGTCCATGCCCCAAGCTTGTAAGGGCCCCCACACCCGTCCCAAAGCAACAATGCTAATATGAAAGCTCAGCCTCTCTCATCTAGTTGGCTTCGCCCTCAAGCTTCGCAACCTTGGTATCCCAGACCATGGTCTAATACGCGAACTAAGCACCCCATTAGCAGGAAGTCTATACTCAGGGGAGGGACATTCTCGGCTGTACGACGACGAAGCCGTGTACTTGTATGTACCAGTCATGGATCTTTTTACCCACATTCAAAACTGACATCATCTTCCAGCATGGCTATAGAATTCGCACTCGAGACGTCTTCCGTCCCAGACTCTGCGCTCAGCGTCAAGCGAGCCAGCAGCTCTGTCACGCCAAACCCGTACATTCTCCCTTTCGCCATGCGCGGTCTTCTGGAGGAGGAATATGTGCGCCAAGAGCTGCACGACGAGACTATGGAGTTGCTCAAGCAATTTGATGACTGGAAACCTTCTAGTAAGGTTCTGAAAGATGTGAAGTTTAGACTAGAAGGTATCCGGTCTAAGCTCTAGCTAGGTTTGTTATTGAAGAATTAGAAAGTATCTTGCTTGGATGGAGATTCGATATTAGCGGTTTATTAGATGGAAATAGTTACACGTTTTCTTTTGAAGTACTTGCTGCAAGTTTGTATAGAAGTACAATTACAACATTCATACATAGTGGACACATTCCCTTCTTGGTCTTGGCCGAACTGTGATGGTAGACAGGTTAATATGTATACGAAATGTAACTTCTACCATATTAACCTGCCTACCAACGAAGGTAATGATATTTGTATTATGCCTGAGATATAAAAAAACGCCCCGATTCTGTTGATTGAGCACGGAATAAGAATAGAACCCAATCGCAAAAAGAGAGGAGGGGATCATTAGAAAACTTGCAAATGGCGCCAGAAAGAAAGAACCCCCAATTAAACAGATGCTAATGTGAACGCCGTTTTATATGCACCTTCGATTTCATCTACAACAAAGTTAGCATGGGGACCGCATACCAGAAGGTAGAAAAACCAACCTCTCATCCCATCTAAAGCTTCAAAAGCAAGTGCATAATTCGACACAGTCCCGATAATCCGCTCTAAACCCTGCCGTATTTCCTCAATGAGCTGGCCAGTCGAATCCCCACCATGCTCATTATGCGGACTGCCAGGCGCAAGTTGCTTCGCCACGCGCGCCTTGTAGTAGATCATGAACATAGCATAGCTACTTTGCATCAGACAGCATGCGAAGGAAGGCATGGTCCTAGGCAACGGACGACCCTGCTGCTGCTGTGGATCCAAGAGAGGCTGTGGGACGGGAAGACTGTGGAACATGCGGGAGATGACGAGTGAGGCTTGAAGACAGATTTTCGCGGACTGCTGCGTGCTGTAGGGGAATCCGGCTGCGAATGGATATTGCGAGTACTGGGGTGCGTATGAGTTGATTTCGGAGTGGATATCTGATGAGGTGGAGGAATCGGACGGGGTCATGTATTCTGTTGAAGCTGCTCGTTCGAACGAGTTTAGGTTTGAGCAGGAGCAGGTTACGTTGTTGAGGCCGGCGGGTTTCGTGCTGACGGTTGTGGTGTTGTTGTTTGGGTTTGCTGCTGTCAGGTCGCAATGTCTTTTGATGAAGAGGGGGATGTCTGAGAAGGCTCGGAAGCGGTGCGTTTTGATTTGGGCACTGGGGTCTTTTGTTAGTTTAATCTAGGTATGAGAGGGCGAATGGCTCGAACCTGGATAGTTTGATTCGGGATATTGCGCGTATGCTCTGGGCTGTAATGGATTCGTTGTGATCGCCGAAATCTGATGTTTGGGGTAGAAGAGGGAGTAGCTCCGCCTGTGCAATCACAGAGTGGGTCCAGGCATCGAGTTGCTGCATTCGTTCGAACATATAGTACATCCCCGATTGTGATGCAATGCACTTATTCAGATCACCAATAAATTGGGTTGCTGATACAAGCACTTGTTGAGCTTGTATAAAAATACCCCAGCCCTGAAGACGGATTAGCAGATGGAAGATAACCCAAGGGGTCTTGGAGTTCAAACCTCGGTATCCGACGAAAACGAGGGATATGGAGTCGTGAACTGCGGGTCATTGATAACAATAGCAGGCACCTAGTTCTTTATTAGCTTTAGATCATGTTTGAAGAGCTATGTTACTCACAGTTGTGCTAACAATAGATCCTTGCATCACACAATAATACTGAACGACAATCAGTTTAAGAACCAGGAAATCAAAGAGGGATACAAACCGTCATCCACCAGGCTCTTCGTCGAGCTTCCGAAAATTCATCATTCCCCATTTGAGCATGAAGTGACTTGTCTAAAGCAATGGCAAGAGCTTGACTAGCACGATATCGCATCTTGAGCAAGTTACCGCGTTGAGAGTATTCATAAACTGAAAGCACCAGGAGAGCCAGGAGGCTCTCATAGTCCACCGGAGTATGCGAGTGGAATCTTTCCCGTCTAACAAAAGGTCGTGCGGCAGACAAAGCCTGTCCGGGATCAGTCGCTGATAGATCAAGATCACACTCTGTTTCGACTGTTGAATGAGCGAGTTGGGCAAACGTATGCGCATATTGCCTGCGCTGGAACACAGACGCTGCGGACGACGGCTCAAGATCATTTGGGTGCGGGATCAAAGCCAAGACCGCAGACAGGGCAAGACTCAGAGGCGAACGGGGCCGGTACATCATTGTCGGCTCAGATGTATTCGAACATGGAACAGAGCAGTTCAATGGTCGATCTCGGCACGGTGGTGATGCCCGTGCCGGAAGAATGGGGAAATAGTTATGAATAAAGTCATAATAGGCATTCAATCTGAAGACATTAGACCATATATGGAACTTACTGCAGACGGATACTTACATTTCGGGCTCGCTTCCATAGGTCCTTACAAATGGTTGAGTGCTGTTCAAGGGTGGTGATGCCAAGGGCACTTGCATGTGCGACTGACTGCCATCGCCAGTGAAGAAGCTCTGAAACATGGAGGGAATTTCAGATTGGAAATCTAGATGCCTCAACCCTGCGCCAGGCAGAGAGAGTTCATCGATTTGGTTGAACATCCCCGGTGCTAAAATTTGATTAGTATATCGGTTTCTTTTTTTTTTTTTCTTTTTTTTCGGGCATGAGGACAATTGACGTACGCTCTTCAAACTCCGGGGGTGAAGGGACAGCATTATACAGAGCATCATCTTCCCTCGATTCTTGTTCTGGTGACAGGGAGGACTTCTCCTTCTTTTTGCGTGGTCCCCCTCGTTTGCTGGGTAGATAAGAGCATTCTCTATCTTTGCTAACACACTAAAGTAAATGTCAGTTCGATGCAATGAACATTGATCAACTCAGCCACAATAAATAAGCTCCCAAAAGCACTCAAAGAACAAACAAACGTACGTTGGCGCATGGCATCTGGCCGCCACACCGTGTTCTTGAAGCCCGACTAGGATAATATTAGTGGAGAAGTTCCCTTTTTTTTTTCTTCCACGGGGTTTGCTCACCAAGGCAGACAGGCTACCTTAACTGGCGGTTTAGCAAACTTCTTGCGAATCGATCGAGGCGCTGCCGAGGCCATCCCGTTATAGTCGTGAAAAGTATCGACCATGGTGATACTTAATCTGGGATCAAATAAACTACAAAACCATTAATTTGAAACTGCACCTCCTGGGTGTCTTTGCAACCAAGTACTAGTTGAAATGGGGCATTCTGCGGCGTAATAAGAATCACAAGTCCGAAAGGGCGCTGATATAGAGACTTCCGTGTGATTGCTTGATCTTCGCAAATCCCGAGCCGTGGGGAGGTTCGGGATTTGCTTTTCGCAACTAAGCAAAGAAGGGACCAAGTTCAACCCTAAATTGGAGAGATGGGGTCAGAATGCAGTGTATATGCAGGATAATCGAAAATGATGCTTCTCATTTTATGGTCTTTTTTTTCTTCAACATAAGACCTCGGGAATGAAAAGAGAGAGAGAGAGAGAGGGAACCCTGATATTTCAAGGTTCGGATGTGAACGTATCGATACGACAAATACCCGTATTAATTCACTGTGGCATGGTAGAGACATGTAATTTTACACAGCTGAAATAGTCGATCACGTGGACCCACCGCTATCAAAACTATTTAATATTAAAGATTTAGTTAGTCTATGTACTTTATCGTGAAGGCTGAACAGGATCTGGGATTCAACATGATCTGTCGATCGAAAAGGTCCCGGCGATCTCTTCCAACCAAGATTCGGAAATAATTCGGAGAGGTCATCAAATCATTGATTCATTCTTTTACGGAGTGGATCTTCAACCAATCGCCAAGCAGCTCATGTTATATGTTGTAGGCTACAATAATGATGGAGTAGATATGATTTGGAATACATTTTCATGCGAGGCATTGTCGATCGATGTCAAACTATCCACAGGGGATGTGCACAATCCGATTCGTCATTACAACATCGACTTAAGCATGAGCCTTACCTTTTCCAAGGGGGATCTTAATACCCGCAATATGCCGTACACTCTCCCAGACACTGTCCCGAACTTTCACAGGGAGCTTGTGTCCCTTCAAAAACTGGTCGATCAACCACATTCCGACCACGAATTCCTCACGCACCAAAAGTCCGATATGTTGGTGATCGACTAAATCCCACACTTGCCCCAAAATCGCCTCGGGCAGGCGACTGCGGGACCAGATTTCCCGGACCACCAGATTGAGAACCATATCCGAAGCATTAGGTGGCCATGGCCCGGTTCCATTGGGTTCAGGAGGGATGAGAAGCCCTTTATTAGAAGCCCACACACCTTCGTAACGTTTGCGTTCCTTCTCGGTGACCTCGCGTCGCCAGCGCTTACGGTCGCCCTCGTTGTGTTTGTGGGGGTGTTTGTGCAGGGGGTTTCTGTGTTTTCGGTGGTCGGCATCGGTGGGTTTCGGCATGCCGCGGAGTGTCATCGGCATGCTCTTCGGTGGACTTGGTGTCCTTGATAGATCACTCTTGGATTGGTGTGGCAAATGTAGAATGGATCGTGCCCCTCGTCGCTGGGGAGGAAGCGGTGGGGGAGCCTTGATAGATGGGGATGCTCGTGTTGATGCCAGGGAAGAGGCGATAATAGCATTGGAGAGGGATTCCTCGCTCATGCCAATCGAGTCATCTATTATGCTGGAGGTACTTGTCGTATGTGACTGACTTGATAGAGATACCTCGCTCGGTGTTGAAGGTAGCTTGGGTATTGCGATGGCTCCATGGTTTCTCATAGACCCTCGTGATGGAGGCACACGTGGTGGAAGCCTTGGTCTCATCTCATCTGGCGGTACAGAAGAATTCTGAGACTCAAAGGAGGGATGGGGGCTCGGTTCTCGACCATCCTGATAATTTAGAGTTGATTTGGATTGTTGGGATGGCGAGCGCCCGTATATAGGCAGATCTGAGTCGGATTTTAAGCCATTTTCGTGCAACATGCGATCCAGGGGGAATATCTCTCCCTTGGGTCGAGCGAAGCGGGGTTGGTGCTGGTAGCTGTCGCTTTTCTGGTGAGGGTGGCACTCGACTCGCACTTCGTGCTGCACCTGCGCCAAGTCTGGCGGTTGTCGACGGAACACTGGTATCCCGCCCAGGGGATCTCGACGCAGCGAGCCGTGCCGCAATTTGGGAGGCTGAGGAGAGGGAGGCGGCTGAGGTTCGTCCTCTCACACTTAATGATGTATTGGCTGGAGGCGAAAGTGGTCTGGCCAATCTCCCAATCTTATCCTTTACGGATCCCACTTCGGGGGCATCGGATCCAGTCCTCTGACGACTTAGAGGACGATGATCACTTGCCATTGCAGTAGAAGGTGTACTAGCCCTCACATTGGTAGCCCTCACATTGGGTGAGGGGTCCCTGGAGTGCTGGAATGCAAGCGTGGCGCCTTGTAGAGCGTCATTCCGGGCCACACCCAACCGCTGGTTCGCGGAAGCGGCCTCGCCATTCATGGAATCGATTCCCCGCAAAATTCGGTAAGTATGCGGGTGATGCGAGTTGAAACAAGGATCATATAAAGATAATCAGATCAAGATGACTAGGATGATCCTTTATATGATTTGTTTTCTTTTTCTTTCCTGAGATGTTTAGGGGGAAATATCGACGGGAAATGGCCGTGCACGCGACCGTACACATTTCTTCTACACAAGTATATGTGTACATCTTACGGAGCACACATATAAAATCAAATATCACAATTAAATCTTTTTTTTTTCCAGATGTTATATCTGTATGATTTCACTCTATTTTATAGTTTTCTAATAATTCGATTGTACTTCGTCAACTCCGCACTGTTTACCCCAGACTTTAATTAACCGAGCCGTCATTTATTCATCCGTTCTCCGCTTTGCTTCCTTTTCCCCCTCTTCATCTGCATTTGCAATGTGACTTACATATCAGCTTGGCCTGGGAAAATGTTATCTGCTTCTCTGAAGCACAATCGGAGCCATGTCGGGTAAAGATGATCCCGAGGATTCTCATGTTAGAACAGAACGGAGATCCGAAGTTCGAGATACAGATCAGAATCCAGACGAACTGGTTGCTGGTCACATTCAATGCTCAGTGTGTAGCAGTACCTTCCGACGACCAGAGCATCTGAAACGACATTTGCGGAGTCACACCAAGGAGAAGCCGTTTGAGTGTGCCCAGTGCGGCCGGCATTTTTCAAGAACGTATGCGCGCTTGGGTTATAGCTATCCTTGCGTCCAGAGTCATATGCTAATCAACCCCCAGTGACACCCTCCATCGACATGAATTGAGTCACCATGCACCAGGTACAGGAGGGAAAGATCGCACGCACCGGATTACCGTCAAAACATTCCGGGCGTGCTTTAGTTGCGCAACGGCAAGAGTAAGATGTAGCGGTGGGACGCCATGTGGACGGTGCGACACTCGCTCGCTCGAATGTCAATACCCCACACAAAGGCGGTCTAAAGCAAAAGACATAAAAGATTCAGAGCAGGAAGCCTATGTCCAGAGCGGCAACCTCAAACCCATGCAGCAAGGGTTGAATTCAGCTTCTAGTCAGAGCCAGTTTTCTATACACCTACAAAATGAGCCGGCATCATCCAAATCTTTGCTCAATGCGCCGTCTACGCCCGGCAGTAACATCACAAAACGAATACCACAAAATGCACACGCCATTGCAGATGCCTCCAATCCTCGTTTCTATGTCCCGAATGAGGTACAAGGGCCGTCCAAAACAATGCCACCAGGGGTTTACCCTAGAGACATCAACCAGGCATATAACTCGGGCTCCGACAACCCCAAATTATTCCCCGTTGGTTTATCCAACAACCTAGACTCTGAAGTAAGGGATATCCAGCCGGGAATGACCAACCCAGCAGGTGACATTGAGATGACCATGGCAAGTAATTCGGGGGTACCACTAGAGTTTGATCCCGCGTTCTTTGGCCAATCTATGCTTTCCACCATCAATTGGCTCCCTAGCGAGTTACTTTCTGGCGATCCTCATGGCCACCCGCAGTCCACCGGTGTCAGCTCGCAGTACAGCCAATCTCTCAGCCCAAGTGCCTACTTCTCTCGGACAACATGGCAACCACCGGTCATCGACCCTGGGCAAACCAGTTCTTTGCAACCAGGGCGCGTCTCCCAGACACCCTCTGTGCAAGTTTCTCTAGGAACCAATATGAGAAGCCCTAATCAATATTCCCACGGTATTAGCGAGCCCTCTCCTCATACCGAGTCAGTGGGTTCCGCTAAGGGATCGGCGGACTGCTATGTCGATGGCGCGCCATTCAGACTCCCAAAGTACGGAAATAAACACACTCCTTGGCCCAGCGAATCTATAGAGCCGGTAGATACTCAACTGCTCATTGAAGATGGCGAGCACCGGTTCAACTTCCCTCTCATTTCCGGACTGCGAACAGATCAGATACCGGAAGATATAACCCGGTTCGCACAACGGATTGAAACCTCCACCTACGATGAGATTTATCGGCACTTTGTTCAACTATGCTGCAATGAAACTCCATTTTTTGAGGTGTTCGAATCGGAGAGATTCCCCACCGTGGATGAATGCAATCAGTTCATCGTCTACTTCTTCGATTCATTTCAGGCCGTTTATCCGATAATACATCTTCATAGATTTGATCCAAATACAAGCCATTGGCTTTTGACTTTGTCAATAGTAGCACTTGGCTGCCATATGTCCCAAATTTCCGAGATGGAGAAGTGTACAATTGCTTTCCACGAGCTGATTCGGCGGGGTATCTATCTTGAGGTGAGAAAGGCGTTCCCACCTCATGCATTCGTTTCCAACTAACTGTTTTGCACTGCCAGAAGGAAAAGAGCCACCCTAATCATGCTTCTCTCGAGATATTGCAAGCTATGCTGTTCAACTGCATTGGACTTCTCCATGGTAGGAGCGAGCGGGAAAAGGCCTCGGCCTTGAGCACTTTTGGTGACTTGGTGACACTCATGAAAACCTCCCGGTTATTGACACCGATGCGAACAAAATTCGATGAGGCGTCACAAGATGCAGCTTGGGCATCCTGGATCCAAGATGAGCTCAGGAGACGCACCGGCTATTGTATATGGGTAAGCTTTGTCGAACAATGGAGCCTTTACATTACTGACGATGATAGCTTGTCGATTGTACTCTTGCATATTACTTCGATGATAGACCTCTGCTCTCCCTAGATGACGGTCAAGCTGCGTTGCCCGCGCACGAGAAGCTATGGCAAGCAACATCCGCAGAGGCATGGAAGCCACTGTGGGCGAAATCATCTGGTAACTCATATTCAGACCCAAAAACAGACCAATCTCTAACATCTACAGCCAACGAATCCTTATACGACGCAGTCCATATCCTCTACATTGAGAAGAGGGTAGTACCTGGGATAGGAGAATTCAGTCACATCTTACTCATCCATGCTCTCTACCACCGAATGTGGGAAGTGGGAGACTACTTCCGTCGCCCATTATCCTTCTGGAACCCGACAGCGAAGAAGCAATCATGCGAGACCGCCATCCCCACAGGTTCAGTCTGGCTCCCAGGAATTCCTTCATACTCAAAATGGCGCAACAGCGCATGCGACTGCCTCGACATCCTCCACTGGACCGCCAACAGCACCGTAGCCAAAACCGCCGGCCTTGAGCACCCAACCATCCTTCACCTCCACACCGCACGAATATTACTCCTAGCTCCGTTCCGCGAAATGCGCTCCCTCGCAACCTCCCTAGCAACAGAAGAGCAGCGCTGGAGCAAACGACATCAGTCCCTCGAGTGGCAGTACATCTGGCGCTGGATGAAACACGACCAATACAAAGCCCGACTTTCAATCATCCACGCCGGCGTCACTCTCTGGCATATCCGTCGCTACTCGACGAATGCTTTCCACGAACCCGTCGCGGCATTCATCGCTGTGCTGACGCTGTGGGCGTACGGATCATGTCATCCACATACGTCCCATGAACCCAGTCCGCGTGCAGAGCCGCTCCATGAACTGAGTTTCATTCATCTTGACCGGCCGTGTGATGATGAGCTTGTGCAGCTTTTTGTGAGGGAGGGTCATGCTATGATAGGGAATGTTACTGGTGTTGGTGATATTTGTGGGGCCGAGGGTCCGGAAAGGGTTCTGCGGGTTGGATGTGAGATTCTTTCGGGCCTGGCGGCGTGGAGTGTTTCGAAGAAGTTCGTGGCTATTTTGACGCGGCTAGCGGAATTAAGCTCGTATCATACCTCTTTGGGAGCAGAATAGTCGGCATGATGCTGAGCATGTCCGATCTTAGTGAGGTCTATGGCAAATAAAGACGTTTCTTATTTTGTATATTAGTGTCTGTACCGGTCTCTTTGTCTATTTATATGTATAACCTTGGCTGCCTGCTATGCCACCATCAGACTACATGGCTCAGAATCCTACGTGGAACTTTGCGCTTTCTTGATTGTTCTATCTAATTATGTTTACTTCAGTCACAAGACACACTCCAAACCGACATCTGACATCTCGGGTAATGTGATCTGATAGCGCCTTCACTTCGTCACCATCCGCCTCTCCAAAGTTGACAATAATAAGAGCGTGGTTATGATAGACTCTAACCCGCCCTATCCGCCTGCCTTTCCAGCCACAGTTCTCGATGAACCACGCTGCTGGAACGATGCTAGGCCCATTTTCCTTGGGGAAAATAGGAGGTGCGGGATATTTGCTCTTGATATACTCGCAAGTAAAATCATCGACGGTAGGATTTTGGAAAAAGCTTCCCGCATTACCCAATTCTCTTGGATCGGGCAGTTTGCGTCTGCGAAGTAGATATACTACCTCACTGACAGTCGGTGTGGTAGGTGTGAGGATGCCTCGCTCACTCAAAACTTGTTGAATCGAGCCGTATGTGGTATTCAATCGATGGTGAGGAGCATTGGTAAGTTTTATACAAGTTTTATTGTTACAGTAGAAATGAATAAATCCTTCAGACGCTTGAAAATGCTGTCTCGATAACCAAATTGACATTCGGCCTTCGTCATGGTACGTGTATTGCCATCCACCAGGTTAACAGTTTCCACGCTTTCGAGAACATCACTGAGTTTACGAGGACGTATGGGGTCAAAACCTCTTTTGGGAGGGGTTTATGCCTGAATGCCTTAATTTAGAACGGCAGAAAAGTTAAAATACCTGAATTACGACCTAGGTAGTTATGTAGTATGTAGGCAGGTTGATGTATTAAATAATTTACAGTATACTGTATTAGGGCGGTGTATAAAGCGGTACTAATTCAGGTATCCAGACATCAACACCCTCCCAAAAAGGGGTTTTGACCCCGGGCCCCTATACGTCTTCGTACTGAGTTCCACCCCATAAGCCCCGATATTTTGAATGGGAGCTGCGCCCACAGTGCCGGGAATGAGGGATAAGTTCTCGATGCCACCAAGGTTGTGAGGAAGACAATAGTCAACCAGCGAGCTCCATGTGACGCCTCCGCCGATCTTGACTGATGTATGCATATCGTCTCGAGAAATGGGTTCAATTCCGAGAATCTCGTTCTTCAGAACAACCCCGTCATAGGACCTCTCAACAAAAAGTAGATTACTTCCCCCAGCCAGGATAACGTGGGGATGGGTTTGGAACAATGGTGACTGAACGAGCTCGTTGAGACTGGCATTCTGGATACGGACGACATAGCGTGCAATCACTTGAATCCTGAAAGTGTTGTAGCATTGCAGGCTGATATTTTCCTCCCAGTGAAAGCTTGACATTTCGGGGGTGGCGGTGTGGATTGTTGGTGCAGGGGGTACATACAACATATATATCTTAGTCTTAGATTCCGCTAGGGACGACAAGTCATTTTCAAATCAGTCACGCGGGCCATACAACAACGCTATTTATGTTGTATGTAGGTACATACATGCATATTCTTGACAAGATCTCCAATTACAGCTCACTGTAGAGCGCCATGGCCCACTGTGGCACACCGATCTGGGTTGAGCTTGTTGTACAGAGATCTGCAATCTGCACGGGGCGATTTGATCTTGGAATTTCATTGTGCGATAAATATTCTCCTTTATAGAAGATACCAAGGGAGCAATTTCCCAATCATACCACATGCGATGACAAGCATCATAGCCATCGAAGGCGGCCACGATGTTTCGGGAGATATACATGTATCTGGGTCAAAAAATGCCGGGCTAGCCCTCATGGCCGCATCTTTACTGGCGTCCGGGCAAAGCACACTTGAAGGGATCCCGCCTGTGTCTGATATTGACAGCTTGGGTCGGATTTGTCAATACTTGGGCGCGAATATCATACACACGTCTGATTCCTTGCAGATTGATACAATGAATCTAGGCAGTCTAAATGTCCCAGACCGGCTCACGCGATCATTACGCGCTTCAATTTTGACATTGGGTCCCCTCATTGCGCGTTTCGGGTTTGCAAAGATATGTCTCCCGGGGGGGTGTTCGATCGGAACACGGCCAATCGAGGAACATCTGAGAGGATTGGAGAAAATGGGAGCTTGTATCAAAGTCACGGAGGGGTCTATTGAGGCTTATGCTCCTTCGGGATTACATGGGGCCACCATTTATATGCAGACCCCATCCGTGACAGGAACGATGAACTTGATGATGGCAGCATGTCAAGCCTCCGGAGTGACGTATATCTACAATTCAGCCCGTGAACCCGAGGTGACAGATCTGGCTCACTGCCTCATCAGCATGGGTGCGATGATACAAGAAGGAGTGGGATCCGATCCTATCACCATTTTCGGCTCTGATAAGCCCCTCCTCCCCTACCGATACAGAGTCATGGAAGACCGAATCGAGGCAGGAACATTTCTGATTCTCGGAGCAATGGCTGGAAATCCTCTCGCAGTGCATGGATGTACTTCTAAATACCAGACCGCATTGATAGAAAAACTGCGTGCAATCGGTGCTCAGATCGACATCAGGAAAAGTTCGGTAATTGTCCGCAAGGCTATATGTCCCGTAGCCGTGGACATCCAGACGGGCCCATATCCTGCCTATCCAACAGACCTCCAACCGCAATTCATGGCATTACTCTCGATCGCGCGGGGCACGTCCCGGATCACTGAGATGGTCTTCGAGGATCGCTTCAATCAATCTGCTGGACTGATCGCCATGGGAGCGGCTATATGCGTTGACGGGGAGGACGCTGTGATATCGGGTGTGGGAGGGCTATCTGGGAGCATGGTAACTGCTACAGATTTACGGGCTGGTGCTAGTCTAGTTATCGCAGCCATCGTCGCCAAGGGGATCACTGTTATTTCAGGTGCTCAGCATATCGACCGGGGGTATTATGGGCTACAGAGAAAGTTGGAGAAAATCGGCGTGATTATGACGCAGTCTCATGGTTTTGATGAAGGAGCCGGGAAAGTAGACATTCGGATGGCGGTTCATGCTCTCTGCTCAAGGGCGTAACATCGTGGACGACTTTTCACATCGTTGTCAGAGGGTTCAGTGGTAGCTAGTTATATAGTACCATTTACATACCCTACAAGCTTTACCTTGTTACCTTGTTACCTTGCAACTATGTCATTCGATGCAACTCAGTTCATTCATACCAACTGCCTCCCTTAGGGATTCGCTAAGCCCTACAGAAGACGGGATGTCATCGTTTCATGTGAAGTTCAAGCTAATAAGTAAGTGTTCTACAATAAGTATAGCTGGTCGGAGGAAAAATAAGTGGGGTCATCCCTTATCTTATCAGCAGTGCAGCCTAATCATCTGGGGTAGTTCAACTTACAACTTTTGTTTCTTAACTTCCCCAAACATGGATTCCGACGAGATTCCGGGGCAGGATCTGCTGAAGCCAGAGAAAGAAGAAGAACTAGACGAAAAGTGAGCCCTTAACTAATTACAGTGAGGTTTTGGGTAGACCACTGATAGTAGCTGGCAGATACCCCAACAGACCTCACAACTGGGCCCCGACATTGCCATTCCACGATCTGTATCTCAACCTATTCAATCCACTAAGTGAGCTTAAAAAGAAGCCGCCAGGGCCTGCTCTAGCTCGCCGAAAAGTTGGCCCTCACGGAAAAGGTGCTACGAGTCTCAACCCGTTCGAGCGCCGGCGCGATGTGATTGAGCGCTTCATTTCGCGTTGGCGCAAGGATGTCGGCGACGACATTTACCCCGCCCTTCGACTGATTCTTCCCGATAAAGATCGTGATCGACCTATGTACGGGATTAAGGAGAAGGCCATCGGGAAGATGCTTGTCAAGATCATGAAGATCAACAAAGAATCAGAAGATGGATACAATCTTATGAATTGGAAGCTTCCAGGCCAGGGTGCTACCACACGTATGGCTGGTGACTTTGCTGGAAGATGCTTTGATGTTCTCTCGAAGCGGCCTATGCGGACCGAGCCGGGTGATATGACCATCGACGAGGTCAATGAGAAGCTGGATAAGCTATCGGCTGCCTCGAAGGAGGATGAACAGCTTCCAATATTGACGGAGTTCTACCGGCGGATGAACCCCGAAGAGCTTCTGTGGCTCATCCGCATTATACTTCGGCAGATGAAGGTTGGTGCTACCGAACGAACACTCTTTGATGTTTGGCATCCCGATGCCGAGAATCTTTACAGCATCTCTAGTAGTCTGAGACGTGTTTGCTGGGAACTGCATGATCCCAATATCCGGCTTGAGGGAGAGGAGCGCGGTGTCGCGTTGATGCAATGCTTCCAGCCGCAGCTAGCCCAATTCCAGATGCACTCATTCGAGAAAATCATTGCCCGTATGAAACCAACAGAAGATGACAATGTGTTTTGGATTGAGGAGAAAATGGATGGTGAGCGTATGCAACTCCACATGGCGCCTGACGATTCAACCAAAGGCGGTCGGAAATTTGGCTTCTGGTCGCGCAAAGCGAAAGAATATACCTATCTGTATGGAAACGGGATTTATGATGAGAACGGTGCTCTGACAAGGCATCTAAAAGATGCTTTTGCGGATGGAGTACAGAGTATTATTCTCGACGGCGAAATGATCACCTGGGATCCTGAACAGGACGCCATGGTTCCCTTTGGCACTCTCAAAACCGCGGCGCTGGCGGAACAACGTAATCCTTTCTCAAATGGCCCGCGGCCCTTGTTCCGTGTGTTCGATATCTTACATCTGAATGGACGCGATCTAACGAAGTATACCCTCCGTGATCGCCGCAATGCCCTGGAGAAAACCGTCCGACCTGTCCATCGTCGGTTTGAAATTCACTCTTACGAGGAAGCCACTACCACCACAGAAGTTGAATCAGCTCTGCGGAAGGTCATTGCTGAAGCATCAGAAGGTCTTGTATTGAAGAACCCGCGCTCTCCATATCGACTGAACGAACGCCACGATGACTGGATGAAAGTCAAACCAGATTATATGACCGAATTTGGAGAATCACTTGACGTTGTTGTGATTGGCGGATACTATGGCTCTGGCCATCGAGGAGGTGCGCTGTCCAGTTTCCTCTGTGGACTACGTGTCGACGACAGCACACAAGCAGCGGAGAAATGCTGGTCCTTTTGTAAGGTCGGTGGCGGGTTTACTGCTGCTGACTACCAGGAGGTCCGCCACCATACAGATGGCAAGTGGAAGGTGTGGGATGCAAAAAAGCCACCGACTACTTTTATCGAGCTGGCGGGTGGAGACGCCCAGCATGAGCGTCCAGATATGTGGATCAAACCATCTGACTCGATTGTTCTGTGTGTGAAAGCTGCATCTGTCGCAATCAGTGATCAATTCCGCATGGGATTGACGTTGCGCTTTCCTCGCTTCAAGAAATTGCGCAAGGACAAAGACTGGAAAAGTGCGCTCTCAATTCAGGAGTTCCTTGACCTGAAGTCCAATGCAGAGCAGGAACATCGGGAGAAAGATTTCTCTGTCGACAACTCTCGTAAGAAGCGAGTGAAGAGGACCACCAAGAAACCGCTCACGGTTGCTGGATATGACGAGAATGTCGATGCCCAGTATCTTGGGCCTTCTGGGCATGTATTTGATGAGCTTAACTTCTGTATGTGGCTTGATGGTGTTCCCTTCCTGTCATACCGAATACTAACATGATGGCTTTCCAGTCATAATGACCGAGTCGACCATCCCAGAAAAGAAGACAAAACTTCAACTGGAACAACTCGTGAAGGCTAATGGTGGCAAGATCTATCAAACCAGGACGGCCGCGGTAGACACGCTCTGTGTTGCCGAGCGGAGTAAGCTTCATTTTGCACAAATAAAATAAGCACAAGCTAATGTTTTGACAGGAACGGTCAAAGTAGCTTCGTTACAAAAGAGTGGAGAGCAAAACATCATTCGACCATCTTGGCTTATCGACTGCGTCAAACAGAATGAAGTAGATGCAGGTCTGCCTGATCTTCTCCTCCCGTTCGAGCCACGGTAAGTTTTGACAGCTAAAAGAAATGCATCCATGTGGAGTTAATATTCATCAACCTCTATAGACACATGTTTTTCATGACAGAGGACAAAGAGGAAGAAGTTACAGCAAACGTCGACAAATTCATGGATAGCTATGCCCGTGATACAACCGTCGACGAGCTCAAGGATGTATGGCACCTCCAGAGAAATAGCGAGAAACAACCACGACTTTGGCTAACATTTATTCGACCTTGCAGATATTCAAGCAAATGGAACAAAACCAAGAACAGCCCGACCATGCCCCGGACCCGGAAACCATTCAGAGGGTCGAGGCTCGCATCCAGGAAAAGGTAAACGCTGGTTACACAGTACCCTGTGGATGGCTTTTCCGAGGCTTGAAGCTCTACTTCTACTCAAATGGGGATCAGCCGGACGAACCAGCCTTCCGAGAACTGAGAAAGGAGGACCAACGCCTCCAGTTCGCTCGCAACACAGCCCGGTTCGCAGGCGCCGAGATTGCCAGCTCATTAAAGAGCTCGGGCACCACACATGTGATAGTTGATCCGGAGACTTTGTCTTCAGCGGACATATCATCTCTCCGGAAATCTCTGACCGAGAAGCCGGGTGCAAAAATGCCGCATCTTGTTAGCGTCGGCTGGGTGGAAGAATGCTGGAAAAATGGCACTTTGCTAGATGAAGAGAGTAAGTTGTAACATGCTTTCCGTCTTTTTGGCCTTTCGGAACTTTCTAACATGTGTTCTGGTGGTAGGATTCCCAGCTCCGCGATGAACCGTGAGAGCTGAGTTCGATCGCGTAATGAATCATGCCTTCCTTTCATTTTTTTCAATATCCTCTTTTTGGTCGCCGGACATTTCCATGTCTATTCAAAGTGAGCCAGTCGAAATCAACAATAAGTTACAATAAGTCACATTATCTGACTTTGCTTTGGCCAGCCAGCGAGGCTATATCAAACTGGAGAAATACCGGCGTAGTCGAAATGACCTACCTCTTAAACCAATAACCCATTTTTTTTGAGTAGAAACGCCGTATCATTGTAACCTTGCAGCTATTATGATGGCTAAAGAGCCCAATATTAAATGACCGAGGCTCATCGGGCCACGCGTGATCTCATGTCATGGCCACGTGGGATGCATGATGATGTCACAATACGGAATGTCCAACCTTCCAAGGTTGGAAAGTCAATCTAAGATTACATAAACAAGAGTTTATGTTGTACAAGGTACTCGAGTAGGATCTACCCAGTATGCTCCCAAGGCAGTCTTTTTGGCGTATTTTCTGGTCTTATAACTAGAACGACGAACAATAACTACATGAAGCAAGCACGTCCTACATAAGAAAATGAGAGTTAGATCAATGGCTAACATCAGTCTCAAAACTCCAGGGCTAGTTGCACGCATACTTTCGTGAACCCTAATTGCCAAGACGCGCTAGTCTATAATGGGATTTCCCCATAACTAGTTAGTACACAGTACATACATGTATGTATCGTAGGGCCTGTATTATGTATTCTACAGATGCTATGCTTCCACTCCTTACGTCGTCGTTGCTGAGTTGCACTTTTTCGTGTTACCGCCAAGGTACTCGCTGCGGGGGGCATCTTGAGATGAGGAAACATCAAATGTATAACACAAAATAGAGCTTCCTATCTGGAGGCCAATCCCATCTCCGTGAACAGTCCAACGATCTCAGTCACGAGGCTATTCTCGAGTCGAAAAGGTTCGGCTTCTTGAATACCAACGGGTCCAACACCATTCACGATGTCAAGCATACTCGTGATAAATGACGCAAATACTTCTTGAGCACACGTTGACACAAGCGAACCGTTTATCGGAGCGGACCAAAGGCTGGATGTCTCAGAGCCTGGACTCTGCGACAACTGCGCAACTTTCCAACCAGAAAAGCGAACCCGTGGTGGGCTTCCGGGCTGCGCAGCTGACGAAAATATCATGATGTACTTCACATCCTTTTCGCCCGTCTTTGTCCACATATTACGCGTCTCCACTGTGAGCGGGTGTATGGTGAAGATTGTATTCAGTGATAATGTTGATGTCATCACCAAGCCATATTCACAGGTCTGGTTTCCTGGCCTGGTCAGTTGGGACGATCCGCCGTGCCTGAATATCATCAGCTGTGGATCTCTTGAGACCAGTCACTGTGTCTTCGGTTTCTACTGCTGGATCAGACTTCAGCGACCAGACCCACAGTCCTAGTATCCCTGAAATCGTGATCAGGATCGTGAACAACCTCTAGAATCTTTGGACGGCCGAAGACGCGCGCAATGCCACCACTGTTGTAGAGCTCACACACGTCCCGACTCGTAGAGGAGCACAGTTCAGCCTCTGCGTTTCCCGCTCCTTCTTGAGCTCTGCCGATAAAGGCAGGTAGCGAGGGGGTCCCCACACACACGAATTGCAGAGACGACCGCTGTGAGGATGTTCATTGGCGCCATTGCGAAAATGAAATAATCAATTGCAGTAATGCTCTCGCTGAGGTACTGCTTCGTTATCTGTCCACCGAAGAGGGATAGAAACGGCGCGAGATCGGTTGCAAGATTGTTCGAAAAGTCGTCCCAGCCATCTGCGCGAACAAGTGGAAGAGCGATGAGGATCGTGAGAAGAGTTCTTGCGGACATCTCAGAAGATGCGCGCGACGAGGATTACGAAAAGAATATATACGGGCCTTTCAGTGAATGTGCGCAACGAGAATGTGGACATCTCAGTAAGTGCAGGACAAGGCCTTGGACAGATCGACACCGCCGGGCTGTAAAATATTAAGTGCTCATCCAGCCATGTCTTAATAAGACATGGGGCTGAAAACCACCAGCTTGGTGCTGCCAAGAATATCTAGTGCTCGTTGAATTTCCCAAGCGCGCTTGACGATGCATTTCAATTCGCCGCACTCTTCTCGATGCCATACTTCTCTGCACTTCTCTGGTTTCAATAGTTATCTGCATACTGGTACATGTTGATACCCGACGTGTCCGCGATACGTACCTGGGCACAGCCCAGTATGATACGGATTGTTCTAGCCAATACATGTTGGCTTAGACTAAGAAAAAGTCGGGGCTGGTCGGCTGACAGGCCGAATGTGATGATGAGCAGGGTCACGAGTAACTATATAAGCAAGCAAGGTATGTCTAGGTGTGTCGCCCAAGTGTAAGTCATTATCCGTCCTAGTATCGGCTATAGTTAATTCAGAGGAGGCCCCAGATTATCACTTGGCTACGCTTGCCATTTCTCCAGCTCCTCATGTTTGACTTGTTTGCATTATTACCCCTTACAGTGACGATACATGGAGTCGTGACCTTGAATGTAAGATACCGTACGGAGAACAAAGGATATTACAGGCATACCAATAGTCCGAATCTAGTCCTAATATGGTATAGTATATTTAGCATTAGGGTTCGAAAAACAATCGAGAAGATCGACTTTCCCATATATTAGCCACGAGACAAAAGAAACTTGATGTGTTCAAGATTTGATATGAGTTGAATAGATATCTTAGGTAGTGATCGAAAGATCGATCCGAAAATAAAAAAAAAAAAAAAAGCAGCCATAGAAAAAGCATAGCGCTGTCAAGCTAGAAATGGGGGTATGTAACAAGAGAGAGAAAATATGTCACGCCGAGCAGGAAACCGTCCTAATCCAACGCCTTGCTTGCAGAGGATAACCAAAGATAAAAGCAAAAGTAAACAAAAATTTATGTACTGAAGTGAAGTGACCAAAAAGGGAAATGTATCGTGCCATATCTTGCGCTCTGCGCTAAGACAGGCATCCACCAAAATCTTTATTTCACTGGGCTGAGGCGCCCACCCACCGGGACGGAACGGCGTTATCATCTCGATCATCGTATTGTCCCGATAAGTGGCAATTGGTCTTGCGCGCTGGCAGCCAGATTCTCGCACGGGCGGGGACGTCGTCGCGGAGTTTGCCACTTCGTCGCATGTTCATTTCAAGAACGACCACGCGCAAGAAATCGCTGTTCTCCCGAATTTCACGCTGGCGTGACATGGATGGGACTTCCGGGTCAAAGGTGATGTATTTCTGGTCCTTGCTCGCGATGTGGAAATGGTTTCGCCGGTTCCCACGGCCGCCGGCTCGACGATATGTCTGCATTTGGATCGAAACGGGGCACGTATTGGAGGTTTGTGGCTTGTCGTGGGGATGATCATGATAGACATACATCTCTGCCGGTGACATCGGCGTTGGGTTCATGGGAGATGGATTCAAGTAGCGTCGTAGTGCTGGAGAAGGTGTTTCTTGCATCGGCAAAGGACGGCGATCATCGGTCATCTCTGGTGTGATGGTGAAGAGAGACCGGGTGAGGAAATCCTCTGGTTGAACGGAAGGTGTGGCAAAGGTCGAGACTGACTGGGCAGCGGATTTGATGGCCCGTAACGATGCTGTGAGGTTCGACTTGAAAGTAGATCCGAGGCGCCCGAATGATGCAGCTCGCTTTGCGGGTACTGTGTCGGGTGTGGTGGGCTCATTGTCGTTCTTGATTTCGATGAATTCACATTCATCGAGTTCGGTTACAAGCAGAGGATGGTCCAAAGCACACTCCTCGCAATTCGAATACCGAGGCTGTCGTCTCTCCGTTGGACTTCGATGGCTAGAAGGGCTTGGCGGCGAGAGAAGACTGGAGGGTGATGCCAGGTTATGATCTAATGACGGTGTCGAATCACTTGATGTTGACCTCACTGAAAGTGGTGATTCGTGCTCGGAATCATTGCAAGGCAGGTGTTTCTCGTTATCGTTATCGTTATCGGGCGGGCTGAGAAGGATGTCGAGAGGCGAGTAGGCGGTCCCATCCAGGAAACTATCTTCTTTCGACTTGATGTCTTCCTGCAACATGCGCCTAAAGTCCTCTTCATGATTTCCGCGAGGTAATTTCCGAGGTCTGCGAGTGGTCCAGTTTCGTCGCGGGACGGGAATGGCCGTTGCATCTAACATCGAGGTGAATGACGTAGGAACAGGGCGGTCATTGGACGAGCTAGAGGACCGGCGAGAGGATTCCGAGGTTTTGGATAAGGTACGTGGACGAGTATCTCGACGTGCTGACAGAGTCCGCGATCCACGCTTTGGAGGAATTACCACTGGGATAGTGTTCATTGATCCGCAGGTCTCAGCGGGAGTGGGGGGACGAAGACCAGAACGATCCGCTGGGGTGAATGGCTCCGTCCCATGAGACTGAAGTGGTTTCGGCGGCGCCGAGCTGAATAGAAATGCTCTTGGGACCATCATGTTGAGAGTTGTTTTACCACACGAGCACAGTTGCTACCGAGGCCTTGACCGGATGAAGCGCTCTGGTCGAGTGTCTGAGCGAGATACATGAAGGGGAAAATTGTGGGAAGGGAGAAGCTCCCAAGAAGTCAGATGAGAGAGGACCGGCAACCAATCCGAGGATGTATGTGTTGGTCCAAAGAAATGCCAGGAAAGCAGATAGGGCCGTGAGACAAGGGTATGCAGGCACGCACGCGAGCGGATAAGGTTACAGAGAAGGGCGATAAGGTAGAAAATAAATTTAGGAGGATGGATAGTAGGTAGACGAGTATTAAAGGATCAGAAAAGAGGATAATAGGAAGAGAAAGAGACATAGAAGTCAATTAAGATAGAAAGTGAGAGAGATTATAATGGGGGAGAAAGTAGTGATCTCAGATAGATAAGCCGTATTGGGCAGGTAAACGCATGTAAAGATCACGGGAGGTGTAGGACAGTAATTTATTTTACGTTGTAGTTGATTGGTTGTACGGGGGACAATGCCGGGATCCGGACTGTGTTCGGTGATTGAAACGGTATTTCTGTACTCCCTCAATACCATTCAAATGTTACCATTACTCATGGAACATTCCGCCGGTGGAGTCCGGAAGGAAATATTTTTCTTTATATTTTTAGTTAATTTTATTATTTTTTATGACAGATAGTATATCACTACTTACAATATACAAGATATATACCCTTACAACGTATGATTAGCTCAATGTAGTAAGACATACATATATATCCCGTATATATATATGCAGTATAGATAGATATGTATGAAAACAAATCTCAGCCATCTCAACCTTTCAGATCAGTTGTTGAATAAGATATGTGGGCCGTTTAAGGTTGCTTTTAGTGCGGTGCGGGCTGATGCACACCGTTCTCCCCAGAACTAAGACTGCAAAAAAAAAAAAAAAGGAAGATCGATTTTCACCTTTTTATAGTTTGGACTGATCTTGTTAATGTGCTTATATTTTACGGGAAAAGAAATGATAAACATAAATCATATATAGTTGTATCTGAGTCACTTTTGATAGATCCGCAGGAGCTCCGAGGCTCACTCCGGTTCCTTCAGATTTTAAGGGGAAAAATAGAAAAATATTAAAAAAAGGAGCGGGTGGCTGCAGTGTCCCAAAATGTCAAGTCAAGGAGACCCTACGTGGCTAGTGGACCGCCTTTAGCGAAAATAATTGCATTAATAATTGCGGTGAAGCCCCCTATTTTCTTGGGGATTTCCTTTTCCCTATTTTCTTCCTTATATTGGTGGCTTGTAATCATGGCTTAATAATTATATTTCGACTCATCGCACTTCCCGGTTTGGATCTTTGCTTCCGACACACTCCGTAAACAATTGCCTATTTTAATAATATTCGATGTCAACTGTGTTATACATGCAAATATCGAGATAACTACAACATACGGAGTACCTAGGTAGGTCTTGAAAATCAAAACAACCTTGAGACCCACCTACATTGTTACCTAAACATCCAATTTGACAGAATTTCAATAGATCTGAATTACAAACAAACATCAAAAATATCCACAATCCCAAAAAGCAAAGTTAAGACGTGGCTGGTGGAGCGCCTTTAGCGAGGGTAATTGCGGTGAACCCTTATACGAGGTATAGATGTACAACATATACCATGTTGTTTTTTTGTCTTATTGTGAGGTTAGGCAGTCATACATGGATGGTTTAATTGATTTGGCCTTATCTATTCGGTCACGTACTTGATTTCCTCTGCCACTTCTTGGCGTTCCTGTTGAAGCGATCACGTGACTGGCATGTGAATGGCCACGCGATCACACTTTCCCAGGACTTCTATAGTTAGCTAGCATTCTGTTAGAGAGTCTACAGATATGTAGGGTCTGCAACGTGAGGAGGGAGAGAGAAGGAAACTGTTCGTTATCTACCATTGAGAGGTTGATGCCTGAGGCACCAAATGTGGGCCTAAGGCCACCACAACACGTACTACAACAAGCCTCGATGGGGCCTCACTATAGTTCCTCATTGTTTTTACGCTTGAGGTATGTCCGCAAGGTGAAATTTTCACAGTTACGGAGTAAATAGTTCGAACTATCAAGCACCGGATCAAAATGAAGGAAATTAATCCCTCATGCTAACACGGAGGAGAGCCTTGGCTACGCCCAGTAGTAATTGAGTACGGGGATATCGGATGATAGAAGAAATTTTAGTAGAAGTAACAGAAAACGAGATCGCACCCTGCGAGAAAGATTTGTGAAGTACAATGGGGGCCTTCCATTTCAATCGGAGCCCTCTCTGGCTTTTTGGCGATCCGAACGAAGCCCTACGAAACATCTGTCATCACTGTCATGAACTCTCTGAATGATGATCGAGTACGTCCTCATATGGTTGAAACTTCAAATGAAGTACGCCGGGAGTTTGGCCTAGTAGACCAGAAGTGGGTCGCCGATGGAAATGAGGCAGTCTATGTCCAATATTGGTTGGATCAATGGTTCCCAAACCGGCTTCAGCATATTGGAACAACAAATATCAACCGGGCCACGGGCCAGATAGCTGACATGACGGGATCCAATGTCACACCTACTATCGAGGCTCAAGTCGGATGTAAAGATTGACACGGATGATCTGGACTGAAGCTGAGTAGGTAACCATGTGAATTGATAGATATATATATCTAGTCCATACAAGATGCCTTTTACATTTTGCTTGAAGGGCAATGAGATTTGATGACAAAACAATTTCGGTCGCAGAACCGACAATATGCAGCTATTGAACTTGGGTCTAGTTAGTTATTGTAGTATTTAAGTCCCACAAATTTATAAAACATCAGTACCGTCGGGTCTCATCGAATATCTGTCCTTCATATAAGCCATGTCCTGCATATCCGACCACACCTCGAACAACGAGGGCAGGGAACACTTCATCCACCCTGGAAATGACTCATATGGATCTACCTCCAACGCCTCGACGAGTTTCACATAATGACGTCTCTCCTGTTCGTATTTCGAGTCCTCTGGAAGGGGAGCGTTTTGTAACGTTTGAAAACTTTCTTCGTCAATAACAATAAACATGCGATAGCCAGGAAACATATCGAGCACATCACGCTTAGTTGCCTCGGCCCTAAAATGCTCGCGGAGCTGGTCTATCGATGCTCCGTCGAACTGGGAAGCATCTTCAATGACCCGTGGCTGGTAATTGGGCCAGATTTCATCCCAGGGAGCGATTTTGAACTTATTTGCCCTGGAGTTGTACTGACGGGAAGATTCGTAATAATTGTAGAATTCGTCTTTCATGTACTTCGTGGTGAGGTCGACCATACGCGGGAAAGCGGCATTGGATTGGGGAGTATAGGTCGTCCGGTAGATGGTGTAGCCCCAGGTGGGCTCAGAGTAATGGAGCCATTCATAGATGTTACGAATAGAACCTGGAAGCCAGTGGCATTGCTTCATCGGCTTTCGAAGTAGCGACATGTTAGGTCGACTTTGGATGTTGTGGTTTAGATGGGAGTTGTGGACGGAGAAAAGTCCAGCCTCATTGGAACCTTAGAAGGACCGCTTTATAGTCCCCCTCAGGGTTGTGAGCAGGTTTATATCAAATTTTCTATCCCCCCTTACAATACCCTACCCTACTTGTACTGGTCCCTGGTCAATCCAGTGTCTCCAGCATAAATTATCGTTAGCTCCTGGGCATCATTCCCACATATCTTGGCATGTTCGCATTCGAATTAGGGCCATGGACCGTCCCTTTTCTCGTCGTTAGTATCGGCATGACCGACCGGATACTTCTCAACCCCTATCTGTGCACCCAATCCGGTACAAGCATATCTAGTAAATCTCCACCCCGGAACCTGCGCCTGGAACATCTCATCGATATTTTTCAGCGACCTCCCTTTCGTCCTAGTTACAAAAAACCACACAAAACCCAGCGCCGCAACCGAGAACGCCCCATAGATAAACGTCACAGGGCCACCGATACTAACCTGCACATAGGGGTTGACAAATTTGATCGGAACGGACGTCAAGAAGCTACCCATAGAAGCGAGAAAGATGGTACGCTCATGCAACTGACCCGTTCCTACTTCACCGGTGACGATCCAGCATCCTGGTCCCCAAGTAAAGCCGTAAATGCAGTACCAAAGAATCAAAAAGGCTGCACAAGCATTCTTGGCTTGTAGGGATAGGTTGGCTACAATGCTACTTTATTCGACAGCACCATCCGTTGATATCATTGTCGCTGCTAGTCCGATCGAGCCGAGAATCAGTGACCAACGAGTTGATCGAAGGTTATGAGTGTGATGATGTGGCGGCGAATGAGCATCCGTTGATTAGGACGTTCGTTCGGAGGGGACCCGGGAACCGAGTTATTGCATGAAAGTCACGATGAAGTTTTGGACAAATGAGACAGTTTGAGCTTGCTGTAGGATTTGAACGCCCATGCATGCGATTGTTCGGGGAAGGTTGGTCCCTTTGAAACAATCTAAAAGGGAGGTAGCTTTATGAAGTTCTCTTTGTTCTTCGATTTGGAGTTTGAGTATTTAGACTTCTTGTGCAATGTTGTCTTTTTGGTAGAGTCTTCTCATTATCTCTTCTGCTTCTTGGTATATGTGCTTGTAGATGAGGTAACGCGGTGGTTCGGGAAAGAATGGTAACGCTATGAGGTATCCAAGTGGAACGAATAATTAACAGCAGGCGACGATACTATCTATTATTTTAGCTATATCTAGACAAAAGGATGAGAAATAAGGGTCTTTACAGATATTGTCATTTATCTGTACGATTCCGTGACAGGTAGACTACCAAACGTGGCAATGAACACCGAGTGAAGTGAAGAATGAGTAGAGCGCAAGGAATACCCCTAGCAAAAAGAGTTAGATATGGCCACAAGAAAGGTCAATGACAGTAAAACATGACAAACCTCGAACACGTGGTGGCGAGCACTCAGATAGATAAGTTGGAACAATATTTGAAGCGAGTCCAATACCAGAATAAATAATGATTCACCAACAACAATCTGCCAAAAAGAAGCCACAGCGCTGGCTTCCAGCCAGCACAACGATGAGTAGGGACAGGACCAGGAACCTAGCCTTGCGACCATATTTGGAGGCAATAATGGAGCAATGATGCAGCCTAGAATGATACCAGCTGAACCGGTGCCAGTTCCAACAGACAGCTTTTCCGATGGAATGCTCCATTCATCCAATGTCGGACTGTGTGAGCCATATCTGCTACCCTAAAGGTATTCGCCAACATCACTGCTCAAATACTACAACAGTTGAAATCATCAACGCCGATTCCACTCGACTGGAGCTGAGTCCATGGATTCGTGGTGTTTGGAATCGTATACGCCCCTTTCATCTCATTGTGGCAGCGATCTCTGGACGAGACCTTTCCGACTCAGCTCGCAGTCCAGTCTCCGAAATGAAACGAGAAGAAGTCCCGAATAAATTCTATGGTCTTTCCAAGGTTGTTATATCGATACACGTGACTGAAGCCGTGCTGGTATTTACTCTGAGAACTTGAGTCCGCCCTCATTAAAGCGGCAACTCAAATTGGTAGGATAGAGCCGGAGACACAAACATCCATGTAACCTCAATCCCTCTCCCTATGTAACCCACCGAAGGCTTGAATTTTTTCAAAGTGGAATCCGAAACATGTACGGAGTATCGGAGATAATATCCTGAGAATTACTTGGCATGCATCTAAATAGATTTACCATTTTCTATAGACAATTACAACGATATAATCATATAGAATGCGGCTAGAATACATGATCAGATGTTTTTGTAGATGCTCAGCCCCCCCACCTGAAGACATTAGTCAGCCGCTTATCGAAAATGGACATCCCAGCACCTGCACAGCCATCCAGAGGCCGGCGATAACCACATCTTGTCTCGTCTTGCTTGCATCCTATCATTTCGAGGACGTCAACAATCCCCAATCTCACCAAATTTTGCACTGAGCTTATCCCCATCTCCACTGCGGGTCATTGCAATCGTGGGGTATTCCATTCCGTTCTACAATTGCCATCAGGCCTGTGTAGATATTCAAGTGTAGCTGGTGCGTTGATATTTCCTTTTTTGTAAGGCGCAATCTCCAATCTTAGCGCCTGACTAGACGGACCGGATCGCCATGGATGGTCCGGAAAGACTAACATGCCGACATAGCCACCGTGTGCACCCTCGATCTAGCAAGCCATCATGTTTTATTAACGAGCTCTGTACTCTAAAAGATGGACATCCCATGTCGAGGTTTGGACCAGTCACCGGCAAACACGACACTAGGCATGCGAAGAAACCCCGCGGAGAAACCGTCATACTCATTTCTTAAATCGCACCTATCAAAATATTTGAAATTATGAGCGCCCAACCGTCCAAAAGACGATGCGTCAGCACAGCCTGTGTCGCCTGCCGCAAAAGGAAATCAAAGGTTGGACTTTCATATTCTGGTACCTCGGTATCGAGATCTCACATTACTAAAAATATCTGCGTGTTAGTGTGATGGGAACCTGCCCAGCTGTGCAGCTTGCTCCTCAGTATATCACACACCTTGTATGTACATCTCTTTTACAAAAGAGCAATACCATCATTGCTAACCCTTCATAGGTGTATATGATCCGAACTCGGATCACCGCCGCAAAGGTGTCTACAAGAAAGACACTGATACATTGCGGACCCGGAACACCACCCTACAGACATTAATTCAGGCAATATTAAACTACGAAGAAGCAGATGCTTTCGAATTAGTGCGTCAGATTCGCTCTTGCGACGATCTCGAAGATGTAGCCACTTCGGTGATCGCCCAGGAGAAGGGTCTCATGTCTGCGGACAAAGCCGCAAAGGAGTCTGCCGCCAGCAATGAGAACTTAGCCGAGATAGACCAATTCGAGTCAGAGCTGGCTGGCAAGATGAGTGAGCTCATGCTTGACGGTTCTCGCAAATTTATTGGAGGTACCTCGAACCTCATCTTCTTGCCGCCAGGTTCCGAGCTGCACGAGTCTGCTTCGATTCAAAACAACCTCCTCGATGCCGATGATCAAACACACGCTGTAAGCCGGTGGACTGAAGTCACAGACGACGACTCCCTAATTGGCCATCTGATGACCATGTACTTTACATGGCATTATCCCTTCTTCACTACGTTGTCCAAGAATATGTTCTATCGGGATTACATCCGCGGTGTTTCCAGTTCATATTGCTCTGCGTTACTCGTCAATGCTATTCTAGCTCTGGGTTGCCATTTCAGCTCATGGCAAGGTGCCTTTGATGATCCCCAGAATCTTGCAACAGCCGGAAATCATTTCTTCAGAGAGGCGAAGCGACTCGTTTTAGAAAATGACGAACATGAGAACGCAAAGCTATGCACTGTGCAGGCATTCGCGCTTATGTCTGTCCGAGAGGCGGGATGTGGCCGTGAAGGAAAAGGCTGGGTCTATAGTGGTCTCAGTTTCCGCATGGCTTTTGATCTAGGGTTAAATCTCGATTCGGCAAATCTTGGGCCGCACAGTCTTAGCGACGAAGAGATTGATGCTCGGCGGATTACCTTTTGGGGTTGCTATCTCATAGACAAGTCAGTCTCCATTGCCTTGATTATCTCTAACGCCCCTCTAACACTCTACAGATGCTGGTCAAATTACCTTGGTCGTCAACCCCAATTGACCTCAACCAACGCTAACGTGCCCAAGTTTGATGTGTTGCCACAAGAAGAAATAGAGCTATGGTCGCCCTACACTGATTCTGGAGTTGGTCACGAGCACACGCAACCTTCACGAACCAGGGCCGTTGCGCTCCAAATATCCAAACTGTGTGAGATCAGCGGAGATGTACTTGTGTTCTTCTACCACCCAACCGAACTTGAGAGTTCCCAGCCTAAACATTCGGAACTAAAGAAACTGAGCGATGTTCACACCCGACTTGAGGCGTGGAAAAACAAATTACCCAGGGAACTGATGGCAAAAGAAGGACAGCTACCACAAGTGCTCGTCATGCAGTAAGTTGACACACACCTATCCATATGGTGTTGCCTCAGCTGACTCTTGTCTCAGTATGCTGTATCAGCTTCAGATAATTCATTTGTACCGACCATTTCTAAAGTACACCAAGGCCAATACTCCACTTCCTTCCCATGTCTCACCTCGCAAGATATGCACGCAAGCTGCCGCAACTGTTTCCAAGCTGCTGCGCATATACAGACGAGGATATGGTCTGAAACAGATCTGCAACATTGCCGTCTATATTGCCCACACCACATGCACCGTCCATCTTCTAAACCTCCCTGACAAAAATGCCCAGAGAGACGTGATACACGGCCTCAAGAATCTCGAAGAAATGGCAGAGGGCTGGCTCTGTGCTCGACGTACCCTCCGCATCCTCGACATATCCGCAAATAAATGGCAAGTAGAGTTACCACCCGAAGCAATCTCCATCTTTGAACGAACACATAACAAATGGGGTTCCTGGGGCTCTTGGGACCAGGCGACTTCCCCCTCAACATCCGACGACTCTCCCATCGCAAACATGTTACAACCCCCTACAAACTCAAGCCAATTCTCACCATCCGGGATCCCATTCCCACGTTCTCACACCGAACCCATCGCCATGGTTGACCCACCAATGGGCCCTCAATATGGACCTCTCGCCGCCGCCCCGATATCGTTCCCCTCCATGCAAGGAATACACCCACATCAAGCCCAGCTGCCCGAGCTTGCTCCTCCCGAACCAACATATCTCCGGCCCCAAATGGCCTACCAATTCACTCCCCTCCAAAGATCCGTTCCAGCTCCCTCCTCTCCTCATCCGAACAAGTGGTACGATAGCTCTGGGGCTCACATCTCACCCCAAAATGCAACGCCGACATCGGTTGCATCGCCCGTGTCTGGGTATGACGGCACCGAAAACCTGGTCGAAGAAAGCCAGGACTGGTGGTCGAGAAATGCTAACGCGTATGGCATCGGCATGGATGGTTGGAGTGGTACTTGGAATACTCCTCCTCAAACCCAGCCTTCTCTCATTCAATACCATGATGGTAATCTCATGTCTGTTGCTCAGTCTTCTGGTTCTGGCGATGAGTAGCCTCAAGCCCCCGGGGGGAATATTGACAGTTAGGTCAGTCATCCGATGACAAGATTGGGTATGGGGATAGGTGGAAATAACGCATGGACGTTGTGATTTTTGACTCATGGAACATATCTCGTTCAATTTTCGATACCACTTTAAGGGGTTTTTGTCTTGTGCGGGCGTTCATGGATATGCCATCTACAATTCTCTTTCTGTTTAAAATCTTATGATCAATTTACAGGCATGGATATTTAGAGGTGCAAGTATCAAAAGATTTGTCATAGATGATCATTAGTTCTCAAAAACCAACACCAAGGCGCAAAATGCTACTTCCAAGAGAACCATATAAAAAGAAAGAAAAAAAGGTGCGTGGGATGGTATCACTGCACGGATGTTAGTAAAATGATATCAGTCAAGACAACGGAAAATAAAAAAGAGCTCACCAAGAAATAATCAGCGACAGGTTTCTTCGCAGGCATGCCCCTTGTATCCTGCGCCGCAGCGTCAAAGACACGATATCTCCTTCCAGGACTGACAACTCTATTATCTGTAACGATGCCGTTGCTCCGACCATATTCGCCGTTACTGCGAGCAACAGTGCCACCGCCACTTGCGTCTTCACCGAGCTCAAGGATAGCGGCAACATTGCCGCAGCGGTAGCAGTAGTTCGGAGCAGACCAGACAGTGACGATACCGCCATCAAACATTTCTTTGTACCCCTCCATAACAAGCTGGTGAGCGCGCGCAACAAGAGACAAGCCGTTGAGATGGTTGAACTGTTTGACGATATCGCCGCCGAAGAGGAACCCAGCCCCACGAGGACTCAATCCCCAGCCTTCGATCTCATCCGGATCTGACCAGAGCAGATCGCACATGGCACCTTCGTGTGGCACCTCTTGCTTGCGGTCAATCAGCCGAATTTTATCGACGGAGTCAATGAGCGGTGACAATCCACCGTGTACACAGAGCACCGCACCAGTCCGGCTAGTAGCGGCGCTGCCGTTGCCATCGCCGCTCGCACCTGTCCCCGGTGCACCCGATCGTGAGGGCGCGGCAGCCTGGCCTGGGGCGGCGGAGATGTCTCGAGGCGGGGATATATTTCTGGAGTCTGTGGATGCATCGGAAGACGAACGTTGTCGCGGGCGGTACGTACTCGATGTAACCTCGCCTCTGGAATTCAGTACTTCTGTTTCCAGCTCGCTGTCATCGATCGGCATGCTTGATAATGCTGTGTTGGAGGAGGGTTCTAGCTCCGAGCTCGCGCCGAGCACGATCGCGCCCAGGGCCAGGTAGTCAAATACTTCGCAGCAATACCGCCATACGTTGGCGCTGCCGTATTTGCGGATGCATTCGTCGTAAAATCCATATACTGTTGTGATTTGGCGTGATTCGTGGTTGCCGCGGATCAGGGTGATGCGATCGGGGTATCGGACTTTCAAACAAAGGAGAAGAAGGAAGGATTCAAGGGAGTAGAACCCACGGTCGACGAAATCGCCCATGAAAAGGTAGTTGGTATCGGGAACGTCGCCGCCGACGCGGAATAGTTCCATCAAATCGTGGAATTGGCCGTGGATATCGCCGCAGATAGTCACGGGAGCGTCAACGGATACGACATTGCCTTCTTCGATCAGGAGCTCACGCGCCTTGTAGCACAATTCGCGAACCTGGCTTTCGGGGATCAGGCGGCAGGCCCGCAGCTGCTCGATCGCCCTATTACACAATAACATTAGTTTGACGGTGAACGATGGGGGTTCTAGAGAGTTGAGGGGTTGCTGCCATACCGGTCTAGGTCACTCATGTTGTCGAAAGAAGGAGGGGGAAGGAAAGGGAAGGGGGGGACTGTATGGAAGTCGAGAAATCCCCAAAAAGAAATCAGATGGCTCAGTTCTCCGAAAAATACTATCTCATCTTCGCGAAGCTCTCTGATGCGCGACGCAGAGACTTGAGAGAAAGCGGAACATCCAATCACGCGGGAGCCAGATAAGATTAGATGCACCCAAAGCCTTTCGCTGTCTTCTCTCCCCACGATTTCCTTTTGAGGACTCCCTTCACATTTGCTGTCGGAGGTTCAGAAGCTTGTCAACTTGAACAATTCTCACTGTACATTCAATTGACCTCCTTTTGTGCGCTATTCCTTCCCTTCCTGTCCGACTACACCAGCCAGCCCACTCCGAGCCCTCCAATGGCTTGAGAAAATCCAGAAACAGTCGGCCACGCCCACCTCGTCTCAATTGAACATCAAGAATCATTCTCTTTCACTTTATACACAATGCCGCCACATCTACATCCCCGGTCGCGGTCAACCACCGGCCTATTCGCCGGCACCCTCCTCGCATCTCTCCTAGTCGTCGGACTGCCGCACGTCTTCCCCTGTCCGGCCCCACGCCGCACCTTTGCCGATTCGGAAATGACCATGACAGCCGATGGACAACAAGTACCACGCTTCCGACGTAGACGGCGTAAGGATCTCGAAGTGAGCGCAGAGGGCAGTCAGCCGGATCAGCCCATACCAGCTGTCGCGGACGAGGAGGTCTCAACATTCCTTCAAATGGAGGCGGAAGCAGAGAAACTCTCACACCTCAATCGAGAATGTCCCGTCCCCAAACCTAAAGGTGCTTTAGGGGAATTGCTGGGCTTCCACGATATCCAAGCGAATTCCCAGCACCAGCAAACCGCCCTGTCAGAAGGAGACCGATAATGCGTGCACATCGACAACACTCTCCTTCGATTCTTTTGCGTTTTGTTTTGTCGGCTGTTTAATGATACCATGGATTTTGAATATAAGGGTTGGGCGGACTGGTGGATGTTTAGAAGAAAGACCATGCTCGAGGTCCCAATGCGAGCTAGACCTACAACATATGTATTCCCTATGTACACTGAGATGTATAAAATAAATACCAATTATATTATGACTAGACATAGTCAAATGATACATGTATATAGTTGCCTTGATCAAAATGTGTTACCTCCAACTTGAGTACAATTGTAGACACTTACGCAGTAGGCGGAGCCAGCTCCGGCCACCTCGACTATTCCCCCGTCAACCATCGAGCGTATATCGCCATGGCATTGACAGCCAAGAGCTTCGTCTACGACGTGCTCACCAATCCACAACATGCACGATGGATTGCACCTCTAGTCATTCTAGGCGACGCGCTACTCTGCGCCCTCGTCATATGGAAGATCACTTGTAAGACCGCGTCCAGGTGTCGCGTACTGAACCAGACCCAGCTAACCAACCAACAACCACAGACACCGAGATTGACTGGTCGACATACATGCAACAAGTTTCTCTATATATCTCTGGCGAACGCGACTACCCCCTGATCAAAGGCTCAACCGGTCCGCTCGTCTACCCCGCCGCCCACGTATACATATACACCCTCCTCTACCACCTCACCGATGAAGGCCGTGATATTCTCCTCGGGCAGGCGCTCTTCGCCCTGCTCTACCTGGCTACTCTGGCTGTGGTGATTGCCTGCTACAGACAAACGGGGGCACCTCCGTATCTTTTTCCACTCCTTGCTCTGTCCAAACGGCTGCATAGCATATTCGTCTTGCGCATGTTCAATGATGGCGTCGCGACTTTCGCGATGTGGCTTGCTATATATCTGTGTCTGAGACGCAGTTGGACGGCAGGGATTGCGGTGTGGTCTTTTGGGGTTGCGATTAAAATGACACTCGTGCTGCTTGTGCCTGCTATTGCGGTCATCATTCTTCTCGGTTTGGGGTTGGTGCGAAGTATTTCGCTTGGGGCTATGGCTGTCCTTATCCAGGTGGGTATTTAGAAAGGCAATTGAGTTCTGAGGAGTTGAGAGTTGGCTAACGCGAACAAAATACAGGTCCTACTTGCGGTTCCCTTTCTCCAGACTAACGCTACAGGCTACCTCTCTCGGGCATTTGAGCTATCTCGCCAGTTCTTGTTCAAATGGACAGTGAACTGGCGGTTTGTAGGAGAGGAAACGTTTCTCTCAAGGGAGTTCTCTGTGGGTCTCATCGTGCTGCATATATCCTTGTTGGCTATCTTCTTCAGAAACTGGGTAAAACCTTCAGGCTCGAACATGGTTCGCTTCCTCCAGGATACTCTCCAAGGACGCCAAAAGACAGTTCCACTCTCAAAATCCTTCACTATGACTGTCATGTTGAGCTCACTGGCCATCGGCTTGCTTTGCGCCAGGTCCTTGCATTACCAGTTTTTCGCGTATCTCGCGTGGGCGACCCCCTTCCTTCTCTGGCGCGCAGGTATCCACCCAGTTCTTATATACGCCGCATGGGCGCTGCAAGAGTGGGCCTGGAACGTTTTCCCCAGCACAAACGCAAGCTCGGCGGTTGTGGTGTTGTCGCTCGCGGTCCAGGTCTTTGGCGTGTTGTTCAATGGTTCGAGCGAGGTAGATAAGAAGAGTGACAAGGGGAGCAGCCGCAGCAAGGCAACTGTCCAAAAATGAGAGATACCCCCGGCCCCAATTCATATTGAGACGTGCATATTTCGAGAATCATTGTTGATAGCCCAGAATCCCTGTGTACCGTAGCGACTGCCATTGAACAAACGCTTGGTGCCTTTGAAAGGCGATCATTCAGTCTGACTCGTCGGAGGAAGGCATTCGGCCCACACGAGACTCTTCCTCTTCGTCGTCAGAGTCAGCAGCCAACACAACGGGCTGTTTCACGAATTCCTTAGGCCTGTGGGAAAACCAATGCCAATTAGCAAACGAGTTTGTGGCTAATCTTAATCAAAAAACACATACCAGAAGGGAGCCTTCCTCCAAGCTTTCTCGTCTCGGACGATATTGACAATCTCTCCTTGAATTTTATTGTCCCGGTCCTCCTGGCCCTTGGTATCGACCACGACGTACGAGCTGCGCTTGATCCAGATAGCGGAGCGGAATCGTGCAGGCAATTCGACTAGCATCTGCTTCTTGTCTGTCTGTTCGACCAAGTAGATGTTGTTTCCGGTGGCTTTGATGGCTCGCACGATCTGCTGAGTGTCGGATAGCTCGTCTGGAGGGGTCAAAGTTCCCTCTGCTGTAGCCAGCATCTTTCGGCGAGGTGGTCCCATTTCTGAAGGTGTAATTTGTATTGATGGATATTGCAAATGTAGAAACGCAGAGAAATAAATTGCAAGAGAGAAAGTCCGGAAGGAAATTCTTCGGAAATAATTTGAGATCTTATCGGCGGGGCAGCTTTCCCAAGGTTCCCCCTGCCCGCATTTACTCCAGTGTCCCCATGTTATATGCCATCAAGTTATCTTTGGACTGGCCAATAACTCAGGTCGATTCCAGAAATATCATGGATGACAGCACTATCAAACAGCACTATTGATGAGTTACATACTGCCCTTCGGACTATCTTAGTAGTGTTCAATCACCATGCCCCGGGATCCCAGTGAGCACTCAGGTCCTTCGGGGCTTGCTCACTAAATACATAAATACCTAGTTACAATATGCCCAGTTTTGTAACTTGAAAACAAAGATGGAGAAGAACAGTTTAGTCACGCGACATGTGATGAGCCTCAGAAAAGCCTCCGATGTCACGATTGTCCTGTCACATGCTTCGAGATCGTTTGTTTACTTCCAGGGGGCTTTCTTCGTTTCGCTTCCGAGGTGCCCAGGTGAGAGCGATTCTTTTGATTTTTTGAACCTCGGAGGATCACAAGCTTCATGATTGTCAAGCTAATATCGGATCCGAAAATTACCAGACGGTGATAACACGGCTTGAAAACGCAGGGCTGAAAAAAAAAAAAAAAAGAGTTACGCGTCTTCTGGGAGAAAATAACAGTTCAGGCGCGATGGGCCATTTATGTTGTAATTGCAATAGGTGGGAATCTGATCTTTGTGGTATTACTCTCTTCGCAGCCAACGTAGATGCTTGATATGAATGATTCTACGAGTACATACTCTCGAGGCTTGACTCGGCCGGCCATAGTCTACAAAACACCATTTCAAAGTCCGTTGGAGCGAAGCACTTCAAAACTTATCAACGAGACGGTGATTCTAGCAAGTAATTAAGTTTCAATTCACGGATCTATCAGGCAGTGAAGCCCGATTTGCCAACAGGGTACTAATACCCAGGACAACTATATGACATGGCGATGGCTATTTACCACGCTATTTCCCAACGCTCCCCTTCCACACCCCGTTTGCTTTACAGTTCACGCTTGTTCTCGCTATCGCCGCTGCTAGTAGCAATCTCAACTTTCTCGGACTCAGCGGCGTGGTGGTCACTGGTAGTCAAGCCAAGGTCGATCTGCATCTGGGTGATCTGCTCAACGGTGAGCTTAGGCAGCTCCTGGGCGATTTGGAAGGGCCACTTCTTATCGACGTGGGCCTTGGCAAAGATGACATCAATCTCTTCCAAATCACGACCGGCGGTCTCAACGTAGAAGAAGTAGGCGAAGGGAATGGCGCTGAAATTGACTAGGGCGAAGAACAGATAGAGACCCCAGGAACTCCGGTTCGAGAAAACAGGGGTGAACATGACAACAGCGAAGTTGTTGATCCAGTTGGTGCAAGTGGAAGCGGAAGCAGCCATGGTACGGGTGCGAAGAGGATTGATCTCGGGAGGGTAGATCCAAGGTAGAGGCAGCGTGGTAAAGGCGAAGAAGCAGATAAAGAGGAAGATACCGACGGCGGCACCCTTAGCGTTTTGGGCTGACTCGTCGATTAGGCAACCCATGGTGATTATAAAACTAAGACCTTGGCCGAGGAAACCGATAAAGAACAAGTTACGGCGACCGACTCTTTCAATCATGAAGAAGGAGGGGATAGTAGCGAGAGCGTAGACAGTGGAGAAAACACCGCCGATAATCATAGCCATCTGATGCTCCATTTTAAGGTTATTCTCGAAAAGGAGGGTAGAGTAGTAGATAGCTGCGTTACAGCCAGTAAATTGCTGGAAGAACTGGCCGGAGCAACCTATCATCATACGCTGGAACTCTTGGGTTTTCCCAAAGGTAAACAGGGTCTTCCAGCTGTTCGACTGTTGGGATTCAACAGCCCTCATATCAGCCTTTATTAGGTTAAAATCACGAAGGACGTCCTCGGCGTCCTCGGTGCTATCATTAAGGCAAGCCATGACTTGGAGAGCCTCCTTATCTTTGCCCTGCATAATAAACCATCGAGGAGACTCGGGTAGCATAAGAGCACCGACAATAACGCCGCCAGCGAATAGAATCTGGAAGGCGACGGGGAATCGCCACTGGACAGAGGAGTTGGTGAAGGAAAACCCGAAATCGATCCAGTAGGCAATAAAGGTACCAACTGCAATGATAGCACCCTCGAAGCAGACGAGGAAGCCACGGTTGTGGGCCCTAGAACATTCCGACTGCCAGACGGGGATAGTGGCGGTATCCATGCCGTTTCCTAGACCGGAGACCACACGACCGATCACAAATTGACCCAGACCCCAGGAATGGCCATAGGAAGCTGTGGAGAGGACAGTACCAATCACCATGAGAGTACCACCAGCGACTAGCAAAGGGGTACGGCCAATGCGCTGACCGAAGCAGAGAGTGAAGATAGCGCCGAAGAAACAGCCGAGTTCGTAGCAGGAGTTGAGGGCACCCTGTAGGACGGAGACATGCGAGGCAGAATTGCCAGGAATGCTTTTATCGAGGACAGGGAACTCGCCGATGAAAGCTGTACCTTGTAGAATACCGGACATCAGACCCTGATCATAACCGAACAGGGAGAAACCGACGACGGAGGTGAGGGTGATGGCCCAGTGGAGCTTCTTGCCCCGGAGGCCGGAGTTGGTTGTCCACATAGTGCGATGCTGCTTGCCTCTACCTAACTAAACTAGGGAGGATAAGGAGGTACTGAAACGACAAAGAGAGAACAGACGCAGACTCCGGGGGGGGGTGAGTGATGCTTTTTGTATCTTGTTTAGACGCATGCGCCTGCTTTCTGTGTCTGTGGACATCAGGGGCCCCGGCCCCACTGGGTCTCTATCGGTTGGTTCCGCCATGGGGGAGGAGGTTAAAGATGACGGCGGCGGCTTGGATATCGTAGGCAAGTGTCGCGACCCGCCTTGGGGGCTGAGGACTTTACAGGGTTGTGAGTGGACAAGTGGTATAGGGAGGGGCAAGTCTCGCGGATTGCCAAGAAGGCCAAGCGCCCCATACATGTGAATGGAGTCCTGGCAGCCGCTTAAGACTTTTCGGTTCTCGCGGCCGAGGATTGACCCGTTGCCAAGGGCAAAGAAGCTCCCGCCAAGTCGAATGGATCACCCATTTACATAGATGGTAGAGTTAAAGTTGAGAATTCGGGGAGGAAGGAAAGATTCGAAGTAGAAGGAAAGTTAGGTTTATTCTGTTGTATGCTGTACATGGAATCAAAAGAAATCATTTTAATGCAGATTAATCGAACTAACGATTAATGACATGGATTAAATTAATCTAAATAAAATAATAAAAGTACTAAGTACTAGAATAACTAAAATACCAAATTACTAAATTACTGACTAGGATTATTGTCTCATCCTAGGCTGATATAGCCTCGTGGAGGTAGATCACTTCTTCGGCGGCCGCAAGAGGAATCTCGCCCGACCCTCCATACTCTCCATACTCTCCATACCCTGGGGGAAATTGGGGAAATTGGGGAAAACGGGGAGAGAGAGACCGGTGGTCCAAGGGTCTTTCCTTTGTCCTATGTTGTAGGTGAGTCATGAAGCGTGTCCCACCCCCCCCCATAGTAAGACCATGAATGAATCGACCTTTGGGGCCAGGGTCAAATCATGTTGAATATCACACTCATGAAACTCGCCTTAGTTGCCCCCCTTCATTCCTCGTCTTAACCTCGGCCCTATTTGACGCTGGCTCCGATGCCGACGGCCAGATAGGTTACACTTCTAGACATCGCCCACATCTTCGGAAGTTCGAGGGCCAATCGTACTTCCCGGGGCACTCCCCGCGGGGACAAGGTGGCCCCCTCTTAGTGGCCCCCTCAGCCCTCGTCTCGTCGGGATGGGCTCCACGCTAACGCTACATTGCCGATCACAATGGTGTTTTCGACTCAAAGGACGCCTGGCCCGACCGGAATAGGTAAGTCCTGACTCGCCTGCAGGGCAAAGGATCCCCTTGCGAGTGAACGTGTCATGGGTCAGACAAAGCGAACTACGCGAAGTCCAAAAGTCCAAGACTTCAATTTCCATTTTCATCTGCCTTATGGACCCAAGGGCCGAGCGCAGCCCTACCTGAAGCTAAGTCTGAACCATCGGATGTTTTATTCGGAAAAACGAAATCCGACCTATGAACATCTAACATCCGACATACGACATACGAAGTACTCCGTACATACGAAGTACATACGGAGAAACCACTCAAATGGAAATAGCCCAAAATGGACCGGAAATTAATCCAAATGGAACTAGCCCAAAATAGGTCAACTAATGATCAAATACTTTTGGATATGAACAAGGATTATCTGCACTAGCCCTAGAGGGGGCGGTTTGACTACAATGTTGTACGTAAATCCTACCATCTGCATTTCATAGCGTGGTGTTTCCTTTTTCTTTCTTTTTTTGCTTTTTGCTTCTTTTGCTTCTTTTGCTTCTTTTGCTTCTTTTGCTTCTTTTGCTGTTTCCTCTCCTCGTGAACAATTCCATTCTCAACTAGTAAGACTAAGTGCGTACCCGTAAAACTTAGAATAACATGGCCTATTTATCCGTATCCAGTGAAGCCCTAAAGAAGCCCAGGTGTGTATGGGGGAGAAGGTACGTGCGGAGACAAGGATAAACCCCATGCAAGACCAATTAAATCACCAGGAGACCGGAGACCAACAGATCTTTTTTGACAGGGGGATGTTGTTAAATGCACATGAGTTTCAGAACCAAATGGAATGTGAGAAATGGGGATACTCACCTCCTTTTTGTATATTGTAAGGCTTTTACACCATTAAATAGTACCCATAGATCCTCCTACGATGCTTTTGAGTCTGCTGTATAACATAGAAAATAAAAAGCATTGTCAAGCAATTCTAGCCATAAACGGTTCATCCATTAAGTCTTGGTGTACTCCACATTCAAAAGGGGGCCCAGTCAGAACGTAAATCCCATCCACTTCAAAGTTCAGACCCTCTCTTTTGGAAACTTCCTTGGGGTCCTCATTTTGATTGCGCATCTCGCGACCTATTCATCAGTCAGTAAAAACAGTCCATTAGCCCAAGAATCCCAGCACCCAAACCACACTGATCCTAGAAATCCCCCACCTCATAACTTGATTGAGAGTCCGTACGTACCCCTTGGGTGCCGGGGGGTTGTCATTGTATAATAATGTACAGAGTAGTATTTATTAGATAACTTCCATCTGCCGCGAGGGCATTCATCCACCTCTAACGCAAAGCGACGTCATTCTCGATGCTTGCGCCCCATCTGTTCGCTTATTGCATCTTTCGTAAATGAATTGCTCGGCGGGGAATGCTTGTACTCCATGAATCTCCACCCCGTTAAGCCCGCTATGGTGGCGTATGGGGGCCAAAATTCACTGATGGTATCACGGGACAATATTAAATATTATACTCCATACAAGGGTTTGAAATGACTAAAGGAAGGCGATCGTCATTTCTATAGCACAAGGACGCCTGGATAACCGGATGGCGCTTATTTATAGTGCCGAAATAGAGCCGGGAAACCTACTCTTTAAAGTATACAAGTATGTTGTAGTAAATAGCAATTGAACACTTACCAGTTGAGAAACTAAAAGATGCAGGAAATTGGAGATCATTATAGTTACTGCTCTATACTATTACCAAGACCTCTTTTATAGACTTCAGAACTTGAATTCCTAATCAAGATACTACCCCCTAAGCCCTAATTCCTACCCTGAATACCCTGGTGTTGGTAGTAGTAGTAATAGTACTACTACTACTACGCGCGGTTCTCCAACACTCTGATGATAGACGTATTTTTGCGCTAAATATGAGGCCCATGTCGAGCGCCACCCGATGATTGCACTAGGCGAATCAGGCAAGTTAACAAATTAATATATAACAAATCATTATGGCAGAACGTGGCAGGAATCGCGGGTCACTCTGAGAAGCACACGGCAGACCTCACAGCATCATCCGATTCGTCCGGAGGAACGACAGGGGGTGAATTAGTACTCAGTCAAGAGGTTTAACGAGGACGAGGTACACCAGGGGCCTGAGGCACTAGTCCGTATGTCTATTTACTCAATCAGTGCTCACAGGGATGAAAGCCCTCAGAGTCTTAACCTAATACTCACAAACATACATACATTCAGCCATCATATCTGGCCGAAGACCAGAGGTTGCCAGACAATGCACGACAACCAAGTGACGGGCGGAGTGCGGCCTGTCCAGTCAAAAGAAACATGCCTGGTACCATCCCCGATCAAGTTTTGCTGTTGGATTGAGTGTACCTTTGACTTCGGTGCCCTCAGTTTCACTCCAAAGGATGTTTCCCCGGCACTCCTCATGCTCTGTGCAGCCGCGTCTCATGGAGACCTTCGAAACTACACTGGGTGTGGTATCATTGGGATTGATGCAAACACCCAGCTCACTCCCATCCACAAAACCGACGACCTCGCGGACTGCCTTGTACCCATGGAACCCGACTTCGACCTTGAATCATCAATATCCCAGAATTTACATACGTTGAAGGATGATCTGCATGAAGAGGCCCAGCGGCATCATCAACACCTGAATGTCATGAGCAAAGACACCATTCGTCACATCCTTATACTCGAGGAGAAAAACGCAGGTGGAAAATCCCCGAAATGGATGCAACAGCTCAAATCTGCTGGACAGACGGATGAGCTCATCCCCACAACCGTTCTGCATTGTATCCTGGAACAAGGCCTTTTGTCAGTTCGAACATGCATCGGTAACTCACGGGTAGATGGGGCTCGCCGAACGCAAAGCGTCCTCGAGAACTTCATGCACCTCCTCGTTGAATCGCTCAGTCGCCCACAATTGCGACTACTGGATGCAGTAGAAGGTTTCCTGCCCACCTCTCCTACCGCGTCCATCCCAGATGTTCCACCATTCTGGGAGGTGTGCGTGCAAAAGGTAATCCAAGACCAGTGTCGAAAATCCCCAGACTCTCTGGCAGTTGACGCATGGGACGGCTCCCTCACATATCGAGAGCTGGACGAACTTACAGACAGGCTGGCACGTGCACTGATGCTCCTGGGGATCGGACCGGAACGCTTCGTTCCCATCTGCATGGAAAAGTCCCAGTGGACAACGGTGGCCATCCTCGCCGTTATCAAAAGTGGGGGCGCGTTTAGTCTACTGGACCCAGCTCATCCTTTGCCCCGCCTGCAGCAGATCTGCGACGATCTACAAAGTCCGTTTATACTGTCGTCAGAAGCCCAGGCAGCGCGGTGTCTGGAGCTGGGAGAGGTTCTAGTTATAGAGAATTTGGATAAAGCATGTCGATCAAGCCGTGACCTCGACGAGATGCCACTGGCCCAGCCAGGCAATGCGCTCTATGTTGCTTTTACGTCGGGGTCCACGGGGAAGCCGAAAGGAGTCGTGATTGAACACCAGGCTTACTGCTCAAGCGCTCAGTCCCATACGCAGGCCTTCCAGATCAACGACAGGTCTCGCCTCCTGCAGTTCGCTGCCTACGCGTTTGATGTGAGCATCCTGGAGACGTTAAGCACGCTGATGGCTGGAGCGTGTCTCTGCGTACCAAGTGAGGCTCAACGAAATGATGTGGTGTTGTTCGAAGACGCCTTGAAGACCTTCCGTCTCACCCACGTAGGCCTCCCTCCGTCCTTTGCTCGAATAGTCCCCTGGGCGAATATCGAAGACCGGCCCACGTTGCTACTAGGCGGCGAGCCGATGCGCAAGTCAGACAGGACCATTTATAGCGCGCTTGGGATGCGCTTGATGAATGCATACGGACCTACTGAATGCTCTGTCAATGCGACAATCCATCATCGCGTCCGGCCCAGACATCCGGTGCAGAACATCGGCAAGCCTACCGGGGCGGTTGCATGGATCGTCGACCCTGACGACATGGAGAAGCCGATGGAATGGGACGAGGTTGGCGAGCTACTTCTTGAAGGCCCCATCGTGGGCCGGGGATATTTGAACAACAGTGATGCTACTCGCAAGGCCTTTATCGAGCCTCCGACATGGCTTCGACGGCTGCGAAAGGGGCAGTATCAGCATCGGGTTTACCGGACGGGAGATTTAGCATCTCAGGATCAGACAGGAGCTATTCATATAGTCGGTCGCAATGACGGACAGTTCAAGATTCGAGGGCAGCGCGTCGAGGTCGCTGACGTCGAACATCACATCAACGACTTTGTGGACATCAGCACTGAAGTTATCGTGGAGAAGGTCAACACGTCCGACGACTACCAAAGGCTCATCGCATTTGTCGTCCTTGATGGGCCGTTACCTGCGCAGGCGGCTAGCTCGCTCTTTCTAGCACCGAATTCCTCTCACCTGGAGAGTTTCAAAGTCATTCAGGAGCAGCTGCGTAGCCGTCTTCCCCGGTACATGGTTCCCGATTTGTGGATTCCCTTGGCCCGTCTACCCAAGGCGGCATCTGGAAAAATCGACCGACGTTTATTGAGAGACACCACAGCGGCAATGTCGCAAAGAGATCTTTATGCCTTTGCGTGCTCCGCGGGAGAGAAACGGTCTCCTACCAGTTCCAGTGAACGGACATTACAGCAAGTATATGCTGATATCCTTCAAATCCAGCCTACCGCCATTGGCATGGACGATACCTTTTTGCGCCTTGGTGGCGATTCTGTCCAGGCTATTCGTCTGGTCGGGGCTGCAAGAAAGGCGGGGCTGGCCGTTCAGATGCAGGAGGTCCTCGCTGAGGTCAGTATCGCCGACCAGGCGAACAAAGCAATAACGATCACATCTTCGCCCGAGGCTGTCTATGAGCCATTTAGTCTGGTGGAGGCCTCTGTGCAGGCTGATGTTCTTAGGCTGGCCCAGGAACAATGTAGTGTGCAACGGTCACAAATTGAAGACATCTATCCGTGCACGCCGCTGCAGGAGAGCATGTTCGCATCCTCGTTGCAGCACCCTGGCATGTACACCGGAAACATTGTCTTTCGAATCCCTCTCGGTGTGGATACCTCCAGGTTGAAACATGCGTGGAAGGACACGGCTTACAACAATCCTATCCTGCGCACGCGGATTATCCAAACCTCGCATGGGTTTTTCCAAGTCGTTGTCGACACCTTTTCGTGGCGAGAACATACCGGCCCCGTTCTGGAACCCTCAGGATTTACGGAGCTGGTCGGGCAACCATTGGTTCAATACCTCCATAACGAGAAGGATCGTGAGCTGATATTGACGAGTCACCACGCTGTGTCGGATGACTGGACGCTACGTCTCGTTCGACAACAGGTGGAAGCCGCGTATCACGGTCACTTGCTGGAGAAGCAGCATTTCCATCCCTTCATTCAATACACCCGAGACCTTCAAGGCGTGGAGGAGTTCTGGGCCACCCAGCTGGCTGAACTGGATGCCACGGTGTTTCCTGAGCTTCCAGCCAGCAATTACCGGCCTTCGGCCACGCAGTCCCTTCAACATAAGATCGAGGGGCTTTGCGTAGACAAGCAAACTCCCCATACCCTCCCTACTTATATCTACCTTGCGTGGGCATTGCTTACCGCTCACTATACTGATTCCCCCGACGTGGTGTACGGCGCGACCCTGAGTGGACGCAATGCCTCAGTCCCAGCCATTGAGGCCATGGTCGGGCCAATAATCACAACCCTTCCATTGCGCGTTCGATTGCAGTCTGTGACCTCGGTGGTGGCCGCGTTGGACCAGGTACAAAAGACCCTGGCTGCCATGATTCCGTACGAACAGGCCGGGTTGCCACGGATTGCCAGGAGTTCCCAGGATGGCACGAGAGCCTGTCAGTTCCAAAGCCAACTCATAATCCAGTCCCCAGAGGAAACAGAGGATACGAGTCTTTTTGAGACCATCGAAGGGTCCACCCAAACCGGGCTTGATTATACAACCTTCTGCGAGTTCGCGATGATGCTGTCGGTCTTACCTAGCCCAGACCGGACCAGGATGACTATTGATACTGCGTTCGATCCCCATGTCCTCTCGCCGGATCTCATGCGCCGGATGTTGTGTCAGTTTACACATATTCTGCGTCAGATCATGCAGCATCCTACGCAGCAGATAGAAGCAGTGGATATGGCATCCCCGGATGACTTGGTTCAGCTCCAACAGTGGAATTCTCAGATACCTCCGGCGGATTCCCGGTCCTTGAACGACCTGGTTCTAAGTCGGTGTCTCGATAAACCACAGGCTATGGCTGTATGTGCGTGGGATGGGTCTTTGACGTATTCAGATCTAGATGGCTTGTCCTCCTCCCTGGCGCACCGACTTGGATTGCTGGAGGTGCACGCGGGCTCTTCGGTGGGGATCTGTCTGGAGCGGAGTAAATGGAGCGTTGTCGCTATTCTGGCCGTCCTGCGTGCCGGCGCTACGTGCATTCTCCTGGACTTGTATCATCCGCGCCAGAGAATCCACGATATTCTCAGAGAAACTTCCGTTCAAGTCGTGATCAACAGCCAGACAACGGCGGCACTAACAAGCGGTCTCACGCCAATTGAGGTTTGCCTCGATCCAGTGATCACAGATATTCTGTCCCACACGCCTTACCTCCCTGATTCACCAGTCCCCCCTACTACACCCGCCTTTATTCTGTTCACCTCCGGCAGCACCGGTCGTCCCAAAGGCATTGTCATGCCGCATAGCACCTTAGCCTCCAGTATTAGGTACCATAGTGCACCTATGAATGTCGGAACTGATTCGCGGGTACTCCATTTCTCCTCGTACGCGTTTGATGTCAGTATATATGAGATCTTCACTACACTGGCGGCGGGCGCAACCCTCTGCATTCCGTCGGAATTCGAACGTAAAAACGCGCTTGCCGAGGCGATCTGCCGATTCCAGGTCAACTGGGCGTTTCTCACTCCATCAACTGTGCAGACTTTGCGACCCTCGGAAGTACCCTGCCTATCGACGTTGGTCCTGGGAGGGGAAGCAGTCACCCGCGAAAACGTCAACGTTTGGGCCCCTGGTCGCACGCTGATCAACGGATACGGCCCCGCGGAAGCCACCATCTGCGGTGTTGGAACCATTCCGCCGACAAGGTGGAAGCAGGGGTTGATTGGGTCAATTGTCGGTGGTGTCGGCTGGGTGACGATGCCCACTGACACGTCACGGTTGGCTGCCATCGGGGCCATCGGAGAGCTGCTGCTGGAAGGACCTTTTCTGGCAGCGGGATACTTCAACCTCCCGGATGTCACGGCCGCTTCATTTATAAAGCCCCCGGCATGGAGACAGAGAATGCCCCTGGGTTCATCCTCAGGTCTCTATCGGACGGGAGATCTCGTGCAGTACCAGGATGATGGAACTATTCGATACATGGGCCGTCAGGGCACGCGCTTAAAGCTGCACGGCCAACTGATCGACCTGGGAGAAGTAGAAGCTAATACGCTTCGTGAATTCCCTGCGGCCAACGGAGTAGCGGCCGAGATTCTCTCTTTGGATGTTGGCGGGAACGTAGCAGCAACACTAGTCGCTTATATAAAGTTCGACTCTAACGACCCCAAAGAGGGCGACGCCAATGGTATCTTAGGCTCGGTCTGCCAGGAATTTCGCCGTAGTACGACCGAGGCGCAGAAGCGTCTCCGAGGGCTCCTTCCATCGTACATGGTCCCGTCCATGTTCATCCCAGTCCAGGTGATGCCGCAGACCGTGACGGGAAAACTTGACCGTCGCAGCCTACGGTCAGCTGTCCGGTCGCTTTCCTCCGAGGAGCTCCAGAATTACCGGGCAGCGCCGCTAGCGAAGACCTCAGTCTCTAATGACGCTGAGCGACTGCTGCAAGCCATGTGGGCTGATCTCCTGGGAACGGCCAAGGAATCTATTGGGGCAGAAGACAACTTCCTAGTCATTGGTGGTGATTCGATCTTCACCATGCGAATGGTCGCCACGGCTCGACGTGCCGGGTTCGGCTTCACCGTGGCGGACGTCCTGAGCCCGAACAGCTCATTGTCATCTCTTGCACTTTCCTTGCAGGAAGTCGGGCCCGGTCAAGAAAAACCTGCTTTGTCTGCTCCAGCTCAACCATCCATCCTCACATCAGTGGATTTCCAGCAACATCTCAGTTCCCTGCAACAGCAAGGAATGCTGCCCCTGGCAGGAAACGTGACCAGCGCGCGGCCAGCTACGGAAGCACAATCAACACTCGTCTCGCGGTATCCATGGTTCCATTTCCAGTTTCCATTCCAGGGCGAACTTAATGAGCATCGACTGCGAGATGCTTGTCGAGCACTTGTCCGTGCTCACAGTGTGTTGCGGGTTGTCTTTACTAAATATCGCGGGGAGCTCTTCCAATTAACCCTAATGGAAGATATAGATCTCCCTCTGCAGGTAGTAACGACCGATAACCTGTTAGACTCCTTTTGTGAATCTCTTTGCCATTCGGAGCAGGCTGCTTCGGTTCCTTCAGCTGGAGTCGCGACCCGTTTTACCCTGGTCTCCAATCCCGCGCATACAGACCAGCGACTCATCATTCGTCTAGCCCACGCCCAGTATGATGCCAATTCCATTCCGATTCTAATCCATGATCTCGTATCAGCATACGATGAGGAAAAGAAGATCGCAGATACCTCTTTCGACTGGTATCTTGAACAACGGGCGCGGCACTCAGATCAAGAGCAGCACCGGGCCTTCTGGCAGGAGTACCTGGCAGGTTCTTCCCTTGCCTCATCTCCCCTCGATCTCACGTCGACCACCCAGTTGGTGACAGGAACCTGCGATCTCACTTTACCAGCCGAGCTCCCACCTTATGTCACCCTGCCCACCGTCGTAAAAGCCGCTGCCGCTCTAGTCCTCGCTCGACACCTCCACCAACCTGATATCGTCGTCGGCCAGACCGTCGATGGGCGCAGTCTGCCATTCCCCGACATCGACCGAGTCGTAGGCGCCTGTAACAACTATATCCCGTTCCGCGTACAGCCCCGTGCGTCTATGACCGCCCGAGACTACCTCCTCCATGCCCAAACCCAGCATGCCCGGAGCCTGGGTTCCGAGTCTGTGGATTTCCGAACGATCGTCTCGCACTGCACGGATTGGCCGTCTTCCACGGAATTCGGGTACATCGTGCAACATCAGACGGCTAATCACGGCCTAACCTTGACACTAGGGTCCAAGTCTGCGTCTCTAAAACTGGTGGGTGGGCTCTCGCCCGGATCGGAGGTGTGGATTTGTTCTACCGAGACTCCATCTGGGGTGAGAATTGATATTCACTCCTCGACGCAGAAGATGAGTCTCGACCGGGCCACATCTATGGCGTCTGAAGCTTGCGCAATGATTAATGATCTTCTGACGGGGTTGGATCGGTGTTTGTATGATATTGAAGGGATCACATTCCTAAACTAGATAGTATTTAACTAGTCAATGACCTATAGTTTAGGAAAGCGTTTGTCTTCTTTGCTATGTTATTTATAAGTGTAGTGGAGCATCATTATAAAAATGATTCCTTAATATTCTCTCTGATAGTCTTTACCTTTCTCGTTCTTATGTCGCGGCTCGAAGTTTTTCTTGTTCTCGGCCACTGCCTGAGCTTGCAGCGCCGCATAAGAACTTGGGTATAAGAACTTAGCGCTGCAATCGCCCTAGTGGTTATATTTTGCTATACATACCACTGTGGGATATGAAGGGCGTTGCTCTATTCTATGGTAACTCATCGAATATCGCTCCGCTGCTAGAGCAATCTAATCATATCAGATACTGGATTGTTGTATTGTATGTTCACAACTCAGATATATACAGTATACGCATCATAATGACATTAGTTCCTCTTACGACCTATACCTGCCTAGGTTCGTTCACGAAAGATTATTTGATTTCTCGAGACACCATCAACCATCAAAGACGACAATATGTCGACGCCCGCTGATATTCAGGGCGTAATGCAAGACTTGCTCCTTCATGGGCAATTCTACGATATGGAAATAATTTGTCAAGGGATCACTTTCAAAGTCCACCGGGCTATTGTTTGCACCCAGTCAAAGTATTTCAATAGCGCAATTTGTGATGGCTTCAAGGTATAATCGACCGATTAAGCCGCGGTTGGTTTATGTATCTCATTTGCTGACTTTTTCAGGAATCCACTGAAAGATCTATCAGAATCCAGGAAGACACCCCAGAGACAATTGAACGGGTTCTTTCCTATCTCTATCTTAGGGAATATGACGATAGGGGTACAATCCAATGCCAAACCATTTCTGAGCCCGCCCCAAGCAGTCCAGGGGATAAAACGAACGACACAGAATCTACAAAGAACATTGCTCTTAACAACATGAGAGTGTTCATCACGGCTGACAAATTTGGAATCGATTCATTGCAGTCGTTGGCGACCCAAAAGTTCTCTCAATGGGCAACTAAAAACTGGAACTCTCCGGTATTTCCCGAGGTCATCCAGGAAGTCATGGCGTCAGTCCCTTCATACAAATCGAGTCTCCAGGAGATTATCGTCGACATTATCGGTACGCACGTTTTTGATCTCATCGAGAACCCGGGGATCATTGAGGTCTTGAATTCTTTCGGGTGCCTTGGATCACAGGTCATCGCCAGATCAATCCGGAATGGGCAGTTGAGACATCCTAATGAGGATAACATCTTCAAGGAATTTACTCAGAAAATCAACTCCTGCCGCAGCTGTCGACAATGTGCAAGGCCGTTCAATGTAAGAATAGAAAGGGGGGAATATCTCATCTGCATTTTCCGTTGTTCTATTTGCAATACACGACATTAACGAAAGGATGGTAGTTACAAAAGTCTATTCCGTCAATATAATTATGACTCTACAGGGTCGAACCCTTATACCAATATGTATGCATATAATAAGACCTATTTCGATTCACCGCGTCACCGTATCTTTTCAAGTAGGGCGCAGAATCATGTTAGGAGGATCAGTAATAAGTTTGAATATCAGCTCGTTAAAGCGTTAGGCATACATGACTCGCATTTTTCACTCCTGATCCAAGCACCCACTGAGAACAACATCGGTGTTTGCTAACAGAGACACTTGAGTTTTACATGAAGAAGTTCTAGAATGTTACTCACTATTGACCACAGGTAGATTTACCAATTTGGCAATATCGGATTCGCGGCCTCGATTCTTTCCTCCCGTCCTTCAATAATAGGATTGTAATGACCAGAGTAATCATCTTGTACATTGATATGTATGTAGGTAGTTAATGTATTTAATTAGAGTAATTTACACCAAGTCATCAAGGTACATTGATAGATACAAGGATGGCGGAAAGATATCCTAATAGAGACTAGTGCGCTCCAGGAGGTATAAGTGGCACTTGGAATCTTGTTCTTGGGAAGAGCGACGCGATCTTTGAGAGATTGCGTATTCGACACTCTAAAAGGTCCTTTACCTGTCCTCAAGCAACGGCGGTCATGATACAGTCTCAGTCCATTCTGTTGCCGACTCTCAGTCTGTCCAGATCCCAATCTCTGTGAAGGAATTGGCTTGCTACGGCAGCCTTAGGTCGATCATCTCTTTTTCATCTAATCTTACTGTACTGTACTTCCGGAAGGACTGTATGTACGACGTCCAGTGAACAAATCAGAGTGCTCAGGTTACTCTCAGTGCCCAGTGATTGGGCTTATGTTATGTAATGATTAAGTGATCAGTGAGCGATATGATTATGTAATACCCTAGAGCGTGCTCAGTTTTACCCAATGATCAAAAGGCGGCAAGGGATGAGCACGAAAGGGGAAGCCATGTTGCACGATCGACACGCTACTATATAAACTTCTTAACATGCCCCAAATATGCAGTCAATAGATATTTCCAGCTTTTCATTGTAACATATTTAATTGACATCCATCTTGCGAGGGTTCTCTAAATAACTACCGCGTAGCATTGAGTAACAGTGACCCAGGCCCAATAAGGAAGGTGAGCTAGTGCCCAGGTGGACGCCAAGCATACTCTTGTTACTACGATTTGTTTATTTAGATAGCATCCATGGATCCATGGATGGTTATATGCGGATGTTGTTAGCGAATGTATGGTATGTCATAGAATATATTCATTGCAAATCGCTTTGGGTTTCAGCCTCTTGACCAGGGTACTATGTATGACCCCTCTCACTTTGAGGAAAGTATTAGTTAGTTAGTTAATTATTTGGTCTGATACCTTCCATTTAGATCAAATATTCCTCTAATGGGATTGTAATCTGGTGGTAAGGGCGGACAATAGACAAATCTCACTCCTGCTTCATAATATCTATCGAACCATCTTAAACTTCGCGAGGTTAATATATTACCATGTTCCTGAAGTCTCTCGTTGGGCTGACAAGGGTATGATCTTTGGAATGCGAGGTCTATCCATAGATGAATTGGGCTTAGTCTACATGATAATAGTAAATGTAGGATGAATGCCCTATGTATTCCCTTCGGAGCCTTGGCCTTGTAGTGTATTTCTTCCTCTATTGGTGGTGAAATGGTGAAACTAGTGACATCACCAGTTTTAGCCGACTAGAAAGACAGAGATGACTTGGTCATCAGATACGAAGACCTCCGGAGTGCATCAAAAGTAACTAGGATTCCTTATTATCCCTCAATGTATGCGGTAAGGGGTATGTGGCACGATCTCTGTGCCCGATGAGAAATTCCTGCCAAACTGACAATTCTAATCTTTTACAATATTGTACAGTGAAGTTGTTCCGACTTATTGTCGATCACTCTTGAAAGACTAAAGATGTTGTGTTAGTGATACATATATATATACCTAGGAAGTATGCCCGACTTGGGGAATCTGTCATTAGGTTGATATAGACATGGATACATAACATATGACACATAAGATATAACTAACTAAGATACATAGATCTACGATTCACATGTTAATAACTGTTTAAATGTGGACAATACTATTAAGAGCGTTCAACAGTTTTCGCCACTTCCTTATCGGAGGTGCGTGGTAGTACGGACCTCCCCGTAACCCTCGTCTGGACTTCTTTCCTGGATCTAATTCCATTCGGGTAAAATTAAAAGGATTCTCTTCTTATTTACCTCCACCAATTTCGTCCTTTCTTCTGTTCCTTTTTTTTTTTTTTCCCCTCGGCTTTTATCAATTCAATTTCGGCTGTGAATCGAGCTGGGTGATCATCGCGGGCAGACTGTCTCACATTTTCCGAAGTGGCATTACCCGCGCCCGTTGCACCCCTTGTCAACAACAGCCCCGCGAATCCTCTCCCACCAACAACCCACCTCGATCTGGCGCAAGCGCACCCTTGAATTTTGAGCCAGCCTTGCTCTTTGCCCCTCGTCGGACCTACCATCATGGATGGGGACGAGCTGATCGCCTCGGTCTTCCGCAAGATCGAGCGGGAGAAGGCCCTCATCACCGCTGCCAGTAACATGCGGCAGTCGACCGACAATCCCCTCGTGCAACAGAGAGTCGATGCCAACATCCGCGATGGCCGCAAGAATATCGCTTACCTGGAGGAGAAAATGAGAGAATTACAAATCCGTCAGATGAACCAGGAAGGTGGCTCACCCGGTCAGCGTGGAGGCCCGGCCCTCCCCCCCCAAAGACCACCCCGGATACGCTGGCGAGCAAGGTGATGGTCACTATCCCCAGGGTGGCGCCGGCTCCATGCCTTCCGGTGCCCCATTCGCCGACCCCCGACCTTATGCTCCGATCCCGAAGGCAAGGCCCAATTACACGAAGCTTGGTACGTCCTTGGATCCCGCTCCTGCCTAGCCCTCCCAAAAAAAAAACATACCGCGCTGCGCTTAAATCGCTTGGAATGCTAATATGAATGGCTATGTTTTAGATCTGATCAAGTATGACACTCCGTACCTCGGGCCGAAGATCCAACTTATGCTGTCTCAATTGGAGTTCAAGCTGAGTGTGGAAATGCAATATAAAGCCGGCATCGAAAAGATGGTCCGCTTGTACCAGGACGAGGGCGACCGGAAGAGCCGAGCTGACGCTGAGGGTCGTCGCATTGAGAGTAACCAAAAGATTCAGCTTCTAAAGCAGGCGCTGAAGCGATACGAGGATCTTCATGTTGATATTGAATCCGCCGATGCACCAGACGGTATGAAAAACATGGCAATTCGTCTGCGAGCATAATGCGACATGAGTACTAACTAGTGTGCAGATGAAAGTCTTAGTGCTCCGAACATGCGCAAGCCGCTGACGGGTCTGCTGACAATGCGCATCCATGCGGTTAAGGACGTGGACCATGCGGCTAGTTCACGATTCTCTCGAGGACCAGAGACATACATTGTCGTCAAGGTCGAAGACACCATCAAAGCGAGAACCAAGGCCACCCGAAACGATAAATGGCTAGATGAAAGCTTTTCCATGGATATCGATAAGGCAAACGAGATCGAATTGACGGTGTATGACAAGTCGGGAGATCGCCCAGTGCCAATCGGTATGCTTTGGGTGCGCATTTCTGATATAGCAGAGGAAATGCGTCGCAAGAAGATCGAGACGGAGCTCAACGCATCTGGCTGGGTATCCGCAGATAAGATGGGCGATGGTGGATCCCCTCGACATGACCAAGCCGGTTCTCCTATGGGCTCTTCACATGGCCCTAGCTCCGGAGGACGCCCGGGCACCTCGGGACATGGCGCACATGGACACCACGGTGGCGAGAGCTCAAATGCTCCCCGAGTGTGACGATCGATTCATGGTTTGCCTTAGAACCGGTTGGCCGAGTTCAGCTTCAAATGAGCTTCGGTAAGACTAACTTTCATTAGCCCCAAAAGAAGCATCATGTACTGACTGGATATAGCCAAACAATTGAAGGACCGCCGTCCCTTTGACATTGGTCTTAACCGTCAAGGTGCCGTTCGTCAAAAGAAGGAGGAGGTTCACGAGAAGCAGGGCCACAAGTTCGTCACCCAGCAGTTTTACAACATCATGCGCTGTGCACTGTGTGGAGAATTCCTCAAGTATGCTGCTGGCATGCAATGTGCGGATTGCAAATACACCTGCCACCGCAAGTGTTACCCCAAGGTTGTCACCAAGTGTATCAGCAAAGCGAACTACGAGACCGATCCGGACGAGGAGAAAATCAACCACCGCATTCCTCACCGATTCGAAGGCTTTTCCAACATCTCCGCGAACTGGTGCTGCCACTGCGGTTATCTGCTTCCGTTCGGACGCAAAAATGCCAAACGCTGCTCTGGTAGGCACATTACTGACATCGCAGCTTCTTGATAGTCCATACTGACCTCTTTTATAGAATGTAGTCTTACGTGTCACGCTCAATGCACTCACCTTGTGCCCGATTTCTGTGGAATGACGATGGAAGCCGCCAACCAAATTCTAGAGACGTTGATTCGCACCAAGCATCACAACAAGTCTGCCTCTGTTAGTTCTGGCCTCAGCAACCGTACCCTTCGAGCAGGCGGTCCGCCCCAGCCCGCTCAAGACAACGCTGCCCTCTCCTACCCCCAGAAGCCGATGGAAGGACCCTACGGGGTTATTCCTAGACAACCCTCCGCAGAAGCGGTAAGCGCTGCCACTAACTCCTTCATGACTCCACAGTCACCAACTGCTGTTGCACAGGCTGCGCAGCGCCAACATGTGCCACCGAAATCGCCCACAGGGCCTTCCGCCGCCGCTGCCGCCGCCGCTGCCGCCGCCGGGCTACGTGGCCCCCAGCAACCCCCAAGTATGCACTTCTGATCATGCGTTGAAGAGAGACTCTTGATACTAATCAAATCTTAGCCGAAATGGGCCGTCCCATGCCGCCACCCCAGGCACCTCCGCAGCCTCAACACGCCCATTATGACCCATCCGCTTATGCCAATTTCCCGCAGCAGCCTCCACCCCAAGCTATGCAAAAGGTGCAGCCTGCGGCTTATCCAATGGCGCCACCTCCGCAGCCCATCCAGCAACAGATTCCCCAACAACAGCAGGTTTCATCCCCTATCAAGGAGGACCCTGCAGCGCAGGCAAAGGCTCGCATTGGATTGGATCATTTCAATTTCCTTGCTGTTCTTGGAAAAGGTAATTTCGGAAAGGTCATGTTGGCTGAAACAAAGAGCTCCCGCAAGTTGTACGCCATCAAGGTGTTGAAGAAGGAATTCATTATCGAGAACGATGAAGTGGAGAGCACCAAGTCCGAGAAGCGAGTTTTCCTGATCGCGAACAAGGAACGTCACCCATTCCTTCTCAACTTGCACGCTTGTTTCCAAACCGAAACTCGTGTCTATTTCGTCATGGAGTATATTAGTGGTGGTGATCTCATGTTGCACATTCAGCGTGGCCAATTCGGCCTCAAGAGGGCACAGTAAGTCCTATGCCTAACTAAGCCTTTGCCCTGTTTTGGCGGTTGGAAATGCTCACATATTTTAGATTCTATGCCGCCGAGGTCTGCTTGGCACTCAAGTACTTCCACGAGAACGGTGTCATCTACCGTGATTTGAAGCTCGATAACATTTTGCTGACCATGGATGGTCACATCAAAATTGCTGATTATGGTCTTTGCAAGGAGAACATGTGGTATGGTGGTACAACAAGCACGTTCTGTGGTACCCCTGAATTCATGGGTCCAGAAGTAAGTGGGATCAAGTTTGATTGTGTGTTTTTGAAGTACCAATGAGTTAACTTTTTGTCGTAGATTTTGTTAGACAAGAAGTATGGACGGGCCGTGGACTGGTGGGCATTCGGTGTTCTCATCTACCAGATGCTTCTGCAACAGTCTCCGTTCCGTGGTGAAGATGAGGATGAAATCTACGATGCCATTCTTGCCGACGAGCCTCTCTACCCCATTCACATGCCTCGCGACTCCGTGTCGATTCTCCAGAAGCTGTTGACTCGTGAGCCCGAGTTGCGTCTGGGCTCCGGTCCCACCGATGCCCAAGAAGTGATGTCTCATGCCTTCTTCCGCAACATCAACTGGGATGACATCTACCACAAGCGGGTCCCCCGCCATTCATCCCCACAATCAGCAGTCCTACCGATACCAGCAATTTCGACCAGGAGTTCACCAGTGTGACTCCAGTCCTGACGCCTGTGCAATCTGGTAAGATATTTTTGGCTTTTTCTTTTGTTGTGTGCTTGCTGGGAGATGAACTGTAACTAACCGATACTTATTTAGTGCTCTCGCAAGCCATGCAGGAAGAATTCCGTGGATTCTCCTACACTGCTGACTTTGCTTGATTCCACCGATGTGTGATCGGGATAATTATCGCTTGCTTGGACACCTGTCACGAGTTGTTGACGAGGGTGTCAATTCGGTTCATAGGGAGTTTAATGCCGACACGTCTGGTTTCTTCAGGGCGCCGCGGGTCTCTCGCCCTTTCCAGCACTTCTTGCCATTCAAATTGCTTCAACATACCCAAGCGCAGTTTCATTTTAAGTGCCGGTGTGGACCGGACCTCACTGACATGCTTCGACCGCCGGATACCCTGGTTAATGAAACCTCCAGGTTGCTTTTGCTTTCTCGATTCCTTTGTGTGCTTATCTAAATTGCTTGTTCTTTCCCCCCACCCTTTGGGTTGTTTTTTTCTTTGCTTTTTCCAAGCTTTCCTTCCGACTGGTCGGGTTTATGACTCTATTCTATGTCGGGCATTTGATGTCCAAAAAGGGGAGGAGACAGATTCCTATATGGGAATTGTCGTGTGAAGTGGTTCCAGGTTGATGAGAGTTTGATGAGAAATGACGAAGTTTGAAGATCCATGAAGATAGCGTAGGTCCCTTCAGGGACTCGTGCGCGTTATGTCCAGTGTTATGTTCTAGCGGTTCGTGGTATGGAGAGAAGGAGATACAAATACGAACTAATATATCCCATCTGTCTATGTATTTGTAGTTTGGATCATGCATGTCCATGAGTGTATACGGAGTATCAAGTTCTGGGATGCAACTGCCCTCGTTCTTTCCAAGCCGAGGGCTCAAGTACCTCGTTCCTTCCCAAATAGGAAGCCAAACTGTCTGTTGTCTGTACCTTCCTTCTCTTGCGTTCCTTCCTCTTGCAAAAGGACGTACACCTTTCTTTTGTTTACCTTTGTGTCCTCACCTGTTATTCTCTTCTTCTCTTCCTCTCTTCTTTTCCATATCTTTATGACTCTGTCCAGCCTCTTTTCTTTGTTCCAGAAATAGACCAGGTTAGCGAGGTCTATGTCAAAGATGCTGCAAAAGATTAAACGTCTGTTTCGTCGGAGCGTTCGGGCCTTGAGTAGAACCGCCGAGACGGTGCCTTCGGGCAACAAAGATAACCTGCCCTCGGGAAACAAAGAACCCTCGCCCCCAGTCAACAAAGAACACACCCCCCAGGCCACCCAAAGATTGGGCCAACCGCCGTTGAGCTCCCATTACATCGAGAGATGACTTGAGAACGTGACTCCTCCTGTTTATGGGCCTCTCACCAACAGGGTGCGACCCGAAGTCGACAATATCGACTTCCACATCGGCTTCTCTAAAATTTCGGAATCAGGTTCCCCTCCACCCTAGTTCAACGAGACTTGGGACAACGATCCCGAGATCCGTCGTTTCCTGTGTGAGGACGAAGCTCCCACGACACTCACTCACGTCCTTCTCCCTCTCCTGCTACCCCGGTCCTGTCACAACCGGCGGTTGCAGCCCCTCCCTTCGATCGTCCTGAAAAGCCGCCAAACTCCTCATCGCTGAACACTATGTCTGACACGGTTACTCAGTTTAGAGAACAAGGTCAAATTGTAAGTTTTTTCTTCATCATAGCTTATCATCTCAATTTGGCCTCAGTAATCTCTCTCGTGTCACTCCTTGCATTTTACTGACTTCATACCAGGTGACCACAGTTGAAAAACGGGCTTTCTCCCCCAATGACACGGAGCCTGAGCACCTGGTTAAGCGATTTAAACTCGAGTCGGAGGGCTCTGTAACAGAACACAAGCTGTCCGTGGATACCAACATCAGTGAGGATAACAAATGGGACTCCGATCCACCCACCTCGCCTGAATACAAGATTGTCAGTGCGAGCGATGGGGATGGCAGCGATACCAGTGACTCTCCTTCCTCACCATCCGCAAAGCGAGCGAGGGGGGATGCTTTGCATCCCTCGTCCAAGGACGGCCTCTCGCTTAAGCCCACGGCCAAAAAGGCCAATAAGAAGAAGACGAAGACGAAGAAGAAGAAAGCGGACTCGGATTGGTCAATGTCTGAGCCAAGTGACCGTGACGACGAAAGTGAGGAAGAATACTTCATTCCGGCAGCAGAGCGGGATGACGAGCTGCTCAACAATAGACTGACCCGAGAAAGGGCAAAGCGCCTACTTGACGCAGTGGAACTCCCCCAAGGCCACGACCTATCACCAGACGAACAGCGGACGGCCCATCAACTTCTTACTCGTGGCTGCATGCCAACCATTCACAGACACTGGGAGAAAGATTTCTCCACCCTTCCAGAGTCGCTGTTCTTTTCTGGGAAGGATGATGAAACCCCACGTAACGAATCCCATTTTGTCCTTGAGAACGATAAGTGTTCGGAGTTTTATGCGATCCGCGCATTTCAAGAGATTTTAAAGATATGCGGCAATGTGAGGGACTACTGCAATATTCTTGACATTGGTCCTGGAATCTACATCAAGAAGTCAATAGAGAAATATCTGCGCTGGGCATTGAGCGATGCTGGTGTCAGAGTCCAGCCGGACACACCCCCTGTGCATATTATCTATTGCCAAAATGAGGACGAAGAGCCCAAAGAAACCTTTAACAAAGTCGCCAGAGCATTGGAGAAGCTATCGAACACCTGGCAGAGCCTACTTGCTACACTCAATGATAGCGAAGCAGCCTGGCCGGCTTTGATGGGGCTCGTTCTCTGTGGACCTGTTCTTTCTGTTATCTCTCTAGACACCAATCCCAATCCCCAAACCCTAACACAAGGAATCAAGTTCCTTGGTCATTTCGACCTTTCGGATTTCGATAATGACGTCTGGAACACCCTGGCTGTCGCAATTATCGTTATGCACATCAAAAGGACCGTGGCAAAACTCGCGAAAGCTTACGATCAAAAGTTTGTGGCCTCAATCTTTGATGGCCCTGCCATGGGTTCTCCGGATCCTGATCGTTAATTTTTGCTGTGTTGCCCAACATCGATGAGATCCCCTGGCTGCAATCATTCTTATGCATGCCACAAGAAACTTTACAACTCTATATCAAATAAACCAAGGGAAACGATATCCCCTGGTCTTCCATGATTCACCTGCACATAATTCACCCGCAATTGAGAGACTGAGTGTAATTAGACATGATACTCCCTGCCATAATTATGTCAAGGTTGATATGCATTTCCGGGAAATTTTTGAACCCTCATTGACAATTTAGCGTGTGAACTTTGAGCCATGTACAGGTAGTTCATTGGATGACATGCTACAACTTTTTCCTATGAAGCAACAATAGTCTCTTGTCTTCTTAGACGCTTTTTCCCCCATATTTCCCCTTATTCATGTTGTAGTTAGAAGTTAGAACATAGGCTGTGAAAACGGCTTAAAATGTGCAAAACGGATTTTCTACAACATTGTATGTATAGTTAACCTTTGATAATGCCCATGTATATCAGTGGAGTTCATTCATACGTGAAGCAACTATTGCCAATGGATGTGTCGCGATCAATACAAGGATTGATTTGTTCGTCACATCTCCACTTTTGCTGGATACATGTTTCCCCCATTTTTCAATGATCTTTAAAACATCCTTGTCATTGTATTTCAATGAACTCAATCTAAAATAAATAAATAGAGTGTGTTGGTGGGAATCCGGAGAAGCTCCCAACGCCCTAAAAAAGAAAAAAGAAAAAAGTCCAACGATGATCTCCGAAGACCAGGGGGCCACAGAGTCTTCCCCATTGCTACGCAACATCGACCCAGAAGCAGCAAACAATTCCAAAAAGTCAGGATGGCGACAAGAATTAGCAATCATCTCGCGATACTCGGCCCCTCTCATGATATCGCTCCTGCTTCAACATGCATTGACCGGTTCTAGCATCTTCATGGTGGGCCATCTGGGCAAACGCGAAATCGGGGCCGTGAGCTTGGCCAACATGACTGCCCAGATTACTGGATATTTCGTCTTCCAAGGACTAGCAACATGTTTGGATACTTTATGTCCTCAGGCATATGGTTCAGGGAATCTGCCCCTGGTCGGGCTTCATGTTCAACGTCTGACGCTTTTCATGCTCGTCCTCACAATCCCAATTGGAGTTATATGGTGGAACGCAGATCAAATATTTCTCCTCGTTCTACCGTCTGAATCCCAGGAGACGGCTCTTCTTGCAGGATTGTACCTGAAAATTGCCATCGCGGGCGCTCCCGGCTATGCGTGCTTTGAGTCCGGAAAGCGATTTTTCCAGGCACAGGGATTGTTCAGTGCTAGTCTAGTAGTTCTGGTGATATGTTCTACTCTGAATATTTTCATGGGATGGTTATTTGTTTGGGTATGTTATTTGACCTTAGAACTCTCCGGAGCCATTCACTGATATCCTCTTTTCCAGAGACTGCAATGGGGCTTCGTCGGTGCGCCTATCGCCGTTGCGGTCGCAAACAGTCTTCTGCCCGTCTTTCTGGCATTCTACGTCATCTTCATCAAGGGTTCTGAATGCTGGCACCCCATTTCTGCCGAGGTGTGGCGCGGCTGGGGTCCAATGTTGCAGCTTGCCATCCCGAGTTGGCTAATGATCGAAGCCGAGGTCCTTGCATGGGAAATCATGACACTCATTTCGTCCCGGCTAGGTGAGACCGAGCTCGCAGCCCAGGCTGCTATTTCGACACTTTCGGACTTTGCATTCCAGGTTTCGTTTTCCATTGCTGTTGCGGGTGGTACACACATCGCCTATCTGATTGGAGCGGGCTTCCTCCAGCGTGCCGCAACAGCAGCCAGAGTTATGGTTATTGCTGCTTTCGGGGCTGGTATATCAAATATGCTTGTGATTCTTGCTCTTCGGAGTGTCATTCCTGGCTTGTTTAGTGATATCGGCGAGGTATGGCATTACATCTTCTTCTTGCTTCCATTGGGTGCTGTACTTCAGATTCCAGACGCCGTGGCTACTTCCCTAAATAGCTTGCTGCGGGCCGTGGGACGGCCGGATCTGGGTAGTTATGTTCAGCTCTCGATCTATTACCTCGTGGGATTGCCTTTGGGCATTGCTTTTGCATTTGGTCTGCACTGGAGCATTTTCGGGCTATGGTGTGGAATCTTTATCGGCCAGTCGATCATTGTGTCGATCGAGGGCTTTTATTTCTGGAAAATGGTGGACTGGGCGAAGGCATCCCGAGAAGCGGTAGAGCGAATGTGATCATAAAAAGAGCTTCTCAAGGTTGAGCGACGGGTGGAACAGCGAAGGCCACAAAATATATCATATCATGTATGACGAATATAAATTACATATTTTTCCCTTTCTTGTCTGCTTGTACATAGTAGATCTACAAAGGAATCCATACAGGTAAAGAGTATCAGAAATCTATCTAAGAAGACATCTAGTGAACGAAATAGTGAACTTTTATATACTTAGACGTCACATGACCGGTCCCGCTGTTGACGCTATTCCCAACACTGTAATCTTCAAGACGCACTGCATCACCCATTCCACCATGGATGCCGCTGAGGATAAAGACGTGAAGCTTCAACGGGCCTCTGGGGATTTGGTGTCCGAATTTTCCGCAAAGCTGCCCTCGTTATTGTGGAGAGTCCAAACTGGCACTCCCCTCCGCACCCCACGTAAATGGGCGCAGGTCACCAAAACAGAGAAGCTTGTCAGCCTTGTAAGACCACACTACATAGTTCTCTGTCTTGACTATTTTTCTGTTCTTTTTTACTAATATTACACTACAGCTTGAACCCTTCCAAGAGTGGCCTCAACTCTTAGATCCACATTTGCAGACATTGCTGCCTCCTTTAGTCGATGCTTTTCTAGCATATCTAATCAAGCATCGCACCCAGTATGCCTCAGTTTCGGCGAAGTCATCACAGGGAGGAGATCAGTATCCCCTACCAAGAGCCATCTGCAGGCTGCTTTACACTTTCTGCAAAGTCCGTGGTGTTAAAGTGATTAGCAGGTTCTTAAACAATGAGCCGAAATATCTTGATTCAATGCTTCGGGCCTTCATCGAATGGGATGCGGTCCAGTCATCCTATTCCGAGGAACTGGTTGAATCTGAAACCCAGCGACTCATCTGGGAAGAACGATATGTGATGCTGGTCTGGCTTTCACATCTTCTGCTTGCTCCATTTGATTTGTCTTCTTTATCCTCAGATAATATCCCGGTACCCTACGACAATCTGCAACAATTGACTTGGTTGCCATCTGAGACTCCTATGATTGCCAGGTCTCTTCTTTCCTTGTCGTTGCACTATATTGGTGCGTCGGGCAAAGAACGCGAGGCAGCGACGGCGCTTTTAGCACGATTGTCTTTGCGTGGAGACATGCAAGCTCTCGGTATGCTTACCGGTCTGACGAAGTGGGCATTTGCTACAATCCAGCCGACAGAGAACGCCGAATCGCCCTCTGTCTATGCTTGTATCGGGGTCCTCACATTCATTGCTCGCTTGGGCGCATCGGGCCAGGTAGAGGACTTTGCTCCCTTGATCAGTTATGTCTTCCAGCAGACTCTCTGTGTATTTCAAGGGAAGTCTTCAACATCTACAACCATCCAGTCTTCGGCGTTGGCAAGAAGGATTGTTGTCAAGATCCTTCGCAACATCACAGTCATGGCCTTATCGTTGAGTGAGCGAGGTGACACCCGTATCACTGATGATCAGTTATCGACCACATTGGAAGATTCAATTGATCATTTCTTGGTTTCTTTGGCCGACAAAGATACACCCGTACGATTTGCCTCGAGTAAAGCACTCAGCATTATCACACTGAAATTAGATCCAGAAATGGGGACCGAGGTCATCGAAGCGGTCATTGGCTCGCTGGGAGAGAACATCCTCTTCGAAAAAGACGATGGCTCCCTCGTGACGCCATTTGAAGCAAGGAAGATTGGCACACACACCCTTAAACGTAATCTCAGTGCAGTCGATGCCCAGCGATGGCAAGGATTAATCCTGACACTGTCGCATTTACTTTTCCGCCGCGCACCTCCTACCAACCAACTCCCTGAGATTCTTCAATCACTCGTCTCTGGTTTGGGGTTCGAGCAAAGGTCTTCTACTGGTGGCTCTGTGGGAACTGGTGTTCGAGATGCGGCGTGCTTTGGCATTTGGGCCATGTCTCGAAAGTATACAACACGAGAACTCCTGGCATTGCAGCCCCAGGTAGTGGCGTCGCAATCTGGCCAGAAAGAGGTCGATGTTCTGCAAAAGCTGGCCGTGGAACTCATCTGTGCTGCCTGTATCGATCCATCTGGGAACATCCGACGCGGGTCGTCTGCTGCGCTGCAAGAGTTGATTGGTCGTCACCCCAATACCATTGCGCAGGGTATTCCCCTCGTTCAGGTTGTGGATTATCATGCTGTTGCGCGGCGTTCTCGTGCACTAATTGATGTTGCCAAAGCAACAGCCTCTCTGGATCAGATTTACTGGAGTCCACTTTTGGACACTTTGATGGGTTGGAGAGGTATTGGTTCTCCGGATGCCGAATCCAGAAGACATGCGGCTAAGGCGATTGGAAATTTGAGCACGCAGGAGCTATTCAAAACCATGAAACTGGTCCTAGATAAATTGTTGAAGATGTTCTTCAGCATCTCTCGGAATGATGTAGAATCACGACATGGCTGTCTGTTGTCCATTGCTGCCACGGTCGATGCTTTTACCTCCCAATGGGAAGCATCCGCAGAGAAGAGAGATACCCCCGAAGCCAAGGCTGTATCCTCTCAAGTTGCCAATATGTGGGATATCTTTGGTTCTGCATCATGCCCTACCGATGATGACTTGACTTTCCAGACTTCACGCCCCGAGTTGACGGCAGAGGCATCATCCTGCTTGATCTCCTCGCTCTCTCGGTCTACCGTCACAGCAGGTATAGCTCAGCCTTTAGAACAACCTTTGAACCGAACACTCCAGATTCTGTCCATCTGTGTTTCTCGAAGTGATGATATCTCGATTGGAACATCTTCAACCGCCTTGGCGCAGCTGTTTCCTCTCCTATCGCCATCAAAGCAGGAAGAAACTGTGCGCACTTGGCTCTCTCATCTCCGTACTTCATGGAGATTACCATCAGGCCGTGGTCAAATTCTAGCACTTGGTACAGTGTTCAAGCAACTCAAAACACAAAGTGACGTCCAAGAAAATATCGTCACCGAGATTCTTTGTTATACCGGAAAGGAAGAGCTCATCGAGAAACGAGTTGCTGCTGTGAAGTGCTTGGCCATCAGTATATTGCCATATATGGGTATGTTGAATAACTCTTGTTTACAGACCGGTACAAATATGGGCTAACAAATTCTTAGATACCACCGACACAATTACGAGCAACTTCGTCGAATTCTTGAATGATTATACCACAGATAGACGAGGTGATATTGGATCCCTTATTCGAGTCGAGGCAATCCAAGCAACCGGAACCTTGCTTCAAAGACAATCGGACCCAGCATCACACTCACCACTTATTCAAAATTTGATCGGGTGTCTTTGCCGTCTTGCATGTGAAAAGCTGGACAAGGTCAGACTACAAGCATGGCTTTCTCTACAAGGCTTCTGGGAATCAGCAGGGGATCTACCTCCACTTGAAAGGTAATCAATTACCAATAACGCAAACTTCAATAACAAATGCTAACAAAAACAGGAAATTCGAGCACTTCAGTCATGTTTCGTCACAAGAGTACTTCGCTCAGCTACTTACTCTGCAGGATATTGACTGGCTGCGCCTTCCTTTGCTACAAGGACTGGCTACATCAGCTATCTCAGGAGCAGAAGGTCTGGTCCGAGTGTCTCGATCAGCTCTGACTCAGTTCCTCAATTCTCAAACCCAACCCCGACGCCAGGAGATATTGATGGTTTTCTTGCAAGATCTTTCCACAGTACTGAGTGACAACCTTCACGATGACCGTTTTGCCATTCCTGCCGTCGAGTTTGTTGCATTTTTAATTGACAGCTACATTCCTGTTATCCCGGCAGGCTCCGATCCAATGTTTGTGAACTCGCCTTCTATTGCGTATATATTCTGCATCATCCACTGACACCTTCCTCTCTAGTTTCCGAAAACTGTTCACGCTAGTCCAGAAAGCACATTTCAGATCCGCAAATATCGCTCGGCTGGAAGCTGCAGTTAAAGTCTATGCTGCATTATCAAGGATCGACTCGTTACGAGATGGTGTTTTGAAGAAGATGACCGGACTTCTTTTGCATCCTTTCCCAAGGGTACGTTAAGCCTCAACCCTATGGATTTACGGTACTGACAATTGGCTTTCCTAGGTCCGATCAAGCGCTGCAGAATACCTGTTTGTAATGACAGACTCTGAGATTGCCAAGTACGAAGACTGGTCTGCTTCGCCTAAACAGCTAAAGCCCCAGGTGGATAATTTGAAGAACACTTTTTCTTTGGAGGGTTAGACAGCATCTCCACAGAGAAGCCGTAGAACTCAAATATGCATCGAATTAATAACAGCAGCTGAGAATATAAGATACAAAGCATAGAAGGACATGGGGTGTGCAATCTTGGGGCTTTGGTTGTGATGAGTACTTGTACTTGTAGATGCTGTGCTAGTACTTGTGCTAGTACTTGTTGCGGTAGGTGTGCTCGAGTGATCCTGCGCAAAGAAGTCAAATATGTATTGAGTCGCATTGAACTCAGACTTGCCCAACGGGCACTGTGCAGAATTTCGGTCAAAGTCATCATTGCCAACAGTACTTGGCCAGCAATGACCATTGTCTTCCTCGCGGTAATGCTGGACAATGCCTGTCAGCCCGTTACAGTCCCAAGAAGCATGCTTCACAACCGGGTCATCGAAGATCGTCTTATTGCTGGTTGGCTGCGAATTGTTCGCACATCCATTTTGAGCTGCCCAGGCCTGCAAGACATCAATGACAGGCAGCTTGGAGTCTCCATCACCATCGATAGGTGCCGTCGTATCGGCTGTCCCATGGAACTCTAGGAAAGGATATCCCGAATCCCGCTTAGCGGGGGCGCAGGGTCCAACGCCCTTGATGTCGTCGGTATCATACCAGGCGCCGCTGACAGCCGCAAAAGCCGCAAACCGGCTTCCAACCGTCGCGTTGCAGGCGATGACGCTGGCGAATGCAGCGCCGTTCGATTTGCCGGCCGCGAATACTTTGCTTGTGTCGATGCAGAGGGTTTCTTCCAAGTGCGTGAGCAGATCGTCGGTGAAGTCCAGATCGTTGGGGCGCGACGTTTTTGCAGAGGGGCTGGAGAGCCAGTATCCATTCCGGCTATTTGGGTAGACGGCGATCCCGTTGGGATTGAATTCCGGGTTTGAAAATTGTGACAATGATTCTTCCTCTACCATGTCCCGTGACGCGCCGTGGAAGGAAAAGTATACTGGTGTTGGCGTGTCCTTGTCATAGTTGGCAGGAATGAATAATCTGTATTCCCGGTCTGAGTCCGGGAGAGTGAGGGACTCGCTTTTTCCTGCTTTGGGGTATCTGGAAGGTATGTCTTCGCCGCAGCCTGGGGTTTTGGCTATGCTAATGCCCGCCAGGGCTGCAAGAGATAGTAGCGATGCGATGTACATCTTGTTTGGATGGATGACCAGGTGGGCAGCTATGAGAGATGCATAGTTTGGTTATATTTCAGGGGAGATTGAGGATTGAGGATTGAGGGGAGGGGGTGTATCAGGTACTACACCCCCTTAGCCTGAAGGAATACGATGATCCGCAGGTCTCAGTGGATGTGGGGCGAAGGTATCAGCCAAGTCTTCACGTGTCGACGGGTGTCCCCTTGCTTGGCTTATCTCTTCGAACTTTTTACTTCGTACATTTTATATCTGAATATCTTGATCATGGGATCGACATAACATCAGTCCAAGAGTACCTAGGTATACGTAGTAACTTCTATTAATAAAATGAGAAGATCAAAAATAGGTAAAATATGAAGATGATCTATTTCTTAGTGATTAGAAATTTTTAAGCATACATACTAACTACCTCGTCCCATAGTTATTAAAACGACTAAAACCACTGAAACTACTGAAACTACTGAAACGGGGCGACCTAATTTTAAGGGAGATAAGCCATATGGAGTACGAAGTGGATAGAGACGTTTGAAAATCAAGTTGTGTGGAAAAGTAATTATGTGGGCCCTTGAGCAACAATCATTGACAATGAGAACAGAAAAAAGAAAAAAAAAAAGTGCATCATCCGTGAATCGAACACGGGCCTCGTCGATGGCAACGACGAATTCTACCACTAGACCAATGATGCTGGTTGTTGTTTGAATTTCTAATATTATGCAACATATCTATTCTCCATCCATCCCAAATTAATTCCCTCCGCCCCAAGTCAACCGGAAGCTCGACTTCGCTGGTTTCTAGAGCTCCAACCGTCGCAAAAATGGCAGCCGTCTCCGCAGCTGGTATTCCTCCGAATGCGACGTGAGTCCTATACTATATCCGCATAATCAATTTCCAAGCTAACAAGTCTTTACAGAGTATATGTGCGCCTGTCCCTCCCCTCCTATCATATCACCACCCCGGTCCCGCATTATCATACTGACGGATTCCTGATTAGGTCAAAAACCTCGATGAGCGAATCAAGGTCGAACAGTTGAAGCATGCCCTGGAGGAGATCTTCTCTGAATATGGCACCATTCTAGAGGTCGTCGCAAAGACCAACCTCAAAGCTAAAGGCCAGGCCTTCATCGTATTTGACAACGTCGACTCCGCTACCCGCGCTATTGAGGATATCAATGGGTTCGATCTCTTCGAGAAGCCCATGGTTCTGGATTACGCGAAGACACCCAGTGATGCGACAGTCCAGCGGGAGGGTGGTGGCGACGAGCTGGAGGCTCACAAGCGGAGACGCTTAGCTGAGAAAGGTACATCGAACAGATACTGGCTGATACTGGCGCACTATATTCAAAGACTCATTCCATGCTAATATTGTTCATTTTAAAGAGCGCAAACAAGCCCACGAGGCCCTCGAAGCACAGAAGAAACTCAAGCGTCCTGCTGCCGCTGTCGAACCCGCACGCCCAGCCAAGACCACCAAAGGTGCCGGTCTCAAGCCCACCGCCGCTGCGACGACCGCTGTCGTTCCCGACGAGTACCTTCCACCGAACAAGATTCTGTTCTTGCGGGAACTGCCGGACGACGCAACACAAGAAGGCCTGTCTGCCATCTTTGGCGGGTTCGAAGGATTCCTGGAAGTCAGATTGGTGCCGGGTCGCAAGGGAATTGCTTTCGTCGAATACGAGGCCGAGGCTGGAGCAATCAGCGCCAAGGAAGCTACGTCGGGCATGTCTATGGGCGACCAGGGCAAGGCGATTCGCGTTACCTACCAACGACAGTAGTCGTGGGTGGTTTGTTGCATCCTACAAAATATCCCGGTCTTGTTCGTTCTGGCGTTTGGAAGGTCTTCTCTCAAGTACATCTGTATTAGAAATACGGAGAGCTTTATTACGGTTCTCGTCCTATCGCAATGTGTCAAGATTGCGTATCACATGAAGTTCAATATTTCCCAAAGTAGATGAAACGAGCCATGGGGCTAAAACAAGTATGAGCATACAAAGTGGTACATGTCGCGGTCACGGAAGATGTCAACAAGAAAAGAGTATCAATACGAAACAAAATGGCAGTCTAGAAGATGACATCGTTGTCCTCCTGCTCGCCCAGGACATCTGTCGTCTCTTCCTCCTTCGCGAAGATAGCAGTATCGGTAGCAGCAGGTGCCTTGGGGTTTGCTGCTTGCTCTTCCTCTGCCTTTTGCCGGGCCGCGAGAATCTCAGCGTCTGCGGCAGCAACGTCCCTCTTCTTCTTGCCTGAAACCTTCTTCAGGCGGTAGAATTCCTCTCGGTCGAGCTCATCGAGTTCGGAGTTGATGTCTTCACAATGGTTAGCATGTGCAAGAGACACTCGAAGTAGACGGTACAAACATTTGATAGTGTTCTCGGTTCGAGGAATGATAACATGTTCACTGTTGATTACATGTTAGTATCCCTAACAAGGATCGAATTCATGAGTCCCGGTCTTACATCGCATTTACTATATGACACAAGTTAGTTACCAGCCGTGAGCCATCACAATCCATGCAAAGAACGACTTACCTCTTCGGTTGACAACCTTGATTACTTCATCCAGAATCAAGAAGGCAGTCTGGCACAATTGGTAAGCGATATTCCAACCCATTGCGTAGATACCAAGCATACCTGTAAGCTTGCCAGTTCCACCAATGTCTCCACGGCCCGTGCGTATGTCTCCCGACAGCGTTGGATCTGCTGTCCTCCCTTTCCTAGACCTGTCAGACCAAAGTCATTGACGCCCTCCTGGGTGTAGCTTTCAAATGTAGGCAGAAGAACACCGGAAATGTTCTCTTGCTTGGTTCGCACGCGGAAACGAGCCTGCTTGGCGGACTCCTGGATCTGATAGCCGATGTCGCCGCCTACCGCGTAGCTCACTTCCGCTAGCGAGAAGGCAGCAATCTGCATGACCCGACCCATCTTCTGTTTGGCTTCATCGATGCGACGAGTGATGTCTGTCGAAGTATGATTAGCGGCTCGATAAGGTGGGGAACGGGAATGTGTCGCATTTCATACCTCGGAAACGCCTGTTGAGATAGAGGGTCAGCATATATTCTGGGAAGCAGGAAAGGCACAGGAATCATACTTTGTTAGAGCTTCACTCTTTCTCTTTAGTAAACTATGGCCAATTTCCGCTCCCTTCAGCTTGTTCTTCATCAACCCCAATGATTGGCGAGTTGGGAATACTGCCTCTCGGCCCTGAATAGAGGTCAGATGAAGTCAATATCAGAGTTCAATGCCACAATAAACTTACTACAGCGCCGGACATGATTGTAGCAGAACAAAGATCACAATATAGTCCTTGTTGTTCAGCTAGAGCGGCCACATTGGTATGACGCCGATAAAGCTCCACCGCCCACCTGATACAGATGAATCACGTGCCACAATCAATGTGGGTGGGAACCTCATCCATCAATTGCTTTGGGCCTTAAAACGCGCACGCCAGCAGCCTCTTGTTTATGCAATTTTCCTTTATGCTGACACGTTGATCGTGTAATTGGATTTCGCTCGACTGAGTGGCGCAATGCCAGGGACGCTTTTGCCCCCGAGATCCCACCGGCAGCACGCAGAGATGGATCGACCATCTGCGCCCCGGCCTGACCTCTACTTGATCGTAAGTTTTGAACCATTGGACCATTCGAACTCGAGGCTTACTTGCATTTCATCACTAGACTGATCAAGACATCATCTACGAACAAGATCTGCTCCGCAACGCTGTTAGTGTCAAGCCATGGCTTGCCTACATCGAATTCAAACAGCAAAATGGCACGCTATATGAGCAAGCATTTGTATGCCTTTACCCACCACAACTGAGTCGCCAAGGATCACCACTAATCTAATGGCTTCTATTAGGTCATGGAGCGCGCTTGCAAGCAATTTCCGCGTTCTTACAAGCTCTGGAAGATGGTAAGTGACTTTTTCTTTTTTGGAAAAAAAAAAGAACAATCCAAAGCCTCTGCTTTTACTGACCGTCCTAGTATCTGGAGTTCCGAACAAAGCACTTGAAGGGCCGCAATCCCACGGTGTATCGCGCCGAGTACCAGAAAGTCAACTCACTCTTCGAACGAGCCCTGATCCTCCTGAACAAGATGCCGCGCATCTGGGAAATGTACCTCGCCTTCCTGCTCCAGCAGCCCATGGTGACCCAGACTCGACGAACCTTCGACCGGTCCCTTCGCGCTTTGCCGGTCACACAGCACAACCGAATCTGGAGACTATACAAAGGCTTCGCTCGGTCTGCTTCCGGACAGACTGCTATCAAGATATTTGCTCGGTACATGCAAATTCACCCCGAGAACGTCGAGGATTACATTGAGCTACTTGTTGAAAATGGTGAATATACGGAAGCCGTGAAGAAATTCATGGATATCCTCGACGACCCCCGATTCAAGTCCAAACATGGCAAGGGTCCATTCCAGTTATGGTCGGAGATGGTTGATCTCCTAGTCTCCAAGGCTAAGAAGATTGTGACTGGCCCTCAGGTCGGAATTGACGTTGACGCCATTCTGCGGAGTGGTATCGAGCGCTTTGCGGACCAGAGAGGGAAGCTGTGGGCCGGGTTGGCCACATACTGGATCACCAAGGGCAACTTCGAAAAGGCACGGGACGTCTTTGAGGAGGGAATCACTACTGTCATGACGGTTCGTGATTTCACTCTCGTCTTCGACTCCTATGTCGAGTTCGAGGAGTCTATCATTGGAAGCTTGATGGAAGGTGCAGCGGTCCGCTCTGACAAGGGCAAGGCCGACGAGGACGCCGACTTTGATCTTGACCTCCGCATGCTGCGCTTTGAGCAGCTGATGGACCGCAGACCATTCTTGGTGAATGATGTACTCCTACGCCAGAACCCTCACAACGTCATCGAATGGGAAAAGAGAGTGGCACTCTGGAATGATAATAAAGAAGAAGCTGTCCACACCTATACAGATGCCATTGCTGCAATCAACCCGAAGAAAGCGCTTGGAAAATTCTCCGAACTTTGGGTCAATTACGCAAGGCTTTATGAGAACGGGGAGGACTTGGATACCGCAAGAGTCATTTTCGACAAGGCTGTTAAAGTTCCATTCAAGTCTGTAGCCGAATTGGCAGAGACCTGGTGTGAATGGGCTGAAATGGAGCTCCGCGCCGAGAATTTCGACAAAGCAGTCAATATCATGGCGAAGGCGACACAGGCACCGAAAAAATCGACTGTGGACTACTTCGACGAGACACTGTCCCCACAGCAAAGAATCCACAAGAGCTGGAAGCTATGGAGTTTCTATGTTGATCTTGTTGAGAGTGTTTCGTCTTTGGATGAAACCAAAAAGGTCTACGAGCGGATCTTCGAGCTTCGCATCGCCACACCCCAAACTGTCGTTAACTATGCCAATCTCCTGGAAGAAAACAAGTACTTTGAAGAGTCTTTCAAGGTATACGAGCGAGGCTTGGATCTTTTCATGTATCCAGTGGCATTCGAACTCTGGAACTTGTACTTGACCAAAGCTGTGGACCGGCATATCGGCATTGAGCGACTCCGCGACCTGTTTGAACAAGCCTTGGAAGATTGTCCTCCCAAGTTTGCCAAGTCTCTTTACCTGATGTACGGCAACTTAGAAGAAGAGCGTGGTCTCGCACGACACGCGATGCGGATCTACGAGCGTGCAACTCGGGCAGTGTCCGACGAGAACCGTTTCGAGTTGTTCGAATTTTACATTACAAAATCGGCCTCCAATTTCGGTCTCACATCTACCAGACCGATCTACGAGCGCGCCATTGCCGCTCTGCCCGACCAGGAGGCCAAAGAAATGTGTCTCAAATTCGCCGAGATGGAGCGACGACTGGGCGAGATCGATCGTGCTCGCGCCATTTATGGCCACGGTTCTCAATTCTGCGATCCCCGCACAAACGCTCCCTTCTGGAAGAAGTGGGAGGTATTCGAAGTCAACCATGGAAACGATGATACTTTCGGCGAAATGCTTCGTATCAAGCGAAGTGTTCAAGCTCAATACAAGTATGTGATCTCCACCACCATCAAACTGATAACCAATTTTCTAACACTATCTACAGCACCGACGTCAACTTCATTGCATCGCAAGCCATTGCCAGGAGCCAACAGCAGCCCCAGACAGGCGAAGAAGGCGAAGGCGATGATGATCAACGCCGCGCAGATGCCATGGCGGAACTGGAGCGTCAAGCTCGTGCCCCAGTTGGCTTCGTGGCTGCCACCAGCGGTCCTGAGGGCGGTAGCCGTCCTCCACCTGCCGGTCAAGAGCCAGTTGTTGCCGAGGCCAACCCCGACGCTATTGATCTTGACATGGATGATGAATAGAGGGAGAACTTGATATGGGCTATCTTTTTTTTTTTCAAGAGAAAGGGAACATTCCATGAAGGTTTTTGTTACTGACTCGATCTCCTATCTCTTTTTTGTCTCATCCGCCAAATTGTATGTTGTATACTTGCTATCTTTACGCATTCTAGTATGAGTGTTTTCGATTGATCGCCGCCTCAGTCCCCTTTTATCTGCTCCGAGCACACTGCATCTCAAATCATGACTTCTTTTTCCGTTTGTTAACCAGCGGACTTTTGGACCTCTCTGATTTTATGTTCGATTTTATTATATTTGTCTTGGGATACCTGATTCAACGTGGCGTTCTATTGTTGTATGTGTATGTGTATAGATTGCCCGAAGGAATGATACACCTGTGTCGCAATTGTCCAGCTCGATATGTTGCAACTACGAAAGTCCATTCTATTGGCGAATTCTAAGTAAGCTTTACGTTGATATAGAACCAGCCTTATCATAGGTAACAAAGAAAGCAAACAGAAACATGGGCAGACTTCTCGCACGCAGCGCATCATCAAATCAAGCTATATCTACATGTAGGAGGACATAAGGCCCCGGCGCTATTCTAGGGTAAATGTAAGAAGAACAGGGGAGTCAAGAAATTAAAAAAGATACATCATACATCCACGGAAATGGTTCAACGCTCCTTTAGGCGGTGCTTTCCTTTGTCTCTTGGAGAGGTTGGCTCTCAGCATTCGCCTCCTTTGCTTCTTTGCTGTCCTGGGGCGCAGTATCTTCGCTCTTCTGCTCTGTCTCGCCAGCCTTTTCCGTCCCATGGGGCTGCTCTGGGGATGAGATGGCAGAGTCCGGAGACTTTTCGGGTTCGTTGGGGGTATCGGGGAAGATCTCCGAGAAGAGATCGGGCAAGAAGCGGCCAAGGCGCTTGCGGGTCTCTACCCAGATTTCCTCCTTGCTTGGGTCTTGGGATGGGGACACAAGGTAGCCTCCATCAGCCATGACTAGGAGGATATTCTTCAAGCTTTCAGGGACGGCTTCTGCCTATAGTATCGAAAGAAGATATGTTAGATGGAATTGGTCTTGATATACTTGAGTCATCGAGTGGAATATTAGACTTACCAGACTATCGCCCTGACCACTGTTCATCATGCGGTCAAGGATGTCGAGGATTCTGAGCCAGAGAGGGAGCATACCCGTCCGGTTGGGGAGCTGGTCAAGGAAGCGCAGGAAGATCTTGCAGACCAACGTTGCGGCTTGAAATCTGGTTTCGCTCATACCAATAGGGTCGGAATGATAGACCTCTGGCTTCAAAAGAAGTAGGACGAGCGGGAATAGGACTTCATCAAAGATGCTAGTCCACTCCTTGTCATCGCTTGAGATCAGTTCGGCAGATAAAAGAGATCGCTGCAACGTGGAAATAGCATGGTGTCGGATATCGCGACACGGGTTGATGCATTGAGCGGTCAAGGACTGGAAGATAGGCGACCAGTAAGCAGCCCAGGCTAGAAATCCACATATTAGAAACTAGTTGCAATATACATATCAAAGGGTCAGTGTAGTTACCTTCGTTCTCCTCAAGGTGAGATTGTTTGATAAGAACCGGAACTCGTCCAGTCAGATGGTAGATCAAGCCAATTGCCTTAACGCCACGAGTCACAACTTGGTTCTCACTATGGAAGGAGATGTAAGTATCAACACTAAAAAGAGTTGCACGAGTGCCCTTACCTCGGCTTAGATTGTTTGACCCCCTTATTACGACGGGCCTGGGCATCCCTGTGTCGTTCTTCGATAGATCCCACACGCCCGGCACTGACGAAGTCGTTGGCAAGGCTGACTACGAACTCATAGTTGTCGGCCGTGATGATATCGGGCATTGACTCAACAATGCTTTGTAGAAGATCAAAGACAAGAGAAGCGACCGCCTCGTGTTGGTGAAGTCTTTGCAAGATTGACCAGAAATCCGGAGAAATTGTGATCTCGTTCCGTAGACGACCCGTATGAGCAATGCACCTGGAAAGACCCTTGACCGTAGCCACTGCCACGGTTTCCAAGGTATCCTGGTCAAATCCAGAAATAGCGTGGAGTACAACAGGTACCCGCATGAAGTGTTGGTCCTAGAGCGTTATTAGTATAGAAGCACACACACACACACACGACAGGGTAGATATCACATACATGACTCAGTCGCAAGAGATTTAGGAGGTAAGAAACAACGCGGGACACAGTTAGCGGATGGAGGTTCTTCGCATCGCGCACCAGTGTTTGAAGAGTTGTTGCCAGGTTTTCGCCAAGAACCTCCAGGGTCTTTTCGTCACGAAGAGTGAGCACCGTTGCCAATTCCAGAACGAAAATCATCGAAGGATCATATTTGGGCTGGTTAGGATCAGCTCTGTTGTTGGCAGTCCTCGACGTTGGTGCCGGGCGTTCGGATTTTACGACGATGACTGCTGGTGCGTTCTCCTCGGGAAGTAGGGACAGCAAAGCGTCCACGAGCATCTCCAATGAAGAGAGGGGAAGAGATCTGCCAGAGAAGTCAGCATCATGGCCACAAGCTCATCAATGAAACACCTTTACTAACTTGATATTTGTTAAAATTTCGGATATGGAGCATGCAGTCACACAATCCACTGTGCAGAGTGTGTTGTCGAGTTCTTCATCCGAAGGCTCAGGAGGGTCGTCTGCCGCATAACTTGAGAGGTAAGACGTAAATGCAGACAAAATTCCCGTGTCGTTGTTGCGTCCATCCCGATCCACCACCTGTGATGGAGGCTGTAGTGGAATTGGAGAAATCTCAAGTTCGGACGTGAGTTTAGCATCAAATGGTGGGATGAGAGAGTTGATGAACAAATTACTCAAGATCCGGACAATATGCTCCCAGCCTTCCTTGACAGTTGCCTCGTTTGTTGAGAGGACTCGGAAAAGCACCACAGTTGCCAGTTGTGCTCTGAAGTCTCGGCCAAATTTGACGGCTAGCTCACTTACCATCACGCTCTTCTGACCTACTTGGACCTCGGTGTTTAGCGCTGTGCTTGGAGGTTTGCTAGTAGCCAAAGTGCTAATCGAGGCAAGGGAGAAGACGATACGGTCGAACGCCTCAGTCAAGCCATAGCGGGCAGCGATCTGTGCACACTGGTCGAAGCCATTGACCACGCGAGAATACACTGCATCATCTGATGCAGACATGAAGACATATGAGAGGGTCGCGATCACTGGTTTCCACGTGGCCGCGAACATTTCGGCATCATACATGTTCGTCTCTCCAACTATGATGTCGCCAGCAGACGAAGACTTCAGCAATAGCTCCTTCCAAGCATAGTCAAACGCATGCTTGTTTTCGTGTTCATCGGGCAGAATGATTTCGTTGTTCTTGATAGAATCGTAGATATCCTCGAGGAATTCTTCCGCAAAGTCTCCACCCCCGTTGACACCTCGCAAGTTCCTTGCGAAGCCAGAGCAAGTCATACGGTTCTGTGACTTCACGTTGCGGTTATAGAGTTCAGTGTTAAGCATGATGATGGCGTAGGTCAAAATGTATAGTGCATCTTTGTCGGCGATGCCATCCGGCTTGACCTTTTCAACGTAATGTTCCGAAAAGGTAGTCACAATGCGCTCAATAAGCGGCGATTCGCCGGGCAAACGGAATGAACTGAGTAGTTCCCGAAGAGCTTCGACTGCATTACGCCCCGAGAAGTCAAGAAGATCCACAAATGCTCCCAACAACTCCTCATTGCCACGTTTGGAGATGTACTCTCCGAGAACTTTCTTCGACAAGCGTGTAGTTCCCTTCAGGAAGCGAGCAACTAGAACAGGATTGTTTGCATCCTCAATAACACCGTTGCTGACAAGGAAGGCAATTCCCTTCTTAGGGTCCTCATTGAAGATCTGCGCTCCCTTGATAATGAGTTTCTTCGTGTGACGTTGTTTTTTCAAGCTTTCTTGAGGAGGATAGTCTCCTTGTATCGGCTCGTCACCCAGCCGGTCATGGATGAACTGCACATAGCCCAAAAGAGAATCGAGACATAATGGGGGCACATTGGTAGTGCTCCAAGTTGCAGAGTCTGGGAAAGCATTACGAGATAGCAATCCAATCATATCCTCGCAAAGATCTGCTCGGTCCACGTCACAATCATAGTTGACGAAAAGCTCAACCATAAAGCTAGGTATGCGTGACAACATTCCAATGCTCTCTACCATTGCCTCTCGGGCTTCGGGCCTTCTCGCCCCACCTTCGAGTCCCAATTTCTGTCGATCTTTAACAGGTACAGGTGTGGATCTTCCACTATTAGCCTGAGAAGCGGGTTGTTTTACCAACTTCGGTGATTGGGGAATGCCTTCGTAGAGCGATGGGTCGATACCAGGTTCTCGCGGTATTTCCACGCGAGGGTGCAAGCAGGCCACTAAATAGGAAATATAGAGTTCCTGTTGTAATTTCAAAACCGGCCTGCAAGTCGATAACAACGTGCCGGCTACTCTCAACGAGCCAGTCAGGATAGCTATGTGTTCCGACCTGACTAGCTGGAAAAGGTGTCGACAAAGATCGTCCTTGGCCAGGGCAGCCAGACTGGGATGCCGAGCAATGGAGGGACCTGCTACCTCCAAGGCAACGTCGATAATCCGGAGTGCCATAACACGCATGGCATCAGTATGTTGCCGGTTATGAGGGTCCAACAGGTCGATCAAGACACGGAATAATTCTTTGATGGATGGTAAAGAATAGGGTTGAAGCTCGGTTTCAGCGTCATCGTGCGGGCTCGGCGGTGCAGCTGCAGCTGCGCTGCCATTTCCTGCCTGCTCGGGCGATCCCTCTCGACCGGTACTGTGCCGTTCTGCGGCCGCTGTGTCTGCGCTGATGGCTGAGAAGTGTTGCGATGTGACGGTGTCTCCGTTGACCGACGGGTCCATCTTCAGACGAGACGGTGGGTCCTTCTTTGTGTCTTCACCAGCAAATGGATCCGGTCCTACAGGCATTTCTTGATCGAGATGCGACAGACGCATGAAGATCACCTGGCACATTTTGACCATTGCCATTTCGGCGGATCTGCGAAGTACCTCTGATAGACGGCCCTGGCAACACATGCTCAAACCAGTTTCCATCATTTCGCAGACGCTCTCGTCACCCAAAAGTTCGCCTTCGGGTCGTGAAAGTATGCCCTCCATCAACTTCAGAATCCTCAACAGCACTATCTCATCCGCCGAGGAGTCGCTGGCTTCGAATCGACAGTGTGTAATGGCGGCTGAGAGCAGTTGCATCGCGATCGGGAGCCGTGGGGAATTTGGGTTGATAATATTGTAAGAGAGGAACTTGGTAACGGAGACCAAGGCGATAGAGGTAATTGCGGCAGAGGTCGAAGAGGAGCGAACGACCTGTAAGAATGGATGAAGTAAAGCTGGGGTATCAAAAGTTCGGATATCTTTGCAATCTTTCAGATCACTCCGCAGTCGTGTAAAGGCCGATATTAATGGGTTGTCCTGCATGCTCTTCCCCTTCTTCCCTCGCAGACCCCACCGATTGGCCAGGACATGATCTTCATCGGGACGAGTTATCGATTGACCAGTTCTGCGTGGACTTGGGCTCGAGGGAGCAGAGTTATCCCGCTCATAGACACGAGAGGCTCCATTGCCGCCCAAGATGGCGGAAACCGAGGAGTGAGCCCAGCGGGCATGCTTGCGCATGGATGAGGTGACGGTGATACATTCAGTGGTCACCAAAGCCACCGGGTCGATGGCAATTGGGAGTGAGGACGAGTCCATGGTGGGATCGAGCATCGCAGAAGATGCTCGCTGTTGTGACACCATTTTGGATGTCGGAACGAAACAGCTGGTCTCTTGATCATCATACTGCTGGTTACCTTATCGAGCTTAGCGTCTTCCCCGCCCATTCACCGCCTACGACAGGGGCTGTATTGCACATTACCACCTAATTTGTATTAAACTGATTTGATTGGATCCAAATTTGTACCGATGGGGTATTTAGTACCATCTGGTAATCGATCGCATCCATGGATCCAAAATGTTTGATTTCGCCTTTGTTGACATCCTTCCATGCGAGTTCAACACCACCTACCAATAATAGTCAGATAATCAGACTATAAGAAGTCGATATGGGAGGTAAAAAAGACAATAAGAAGCTCTAGGCACATCATGTATGCATGAATTAATCAACATATTAACGCGGCGATCATCGATATAGTGGCTGATATATTTTCCGAGTAAACAAAGGTGGAATTTCCGAATTGACACGAATATTATTATTTATAAAACAAGTTTTGTTGAAGTGTTCAAAATATAATGGCATTGTGCGTCAGACATATCTAGTATTTCTATCTATAACTATATACTTATCATGAAACATTCTCATATAACTACATGGGTCTAGCCATCAAGCTCGTGTATAAAAATTGAAAATATGGAGACCAACAAGGTGCGATGAACCCCATATATTCAGCGAATCATGCAGATGTGACCTGTCACACTGGTCCTTGCAGCTGTTGGGGATCGCAACGATAGCAACGGTGTTGATAGCGTTGGCCGGACAAAACATAGTAGAGTAAATATTAAAAACAAGAGATTAGGACATTTCAAAGTAGAGAATGTAATTCTTACAACCTAGTCAATCAGGGTGTGCTGGACATATTCAAGTCATTCTTTTATTTACTATTCTTAGTGTTAGGCGCTAATACCCGCTCTTCTATCGGGCTATCGCGATATCAACCCACCGCTTCTCTTGTCCCCGCCTCAAAACAAACGCCTCCCCTCAATCTTACACTTCCTTTACATACCTTTTGGGGATCTACCCTTCTTTTCTTTTTTGCACTGCACGTGTCTACTCCCTGAATCTATGAATTGAGTGGATATCTTCTGTACCTCAGCTTCTATGGAGTGGAGCGCGAATGTCGCAATCGCTTTATCAACAACAGGATAACACATCCTACATGCGATCTTCAACTGTCTTTCACTCAGCCTAGGAAAATTCCTCTCATTTAATTCCAAGTACAGCGCTCTTGTTTCCCCTCACTCGCTACCTTGCTACTGCATCGCTCCTTCTACGCCAAACCTAGGCGCATTTCATTTGTTTATCGCGCACGATAGCGCTTGCTCAACAGCTTCTCGCATTCCGCACTTGCACTACAAGTGCCTTTCCATTCGTTATGGCGACCATCGCACCTCCCCCCGCAGCCCCTACGCTGGCAGACCTACCCCTCGAACATCTTAGCCTCTACCATGTCGTCGACTCATGCTTATCATCCATCTTCGTCTTCTATGGTGCTGTTTCCACCGCCAATGCCACTGTGAGCAGTTCCCGCATCCAGGCCCATATATTCACTCCCGCCGGGTTTCAAAGTTACCCTCGAATTACGGTGTCCCCAGCCGCTCCCGTGTATGCTGCAGTCAACCACCTACCCCGCGAAAAACAAGGAGATGAGGTGTGTCGCGGACTTGCCGTCAGCATGCTGAGGTACTTTGCCGAGCTGTCTGAACCGGTTAAGCACCGTCTGACTGGGGTGGCTCGGTCAGGAAGACCGGGAGGAAAGGCCCCCAAGATGTTCGATGAGATGCATGCTGCGGACCTGGCCAACCGTATGGCAAAAGTGGATGATTCATTGGAGATTATTCAGGATATACGGAGCGCATATCAAGAACGCAGGGTGCCGTGGATTGACATCGATGTGGTGCTTCCTGCAGGCACTATACAACCATTCCACCGGCGAGAGAGTGTGGGATCAGATCTTGAGGGGAGTCAGAATCCCCAGTACGGACCATACACACCCCTGATAGAGGCGTTGGGAGATCCTATGTTTTTGCCAACATCCCGACTAAAGCGTGCGCCGTCTCAGCCGACCAATGTCAGCAAATCGCGGCTGTTCGCAAGAAGCCAGAAAGAAGCCCTTCGTCTCACCATGTGCGAGCTTGTGGATACCGAAGAAAGATATGTCGCCAAACTGTATTCTCTCGTCCATGAAGTGGCCGACGAATTTCGGCAAAAGGCTGTGGGTAGAGGACCATCCAGTAACAGCCCCGACGAGGCCGCTTTGGCGGCATTATTCCCACCGTGTTTGAATGAAATCCTGGAAGTCAATCTGGGCTTCCTCGATGTCATCCGACAAGTTCTCGATGAAACGGAGAAAGATGCCATCACAGATATTGGTCAGGACACGGAGCTCCCTTCCAATCATCGCGGTTTACCCAGAGATAGATCGGATCCGCTTGGGGCTCTGGCATTCGCAAAGGCCCTCTTTGAATGGTTACCGCAATTTTCACAGCCATACGGAGATTATATGCGAGCACATACAGGTTTCACACAAACTCTGAATCTGTTCATGAAAGATAAGAACTCTAGCTTTTCGAAGAGGGTATACGAGACGGGGAACAGAGACTGCGCTCTTTGTTGATGGAACCCGTTCAGCGACTCCCTCGATACAGTTTGCTGATTGACACCATGACTAGCAATCTGCCCTTGGTTCATCCTGCTGTGCGAACTCTGCTGAAAGCAAGAGACATTGTGAAGGATATCTGTGCGCTAGAGAATAATTCCCCATCGAGCCACGCTCAAAGCCTTCAACGCCTGAAAGAGCTAGTTAACGGATGGCCAGCAAAGACATTTCCTGAAGGTCGGCTGATTACCGCAGTCGACTTCAACGAGATCACCCCTCCCTACAATCTGGACACCCAGTCATCTGGAAACAGCACGGGGATCATGCTTCTTTATAAGAACTGCCTGGTTCTTCTAGCAAAGCCCGCCGAAAGCCGGGCCACGGCCCGTGGTGTACTGGCTGACATCGACAATGCGGCCGCCGCAACGAGTGATATCTCTACGTCTTTACCGCCAGCAGAACTACAGGTTGTGCAGGTACTAGACTTTCATAATGTGCGTTGCATGCAATCTGCATGTGGTCGAATTTTGTTTGCTGTGCCAATTTCAGCCAAGTCCATGACAGATGAAACAAGTGCTGGAGCCGACCTCCTTGCACTGGAATTGGCTGGGACATATGAAGGAAGAGCCAGTCGATTTATTGAAGAAATATCCAAAGCGAAGATTGAGGGTCGGTTTCCCGAGAGTGAAAGAGAAGGAGGCAAGTGGACACTCCGAAGCCCTGCCACCGGAGCTGCGAGCAACGTGGGAATCCTGGCCTGTGTGTGCGAGGATGGTGAAAGCGCCGCGTTGAATCAGATTCAGTCATCCCCCATACGGGTTGTTTTTGATGCATCCAAGGCGGCCTGTGGTCAAATGCTGAGAGATTCCAATCTTGAGGTCATCATATCGATATCTCCTCCCAATGGAGACCAATACAGACTAGACATCGATTCAGTGGTTGGATCTGGGTCTACGGATTTGATCACGGTGGACACCTTCATTCCCACTCTTTCACGCCGTCGTAAGTGACCTCCTGTGATATCTTTATTTTCTTGACACTGACATTTAGAAACAAAGTTCAATATTTGCTGTCGCCTCTACATAGCCCCCGAAACCCGGCATTGACGAACCCATTGGTTCATTCCAATTTTGAAATCCTTCGGTATATCGCCAGCAGCTTAATAACCCAAGTCAAGTCTTCGCGGGGGTTCCGGCCACCTTCGCCGACCAAACTGATCTCAAACTTGTTGGGGAGTAGCCGTGATAACGTGTCCACTCACAAAGGGTCAGGATCAGCCACTCTTACCGGTGAATTCCCAAAAATGCTCCCGCCAAGAGGCACCCTGTCGAGATCAAACACTTTGCCTTCGACATTCCCCGGGAAAGATAAAGATAAAGAGAAGGACAAGGAGAAGGACAAGGAGAGAGACAAGGACAAGGAGAAAGAGGAAACTGGGAGCAAAATATCAGTTGTTGGGGCATCTACCTCCAAGGGACTGGATACTCAGTTCGGGTTGCTGGAACAAACATTTGCAGCCTATGTAATTTCTCTGCAGTCTCGGAGTGGAAATATCCTGGGCCGAATGCTTCGGGTCAGAGAGCATGTTGACCGTGCGCCAGTCAATGAGCTCTACAACATTTTGCTGGAAGACCCAAGCAGAATCCAGGCTGCCGCTGAAGTGCCAGTTGATACGCTTTTCGTCGCATTTGAAACCTTTCTGGCGAACGCTTGGAGAAGAAGCATGGGCTCTGTCTTGAGCCCCTCCTCTCTGAAATGGATTCAAAGCCAGTTTGACACCATGATACCACGAGATTTCGATGAGCAATTCCGGAAATTCGTGACAGATATGAGCCCGCAAAACAGACGAGCCCTAGCTGCGATCATTCGACTACTTGCCGAACTACTCGATGCATCTGGAAATGACGGAGATCGTGGTGCTTTGACGATGGCATTTGCGGAAGTACTCACAGAAGACGGAGATCCCAGTCATCATGTCTCCCTTTTAGATCGACTGGTCGAAGACTTTGACAACCTCTTCGAAGAATTTATTCCTGGAGGTACCTCAGTGGAAGGAACACTAACCTGCGATCAATCGAAATCTCACACCAATGCTGGGTCAGTCGGTTCCAATTCTTCCTCTTTCCGGAAACGCTTTGGCTTTGGTATGCACAGGGACACCTCGAAAAATGAAGGCGAAGGCAAAGTCGCGGCGATTCTAAGGACATTGAGCAAGAAACAAAGCCCGGCCGGCTCAGAGCCCAATACACCCAAGGGGTCTGTGATGCGATCAAAGTCGACTGACGTAGACTCTCGTCTGGGGTTCTTCCGCCCTACATCTCGCGATCGTCCTACATCTCGTGATCGACCTACATCCCGCGACCGACCTACATCCCGCGATCGCCCTACATCCCGTGATCGTCCGTACCGTCCGTATGGGTTCGCATCCGAGGAGCAAATCTCGAGGCCGGGCACCGGGTACGAAAACCCACCTTCTCTATCTTCTTTCCGAGGCTTCTCTGAAGATGTCGCGCCAAGGACTCGCAGAAAAAGAAGGAGCTCTCTTTCGGACTTACGACCACCCACATCATCCTCAGATGCATCCAGTATCTCTCCAACTCAACAACTCCGCCCGACGACCCCTTCCAGCCACCCGCGAGCGGAGGTGGTAACGCCCACCAAGCAGTCTAGACCCCAGAGCAGTTACATACCAACATCACCTATGCGGGGTCAGTCCCCAATGCGTGGTCAATCACCAATGCGTTCTAAGCCGCCAGCGAAATCCGGTTCACCGACGCGACTAGGATCACCCATTCGCCGCCTGTCGCCGCCCCGTCCCTCTACGCCGAGCAGGAAGGAGAACATTGATCCCAGGAGTCCACAGACAGAACGTACAACCAAGCCCAGGGGGGGTGTGTCTGAATCGCCCGTGGAGGAGGCAAGGAGGAGATCCCACACGTCAGGCATTCCTCAGCGGACTCCGGGCCTTCGAGAGCGGCCAACCGTCAACAGTTCCGATACTAAGCGGCCACAATCTTCGTCTTCCTTGCAGAGACCGCTGAAACCGCGGATGCAAAGCCCACAAAAGGTCGGTCGCATCTTATTTGTCTCGATTATGACTTCACTGACATTCTCTTAGTTACGTGATCGTGTTCAACTAGAAAAGAAGACCCAAAAATCCACCCAATTGGGCCTGAAAGATGAGCTTACAGAGCTTGGCAACGAATTGCGTTCTCTGAAACTCACGCCACCAAGGCAATCCAACGCAATGAACTTGGAGTTTGATTTTGACCGTACAAACACCAATCCATATTCTGCTACTACCGCATCCCTTGAATCTCGCATGCGCAATCTTGAAGCCAAATTTGACACGCTTACCGGGGAATACAATGGCCGCACAACCGCTCTCGAGCGAGACCTGGAGTCGTCGTTGATTCTTAGCGAGAAGCGCGTGAAGAAATTAGACGAGCTTTATCGCGAGGCAAGCGCGGAGAACGAGGCTCTCTATGATCGGTTTAATACCGAGCTCAGCAAGATTGCAAAGGATGTCCGTTCGGGCCACGCAGAAGATGCCTTGAAATCTCAATTGGCAAGTGCTCTAGACGAGATCGGTCGAGTGAAGAAAGAAAACTTCCGTTTGAAGCGAGAAGTTGGAGGTCTTCGAGCCCAGTCAGCTGCCGCTGCACTGGTCAAGGCGAGCGAGCAATAACCGAATATACAGCATCGAGGGCTTGTCCCATCACACATTCATTTCCCACACCTGGACATCTTACACAACCTGACACCTGTCACAATTATCTTTTCCTTTCACCTTGTATTTTGATATCGCACCAGCCTCTTCTACTTTCCTTTGGACACCTATTCATTTGCATACATATCATGAGCCTTTCTTACTTGTATTCATTCCTATTTCTTGTTGCCCTTCACACTGGCCTATCCGCACAGATAGTCATTGACCATGCTTGCATAGCTCAGGAGACCAAGTTTTTACATAAATGGCTTGCGTTTTTTTTTTTTTTGTCTAGGTGTTGTTGTCATGTACACTAAGTCTCTTCGGCATTTTTACCCACCGGCCAGCCCATCAGGCGTAGGGCCTCAGTATCAATCATTTTGTACATCCACTGCCATTGCAGTTTCCACCGACATCGTAGATGTACTAATTCCACCTCGCTGAGGGAAGGATACTTAGTTGAATGACCAGATAGCCGATATTCCAAAGTCGGCAATGCCAGCTGTTGCCAAATCTTCCGACCCAGAGGATTCCCTGGCTTAGACACAATGCCTTCCCTTGATATCACAGGTAGAGTGAAACGCAGCTGAGCAGGCGCTTCAGCAGACAAGACGGCTTTGAGGTGCTCAAAAGTCCCGGGAACTTTCTGTTCAGCAGTAGAATCCTTATTCATTCGCCCCTGCGGCCTTGAATTAACCGCATCTTTGCGTATCCGTTCAATATCAAATTTATGGAACGGACGTATCGTAAGAGGAAGACTTATCAATCGACCTCCCAGTTCACTCGGATCACGGTCGCACGGAACGAGACGAAGTCGCATCCAGTACCGGTTATCCCACAAAGCCCACGGAGTAAAACTGCCACCAGGCGAGACATTGATTTGCGTCACGGGATCCCGATTTCTCATGAATGGTTGCCGGGATAGCAACCAGATATTATCACCCCCGAGACGAGGATCCTGGGACTTTCCAGGCGTCGAGGATTCATCTGCGAGACGCTGGAACAGAACACCCGCTACCGTGAAGGCCTTTTTTCTTTTCTGGTCATTGGACGTGGCGCTTGCGTCGGGAGATTCATCTTGACCAGGGAACACGTTGGAAACTAGTGGCTCGTAGCTGCGTAGCGAGAAATGGCTATCGGGGAATGGAGAGACTAGTTCTGTGATGCGGCGGAGAACGATGGTCTGGATCTGTCGGATTCGAGACGCTGATAATGTTGCCAGTTGGGGGTCCATGGATGCTGGGCTTGTGTCTAGGAATTGAATGACCGCTGACCCTGCCTTGGGGTTGAAATCTAGGATTCGGCATTGGGATGAGAGGAGACAGTTGGAAAGCTCGTTTGACTTCTGCAGGAGGTTTTGGCTTGAGCGGATGAGGGAGAGGATGGATTGTGACTCCAGTGCACGGGGTAGGGAGCTTGAGGTGCGAAGGCTGCGGATGGCGTTCCGGGGAGTGAGGGTTGGGTCGAAATTTGTTGGATCGGAGACGTAGGGAACATTGTTTTTGTGGCAGGTCTCCAGAAGGCTTGTTTTAGTGAAAGAGAGTAGAGGTCGACAGATGAATATGCCTGGGCTTGCCATGTTTACATTGGATGTGAGATTAGAGTAGATTTGATCTGTCGTAGCGTTTGAGTCAGGAGGGCCGATGAACCCATGCTTATGGTTATCGAATCGAACTTTGAATTGCGGTTTTGTTGGTGGCTTTGTGGGGATTGATGTAGTTGACCAGCTCTCAGAAGCCCCGAAGAGACCATGGCATTCGGGGATTCGTGCAACTTCGGGGATGCCGCCCAGGCCTAAACCATTTGCCCCAGTGGAGAGCCGCCAAATGGTGGTTTCAACGTTGTCATCTTGATGATGGCCTAAAAGCAACGTTTCAAGTTTGAATGCATGACAAGCTATGCCGAGGGCTTGGAAACGGTGTCGTCGAGCATGTGTCTCAAATGCGGACGGTAGGGGACTTGATGCTCCAGTCTTTGGTGAAGTCAATTGATTCTGACTTGAAGTAATCTCTTTCCAGTCCAAACTGAGGATCTGTGTTTTTATATCTGTTTCAGAATGGTTAAACAATCTTCCAAAAATGTAAATATCCCGACTTGAAATGTACCCATATCACGAAGCCACCCAGCAACCTTCTGTGCTTCAACAGTGCTTTCTGGACGAGCACGATGATCTACCACAAAAGCAGTGAAAGAAATGGCTCCAGCAACATCAGAAGAGCGTTCTAGTTGCTTGCATAGGTATGCCAGAGCCATGGAGTCGGCACCACCACTAACGGCGATTCCTACCAATTCACACGTCAGCTAAAATCCCTCGAGATGCAAACAACAATTGTATAATTATTCGATCTTTAAAGCTTACCAAATCTCCGTGGAAGCCGCAGAGTATCATTATCGCCAGGTTTAGTTCCATATTTGGTGTCGCCATAATTGATGCGAACCCGTCGTGATCCGGACCATGCTTGCTGGAAGCAACGCTGGAACAGAAATGGCGAGATTGATATATTCCCGGCCATGTCTATTCTCCTTAGAATCAGACACGCGCAGGAGAACCTCGGGGTGATCTCGTCGGCTCGGCCAATCAATTTTCCCGAGAACGTGACCAGATGGCTTTCACACAAATACGTCCCCAAAGATTCTATCGATGATTATTTTGAATAATTAGCAGTCATTTTTGGGATATTTGAGAGGAAATACGTTAGTGCTCTGATGTTGACATTAGTGTAAGTGGTTGTTGCTGAGTTCCATATGTAGCTCGCGGGATGATATACATTGCTCCAACTTCGTGATTTATATATTTCTAGATCTCAAAACAATTAGGAAAAGCAGCCAGGTAAGCGCCCTCGATTTCCCGCCCCATACCCCCAACACCCTCAAAAATCACATCAGATTTCAGATCTCTGCCAATAATTTCCACTCCATGTCGCAGCTCCTCCGTCAATCTCTCAGCATCAGCAATCTCCGACGCAGGAGTAGGGTTATTAAGCAGGTGGTAACAATCTGCAAGTCGATCCGTCGCCATGGATGCACGCAGTCGATGTAGTAACATAAGAAGAGCGTAGCAGCTTTGTATACCGGAGCAAGCAAAGTAAGGAATAGTTTTCGGATATGCTGTGGACCTAGAAGAAGGTGCTGACCCAAGTAGATTCGGATACGGCAAATTGCGATATATTGTCGTCACAACGAGCGAAGACTTGAGACAGATAATCGAGGATTCTTGCTCGGTGAACGGGAATGAAATCTCGCAGTCTGTCACCCACTTAGAAGGAGACGTTTGGGGCGGGAAATCCACGCTGTTGATTGCTGCGAGATCACAGTATTTGTCGAGAAAAAGGGGGATGTCCATGAATGCCCGGAAACGGTGCAGTCGAGTGCGAGAACTAGAAAGGTCAATAAGATATATATTGAGGCTGAAGATGAATCACTCACGCATGGATGAACATGCGGCTGATCATCCACATGGTTTGAGCTACGGATGCCTCTGGCTCTTCATCAAAAGTTGTCAGAAGATGGCGGTCTGCTTCACCTATTAAAGATACAAGATTCGAATCTAGCTTGCGTATTCGAGTGCCGAAGTCGGAGAGAACGGCCGTCTCATCCATGCGTTCGATGTTTTGGACGATTTTGTGAGACTCAAAAAGAGCTTCTTGTGTTTTCATCATTATGGGCCATGGCTTGTAACAGTCAGTAGAGGATTCAAGGAAAGGAGTTGAATAACCTACCTCCAGAGACACACCAAATTTGGGATAAGGGGTAGTTATTCGTGGATCATTCATATAAACAATTGGTGGCTGGTATCAATTAGTCAAAATCGGCCAGGGGAGTGTTCATATGTTCTCTTACAGAAAGGTGGAGGTTCGACGATAGATATGAGACCCAAATCTATAGGACTAGTGAGCAGCAACTCTAAGAATAAAATGTCTCTCTCACTAACTGTCATCCACCAAGTTCGTCTCTGTGCCTCAGAATAATCTGTCGTCGTCGTATCAAGTCTATGAAGGGAGATATCCATAGCAGTTGTGATAGCCTGGTTACCTCGAGCCCGCATTCTAGATATATTACCACGCTGGCAATACTCATAGATACCGAGGACCACAAGAGCCAGCACCGGATGAAGCTGATTTGGAACCTGCGGATGCAAACCATTTCGTATTCGACATGATTCTGCTTCAAACACATTAGTGATCAAAGCAGCCGGCAAATCGTCAGTCTCGGTTTCCACAGCAGTCAGCGCCGCCTGGGCAAATAGCTGCGCGTACGACCGCCTAAGCGCAAGGCTCGTTTCAGCCATCGGAAAAGTGTCTTCAGTGATGGGTATAAGGACTAGCATTGCGGACAAGGCAAGAGTCAGAGATGACGTCGGCCAATAAGGCATGCGGGACTTTTTTGCTTGAGAATCTTCGTTAAATGGCCTGATCACGGTAGGGCGATCTTCGTGCTGCGGTGCCACTGGAGGCGGCAACAAAGGTAAATATGGATGGATATAAATATAATAGGCATTGGCACTGTGTGTCCGATTAGCAGTCGGTCGTGCCTGAATAATGTCTCTTTTACACCAACATTTCCTCTTCGGATTGATAGGCGCGTACTGCCGATGACCCCCTATCGTGCATAGGGACTGTGTCAAAGGAACTATCATCATGCGGGGTGAGTTGACCCCAGATCTGCTGGGCTCCATCCACAATTGACAGAGAATCCGGGGAGAGATCGAGATTGTGGATTCCAGCATATGGTGATGCCAGGCCGATCATGTTGTCAAGGAATGGTTCTGGCCGTTGGTTAAATACTATGATGGCTTATGATATAGGAAGTTGAGTTACCAATTTCATTGGCGACATCTGACATTGAAGATGGCAGTGAGTTGCCTGCAGTTGGTTGTCGTTGTCTCTCATACTGGGCTCCTCTGCGAGGACCACCCCGGCGACTGGGTTGATAACTGCATTCTCTTTTTCTGTCAGAGCACTAATCAATAAATTAGCCAATGAGATCCAGAATGAGTGATTTGGCATACATTGCCACAGGGATGCTGGCCGTCACAACGTGTTTTCGATGTTCGACTACAAAATATAAGCTCAGGGTAAGAATGAGTGGCAGACAAGGTATGTAACAGACCATGTCAGACACGCAGCTTTCACAGGCGGTTTCATAACACGAGGCATCGTCTAATTGTTTGGAAGATGCAGTTAGCAAATGATTATATCTGCGTAGGGACGTCACCAGGGCACGTGATAACTATGACCTGATTGAATGAGGGCGGTGATAAGATCTACGTACTTTAACTTAATCGTTGCTTCTATTGCTTGAGAAGAATCAATAGGTCGCTGAAGGTATAGTTTGTCCAAGGAGAAGAAGAAGTTACATTTGGCTCGGCGTTTGATCTTTGGATCAAACACCGAGTCAACTTCCGAGGTCGTCATTGGTAGAGGACACCCGCTATCGGTGATTGGCCAATCTTGGAATGTTTTACTATGAAGACCTATGTTGTATATAGAATCTTAAGAATACATAGTGCATTAATGATGAATTGGTAATATGAGTTAGAAAAACAATGTACATGTATCAATTTTATTTGCAACAGCTCTTGCCAACATTGGGTGCTTCAAAGGTATCCAGACGACAAAAGCAAGAAGATGTTACAGGCACATCAGCCACAGCCACCGCTATCGCCAACTGTGGTCCAATAATGCGCGCCTCATCATGTCGACCAAGGCGTATCAAACATTCATGGTAGCCCTGCAAAGCCCATACATTATTCGGATGCTGACGCGCACGGATAAGAGTGCTATCAAGGCCCAGATCAGCCTGGTAGACAGCCGCTGCATCCTCGATATGGCCCTGCTCTAGCAAAAGAGCAGCGTATGCATGACGGGTAGGTTGCATCCAGCTCCAGGGTTCACTGTAACCCAGCCCATCATCCAATTCAATCGAGCGACGTAGATGCTCAAAAGCCTCCGTGTAGTTCCCACGACGGTACTCGATCTCTCCATCCAACATTTCCGACGCCACCCCCAGAATATCCATGCACTTGTTGGGCCAGTCCAAGCGCGTATCCGGGACTTGAGCCCGGGCTGCTCGGTACAGCTCTCGCTGACGCTCTGCATCCGGCACGTTCCCTGATGCTGCATATGCCACGCCCTTGGCGTAGTGCAGAACCGCTATCGTCATGCAGTAAAGCTCTGGATCTGAAGGGATGGCAATCGCAATAAGTTCATCCCACATGCCGAAGCGTATCATGATGTGTGCGCGTACAGACATGAAGACTTCGATGTAATCCGCCAGGGCCGAGAGCAGTTCTTTTGGCAATGTCGCCTCCATGCGGTCCACAGCTTCGAATGCGGCCTGTTTCTGGCCCGCGAACATGGCTGCGTAGATGAGTGAGTGGTAGGTGTGCATGCGGTAGACTGAGTAGAAATTAAAGGGGCCTTTCAGCGCGAGGTATTTCTCATCTGCAATAGCGGCACGCTGGTTTGCGCGGACAGCATTTCGATAGTCCCCAACCAGCACGTCCAGATGGGAGGGCATATGAGTGATATGACCGGCATCTGGGACGAGATCCCGGAGGTAGTCTGCCGGTCGGAGACCTAGTTCTGGGAAGGGCGACATCTCAATAAGATGAATGTACATGTGCAGGAGACCGGGGTGTTTAGAGGCATCTTTATGTTGGAGAGCTGCCTCTAGCACCCTCTTTGCTTCCATGGTACGAGTACCTGGATTTGGTGCACCGGTTACCTGATCCCACAACTTCCAGGGTGTGAGGCTGATCATGGAATCAGCGTACAGAGTAACCACGTCCAAATCATCACTAAAATTTTCATACGCCTCTTTCATTGCATCGGCATACGCAATATTTTGAATAGCATATTGATCCATGCTAGCCGGTTTATCACTTTGATAGCGGGCGGAGATCGCCTTAGAGAGGGCCTGTTCCAGTGGGGAACCATTTCTTTTAGAGAGAAAGCGAGCTTTGGTTGCAGCTCGATATGTGTTTTCAACCACGGCTGCCAAATCGTTACCGAGAAAATCCCAAGGCTGGTTGTAGTTGGGACCGAGAGAATAGGCCAACCCCCAGTAGGCCATCACACATAATGGATCATGCACAAGTGCCTGTTTGAAACAGACGATGGATTCCTTATGGTTGAAAGAATATGCCCAGACAAGACCACGATCGAACCATATTTGGGCTTCAGGGCTCGTGGTTTTAATGACCTTCCCGTACGAGCCCAGATTATATGGATAGGCCTCGGTTGATGCTTTTGTCATTTTTTGGGAGGGGGGGATATATATGGGGTTGCCAACCGTATGATGTCGGGAAGGTGAAGAAGAATGAGTTGCGGGTTTAGGCGGGGTTCCCGCTACTTGTACCCAACGGCTTCGGACTTTTCAAGACTCCATTTTATTTGATATTTTATGTTGACAGGATATATTTTGAACTTGGGGAACTAGTGAACTAGTGAACTATTGTGGACTATACTGTATATACTGCATAATTATTGGACCCCAGTTGGTATGTAAATGCCGATTAGGTTGTACTAGATTGTACGATTGTTCAGTAGACCTGCACCTCTTACACAATATCTGATTTTATTTTATTTTATTTTCATTCTTTAGTTCTTTAGATCTCATGATGGGGAAAAAAAAAAAAAAGAAGAAGAAGAAGTAGAGCAAAACTATAGATAAAACTAGAGGCGAAACAGGGGTTGTAGTTCAGCCTCAAAACATCCCAGTCCCTATTTTCCCCGTCGGATCAGCCCACACATCTCTTTTTATATACAAAATCCATTTTGAGCTCATCACATGTTGTCCCCAAAATAGGAGGTTCGTCTCCTTAATTTTAAGACTCGAACTTCTTTTTCTCTCTTTTGAAACCATCTAGTGTTCGCGAAACTTCTCACTTTGCCTATATTTGCAGGGATATCTAGCCAAGGCCTCAATACAAGGTTAGACACGCTAGGTAAGGATACACAATTGTACGAACGGACCTCCTATATAATATTATCATATATAATAGTATATCATATATATATATATATATATATCGTAACAAAAAGGGGCATCTACAATCCTGCTAGACTAAAGTTTTACTTAGAATCATACACATCTTTAACCCATTGACACCATGGATGCCCACAGGCGATGGCAAAAAGTTAGTCAGCACCCTGTAAGCAGCCCTGGAGTCATCCAATGACAGATGAAAATAGGAAATGGAATATCAATATCACACATATTCCATAATGCCAATAAATCAATGTGAAGAAGATGCGTTATCCCAATTTCGTAGGACATGCCACACAGCTGAGTATAAACTAACCCTTTTTGGAATATATTAGTTATACTAGTTATATAGCCCCAATGTAGATCGGAGACGAGGCTGACTACACCAGAAAAAGCAAATTGCCTATATTACCTATCTAGGAAGGTACCTAGGTAGCTGACTATCTCCTATTAAAGCCTTAATAACGCAGAGTACTCCGTATGTTGTACTACAAAGAAGTATTAAAATGATCAACCCTATTCTTTTAAGCCAATGAGAGTCAAGTTGTACTTTACCCATCCCCATCAGTGCCATCAGTTGCCATCACCATTGATCTGCGGGTGAGATATAAAAAAAAATAAGCAAAATGTGACATGTCTGCATAATCATAATAGATATTCCTAATAAAGACATACTGCAGATCCGAGACAGTCCAAGCTCGTTGGACTCTAGGCAGACGCTTGAGAGTCTTTGTTTGCTATAGCCCGAGTACTCCGTATACGTACTCTCCCAAGATCCTCCACCTTCCTCTTCTCTCTTCTTCGCCCCCAACTACGGAGTAGACATTCATATCTTCCAAGCACCAAGCTACATCCCAAACACCCAACATCCAACATGGCACCGCCAGCTTCACTTGAGACATTCCTAGTGCACTGCGGTACCCTCATCGGTGAACGACTCGAAGCAGCTCCCTTCCAGACCTTCCTCGTGTTAGCCTCCGTCTGGATTTTCTCTATTCCGGCTTTTATTTTTCTGATAACCCGCTACTCATCGTTGTTTAATTCCAAGAATGCCAAACCTCAACTGCGATGTCGCTCGTGCGGGAGTACCGATGTTACAGAGACCCTTGCGGGGCCCTCGATTCCAACCCCGAAGAAGGGGAATTGAGTCACGAGGAGAAAAACGCCAAATACGACAAGGGGAGAAACATGGGTTCGTTGGTCACCATGTGTCAGCCCTAGGCTAAGCAATCTATTCTGAGTTTTGGTTACTGTAATGGATGCTTGGCTTAGCTTGTTTCTGCCTTCTTCTAGGCTAAGCTCATTTAAGAACGAGTTGAATACCAATAGCCGAACTTGCCGTACACATCATGTAGGAGACCTAGATCTCTATCTCATGCTTCATGCTTTTACTTGCTTTGACAATGCTATATTATGATTCTTCCTATTTTATTTTAATTAGAAATAGGAAAATACAGTAGAGCAAGCTTTGCTTTACACAGTCAAGAACCTCCTTCATCGCCTTGCTCCCATTCCTTAAACCTGCTGTCAATGTACCAACAGGCCGTAAGCTTATTCGATCTACAAGCCACATTCAGCGCTATTCTTCAGATTCGGTTTATCCGCACACCACATGTGAGGGGAACACTGCCATGCTCAACGCCTCTCAACTAGTGCGTGTCAAATAGTCCAATCCCACGAAGGAAACCGTCTCATCTGCATGGGATACGAGAACGCTAAGCCATAACAGAGCCATGCGTCTCCAACATGTGTGGATGTAACCTCATGCATGCCCAATTTTGAGCAAAAGACATCACCTACATGGACATCACCTCTTTGGCGACCGCAGTATCCTCGACCAGGTACATGTCTCACTGACTACATGAGACCGCATGAGCAGAAGCCAAAACTATAAGAACCCCGAGGAAGAACGGAGGAAAGAGGGCTCCCAACCAGAACAGACAAAGCAATCATCTTCAAGATCAAACCAAGCACTTATTCTTTCCAAGACGAGATGCTCTCAACCACCATCATCACCAGCCTGATACTGGGTCTTTCCCAGCTAACCACGGGCTCAGCACTGCCCCCAACCTCAACCCCGCCAACAAGCTTCATCGTCAACCACGTAGCAGCAGACTACTTCCCAGACTCAAAAGCCGACCTCAGCGCCTTTGACGTCGACGTCCGCTTCGTGGGCTATTCCACCACAACAGAGGCCTGGCTTTCAAGTCTGGACCCGCACTCCGCGAGCAGCGAGGAAGAAAAAGCGCGTATGCTGACCGAAGCCGCGTACGCGAAGAAATACGACGAGAACGACCCCGACATGGCAGGCGACGTGGAGTCCTTGCTTGCGCACGTTTCTGGGAACGTGACTGTCGCCAACAAGGGCATTGAGAAACGGTCGAGCTTCAGGACTAGTGCTGCGCATGCTGTGCTGTGGAGTGTGTGCGGCTCTGTGTTCTCTTGTATCTCTGGTACGACTTGTACGTTTGATCAGCAGATTGGACGTGCGCCGCGCAGTCATTGTGAACAGCAGGGTGGTTCGAGCTGTTGTGTTAGTTGGTCGACTTATAATGTGCGGGCTGGGTTCTTCTCGACTACTTGGACGGCTTGTAATCAGGAGGTGCAGGCTGAGCAGAAGAGGAGTGCTTCTTGTGAGGGATATGGGACTGGGGATCAGGGCGGTGATGTTTGTCTTAGTAACCGTGCTTCTGGATGTACCTAGATGGGTTATTGAGTGTGGGGTAGTTGGGGCTGGGGGAGGGGAGGAGGGGAATGGGAATGGAGTTGGAAATGGTTGTTTGAGTGAGGGCTTGGAGGATTCTCAGGTGGAGAGTGTGCTTGTTAGATGAGGCACAGGGTGAGGGTTGTTCCAGGCCAGAGTCATGATTATCGTTATCCATGTTTTGTATAGTCAAGCAATACAACTAGTATTACCCTTTTCCGAGTCCTCGGGGCCATCATATCTAACCGAAGCGAAGAACTGAAGCTCATTTTATAGAAGCAAGATGCATGAGGGAAATGGGCAGATAGTTAGTACGCCGGTTTCTCCTGATTAGTGTAGCTAGTCAGTGGTCATGAACGGAATTTACAACAGAATAGGTCTTGAGGATCCATAAATTCGATTATTTGCCAACGTTGCCGGTGTTACCGTCAACATAATACACGAGAATGCAAGTTGCAAGCTGCGAGGCAAAAGGCAAGGCCCAAAGCAATAGCCAAGTAAGCGAGATGCGCTAACATCCATAAGAAGAGAAATAGTAGATGCCATAGACATCAAAAAAAAAAAAAAAAAAAAATCAAAATCAAAAATATCTCGCCCATATGTACTAGAGATCCATGCATGTAGCATTGGCGTAGGCTGAATATCAAATGTGCCGTTCGAAGAAAAGGAAAAAGACGAGAAGGTCCCAGAGGCTGGTGTGAATCATTAGGTGACAGCAGAGCCTGCGACAGAGGCCGAGTTAGTCACGGAATGGATACTCCCGGGAGGTGCATTTGCACTGCTATCCCCGTTCGAAATATGGGCTTCCTCCACAATGACATGGTTCTCATCAATTCCCAGGAGAGACCGCGGCGGGTGAATCTCCTTCTTGCCGTTTGTCTTGTAATGGAGAACCATGTCTCCCGAAGTGCGCCAGAGGTGCGTGCGAATAGTTGCCAGAGTCATGTTTGGTGAACAGAGCTAGTGGGAAACGATCGCGATTAGTATGGCTAACTGTGTAAAATGAGAGAAATCCTTACCATCTTCTGGCAATATAGCTCGAGGTACTCCTCTGGTGGCATAACGGATTCCGCTGGTTCGTCCGGGTTTGCAGGGTCAATGCGCTCTGCGACATAAGCAAGAATCTTCTTCGCTCGGAGCATACGATTGGCATTGAGACGAGAGCCATTATTATTAGTGTTCGGATTACCCGGAGGGGCACCGTTAGGAGCCGGTCTGGATGAATAACCGACATTAGTTTCATCAACAACACAAGATTCCAGGGTACAGAAGATCGGAAACATACGGTTCGGGCTTGACGACTGGCGGCACGGTCTCATCGAAGGGCTTCAACACAAAGGCGATCTTGACCTGCTCTTTGAAAGGAATTTGATTCTAGGACCAATCATCAGTAAGAGGGAAAGGAAAATATCAGTCGAAATTAGACTTACCTTCAGAAGAAGCTCACCAAGCCAATGAGGAATGGATTTATTGAGCCTTTCGAGATCTTCGCCAATGCGGCCCACGCTACCTCTGTAGAGATCCGAGGCCACGGCAGTATCGCCGGTCTCTTCCTGGATGAAGACCGCAGTCCGAGATGGAATATCCAGTCGCGGGGTTTCATCCTCAGTACAAGGAAAAAGAGCAGTCTCCAACTCCCGATCTTGATTTGTAGCTAGGAATTCTTCATAATCATCATGAATGCGATCAACCACGCCACAGAGGTTGGGCTCATACACCTTCTCTTCCTTGATGGAGGAGATCTCCGACTCCTCGGCCTTTTCTTCCAATATCTGAGGCTTCGTGTCCGTGGAATTGCGACCTAACTTCTTGGGGAAATTCATTTGGAACTTCTTTCCAAATAGCGACTTCTTCCGCTCTTCCTTATCGGGTTCCGCGGGGGATTGAGGAACCCCTGGGTTTGAGGCTGCATCTGACGGAGACAGAAGAGACTTGTCGGTCTCTGTTTGTAGGGCTGCTAGAGGCCTTTTCGAGAAGTAGTCACTTGATGAGAAGGATGATGGTCCGCCATCGATATGGGAATTTGTGGGCACTGAGGCGTCAGGTGTGTCTGGTTCAAACCCTGGGAACGGAGAATTGCTCTGCGTGGAAGTGCTCAAATAGTTTGACGATGGTGTACCAGAGTTGATGCCAAAGCCGACGTTCGGGCTAGCGGTGAAGTCTGAGTTCGGACGCAGACTCGCTCTCCGATTAGGATTCGATATAGGTATACCAACGCTGCGAGGGATATCATCGCCAGGCACCGATGTACTCAGCGGATTCAGTCGAGCATTTTCCTCTGCTCGCGCAATAGCAGCCTGGCGGTATTCGTTATCTCGTCGGATTTCCTCGTCCACTACAGGAGCAAACAGCCAACGCAAAATCCATTTGCCGAGATTGACTGCATGTTGTTAGTATGACAAATAATACATGCGAAGCTTGACAGCAGAATAAAAGAAATAATCCAAGGAAAAGGAAACACACTTCTTTGGTCATCCCTAAACTGATAGAGGTTAGATGCCGGTAGATCGGTCTCGTCGGCATAAACTTCTGCGTCGAAGCAGCGATTGGGTTCCAAGATGACTGACAACCTGCCAGTACGCACGTCGATGGCACACCAGTGTCCAATGCTATCAACAGTGTTTACCTCTGATTCAACATCATCCATATGACGTTTGCCGAAGCTTTGGATGGGAATACACTAGGTTCATGTCAGTCGATGTCTTATACTTGTCAACTGAAATGTGAGCAAATCACCTTCAGCAAGTCCCAGAGAACAACTTCTCCTGCCGAATCCTGGGTAAGTGTACGCCTCCGATCATTCAACATCAAGCACTTGATCAAGCCGTGTTGACCTTCAATGGTTTCCTCGGGCTGTTGATGAACTGGGATCGTCAAGCCAATTGTCTCCAAGTTAGGCTCCGAGGAATTCAGCGTAGGAGCTGAACCACCGATGATTGATGTCGCTGATAACTGTAAAACAGCATTAGATGGAATCTTCTTGGGTCCCTTCTCTGAAGGGGTTGCAGGCACTGTAGCAGAGTCTATGGTAGGGGCTGGGTCGGGCGGCGGCTCGATTCCAACTGTAGTATCAACATCTCGCCAGCGGTGGATGCTAGACTTGGGAGTAGCTGTCCAGATGTAGTCTCCCGCCGCGACAACTTTGACAACGCCCTCGTGCTCTTGTAGCGCGGCGACGGAAAGGCCCTGGTCAGGGTCAGCAGACCCTCGCATGTCGGTCTTAGCCACCAAGCCAGATCGGTCACTTGAATAGAAGACGGAGAGATCAGGGTGGTCCGAGTAGAGAGACCACACGCTATCATTGTGCATGGTCAGGGTATTCATACATCGACCAGCCGTGAGAGACCAGATCTTAATTGTCTGGTCAGACGAACCCGTCATGATTGTATCGCCAGACTGGTTGATCATAATATCACGAATATTGTCCGTATGACCCACGAACTTGGTCACTGGCTTCCCGGACCTAGTATCCCATACTCGGACGACATTTTCAGGGCCACCGCTAGCGAGCACCGACGAGACGGCACCCAGTGCATAGACAGATCCTTTATCCGTGGAATCCTCTCCACCAGCATTGATGTTCAATACCTCTCCACCGCCATTCAAATCCCAAAGGTAAACTTTTTGATCGAGACCGCCCGAGGCAACCCAAGTGGCGTGGCTACTGGGGCTCGCCAAGGCCTTCACATAATCCGTATGTTTTCCAATGCGCTCCGGCACATCAGTGGACTCGGAATGTGGGCGCCAGAGTCGCACGGTCGTGTCGGACGAGGCGGAAACGAGCGCGGAATTGTCCTGTGCCAAGACTATGTCGTTGATCCAATGACTATGGGCTTGAACCTGGGTTTTGAAGCCGGTCGGGCTAGGCTTTTGATTAGGAGACGATGCGTCTTTCGAGGCAGACGAGGAAGGAAGAGGAAAGTCGAGATCCCAGGAACAAATCACGCCGTCGCGGCCCGCGGAGTATCTGGGAGAGGGGACGTCATATTAGTTTCCGTGCAACCCACGTGTAAGGGAGTCTGGTTTCCGGGAGATCAAGGTCGCAAACGTGGCAACCGTGTCAGATCTAGATCCTGTATCCTGGCATAACGGGGGAGAGATACTTACAGGATGGAGTTTTGGCGATCGACAGTCAGGCCATTGATCCCCAACCGGTGCCCACCGGGGGCATCAGGCAGAGGGAGGACTAGTAGAGTGATAGACACAGTCAGTGACCTGAGAGGAGACATACTGGATGCAACTTACCATAGGCGACCCTCTGGTGGCTCAGTTTTCGTGCCATACACGCAGCGTTGAAGGAATGAAACCAATTGCGGAGATGCGAATGCGGAGCTTATCTGCCCTCGAGGCCGATCGCACGTTCAATTTTGGTGGGGAAGGTAAACGTCACAGGACCATTCGCGTCAATCAAAAACAGAAAAGAAGTCAAAAGGTCAAGGGAAAACAAAGAAGCGAAGGGGAAATACTTAAATGAGGGGAAGTTCTCTAAAGTTGGAGACGCCAGGGGCTGTCAGTGGCTGTTTGGCTGTTTGGCTGTTGGGTTGTTTGACTGTTTATAACTACTTATTATGTTAATAACATATATAACATGTTGAATTAGAAGTAATACTTGTAACAATTACGCGAAATCTTTGTCTGTTTATTTAATAGTCCGGGAACCTCTCCGTTTCCCTTTCTGGAATGCTTCTCGGTTATTCCTGGCTATTTCGCTACATCTATAACTAAGACATATGTACACCCTTAAGACACACAATACAGATCCACAAGTTTTCTATTTCTGATTGAAACAATCCTTTAACTCCATCAAGAGGGTGGTGAACTACCCATGCCGAATGGCTTGATAGTGAGGGAGATTTGAGACCCAACAGATTTGCGCTGCGTTCCACAGTCAGATGCTCCGCTCGTTCTAAGGTTACATATGGAAGGGGACCTTAAGCTCATGTCGAACCCCTGATAGAGCAGCTTGGCTGCATCGCCAAGATAGGATAGGCTCGGTTTGGGGCTCTGGGAAGGCTGCAGTTCGCATCTTTTCGAAGAGCGTCTCACGCTCTGAAGCTGTACGGCTCTGGATATCTGTGATTGTATATGCGATGAGACTGGGTTTGCTAAGAAGGCAAGCTCTGATATGGAAGTTGCCATGTTGATGTCAACTCCGTTCATAGAGTGGGTGGTTGTCCGTTATTATCAAAATCAGGTTGAAGGCTATATATATTCTCTTCCAAGAGGCCCTTATAAGGTGTATTCTAAGCATTTTAGTTAACTAGTGGATAGTTAATATTATATACCACTATCAAGGCATACAACCAACATTCGAGACGAGATATACCTCATTCAATATAGATCCTTTATATAAGCTAGTAAGGAATATATACCTGAACGCGACATGCTCTCGTTATTGTCCGTTACCCTGTCACTCTAACCATCTATAATATATAACTATATCTCTATCATCAAAGCCTACCGAGTAAAAACAATATACAAAAAAAGCCTGTATCCTAATCTCTTCCCGTATAAAACCACCCTACCCACCTCCTTCAAACCCTAACCCAAAAAGAACCTCCAATCAAATCTACCATAAACGCTCTAAATCTCCGTCCACATCCAGCGGGTACTTCCACGAGATCGAAATCCATATAGAGTTGTAATCCCTTACCAACAGCCAATAACCTTGTTACAAACCCAGACATAAATACAGATACCAAGACCCGCTCCGTAGGCTCCCCAATCCTCTACCTCCTCACACCGCAGCGCCCACTGGCCGCTTTCCACCGTAACCAACGCCGCACGGTGTACTCCGTACGTCTGGCAAAGGGGCGGGGTTGGTACGTCATTGTCCACGCGGACGAGGTAAGCCGGGAGCACAGGCGGGGATATAGCGCTGAGAAGCCCAAAGCGCGGATTGAGGCGTTCGTTGTTGGGCCTGGTTTTGAGATCGGGGAGAGGGTGTAGTTGGTTGTTGAAGGGGGTAAGTAACTTAAAGTAAGTATAAAGCTTCTTTTTTGTTACCGGATGCATCTGAGGGAGTACATCTTTGAAATGGGAGAAATGGTTAGCTAGGTAGTTCCACAAGGTTGTTGTTCCAGGCTTTGAGTTCGCAGGGCATGATTTCCTGCGCAAAGAGCAGATGGAGGAAGTTCTGACCGCCGGGCAAGTTCGGAGATTACGCTGGATGCTTAAAGAACTAAGCAGTCCTAGCCAGGAAAGCAAATGACATATATAAGCAACTCGCTTTCTTGAATATATGCTCTTTCGGTCTTCTATATACCAAATATATACAAACCACAAGACCAGAAAGTATCTAATCAAAGGCCCTTCTCCGCCTGCACCTCCCGACGTCCCTCAAGGGTATTCGAAGCATATTGATAACTCCCAAGGAAAACAGCGCCACCAATACCAATCCACGTGATACGCGGCGTAATACCACGCCAGAAAGCACCGGGTCCTTCACGCGCAATCCCGCGCACAATCTCTTTGACCCGAACAGGCGCATCAACGCCCCCGTCTCCACGTCGCGCAAGCATAACCCGTGTCTTGATCACGTCTAGCGGGGTAGTTAGACCAGCTGCAATTGCGCCGGCGACACTACCAAACATGGCGCTCGTAGAAGCGGGGATCTGTGTCTCCGCGAGAGACGAGGCCGTCTCCTTGGTTCGCAGATACCGCTTGCCGTAAGCTTCCTTCATCGACTCCCACATCGTGAACTGCAGCACAGTGAAGGGGATCTCGCGGGCGATTGTGATTCCAGCTCCGCGGTAGAGTTCGCGGAAGACCTGGCTGTAGCCGCGCTTCGCTGCTGGGGTTGAGGATGCTGGGGTTGTGCTTGTTGGGGCAGCGTGTCGCAGGGACAGTATATCCTTCAGTGCGAGGAGACTAGAGCCGCCGAAGAGGCCGGCTTGGGCGCGTTGCTTGATTACTTCTGTTGGGACGCGGACGGCGCATGCGGCGATTTCGCCGAGGGAGGAGGCGAGGGAGTGGGTGAGGATTATGTGGGAGCGGGATTGAGGATTGGTCTTGCTGTTCGCGGGTTGGGGTGCGAGGAGGGTGCGCTTGACACCATCATAGACGATGAAGAAGGAGGCGGCGGAGGGAGCAGAGCCAAAGAGGACGGATGGGAGACCGGCGTAGATACCGCGGAAGGTTTGGCGTAGGGAGACTCGGTTTTGGGGCGCGGTGTGGTCGCGTGCTTTTTGGAGTCGGGTTTTGATGGTGTCAAGGGGGTAGAGGGAGCAGTCAACGGTTAGGCCTGCAATTGCGCCGGACTATATTGTTGCAGAGCCGTTAGAGGGATATTCCTGGGAAGAGCTTTGGAAAAGCTTTACAATTAATGACCTCGTCCACAAGGAGGAGACCAGTGGCTCCCCGTCAGGTTGTTGGGCCATCTTTGTATAGAATTGAATATGAAAATCGTTTTTATCACAAGCACATGGCCAACTGGGTAGAAGTAGGAAGTCGAGAACAGCAACGAAGTATGTTGTACAGAAGCGGGCAAAACGGAGACCTCTCGGGACCTCGGGAAGCTCCGCGGATGACTTGGCAGTTTCTTTTGGCCCGCGGTCAGGCCATCCGATATCGCTGATCTTCGCTATGTCAGGTTCAATCCCAAAGATATAGTATGTTGTATGTTTGTACGGAGTATTCACATTTAACTATTTACTGTTTAAGAAAATAAAGCCCCCTTGCACAAGTGTGACACCTTCATAAAAGAATGTCCTGACAAAAAGCAAAACACTTCGACATCCCATACCAAGTCTATCAGCAACATCGATCGTCGAGCCAGAGCCAATGCTCCGTTTTCTTCGAGATCTTGAGAAACTCAAGCGCGATAAAATGTCAGAGAAGTTTATTCAAGAATATCAACCCATCTCAAAACAAGGCCCGGGGAATGAGGAAACCGCCAAAATCATCTACAGTACTCGTAGGGAATCACACAGGAAACGCGAAAGGAAAAGGGACAAAAAGTGCCACCCCATTCTCAAAGGATAAAGGGGATATATAGACACGAGGAGAAATTGATACAAAGAAGGGATATTATTTAGCCTTGGTCGCTTTGCTGGTGACGGCAGCACTTTGCGCGGGGGGCTCGAGGACGTGGGTGTGGCCAGGGGCACTGATGGTTTCACCATTCTCGTCCTGCCGGCATGCATGGATGTTCCTTACCCAGTCATCCGACAGTACTTCGTCGAGTGTCGCTCGGTTTTTCGGGTTGGTCTTCAGCATGCGGCCAACGATGTACCGACTTTCCCGCGGCAAAATCCGGAGAAGTCGCCATGGGCCCTTGATGACTTCCTGGCGCTGCCCAGAATTCTGTGATGATGTCGGAACCGGTGGTGCCTCTTTGCTGGTCGTGCGGGTGGGCCGCTCATGGGGGCCGTTGCTGGTTTGGCTGATCTGCTTCTGAGCAGTATCGGGAGAGCAATCACCGTCCCTCTGCGAGGGCTCTGGTTTGTTTGCATCTCCGTTTTCATTTCCGGTTGGATTCTGCTCCGATCCAGACTGGTCGGAAGGACCACTCGAGCGTGGAGTCAGACGCTTATTGTCCTGGCCTTGGGAAGGAAGATCAGGTGTCGACTTGGGCCGACGGCGTGAGTCGGGTTCAGCAACCGGGGTGCCGGGGGTCGGGCTGGAAACGAACAACTTGTATGAGTTGTCGGTCATGCGCGGTTGCTTCCACGGGAAGCGGCGCAAGGTCATACAGCAGAAGATGATCGCCAGCGACCAAACATCCGTGGGGCGGGGGTCATATTTCTTTTCATCGTAGACCTCCGGGGCAAGATAAGGATCTGAGCCAACGATACCTGCTCATACAAATCAGTAACCATCAACTATGGCCGAAAAATAATAATACAAGAATACATACCTGAAGCAGGGACAATGTCGTTCTCAAAAGGATAGCGGAACACGACGGCACTTCCGAAATCAATGAGTTTCATGATGCCACGGTCGTTCACCACCACGTTATCCAGTTTCAGATCTCGATGGGCCAAACCCATGCCATGGAGGTACGCTACACCGCTCAAAATCTGTTTGAAAGAGCAGGCAATCTCCTCCTTGCCCATTTTTCCCGTCATCACGATAGCAAACAGATCAAACGGTGCATATTCCATGACCTCATACCAGCGAGGGCCTTCTTGGATGATATCCAAGGTCTCGATGATATTGCCATGGTGCAAGGTGGAGCCAATACAGAACTCTGCTGTCACCTTCTTGGAATATTCCTTCAAGCTCTCCCAGTTATGACGGTCTCGGAATTGCTTCACTGCAAAAGTGACACCGTCACTATTGCGCTTCAAAAGACGCACGGAACCGCCAGCTCCAGATCCGAGTACCTTGCCCAGCTTTCCATACTTGGAATTGAGGCCATGATCATCGGCAAAAGGAACATTATCTGGAGCCATTTGACAGGAAGTGGATCTTCCAGAGGATCGACTCGACTTCTTAGGCATGGATGCCGGGGATTCAGATCGCTTGTTGCGATGGCCCATCTTGAAGAATCGTTTCAGCTCAGACATGGAGCCATGATGTTGGTGGCCATGGTTCTTGTCGCCATGCTCCTTCTTGGCACTACCAAATATGCTCCGCTTGTCACTAGATTTACTGAGGTCACTTGCGCTGGTGGATCGGGCAGCGCTCGGACGGAATGAGCGCTTGACATCCCGACCGCTGAAGATAAACCGGGGATCCAACTGGGCAAGGTTTTTAGACTGAGGTGGTCGCTTGTGGCGGGCATATGGATCATTAGGTTCGCCAATAGGGGTCATAGCCCCTGGCGGGGTGAGCGACTCCTTTGGAGTGGAAGGGGGGCTTTCTTCTTGGGAGCCCCCGTCATTTCCTATGAAGAATTGCGCACGGTGTTTCGGTAGTTGAATAGAATGAGGAGCTCGCTCTGAACCTTCGCTTTTGTGGTGGGCAGGTGATCGGTAGACAGGGGTCGGGAGGATGAGGCGGGTCGAGGAGTGCCGTTCTTGTCGGTCGAACCAACTGGAGGTGAAGCTTCCGGGGTGAAATTGGTGTCTAGGTGGGATCGGCTGGTAGCTTTCAGAGATGCGCTGTCGCTGATTCTGCCTTCCCGAGAATGGGTTGCAGCTGGAGTAAGAGGAGGTGACTGGACTGCAGAGACTGGAGGAGACGCATGTGGAGAGGCAAAGGCACCGGTGACATGGCCGCTACGATCACTCGACTCTCGAGAGCCAACCTGGGGGGATCCAAAGTTAGTATGATGACGAGATTGCCACGGTTCACTCCGTCTCCGCCCAGAGCCCGGTGTTGGACGTAGGGAAATGAATATCATTTTGAAGCATGAAGAGACTGGAAGACTCGGAAGAACATCCGATGGCAAATTAGAGGTAGATGTGACATACCCTGGAGGAAGGAAGAGACATTGGGTCAAAAGAGAAGTTGCGCAAGCGCGACTCCTGAAGCTGTGCGCCCTGCATACTCATCGCCAGCGACCGTAATTGTTCCTCGTCCGTAGGTGGGTTTTGCCCGTATGATAGAGATTGTTGCGGTTGCTCTGGTACAGGGGACAACTCGGATCGGCCGGGTTCGATCTCCTCTGTGATGGAAGAGAAACGGACCTGAGTAGGCGGAGCTCTCGACTTGGCGTCGGCGTCACCGGGCTCCGGAGCCTGTCCGGGGATCTTGGCGGGGTTGTGCATAGTTTGGGAACCTGAGGGGATAGAGACATGCGTCAGACGGTTGGCAGGAATTTGGGACACATCATCACACCCGATCAGCATGGCAGCCAAGACATACCTGAATCCATCGGGTTGGTGGGTGTTGAATCAGTTATTTCAGACGTCATAGTCTTCGACGCCCGCTCGGAACGTGAGACACATTCCCCTCACGGTGGGAGCTTTAAAGGATTAGATACCGAACTGAGTACCAGTTCAAATACTATCAAGGTCACCGAATTGGACGATTTTCTTCAAATGGAGTCTTAAGAAGTCAAAAAGAGTGATGCGAGAGGCAAATCTTTCCCTTTTTTTAACTTTTTTTTTTTCCCTCTTCCCGCCGAATGCGATCAAGAACCCGGGTTTGGTCAAGGAATTCAGGAATCCGGGTATGCCGGGTCTGAATAAGAAGGATATGAGAACAGGAAAGGGTGGAAAAAGTGGAAGAGATAAAGAAGTAAAATGAGAAAGCTGAGAAGAGGGGAGATGTGAGAAGTCGTGGGCCTCAGGCCAACTTGATTTTTGGGGGCGAGTGGGGGAAGACTGTTCAGACTATGTTGTATGTATTTTGTACTTTGACCTCATTTACTTCTTTATCTTCCTTCTTTCTATTCTTTTTTTTTGTTTCTTCTTTTTTTTTTTTCATTAGATATGGGGGAATATATAGGTCAAATATACCCAAATTTATTCAAAATTTACTCCAATTTTACTTAGTGAATACCTTACCTCATAAGGTCGGATGGTCGCGGAGAATTGAAGGATGATGTCGACCCGTGCCGACTTCCCGGACCAGGACCCCTACCCTCTCTAAGCTTAGGGAGTACCCCATGTGGACGTATGGAAGTACCTAAATAGGGTATGGAAGTAGTATGGATGTTACCCTATGCAGGTGTACATTCTGTGATCTTACATGATCTGGAACATTACCTCAATGGGGTTAGTAGATCTGCTGACTCCACTGGATTTCCCTTTTCCTCCTCTCTGTATATATCTACATCGGGGGGCTAGACCATCTTTCTTGAGAACCTCCAGACTCTCATTACATGCCAAGTACTATGTCTACGTTATATTGTGACACATAAAACATTCTTGGCCATGCCAAGGTCGGACTGAGTCATACACCTAGCCATATGCCAAGTTCTCCGCTCCGCGGAAATGTTGAAGTCGGTGACCTCATCTGTAGTCTTCCCTCTTGGCTGTCTGGTCTTGACTGATAAAATGGTCGACATCTCACTGTTGGATGGTAAAATGGCGTATGATCACATGTCAGTCAATTAATTCACATTGCAGTGATTACTAATGGCGATGAGCCGGTTTATATTTGTCATTTTAGGTCACTCTACACTCTACCTTGGTAGTTAATTCCCCCCCCTAAAAGATTCGAAGTAACAAAATAATTTACAATGCAAAATATCTCTTGAATTGCGATCAAATAGATATGACATACAATTTGGGAAAAAAAAATAATAATAATCGGTATCGTACAACAGGAGGAAGAAAATCCCCCCCCAATTTCGCAGAAAACGCCCAATAAAAGGATCCAAATCAAAAACAAGTAGAGCCCCTTGGAGCACGACCGGAATGACCAATAATTATACAAGTTGATTGTTCTTGTGATATTCAGGGAATGACCTGGATACCGATGGACTTGGCCTGGGACATGACACTCTTGCACAATCCTTCCAGGGACAAGCCTGATAACCGCGTCTCGGTGTGCTTGAGCTTGGCGATCTCGTAAACGTGTTTGAGGGAGATCTTGCCACAAACATCGTGACCAGGGTTCATGGCACCACGCAGTCGGTTCTTCCGGGGTTCGACATTGGCCGCGTTGAGCAGGAGGTAGGTGGTAGTCGGGGTGCGGAGTTCGAAGGAGAAGGATCGGTCAGGACGGACGGTGACACGCGCGGGAATGGGAACACCAGTGTTGATGTGAGCTGTGCGGGCATTGAATTCCTATAGTGAGGTAGTTAATATATATTACAGGTTCAATCTGCTAATTTCCCTTGAGGGTAAAGGGTAAAGGGTAAAGGGTAAACAAATACCAACCTTGCAAAAGTCCATGGACTTAACACCTTTACTTCCCAGAGCTGGACCAACAGGTGGACTGGGACTGGCCTGACCAGCTCCAACAATGAGCTTAACAAATTGATCCTTGGCCAATACGTTTCGTGCCATGATGAAAGAATAATGTTGGAGAATAAGTTTCAAGGCCAAAAGCAGAGAGACAAGATGAATTCGGAAGATTTGCAGATTTTCAGTTGAGGACGCTGATTGGTTGAAGAGTGGGAAGCGAGCGAAAGCAGTCCAACGTCATAAGATGCACTCCTTTCTCTGCTTTTCGGGGGATTTTTGAAGTCTTTTGGAATTCATTTGACTCTTTTTTATTTTTGAATTTTCATATTCTTGATATTCTTAATATTCTTAATATTCTTGATAATCTTGATAATTCACAATATCCAGAATCGATTATCTGGTGTATCTCCCTCTCATCCGAATAGTCCCCATTGACATCCGAACTAGAACTCTCTTGGGCCCCGCGCGTCGATCTTCCCTTCACCTCCCTTTTTCCTCTTTTCTTTCCTTTCTTCTCCAGTTTTAATTTATTAATTTCAACCTTATCGAAAACCATGAACTGGTTGAAGTCGACGTATGTTCCGTGCCCTTCTCTATTGTGGTTCCACTGACCGATTTCCGTGCGGGCAGTCTCTCCGCCGTGGTGGGCACCGAGGAGCCTATCTATGGCCCGGAGGCTCTTCAGTCTGTTGCGAAGCAGACCGAGACAACTCCCTTCTCTGATGTGAACAAGGAGATTCTGCGCTGGCGCGCATTCTCTTACACCAATGTCGAAACCCAGACCTTCTACATCATGGCCGACAACGGGACCCTGGTTTTCGTTCAGGTTATTTACAGCAACATCGTGTAAGGAACACTCAGAGCTTAAAATTTCTACTCTGGAATCAAACCCCACAGCAGCTGACTCTGATTCTTGATCCCGATTATAGCGGAATCCACACCACCGCCCAGTTCAATGTGAAGGTTTTCGACGTCAGCGGAAAGGGCGACAACAAGTGGTTCTCGGATCCGCTCTCCAACTTCATGTTCGACGAGAACATGCTCTCCTTCGGCGCCGACAACCTGTCGCTCACCCTGAACGAGGAGGGCAACTCTTACACCATCAAGTCTACCGTTAATAGCGGCGCCTTGGTCGACATTAAGTTCTCCCAGACCGCACCTGGTTTCGTCGTCGGCAAGGACGGAACCTCATACTTCGGAACCGACCCCAAGAACCCATGGGGTTCTATGCGTCATGCCTTCTGGCCCCGCTGCGCTGTTGAGGGTAGCATCACCACCAAGGACCAGACCTACGATCTCGGTGGTCGTGGTCTCTTCATCATGGCCCTGCAGGGCATGAAGCCTCACCACGCTGGTAAGAAGCCCTACACAGAAAGTAACAAGCGGAACCGCCCCATGCTAACAAAAACACAGCTGCCCGCTGGAACTTCATCAACTTCCAAACCCCCCACCTACTCCGCCGTTATGATGGAGTACACCACTCCCCCCTCCTACGGCTCCACCACGGTCAACGTCGGCGGTATTGTCAAGGATGGCGAGGTTATCTACGCCGGCACTACCAACAAAGCAACCCACACAGAAACCGGTCAGGACGAGGGCAGTGACTGGCCCGCCCCCAAGTCCATCAAGTGGGAGTGGAGCGGCAAGACAACCGGCGACAAGGAGCTCACAGCCGAGGTGAATGGCGCCCTCGGCTCGCGACTGGATCGCATCGACGTCATGGCCGAGGTGCCCGGCTTCATTAAGAGCATTGCTGGCAGTGTTGCCGGTACTCGGCCGTACATCTTCCAGGTATGCACCACCTTTCCTCTCATTTCTTGTGTATCGGAGAAAACAAACATATCTAATAATCTTGCACAGTACTCGCCCCAGGAGAAGCTCTCATTCAAGCTGAAGCTCGGCGATGAGGAGATCACCGAGGAGGGAATTATGTTCTCCGAGTCGACCTTCATCTCGTAAAGGCCCCGCCTAATTTGCGTACATAGGACCTCATTCTCCCCTGCGGGACCTGATTGTTGGCGTTCATTGTGATGATTTTCCTGATGCTACATTTATGTCTAGAGGACTGGCTTGACTACTTCTTCCCTTTCCCTTCATGCGGACCAGATAATCCACAGACTGTATACATGATACTTAATGCTATTTTGACTATATCCTGAACATATTTTAGTAGATACGCGAGGGGAGGCGGAGAGAGAGTACATCCGGGTTCATTGGGACTCGTAATAGTTATAGCTAACTAATGATACATGTTACATGTAGGATGCAACGAGGTAAAAGGTACAAGTGATTGTACAGGAAAGACCGGACGTGTCCGGTGCTAATCCTCAAAATAAGTGTAGAATGTACAGAGAAAGATGCAAAAAGAAAGATACAAAGCTGTATACAGTACAATTGAATTCAGAACAAAAAATAGAAAGCCGCCAGCGGTGTTTATGAACTCATCCACCAACAGTAAATCTAGGAACTTGGAGAAAAAGAAACAAAGTAAACAGACACAAAAACAAGTACAGATCAATTATCAACCATCAACTGCTCGCCTTCATCAAGAAGGGTCGTAACCCGCGAGAGATCGGAAATCATCTTACGGCCATGGCCGACCAGCAAGAGCTTCTCGGCGTTGGCAGGGAGACCCAGGTAGGTAGGAGGTTCACGTTCAGGGAGGTTGTTAACCCAGGCGACGAAGTCGCGCATGCTAGTGGACTCGGGAAGTGTCAAAAGGCTGTCGTTCTCTACACCGGAGACGAGCTTGTAGCCGTCTTCGAAGGCGGCGGGTGTAAGGAAGCTATTGACGAGGTTCTCGAGCTGCTGGTAGTCTCCTGCGTCGTCGATTTTACCACCGTACATCTCTGCGACGAGAGTGCGGATCATCTCCCATGGAATCTTCTGTGGAGCAACGTTGGAACGGCCTTGGGATACTGAATCGACCCAGTGGTCGATAATGTAGGCTGAGCATTCGTACTGAGGGAAAGTGTTAGCATCTGTATGAATAATAAATGGATGGATGGATGTAGGGTACTTACGTCGCTGTCGTTGAACTCCCAGAAGCCCTTCCACCCAAGGCTTGGTGCATAGCGGAGTCTTTCCTGGACGACGGCGTGCAAGAAGCAGAGCAAAAGATAGACACGGGCCTTTTCGACAGGGGCCTTGCTGGCTCTCACATTCAGCGAAGAGAGGGAATCCTTCATGTTTGCACGCACACCCGCGGGCTGTTCGTACATGAGCACACGCGAGGCCCGGATCAAATTGACAGGGATCTTAGGGCTGGACTCCATGGACAAGAAGAGGCGGAATTCCTTGTGTGGCTTGAGAGAATCCAGTCTCTTCTCGAGACTCTGCAGCCAAGCAGGCGCCAGGTGGACGTTCTTGACCAGCACCCAGTTACCGACTGCAGCTGCATTGCTGATGGCCTTGTCTGCGCTTTCGAGACCTTCGTTGGAACCCATGGCGATGTTAGCGCAGGTTGCGCGTGTGGCTTCGACCAGAGCGTCGACCTTGTAACTGGCATCGAAGCCAGGGCTGGAGCTGAGTGCGATGGGTCTGGTTGCAGTGACTTGGTCAACTACATCCTTGAGGTCGGCACCACCCTCGAAGAGCTCGCGGCCGAACACCGCCCCGATGAAACGCTCGGCGGAGGGCACGAATCGGTCCATGCGGCAAATCTTGATAAGGAGCAAGGACCGAAGGAGCTGGTCGAGTTGCGACACACTCTCGTCCCACATGACCGGAACGACGTTCTCTGCAAGCTCCTCGCCGAAGAAGCGATCCCACTGTTCTTCGGTGACATTCGAAAGATGATCTCTGAAGAGGGACGTGTTCGCCAACTTCGTCATCACTTGGTCGCGGGAGTCCACGGCAGTTGAAAGATCCGTGTCCTCCACTGTCTCATCAAGGACGCGATCGAGAATCGTCCTGTCCATTGGGTACGGAGTAGCTTGAGCGAGCAGGATGGCAAGGGTAATGCGATCCTTTTGAACGAGACCCAGCGAGGTACGCTGGTAGGTGTTGATAAACAAGTCCCTAACAATAATCTGGACACGCGCAGAATGATCCTTCTCCTGAGCAAGACGTTTGTTCTGGTAGAGAACAGAGTTGAAAATATCGACAAAGTACTGTAGGGAGAACTGGTAGAAGTGGTTGATGTGATGAAGCTGTTCCAAAACCGCAAAGACGGCACTGCATGAACGAGCAATGATGCTGTAGTTCTGCGTAACGTTATCGACCTCGAGCATAACGCCTTCGGTCTGGTCCATCTTCAGAGAAATATCGGCAGCCTCCTTCTTGAGAGTCTCAAGAGTTTCAATGACATTGTCATCGTCAAGGATGTTACCGCGGGACTCGTTGAGAGCTTGCAAAAGACGCTTCTCGAGTTGTCGAAGGTGGACCTTGAACTCTCCTTGCATCTTGACGAGATTGTTTCGACGCTCATCGACATCGGGTCGCTCGAATTTCAGGACATCGTTCAAAGACTGTGTCTGCAAACTGCTCTGGGTGACAGTGAAGTTGACGAAGGTGGTACGACTGCAAATATCTGGCGGGAACGAGGCAGATGGATCGCGAGTTGACAGGAAGAGCTTGAAGGATGGCGAGAAATCGATTTCTTGCTTGCCCAATTGAATGAGGACACGACCACCAGTCTTCTGGTATTCCTTGTTGAGGACGTGATTGAGAATAGGGTCCAGATGCTCGGCATCCTGGATAAGGATGGGGTTTCCGAAACGCAAGGCACTCTCCAATTGTTTGACAAAGGAATCGTCCAAGAAGCTCGTGACAGTAAGCTTGCGTTCTTTGCTTTCCTTCTGCAAGAATTCTGTAATACGGCCAGATGGATCAACAATAAGGGGGTATCTGTTGAATCTCTTGAGGATGATCGCGTTCTCTGTGCAAAGGTCATCAACGGGAAGAGAATGACTCTGCCAGGTCAGACGCTCATCAGCATTGGACAAGTATTCCGTGATGGGATTGTGAGGCTTGTACTGAATGCCAGAGGCCCCCAGTTGGTGGACCCAGTCCTCAGCCATTGCCTTACGGAATTGCTGATCGTAAAGACCAGCATATGCAAGGAATGCAGCTGCAATGAGGACATCGCCAACAAGTGTGCCGATCTGAGTTTCGAATGACTTGCTTCCATCTTCCCAGCGCCCACGCTCAGAGGACAAACTATCAAGCAGACGAACACTGCGGTCGACCTTGAACTGAACTCGGTTCATCTCGGTCTTGATCGCCTGCGTCTCACTGATAAGAGCCGCGTACTCGACCTTGTAGGTAGCGATGCTGCTTTCGAGGCCGTTGATAGTATTTTCGATGGCCTGAGCTTCGGCCTTGGTTTGCAGGGCCTGCTCCTCGAGCTGGTCCACCTCGTCACGTAGAGGGCCAACACGATCAAGGATGGCAGAGTAGTTGACTTGGGCTTCAACCCATTGCACGAGAGGACCACAGGCCTTACTAGCACGGTTGACTCGCTCATAGGTGAAGTCTTCCTTCGAGAGGAACTCGTTTTGCATCTTGGTACGGTGTCTGCGCGTCATCTGGCGCTCGTTATCGTAGTTGACGATACTGGCAATGAAGTCATCCCGGCGAATGAGACCTTGTATTGTCTTCCAGCTGTCGACAGTGTGACCGAGGAGTGTGCATACGGCTTCCAGGGCAAGTCGGACGCTGGCCGGGGGGTTACCCATAGATCGAACTTCCGTGAGGTGTTGACGCTTAATGTTGCTGACACTCTTCTGGGCTTCCAGGACAGCGGGTTCAGCCCGGGCCAGATCGTGCAAGACAACTTCCTTCCGAGTTGCTACTTCCTTCTCTTGTATCTCCAACGCGGCCTGCACTTCCAACGAAACGTGCTTCCGCTGTTCTGCCTCCTGCTGATCAGCAACCATACGCTGCAATTTCTCGTTCGCTTCCGTGTCCTTCTTCTCCAATTGTGTCTTCTTTTGTGCGAGACTAGCTCGAAGGTCGCTGACTTTGTCGACGGTGTCGTGAAGCTTTTCGAGACCAATGTTCAAGTGACGCTGTTGCTCCTCGAGATCCTCACGCTTCTCGTTGAATAGCTTGACGTACTGCGCAACGAAATCCAGATAATGGCGAGGGGTGAGGAAAGTCGCCCGGCCCTGTTGCTTCTGAAGTCGGCCGTTGAAGCGATGCAAAGAGTGGTGAATGTACACCATGGAATTGACAACAGTGTCTCTGTGTGATGCCGGGAGAGCCAACTCGCGGTACGCCACTGGGATGCTATCAGGCGAGATGAAGTTTGGCTTGTCCAGATCGACCGATTGAGTCAGCTCAGAGCCGACCTGGAACAGGGCTTGGTCAGACCAGTCACCCATCCAGTTCAGGACACAACGGTTGAACAAGGCGGGACTAGTAGCTGCCTTTGAAGATAGGCCTTCCTCTGGCGGGTTCATGGTGAACACAACGTGCAGGTTCTTCACAATTTGCGAGGTGAACCACTTGTATAGCTCCTCCTGCGAATCGAGGAGCAAGCCTTGACGCTGGGCACCCTCTTTACAAGCAGTCATCAACGAGGAGAATTCATCGCCCTCGAAGAGACCGGGGACTTCGGCGTTTGCAAGCAAAGTGTTCATGCGTTCCAGGAATCCAGAGTCAAGGACGTTCGACTCGTCCATGATGAAACAAATCTTTTCGCCCTTGCATCCTGCCCGGCGAAGAACGCTGCGCAGATCATCATCGAAATCTTCCGAAGAATACTTTCCGTGTACCTTGATCTGGAAGACCTTCAGACCATTCATCCAAGCGACGAAGCGAGATAGGGTTGTCTTTCCACTTCCGCTTACACCGATGAGAATGAGATGACCTTGAGGCTGGCGGAAGACTCGATCGATGCGTAGCGCGTGCTCAAGGACATCGTTGAACAACACAAGTGGAACATCCACTTCTTCTTCGCAGAAGGTTCTTAGACGTGCCTTCACGAATTCACGCAGGCTCTCCTGTTCGACCGGGATGTAGTTCTTAGACAGCCAGTTTGAGAACAAGATCGGGCCCTTCAGTGCTTCTTGGTCATCGATAGTAGGGAAATGTTCCAGAGCAATCCGGCGGACAGCATCTGCCGTCCAATCTCTCTCATCTTCATCCACAAGTCTGTCTTGGAATAGACGCAGCGCCTCGTGCGCCCAAATGCGGACCAGGCCTTCAACAGAAAGAGTTTCCAGTGGCTTGATAGCCTCGTACAAACCACGAACCCATCTGGTGAGCTCACGAGGCGAGTACACGTAGTGGGGCTGGATTTGGGGTGTGAAGCGGGCCTGGGATTCGAGATAGAACTGAACCATAGCCCTAGTGAGGGCCTCGGAGTACCCACGCAGCAAGGGGAGGATCTTAAGCACAGCAGAGTTGAATGTGCCATAAATCTGATTGAGAGAGATTTCGCCGGGGTAATCGACCATGATCAGGGGCGCATGACGGAGGAATCTCTCGGCCATCGGCGTACGACCAGCATCCGTAGGAGGGTTACAGGCACCAACAAATTGAATGCGATCTAGAGTAACCCAGGTCTTGTCGGTAGTTCTCCAGAAACCGTTCTGCTCCACAAGTTGACGCAGGAAGGAGATGGCGCGCTGAGTGCCGTAGCGATCAGGGGCTGGAAGATTGATCTCGTCGCAGAAAATGACAAGCCAGCGGCCGATCTGGTTCGGAGACATCACCACACCATTCAGAGTCTTCTTGTACTCGCAATATTGCTCAAAGGTCTTGATCAAGAGGTCAGGTGTGGTGGCACTCGAGAAGTTGAGACCAACAACCTCCATGTTCGGGAGCTTTCGGAGTGCGGCGAACAATGTCATGGTCTTACCGGATCCAGGAGGACCACAGAGCAACAAGGGCTTATGCTCGGCAAGCCACGAGTACAGCACATCCTCGTGACGGACAGTATCGACCGTGGGGATAATGACGTCGGTTTGAGTGACGGAATGTGTGTTGATATCAATTGTGGGAACCTGCGAGTGCCAGCTGGTCCAGTCAGACTTGGGAAGAATGACGTCGTAGTCGATAAGAGATGAATCGCCGTCCGGTGGAAGATCGATGGTAGACATTCCAGTGATGTATTTTCCGAACGCCTTGCGGTCAGTTAGTGGACAATCACCGGTAAGAGACCAGACCAGTGTCAGAAGAAGCTTCTTGGACATGTAGGACTCGATCTGCTCAGGGTCCAGAGGGAAGTCTGGATGCTGAGCATTGTATTCGAGGACGTTTCGACAGGCCTTGTTCAACAAGCTGAAGAGAGTGTTGAGAGCACGGATATCTGTAAACTCCATGATATGGTTATATTTCTTTGCTTCCTCCAGAGCTTTGAGAACCAGGTCATCGACCTCCAGGAACTGTTTGAGAATTGTTGCAACTGTGTCCTGGGCATCCTGTGTCCGAATCGCTGCTGTTCCTGCGGGTGCGCTGTCTTCATCCAGGTCCTCGAAGGTCTTTGTCCTAAGGCTCTCCACGTAGTTGGAGATCATCATGGTTGGAGTAACAGTGTCGGCATTGAACCACACCATACCGCAACGACTGACAGTGGCAAGCGTGGCATATTTCAAGCTTTCAACTTCGAACATGATACGAACATTGGAAGGTAGGTTCAGACGCTCTCCGTTGGGAAGAGTGAGGAGCTTGTTATCATCTAGAACACTGTTCAGGTTCTCAACCCACTCAGGATCAACATCTCCATCGAAAACAATCCAATGACGTTTGCTGTCCTCGCCACGGAGGTTGTCCACGATCTTTCTCAGAATTCCAGTGAAGAGACCGTCTGTCCATTCACGGGTAGTGCTGTCAAGGTTACCATAGAGAGACTCCTTAGACATGACCTTGGAGTCGATGATGTGGGAGACACCCTCAACGCCTTCAATGCGCTGCATCGCTTGCAGTAGAATCTTCCAGGCAGCCGATTTACCGGCCCCAGACTTTCCAACCATCATGACACCATGGTGGATGCATTGAATTTGGTAGAGTTGCAGTGCCTTGGTGATCCACATCTCACTGTCGACAAGATGTTGCTCTTTGGTGGCAATATCACGGATCGCCTGGGTGAGTTTCTCGAAGTTGGCAGGCACATAATCCACGCCAGCAAAGTCTTCCACCTGAATGTCTAACATGACTTCCACATCTTCCCGGATAAGCTTAGGAGCGATTGTCTCCCGGAGACTTTGAACAATAATTTGAGGTTCAATAATATCGTCGGGGCCTAGATCTCCATCGGTGTTGGCAAGACGAGCGCGCTTAAGACCACCTGAGCTAACAAGCACACTCTTCAATGCACGGAGACCGAAGTCGTAATGAGCCTGCTTGGAGAGTCGGGAAGCACAGTGGTCGAAGAAGGGAACTGTCTGCTTGGAGAGAGACTTGGCCTGCTTGAAACCTTGAGAGAAAAGCATCACTTCCGCAATTAGTTCCTTATCCGGTTTGGACATGGCAACACTGCGGAACAGCTTCTTCAAGTTGTCTGGCAAGTTGGAACGACCAGCGTAACCAGGGTTCATGGTAATGAAAATTCCGGTGTTGGAGTTCACAGCGAGTCGTCTTCCGACGAGTTCGATTTGAGCCTTATCGCCATCTCCGCCAGTTTTCAGACCGATCTGAATGTTCTGAATCTGCTGAGAGACGGCGGACAGAATACGTTCTTCAAGACGGTTAAACTCGTCAAAGCAACCCCACGCACCAACCTGGCAGATACCAAGGAAAATCCGACCCATTGCCTGGAAATCGAATGTGTCGTCACAACAGAAGACAAGGGTGAAACGACCGAGTTGCAGACCCAATGCCTTGACGGACTCAGTTTTTCCAGTACCAGCAGGGCCATAAGGCGAACCACCGAGGCGCTGGCAAAGAGCCTGAGTAAGGGTGAGGAAACAACGATCTGTGAGAGGGGTGCGAACAAGACGCTCAGGAACGCCCAGATACTCAAATCCATAGGCGAGCTTAGCGTTGGCCATGTGAACATATAGACGCTCCAAGAAGTCAACTGAACCGTTGAAGACGTAACGCATCTGGAGGAGCCAATGGTAGTGCGTGGACGTCGTAGCATTGAGGCTGATAAGCTTGGAGATGCAGTCGCGCTGGTGAACGAATTCTGTGATCATATGCTCACACTTCTTGCGAGTGATCGGATCGAGTTCACCAAGCACCGTGGAAGCCAGCAACTCGAGAATCCGAACTTCGGAACCATGCAACGCGGGGAGAGTTGCACCTCCTTCCTCCAAGGAGTGTTGCACTGCGTTGGTCCAAGTAACCTGACTGGCGAGGACCACAATCTGAGCAGGGTAGTTAGACAGGAAGTCATGGAAACCCGTTCGGTCCACATCGCTGCTATGGTAAAGAACTTCGAATTGTTCAACGGCCTCCCCGAGAAGTTCTGCCAGAGTCAACTTCATGCTGGTCTCTAGCGCGGTGAGCCAATCATTGATCCGAGGAGTCTTGAGGAGGTTGACCTCTTTCTTCAAACGGACTTCTTCACCCTCCTTGGAAGTGAAGGCAACAATATTGTTATCGTCATCCATGACAAGGCCCGACATTCCAGCAAACATCTTCTTGAAGTGCTTGGCGACACGGAAGATGTCATTGCTGTTACCAATAATCTCCAATAGATCCTCATCTCCAACAAAGTAGAAGCGAGGGAATGAGACACGCTCACGCTCCAAATATTCACCAAGCGCCTTCTGGATTTTGTTAAGCAAATCAGCTAGTCTCTCCAAGGACTTTTGCACATCAACAATTGCGAGAATATCCAGAACGAATGGAGATTTGTACACCTTCTTCATGACAGTGAAGAATTCGGAGTTAATATTTTGGAAACGTCCCGATTCCAAAGGAAGAAGATGCTTGATGTCAGCATTGCCGGTGAAGACGCCTTCCAGGTAGACCCATTGCCGTTGGACATCGATCCAGACATCGAAAAGAACATGGACTCGGTTCAGTTTATCTTCCCAAGATGTGGCTTCTTCTTCGAATTCTTTGTAGTACGGAGAATGTCTCATAGCCTGAAGGGAGTTCAGGTTCTCGCTGCACTTGGCGAATAGATCGTCGAAGCCTTTGATCAGACGGCATTTGTTCTGGTAGTGCACCAGGTCCAGAGAATAGTTTTGCCAAGTCTCGCGAACAGACTTCAGGAATTCCTCCAATGCCATCTCACCCTGTGCCTGTGCGATGATAGCACGAATGATGGAATCGCTTGATGCGAGTTGCAAATCCCAAACATCACCAAGAGTCAAAGAGACAAGAGAGAAACGCTTGTCGGGCTTGAGGCTCTTGTAAATCTTATGCCAGTGTCTTTCCTTGACGGCTTCGGATTTCATATCTGACAAAAGGGAGTTGACTTTCAGCAGCTGCCGAAGGACATTCTGAATATGCTCAAATGCAGCATATTGTCTCATGCGACTGGGCATCTCCTTGGTCATTTTGATCAAATTATCGAGAGACTGTCGGAGCTTCCTGGGTTGCACGCTGGTCCAAAGCCCATCGCGGAGGTCGTTGAGACTATTCCAGATAGTTGCGAGAGCAGCCCAGACTGACATGAAGTCCTGGACCTCCTCAAGGATGGGAGGAAGTGATGACTCAGAACTGGGGGAAGGTCAAGAGCTTCCTTGGCCTTTGATACCATCTCAAACTCAGACTGGAGAGACTCGAGGCGAGACTGGAAAGAGCTCAGGGTGCGAGACGCTTCCTCGGGTGGAATAGTGCCAGATACCGGCTTCTCGTCGTTCCATTGGCCAATAACTTCAGCAATCTTGCCGGCAATGACGTGATCTTCGGCACTAATCTTTGCACGCAGGCCTTCGGTTTGCTCGTTGACAATCTTGCTCTTGCGGCTAAGCAGCTCGTTGAGGGCTGCCCATTCACCATCAACATTCTCAACGTGAAGCCAGTCATACGGGAACTGGTAACGTTGGCGGGCGAGTGTGGTTTGGCCTTGGCGGAAGAGGTCAACCTCGGGCTCCCAGACGCGAGTCTTCCGCTTGCACTGCTGAACAATGGTGATGAAAGATACGGCATGGGCGGTTGAAGAGGCCTCCAGGGTTTGGCCTTCCAGATCCCTGCGGGCAGCAGCAATCTCGGAGTGAACCTCTCTCATGCGACCGCCAAGCTTAGAACCGAACTTGACGAGGATCTCATGCTGCCACTGATCGTATTTGGCATTCACCTTGGTTTGGACTTGCTCATAATCAATCCTGATGTTCCCAAAGCCGCGGCTGACTTCCGAAGTATCGAATGTAGCACGGCTCTTTCTGATTTCCTGAAGAAGCTGAAGCCACTGAGACAGATCATCTCCCAGGATCTCGTAGACCTGCTCAGATCGAAGATCCCAAAGTGATTGGAACTGCAGCCACTTATCGACATACTCAGAAACATCCTTTACTCTCGATTCGACGACATTGTAGACTTCATTGAGCTCATTGGTGCAATTTTGTGGGAGGTCCGAGAAGCAGACTTCGGACAGGCGAACATTCTGCACAACAATTGAGATCTGGTAACGCGAAGGTTTGATCTTTTCTAGATTGCAAATCACACCAAGCCATGCATCAAAGTGGGAGAACCAGCTTGCGCGTGCGAATTGCAATGGTGGGTCCAAGTGAAGGACTTGGTTCTTCATCAGAATCTCGTGGAAGAGCTCAGGGAACTGGATCTTGTAATTCAAAGCATCTGACTCGGTCGCTGAAAGTTGATGAGAAGTAGTTGAGTTTTCATTGTTGGTACCTTGGAAGGTGATGATCCACTCGCGCACAGCGCGAAGAAGTCGATCACGCAAGATTGTCTCGATGCTTCCATTAAGCTGAGCAACCCAGTATCCAAGGTTCACGTAGTTTTCGAGGTTAAGCTTATCAACAGCAACTTGGATGCTGTCTAAGCGTTGCTTGAAAGCCGATGCCTCGTATGGGCATGTCTTGAGCTCATGGATCGATTTCTGGATGTTCTCGTTGATAGTGTCAAGCACAGTAGTTTTCGTCTGAAGTGTGGATGCTGAAATGGCAAACTCGCGGACAAATTGCACATGCTTGCTTTCAGAACGACCAGGCAAAGACGCCTCAATGGCACCATTTGCCAATGCTGACTGTTTGACATGCAGTTCGTAAGAATGGACAAATGACTCCCACCGGAGAGGGATACCCTTAGCAACCATAATCTGGGCATCGTTCATGTAGCCGTTGAGGAGCATATTGACATCGGTCATCGACGCGATTGCCCGATTCGTCTGCAAAAGAGTACGAACACTCTCCATCAGACTAATGGCGTAGGGGTAGACACGTTTCGCTTCCTTGGAGATATTGCTGACAGCATGAGGAACCTGGAAGTTGAGCCAGATAAGATTGCGGACCTCCTTGAAGAGGGCAATGATCTGAGCATCGAAGTTGACTGCCAGCTCCAAAATGTTTCCTGCGGATCGGTTACGCACGACATTAAACAGGCGTCCAGCGATTGTAAAATGGCGTCGTTGAACATCCCACAGCCATGACTCGAAAACAGGCCGGGTGTCGAGCTTTTTACGGAACAAGTTACCCTCATTCTGCAACTTCTGGCCCTCGGCGTGCAAGTGCCAGTTTTCACCGAGGACATTTTCGACCTTGCGCATGTAGCCATTAAGCTGATGCTCAATCTGGCGAGTCCAGATAATGGCGCCCGACACTGGTGGTAGGTCCCGCAGTTGGGCCATAGCATGAGCTTCCGAATTACCATACTGTTGCTTGAAGCGCTCATGCAAAGCACTGATATCTCGCTTGACATTGTCAATGAGTTGCGTCTGATACTCGCCAATTGCACCACGGATCTTAGGGCGAACGAGAAGGGCGTTGAACTTGGAGAACACACGGAACATCTCATTGGCATTCCTAGCGGTCGCCAGACGGTCACGCAGACGAGCAATGATAGAATTCTCAACGCGGGAAGTACGCTCACTGTAGGCAATTTCGGCCTGCTCCCAGTTAAATGATCCCTCCGGTGAAACATCCAACACATCCACGTTCTTGAGAGCAGCGTAGGCGTGTGCAACTTCCTCCACGGCATCGACATCACCAATCTCCTCGACTATCACAGCGCCGTCGGCATCAACCCCGGCTCCATTCTCAGCAGATGAAGAGCTGTTAGGTCCGAGGACATTGATAATGGTCTTCTGGAGCTGTTCATGGTTGATCCTAAAGGTGTCGATATACTTCACCCGCTCGCGGGTTTTGTCATGTCTCGCATTGATTTTGATTGGAATGAATTTCTCGTTACGACGCCGTGTTGATTCACGCGCAACGTTTGTGAATTCCTTCAAGTTTTCGTCCCAAGTACGCCAGATCGCTTGTGTGGTCTTCATCAAAGACCGGAACTCACGGTAATCCAGATGCAAGACTGTACGTCCAGTGATAAGCTCATGGATCTTCTTATCAAGATCCCCGGAGATAGCTTCGACGAGCGAAAGTGCCCGCTTAATGGGGTAGGGGCAAATCTTCAACTTCTTATTCAGGTGAGTGAAAATCAAGTTCAGTGATTCCTGGACCTTTTGCAAGGAAGTTGCAGACAGGAGTTCATCGAGAGGGAAGTCGCGCATCAATTGATTGTATTTCTGGACCAATTCGGTGGCCTCTTTCAGCCCAGTGTCTGCCACGAAACTGAGGGTCGGCTGGTACCGTTTCGCATGGCGGAGAATATCCATAGTCAACTTAACACCCTCGCTTTGGAGTTGAGCATCGATTCCCTCCAGGGCAGCCTCCAGGGACAGCCAGAAGTTGACCTCGGGAGAAGCAGATTCGCTGTCCGGGTCGCGGGTCATCTTAGTGATCGTCTGGATGGATCTAATCCAACCGTTCACGACATTCTGAATGCTGTTTGTGAAAGCACTGCTCTCCAATACCGCCGACGGAATTAACTCGACCGATGGTTTGATACCACGCGCTTCCGCATCCGTCAGAGCAGCCTGTACGACTTCATGAAGAGGCAGGTTCAGAGCTGGAATCTCCACATTCTGCTGGAGGTGTATCAACCCCAGCTCCAGGTCCGCGAATTTCTTCTTTGTTCCCGGAATACCAGTCTTTGCCTCCGTATCGGTTTTCGACTTGGTGCCGACGGCTGTCTCTTGGCTGCGAGTGTAGGATTCGAAGTAAGGACTGAGACCATGGTGTATCATCAAGTGTAGGATCTGGTAGGGCGACATTGAATTCCCTTGCTGGGCGCTGGTGTTGCTGAGAGAAGCGGGACCGGGGAGGTTCATGACTTGGACCTGCGACGCTATCGGAAGACTCATGTCGATTGGAACAGGCCGTTTGATTATAGCCACCGAGGAGACTGTTGTTGGAGCGGACGAGATATCGGAGGAAAGGTTATAGACATATTGCACTGCTGTTTCATCGCCGACATCATTAGCATCGCATCATCTAACGGCTGATCACTTGGGCTGGACTTACCTTGGTCCTCCGTTTCGCCGTTGGTTTCCTCCACTGTCACAATGTCCTTTTGCACATAGAGTGCGACTTGCGCTTCCGAGGCGAATCGCGTACACCGTTGCAGTGTTTCATTGTACCTTGATTCCGAAAGCAAGCTCCCAGCGCTTTCCAACTCGGACCTTTGGGCTCCCAGTGTCACCTGGAGCACTTCGGTCAAGTACTGAATGACCGCACCGGAATCAACCAGAGCTATGGTTTCTGGTGTTGAGGCACCATTTGGCACGCCTGATGAGGCGACCTCCATTATGTCGAGATTATTATGTCGAATTCGAAATGTTCATCGGTGGTAAAGCAAGAATAGGAGCGCGGATGTGGTGGGAGATCGCGTCAAGCGGGAGTCGGGAAAACAGAGCAAAAGGATAATGACAAAGGCTGGGAAGGAAAATAAAATCTAATAGATTAAAAATGATTGCAAAGATAAATCCCAGGCCTATGCCGTCCTGAATCGTTATATCTGTTGAAGATCAAAAAGATACGCGGCGTGTTTGCTTTACTTCAGGGGATGCACACTATTCCCCATTAGGTTAAGCGTGACACGACCCCCATGCGACACCGACACCGCACATCCATGGCTCTTCTCGTCCCTGGCCCGTTCCTTTCGAAGTATAAGCTTCACTTTATATTGACCGGTTACATTTCTACAATTCTCGTTTACAGACCCCTATTTAATAGCACCTCCATATCGTATTTTGCGAAGGCAACTAAAATACAGGAAAAAAAAAAACAAATTGCCCAGCTGTCCTCCACAATTTCCCTCCTTTTCAAACTGCCGTTCCGATACTTGAGCGGTCCGTGGGGGGCTGACCCTGACAAGCACAATGATATTTCTCCTGGAACTCCGAAAGTGACATTCCATCAATAACAGCCAATGCCCGGGTGCTAGCCCTCACTTTGGCATATCGACTAGAAGATGCGACTGCGCTAGCAATGGATTGGCCATGCACCATAACTGCAGCAAAGACCTTGGGGTCTTCTCCCTCCACGGCAGGAACCTCTGCAGATTTCAAGCAGTAATCGGTACATCGATAACTGTGAGTCATTTGGCTATGAAGGAATGTCTATGATTTATTAGTACGAAAGATATATTCTCAGGGGAAGGAGATGGCCTTACCGTTGGATGCCTGTTTGCAAATGTGTCATAGATAGACATGTCGTGGAAGAACGGCAGAATATGTCTCTTGAAGAAGGCCTCAACCACTGGGAAGTCGAAACCAGAATCAACAAATATGGCACCGAGATATGCCTCAAGCATGTCGGGAAGACACTGTAACTTCGTGAGAATGTGGATTATGCCCATGTTAGATAGGGACCTTACCTTTGGAGAATCTGACGTCGAAAGCCAATAATCTACCTCTCCATTGCTTTCGCTCTCAGCAAGCTGAATTTCCTCCGCGTATTTGCTGTTTTGGATCATGAGAGGATTGCTGAAGTGCTGAAGATGAAGGTGAAGCCCTAGTTTTACAGCCAAAGCACCGAGGAATTTGTTGGATACCATGGCCATCTATTGATTAACGTTAGTCGGGAATTATGCGTGACTTAACTTTACTAAATAGAATACAGACCTTGTGTTCAGTCAACCACTGCGGATCTCGGTCGGGGAACCGATGAAACAAGTGCTCCACGCACACCATATCCAGGAGTGCATCACCCAAGAACTCGAGCCGCTGGTAGCAAGGCACCTTGGCCCATGCCAATGGATAAGACGGATGCGTGAACGCCGACCGTAGAAGACGAGGGTACTTGAACTTGTAGCCTACCTTCTCGAAGATCTGCTGAGCCAAGTTCTTTTCAAATCCATCGGCCGCCCTATTCTGGTACGAAGGAAGAGAATATGCAGAGATGTAGTCTTTCCATGATGTTGCGGTGTGGTTCGGACTGTTAACGAAGACGGTCACAGCTTTGATGGCCATGTCATAACGATTATCATCACCTCCTGAGAGCAACGATGCTCCTATCAATGCCTCGCAGACATCTGCTATGGTCTTCTCAGCTAAGGAGTGTTTGCCTTCACTAGCAAAAAATTTGGCGTGGTCCCGACCATACTCGAGCGAAAGACCTGAGGGATACCACAGATGCCTGTGGTTAAGCGTCAGTAAAAAATTCATTCATGAGAATACAATAATGCAAAGAACATACCGAGAGAATCCACGACTACGTATGTATTCGTATAGCTTGAGCTCAGTTGCGTTTTTGAACAGGTTTTTGTTGCAGATGAGGCACATTCGGTTAACATGATAGTCGTATTCATCATCGTCGGGTCTTTGGATAAAGAGCGAAATCGATGTTGCCATCTTGAGCACAGAGTCTCCTAGTAGTTCAAGGCGCTCGTAGTTCTTTCCCATTCCTCGCTGAACGTGAATCTGTAGGCTCCGATGCTCTTCAGTGTTGTCCGAATCCTTGGTGAAGGCCTCCAGGGCATACTCGAGCTGAATGTCACCAAGACCTAACATTTTGCATCCTTCCTGGGCAATCAGGTAGGACTCCATTCGAGTGATAATCGCTGGGAAGACAAAACACGTCGCGGCTACGGACATCGAAATCTGGATTACATATTAGCATCTCGGGTGAGCTAGAACATATAATGATACAAAACTAACCGCCGATATGACCAAAGCCTGAGGGCAAATTACACATCTCGAGTTGGATGCTTTCTCTTCCTCGGCCGCTTTGTCAAGAAAGTTTCGCCGAAGGCAGATCAACTCTGCCTGTAAGACTGGCTGAGACCAGATACATCGATTGAAGAATTTTGGGCGTGAGTTTTTGCTCAAACTCAAGGACCAATTCATGATATTGTCTGACCATTTTCTAGATGGTGCGTAAGATGGGGGTGGGTCTGAAGGGCGTAGATTGGGGTCTATAGCAAGCGGGAAATATCGATACTTTCCATTCCAATCGTCGTAAATGAACCGAGTCAGCAATGATTCTGGCTCCATGTCAGTAGACCACACAAGCTTAGGGTTATCTTGGACGTAGTGCAAAGCCGCCCAGTCAATTATGTCAAAGACACTTGTTGACTTTCCAATGTCCACATCTTCTCGAGCAGGCGCAAGCCAGTACGGAAACTGTTCCGAGAGAGGCTTGTAGGTCTTGTGAAACACGTCGTGGAAGACAGCAAGTGTAAATGCAGTCACAATTTCGAGCTCGTTGGAAGCAACCTCAAGGTCCCCATCAATACACAAAGACTGGACCGTAGTCTCGATATCATTATCCAAGAAGACCGGAAAAGTCGGAATTGTTGTAATTCGCTCTCGTGTCAACAAGACGATACTGCCGTGAGCTCGGGCCAGAGGCTCTGATGGAATGAGACGAATGACTATCCCGTAGAGACGTGTTGGAAGGGTTCCCTGCCGCCTAGCCCAGATTGAGGGCTTGGTACGCATTTTGTACTGGTCAGTCCTCTTTGAAGTAATGGCCAATTTGGCATTGCGCATCGCTGGTAGGCGCTTGTGGTAGATAGAGTTGAAGTGCTCGTCTAACAGATTCCTCTTGCGAAGCAGCAAACATGCATCGAAAGCAGCGGACTGCTTAGCGAGTGATTTCTTTGATTCGGAACATCCAAGCACTCTTCGCACAGGCGACTTCTCTGGCATAATTATCTCACAGCTGAATGATTCATTTTCTGACATGACAATGTATGTCACCGAGGCTGAGATCTCGTTCTCGTATTGCTGGGATTTTGTCGACCATTAGCTTTGATATTCCAAGTCAGCATAAGCAAATTAGCTCTTACCAATGAGCTGGCAAATCGTGCCAGTACACCAATCGCATGGCGATAGGTCAACATGGCGCCTGTGCTTGGGATTGTGTATGTTCTCTTCCGATTTTCTTCTTGAATAAGCACTCCCATATTGTGATCATCTCCGCACAATTTCCGATCCTCCGGCAGCAGGTTACAGAAATTCTTCATGAGGTTCTGTTTATGTCAATGAGTTCAGTGTTATAGCTATCACCTGGGAAGTACCCTTACCTCTGCTCTTCGAACTTCCTGCAGTCTCATGCTGTGGTTGCGATTACCACTTTCAACGACAGTTGCATACTACAAAGTAGTGAGTGAATGAATTGCATCTCATAAAAGTGAGGGTAATCTCACCACTGAGTCGGAGCGTCTGGCACGGCCTCGGCTTTGGACATATTGAATAACCGTGTCATACAAATCGAATCTTTCTTGGTCAGCAGAAGCCACAGTAGTGGTTCAAACCTAGATGACCTACCTAACCACCAGGTTACAGTCTGGGATATCAAGGCCTTCCTCTGCGACCGATGTTGCAAACTGAGAATGATCAGATTTTCTCCACAGGCTGTTTTTTGAGGTGGGGGGGTTCTGTGTGAAAGCTCACCAAACAGTTGACTTCACTTTTTCGGAACTTGACCAAGACTAGAAACTGCCCACGGAATGTGGAATTCATTCCTACAGCATCTCCTTTGCGAACACCGACCAAGATCTCGGGACGGAGGTTTGGAATTTGTAGCTTTTCGCACAACTGTAACAACACTTTAGCTGTATTGCGCCGTTGTGTAAACACAATGCATTTGGTATCTGACGATTTCGCAAACTGCTCTTGCAGCTTTCTCATCAAAAGCTCGACTTTGGGGCTGAGATCACTCGGTTGAAGTGTCCGGTTCAAAGTATACTCCTTGACGAGCTGGTTTGCTTCTTGGATTCGCTTGGTTTCCTCCGAGGCCTTTTCGGAATCCTGGGGATCCGAATCGGTGACTTTGCCGATACTACCCTCCAGCTTGGGCAGCACTTCGTCCGCCAGGGCAAGAGCCCATACCTGGTCTGCGCACCAAGCCCCTAATTCTGAACTTGCAATAGATGCAAATCGAAATGCGCCTTCAAGAATTGGCATGTCCCCATATTTGCTTTTCAACGTACTGTGCAGATTTGTCTCAAACGGCGGAGGAAGCTTGTCGTAAACCCATTCCTCTTCTATTGGCTTGTTCACGAAATTCCGCAGAAGGGCAAGATCCGCTGTTGTTGCAATGCGGCTGTCTAAAAGAGTCTCAAGTTGACTATACACAGTAAGCAGAGGCTTTCACTTTTGTTATTTTGGGGTTCTCACGTTGCTGCTTCCGCTATGTCACACTTAGCATCAACCGGGGAAGCAGTCATCCCGAAGATCCTTGGGCGCTTTTCAGGATCGGCTTTTAGATAGGCGTCTCGGATGATACTAATAAATATCAGCTTTTTGTAGTCATGTTATAATTAAATCATTGGTTGCATACCGGGCATATGGATGCTCCTTTTTGGCATGGTGGGCTTCGTCGAAGATCAGAAGATTGATCTGGTCAATCCCTATATGGCCATTCAGTAGAGACTGGTTTAGAATCTCGGCCGTGCATACAATCACCATGTATTTTTCAAGGTGCTTCTCCCACGTCTGTTTGTCCCAAAGATCAGGTCCCAGATGGCCGAAAAAGTGCGCGACTGTTTGATCGAGGTTGTTTCTCAAGACCGCAGACTGTTGGAAGACCAACGTTACACTGTCCACCAGAAAAAATGCAACGCGAGGTTTTGCACCATTCGCACGTTTGTTGAGTTCGATTTGGAGAATGTGCTTGAGCAAAAGCACAGCCACTAAAGTCTTTCCAGATCCTGTGTCGAGAACTGCGATTGTGTTGCGAGCCCTTGCCCTTTCAAAGAGCTCGATTTGGTATTCGCGAGGATCCAGAACCCCATGCCCGGGCTCTGTGTTTGCGAGCAAACGAGCGGTTGAAAGTTCCGCATCTGGTAGTTCGATATGTGCCCCATTAGGGCCGTTTTCAGGCCCGTTCATAACATGCTCCTCGAGCCTTCCAAGCTATCAGCATAAATAGACCTAAAAGCTAAGATAGATTGGAAACTTACAAGGCAGTGAATGAAGCATTTTGAGCTCTGTGGCGGTGAGACTCAGTCGGCCGTAGGGCCACAGCTTCATCGCCAGATAGATCTGAGGTTGTTTCTTCGGGCTCCATGTTGATGGTCTGATGCTGTGCTAGGATATGTTAAAGAAGAAGAAGAAGAAGAAGAAAAAGAATTCTAAAATAAATCTGACAGAAGGTGGGAAGTAAATCGCGCGGGGCGAGGGAGTAAACGGTAGGTAATTGATTTAGCAAGACCCAACGAGTCACACGGTTGGGTCCACGAGTACTCCTTCCTATAAAGGTATGAACTTCTTATAAGTGAAGTGAGAGTGATAAATCGTACCTATGTATATAAGTAGACGGATTGAGGAGGCATCATAAAAAGGGGACCATATGTTTGACAAATATCCATAGATCGTTGTCTCGGTCTTTTCTTTGATACTCTAATGAGATTGCATTTTCTTTCTTTCAGCATAATGAGGTCGCTTACACTTGGAATATATCGCAAAGCACATGTATATATGCACCTTGACAGGGTGTTCTAACAATAATGTAAACCCCGGACCAAAAATTCCAATGAACAGGGTGAGGTGAGAATTGAGAGTATAAACCCATGTGATAACATAACCTAAAAAGAGCGATGATCTGAAGAGAGAATGAAAGAAAGGAGAGGCCTAGGGGAGAATAACAGTGGTGTGAACATATATCGATGCAAAGCACCAACTAGTATATAATTGGGATAGAAAGAGCATTGCTGACTTTAATAAGAAATGGCACCGTTTGAGATAGGCCTATTTAGAATATGTTGAAGCCTGCATTGCGAATATGTCGCCTTTTACGTCCACAGAGGACTATATTAAGATAGCAATCTAAGCGATAGGGACCATAATTGATTCGATCATAAATATCTAGTGTGGCTCATTCAAAGGTTATACATAGAAAAGTCTCTTGCACAAAGTATGTATGTTTTTTATTGCCTCCATATGTACCTAAAGAGACATCTAAAAGGAACATCTAAGAAGACATAAGAATGCCACATAAGCGGCCTAATATTCTGGTCAGATATATATAGAGGAACAAACATATTAAAACAACGGGGATACTATCTAAAATATTCAATCATTGTTAGGCCAGGTTGACCCAACACCACTCACCAAAGTACTTATCCGATACAGATCAGCAACTTTATTCAGAGACCACTATGACAACCAGTTGGTTGTCATGTCAGGTTTCTAATTCATAACTATACTACCCACCCCATTCACGCCACACACTAACCCGATTTATAGACCTACTATATAGGAGCTCTAAATCTCGACGATATAGGGGATATGGTTTACCATGTGCTGGTGACCAGAGAAAATGGTGACGTATGGATATACCTGGTCCTGGAGCATCCTCATGTGATATGAATATGCAACCCTACCCTCTGAAGTGTTTGGAAGAGTGGCATTTCTCAAGAGCTCACCCTAGCTTCTCTCTGGGTATACCACCTACCGCTACTGGAGTTATCCTTACCAAATCAACAAGATGGAGTTTCAGTCGGTCTATAGACACTCTTATGGGAGTACGACATGAAATCCTCTGCAGATATCGCATTTGCCTTCGAGTATAACCATAGCGGGAAGCTTGATGATATTGCTCTATATCGCCCCGGACACGGGAGCTTTTTTCAATGTGAAGGATGGGCGTGCTTGATTCGCGGCGCATCATGCTTCCCTTGCCTCGTGATGCTAACAGTAGTTGGAGCAGTGGTATAAGTGTTTGAGGTTTCGGGGTCGGTTATATCTCCCATGTGTGCTTGATTTACAGGCTTTCTTGTAGACTGGGCGGTTTGTTTTCAGCCTCAGTGTATAAATATCCTAGACCACGATTCTTCCTTCTCTTCCTTCTCTTCCTCTCCTTGCTTGTGGCCAGAAGAGGTTATGGTGCCCTTTTTCTACCCCCGGGATCTATCAAGTTTCATCAAGGATAACACTACAAAGTGCTATACCTTTATCGAAGTGGGGAAATGACGTGGAAGATTGAATGTACTAAGTTAGAAAGGGTGGTGCGCACTTATGAAGAAGGTATTGTAGATATATATGTACAAAAGCTATAAGTAGAAAGGTCTCTTACACAAGGTATACTTTTTTCGCCACGTCTGTATATACCTAAAGAAAAACCCCGAAATGACCATCAAAATGACATGACAACATGTAAGCGGCAGACTGTTCTTATTCTTCGATAGAAGTCAGTTAAGAAAGATGGAAGTATGAGCCTGTTATCAAAGGCTTATCGGATAGAAGCTTGGCGTTATCGCGTTATCGCATTCCCAAAACTCAGATCCAGATCGCGGGGGACACGCGAACCCTTCCTAGACGCCGCTCATACCCTATATTCTACCTAATTCGAGCCCGCAGGATCAATATCGGAACCAATGGAGGAACCAAAGAGTCTTCGATCTCTATTTGCATCAGCAAAGGAGCAAAAGGATGCACTGGGATCGCGGGGTGACACCAACGCGGAGACCTACCGAGACGAGGTGAATGCGACAATCACCAAATTCCAAGAATGCCAGCGTCAAGTGAGCATGTTGTCCCTGTTTAGCTCTAATGAGCTGTTGGAAGATATTTCAACCGGTGATATCCAGTAAGTCACCTTGATTCCGGCATTGCGTTGCCCATTCAGCTGATTTGTTGTCTAGGTATATGACACTGGAATACCATCTAGCCGAGCTCTTGCAACGAGTTGCCACCCCAGACCGCGAAGCTGTCCTCAAGAGTGCTCTTGAAGAATATGAGAAATACCTGATGCGCTTGGATGAGTACCTGCTACTCTCCGGCGGAGATAAGAAGCTCTTTGAACAATACATGGCCAATCCGACCTCTTTTACCCTGGCACCAGCCAACGACGCCGCCGCCAGACGAGAAATTAAAGTAACGCGGTTCCGGGAAGAAAAAGAGCTCAAGCAGAAACTGGAGGTAGGCAATTCTTTCCCCCTGGATATTGCTTGACTCTCTTGCTTACCTTATTCAAAGTACTTCTCACAAAACGAAGCTCGCCTGCAAAGCGACGATGATGACACCCGATCCCTCTACCTAGCAGAGCTCCAGCTCTATACCCACCAGACCTTCCAGGCTTTAGATCTCCTGATCCAGGAATTGTCAATACTTTCAGCCATGCGCAACGCGCCGCCCCGCCCCCCACCAACGGACGATCCCAGAGAGCGAAGCAATATCGGAGGATTAAATTATTCAGACCGGTTAGATCCTTCCATGTCACAGCTTTTGAGGGGAGGCAGAGGTGGTCCTATCCTGAACGGCAAAGGAAAGCCAATGCAGCCGTTTACGTTGTTGGGCCGGCGCGCAGAAATGCAACAAGGAGTCTTTCGTTCGGGTCATAACCTTCCTACTATGACAATCGAGGAATATCTCGATGAAGAGCACAGACGAGGAAATGTCATCGAAGGAGGAGGCGAGAAGTCTGGCATCAAACCGCAAGTTGACGAGGATGATCACAACATTGCCGACCAGGAAACAATGAAGGCTCGAAATTGGGACGAGTACACGGAAGCTAATCCGAAGGGTGCTGGAAACACGTTGAACCGGGGATGATTTTGAAATAACCGATATGAATAAATCTGATTTACTATAGTCCAAAAAGCCACGATAGACGGAGTTCTTGGCGAATATTCTTGATATCTTGAGCGAGTCCAACCATACCAGACAAGAAAAACTCGTTCACTTCATTTTTCAACAGGGTATATCTTCCTAGTTACAGTAAAAATCCATATGTACAATTAGACCGCAGTAGAAACGCCCTCTTTGGCCTTGTTCTGCTGGATAGCCTCGAGAATGTCTCCAGCGCCGTCAGCCACCAGAGCCTTGGCTACGGTGATGCCGAAGGCCTCGGCGCTTTCAGCAGAGGTGACATCAGCGTCCAATTCTACCTGGGCACATTCTTTCCCATCAACACTGACAACAACAGACCGCATTCGCAACTGTTTAGCACCCTGCGAATTTTGGACCCATTCCGTTTCAACGCCCAGCGGGGCACTGCAGCCTCCCTCAAGAGTCCGCAAAAGACTCCGCTCAGCCAAAACCGAGAATGTGGTATCCTGGTGACCAATTCTATCCAGCATATCCTGCAGAACAGTGTCTTCCTTGCGAATTTCGATACCAAGGGCACCCTGTCCGACAGCATAGAGCATGCCGCTGTTCTTGGAGTCCAGATATTGGGTGATACGGTCCTCCAAATCAAGACGCAGCAGACCAGCAGCGGCAAGAATGATACAGGCGTAAGGGCTATCTTCGGCGTCTAGCCTTGATAGGCGAGTGCCGATGTTGCCACGGACATCCTGAACCTTAAGGTGGGGGTATTTCCGGGCTAATTGGGCCGTGCGGCGGATGGACGAGGTTCCAACCACAGACCCGGCGGGGATCTCAGACAGGCTCTTGTATGGCAAACCTTGTTTCACCACAAGAACATCCCTGCTATCTTCGCGGGGCATGCTCGGGCCTAGCTTGCAGGAAGGTGGGAGAACAGTGGGGACATCTGATAATTTCCAAGAAGTTGTCGTCAGCACTTTTCAGGGTTGAAACAGCTACGCTGTTTGAGATCGAGTCATTATCAAACCTTTCAACGAGTGCACAATAACATCGACCTGCCCGGCAATCATCAATTCCTCCAATTCCTCCGTCCACAAGTTCTTAGTGGTGAAATCGCGCAGTGCGATAGTGGTGTTCAGGTCACCGGCTGTCTCCTTGGAGAAGACCTTATATTCATATTGTGGGAATTCCTTCTTCAATGCGTCGAGGACCAGATTTGTCTGGAGCAGAGCCAGTTTAGACTTACGGGTGCCGATAGTGATGGTCTTTTTGGTGGGGGCGGGGGTCGACATTTTGAGGGGCAAAGAAAGCGAATGCGGAGAAAAGACTGGAAATAATTGGGAGCAGACGTGTACGAAGTTGTATGAGCTATGCCCGTGGGATACCAAACTGCCGAGGAAAGTCAGGACGAAGAGTCGAAAGTGGATTGAGAGAACTCCGATCACGGGACACGTGCAGATGAGGTAATTCGTCTTAAGTATACAACAATGTTGTTAACTATATAATAAATAATCTAGGAAATAGAAATAGTAAGTGAATATTAATTAGAATAATAATACAATATAGTAGGTAGATCTATAAATTTAGAAATAAACTACAATCAAAAGCAAAAGCAAAAGCAAAATTCCCTTGAATATTCTTCCCCAGTTGATCGCCACAACCTCGGCTTCGGGACGTGGAGATTGCCAGACATGCGACTTAACTTATCTCCCCCGGAATTCCCATCGACGTGATTCTGGAACCTCTCCATCTCTTCCCTCTCCTCTCCATATAATCACGTTTATCTTTCCCCTCTCCACATTCCCCGTTCCCTCCCCCCTGTATTTCACCCCTCATACACTCTACAACTTGATCTCCCCGAATCTCCATCTTTGCCACCCCATTTCATCATCACGAGGGCCCGTACAAGATGGGATCCAACGGTAGAACTACCAAAATTCCCCTCGTGCCTCTCCCCAAGGGCTCGGTTCTGCTACCCGGTGTGACTCTACGAATTCCAGTCTCCAACCGTCCCGATCTCGCCAATCTCCTTTCGTCACTTGTGGACAAGCCTTCTAAGCGGGATTCGAACACCATCACCTTCGGCTGTGTTCCACTTAACTCACCGTTCCTAAGCCGGGATGGACAGCAGATCCTCGAAGGCGACGACTCGGACTCAGAGCGAAAGGGGGAATACGACTCGATTGACGCTGGTCAGGCACGCAAGGAGGACCTATTCCGTTGTGGAACCATTGGCAAAGTCATCGGAGTTCAACGCCGGGCCTACTCCGAACCATTCTTGCTTGTCCAAGGCTCGCAAAGATTCTCTATTAAGAAGGTCCTGAGAGACCGACCATACTTTGAGGCCGAGGTCTACATTCACGATGAATACAGTTAGTTCACACCAACACAAAGTACAGAAGACACATGGCTAATTATACTTCCTATGCTTCTAGACTCTGGACAAGGTGATGCAGAAGTCGCTGAACTATTCCAACAACTGAGACAGCTCTCCCGAGAGCTTCTTACACTCCTCCGCCTCTCCTCATTGCTGTCGGCAGCTTCCTCTCGTCTCTCGCCACTCGTTGCCCGAAAGTTCGAGCTCTATATATCAAAGACAGAATTGACGCAGGCTGGGAAGTTAGCCGATTTCATGGCAGACGTGTCTGATGCAAGCTTTGAGGAGAAGCTACGTATCCTCGGCTCACTGGATGTTAAGGAACGGTTGGAGAGGGTTGTTGAGATCCTCACCAGACAGGCACAGCATATTAAGAGTAGCGTCAAAGTCACCTCGGTTGGCTCGACTTCGTTCCCCTCCTCCGGGATGGATATCAGTCAATTTGACCCACGTGAACGTGAGCTGCTCGCAAAGCGTGCAATTTCAGGTCTCTCTGGCATGACGCCCCCTGGTGGGCGTGGCAATGATGAAGAGAAGGAGCCTAATGAAATAGATGAGCTACAACAGAAGTTGAATGATGCGCAGCTTAGTCCTGAAGCTCGGAAGGTTGCGGACAAGGAATTGAAACGCCTACGAAAGATGAACCCTGCGAACGCCGAGTACGGTGTTTGCAGGACTTATCTGGAAAACTTGTCGGAAATCCCATGGACGAAGGTGACAGAGGACCAGCTTGGACCAGAGACATTGAAGAACGCCAGGAAGCAGCTGGATGAGGACCACTATGGCCTAGAGCGAATCAAAAAGCGACTGTTGGAGTATTTGGCTGTGTTGCGCTTGAAGCAGTCCACCAACTCAGATGTTGAGCGCCAGATCTCAGGACTCACTAGGGACTTGGACGCCTCGGCCGTTGGAGATGTCGAGAAGGATGTTCCCCTGCTGTCAGAATCTGACCGGGTTGCGTTGGAGACACGTCTTCAGATCCTCAAGTCCAAGCGTATGACCGACAAGTCCCCTATCTTGCTTCTGGTCGGACCTCCTGGAACTGGTAAGACTAGTCTAGCCAGGTCAGTTGCTGCCTCGCTTGGTCGAAAATTCCACCGGATCTCCCTTGGTGGTGTCAGAGACGAGGCGGAAATCCGGGGCCACCGACGTACATACGTTGCAGCTATGCCTGGTTTGGTTGTCAATGGGTTGAAGAAGGTCGGCGTTGCAAACCCCGTTATTCTGCTCGATGAAATTGATAAGGTCGGCGGCGCCAACTTCCAAGGCGACCCATCCGCTGCCATGCTGGAGGTTCTTGATCCTGAGCAGAATCACACCTTCACCGACCACTATATCAACATCCCCATCGATCTGAGCAAGGTTCTTTTCCTTGCTACAGCCAACTCCCTGGACACGATCCCGGCACCTCTGCTTGACCGCATGGAGACCATCTCCCTGTCTGGATACACCACTGTTGAGAAGAGGCACATTGCCAAGCAACACCTGATCCCGAAGCAGATTCGATCCAACGGTCTTAACGAGGGCCAAGTAAATCTGTCCGACGAGGTGATTGACAAGACCATCACCTCGTACACCCGTGAGTCAGGGGTGCGCAACCTAGAGCGGGAACTTGGTTCTATCTGTCGCCATAAGGCTGTTCAATATGCCGACGCCGGGGATGCCGACCGCCTAAGCGATTATAACCCTGTTGTGTCAGTCGACGATCTGGAGGATATTCTGGGAATCGAGCGATTCGAGGAAGAGATCGCCGAGAAACACGGTCGCCCCGGTGTGGTCACGGGCCTTGTCGCCTACTCTACCGGTGGCCAGGGCAGCATCCTGTTCATCGAGGTGGCAGACATGCCCGGCAACGGACGCGTCCAGCTAACTGGTAAGCTGGGTGATGTGCTCAAGGAATCTGTCGAAGTAGCCCTGACATGGGTGAAGGCACACTCCTTCGAGCTCGGTCTCACCCACGACCCCAGTGAAGATATTTTGAAGAACCGTAGCCTGCACGTCCACTGCCCCTCTGGCGCTATTCCTAAGGATGGTCCCTCTGCTGGTCTTGCCCACACTGTTGCCTTGATTTCCTTGTTCAGCAACAAGCCCGTCCCACCACAGATCGCCATGACGGGTGAGATCTCCCTTCGCGGCCGGGTCATGCCTGTCGGCGGTATCAAGGAGAAGCTGATTGGTGCTCTGCGTGCGGGTGTCAAGACCGTGCTGCTGCCGGACCACAACCGCAAGGACGTCAAAGATGTCCCACAGGAAGTCAAGGATGGTCTGCAAATCATATATGTCAAGTATGTCATCACCCACAACCTTGGTTTAATTTAACCACTAACAATTGTTCACAGGCACATTTGGGAAGGGCTTCGCCAGATCTGGCCCGATGCCCAGTGGCCGGGCCAACACCAGATGAACTTTGTCGAGAGCCGACTGTAAAGCGTTCTCAGCACTATAACTTCAAGGCGCGTTGCCTCCCTCTTCTCCCATCTGTTGCCCTACAGTTTGGGACTCCCACCCTCATTTTTGCATAGCGTATAATAGCCCCAGGCCCTAGTGACTTGTATTTAATCAGCTTGTCTTTCATGATGCGTTCATGCCAGTCAATATTTCGTGTCTATATCACTCAATATACCGTGTTTCAATTCTATCAACATCACAATTTACAAAATATGTTTTATCTTAAAGATTCATGTAAACCTTGACCAGAACAGAAAAGATGATACGCCATATTCAAGATGTATACAATCTACCCCAAGAGTATAATACACAAGATCCAGCCAAACTAACATGGACCGGAAGATAGAGCAAGAAACACCACTTTTCCCCAATGGAGGGAGGAAAAAAGAAAAAAAAAACCATTCAGAACAATGCAAGGAATCCCCATCAAACCCGATTACCGCGCTCCATGCTTCCGCCCCTTCGCAAACCAAGCCGGCAGCGTAGAAGCAGGGCCGAACCCGCCATTCTTAGCCGCCTGGTGTGGCTCCAAGCCCAGAGCCTTCCAGGTCGGTCTCCAAGCCTCCTTCTTCTCAAGCAGCGCCTTAGCCTGCTCCTTGTAAGCCTCGCGCAACTCGCGATCAGGCTGTTCACCCTTGTTCGGCTTGGGGTTCTCCTTTTCTTGTAGGTCGATCTGGAACTTCTCGGCCTTTGACCAGCTGTCATGCTCCCAGCTATCGGATGAAATGGGTTAGTTATAATGTTCAGTTTTGTTTGAGTCCATGTGTAGTATTGGGAAGGGAAGACGAGGGGAATTGAACTCGGAAAGCACGAGAAGGTTGAAAGGGTGGGCGTCACATACGGGGTCAGATCTTTCGGCTCCTGGGGGTACACGAAGGGCTCCTTCAATTCAACGGTCATGCGCTTCTGCGACTTAGGTCGGCGCCACGGGCCAAAACCCTTGTTATCGCGCGAGATTCGTGTGATTGGTTGTGCCTGGACGTAACTGCGGATGCTGAGGGATCCGACTCCATACAAGTGCCATAGGTAGCTGCGGAGATCGAACTTGTTGAAGTTGAGGGGGACGCGGAATTGAGCATATCGGGGGGTGAGGTTGGGGGTTCGGACGAGAGCGACGCGGAATTCAGGCCTAACGAGGCGGGAAATTAGCTGTGATACTTTTTATCTTGTGGCACATGTGCAATTGAGCCGGTTAAGTCTGCTGCGGCGTTGTTTTGGTCGAGCGGAGTTCGGGTTCTTGGAATTTTTGGGCAACATACAGGTACACAGGCTTGCCGACGACACTGGGCCATTTGGTTTTGGGGGTTGCTGGACCCCAGCCTGGTTTTGGAGGCGGCGAAGGGCTTTCGCTTGAACACTGTTGAGACGCACCATCGTGTTGTTGAGTGGAGGAATCTGGAGGTTGGAGGTGCTTGCGGACCGCGCATCAAAACTGCGTTGGCCGATCTGGTCACATGACTTCAAGTATAGACCAACAGTGAACAACACAAGACACAAACGTTCAGTCAAGAGTAAAGATCGTAGAGATCATTGCAATGTGTCTTTGGTATATTATTAGGTATACCTTTTTATATTCCTTTCTTAAAGGAAGACTTTGGGTATACCAGAAGACATATTCATAGGAAATTTTGAAACCTATATTACATGCTTTATATTCATCGTAAATAGTCATTAAAAAACGCCCAAGGCCATGTCCTTTTATTGCTCCGCCGATCCCGAGACTCGAAGTTCTTCTAACCGCTTGGTGTTGCCATCGATGTCTTCAGAGTCCTTGGTCTCATGGGCATGACCGGCCTGCTCAGCTTCAGATCCAGACTCTTCCTCTTCATCATCCTCATCCTCATCCTCATCACCGTCGCTATCATTAGCAGCCTCTCCATCTCCCTTGACTCCCACGTCTACCATATAAGCCTCGAGCTCACGGGCCATCTTGCGTGAGAAACCCGAAGCTTCAACTTCAACATCCAGACGTTTCCCAGGGTTCTTGAGGAGCTTCTTTCTAGCCTCGGCGAAAGTAGGACCCTTTGCGTCGCTCACAAAGTGGAACTTGCGCTTGAAGTAGCGCTTGATACATTCCACATCACGGTCGAAGTACATCTCAGCGTTAACGTGATCGACAGACAACATCTGAGGGAAATCAATGAGAACCGGGACCAGCCGGATGTGCTCATCTTCCTCTTCCTCAGTAAGTTCTTTCCCCTTCATTTCCGGGTCCAGCTCTTCCTTGATAAGAATATTGAACTCGTTGAAATCACCGTGGATCAGACCGTATCGAGCAAGATCCAAAATCATATTCATAAGCTCGGAGTATAGCCCAGCGGGGTCGCCTACTTTTGAGATTTGGCGCAGAGGGAAAGCATCGATTAGACTCATGACGATGGTGTGTCGGTTCTGGGCGATGGGCTCGGGGACGGGGAATCCATTCTCACGCAGAGCCTTCATGAAAGCGAACTCCTTCATTGCTGCCAATCGAGACATGTACATCCATGAGGCTGAACTGCGGTGTCGTAGGTAGTCACGGTTTGTCTTGACAGTTCGGAATGAGATACGGCCGAGACGGTGAATTTTCATAATGCGCTGCGCTCCACTGCTTTCCGCCACGACGATGATGTCTGATTCCTTTCCCACGCCGATTTGGTTGCCAACCGAGTAGATGACCTTTGACTTTTGGTGCGCGTTCAGCGCAAGATAGTCCAATCCTCCGTATGCGAGTCGGTAACCGTCATCTATAGGCAGAATACTTGTATTAGAGGTACGACCTGATGCAAAAGTAGATGAAATTCGTACACTTAGAATTCTTGACCTTTGCAATCAAGTTGATTTTCGCGAGGTTTGAGATTGCGCGATTGACACCGCTGCCACCCCGGAGGCCCGAAAGTTGAGAGATCAACGGTGTGGGGACGACCTCATGGTTTCGGCTGCCGGCTTCACACTAGGACAATTTACATGTTAGCTAATGAAGAATGCGACAGAATACCCCCAAAGAAAGAACATCGCGGGGTAAACTCAAGAGGAGGGGCCGATAAGTACCGCTGCAAGAACACGGAAATCCTCGGAGGTGAGGTAGCGAATAGCCTTAGCGTCGAGTTTCATGGTTATGGGGGAATAAAGTAGCTTTTCACTTCCTTCTAATTTCCCTAAATTGATACGTTGGAGACCAGAACTTCAAGACGAGTTAGACCAGTCAGCGATGCAGCGGAGGAAAAAAAGTTGATAAGAACCTAGCCCTAAGCCCTATTTCCTATCCAGGATGGGAACCTTGATAGCTTCGCCTTTATTTGGATAGCATTATACGATAATCACAATGTTCTGGCTGAATATCTATCAAAAGTCGACAAAATGCAAGGGACTAGTTCAAGATGAGTGTCTCTTATAGTACATTAGTGCAACAGGCTCCACAAATCCACCGAGGTCCAAAATACGAAGTCTACTCATAGATCCAAGCAATTGGATTAGAGGCCAAACAGATACAACAGTTGTAAAATAAATCCATGCTATTCTTCATTCGTTCTGAATACATTAGATCCAACGATAACCCGACCACTATACGAGTCCCGCTGGTTGCGAGCAATGGATGTAAATCGGGGAATATCTAGTCTAGCTTGCTTATTCGGGGCTTTCGTAGTCCGGGTTCTAAAAGATAGGTTAGTACTGGAAATTTTGGATTTAAGATAAAAACACTTACTTTGCGCAAGATAACCAGGCCTTCAAGGGTGCTGCTCAGAGGGATGTACTGCTCATCCTCAAGCTCAGCTCTCTCGCCGTGAGCCAGCAGGACTGGCGTGCTCTGAGTCTGCCATCCAGTGATGGTCTTCGGGCGACCCGCCTGGCCGACCACGTCCACAGCCTGACCCACACGAACGTTGACGGTGAGTGGCTGAAGGTCCTCATCGAGGGTAATAAGGAAGCGGGGGAACATGGCGGTAATGAGGAAGTAGAGCAGGTAGTGGTGTTCAGCGAGGATGAATTGCTTGGCATCGATGAGTGATACAAGCACAGTAAGCAAACCCGCTGCTGAGACACGGGAAAGGACCTGTCGGTCGGTGTGGAACGGATTAAGCGTCATGGTACCCTTACCCATGTGTAGGAGACCCTGGGCGATGCGAACCATGAATAGTGAGTTCTGGTCGCGATGGTAGTAGCTGGCCAATTGGCGGAGAAGCTGTGCGATACGGGCATTGTTGGTACCAGCGCCACAGAGACCCATGGCGAAGATGGCATTAATGGCAACATCGTTGTCATTGTCGTGACTGTACCGGGACAGTGTATCATAAACCTTCATTTGTGGGTTGCTGGGGCTGATCAAACCCATAGCCAGGGGAACTGCCCGGCGAATGTTGCTAGATCCGTAGTGCATGAGGTGACCGAACTGACGGAGAATCATATCCTGTCCGACATCCTCGCCCATGGCAATAAGAGACAGACCGAGAACAGCATACGACTGAACAAGCTCATCGCCCTTGTTCTCCTCCTTCTCTTCAATGATGTCATTGCAGATGTGGAGAAGCTCTTGTAACTTAAGCACTGTACCAGTGCCTGCCCAAGCGCATACTGAGGCAAGGACTGAGGTGGGCTTAGCCATGGGGTGGTCAACTGCCTTGAGGATGTCAAGGATGACATCAACCTCCTCCTGGCGGCCGAAGTACAGAAGTGCCAGACCAAGGGCCATGAACCTTGTCCACTTGTCCTTGAGCTGCTTCTGGCGCTCCTCATCCATCAAGGTCGTTGCGATTGCCTCGCTAACCTGGTGGTTTGATGAACCAACAAAGATGAGACCCAGGGAAACTGCTGCCATGGCAGAGAGCTGCATGTCGAGTGAGGCGTCCTCCACAATCGGAAGGAGAACCTCAAGCAGTTCTTCCTTGTTGGAACCAGCATATGCCAGACCAAGACCCATGATGGATGCAACTCTCATCGGCACGTTCTTCGCCTCAAGGTTGTCAGGGTCACTCAAGAGGGCAAGGGCGGGGTCAGAGTCAAGTCGAACGCCGGAGTTCAAGATACCAATAGCGAGAAGTGCACCAGCCTTAACCTGGTCTTCTTGCGCGTAGGTGAACTTGTCGATCTTATCCAGACCATCCTCGACATCACGGTGTAGCAGCATACCCAGCGACGCAGTTGTGGAAAGCATGCCATCATCCTTGGTCTTCCACACCCACGGGCCCTTATCACCCTCCACTAGCATCATCTTATCGTTACCAAAGCCGGCATTAGCAAACGAGTTGACAAAGGCGCTGGCCAAGTTGTGTCGTGCCGAATCAAGATTAGTGAGGCCGGCTCCACGACTGCTCTCGAGATGTGTCTTGTAGATATCCTCCGGCATCTTGGGGTCCAAAATGTTGAGTTCCTTGCCCAGAGATTTGAAGTGCTTTGGAATGGAAGTGTTGTTGAGACAATCAGCCAAGGCCTCTCCCTCCTCGTCCTCGGCCGGGAGGTCGAGCCAGATCTGCTGTCGGGCGACGAGGAAGGCCATCTGTTTCTTCAAAGACTTGTCAGTCGTGGCGTGGATGTCACTCTTGATAAGCTCAGTGTCGTTTAACCGGATAGCGAGCACGATCGCTTGCGAAAGTTTGTTGTAGCGGACGTAGATCCCGTGGGCGGTTCGAAGGAATTGCTGATCTTCAGGGTAAGTGAGGAGGTTGACCATGCTGACCATATACAAGCAGACTCGAGCGTAGGTGTTCTCGTCAACGAATTGAGGGATATCTTCGATGATCTCCAGTTCGCTCATGAGATCAACCGCATCGGCTTCGGCATTATGACTCAGGAAATAGGGCACCAGCGACAATGCAAGGTCCACTAGATCCTGGGTATCCTGGTCTGCGTTCAAACGGTTCTGATATTCCTGTCCGATTTCCAGTGCGAGATGTCGGACATACTCATGACCCCACGAGCAAAGGTCCTCCGACTTGGCCAACAGGCGGTATTTGATAGTCTCTAGCTTCTCTTCGTCTCCGTAGGTCATTCCAAGCACGGACAGCATATCAGCTAACGAGTTCTAGAAAAAGAATGATATCGTTAGATCGTCACAAAACGATGGAAGCACTGCAGAACCAACCTGCACGGGACCTGCGGCCCATTTCTCGTATAGCGCTGCCAGGTCATCATAATGCGGTCGGAGGAACTTGAGGGGCTTAGGAACAGCTGTCATGGAGGATGTAGAAGTCTTGATAAAGTTCTTGATTGCGTCCAAAGCAGGCCCATAGAGCGAGGTATCGGGTTCCTATTGAGAGCAAAGATGATGATTAACGTCATTGTGCTATGCGCATGGGACAGGAGAGTGACCGTACCTTTAACCGCTCAACGAGCATCTCAAGTTCGCTCTTCAATTGTTGGTCTTCTTCGCTGAGTTCCTCTATAGAGAATTTCCGTCAGCATGTTGCTTTGAGTGCCACCGTGGACCCTTGAGAGAAACCACATGCTCCATTGCGAGACGCCTTATCGCAACATACCATCTTCAGATGCCTGGTCTTTCTTCTTTTCCTCTTCTGGCTTCTCGCCATTTTCGATTTTCTTGCCGTTCAACTCGCGAACATCATCAACCTTGCCCTTGCCCTTGTCGGCGGAGGTTGGCCGTTCGCCCTCGTTGGCCATTTCTGATGGTAGCTGGGAACCAAGTCGGGGGGAAATCGAAGCGGCGTGGGAGAGGTCGGTATCAAGCAGATAAATAGAAGATGGTGTTACAAAGCAGAAATAGATGAAATTCTGCAAGCAAAGTGTAATGCAAGTGGATTGTAAGCTGGTGATGGAGAAGCAGAGCTCGGTCTGGTGCAGCTCCGGAATTAGATTACATAAGGTGCCAAGACCTGCGGAAGGCCCTCGTCATTGTTTTGGATTTGCAATGCTACGAGTCTACGACTTCAATTCTATGAATCGAATCTTTATGTGACTATGGTTTATCAGGGAGGTAATGACTTGAAGGTGTTCCAAATTCAAATTTGATTTTTACATCCCTGTTTATACATAGAAAATTCCCTTGTGCATTTTATGTCTCCTACCTACTGCCTTCGTATACATCTACAAACAGGTCTTTATGTTCTACATATGCCGCCCCTAATATCATACTGGACCAAATAGACCATAGTCGACCCCATTCACGCCTCTTCTAATATGCGTAAGCAGTGTGACGACCTCGGGATCTGCTGTTGCTGACCGCATGAAAGAGTTTTATGTCGGAAGTTTCCGTCTTTGGGGCTTTTGGATGTTACAGCAGGCAGTCGCTCCTTCCATTTGAATAGCTGCAGTCTTACGTCGCTACGGGTAAAAACCACATGAGCAGCCGACTATTTGTATATCCGGAATTTGGTAAATATGCCGGTGAAATGACAACTCAGATTCTGGAGATTTCGTCGGGATTCATCATTAAATGCAAAATAATAGGTCTTCCAAGGGTTCATCAACCTTTCCATCTCTGGCACATCCTCCGTAATAAGTTCGAAACTGCTTGGCATATTCTTCCGTCTGTTTGGTGTATACCGCGGCCGCTAATTCGTCTCCGTCGTATGAAAGCAGAGGCAAAGCATCAAGGTCGGGCAGACCTGAAGAGAACTGCTCAAGCAGTGGCATGATAGTTGAAGCGCGGTTCAGTGGTTTTTCAATAGATCCGAGGCCGGTGGAAACCCCACCTGTAACTGGCTGAGTAGGATCATGGATGATTTGAGTGGCTTCTTTGCCCGGAGTTGCGGGATTGCTGTCTCCGAATTCTTCTGGGGGCTGGTATAGCTCGTTGTGCACTGTGGCAATCGAAGAAGATTTGGTGCCGGGGAATGATGGGTATAGGAGATAATATCCTTTGGCACGGATCATCTCGAGCATATGTTCCATAAAGGCCGGGTATTTCTCTGATATCAACTTTGTTTCGGGGGCCGCCACGGATTGAGGAGTCGACAGGCGCTTAGCCATGAAGGAATGGAATTCCGCCCATGCATCACCAAAATACAAAGCTGCATTACTATTGGGGGCTTGCCAGAGGAACGAGGGAAGAAACTGTTCTTTGCCTTCAACGGTCATGGGGGGCGGGGTGAAAGAATGACTACCAGCCGTGGGTTTGGATGATGGCAGTTCAAGAGAGATGCCGATCATATTGGAAAATAGGTACTTAGCTCGGGAAGACTGCTTGTAATTCAGTACAGCAAACTTCAGGTAGTGATAGAACGATGGTGCGAGCTCAGTCTGTGAAGATAGCATAAGCAAATGAGTGACCTCAGGGTCCCGTGGATAGAACGACTCCACGGTTCGAAGCGAGGATTCTGCTGTGTCCATATCATGCGGTTGAATGCGCCGCCGAATAGTAATTCGGCCAGAAAGCTGGGTCAACCCGCCCAAATGCTGTAGAAACTGAAGCAACTGCGAATCTACCCGCTGGGGGAGCTCTATTGTCAAGCTTGGGGTTGATCCTAAATAATCGGCTGCATCCAATGATTTCATAAGCCTGATCAAAGACCCAGAAGACTCGGATGGGGCATGCACCACCATCTCGATTTGTACTCTATTCCAGGCTATTGCGCGTACGGTCAGCATTTCCGGATATGACATACCAAACAGAGGGGGAATAACTTACACCGAAGAGCTTCGCTATCTAGCGAGGCTATCCACATAAGACCTCTTGAAGCAGTGGAGAGAACAACGTGAGGGATGCGATTTTCTCGTGAATAGGCTTGAACCCCGTCCCAAAAAAAAGGAATCCTCCCAGCCCTGACCTTGTGTAATGAGAACCTCGGGGCTAATGTAGGTTTGTATGTTTTGCAACCCTCCTATCACAGACCGCCTCATACGGTCATCCGTAGATTTTGGTGCATAGTCCGGCCGAGCATCTGTTAGTTATCGCCAAGTCAGCAAACGCGTTCGATCATCATAATCCGAATATCATACCGTGCCATGTCATCGGGCATTCACTATCTCTGATTCTGTTAACTTCCTTGATTCCTTCAATCGAAACTTCCTCTTTTCCCATCAGGGTGAAATGCACATAGTTCAGCCGCTCACCAGCCATTCGACAAGCTAGGGGCAAAAGATCCGACACACTGCGGAGACTTGAGGCTGCAAACACAACTGCATGGCTGGAACCTTTCTGTGAATACTTATAGCGAGGAAGAGAGTGGGTCAACTCGTAGAACTTGATCATCCCATCGTAAGCCTCATCCTTACGGTTCGATTCCAACACCTTGGCTGGTGACAAATTGTCCGGCGCTAAAGTATCTGGCTTGGGAAGAACAGCAGGTGGTTTATCTGAGCCCGACAGTTTGGCAAGATTTTCCTCTCGTAGCTTTGCAATTGTAGGGTCGAACCGATCTGCGGCAGGTTTCAGGTCTGTCGGCATGTGCTTGAAGAACTCATAGATGAGAACAAGTGCAATGATAGCAAACAGTATTCGGCGAGGTCGAGGCATTGTTCGGTGTTGCCGAGGTAGGAAACGCGCCTGATCAGATGGTCGATGGTCGTCATCTTTCTTGCCCATCTCTTCATCAACCCGAAGGGGCATCTTTGCGCGGCTCATGATGTGCGCCCGGAATGATTAAGGAAAAGCTCTGCGAGCTCTGTAATTCCGCTTATAACATTGAAGCAACGAATAGGCTCAGACAACAAATGCGATCGAATTGTTGCATATTCCCAGGAGGACGAATGCAGTGGAGCAAACGATCTCCACAAACAATGACGCCTAGGGGCGAGTACAGGGATCACCGTCACATAACTCTCTCATTGGCTGATGCCTTACAGCCTATTTTATCACCGCCTTTTGGAGTAAGGTACATTATATTAATTTCAACTTCTGTTTTACATACACTGACATCTTATTAGATCTTATTTTTTAGATGTTCTTCTTAGGGTCTTTCTAGTTGTCTTTCTAGTTGTCTTTCTAGATGTCTCCTTGTATGTCTTTTTATATGTCTTTTTCATATACATTTAAAGGCGGCAAAAACATAAAACACATTGATCACGTTTCTACGTATAGGTATCATAAGAGATTTGAATAGCGTTAATACTTCGTAAGTACTTTCTAGGGCATTAATATCATTGACCCAATAGTCTAGGTATTTAGGCATTATAAGGCATCACTACTAACTACATAACTAACTAACTATAAAGTGGGAGTGGTCTCAGTTACTGCCAGGCAATATAAACCAATGAGAGAGTTATGTGACAGTGATCCCTATAGTTGCCCGTAGACGCCTGGGCTCTCTTATCGTCTTATCGGTGATCTTCGCCTTTTCTCCAACTACGCGCACTACACTTCGCAGTCCATCCATTTCCTCACCGCACACCTTCCAGATATCTGAAAATCATAATGCAAGAGGACATGAATATTGAGCCTATTGATCAACGCGGTACCAAGCGCGCAGCAGAGGAAGATGAGCCTCTGGAACCCCCTAAACCAAAAAAAATCAAGGTAACGCGTGCACATGAATCCCGTCGTATACTATCACATAGCCAAAGACTAAATTCCGTACAGGCCTTGGATCCCGATGTCGTAAATAAAATTGCTGCTGGAGAGATTATCGTTGCTCCAATGCACGCACTGAAGGAGCTCATTGAAAATGCCGTCGATGCTGGCTCCACGTCAATTGAAGTCCTAATCAAGGAAGGTGGTCTGAAGTTACTCCAGATTACTGACAATGGCCATGGCATTGATGTAAGTTAAATTTTTTTTTTTTTTTTTTTTTATATTACAGCAGCCGTCTCTGACACTATCTAGCGAGATGATCTCTCTATCCTATGCGAGAGGTTTACTACATCTAAGCTCAAAGAGTTTGAGGATCTGACCTCCATTGGAACATACGGATTTCGCGGTGAAGCTCTAGCTAGTATCAGCCACATCGCACACCTGACAGTTACGACAAAAACTGCTGGCTCTAGCTGCGCCTGGCGAGCACATTACGGAGATGGCAAGTTGATACCGGCAAAGCCAGGCCAGAGTTCTGCACCCAAGGCAACGGCTGGCCGAGGAGGAACTCAAATCACCGTAAGTTAAACACATGATCATACGGCATGCTTTCAGGTTAACGAAGCCCAAGGTCGAAGATCTCTTCTATAACGTCCCCACTCGACGGAGAGCTTTCCGCTCGGCAAGCGAGGAATATGCCAAAATTCTCGATGTCGTCGGCCGGTACGCAGTGCATTGCTCAGGGGTAGCTTTCTCATGCCGCAAGCACGGAGACTCCGGCGTGAGCATCTCGACCCCAGTCAGCGCAAATACTGTCGATCGGATCCGCCAGATTCACGGCAGTGCAGTGGCGAACGAGGTTGTTGAATTCAAAACCGAAGATACTAAGCTCGGATTCCGCGCATCCGGCTTCGCTACCAACGCCAACTATCATGTCAAGAAGACAGTGATTCTGCTATTCATTAACCACCGCGCAGTGGAATCAACTGCTGTTAAACGTGCAGTTGAACAGACTTACTCTGCCTTTTTGCCCAAAGGCGGCCACCCTTTCGTCTATCTCGATCTCGAGATCGAGCCTAGCCGCGTTGACGTCAATGTACACCCGACAAAGCGTGAAGTGAATTTCCTAAATGAAGACGAGATCATCGAGCTTGTTTGCACTGAAATCCGATCCAAGCTGGCTGAGGTAGACTCGAGTCGTACATTCCTAACACAAAGCCTCCTACCTGGCGTGCAGACCATCGAGTCCCTACAACAGGATCAAGGAACTCCAGCTCACGAGCGAACAGGACAGGCACCAAAAGCCGGAGCAACACCCAAAACACCCGCAACGACAAAGAAACCGTACGAAAACAACCTCATCCGAACAGATTCCAAAGTCCGCAAAATCACAGCAATGCTAGGCCCAGCCACAGCCTCACCTCGCGACCCATCTAACCCAGACGCCCCGACCGAAACTGACACCCCGAACAAATCAATCCTAGACAACGGCCTCCAATACGAAACAACAGATCGCCAACCACTAAAGATCGCCCTCTCATCCATAAAGAACCTCCGCGCCTCCGTCCGCTCCGAAATGCACAACACACTAACAGAGATGTTCGCATCACACACATACGTCGGACTAGTCGACGAACGACGACGACTCGCAGCCATCCAATCAGGCGTGAAACTATACCTAATCGACTACGGACTCGCCTGCCACGAATTCTTCTACCAAGTCGGCCTAACCGACTTCGGCAACTTCGGGGTAATCCGACTGGACCCAGCGCCGAAGTTGGTAGATCTACTGAAAATCGCCGCAGAATCAGAACAGCAAGAGTACTCCGACTCCAGCGGGGAAGAAGAAGCGGATTCCATCTTCGCTAATGCACCGGGGATGATAGCACGCACGCTCGTTGAGCGTCGCGAGATGTTGAATGAGTACTTTTCGCTGCAGATCAGTCCTGACGGAGACTTGCTTGCCATCCCGCTGTTGCTGAAGGGGTATCTGCCGGCGCTGGCGAAACTGCCTCGTTTCCTACTGAGGCTTGGGCCTTATGTGGACTGGAATAGTGAGGAGGGTTGTTTCCGTACGTTTTTGCGCGAACTAGCTACTTTTTACACGCCTGAGCAACTTCCGGTTCTTCCGCAGGTTGCACAGGATACATCGGGGGAGTCGGCTATGCAGGATCCGGTTGTAGCCGATGACTCTGGGGTCGAGGACGAAGATGCTTCCGTTAGGGCCCGTCGTGCGCAGATGGTTCGCATGTTGGAGTATGCTGTTTTCCCGGCTCTGCGTGCACGGCTGGTTGCCACGTCACGATTGCTGCGGGGTGTGGTTGAAGTTGCAGATTTGAAGGGGCTGTACCGGGTGTTTGAGCGCTGTTGACTTGAGAGGGTATCGTACGATCATACAGCTATATCATACCGATTGATATTTATGAATAATGAATGAAAATCTGCCTGCTTTTCGGCGGGGATTTAAAGGCATGCATTAGTGATCCGAGATCTGGTTCGTTTTTGGCTCGCACGTTTGTGTCGATAATCACGTAAATATTACAAGGGAAGTTTTAATCGAATCGAAAACGTAGGAAGCTCGAATGAGACGAATAACATTAAAAAGGTCCGCAGAAACGCCTATGATCGCCGAGCTTGTAACAACGCCATATCCGCCTAGATAAAACATAACCCAAGTGTCCATGGGTAGGTAGCCCTGGACAGGGAAGAGACTGAAATAAGAGAAAAGAGGCGCCATAGAAAGATATAACAAGCCCGCGAAATCATAACAAGTTGAAGGATATGTGTGTTGAGAAACGAATAAGTATCTTCTCGAAAGCTCCAGTTCGAACTTGCAGCGTGTCATGAAGACATGACATAACCCCTGGACAGGGTGAGGTGTATCAAGAGAAAATGTTGGTAAATGATGTGGACCGAAATTGCTGAATAAAACAGAAACAAAAGAACAAAAGCTAAAAATTGAAAATTGAAAGTTGAAAACAAGAAAGACAGAATCGGGGGAAATCAAGAGGTGAAATCAACAAGATGGACTGGCTGAGAAGAAAAATATTATCGGATCAAACAGAGACAGCAGAAAGTCATTGCATCGTGGATGGTGAATGCAATATCTCCCACGCTCTGAGGTCTTCAAAACGCCGAGCGCCAAAGATCAATCAAGAAATCATCCCTTGTTCGTAGAAATCGTGCAAAGTCATTGTATCGTAGTGTGTAGTATCTCGCATGGATAAAGTGACAAAAACACGCATTAAGAAGAAAATAGGTTTGGTGTTCGGCCCAACGTGAAACTGGATGTTGTTGACCCTTAGACAGTCGATAGAGAAGTGGTGTGAAATGTTGCAGCGGGAATGGCCATTTCGTAGTATTCAGTGCGCCGTCCTTCTAATCCAGATCGTGTGGATTTGAGTCGGCCCCATAGCCGGAGGCTACCCTTAGTGCCTCGAATAGGGCTTGTTGAGAAGGGCTATCTCACGCGCAACAGTGTCCCATTCAAGCTCCCGCTTGATGGGCTGGCCTCGCTTTTTCATCTGATGCTCCTCCCATTGGAGAAGCTCATACCTGTGGGAAAGTGTTAGGAAATTTTCCTTGTTGAGTGTGAGGGTAAAAGACAAGAGACTTACACAAAGCGAAGATGAGGTTGGATGATGACATTGAGTCGCCTCGCGCGGACAAAGCAGCTATCATGAATTAGCATCGTCGGCCCAGCTAAACGACTAGACTGGAAATCAACTTACTATGCACGCGGGAAAGAGAGATTTTTGGACGCCATGACTTCAGCGATACAAATGCTTGCGGATCTGGAAACACCGACTCGACAATGAACCAATGTGGCCATGCCGTGGCGCTTTCCTTCTTCTATACACAAATTAGCAGATGGAAACCACAATGAAGTAACAAATTTGGAGGACTTACCAATGAACTCCAAACAACGATCGTACTCCTGGCACAAAGGATCGATGCCATTGTCTTGGACATTGTCAATGTACATCAAATTATCGGGTCCCCAGTTGACACGGTCCGTATCTGTCCAATTGACAGCCTCGCCAATACTAAGCACACGCTTGATCCCAAGCTTCCACAGAAGTTCCGGGTTGTTCGCGTGATTCAGATTGCCTAGATATAGATATGGCAGGATACGGCTGGGGAAGGAGCCGTCCATGTTGTGAAACCAATGGGGGTCCCCGATTTCCGAGGGATCCGTCGACTGAGTCGCAGGGCTTTCCTGCAAGAGGCGTCCTTGGATGTGGGATAGGAAAGCCACGTCTGTCGGATAGGCAAAGAAGTTTCGCTCCTTATTGCAATGCATCCGGAGCCAAGCTTCATGGGCAGGCACGCCTTCTGCAAACATAAAGTACGCCACTGCCAACAGCGAGCTTTCGGTGTAACCGTCCGCACAGTGGATGAGAATCTTTCGGGGTTTCCCATTCGATTTCGTCATTGCGACATCTCCGTCAATTTCGAGCTCTTCCGATGAAGTTTCTGGGTGTGCGAGATAGTAGATCCACCTGATGGTGTTGACGATGTCCTCGACCTCTCGAGTGTTCCCCGATGGAAGCACAAGAGATCCCGATGAAGGGAACTCCAAGCGCTGTGGACCACTCTCTATCTGTTTGTCGAGCATGGCGAGGAACCGTGGGCCAGGGATGTTGGCCATGTCGCATGTTTCGATCAACAGGTCATAGCCCTCTTCCTTTGGTGACTCAAGAGCCCCAGTATGGAAGTCGTCCGGGGTACATCCGAGCCAAACATTAGACGAAATCTCGGATGCCCGGGACATCGTTGACATTTCCAGTCGCTCCCATTGGACTACCAATTTGTTAGCATAAACTTTGGGTACGCCAAGGTTCGTTTGAAGTTACCGAAATCCATAGTTTGACCTGTCGGGTGGCCATTTGCATCGATAGCAATGATCTCTGGGTGTTTGTCTGCAACGTTGGAAAATTTGTCTGAGGAAGTATATCAATTGACGGTCCTTGAATGCGGGGAATAAGGTAAGATAACGAACCGGCAAGAATGAAGGTGTTGTAGGTCGGTCGCTCCTCCAGGGGATCCATTTTCGTTCGCCATAACCGCTGCGCCTTGGCAAACTGATTGGCTAGCTCAACAAGTTCGCTATGACTATCATCTTCTTCAGCATAAATAACAATATCCGACATCGCAGCCAGCTTGGCAGTTTGTATTTGAAAATTGCGGACGGAGAAGCCCTCGGGAGGATCGGCCATCAAGAAGTGGGCTGAAGGTGCCAGGATCTCATGGGCGCTTACTGCACCCTTGATGCGTGACTTGCTCAAGTCACCTCCGAGCTTTACTACCATGAGGCTTCGCCAGCATTTTGGAGTGTGACGAGCATGGCGCTTGCGACTTGAAAAGAACCCTAGCTGTAGATGGTTGTCTCGATGCAGCCCATGGAGCCAAGGAAACATCAAAGATGCGTCGGGTAAAGGTTGTGATGCTTGATGAGCGATTGCAGCTGCTAATTTGGCTCCGTCGATAGCATACACAGCGGGGGATGATGGTCGTCCAATGCGCATCTTCTCATCTGGAGGAGACAATAGCGAGGAAGGCTGCTCGCAGGGCTGGGACACGGAGGTAGGTTGGGATGTTGGAATAGGGCCAGTGGGGCATACTGGAATATGTCGGTTCGGGATAGGACTTGATCGTCGGTTTACAGTCAAGGCTGAGGGAATAGGAGAGGCAGGAGGAGTCGAGTGGTGCAGCGCTTGCTGCTGAACTAGCACAGTGGCCATGGCGACTAACAAACCGCGTTGGATGAAAAGTGGGTGTAATATTGAGATAAACAAATGGGTAATGTTACTTGCAATTGCGACACTTTTGAGGGTGGAATCACAAGACTATTACATCCTTTGTAGTCGAGATGTGGTGAAGAGTACCGAAAGCAATGGCAATCTGACTTGCGAGTAATCGCCAGTACAACTATACGGCAGTTGTTAGCAGAATTTCTTTAAGCGCGTCACAAGTGTGGGTCAGTGTAATGAATTTGAACAGTTGCGAAGCATAGAAAGTAAATAAGGAGGATCCGAAGTCAAAAGAGGGGGGGATCATACAATACCAGAGATAAGGCAAGGGATGAAGAATGGGAAAGATAAAGTGAAGTTGGGAGGGAGAGAATTAAGATAAAAGAAGAACTGCATCAAAGTAGAATGACAAGGAGAGAAAAGAGAAGTGAAGTGGAGAGCAATTGAAGGAGGGGGGAGGAAGATAATGTGGGACAAGATCTGACAACGAGTGTACATGTACATTGTACATTATGTACCCAAGTGAATTCGATTGTTTTATACATTTGGTAACATTACATGTATGATAGTTTACTGCATTTTACTGGTGTTTTACTGGCATGTTACTGGTAGTTTACTAGCAGTTTACTGATATAAATCGTCTCATCATCATCACTTACTATCATCGTCATGTTCCCCACGATGGTATCCCCTAATTCTATCTTGTATCCACATGCTCCACCACCCCGGGTCTGGATATTATCCGCCTATTGTATAATTTGATGTATGATGTTTACATATATGCTGAATGGCATTTCCCCTTCCATCAACGACAGGGATTCTGACCACTTTCCTGTCGGGTTTATCTGCCCCTAAAAACCTACTGGGCCCTCCCCCCAGAAAAGCGACCATGGGCAACTAATATTTAATGTGGCCAATCATTCAATAGGGTAGGCACCGATGACGACGATATTCCTTGATATCGTTCTCGGCCTAGATTACAGCCGTCTGTGCGTCTGGGGAGAGGGCTTTACTAAGGCCTTTCTCTAATTCTCCTTGGTTGACACCTCAAATCTCAGTCATTCGGGGGAACAAAGAACTTCCAAGGTTATCACCCCGCTCGAGAATGTTATCAGGATCCACATCGGATGAGAAGACCCTGCCAGCCGGAGGTCGAACCATTTCTTGCCCATGGAAACATACAAAGTCAATTTGTCAATCCAAAAAGGGAATCCACGGGTGGATATATAATAACGAATATCTTTCCAAGGTTGTTTTGGTTCGATGGGTCAGGTATTTCCCGTACGGATGAAATCTAAGATATATATATGTAACTATATATGTATATATCACTAATAAATCTCGAATTTCAACACTCTGAAACTTATATATGTTTCAGTTTTCTTTAAAAAAAAACTGAAATAAACAAATCCATATACTCCCACTTCCAGACATCGCATAAATGTACACACATATTCAATGTATCATGTACAGGGTTGGGACTAACCCCGGATCGCCACTGCGATCCACTCGAGGTGGGGGGAAATCAAAACGTTGGATATAGTAACATGCCCAATAGTAAACAAATGCCTAATCCCGTCAATAGCCAGTCCCAAAACAACACAATTGATCTTGTGATAATCATGTCTTAATGTAGGTGCCCAAGAGTTGGAATCTGATACCTAACACCATCACGCCTGTGATTAGGCACCTAACACCATCACGCCAGTGCCTAATCACAGGCCTATGTCTCTATATGTAGGCAGGTATACCCAGGTCACGAATATTCGAGGTGGCACAACAGGAATTTAATCGTCTTATCTTTTCCCTCGGTATCGCTTGGTATTTCACCAACACAGGACCTCGGGAGAACCCTTCCGTGTCAACCCTCATTGGTCACCCATCTCCTGCAATCCCCAAGCCGACAGTCATAGACAAAAGTGGGCTGTGTCAGACGTAACGCTGACTTGAACAATCGGGCAACTTCCTGTAGATCTTACCTTGATTCTCACCAGGTCTGCAGATCTCCGCTATCCTTGACATCACGACTGGATAGTTATATACCTCATTGAGCCAGGTTGGTGAAGACTGTGTCCACAAATTCTACTTGTTCACTGGGTATGAAATAAGGAACGCGCCTCGTATAACCAGCGGGATGGCATGGATATCACTGGTGTGTGCCTGGGGAAGACGCGACTAAATCGGTGCTGGTACACGGATACTCCGCGCGCCAGTCGGAACGTGCAGGAACTGCACATCATCGGGCGGAAACAAAATAGGCTGTTCCTTGTCTTGGATTTGACACGGCACGTTGCCTGTCACAGGCCCAGTTAAGATATCTAGCTTACATGGCTGTTTGCTACCCAACTGGCGGGTTCATTTGACATAGTGGAGCCACATGTTGATTGAGCCTGGGTCTGGACAGGGAGTTATGCATTTTGACTCTGGCCTGAATCACCCGTGGATATTCTTCAGGTGTTTGATAACTTGGGCAAGTCTAGGCAGATTGACTATATCGACGGCTGCCTATCTGGCTTGGACATAGTATTGACCTGTCCAGGGAAAATTGGTGACTAAAAGTCTCATTTGTTCAAGACATCTGTTTCTTCAATTGGGCATGAACAACGACCTAATGAGGGTTGCTTCAGTGGTCCATACATACGGGACTCTGTCGTGTGAGGCGGGTAGCTGCCGTACCTTGTTTTCACCGCGCTTGCGAGGTATTCCTTCCGAGTTCGGACACGGGTCTAGATTGAAACTTTCGAGAACTGTCCCGTCTTCATTGGTGACGCGCGGCAGATTTAGTCCATGTCTAGGGAACTTGCCCGATCCTTACATTTTTCTAGACACTAGGCTGCAGGTGTTGAAATATTGGGATTTGGTGACACCTTCTGTGTGAGCGATATGGCCAGTGAGTTATGGACTCGCTTTATGACTGATATGACTGGCTGTGACCACATTATCCAGTCAAACTAGCGGAAGTACCTCACATGTGTTAGCCAAAATTAACATTATCAAGCTTTTTTTATTTCTTCATTGGGCAGCCAGTCACCACACACTGAGGATGGTGGACATCACGGCTCTCTTAAAACAAAGAATAACTACACATTTAAAAAGGGTGGTCCTCTTGTTAAGAGTGTTAATTTGTCGAAGCTCATACTAGTCGGCATTGGTATAGGTCATTTACTTCTTATGATGGACATCCACAAGCTGGGAGTCCTAATACGACAACGAGGCCTATCTCATTACCATTTATATCCTTCCACAGCTGACTTACTATGCACAGGATATGTATCGAGCTTAGGGAGAGTTCACCCGATGGGATTTGCTCTAATTGCTGTAATATATCTGCTACAGCACATATACACAACTCATGTGCAGAGTTCACGATAGACAGATATTGCTTCGAATTGACAAAACATCAAAATGAGTGGGGCTTAAGATCACGGTAGACGATCTCTACGTCATTTATGTTGGGGGTGAGGATACTTGTAGAAGCAAGGAGCCAGTGGCCAAAGTGCACACAGCTCAAGCAACTCTCAACGCTCCATGAGAATGAAATACCTCTCATTATCATCCTAACCAATCCTTGCGTGAAAACCTGCCAAAACCAACTGCCTAGGTAGAGAGTGAAGTAAAAGAAAACGAACAGGCGATTGTTGATAAGGGAAATCCGTAGGCGGTGGGCAATCAAGGTGTGGCCCAGGCGCAAACCTCTCGCTTGCGACGACCAAAGACTTCGCGGATATCATATCCTTTCTTCTCCACATCCTCGCCTTTGCAGCATATCGCTTTGTTCTGAAGTCCAAGATATGGTACGCAGTGGCCAGTGACAGGCAAAGAGTTGCTGGTTCGGCTCCCTCTCAATCTCGCCCTAAGCGGGGTATCTCCGACCTCCGAGAGTTGCCTTGTATCAATCTTATTGATTCCACTCACAATCCTGAACCTTCCCAAAAATGGCCATGAATTTCGTGACATTTAACCAGGACTATAGCTATCTGGCTGTGGGTGAGTTCTCTTGCCGGAACTGTTTCTTTCTGTTTTATGGGTGGACATCCACTGACTTGCATTGATAGCAACATCTAAGGGGTTTCAGATCTTCACGACTGAACCATTTGCCAAGAGCTATGAAGCTAAAGAGGGGAATATCGCTGTCATTGAGATGCTATTCTCAACCTCTCTTGTAGCCCTTATTTTATCACCTAGACGCTTGCAGATTCAAAACACCAAGGTACCTATCTCAGATCATTTTGGACTCACACCTCATACAGATGTTGAACTAATATTTGGAATAGAGACAATGCACAATATGTGAATTAACATTTCCAACAACAGTCCTCGCAGTGAAACTGAATCGCAAGCGACTTGTTATTGTCCTGGAGGATCAGATCTATCTTTATGATATTCAGACCATGAAGCTTCTGTCCACCATCGATACTTCACCAAACCCCAACGGTACAGAGCTCTTGCGCCTGTTTTTCTTTCCTTCTTTTCAAACAGTTTTAGGTCCGGTTCTGACAAATCAATAGCAATATGTGCCCTTGCGCCATCTTCAGAGAATTGTTACATGGCATACCCTCTTCCGCAAAAAGCCCCTGCAGGCGCAAACACACCAGCGCATGCGCCCCCTGGAACAACACATGTATCTCCTACCACCGGGGATGTTCTAATATTTGATGCTGTAAAGCTAGAAGCTATCAACGTCATCGAAGCCCATCGCTCTCCTCTGGCGCTCATTGCGCTGAATGGCGATGGGACTCTACTTGCTACTGCCTCAGATAAAGGAACCATCATCCGCATTTTCTCGGTTCCAGATGGCCACAAGCTGTACCAGTTCCGACGTGGCTCCATGCCATCACGAATCTACAGCATGTCCTTCAACACCACATCTACACTCTTATGTGTCTCTTCGTCCACCGAGACCGTCCACATCTTCAAGTTGACCCAGCAAGGACCCTCGTCAGATGGATCTTCGTCGCATTCTCCTCCAGGTCGGGACCATGGATCTCCTCCAAATACCTATGGATATTCACCCGAGGAGGACGAGACGAGCGGCGATGCTGGGTCGGATTCTTCCTTGCGGAAGCACAACGGCACTTTGATGGGGATGCTTCGCCGGACCTCTCAAAACGTCGGCGGCGCAGTTGCCGCCAGAATGGGTGGATATCTTCCCAAGGGAGTCAGTGAGATGTGGGAGCCAGCGCGTGACTTTGCTTGGATCAAATTGCCGCGGCCGAACTCCGGCCCTGGCGGGAACGCAGGCCTCGGGCCGCTGAGGAGTGTGGTTGCCATGAGTAGCAACACTCCTCAAGTCATGGTTGTCACTAGTGATGGCAACTTCTACGTGTTCAATATCGATCTATCGAAGGGCGGAGAAGGGACTTTGACGAAACAATACTCGTAAGTTTGGAAACCCTTCTCAAGCTAGACCGGCTAAGTCCAATGCTAACACTTATGCCACAGAGTTGTTGATTCAACCGATAGGCTGGGCTACACCACGGAGTACTGAGATAAAAGCTCTTGGAAGACAAATCAAAGTAATTAAGGGATAATTATACCCTTAGCAATTCCTTGTTTTCCCAAAGTCTCTTTCCCATTGTTTCCGTGTCCGGCATTGGTGCCGAATTCCGCCTTTGGCCATGAATCATCCCTCTCTTTTTGAGCTTTTAGCGTCTCAATACTATCCCCCGGCGTTTTAGTTATCAGTTTTCATTTCGTACATGGTGTATTGGCGGGTCTGCTACATTTCATGGCTGGCTATTTATCGTTATATCCGCTGCTTCCAAACCCAAGGCTTTAAACAGCTGCTTTAGCTTCTCATAAATTTCCTATTGGAAGCATTATATGCAGGACGATCTTGAATATCGCAAGTTAGAGGGGGATGTGGCAGATGAACCATGAGGCTCAAATTGATGAAACCCGATATGTGTAAGCGCATATGTACATAGAAAAGAAGCATTGGAACTGTGAGTTCAGTAGCTAAAAATTCCGGCGGAACTTCTGAGGAATATTGCCAACGACAACTTGGATCTGCTCTAGCTTTTCGAGGGCAATAGCAGCATCCTCCTCCTCGTCATGCTTGCGGAAATGCTCAATATCCTCGGGGTGGGTCAAGTCCTCCTCTGTTGTATCATCGCCGTGATACTTCTCAAAGTGATGGATCTCGTACTCATATTCAAGGTCACCATGGTGTCCGGGGCCGTAACCGAGATCGGGTAGCCGTTTACCAGCAGCGAGTCCTGCCAGCCAGTCTTCCCGGTCAATAAACCCAGTGTTTCCAGTGTCGAAGAGCTCAAACACTGCAAGCACAGCATCTCGCTTCTTGACTTCACTGACAGCTGCATTGGATTCGTCGTTGAGGCCGTATGTCTTGCGGACTTCGTCGTGTGTCCATGTCCCTGAGGAATCGTAATCGTGCAGGATGAAGAATGAGGTCGGGTCAAAAGATCCAATGTGGTGTTCCTCTAGATATTACAACTTTAGTAACGTCAACTTCTTCATTGACACATCACCACCGTGTCTTACCTATCATGTGTCTCGTGGCCCAATCATCTGAGGGAGCTTCGTCATTCGAATGCGAGCCATGGGCATTGGCAAGTCCGCTCAACGCAAGAAGCCCGGCGGCTAAACCGAACAGTTTAGTGACCATTGTATATCGTAACAAAAGAGATTCGTTCAAGAAAACAAAAACAGCAGACAGATCTACAGCTCTTGAACGTTCAATGGTGTCCAGGAGATATGGGGGTCTTAGCTCGTTTGCAATGTTTGCACCAATCACCCGAGCATTTGCGGAATTGCAACCTTTTTTCCAAGGTTGCTCCATTGCATGTTACCCCATCTATTTCCATACCCCTACTCGCGACGGGGCTCCGGGAGGAGTCCAATTGATCATTTGTTTGCCATATTACCTTTTGGAACACATCGCGCGATAGCAATGCCCTGAGAATGCAGGGTTTGTGGTCCCGTGCTGTTTCGAAACAGTCATCCTGCCGCTGTGTCGGGTGTTTGAGCACTACTGCCAACGGGGTAACTTCGCGGGCAGCAACTTCTAGCAAGAGACGACTTCGAATTGGAAACTCCGTTACCGCACTTTACGGTAGTATTTTCGCCGCTGCTGCTATTGCCGATGCGAGCGTGAAGGATCGCCGTCGACATGATTGGGACGAAAAGATTGCCGCGGTCAAGGCCGAAGTGAGCGAGTTGGTGGACGAAGAGGAGCGCATTCTGGCGTCATTACAATCACGAAGAGAAACACGAGGACTCAATCGCCTAATACAAGCCGGGGGATTCGGCACGATTGCTCGCTTCCCTCCTGGAATTCAATCTCCAGCTAGATTCAACAGAATAAGGGCCTTCCACACAGAAAGAACACGGTTGAGCGCGATCGGCGCTCGGGCGGTGGAAAACCAACCGGCCGAGGATGACGAACACACAATTGATGAGCAGGATGAGAGCGAGATCTTCCTTCCGCAGGAGACATTACCTAGCTGGGTTTTGGAGGATGATCTTCGTCTGAAGGCTATTCAGAAACTTGCTTTAAGGCAATTTGCTATCCGGATTTTGTTACGACCTGCTATCGCACATCGTTACTCCGGCGTCTCAATGAACTACGCGGCGGATTTCGAGACTCCCCAGGTAAACGTCTCGCAGCTCCTGGAGGAGCTGAATAATCTTCGTCATCGAATGAATACCTTGAAAACAAACAGACATGCCACATACAGTGATATTACGCAGGACTACGCTGCGAGTCAATTGGGCGAGATGCAAAGAGAGCGTGAGGCCCTTGATGCCGAACTCACCAACGACATCCACATCTACACGAGCCAGCAGATGTCTTTACAGGAACTGCTTCTGCGGATATCCAACAACATCTTGAGCTCGAGGGACCCGGATCGACCAACAGCTTTCCGGCTCATGATCAGGGCATTTGGCCAGACCCGCCAAAATGACCTGGTCGAGCTGCTCCTGCGAACATTATTGCCAAACCGGTTCTTCCTCAACCCTTCGCTTGTAATCACAATCATCACCTTCTTCAGAAAATCGAAAAATCTCAAGGATTTCGATTTGTTCTTGAAAATGCTTGGCGGAGAAGGCTACTCCGTCAACTTAGGGAGCAGGGGGGTTTACAAGCACCGAACGGTCAACGGTATGGACCTCATAGTTCCATCTTTAAACAGCAGCAATCCAGTGATCTATGCCGCCTTGATAGGCGCCGCATTACGTTTCGACCAGCCCGATCGAGCCGACGCTTGGCTTCAAGCTGCACGGGGCGGGGGTTTCTTTGATAGTTGGGAAACTCTGTTCACCTACCTGCGATTCTACAGCCTCCGACGGGACTGGGATAAGGGTGCGAACGTTTTGAAACGAGCTGTCACCTACCTTTTGTCATCAACAGACCACCGTCTCGACTCAGTCGAGAGATTGCTTGGCCGAATGGTCGGCCTGTGCGACTCCTGTGACCGACTAGATGCATCGGATGCATTGGTGAGAGCTGCCGTGCACAGTGGCTTTGACCCAAGTCTTTTATCACGCCAGTCGGACTCGGGACCTTTTGTTCATGCTGATCCCAAGCGGTGGCATAAGGCTGCTAAGCAAACACCAAAGGAGAACATTGACCGCCCCTTGTGGCAGAAGTGTTATGACTTTGGAAACACCTTCGGGGAATACCTAAGCCAAATTGAGGTGCCGGCAGAGAATACTTTCGCCCGACGCAATGCCAAACTAGCCGGTCAGCATGCAGACAATGCTCTTTTCACAGCTCTTGGACGTGGCCGAGCGCCTGCCCCCAGGCAGGGACAAACACCTGTTGGCAGCACGGTAAATGAGGACATTTCCACACTTAAGGGCGAGGTTGCCCAACTCCGCGAACTTATCTATGAGCTTCGCAAACACCACATCTCAGACTCCACGAAAGCCTCCTCCCACACTTCCACCACCGAAGAACCCCTCCCTTCATCATCCGAAACCAACACACCTCTCAAGAACCCGCAAGCCGCCGCACCTCCATCAGCTTGCAATTTCACTAGAACTTCCACTAGGATCAGCCTTGCCAGACCCCAAGCTTCATCTTCATCTTCACGGAAACCAAGTAAGCGAAATCGGCGGCGAGAAACCAATGCAGATCAACCATCCGTGGAAAGCACAGCTCCTGTTGTTGAGCCCGCGTTATTCGCCAGCTGAGATGCCGATTAAGGCATGGACATTGACTGTCCGTCTCCGGACTGAAGACGAAGGAGATTTTTTTTTGTATATTAAATGACTACATTTGTTTCCAATAGAGCATACACGAAGGCCTTGGGCAAGCAGCCCTGAATGTATTAAACAGTCCAAAGGCGTTGGCTGTGAATACAATTGATTTTTGGAAGAATATTTCCTCGTTCTTGTAGACCGGGCCTGAGCCTTTCGAATATATTGGTATTCTCTCAAATTTTGCAGGTCTTGATAGGCCGGTCGTAGGAAACGACCGAGAAAGTTTATCCGGGGAGTAAGTATGGTATGGCATAGAAGAGGATGAAAGCAAAGGTTCTATTCAAAATATGGACATCGTGATGGGAAGGAAGCAGTGCGACAAACAAGCGTATCATGCGTAAATTCTAGGCTGAACAGAAAACAAATGGTCTAACGATACTTCTCGGTGCGCATCTTCTCCTTGCGAACGAGACGATCAGCAGCCCGAGTAAGGGCAGAGCGGATGTCACCCTTGGGGAAGCTGTTGATGTCATAGTATGTAGGGGCGATATCCTGGAAAACAGTTAGTAAATTGTATACTGAGTATAAGAGAGGAATGGGGAACATACCAAGAGCCATTCGGGCTTGACCGCAGTGACAGTACGGATGTAGTTCTTGCTTGTGAGAACGAATTCGTTGTACAAGACCCACTCGGCCTCGTGAGCCAAGACGGTGGAGGGGTGCAGGAGAACATTCTGGTTGTCCTTGATGGTAAGGTATTGGCTCTTGCCACCTGTGTCCTTCTTCGCGACCTGCATGAAGAAACCGGCGCAAAGGGCACGGCGGATGTTCTCGTAGTACTTCTTGTCCTCGAAGTCGGTGGAGATCATATCAAGATCCTGGCGTTCCATGATGCGGAGCAGCTGGGAGCGGACGTTATCGGCGGATTGAAGAGCACGCTGGGAAAGGAAGTGGTCGTGGCACCACTGTTTGGGGTTTTCCTGGGCTTCATTGCTTCGGTATGCGTGGTAGACGTTGAGCATTGTCAAGTGGTCTCCGTCGGGGTGGGCAAACAGGTTCTTCATCTCGTCGGCACGCTTGCGCTGGGCAGGAGGACGAACGAAGACCTGGGGTACAGACAGAAGGGCGGTGATGGAAAGAATTTCATTAGAGCAGTAGAATTCGGGAGAGCTGATCAACATAACAGCAAGGGCAGGGTCGAGAGGGAAGTCGGAAGCCAGACGACCTAGCTGAGTAAGGTTTCCATCATCGTCCAGACAGGCCAAATAGTTCAGTTCTTCCAATGCTCTCATCAGAGTCTCTGGCGCAGGCGGGTCCATCAAATCGAAGTGGACCAGATCATCAACACCAAGCTTCTTTAGCTCAAGAACTGTTGAGGACAAGTTTGACCGCAGGATCTCAGGGTAAGTCGACTCGATCAATTCCTTCTTGAATGCGCCCTCAGTGTAAAGGCGGAAACACTTTCCGGGACGTGTACGACCGGCACGACCAGCTCGCTGCTGCGCGGACGCCTTGGAGATGGGAGAAACGAGGAGTGACTCGACACGAATGCGGGGGTTGTAAATCTTTTGCTTGGAGAATCCGGGATCCACAACGTACACGATACCATCGATGGTAAGAGATGTTTCGGCGATGTTGGTCGACACGATGACCTTGCGCCCGGGGCGGCCGCCTGGGCGGCGTGGGGGTGGTGCAGGGTCGAAGATGCGCTGTTGCATGTGAGGAGGAAGACTACCGTACAAAGGATAGACCTTGATAGGTCCAGCGTCTGCCTCACGGACCATCTCATCTCCCTCGAGCGCGATTTTCCGTGAAGCATCCTCAATCTCTTCCTCACCAGTCAAGAACAGAAGAATATCTCCCTCACCTTCGGTGGCGTGGATTTGAAGCACTGTCCGAACTGCGGCCTCAACGTAATCTTGCTCGGGTTCGGGGGTGTAGAAGATCTCGACAGGGTGGGTACGACCGGGGACTGCGAGAAGGGGTGCATCCATGAAGTAGCGCTGGAACTTTTGCGCATCTAGAGTAGCCGACATGATAATAATCTTCAAGTCAGGCCGACGCACCACAACTTCCTTCAAGAGACCCATCAGGATATCTGTTGCCATAGTTCTCTCGTGAGCCTCGTCAAGCATGATTGTGCTGTAACGGGACAGATTAGGATCGTTCATAGCCTCGCGAAGAAGCATACCATCAGTCATGTACTTCATGATGGTTTTCGGGCCGGTCATATCTTCGAAACGGATGCTGTAACCAACTTCCTCTCCAAGCTTAACATCCATCTCAGCCGCCACACGTTGGGCGACGGACATGGCAGCCACTCGTCGAGGCTGTGTACAAGCGACCATTTTGCCCTGAGTTTGGGGGAGGTCATCGTAGAGGACGAATTGCGGGATCTGCGTAGTCTTTCCGGAACCAGTCTCACCAACGAAAACAAGAATCTGGGACTGTTGGTAGAGTTGTAGGAACTCATCACTGAATAAAGTGGTCAGTAAATAATCTTTCTCCCAGAATGGCTGTCGGGCAGCACTCACCGTTGCGTGTGGACGGGCAGATCGCGACGGGTCTTCAGGATTGAGAAGTATTTGCTGGAAAAAGGTCGGCCAGTGAAAGGGTTGATATCGCCATCTTCGGCCTTTTTCGCCAGCGCTGCAGTTGTCTGGTGTCGCTTGAACTTGGCCAGGGCCGAGTTGTCGGAGCCATTGTTGTTCTCGTACATGTGCGCGAGGTAGGGGTTGTTCTTTGGGTCCCCAGCGTCCATCTTCTGGCGCTTCGCTCGCGCACCACCTTCGGAGTCAGATCGATTACCAGCCATGGTGGAGGTGAGAGGGGAGAGAGTGTTGAAGGGCAAACTCGGCGGAGAGAAGAAGCTGAGATACCGAAGAAAAAAATTATGAGATAGGTAGGTCGGCCGAGCGCCACAGCTGCCTATCAGACTCACCGCCAGTCTATTCTGCCGCTCTCCACAAAGGGATCGATAATCTTCGAGCTTGTTGATGCTCTGTGTGTTTTTGTCTGGACTTCTGTGTGCCAGTTCGTCTGATGAACGTGGCTTCTTCGGATAGGACTGCCAGATATCAAGTTTATTAACTCCTCCATTGCTCGTAACGAGCTTTTATCTATATCCCTAGTTCCAGACTACCCCCACCATTGCGCCAGACCTCCCAGTCAACATGGAGAGCTATAATCCTTCAGAGGATCCAGGGCCAGCTTTCTGCGTTGGGCACCATGAGCACAACCGACTGGTCACTGTGACGCCTCGGGTCATCCAAAACGTACATGAGAGTAATGTTCGTTCTTTCTCCCGACTGTAACATTACCTTCATAAATGCTAATTTGATTTGATAGTATGATATGATGACTGTCCCCATCACGACTTCTCATTTCCACTCACGGGTTCTTGGCCTATTGTCGTCTTACTTGGCCAATCTGGAGTCCCCAACTTATGATGCTGTTGGAACCATGGCTACTACCCAGAACACCAGGCTTATGGTGGTTCCGCCGCTCTCGAAGGCAGATTCGTATCTCACCCCGAATGATGCAACCAGTCAATTGGTCGGTGTGACCAGTAGCTGGATTGATTTATGCTCACCCGACCCGTTGATTGCGGACTTGTCCCGGCAAGTTCTGATGTTGGAAGTTGCCTACGCTGCGTTTTGCGGAATTGGATATCTTTTGATTCCTGGCCCCAAGTTGCACCACGGTACCTTGCACTCTGAGGGTGTCATATACTATGCCCGCGCAATTCAAGATGCCTTAAATCTTGGTCCCTACATCCAATTCAACATTTGGCAGCAGATGGTTGACAACCCGGAGGTTGAAGTTGATACCATGGGCGACTTGGCCCCGCTTGCTCGGGCAGAATACCTGGCGCCAGATGAGGGAGAGCGACTCAAGGTTGATCCGTTTGGAAGCTGGGATGCTTGGGATTCAATTAGAAAGTCTTGCAAATACCACACAAGACTGTTCGTTGGTATGAGCTAGCCCATCCTTTCAATGGCCCCAAAGCTAATCTAAAGCACAGCCCTTTCTCTACCGAAGCAGCTGCCGTCTCTGTTTGTGCAATCCCGGTGGCATTCGGAACCAGTGCGTTTGCTAATGATTGATGGCTCGACATTCCTCAAGAATCAGAAAGGATACCCAGTCTTGTCCAAATCCCACCAAGGCTTGATTGCGAAGATGATGCGTCTTCGAACTGCGCCATGGATTATACTATGTGGCGTTGGTCCTATTCCTGGACTTGAAAATACCGAAGACCCTGATACCAACCAGGCCTCGCTATCTGGGTCTGACTACCCAAGTCTGTCGCAGGCTGGCAAGAAGCACTTCGACCCCACTCCACACCTCTCATATATCCGCAACCTGCAGCAGCGCCAGCCCCCGCGGACAGCGATTGAGAGGTTCGGTGTGGGCTACCAGGACTATTTGCAAGCACCTCTACAGCCCCTAACAGTTAATCTGGAGAGTATTACATATGAAGTATTTGAAAAGGACCCCATCAAATATGAGTGGTATGAGAAGGCGATCTGCAAGGCATTGAGAGACTGGGCCGATCAGAAGAAGGCCACGTCCCACCCGGACGGGAAAGTCATTCTCGCGGTTGTGGGAGCTGGCCGTGGCCCGCTGGTCACTCGCGCATTGAAGGCCAGCGCAGACGCTGGAGTGGAGATTGATCTCTGGGCCGTGGAGAAGAACCAGAACGCATTTGTGTTGTTACAGCGACACAACGACACAATCTGGGATGGTAAGGTCACTTTGGTCCAGTCAGACATGCGAAGCTGGAAAGGACCTCTGGTCCGACAGCAGCCGACTACAGCTGCCACAGGCCATGTGGGCGAATCCCTGGGCATTGAGAGCTCGTTACTCGACTCGCAGAAGGGCCAGAATGGGCCATCTGAGAATTTTGAAACCCAAGGTTCGGCTATGCGCCACACCCATGTTGATATCATTGTCTCGGAGCTATTAGGCTCCTTCGCGGACAATGAGCTTTCCCCAGAATGTCTGGATGGTGTGAACGACGTGATAAACCCTGTCCACGGCATTTCCATTCCAGCCTCATATTCGGCACATTTCACTCCGGTTTCCGCTCCCAAACTGCACGCCGATATTGTGCACCAAACGGTGTCCAACCCGGCCGCCCCGGAGACCCCATACGTCGTGATGCTTCATGCTATTGACTTCCTCTCCACAATGGATACGCCTGCCAGTGGTGAAAGCTCCACCCTCAACAATGGAAACCGGGCATCCACCCCGTCGGCATCATTTTCTACTACTGAATTCCCTCCTCCCTTTGTGCAGACCGCATGGTCTTTCTCTCACCCGAACCGACACATTCCTCCTCAGTCCCCCATGCAGTCGACTATCTCGAACGCTCACAATGTGCGTCAAACACGTCTGGCCTTCCCTTCCCAGAACAGAGGCGTGTGCCACGGGTTGGCCGGCTACTTTGAAACGGTGCTTTACGGTGATGTGGAGTTGTCTACCAACCCAGTAACCATGGATGCCAAGAGCGCAAGCATGATCAGCTGGTTCCCCATTTACTTCCCCTTGAAGGTTAGTTTCCGGAAATATCTACCTACTTTTATCGTGTCTTTTCCCTTCCATCATACTGACATTTGTCTCCAGACCCCTCTTAGTGTTCCCGAAAACGGCGAGATCGTTGCCACGATGTACCGTCAAACCGACGACCGCAAGGTCTGGTATGAATGGATGGTTGAAGTTTATGCCCTTGAACCTACTACAGCATCCACCAAACCCACTCCTATCAGCTATGCGCAGGCCGGGTCTCCCAGCGTGGAAAGCCTGAAAACGAAGGAAAATTCTGCCAAGAAGACCCACCGCACTGGCTATCGCCGGGTGCGAGTGGGGATGAGCGATCTGCACTCTAGCATCAAGGATGGCTGTTTAATGTGAAATCCAGAAGCCAGAGTTGAATCAAAGTTGTTAATTATGACAACACAAGACTGGGTGTACTACGATTGCTAGTTAGACAGACACCTGAATGTGAGGCAAAAGATTGAAAATAGGGTTGTTGAATTCTGCCGTCCAGGACCGCCAAGAGTAGTCACGCGAGCAGGGAAATGCCAAGAAGCCCTAACCCTATGCGTTCTAGCAGGAGCCCTATGTACTCCGTGCACAGTCCCTAGTTCTTGCCAAGAAGACTCCCCGGGTATACGGGAGGAGGGTTACGTACTTGGCAACCAACCTTGGAACGATCACACAATATTTCTTTGCCAAGTTCGGGCCGAGTAGGTCAAGCTTCCGGCAGGATATTTTCATGTGACTACAACATACACAAGCCACATGTCTATCATTACGCGGAGTACAATAAACTCCGTACTCGGAGTCCACGCGACCTCGGGTTCGATATTGGCTGACTCCCAAAGTTACCGGGTTGACCGGAATGAGACAATACCTCAGCTCCACCAATGCCCTGTACGTTGGAGCTGATAGCCAAGACGATTGGAGCGCTCTTCGTTTCTCGGCACCACATCCCCCGGATGTGATCTATGTTGTATACTACTTTGACGATCATTATATGAATTCGGAGTATCCCCCGTGGGCTGAACTGTGTCGATATCCCTCATCATAGTACGGAGTACTCCGTAAGTACTATAGGTTTTCATTTTACGCCGTGGGTCCTCCGACGCAAAAAAGAAGGAAAAAAATGGGCTGACGCAGTTGTGGAGCCGATCCAGGGACCTTACATCGTACCTGAATAGAACCGTGGGGTGCAATCGATCATATAAAGCTAGGGATTTCCCCCGGCCCAGTGATGTCTCCAGTCTCAATCAGCTTCTGTCATTGACCCTCAGCCATCATGCGTCTCTCTTTCTTCACAGCTCTATCCGCAGTGGCTTCGTTGGGCCATGCCCTCCCCGGCAAGCTGCAGTCCCGAGGTATATCACACAAGGTTGCCTAGTGTAACCTGACCACATTACTCACACATGGTTAGATGTTTCAACCAGCGAACTGGACCAGTTCGAATTCTGGGTCCAGTATGCCGCCGCGTCATACTATGAAGTGGCCTACACTGCTGAAGTGGGCGACAAGCTCAGTTGTTCAAAGGGCAACTGCCCCGAAGTGGAGGCAATCGGTGCGACTGTATCCTATGACTTCTCCGAGTAAGTGAATCCCACCATAAAATAACCCAGACAATATACTTACCCACGCACAGCTCCACTATCACAGATACTGCCGGCTACATTGCAGTCGACCACACCAACTCGGCGATTGTTCTCGCCTTCCGTGGGTCTTACTCTGTGCGCAACTGGGTCGCTGATGTCACATTCGTACACACAAACCCTGGTCTCTGTGATGGGTGTCTGGCCGAGCTTGGCTTCTGGAGCTCCTGGAAGCTAGTCCGTGACGACATCATCAAAGAACTGAAGGAAGTCGTTGCACAGAACCCCGACTACGAGGTGGTCGTAGTGGGCCACAGCCTGGGTGCTGCCATCGCAACGCTTGCTGCCGCTGATCTCCGGGGCAAGGGCTACCCATCGGCTAAGTTGTACGCCTATGCCTCGCCTCGCGTGGCCAACGCGGCTTTGGCCAAGTATATCACGGCGCAGGGCAACAACTACCGCTTCACTCACACCAAGGATCCTGTCCCCAAGCTGCCCTTGTTGTCTATGGGCTATGTTCACGTCAGCCCTGAATATTGGATCACCTCGCCTAACAATGCCACTGTTAGCACTTCTGATATCAAGGTTATTGACGGAGATGTCTCTTTTGATGGAAACACCGGAACTGGCCTGCCGTTGCTGACGGACTTTGAGGCGCACGTCTGGTACTTTGTGAAGGTTGATGATGGCAAGGGCCCTGGGCTGCCACTCAAGAGGATTTAATTTTAGAACAGGTCCCCTTGGTTTTTTTTTTTTTTGTTTAATAGACTTTATAATAGCTGAGCCGACGTTCATATGTATAAAGAATAATGACACATACAGTTTCCGACCATGCAGGGACAAGATAGAAGGTAGAGATTGTGCCGTAGATCGAGGCAAGGGGCTCGAAGAACAAGTGCCAAATGTGTCACAAGTGCCAGAAGTGCCAGAAGTGCCAAAAATCGGTTTCCGATTCGCAACACACAGATCAAGTGCCTGATAAGCAATTCGTACAATTCGGTCAGTTCCGGGCCTCAGGGGACATCCCAGTCGGAGATCCGTCGGGGGGTTAGACCGAAAAGACCAAGTTGGGCGATCTTAGTAGTTTTTGGTCTTCCAGTTCGATTCGAGCAATATAAAGTGGATATCCTCAGCCGAGCGGGGTTATCTGGAATGAACGATATAAAGATATGACTTGAACCTCCAGTTGAATTGAGGATCTCAATTGAAAATGGTGCTGTACACCAAGATTTTGTTGGCAGTGCTGGCGCATTCTGCCGCGGCACAATTTGTGCATGCGCCTGGTGACTTGATCACTAAGAAAGGACATGCTGGGATCGATGTGCGATACAAAGAAGTGCCTGCTGGAATCTGTGAACAAGATCCTAATGTGAAGAGTTATTCTGGTTACGCTGATGTTGGTAAAGAGGAGCACATTTTCTGGTGAGTATTCCCGAAAGAGATGGGCTTAGGGAACGACTAACTAGCGTAGGTGGTTCTTTGAGGCGAGAAACGGAGATCCTAAAGATGTATGTCCCCTCTGACATTCGAGAATCTACAACTACAAAATGGACTGACATTCAATAAGGCACCACTTACAGTCTGGATCAATGGAGGCCCAGGATCATCTTCGATGATTGGACTATTCCAGGAATTAGGGCCTTGCGGAGTTGATCCAGACGGTAATGTATTTAACAACCCGTATTCGTGGAGTAATGTCAGCAATATGGTAAGTTTGCATTCCTTTGTTTGCTGTCACTCCAACTCAACTCTCCCTAGCTCTTCGTGGACCAGCCTGCCACAGTTGGATTATCCTACACAGCCCCCATTCCAGCCTACGAGGATAGCGATGGCAATATCATCCAGTTGCCCAGCGAGGAGTGCCCTGACTACGCCCAGGAGCTTGGGACATGCGGCACATACTCCAAACCGGACGTTGCCCTGGTCCCCAATACAACTGCAAATGCGGCTCCGAATATGTGGAAGACACTACAAGGATTCATGGGAGCTTTCCCACAGTACTCGCGAAATGGCTTTAACTTCGCGACCGAGAGTTATGGAGGACACTACGGCCCAGTTTTCAACGGTAAAGACCCCAAACGCTCTTGAATGCAACAAGCACTGACTTTAGAGCAGAATACTTCATTGAACAGAACGCCAAGAAACCTCACGGATCGATCAAGATTGATCTTGAGAACGTCCTGATTGGAAATGGCTGGTTTGATCCCCTGATTCAATACCAGGCCTACTACAATTTCTCCATTTTCCCTGGAAACACATACGACTTCAACCCATACAACGAGTCTGTCCAGGCTGAATGGTACAACAACCTTTATGGAGAAGGAAACTGCGTTGATCAGACTCTAGAATGTTATGCGACCGGTCGTAATGACATTTGCTCTGCGGCAGACAACTTCTGTGCTTCGAAGGTTGAGTCGTTATTTGGCATTTACTCTGGGCGCGATGAGTATGACATGCGAGAGTTGACACCCGATCCGTTCCCATATGAGTTCTACGTCGATTACCTCAACAGCCCCAAGGTTCAAACCGCTATTGGAGCGTACCAGAACTTCTCAGAGTCTTCCGGGACTGTGAGTAATGCCTTTGGAAGCACCGGCGATGACGACCGTGAGTCCGGAACAATTGAGAGTGTGAGGAAGTTGCTGGAAGCTGGAGTACAGGTTTTGCTGTATTTCGGAGATGCGTGAGTCCTTCCATGTCATGAGATGACCAACTAGACTGTGCTAATTTGAGTTACAGTGACTTCAACTGCAACTGGCTTGGTGGACAAGTTATCGCTGAAGAGATCAATGCCAAAGGTTACGAACACGCAGGCTTTGTGAACATCACCACTTCGGATGGCGTTGTTCACGGACAAGTTCGTCAAAGTGACTTGTTCAGCTTTGTACGAATTTACGAGTCTGGCCACGAAGTACCTTTCTACCAGCCCTTGGCTTCGTTGGAGATGTTTGAGAGAGTGGTCACGAGAAAGGATATTGCGACAGGCAAGCAACACTTGAAGTCACGCGGTGGTTACAGAACCCATGGAACACCAACAAGCGAGTACCGGGAGGGTAACAGTACCGTGGTTCTGGAAGTGCTTGATAGAAGTGCGACCTACAACACAACTCTCAACGGACCGAACCCATCTACCTCGTCGTCGATCCGACTACGCAGACACGAGCACAGAGAACTAATTGAGAAACAGAACATGTATGACTAGTCTACGAAGCGAAGGTTGTTTGTTCTTACGTCTAGTATATTTATGATGCAACTGTCTTTGTTTGTGATTGTGGTTCATTTGAAAGTTCAGATTAGAAAAAAAATTGGTATGGTTAAGCCATCCTTTCCATGTCCAAGCACATTGACGTGCGTCCGCAGTAAAAAAATTCCATATTTAATTCCTCCGTTGATTAATTCCGTATGATTTCGTATGATTCCATATGATTGATTCCGTATGATTCCGTATGATTCCGTATGATTCCGTATGATTCCGTATGATTCCGTATGATTCCGTATGATTCCGTATGATTCCGTATGATTCCGTATGATTCCGTATGATTCCGTATGATTCCGTATGATTCCGTATGATTAATTCCTCCGTTGATTGATTCCTCCGTTGATTGATTCCTCCGTTAATTCATTCCTCCGTATGATTCATTCCATCCTCTCCCAGGTTCCCGGCATGAGACCATATCGCTGATGTAGCGACGACTGAAGTAGATAGCGATCTACTTAGTCTGGGCAGCAGTGCCGGCAGTGGAAGTCTCAGCGGTGTCCTTTGTCTGAGTGGACTTGGCCAGTCCAGAGACAGTCTTGGACTCAGGCTTGGTCTTGGACTCAGGCTTGGTCTTGGACTCAGGCTTGGTCTTGGACTCAGGCTTGGTCTTGGACTCAGGCTTGGTCTTGGACTCAGGCTTGGTCTTGGACTCAGGCTTGGTCTTGGACTCAGGCTTGGTCTTGGACTCAGGCTTGGTCTTGGACTCAGGCTTGGTCTTGGCCGGTTCAGAAACAGTCTTGGACTCAGGCTTGGACTCAGTCTTGCGACGCTTGGCAGGCTCAGAGTTCTTGGTCGAGGCGTCTTTGGCCGCACCGCGCTTGCCAGAACGGCCAGCCTTGGGTGCATCAGCGCCAGGTGCATCAGCGTCAGGTGCACCAGCGTCACCGTCTTGTTCAGACTGGGAACCGGCAGCTTGGGTGGGAGACAGGGGATTTCCGTTCATGATCTGCTCCAGGTGTTTCTTGGCACGCAAGTAGTTGGTATTAGCAGAATTCTTCTTCATGGCAGTCATGGCGGCGAGCTTCTTGAAGTCGATCTATCAGGTGAATGGTATTAGATCTTGACTGGACTGGGCTAAGAATGTAGAGGGTATGCTGGGAAACTGACCTTGCCATCGCTGCACACGGTAGAACAGAGGAGAAGTCTAGCCTCTGCCGGCTTCAGCTCAGCAAGCTGGGAGTCCAGCTTGGCAGGGGACGACATTTTGTTTGTCGTTAGTAAGCGGGGCGATGAATGCGATGATAATAATGATATTGATGAAGGTGCGATGAGGATAAATGAGAAGATATGGATTCGATCGAAAAGAAGATGAGAAGCGATCAGGAAGAGAACAAGGGAACACAGGTTAAGGTAAGGGAACGCTGGCAAACGGGTTGGAAATCAGCAAAACCGACGAGCAACTGACGATCAGGTGAAACTGCAGTTTGTTCATCTTTGACAAGTTCTAATCCACTCTCTCTCTCTCTATCCATATCAGCAATACCAGGGAGCTTTAGCGCTCCTCGGATCCCTAACTTCTGTTGCTTAGCGTTAGCTGGCCTACTTTAGTACCTGCTTAGTACCTGTTTAGCACCTGTTTAGCACCTATTTAGCACCTGTTAAGCACCTGTTTAGCACCTGCTTAGCACCTGCTTAGCACCCTAGTTCAGGACCTTGTTTACTAACCAGGTTTACTAATCTTAGACAGAAGATACAGGTGGAACTGGAAACTGTCTATTGCGCAGAGAGGAGAAGAAGAGAAGAACTATCTAAACTACTGTTGTGGGGACCAAGTAGCTGGGAGCAAACATGCAAGGTCATGTGACACCTTGCAACAACTACCTACAACATAGTCACCTATTTTACCAACCTGGTTTACCAACCTGGTTTAGCACCTAGTCTATACATATTTCTCGGCGTTAAAGCCATTTTACTATATAATCGACCCCTCCTCTCCTCCTCTCTACCACTCCTATTATTTCCCTATATTTCAAGACATCTCCAGGTCGCATAATCGACACATATTATCGAGTAATTTTTGTGTCCCCTATTGAGGGTCCCTATGAACTCAGACCGGAGCCAAGAAACACACTAGTTCCAGACAGATTGCATGGACCATATAACAGGGGCTAAGAAATTCATTAAGTTTTGAATTTATCCTAATTGGACTTACGCAATTTGATCGGCAGGGTTCACATTGAAGTGGAGAGTGATTCAGTTTCCACACGAATAACGTGGCCTCGTGGCAATCCAACTTTTTAACACCCCACCCCTGCTATACAATGCTCTGTATGCCCTGCTATGCCCCGTTATGCCCTACTGCAACCCTACTGGTGCAATATAACTAACATTTTCAAGGACCTTTGATTAACTGCATGTGGATTGAGTTTTGTATCATGATCTACGAGGCCTTGTTGGATCCGGCGGTTCCCACAAAAATCCTTAGGTAGAGCTAAGGGTATTACACATTCGATGACTGCCCAAGTACCCAGATTCGTATGGCTCGAGCCTTTTTCGTTGTGCATTCTTCCTCTTGGATTCCGTCGCCATGCCCCCAGAGTTGAAAAACACCTGGACTCCTGCTATCAATGTCTTGACCTGGTTCATGCTGGTGACGACTATTCTGAGCGTATTGACTCGTCTAGGGACCAAATATTTCATTTTCCGGAAGTGGACATTTGACGATGGCCTTGCAACCGCATCTGTGGTATTCTGCATCGCGCAGTCAATTGCCGTCTCGGTGGCCACAGGCAATGGACTTGGACAGCATGTTGAAATGCTATCCGAACACAAAATTGAAATCATCTTGAAGGTATGGATGAGTATCGCCTTTTGATTCAACCATTGCTAATGGATCAAACCCAAGGCTGAATACTCCGCAACCATCCTATTCATCGCCAGCATTTGCTTCTCCAAACTATCGCTGTTGGTCTTCGTTCGCAACTTGACTCCCGCATCCTTGGATCGTCGCTTCGCCCTCGTGTTGGGAATATTTATTGGGCTGTGGACTATTGCCAGTATTCTTACGGCGATATTTCAATGTAATATACCACAGATCTGGAATTATCTACAAGGGACATGTTTCGATCGAGTGAGTGGCTGAGTGGCTGGTCCCTCCTTCATTAGAGAAATGGCTGACAGCTGATCATGTACCAGAGTGCGTGGTGGAAGTATCTTGGCATCACAAACATCTTGTCAGAGGGCGGAATAATAGGCCAAGCGCTGTTGGTTATCGTTCGTATCCAGACCGATTTCAGCAGAAAGGCTGGGTTGTCCAGTGTATTCTTGATCCGAGTCATGTAGGTGTCAAGACCAGACTCCGTTTGAGAGAATCATCCACTAACAAAGATGGTACTCGCAGCGTAATTATCTCGATTATTTTCCAACTCGTTTACGCCAGGCAAACCGCTAGGGGCGATTTCACCTATGATTCCTGGGCCGTCGCGATTTCTACTCAAGTGGCTCAAACCGTGAGTATCGTCACAGCCTGCTCCCCCCCAGTTCAAGCCTTTCTTGGATAGTCTCCAGTCATCGGGAATGGGATTGGGGTTGACGAGCTCCAACAATTACGGCAGCAAACACAAGACATATGGCATGACCACATTGAAAACCTTCCGTCGCACTGCGGATACTCGAAGTGAGACTCATGAATTAGTTTCAGTGCCCCACGAAGGGAACGAAGCGAATAATCAGACGATGGTGACCTCCGCTCCAGATGAGGATGCCGAAAGCCAATCCAGTCGGTCTAATATGATTATGGAGACACGGACGTGGACGGTGACTGAAGGATTGCCAAATTGATTCAATGTTTCAAAAGGATGCTTTTCGGTCCACTTAGTCGAGAAATTAGGATTTTCCCGTAGTCTTCCACGAATGACAATCTTCTGTAGGGGTACGGCGTGTGTGCCGAAGATCCACTACAATATAAATGGAGTAGTGTATATACAAACTTAATTAATTAGTCGGTTTTCACTCTGCCACTCGGAGATTTACACCTTTACCGTTCGGTCTTATGACTAGGGCTCCTGGTAAGATTGGCCTTATAATATGATCCACCATGATTCATGACAATGCCCAAGTTCCTCAGCTCTCAACCCCTGTACGGGCGACTAAGTAACTCTCTCATTGGAAATGGCCTTCTTAAAGGTATATACTAATTTCAATGTCAATTTCAATTTCAGTTGTATATGTTAGATATTATACTACTTGTATGTGTACTATTGAGTCTATAGTTATAAGGGATCACATAAATGTTATTAGAATCGTTGCTTATACTGCAACCTTATAAGGAGTAGTGTCTGTTCTTTTGTAAAACTTAGAATCCTTGGAAATGTTGAAAGTGAGACAGAATAACAGTATAAATCCCTCCGTACTGCTTGGCAATTACTGCTTGGCAATATCGATAGACATTTCTAGTTGTCCATATCCCTGCCCTTGCTGTATTAGCGCTTAATCGTGTCCCCCCCACTAATTTCAACTCTTTTTTTCTTTGGCCCCTGGAACTTCTGTGATATAATGTATAATGTGATTATTCTTCTTTAGTATTTCGATTTTAGTTCTTGTTTTCTTGTCGGCAAGCACTCCTCCATTATGCGGTCTCAATTTTCGAAGCAAATGTCTTCGGCGGGAGGAGAGGAGATTGGCCAATTATCAAGGAACGAGCTGGATGATGTCAATCTCGCGCGCATGGGAAAACGTCCTGTCTTGAAAGTATGTTTTAAATGCTATTTGAGAGATATGGGTTAACAATAACAGCGCAATTTCGGGTTGATGTCAATGCTGGGTTTCAGTTGTACAATTCTGATTACCTGGGAGGGAATTGTCGTGTAAGTGCTCTTGGCGATAAGAAATAAGCTGAAGAAAGCGTTACCTGACGACTGTGATATAGGTTATTCTTGCAAGCATACCAAAAGTAAGAGACGTGAAGAAGTGATCAACCCCGCAGTACTAACAGAAGTTACACAGTGGAGGTCCAGCTGGAGCCGTTTATGGCTTCCTTTTTGTTTGGGCTGGTGTCGCAGGTACCTTTGTGGTTCTATCGGAGTTGGCATCAATG